>NC_053390.1:488357389-490757389 GCF_905171765.1 Bufo bufo | reverse complement strand
CAATGTTGGCTACCTCCTCCTCCTCCTCCACCTCCGCTTCCACCTACACCGCCACATCCACCGCCTCCTCAACTTCCTGCTCCATATCCTCCTCCTCCTCCTCCTAGATCAAGATTATTATTTTTTATTTCTACGTATTGTATGTTATTTGAAGTCATTTCACTATCCACATTTGTTTGCAGAACACTTGCCATGCTCTTAACCACATGTTGCTGCCTTTTGCAGCCCTCTAGCCATTTCCATTTCTTTTTTGAGGCATTTTAGTGCTCCAAAGTTCGGGTCCCCTTTGACTTCAATGGGGTTCGGGGTCAAGTTCGGGTCCCGAACTAGAACATTTTAGCGAAGTTCGGCCGAACCCGTCGAACCCGAACTTCTAGGTGTCCGCTCAACTTTAATAGTGACAAGCGACATTGGAACAAATCATTTCTACTGGTGTAATATATGTACCAGTTGCTTCCCAAAAAAAGTGATTAAAGCAGGGGTGTTACAGTATATACCAATTATATACTTTCTATATAGTGCATTTGGGTAGTGCAGCATTGGTTTGCGGTTTTGCTGCGTTACCTCCGCTAAAATGTCCCCTGATCAAGATACATATTTTTTGTTGGAATTCTTGTCATTGATCCTTCTCTAGTATTTCACTGTCCATGTTGTTGGACTATTTGTACACTTCTACTAAGTATTTGGTGGCTGCAAATATGAGCTGAAGGTTTTTCAGGTTCGCTTGCCATTAAAGTAAATGGGGTCCGCCGCAAACTTGCGGTTAGCAAACATTTGATCGCGTTCGCGAACCATCCCGCCCGATGTTCGTCCATCACTACTCTTAACTGCTTGGCATCTGTGGAGGTTAATGGTGTCTTTTCCTAATGATTTAATATTAACAATGCCACCAGACAGGGTTGTCCTCTTTCCCAACTTATTTTTGTCCTAGTCATGGAAACTCTTATACAAGCCTTTCGACAAGAGGGAGGCATTAACCACCTAACTGTTTTGCCCGAGTCCAGCTCGGGTAGTGGGAAAAGTAGGTAACTGGAGTGGAGGGCTGTTTTAGATGCTGCTATCTCCTGTATGGTAGCAGCTAGAAACATGCAACTGGTCACACACAAGACCAAAGTCAGAAATCCGGTTCGAAATCGAGTCGGGAATTATCGCGGGTAAAACCTGTTTTTTATTCCACTTTCAGCTGCATTCACAACATCCCGATTTCTATCAGTGATATATTCCCCTGTCCTGAACATATTGCTGTCATTCTGGTATTGTCTACCACTCAGGAGATAGCACCATCTAAATCAGCCCTCCCCCCTCCAGTTAGCTGCTTTTCCCATTGCTAGAGCTGAACTGCGGCAAAGAGTTATGTGTTTAAGGGACTTCCTGTGAGTGGCTGAGAATTCAAACTAGCTGCCTTTACAGATGATCTCCTGCTTCTCACAACAAATCCTATCAAATCTATGCCTATTATAATGTCTATTCTCCAATATTTTAGCTCCTGATCTAATCTCAAGGTTAATCCACATAAATCCTAAATTCTGCATGTTGGCCTCTCTTCCTCTAGAATTTTAGACTCCCCATTTGACTGGCACTCCCAACACTTAACTTATGTAGGTATTAAGCTATCGCTACATCTCCCAGATTTATTATAACTCAATTATCTACTTCTATTACGTTCCATGATTGCCCAGCTGGACTCTTTGGACTTCCATTACCTCTCTTGGTTTGGGAGAAAGAATGCATTCATGTCTTTGGTGATACTGAGACTTACCTATCTAATGCAGGTCCTTCCTGTTAAAATTCCCAGCCACCTCAATATCCAGGAAAACAGCGCCCTTGCGGCAATGGTCCAGAGGGATGGGTATGTTCAGTGTGCGGACAACAGAATCAGGACTGGAGAGAAAATTGCTTCAGTTGTGGTGCTCCAAGACCTAAACCAGGGATATACCCAGTGATAACATGCATAGGACCTGGGTATTCTCCTAATAATCCCTATTGTCCTCCACCTACGGCTCCATTAGCATTTATTGCATGGAAAACAAGGTCTGACCAAAGTACTGCAGAGAGTTAGGAAGATCGTAAAGGGGAAATTGCTGAGACTACAAAAGATCAGGTAGAAACCCCTCACAGAGGAGGAGGAATAGATCCTAGATGGGGAGAGACACAACCATGATCTCTAGAGCAGAGACTCACAGACACAGGTGACCAGCCCAAGAAGGACGATGACAATGAGTTCCTTAAGAACTTAGTGAAAAGCATAGCCAATTCCTTAGGTAAAATGGCCCATCCTCCTGAATCTGCCACAAGACAATATCAAATTTACAAGCCCTGGTCACCTTCGCACATGATGCTTCTGCTTAAGACTTTGCCAGATCCTGAGACCAGACCTATGCCTTTTCTTAAAACTTTGTCACAAATTCTGACTACGTATGGGGCAACATGGGAAGACATGAAGAATCTAGTAGAAGCCAAAATGGGGGATCAAATAAATACAATGATAGGGAGTTTAGCCCCAGAATGTGAATTTCCGGAGAGGGAGTATTTAGGGACCAGAAACTCAGATATGAAACGGTCTGGAGGAGAATGTGGAAAAATGTATGTCTACACAGCCTGGAAGAATATGGGGTATGAAATAACAAAATGCATCTGAGAATCTTAACATCTGTGTTCATGGATGGCAGATCAAAGACGCAGTGCAGACGTGAATGGAGGACAACTGACCCAGCTACCTTATGCAAAGTAGCGCAGAGGGTTGAGTTAGATTGCAAGCAAAGAAGACAGATGAATATAATTCTAGAAGGAAGTTAATACTGACACAACATATAATATAATGCACTTTTTACATTGTTGCACTCACATTTTCAATCTCTGAATAGACACTCACTAGCTGGGTTCCTGGTTCTTGCTCCTGTGCCGATTTAGATTACTCATGAATTTGACCTCTGCTCGCCATTTGACCACTCTCTCCCTCGTGTGATTACATAGTAACATAGTACATAAGGCCGAAAAAAGACATTTGTCCATCCATTTCGGCCTGTTATCCTGCAAGTTGATCCAGAGGAAGACAAAAAAAAAACACTGAGGTAGAAGCCAGTTTTCCCCAATTCCTTCCAGACTCCAATCAGGCAATCAGAACAACTCCCTGGATCAACGACCCATCTCTAGTTGCTATAGCCTGTAATATTATTAAACTCCAGAAATACATCCAGGCCCATCTTGAACTCTTTTAGTGAACTCACTATCACTACCTCCTCAGGCAGAGAGTTCCATAGTCTCACTGCTCTTACCATAAAGAATCCTCTTCTATGTTTGTGTGCAAACCTTCTTTCCTCCAGATGCAGAGGATGTCCCCTTGTCACAGTCATAGTCCTGGGGATAAATAGGTGATGGGAGAGATCTCTGTACTGTCCCCTGATATATTTATACATAGTAATTAGATCTCCCCTCAGTCATTTTTTTTTCTAAAGTGAATAACCCTAATGTTGATAATCTTTCAGGGTACTGTAGTTGCCCCATTCCAGTTATTACTTTAGTTGCCCTCCTCTGAACTCTCTCTAGCTCTTCTATGTCTGCTTTGTTCACAGGAGCCCAGAACTCTACACAGTACTTCATGTGTGGTCTGACTACTGATTTGTAAAGTGGTAGGACTATGTTCTCATCACGGGCATCTATGCCCCTTTTGATGCAACACATTATCTTATTGGCCTTAGCAGCAGCTGCCTGACACCGGTTTTTACAGCTTAGTTTGCTATTCACTAAAATTCCTAGGTCCTTTTCCATGTCAGTGTTACCGAGTGTTTTACTATTTAGTAGGTACGGTGATTTGCATTATTCCTTCCTATGTGCATAACCTTACATTTGTCAGTGTTAAACCTCATCTGCCACTTATCTGCCCAAGCCTGCAATCTATCCAGATCCCTCTGTAGTAGTATACTGCTCTCTTCAGTGTTAATTACTTTACACAGTTTAGTGTCATCTGCAAAAATTGATACTTTACTGTAAAAGCCTTCTACAAGGTCATTAATAAATATATTGAAGAGAATAGGGCCCAATACTGACCCCTGAGGTACTCCACTAGTGACAGTGACCCAACCTGAGTGTGTACCACCCTCTGTTTTCTATCACTGAGCCAGTTACTTACCTACATACATTTTCTCCCAATCCAAGCATTTTCATCTTATATACTAACCTTTTATGCGATTAGTACTGTGCATCCCGTCTAGTTCTGACCTCATATTTTGGTCACTCTCTGTCTCTCGTTTTTGTAGTGTTGTGCTCCTGGTTCTGACCCATTTACTAACGACTTTGTCTTTGTGTCGTTTGTCTCTAGGTGTTTGTCTGTCTCTGGGGCTTAGTAGCATAGGGACTATCGACCAGTTGTAGATTTGTTACCTAGGGCTTACACTGCAAGTTGGTATGGAAAGTGAGCTGGGTTCTAGGTTACGGCTCACTGTCCATGTCTGTCCCTACCTACAGGTGTTACACCATGTATCATTTTATTTTTAATTCACACATACTGTACTTACTACTTTGTGTTGGTCTATCACATAAAATCCAAATAAAATACATTTAAGTTTGTGGGTGTAATATGAAAATATGTGGAAAAGTTCAAGGTGTATGAATACATTTTCAAGACACTGTAATCTATAGTCAAAACAGAATAAACATATTAACTAACTTGGAAGGTGTATTATTCATAAAAGAGTTTGTGCTAGACACAATGTTCACTGATGAATAAAAACAATGTTTTCAATGTTTATCTGAATTATTTGGTGGTCCTGAGAAGGAGAGAGGGAGAGAGACTGGGTTTGAATTAGAAATGAGTGACATTCTTTTAATTCTTTTCGTGTACAATTAGTTGAATCTTTCAAAAGATTTGATAAAGATCCAAATCAATTCTACCCATATGAATTTGCTCCAATTGGCCTGAAAAGTGATATATAACACTCTGAGGTCTCCCAGGACTCATATTATTTTCTCTCTTGTTTTTCTCTTTTTCATTTATTTTTTTTTTTTTATATTTACTCCCCCCTACCTCTTAAGCTCTTTATGGTTCAATCAGTTCCTCTTAAGCTCTTTAGAGCAATAACAGCAATAGAAAGATATTGTCAGAGTGACACTGACAAATACAATCCTGATCAAAAGTTTAAGACCACTTCAAATATGGCAAAAATCATATTTAGCATGGCTGGATCTTAACAAGGTTCCAAGTAGAGCTTCAACATGCAACAAGAAGAAATGAGAGTGAGACAAAACATTTTTTGAGCATTCAATTTAATGAAAACAACGAATAAACTGAAACAGGCTGTTTTTCAGCTGATCAAAAGTTTAGGACCACATGCCTTTAAAAGGCCAAATCTGTGCAAAGATGTGGATTCATTGTCATTTTCTGTCAGGTAGTCACACGTTGTGATGGCAAAGGCAAAAAAACCTCTCCCTTTTTGAACGTGGTCAGGTTGTTGAACTGCATAAGCAGGGTCTCTCACAGCGCACCATCATTGCTGAGGTGAGACGCAGTAAGACAGTCTTTTGGAATTTCTTAAATTCTTAAATGATCCTGAGGGTTATGGAACAGAAAAGTCAAGTGGAAGACCCCAAAAAATTTCATCAGCACGGAGCCGGAGGATCCAATTGGCTGTCCGTCAAGACACTGGACGATCCTCGACCCAAATTAAGGCCCTTACTGGTGCTGACTGCAGCCCCATAACCATCAGATGGCATCTGAGACTGAAGGGCTTCAAAAATAAAAAACTTCTTCAAAGACCTCGTCTCCTTGAACGCCACAGAACTGCTCGTTTGGACTTTGCAAGAGAGCACCAAACATGGGACATTCAAAGGTGGAAGAAAGTTTTATTCTCTGATGAGAAAAAATGTAACCTTGATGGTCCTGATGGTTTCCAACGTTACTGGCATGACAAGCAGATCCCACCTGAGATGTTTTCTATGCGCCACAGTGGAACAATGGAGCTTCAGGAAGTGCAGGGGCGTCAAACGGCCGCTGGCTATGTCCAGATGTTGCAGAGAGCATTCCTCATGACTGAGGGCCCTCGTTTGTGTGGTAACGACTGGGTTTTTCAACAGGACAACGCTACAGTACACAATGCCCGCAGGACAAGGGACTTCTTCCAGGAGAATAATATCACTCTTTTGGCCCATCCTGCGTGTTCCCCTGATCTAAATCCAATTGAGAACCTTTGGGGATGGATGGCAAGGGAAGATAACAAAAATAAACAACAGTTCCAGACAGTAGATGGCATTCGTGCGTCCGTCTTCACCACTTGGAGAAATGTTCCCACTCACCTCATGGAAACGCTTGCATCAAGCATGCCGAAACAAATTTTTGAAGTGATAAACAATAACGGCGGAGCTACTCATTACTGAGTTCATGTTTGGAAGTTGGATTTCTGTTTTGGGGGGGTTTAGGGCTTTTTTGGAGGTGTGGTTCTAAACTTTTGATCAGCTGAAAAACAGCCTGTTTCAGTTTATTCGTTGTTTTCATTAAATTGAATGCTCAAAAAATGTTTTATCTCACTCCCATTTCTTCTTGTTGCATGTTGAAGCTCTACTACTGCCCAGGAACCTGACGTTCTGACATTTGTATTATATGCTTTTTGTCTACCAACTCTTGTGAGTATAATAAAACCTTTTAAGAAAAAACTGCAAAGGGTGCTTCACTATTCTGCCTATCCCATTTGAACCCTTAGAGGAGGAGATCTTTTGAAGATTGGATCCTTTGGGTGTTGGGAAAAAGGGGCTCATCCTCTGCTATCCACGTTTATCGGGAGACTTGGTTCAGAGCAGCGCGGTTCCAAAATCCTTAATATTGAATTCAGGCCTACACTGGTTAAGGCCGTGTGAGATACACCCTCTACATACAGGGGTTTGATTCAGGCATTTGAAATACAGCCATTTTGGGCAAAGAAATCTTTAATTCAGGCCTGCACTGATTTAGGCCGTGTGAGATACACCCTCTACATACAGGGGTTTGATTCAGGCATTTTAAATACAGCCATTTGAAATACAGCCATTTTGGGCAAAGAAATCTTTAATTCAGGCCTACACTGATTCAGGCCGTGTGAGATACACCCTCTACATACAGGGGTTTGATTCAGGCATTTGAAATAAAGATTTCTTTGCCCAAAATGGCTGTATTTCAAATGCCTGAATCAAACCCCTGTATGTAGAGGGTGTATCTCACACGGCCTGAACCAGTGTAGGCCTGAATTTAAGATTTCTTTGCCCAAAATGGCTGTAATTCAGGCCTACACTGGTTCAGGCCGTGTGAGATACACCCTCTACATACAGGGGTTTGATTCAGGCATTTGAAATACAGCCATTTTGGGCAAAGAAATCTTTAATTCAGGCCTACACTGTTTCAGGCCGTGTAAGATACACCCTCTACATACAGGGGTTTGATTCAGCCATTTGAAATACAGCCATTTTGGGCAAAGAAATCTTTAATTCAGGCCTACACTGGTTCAGGCCGTGTGAGATGCACCCTCTACATACAGGGGTTTGATTCAGGCATTTGAAATACAGCCATTTTGGGCAAAGAAATCTTTAATTGAGGCCTAGTCTGGTTCAGGCCGTGTGAGATACACCCTTTACATACTGTCGTTCTATTGTACTATTAATTAATCACCCATTTAGGGCAAGATCCTAAATTCGAGAAATATGAGGAGAGCGTCAAATAAGGGACATGGCCCTGGTCGTGGTGCTGCTGGTGGAGCTCCTGTTGCAGGGAGAGGACGTGGTCGATCTGTGCCAGCTACACGCACAAGTGAAACACCTTCCTCAGGTGCGAGTAGGCGACAGAACCTGCAGCGGTATTTGGTCAGGCCTACTGCGGCTCTACGAATGGTGAGGCCTGAACAAGTACAGGTGATAATAGATTGGGATGCTGACAGTGGGTCCAGTTCCTTCACATTGTCATCCACCCAGTCTCCTGCTGAAAGACCACAGTTGGCACCTGCAGCAGATGTCTATCAGTCTTTCACCTCACCCCCTTGCAAATCAGCCAAGCAGTCTGAGCCCCAAGTCATGCAGAAGTCTCTTCTGCTTTTTGATGACTCTGTTAGCAGGGTTTCCCAGGGCCATCCACATAGCCCTGCCCCATAAGTGGAAGAGATTGAGTGCACCGATGCCCAACCACTTATCTTTCAAGATGAGTACATGGGAGGACCATCACAGCACTTCTCGGATGATGACGAAACACAGGTGCCAACTGTTGGGAATTTCGATAGTGTGCAGACTGACAAGGAAGGCAGGGGTGAAGACTAGGTGGAAGATGATGTGGAGGACGATGAGGTCCTCGACCACAGATGGAATCAAGGTCATGCGAGTGACCTATGTAGTTCGGAGGAAGAGGCGGTGGTCGCACAGAGTCACCAGCACAGCAGAAGAGGGAGCAGGGTGCAAAAGCGGAGCGGCCATCCTCTGGACAGTACGCCTGCTACTGCCCACCACAGCAAGGGACCGAGCACACCAAAGCCAGCTCCAAGGAGTTCCCTGGCGTGGCAGTTATTCAGACAATGTGCTGACGACAAGACATGAGTGGTTTGCACGCTGTGCAATCAGAGCCTGAAGCGAGGCATAAACGTTCTCAACCTGAGCACATCCTGCATGACCAGGCATTTAAGTGCAAAGCACGAGCTGCAGTGGAGTAGACACCTCAAAAACCAAGAAAGGTCTCTGGCTCCTCCTGATTCCTCTTCTGCTGCAGTCTCGGCCTCTTCATCCACCTCTGGAGTGACAGTGCCACCTGCCACCCCGCAAACAGAGGATCTGCCAGCAACACCAACACCTGGGTCACCAAGCATCTCCACAATGTCCCACGGAAGCGTTCAGCTCTCCATCTCCCAAACGCTGGAGAGGAAGAGGAAGTACCCCCCTACCCACCCGTGATCCTGAATGCCAGCATTTCTAAATTACCGGCCTTCAAAATACTGTCATTGCGTCTGGTGGAGACGGATAGTTTTAAAGGCCTTATGGCGGTGGTTGTCCCACAGTGCGTCGTGCCCAGCCACCACTACTTTTCAAGGCGAGCCATCCCTTCCCTGCACAACCAAGTAGGGGACAAAATCAGGTGTGCACTGCGCAACGTCATCTGTGGCAAGGTGCACCCGACTACGGATACGTGGACCAGTAAGCACGGTCAGGGCCCTTCTATCTCCATAACAGCACACTGGATAAATGCAGTGGCAGCTGGGCCTGAGGCGGATAACAGTTTGGCGCATGTCCTTCCACCACCGAGGATTGCAGAGCGCTTCAGTTTGCCTCCTGTTGCTTCCTCCTCCTACTCTGCTTCCTCATCCTCTACCAGCTCCTCATCCAGTCAGCGTAACACCTTCACCACCAACTTCAGCACAGTCAGGAGTAACGACAGCAGGCAGTTTTAAAACTTATGTTTGGTAGACAAACCCCACACCGCGCAGGAGCTGTGGACAGCCCTTGAACAACAGACAGATGAGTGGTTTGTGCCAGTCAGCCTCAAGCCTGACTTTGTGGTGTGCGATAATGGGTGAAATCTCGTAGCAGCTCTGGGACTAGCCGGTTTGAAGCACATCCCTTGCCTGGCGCATGTGCTGAATTTAGTGGTGCAGAGATTCCTTAAAAATTACCCCGATATGTCAGAGTTGCTGCATACTGTGCGCGCTTTCGGCGTTCTCACCCTGCTGCTGCTCGCCTGTCAGCGCTGCAGCATAACTTCGGCCTTCCTGCTCACCGCCTCATATGCGACTCCACCTTGCACATGCTGACCACACTGTGCGAGCAGAAGCAGGCAATAGTGGAGTTTCAGCTGCAGCACGCACGGGTGAGTCGCTCGGCGGAACAGTACCACTTCACCACCAATGACTGGGCCTCCATGCGAGACCTGTGTTCCTAGTTGCGCTGTTTCGAGTACTCCACCAACATGGCCAGTGCCAATAACGCCGTTCTCGGCGTTACTATCCCACTTCTATGCCTTCTTGAAAAAACGCTGCTGGCGATGATGGAAGAGGATGGGGGAGGAAGAGGGATCATTTCGTAGGGTTTCCAGCCAGTCATTCCCAAGTGGCTTTGAGGGTAAGTTCCTGCACCCACAAACCCAAGGTACACAATTGTCCAGCCAGGGCACAGTTCTGGAGGATGACGAGGTAAAGTATGAGGAGGAGAAGATGGAGGAGGAGGAACCATATTCACAGCAGGGTGGCACCCAGACCAGCTCATGGCTATCACTGGTGCGTGGATGGGGGGATTCAGAGGACACAGACGATACACCTCCCACAGAGGACAGCTTTTCGTTGCCTCTGGGCAGCCTGGCACACATGAGCGATTACATGCTGCAGTGTCTACGCAACGACCGCCGAGTTGCCCACATTCTAACTTGTGCTGATTACTGGGTGGCCACGCTGCTGGATCCCCGTTACAAGGACAACGTACCGTCCTTAATTCCGTCACTGGAGCGTGATCGTAAGATGCTCGAGTACAAGCGCACGCTGGTAGACGTGCTGCTGGGGGCATTCCCACCTGACAGCAGGGGCACAGTGGAAGCACAAGGCGAAGGCAGAGCACGAGAAAGAGGTTGCCAACGCAGCTGGGGCACCGCCAACACCTCAGAAGGCAGGGTAAGCATGGCCGAAATGTGGAAAAACGTTGTCAGCACGTCACAACAACCAGCACCACCAGCTGATATGGAAAGTCTTAGCAGGAGGCAGCATTTCACCAACATGGTGGAGCAGTATGTGTGCACACGCCTACACGTACAGAATGACAGGTCTGCCCCCTTCAACTTCTGGGTCTCCAAATTGGGCACATGGCCTGAGCTTGCCCTTTACTCCTTGGAGGTGCTGGCCTGCCCTGCAGCCAGTGTATTATCTGAACGTGTGTTTAGCACAGCAGGGGGCGTCATCACAGACAGTCGCAGCCGCCTGTCCACAGCCAATGTGGACAAGCTCACGTTCATTAAAATGAACCAGGCATGGATCCCTCAGGACTTGTCCGCACCTTGTGCAGAATAGACATGTATACCGGCACTAACCAGCCATTGTTCTACTGCAGCGCAATTGCTCATTCTTGTATTTTGGATATTTCACACTTTTTTAGAGTGTACCCTAATTTAAAAAAATAAAATAAAAATAAAATAAAAACCAAAAACCTGTGTTGGCTGCCTCATCCTTCTCCACCGCCGCTTCCACCTACACCGCTACGTCCACCGCTTCCTCAATCTCCTACTCCATATGGAACTCCACCTCATTGTCACGAGGGTATCAAGAGCCACGTCTGACTCCGTTATACCAGGGGTCAGGAAGTCGCAGCGGGTGGCTGCGCGCTCTATATCTAAAGATCACAGTGTTTCTTAATGATTGTTTTCTGTGTTTGCCTTGCTATCCTTTTTGTCTCTCTCAGGGATCCGTAGCTTCTCCTCCTCAGCTGTTTCTTGTCTGCCACTCCCTACCTCCTTATATTCTCCCCTCACACTTCTCTAGTTGCCAGTTATAGAGCTTCCTGCCTGGACATCTATACTGACCCACTGGAGTGGTTAATCCTGGTTGTCGTTCCTGTGTGCTACCCTCCGGATCCCTGTTTGGCTTATTGTTGTCTCCTGTTGTCGCCCACCTGGGAATATATGTTGAGTCTGTGTTGTCTGTCCTCCCCTTGGTGTTTTCCCTTAGAGTTAGTGGTACGGACTAGTGTTCCCATCGCCCTGTTCACTACCTAGGGCTCAGCTCAGGGAAAGCCAGGGCTTTAGGCACGTGATCGGCGTACGGGTGAGGAACCCGTCTAGGGACGTCAGGGCAGCCAGGTGCCAGCCGCCAGGTGAGTCAGGGGGTCACCATCTTCCCTCTCACTTGGGCAGGGCCTTCCTCGTTCCCTCCCTCTGTGTCACGTATGTGATAGCCACGCCGACCGTGATATTATAACTGGCCCTTACTTTTTGAGAGAAAAAAATTAAAAAAAATGTAATTTTTTGTTTGTTGTTTTTTTTTTTCTCTCTCTACTTAGAATCCAATATGGATCCTATTAAAGCCTTGGCAGAACAGCTTCAAAGCCTGTCTTTGGAGGTGGCAGGATTGAAGGCGTCTGTTCTCCAACAACAGCAGCAAATGCAGCAGACCGCACCCCCAGCGGTTGCTATGGGTAACCAGGTTGTCACTGAACCCAAGGTTGCTCTTCCCGACAGATTTTCTGGGGGAAGGGACAAATTTGCGACGTTCCGTGAGGCCTGCAAATTATATTTTAAGTTGCGCCCTTACTCCTCAGGTCATGAAGAACAGCGGGTAGGGATTGTCATTTCCCTGCTTCAGGGGGATCCGCAATCCTGGGCGTTCTCGTTACCCCCTGGTTCTCAGGTTCTTCGGTCAGTGGAGGGATTTTTTGGGGCTTTGGGTCTCATATATGATGATCCTGACCGAGTCGCCCTGGCTGACTCGAAGTTACGGAGACTCCTACAGGGAGATCGGTCAGCAGAGGAATATTGCTCAGAGTTCCATAGGTGGGCTACGGATACTCAGTGGAACGACCCGGCTCTCAGGAGTCAGTTCTGCTCTGGGTTATCTGAAAGGGTTAAGGATGCACTGGCGCTGTATGAGACCCCCCTTTCCCTTGATGCTGTTATGTCCCTCTCTATCAGAATAGATAGACGTCTTAGGGAGAGATCGAAAATTCCGGAGCAATTGGTTACCTCTCCCAAGCAACAGTCAGCCTGTACTGACTTAGATGAGCCTATGCAGCTAGGCGGAACTTCTCGTCAGGTCCGTCCTCCCGAGGTTCGCCGTAGGGGGGGGGCTTGTTTTTTTCTGTGGGGGGAGGGGTCATTTCATTAATGTCTGTCCTTCCTTTCTCAAAAACAAAAGACCGTCGGAAAACTACTAACCCCGGGCTGTGCGGAGGATGTCAGCCGGGGGGTATACGTTTCCTCCATACGAACATCTCAATTTGTGTTACCAGCGGTCATTGTTTTTGGTGTTAAGACGGAGTCTATTTCTGTTTTTCTAGACAGTGGAGCAGGGGTAAACTTGATTAATGCCCATTTTGCCCGCACTATGGGTTTGTCTCTCTGTACGCTGCAGAGACCTATTCCCGTATTCGCTATAGATTCTGCTCCTCTGTCTCAGAGAAACCTCACCCACATTGTTCGTAATTTACACCTTCGGGTAGGGGACCACCATAATGAGTGTCTTTCATGTTACGTTCTGGAGGGCCTTCCCTCTCCGGTGGTATTGGGTCTTCCCTGGTTGGTAGCGCACAATCCAGTGGTGGATTGGCAGGCCAGGGAGATATTGGAGTGGAGTGAGCATTGGAGAGAGAATTGCTTAAATAACAATTGCTTAATTGCCTCCATAGCTTCCCTACCTACATTTATTTCGGACTTTGAGGACGTTTTTTCTGAAAAGGGTTGTCAGAAACTACCACCTCATCGTTCTTATGATTGCCCGGTTAACCTGATTCCCGGGGCAAAATTACCCAAGTCCAGGTTGTATAATCTTTCGGGTCCCGAGAGACAAGCCATGAAAGATTATATCTCCGAGAGTCTGGCTAAGGGACACATCAGACCCTCTTCTTCACCCGTGGCTGCAGGGTTTTTCTTTGTTAAAAAGAAAGATGGGGGCCTGCGTCCTTGCTTAGATTTCCGTGAGTTAAACCAGATAACCATCCGTGACCCATACCCTCTTCCTCTCATTCCTGACCTTTTTAATCAGATTGCGGGTGCTAGGTGGTTCTCCAAACTTGATCTTAGGGGGGCCTACAATCTGATTCGTATCAGGGAAGGGGATGAGTGGAAGACAGCTTTTAACACCCCTGAGGGGCATTATGAAAATCTAGTTATGCCTTTCGGTCTGACCAATGCCCCTGCTGTCTTCCAACATTTCGTTAATGATATTTTTAGTCATCTCATCGGCAGGTTTGTAGTCATATACCTAGATGATATCTTAATTTATTCGGCTGATCTGAAAACACATGAGGTGCATGTCAGGCAAGTACTGCAGGTCCTACGGACGAATAAATTATATGCGAAAATTGAAAAATGTGTCTTCGCTGTTCAGGAATTACAGTTCCTGGGATATCTATTATCTGCTTCAGGTTTCCGCATGGATCCTTGGAAGGTCCAGGCAATTTTAGATTGGGATCTTCCTGAGAACCTTAAAGCCCTACAACGGTTTTTGGGTTTCGCTAATTTCTATAGAAAGTTCATTAAAAATTATTCAGTGATCGTTAAACCCCTTACCGACATGACTAGGAAGGGGACGGATTTTTCCAAATGGTCTGACACCGCTAAAGATGCATTTTCCTCTCTAAAGGAGAGGTTTACCTCGGCACCTGTTCTAATTCAACCTGATGTCTCCCAGCCTTTTATTGTCGAGGTAGATGCGTCAGAGGTGGGAGTGGGAGCTGTATTGTCTCAGGGTCCGTCTCCTGGCAAATGGCGTCCTTGCGCTTTCTTTTCCAAAAAATTATCTTCTGCGGAGAAGAATTATGATATTGGAAATAGGGAACTGTTGGCGATTAAACTGGCGCTTGAAGAGTGGCGTCACTTCTTAGAGAGAGCAATCCACCCCGTCACGGTGATTACGGATCACAAGAACCTTCTGTACCTAGAATCGGCTAAGCGTCTCACCCCTAGACAAGCTAGGTGGTCGCTATTCTTTACCAGATTTAACTTTGTAATCACCTATCGTCCTGGGGCAAAAAATACCAAGGCAGACGCATTATCTCGTAGTTTCCCTGGAGGGGGTAATGTTTGTGATCCGGTACCTATTTTACAAAGAGGAGTGGTTGTCTCTGCTGTACACTCTGTTCTAGAGGGAAAGGTGTTAGAGGCTCAGGGGGACGCCCCGGCCTCTTGCCCCTCAGAGAAATTGTTTGTACCGTTAAACCTGCGTCTTGAATTATTAAAATAACATCATAATTCGGCACTTGCTGGACACCCGGGTAGTAAAGCAACCTTGGAGCTTTTATCTCGTCGTTTTTGGTGGCCAAGGTTGCGTCAGGATGTAATGGATTTCGTGTCTACTTGTTCTACTTGTGCACGCGCGAAAGTCTCTCATACACGTCCAGCAGGGTCTTTATTGCCACTTTTCATCCCCAATAGGCCATGGACACATCTGTCAATGGATTTCATCACTGACTTACCGTTGTCGGCGGGTAAAACAGTTATCTTGGTAGTAGTAGACAGGTTTAGCAAAATGGTACACTTTATTGCGCTACCCGCACTTCCTAATGCTAAAACTCTCGCTCAGGTGTTTATCAGTGAAATCGTGAAGCTTCACGGGGTCCCTTCCGATGTGGTTTCGGATCGGGGAACCCAGTTTATTTCTAAGTTTTGGAAAGCTTTTTGTTCCCGTTTGGGGGTTCACTTGTCCTTTTCCTCAGCTTTCCATCCTCAGTCGAATGGACAGACTGAGCGTACCAACCAAAACCTAGAAACATATTTAAGGTGTTTTGTGTCTGAAAACCAAGAGTTGTGGTCATCATATTTACCGTTAGTTGAGTTTGCCATAAATAATCATTATCAGGAGTTCACTGGCAAGTCACCATTCCTTGGTGCATACGGTTTTCATCCCCAATTTTGTACTTTCAAAGAGGGGGGGTCTTCTGGGGTTCCCGAAGAGGAAAGGTTTTCTTCATCTCTTTCATCGGTATGGCAGAAGGTGCAAGTTAACTTGAAAAAGATGAGTGGTAAATATAAATGCATGGCCGATAAGAAACGGTCGCCAGGTCCGGACCTAGGAGTGAATGACTATGTGTGGTTGTCTACTAGGAATATTAAGTTGAAGGTTCCTTCTTGGAAACTGGGTCCTAGGTTCATTGGTCCCTATAAAATAGTAGCCGTCATTAACCCTGTGGCTTTTCGCCTGGAGCTACCTCAGACTTTTAAGATCCATAACGTCTTCCATAAATCGTTACTCAAGAAGTATGTTCCACCTCTAGAACCATCGCCGCTGCCACCTCCTCCTGTTATTGTGGATGGTAATCTGGAGTTTCAAATAGCCAGAATTGTTGATTCTCGTCGGGTCCGCCGCTCTCTTCAGTATCTGGTGCATTGGAGGGGTTACGGTCCCGAGGAAAGAATGTGGGTTCCAGCGTCAGAGGTAAACGCCAACAGGTTAATTCAGACTTTCCATGCCTCTCATCCGGAGAGACCTGGTCCTGAGTGTCCGGAGGCCCCTCGTGAAAGGGGGGGTACTGTCACGAGGGTATCAAGAGCCACGTCTGACTCCGTTATACCCGGGGTCAGGAAGTCGCAGCGGGTGGCTGCGCGCTCTATATCTAAAGATCACGGTGTTTCTTAATGATTGTTTTCTGTGTTTGCCTTGCTATCCTTTTTGTCTCTCTCAGGGATCCGTAGCTTCTCCTCCTCAGCTGTTTCTTGTCTGCCACTCCCTACCTCCTTATATTCTCCACTCACACTTCTCTAGTTGCCAGTTATAGAGCTTCCTGCCTGGACATCTATACTGACCCACTGGAGTGGTTAATCCTGGTTGTCGTTCCTGTGTGCTACCCTCCGGATCCCTGTTTGGCTTATTGTTGTCTCCTGTTGTCGCCCACCTGGGAATATATGTTGAGTCTGTGTTGTCTGTCCTCCCCTTGGCGTTTTCCCTTAGAGTTAGTGGTGCGGACTAGTGTTCCCATCGCCCTGTTCACTACCTAGGGCTCAGCTCAGGGAAAGCCAGGGCTTTAGGCACGTGATCGGCGTACGGGTGAGGAACCCGTCTAGGGACGTCAGGGCAGCCAGGTGCCAGCCGCCAGGTGAGTCAGGGGGTCAACATCTTCCCTCTCACTTGGGCAGGGCCTTCCTCGTTCCCTCCCTCTGTGTCACGTATGTGATAGCCACGCTGACCGTGATACTCATAAATCAAATTTTTTTATTTATTTGTACATATTTTATATCATTTCACTACTTTGTCATTTACATTTTAGGGTGAAATTCACCAATTTTTAGGTGTATAGTACCACTGCTATACCTAGTAGGCCGGTTAAAAAAAAATAATTGTCATTAACATTTTAGGGTGAAATTCACCAATTTTGGTGTGTATAGTACCACTGCTATACCTAGTAGACTGGTAAAAAAAAAAAATTAAAAATTTTCAGTTACATTTTCTGGTTTATAGTACCACTGCTATACCTAGTAGATAGGTTAAACAAAAAAATATATATAATTGTCAGTTATAATTTTTGGGTGTGATGTACCACTGCTATACCTAGTAGACAGGTTTAAAAAATAAATAAATTGTCAGTTACATTTTCCGGTGAAATTCACCAATTTCTGGGTGTAATATACCCCTCCTCTACCTAGTTGACAGCTTAATAAATTTCAATAATTTTTCTGTTACATTCTTGGGTTGACATTATACAATTTAAGAGGTGAATAAACACCTGCTATGCATAGGTGACAGGGAATAAAATGTAATATATTATTCAATAATTAATGCGCGCCACATCCTTTCATTCAATGCTTAAACTTGATGTTGTCACACTTTTATGCTTTAATAATTTCTCCCATATTTCAACTCTATAATTTCAAATTTGAAAAAATGAATCCTCCCTTGGATGTGGTCTCTCTTTCTCACGCTCCCTCTCTGGCCTGGAACCCTGATTCCCCGCCACCCGTGATCACCATGGTAGGCGCATAAAAGAACATCGAAAGTTGATAGAGCAGATATCAAATTGGATCGTGAACATCATGGGGACGTGCGACATGGTGGGGCAGTAAGTGTGCACAAACCTACACAAACTGACTGACATGGGTCAGCCCCTGCAACTTCTGGGTCTCCAAATTGGGCACATGGCCTGAGCTTGCCCTTTACCCCTTGGAGGTGCTGGCCTGCCCTGCAGTCAGTGTATTGTCTGAACGTGTGTTTAGCATGACTGGAGGGGGTTATCACAGGTTATATTTCCCAATGTTTTGGGGTGTACCCTAATTTTAAAAATAAAATTGAAAGGCAAAAAGCAGTGTAGGCTACCTCCTCCTCCTCCACCGCCGCTTCCACCTACACCGCCTCCTCAACCTCCTACTCCATATGGACCTGGTCCTTCTAGATCAAGATTATTATTTTTTATTTTTATCTATTTTATGTTATTTAAAGTCATTTCCCTATCCACATTTGTTTGCAAAGCACTTGCCATACTCTTAACCACATTTTGATGCCATTTGCAGCCCTCTAGCCCTTTCCATGACATTTTTACAACCATTTTAGTGCTCAAAAGTTCGGGTCCCCTATGACTTCAATGGGGTTCGGGTTCTGGGTCAAGTTCGGGTCCCAAACTTGAACTTTTTACTCAAGTTCGGTCGAATCCGAACATCCAGGTGTCCGCTCAACTCTATCTAAGGTGTGTAGGGATAATACTGACATGTAGCAGCAATAGTAATGGCAGAAATAGAGCAGCATGGAATAGACAAGGTAGTAATTGTGTGTGGCTGTGTTAGAGTAGTAATAGAAGTTGCCAGGTAGTATTAATGATAGTTACAGAAGGGGGAGTAGCAGTTGTGGCGGTGGCCGATGCAGCCATACAGTATAGAACATGACGGTAAACAGGCAGGTAGACAGCGGCAGTGGCATTATGGGGCTGATAAATACAGTGTGAAAATCCTCTTAGATTTATGCCTCATTTATTTTGACAAAGTAATGTTTTGTACACTAGTGGAGGACAAGTTTATGTCATGTAGTGATGTGGGAGAGAACACCACACCGACAACAGGAGGTGAGTGAAAAGGTACTAAGCCTGGAAACTAAGGAAAGGGGAAAAGATCACCACCTAGTGAATCCCTAAACCGAGCCCTGACTACTATCAATATGAACAGACCTTGATGGTAGGAATGTTCATACCCTGTAACCTGGGTCCCTATCTGACCCTAATGGGCACTGGAGATAGTGTCAGGACAAGAAATGACCTGTTCCTTCCCAGCTGAAGGAACAGGCCTAATACCAAAAGGAAGGGGAAAACAATAAACAAGAAATAAAGGAAAGACACTTAACTCCGAAGTATGAGGACGAGCAGGAACTCAGAGGAGAACTAACACCAGCACTTCCAACATCCAAAAGGAGCTATCAACTGCAGACCATGATTGGTGAGGCCAGACTAAATAGAGGAGTTGGAATGACCACTTAAGCTACACCTGAGACCAGAGGTGTGGTCATACCCAGCAACAACACAGAAGCAAGTGAAACCAGAGAGGCTGTTAGATCACATCACGTGCAGCCAGTCTCTTAGATCTTCTGAGCCCTGTCACAGGAGAGTCTGTGACAGTTTATCTATCTAAAAACCCTGCCTGAGATGATACTGGAGGCTGGACAAAACAGTACAGAGCAAGCAAACTGGCCAGTTCTGGCCACTGTTACAATCTGCCTGCCCAATAGTCCATGGGATCAGGAACACAATATGTGCAGAGAAAGGCCACAGTCTAAGTATGACTGAACCTGGTTGTTCAGGCAGTATGTTTTCTTTTGCTGATCAGCCTGGTGTGTAGGGTGTCCAGATGTCCGTTTTTAGGCCGGACAGTCTGGTTTTTAGACTTCTTGTCCTCCGTCCGGCACAAGGCCAGGATGGATGGCCATAAGTCCTCCTCTTTAGTGGCTACAAGACAGGGTCCCTTTAAGCTTACCCAGGTCTGCACAGTGCGCTTTGCATATGATGTCACATCATGGTCCAGACGTTGTCTGCAGGGGAGAAGGTGGAACCAGAGAGTAGGAGCTGAGCACGGGAGCTGCGTGCAGTGCAGCAGTATAGTTGGCTAGCTTCAGCATCCAGCCTCTGCCAGAGTTCCTTGTGCACTAGTCCAGTCTTCACATTGATATTGGGACACAGTAATGTCTAGTATACAAAGAAAGGTCTTACCCAATATACATATTTGGGTATATATACTGTCTTCTTGAGAGCATGGGACATTATATATACCAATATTTAAGTAAATATCTAGTATACATCTTTTCTGTGGCATCACGCTCAAACAGCAGCACTGTGCTGTCTTAGGTTGATCTGCAGGCACAGCCCGACTGACTGGGGCTTCTCTCACCCCAAGTCACTAGAGCCGGCAGACATATTACTCTGTGACTGAGGGTGAGAGAAGCATTCAGGGCCCACTGGCAGCTCACCTTAAGGTCTCCCCCTTTTTTCTTGTTCGGCACTATTACTAGAGGGAAGTCGTGGCTTAGAAAAGTTGGGGCATGGCTTAGTGGATTTGGTGGAGTGGTATCAGGTGTCCTCCTTTTGGGGTTAAGCAAGTGGCCACCCTGCTTGTGTGGCACCTTAAAAAAATCTGCTCTATCATGTTCATGATACTGAACTGGCTGCTCTGGCTTCTGCTACTAGCAAAGAAGGAGGAAGGTGGGTGACACAGCATGTGGTGGAGAGGACACTTATCCTCCTGGTCAGATACATGGACAACAGGTGTCTGCATGTCGAATGCTATGGAAAGCTTCATGCATAGTATATCCTGGTAATACATGAAATTGGCCTCCCTTTTGGCAACTGGAAACCATCCCCCATTTTGCTTTGATGGCGAGAATCTAAAAGCATGGCTATCCAGTAATCATCTGATTGCTTGCAGGGGTGCAGCTAGTTTTTCTGCTGCCTGAGGCAAAAATTTAAAACTGTGCCCCCCATGGCAAATCCTCAACCTAACCCCTTCTCTCGAGACCTACTGTTAAATACGTACTTTTAAAACTTTATATACAGCGCTACAAACCATACAGGGTAATACAGCACTACGTACATATTATATTCAGTGATGTTGACAATCTCCTTCCTCTTCTCCTTTTGAACCAGACACCCATCTCTTGTCTCTGTTTGACACACAGACATATTAGTTTCCTATTTTTCTATCACTGTACCACCTTCTGAACACCCCATCCTGATACCACCAATACTGTGCTCATTGTGTGCCCCCATACTATACTGCAGAAACAGATAATCCCTCTGAAAATACTAGTACCACACAGATAGTGCCCCCTTCAAAAATTATTGGCACACAGTGCCCTCCAAATAACTACTCCCAGCAAATAGTGCCCCTGATACTAATAGTGCCATAAACACCGTAAAGAATAATTGTGCTTAGCTGATACTGTGCCAGGATGCCCCCACCCCCACCCCCACAGTAATAGTGCTCTGCAAAGTTCCACCAATAGTTATAATTCTCTGCCAGAGTACACTTAGTGGTAAGAATACCCTACAGGGTATAGCAATAAAGTCCCCCTGTAAAAATTCCCCCATACTGCAACCTTATAATGTGTGCTGGTACACAAAATACACCCTTATAATGTGTTACAGCACAAAAGTACCCCTTTATAGTATATGCCAATACAGTTGTGGCCAAAAGTTTTGAGAATTACATAAATATTGGAAATTGGAAAAGTTGCTGCTTAAGTTTTTATAATAGCAATTTGCATATACTCCAGAATGTTATGAAGAGTGATCAGATTAATTGCATAGTCCTTCTTTGCCATGAAAATTAACTCAATCCCAAAAAAAACTTTCCACTGCATTTCATTGCTGTCATTAAAGGACCTGCTGAGATAATTTCAGTAATCGTCTTGTTAACTCAGGTGAGAATGTTGACGAGCACAAGGCTGGAGATCATTATGTCAGGCTGATTGAGTTAAAATGGCAGACTTGACATGTTAAAAGGAGGGTGATGCTTGAAATCATTGTTCTTCCATTGTTAACCATGGTGACCTGCAAAGAAACGCGTGCAGCCATCATTGCGTTGCATAAAAAGGCAACAGAAAATTGCATTAGACTTGTCAGTAAAAGCAAAAAAAGGAAGAGACCACTGTGGTACTCAGCAGAAGTGGCCCAAATCATTAAAAATAAAAAGCTAGCATTTTGTAATTATAAAAAAACCCAGAGCAATGAAGATAAGGAAATCTACAAGATTAGGCAGAGAGAGGCCAAGCAAGTTTTAAGAACTTCTAAAGCGCAGGCAGAAGAAAAACTAGCTCAGTCTATGAAAAAAGGGGATAAGACATTCTTCAGATATATAAATGAAAAAAGGAAATTAAAACAAGGAAAACCTAAATTAAAAACAAAGGACGGAAGGTATGTAGAAGAGAATAAAGGGCTAGCCGACTGCCTTAATGAATACTTCTGTTCAGTTTTTACAAAAGAAAAAGGAGAAGGACCTCCACTAGAAAGGATGACTAATAAATCGTTTGATGCATGTATCTTTACAGAGGAAGATGTTCTAAGTTTGCTGTCTAAGGTGAAGACAAATAAGTCACAGGGGCCTGATGAGATACACCCAAAATTATTAAAAGAGCTTAGTGGTGAGCTGGCAAAACCGTTAACAGATTTATTTAACCAATCATTAGTAACAGGAGTCGTCCCGGAAGATTGGAAATTGGCAAATGTCGTGCCCATTCACAAGAAAGGTAGTAGGGAGGAATCGAGCAACTATAGACCAGTGAGTCTGACATCAATAGTAAGCAAATTAATGGAAACCCTATTAAAGGATAGGATTGTGGAACATCTAAAATCCCATGGATTGCAAGATGAAAAACAACATGGGTTTACTTCAGGGAGATCATGTCAAACAAATCTTATAGATTTTTTTGACTGGGTGACTAAAATAATAGACGGTGGAGGTGCAGTAGACATCGCATATCTAGATTTTAGTAAGGCTTTTGACACTGTCCCACATAGAAGACTTATCAATAAACTGCAGTCATTGAGCATGGACTCCCATATTGTTGAGTGGATTAGGCAGTGGCTGAGTGACAGACAACAGAGGGTTGTAGTCAATGGAGAACATTCAAAACAAGGTCATGTTACCAGTGGGGTTCCACAGGGATCTGTACTGGGACCAATTTTGTTTAATATCTTCATAAGTGCTATTGCAAAAGGCATCGATGGTAAGGTTTGTCTTTTTGCTGATGACACAAAGATATGTAACAGGGTTGATGTTCCTGGAGGGAAACGCCAAATGGAAAAGGATTTAGGAAAACTAGAAGAATGGTCAGAACTCTGGCAACTGAAATTTAATGTGGATAAGTGCAAGATAATGCACCTGGGGCGTAAAAACCCAAGGGCAGAATATAGAATATTTGACACAGTCCTGACCTCAGTATCTGAGGAAAGGGATTTAGGAGTAATTATTTCAGAAGACTTAAAGGTGGGAAGACAATGTAATAGAGCAGCACGAAATGCCAGCAGAATGCTTGGATGTATAGGGAGAGGTATAAGCAGTAGAAAGAGTGAAGTGCTTATGCCGCTGTACAGAACACTGGTGAGACCTCACTTGGAGTATTGTGCGCAGTACTGGAGGCCATATCTCCAGAAGGATATAGATACTCTAGAGAGAGTTCAGAGAAGAGCTACTAAACTAGTACATGGATTGCAGGATAAAACTTACCAGGAAAGGTTAAAGGACCTTAATATGTATAGCTTGGAAGAAAGAAGAGACAGAGGGGATATGATAGAAACTTTTAAATACATAAAGGGAATCAATTCGGTAAAGGAGGAGAGCATATTTAAAAGAAGAAAAACTACCACAAGAGGACACAGTTTTAAATTAGAGGGGCAAAGGTTTAAAAGTAATATAAGGAAGTATTACTTTACTGAGAGAGTAGTGGATGCATGGAATAGCCTTCCTGCAGAAGTGGTAGCTGCAAATACAGTGAAGGGGTTTAAGCATGCATGGGATAGGCATAAGGCTATCC
Organism: Bufo bufo; assembly: GCF_905171765.1. Classification (NCBI taxonomy): domain Eukaryota; kingdom Metazoa; phylum Chordata; class Amphibia; order Anura; family Bufonidae; genus Bufo; species Bufo bufo. Next base: position 490,733,765 of record NC_053390.1, on the reverse strand, counting down.
TTCATATAAGATAGGGCCAGGGACAATTCATAGGATTCAGATATATTGGGCAGACTAGATGGGCCAAATGGTTCTTATCTGCCGACACATTCTATGTTTCTATGTTTCTATAAAAATGGCTTCACAGGCAAGGATATTGTGGCTACTAAGATTGCACTTCAATCAACAATTTATAGGATCATCAAGAACTTCAAGGAAAGAGGTTCAATTCTTGTTAAAAAGGCTTCACGGCGTCCAAGAAAGTCCAGCAAGCGCCAGGATCGTCTCCTAAAGAGGATTCAGCTGCGGGATCTGAGTGCCACCAGTGCAGAGCTTGCTCAGGAATGACAGCAGGCAGCTGTGAGCGCATCTGCACGCACAGTGAGGCGAAGATTTCTGAAAGATGGCCTGGTGTCAAGAAGGTGTCACGACTGTGACTGATCCAGACAGGTCTGGGAGGAGAAGGTCGCAGCGACTTGCTACTCGCGATAGCTTGTGAGTTTGCTCCGTGGTTCAGGGTATGTCATCCGGGTTTTGCCTTGTGAACCTTTTTGTCCTGACTGGGAGTTTGTAGGCATCCTTCTCAGGTGAGTCCTGTCTGCCACTCCCAGATACTATATTAGTTTCAGTTTCACTTGCAGTCATTGCCAGATATAGTCCTTACTTCCAGTGCTATTCTGACCTTTGAAGGAGATCGTTTGACGGTGTTGCTGTGGAGCTCTTGTCCGGCGTGGACTGTCGTGTTTGGGATCGCCTTCTCTGCTCGTGACTGGATAAGTCTATCTCTGCTGTTGATTGTTTGTTTGTTGCTGTCTTCCCCTGTTGTTCTCCTAGAGCCTTTCCTCAGTCTAGTCTTGTTAGGGTGACTGAGGGTTTAGGCATTTTGCTCGCCGCACGGGTTCACACCCCATCTAGGGTATCAGGGCAGACAGGTGCCAGCTTAGGGTTAGTCAGGGGTGGCCATTCTATTTCCCATCCATAGATAAGGGTCCCCCTTCCCCTCCGTCTGGTGCGACACGACTGCTGCTGGGATAGCGGTCGTGACAGAAGGGCAGCAAAGAAGCCACTTCTCTCCAAAAAAAACATCAGGGACAGATTGATCTTCTGCAGAAAGTATGGTGAATGGACTGCTGAGGACTGGGGCAAAGTCATATTCTCCGATGAAGCCTCTTTCCAATTGTTTGGGGCATCTGGAAAAAGGCTTGTCCGGAGAAGAAAAGGTGAGCGCTACCATCAGTCCTGTGTCATGCCAACAGTAAAGCATCCTGAGACCATTCATGTGTGGGGTTACTTCTCATCCAAGGGAGTGGGCTCACTCACAATTTTGCCCAAAAACACAGCCATGAATAAAGAATGGTACCAAAACACCCTCCAACAGCAACTTCTTCCAACAATCCAACAACAGTTTGGTGAAGAACAATGCATTTTCCAGCACGATGGAGCATCGTGCCATAAGGCAAAAGTGATAACTAAGTGGCTCGGGGACCAAAACGTTGACATTTTGGGTCCATGGCCTGGAAACTCCCCAGATCTTAATCCCATTGAGAACTTGTGGTCAATCCTCAAGAGGCGGGTGGACAAACAAAAACCCACTAATTCTGACAAACTCCAAGAAGTGATTATGAAGGAATGGGTTGCTATCAGTCAGAAATTGGCCCAGAAGTTGATTGAGAGCATGCCCAGTCGAATTGCAGAGGTCCTGAAAAAGAAGGGCCAACACTGCAAATACTGACTCTTTGCATAAATGTCATGTAATTGTCGATAAAAGCCTTTGAAATGTATGAAGTGCGTGTAATTATATTTCACTACATCACAGAAACAACTGAAACAAAGATCTAAAAGCAGTTTAGCAGCAAACTTTGTGAAAACTAATATTTGTGTCATTCTCAAAACTTTTGGCCACGACTGTACAAAATTGTTCCATACCCACTTTTAGTGTCCCCATAGTGCACCCTTATAATGTGTGCCAGTATAAGAAAATGCCCCTTTTTAGTGCTGCCCAGTTGTAATAATAATGCTCCCCATAAAGGGCCAATGGTCTGATGTCTATGAACCACACCAACTCAAATACTTACTTCCACACCGCTGTCAGGATGCGGTGCAGAACACAAGCCTCTTCCAGTCTGTGTCCTGAGCGGTTATAGCGCCTGACATAGGTGGTGTGCCGAGGATGAGATCATTGTGCAGCCTGCGCTGGCCTCTGACGGCCTGAAGCCTATCAAAGGGGTTGGCAGGGTAGGGAGATACTGCTCCTGTGCCCTGCCACAGCATTTAACTGTATGAGGATGGTGATACAGTTGAATATGTGCTTCCACAATGGAATGTTGCCCACGGCCCTGCTGCTGCCACCCACTTGTCTCTAGGTGGTGCTGCCTCACCTCACCTCATTGGTGGTGCGCCCATGATAGCTTGTTGCTAGTGATATGCTTGCCATGCTCGCTAGCATGCCTGAGGAACCAGTTCTTTTTGGCTCTGCCTCCCATTGCGATGAATGGTCATCATGGCTAGTGTCATTGCCATCTTTGACCACATGCTTCTCAACCACCTGTGGCAGCTCCTCATCTTCCTCCTCCACTTTTTCGTCCATGGAATTTTGTCTCTCTGGTAGGTCCTCAATAGCTACTAGGTGGTGTAATAAAGTGTGTGGAAAAGTGCTGGAAGGAATGTTGTGTGGATGAAAATACTTCAATTACTCTTACCGGTAATATGTTTTCCATGAGCCCATGACAGCACCTGTGAGAGATCCTCCCCCTTCCGGACAGGAAACAGGAACTTCCCAGATCTTTAAATTGGTCCACTGCCTTCCACCACTCAGTATTTGACAAGATTCCTGGTACCAGCAATACACCTATATACAGTGAAACTAAGAACACAAGCAAAAAACAACACAAGGAAAACTGCGCCAAATATATGCCCAGGCATATCTCCTCTTTGTTACAACACTTAAATATAGATTTCTCTTTTTATATATATATATATATATATATATATTACATACTTTTTTTTTTAGGGAGGGAATTATGTAGGTGCTGTCATGGACTAATGGAAAACATATTACCGGTAAGAGTAATTTAAGTATTTCCATTATGCCCCATGACAGCACCTGTGAGAGATTAGACTAGATGACTATTAGGGAGGGACTACAACCTGCAGCACCTTTCTCCCAAAAGACATATCCTGCACAGATGAAAGGTCCAATCTGTAGTGCTTGTAAAACGTAGAGGGGGAACTCCACGTTGCTGCCTTACAGATTTGCTCAATGGTAGCGCACCCTTTTTCTGCCCAGGAAGAGGCTACTGCCCTAGTGGAATGAGCTGAAAAATCCAAAGGTACCTGACAACCTGACTGTGAATATGCCAGACCTATCGCTCTCTTGATCCACCTGGCTAAGGTATGGCTTGAGACTTTCGAGCCTCTGTTCTGACCCTGAAACTGAACAAAGAGTTGTGGGGTTTTCCTAAAGCCCTTCATAGACTCTAAATATGCACAGACACACCTTCTCACGTCTAAAGTATGAAAGGACTCTTCCCGCTCATTCTTTGGGTCCTGAAAAAAAGAGGGGAGAACTATTTCCTGAGATTTATGGAATACCAAACTACTTTGAGCAGGAATGCAGGATCCGGTTTGAATACAATTCTATCCTCCAGAATCTGAGTATATGGTGGGGAAGATAACAAAGCGGATAGTTCTCCTACTCGTCTGGCGGATGTAATGGCCACTAAAAATACAGTTTTATAGGATAGCATCTTTAAGGGGATGTCTCCAAGGGGCTCAAACCGGGCCTTGGTTAGAGCGGATAGCACCAGGTTAAGGTCCCACGGGGCTGATTTAGATTTAACTGTAGGACATAGTCTAGAGGAACCCTTAATAAACCTTTTGACTCAGGGATGAGTAGCTAATCTAAAGTCAAAGAGAGCACTCAGTGCCGAGACCTGGACCTTGAGAGTGCTAGGTTTAAGCTTTTTGTTAAGGCCCTCCTGCAAAAAACTCAGAATTAAAGGGATGTTGGGCGAGCTCAAGTCTAGGCCTGGCCCTTCAAACCGAAGGAAGGTCTTCTATACCCTCAGATAGATTTCGGAGGTGACCATTTTCCTACTGGCTAGAAGAGTCCCAATCACTTGTTCTGATAGACCTCTGGACCTGAAGAATCGCCTCTCAAAATCCAGGCTGTCAGGTGGAGGTTCTTCACTTCCGGATGATGTAAAGGGCCCTGATATAATAGGTCCTGTCTTTCTGGAAGTATCCAGAGATCGGCTATTGATAGTCTCCTCAACCAGGCAAACCAGACTCTTCCAGAACGGTGCTATTAGGATCACTGTTGCCTGCTCCCTCCTGAACTTCTGGATCACTTCGGGCAGTAGGCTGATGGGAGGAAACGCATAGACTAGGTCCTTCCCCCATGGATGTGAGAGCGCATCTGTGCCTATTGACTGATCCTCCCTGCTCAGAGAAAAGAAACTTTCACACTGTTTGTTCTCTACCGAGGCGAATAGATCTATTGTGGGAGATCCCCACAGGGCTTCTATTCTATCTATGAAATACCTCCTGATTCAGACACCAATTCGCCTGGCTGAATCTGTGCCTGCTTAGAAAGTCCGCCTGGTGATTCTCTGAGCCTTTGAGATGGACCGCTGAGAAAGAAAAAGCTTTCCCCTGTATTAGCAAGAAGATCCTGGATGCTAGCTGCATTAGCTGAGGAGATCTTGTCCCCCCTTGTTTGTTGATATAAACTACTACCGAGGCGTTGTCGGATAGGATCCTGACATGTTTTTGAGGCAATGATGGGAGACTTTCCTTTAATGCGCACAGGACTGCTCTTAACTCCCTGGCATTTTGGGATTGACCACTCTGGGTTTTTGACCAAGGGCCTTGGAAAAAACCCAAAACTGAATGGGCCCCCCAACCCCAAGGGCTTGCGTCGGTGGTTATTATTAGGGGGTCCTGTTTCAACCACTCTACTCCCTGACTTAGGTTCAGAGTTTTTAGCCACCAAGCTAGGGACCGGGTCACTGACCCCTGGATCACAATCTTGTGATCCAGGGATAGAAACCTTCCATCCCAATTGGACAAAATGTGCCATTGAAGTATTCTGGACCTGAATTGGGCCCATCTTACAGCAGGAATGCAAGCCGTCATCAGACCCAGAATAGACATTGCTTTTCTTAGGGACACTTCCTTGGTTCTGCTGAAAGACCCGATTTTCTGCTAAATAGGTTTCCTCTTGTCTACCGGAAGATATGATTTCTGCGTCTGGCAATCTAATAAGATGCCTAGGAAAACACATTTGGAGGTTGAGATCAGGGACGATTTGTCCAAACTTATTAACCAGCCAAGGCCCATCAGGGTCCCCAGGACCTCCTGTATTTGAGATCTCAACGCCTCTGGGGACTGCCCTACCAAGAGAAGGTCGTCCAGGTATAAGATTATAATGATGTCTGATCTTCTTATCTCTGCCATTACCTCCACCATTAGCTTCGTGAAGAGCCTCGGCGCCTGCGATATCCCAAAGGGAAGTGCTCTGAACTGCAGATGGACAATCGAATACCCCATCTTTACCGCTACCCTGAGGTATTTCTGAGATGATGGATGAATGGGCACGTGATAGTAGGCATCTTTTATATCTATTGAGGCCATCACGCAGTTGGGGGACAGATGGAGGACCGTGGAGGAGATTGATTCCATCCTGAGTTTTTGGTAAGTCAGATATTGGTTGAGACTCTTCAAATGTATTATCAGTTGAAACGTCCCGTTGGGTTTGGGAACCAAAAATAGGGTCGAATAGAAGCCCTCTCCTTGTTCGTTTCTTGGGACTGGTACAAGGACTGCCTTGTCCAGAAGGTTGTTTATTTCCTCCATAAGTGCCGCCTGTTTTGGAGAATGTTGGTTTATGGAAGTAATTTTTAATGTCCTGGGTGGTAGCCTTTTGAAGTCTAGGCGGTAGCCTTCCTCTATAATAATCCTTACCCAGGCACTTGCGGTAATATTTCGGCAGGCAGGAGGAAACGAAGAAAGACGACCGCCTACCTGGGGCCTGGCGTCATTGCTGAGAGGAACTCGAAGTCTGAGGTCTGGATTTAAACAGCACGCTTTTTGATTTATCTGATCTCCATTCCCTTCTTTTCTTCTGATCCCCAAAACCCTTTCTTCTCTCACTATTCCGAAATGGCTTCCCCTGTCTAGGAAAGGACGGCGTTGGAAATCCTTTTTTCTTATCAGATGCCTTATCTAAAATATCGTCCAAGGATGACCCCAAAAAAAATTTCCTTGACAAGGAAGGGCACATAGCTTAGACTTTGATGCTACATCCCCCTTTCCACTCCTTCAACCATAGGGACCTTCTGGCTGAATTGGACCATGCGGCCGCTCTAGCAGAAAGTCTCAATGCATCAGCGGAGGCATCAGAAATAAAGTCTACTGCTCTGGACATGGTTGGTATAGCTTCCAGAAGCTGATCCCTAGGAGTCTTGTTCTCTATATGAGACTCTAGTTCCTCCAACCAGACTTTTAATGACCTTGCCACTGAAGTAGTCGCTATATTCGGTTTAAAGGCAGAAGTGGATGCCTCCCAATTCTTTCTTAAGTAGGCATCTGCCCTTTTGTCCATGGGATCTTTAAGGGACCCTAAATCCTCAAACGGAAGAGCAGATTTTTTATTTATTTTTGCTACGGGGGCGTCTACCCTCGGTACCTCCTGCCAAGCTGATACTTCTTGATCATCAAAGGGGTACTTTCTCTTAACCACTCTAGGGCTAAAGAATTTTTTGTCGGGCTTCTCCCATTCACATTTAATCAGGTCTTTGATACAACCCTGAATGGGGAACACTCTAGACTTTTTTGGCTTTAGGCTTTCAAACATGAGTTCTGGCCTAGATCTGGACTCTTTTTCCTCCTCCAGCTCCATCGTGGATCTAACCGCTTTTAATAGTAGATCCGTATCCTCCACTCTGAATAACGGCTTCCCTGTCAAATCCTCAGAGGAGGAATCTGAGCTTGCAATGGCGCCCTCCTCAGACTCAGAATCCGTAGTATCCTCCACTATCGTCTGAGCCTTCTTATGTCTGGATGAGCTAGGCAGGAATTTTTTAAAGATGTTCCACAGAAGAACGAACTTCCTTTTTAACTAACTCCTGGATGCTTTGCAATAAAGATGGCGACTCGTCTGCTACTAACTTAGCCTATCCAGACATAGTTGGCAACATGTTTTGGGGTAGGACGGGCCCAATTTACGCTTGCAAATGCCACACTCCTTAGCTCTTGTTTTGTGGGTAGCTTTTCTTGGGGCTTCTTTAACCTGCATTTAATAAAATAGCACCAATCAGTCTAATTCTGACCACAATAATAACTCCCCAAAGGGAGATGGTGGGGGTTAACCCCTCTTACCCCCAGGAGTACCATGCTGGATTCGGAAAGCTGCTCCTGCCTGTCTGTGCGCAGTTGAACTTCCCCTTCTTCCTGCATGATGCTGCTTCAAGGGGGGCAATGGAGGGAAGATCTGGCCGTCCGGTCAGGTATCTGCTTGCCGCTGCTTCTTTCATGCTGGCTGGCCGGCGTTCCCTTTTTCAAATGGGCCGCGCAACGCCCGCCATGTTTAGGCCCCTCCCATTCCGGCCGGTGGAACGCACACATCAGTTCGGGTGTGACGTGCGCGTCCAGACTCGACCTGCCGCAAATGAGAGGAGAAGATCCACCTCCCCCCTCACGCTGAACTTCGCCGGCTTGGCAAGGGACAACGAGGAAGCTACAGGCATCCCCCCATGGCGATGAAAAAGGGAGAAAAACGCTGGGCTTCTCCACGGCTCCTAGTGGAGCCTTACGCCGACATGTACCTCCACTAGGTTTCAATCCTTTTAATCCTAGAGGTACTGCAGCCCCAAAAACCGACCGGAGAAGAAATCCCCCTGTCTTTGGACAGGAAACATGAAAGAACTGAGCGGTGGAAGGCAGTGGACCAATTTAAAGATCTGGGAAGTTCCTGTTTCCTGTCCGGAAGGGGGAGGATCTCTCACAGGTGCTGTCATGGGGCGTAATGGAAAATAAAGCACCAATTTTGAACTTTCTCATTGCGAACCCCTCTACAAGCACACAGATCTACTGGGCAGCAAAATGCAAAAGCTGTTCTTCTTTCACCATCGCTTAGGGGGATAACATAGTTGTCTATACTGAAAAATCTGGTGTCCCTGAGTACACTACACACATCTCTGATAAGCTGCCACTGCCTGACCTTTACACTTCTCATACAGATTATCCAGCATATGCATGATGGAATTCCAGTGAGTTGGAACATCATGGATCAAGCAGTGCAATGGCATAGCCTCTACTGCATGCAGTACTTTTAGTCCGGTTGCCTCTCGGCGTGTGCTGCCGTGCTGCCGCCGTAACTCTGCCCCCGCCCCCATTATAGTCATGGGGACGGAGCGGTAGTCCGGGGACACATGTGAACTAGCGGCAGGACGGACCCACCAGCCTGCCGGAGTCCCCTGCCACTAGTGTGAAAGTACCCTTACAAAATGTGCAGGTTCATTAGTAGTCTGTTAAATATTCTACTATTTAGTAGAAACTTAAATATTTCTGCCTGATATAATAAGTATTCCTTGAGACGCACTGCGCCTGCGCCCTAATAAGTTCAGTGTGAAATCAAATCGTACCATCTAATACTCAGTGGGGGAGATTTATCAAAACTGGTGTAAAGGAGAACCGGCTTAGTTGTCCATAGCAACCAATCAGATTCCCCCTTTAATTTTCCAAAGGAGCTCTGAGAAATGAAAGGTGGAATCTGATCGGTTGCTATGGGCAGTTGTGATGGACTGAACCATCACTGGGGCTGCTGGAGAGGCCTGAGGGCTAGCCTCCTTCCTATGGACTATGGACCCAGAACTATGGAGACCCCCCTCCCCTCCCCCCCCCCCCCCGCTCATTATTCTACAAAGGGAAAAATGGGTAGTTTCTGCCTGTGAGTGATTACGTTATCCTATTGTGTTGATTAATTGTATCACATGTGTGTATTTTCTGCCTGTAACTGCATGTGATGTTTATGTAAAAGCTTCCTCAGTCTTCCACAAGGTCCCCTTGCTGGAAGACCTGCATAAAAGGCTGGCATGTAGCCTCATTAAAGGGTCCTGTTCTACCCTTCATGAAGTCTGGGCTCATGTTTGGGGTATTGGAGAACTACACTCTGGGGATTGCTATAATGATTATACTCTCCAGAGTATAATCCCTAGCTCTTGTAAGAGCTTGTTACTGCATTGCTCTCTGAAAGAAGAGAGGGTCACCCACTGGAACCTGGAAACCTTGTTGTAGGTCCAGGGTGGGTAGAAGACAATGAGATCCCAACCAAGCTACAGCGGTTTGTGGGGTCGGCAGTGCTTACGGTGTCAAGCGGAGTGCTTGGAGCCCTCGGGAAGGACTAGGAGCATACATCAACAGTCGGAGTGCTAGGAGATCCGTTACAGAAATTAAGCCATTTTTCCTTTAAACCAGTTTTAAAATATGTCCCTGTGTATAGATGAATGTTGCCCATACTAGAATCCCACCACGTTCTAAGAGAACGCCACTTGACGCTCAAGTCAATAATGACTTCAACGCTCATGTGTCCGTCGGCACCGGAGCTTGCGTAGATAGTGAGATGAGTGCCAACTGGGATATACAACTGTGTATGGCAGATCACCATTGGATTATGCGCAACAGGTAATTTGATGCCAGGCAATCAGTAGAGCCTGGCAGGTATCAAAATAGCATGTGCTAATTACAAATGCTCCTCTCACATATAAATCTAAATATAAGGACCAATGAACACTGAGTAGTATAATGATCCACATACATATTGTGAATTATAAAGAAAACATACACTGCATGCAGAATTATTAGGCAAATGAGTATTTTGACCACATCATCCTCTTTATGCATGTTGTCTTACTCCAAGCTGTATAGGCTCGAAAGCCTACTACCAATTAAGCATATTAGGTGATGTGCATCTCTGTAATGAGAAGGGGTGTGGTCTAATGACATCAACACCCTATATTAGGTGTGCATAATTATTAGGCAACTTCCTTTCCTTTGGCAAAATGGGTCAAAAGAAGGACTTGACAGGCTCAGAAAAGTCAAAAATAGTGAGATATCTTGCAGAGGGATGCAGCACTCTTAAAATTGCAAAGCTTCTGAAGCGTGATCATCGAACAATCAAGCGTTTCATTCAAAATAGTCAACAGGGTCGCAAGAAGCGTGTGGAAAAACCAAGGCGCAAAATAACTGCCCATGAACTGAGAAAAGTCAAGCGTGCAGCTGCCAAGATGCCACTTGCCACCAGTTTGGCCATATTTCAGAGCTGCAACATCACTGGAGTGCCCAAAAGCACAAGGTGTGCAATACTCAGAGACATGGCCAAGGTAAGAAAGGCTGAAAGACGACCACCACTGAACAAGACACACAAGCTGAAACGTCAAGACTGGGCCAAGAAATATCTCAAGACTGATTTTTCTAAGGTTTTATGGACTGATGAAATGAGAGTGAGTCTTGATGGGCCAGATGGATGGGCCCGTGGCTGGATTGGTAAAGGGCAGAGAGCTCCAGTCCGACTCAGACGCCAGCAAGGTGGAGGTGGAGTACTGGTTTGGGCTGGTATCATCAAAGATGAGCTTGTGGGGCCTTTTCGGGTTGAGGATGGAGTCAAGCTCAACTCCCAGTCCTACTGCCAATTTCTGGAAGACACATTCTTCAAGCAGTGGTACAGGAAGAAGTCTGCATCCTTCAAGAAAAACATGATTTTCATGCAGGACAATGCTCCATCACACGCGTCCAAGTACTCCACAGCGTGGCTGGCAAGAAAGGGTATAAAAGAAGAAAATCTAATGACATGGCCTCCTTGTTCACCGGATCTGAACCCCATTGAGAACCTGTTGTCCATCATCAAATGTGAGATTTACAAGGAGGGAAAACAGTACACCTCTCTGAACAGTGTCTGGGAGGCTGTGGTTGCTGCTGCACGCAATGTTGATGGTGAACAGATCAAAACACTGACAGAATCCATGGATGGCAGGCTTTTGAGTGTCCTTGCAAAGAAAGGTGGCTATATTGGTCACTGATTTGTTTTTGTTTTGTTTTTGAATGTCAGAAATGTATATTTGTGAATGTTGAGATGTTATATTGGTTTCACTGGTAAAAATAAATAATTGAAATGGGTATATATTTGTTTTTTGTTAAGTTGCCTAATAATTATGCACAGTAATAGTCACCTGCACACACAGATATCCCCCTAAAATAGCTAAAACTAAAAACAAACTAAAAACTACTTCCAAAAATATTCAGCTTTGATATTAATGAGTTTTTTGGGTTCATTGAGAACATGGTTGTTGTTCAATAATAAAATTAATCCTCAAAAATACAATTTGCCTAATAATTCTGCACTCCCTGTATATTAGTCCATGATTGATGTATAAAGGTACAAACTATATATTTAACCCCTTCCTGACCAGTGCCGTACATGTACCATGCAGGGGAACATAAATTGCTGTCCAGCTCTGATCGGGTGGATGCAGGAGCTGCGCCAGGCACTCTGTAGATTGAAATAGCACACCAATACAATGGTGAGGTGCTACTAGAAGGCTTATTCAACCCCAAAGTTAATATAAAAAAGTTCAGGGCACGCTCTACAAGTCTGAAGAATAGCATTAATTTTACTTCTGTTTGTTTTCAACAATTTATCCTATGTAAGTATAATATAATCAGATGCAATAAATAATGATGTGTCGGTCTGCACACTTTCGAAAGCCCCAGCAGTTGGCACCTGTGTTTCGTCATCATCCGAGACATGCTGCGATGGTCCTCGTATGTACTCATCTTGAAAGATAAGTGATTAGGCATCGGTGCACTCAATCTCTTCCACTTCTGGGGCAGGGCTAGGTGGATGGCCCTGGGAAACCCTGCTAACAGAGTCATCAAAAAGCAGAAGAGACTGCTGCATGACTTGGGGCTCAGACTCTTGGCTGATTTGCAAGGGGGTGATCGGGGCCACGTCCCTTATTTGACGCTCTCCTCATATTTCTCAAATTTAGGATCTTGCCCTAAATACTGTAGGTGTTTTTTTAATAGCAGAATAGAACAACAGTATCTAAAGGGTGTATCTCACAATGACAGATGCAGCAAAGGCTGCAAAATTAAGATTTTTGCCCTAAATGGGGTTTTTTTTATACCAGAATAACACGGCAGTATCTAAAGCGTGCATCTCACACTTACAGATGCAGACAAGGCCGCAAATTAAGTATTTTGCCCTAAATGGGTGTTTTTTAAAACTCAGAAAATTATTGAAGTATTTAAAGCTTGTTTTAACAATAACAGATGCAGCAAAGGCTGCAATATTAAGTACTTTGCCCAAAAAGGGTGTTTTTTTAATAACAGAATATTACAGCAGTACATAATGCTTGAATTTCACACGTACAGATGCAGACAAGGGCTGTAAAATTGTGTATTTTACCCAAAAAGGGTGTTTTTAAAATCCCAGAAAATTAAAGCTGCATTTATAGCTTAAATTGCACACTGACTAATGCGTCAGAGGCCCCAGATGGAGGGTATTGCAAAAAATTGGTGTTTTTTAAAACCCATAAAATTATTGAAATATTTCAAGCTTGTTTTAACAATAACAGATGCAGCAAAGACTGCAATATTAAGCACTTTGCCCAAAAAGGGTGTTTTATTAATAACAGAATATGACAGCAGTACATAACGCTTGAATTTCACACGTACAGATGCAGACAAGGCCGCAAATTAAGTATTTTGCCCAAAATGGGTGTTTTTTGAATAACAGAATATGACAGCAGTTTATAACGCTTAAATTTCACACGTACAGATACAGCAAGGGCTGTAAAATTGTGTATTTTGCCCCAAAAGGGTGTTTTAAAAAATCCATAAAATTAAAGCTGTATTTCTAGCTTAAATTGCACACTGACTAATGCGTCAGAGGCCCCAGATGGAGGGTTGCAATAAAAAATTGTGTTTTTTAATACCCAGGAAATTATTGAAGTATTTAACTTATATGTCTACTTCATGTTTGGATCATTTTGGGAATGACATTTTATTTTTTGGGGATGTTACAAGGCTTAGAAGTTTAGAAGCAAATCTTGAAATTTTTCAGAAATTTTCAAAAAAACACTTTTCAAGGACCAGTTCAGGTCTGAAGTCACTTTGTGAGGCTTATATAATAGAAACCACCCAAAAATGACCCCATTCTAGAAACTAAACCTCAAGGTATTCAAAACTGATTTTACAAACTTTGTTAACTCTTTAGGTGTTCCACAAGAATTAATGGAAAATAGAGATACAATTTCAAAATTAAACTTTTTTGGCAGATTTTCCATTTTAATAATTTTTTTAAAGCAAGGGTTAACAGCCCAAAAAAAAATCAATATTTATGGCTCTGATTTTGTAGTTTACAGAAACACCCCATATCTGGTCTTAAACCGCTGTACGGGCACATGGCAGGCCGCAGAAGGAAAGGAATGCCATACGGTTTTTGAAAGGCAGATTTTGCTGGACTGGTTTTTTGACACCATGTCCCATTTGAAGCCCCCCTGATGCACCCCTAGAGTAGAAACTCTAAAAAAGATACCCCATTTTAGAAACTACAGGATAGGGTGGCAGTTTTGTTGGTACTATTTTAGGGTACATATGATTTTTGGTTCCTCTATATTACACTTTATGTGAGGCAAGGTAACAAGAATTAGCTGTTTTGGCACCGTTTTTATTTTTTGTTATTTACAACATTCATCTGACAGATTAGATCATGTGGTATTTTTATATACCAGGCTGTAATGGACGCGGCGATATCTAATATGTATAGTTTTTATTTTTTTTATGCAAGTTTTACACAATGATTTCATTTTTTTTTTTGTAACTCATGTTTTAGTGTTTCCATAGTCTGAGCCATAGTTTTTTTTTTTTTTTTTGGCGATTGTCTCAGGTAGGGGCTCATTTTTTGCAGGATAAGGTGACGGTTAGAATGGTACTATTTTGGTGGGCATACGACTTTTTGATCGCTTGCTGAGAGCCATATTTTTTTCTGTTTTTGGGCGATTATCTTGGGTAGGGTATGATTTTTGCAGGATGAGATGACGGTTTGATTGGCACTATTTTGGGGTGCGTATGACTTTTTGATTGCTTGCTATTACACTTTTTGTGATGTAAGGTGACAAAAAAATTGTTTATTTAGCACAGGTTTTATTTTTTATGGTGTTCATCTGAGGGGTTAGGTCATGTGATATTTTTATAGAGCCGGTCGATACGGATGCGGCGATACCTAATATGTATACTTTTTATTTATTTATGTAAGTTTTACACAATAACAGTTTTGTTTATTTTTTGGGCAAATGTCTCAGGTAGGGGCTCATTTTTTGCAGGATGAGGTGACGGTTAGATTGGTACAATTTTGGTGGCCAGGAACCTCAGTGACACGTACCTTCAGTCAATGACGGACCCTTGCGCCTTCCTACATACCTCCCTCCTTTGTTCCCTCCTTTGTTCAACCCTGAGGGGGTGAACACACGCCAGACAGTGTACTCAGGACAGGGCATCCGCGTTTCCCTATAACCAGCCTGCCCTGTGTTCTACTGTGAACTTAAAGTTTTGCAGAGACAAGAACCACCTGGTGACCCGAGCATTCCTCTCTTTGGCCTTTCTCATCCACTTGAGAGGGGAGTGATCGATCACCAGACGGATCTTCCTCCCTAACAGATAATAGCGGAAAGATTTGAGTGTCCACTTGATGGCCAGGCACTCTCTCTCCACTATACTGTACCGGGTCTCCGCTGGAATGAGCTTACGGCTGAGGAAGACAACGGGATGCTCCTCCCCGTTAACTTCCTGGGACAGTACCGCACGGAGGCCTACTTCAGAGGCATCAGTCTGTACCACAAATTCCCTCTTGAAGTCGGGCATCACCAAAACCAGGGGCCCACACAGGGCTGACTTCAAAGCGGAGAAAGCCTCTTCCGCCTGGTCATTCCAGCGGACTATCACGGACTTCCGTCCCTTCAAAAGCCCTGTCAATGGAGCCGCTAAAGTAGCAAAATGGGGGACAAACCTCATGTAATAGCCCACCATTCCCAGGAACGACTTTACTTGTCTAGAGGTGGCAGATCGGGGCCAATTCCGTATCGCCTCTATTTTGCTTACTTGGGGTTTAATGACTCAGTGCCCAATGACATACCCAAGGTATTTAGTCTCCTCTAACCCTATCGCACATTTCTTTGGGTTAGCTGTTAGTCCCGCCTATCGAAGGGAGTCCACTACAGCCTGTACTTTGGGCAGGTGACTTTCCCAGTCGGTACTGTGAATGATAATATCGTCCAGGTAAGCCGAGGCGTATCGGCGATGTGGACGAAGTACAATATCCATTAGACGTTGGAAAGTGGCGGGGGCGACATGCAGGTCAAAGGGTAACAACTTATACTGGTACAGCCCCTCTGGTGTAATGAAGGCAGTTTTCTCTTTGACAGCCTCCGTCAAGGGTACCTGCCAGTATCCTTTGGTGAGGTCCAGAACAGAAAAATACCTGGCTTGGCATAATTTCTCAATTAGTTCATCTACACAATGCATTGGATAGGCATCGAACTTTGATATTTCGTTTAATTTAAGAAAATCGTTACAAAATCTTAACGTCCCGTCTGGCTTGGGAATGAAAACTGTAGGACTGGCCCACTCACCACTCCTCAATGACGTCCAGCCGCAACATGAGCTGCACTTCCTCCGAGATGGCTTTTCGCCGAGCCTCGGGTACCCGGTATGGCTTTAACCGGATTTTTGCCTGAGGCTCAGTGACAATGTCATGTTGGATTACGGAAGTGCGTCCAGGGAGGTCTTAGAACACATCCATGTTCCGACTAATAAACTCCCTGGTTTCCTGAGCCTGTTTAGAGGAGAGGCGGTCAGCAATTTTTATTGTGGCAACCGCTTCCCTTGCATCAGACATAGGAGTTGGAATCTCTTGTCCAAGAAAGCCCTGTCTTCCGTACAGCTTTCCCTATCCTTCCAAGGTTTTAGTAAATTAATATGGTAAACCTGGTCCGGCTTTCGCCTCCTCGGCTGGTGTACCTTGTAATTTACCTCTCCAATTTTTCACATACCTCGTAGGGCCCCTGCTACCTGGGTAGGAACTTACTGTTCAAGGTCGGCACCAGAACCAAAACCCGATCACCCGGGTTAAAGTTCCGGACCCGAGTCTGCCAATTATAGATCCGACTCTGGGGTCGCTGAGCGGCCTCCATATGTTCCCTGACAAGAGGCAAAACGGTCTCTATCCGCTGTTGCATCTTGGTAACATGTTCAAGGATGCTTTAATGCGGAGTGGGTTGTTGTTCCCATGCCTCTTTGGCTACATCCAACAAGCCACGAGGATGTCTGCCATATAGCAATTCAAAAGGCGAGAACCCAGTAGAGGACTGGGGCACCTATCGCACTGCGAACATGAGATAGGGCAGAAAAAGGTCCCAATCCTTTCCATCTTTAGTCACCACCTGTCACCGCCAGTTCTGTGAGAAGGTCGGGCAGACGTTCTTCTCTACCTCTTGTATGATGTTCTTTGTTTTGGTTTCACATTCTCATCTCCTTTCCTTCTGCCAGGTGTCACTTCCTTTATATTCCCTCCCATACTCCCTCACTTTGCGGTTTATGCTACTTCCTGGATGAAGTGTTTACTGCTGGAGGCTGCTTCTGCTGTTTGTTCAGATAAGTCTTTTACTTTTTGTGTTTCCTTGCTGGCTTGATCCTAGGTGACCCTGACTCCATCCGTATTAAGTGCAGGGAGCCGGTGGTCGTGTCCCCTCACTATTATAGGGTTTTCAGGTGTCACACAGTCTTAGGTATGTGGGCATGCAATCGTCTACCATACAGACCCTTGCGTTTGCCTAGCAGTCAGGTAGAGCTCTTAGGGTTTTATAGGGCTCACCTATAAGCTCCTTAGTTTGGGATCTAGCCAGTCGCTCATTTATTTATATGTTCCAGCTATCTGCTAACTTCATCCGTGACATTATAAACCGCCATAACCATCTTAAGCATGGATCCGGTTTCAGCCTTGATTGACCGCATGCAAGGTCTTTCGCTGGAGGTAGCAGATCTCCGTAAAACTGTGTCTCAGTTTCAGGTGACCGGTTCTGCTGGCGTTCATGGAGTTTGTTCCGAGCCTAAGATCTCGCTCCCGGATACGTTCTCCGGGGGTAGTGAGAATTTTGTTCGCTTTAGAGAGGCTTGCAAACTCCATTTTCGCCTACTTCCCAATTCCTCTGGTGATGAGGAGCAGAGGGTGGGGATCATCCTCTCGCTGCTCAAGGATAACGCTCAGTCTTGGGCCCTTTCGCTGTCGATGGGGGCGCGGCCCCTCCGATCGGTGGATGATTTTTTTGTAGCCCTGGGGCAGATATATGATGACCCGGATCGTATTGCTCTGGCTGAATCTAAACTGCGTCTTTTATGCCAGGGTAAACAGTCTGCAGAGATATATTGTTCTGAATTTCGGAGATGGGCAGCTGATACTGGTTGGAATGATGCTGCACTCAGAAGTCAATTTTGACATGGTCTTTCGGAAAGATTGAAAGATGCATTCGCTTTTCATGAGGGACCAGCGTCGTTAGAGTCAGCCATGTCTCTAGTTGTTCGTATTGACAGGCATCTTAGAGAGAGAGAGAGAGGAGACTATTCTTTTCTGTCATATTCAACCCAAGGACAGTGGGGCTGTCTCATTCAGTGCACAGGGGTCTCAGTCTGTCTCAATCCCCTCTGAGGAGGAGGCCATGCAGCTGGGTTTGCTTGCCTCTGATAGTAGAGGATTCAGTTCTCAGAGGAGGGTTTGTTTCTGTTGTGGGGGTATAAATCATTTGGCTAATGTTTGCCCCTCTAGGAGATTCATCGAGTTTTCTGAGGGTAATAAAAACAAAACAAAAAAAACCCTCTAAAAACTTTCCATTTGCTACTATTGGCAAGGTTGATGTGGAAGTTAAAGGTTTTCCATTTGCTTGTAGTTCCCGTTTTCTCCTACCTGCCAGGGTGGCGCTAGACAGCAAGAACATTGTTTGTGAGATTTTTGTAGATAGTGGAGCAGCTGTCAATCTCATTGATAATCAATTTGCAACAACGCATGGTTTCCAGGTATGCACTTTGGAATAGGATATACCTGTTTTTGCTATCGATTCCGCTCTACTTTCTCAAAGATTGTTAAAGGGCATAGTTCACAATATCCGTTTGACTGTGGGTGACGCTCATGTTGAGGATATGTCATGTTTCGTCTTAAGCGAATTACCAACTCCTCTAGTGTTGGGGCTACCCTGGCTCACTAAACATAACCCCGCCACTGAGGAAGGAGACATAGATCTCTGAAACGCGTATGGTGAGGATCCCCAGACGCTATTCATCATTTTTTGAAGTCTTCTGTTAGAGCGCTCTAACTATACTATCTAAGCAGCATCCAACACTATGAGCACTAGGACCCTGCAACTCCGGTAATCACTACAGATCAGAAGGAGACGCCGGGAAGTCAGTTCATCGTCAGCTCTGTAGGCACGTGGGACGCAGCGGCCACAGGTACAAACAACATAAATCTACTGCTCTGAATACCAAGATTACAAATACCATCAGCGGCAGATACGTAGCACAGCGGCTAACCTTGGCTGCACTACGATACTGCCAGGCTGTGTTCTGGTTGAAAACATCAAACTGTAAGTATGGACATTGCTGTCCAGTTTGATCACTTGCAATTACAGGAACTGCTGAAAATCGCTAGAGATGTCCCGAGTAGGTCGCCGGCGAATAGTTCCCGGCGAACATAGCTTGTTCGCGTTCGCCGCAGCGGGTGAACATATACGATGTTCGGTCCGCCCCCTATACATCATCATTGAATAAACTTTGACCCTGTACCTCACAGTCAACAGACACATTCCAGCCAATCAGCAGCAGACCGTCCCTCCAAGACCCTCCCACCTCCTGGACAGCATCCATTTTAGATTCATTCGGAAGCTGCATTCTTAGTGAGAGGAGGGACAGTGTAGCTGCTGCTGATTTAATAGGGAAATTGATAGCTAGGCAAGTGTATTCAGTTTCCACTGCAGTCCTGAAGGACTCATCTGATCTCTGCTGTAAGGAAAGCACCCCAAAAAGCCCCTTTTAGGGCTAGAACATCAGTCTGCTTTTTTTTTCTTTTTTTCTGTGTAATCAAATTGCAGTTGCCTGCCTGCCAGCGTGTGTGTCAGGCTCACAGCCCTGCAAGTGCATAGTGTCACCAGCGCAACTCATATCTGGTGTCACATTCGATTCCATTTAAAGAAAAACTAAAATTTGGACTAAATAAATAGCAGTCAGTTACACATGTGTTTGTGTGTTTTGAGGCGCAGTGCATAGTGTCACTTCAGCGCCATTCATATCTGGTGTCACATTCGATTCCATTTAAAGAAAAACAACAATTTTGGCTGAATAAATAGCAGTCAGTTACATACGTGTTTGTGTGTTTTGAGGCCCAGTGCAGTGCATAGTGTCAAGTCAATTGTACCTGAAGAAGGGGTATATCCCCGAAACGCGTTGTACCGCTTGCTCAATAAAAAGAACCCTCACTCTATTCCAACCACTGGGTGGTTTTTACGCCGTGGGATATTCCCTTTTCTCTATTTGAATTCATATCTGGTGTCACATTCGATTCCATTTAAAGAAAAAAAACTATTTTGACTGAATAAATAGCAGTCAGTTACACACGTGTTTGTGTGTTTAAGGCCCAGTGCAGTGCATAGTGTCACTTCAGCGCTATTCATATCTGGTGTCACATTCGATTCCATTTAAAGAAAAACAACAATTTTGCGCTGAATAAATAGCAGTCAGTTACACACGTTTTTGTGTGTTTAAGGCCCAGTGCAGTGCATAGTGTCACTTCAGCGCCATTCATATCTGGTGTCACATTCGATTCCATTTAAAGAAAAAAAACAATTTTGACTGAATAAATACCAGTCAGTTACACACGTGTTTGTGTGTTTAAGGCCCAGTGCGGTGCATAGTGTCACTTCAGCGCCATTCATATCTGGTGTCACATTCGATTGTTTAAGGCCCAGTGCAGTGCATAGTGTCACTTCAGCGCAACTCATATCTTCTGTCACAGTAGCTTGCACGCATAGTACAACTTAACTAATCTAAAAAACATGATAGGCAGAGGCAGGTCACCCCGCAGGGGCCGTCGTGGTCGTGGTGCTGTGATTCCCTTTGGCCCTAGACTAATGCCCAGTGTTCAGAGGCCACGTACCCTGAACTCGAAAAGTTCTGAGGACATAGTTGACTGGCTAACACAGGACACCCAATCTTCTACAGCTTCCGCTCGGAACCTTGACGCACCATCCTCCTCCAGCTCAGCTTTGGGCACCTCTCAAGTTACCACTCGCCCGCCTGCCGCCACCACCAACACTAGCACCACAGCCGCTTCACTTGATCTGTCAGAGGAGTTATTTACACATCAGTTGGAAGAAATGAGTGATGCGCAACCATTATTGCCAGAGGATGTAGATAACAGGGATATGTCTCAGTCAGGCAGCATTACACACATGGACGTACGGTGTGATGATGATGATGTTGTACCCGCTGCTGCTTCCTTTGCTGAATTGTCAGATACAAGTGAAGCGGTTGATGATGACGATGTGTCCGTGGATGTCACGTGGGTGCCCACTCGAAGAGAAGAAGAACAGGGGGAAGTTCTGATGGGGAGACAGAGAGGAGGAGGAGACGAGCAGGGGGAGGTCGTTGCAAGGAGCTAGTGGCACAGTCAGACAGCATGCATCGGCACCCAGGGTCAGCCAGACAGCACGCCAATCAACGCATGCTGTTGTCACCACCAGAATGCCATCATTGCAGAGCTCAGCAGTGTGGCATTTTTTTTGTGTGTCTGCCTCTGACAACAGCGATGCCATTTGCAACCTGTGCCAAAAGAAACTGAGTCGTGGGAAGTCCAACACCCACCTAGGTACAACTGCTTTGCGAAGGCACATGATCGCACATCACAAATGCCTATGGGATCAACACATGAGTACAAGCAGCACACAAACGCAAAGCCGCCATCCTCCTCCTGGTCCAGCATCTTCAGCCACGTCAACCACTGCTGTCCTCCTTGCCCCCTCTCAACCACCCGCCACTCTGTCTCCCGCCTTGAGCAGTTCCTGCTCATCT
The DNA here is from genome assembly GCF_905171765.1 of Bufo bufo. Classification (NCBI taxonomy): domain Eukaryota; kingdom Metazoa; phylum Chordata; class Amphibia; order Anura; family Bufonidae; genus Bufo; species Bufo bufo. The sequence continues at coordinate 490,712,615 of NC_053390.1, read as the reverse complement.
GCCCACAGTCAGGTGTCTGTCAAGGACATGTTTGAGCGTAAGAAGCCAATGTCACAAAGTCACCCCCTTGCCTGGCCTCTGACAGCTGGCTTGTCTGAACTCTTAGCCCGCCAGCTTTTACCATACAAGCTGGTGGAGTCTGAGGCGTTCCAAAAATAGGTAGCTATTGGCACACCGCAGTGGAAGGTACCCGGCCGAAATTTCTTTGCTCAAAAGGCAATCCCCAACCTGTACTCGATTGTGTAAAAGGAAGTAATGGCATGTCTGGCACACAGTGTTGGGGCAAGGCTCCATCTGACCACTGATACCTGGTCTGCAAAGCACGGTCAGGGTAGGTATATCACCTACACTGCGCATTGGGTAAACCTGCCGACGGCTGCCAAGCATGGAATGCGTGGCTCTGCAGAGGAGTTGGTGACACCGCCACGACTTGCAGGCAGGCCTGCTGCCACGTCCTCTACTCCTCCTACTCCATCCTCTACCATAACCTCCTCGGCTGAGTCCTCTTCTGCTGCTGCGTCTTGCTCCACATCAACGGCACCCCCCCAGATGCTATTCCACATCCCGGATACGGCAGTGTCACGCCATCTTGGGGTTGACTTGCCTGAAAGCAGAGAGTCACACCGGACCAGCACTCCTGTCCGCCCTGAACGCACAGGTGGATCAGTGGCTGACTCCGCACCAACTGGAGATCGGCAAAGTGGTGTGTGACAACCAAATTTGTTGGTTGAATTTGGGCAAGTTGACACATGTGTTGAATCTGATCGTACAACGCTTTGTGCATAAGTACCCAGGCTTAAAGGACGTCCTCAAGCAAGCCATATACACGTCCCCTGATAGGGGACGTAACAGGGATTAAACTGATAAGAATAGAACAACATAACACACCACAACTATCTGGCGGCACATTAGATTGCACGCGCAGTGCCCCAAATTAGAAGTAGGAGGACCGACCATGCATCTTTTTCCGTCTCCCTATTCCTAAAATCGATGCCATATACACGTCCCCTGATACGGGACATAACAGGGATTAAACTGATAAGAATAGAACAACATAACACACCACAACTATCTGGCGGCACATTAGATTGCACGCGCAGTGCCCCAAATTTGAAGTAGGAGGACCGACCAAGCATCTTTTTCCATCTCCCTATTCCTAAAATCGATGCCATATACACGTCCCCTGATAGGGGACGTAACAGGGATTAAACTGATAGGAATAGTACTACTTAACACACCTTATAATAACGCAGAGAGAGGCAACGCAGAGAGAGGAGTCTGAAGAAGAGGAGTCAGAGGAGGAAGGTGGCTTTGAGGAGGTGGAAGACCAACCACAGCAGGCGTCCCAGGGGGCTTGTTGTCACCTTTCGGGGTCCCTTGGTGTTGTACGTGGCTGGGTGGAGGAAGAGGCCTTCAATGACATCAGTGAGGACAAGGAACGGGACATGGCTAGCTTGGTATCCAACCTTGTGCAAATGGGGAGTTTGCGGTTGTGCAAATGGACTGTTTGCGGTGCGTTAAACCGGGAGTTTGGTCTGTCACTGTGAAGCGGGTGTAACCCTTACACTACCTGATCGATACATCATACCTGATGTTTTAAAGCACATTATTCCAAACAATTTAGGAATGTTAGGTGATTTATGCCCTTTATGGATTAAAACCCGACTCATCGTCAACTAAGTAATTTTCCATGGGAGTTTTGTCATGGATCCCCCTCCGGCATGCCACAGTCCAGGTGTTAGTCCCCTTGAAACAACTTTTCCATCACTATTGTGGCCAGAAAGAGTCCCTGTGGGTTTTAAAATTTGCCTGCCCATTGAAGTCAATGGCGGTTCGCCCGGTTCGCCCGGTTCGCCCATTCGCGAACACTTGCGAAAATTCCCGCGAACGGAAAATTTTATGTTTGCGACATCTCTAAAAATCGCAACCACTATTGATGTATCCCAGATAAAGACATCTACTTTAATACTGTGGTGACACTTTGTTGCATGATCGGAACTGCCTGAAGCTACTTATTGCAATAGCTACTGATGTTTTATAGTGGATTAACCTTTTAGTGTAACTCTTTTATACACTTTTATCAATGTGACTCTGCTGAGGACAAAGGACCCATATACATAAACTTCTAAACATATAGAGGTTGAATCTCCCTCTCCCTTTATTCTACAGGTGGAACTCTCCATATATAAGTGGAAACACTACATAATCGAATGTGGATATATATGTTTCTTACAGGTGGATTTACCCTATTCATCTAATTTTTAAAGGTGCATTCACGGTTCACCCGCTAAGGTGTATTCACGGCATATATATATATTTTTAATTGTGAACTCACAATATGAATTTTCTTTTTTTTTTTTTTCACTTTGAATTGATCACTTTTTTTCACATTTAAATATCTATGTGGTCCCATTGAGGATAGTTTTTAATAGATAGATAATGCAACCAATTAAAAACTATCACAGATGAATAGTATTGACCGTACCTGTATGTTGTAATCCCCATATGATCCATATATTGATCGAATATAACAACATAATCTCTAGGTGCCCAGAGATTTACAACTATACGGGGATTATTTGAAGCACCAATTGGCTCATTTAAACCTGCCTCTGAGTGTTTCCTCCAATACCCCCTGTGTTGTTGTTCCCTCTGTACAGTTAGAGGTACATAACTATATGGGGATCAATTGAGACATCTATTATTATACCTGTTCTTGGTTCGCCTCTGAATGTTTTTAAGACTATACACATTGTCATACAATTATTCGAATAAATATTAATCAATATATCTTATATGTGAAAGCTGCATTATTCCAGATGAGGTGTGCACAACTATATTATATTCTATATTAACCCCACTATTGATTGTCAAGCAAGGCAAATAAATGGCTGGAGTGAGTTTTGCAGAGAGAATTGCCTCACGGCAACTCTTTCAGAGGTTTCTACCAAGACTGTGCCATCTTTTCTCTCTGAATCTTCGGATGTGTTTTCCGAGAGTGGTGTCCAGGAGTTGCCCCCTCACCGGGAGTACAACTGCCCTATTAATCTCATCCCAGGCGCCAAGCTGCCAAAATCACGACTATACAATCTCTCCCAACCTGAAAGAGTCGCTATGCGTACTTATATCTTTGAGAGCCTGAGCAAGGGACACATCCGACCCTCGAAGTCACCTGTTGCCGCAGTTTTTTTTTGTTAAGAAAAAAGATGGTTCTTTAAGACCTTGTCTGGATTTCAGGGAGCTGAACTGTATCACGATTCGTGACCCATATCCGCTTCCTCTGATCCCGGACCTGTTTAACCAGATTGCTGGGGCTAAAGCTTTTTCTACGTTGGATTTAAGAGGGGCATACAACCTAGTCAGGGTCAGGGAAGAGGACGAATGAAAGACAGCCTTCAATACCCCTGAGGGTCATTTCGAGAATTTGGTTATGCCCTTTGGTTTGATGAATGCTCCGGCCGTCTTCCAACATTTTGTGAACAGCATTTTTCATCATTTAATGTGGAAATTTGTACTGGTGTATCTAGATGACATTTAGATTTTTTCTCCTGATTTCAAGACTCATCGGGACCACCTATGTCAGGTCTTGTTGATTCTGCGGGAGAATAAATTATACGATAAACTGGAAAAATGTGTGTTTGCGGTTCCGGAGACTCAATTTCTTGGTTTTCTTCTCTCCGCTTCTAGTTTTCGGATGGACCCTGGGAAGGTCCGGGCTGTGCTTGATTGGGAGCTTCCTAAGAATCAGAAGGCGCTGATGCGGTTTTTGGGTTTTGCCAATTATTACAGAAAGTTCATTTTTAATTATTCCTCTGTTGTTAAGCCAATTCACTGATATGACTAAGAAGGGGGTGGATTTTTCCTCGTGGTCGGTAGATGCGCTTAAAGCCTTTTCTAGTATTAAAGAGAGTTTTGCTTCTGCTCCCATTTTGGTACAACCTGATGTCTCTCTATCTTTTATTGTTGAGGTCGATGCTTCTGAGGTGGGTGTGGTGTTATCTCAGGGTCCCTTTCCTGCCTTTTTATCAAGGAAACTATCCTCTGCAGAGAGAAATTACGATGGGAGTTGTTAGCCATCAAATTAGCTTTTGAGGAATGGCGCCATTGGTTAGAGGGAGCCAGACACCCTATTACCGTGTTTACCGACCATAAGAATCTGGCCTACTTGGAATCGGCCAAGCGTCTGAACCCGAGACAGGCCAGATAGTCTTTGTTTTGTTTTTTTAGGTTTAATTTTGTTGTTACGTTCCGCCCTGGGGTTAAAAATGTGAAGGCGGAAGCCCTGTCACGTTGTTTTCCGGGAGGGGGGAACTTTGAAGACCCGGGTCCCATTTTGGCTGAAGGGGTGGTCGTCTCTGCTCTTTATCCTGATTTGGAGGCAGAGGTTTAGGCAGCCCAGGCAGAGGCTCCTGATCTTTGTCCTCCTGGGAGGTTGTTTGTGCCTCTCGCTTTACGACACAAGGCTTTTAAGGAGCACCACGATACTGTCCTTGCTGGGCACCCGGGGAGTAGAGCCACAGTGGATCTCATTGTTCAGAGATTCTGGTGGCTGGCTCTTCATAAGACGGTTGAGGGTTTTGTGGCAGCCTGCGAGACCTGCGCTCATGCCAAGGTCCCTCATTCACGGCCATCGGGTTCTCTCCTCCCGTTACCCATTCCTTCCCGTCCTTGGACGCATCTGTCCATGGACTTCATTATGGACCTGCCTCGTTAATTGGGGAAGACTGTGATTCTGGTGCTAGTGGACCGTTTTAGCAAAATGGCACATTTCATTCCCTTTCTTGGGTTACCCAATGCTAAGACGCTGGTGCAAGCGTTTGTTGATCATATTGTTAAATTGCATGGCATTCCTTCAGACATCGTTTCTGATAGGGGCACGCAATTTGTTTCCAGATTCTGGAAGGCCTTCTGTTCTCGCTTGGGGGTTCGGTTGTCGTTCTCTTCTGCTTTTCACCCGCAGTCGAATAGTCAGACCAAACGCGTCAATCAGAAGACATATCTGAGCTGCTTTGTGGCGGAGAATCAGGAGGATTGGTATTCTTTTTTGTCCCCTGCTGAGTTTGCTTTAAATAACCGCCGCCAGGAGTCCTCTGATAAGTCACCATTTTTTGGTGCATATGGGTTTCATCCGCTGTTTGGGACATTCTCTGGAGAGGGGTCTTCTGGTTTACCTGATGAGGAGAGATTTTCCTCGTCTTTGTCATTTATTTGGCAAAAGATTCAGGATAATCTGAAGAGGATGAGTGAGAGATATAAGCGTGTGGCGGATAAGAGACGTGTGCCTGGTCCGGACCTAAATGTTGGTGATCTGGTGTGGTTGTCTACAAAGAATATCAAATTGAAGGTTCCCTCCTGGAAGTTGGGTCCTAAGTTTATTGGGCCTTACAAGATCTTGTCCGTCATCAATCCCGTTGCCTTCCGTCTTGATCTTCCTCAGACTTGGAAGATCCATAATGTTTTTCACAAGTCCCTATTAAAACCTTATGTCCAACCCACTGTACCCTCCTCTTTGCCTCCTCCTCCGATTATTGTTGATGGTAATCTTGAATTGCAGGTCTCTAGGATTGTGGATTCTCGCATTATCCGCGGTTTTCTTCAGTACCTCGTTCATTGGGAGGGTTATGGTCCTGAGGAGAGGATGTGGGTCCCAGTGGCAGACATTAATGCCTCGTCTCATCAGGGCTTTCCATAGGTCTCATCCTGAGAAGGTGGGCTCTGAGTGTCCGGAGTCCACCCGTAGAGGGAGGGGTACTGTCACCGCTAGTTCTGTGAGAAGGTCTGGCAGACGTTCTTCTCTACCTCTTGTATGATGTTCTTTGTTTTGGTTTCACTTTCTCATCTCCTTTCCTTCTGCCAGGTGTCACTTATTTTGACTAATCGTCTTCCTTTATGTTCCCTTCCATACTGCCTCACTTTGCGGTTTATACTACTTCCTGGTTGAGGTGTTCACTGCTGGAGGCTGCTTCTGCTGTTTGTTCAGATAAGTCTTTTACTTGTTGTGTTTCCTTGCTGGCTTGATCCTAGGTGACCCTGACTCCATCCGTATTAAGTGCAGGGAGTTGGTGGTCGTGTCCCCTCACTATTATAGGGTTTTCAGGTGTCACACAGTCTTAGGTACGTGGGCATGCAATCGTCTACCATACAGACCCTTGCATGTGCATAGCAGTCAGGGAGAGCTCTTAGGGTTTTATAGGACTCACCTATAAGCTCCTTAGTTTGGGATCTAGCCAGTCACTCGTTTATTTATATGTGCAGTAAGTAGAATGAATAACGATAGCGTAACTCACCCAAATGTTGCAAGATGTATCTTTATTCGTATACAATCGAATACAAAGTTCAGCGGGCTGGGGCGGAAAACTGCTTGTGTTTGCTGAGTGATCAGCTGGTCACTCAGCAAACACACGCAGTTGTCCGCCCCAGCCCGCTGAACTTTGTATTCGATTGTATACGAATAAAGATACATCTTGCAACATTTGGGTGAGTGCCGCTATCGTTATTCATTCTACTTACTGCATGATTACTGTGGACTTCCTATTGATAGTAGAGCACCACTGAATAGTGTTATCAGCTGACTGAGCTGCCAGTTCCCCGTCTCATATTGAGAACACTGGACATATCAGCAGTGCCGCCTCATACCTCTACGTACCCTTATCAACTCGTTTATTTATATGTTCCAGCTATCTGCTAACTTCATCCGTGACACCACCCTTTTTAACATAGTTTTTCGAGTTTTGTTAAACCTTTCAACCAGTCCGTCCGTTTGTGGATGGTACACAGACGTCTGTAACTGTTTAATTCACAGCAACTTGCAGAGTTCCCTCATGACCTTGGACATAAAAGGGGTCCCCTGGTTAGTCAGGACCTCTTTAGGTAGCCCCACTCGGGAGAACATCTCCATTAGCTCTTTAGCTATAAGTTTCACCGATGTATGTCGCAGTGGCACTGCCTCCGGGTACCGAGTAGCGTAATCAAGGACAACCAAAGTGTTGTGGTGTCCCCTAGCGGACTTCGGTACAGGACCTACTGGGTCTATAGCGATTCGCTCAAACGGTACCTCGATGATCTGCAGGTATACCAAGGGACTGCACAAAATGTGCTGGGGGCTAGTTGCCTGGCAGGTCGGGCAAGACTTACAGAACTCGTCCACCTCTTTAAACACACTGGGCCAGTAAAACCGTTGTACTATCGGTCTTGTGTTTTCTGCATTGCCAGATGACCCCCGAGAACATGCTGGTTGGCTAACTCTAACACAATTTTGCCATAAGCCTGGGGCACCACCAACTTTTCAACGGATTCACCTCGCAGCTGATTTACCCGATACAACATATCCTGGTGAACCACAAAAGGGGGAACACCGACTCTGCCCCTGGTTGTTGTGGTTCACCATCTATTATTAGTACGTTTTCCCAGGCTCAGGATAAGGTTGGATCCCGGTGTTGTGCGGTACCAAAATTATCCCCGGAAGTAGTATAGTTTGACATGTCTCGTCAAACTCAAAGTGACCGGTGCCCTGCCCCTTTTTCACACCATAACCCCTCCCAGAAACACCCTAACCCCGCCTAGATCCACCCATTTTTCTCCCCTCGCCGCCCCAAACCACGCCTAAATGCCTCCCGCTTTGATATGATTTTCCTATCATTTTATATGGTTTAATATACATTTTATATCAAATGATAAGCTTTTTAGATCACTTTTTAAGTCCTTATCTAATGATAAGCTTTTATTAACACTTTATATCCCATTTATAACATTTTTATACGGTTTTATACCACTTTTATGTCATTTTGTGATTTGATATCACTTTGATATCATTTTGATATGCCTTTTATATATTGGCATGCCCGGACATGTCCAAAAGACGTATGCTACACGGCCGGGCGTCTTTTAATTATAATAGCAATGATAAAAAAATCAAGGATGACAAAATTTTAATCATTTTAAAAGGTTTTATTAATTTCATTAAAATGCTATACCATGTAAATTAAAAGCGCTCTTATAACTGCAGCCCACAATTACAGTGTATGCATGTCTATGAAAAGTAAGTTCAATCTACCCCCATTGGGTGTGCGGCTCTTATGCATGAGTGTAATTTAACTCCCACCACACCAGACAGCTGAGGCAATACACTGAATTTGAATTAAAAACCTGAAATGTCACATTCCTGCTATAAATGTACATTTTCCCACAGGTCCAAAAGCGTACAGTAGATTGAAAGTTGAAGTGGGTTATGAACATAGCACAGGACGACAGCTGTTACCTGAAACTCACGGTCCTTACATCCTAACATCAAACTTTTCATTTCCTAGAAGACCACACACATGAGTATCAGGTAGCAGCTGTGACAATCTTAGAGGTGTTAATTTTCTCAGGATCTGTCTATAGCAGAGTTAACACAAAAACTATTGGTATCGTTTCAACAGCTGAGGCAAACACTACGCAGTATCTATCCATATTTTTATAGCATCTCTTTTCAGGAAAAAAAATGATCGTGATTGGCTGTATCACCGCCAACACCTATTGCATATACTAATGGTAAGAAAAATGGCTTAATATAAATTTTATATCAAATGATAAGCTTTACATATCACTTTATAAGTCCTTATCAAACGATAAGCTTTTATTAACACTTTATATCCCATTTATAACATTTTGATACGGTTTTATACCACTTTTATATCATATTGTGATTTGATAACACTTTGACATCATTTTGATATGACTTTTATATATTGGCATGCCCGGGTATGCCCAAAAGACTTATACTACATGGCCAGGCATCTTTTAATTATAATAGCAATGATAAAAAATCAAGGATGACAAAATTTAAATAATTTTAAAAAGTTTTATTAATGTTTCTTTATTTACAACACGTCAACGTACATTTTTAACAACCACATAGGGGCCGACAAGTTTGTGCGTAATTACAACAGCGTATACATAATTGTTTTATGCGATTCGCTACAAAGGAGCGAACAACACGATAATTTTTTCTAAAATCACGCGTAAACATTTTTAATACACTTTCAAAAGGTATTCCTTTAGCTATACAATGTAAGATATAGATGCAGTAATGGCCGCAGAACGACCTAGCGACGTCCTGGATTTGTCTGTTTAGACACCTTATAGGCTTAGAATTTTTGTATAAAATTTTTATAAATTCAGCAGGAAGTAGCTCACTCGACAGCGATAATCCATAACTATCAAAAAATATAGGTACATCGTCAGGCTGTAATATAATTAAAATCCAGTGTCGTCCCCGCTTATACGAATTGTCTATATTTACAATGTAGGCCGCCGGGCGGTAGATGATTTTATTTTAGGTAATAATTCGCACGGTAATACACCTTTAAATATGCAACGGGCGTGAAAGTCGGTTTTAATAACACGTGTAATTTCATAATTATTAATTTTTATTGAAAAGTAAATAAAACTTCCCTTCTATTATTTATTTCAATAATGTTTTCATAAACTGAATACACAAGCATGATAATGGTGTTTAAAATTCAGCTCTGAGAATTCCGCTTTTTACTAGCGAGAAATGACCGCCGGGTTCTTGATCCGGCGATAAATAAAAAGCGAACAATGTGTAGCCGTTCAAAAATTGGGACCGGTCCACGGATAAAGCGTTGTCAGCCTTATGCTTTCCCGAAATATGCACGAGCGACATATATTCTCGAACCGCTAATTCGTCTTGGAAATTAGGTTGAAACGGTTTTGCGGGTATCTGTTGCCCCCGTCCAAATATAAGGTCGCATAATTCACATTATAGCGGTTGAAGCACAAGAATTTCTTTGGTAATTACCTAAAAAATGACTCGTTGTCCACAAACGTTAGAATTACTGTAATCAGTATGTTCCCCAGAAAAAGACTCTCGTGGTTAGATATACAAACAAATTTTCGTACTGCTCTGAATAAGGGCTCTACGCCGCCATAAGAGCCGACAGTTTTCGCAATATCTCGGCAATACCCGTCATTTTAGCAAAGTTTTTAAGCAATGTCTATCAAAAAATGCGACCCAACTGTTTACGCAATTTTAACTAATCAAGATAGTGGATTTATTGTAAAAAGAAAAAAGTGGACCACATTTTATTTAAAAACAGTTTATGTAAAACTTATAAAAACATTACAAAACGTTTTATATACATTCAAAGTAAAAAAATGTATGTAAAACAAATAAAAACATTATAATGCGTTATATACAAATACATTTTATATACATTCAAAAGTGTAGTATCTTCAAAAGCTTCTAAAAAGAAACGTGTTTTTTCGGGGTACATTTGCCGCGCCAACGTAATAATCTGTAATTTATCACAAGGCTTCTTAAAAAGGACCATGTATTTAGTGTTTAATTTATGGTTCGGCTTTTCTTACCCTGACAAAAAAATTTTTGAACGAGATACATAATGCTCAAGTTTCTGTGGTGTACGTATTTAGTGAATGCGTTTTGCATTTCAAGATTTTCACAAGCCGCCTCCATTAAATCATCAAGAACTGCCAAATTTACCTTGTCCGGCGGGAATAGATCAGTGGCTGTAAAATTTTGCGGTATTCCCTTGACAAACCTGATATTTGTAAACAAACAGGTTAGTTAATCGTGCAATTTCTGCCAACAAGCGTAAAACCAAATGACGTTATCAGGTTTGTGCGCCATTAACGTATCCGCTTGTATTAACAAACGTTTAACAAAATATTCTTTCCAGAATTTGAGGGGCCTGCTAAAATACATGAAAAAGAGTGTTGAAATTGAGCCGCCATGTTTAATAGCCAAAAGGTAGCGTTGTAAAGTCGTCAGTCAGACGTTATTTTGTGTAGACGCACTTTTGCGTTTTTTTACGTAACGGTCTTGTCTCTACGGTCAAACGTTTTCTGTTTCTGAAAATTCAGTTTTGCTCGATACCTATTGTTTTCTCGGGATCGGAGTTGCGTGAGTAGTCTAGTACAAGCTGTTTTAAACTGTCAAAATTAACAAGTCGGCGGTTAGCGACGTTGAGCATTATACCCTTAACCTTTAATACAGTTTTACCGTTGTTGACTATGTAACCGTACGTCAATGTTAGAACCGTTTATCTAGAATGTGTATTCCATCAACAGCGCGACTTAGTAAACATTTTAGATTTGATAACCTCGAAGCCATTCGTTCATTTGTCGACGCTCTTGATGCTATACACGCAGCTATACAATCTTTGTTAGATAGAGTTTTACAGGCCGCTGAGCCGTGTGATTATAACCAACTGCACTTAGACGATGGCGAGACGTTTGACTCCGTTTGTTCAAATAGATATTCTAGAGATGAATTTAGTGCCGAAACATTTTTGAACAATATCACTAACACTTTACAGAGCAACGCGGGGTGCATAGCCGGTAATTCACTTAAACTAATCGTCATCATTGTCAGGGACCGTCGCGGTGGTGCCTGAAGTCGTTTAGGCGGCGTAGCGTATAGCCGTATTATAGAACGCAAAAAACAACATTTATACGACTTTAACAATTACAATAATAACGTTTGTCTGGCCGCTAGTGTTTACGCTATTTTGGAGGGGGGGGGCGATTTGAGCGACGCCGTGTTGTTAGCGAAAGCCTAACAACTGCATCGCGATTTACAAATACCTGAAGGGCGTTTGGTATCTTTTAGCAAAATTGTTGAGTTTGAAAAATATTTAAACATAACAATTAAAGTTTTGCATCACAATAGGGGCCAGCGGAAATATTATCATACAGGCAATACCGCTAAAGAAAAGACGGTTTATATAATACATCATGAAAATCATTATTACGGCATTAAAAATCTAAAAGCTTTTGTGTCCCTGTAACATTCACAAGACCCAGAAACGATTCTCAACACCCGCTATACAGTTACAGCTTAGCTCTTTCTGAAAATTAAAGGTGTCATTTTTATGTTCTTTGTACCACACCATGAATTCTTTTTTCTCGCCGGGCATCATGTAATCGCAGCCGTAATACCGCGCATCCGGGACGACGCCTATGTAATTTTGAAAAAATGTGGGAAGTGACCCTTGGCGCCTGAAAAGCCCATAGCTTCAGGCACCTTACTGAGCTTCATCGGTATGAAATTCAACAATTCTATGAATCAAATTTTTAAAATCAGTCAGGGTAACACACATTAACCGTCCGCCTTGGTTTAAAATGTCAATTAAAATTTTTTCGTTGATCAGCTCCTGTATAACAAAATAAGCGTCGTAATGACTGGCATTCTGTGCTATGAACGTGTAGCCGGAAAACTTTCCGTCGATAAAAAAGCCTACAAACTCGCGCGTACAGAATTTACCGCTAAATGCCAGGAATTAGGGCCGTATAATGTAGTCGTGTAAATGTAATTGGGTATATGTATGCCTGTTTCTTGCATGCACTCAAAGTCGTGAAATATGTACTTGTCAGTCGCTTGTTTGGGGTTGTAAGGCTGCATGTAACAGACGTGGTCGTCAAATTTGCCAACCAGCCCGCTGCAGACGCTGCATTTTAGACCGATACACTTGTGCTCAGTGCCCCAGTCTATATATCTGTAACAAAAACCGCCAAAAGTTTTTTTTCTTACAAAACGAGTTATCACTAAGTTATGGTTTCAAAGCATGTCCCTGAACGACAAAGCACCAGGCATATCGGGCACCGAACATTATCGTCCTGATCAACGCAATCCGACTGCTGACACGCTTTGAAAAACTGTATACAGTCGTGTTGGTGTTTATTGTTGTATACAGAGCAGCACCGGACGCATAAATATTGGGCTCCGATAAAAGCTTTTAGATTTTTAATGCCGTAATAATGATTTTCATGATGCATTATATAAACAGTCTTTTCTTTAGCGGTATTGCCTGTATGATGATAATGCCGCTGGCCCCTATTGTGATACAAAACTTTTATTGTTATGTTTAAATATTTTTCAAACTCAACAATTTCGCTAAAAGATACCAAACGCCCTTCGGGTATTTGTAAATCGCGATGCAGTTGTTGGGCTTTCGCTAACAACACAGCGTCGCTCAAAGCGCCCCCCCCCCCTCCAAAATAGTGTAAACACTAGCGGCCAGACAAACGCAATACCCAGTCCCCATAGCTCTGTGTGCTTTTATTGTGTAAAAGACCCGATTTGATACATATGCAAATTAACCTGAGATGAGTCCTGTATGTGAGATGAGTCAGGGACAGGACTCATCTCAGGTTAATTTGCATATGTTTTTTTTACACAATAAAAGCACACAGAGCTATGGGGACTGGGTATTGCGGATGTGCTAGCGGCCATCTAGCATCCCATGTCCTTAGCTCTATACCCAAAATCCCGGTGACAGGTTCCCTTTAAACGCTTGTTAATACAAGCGGATACGTTAATGGCGCACAAACCTGATAACGTCATTTGGTTTTACGCTTGTTGGCAGAAATTGCACGATGAACTAACTCGTTTGTTTACAAATATCAGGTTTGTCGAGGGAATATTGCAATATTTTACAGCCGCTGATCTATTCCCGCTGGACAAGGTAAATTTGGCAGTTGTTGATGATTTAATGGAGGCGGCTTGTGAAAATCTTGAAATGCAAAACGCATTCACCAAATACGTACACCACAGAAACTTGAGCATTATGTATCTCATTCTATTTTTTTTTTGTCAGGGTAAGAAAAGCCGAACCATAAATTTAAACACTAAATACATAGTCCTTTTTAAGAACCCTTGTTGGCGCGGCAAATGCACCCCGGTAAAACATGTTTCTTTTTAGAAGCATTTGAAGATGCTGCACATTTGAATAGATATAAAATGTATTTGTATGTAACTAGGGATGAGCGAACCCGAACTGTACAGTTCGGGTTCGTACCAAATTTTGGGGTGTCCGTGACACGGACCCGAACCCGAACATTTTCGTAAAAGTCCGGGTTCGGGTTCGGTGTTCGGCGCTTTCTTGGCGCTTTTTGAAAGGCTGCAAAGCAGCCAATCAACAAGCGTCATACTACTTGCCCCAAGAGGCCATCACAGCCTTGCCTACTATTGGCATGGCTGTGATTGGCCAGTGCAGCATGTGACCCAGCCTCTATATAAGCTTGGGTCACGTTGCGCTGCACGTCACTCTGCTGATTCAAGCATAGGGAGAGGTTGCAGCTGCGACGTTAGGGCGAGATTAGGCAGATTAACTCCTCCAAAAGACTTCATTCTGTGATCGATCTGCAGCTGTGGATCATTGAAGTGCTAATATTGACTTGCTCACTTTTTTGAGGCTGCCCAGAGCGTTTTTAGATCACTTTTTTTCTGGGGTGATCGGCGGCCATTTTGTGACTTGTGGTGCGCCAGCACAAGATATCACCAAGTGTATTTAACCATCAATAGTGTGGTTATTTTGTGCTATATCCTACATCAGCTGCAGGCTGAGCCTGTGTCACCGAAGTGCATTTAACCATCAACAGTCTGGTTATTTTTTGGCCATATACTACATCTGGTGCAGGCTGAGCCTGTCACCCAGCGCCTAAAAAATAGACCTGACATTTCTATTCAACCAAATCTGTACTGTTTTAGCTGGTCAAGTTATTTGTAGTGACAGTAAAAGCACACTTTTTGTTCTGGGTTGAAAAACTATTCCCAAATTTGCCATTCTCAAAATAACTAGTTTCTGGTATATGAGGCCTACTTGAAATCTATCCCAAAAAGGATATCTTACATTGAAGGTGCTGATAGTGTCATTCAGAAAAACCTAAGACACACGCTACCGTGCAGATAGAAGTCTAATTCTGTGATTAAACCTATACCTGTCACATAGCGCAAAAAAAAAACAGGCCTCACATTTCTATTCAACCAAATCTGTAGTGTTTTAGCTGGTCAAGTTATTTGTAGTGACCGTAAAAGCAGACTTTTTGTTCTGGGTTGAAAAACTATTCCCAAATTTGCCATTCTCAAAATAACTAGTTTCTGGTATTTGAGGCCTACTTGAAATCTATCCCAAAAAGGATATCTTACATTGAAGGTGCTGATAGTGTCATTCAGAAAAACCTAAGACACACGCTACCGTGCAGATAGAAGTCTGATTCTGTGATTAAACCTATACCTGTCACACAGCGCAAAAAAAAACAGGCCTGACATTTCTATTCAACCAAATCTGTACTGTTTTAGCTGGTCAAGTTATTTGTAGTGACCGTAAAAGCAGACTTTTTGTTCTGGGTTGAAAAACTATTCCCAAATTTGCCATTCTCAAAATAACTAGTTTCTGGTATTTGAGGCCTACTTGAAATCTATCCCAAAAAGGATATCTTACATTGAAGGTGCTGATAGTGTCATTCAGAAAAACCTAAGACACACGCTACCGTGCAGATAGAAGTCTGATTCTGTGATTAAACCTATACCTGTCACACAGCGCAAAAAAAAACAGGCCTGACATTTCTATTCAACCAAATCTGTACTGTTTTAGCTGGTCAAGTTATTTGTAGTGACCGTAAAAGCAGACTTTTTGTTCTGGGTTGAAAAACTATTCCCAAATTTGCCATTCTCAAAATAACTAGTTTCTGGTACATGAGGCCTTCTTGAAATCTATCCCAAAAAGGATATCTTACATTGAAGGTGCTGATAGTGTCATTCAGAAAAACCTAAGACACACGCTACCGTGCAGATAGAAGTCTGATTCTGTGATTAAACCTTTACCTGTCACATAGCGCAAAAAAAAACCAGGCCTGACATTTCTATTCAACCAAATCTGTACTGTTTTATCTGGTCAAGTTATTTGTAGTGACCGTAAAAGCACATTTTTTGTTCTGGGTTGAAAAACTATTCCCAAATTTGCCATTCTCAAAATTGTGGTGAACGGGAACAATGAGGAAAACATCTAATAAGGGACGCGGACGCGGACGTGGACATGGTCGTGGTGGTGTTAGTGGACCCTCTGGTGCTGGGAGAGGACGTGGCCGTTCTGCCACAGCCACACGTCCTAGTGAACCAACTACCTCAGGTCCCAGTAGCCAGCAGAATTTACAGCGATATTTGGTGGGTCCCAATGCTGTTCTAAGGATGGTAAGGCCTGAGCAGGTACAGGCATTAGTCAATTGGGTGGCCGACAGTGGATCCAGCTCGTTCACATTATCTCCCACCCAGTCTTCTGCAGAAAGCGCACAGATGGCGCATGAAAACCAAGCCCATCGGTCTGTCACATCACCCCCATGCATATCAGGGAAACTGTCTGAGCCTCAAGTTATGCAGCAGTCTCTTATGCTGTTTGAAGACTCTGCTGCCAGGGTTTCCCAAGGGCATCTACCTAGCCCTTCCCCAGGGGTGGAAGAGATAGAATGCACTAACGCACAACCACTTATGTTTCCTGATGATGAGGACATGGGAATACCACCTCAGCACGTCTCTGATGATGACGAAACACAGATGCCAACTGCTGCGTCTTTCTGCAGTGTGCAGACTGAACAGGAGGTCAGGGATCAAGACTGGGTGGAAGACGATGCAGGGGACGATGAGGTCCTAGACCCCACATGGAATGAAGGTCGTGCCACTGACTTTCACAGTTCGGAGGAAGAGGCAGTGGTGAGACCGAGCCAACAGCGTAGCAAAAGAGGGAGCAGTGGGCAAAATCAGAACACCCGCCGCCAAGAGACTCCGCCTGCTACTGACCGCCGCCATCTGGGACCGAGCACACCAAAGGCAGCTTCAAGGAGTTCCCTGGCATGGCACTTCTTCAAACAATGTGCTGACGACAAGACCCGAGTGGTTTGCACGCTGTGCCATCAGAGCCTGAAGCGAGGCATTAACGTTCTGAACCTTAGCACAACCTGCATGACCAGGCACCTGCATGCAAAGCATGAACTGCAGTGGAGTAAACACCTTAAAAACAAGGAAGTCACTCAGGCTCCCCCTGCTACATCTTCTGCTGCTGCCTCGGCCTCTTCTGCGGCTGCCGCCGCCTCGGCCTCTTCTGCTGCTGCTGCCGCCGCCTCGGCCTCTTCCTCTGCCTCTGGAGGAAAGTTGGCACCTGCCGCCCAACAAACATGGGATGTACCACCAACACCACCACCTGCGTCACCAAGCATCTCAACCATGTCACACGGCAGCGTTCAGCTCTCCATCTCACAAACATTTGAGAGAAAGCGTAAATTCCCACCTAGCCACCCTCGATCCCTGGCCCTGAATGCCAGCATTTCTAAACTACTGGCCTATGAAATGCTGTCATTTAGGCTGGTGGACACACACAGCTTCAAACAGCTCATGTCACTTGCTGTCCCACAGTATGTTGTTCCCAGCCGCCACTACTTCTCCAAGAGAGCCGTCCCTTCCCTGCACAAACAAGTGTCCGATAAAATCAAGTGTGCACTGCGCAACGCCATCTGTGGCAAGGTCCACCTAACCACAGATACGTGGACCAGTAAGCACGGCCAGGGACGCTATATCTCCCTAACTGCACACTGGGTAAATGTAGTGGTGGCTGGGCCCCAGGCAGAGAGCTGTTTGGCGCACGTCCTTCCGCCGCCAAGGATCGCAGGGCAACATTCTTTGCCTCCTGTCTCCTCCTCCTCCTACTCAGCTTCCTCCTCCTCTTCTTCCACCTGCTCATCCAGTCAGCCACACACCTTCACCACCAACTTCAGCACAGCCCGGGGTAAACGTCAGCAGGCCATTCTGAAACTCATATGTTTGGGGGACAGGCCCCACACCGCACAGGAGTTGTGGCGGGGTATAGAACAACAGACCGACGAGTGGTTGCTGCCGGTGAGCCTCAATCCCGGCCTGGTGGTGTGCGATAATGGGCGAAATCTCGTCGCAGCTCTGGGACTAGCCGGTTTGACGCACATCCCTTGCCTGGCGCATGTGCTGAATTTGGTGGTGCAGAAGTTCATTCACAACTACCCCGACATGTCAGAGCTGCTGCATAAAGTGCGGGCCATCTGTGCGCGCTTCCGGCGTTCACATCCTGCCGCTGCTCGCCTGTCTGCGCTACAGTGTAACTTCGGCCTTCCAGCTCACCGCCTCATATGCGACGTGCCCACCAGGTGGAACTCCACCTTGCACATGCTGGACAGACTGTGCGAGCAGCAGCAGGCCATAGTGGAGTTTCAGCTGCAGCACGCACTGTGGATCAGACACACTTCACCACCAATGACTGGGCCTCCATGCGAGACCTGTGTGCCCTGTTGCGTTGTTTCGAGTACTCCACCAACATGGCCAGTGGCGATGACGCCGTTATCAGCGTTACAATACCACTTCTATGTCTCCTTGAGAAAACACTTAGGGCGATGATGGAAGAGGAGGTGGCCCAGGAGGAAGAGGAGGAAGAGGGGTCATTTTTAGCACTTTCAGGCCAGTCTCTTCGAAGTGACTCAGAGGGAGGTTTTTTGCAACACCAGAGGCCAGGTACAAATGTGGCCAGACAGGGCCCACTACTGGAGGACAAGGAGGACGAGGATGAGGAGTAGGTGAAGGAGGATGAGGATGAAGCATGTTCACAGCGGGGTGGCACCCAAAGCAGCTCGGGCCCATCACTGGGGCGTGGCTGGTTTGAAACTCAGGACGATGACGATACGCCTCCCACAGAGGACAGCTTGTCCTTACCTCTGGGCAGCCTGGCACACATGAGCGACTACATGCTGCAGTGCCTGCGCAACGACAGCAGAGTTGCCCACATTTTAACGTGTGCGGACTACTGGGTTGCCACCCTGCTGGATCCCCGGTACAAAGACAATGTGCCCACCTTACTTCCTACACTGGAGCGTGATAGGAAGATGCGCGAGTACAAGCGCACGTTGGTAGATGCGCTACTGAGAGCATTCCCAAATGTCACAGGGGAACCAGTGGAAGCCCAAGGCGAAGGCAGAGGAGGAGCAAGAGGTCGCCAACGCAGCTGTGTCACGGCCAGCTCCTCTGAGGGCAGGGTTAGCATGGCAGAGATGTGGAAAAGTTTTGTCAACACGCCACAGCTAAGTGCACCACCACCTGATACGGAACGTGTTAGCAGGAGGCAACATTTCACTAACCTGGTAGAACAGTACCTGTGCACACCCCTCCACGTACTGACTGATGATTCGGCCCCATTCAACTTCTGGGTCTCCAAATTGTCCACGTGGCCAGAGCTAGCCTTTTATGCCTTGGAGGTGCTGGCCTGCCCGGCGGCCAGCGTTTTGTCTGAACGTGTATTCAGCACGGCAGGGGGCGTCATTACAGACAAACGCAGCCGCCTGTCTACAGCCAATGTGGACAAGCTGACGTTCATAAAAATGAACCAGGCATGGATCCCACAGGACCTGTCCATCCCTTGTGCAGATTAGATATTAACTACCTCCCCTTAACAATATATTATTCTACTCCAGGGCACTTCCTCATTCAATACTATTTTTAATTTCATTTTACCATTATATTGCGGGGCAACTCAAAGTTGAATGAACCTCTCCTCTGTCTGGTTGCCCGGGCCTAAATGTGTGACAGTGGCCTGCTCCAGTGGTGGGTGACGTGAAGCCTGATTCTCTGCTATGACATGAAGACTTATTCTGTGCTGACATGAAGCCAGATTCTCTGTTACGGGACCTCTCTCCTCTGCCTGGGTGCCTGGGCCTAAATGTGTGACAGTGGCCTGTTCCAGTGGTGGGTGACGTGAAGCCTGATTCTCTGCTATGACATGAAGACAGATTCTGCGCTGACATAAGGCCAGATTCTCTGTTACGGGACTGCTCTCCTCTGTCTGGGTGCCGGGGCCTAAATATGTGACAGTGGCCTCTTCCAGTGGTGGGTGACATGAAGCCAGATTCTCTGCTATGGCATGAAGAGACTGATTCTCTGCTGACATGAAGCCAGATTCTTTGCTATGGCATGAAGAGACTGATTCTCTGCTGACGTCAAGCCAGATTCTCTGCTATGGGACCTCTGTCCAATTGATATTGGGTCATTTTAATTTTTTTAATTTTTATTTTAATTCATTTCCCTATCCACATTTGTTTGCAGGGGATTTACCTACATGTTGCTGCTTTTTGCAGCCCTCTAGCTCTTTCCTGGGCTGTTTTACAGCCTTTTTAGTGCCCAAAAGTTCGGGTCCCCATTGACTTCAATGGGGTTCGGGTTCGGGACGAAGTTCGGGTCGGGTTCGGATCCCGAACCCGAACATTTCCGGGAAGTTCGGCCGAACTTCTCGAACCCGAACATCCAGGTGTTCGCTCAACTCTATATGTAACGCATTATAAGTTTTTTTTTTGTTTTACATAATTTTTTTACTTTGAATGTATATAAAATGTGTTTGTACGCAACGTCTTGTAATGTTTTTAGTAGTTTTACATAAACTGTTTTAACCCTTTCATGACCAAGGGTCATTGATGCCCCAGTGTCCAGTTCAAAATTTACAAATCTGACATGCGTCACTTTATGTTGTAATAGCTTTGGAACACTTTTATTTATCCAAGCCATTCTGAGAATGTTTTCTCGTGACATATTGTACTTCATGATAGTCAAAAATTTGAGTCAATATATTTCACCTTTATTTATGAAAAAAATCCCAAATTTACAAAAAATTTTGAAAAATTCACAATTTAAAAAAAAAAAAATTCTCTGCTTCTAAAACAGAAAGTCATACCTAATAAAATATTTATTACTTAACATTTCCCATATGTCGACTTTATGTTGGCATCATTTTGGAAATGTCATTTTATTTTTTTAGGATGTTAAAAGGCTTAGAAGTTTAGAAGCAGTTCTTAAAATGTTTACGAAAATTTCCAAAACCCACTTTTTAAGGACCAGTTCAGGTCTAAAGTCACTTTGTGGGGCTTACAAAGTGTAAACCCCCCATAAATGACCCCATTCTAGAAACTACACCCCTCAAGTTACTCAAAACTGATTTTACAAACTTTGTTAACCCTTTAGTTGTTCCACAAGAATTAAAGGAAAATGGTAGATTTTCCATTTTATTAAATTATTTTCTTCAACACATTGAGGGTTAACAGCAAAACAAAACTCAATATTTATTACCCTGATTCTGCAGTTTACAGAAACACCCCACATGTGGTCGTAAACTGATGTAAGGGCGCTCGGCAGGGCGCAGAAGGAAAGGAACGCCGTATGGTTTTTCGAAGGCAGATTTCGCTGGACTGGTTTTAGATGCCTTGTCCCATTTAAAGCCCCCCTGATGCACCCATACAGTAGAAACTCCCAAAGACTGACCCTATTTTGGAAACTAGGGGATAAGGTGCCAGTTTTATTGGGACTATTTTGGGGTAGATATGATTTTTAATTGCTCTATATTAAGTTTTTTGTGAGGCAAGGTAACCGAAAAATGGCTGTTTTGGCACCTTTATTTTTTTTTTTTTACAAGATTCATCTGACAGGGTAGATCATGTGCTATTTTTATAGGGCAGGTTGTTACAGACGCAATGATATCAAATATGTCTACTTTGTTTGTTTGTTTGTTTGTTTCAGTTTTACATAATCAAGCATTTTTGAAAAAGAAATTACGTTTTTGTGTGTCCATTTTCTGAACGCCATATGTTTTTTTATTTTTTTGCCGATCGTCTTGTGCAGTGGCTCGTTTTTTTCAGAAAGAGTTGAGGTTTTTATTGGTACAATTTTTGGGTACATAGGATTTTTTTAAAACACAGAAATATAGTGGCAATACTGGAGGAGCGGCTCAACCCCTAACACTGTAGCGTGTTTTACATTGGGGGGAGCAGCCCCACCGCATGTGGACCGCAGCAAACGACTATCCCCAGCAAAAAATGCATACGGTGGAGGATGTCGGCGCGGTCCACATGCACCACAAGAGCATCCTACACAAAACGGAGCATTGTGCGGATGTAAATACAATCATATAAATCACAGAAAAAATGCACCAAACGGATATGCCACTGACTATACTGGCCAGTCATAAATGCAGATATTAAAAGCTGAGACTTTCGCCAATATATTCCTGTCAGGAAAATATCGGAGCCCATCATTGCACCACGTCACGGTCACTCAGCATGGCAAAGGGTCCTACCACTACGCTACCTATGGTGTGAACACGGTCTGAAGGCGATGTAATCCAGCTCGCAGCCAGGCTTCCACACAAACGCCTAGCAGGACAACTAGTGCAATGTGAACAAAGCCAAGACTGCAAGCCACGCCCATATCAGACCCTGTGATGGAGGTCACCAGGTGCAAAAGAGTGTTTGAATGCCAGGTAACGGCACATACACTACATATAGAACAAGACAAAAACACAGAAATATAGTGGCAATACTGGAGGAGCGGCTCAACCCCTAACACTGTAGCGTGTTTTACATTGGGGGAGCAGCCCCACCGCATGTGGACCGCAGCAAACGACTATCCCCAGCAAAAAATGCATACGGTGGAGGATGTCGGCGCGGTCCACATGCACCACAAGAGCATCCTACACAAAACGGAGCATTGTGCGGATGTAAATACAATCATATAAATCACAGAAAAAATGCACCAAACGGAGGATTTTTTGATCATTCATTATTACACTTTATGCGTCAAGGTGACCAAAAAATTGGCTGTTTTGGAACAGTTTTTATTTATTTATTTTTACAGCGTTTATCTGAGGGGTTGGGTCATGTGACAGTTTTATAGAGCAGATCGTTATGGACGAGGCAATACCTAATATGTATACTTTTTTTTATTTATTTAAGTTTTACACAATAATAGCATTTCTGAAACCAAAAAAAATGATGTTTTAGTGTCTCCATAGTTTGAGAGCCATAGCTTTTTTATTTTTTGGGCGATTCTCTTAAATAGGGTATCAGTTTTTGCGGGATGAGGTGATGGTTTGATTAGTACTATTTTGGGGGTCATAAGCCTTTTTGATCGCTTGCTGTTGCACTTTTTGTGACGTAAGGTGACAAAAATGGCTTTTATGGCACTTTTTTTTTTTTTTTTACGGTGTTCACCTGAGGGGTTACGTCATGTGATATTTTTATCGAGCAGGTTATTATGGATGCGGCGATACCTAATATGTACACATTTTTATTTTATTTCACTTTAACACAATAATAGCATATTTGAAATAAAAAAATTATGTTTTAGTGTCTCAATGTTCTAAGAACTATATATTTTTATATTTTTTGAGTGATTTTCTTATGTAGGGTCTCATTTTTTGTGGGATGAGGTGACAGTTTTATTGGTACCATTTTGTTTGATATACACCTTTTTGATCGCTTGCTGTTGCACTTTTTGTGATGTAAGGTGACAAAAATGGCTTTTTTTACCTTTTTTTTATTTTTTTTATGGTGTTTATCGGACGGGGTCTATCATGTGATATATTTATAGAGACGGACGCGGTGATACCT
Organism: Bufo bufo; assembly: GCF_905171765.1. NCBI lineage: Eukaryota > Metazoa > Chordata > Amphibia > Anura > Bufonidae > Bufo > Bufo bufo. The sequence goes on along the minus strand of NC_053390.1, from coordinate 490,689,374 downwards.
AATGTGTATTTTTTTTTTTTTCATTTTTTATAGGCAATTTATTTTTTTCATTTTACATTTTTATTTATTTTTTTATTTTTACTTTTATTATTTTCAATTTTTTTTTTTAGCAAGTCCCTCTTGGATCTTGAAGATCCAGTGGGGGTGATGGCTGTACTATATTTCGTGGCATCCATGGGGTTAATAGAGGGGAGGGGGCTCCCTCTCTCCACCATCGCAGCGTGGCAGCCCCGATGGTGGAGAGAGGGAGCCCCCTCCCTCTATTAACCCCATGGATGCCGCTGCCGCGGCATCTATGGGGTTACAGCAGAGTGTCACCATAGAGTTGACACTCTCTGCTGATGGCGGCGGCTCAGGAATGGAGCCGCCGCCATCACACACAGCAGGGGGACCGGGGGCAGCGCTGGAAAGGGGGGGGTACAGCCGCCAACATTGAGGGAGGCTGGGGCAGGAGGATTGCAGTCGGGAAGGGGTTAAATAAAATGTAGTCCGCTTTTTTCTTTTTACAATAAATCCACTATCTTAATTAGTTAAAATTGCGTTGGGTCGCATTGTTTGATAGACATTGCTTAAAAACTTTGCTAAAATGACGGGTATTGCCGAGATTGCGAAAACATTACTACATGCCGAAAGCTGTCGGCTCTTATGGCGGCGTAGAGCCCTTAGTCAGAGAAGTACGAAAATTTGTTCACATATCTAACCACGAGAATCTTTTTCTGGGGAACATACCGAGAACAGTAATACTAACGTTTGTGGACAATTTTCAGGTCATTACCAAAGAAATTCTTGTGCTTCAACCGCTATAATGCGAATTATGCGGCCTTATATTTGGACGGGGGCAACAGATACCCGCAAAACCGTTTCAACCTAATTTCCAAGATGAATCAGCGGTTCGAGAATATATGTCACTCGTGCATTTTTCGGGAAAGCATAAGGCTGACAACGCTTTATCCGTGGACCGGTCCGAATTTTTGAATGGCTACACATTGTTCGCTTTTTATTTATCGCCGGAACAAGAACCCGGCGGTCATTTCTCGCTAGTAAAAAGCGGAATTCTTAGAGCTGAATTTTAAACACTATTAACATGCTTGTGTATTCAGTTCATGAAAACATTATTGAAATAAATAATAGAAGGGAAATTTTATATGCGCTTCAATAAAAATTTATAATTATCAAATTACACGTGTTATTAAAACCGAATTTCACGCCCGTCACATATTTAAAGGCGTATTACCGTGCGATTTTTTACCTTAGAATAAAATCATCAACCGCTTGGCGGCGTACATTATAAATACGAACAATTCGTATAGGCGGGGACGACACTGGATTTTAATTATATTACAGCCTGACGACGTATCTATATTTTTTGATAGTTATGGATTATCGATGTCGAGTGAGCTTTTTCCTGCTGAATTTTTGAAATTTTTATACAAAAATTCTAAGCCTATAAGGTGTCTAAACAGACAAATCCAGGATGTCGCTTTTTCGGTCTGCGGCCATTACTGCATCTATATCTTACATTGTATAGCTAAAGGAAAACCTTTTGAAAGTGTATTAAAAATGTTTACGAGTGATTTTAGAAAAAATTATTGTGTTGTGTGCTCCTTTGTAGCGAAGAGCATTAAACGATTATGTATACTATACGCTGTTGTAATTACGCACAAACTTGACGGCCCCTAAGTGGTTGTTAAAAATGTACGTTGACGTGTTGTAAATAAAGAAAAATTTATAAAACTTTTTAAAATGATTTACATTTTGTCATCCTTGATTTTTTTATCGTTGCTATTATAATTAAAAGGGCCTTGTAGTATAAGTCTTTTGGGCATACCCAGGCATGCCAATATATAAAAGTCATATCAAAATGATTTCAAAGTGTTATCAATTCACAAAATGATATAAAAGTGGTATAAAACCGTATCAAAATTTTATAAATGGGATATAAAGTGTTAATGACAGCTTATCATTTGATATAAAATTTATATTAAACCATATAAAATGTTAATAAATTCATATCAAAGTGGGAGGCATTTAGGCGTAGTTTGGGGCGGCAAGGGGAGAGAAATGGGAGGAGTTAGGGTGTTTCTGGGAGGGGTTATGGTGTGAAAAGGGGCGGGGCACCTGTCACTTTGAGTTTGACGAGACATGTCCCACTATACTACTCCCGGAGATATTGAGGTCGGCCAAGTCAAGCCCGGGCGGCAAGTCCTCCATGTCTCCCACCATTACACTCAGCGGGGTTGTCTCCACCTCTTCCACCGAAGTTGTGGTCACCTCTACCGCTGGCCCTTCAGACAGGTTCCCAGGGTTCTGGTCTCCCCCATGAGCCGGGCCACTCTGCTAGGGTTGCATCTGTCTCATGCTTATCAGTCACTCTCGGAAACAGGCCACAGTGCCGTGAAACCCGGGAAGTCTCTCCCTACTATAAGTTCACAATGTAGGTTGGTTGCGACAGCCACCTCGTGGATCCACCTGCCGGAAACCGTAGTGGAGCGGGGTCCACAGGGGTTACATCCCGGGCGGGTTTGGAGGGCACCGGTTGCTGGGTCCGGGGTGGAGAGTTACGGGATTTAACTGCCCCTCTCCCAACAGAACCCCCTGTAAGTTCCGGGTAGCCTCATAGCACTCCACCAGGTTGACCATCATCAGCGCATTACCTGGAGAGACCAGGCCAATCCATTGCTGGAGAGGGGTTGGCAGAGCCCTCCAGAACCTGTCTGCTAACAAGCGATCCAACATAGCAGTGGGGCTCAGCACGTCAGGTTGTAGCCACTTTTGCAACAGGTTGAGCAGGTCATAATACTGGGGTCTCATGGGCTCCGCCGGGTTGAATCCCCACTGATGCACCCGCTGGGCCCAGACCAGCACATTCACCCCTGGTCTTGCCAAAATCTCCCCCTTTTCCTTTGGGTAGTCGGCCGCTTGATCGTCCGGGCGAATCGAAAAACACCCGCTGGGACTCTGATGTCAGAAAAAGAGCGACGACCTCAGCCCACTGGTCTTGGGGCAGATTTTCCCTGGTGGCCACTTTCTCATACAGGTAGGTCTCAACGTCGTTTTCGGGGGTCATTTTAGGGATCGCTGCACGGACTGCTTTCCGGGCATCGTGTACTCTTGGGGTTGCTCCTGCTGTCTGCAAAGCCATTACGTGTTGTAGCAGCAACTGGTTAGTCTCCTGCTGCTGCTTATTAGCCTCGCGCTGCTGCAGGTTAGCCTCCACGAGGGCCTTCATAACAGCCTCCATTTCGTCATGTGACACCGGTTTGAATCTAGCCGGTTTGATAAATGACTACAACCGTGTGCAAACCAAAAATATTTCACTGCGCTTGCCCGCTCCAAACCACCAATTGTAGGGATTTGCTCTGGTAGGCAGGGTAAGCGGACGCAATACAGAGGCAAAACCACAGTTGAAAAAACTAAAGTCCAATGTTTATTCACACAGAGAAGGCAGAGAAGAAACAAAAAATACTTGGCAGGGCCCCTGGTGTTAATTCACACCGCAGGAATCCTCGTGTTAATCCACATATCAAAAGTCCACAGAACTCAAAACACGTCACCTGGCAGTCCACAGCAGGCTTTAGGGCACCTGGCTTCCAGCTGGCAGCTCTCAGCCTTGCAGTATGGCAAAACTCCTCAGCTCCCAAACCACAGAGCTCCACTATCATCTGGAGGTTCATTCCACACCCAGCTGAGCTGCTGGCTGGGTTTTTAAACCCCAGCCCAAAACCTGGCCTGGACGTGGGGAACAGCTACCAACCCTGCTCTTTGGCTGCTTCCAATAAGAACCGGCCCGGATTGGCTTTACAGCCACACTAAGTAGAACAGTATAAGCGAGCACTAGCTGCGGCTGACACACAAAATTACCGGTTCTTATCTCACCGAGGCCAGCAACCTCGCTGACACGTACCTTCTGTCAATGACGGACCCTTGCGCCTTCCTACAGGGGGTAGAGCTGGAAAGAACTGGCTTTTCTGCATACTGGGCAGAATGGAGAGCTGTATGCTTGTATGTTTACGCACTGACAGTCGTATCATTGACTTCAAGCAGACTGATGTTTACTGGATATCCATGTTTTGAGACCCACTATAAGCAAAATTGGGGAATGTTTTCCTCCCTCCATAAGGGAGGCCACGTTACATTATTAATTTGTTAAATACTTGTGTGCAGGCGCAAAGATTCTATAGAAATTGGCAAGTTGTAAAGTTTTTAACGGTTCTGAAATAACACAAATGCTGGCCCCATTTACCCTAATTTGGTTGGCTTTTTGAAATTCCCAATCCTTAAAAGGCATTTTTGGTGGCATTTTTTATTATTATTATTATTATTGTATTGTACTTATTATTATTATTGCATTGTACTTATTTTGTGCTAATTATCTCTGCTCTCTGACATTATATAAACACTCAGTTCTTATCTTACTGATAAGAATGTGGCTTAAATTGGTGGGGGCAGAGCTACCGCGCTAGAGTGGAGTATACATTTCAATCAGGGTTTTCACCCTGAAATCTGGACTTTCGAGCTCGAACTTTTATAGATCCAGATACCGCTTCACTTATCGAAGAGAACGACACCCTTTTTTACCGGTTTCGTGCACTTTGAAAATTGCGGCCTCCTGTTGATCTCCAAGCCGCGGCCTAGATTTCCAGACATTAGAGGGGTGGCGCGCCCTTGACAGCTTCTACTCCGGGATTCCGATTCAAATCTTAATTGCTTCTCTCAGGTAAATTAACCGATCAATTCCCCTGTCACCCCTGAGTCTTCTGCTCCACACCAGTGGCCATTGGTTGTGGGCCGGGTGGTGGACTCTCCGGGCCAAGAGCAGCCGCCCGATTTACAGCAAAGGCAAGCCTTCTTAAGTTAATACTTATACTTACTTACTGCCCTAGCCAGCATATATCACCCAGTGGCGCTTTTCAAGCAAAGTAGTGACTATTTAATCGAGATTTCTCTGCTCTGGGTCTTGAGGCCTACTTCAAAACTAAAAGCTGCGATCTGGATTTTTACGCGCTGGCGTGCATACCACTAACATACTCCTGACTGATAACCCCTATCTCTCCATTCATTTAGAGTGACTTTTAAAGTGATAGCGCTTTACCATATCCTCATAATGTAACTCTTTGTTGCTTTGGCAACACCCAGCATTTAGGAGGTGAGAAAATGTGCAAACATAAACAATCCCAGGAGGACCTCATCAGGTCTCACAAAACACCGAAAAAGACCAACGAATCTACTAACATATCAAAAACCTCCAAAGAGTCATTTGAAGGTTCAAATAGAGATATTTCACAACAATCATCCTGGTCTGAAAGTGAGGAAGATGAACAGGCTCAGGACATTTCACACCTTATAGAGTACATTAAAGCTCTCCTTTAGAGTTGAGCAGACACCTGGATGTTCTGGTTGGGCAGGTTCGGCCGAACTTAAAAAAAAAGTTCGGGTTCGGCACCCAAACTTGACCCCGAACCCGAACCCCATTGAAGTCAATGGGGAGCCGAACTTTTGGGCACTAAAATGGCTCTAAAATAGTCCTGGAAAGGGCTAGAGGGCTGCAAAAAGGCATCAAAATGTGCTTAAGAGCATGGCAACTGTTCTGCAAACAAATGTGGATAGGGAAATGACTTAAAATAACATAAAATACTGAAAAATTTAAAATAACAATCTGGATCTAGGAGTAGGAGGTTGAGGAGGCAGTGGATGGGTGGATGTGGCGGTGTAGGTTGACGTGGCGGTGTAGGTGGAAGCGGCGGTGAAGGAGGAATAGGTAGCCAACACTGATTTGTGTTATTTTTTTATTTTTAAATTGGGGTATCCCCCAAAATATTGGGACATATAACAATATAAAACTAAGAATAAGTGCACTTGAGTACAAGAATGGATGGTTGAGGCTGGTATAAATGTCTATTCTGCACAAGGTCCTGTGGGATCAATGCCTGGTTCATTTTAATAAACGTAAGCTTGTCCACATTGGCTGTGGCCTGTGATAATGCTCTCTGCCATGCTAAACACACGTTCACACTATACACTGGCTGCAGGGCAGGTCAGCACCTCCAAGGCTAACAAAGCTTTTCCACATTTGGGCCATGCTAACCCTGCTGTCACGGGGTTCCGAAGGTGCACTCGGCCCCCCATTGCCCGCAGACCTGTTGCTTAGCTTTTGGAATGAGGTTCTGTGTTTGACCTCATTCCCAGGGTGGCTTTACTAGCTGGGTGGCTCCCTGCTCCTAGTCTGCCTTGAGCGCCGAGCTGATCACTCGGTGCTCGACTGGTTGGTCTGTCGGTCATGTGACGCTGGCCACGTCACATGACCCTCACTCCCCACTATAAATACAGGCAGCCTGCTGGCTACAGGTTGCCTGTTAATTTCTAGGTTCCTGGCTATTTGTTGGACTGCTGAATACTTACCTGATCCTGTTCCCTGACCATCCTTTTGCCTGCTCCTCCTGTACTGCGCATCCGTCCTGGTATTGTGACCTCGGCTCCCACCTGACTACTCTCTTAGGACTCCTCTTGTACTTCTCTGCTCTCCTGGTATTTGACCCCGGCTTCTCCTGACCATTCTTTTCTTAATCCTTTGTACTGCGTAGCTCTCTTGGTTCTGACCCGGTCCGTTCATGTTCCGTATTTTGTCTTGTCTGTCTTCCCTGCACTTACTCCAAGTTAGGGACTGTCGTCCAGTTGTCCCCTGTCATCAGGACTCGTGAGGCAAGTAGGCAGGGCCAGGGGTGAGGGTGGAGCGCAGTGGTCACTATCCTTTCCCCTGTGTGTGTGTGGACGTGACCGTTACACCTGCCTTCTCAGGTGATGGCGGTGCCCCAGCTGCGTTGGCGACCTCTTCCTCCTCCTCTGCCTTCGCCTTGTACTTCCACTGTGCCCCCGCTGTCAGGTGGGAATGCTATCATCAGCGTGCGCTTGTAGTCGCGCATCTTCCGATCAGGAACAGATGTTTTCACTAAATTTAGTTCCCTGTCAGCAATGCAGAGCAGGGGTTCATTCCCGGCAAAAGGGGGTACATGTCACTCAGCAATACAACAGAGGATTTCGAGAGATTTAGGCCCCTGTCACCCAGGCACAGCAGGGGTTCATTCACGGCAAAAGGGGTTTCATGTCACCCAGCAATACAACAGAGGATTTTGAGAGATTTAGGCCCCTGTCAGCAATGCAGAGCAGGGGTTCATTCACGGCAAAAGGGGGTTCATGTTACCCAGCAATATAACAGAGGATTTTGAGAGATTTAGGCCCCTGTCACCCAGGCACAGCAGGGGTTTGTATACGCCAAAAATGGTAAAATGTCACCCGACAATTGAAAATAAGAATTTTTTTAATTTAGGGCACTAAAATTGCCAACAAATGTGGTTATCACGGTCGGCGTGGCTATCACATACGTGACACAGAGGGAGGGAACGAGGAAGGCCCTGCCCAAGTGAGAGGGAAGATGGTGACCCCTGACTCACCTGGCGGCTGGCACCTGGCTGCCCTGACGTCCCTAGACGGGTTCCTCACCCGTACGCCGATCACGTGCCTAAAGCCCTGGCTTTCCCTGAGCTGAGCCCTAGGTAGTGAACAGGGCGATGGGAACACTAGTCCGCACCACTAACTCTAAGGGAAAACACCAAGGGGAGGACAGACAACACAGACTCAACATATATTCCCAGGTGGGCGACAACAGGAGACAACAATAAGCCAAACAGGGATCCGGAGGGTAGCACACAGGAACAACAACCAGGATTAACCACTCCAGTGGGTCAGTATAGATGTCCAGGCAGGAAGCTCTATAACTGGCAACTAGAGAAGTGTGAGGGGAGAATATAAGGAGGTAGGGAGTGGCAGACAAGAAACAGCTGAGGAGGAGAAGCTACGGATCCCTGAGAGAGACAAAAAGGAAAGCAAGGCAAACACAGAAAACAATAACTAAGAAACACGGTGATCTTTAGATATAGAGCGCGCAGCCAACCGCTGCGACTTCCTGACCCCGGGGATAACGGAGTCAGACGTGGCTCTTGATACCCTCGTGACAGTGGTGCTGCACATCTCGTATCTTCACAGCATAGACAATGGCCTTCAGATGACCCCAAAGATAAAAGTCTAAGGGGGTCAGATCGGGAGACCTTTGGGGCCATTCAACTGGCCCATGACGACCAATCCACTTTCCAGGAAACTGTTCATCTAGGAATGCTCGGACCTGATACCCATAATGTGGTGGTGCACCATCTTGCTGGAAAAACTCAGGGAACGTCCCAGCTAGATGAACAGTTTCCTGGAAAGTGGATTGGTCGTCGTGGGCCAGTTGAATGGCCCTTAAGGTCTCCTGATCTGACCCCCTTAGACTTTTATCTTTGGTGTCATCTGAAGGCAATTGTCTATGCTGTGAAGATACGAGATGTGCAGCACCTGAAACTACGGATACTGGAAGCCTGTGCTAGCATTTCTCCTGTGGTGTTGCTATCAGTGTGTGAAGAGTGGGAGAAGAGGGTTGCATTGACAATCCAACACAATGGGCAGCACATTGAACACATTTTATAAGTGGTCAGAAACTTGTAAATAACTCAAGAAAGAATAAAGTTATGTTAAAACCAAGCACACCATTGTTTTTCTTGTGAAATTTCCAATAAGTTTGATGTGTCATATGACCCTCTTCCTATTGAAAAAACTAAAGTTGGATTCAAAATGGCCGACTTCAAAATGGCCGCCATGGTCACCACCCATCTTGAAAAGTTTCCCCCCTCACATATACTAATGTGCCACAAACAGGAAGTTAATATCACCAACCATTCCCATTTTATTAAGGTGTATCCATATAAATGGCCCACCCTGTATATAGAAACATAGAAACATAGAATGTGTCGGCAGATAAGAACCATTTGGCCCATCTAGTCTGCCCAATATACTAAATACTATGGATAGCCCCTGGCTTTATCTTATATGAAGGATGGCCTTATGCCTATCCCATGCATGCTTAAACTCCTCCACTGTATTTGCAGCTGCCACTTCTGCAGGAAGGCTATTCCATGCATCCACTACTCTCTCAGTAAAGTAATACTTCCTGATATTACTTTTAAACCTTTGCCCCTCTAATTTAAAACTATGTCCTCTTGTAGCAGTTTTTCTTCTTTTAAATATTCTTTCCTCTTTTACCTTGTTGATTCCCTTTATGTATTTAAAAGTTTCTATCATATCCCCTCTGTCTCGTCTTTCTTCCAAGCTATACATGTTAAGGTCCTTTAATCTTTCCTGGTAAGTTTTATCCTGCAATCCATGTACCAGTTTAGTAGCTCTTCTCTGAACTCTCTCCCAAGTATCAATATCCTTCTGGAGATATGGTCTCCAGTACTGAGCACAATACTCCAAATGAGGTCTCACTAGTGCTCTGTAGAGCGGCATGAGCACCTCCCTCTTTCTACTGGTAATTCCTCTTGCTATACACCCAAGCATTCTGCTAGCATTTCCTGCTGCTCTGTGACATTGTCTGCCTACCTTTAAGTCTTCTGAAATAATGATCCCTAAATCCCTTTCCTCAGATACTGAGGTTAGGACTGTATCACTGATTTTATATTCTGCTCTTGGGTTTTTACGTCCCAGGTGCATTATCTTGCACTTATCAACATTAAATTTTAGTTGCCAGATTTTTGACCATTCCTCTAGTTTTCCTAAGTCCTTTTCCATTTGGTGTATTCCTCCAGGAACATCAACCCTGTTACAAATCTTTGTGTCATCAGCAAAAAGACACACCTTACCATTGAGGCCTTCTGCAATTTCGCTGATAAAGATATTAAACAATATGGGTCCCAGAACAGATCCCTGAGGTACCCCACTGGTAACAAGACCTTGGTCTGAATATACTCCATTGACTACAACCCTCTGTTGCCTGTCCCTCAGCCACTGCCTAATCCATTCAACAATATGGGAGTCCAAGCCCAATGACTGCACTTTATTGATAAGCCTTCTATGTGGGACAGTATCAAAAGCCTTACTAAAGTCTAGATAAGCGATGTCTACTGCACCTCCTCCATCTATTATTTTAGTCACCCAATCAAAAAAATCAATAAGATTAGTTTGACATGATCTCCCTGAAGTAAACCCATGCTGTTTTTCATCTTTCAATCCATAGGATTTTAGATGGTCCACAATCCTCTCCTTAAGTATGGTTTCCATTAATTTCCCCACTATTGATGTCAGGCTTACTGGCCTATAGTTGCCCGATTCCTCCCTACTACCTTTCTTGTGAATGGGCACAACATTTGCTAATTTTCAATCTTCTGGGATGACTCCTGTTGCCAGTGATTGGTTAAATAAATCTGTTAATGGTTTTGCTAGTTCACCGCTGAGCTCTTTTAATAGATTTGGGTGTATCCCATCAGGCCCCTGTGACTTATTTGTATTAATTTTAGATAGTTGACCTAGAACCTCTTCCTCTGTAAAGACACATGCGTCAAAAGATTCATTAGTCTTCTTTCCTTCTCCTTCATTTTCCTTTATAAAAACTGAACAGAAGTATTCATTGAGGCAGTCAGCTAGTTCTTTATCTTCTTCCATATACCTTCCTTCTTTAGTTTTTAATTTAGTAATTCCTTGTTTTAGTTTCCTTTTTTCATTTATGTATCTGAAGAATGCCTTATCGCCTTTTTTCCCTGACTGAGCTAATTTCTCTTCTGCCTGTGCTTTAGAAGCTTATAACTTGTTTGGCCTCTCTCTGCCTAATCTTATAAATTTGTCTGTCATCCTCGTTTTTTTTTTTTTTTTATAATTCCTAAATGCTATCTTTTTGTTTTTAATGATTTTGGCCACTTCTGCTGAGTACCACAGTGGTCTCTTCCTTTTTTTGCTTTTACTGACAAGCCTAATGCAATCTTCTGTTGCCTTCAATAGTGCCACTTTTAAGTAGTCCCATTTCTCCTGGACTCCAATGAAACTGTTCCAGTCTGATAGGGACTCGTATACCATTAATCTAATTTTAGAAAAGTCAGTTTTTCTAAAATCTAAAACTTTTGTTTTTGTGTGGTGTGACTCAGTCACTGTACTTATAGTAAACCACACTGACTGGTGATCACTAGATCCCAAGCTTTCCCCTACAGTAATATCAGATTCCCATTTGTGAATACTAACAGGTCCGGGATCAGAGGAAGCGGATAAGGGACACGAATTGTGATACTGTTCAGTTCCCTGAAATCCAGACATGGTCTTAAAGAACCATCTTTTTTCTTAACAAAAAAAAAACAGCGGCAACAGGTGACTTCGAGGGTCGTATGTGTCCCTTTCTCAGGCGCTCAGAGATATAAGTACGCATAGCGACCCTTTCAGAGAGATTGTGAATACTAAATCTAAAATGGCCTCCTTCCGGGTTGGCTCCTCCACTACTTGCTGTAGAGATAATCCCAGTAGGGAATTTAGAATATCTGTACTCTTGGCAGAACTAGCTATTTTGGTTTTCCAGTTTACATCTGGAAGATTGAAGTCTCCCATAATGATAACTTACCCCTTCAATGTCATTTTAGCTAGAGATTGTATAAATGAGATTTAGGCAGCTTGGCGCCTGGGATGAGATTAATAGGGCAATCGTACTCCCGGTGAGGAGGCAGCTCCTGAACACCACTTATAGAAAACACATCCGAAAATTCAGAGAGAAAAGATGGTACAGTCTTAGTAGAAACCTCTGAAATAGACGTCGAGAGGCAATTCTCTCTGAAAAAATAACTCCAACCATTTATTTGCCTCGCTTGCCAATCAATGGTGGGGTTATGTTTAGTGAGCCAGGGTAGCCCCAACACTAGAGGAGTAGGTAATCCGCTTAGGACGAAACATGACACATCCTCAACATGAGAATCACCCACAGTCAAACTGATATTGTGAACTATGCCCTTTAACGATTTTTGAGAAAGTGGAGCGGAATCAATAGCAAAAACAGGTATGTCCTTTCCCAAAGTGCATACCTGAAAACCATGTGTTATAGCAAATTGATTATCAATGAGATTGACAGCTGCTCCACTATCTACAAAAATCTCACAAACAATGTTCTTGCTCTCTAGCGCCACCCTGGCAGGTAGGACAAAACAGGAACTACAAGCAAACGGCAAACCTTCAACTTCCGCATCAACCTTGCCAATAGTAACAGATGGAACGTTTTTAGAGGACTTTTTTCTTTTTGTTTATTTATTACTCTCAAAAAACTCCCTGAATCTCCTAGATGGACAAACATTTGCCAAATGATTTATACCTCCACAACAGAAACAAACCCTCCTCTGAGAGCCGAATCCTTTGTTGTTAGATGCAAGCAAACCCAGCTGCATGGGCTTCTGCTCAGAGGGGATTGAGAGACTGAGACCCCTGCGCACTGAATGAGACCTCCCCACTGTCCTTGGAGTGAGTATGACAGGAAGGAGTGATCTCTCCTCTCTCTCTAAGACGCCTGTGAATACGAACGGCCCGAGACATGGCAGACTCCAAGGAGGTAGGTCTCTCATGAAAGGCAAATGCATCTTTCAATCCCTTTGAAAGACCATGGCAAAATTGACTTCGGAGTGCAGCATCATTCCAACCTGTATCAGCTGCCCATCTCCGAAATTCTGAACAGTATATCTCTGCAGACTGTTTACCCTGGCATAAAAGACGCAGTTTAGATTCAGCCAGAGCAATACGATCCGGATCATCATATATCTGACCCAGGGCTACAAAAAATTCATCCACTGATCGGAGGGGCCGTGCCCCCACGGCAGCGAAAAGGCCCAAGACTGAGCGTTATCCCTGAGCAGTGAGATGATGATCCCCACCCTCTGCTCCTCATCACCAGAGGAATGGGGAAGTAGGCGAAAATGGAGTTTGCAAGCCTCTCTAAAATGGACAAAATTCTCACTACCCCCAGAGAAGGTATCCGGAAGCGAGATCTTAGGCTCAGAACAAACTCCATGAACGCAAGCAGAACCGGTCACCTGAAACTGAGATACAGTTTTACGGAGCTCTGCGACCTCCAGTGAAAGACCCCGCATGTGGTCCGTCAAGGCTGAAACCGGATCCATGCTTAAGACGGTTTAGGCGGTTTATAATGTCACGGATGGTGTTGCAGAAAACAAGAAGTAACAAATAAAGATCCGACTGACTTCATCCCAAACTAAGGAACAAAAGGGTGAGCCCTATTAAAGCCCTAGAGCTCTCCCTGACTGCTCAGCCCATGCAAACATCTCAATGATAGAAAGTTGCATGTCCACGTACCTCGACTGAGTGACACTTGAAAACCCTATAATAGTGAGGGGACACGACTACACCGGCTCCCTGCACTTAATACGGAGGGAGTCAGGGTCACCTAGAATCAAGCCAACAGAAAAACACAAATAAAGGGAAAGACTTATCTGAGGAACCAGCAGTAGTAACTTCAAGCAGTGAGCACAATCCAGGAAGTAGTATAAACCGCAAAGTGATGCAGTATGGGAGGGGATATAAAGGGATGCAATCAGTGCAACTAAATGACAGCTGAGAGAGGGAAATGAGATGACAAAACGAAAGCAAAACAAAAGAACCTCAAGCAAGAGGTACTGAAGATCGTCTGTCAGAACTTCTCAGATATCTGGCGGTGACACCTGGGCTTTTGTTAATGGGGACGGATGAGATCACCTGTTTGATTTCATTGATAGAGAAAGGTGATTGTAAGGTTTTAATTTGAGTTAGGGTGAGATGAGGGAGCTTAACCCCATTCAAGTATTCTTTTATCTTATGAGATTCAGTGTTTAAGTTTTGAAAGGGGGCATCTAAATTGTATAATTTTGAGTAAAATCTATTAAAAAAGTGTTAGCGATGTTGGACGACTTTTGAACAACTTGATTGCTCTTGTTTCGGATTTTATAGATATTGTTCTTGTTTCTCTGTTTTTGCACTATCCTTGTTAATTGTTTTCTGCATTTGTTAGCTTCAAGGTAACTTCTATATTTGTGCATAAATGGGAATCTTTCAATTTTGTTGTTTAGTAAACTGAGGTCAGTTCTAGGGACAGCTAGTTCTTTTTCTGAAGCTCTAAGGAGAGAAAGTTGGTGTTTGGTTTCAAGGCTCCTGATTTTTAAGAGGAGGTTATTAATTTTTTCTGTGTGCTCTCCCTTTTTTCTGGCTCCCGACTGGATCAAATAGCCTCGGGCGACGGCCTTGTGGATTTCCAATATCAAGGTTTTTTTAGCCTCGGTCGTAGTGTTTTCAACAAAGAAATACCTAAGCTGATCCCCTTTTTTGGCCGAATCTACATCAGAATTTAAAAAAGCATAGTTTAACACCCAGGTCCCTCTATGCTTCTTCTCGCCAGTATATTTAATCTGAAAGACCAAGGAGCATGGTCGGAAAAAGTTATTATTCCGTAGTTGGCCTCACATATCGAGTCTAGACAGTTTTGTTGAATGAAATAATAATCTATTCTGGAATAGTGATTTTTTGTTTGTGAATAAAAGGCGTAATCTCTTTCTTTGGAGTTGAGAAAGAGCCAAGCATCAATCAATTGGCGGTTGCGTAATGGTTTCTTTATGGCTCTTAAATGTTTCATGGAAGTCAAGGAAGACCCCCTAGTAGTGTCCAACAAGGGATCAAGGGCTATGTTGAGGTTGCCCCAAAAAATTAAGACACCCTCCATAAAGGAATCCAGTTTAGTGAAAACATATCTTAAAAAGTTAAATTGATCAGTATTTGGGGAGTATACTTTGGCGAGGGTATAAATCTGGTCTCGGATGGAGCTTTTTACAAAAATAAGCCTACCCTATTTATCTGCGCAGATGTCTAATGTTTTTTTGTTGCGATAGATACTCCTTTCCTTTTTTTTATAGGGGTTGTTGCATTAAACCATAAAAGGTATAATCCGCATTTCTTGAAATGGGTCTCTTGTAAGAAAACAATGTCTATTTTGTTACTTTTTAAAAATTGTGTCAAGTAGGATCTCTTTCTGGGAATATTAAGGCCTTTAACGTTATAATAACGTTTATATAGTATTAGAATAAGTATGACTTGGCAAGCATAGGAGGAACCAATGATGCAGTTAAGTTGTGAGAAAACAATTACCTGATTGTTTGGGGACAGATGATAAGCCATCATTTTCAGGTTAGTGAAAACAACCTTAACAGTATATAAAAACAACAAAGAAAATAAACCAATAGTAATACTTAAAGTAAATAAAATAAGCCATTAGACTCCAGTAGAGGAGTCAGGATAAACGGCAACAGACGCTTAAGGAGCGGACCCCTGGAGGAATAAGCCCAATGTCACCTAAGGGTCAGAAAATTAGAAGCCTGTTGTTGGGAAACCTTCGGGGGGGGGGGGGGGGGGGGGAGGGGAGAAGGAGCAAAGGATCCCAGACTCAAATAAGATCAAAGAGATCTTTGAAAGTAAGAAATATTTAGTATTTAGTATGGAGGATAGTAGAGGATAGTAAGTATATAGCAGAAATTAATTAACAAATGAGAAAGGTAATGAGAGGAGAGCATCGTGCGACACCCAGCATCTTAATTGTTAGCATTATAGAAACAGATTCTGGAGGCAAGATAAGGGCATAGTGACATGAGGATATATATGAGAAAGGTAATGAGAGGATCAACTACGGAATGTATGGCTTGGTGAATGGTGTCTGAACCAAGGGTTTGGCTTTGTGTCTCATGATAGCTCTTGTTGGAATGGAAAAGAACTGTACAAGAAAGATGGTTTGCATCTTTCTCTCAAGGGAACGAATGTCCTCCGTTAACAGTTCCAAGTATTTGCTAAGAAGCATTTAAACTAGGAAAGGGGGGCAAAAGAGTGATAATCCAGCAGTCCGACTGCCCCCCGGAACAATGCCAGAAGAGGCCAGTAGCACAAAGGTTAAGAAATGACAAGCTCAGAGTCTTGTCTACAAATGCTCGCAGTCTAGGGAATAAGATCAATGAGCTTGAGGCTATAATGGCATCTGAGAATATAGATGTAGTGGCTGTTACTGAGACGTGGTTCAAGGGGAGTAATGACTGGGATATATCAATACCAGGGTTCTCTCTATACAGGAAAGACAGAGAAGGCAAGAAGGGGGAGGGGTGGCCCTGTATGTGAAAGATAGCATAAAATCGAATTTGATACAAGTTAGCGAGAACAATTTAGAGTCAGTTTGGGTTACCTTGCAGCTTGATAATCATAAGGTAACTCGTGTAGGTGTTATATATAGACCACCTACCCAAGTCAAAGAATTAGATGATCTACTAGTTGAGGAAATAGCTAAAATGACATTGAAGGGGTAAGTTATCATTATGGGAGACTTCAATCTTCCAGATGTAAACTGGAAAACCAAAATAGCTAGTTCTGCCAAGAGTACAGATATTCTAAATTCCCTACTGGGATCATCTCTACAGCAAGTAGTGGAGGAGCCAACCCGGAAGGAGGCCATTTTAGATTTAGTATTCACAATCTCTCTGAAAGGTTCGCTATGTGTACTTATATCTCTGAGAGCCTGAGAAAGGGACACATACGACCCTCGTAGTCACCTGTTGCCGCTGTTTTTTTTTTTTGTTAAGAAAAAAGATGGTTCTTTAAGACCATGTCTGGATTTCAGGGAACTGAACAGTATCACAATTCGTGTCCCTTATCCGCTTCCTCTGATCCCGGACCTGTTTAACCAGATTGTTGTTGCTAAAGTTTTTTCCAAGTTGGATTTAAGAGGGGCATACAACCTGGTCAGGGTCAGAGAAGGGGACGAATGGAAGACGGCCTTCAATACCCCTGAGGGCCATTTTGAGAATTTGGTTATGCCTTTTGGTTTGATGAATGCTCCAGCCGTCTTCCAACATTTTGTGAACAGCATTTTTTTCCATTTTATGGGGAAATTTGTACTAGTGTATCTAGATGACATTTTGATTTTTTCTCCTGATTTCAAAACTCATACGGACCACTTACGTCAGGTCTTGCTCATTCTGCGGGAGAATAAATTGTACGCTAAACTGGAAAAATGTGTGTTTGCGGTTCCAGAAATTCAATTTCTGTGTTTTCTCCTCTCCGCTTCTGGTTTTTGCATGGACCTCGAGAAGGTCCGCGCTGTGCTTGATTGGGAGCTTCCTGAGAATCAGAAGGCGCTGATGCGCTTTTTGGGTTTTGCCAATTATTACAGGAAGTTCATTTTGAATTATTCCTCTGTTGTTAAGCAACTCACTGATATGACTAGAAAGGGGGTAGATTTTTCCTCCTGGTCGGTAGAGGCGCGTAAGGCCTTTTCTAGTATCAAAGAGAGTTTTGCTTTTGCTCCCATCTTGGTACAACCTGATGTCTCTCTGCCCTTCATTGTTGAGGTGGACGCTTCTGAGCTGGGTGTGGGTGCGGTCTTGTCTCAGGGTCCCTCTCCTGCCAAATGGCGACCGTGTGCCTTTTTCTTCTCCGCAGAGAGAAATTACGATGTGGGAGATAGGGAATTGTTGGCCATCAAGTTAGCTTTTGAGGAATGGCGCCATTGGCTAGAGGGAGCCAGACACCCTATTACCGTGTTTACCGACCATAAGAATCTGGCCTACTTGGAGTCAGCCAAGAGTCTGAACCCGATACAGGCCAGATGGTCTTTGTTCTTTTCAAGGTTTAATTTTGTTGTCACGTTCCACCCTGGGGTTAAGAATGTGAAGGCGGATGCCCTGTCACGTTGTTTTCCGGGAGGGGGGAACTTTGAAGACCCGGGTCCCATTTTGGCTGAAGGGGTGGTTGTCTCTGCTCTTTATCCTGAATTGGAGGCAGAGGTTCAGGCCGCCCAAGCAGAGGCTCCTGATCTTTGTCCTCCTGGGAGGTTGTTTGTGCCTCTCGCTTTACGACACAAGGTTTTTAAGGAGCACCACGATACTGTCCTTGCTGGGCACCCGGGGTGTAGAGCCACAGTGGATCTCATTGCTTGGAGATTCTGGTGGCCGGCTCTTCGTAAGTCGGTTGAGGGTTTTGTGGCAGCCTGCGAGACCTGCGCTCGTGCCAAAGTCCCTCATTCATGGCCATCAGGTCCTCTCCTCCCGTTACCCATTCCTTCCCGTCCTTGGACACATCTGTGCATGGACTTCATTACGGACCTGCCTCGTTCCTCGGGGAAGACTGTGATTCTGGTAGTGGTGGACCGTTTTAGCAAAATGGTGCATTTCATTCCTTTTCCTTGGTTGCCCAATGCTAAAACGCTGGCGCAGGCATTTATTGATCACATTGTCAAATTGCATGGTATTCCTTCAGACATAGTCTCTGATAGGGGCACGCAGTTTGTTTCCAGATTCTGGAAGGCTTTCTGTTCTCGCTTGGGGGTTCGGTTGTCATTCTCTTCTGCTTTCCACCCGCATTCGAATGGCCAGACAGAGCGCGTCAATCAGAATCTGGAGACATATCTGCACTGTTTTGTGGCGGAGAATCAGGAGGATTGGTGTTCTTTTTTGTCCCTTGCTGAGTTTGCTTTAAATAACAGTCGCCAGGAGTCCTCTGATAAGTCACCATTTTTTGGTGCATATGGGTTTCATCCACAGTTTGGGACATTCTCTGGAGAGGGGGCTTCTGGTTGCCTGATGAGGAGAAATTCTCCTCGTCTTTGTCATCTATTTGGCAAAAGATTCAGGATAATCTAAAGAGCATGAGTGAGAGATATAAGCGTGTGGCGGATAAGAGACGTGTTCCTGGTCCGGACTTGAATGTTGGTGATCTGGTGTGGTTGTCTACTAAGAATATCAAGTTGAAGGTTCCCTCCTGAAAGTTGGGTCCTAAGTATATTGGGCCTTACAAAATCATTTCCGTCATCAATCCCGTTGCCTACCGTCTTGATCTTCCTCAGACTTGGAAGATCCATAATGTTTTTCACAAGTGCCTATTAAAACCTTATGTCCAACCCACTGTACCCTCCTCTTTGCCTCCTCCTCCGATTGTGGTTGATGGCAATCTTGAATTTCAGGTCTCTAGGATTGTGGATTCTCGTATTGTCCACAGTTCTCTCCAGTACCTCGTTCATTGGGAGGGTTATGGTCCTGAGGAGAGGATTTGGGTCCCAGTGACTGACATTAAGGCTACTCATCTCATCAGGGCTTTCCATAGGTCCCATCCTGAGAAGGTGGGCTCTGAGTGTCCGGAGTCCACTCGTAGAAGGAGGGGTACTGTCACCGCCAGATATCTGAGAAGTTTTGACAGACGTTCTTCAGTACCTCTTGCTTGAGGTTCTTTTGTTTTGCTTTCGTTTTGTCATCTCGTTTCACTCTCTCAGCTGTCATCTAGTTGCACTGATTGCATCCCTTTATATCCCCTCCCATACTGCATCACTTTGCGGTTTATACTACTTCCTGGATTGTGCTCACTGCTTGAAGTTGCTACTGCTGGTTCCTCAGATAAGTCTATCCCTTTATTTGTGTTTTCCTGTTGACTTGATTCTAGGTGACCCTGACTCCCTCCGTATTAAGTGCAGGGAGACGGTGGTCATGTCCCCTCACTATTATAGGGTTTTCAGGTGTCACTCAGTCGAGGTACGTGGACATGCAACTTTCTATTATTGAGATCTTTGCATGGGCTGAGCAGTCAGGGAGAGCTCTAGGGCTTTAATAGGGCTCACCCTTTTGTTCCTTAGTTTGGGATCAAGTCAGTCGGATCTTTATTTGTTACATCTTGTTTTCTGCAACACCATCCGTGACACCAGGCCCAGATGGTTTTACCACCAATACTACAAAAGATGTGCAGACATTCTCACCCCTCATATGGTAGAGCTCTTTAACGATTTAGGCAAGATTGAGTCCTTCAGAGCAGAATCCCTCAGAGCTACAGTACAATAGCTGTAATTCGAAAGGAGGAAAAAGATCCCTCCCTCCACTTAAAAATATATACAAAGGCTCTAGCTAATAGATTCCAGGTTCTCCTCCCACATCTAATTTACAGCGAACAAATAGGATTCATTCCAGACAGAGAGGCCAAAGACAATGCCATTAAAGTCCTCAACCTAACACATTTAAGTAAGCTCAGAAACATTCCTTTGAGATTTTTAGAAGCCTCTCTTCATAAATTTGGCATTCACGCTGATTTTCTGAAGAAAATAATGGCTCGGCATACTATACCTTCTGCGTCTGTTAAAATAAATGGTCTTTTGTCCCTGACTTTTGCCATTTGTAATGGTACAAGACAAGGTTGTCCTCTCTCCCCATTGCTTTTTATTTTATCATTGGAACCATTGCTCACAAGGATCAGACAAAACACCTAACTGGCATCAAGACCAACTCTACTGAGCTTAAGATATCAGCCTATGCAAATTACATTTTGTTTTCTTTATCTGACCCCTTAAGGTCCGCCCTTTTCTTATTAGGGAACTCACACAATTCGGCCTAGTATGTAATTTCAAGATCAATTGGAACAAATCAGTTATTCATAATGTCACATAAATCAACATCCCAACACTTCAAATACTTAGGCATTAACATCTGCAATGACCTTTTCCAACTATATAAATTGAATCCCCCCTTTCAAGCATATGTAGAAAAGAGATCGAGGAGTTTCTGTCTTTGATGGGGAGGGTTAACGTGATAAAAATTATTGTATTACTGAGATTTCTTTATTTGCTTCAATATCTTCCTATTGAAATCCTGCCAGATTTCTTCAGAATGTTTAAGAGATTGTTGCTCTCTTTCATGTGGAAGAAGGGCCAAAACAGAGTGGCCTACCAAACTCTTATCAAGCTCAAACACACTGTGGGTCTGGGCCTCCCTGATTTAGATTCATACTGCAAGGCGACTCATTTAGCTAGAGTTCTAAAGTGGTCCATATTCCCAAAGAGAAAACTTTGGGTGGACATTGAAGAATTTATACTTTTTACCATTTATATAATTGAAGAACATTTTAGGGTTAGTTTTGCTCTCTTTGGCAATTAATCTCTTGGTCTCTAGTTTTTCAGTGCTTCCTCGCTACCCCCCTGTTTTAGTGATTTAAATGCTTTCTTTTTGTAATTTATTGCTTTCTTTACAGTTCTATTTATCCACATTGGTTTCATCTTGTCCCTTTACCCTTTATTCCTATACGGTATGTACCTCTCACAATTAGATTTTAGGATGCTTTTAAAAATATCCCATTTCGTGGCGGTATTTTTATTTTTGAGGACTTTGTCCCAGTTAGATACGCCTATGGCCTCTCTTAGTTGACAAAATTTAGCTTTTTTGAAGTTTGGTATTTTTGTTCCTCGCTGTAGAAACGCTCATTTGAAGGATAATTGGAAGGTTATTACTTTATGGTCACTATTTCCCAGGTGTCCCCCAACCTGCACATCTGTTGTTTTATCAGGTCTATTGGTTAATACTAAGTGCAGTATGGCCGGCCCTCTAGTCGGGTTCTGAACCAGTTGGGAAAGGTTATTGTCTTTGGTTATTGCCAAGAACCTGTTTCCTTTATGAGATGTACAGCTTTCAGTTTCCCAGTCTATATCTGGTTAGCTAAAGTCCCCCATAATAACCACCTCATTATGATTTGCCGCCTCGTCTATCTTGTTTAGTAGTACATTTTCTGTGGACTCCGGTATATTAGGTGGTTTATAATAAATTCCTATTAGTAATTTGTTATTATTTTTGCCTCCATGTATTTCTACCCACAGTGACTTCACATGTTCATGTCCCTTACTTATATGTTCTCGGCAATATGAAAAAATCTGGGATAGAGGGCTATGTTTTGAGACCTCAGATAAAATTCTCTCTATTATAAGCCAAACTGACTTTCAAAATACTCCAAACATGTAAGCAAGAACCTTTATTTGTGTCTATGGAGCCATGTTTAATACAGAGTCTGTTTCACTCTGTTTAATTCTCTTCCCTGTTTTCTTTTCGTTATTATCTTTCCCCTCCTTTCATTTTTGCTATCTTTTTTGGTTTACTGCTCCCTGCACTTTCATAACCTTCGTTAGCTAGATTCATATTAGCTACACCACAATAAAACTTTATATGCTGTCCTAATATAAAGGTCTATTGCGGGCACAGGATGTCTGTCACGGATGTAGTAGTGGAGCACACCAAAATACAACAAGAAGGAAGGGAAAAGACACTAGGCCTCACTGCTAGGGAAGGAAAAGGGTCACCACCCATAAAACCCTGCTCATGGCCCTAACTCCTATCCGTATGGGCACCTCCCGATGATAGAGATACCCATACACAGGAACCTAGAAAACCCTGGTGGCCCTCGGATGCCCTAATGGTAATGACAGGGCAGAGACAACCACCTACTTCCCTGGTGAAGGAACCAGCGTCTCGCTGAGGCCTAGTAAACAACAAATGTGGGGGGAATACAAAATACAACAAGCGGAACACTTAACTTCTGAGGCTGATGGATGAACAGGACTTCAACTAGAACCACACTCCAGCTCTTCCAAAAACCAAATGAAGCTATCCAGAGCAAGGAGTGATGGATAAAGTCAGACTAAATAGGGGGAGGTAAAGGTCACATGATCCACACCTGAACAGGAGGTGTGGACATACAAGCAACACACAAAGTGAAACCAAAACCAAAAGAGGCTGTCAGATCACTAATGTGCAGATAATCTTTCAGACCTTCTAAAACCTGTCACCGGTGTGACAGTACCCCCCCTTCTACGAGTGACCTCCGGGCACCCAGGACCGACCTTATCAGGATGAGCTCTGTGGAATGCTCTCACCAGATGACTAGCATTAACATCGGTCGCTGGAACCCACCTCCTCTCCTCTGGTCCGTACCCTCTCCAATGAACGAGATACTGGAGGGATCTCCAGAGAACTCGGGAGTCCACAATCCTGCATCAGGCGGCGCATGCGCACTTTGCTCAACGAAGCCACTGCCAGGAGTCCGCAGCGCATCAGGCTGAGCCTAGTGCGCAGGCGCCGGATCTAGCAGAGGGACGGGAGGATTGCGGAGGCGGGGCTGAGGTGAGGAAGGCGGCGCTGGGCACCAGACGGCGAGGGGTGCAGGCGGGCACCCTGGGTTAACGTAAAACCCCTTGGGCACCTTAGGTAGGTGAGTGACAGCTTATAAAAACCAGTTTTTTGGGCTAATAGAGCCACAAGCAGGTTTAATAAGGGCAGTTTAGGATTCATGTTATTAGTACGGACCTGGCCATATGTTTAGCTTATAGGGCTCAAATCTCATGACAGAATCCCTTTAATCACTGATGAATAGTTCAAAATAAATTTACGGTAGTAGTTGGTAAACCCCAAAAACCACATAAGCGCTTTCAGATTTTCGGGTCGATCCCAGTCCAACATGGCACGGACCTTCTTGGGATCCATACGAAAACCTGAGGATGAGAGCAGGTAACCCAGAAATTGCACTTCCTGTACAGCAAATAGACACTTTTCCATCTTAGCATACAACTTATTCTCTCTTAGGATCTGTAACACCTGTCTCACATGATCCTGATGAGTCTCCATATTAGGCGAATAAATTAGTATGTCATCAAGGTATACAACGACAAACCTCCCCACCAGATGATGAAAGATGTCATTGACAAAGTGTTGAAAAACCGCAGGAGCATTGGTTAACCCAAAGGGCATGACCAGGTTTTCAAAATGACCCTCAGGGGTATTAAATGCGGTCTTCCACTCATCCCCCTCCTTGATCCTTACCAGATTATATGCCCCCCTCAAATCAAATTTAGAGATCACCTTGGCACCGACAATCTGACTAAACAAATCCGGAATCAAAGGAAGGGGGTAAGGATCACGGACGGTAATACGATTGAGCTCACGGAAGTCTAGACATGGTCTCAGGATACCATCCTTTTTTTATACAAAGAAAAATCCAGCAGCCACTGGGGACTTGGATGGTCTAATATGTCCCTTTGCCAAACTCTCTGTGATATACTCTCACATAGCCTTTCTTTCGGGTTTTGAAATATTATACAACCGAGATTTGGGCAATTTAGCTCCGGGAATAAGATTGACGGGACAGTCATATTCCCGATGCGGAGGCAACTCCTGATTACCACTCTCAGAAAACACATAAGAAAATTCAGAAATGAACGAGGGTACAGTTTTAGTGGTAACCATAGAGAACGATGCATTAAGACAGTTGTCCATGCAAAAATCACTCCAATGGAGAATCTGTCTCTTTTGCCAATCGATGTTAGGGTTATGTTTGCTTAACCACGGTAAGCCCAACACCAACGGAACAGGCAGACCCTCCAACACATAACAGGAGATAGATTCCTGTTGCAAATCACCCACTCTTAAATGAATGTCATTCACTACCTGCGACAGGCATTTTTGAGCGAGAGGTGCTGAGTCAATTGCAAAGACAGAAATACTATTCTCTAATGCATTAGTAGTCAACCCGTGAATGCGTACAAACTGTCCATCAATCAAGTTAACTCCTGCCCCACTGTCGATAAATGCTTCAATTTTCACAGTTTTGGATTCTAGCGCCACCTCGGCAGACAGGAGAAAACGGGTACTACCAGTAAAAGACAAAAGTAGGTTTTCTTTCTCCCCACCCACACTACCAATAGTAATTTGGGGATTAAACTTTTTTCTTTTTGTTTACACCTTGATGCTGCAAGTATGGACAAATATTCACAAAATGTCCCTTCTTGCCACAACAAAAGCAGACTCCTTTCACATGACCCAAGCTTTTGCCAGTAGTTCCAGGAGTAGCTCCTCCTAACTGCATAGGCTCATCACAAGGCACAACCACCCGTGTCTCTCCACCATAAGTGTCAAAGGAAGCAGTACCCTTATTGGACAGTACGTCCTGAAGGTGAGGACCCCTAGATCTCTCCCTCAGGCGTCTATCAAGACCTACAGCAAGGGACATAGCTGTTTCCAATGACTCAGGATTTTCATGAAAAGCCAATGCGTCCTGCAGTCTCTCAGAGAGACCCTGTCAGAATTGGCTAAGGAGAGCAGAATCGTTCCACTCTGTATCCGTAGCCCATCTACTAAATTCAGAGCAATAGGTCTCCGCAGAATGTTCTCCCTACCGCAAACCCCGTAACTTGGTCTCAGCCTGAGAGATCCTATCCGGGTCATCATAGATAAGACCCAAGGCTCTAAAGAATTCATCTACCGACCGGAGGGACGCTGATCCGGTCGGCAGAGAAAAAGCCCAAGATTGGGCGTCCTCTTTAAGCAATGAAATAATCATACCCGCACGTTGACACTCATCCCCAGAAGAGTATGGACGCAGCCTAAAGTATAATTTACATAACTCCCTGAATGGGATGAAATTGTCACTACCCCCGGAAAACCTGTCCGGGAGAGCTACCTTTGGTTCAGGGCAGGCCTGGAACCCACCACCGGAACCAGCAGCCTGTGGACTCTGAATCTGCAAAACCATCGCACGGAGGTCTGCTACCTCCAAAGTCAGATTCTGCAGCTGTTCGACCAGTGCAGTCATAGCATCCATAGCTACACAGATCAGAACAAAAAATGGCGGTATTGGCTCTGGATAATGTCACGGATGTAGTAAGGGAGAACACCAAAAGACAACAAGAAGGAAGGGAAAAGACACTAGGCCTCGACGCTAGGGAAGGAAAAGGGTCACCACCTATAAAACCCTGCTACTGGCCCTAACTCCTATCCATATGGGCACCTCTCCATGGTAGAGATGCCCACAAGCGGAACACTTAACTTCTGAGGCTGATGGATGAACAGGACTTCAACTAGAACCACACTCCAGCTCTTCCAAAAACCAAATGAAGCTATCCAGAGCAAGGAGTGATGGATAAAGTCAGACTAAATAGGGGGAGGTAAAGGTCACATGATCCACACCTGAACAGGAGGTGTGGACATACAAGCAACACACAAAGTGAAACCAAAACCAAAAGAGGCTGTCAGATCACTAATGTGCAGATAATCTTTCAGACCTTCTAAAACCTGTCACCGGTGTGACAGTACCCCCCCTTCTACGGGTGACCTCCGGGCACCCAGGACCGACCTTATCAGGATGAGCTCTGTGGAATGCTCTCACCAGATGACTAGCATTAACATCGGTCGCTGGAACCCACCTCCTCTCCTCTGGTCCGTACCCTCTCCAATGAACGAGATACTGGAGGGATCTCCAGAGAACTCGGGAGTCCACAATCCTGCTGATCTGAAATTCTAAATTGCCGTCCACCATGACAGGAGCGGGAGGCAAGGAGGACGGCTCAACAGGTTCAACACATTTCTTTAACAGTGATTTATGAAAAACGTTATGGATTTTCAATGCCTGAGAAAGTTCAAGACGGAAGGATACAGGCTTAACAATGGCAGTGATTTATATGGACCAATAAATCTTGGACCCAACTTCCAACAAGGTACCTTAAGTTTAATGTTTCTTGTAGACAGCCACACAGAATCACCCACTCTCAGGTCCGGACCACTCATACGTTTCCTGTCAGCCGCATGCTTATACCTGTTGCCCATCTTTTCCAGGTTGTTTTGGATTTTCCGCCAAATAGAAGACAAAGAAGAAGAAAATCGTTCCTCCTCAGGAATGCCAGAATTATGAGCACCAGAAAATTTACCAAACTGTGGATGGAACCAATATGCCCCAAAAAACTGCAACTTATCAGTGGATTCCGGTCTACGGTTATTTATAGCAAACTCAGCTAACAACAAAAATTAAGACCACTCTTCCTGATTCTCTGAAACAAAACATCTCAAGAAAGTCTCCAGATTCTCATTAGTGCGCTCCGTCTGTCTGTTCGACTGAGGAAGAAAAGCCGAAGAGAAGGACAATTGTACACTCAGGCGAGTACAGAACGCTCTCCAGAATCTGGAAACAAACTCTATCCCTCTATCGGACACCACATCAGAGGGAATGCCATGTAGTTTCACAATGTTGCTGACAAACACCTGCGCAAGAGTTTTAGCATTGGGTAGACTAGGTAATGCAATAAAGTGTGCCATTTTACTAAAACGATCAACAACCACCAGAATCACGGTCTTTCCCGAAGAATTCAGTAAATCCGTGATAAAATCCATGGACAAATGGGTCCAAGGTCTGGACAGGATGGGCAATGGAAGCAGAGATCCGGAAGGCTGAGTACAGGGTGACACAAAGTCTTCAATACACTTACGCAACCCTGGCCACCAGAATCTGCGAGAGATGAGATCGACAGTTGATCAACTCCCAGGGTGCCCAGCAAGCACCGTACAGTGATGTTCCTCGAACACCTTGTGACGTAATTCAGAGGGAATAAACAACTTCTCCTGAGGACAAGAGTCCTGAGCATCCTCCTGTGCCTCCAACACCCTGGCATCGAGATCAGGATAAAGAGCGGATATAACCACCCCTTCAGATAAAATGGGACTAGGGTCATTAGACTCACCCTCCCCCCAGGAAAGCTACGTGACAAAGCATCTGCCTTGCCGTTCTTAACCCCAGGGCGGTAAGTGACAATGAAGTTAAATCTGCTGAAAAACAATGACCATCTGGCCTGCCTTGGGTTCAGTCGCTTAGCCGACTCCAAGTAGGCAAGATTCTTGTGATCCATAATTACCGTAATAGGATGAATTGCTCCTTCCAACCAATGCCGCCATTCCTCGAACGCCAACTTAATGGCCAGCAATTCCCTATTCCCCACATCATAATTCTTTTCAGCAGTCGAGAGTTTTTTAGAGAAAAATGCACATGGGCGCCATTTACTGGGTGAAGGACCCTGCGAAAATATTGCTCCTACCCCTACCTCAGACACGTCAACCTCAACAATAAATGGCTGAGACACGTCCGGAATGCACCAGAATAGGGGCCGAAGCAAAACATTCTTTCACAGCAGAAAAGGCCTGTAATGCCGCATCAGACCTGATAGAAATATCAGCACCCTTCCTAGTCATGTCTGTTAAAGGTTTAAAGGGATTTTGTCATGAGATTTGAGCCCTACAAGCTAAACATATGGCCAGGTCC
Organism: Bufo bufo; assembly: GCF_905171765.1. Taxonomy (NCBI): domain Eukaryota; kingdom Metazoa; phylum Chordata; class Amphibia; order Anura; family Bufonidae; genus Bufo; species Bufo bufo. The sequence continues at coordinate 490,661,591 of NC_053390.1, read as the reverse complement.
GTACTAATAACATGAATCCTAAACTGCCCTTATTAAACCTTCTTGTGGCTCTATTAGCCCAAAAAACTGTTTTTTATAAGCTGTCACTCACCTACCTAAGGTGCCCAAGGGGTTTTACGTTAACCCAGGGTGCCCGCCCGCACCCCTCGCCGTCTGGTGCCCAGCGCCGCCTTCCTCACCTCGGCCCCGCCTCCGCAATCCTCCCGTCCCTCTACTAGATCCGGCGCCTGCACACTAGGCTCAGCCTGATGCGCCGCGGACTCCTGGCAGCGGCTTCGTTGAGCGAAGTGCGCATGCGCATCAGGCGGCGCATGCGCACTTCGCTCAACGAAGCCACTGCCAGGAGTCCGCAGCGCATCAGGCTGAGCCTAGTGCGCAGGCGCCGGATCTAGCAGAGGGACGGGAGGATTGCGGAGGCGGGGCTGAGGTGAGGAAGGCGGCGCTGGGCACCAGACGGCGAGGGGTGCAGGCGGGCACCCTGGGTTAACGTAAAACCCCTTGGGCACCTTAGGTAGGTGAGTGACAGCTTATAAAAACCAGTTTTTTGGGCTAATAGAGCCACAAGCAGGTTTAATAAGGGCAGTTTAGGATTCATGTTATTAGTACGGACCTGGCCATATGTTTAGCTTATAGGGCTCAAATCTCATGACAGAATCCCTTTAATCACTGATGAATAGTTCAAAATAAATTTACGGTAGTAGTTGGTAAACCCCAAAAACCACATAAGCGCTTTCAGATTTTCGGGTCGATCCCAGTCCAACATGGCCCGGACCTTCTTGGGATCCATACGAAAACCTGAGGATGAGAGCAGGTAACCCAGAAATTGCACTTCCTGTACAGCAAATAGACACTTTTCCATCTTAGCATACAACTTATTCTCTCTTAGGATCTGTAACACCTGTCTCACATGATCCTGATGAGTCTCCATATTAGGCGAATAAATTAGTATGTCATCAAGGTATACAACGACAAACCTCCCCACCAGATGATGAAAGATGTCATTGACAAAGTGTTGAAAAACCGCAGGAGCATTGGTTAACCCAAAGGGCATGACCAGGTTTTCAAAATGACCCTCAGGGGTATTAAATGCGGTCTTCCACTCATCCCCCTCCTTGATCCTTACCAGATTATATGCCCCCCTCAAATCAAATTTAGAGATCACCTTGGCACCGACAATCTGACTAAACAAATCCGGAATCAAAGGAAGGGGGTAAGGATCACGGACGGTAATACGATTGAGCTCACGGAAGTCTAGACATGGTCTCAGGATACCATCCTTTTTCTTTACAAAGAAAAATCCAGCAGCCACTGGGGACTTGGATGGTCTAATATGTCCCTTTGCCAAACTCTCTGTGATATACTCTCACATAGCCTTTCTTTCGGGTTTTGAAAGATTATACAACCGAGATTTGGGCAATTTAGCTCCGGGAATAAGATTGACGGGACAGTCATATTCCCGATGCGGAGGCAACTCCTGATTACCACTCTCAGAAAACACATAAGAAAATTCAGAAATGAACGAGGGTACAGTTTTAGTGGTAACCATAGAGAACGATGCATTAAGACAGTTGTCCATGCAAAAATCACTCCAATGGAGAATCTGTCTCTTTTGCCAATCGATGTTAGGGTTATGTTTGCTTAACCACGGTAAGCCCAACACCAACGGAACAGGCAGACCCTCCAACACATAACAGGAGATAGATTCCTGTTGCAAATCACCCACTCTTAAATGAATGTCATTTACTACCTGCGACAGGCATTTTTGAGCGAGAGGTGCTGAGTCAATTGCAAAGACAGAAATACTATTCTCTAATGCATTAGTAGTCAACCCGTGAATGCATACAAACTGTCCATCAATCAAGTTAACTCCTGCCCCACTGTCGATAAATGCTTCATTTTTCACAGTTTTGGATTCTAGCGCCACCTCGGCAGACAGGAGAAAACGGGTACTACCAGTAAAAGACAAAAGTAGGTTTTCTTTCTCCCCACCCACACTACCAATAGTAATTTGGGGATTAAACTTTTTTCTTTTTGTTTACACCTTGATGCTGCAAGTATGGACAAATATTCACAAAATGTCCCTTCTTGCCACAACAAAAGCAGACTCCTTTCACATGACCCAAGCTTTTGCCAGTAGTTCCAGGAGTAGCTCCTCCTAACTGCATAGGCTCATCACAAGGCACAGCCACCCGTGTCTCTCCACCATAAGTGTCAAAGGAAGCAGTACCCTTATTGGACAGTACGTCCTGAAGGTGAGGACCCCTAGATCTCTCCCTCAGGCGTCTATCAAGACCTACAGCAAGGGACATAGCTGCTTCCAATGACTCAGGATTTTCATGAAAAGCCAATGCGTCCTGCAGTCTCTCAGAGAGACCCTGTCAGAATTGGCTAAGGAGAGCAGAATCGTTCCACTCTGTATCCGTAGCCCATCTACTAAATTCAGAGCAATAGGTCTCCGCAGAATGTTCTCCCTACCGCAAACCCCGTAACTTGGTCTCAGCCTGAGAGATCCTATCCGGGTCATCATAGATAAGACCCAAGGCTCTAAAGAATTCATCTACCGACCGGAGGGACGCTGATCCGGTCGGCAGAGAAAAAGCCCAAGATTGGGCGTCCTCTTTAAGCAATGAAATAATCATACCCGCACGTTGACACTCATCCCCAGAAGAGTATGGACGCAGCCTAAAGTATAATTTACATAACTCCCTGAATGGGATGAAATTGTCACTACCCCCGGAAAACCTGTCCGGGAGAGCTACCTTTGGTTCAGGGCAGGCCTGGAACCCACCACCGGAACCAGCAGCCTGTGGACTCTGAATCTGCAAAACCATCGCACGGAGGTCTGCTACCTCCAAAGTCAGATTCTGCAGCTGTTCGACCAGTGCAGTCATAGCATCCATAGCTACACAGATCAGAACAAAAAATGGCGGTATTGGCTCTGGATAATGTCACGGATGTAGTAGGGGAGAACACCAAAAGACAACAAGAAGGAAGGGAAAAGACACTAGGCCTCGACGCTAGGGAAGGAAAAGGGTCACCACCTATAAAACCCTGCTATTGGCCCTAACTCCTATCCATATGGGCACCTCTCCATGGTAGAGATGCCCACAAGCGGAACACTTAACTTCTGAGGCTGATGGATGAACAGGACTTCAACTAGAACCACACTCCAGCTCTTCCAAAAACCAAATGAAGCTATCCAGAGCAAGGAGTGATGGATAAAGTCAGACTAAATAGGGGGAGGTAAAGGTCACATGATCCACACCTGAACAGGAAGTGTGGACATACAAGCAACACACAGACAAAGTGAAAACAAAACCAAAAGAGGCTGTCAGATCACTAATGTGCAGATAATCTTTCAGACCTTCTAAAACTTGTCATCGGTGTGACAATGTCATAGCTAGATTCTCTTTCTGCGTATGTAATTGTATATTTTACCTCAGAAACTTCTATACAGACCCTCCTTTTTCTTTTTCAATAAAGGTTTATTAACCCTCATCTATTATGGTCTGGTGGAAATAGTACAATTACGTTTATTTGTGACTTTTTGAATGTTTTCAACGAATTGGCAGTCCCAAAAGTTTCTTCCATCTAATTCATACAATTGCATGTTGTTCTGGGACAGTCAACTCCCAACTGACTTCCATTAATTTCTTATATATGTTTATGCTATGTTTAGCTTTCTTGTTTATATATCCACAATGTCTTCTACAAAAAATGCTTGTTCATGCATATTTCTTTTTTTTAGAACACGTGATAGCATATGAACAAAATATGTACTCATCCGTTTTCTTTAATATTTCATCCTTTGCTCCCTTTCAGAAGCTTCTATCATTGCTGTTATTCTTATGTACAGTAGAATGATGATGGTTAACGATGATACATTTATATTGTAATCATCCTGTGTTTTACTATATTATTTTCCATTTTGGTTTGTTTAAAACTTAAATAAAATATTTTTACAAGAATGTGGCTTAAATAAGTGTTTATGACCTCTTAGTAGTTTAGAGATAAGAGTTGTTAGATGACCAGCACAAAGTGAAAGTACCAGTCAAACAGCTAGAAAAAACAATTAACCCTTTGTGACAGAATGGCTCAATATTTTTAATAAAGGCCAATTGAAAATAAACATTTTAGCCAAAAATGAGTAAAATGGAATCATAAACAAAACATTGCCTCCAAAGGTGTACATAGCCTTTAATCTGTGCACATGTTCCATTATGCTTACCAGTCTCTGGGGTTGTGCTCCTTATCGTATTTGATTTGGTGGCCGGGCCTTATATACTATTGTTCTGTGGATATATTGAAACTTTTAGCGCTTATATGGGAACATCATCTGCTGTGTACTCTGGGACTACAGTTGTGTTTATAGTTGTGTATTTATAAAAAAAAGAAAATGTTATGGACTCGGAATGCTCTGTGTTATAATGTTGATTTATTTTTATATTGAAAATTGCAATTAAGAGATAAAAAAAAACACATGCCCCTGCTTTATGCTGTTCGTACGAACACTCCAGGATATGCAAGGTGGAATTCCAGCAAGTTGGAATGTTGTGGATCAAGAGGTGATATAGCAGACTGTTCCGTCGCTGCAAATCCAGGAGGGAGTTCCTTGCCACATAAGAATGGCCTAAATGTGCGCACAAGTCTCTTGGACATTTCCAGCAATCTCTGAAAGCCACAGTACTTAAAAAAAACTGTTACACCACAAAATTATTATATGCACCATGCAAGGAGCATGTGTTAGATTTGCGAAATACAGTGCAGCCATGATGTCCCCGTATATGTCACTGACAATCTTGCGAAGTTAGAGTTGGTGTGGAGACAACAAGCAGGCTGGTTTCTGCTTAAAGCCTTTTGGTCATTAATTGACTTTATGGTAAGGATCAGCAAACTAGTTAGGACCTAACTGAATTCGGTCCAAACTTTTCTATTTTTTGGGTGGCAGACCAAATGTCGGCAGGGAAAAAAGCACTAGCAAGGAAAAAGGGGGTCTCACATGATTCTTAAAGGAAGTGGGGGTGAGGGCTTGCCCTGATTGGCTTCAAGGCTGACAGACAGCCTGGATGAGCCAATCAATGCTGCAGCAGGCAGGGAGTCATTTTGTGCTAGGCTGTGAATGAGGGTGTTTGGGTGTGACAGTCTCTGCCAGAAAAACGATCTTAGGGAGTCAGGGAGAGTCAGAACTCAATCAAGGACAGTCAGAAATCAAACAAGCTTATTGCCAGGGAGTGTGAAGGGAAAGCCTAGGATTCCAAAGAAGAATTGTGTGTATTGTGTAGAATACGGACAAGCAGGGTAGACAAGCAGGGTAGCTGACAGACAGAGAGAAAGAAGACAGGAGCTGTGGCTGGCAGTGCCTAATATCAGAAGTGCAGGTGCTGCAGTGTAGACCTCAAAAGTAGCTACCCACAAGCAAACACTTTCATATTTCTCGATAAGGAGAGAGAGAATGAAGAAATCGCGGCACTCACCGGAGTAGAAAAAATGTTGCTGCTTTATTGAAGCTTCCTTAGAAGGTGATACCTGAAGGATCCAGGGGTGGACACACTGTTGCAAGCGGCGACGGCCGTTTCGCGCGTGGGATCGCGCTTCCTTGGGCCGCTGTATACGTCATCGCACACGCTTGCGCTTTATACAGGCGGACTTAGGGCGGCCGGCACCATCGGCCACAGCTGTGCGCTCATGGATTTGTGACGTAAGTTAAAAACATATAAACAGCGGGTACAAATGTAAATGCTGGAGACAAACTATCGGGTCAGTGACTGAGCCTCTGTCTGGCTATATTGACTGGCTCCTCAGACCTTTACTAGGCAGTACCCCGACGTACCTAAAAGACACAGGTGACTTTCTCCGGGCACTCAGAGGACTTGAGTGGCAGGATGAGTTTAACCTGGTGTCTTTGGACGTCGAAAGCTTATATACCAGAATCCCCCATGATTTGGGACTTCGGGCAGTTAGCACGGTTCTCAGCAAAAGCGACAAGGATATGGCATTTAATAACTTTATCCATGAAGCATTAGATCTTGTTCTTACCAATAATGTCTTTCAGTTTGATGGACAGTGGTACCGCCAGGTACTAGGTACCGCAATGGGCACACCTGTCTCGTGCACGTTTGCCAACCTGTACCTGGCGGTATTTGAAGAGGCTTATATCTTCTCGATGGATAACCCCTTCCTGCGGCACATCCACTTGTTTCTAAGATATGTGGACGACATTTTTCTGGTCTGGTCGGGGATCGAGGGATCTTGCCACGCATTTGTCGACTATCTCAATGCACATAACCAAATGAATATGAAATTCACTGTGCATGTCACCGTAAAAGATGGTATTTTACATACCAGTGGCTTTCGCAAGCCCACGGCGACCAACTCCCTCCTCCACCAGACCAGTTTTCACCCGGCATCGTTTAAGCGTGCTGTCCCGTACGGACAATTTGTCCGGTTACGGAGGATAAATGACACCGATGAGGGCTTCCACAAGCAAGCTGGTGAGCTTAGAGATAGGCTCCTGGATAGGGGTTATCCATCGAGAAGTGTCTCAGCAGCCCTATATAAGGCCGCAAAACTAGACCGTAATACTTTGCTCATGGAGGGGAAAATTTATGCCAAACCCTCGCGGTTTGCCTTCTCCTTCCAATATAGCCCTGCCGCTGGAAGTAGTTAGACAGGCCATCAATCAAAACTGGGATCTGTTGAAGGGGGACTCTTCTCTCAGCAACCTTGCAAACGAAAAACCATTGGTCACATTTAGAAGATGTCCCACGCGAGGGCATTCAACATGCCCCAAGACGAGACTTGGCTCAATAAGCCCAGGGGTAACTTTAGATGTGGTCACTGTTCATTTTGTACACTGAATGCCTGCAGCAAAGATCTACAGATAGGGGGAATTAAACCCACTATACGTGAATTTATTAACTGCCGTACTTCTTACGTGGTATATGTAGTTTTTTGCCCCTGCAAACGCTTTTATATTGGCAAAATAATTCGCCCCCTATTTGAACGCATCCGTGAACATGTCGGTTCTATACGGTCGGGCAGAGGTAGCCCACGTCTTATTGACCATATCCGCACCACCCACGATGCTCATCCGCGCTGTCTCTCCTTTGCGGGGGTCGAACATGTCCGTCCCATCCCTAGGGGAGGTGACCGGCATCACCTGCTCCTGCAGAGAAAGGCAAGGTGGATAATGCTAAACTGGAGCGATGGGAGCAGCAGGCATGAATGACAAGAACGACATGTCAGTGTTTTTGTAAATCGGACGCGTTCAAGATAGAGAGGCGAATATTTTATAATGTGGCTTCCGGTATTTGCACTCCGCAGCATTTGCAGCTCAAATGCCATTAATATATGAATTTCAGCATACCTAATTACATCTGAACCTGTATCGCTGTATTCAAACCTCCCCCGCCATTTATTTATGAACCTGCGGCTATAGGTCTATCGGCACGGCTATTGCTGTATAATTTGTCGTATTCAGTTATTAGTTTGTCTCCAGCATTTACATTTGTACCCGCTGTTTATATGTTTTTAACTTACGTCACAAATCCATGGGCGCACAGCTGTGGCCGATGGTGCCGGCCGCCCTAAGTCCGCCTGTATAAAGCGCAAGCGTGCGCGTTGACGTATACAGCGGCCCGAGGAAGCGCGATCCCACGCGCGAAACGGCCATCGCGGCTTGCAACAGTGTGTCCGCCCCTGGATCCTTCTTGTATCACCTACTAAGGAAGCTTCAATAAAGCAGCAACATTTTTTCTACTCCGGTGACTGCCGCGATTTCTTCATCCTCTCTCTCCTTATCGCGTATTATTGCCTTAACCTCTGTGTCGCTGAGCACCACGCAGCAGAGTATATTGCACCACACCAACGGTTTCCTACCATTGAACACTACATCAGTGAAGGCAGTGCCGCCTTGCATCTATTTCCTCACACGCATTACTTTCATATTTCTCCCCTGTTTTCACAGAAATCCTTTTTTTGTGGGGTTCAATTTAATTAAGCAGCATATATACAGTCCTGATCAAAAGTTTAAGACCACTTGAAAAATGGCAAAAAATCATATTCAGCATGGCTGGATCTTAACAAGGTTCCAAGTAGAGCTTCAACATGCAACAAGAAAAAATGGGAGTGAGACAAAACATTTTTTGAGCATTCAATTTAATGAAAACAAAGAATAAACTGAAACAGGCTGTTTTTCAGCTGATCAAAAGTTTAGGACCACACCTCCAAAAAAAAAACTAACCCCCCTTCCCCCAAAACAGAAATCCAACTTCCAAACATGAACTCAGTAATGAAAAGTTCCGCCGTTATTGTTTATCACTTCCAAAATTTGTTTCGGCATGCTTGATGCAAGCGTTTCCATGAGGTGAGTGGGAACATTTCTCCAAGTGGTGAAGACGCACGAAGGACATCTACTGTCTGGAACTGTTGTCCATTTTTGTAAACTTCCCTTGCATCCATCTCAATTGGATTTAGATCAGGGGAACACGCAGGATGGGCCAAAAGTGTGATGTTATTCTGCTGGAAGAAGTCCCTTGTCCTGCGGGCATTGTGTACTGTAGAGTTGTCCTGTTGAAAAACCCAGTCGTTACCACACAGACGAGGGCCCTCAGTCATGAGGAATGCTCTCTGCAACATCTGGACATAGCCAGCGGCCGTTTGACGCCCCTGCACTTCCTGAAGCTCCATTGTTCCACTGAAGGAAAAAGCACCGCAGACCATTATGGCGCCCCCTTGACTGTGGCGCGTAGAAAACATCTCAGGTGGGTTCTGCTTGTCATGCCAGTAACATTGGAAACCATCAGAACCATCAAGGTTACATTTTTTCTCATCAGAGAATAAAACTTTCTTCCACCTATGAATGTCCCATGTGTGGTGCTCTCTTGCAAAGTCCAAACGAGCAGTTCTGTGGCGTTCAAGGAGACGAGGTCTTTGAAGACTATTTTTGTTTTTGAAGCCCTTCAGTCTCAGATGCCGTCTGATGGTTATTGGGCTGCAGTCAGCACTAGTAAGGGCCTTAATTTGGGTCGAGGATCATCCAGTGTCTTGACGGACAGCCAATTGGATCCTCCGGCTCAGTGCTGATGAATTTTTTTTGGGTCTTCCACTTTACTTTTTTGTTCCATAACCCTCAGGATTAGAGTTGAGCGAACACCTGGATGTTCGGGTTCGAGAAGTTCGGCCGAACTTCCCGGAAATGTTGGGGTTCGGGATCCGAACTCGACCCGAACCCCATTGAAGTCAATGGGGACCCGAACGTTTCGGCACTAAAAAGGCTGTAAAACAGCCCAGGAAAGGGCTAGAGGGCTGCAAAAGGCAGCAAAATGTAGGTAAATCCCCTGTAAACAAATGTGGATAGGGAAATGAATTAAAATTTTAAAAAAATTAACCAATATCAATTGGAGAGAGGTCCCATAGCAGAGAATCGGGCTTCCCGTCACCCACCACTAGAATATGGCCATTGTCAGATATTTAGGCCCCGGCACCCAGACAGAGGAGAGAGGTGCCATAGCAGAGAATCAGGCTTCATGTCATAGCAGAGAATCAGGCTTCATGTCACCCACCACTGGAACAGGCCATTGTCAGATATTTAGGCCCCGGAACCCAGACAGAGGAGAGAGGTCCCATTGCAGAGAATCAGGCTTCATGTCACCCACCACTTGAACAGGCCACTGTCAGATATTTAGGCCCCGGAACCCAGAGAGAGGAGAGAGGTCCCATTGCAGAGAATCAGGCTTCATGTCACCCACCACTGGAACAGGCCACTGTCAGATATTTAGGCCCCGGAACCCAGACAGAGGAGAGCGGTCCTATACAGAGAATCAGGCTTCATGTCATAGCAGAGAATCAGGCTTCCCGTCACCCACCACTGGAACAGGACATTGTTAGATATTTAGGCCCCGGCACCCAGACAGAGGAGAGAGGTCCCATTGCAGAGAATCAGGCTTTATGTCACCCACCACTAGAACAGGCCACTGTCAGATATTTAGCCCCCGGCACCCAGACAGAGGAGAGAGGTCCCCATAGCAGAGAATCAGGCTTCATGTCATAGCAGAGAATCAGGCTTCATGTCACCCACCACTGGAACAGGCCATTGTCAGATATTTAGGCCCCGGCACCCAGACAGAGGAGAGAGGTCCCATTGCAGAGAATCAGGCTTCATGTCACCCACCACTGGAACAGGCCACTGTCAAATATTTAGGCCCCGGCACCCAGACAGAGGAGAGAGGTCTCATTGCAGAGAATCAGGCTGCATGTCACCCACCACTGGAACAGCCACTGGCAGATATTTAGGCCCTGTCACCCAGACAGAGGAGAGAGGTCCCATTGCAGAAAATCAGGCTTTATGTCACCCACCACTAGAACAGGCCACTGTCAGATATTTAGGCCCCGGCACCCAGACAGAGGAGAGAGGTCCCATAGCAGAGAATCAGGCTTCATGTCATAGCAGAGAATCAGGTTTCATGTCACCCACCACTGGAACAGGCCATTGTCAGATATTTAGGCCCCGGCACCCAGAGAGAGGAGAGAGGTCCCATTGCAGAGAATCAGGCTTCATGTCACCCACCACTGGAACAGGCCACTGTCAGATATTTAGGCCCCGGCACCCAGACAGAGGAGAGAGGTCCCATAGCAGAGAATCAGGCTTCATGTCATAGAGAATCAGGCTTCACGTCACCCACCACTGGAACAGGCCATTGTCAGATATTTAGGCCCCGGCACCCAGACAGAGGAGAGAGGTCCCATAGCAGAGAATCAGGCTTCACGTCACCCACCACTGGAACAGGCCATTGTCAGATATTTAGGCCCCGGCACCCAGACAGAGGAGAGAGGTCCCATAGCAGAGAATCAGGCTTCATGTCATAGCAGAGAATCAGGCTTCACGTCATCCACCACTGGAACAGGCCATTGTCAGATATTTAGGCCCCAGCACCCAGACAGAGGAGAGAGGTCCCATAGCAGAGAATCAGGCTTCATATCATAGCAGAGAATCAGGCTTCACGTCACCCACCACTGGAACAGGCCATTGTCAGATATTTAGGCCCCGGCACCCAGACAGAGGAGAGAGGTCCTATTGCAGAGAATCAGGCTTCATGTCACCCACCACTGGAACAGGCCATTGTCAGATATTTAGGCCCCGGCACCCAGACAGAGGAGAGAGGTCCCATTGCAGAGAATCAGGCTTCATGTCATAGAGAATCAGGCTTCACGTCACCCACCACTGGAACAGGCCATTGTCAGATATTTAGGCCCCGGCACCCAGACAGAGGAGAGAGGTCCCATTGCAGAGAATCAGGCTTCATGTCATAGCAGAGAATCAGGCTTCACGTCACCCACCACTGGAACAGGCCATTGTCAGATATTTAGGCCTCGGCACCCAGACAGAGAAGAGAGGTCCCATTGCAGAGAATCAGGCTTTATGTCACCCACCACTAGAACAGGCCACTGTCAGATATTTAGGCCCCGGCACCCAGACAGAGGAGAGAGGTCCCATAGCAGAGAATCAGGCTTCATGTCATAGCAGAGAATCAGGCTTCATGTCACCCACCACTGGAACAGGCCATTGTCAGATATTTAGGCCCCGGCACCCAGACAGAGGAGAGAGGTCCCATTGAAGAGAATCAGGCTTCATGTCACCCACCACTGGAACAGGCCACTGTCAGATATTTAGGCCCCGGCACCCAGACAGAGGAGAGAGGTCTCATTGCAGAGAATCAGGCTGCATGTCACCCACCACTGGAACAGCCACTGGCAGATATTTAGGCCCTGGCACCCAGACAGAGGAGAGAGGTCCCATTGCAGAGAATCAGGCTTTATGTCACCCACCACTAGAACAGGCCACTGTCAGATATTTAGGCTCCGGCACCCAGACAGAGGAGAGAGGTCCCATAGCAGAGAATCAGGCTTCATGTCATAGCAGAGAATCAGGCTTCATGTCACCCACCACTGGAACAGGCCATTGTCAGATATTTAGGCCCCGGCACCCAGAGAGAGGAGAGAGGTCCCATTGCAGAGAATCAGGCTTCATATCACCCACCACTGGAACAGGCCACTGTCAGATATTTAGGCCCCGGCACCCAGACAGAGGAGAGAGGTCCCATTGCAGAGAATCAGGCTTCATGTCATAGAGAATCAGGCTTCACGTCACCCACCACTGGAACAGGCCATTGTCAGATATTTAGGCCCCGGCACCCAGACAGAGGAGAGAGGTCCCATTGCAGAGAATCAGGCTTTATGTCATAGCAGAGAATCAGGCTTCACGTCACCCACAACTGGAACAGGCCATTGTCAGATATTTAGGCCCCGGCACCCATACAGAGGAGAGAGGACCCATAGCAAAGAATCAGGCTTCATGTCATAGCAGAGAATCAGGCTTCATGTCACCCACCACTGGAACAGGCCATTGTCAGATATTTAGGCCCCTGCACCCAGACAGAGGAGAGAGCTTCCATTGCAGAGAATCAGGCTTCATGTCACTCACCACTGGAACAGGCCATTGTCAGATATTTAGGCCCCTGCACCCAGACAAAGGAGAGAGGTCCCATTGCAGAGAATCAGGCTTCATGTCACCCACCACTGGAACAGGCCACTGTCAGATATTTAGGCCCCGGCACCCAGACAGAGGAGAGAGCTCCCATTGCAGAGGATCAGGCTGCATGTCGCCCACCACTGGAACAGGCCACTGGCAGATATTTAGGCCCTGGCACCCAGACAGAGGAGAGAGGTCCCATTTCAGAGAATCAGGCTTCATGTCACCCACCACTGGAACAGCCCACTGTCAGATATTTAGGCCCCGGCACCCAGGCAGAGGAGAGAGGTCCCATTGCAGAGAATCAGGCTTCATGTCACCCACCACTGGAACAGGCCATTGTCAGATATTTAGGCCCCAGCACCCAGACAGAGGAGAGAGGTCCCATAGCAGAGAATCAGGCTTCATATCATAGCAGAGAATCAGGCTTCACGTCACCCACCACTGGAACAGGCCATTGTCAGATATTTAGGCCCCGGCACCCAGACAGAGGAGAGAGGTCCCATAGCAGAGAATCAGGCTTCACGTCACCCACCACTGGAACAGGCCATTGTCAGATATTTAGGCCCCGGCACCCAGACAGAGGAGAGAGGTCCCATAGCAGAGAATCAGGCTTCATGTCATAGCAGAGAATCAGGCTTCACGTCATCCACCACTGGAACAGGCCATTGTCAGATATTTAGGCCCCAGCACCCAGACAGAGGAGAGAGGTCCCATAGCAGAGAATCAGGCTTCATATCATAGCAGAGAATCAGGCTTCACGTCACCCACCACTGGAACAGGCCATTGTCAGATATTTAGGCCCCGGCACCCAGACAGAGGAGAGAGGTCCTATTGCAGAGAATCAGGCTTCATGTCACCCACCACTGGAACAGGCCATTGTCAGATATTTAGGCCCCGGCACCCAGACAGAGGAGAGAGGTCCCATTGCAGAGAATCAGGCTTCATGTCACCCACCACTGGAACAGGCCACTGTCAGATATTTAGGCCCCGGCACCCAGACAGAGGAGAGAGGTCCTATTGCAGAGAATCAGGCTGCATCTCACCCACCACTCGAACAGGCCACTGTTAGATATTTAGGCCCCGTCACCCAGACAGAGGAGAGGTTCATTCAACTTTGGGTTGCCCTGCAATATAATGGTAAAATTAAAAAAAGAGGATTGAATGAAGTGCCCTGGAGTACAAGAATATATTGTTAAGGGGAGGTAGTTATAAATGTCTAATCTGCACAAGGGATGGACAGGTCCTGTGGGATCCATGCCTGGTTCATTTTTATGAACGTCAGCTTGTCCACATTGGCTGTGTATAGGCGGCTGCGTTTGTCTGTAATGACGCTCCCTGCCGTTCTAAATACACGTTCAGACAAAACGCTGGCCGCCGGGCAGGCCAGCACCTCCAAGGCATAAAAGGCTAGCTCTGGCCACGTGGACAATTTGGAGACCCAGAAGTTGAATGGGGCCGAACCATCAGTCAGTACGTGGAGGGGTGTGCAAACTACTGTTCCACCATGTTAGTGAAATGCTGCCTCCTGCTAACACGTTCCGTATCAGGTGGTGGTGCAGTTAGCTGTGGCGTGGTGACAAAAGTTTTCCACATCTCTGGCATGCTAACCCTGCCCTCAGAGGAGTTGGCTGTGACACAGCTGCGTTGGTGACCTCTTGCTCCTCCTCTGCCTTCGCCTTGGGCTTCCACTTGTTCCCCTGTGACATTTGGGAATGCTCTCAGTAGCGCGTCTACCAACGTGCGCTTGTACTCGCGCATCTTCCTATCACGCTCCAGTGTAGGAAGTAAGGTGGGCACATTGTCTTTGTACCGGGGATCCAGCAGGATGGCAACCCAGTAGTCCGCACACGTTAAAATGTGGGCAACTCTGCTGTCGTTGCGCAGGCACTGCAGTATGTAGTCTCTCATGTGTGCCAGGCTGCCCAGAGGTAAGGACAAGCTGTCCTCTGTGGGAGGCGTATCGTCATCGTCCTCCGTTTCCCCCCAGGCGCGCACCAGTGATGGGCCCGAGCTGCGTTGGGTGCCACCCGCTGTGAACATGCTTCATCCTCATCCTCCTCCACCTCCTCCTCGTCCTCCAGTAGTGGGCCCTGTCTGGCCACATTTGTACCTGGCCTCTGCTGTTGCAAAAAACCTCCCTCTGAGTCACTTCTAAGAGACTGGCCTGAAAGTGCTAAAAATGACCCCTCTTCCTCCTCCTCCTGGGCCACCTCCTCTTCCATCATCGCCCTAAGTGTTTTCTCAAGGAGACATAGTAGTGGTATTGTAACGCTGATAACGGTGTCATCGCCACTGGCCATGTTGGTGGAGTACTCGAAACAGCGCAACAGGGCACACAGGTCTCACATGGAGGCCCAGTCATTGGTGGTGAAGTGGTGCTGTTCCGCAGTGCGACTGACCCGTGCGTTCTGCAGCTGAAACTCCACTATGGCCTGCTGCTGCTCGCACAGTCTGTCCAGCATGTGCAAGGTGGAGTTCCACCTGGTGGGCACGTCGCATATGAGGCGGTGAGCTGGAAGGCCGAAGTTACACTGTAGCGCAGACAGGCGAGCAGCGGCAGGATGTGAACGCCGGAAGCGCGCACAGATGGCCCGCACTTTATGCAGCAGCTCTGACATGTCGGGGTAGTTGTGAATGAACTTCTGCACCACCAAATTCAGCACATGCGCCAGGCAAGGGATGTGCGTCAAACCGGCTAGTCCCAGAGCTGCGACGAGATTTCGCCCATTATCGCACACCACCAGGCCGGGCTTGAGGCTCACCGGCAGCAACCTCTCGTCGGTCTGTTGTTCAATACCCCGCCACAACTTCTGCGCGGTGTGGGGCCTGTCCCCCAAACATATGAGTTTCAGAATGGCCTGCTGACGTTTACCCCGGGCTGTGCTGAAGTTGGTGGTGAAGGTGTGTGGCTGACTGGATGAGCAGGTGGAAGAAGAGGAGGAGGAAGCCAAGTAGGAGGATGAGGCTACAGGAGGCAAAGAATGTTGCCCTGTGATCCTTGGCGGCGGAAGGACGTGCGCCAAAGAGCTCTCCGCCTGGGGCCCAGCCGCCACTACATTTACCCAGTGTGCAGTTAGGGAGATATAGCGTCCCTGGCCGTGCTTACTGGTCCACGTATCTGTGGTTAGGTGGACCTTGCCACAGATGGCGTTGCGCAGTGCACACTTGAGGTGGTGGTGTTGGTGGTACATCCTCTGTTTGCTGGGCAGCAGGTGCCAACGTTCCTCCAGAGGCGGAGGAAGAGGCCGAGGCAGCAGCAGAAGAGGTAGCAGGGGGAGCCTGAGTGAGTTCCTTGTTTTTAAGGTGTTTACTCCACTGCAGTTCATGCTTTGCATGCAGATGCCTGGTCATGCAGGTTGTGCTAAGATTCAGAACGTTAATGCCTCGCTTCAGGCTCTGATGGCACAGCGTGCAAACCACTCGGGTCTTGTCGTCAGCACATTGTTTGAATAACTGCCACACCAGGGAACTCCTTGAAGCTGCCTTTGGGGTGCTCGTTCCCAGGTGGCGGTGGCCAGTAGCAGGCGAACTCTCTTGGCGGTGGGTGTTCTGCTTTTGCCCACTGCTCCCTCTTTTGCTACGCTGTTGGCTCGGTCTCACCACTGCCTCTTCCTCCGAACTCTGAAAGTCAGTGGCACGACCTTCATTCCATGTGGGGTCTAGGACCTCATCGTCCACTGCATCGTCTTCCACCCAGTGTTCCTCCCTGACCTCCTGTTCGGTCTGCACACTGCAGAAAGACGCAGCAGTTGGCACCTGTGTTTCATCATCATCAGAGACGTGCTGAGGTGGTATTCCCATGTCCTCATCATCAGGAAACATAAGTGGTTGTGCGTCAGTGCATTCTATGTCTTCCACCGCTGGGGAAGGGCTAGGTGGATACCCTTGAGAAACCCTGCCAGCAGAGTCTTCAAACAGCATAAGAGACTGCTGCATAAGTTGAGGCTCAGACAGTTTCCCTGATATGCATGGGGGTGATGTGACAGACTGATGGGCTTGGTTTTCAGGCGCCATCTGTGCGCTTTTTGCAGAAGACTGGGTGGGAGATAATGTGAATGTGCTGGATCCACTGTCGGCCAGCCAATTGACTAATGCCTGTACCTGCTCAGGCCTTACCATCCTTAGAACGGCATTGGGCCCCACCAAATATCGCTGTAAATTCTGGCGTCTACTGGGACCTGAGGTAGTTGGTACACTAGGACGTGTGGCTGTGGCAGAACGGCCACGTCCTCTCCCAGCACCAGAGGGTCCACTACCACCACCACGACCATGTCCGCGTCCATTACTAGATGTTTTCCTCATTGTTACCGTTCACCACAATAAGAAAAAAAGTTATTTGGCCCAATGTATTGAATTCAAATTCAGGCCTTTTTTTTTTTTTACAGGCACCTAACACTATCTGGCTATCTATTTAGGTACCGTATTACACTAATACAGGCACAGCAGAAACCACTGATTTAGGGCTCTTTCACACCTGCGTTCTTTTCTTCCGGCATAGAGTTCCGTCGTCGGGGCTCTATGCCGGAAGAATCCTGATCAGGATTATCCCCATGCATTCTGAATGGAGTGAAATCCGTTCAGGATGCATCAGGATGTCTTCAGTTCCGGAACAGAACGTTTTTTGGCCGGAGAAAATACCGCAGCATGCTGCGCTTTTTGCTCCGGCCAAAAATCCGGAACACTTGCCGCAATGCCGGATCCGGAATTAATGCCCATTGAAAGGCATTGATCCGGATCCGGCCTTAAGCTAAACGTCGTTTCGGCGCATTGCCGGAGCCGACATTTAGCTTTTTCTGAATGGTTACCATGGCTGCCGGGACGCTAAAGTCCTGGCAGCCATGGTAAAGTGTAGCGGGGAGCGGGGGAGCAGCATACTTACCGTCCGTGCGGCTTCCGGGGCGCTCCAGAGTGACGTCAGGGCACCTCAAGCGCATGGATCATGTGATCGCATTGGACACGTCATCCATGCGCATGGGGCGCTCTGACGTCATTCTGGAGCGCCTCGGGAGCCGCACGGACTGCAAGTATACCGCTCCCCTGCTCCCCGCTCCTACTATGGCAACCAGGACTTTAATAGCGTCCTGGCTGCCATAGTAACACTGAACGCATTTTGAAGACGGTTCAGTCTTCAAATGCTTTCAGTACACTTGCGTTTTTCCGGTTCCGGAGTGTAATTCCGGCAAGTGGAGTACATGCCGGATCCGGACAATGCAAGTGTGAAAGAGCCCTTAGGGAATTGCTAATTTGGGAATTGTATTTCAACCCAGAACAAAAACTGTGCTTTGATGGACACTAAATAACTTGACCTGCCAAAGCAGTAACCTGGGATTTAGCTGAATATAAATTGTAGGCCTAGTATTTAGGCCCTGGATGGATGACAGGTATCCCTTTACGGACAGAATTACACTTGGAGATGCACGGTAGCGTGTGAAGTTATTGAGAATGACCCTATCAGCACCTTCAATGTAATATACCCTTTTATGGATAGATTTAAACTTGGCCTGATACAGCAGAAACCACTGATTTAGGGAATTGCTAATTTGGGAATTGTATTTCAACCCAGAATAAATATATCCTTTGCCAGACAGCATACAGTATTACAATTGGCTAGTCAAAGCTGAAACACCAGATTCACGGTACTGCTATTTTGGCAATTGTATTTCACCCCATAATAAAATAGCAAGCACAGCCAAGCCCCTAATGTAGGATATAGCAAAAAAACAACAACACACTATTGATGGTTAAATGGACTTGGTGGCAGCTTGTGCTGGCGCACCACAAGACACAAAATGGCCGCCGATCACCCCAGAAAAAAGTGACAGAAAAACGCTCTTGGCAGCCTAAAAACAGTGAGCAATTAACTAGCAGAAGTTGAATGATACACAGTTGTAGATCAATCACTTCAGTAAGTGTTTTTGATGAGTAAATCCCTGCCTAATCTGGCCCTAACAGCAGCAGTTGCATCCTATCCCTACACTGATCAGAGCAGCGTGACGTGCAGCGCTACGTGACTCCAGCTTAAATTGAGGCTGGGTCACATGCTGGACTGGCCAATCACAGCCATGCCAATAGTAAGCATGGCTGTGATGGCCTCATGGGGCAAGTAGTATGACGCTTGTTGAGTGACTGCTTTGCAGCCTTTCAAAAAGCGCCAAGAAAGCGCCGAACACCGAACCCGAACTTTTACGGAAATGTTCGGGTTCGGGTCCGTGTCACGAACACCCCAAAATTCGGGTTTGCTCATCCCTACTCAGGATCATTTAAGAAATTCTAAATGACTGTCTTACTGCATCCCACCTCAGCAACGATGGTGCGCTGTGAGAGACCCTGCTTATGCAGTTCAACAACCCGACCACGTTCAAAAAGGGAGAGTTTTTTGCCTTTGCCATCACAATGTGTGACTACCTGACAGAAAATCACAATGAATCCACATCTTTGCACAGATTTGGCCTTTTAAAGGCATGTGGTCCTAAAATTTCGATCAGCTGTTTCAGTTAAATCGTTATTTTCAATTAATTGAATGCTCAAAAAATGTTTTGTCTCACTCTCATTTCTTCTTGTTGCATGTTGAAGCTCTACTTGGAACCTTGTTAAGATCCAGCCATGCTAAATAAATTTTTTTGCCATTTTTTAAGTGGTCTTAAACTTTTGATCAGGACTGTATGTGAATACTTCATCAATACCCAAGGTGTAGCAGCAATCTGTTTCAGGTGTAGAAAAAGGTCTAAATGTAAGACAGCCACTTCAAAACCGCCAGCTTAGAGGTATATTAAGACCGACCTCTAAAACGCCGGTTTTAATAAATGTTCCCCATAGTTTGTAAAGCTGAAAAAATACATCTGTCAATCTAGTGCAGCCTGTTAGCCTGTGAGTTGATCCAGAAGAAGGCAAAAAAAAAAACTGTGTGAGGTAGAAGCCAATTTTCCCCACTTTAGGCAAAAACATTATTGTCGATGGGGACGGAGTGGCATTCCGGGGGCACACGTGAACTAGCGGCAGGACGGATCCGACAGACAGTTCACCCACCAGAACAGCCTACCGGACTCCCCTGCCGCTAATGTGAAAGTACCCTAAAACCTCATCTGCCACTTCTCTGCCCAAGCCTCCACTCTATCCAGATCCATCTGTTGCACTATACTGTCCTCTTCCGTGTTAATTACAGTTTAGTGTCATTTATATTTTACTGCACAAGCCTTCTACAATATCATTATTAAAAAATATTAAAGAGAATAGGGCCCAATACTGACCTAAAGTACCCCACTAGTGACCGTGACCCAATCTGAGTGTTTACCATTAATAATTACCTACTGTTTTCTGACTGAGCCAGTTACTTACCCACATACAGACATTTTTCCCAGCCCAAGCATTGTCATTTTATATACTAACTTTTTATGTGGTACAGTATCAAATGCTTTGGAGAAGTCAAGGTATATGACATCCACTGACTCACCCCGGTCAAGTCTAGAACTTACCTCCTCATAGAAACTGATTAAAATATTTTGACATGACCAATCCCTCATGAAACCATGCTGATATGGAATTATTCACTTATTTTCATTGAAGTACTCCAAGATAGCATCTCTTAGAAAACCTTAAAATATTTTACCCACAACAGATGTTAAACTTACCGGCCTATAGTTTCCGGGCTCAGTTTTTGTCCCCCTTTTGAACATTGGCACCACATTTGCCAATATTGTCCAAGCGCCAATCCAAATGGAATGCTCCCTGTGAATATAGAGTCCTAAAATATCAGAAATAAGGGTCTGTCCATTTCCTAATTCTCTTAGGATACAGGAGTGTATGCTATCTGGTCAAGTTGTTTTGTCTATTTTAGATGCCACTGGTCTTCTTCCTGGGTCAGACAGGCCACTTTTAATGGGGAATTTACTTTAACACTCTACATTTCATCTGACAGTTTATTTTCCTCAGTGAATACAGTGGATAAAAAAAATATTTAATAGCTTTGCTTTCTCCTCATCACTGTCTGCAACTCCCCCCTCATCACTCTGTGATGGGCTGACACCTTCAGATTTATACTTTTTACCATTTATATAACTGAAGAACATTTTAAAGAGGACCTTTCACCAAAAAACATTTATAGAAACCGTTACATTACCTAGCATCTAATCAGAGCGCCGCGCTCTTAGCCAGGGAGAAGGAGCTTAAGTTCTCGTGAGATTCGCGAGAACTTGAGCTTTTACACATCCCGAGGCGTGCTCCATCTTGGAGTCCCCGGTGGAGAGGATCGCAGAGGCGGCATAGGCGGCAGCAGCAGCATCCTGTCAGTAAGTATGAAAACTGGATGCGCTCTTAGCCAGGGAAAAGGAAACCGCCGCCTGTACAAATTCTAGTCACAGCCTACTTGAACCGAAACGCCTTATTAGCATATGAGGCACCAGAACTACTGGAGACCACAGGGGACTAAAGGGGGGGTCCTCTGAAAAAATAATAATCAGAAATGCATCACTGGGGGAGGCACTGTTAGGTAATGTAACTGTTTCTATACATGTTTTTTGGTGAAAGGTCCTCTTTAAGGTTAGCTCTGTCTCCAGCTTGGCTGGTTTTAATTGTCTTTTACATACATATTTTTTTCTGATAGTTTTTCAATGCTTCCTCACTGCCTTCTTGTTTTAGTCATTTAAATGCTTTCTTTTTTTTCAGTTATTGCTTCCTTTACATTTCTATTCATCCACATTGGGTTTTTTCTTATTCTTTACACTTATGCTCTTACATAACAAAAAGCGCTCCCTTCTGGCTTCTACATTTTACAATGTGATCACTGCCTAACCGCTCCCGCTGGTCACAGCACTTCTCCCTGTGACCGCAGCTCTCTAGTGACAGCAATCACAGCGATCTGCAGAATCATGGGTCGCCTGCAGATCGCAATGTAACCCGATGATTTTGTACGTTGGGATACAGATAGGAGCCTACCCCCGGGACGTATAAAGTTGTGCGGTGGTAGGCAAGTGGTTAAGTAACATGCGAATGTGATTCCTGCATCAATACCGACCCCGTCTTTCTGGTGGTGGCACACCTTGCCACTGTTGTCTGTCTGTTTGCCTAACATCATGTTCTGTATGTCTACTGCTGTGGTCTGCATCATGCCACTTGCCAACCATCATGCCACAACCACCATCATGCCACTTTTGCGACTTTCCTACCATCGTCTTCTGTAAGGCTGCTGCTGCCTCCATCATGTTGCTGCCTTTCTGCCAACATGTACCATATAGCTGCTGTTACAGCTGCTGCTGCTCTTCTCTGTTAATCCCCTACTGCCACCACTTCAACTATCAAAGCATCTGTCACCACTACTACTACTACCTATAGACAGCCTTGTATGTTCCGTGCTATGCTGCTTCTGCTGCTGCTACTATTGCTGCCTCATGTCACTATATCCTTAACCTTTCCATATCCACACTGCACTGCTCCTGCCCCAAATTGAAAGGGAGAAATTTTCTAGGCTCGTTCAAAACGAGCCACTTTTTCTTGTGACAATCAACACTTGTGCATGTCATACCGGCCGGTATTTTGACCCTGTCAAGGTATAATTTTTGGACACTTGTTCCCCCAAGCCACTTTTAGCTTTTATTTTTATTTTTTATTTTTTATTTTTACCCCATAACTAGAGATGAGCGAATTTCATATTTTGTTTGTGCTTCGTTTGGTGGTAAAAGAATTGCGTTATTGATTCTGTTTCCACCTTTAGAGGCATTCCGTTATTCATTCCATTATAATAGTCTATGGGCTGCATAACGGATCCGTCCCGTTTCCATTATGCAGGGGAGTCCTCTCCTGCATAACTGAAACGGAACCGCAAAAAATTATATGCGAGGGCATTAAATGCGACGAATAAGCATGTTGATATGATGGAAGAGGAGGATGAGAAAAGGAAGATTCAACCTTATACCCTTTTTTGTTGTGCAAGGGGTGCATGGTAATACAGTATATTGACTACATTAAACAACACATTTAAAGTGCCTTTGTTCATCCACTTTCCTCTGGTGGAGTCGAGAAGTCATGGACAATCCAGGCCTTGTTCATTTTTATAAGAGCCAAGCTGTCAGCATTTTCAGTTGATAGGTGGATACGCTTATCTGTTATAATGCCACCAGCAGCACGAAATACCCGCTCAGACAAAATGCTGGCGGCAGGGCAGACCAGCACCTCCAAGGCGTAGAGCGCCAGTTCGTGCCACATGTCCAGTTTGGACACTTAGTAGTTGTAAGGCACTGAGGGATCACTGAGGAGGCTGGCACGGTCTGCTACGTACTCATTCACCATCTTCCAAAACTTTTCCCTCCTTATGACACTAGGCCGCGCATCAGGGTGAGGGTGCTGGTGGGGTGTCATGAAACTATCCCAGGCCTTGGAGAGTGTTGCCCTGCCTCTGTTGGAAATGCTGTGTGTTCCTGGGTGTGCGCGGGTCGTGGGAAAGGCAGCCTAACATGAAGTCAGCCATGTGTGCCAGAGTACCAACAGGCAAGACTTCGCTGTCATCAATAGTAGGATGACTGTCCATCTCCTTATCCTCTTCCTCCTCTTCTGTCCACCCACGCTGAACAGATGGAATTAAACTTCCATGGGTACTCCCCTTTGTAGCAGAGGCAATCTCCTGCTCCTTCTTTTCATCGTCCAATTCGCGCTGAGAAGACGGACAGAGGGTGGTCTTCTTCCCCCATTTCCAACTCTTCCACATGAAAAGTGTCGTTCTTAATTGCGAGCAGTGAGCTTTTGAGTAGACACAGAAGTGGGATAGTTACGCTGATAATAGCGTTATCGCCGCTCACCTTCTGTGTTGATTCCTCAAAGTTTCTTAAAATCTCACAGAGGTCAGACATCCATGCCCACTCCTCACTTCTGATAAGCGGAAGCAGACTGGAAAGGTGACGACCATGTTGCAGCTGGTATTCCACTACTGCCCTCTGCTGCTCACAAAGCCTGGCCAACACGTGGAACGTCGAGACAATAGCTGGTGAGCTGGCAATTTAAAGTGCTGCTTCAGCGTTGACAGACCGGCTAAAGCTGTCGATGACTTGCGGAAATGTGCACACACACAGCGCACCTTCCCCAGTAGCTCAGGAAAATTAGGTTAGGTTTTGAGAAACCTCTGAACCACTAAGTTTAAGACAAAAATATAGTCAAATTGTTTTTGGTCCAAGTATCCACTATCCAGTCCCTCCTCCAAGATACTCCTCTCCAATGCAGAGGAGTCTCTATGGGGGCCCGTTTCTCACCATCGCTTGCAAACATTTTTATGGCATGGTGGGAACATCATTTTCTTTTCTCTGATTCCAACCCATAGAGTGGATCCGTCCGGTGGTACGGTCGCTACATCGATGACCTGCTCTTTGTTTGGTCGGGCGATGTGGCGGCCGTACCATCATTCGGATCCTTCCTCAATGCTAATAATAGCAATTTACGTTTTTCTCTAAATTCGCATAAGACCCTAATATCCTTTTTGGATTTGTGTTTGGTGGGGGACGTGGGGGATGGCCGTGTACAGAGTCGCACGTATAGAAAAGTAACCGCAGGAAACACCATCCTGCATGCGGGATCCTGTCATCCTGCACATACTGTCCACAACATCCCCAGGGGTGAATATATTCGCGCTTTGCGCAATTGCTCCTCTAGTGAAACCTGTATTGAAGAAATGAATACTGTCACCACCCGTCTCCTAGCCAGGAATTATCCCAGCAGACTTTTAAACCGATCCAAAAATATGGTTTCCACTATGTCTCGGGATAATCTAATTTTCCCAAACAATAAGCCCAAACTTGGTCATAAAGAGAAGCAAGTGATTTTTTCGACAAGTTATAGCTGTGAATATTCACAAATATGTAATATTGTCAGAAGACATTTTCATCTTCTCAAATATGACCAAATCTGGGGTGATGTTGTAAAAAGCGGTGTTTAATGTGTTGCCCGACGTGCTGTTACTTTAGCTAATATGGTGAGCCCCTCTCTTTACCAGGATAAACCTGGGTCCCAGCCTACCTGGCTGAGACACATAGGTAATTTTAAATGTGGACATAAAAAATGCACATGTTGCTCACATATGAGGATGGGCCCGCATATTTTGTCTACAAGTAATCACACTACTCACACTATTCAGCAATACATTAATTGCAACACCACATATGTGGTATATTGCATAACATGTTCTCTGTGTAATCTACAGTACGTCGGGTGCACATCAAACTGCTTAAAAGTTCGAATTTGCCGTCATATCTCTGATGTACCCCATGCTAAAATAAAAAATGTTTCTGCCGCAAGTTTGCATTTCGCTGCGTTTCATAATAGTAATACAGATAGCATGTCAGTACAAGGAGTGGAGAGGGTTAACAGACCAAACAGAGGCGGTGATCACAAGAAAAAGTTGCTCAATCGTGAGTGCTTTTGGATTTTCAAATTAGGCTCACGGATACCGTCAGGATTGAACAGGCGTCACTATTCTACATTACTAATATTTTTACCTTTTTTATTATTGTAATTTGTAAATTTTATCTTACTTTCTATGTCTTTTGGCATGTTGTAATTGTTAAGCACTTTATCTGTGGAGGATGTCATCAGGAGGTGTGTCCTGTACCTGATTGTGATCACCTGTTCTCAGTGGTTCACTATTTAGTCTCGACTTCACCTCCTACTGATGCACATCATGACTAAGGATCCACATCTATAGTGATCCGAAACCGGTCGATTTTCTGCATTGCTGTATGTTGGTTTTTATCTGCACGGGATTAAATAAAGCCTCAAGTATTTTTCAGTGAAGCTGGACCGTCTTTCTTTTTAGAGTTCAACATTTTTATTGAAAATTTTTTGTTTAAAGATCAGCAGAGCATGACATTACATAAACAATTTGAGGTGGACGCAGCCACCGATAATAGGTGTAATTCCATTAATAATAATTTTTCATTACTATTGAAGACATGGCTTAACAGTGACATAGGTACATCGCGGATTAGGACCGAAACTGGTAATTTTAGCAACATATTATCCATACAATAGGCCATATTTGCGTCAGATTTATTATCTTCGTTAATCCTTACACTGCCTAAAGTATTTACGGCATTACCAGTTATGGTCATAGTGAAATATTTTTCTGCTTTATTAGGTATTAAGAATCTTCAATTGAACACAAAAACCATAGGTAACAAATTTTAAACACAGGTCTGTCCAATCAGGAGGCTTAGCTACAAAAGGGACCTATAGGATGGGGACTCAAAAAGGATATATCTGACCGCTACTTTTTATAAGGGGCCAGAGTTGCGAGGGTCGTTTACTGGGAGAACTTCGGGTGAGCCATCCAGGGATTCCAGATACGTCTATATTTCACAGGGGAGAGCAGTGAGGGCGGAATCATCCTCTCATAACGACATGTGTTATTCAGTTCAGCTACCACTTCTGAGATATCTGGAGGAGTCACTTTTTTCCAGTGGCGGGTTATAACTAGTTTGGCGCCCAGTAAGACATGCCCTACTATGGGTCTATACGATGGATGTAGACGCTCAATGCCAAGAAATAAAAGAGCAATCTCCAGAGAGGGGTGGATGTCCTGACCAGACAGTTCCCGCAGCAATGTGAACACTTGCCTCCAGAAACTAATGACAACTGGGCATGCCCACAAAACATGGAGCAAGGATCCCATGTTTCCACATTCCCTCCAACACAGGGGAGAGGATGTGGGGTAAATGATGTGTAATCTTTTTGGCGTAAAGTACCAGTTTAAAAGCGTCTTAACACCAGCCTCATAATGTGTGACACATTTAAAGTTAGAAGCTAAAAACCCTATTGTGGAGTACTATTTAACCTCAGAAAATGGACCGTCTTTCTTTATATTGGAATCTGCTGTGCGCCTAAGGTTCAGGGCGAAGTCCGGGCTCCTGGCTTCCTGTGGATGAGCGCGACATTTTCCAGTGTTGCTCCAATGCCTGGTTTTAGGTTGAGTAGCGAGAGCCACAGCTCAGTCTGGTCTCTTATACCCTGCAACAGCTCTGCGGCGGTGTGCTGTTTTTCCCCTAAGCATATCAGCTTCAGCATGGCCTGTTGACGCTTCCCCACTGCAGTGCTACACTGCTTCCAGCTACCAGCTGATGGCTGACTGGTGCTGCACGCGGATAATTCGGAAGTGGAAGTGGAGAAGGAGGCTGAGGAGGAGAAGTAGGGGTTGGAGACACTAACGTACGTGCTGGTGAAAAGCCTGATGGAATTAGGGCCTGCAATCCTCGTCGTCGGTAGCACCTGTGCCATCCCAGGGTACGACTCGCTCCCGGCCTCCACAATGTTCACTCAGTGTGCCGTCAGGGAAATGTAGCGTCCCTGGTCAAATGCACTTTTTCAGATGTCCGTGGTTAAGTGGACCTTCCCAGCAACTGCGTTGGTCATGGCACGTGTGAGGTTTCGGACACATGTTCGTGAAAGGCGGGAACGGCACACCTTGAAAAATAGTGGTGGCTGGGGACAGAGTACCGCGGGATGGTCGCCGACATCAGGCTGTGGAATGCCTCAGTATCCACAAGCCTAAATGGCAACATTTTGAGGGCCAGTAATATTGAAAGGTGCGCATTTAGTGCTATGGCCTGTGGGTGGGTGGCTGGATATTTGCGCTTGCATTCAAATGACTAGGGTAAGGACATTTGGACACTGCGCTGGGACAGGGAAGTGGATGTGGTCGCTGATGGTGCTTGCAAAGGTCCAGGTGCAGGGTGGGAGGCATCCTCGCCTGCGCCTTCAACAGGCGATTGGCCAGCAAGTACTATAGGGGAAGAGGAGGCAGTGGTTTGACCCGCAGACAAAGAATGTGGACCCAGGCGTTCATCCCACTTATTACGGTGCTTGGATGCTATGTGGTGGATCATGCTGGTGGTGGTGAGGTTGCTAGTGTTCAAGCCCCGGCTCATTTTGGTGTGGCCCAGGATGAAAACTACTATTCTTTTGTTGTCCGCACTTTCCTCAAAAAAGCACCATACTGTAGAACACCAACCCTTTGGCAAGGGAGATTTCTGGTGTGGTGTGGCCCGCCTTCTCCCTTTTGCCACCCTACTGCTTCTTCCAGCCTGTTGCAGTGCTGCAGATCCCTCCCCCTCTGTACTGCTGTCCTCGCTCGGCTTTTCACCTTCTCATGTTGGGTTAGTGACCTCATCGTCCACCACCTACTCTTCCACTTTCTCACTCTGATCATCCTCTTAATTTGTTGACCTAACCACAATCTCAGTGATTGACAACTGTGTCTCATCCTCTTCATCAACCTCTTGAGACAGACTCACTGGCAACTGTGTGTCATCATCATCCACCTCATTAAACACTAATTGCTGTTCACCACCATCATGTTCTTGTGACTGTGGATGCTCAAGAGGTTGGGAATAAGGGCACAAGATCTCATGTCCCTCTTCAAGCATGCTTGGCGAGAGGGCCAAATCATTTAATGGCGATGAAAAGAGCTCCTCGGAATATCCGAGTGTGGGATCACTTGTTTGGCCAGACTCTACATGGTGGGAGGAAGGAGGATCAGGGTGAGGATTCTGTTGACCAGACTCGTGGCTACTGAGACTTGACTTGGTGGAAGACAGGGTGGTGCTTAAACGACTGAAAGCATTATCTGCTGCAATTCAACCTACCACCTGGTCGCACTGGTCTGACTTCAAAAATGTTGTCCCGCAACGCCCTACAAACTGGTACATGAAGCTAGGTATCGTGGATGATTGTTTTTCTTGTACTCCGGCAGCAGGCACAGTTTCAACGCGCCCAGGGCAATGGCCTCCGCATGAACCATCAGCATCAAGGCCACTTCCCCATCCCTTAATGCTCGACTTCTTCATATTAAATGTTATATGCACGCTTGACACAAAAGATGTGGCACGGATGTCACAGTTCACAGCAAGCACAGTATATGGAAAAAAGAAAATAGATTTCATTTATATTTTTTCTATCTCTGGCCCTGACACACAGAAGGCAATGCACAGATGTCACAAGTCACTGCAGACACACTCTCCAGAAAAAGTATGGAAAAGTATGGAAAAAATATACTAGTTTTCACTTAAATTGTTTCTATCTCTTGTCCTGACACACAGAAGGTATTGCACAGATGTCACAAGTCACTGCAGACACCCTCTATAGAAAAAGTATGGAAAAGTATGGAAAAAATATACTAGTTTTCTTTTACATTTTTCCTATCTCTGGCCCTGACACACAGAAAGTATTGCACAGATGTCACAAGTCACTGCAGACACCCTATGGAAAAGTATGGATAAAATATACTAGTTTTTAATTATATTTTTTCTATCTCGTGTCCTGACACACAGAAGGCATTGCACAGATGTCACAAGTCACTGCAGACACCCTCTATAGAAAAATTATGGAAAAAATATACTAGTTTTCATTTATATTTTTCCTATCTCTAGAAGGTAGTGCACAGATGTCGCAAGTCACTGCAGACACCGTCTATATAAAAAGTATGGAAAAGTATGGAAAAAATATACTAGTTTGCACTTATATTTTTCCTGTCTCTGGCCACGACACACACAAGGTATTGCACATATGTCACAAGTCACTGAAGACACCCTCCAATAAAAAATATGGAAAAAATATAATAGTTTTCACTTATATTTTTCCTGTCTCTGGCCCTGACACACAGAAGGTATTGCACAGATGTCACAAGTCACTGCAGACACCCTCTATAAAAAAAGTATTGAAAAAATATACTAGTTTTCATTTATATTTTTCTTATCTCTGGCTTACACACAGAAGGTAGTGCACAGATGTCGCAAGTCACTGCAGATACCCTCTATCGAAAAAGTATGGAAAAAATATACTAGTTTTCACTTATATTTTTCCTGTCTTTGGCCATGACACACAGAAAATATTGCACAGATGTCTCACTGCAGACACCCTCTATAGAAAAAGTTTTAAAAAGTATGGAAAAAAATATACTAGTTTTCACTTATATTTTTCTAGCTCTTGTCTTAACACACAGAAGGTATTCCACAGATGTCACAAGTCACTGCAGACACCCTCTATAGAAAAAGTATGGCAGAAATATACTAGTTTTCATTTATATTTTTCCTATCTCTGGCTTAAACACAGAAGGTAGTGCACAGATGTGGCAAGTCACTGCAGATACTCTCTATAGAAAAAGTATGAAAAAGTAGGGAAAAAATATACTAATTTTCACTTATATTTTTCCTGTCTCTGGCTACGACACACAGAAAATATTGCACAGATGTCACAAGACACTGCAGACGCCCTTTAAAGAAAAAGTATTAAAAAGTATTAAAGAATGTACTAGTTTTCAATTAGATTTTTTCTATCTCTTGTCCTGACACACAGAAGGTATTGCAAAGATGTCACAAGTCACTGCAGCCACCCTCTATAGAAAAAGTATGGAAAAGTATATAAAAAATATACTAGTTTTCACTTATATTTTTTCTATCTCTTGTCCTGACACACAGAAGGTATTGCACAGAGGTCACAAGTCACTGCAGACACCCTCTATAGAAAAAGAATGGAAAAAAATACCAGTTTTCACTTATATTTTTTCTATCTCTTGTCCTGACACACAGAAGGTATTGCACAGATGTCACAAGTTACTGCAGACACCCTCTATAGAGAAAGTATGGAAAATTATGGAAAATATACTAGATTTCACTTATATTTTTTCTATCTCTTGTCCTAACACACAGAAGATATTGCAAAGATGTCACAAGTCACTGCAGACATCCTCTATAGAAAAATTATGGAAAAAATATACTAGTTTTCATTTATATTTTTCCTATCTGGCTTACACACAGAAGGTAGTGCACAGATGTTGCAAGTCATTGCAGACACCCTCTATAGAAAAAGTATGGAAAAAATATACTAGTTTTCACTTATATTTTTTATATCTCTTGTCCTGACACACAGAAGGCATTGCACAGATGTTGCAAGTCACTGCAGACACCCTCTACAGAAAAAGTATGGAAAAACATACTAGTTTTCACTTATATTTTTCCTGTCTCTGTCCACGACACACACAAGGTATTGCACAGATGTCACAAGTCACTGCAGACACCCTCTATATAAAAAGTATGGAAAATTAGGGAAAATATACTAGTTTTCACTTATATTTTTTCTATCTCTTGTCCTGACACACAGAAGGTATTGCACAGATGTGACAAGTTACTGCAGACACCCTCTACAGAAAAAGTAAGGAAAAGTATGGAAAAAATATACTAGTTTTCACTCATATTTTTCCTATCTCTGGCCCTGACACACAGAAAGTATTGCACAGAGGTCACAAATCACTGCAGACACCCTCTATAGAAAAAGTATGGAAAAAATATACTAGTTTTCATTTACATTTTTCCTATCTCTGGCTTACACACAGAAGGTAGTGCACAGATGTGGTAAGTCACTGCAGATACTCTCTATAGAAAAAGTATAAAAAAGTATGGAAAAAATATACTAGTTTTCACTTATATTTTTCCTGTCTCTGGCCACGACACACAAAAGGTATTGCACAGATGTCGCAAGTCACTGCAGACACCCTCTATAGAAAAAAATATGGAAAATTATGGAAAATATACTAGTTTTCACTTAAATTTTTCCTATCTCTTGTCCTGAAACACACAAGGTATTGCACAGATGTCACAAGTCACTGCAGACACCCTCTACATAAAAAGAATGGAATAAAATACTAGATTTCACTTTTATTTTTTCTATCTCTTCTCCTGACACAAAGAAGGTATTTCACAGATGTCACAAGTCACTGCAGATACCCTCTATAGAAAAATTATGGTAAAAATATACTAGTTTTCATTTATATTTTTCCTATCTGTGCCATAAACACAGAAGGTAGTGCACAGATGTCGCAAGTCACTGCAGACACCCTCTAAGGAAAAATTATGGTAAAAATATACTAGTTTTCACTTATATTTTTTCTGTCTCTGGCCACGACACACACAAGGTATTGCACAGATGTCACAAGTCACTGCAGACATTCTCTACAGAAAAAGTATGGAAAAGTATGGAAAAAATATTCTAGTTTTCAATTATATTTTTCCTATCTCTGGCCCTGACACACAGAAGGTATTGCACAGATGTCGCAAGTCACTGCAGTCACCTTCTATAGAAAAAGTATGGAAAAAATATTCTAGTTTTCATTTATATTTTTTCTATCTCTGGCTTACAGGTAGTGCACAGATGTCGAAAGTCACTGCAGACAACCTCTATAGAAAAAGTTTTGAAAAGTATGAAAAAAATTATACTAGTTTTCACTTATATTTTTCCTATCTCTGGCCCTGACACACAAAAGGTATTGCACAGATGTCGCAAGTCACTGCAGACATTCTCTACAGAAAAAGTATGGAAAAGTATGGAAAAAATATACTAGTTTTCACTTATATTTTTCCTATCTCTAGCCCTGACACACAGAAGGTATTGCACAGATGTCGCAAGTCACTGCAGCCACCCTCTATAGAAAAAGTATGGAAAAAATATACTAGTTTTCATTTATATTTTTTCTATCTCTGGCTTACACACAGAAGGTAGTGCACAGATGTCGCAAGTCACTGCAGACAACCTCTACAGAAAAAGTATGGAAAAGTATGGAAAAAATATACTAGTTTTCACTTATATTTTTTCTATCTCCTGCCCTGACACACAAAAGGTATTTCACAGATGTCGCAAGTCACTGCAGACACCCTCTATAGAAAAAGTATGGAAAAAATATACTAGTTTTCACTTATATTTTTCCTATCTCTTGTCCTGACACACAGAAGGTATTGCACAGAGGTCACAAATCACTGCAGACACCCTCTATAGAAAAAGTATGGAGAAAATATACTCGTTTTTATTTATATTTTTCCTATCTCTGGCTTACACACAGAAGGTAGTGCACAGATGTCGCAAGTCATTGCAGACACCCTGTACAGAAAAAGTATGGAAAAAAATACTAGATTTCACTTATATTTTTTCTATCTCTTGTCCTGACACACAGAAGGTATTGCAAAGATATTACAAGTCACTGCAGCCACCCTCTATAGAAAAAGTATGGAAAAAATATAAAAGAAAATAGATTTCATTTATATTTTTCCTATCTCTGGCTTACACACAGAAGGCAGTGCACAGATGTTGCAAGTCACTGCAGACACCCTCTATAGAAAAAGTATGGAAAAAATATACTAGTTTTTATTTATATTTTTTCTATCTCTGGCTTACACACAGAAGGTAGTGCACAGATGTCACAAGTCACTGCAGACACCCTCTATAGAAAAAGTATGGAAAAAATATACTAGTTTTCACTTATATTTTTCCTATCTCTTGTCCTGACACACATAAGGTATTGCACAGAGGTCACAAGTTACTGCAGACACCCTCTATAGAAAAAGTTTGAAAAATTATGGAAAATATACTAGTTTTCACTTATATTTTTTCTATCTCTTGTCCTGACACACAGAAGGTATTGCACAGAGGTCACAAGTCACTGCAGACACCCTCTATAGAAAAAGTATGTAAAAAATATACTAGTTTTCACTTATATTTTTTCTATCTCTTGTCCTGACACACAGAAGGTATTGCACAGAGCTCACAAGTCACTGCAGACACCCTCTATAGAAAAAGTATGGAAACAATATACTAGTTTTCATTTATATTTTTCCTATCTCTGGCTTACACACAGAAGGTAGTGTACAGATGTCGCAAGTCACTGCAGACACCCTCTATAGTAAAAATATGGAAGAGTATGGAAAAAATATACTAGTTTTCACTTATATTTTTCCTGTCTCTGGCCACGACACACAGAAGGTATTGCACAGACGTCACAAGACACTGCAGACACCCTCTAAAGAAAAAGTATTAAAAAGTATTAAAAAATGTACTAGTTTTCAGTTATATTTTTTCTATCTCTTGTATTGACACACAGAAGGTATTGCACAGATGTCACAAGTCACTGTAGACACCCTCTATAGAAAAAGTATGGAAAAAATATACTAGTTTTCACTTATATTTTTCCTTTCTCTGGCCCTGACACACAGAAGGTATTGCACAGATGTCATAAGTTACTACAGACACCCTCTATAGAAAAAGTATGAAAAAAATATCCTTGTTTTCATTTATATTTTTCCTATCTCTGGCGTGACACACAGAAGGTATTGCACAGATGTCACAAGTCACTGCAGACACCCTCTATAGAAAAAGTATGGAAAAATATACTAGTTTTTATTTATATTTTTTCCTATCTCTGGTCCTGACACACAGTAGGTATTGCACAGATGTCACAAGTTACTGCAGACACCCTCTATAGAGAAAGTATGGAAAATTATGGAAAATATACTAGTTTTCACTTATATTTTTTTCTTTCTCTTGTCCTGACACACAGAAGGTATTGCACAGAGGTCACAACTCACTGCTTACACCCTCTATAGAAAAAGTAGGAAAAAAATATACTAGTTTTTATTTACACTCACCTAAAGAATTATTAGGAACACCATATTAATACGGTGTTGGACCCCCTTTTGCCTTCAGAACTGCCTTAATTCTACGTGGCATTGATTCAACAAGGTGCTGATAGCATTCTTTAGAAATGTTGGCCCATATTGATAGGATAGCATCTTGCAGTTGATGGAGATTTGAGGGATGCACATCAAGGGCACGAAGCTCCCGTTCCACCACATCCCAAAGATGCTCTATTGGGTTGAGATCTGGTGACTGTGGGGGCCATTTTAGTACAGTAAACTCATTGTCATGTTCAAGAAACCAATTTGAAATGATTCGAGCTTTGTGACATGGTGCATTATCCTGCTGGAAGTAACCATCAGAGGATGGATACATGTTTTCATTCTGTTTACGCCAAATTCGGACTCTACCATTTAAATGTCTCAACAGAAATCGAGACTCATCAGACCAGGCAACATTTTTTCAGTCTTCAACAGTCCAATTTTGGTGAGCTCGTGCAAATTGTAGCCTCTTTTTCCTATTTGTAGTGGAGATGAGTGGTACCCGGTGGGGTCTTCTGCTGTTGTAAACCATCCGCATCAAGGTTGTGCGTGTTGTGGCTTCACAAATGCTTTGCTGCATACGTCTGTTGTAACGAGTGGTTATTTCAGTCAACGTTGCTCTTCTATCAGCTTGAATCAGTCGGCCCATTCTCCTCTGACCTCTAGCATCCACAAGGCATTTTTCCCCACAGGACTGCCGCATACTGGATGTTTTTCCCTTTTCACACCATTCTTTGTAAACCCTAGAAATGGTTGTGCGTGAAAATCCCAGTATCTGAGCAGATTGTGAAATACTCAGACCGGCCCGTCTGGCACCAACAACCATGCCATGCTCAAAATTGCTTAAATCACCTTTCTTTCCCATTCTGACATTCAGTTTGGAGTTCAAGAGATTGTCTTGACTAGGACCACCCCCCTAAATGCATTGAAGCAACTCCCATGTGATTGGTTGACTAGATAATTGCATTAATGAGAAATAGAACAGGTGTTCCTAATAATTCTTTAGGTGAGTGTATATTTTTCCTATCTCTGGCCTTGACACACAGAAGGTATTGCACAGATGTCACAAGTCACTGCAGACACCCTGTATAGAAAAAGTATGGAAAAGTATGGAAAAATACTTCAATTACTCTTACCGGTAATATGTTTTCCATGAGCCCATGACAGCACCTGTGAGAGATCCTTCCCCTTCCGGACAGGAAACAGGAACTTCCCAGATCTTTAAATTGGTCCCATGCCTTCCACCGTTCAGTTTTTGACAAGATTCCTGGGACCAGCAATGCACCTATATATAGTGAAAACTAAAAACATAGGAGAGAAAACATACCAGAAAAAACTCTGCGCCAAATATATGCCAGGCATATCTCCTCTTTGGCACCATACTAAAGAATAGATTTTTCATCTATATATATATATATATATATATATATATATATATATATATATATATATTTATTTAGGGAGGGAATTATGTAGGTGCTGTCATGGGCTCATGGAAAACATATTACCGGTAAGAGTAATTGAAGTATTTCCATTACGCCCAATGACAGCACCTGTGAGAGACTAGACTAGATAACTATTAGGGAGGGACTACAACCTGCAGCACCTTTCTCCCAAAAGACATATCCTGCACAGATGAAAGGTCCAACCTGTAGTGCTTGTAAAACGTAGAGGGGGAACTCCACGTTGCAGCCCTACAGATTTGTTCGATGGTAGCGCACCCTTTTTCTGCCCAGGAAGAGGCTACTGTCCTGGTGGAATGGGCTGAAAAATCTGAAGGGACCTGACAATCTGATAGTGAATATGCCAAACCAATCGCTCTCTTGATCCATCTAGCTAAGGTACGGCTTGTAACTTTTGAGCCCCTGTTCTGACCCTGAAACTGAACAAAGAGCTGCAGGGTTTTTCTAAAGCCCTTCGTAGACTCTGAATATGCACAGACACATCTTCTAACATCTAAAGTATGAAAGGATCTTTCTCCTGCATTCTTTGGGTCCTGACAAAAGGAAGGGAGAACTATTTCCTGAGACTTATGGAATACCGACACTACTTTGGGCAGGAATGCAGGATCCGGTTTGAAAACAATTCTATCCTCCAGAATCTGAGTATATGGTGGGGAAGAGGACAAAGCGGACAGCTCTCCTACTCGTCTGGCAGATGTAATGGCCACTAAATATACGGTCTTATAGGACAACATCTTTAAGGGGATGTCCCCCAGAGGCTCAAACGGAGCCTTGGTTAGAGCAGAAAGAACCAGGTTAAGGTCCCATGGGGCTGACTTAGATTTAACTATAGGACATAGTCTAGAGGATCCCTTAATGAACCTTTTGACCCAAGGATGAGTAGCCAATCGAAAGTCAAACAGGACACTCAGTGCCGAGACCTGTACCTTGAGAGTGCTGGGTTTAAGCTTTTTGTTAAGGCCTTCCTGTAAAACGTTTAAAATTAACGGGATGTTGGGTGAGTTCAAGTCTGAACCTGGACCTGCAAACCGAAGGAAGGTTTTCCATACCCTCAGATAGATTTCGGAGGTGACTTTTTTCCTACTAGCTAGGAGAGTCCCGATGACTTGTTCTGATAGGCCTCTAGACCTGAAGAATGTCCTCTCAAAATCCAAGCTGTCAGGTGGAGGTTCTTGACTTCCGGATGATGTAGAGGGCCCTGATATAATAGGTCCTGTCTTTCTGGAAGCACCCAGGGATCGGCTATTGATAGTCTCCTCAACCAAGCAAACCAGACTCTTCTTGGCCAGAATGGTGCTATTAGTATCACTGTCGCCTGTTCCCCCCTGATCTTCTGGATCACTCTGGGCAATAGGCTGATGGGAGGGAAAGCATAGACTAGGCCCTTCCCCCATGTCTGTGAGAGCGCATCTGTGCCTATCGACTGATCTTCCCTGCTGAGAGAAAATAACTTTTCACACTTTTTGTCCACCGAGGCGAATAGATCTATCGTAGGGGATCCCCATAGGGCCTGTATTTGGTGAAACACTTCCTGATTCAGACACCAATTCGCCTGACTGAATCTGTGTCTGCTGAGAAAGTCTGCCTGGTGATTCTCTGAGCCTTTCAAATGAACCGCTGAGAGAGAAAGAGCTTTCCCCTGTATTAACAAGAAAATCCTGGATGCCAGCTCCATTAGTTGATAGGATCTTGTCCCCCCTTGTTTGTTTATACAAGCTACCACCGAGGCGTTGTCTGATAGGATCCTGACATCTTTTTGAGACAAAAATGGGAGACTTTCCTCTAGTGCGCACAGGACTGCTCTTAACTCCCTGGCATTTTGGTACTGAGCACTCTGGTTTCTTGACCAAGAACCTTGGAAAAAACCCAAAACTGAATGGGCCCCCCATCCCCAAGGGCTTGCGTCGGTGGTTATTATCAAGGGGTCGTGTCTCACCCACTCTACCCCCTGACCGAGGTTCGAAGCTTTTAGCCACCAAGCTAGGGACCGGGTTACTGACCCCGGGACCACAATCTTGTGATCCAGGGATAGCGACCTCCCGTCCCATTTGGACAAAATGAGCCATTGAAGTATTCTGGACCTGAATTGGGCCCACCTCACAGCCGGAATACAAGCCGTCATCAGACCCAGAATAGACATAGCTTTCCTTAAGGAGACTTCCTTGGTTTTGCTGAAAGACCTGATCTTCTGCTGAATACCCTCCTTCTTGTCTGCCGGAAGATAAGATTTCTGAGTCTAAGAGTCTAATAGGATGCCTAGAAAAACGCATTTGGATGTTGGAATCAGGGATGATTTGTCCCAATTTATTAACCAGCCCAGGCTCATCAGGATCCCCAGGACCTTCTGTATCTGAGATTTCAACTGCTCTGGGGACTGCCCTACCAGGAGAAGGTCGTCCAGGTATGAGACTATAATTATGTCCGACCTTCTTACTTCTGCCATTACCTCCGCCATCAGCTTTGTGAAGAGCCTCGGCGCCTGTGATATCCCAAAAGGAAGTGCTCTGAACTGCAAATGGACGATTGATTCCCCCATCTTCACTGCTACCCTCAGGTATCTTTGGGACAAAGGGTGAATGGGCACGTGATAGTAGGCATCTTTTATGTCTATTGAGGCCATCACGCAGTTGGGGAACAGATGGAGGACCGTGGAGGAGATGGATTCCATCCTGAATTTCTGGTAGGACAGATACTGGTTGAGACCCTTCAGATTTATAATCAGCCTGAACGTACCGTTGGGCTTGGGGACCATAAATAGGGTTGAATAAATACCCTCTCCTTGTTCGTCCTTTGGGACTGGAACAAGGACTGCCTTTTCCAGGAGGTTGTTTATTTCCTCCGAAAGTGCCACCTGTTTTGGAGAATTTTGGTTTAATGAAGTAATTTTGAATGTCCTGGGTGGTAGTCTCTTGAAGTCTAAGCGATAGCCTTCCTTTATAATATCCTTTACCCAGGCGCTTGCGGTAATATTTCGCCAGGCTAGAAAAAATAAAGAAAGACGACCGCCCACTTGGGGTCTGGCGTCATTGTTGAGTGGAACTTGATGTTTGAGGTCTGGATTTAAACAGCACACTTTTTGATTTATCAGATCTCCACTCCCTCCTTTTCTTTTGATCCCCAAAAGCTTTCCTTCTTTCATTACTCCAAAATGGCTTCCCCTGTTTAGGAAAGGACGGTGCTGGAAATCCTTTTTTCTTATCAGATGCCTTATCTAAAATATCATCTAAGGCTGATCCAAACAAAAAATCTCCTTGGCAAGGGAGGGCACAAAGCTTATATTTTGAAGCTACATCGCCCTTCCACCCCTTCAACCATAACGACCTTCTGGCTGAATTGGACAGTGCAGCCGCCCTAGCGGAAAGCCTCAATGCGTCAGCGGAGGCATCAGAGATAAAGTCCACTGCACTGGACATAGTTGGTATAGCTTCCAGCAGCTGATCCCTAGGAGTCTTGTTCTCTATATGAGACTCTAATTCCTCCAACCAGAGCTTTAATGACCTTGCCACCGAGGTAGTCGCTATATTTGGTTTAAAGGCAGAAGTGGAGGCTTCCCAATTCTTCCTTAAGTATGCATCAGCCCTTTTGTCCATGGGATCTTTAAGGGACCCTAAATCCTCAAACGGGAGAGCTGACTTCTTATTTATCTTAGCTACGGGAGCGTCTACCCTCGGTACCTCCTGCCAAGCTGATACTTCTTGATCGTCAAAGGGGTACTTTCTCTTGACTGCTCTAGGGATAAAAAATTTTTATCGGGCTTCTCCCATTCACGTTTAATCAGGTCCTTGATACAGTCCTGAATGGGGAAAACCCTAGACTTTTTAGGCTTTAGGCTCTCAAACATTAGCTCTGGTCTAGACCTGGACTCCTTTTCTTCCTCAAGCTCCATCGTGGATCTAACCGCCTTCAATAATAGGTCCGTATCTTCCGCTCTAAATAAAGGCTTCCCTGTCAAATCCTCAGAAGAGACATCTGAGTCTGCAATAGCGCCCTCCTCAGACCCAGAGTCCATAGTATCCTCCACTATCGCCTGGGCCCTCTTATGTCTGGATGAGCTAGGCAGGGATTTTTTAAGCTCCTCTACAGACGAACGGACTTCATTTTTTACTAAATCTTGGATACTTTGCAATAAAGATGGCGACTCCTCTGCCACTAACTTATCCAGACATGGTTGGCAACATGTTTTGGAGTAAGACGGATCCAACTTCCGCTTGCAAATTCCACACTCCTTAGCTCTTTTGTGGGAAGCTTTTCTTGGGGCTTCTTTAACCTGCATTTAATAAAACAGCCTAATCAGTCTAACCTGACCATAATAATAACTCCCCAAAGGGAGATGGTGGGGGTTAACCCCTCTTACCCCCAGGAGTACCATGCTGGATTCCGAGAGCTGCTCCTGTCTGTCGGTGCGCTGTTGTACTTCCCCTTCTTCTTGCATCATAATGCTGCTTAAAGGGGGGCCAATGGAGGGCTGTAGGTGCCGCTTGGCGTCCGGTCAATATCTGCCTGCTGCTACTCCCTCCACGCTGGCTGGCCGGCGTTCCCTTTTTCAAATGGGCCGCGCAGCGCCCGCCACGTTAAGCTCCTCCCCCTTCCGGCCGATGGAACGCACGCGTCACTTCCGGTGCGACGCGCACGTCCAGCACAGCCAGCCTCAATGAGAGGAGAAGACGCACCTCCCCCCTCATGCCGCGACTTCGCCGGCAGGCAGGGACACAAGGCAGCCTCAGGCATCCCCCCATGGCTTCCGAAGAAGGGAAAAAACAGCAGACGCCGGGCTTCTCAGCGGCTCCTAGTGGAGACTTACGCCGACAGGTACCCCCACTAGGTTTTTCTTTAACCCTAGAGGTCCTGCAGCCGAAAAATAGACCTGGAAAGAAATCCTCCTGTCTCTGGACAGGAAACAGGAAAGAACTGAATGGTGGAAGGCATGGGACCAATTTAAAGATCTAGGAAGTTCCTGTTTCCTGTCCGAAAGGGGGAGGATCTCTCACAGGTGCTGTCATGGGGCGTAATGGAAAATATACTAGTTCCCTTACGTCCCACCAGCAGCACAGATGGGGTTAACTGCCCCGCATGGACTGGTAGGACCGGTGGAATTTTTAATGAGCCCAAAGAATAACCAATAGAAGAACTCCAGCTCCCTTAAAGGGAGGGGTTCGCCCCCCAGCCCAGCGTGTTTTTTTCTGTCCTTTTGACAGGTGGACTGGCGAAGCTATCCCTCTCTGGGAGTTTGGAGACCATTATTCCAATGTTCCAGATTGGTCTCCTTTTTTTGTCCATTACATCTAGCGCTCTTTCTAACCTGCGCTTATTCTTTCATTCCCCCATTCAGCTGCTGAACTTAGCGATTTTTGGGGGCTTATTCGGTTCAGAATTAGACTCCATTATGAAGGGTCTCTCGTATAAAAAGGGAAAAAGTCTCCCCCAACAGCCCTTTCGGGGCAGGGGTAGACAAGCTCGCGGGGGCTGACCAGGACAGCAGGCTGGACGTAGAGACTGGGGGGGGGGGCGTCTAGAAAGTTCTCTAGATGCTCCCGTAAACCCACCAGGGAGGCAAAGCCCTCCTGACTATGGGCCTCTCAGAGGCTCTTGGATAAACCCTGCTACCCCTGTTGTTACGCCTCTAGATTTTCCTGTACCCCTCCCTCACCTCCCTGTAGGGGGGCGTCTTTCCTTTTTCAAACACGTATGGGCCCAGGAAGTCTCAGATCCCTGGGTCCAAAGCATAGTAGCTACGGGCTATTCCATAGACCTCGTTTCTCTCCCCCCAGAAAAATTCATCGCCACGCGCAGTTTTTTGCCGGCCAGACAAAGGATCCTAGAGTCCTATATCCAGGACTACATTTCCAAGGGAGCCCTGGAGGAGGTACCGGCAGGGGAGAGGGGTCTAGGGATTTATTATCCAGTATTCCTGGTACCTAAAAAGACAGGAGATCTCCGGGTGATCATAGATTTGAGATTCCTCAATCATTTCGTAAGGAGAACCAGGTTTCGTATGGAAACCATAAGGTCAGTCAGCCACCTCCTCAGTCCTGGGGACGTGATGGCTACTCTGGACCTCAAGGATGCTTACCTCCACATCCCGATCCATCCCTCCTCACGGAAATTTCTCAGGATCGCGGTCCAGATTTCAGGAGTGCGCAGGCACTATCAATTTGCCGCCCTCCCCTTCGGAATCTCATCTGCCCCCCTTATCTTCACCAAGGTGGTAGTATCGGTGGTAGCAGCTCTGAGACTCCAGGGACTGACCATTGTCCCTTACCTGGACGATTGGCTCCTTCTAGCCTCTTCAGTCCCTTTACTTTCCCATCATCTTCGTGTCACAATTTCCTTTCTGCTCCGCCTAGGCTGGATTATCAACTGGCAGAAGTCGAACGTGAGCCCTTCAACTTCTATCCATTATCTAGGATTCGTAGTCGACTCTCTGGAGATGTCCCTCCAGTTGACGCCAGAAAGAGGAGCGCGGATTCAGGACCTGGCAAGGTTCCTTTACGTACCACGACGAGTCTCCATACGGACCCTCATGAAGATGTTGGGGCTCATGTCAGCGGCTGCGGATGCAGTCCCTTGGGCTTTATGGCACCTCCGACCTCTTCAGTCGGAGGTCTTAAACAAATAGAAAGGCAGCCCGGCGGGGCTAGATTCCCTGTGCTCTCTATCCAACCAAACCCGGAATTCCCTCAGATGGTGGTTCCATCTACCAGCAGGGAAGTCTATGACCCAACCAGTTTGGCTCATATTGACTACGGACGCGTCCCTTGTAGGCTGGGGCGCCCATTTAGACGGATCCCCAGTTTGTGGATCTTGGTCTCCTCAGGAGCGGCATCTTTCCTCAAATCTCCGCGAGATGCGTGCTATCCGGCTAGCCCTCCTTTACTTCGCCCGTCAAATTCGGGGCAAAGCTGTGAAAGTCCAGTCAGACAACATGACTGCCGTGATTTACATAAACAAGCAGGGAGGCACAAGATCCTTACCCCTTCTTTCAGAAATTCGGGTAATTCTACGGTGGGCAGAGCTGAACCTATCCCATCTATCTGCCACTCATATTCGAGGCTCCCTCAACTTCATTGCGGATCGCCTAAGTCGTGGCTTACTGACCATGGAGTGGTCACTGCACCCGGAGATCTTCAAGCAGCTAGTCCTCAAATGGGGTATGCCAGAAGTGGATCTTATGGCAACCAGGTTCAATGCCAAGGTACAGAGGTTCTGTTCCCTATACAGGGAGGACAACCCCCTGGCGATAGATGCTCTGACAATACCGTGGAGGTTCAGGCTGGCTTACATCTTCCCTCCCTTTTCCATGATTCCGAGGGTATTGAAAATCCGTCAGGATCAGGCCTCGGTAATAGCCATCATACCATTTTGGCCCAGGAGATCCTGGTTTACCCAGCTCATTCAGATGAGTCGGGGACAATATTGGAAACTCCCCCCGGAGCAGACCCTGGTGTCGTGGGACACGCATCTCTGCCCAGATCTGCACAGATTCAACCTGACAGCCTGGAGGTTGATCAGTCCCTTCCCAGAGTGGATGGGCTCTCTGAGTAGGTCCTGAGAACTTTGTTGCATTCTAGAGCAGAGTCTACCAAAAAGGCCAACTCCCGGATCATGAGGATCTTCACCTCATGGTGTAGTTCCAACCAGGTGGCGTCTGCAGATCCGCCCCTCTCTGCGATCTTACAATTCCTCCAGGATGGGTTGGAAAGAGGTCTCTCCCCTTCTACCCTGAAGGTCCAAGTTTTTGCCATCTCAGCCTGTCTCAACAGGCCATATTCTCGGGACCCGCTCATCAAACGCTTCCTTAAGGGAGCAGAAAGATTGAAGCCTACGATACTGAAACCCGTTCCCCAATGGGACTTATCAGTAGTTCTCAAGGGGTTAGCATCTCCCCCCTTTGAACCTTTGGAGGAGGCAAGCTTTAAATTTCTAACACTCAAGGTGGTCTTTCTTCTGGCTATTACCTCAGCCAAAAGAATTTCGGAGCTACAAGCTTTCTCCGCTTTACACCCATACATCATTTTCTTACAGGACAGAGTCCTTTTAAAATTTCTACCTTATTTTAGACCTAAGGTTCCAACTTTTCAAAATATCAATCAGGTAATTTCTCTACCTGTATTATTCTCCGCCTCCTCCTCTGATGTTCCAGTCCGACATCCACTGGACATATCGAGATGCCTCCAGATCTATGTGGATAGATCCAGAGAATTCAGGATAGTTGAGAACCTCTTCATCCTGTTTGCCGGTAAGTCTAAAGGCCGCAAGGCGTCTAAAACTACTATTAGTCGCTGGATCAAGGAAGCCATTAGGGAAGTTTTCAACTCCCAATCCTTAGATCCTCCGGAGTTTGTGAGGGCCCATTCTACTAGGGCCGTAGCTATCTCTGTCGCGGAGAGAAGTCTTCTCCCCCTAGAGTTGATCTGTAAGGCGGCTTCCTGGAGCTCTGAA
This sequence comes from Bufo bufo, assembly GCF_905171765.1. Lineage (NCBI taxonomy): Eukaryota > Metazoa > Chordata > Amphibia > Anura > Bufonidae > Bufo > Bufo bufo. The sequence goes on along the minus strand of NC_053390.1, from coordinate 490,617,690 downwards.
TCAACCTTCATCTCTCATTATAGAATAGATGCTAAGGTAGCAGAGTTTTCGGCTTTTGGGCAGACAGTTCTTACTTCTGCCGGGCATGAGGACCCTCCCTAGGGGATTCTTCTTGCTATCTCCCCATCTGTGCTGCTGGTGGGACGTAAGGGAATCGTTAATTTCTAACGATATTTGTTTTCCCTTAGTCCCAACAGCAGCACACAAATTTTCCCGCCCTAAGTACCTTTTCTTGGTATAAACACGCTGGGCTGGGGGGCGAACCCCTCCCTTTAAGGGAGCTGGAGTTCTTCTATTGGTTATTCTTTGGGCTCATTAAAAATTCCGCCGGTCCTACCAGTCCACGGGGGGCAGTTAACCCCATCTGTGCTGCTGTTGGGACTAAGGGAAAACAAATTATCGTTAGAAATTAACGATTTTCACTTATATTTTTCTTGTCTCTGGCCACGACACACACAAGGTATTGCACAGATGTCACAAGTCACTGCAGACACCCTCCACAGAAAAAGTGTGGAAAAGTATGGAAAAAATATACTAGATATTACTTATATTTTTCCTGTCTCTGGCCACAACACACAGAAGGTATTGCAAAGATGTCACAAGTCACTGCAGACACCCTCTATAGAAAAAGTATGATAAAATATACTAGTTTTCATTTATATTTTTTCTATCTCTTGTCCTGACACACAGAAGGTATTGCACAGATGTCACAAGTCACTGAAGACACCCTCTATAGAAAAAGTATGAAAGAAATATACTAGTTTTCATTTATATTTTTCCTATCTCTGGCTTACACACAGATGGTAGTGCAGAGATGTCGCAAGTCACTGCAGACACCCTCTATAGAAAAAGTATGGAAAAGTATGGAAAAAATATACTAGTTTTCACTTATATTTTTCCTGTCTCTGGCCACGACACACACAAGGTATTGCACAGATGTCATAAGTCACTGCAGACACCCTCTATAAAAAAAATATGGAAAAATTATACTAGTTTTCACTTATATTTTTTATAACTCTTGTCCTGACACACAGAAGGTATTGCACAGATGTCACAAGTTACTGCAGACACCCTCTATAGAAAAAGTATGGAAAATTATTGAAAATATACTAGTTTTCACTTATATTTTTTCTATATCTTGTACTGACACACAGAAGGTATTGCACAGATGTCACAAGTCACTGCAGACACCCTCTATAGAAAAATAATGGATAAGTATGAAAAAAATATACTAGTTTTCACTTATATTTTTCCTGTCTCTGGCCCTGACACACAGAAGGTATTGCACAGCTATCACAAGTTACTACAGACACCCTCTATAGAAAAAGTATGGAAAAATATCCTTGTTTTCATTTATATTTTTCCTATCTCTGGCCCTGACACACAGAAGGTATTGCACAGATGTCACAAGTCACTGCAGACACCCTCTATAGAAAAAGTATGGAAAAGTATGGGGAAAAAAATGATGGCTAGATTATATTGCTGCCACTACACACAATAGTCCTTAAAAGGAATTTTGGGTCTTTAAAAAGTTTTTCAACTTCCAGAACTCAAGGGGGCATAGGCCTCCCCAACCCCCTATTGTACAATAAAGCTATTCTTCTCTCCAGGGCCCTGGACTGGTTTAGAAACCCTGAGCATAAGTCCTGGGTTGACATAGAGACAGACCCCTGCCTACCTCTCGACCTTAAGGGCCCTACTAGTAGACCCTCATCACAGTTTGTTCTTATCCCTTAAGCACAATTTACTGGCGTCATCTACCCTTGAGGCATGGAGGTGGTTTCAAAATTCGAACTGGAGTTTTCCATCTCCCTCCCACCTTGCCCAAGTCAGAGATGTGATTGGTTTAGCCCCTTTGGAGCTCAGACAAAGTGTCCCTAAAAGCCTGCGCTCCTCCGATGTACCTATACTCACCATTTTATAAAGGAATTAAAAGGGACCATTAAACCGAGAAACCCTTATCTCATCTCTACCCGAGATCAAATCCCATCCTCATATGCTCTCTTTCCTGATGACATACATTAATAAACACATTCCATTGAGATCCCTTATCAGACCTCTCACATGGTTTGAGAGCCTCATCCACAGCCCTTCTCCCCCAAAGAAACCTATATCCCTCTATATAAATATCTTATTATGGCGATCCTACCTCCCAAACCTTGCTTCATAAATCAATGGGAAAGGGACTTGAATATTCACTTCTCATCTGAGGAACAACTCCTTTTTAAAATACCGCACGTATCTTCAAGATGCACCAGAATCCAGGAAAATGGATATAAAGTGTTAACTAGATGGTACAAAACGCCTGACGTTACATGCCGTTTCAGCAGTAATGACTCTGACGCCTGTTGGAGATGTGGAGAAGAACGGGGAACAATGTACCATATTTGGTGGACTTGTCCTCTGATCTTTGACTGGTGGAACAATATTTTTTTAAAATGCAACAAAATTTGCAACTCAAATGTCACCCTGTCACCGGTTTTAGCTCTACTGGGACTGCAATATGACCATAAGACAAATCTCCCCCCCCTTTTCAAGATCTTAATTGTAGCCGCCCGTCTCCTAATCCCTACACATTGGCTATCAACAATTACCCCCTCTCTGGATCACTGATTCAATAAAGTTGACTCTATACATAGATTTGAGGAGATAGCAGCTTGGGAAAACAGATCCCACCACAAATTTATTACTCTCTGGGAAAAATGGAGATACTACAGAGGCTTCCATGGATAAAATCATCCTCACTACCTTGCTTCACAGTATTCTTTATAACTGTGGCCCTTCTCTAATTTACGGATAAGAACTCCATATAATATAGCTCTGTTTACATACATCCTTTTTGTTGTTATGTTGCTTATTGCTTACTAATTGTCACTAAACAATTTATGTAAAACAATTTATGTATAACGGGAGCTCACACCTACCTCTTTTCACTGAATTGAAGTAACTGTAACTGATATTTATTTTGCAATAAAGCTTTTAAAAAAAAAAAAAAGTTTTTCAACTTAATAGATTGCGATCACACTCCCTACACTATCTGTTCCCTCCTAAGCGCAGCTCTCCCTTACTAATAATGAGCCGAACACGCGGCATCGGGTGCTATATAGCACCTGATCATGTGTTTCGGCCAGTCAAGGCTACAGCATTACAGTGATGGCAGTACTTACCTGCACGTTTATTGGCTGCATAGCAGCCAAGAAACGTGCGGGGAGGAGACTCAATCATGGCGCTCGGCCAAGTACCTCCATGTGTCGAGCATAGCGATGCTGGAGCCGAAGACACCAGTATTATAGAAAGTGCATGCTGGGAGGGTTCTGTTATAAATTTTGCACTGGGGCCCAGAATCTTCAAATTACACTTCTGGCTGGAGGGAAGGGGTAGGTGTCACGACCGCTATCCCAGCAGCAGTTGTGTCGCACCAGACGGAGGGGAAGGGGGACCCTTATCTACGGATGGGGAATAGAATGGCCACCCCTGACTAACCCTAAGCTGGCACCTGTCTGCCCTGATACCCTAGACAGGGTGTGAACCCGTGCGGCGAGCAGTATGCCTAAACCCTCAGTCGCCCTAACAAGACTGGACTGGGGAAAGGCCGATGGGAGCGCTAGTCACCATCACTCACATCTAGGAAAACAACAGGGGAAGACAGCAACAAACAAACAACAGCAGAGATAGACTTATCCAGTCACGAGCAGAGAAGGCGATCCCAAACACGACAGTCCACGCCGAAGAGCTCCACAGCAACACCATCAAACGATCTCCTACCAAGGTCAGAGTAGCACTGGAAGTAAGGACTATATCTGGCAATGACTGCAAGTGAAAGTGAAACTAATATAGTAGCTGGGAGTGGCAGACAGGACTCACCTGAGAAGGATGCCTACAAACTCCCAGTCAGGACAAAAAGGTTCACAAGGCAAAACCCAGATGACATACCCTGAACCACGGAGCAAACTCACAAGCTATCGCGAGTAGCAAGTCGCTGCGACTCTCTCCTCCCAGACCTGTCTGGATCAGTCACAGTCGTGACAGTAGGTCAAGAATTTTGCATGGGGGGGGTTGCCGTTTCAATTTTTGCCTCAGGCAGCAGAAAGGCTAGGTGCCCCCCTGCCCCTTCCCACAAAGCACTGAGGGAAGGGGAAACCCAAGCTGAACTCTTGCAACAGTGCCCATGAGCCTTTAGCTACGTTCCTCATTAGAATCCGTCTTTCAGGGCAATTGGATCAGCTTCATTTTGGCTCGAATGGATTTGGATGTGTGTGGCAGGCGCAGCACTATGGAGTGCCTTTTGTGCTGTGGCATCAGAAGAATTTTGATATCTCTGACTTTTTATTCTAACCAGACTGTCTATTACTCTGTAATTCCTCTAGCGCCGTTCTATGGAAGCAGTAGGTTTAAAGAGGACCTTTCACCAGAAGAAAGCCTCTAAACTGACTATACAGAAGTGTAGAGCGGCGCTCAGGGATCCCGCTGCACTTATTGTTATCCCCGGGTGCCGCTCCGTTCTCCGGTTATAGCCTCCGGTATGTTTGTAGTTAGGCTCCACCCACTTGATCCTGCCGCGGTCTTCTTCTCCTATGCTGTAGCGCTGGCCAATCGCAGCGCTTAGCTCATAGCCTGGCTATGAGCTGAGCGCTGAGATTGGCCAGCGCTACAGCATAGGAGAAGACGACCGCGGCAGGATCAAGTGGGTGGAGCCTAACTACAAACATACCGGAGGCTATAACCGGAGAACGGAGCGGCGCCCGGGGATAACAGTAAGTGCAGCGGGAGCGGCGCCCGGGGATAACAGTAAGTGCAGCGGGATCCCTGGGCGCCGCTCTACACTTCTGTATAGTCAGTTTAGAGGCTTTCTTCTGGTGAAAGGTCCTCTTTAAAGAGCACACCAAATCCTTGAAATAACTTGTTTATTAACTTCAACTTTTCTTTATATATAACAATGCCGCCTCCGCAGCAGATAGTCCATGTACAAAACACGTGTTGAATAAAGTATCATAGAATGGCGATATGCATAAGATGGTGGTTCAACTGTTTAATCTTGTCATTCAACATAAAATGGTGGATATATTTTTCTCTTGAGTATCTGTACTCTCACTTTAAGTTATTTAAGCACTTTATGATCTCTCTGAGAGGTATATCTGAGGTTCACCAATAGTTTACTTGCTCTACTTGGTTTGCAGTTGGCTCTATACAGCTGCTTATGATCTGCATTTGTATGCAATTTGTTTGGATTGTATGATTGTATGGCTCAGTAGTTCATTTGTGTGGTGGAACTGTAAGTAAGCAGACATAAAACCAGTTCAGTATACAGTTCTAATCACTATATTAACAGTAGGAACATTATATAACTGTTTTAAATACCTATTTTGGCCTCTTGCTTCCATAAAACACAGCTCTTAGTGCAGTGTGTATCTGTTCAGCTCCTCTCTCTGGTGAATTATTCCAGCAGCTCCTGCTAGGGGAATTTCCCACACACGCTGTGTGTGAGGCTGGCTTTAATTGGTCAAAACTCCTGGGCTGTGTGAGGCTAGTGTAACAGTCCTACAGGCTCACCTGAGTCGAGGACCGCTGGCTGGAGGTAGGAGTGGAGCCCAGTGGCAAGGACCGCAGGCAGGTAGTAGGTGCAGGAAGTCTGGCAGAGGCGTAGTCGGTAGGCAGGCGGTGGGTCAGGGCAGGCGGCAGAAAGCGTGGTCAGACAATCCGGATGGCAACAGTGGTAGCAGTTCAGTAGGTAGGGACAAAGCAGAAGAGTAGTCGGTAGGCAGGCGGTGGGTCAGGGCAGGCGGCAGTAAGCGTGGTCAGACAATCCGGATGGCAACGGTGGTAGCAGTTCAGTAGGTAGGGACAAAGCAGAAGAGTAGTCGGTAGGCAATTCCTGGTCAGCAGTGGACTTCCAGTAGTAGCAAGAGCAGCAGATAAGGAGAAGCTTGATCAAGGCTCAGGAGCTCAATAATCAGCTAGCTAGAGTGCAAGGGGCTGGACTTATATAGGGAAGTACCAGGTGTGGGGAATCAAGGGTGATGAGCAAGGCTTGGCAAGACTGAGGTTACATAATAGGTTTCAGGGAGGAATGTCCAGAGAGGACGGTAGCCTAGTAAGAAGGGCTACCGCCTGGGATGTGGCTGGTCACGGGTTCGAATCCCGACAGCTAGCTAGCATCGGTCAAGACACCTGCTTAGCAACAACAGTTTAACTCTATGCTTTCTGTTGTGTCTGCTGTGTCATTGAGCTTACCTTACATTATATAATGAATCTTAAAGGCACATTATCTTTTTCTGCTTCTGTGGACACAAAATATAACTATTACATGACATCCAAACATGAAGTCACTGTAAATAACTGCTTTTATCTTTAACACACTGTTACGGTATAACCCGGTATAGTGAGGGTTAATACCGTTCAGGAATTCACCTGGCGAAGAGAGCAGCAACCCACAAACACCTAATTGGAACCATGCGAAATCCACCTTTCCGGGAACAGACAAAAGAATATTCCAAAGTAGCAATTCCCCCCCCCCCTCCCAAGTACGAGACGAGGCTCCGTATCGATGGTTAAACAGGAATCTTTTTTGACCACACAAGCATTGCTTTTTATACACATTTTCCAACAAGGGTACCACACCTGTGGACCTGGTTGGGAACTGAGGACATAACATAGCAGCCGATCCTTTACAGTTTTACAGTTTAAACGCAAAAACTATACATTCAACAAACACAATGGCATTGCCTGTGATGCAATCAATAACAGAATAGGCATTGTCTGTGACGCAATTAACAACACAATGGCATTGCCTGTGACATATTTAACAAACACAATGGACTCTGCCTATGATATATTTACCAAACACAATGGACTTATTTACTCACAGGCATAAAATACAAAATTTTCCCAACCACAGAAAACACCCCAAAACACCACATATCCCCATAAACGCTACATCTCCTGATAGCCTCGATTTGGGTGAACAAGAGCATAAAAATAGATAAAACACAAAGTACGGAACCGAATAGTGACACATAACATCTCCAGATAGCTTGGATCTGAGCGCACATTTCCATGCTGGGTGGCCGGCCGTTCGGTAGTTCTTCGGTAGAAAACAAGGGAAAACATGAGGCCTGTACGGGCAAGGCAACAGCCAAGCAAACAAACAAATGGAGGGAGATTACAAGCAATCCGTAGTCAGATGGTTCTGTCACACAGCTCCCTCCTTGTGGGACACTCCGGCAGACCCGGCTTGATCCTTCTTGGGTCAACTAGGGGATGTCCGGAACTCGGGGGCCAAAGAGACATCTGTTTGTCGGGACAACCCATCAGCATTGCCATTCTGCTTACCGGGTCTATAACTGATTGTAAAATTGTAAGGTTGCAGGGCCAGACTCCACTGTAGCAACCTGCCATTGTCCCCGGAGACCCGGTTAAGCCAGACCAATGGGTTGTGGTCCGTGATAGGAGACAATTCCTGCCTGTACAGGTAGGGGGTTAACTTTTTCAGTGCCCAGACCAGGGCCAAACAATCTTTCTCTACTGCCGCACAACTCACTTCTTGAGGTAGTAACTTTCTACTGAGATATGCGACAGGGTGCTCTACTCCATACTCCCCGACTTGGCTCAGCACAGCCCCCAGTCCAAACATGGAAGCATCTGTATTAACGAGGAAAGGTTTGTTAGGGACTGGGGCAGCCAAGACTGGAGCATTTACAAGAGCCTGCTTCAGAGTCTGAAACGCGGCTTCACAAGCTGGAGACCACAGGACTTGCTTAGGTAAGTTTTTCTTAGTCAGGTCCGTCAGGGGCTTAGCTATGGCACTGTAGTCAGGGACAAAATGTCTATAGTACCCTGCCATCCCCACGAAGGCTAGCACCTGGGTCTTAGTGATAGGTGTGGGCCAGTTAGCCACTGCCTGTACCTTGGCTGGCTCCGGTCTCTGGTTTCCACACCCCACTCGGTGACCCAGGTAATGCACTTCAGCCATACCCAGATGGCACTTATCTGGCATCAAGGTCAGGCCAGAGGCCCGAATCTTATCCAGGACTACCCCTACATGGACCATGTGTTCTTCCCCCATAGACCACAATGTCATCCAGGTATGCACAGGCAAATACCTGGAAGCCACCATAAGTTGGAAGGTAGGTGGGGTATTCTTCATCCCAAATGGCATGAATCGGAATTGGTACAAGCCAAATTGTCACTACCAGAGCTTTGAGACGTTCTCACAGCTCTGTTTCTCCACCCATGTGATGATGTCACTACTAGAGCTTGGAGGACTTCTCACTGCTCTGTTTCTCCGCCCCTGTGATGAGCTCTTTACTTTCTGTTTCCTTCCTCCCAGCTGTTCCTCCTGCGTTTGATTTCCCTGCCTTTAAATCACCCCTCCTCCTTTTGTAGGCTGTGGATTATATTTCTCATTTGAGTTGTAGCTCTTGCTTGAGTATCTTCCCTTGTATGCTATCCTTTCACTGGACCTGTGTTCTGCTGCAGCAAGTACTCCGGATATTGCCAGCCTGTCTTTGGATCCGTCTTCACTGCGGCTGCAGCTCCTTCAGCTAAGTGTGCAGACATTGTAGTGTATCTGTGTGTTTTCTGACTGGATCCGAGGCGACCACGGTTCCCTCCATATACTGAGCAGGGCATCGGTGGCCGTGCCCCTTCCACTATTGTAGGGGTTACAGTGGTCATCAGTCTTAGGTACGTGGGCATGCCTCGTTCCACCATTTGGATCCGGGCATGGGCTTAGCAGCATAGGGAGAGCTTTGAGGGTCTGACAGGGGTCACCCTTTATCCTCCCTAGTTTGGGTTCGGTCAGTAGCTCTATTTTCTGTGCATGCTCTTGTTGCTCACATACAGCCGTGACATTATAATCCACCAAAACCGTCTTTTTTGACATGGATCCGCTTTCTGGCCTGGTTGACCGCATGCAGGGTCTTTCTTTGGAGGTAGCGGAGCTCCGTCAATCTATGACTCAGCTTCAAGCATTGGGCTCTGCTCCGGCCCATGGAGTCTGTTGCGAGCCAAAGGTCTCACTTCCGGAAACGTTCTCCGGGGGCAGTGAGAGTTTTGTTCGCTTCAGAGAGGCATGCAAACTCCATTTTTGCTTGTGTCCCCATTCCTCTGGTAATCAGGAGCAGAGGGTGAGGATTGTCATCTCCCTGCTCAGGGGTAATGCTCAGACTTGGGCTTTTTCGCTGCCATCAGGGGATCCCTCCCTTCGATCCGTGGAAGGATTTTTAGTGGCCCTGGGGCAGATATATGATGACCCGGATCGTGTTGCTCTGGCCGAATCTAACTTACGTTTTTTATGCCAGAACAAACTGTCTGCGGAGCTTTATTGTTCTGAATTTCGGAGATGGGCAGCTGATTCAGGTTGGAATGATGCTGCACTCCGGAGTCAGTTCTGTCATGGTCTCTCAGAGAGTTTGAAAGATGCGTTTGCTTTCCATGAGAGACCAACGTCCTTAGAGTCTGCCATGTCATTGGCGGTACGCCTTGACAGGCGTCTAAGAGAAAGAAACGAGACCTCTCTGTCCAGCCATTGTCAGTCTAGGGGCAGTGGTGTGGACTCATTCAGTGTGCAGGGGCCTCATCCTGTCTCAGTCCCCTCTGAGGAGGAGCCCATGCAGCTAGGTCGACTTGCCCCTGATAAAAGAGGATTTAGTCCTCAGAGTATGGTGTGTTTTTGTTGTGGGGGCATAGGTCATTTGGCAAATGTTTGTCCGTCTAGGAGATTCTTGAACTGTACTAAGAGCAATAATAAGAGAAAAACCTCAAAAGGTAAATCATCAAACTCTGCTTCATCTGCTACTTTGGGCAAAGTTGATGTAGGAATTGATGCTTTTCCTCTGACCTGCAGTTCCCGTTTTCTCCTGTCTGCCAGGGTGGCGCTAGAGAGCAAAGTAATTTCTTGTGAGATTTTTGTTGATAGTGGAGCGGCCGTCAATCTTATTGACACTCAATTTGTAGCCATGCATGGTTTTCAGGTTTGCACATTAGAAAAGGATATACCTGTTTTTGCTATTGACTCTGCTCCACTCTCACAGAGATCTCTGAAGGGCATTGTTCACAATATCCGGTTAGCTGTAGGTGACACTCATGTGGAGGATATATCTTGTTTTGTCCTTAACGGATTGCCTTCTCCTCTAGTTTTGGGGTTACCCTGGCTCACTAGACATAACCCCACTATTGATTGGCAAGGAAGGCAAATAAATGAGTGGAGTGACTTTTGTAGAGAGAATTGTCTCACAGTGACTTTTGCAGAGGTGTCTACTAAAACTGTGCCATCATTTCTCTCTGATTTCTCGGACGTGTTTTCCGAGAGCGGTGTTCAGGAGCTACCTCCTCACCGGGAGTTTGACTGTCCCATTAACCTCATTCCCGGCGCCAAGCTGCCAAAAGCTCGCCTCTACAATCTCTCACAACCGGAAAGAATCGCAATGCAAACCTAGATCCTCTCGATAAGGGGCATATTCGTCCCTCAAAATCACCTGTTGCCGCTGGTTTTTTTTTTTGTTAAAAAAAAGATGGCTCTCTGAGACCTTGGGGAGCTGAACTGTATTCGCGATCCCTATCCCCTTCCTCTGATCCCGGACCTCTTCAACCAAATTGTTGGGGAAAAGGTTTTTTCCAAATTGGATTTGAGAGGCGCGTACAACCTGGTCAGGGTCAGAGAGGGGGATGAATGGAAAACGGCCTTTAATACCCCTAACGGGCATTTCGAGAAATCTGTTATGCCTTTCGGCCTGATGAATGCTCCGGCCGTCTTTCAGCATTTTGTTAACAGTATTTTCTACCATTTAATGGGGAAATTTGTATTGGTGTATCTTGATAATATTTTGATTTTTTCCCCTGATGTTCAGACCCATCAGGATCATCTTTTTCAGGTTCTGCAGATTCTGCGGGAAAATAAATTGTACGCCAAGCTGGAGAAATGTCTTTTTATGGTATCGGAGATTCAATTTCTGGGTTTTCTCCTCTCTGCTTCTGGTTTTCGCATGGATCCGGAGAAGGTCCGTGCTGTACTTGAGTGGGAGCTTCCTGAGAATCAGAAGGCATTGATGTGCTTTCTGGGTTTTGCAAACTATTACAGAAAGTTCATTTTGAATTATTCCTCTGTTGTCAAACCCCTCACTGACATGACAAAAAAGGGGGCGGATTTTTCCTCTTGGTCGGAGGAGGCGCTTGCAGCTTTTTCTAAGATTAAAGAGAGTTTTGCATCTGCTCCCGTCTTGGTGCATCCCGATGTTTCCTTACCTTTTATTGTTGAGGTGGATGCTTCCGAGGTGGGTGTGGGTGCGGTTTTGTCCCAGGGCCCTTCTCCTGCCAAATGGCGACCCTGTGCCTTTTTCTCTAAAAAACTCTCTCCGGCAGAGAAAAACTATGATGTGGGAGATAGGGAGTTGTTGGCCATCAAGTTGGCTTTCGAGGAATGGCGCCATTGGTTGGAGGGGGCCAGGCACCCTATCACCGTTTTTACCGACCATAAGAATCTGGCATACTTGGAGTCGGCCAGGCGTATGAATCCGAGACAGGCCAGATGGTCTCTGTTCTTCTCCAGATTCAATTTTGTTGTTACATTCCGCCCTGGGATCAAAAATGTGAAGGCTGATGCTCTCTCTCGCTGTTTTCCGGGAGGAGGAAACTCCGAGGACAAGGGTCCCATTTTGGCGGAGGGGCTAGTTGTCTCTGCTCTATATTCTGCTTTGGAGACCGAGGTCCAGGGTGCCCAGACTGAGGCACCTGCCCGTTGTCCTTCTGGGAAGTTGTTTGTGCCTCCTGAGTTACGTCACAAACTCTTCAAGGAGCATCATGATACTGTTCTTGCTGGTCACCCCGGGAGTAGAGCCACGGTAGATCTCATTGCTCGGAGATTTTGGTGGCCGGCTCTTCGTAAGTCGGTGGAGGGTTTTGTGGCTGCTTGTGAGACGTGCGCTCGCGCTAAGGTCCCTCGTTCACGGCCTTCAGGTTCCCTTCTCCCATACCTTCCCATCCTTGGACACACCTGTCCATGGACTTTATCACGGATCTTCCTCGTTCCTCAGGGAAGTCGGTGATCCTGGTGGTGGTGGACCGTTTTAGCAAGATGGCTCATTTCGTACCTTTCCCTGGTTTACCCACTGCTAAAACGTTGGCGCAAGCTTTTGTCGACCATATTGTTAAATTGCATGGCATTCCCTCTGATATTGTTTCCGATAGAGGCACGCAGTTTGTGTCCAGATTCTGGAAGGCTTTCTGTTCTCGCCTGGGGGTTCGGCTGTCCTTCTCTTCTGCTTTTCACCTGCAGTCGAATGGTCAGACTGAGCGCCTCAATCAGAATCTGGAGACATACACTGCGTGCAGAATTATTAGGCAAATGAGTATTTTGACCACATCATCCTCTTTATGCATGTTGTCTTACTCCAAGCTGTATAGGCTCGAAAGCCTACTACCAATTAAGCATATTAGGTGATGTGCATCTCTGTAATGAGAAGGGGTGTGGTCTAATGACATCAACACCCTATATTACGTGTGCATAATTATTAGGCAACTTCCTTTCCTTTGGCAAAATGGGTCAAAAGAAGGACTTGACAGGCTCAGAAAAGTCAAAAATAGTGAGATATCCTGCAGAGGGATGCAGCACTCTTAAAATTGCAAAGCTTCTGAAGTGTGATCATCGAACAATCAAGCGTTTCATTTAAAATAGTCAACAGGGTCGCAAGAAGCGTGTGGAAAAACCAAGGCGCAAAATAACTGCCCATGAACTGAGAAAAGTCAAGCGTGCAGCTGCCAAGATGCCACTTGCCACCAGTTTGGCCATATTTCAGAGCTGCAACATCACTGGAGTGCCCAAAAGCACAAGGTGTGCAATACTCAGAGACATGGCCAAGGTAAGAAAGGCTGAAAGACGACCACCACTGAACAAGACACACAAGCTGAAACGTCAAGACTGGGCCAAGAAATATCTCAAGACTGATTTTTCTAAGGTTTTATGGACTGATGAAATAAGAGTGAGTCTTGATGGGCCAGATGGATGGGCCCGTGGCTGGATTGGTAAAGGGCAGAGAGCTCCAGTCCGACTCAGACGCCAGCAAGGTGGAGGTGGAGTACTGGTTTGGGCTGGTATCATCAAAGATGAGCTTGTGGGGCCTTTTCGGGTTGAGGATGGAGTCAAGCTCAACTCCCAGTCCTACTGCCAGTTTCTGGAAGACACCTTCTTCAAGCAGTGGTACAGGAAGAAGTCTGCATCCTTCAAGAAAAACATTATTTTCATGCAGGACAATGCTCCATCACACGCGTCCAAGTACTCCACAGCGTGGCTGGCAAGAAAGGGTATAAAAGAAGAAAATCTAATGACATGGCCTCCTTGTTCACCTGATCTGAACCCCATTGAGAACCTGTGGTCCATCATCAAATGTGAGATTTACAAGGAGGGAAAGCAGTACACCTCTCTGAACAGTGTCTGGGAGGCTGTGGTTGCTGCTGCACGCAATGTTGATGGTGAACAGATCAAAACACTGACAGAATCCATGGATGGCAGGCTTTTGAGTGTCCTTGCAAAGAAAGGTGGCTATATTGGTCACTGATTTGTTTTTGTTTTGTTTTTGAATGTCAGAAATGTATATTTGTGAATGTTGAGATGTTATATTGGTTTCACTGGTAAAAATAAATAATTGAAATGGGTATATATTTGTTTTTTGTTAAGTTGCCTAATAATTATGCACAGTAATCGTCACCTGCACACACAGATATTCCCCTAAAATAGCTAAAACTAAAAACAAACTAAAAACTACTTCCAAAAATATTCAGCTTTGATATTAATGAGTTTTTTTGGTTCATTGAGAACATGGTTGTTGTTCAATAATAAAATTAATCCTCAAAAATACAACTTGCCTAATAATTCTGCACTCCCTGTATTTGCGCTGTTTTGTGGCAAAGAACCAGGAGGATTAGTGGTCATTTCTCCCTCTTGCTGAGTTTGCTCTGAACAACCGTCGTCAGGAATCTTCTGATAAGTCACCATTCTTTGGTGCATATGGGTTCCATCCGCAGTTTGGGACATTCTCGGGAGGGGCTCTTTCTGGTTTACCTGAGGAGGAGAGATTTTCCTCGTCTTTGTCTACCATTTGGCAAAAGATTCAGAGTAATCTTAGAAAGATGAGTGAGAAGTATAAGCGTGTGGCTGATAAGAGACGTGTGCCTGGTCCGGACCTGAATGTGGGTGATCTGGTGTGGTTGTCTACAAGAAATATTAAACTGAAGGTTCCCTCCTGGAAATTGGGTCCCAAGTTTATTGGGCCTTATAAAATCTTGTCAGTCATCAATCCTGTTGCCTTCCGTCTTGATCTTCCACGGGTTTGGAAGATACATAATGTATTTCACAGATCTCTCTTAAAACCATATGTCCAGCCCACGGTACCCTCCTCTTTGCCTCCTCCTCCGATTTTGGTTGATGGCAATCTGGAGTTTGAGGTTTCCAGAATTGTGGACTCTCGCATTGTCCGCGGTTCTCTTCAGTACCTCGTTCATTGGAAGGGTTATGGTCCTGAGGAGAGGATGTGGGTTCCGGTGTCGGACATTAAAGCCACTCGCCTCATCAAGGCATTTCATAGGGCTCATCCTGAGAAGGTGGGTCCTGGGTGTCCGGAGTCCACCCGTAGAGGGGGGGGTACTGTCACTACCAGAGCATTGAGACGTTCTCACAGCTCTGTTTCTCCACCCCTGTGATGATGTCACTACTAGAGCTTGGAGGACTTCTCACTGCTCTGTTTCTCCGCCCCTGTGATGAGCTCTTTACTTTCTGTTTCCTTCCTCCCAGCTGTTCCTCCTGCGTTTGATTTCCCTGCCTTTAAATCACCCCTCCTCCTTTTGTAGGCTGTGGATTATATTTCTCATTTGAGTTGTAGCTCTTGCTTGAGTATCTTCCCTTGTATGCTATCCTTTCACTGGACCTGTGTTCTGCTGCAGCAAGTACTCCGGATATTGCCAGCCTGTCTTTGGATCCGTCTTCACTGCGGCTGCAGCTCCTTCAGCTAAGTGTGCAGACATTGTAGTGTATCTGTATGTTTTCTGACTGGATCCGAGGCGACCACGGTTCCCTCCATATACTGAGCAGGGCACCGGTGGCCGTGCCCCTTCCACTATTGTAGGGGTTACAGTGGTCATCAGTCTTAGGTACGCGGGCATGCCTCGTTCCACCATTTGGATCCGGGCATGGGCTTAGCAGCATAGGGAGAGCTTTGAGGGTCTGACAGGGGTCACCCTTTAGCCTCCCTAGTTTGGGTACGGTCAGTAGCTCTATTTTCTGTGCATGCTCTTGTTGCTCACATACAGCCGTGACACAAATGCGGTGACGAAGCCCGACTTGGGGATAGCATCCTCTGCCAGGGGAATCTGCCAATAGCCTTTACACAGGTCTGTTGTAGTCAGATAACGTCCCCTGGCGATACGATCTAGTAATTCGTCTACCAGGGGCATCGGGTAGGCGTCAGTGGTGGTCTTCTCGTTGAGCCGTCTGTAGTCCACACAGAACTGAGTGGTCCCATCTTTCTTGGGCACCAGGACTACAGGCGAAGACCAAGGACTGTCGGAGGGCTTGATGACCCCAAGCTGGGTCATCTCCTGTATCTCCTTCCGCATTCCTTCTCGCACTGCTTCCGGGATACGGCAAGGGGGCTGTCGGAGGGGAGTCTGTCCGGGGATCTCTACTCTATGTACAGCCAGGGTCGTATAGCCCGGCTCTTGGGAGAAAGTCGCCTGTTTCTCCCACAGCAGCCTCTGAGCCTGTTCCTTTTCCGCAGGGCTTAACCTGTCCCCTAGCTGTACAAGGCTCGTCAAGTCAGTCTGGGGATACCTTTTCAGTAAGTCGGGTAGAGGTAACCATTCTGAGTCATCTGCAGCCAGAGCACACACTGCAGCGACATCCTCCTGTCTCTCCTGGTGCTCTTTCAGCATGTTCACATGAACAGCTGGCAACGACATAGGTAGTGTCACATACCTGGGCTACTACCTAGTACGGGGCCTGCCAAGATGCTTGCATCTTGTCTGTCTTCACAGGTTTGAGCACTAAAACTCTCTGCCCAACCTGGAAGACCCGCTGCCGGTCACCCCGATCATACCACCTCTCCTGTTTCCCCTGGGCCACCTGGAGATTCTCTCTGACCATCAGAGACAGTTGCTCCATGCGGTCCCTGAGTTCCAGAACATATGTCACTATGTGGGTCCCCTCCTGCTCTGTCTCTCCCTCCCATTGTCCTCTAATGAGATCTAGGGGTTCGCGGACCCTTCTCCTATAGAGCAACTCGAAGGGAGATAACCCAATAGATTCCTGGGGTACCTCTCTGTAGGCAAATAACAGGTGAGGCAGGAATCTCTCCCAGTCTCTGCAAGTGTCTGCAAAGGTCCTCAGCATTTGTTTGAGGGTGCCCTAAAAGCGCTCGCAGAGACTGTTAGTCTGTGGGTGGTAAGGTGAACTAAGCAGTGGGTTAATACCGCATACCTTCCACAGCTGCTGCGTGAGCACAGCAGTAAATTGGGTTCCCTGGTCAGAGATAATCTCCTTAAGGAACCCCACTCTAGTAAAGATCTTAACCAGGGCATCAGCTACTGTCTCTGCCTCTATGTTGGCCAGAGCTACTGCCTCTGGGTAACGGGTTGCATAGTCCACCATGGTGAGAATATATTTCTTCCCGGATGGACTAGCCCTGGCCAGTGGACCCACGATTAGGGATGAGCGAACCCGAACTGTATAGTTCGGCTTTGTACCGAATTTTGGGGTGTTCGTGACACGGACCCGAACATTTTATGTAAAAGTCTGGGTTCGGGTTCGGTGCTTTCTTGGCGCTTTTTGAAAGGCTGCAAAGCAGCCAATCAACAAGCGTCATACTACTTTCCCTAAGAGGCCATCACAGCCATGCCTACTATTGGCATGGCTGTGATTGGCCAGTGCAGCATGTGACCCAGCCTCTATTTAAGCTGGAGTCACATAGCGCTGCACGTCACTCCGCTCTGATCAGTGTAGGGATAGGATGCAGCTGCTGCTGTTAGGGCCAGATTAGGCAGGGATTTACTCATCAAAAACACTTAATGAAGTGATCGATCTACAGCTGTGTATCATTCAACTTCTGCTAGTTAATTGCTCATTGTTTTTAGGCTGCCAAGAGCGTTTTTCTGTCACTTTTTTCTGGGGTGATCGGCGGCCATTTTGTGTCTTGTGGTGCGCCAGCACAAGCTGCCACCAAGTCCATTTAACCATCAATAGTGTGTTTTTATTTTTGCTATATCCTACATCAAGGGCTTGGCTGTGCTTGCTATTTTATTGAGGGGTGAAATACAATTGCCAAAATAGCAGTACCCTAAATCTGGTGTTTCAGCTGTGGCTAGCCAATTGTAATACTGTCTGCTGTCTGGCAAAGGATATATTTTTTTCTGGCGTAAAATTCAATTCCCAAAATAGCAATACCCTAAATCTGGTGTTCCAGCTGTGGCAGAACAAGTTTTCTAGTGTCCGTCAAAGCACAGTTTTTGTTCTGGGTTGAAATTCAATTCCCAAAATAGCAATTCCCTAAATCAGTGATTTCTGCTGTAGCAGGCCAAGTTTAAATCTATCCATAAAAGGGTATATTACATTGAAGGTGCAAATTCAAGTGCTGATAGGGTCATCCTCAATAACTTCACACGCTACCGTGCATCTCCAAGTGTAATTCTGTCCGTAAAGGGATACCTGTCATCCAGGGCCTAAATACTAGGCCTACAATTTATATTCAGCTAAATCTGTGGTTACTGTTGTGCCTGTATTAGTGTAATACGGTACCTAAATAGATAGCCAGATAGTGTTAGGTGCCTGTAAAAAAAGGCCTGAATTTGAATTCAATACATTAGGCCAAATAATTTTTTTCCTATTGTGGTGAACGGTAACAAAAGGAAAACATCTAGCAAGGGACGCAGACGCGGACATGGTCGTGGTGGTGTTAGTGGACCCTCTGGTGCTGGGAGAGGACGTGGCCGTTCTGCCACAGCCACACGTCCTAGTGTACCAACTACCTCAGGTCCCAGGAGACGCCAGAATTTACAGCGATATTTGGTGGGGCCCAATGCCATTCTAAGGATGGTAAGGCCTGAGCAGGTACAGGCGTTAGTCAATTGGGTGGCCGACAGTGGATCCAGCACGTTCACATTATCTCCCACCCAGTCTTCTGCAGAAAGCACACAGATGGCACCTGAAAACCAAGCCCATCAGTCTGTCACATCACCCCCATGCATATCAGGGAAAGTGTCTGAGCCTCAACTTATGCAGCAGTCTCTTATGCTGTTTGAAGACTCTGCTGGCAGGGTTTCCCAAGGGCATCCACCTAGCCCTTCCCCAGCGGTGGAAGACGTAGAATGCACTGACGCACAACCGCTTATGTTTCCTGATGATCAGGACATGGGAATACCACCTCAGCACGTCTCTGATGATGATGAAACACAGGTGCCAACTGCTGCGTCTTTCTGCAGTGTGCAGACTGAACAGGAGGTCAGGGAGGAAGACTGGGTGGAAGACGATGCAGGGGACGATGCGGTCCTAGACCCCACATGGAATGAAGGTCGTGCCACTGACTTTCAGAGGAAGAGGCAGTGGTGAGACCGTGCCAACAGCGTAGCAAAAGAGGGAGCAGTGGGCAAAAGCAGAACACCCGCCGCCAAGAGAGTTCGCCTGCTACTGGCCACCGCCACCTGGGACCGAGCACCCCAAAGGCAGCTTCAAGGAGTTCCCTGGCTTGGCAGTTCTTCAAACAATGGGCTGACGACAAGACCCGAGTGGTTTGCACGCTGTGCCATCAGAGCCTGAAGCAAGGCATTAACGTTCTGAACCTTAGCACAACCTGCATGACCAGGCATCTGCATGCAAAGCATGAACTGCAGTGGAGTAAACACTTTAAAAACAAGGAACTCACTCAGGTTCCCCCTGCTACCTCTTCTGCTGCTGCCTCGGCCTCTTCCTCCGCCTCTGGAGGAACGTTGGCACCTGCCGCCCAGCAAACAGAGGTTGTACCACCAACACCACCACCTCCGTCACCAAGCATCTCCACCATGTCACACTGCAGCGTTCAGCTCTCCATCTCACAAACATTTGAGAGAAAGTGTAAATTCCCACCTAGCCACCCTCGATCCCTGGCCCTGAATGCCAGCATTTCTAAACTACTGGCCTATGAAATGCTGTCATTCAGGCTGGTGGACACAGACAGCTTCAAACAGCTCATGTTGCTTGCTGTCCCACAGTATGTTGTTCCCAGCCGCCACTACTTCTCCAAGAGAGCCGTGCCTTCCCTGCACAACCAAGTATCCGATAAAATCAAGTGTGCACTGCGCAACGCCATCTGTGGCAAGGTCCACCTAACCACAGATACGTGGACCAGTAAGCACGGCCAGGGACGCTATATCTCCCTAACTGCACACTGGGTAAATGTAGTGGCGGCTGGGCCCCAGCGGAGAGATCTTTGGCGCACGTCCTTCCGCCGCCAAGGATCGCAGGGCAACATTCTTTGCCTCCTGTAGCCTCCTACTCGGCTTCCTCCTCCTCTTCTTCCACCTGCTCATCCAGTCAGCCACACACCTTCACCACCAACTTCAGCACAGCCCGGAGTAAACGTCAGCAGGCCATTCTGAAACTCATATGTTTGGGGGACAGGCCCCACACCGCGCAGGAGTTGTGGCGGGGTATTGAACAACAGACCGACGAGTGGTTGCTGCCGGTGAGCCTCAAGCCCGGCCTGGTGGTGTGCGATAATGGGCGAAATCTCGTCGCAGCTCTGGAACTAGCCGGTTTGACGCACATCCCTTGCCTGGCGCATGTGCTGAATTTGGTGGTGCAGAAGTTCATTCACAACTACCCCGACATGTCAGAGCTGCTGCATAAAGTGCGGGCCGTCTGTGCGCGCTTCTGGCGTTCACATCCTGCCGCTGCTCGCCTGTCTGCGCTACAGTGCAACTTTGGCCTTCCCGCTCACCGCCTCATATGCGACGTGCCCACCAGGTGGAACTCCACCTTGCACATGCTGGACAGACTGTGCGAGCAGCAGCAGGCCATAGTGGAGTTTCAGCTGCAGCACGCACGGGTCAGTCGCACTGCGGAACAGCACCACTTCACCACTAACTACTGGGCCTCCATGCGAGACCTGTGTGCCCTGTTGCGCTGTTTCGAGTTCTCCACCAACATGGCCAGTGGCGATGACGCCGTTATCAGCGTTACAATACCACTTCTATGTCTCCTTGAGAAAACACTTAGGGCGATGATGGAAGAGGAGGTGGCCCAGGAGGAGGAGGAGGAGGAAGAGGGGTCATTTTTAGCACTTTCAGGCCAGTCTCTTAGAAGTGATTCGAAGGGAGGTTTTTTGCAACAGCAGAGGCCAGGTACAAATGTGGCCAGACAGGGCCCACTACTGGAGGACGAGGAGGACGAGCATGAGGAGGAGGTGGAGGAGGATGAGGATGAAGCATGTTCACAGCGGGGTGGCACCCAACGCAGCTCGGGCCCATCACTGGTGCGTGGCTGGGGGGAAACTGAGGACGATGACGATACGCCTCCCACAGAGGACAGCTTGTCCTTACCTCTGGGCAGCCTGGCACACATGAGCGACTACATGCTGCAGTGCCTGCGCAACGACAGCAGAGTTGCCCACATTTTAACGTGTGCGGACTACTGGGTTGCCACCGTGCTGGATCCCCGGTACAAAGACAATGTGCCCACCTTACTTCCTGCACTGGAGCGTGATAGGAAGATGCGCGAGTACAAGCGCACGTTGGTAGACGCGCTACTGAGAGCATTCCCAAATGTCAAAGGGGAACAAGTGGAAGCCCAAGGCAAAGGCAGAGGAGGACCAAGAGGTCGCTAACGCAGCTGTGTCACGGCCAGCTCCTCTGAGGGCAGGGTTAGCATGGCAGAGATGTGGAAAAGTTTTGTCACCACGCCACAGCTAACTGCACCACCACCTGATACGGAACGTGTTAGCAGGAGGCAGCATTTCACTAACATGGTGGAACAGTACGTGTGCACACCCCTCCACGTACTGACTGATGGTTCGGCCCCATTCAACTTCTGGGTCTCCAAATTGTCCACGTGGCCAGAGCTAGCCTTTTATGCCTTGGAGGTGCTGGCCTGCCCGGCGGCCAGCGTTTTGTCTGAACGTGTATTCAGCACGGCAGGGGGCGTCATTACAGACAAACGCAGCCGCCTGTCCACAGCCAATGTGGACAAGCTAAAAATGAACCAGGCATGGATCCCACAGGACCTGTCCATCCCTTGTGCAGATTAGACATTTATAACTACATCCCCTTAACAATATATTCTTGTACTCCAGGGAACTTCATTCAATCCTCTTTTTTTAATTTTACCATTATATTGCGGGGCAACCCAAAGTTGAATGAACCTCTCCTCCGTCTGGGTGCCGGGGCCTAAATATCTGACAGTGGCCTGTTCCAGTGGTGGATGACATGAAGCCTGATTCTCTGCAATGATACCTCTCTCCTCTGTCTGGGTGCCGGGGCCTAAATATCTGACAGTGGCCTGTTACAGTGGTGGGTGACATGAAGCCTGATTCTCTGCAATGGGACCTCTCTCCTCTGTCTGGGTGCCGGGGCCTAAATATCTGACAGTGGCCTGTTCCAGTGGTGGGTGACTTGAAGCCTGATTCTCTTCTATGGGACCTCTCTCCTCTGTCTGGGTGCCGGGACCTAAATATCTGACAGTGGCCTGTTCCAGTGGTGGGTGACATGAAGGCTGATTCTCTGCAATGGGACCTCTCTCCTCTGTCTGGGTGCCGGAGCTTAAATATCTGACCGTGGCCTGTTACAGTGGTGGGTGACATGAAGCCTGATTCTCTGCTATGGGACCTCTCTCCTCTGTCTGGGTGCCGGGGCCTAAATATCTGACAGTGGCCTGTTTTAGTGGTGGGTGACATGAAGCCTGGTTCTCTGCTATGGGACCTCTCTCCTCTGTCTGGGTGCCGGGGCCTAAATATCTGACAGTGGCCTGTTCCAGTGGTGGGTGACATGAAGCCTGATTCTCTGCTATGGAACCTCTCTCTAATTGATATTGGTTAATTTTTATTTTATTTTTATTTTTATTCATTTCCCTATCCACATTTGTTTGCAGGGGATTTACATTTTGCTGCCTTTTGCAGCCCTCTAGCCCTTTCCTGGGCTATTTTACAGCCTTTTTAGTGCCAAAAAGTTTGTGTCCCCATTGACTTCAATAGGGTTCGGGGCGAAGTTCGGGTCGAGTTCGGATCCCGAACCCGAACATTTTCGGGAAGTTCGGCCGAACATCCAGGTGTTCGCTCAACTCTACCCACGATGTCAACGGCTATGCGGGAAAAGGGCTTCCCAATAATAGGCATAGACATGAATCTAGCTTTTGGGTGGTCCCCCCGCTTACCTACCTGTTGGCATGTGTCGCACGTCCTACAATACTGTCCAACAGCCTGTTAAAGTTGGGCCAAAATTAATTCTGAGTAATCCTACGCCCTGTGCGACGTGACCCTAGATGTCCGGCTAATGGTACATCATGCCCGATTCGCAGAATCTCCAGCCAGTATTTCTGGGGCATCACCAGCTGGTGTTTCTGAGACGGGGCTTTAATTTTCTGGGATGGCTTGGAGATTTTATACAGTCTATCCCCCACCCACTCATAGTGTTCCCTGTCTGCCCCCTCTTCCCCGGAGTCTGCCTTAGCCCTATACTTGTATAAAGTCGGGTCCTCCCGGGTTTCCCTCCCAAATGCCTCAGGGGTATCCCAACCTAAGGGGGCTCGGTCCACAGTACATGTCTGGGGATGTGGTCTTACCTGGGTCTCAGCAGCAGGTGGGTCGGCTCCAGAAGCACGGGTCTGGGCACGGGTGGTCACAGCGTTGGCTTCAGCATGGCCTGTCGGGGCGTAAGCGGACACCAGGGGGGCCAAATCATTTCCCAATAATACATCAGCAGGTAAGTTCTTCATAGCTCCCACAGGAACATGTCCAGAGCCCACCCCCCAGTCCAGGTGGACCCGGGCCACAGGTAGCCTAAAAACTGTACCTCCAGCTACCCATACTGCCACTGGGTCCCCGGAGTGCTGACTCTCAGGGACAAGGTTCTTTTGTAAGAGAGTAATGGTAGCACCGGTGTCTCTCAATCCAGCGGCTGCTTTGCCGTTGACTCGAACTGACTGTCGGTGCTATTGCCGGTTGTCCTGGCTGGCTGCTTGCACTGGATTAGCCTCATGCAGGATACCCCAGCACTCTTCTTCCACACAATTTCGGTGGTTGTGGTTGTGGGTTCGTTGGATGGGGTGCGGCAGGTAGTGTTGTGTTGGTGGGGCGGCCACTTGTCTGTACTCGGTGCGAGAGGCAGCTTTGGGTCCTTTGGTATCCAGCTTGCAGTCATCAGAGTACTTATCCGTTAAGCGAGCTGCCTCTGGTAGGGTGAGCGGCTTTCTATCCTGGACCCATTCTCTTACCCCTGCAGTCAGTCTTTCGTAGAAATGTTCTAGCATGAACAACTGTAGCACCTCCTCCCCGGACACCACTTATTAGTGTCCCGGAACCTCCGCCGGTATGCCTCTGGGGTCGCAGCATACCTGACTAAGAGGGCTTCTTTAACAGACAGGTAACTTGTAATCTCCTCGTCTGGGATGGCTCGGAAGGCTTCGCTTGCCCGGCCGGATAGCTTCCCAGAGAGAATGGTGACCCACTCGTTTGCAGGTACCTGGTGTAGGGCACACTGTCTTTCAAAGTCAGCCAGGTACCCATCGATCTCCCCCTCCATTTTAACAAAGTTTTTAAATGCAGCGAAGTGTACCTTCTTCCTTCCATTAAAGTTAGGTACCTCCGCTGCTGCAGAACCTCTTTACTGAAGTGCCCGGTTGGCATCTACGGCTGCCATGACCCGGTCGACGATCTCTGGGGTCGGGTTGGGACCATAGTGTGCCAGCCTGATTTGGACTGCCCGGTCAAAGCTTGCTTCCTCGCGTGTCCATTCCGTGATGCTGGGCACGTTAACTCTCCCGGTTCCTTGTACTCCGTCCATCTCGACTAGCACTGCATTAATCTCACCCTTTTTCAGGTTACTGGTTTATCGTCCTTGGTGTTCCAGTAGATCCTTAAGGGTAGCACGCTTTAGTTTCTCATACGTTATTTTCATCGGTCTGGATTGTGTTGCTGACCTTCTGGGCTGTGAGGACCATCCCGCCGCTTGCCACCAGTTGTTGCAGTATAACCCGGTATAGTGAGGGTTAATACCATTTGGGCAATTCACCTGGCGAAGAGAACAGCAACCCACAAATGCTCGAATCCACCGAATTGGAACCATGCAAAATAATATTCCAAAGTAGCAATCCTCCCCCAAGTACGAGATGAGGCTCCGTATTGATGGTTAAACAGGAATATTTATTGACCACACAAGCATTGCCTTTTATACATATTTTCCAACACAGGTACCACCCCCGTGGACCTGGTTGGGAACTGAGGACATAACATAGCAGCCAATACTTTACAATTTTACAGTTTAAACACAAAAACTATACATTCAACAAACGCATTGCCTGTTACGCAATCGATAACAGAATAGGCATTGTGTGTGATGCAATTAACAACACAATGGCATTGCCTGGGACATATTTAACAATCACAATGGACTCTGCCTGTAATATATTTAACAAACACAATGGACTTAATTACTCACAGGCATAAAATAAAAAAAATTCCCAACCACAGAAAACACCCCAAAACACCACATATCCCCATAAAAGTTACATCCCCTGATAGCCTCGATCTGGGTGAACAAGAGCATAAAAATAGATAAAACACAAAGTACCGAACCGAATAGTGACACATAACATCTCCAGATAGCTTGGATCTGAGCGCACATTTCCATACTGGGTGGCCGGCCGTTCGGTAGTTCTTCGGTAGAAAACAAGGGAAAACATGAGGCCTGTACAGGCAAGGCAACAGCTGAACAAACAGACGAATGGAGGGAAATACACTGCTCAAAAAAATAAAGGGAACACAAAAATAACACATCCTAGATCTGAGTTAATTAAATATTCTTCTGAAATACTTTGTTCTTTACATAGTTGAATGTGCTGACAACAAAATCACACATGGAGGTCTGGATTTGGAGTCACACTCAAAATTAAAGTGGAAAAACACACTACAGGCTGATCCAACTTTGATGTAATGTCCTTAATACAAGTCAAAATGAGGCTCATTAGTGTGTGTGGCCTCCATGTGCCTGTATGACCTCCCTACAACGCCTGTGCATGCTCCTGATGAGGTGGCGGACGGTCTCCTGAGGGATCTCCTCCCAGACCTGGACTAAAGCATCTGCCAACTCCTGGACAGTCTGTGGTGCAACGTGACGTTGGTGGATAGAGCGAGACATGATGTCCCAGATGTGCTCAATTGGATTCAGGTCTGGGGAACGGGCGGGCCAGTCCATAGCATCAATGCCTTCGTCTTGCAGGAACTGCTGACACACTCCAGCCACATGAGGTCTAGCATTGTCTTGCATTAGGAGGAACACAGGGCCAACCGCACCAGCATATGGTCTCACAAGGGGTCTGAGGATCTCATCTCGGTACCTAATGGCAGTTAGGCTACCTCTGGCGAGCACATGGAGGGCTGTGCGGCCCTCCAAAGAAATGCCACCCCACACCATTACTGACCCAATGCCAAACCAGTCATCCTGTTGGATCTTGCAGGCAGCAGAACGTTCTCCACGGCGTCTCCAGACTCTGTCACGTCTGTCACATGTGCTCAGTGTGAACCTGCTTTCATCTGTGAAGAGCATAGGGCGCCAGTGGCGAATTTGCCAATCTTGGTGTTCTCTGGCAAATGCCAAACGTCCTGCACGGTTTTGGGCTGTAAGCACAACCCCCACCTGTGGACGTCGGGCCTTCATATCACCCTCATTGAGTCTGTTTCTGACCGTTTGAGCAGACACATGCACATTTGTGGCCTGCTGGAGGTCATTTTGCAGGGCTCTGGCAGTGCTCCTCCTGTTCCTCCTTGCACAAAGGCGGAGGTAGCAGTCCTGCTGCTGGGTTGTTGCCCTCCTACGGCCTCCTCCACGTCTCCTGATGTACTGGCCTGTCTCCTGGTAGCGCCTCCATGCTCTGGACACTATGCTGACAGACACAGCAAACCTTCTT
The DNA here is from genome assembly GCF_905171765.1 of Bufo bufo. Lineage (NCBI taxonomy): Eukaryota > Metazoa > Chordata > Amphibia > Anura > Bufonidae > Bufo > Bufo bufo. The sequence goes on along the minus strand of NC_053390.1, from coordinate 490,591,562 downwards.
ACCACAGCTCGCATTGATGTGCCATCCTGGATAAGCTGCACTACCTGAGCCACTTGTGTGGGTTGTAGACTCCGTCTCATGCTACCACTAGAGTGAAAGTACCGGCAGCATTCAAAAGTGACCAAAACATCAGCCAGGAAGCATAGGAACTGAGAAGTGTTCTGGGGTCAACACCTGCAGAACCACTCCTTTATGGGGGTGTCTTGCTAATTGCCTATAATTTCCACCTGTTGTCTATCCCATTTGCACAACAGCATGTGAAATTGATTGTCACTCAGTGTTGCTTCCTAAGTGGACAGTTTGATTTCACAGAAGTGTGATTGACTTGGAGTTACATTGTGTTGTTTAAGTGTTCCCTTTATTTTTTTGAGCAGTGTACAAGCAATCCATAGACAGACGGTTCTGTCACACACACAAACATAGGAACTGCATTAACCTCTTCAGGGCACAAGATGTACCGGTACAGCATGTTGTCCTGGTACTTAAGGACACATGTCGTGTATGGTTCTGATCACCGCCGCCCGGCGGGCGGTGATTGGAACTTGGTGCCTGCTCAAATCATTGAGCAGGCACCTTGGCTAGATGCGCCGGGGGGTCCTGTGACCCCCCCATGTCTGCGATCGCAGCAAACCGCAGGTCAATTCAGACCTGCGGTTTGCTGCGTTTCAGGGTTATTCGGGTCTCTGAGGACCCGATAACCCGGAACAGGATGGTGATCGGTTGGGTGATTTTACCCCACCAATCACCATCCTGCGATCGCCTCTGATTGGTAGGCAGGCGGGCGATTCAAATGTTGCCAGCGCTCCTCTCCTCCTCCTTTTGTGTCCCGGAGTGGAGGACAGAGGAGAGCTGCAGTGCACGTCGTCGGAACTGAGCCAGCATCACCCCATCTGTGCCCCAGCACCCATCCTTGCCCCCCAGGACCCGATCTGTGCCCCAGCACCCCCCATCTGATCAGCAGGTAATTAGGGAAAGTCTAGGGAAAGGTTGGGCTAGGCAGGGATAATAAAGGGCTAGTTAGTGTGAAAAAAAGTTTTATTGCATCACTCACCCTAAGTAGGGTGTCTGGGGTCCACAGCACAGCTGTGTGACCCTAGACCCCCCAGGGGTGCTGCCGCTTGCCCCCCTGCCCCCCCCCCCCCCCAACTTTTTTGGGTCGCAGGCAGTTTTTTGTTTTTTTGTGTGTGCGTACACTGACTGTGGCCGGCACTCTTAGCGTCCGACCACTGTTGAACTTGTCTGGTATACCCCAGAGCGATTTGAGCCTGTGATTCCTGATTTTGTAGGCCAACCAAATCCAGATTTCCACAGTGGGCTTCACTGAATATGACTTTTTTCGTCATTTTTTCAGTGACCAACTTGTAAATCTAATAGTGGAGGAGACGAACCTGTACACCCAACAGTTCGTTGCTCAACACCTGGGCTCCTTTTTGGCTAGGCCCGGTGGCTGGACGCCGGTCAGTGCAGCCGAGATGAGGACATTTTGGGGCCTCGTGCTGCATATGGGCCTAGTCAAGAAACCTAGTGTCAGGCATTACTGGAGTGGGGACGTCCTCTACCAGACCCCACTTTACAGTACGGCCATGACACGCTTCCGGTTTGAGGCCATCCGGAAATGCCTGCATTATTCAGATAATGCAGCATGTCCTCCCCCGAGGTGATCCTGCCTATTACCGCCTGTACAAAAACAGGCCGGTCATCGATCACTTTCGGGCCAAATTTGTACAGGCCTATGTACCTGGAAGAGAGGTCGCGGTTGATGAGTCTCTCATTGCGTTCAAGGGGAGACTCATTTTCCTCCAGTATGGTCCCTCAAAGCGGGCAAGGTATGGCGTGAAGCTGTATAAACTTTGTGACAGTAACTCAGGGTACACTTACAAGTTTCGGGTGTACGAGGGGCGAGATTCCCGTATCGAACCCCCAGAATGTCCCCCCACTCTGGGTGTTAGCGGGAAACTTGTGTGGGACCTTATGCACCCACTGCTAGATAAGGGTTACCACCTTTACGTGGATAACTTTTATACTAGTATCCCCTTGTTCCAGTCCCTCGCCGCCAGATCCACGTCCGCTTGTGGGACCGTGCGGAAAAATCAACGCGGCCTCCCTGCCCACCCCCTCCAGATACCTATCCCCAGGGGTGTGACCCGTGCCCTTACCACTGGAAACCTGTTGCTGGTCAGATATAAGGACAAGAGGGATGTCCTTGTACTGTCCACAATTCAGGGTAATGGAATCACCTCTGTCCCTGTGCGAGGTACAGCGGCAACGGTCCTCAAGCCCGATTGTATCGTCGACTACAATCGGTATATGGGAGGAGTTGATCTCTCTGATCAAGTCCTCAAGCCATATAATGCCATGCACAAAACCCAGGCATGGTACAAAAAAGTTGCGGTCTACTTGGTGCAGGTTGCCATGTACAACTCTTTTGTGCTGTCCCGGAGTGCTGGCAACACAGGGACATTCCTTCAGTTCTATGAGGCAGTCCTCAAGGCCCTGATCTTTTCGGACCGGGAAAGAGCAGGCCGGAGTACCTCAGGAACTGGAGGCGCCCGGATCGTCCCTGGCCAACACTTTCCAGGTGTGGTCCCCCATACTGGAAAGAAGGGACATCCCCAAAAAAGGTGCAGAGTGTGTCACAGGAGGGGGATACGGAAGGACACCACTACTCAATGTGACACGTGCCCCGATCATCCGGGCCTCTGCATTATTGGTTGCTTCAGGGAGTACTACACTTCCATGGAGTACTAAATTTATATCCCAATGTAGCCACTGACAATCGGATAAAAAAAACTATGGTTCTCAGACTTGAGATACCCCAAAAAATTGTAAAAACGAAAATTAGGTATCTCCGCGTCGGTAATAATCTCCTCTATAAAAATACCCCATGACCTAACCCCTCAGATTAACACTGTCCAAAAAAAAAGGTGCAAAAAAAGATTTTTTTTTTCATCTTACATAACAAAAAGTTTAATAGCAAGCGATTAAAAAGTCATATAGCCCCCAAAATAGTGCCAATAAAACCGTCCCCTCATCCCGCAGAAAATTAGCCCCTACCTAATATAATCGGCAAAAAAAAAAAATGACTTAGACTTTAGAGATACAAAATATTTTTTTTGTATCAAAAAGGATAATATGGTCTAAAACCTAAATAATTGTAAAAAAGTAGACTTATTAAGTATCGCCACGTCCGTAAGAATCTCCTCTATAAAAATACCCCATGACCTAACCCCCCAGATTAACATGGTCCAAAAAAAAAAAACTGTGCCAAAACAGCTATTTTTGGCACTTTTCCATTTCAATCCGTTTTTTCCGGTAACAAAGCAAGGGTTAACAACCAAACAAAACTTAATATTTATTACCCTGATACTGCAGTTTACAGAAACGCCACATTTGTGGTCGTAAACTGCTGTATCACTAAAAGGCAGGGCGCAAAAGGAAAGGACCGATATGGTTTCTGGAAGGTCGATTTTGATAGCCTTTTTTATTGACACCATGTCCCTTTTGAAGCCCCCCTGATGCACCCGTAGAGTAGAAACTCCATAAAAGTGACCCCATCTAAGAAACTAAACCCCTCAAGGTATTCAAAACTGATTTTACAAACTTTATTAACCCTTTAGGTGTTCCTCAACAGTTAATGGCAAATGGAGATGAAATTTCAGAATTTCAATTTTTGGTAACCTTACCTCACAAAAATGTAATATAGAGCAACCAAAAATCATATGTACCCTAAAAATAGTCCCAACAAAACCGCCACCTTATCCCGTAGTTTCTAAAATGGGGTCACTTTTACGGAGTTTCTACTCCAGGGGTGCATCAGGGGGGTTGAAACAGGACACGGTGTAAATAAACCGGTCCATAAAAATCAGCCCTCCAAAAACCACACGGCGCTCCTTTCCCTCTATGCCCCGCCGTGTGGCCGCACAGTAGTGTACGACCACATATGGGGTGTTTCTGTAAACGGCAGAGTCAGGGCAATAAAGATACAATCTTGTTTGGCTGTTAACCCTTGCTTTGTTAGTGGAAAAAATGGGTTAAAATGGAAAATTTGGCAAAAAAATGAAATTCTCAAATTTCATCCCCAATTGCCAATAACTCTTGTGCAACACCTAAAGAGTTAACGACGTTTGTAAAATCAGTTTTGAATACCTTGAGGGGTGCAGTTTCTTAGATGGTGTCACTTTTAGGGAGTTTCTACTCCAGTAGTGCATCAGGGGGGTTGAAACAGGACACGGTGTAAATAAACCGGTCCATAAAAATCAGCCCTCCAAAAACCACACGGCGCTCCTTTCCCTCTACTCCCTGCCGTGTGGCCGTACAGTAGTGTACGACCACATATGGGGTGTTTCTGTAAACGGCAGAGTCAGGGCAATAAAGATACAGTCTTGTTTGACTGTTAATCCTTGCTTTGTTACTGGAAAAAATGGGTTAAAATGGAAAATTTGGCAAAAAAATGTAATTCTTAAATTTCATCCCCATTTGCTAATAACTCTTGTGCAACACCTAAAGGGTTGACGACGTTTGTAAAATCAGTTTTGAATTCCTTGAGGGTTTTAGTTTCTTAGATGGGGTCACTTTTATGGAGTTTCTACTCTAGGGGTGCATCAGGGGGGCTTCAAATGGGACATGGTATCAAATAAACAGTCCAGCAAAATCTGCCTTCCAAAAACCATATGGCGCACCTTTCCCTCTACGCCCTACTGTGTGCCCGTACAGTAGTTTACCTGAACTGGTCCCTAAAAATTGGGTTTTTGAAAATCTCTGAAAAATTCAAGATTTGCTTCTAAACTTCTAAGCCTTGTAACATCCCCAAAAAATAAAATATCATTCCTAAAATGATCCAAACATGAAGTAGACATATGGGGAATGTAAAGTAATAACTATTTTTGGAGGTATTAATATGTATTATAGAAGTAGAGAAATTGAAACTTGTAAATTTGCAATTTTTTACAAATTTTTGCTAAATTTGGTATTTTTTTATAAATAAAAATGTTTTTTTTTTTTTTTTTACTTCATTTTACCAGTGTCATGAAGTACAATATGTGACGAAAAAACACTCAGAATGGCTTGGATAAGTCAAAGCGTTTTAAAGTTATCACCACTTAAAGTGACACTGGTCAGATTTGCAAAAAATGGCCTGGTCCTTAAGGTGAAATAAGGCTGTGTCCCAAAGGGGTTAAGGTTATTGGCAGGTCTAGCTGTATAAACATATCATTTATGTTAGCAACCTAGGACAGGTCTTGGCTGGCCAGCTTCAATGTGAACCGAACTTTAAAAAAAAAAACTGAAAACCGGACCTCAAATGAATTTAGACTGGTTCGCTCATCTCTACTTTATGACTATTCTCACCTAAACTGGTCTGTTCTAACACAGCATAGCAATGATGCATTTCACACGTAAGATAGGAGGGAGGGGCATTGGAAGCAAATCTCTGCCTTGTTTCTGTTGGGGACACCCCTCACATTTTTGTAAATATTTTATGATATCTTTTTATGGAACAACACTAAAGATATGACACTTTGATACAATGTAAAGTGTACAGCTTGTATAACACTGTAAATTTGTTGTGCCATCAAAACAACTCACCACACAGCCATTAATGTCTAAACCACTGGCAACGAAAGTGAGTACACCCCAGAAGTGAAAATGGTTACTATTTTTCCCTCCGCAGTGTCGTGTGAGTTATTAGTGTTACACGGTCTCAGGTTTGAATGGGGAGCAGGTGTGTTAAATTTGGTGTTATCACTCACACTGGTCACTGGAAGTTCAACATGGCACCTCATGGCAAAGAACTCTCTGAGGATCTGAAAAAAAATAATTGTTGCGCTACTTAAAGATGGCATAGGCTATAAGAAGATTGCCAACACCTGAAACTGAGCTGCTGCATGATGGAACCTGTTTAACAAGACAGGTTCCACTCAGAAAAGGCCTTGCCATAGTCAACCAAAGAATTTTAGTGCAGATGCTCAGTGTCATATCCAGAGGTTGTCTTTTCAAAATAGACTTATGAATGCTGCCAGTATTGCTGCAGAGGTTAAAGGGTTGGGGAGTCAGCCAGTCAGTGCTACAACCATACCCCGCACACTGCATCAAATTGGTCTGCACGGCTGTCATCCCAGAAGGAAGCCTCTTCTAAAGATGATGCACAAGAAAGCCCGCAAACAGTTTGCTGAAGATAAGAAAACTTAGGACATAGATTACTGGAACCATGTCCTGTGGTCTGTTGAGACCAAATTAAACATATTTAGTTCAGATGGTGTGTGGCGGCAACCTGGTGATAAGTACAAAGACAATATTGTCTTGCCCACAGTCAAGGTTTGTGGGAGTGTCATGGTTTGGGGCTACATGAGTGCTGCCAGCTGTGGGGAGCTACAGTTCACTGAGGGAACCATAAATGCCAACATGTACTGTGACATACTGAAGCACAGCATGAGACTCTCCCTTCGGAAACTGGGCAGCAGGGCAGTATTACAACGTGATAACGACCCCAAACACACCTCCAAGATGATTACTGCCTTGCTAAAGAAACTGAGGGTAACGGTTCTGGACTGGCCAAGCATATCTCCAGACCTAAACCCTGAGCCTCTGTGGGGCATCCTCAAACAGAAGGTGGCGGAGTGCAAGGTCTCTAACACCTGTGATGTCATCATGAAGGAGTGGAAGAGGATTCCAATGGCAACCTGCGAAGCTCTAGTGAACTCCATGCCCAAGAGAGTTAAGGCAGTGCTGGAAAATAATGGTGGCCACACAAAATATTGACACTTTGGGCACAATTTGGCAATTTTCACTTAGGGGTGTACTCATTTTTGTTGCCAGCGGTTTAGACATTAATGGCTGTGTGGTGAGTTATTTTGAGGGCACAGCAAATTTACACTGTTATACAAGCTGACTACTTTACATAGTATCAAAGTGGCATATGTTTAGTGTTGTCCCATGAAAAGAGATAATATATTTACAAAAATGTGAAGGGTGTACTCACTTTTGTAATAAACTGTATAATCACTGCGGTGTCAATAGGACTATGGCCATGAAAAATTATAAACCAGTGGTTCATGAAAGACATGTAGTGTCGCTGCCTGTAACAGCTCCTCTAGCTGTCCTCGGTGGAGTCACAATGACAGTTGCAAGAAGCAGCCCATGTTCTCTGCCACTTGACAGTACAAGGTAGGGATGGCTATTTATAATGCTGGATAGGTATATGCCAGTGAAGCTGAGTGCACACTATCTATTCCCTAAAGTAGCAGAATCCACTAAGTGATACAGCAGCAACTACATTGCCAGCAACTTGGGCAGGTGAGAGTTCAGCTTGCACGCAAGTACAGGAGATTGCTGAGTGCATAGCATTATTTTCTCGCCACGCATTCCATTATCAATGGCTGACAACAGAGCAGAGTAGTAGTAGTAGGAAGAGTAGTCTGAGTGTGAGAGGCAGTAACTGATGATGATGATGACAGACACTGTACTGCACATGGATATGGCCTGACTGCCACAAAGGAGACCGGGAAAAAACACTTTTGTTGCTCTAGCTGGTGGCCACTTATATTTTCTGCAGTTACCACAAGATACTTGCACAGAGCTTGCGGCAGCCTAGCTTTGCCTAGGTCTGGCACATTCTGAGCCTGCACCTACCTTAAAAGCCTGCATCTACCTTTTTTGTGAGGTTCTGGCCTTAAATTGCCCTTGCTTTTTATTGCTGCAACTACCCTCCTCTGCACACCGATCTTGTCCAACACACAATCATTGTCATATTCCTCACCATCCCCACCATTTTTTATCAGACTGTGATATGTCATTGTGGGCTCTTTGGTCCTCCTCCTAATTCCCTGTTCTGTATTGCTTGAAATGCCACTGTTGCCATGGCTACCACTTCCTCTACTACTACCACTACCATCAACACAGCTATGCAAGGGGCTCCCACCTGTCCCTGAACCTCTTCCTCATGGCAGTTCATATGCTGACTCTTCTCACACCAGTGATCAACAGGGAAACGCTCTTGAATATCTTCCATAGCGCATGGAGTTTTGTTGTCTTTTCTCAGGAAAAATGAAGGCGCCCCACTATAAGGGGGGAGTGAAGACAGAGATGATGCAAATGAAAGGCTTTTCTGGGGCCACAAGGAGGAGGAGCAAGAGGAAAGCTGTGACCCCAGGCTCCAAGGGATGTGACCTCAACATCACTCTACTGTGACTGAGAGGAGGAGTGAGCATTCCTGTCTACAATGTCATCCTTTTACATGTGCAGCCAGCCAGTCGCAGGGGCAACACGTGAGGTGCACGGTGGACCGATGAGGGGCCAAATGATATAACACACAGTTCATCAGTTTACTCATGGTTAGCAGATAGCCTCCCTTGGCTGGCAGCACAGTGTTGAGGTGGACAGCACGAAATCCTCCGGGGCACGCTCTGTGGTAGGAAGCATCAGCCAAGATGGTGGTTGAGGTGCCCTTGATGTTAGGGGTGCTTAGGGTGCTTGTTGCGGCTGAGTCCCTTGATGGTTTTTGTCGTGACGCCAGTACCGTTAATGGTGGTACAACCATAGGTAGTAATAATGAGGTAGACAGTGGTAAGATGCAACTCACAACTTTTACTTTGGATGTCTTTTGGTGGCAACAGTACAATGACTATTACGGGCTAACCGTCACTAAACCTGTCCCTATCCTAATACCCACAAATGACACGGAGACCTTCTGTGGTAAAACGGGCCGTAGCATAACTTTATTAACCCAACATGTTCACATGTTTCTTTTAATCAAACAATTATGCATTTCCACAATAACATATATATAACATATATATATATATATATATATATATATATATATATATATACCCAACATAACATGACCACGGCCAACCAACCCGACACTGCAACCCCTTGCATTGTAGAAGGACCCCGGAAGGCAACCAATCAAGCTGTACTCTTACTCATCATTTTCACTTGTATCGCCACCTTACCCCTGGCCACGCTCACCGACCCAAGGGCACCAATATTTCTCAGTTCCAGTAAAAAACCTTATAGGCCCAGTTTCCCAAACAGGGGCACCCAGCGTACAGCTTCAAAAACACATGAGTTGCACATTTTCACATGCAGTGCACCATTTTCACCCTTGAATTACCTTCCAGGATCCTTCCCCCTGCCTGCCACAGATGACCAGAGGTGACACCTCACCTATGGGCGTCTTGCCAAACCTTCAGGGCTGTCTCCAAACCCTCCTGCACACCTACCGCCCACAAATCAGCTCCCACATCATTGAGGTGAACACCATCAGACCGTAGGAATTGAGGCGAAGCCGCCTCCAGATCCCGATGACGCACCACAAAACCTCCCAGACGCTTCACAAAACGGCCCACCTCCTTATTCAGCTTAGCGCGGGCCTTATTAACCCTATCCACAGATCTCGCAAGCCGCCAAGTCCGTCTAGCAACCACATCGGACCACACAAGCAACAAACCCGGGAAATCGGACAATAACCGCAACAGGTCCAATTTAATATCACAAATTACATCTCGTGAACTCCGAACACCTAAGTCGTTGCCACCAACATGCAGCACCAATATGTCTGGCGGTCTATCCAATGCCACATTAGCCTGCAACTCGGGCAAAACCCGCCCCCACATAAGACCCCGCAAGCCAATCCACCTAACCTGCAACACGTCCGGATCAAAACCCAACTGTCTTCTATTCCGCCGCACATCTGCCCGACAAGCCCCCCAATACACGTACGAATGACCGAATATCCAAGCCAGACAACCGTCGGACCCTATAAGAAAAAACAGAACAAAAACCACATTAACAGACCTCCTTAAGAACCCCATGCCACAATACCAACTTACACAAGATGAGGACGAATATAGGACCGGAAGCAAGACGACTCCCAGCGATCTATCCGCTTTATAACATCCTCACCCAAACCCCACCTGGCCGCTTCTGTCGCAGCACCTATGCGAAACGAATGGGCCGCATAATCCAGAGCCGGTAAACCCACAGCCGCCAAGCACTTCCTAAAAACCGCCACAAACTGAAATCTTGACAGCACAGACCCATCCTGATGAACCAGCAGAGATCCCCCGACATCCGGCCGCAACCGCAAAAATTCCTCTAAACAACGCACAGGGCAAAGCACCGACCCCACCAATGGACGCAACCACACACGAACACCCTTACCCAGTTGATCAGTCTTAGACCGGCGTATCAAACAACACAAACCATCCTCGCTCAAACACACATCCTCCCACAGCAAACCCCCCCCCCCCACAAGTTTTGCTGCGAGCCAACAATTCGGAGATCCGAAAAGCCCCAAAAAATGCCAGCGAAAAGGCAGCCCGGAACAAGCACACCTCAAAACTAGAAAAACACACCAACGCTGCCCCATCCCATAATTTCTGCAGTGCCTGAAAGGAAACCGGGCGCCGCGTGTCACGACGCACAACCCCGCGGCGATAACCCTTCAAAGCCTGCCGCACCAAGAAACTCCTGGACACATCCGGCAGCCCACGGAGTCGCAACCAAAATCCCACAGCCGCTACGCGTTTAGACACCACCGAGAAAGAAACCTGGGAAGAAAAAGACTCACCCAACCAATAAACCAGCAACGTCTGAAAATCACCACACAGATCACTCCCACCAACCTGATCCAGCAACCGCTCCCACAAGACCCATACGGCCGAATAAGCAGACCACGTGCTGGTACTCACGGACCGCTGGATCAACCCCGAGGACAACCCAAGGCCACGCGCCAGGGCCACTGGGGACAAGGCAACCCCCAGACCTCCGCTTCTGGAACCAGCTGCCGAAAACGATCCCACTGGAAACGAGAAAGGGAGTCCGCAATTGAATTATCCACCCCAGGCACATGAACTGCTACAAAACAAGCATTCAACTCCAAACCCCTAAGAACAAAATGCCGCAGCAGCCGCAAAACCGGGGGAGAACTAGCCGTCTGTTTGTTGATCACTTGAACCACACCCAAATTATCACAATAAAACCTCACCCGCTTATTTCGCAACACGTCACCCCACAACTCAGTCGCCAAAATAATAGGGAACAATTCCAACAATACAAGGTTACCCAACCAACCGATCTCCACTCCTCTGGCCATGACCCAGCACTCCACTGCCCTTGACAAAAAAAAACATAACCGCAAGAGCCCGACGCATCCGACCAAAGCTCCAAGTCCACACTAGTAACCGGTTCCTCCATACACACCGATTTGCCATTAAAACCAGTAAGAAAACCCCCCCAAACAGCCAAGTCCGCACGGACTTCAGCCGATAACCGAACATAGTGACTCGGAACCGTTACACCCGCCGTCGCCATCGCCAGACGCCGACAAAAAACCCGCCCCATGGGCAATATGCGGCAGGCGAAATTCAACTTACCCAAAACAGATTGAACACGATGAAGCTGCACCTTCTTCAACCGTCCTAACAAAGCCACCTCATTACGCAAATCCTCGACCTTGTCAGCAGGAAGCCGACACTCCATCGCCATGCTATCAATCTCAATGCCTAAAAACCGAATCAACGTGGAAGGGCCCTCAGTCTTTTCGGGGGCCAAGGGAACCCCGAACCGAGCCGCAACCCGCTCCATAGTCCGCAACAAAATTGAACAAACATGTGACCCCCCCTGGACCCAAAAACAAAAAATCGTCCAGGTAGTGCAACACCGAATTCCACCCTGCCTCCTGTTTCACCACCCATTCCAAAAAGGAACTAAACGTCTCAAACAACGAACAAGAAATGGAGCAACCCATTGGCAAACAACAATCAACATAAAACTGGTCTTCCCACTTAAAACCCAGCAAGTGAAAACTGTCCGGGTGAATGGGAAGCAAACGGAAAGCCGCTTCAATATCCGTCTTGGCCATCAAAGCTCCCTGCCCCATCAAACGCACCCACCGAACTGCCGCATCAAAGGAAGTGTAAGAAACCGAACACAAGCCCTCATCAATGCCATCATTCACCGACCCCCCATGCGGATAGGAGAGGTGATGAATAAGCCTGAATTTATTGGGCTCCTTCTTAGGAACAAGTCCCAAAGGAGACACCCATAAACCCGGCAAAGGGCACTCAACAAAAGGACCGGCCACCTCCTTAGTAATCTTCTCACTAACCACAACCGGGCATTGCAAGGCCAACCTCAAATTACGGGATGCCACCACCGGCCCCACCGCAGTGCATGGGATCCTGAAACCTTCCGTAAAACCGACGAACAACAAGTCCGCCGCCTCCCTATCTGGGTAATTACTTAGAAAGGGGGCCATCTCGCCCACCTTCACCGGCGTCACCCCTCTTCTGCCTAATCTCAAAATTCTTTCCTCTACGCCATTTAAAACATCGTGACAAACTGTGGGCACCGCCGCAGCCTGAGCACTCGTGCTTATACCGGCAGTCCGCGAGGAACTTGCAATATCCCTCATTATATTGCCAGCAACGACCCCTTTTACTGCCACCCTGGGAGTCCGAGGCCGAGGAGCCCCCGGCCGCTCCACGAAAGGGCTGCTGCTCCACCTTTGGCGCCGACATCAGCCGCATCCACAAACTAATGTCCTTGTGATCCCAACGAATGCTAGGCCGGACCGCCTTTCTCTGCCTAAATTGCTCATCATAGCGGAGCCACGCAGACCCGCCATAGACCCTGTATGCCTCCCCAATCGCGTCCATGTAACAAAACAGGGCCGAACAATGCTCCGGCGCCTTCTCCCCAACAACACCCGCCAAAATTGCAAACGCCTGCAACCAGTTCATAAAAGTACGAGGAATCAACCTGTATCGCCGTTTTTCCTCGTCCTCCTTCTTGCTCTCATCCACTCTACCCCTGTCTAGATTAAACTTCTCCAAAGGCAATAAAGAAAAAATCTCCACATACTCGCCCCTCCAGATTTTTTCCCTCACCTCCATTTTTAAATGGGCCCCTAACGGCCCCTCGAAACATACATAAATTTCCCCTCTTGCCGAATCCGCCATCCTCAACGACCGCCCCTTTATTAACGCCCACAGCGCCACCGCCAACCGCCCCTGCGGGCACCGCTACCGCCGGGCCTGGCAAACCAACCCCCCCAGCCGCCTGTGGCAAAAAAGGTGCAGAAGCCGAGGGCGCCCAGACCGCCGCCGGGGACGCCCCAGTTCCAGATTCCGCCCCCACCACTAAGGACAAGATACTCGCCAGCATTTCCCTAGCAAAATTCTCAGAACCCATACTAGGTAAACAAACCCCACCCCCCACCCCAGGAACACATAAAGCCCCAGTCATCTCCATACCTGGCTGTCCCTGGGTGGTCAGCCCAGCAGCCGCAGATCCTCCGGAAGTTGCCCTTGACGATCCAGCAGAAGACGAAGCCGGCTCCACCGCAGGCCGCAGGCACCCGTCATCCTCAGGTCCAGAACCCGGATCCACTTCACCCTCTTCCAGGGCCAGCTCCGCAGGCACCTCATCATCAGTCACAGGGAGAACAGAGGAAGAGTGCGCCACCTGGTGGTACTGCTCCTGTACCACCAGGCCAGAGGAAAATGATGAACTCCCAGCTCCAGCCGAAGCGCAGGTCCGTCTCTCACCAGCAGGGGCGCAGGAAGACACTCCAGGCCTGGAACCAGCGCAGACACCGCTCCGCATCACCACAGCTGCCCGCCGCCCAGATCTTCTAGCAGAGGTACCGGTAACCCTGTGTGCTCGTCGCCGCTCCTCCACAGGCCGGTCGTCGCCATCCCTGAGCTGCCGACCTGTACTACCAGGCTGCAGCCGCACCGCAGCAGCTCCCACCTCCATAGGAAGAAGGCCCGCACCGCTCCCACTTGCAGCCGGACGTACCGCCGGCTCATCTGGCTCCACATCCCGGACAGGTAAGACGCGCCGGGCTCGCTCACCCCGCGGGACATCTCGGGGGGAGGACGCCGCTCTAGCAGAAGCACCCCCACGTCGATGAAGGGAAACAGACCGGGCAGGGGACCCGCCTTCTCCCGCAGGCCCGCCGCGCCGGGCAGGATTCCTCCCGCTGCGGCGGGGTGAGGCAGGCGACCGCAGCTGAGGGTCCCCGGGGGGGGCTCCTTAGGTGCCGACGAGCCCTGGGGGTAGCATCGGGGCTCCAACGCTCAGGGGGCGCAGATCTACGCGCCCGAGGCCGCACAGGGGGATCCTCCGGGCAGATGGCAGGGACACCTAACGTACCCATCAGATTCTGCTGCAGCCACTCCATGCCCCGTTGTTCAGCAGCAGCCCGAACCGCAGCCAGCATATCTTCCAAGGAGGCCATGACCCTACACTACAACAACTTCCCTCAGGCTACAAACTGGTCAGATGGACCTCCCACTAAAACCCTGCACTTTATACTGCCCGGGAAAATGTACCTAAACACCACACCCCCCTGCCCTGCAACTGACCTCCCCAGACACACTAAAATCATTAACCCTTTTAATGCCCTATGTCTTCCCCCCCAAGTCAAGCCGCACTTCAGTACGGCTACGCCCCGCTCCGTTGCTCTTCTTATGCAGTCTTTAGATGGTACAGAGTTAATTCTGCAAATCCACTGTTTTAGGCTGTTTAGGTTTCTTGGTTTTGGAGCAGTGGGTTAGGTGTACCTGGTTCCTTTAGATGTGTTGGATCCTATTCCTTGACTTTCCCTACAAGCTGAATATTTTAGACAGGAACTCAACTGTCTCTCAGAAGTTTGGTGTGGCTGCCTGAAGCTATAAAACATTCACCATGCAAAGGTGTCTGTGGCTCTCAATAATGGCTCTTATCACCGATGAATTCCTAGGAATGCTTGCTTCTTTTCCAGGGAGGCAAACTCTTCTCCTACTGGTCAGGGATGCAAGTCTATAGTCCGGCCACAGAAGGAAAACGCTCTTCTGCACCTCACATCTGAGTAAGGCCTCATGCACACGACAGTTGTGTGCATCCGTGGCCGTTGTGCCGTTTTCTGTTTTTTTTCTCGGACCCATTTTACTTTTAATGGGTCCGTGGAAAAATCGGAAAATGCACCGTTTTGCAGCCGCATCCGTGATCCGTGTTTCCTGTCCGTCAAAAAAATATGACCTGTCCTATTTTTTTGACGGACAATGGTTCATGGACCCATTCAAGTCCCTCCCTCTATTGTATTATTTTCATTGGTGGCACAGTGTGCGGCCCCCCCTCCCTCTATTGTATTAATTTCATTGGTGGCACAGTGTGCGGCCCCCCCTCCCTCCCTCTATTGTATTAATTTCATTGGTGGCACAGTGTGCGGCCTCCCCTCCCTCCCTCTATTGTATTATTTTCATTGGTGGCACAGTGTGCGCCCCCCCCCCGGCCCCCCTCCCTCTATTGTATTATTTTCATTGGTGGCACAGTGTGCGGCCTCCCCTCTCCCCCCCCGATCATTGGTGGCAGCGGAGAGTTCTGATCGGAGTCCCAGTTTAATCGCTGGGGCTCCGATCGGTAACCATGGCAACCAGGATGCTACTGCAGTCCTGGTTGCCATGGTTACTTAGCAATATTAGAAGCATAATACTTACCTGCTGCGCTGTCTGTGACCGGCTGGGAGCTCCTCCTACTGGTAAGTGACAGATCATTAAGCAATGCGCCGCACAGACCTGTCACTTACCAGTAGGAGGAGCTCCCGGCCGGTCACAGACAGCGCAGCAGGTAAGTATGATGCTTCTAATATTGCTAAGTAACCATGGCAACCAGGACTGCAGTAGCGTCCTGGTTGACATGGTTACCGATCTGAGCCCCAGCGATTAATCTGGGACTCCGATCGGAACTCTCCGCTGCCACCAATGATCGGGGGGGGGGGGAGAGGGGAGGCCGCACACTGTGCCACCAATGAAAATAATACAATAGAGGGAGGGAGGGGGGGCCCTGGGGGCCGCACACTGTGCCACCAATGAAAATAATACAATAGAGGGAGGGAGGGGGGGCCGCACACTGGCCACCAATGAAAATAATACAATAGAGGGAGGGAGGGGGACCGAGGGGGGTCTGATCTCTTACAGGGGACTATGATACACACAATTAACCCCCCTCAGGTGCGGCACCTGAGGGGTTAATTGTGCGGATCACAACCCCCTGTAAGAGATCGGGTACTGCCAGGCAGCAGGGGGCAGTCATGTACACAGTTCTTAGTATATTCTAACTTGAAGCGTCCCCATCACCATGGGAACGCCTCTGTGTTAGAATATACTGTCGGATATGAGTTTCACGAAAACTCCGATCCGATGGTATAATAGGGACTCCTGACTTTACATTGAAAGTCAATGGGGGACGGATCCGTTTGCAATTGCACCATATTGTGTCAACGTCAAACGGATCCGTCCCCATTGACTTGCATTGTAAGTCAGGACGGATCCGTTTGGGTCTGCACGGCCAGGCGGACACCAAAACAACATTTTTTTCATGTTCGTGGATCCTCCAAAAATCAAGGAAGACCCACGGACGAAAAAACGGTCACGGATCACGGACCAACGGAACCCCGTTTTGCGGACCGTGAAAAAATACTGTCGTGTGCATGAGGCCTAACACCTACTAGCGAAGTTGGCTCCACTAACTAATCTGTGTTGCGAAGTCTTCATTCTACATTTTCTTCCCAATAATTTGATCAGACTACCTCAGATCTGCTCTCTTCTGAACTACATCTTTACTCCATGGATCTGGACTCAGAACTAACAACTGCCCTCCTTCACTAGGCCTAACCTAGATATATATATAGGACCTGAACTTTATCCCCATCTAGTGGTGGGATGAATAAATTGCACCTAATAGGCCTGTTAACAGGGATTTTGCAGATACATACATAAACAACCTAGTGATTTTAATAATGTAAAAAGTGCTTTTAAGCAGTGCCCACACACACATAGTGGGACGCTGTACATGTTCTCCCTGTGTTTGCGTGGGTTTCCTCTGGTTACTCCTGTTTCCTCCCGCACTCCAAAAACATACTGATAGGGAACTAGACTGTGAGCCCAATTGGGGACAGCAAAGTGATGATAAAGTCTGTAAAGCGCTGCAGAATATAGTAGCGCTATATAAGTGCGTAAAATAAATAATAATTACAGGTTATAGATACTAGAATTCTTTAGAAGGGTTGTTTATCCAGGGAGTTATTCTAATTGCCTGGTTTGGAAGGATTTCCCCCCCCCCCCCCCCTAAAATGAAGAAAGCTGGCTTTTTTTTTTTTTGCATTCCTCTGGATCAACTTTGCAGGATAATAGGCTTAAACAGGTTAACCGTTCCCCCATTACTTTTTTTATGTTTGAGCTTTCACTCACTCTGTCTTGGCATCAGACTATCCTTGGAGATCTGTTTACTTTCCCAGTTTCTTGTTTTATTGTATAGGTAACTTTAATAATACACAAGCCTGGCTGCACTGCAGAGTGCTGAGTCACAGGCTGGCCCCACCCTCACACTATTCATTCTGCAGGAGTTACTCCCACTACATGTGGCCATGTTATTACACCCAGACATAATCCTTCTAGTCTATTTCTCAGTCAGTGTCTAAATCACATCACTATTAGTCCACAGGCTCTTCACTCACCATCGAGGAGTGCAATAAACAGCAAGCACATCAAATCACATGCGTATCTAACCCTTTCATATATGACTCAGCCTGCTGCGCATGATATACTGCCTGCCAAGCTGTGTATCTAATCCCATCTTGTACTATACTGCCTGCTGAGCTGTGCATCTTATCCTATCTTGTATGATACTGCCTGCTGGAGTGTGTATCTAAAGCCTTATGCACATGACCGTATACACTTTGCGGTCTGCAAGTTGTGGATCTGCTAAATAAGTATACCATTCATGTGTGATCTGCATTTTTTTGCTTGAGCCATTGACTTCTATAGGTTCAAAGTCTGCATTTTGAGGACCAGAATAGGACATGTTCTATCTTTGGTGGAAGTAACATACGAATGTGGAAAGCACACTGATGTCCACGTGTTTTCCACATATGTTTGCCAGTTCTGCAAAACATAAAACATGTCCTATTCTGGTCCTCAAAATGCAAACCATGAACTCATAGAAGTGAATCTTTTTCAGTCCTGCTAGCTGCAGTGTTTAACTTATCATGTGTGATATGACCATGATCAGCCCAGGAAACACGGTCCGTGTGCACGACACACTTCGGCCGAGTTCACACAAACGTGTGTGACCCGTGCCTGTGCTGCGGCCCGCAAATAGCGGGCCGCAATGCACGATCGCCGGCCGTAGGTCAGCCGCATCGGATCGCGGACCCATTCACTTTAATGGGTCCGCGATCCGGCCGTTCCACTAAAAGATAGGACTTGTTCTATCTTTTAGCGGAACGGAAGTACGGGACGTAACCCCACGGAGGCACTCCGTAGTGCTTCCGAGGGGTCCCGTCCCGTGCGGCCGTTCCGCGATTCCGGATTTGCGGACCTATTGAAGTGAATGGGTCCGCATCCGTTTTGCAGGATTCACACGAAACTGTGGCCGTGTATTGCGGGCCGCAATACGGCCACAGATCACACACGTTCGTGTGAACTTAGCCTTCCCAGGCCGACCACACTTTCCTAATCAGAACTGGCTGTATCACAGTAGTCTCTATCTGATAGGGGGCATGTACACATGATGAAGTGAGTGCACGACAACTGTCCCGTTGTCAGATATATACTGGTTGTATCATACATTATTATCATACAGTCAGAGTGGATCAAGGAAGACACAGTCGGCGTGGAAAATGTGGCCAGGACATAGATTCCGGGACATGGATTCAGGGGCTGATCACAGTCATTTGCATGAGCTCTATCACTATACTAAGCCCCCATAACAGTAACATCAGCAGCACCCCCATCACAGTGAAATATGAAGCACCCCCATGTGCCATCCACAGTGCCCCATTATAGAACCCAGCATAGGATTCTCACAGAAGCCTTATCGGCAGCATTGAACGGTGCTGTCAGCTGTGACAGCCCGTTCATTGCAGAGCTGTAAAACACAAGCTTCAGATTAAAGCCTTCAGCTGAACACTGATGTCACTGCTGACGTCCAGTGAGGCACTTACCTATTGCACAGGCATCGGGAAGGAAGGGAGAAAGCTAATGATGCGTCGTCTTTCTGCTGAAGAAAGGAAGAGAGCAGACAGTGAGGGACAGGAAGTGTTGAAAACCATGAAGATGCGGTCATGTGTCCGTGAAGAGGATCTAGGAAGCACTGCTGGTAAGTACTACTCTCCCCACCTTCTCTCCACAGGTTAGATTCAGGGCTCATTTTTCAGGTTAGGGCCGGAGAACCCCTTTAACTTGATAGATGTACAGTATATAGACGTATGCATTGCTAAAGCCACCCACATTCTTTCTCTCAGATGACAACGCATGGGTGTTTCATTTTACACTCTTCCAATTACCGGACATTTTATTATGAGGCCTACGAAGAAAAAGTCACAGGTTTGGTGCAGAGATTATTAAATGGTACTTGCAAAATTGCAAGTTTTTTTCCCATTATTTACAGAGGCACAATTAAACGTCCCTCCCCTTCTACAAACAAATTGCACACTGATATTGACTAAGCTTTAGTGAATCGACCATCAGATCATAGATCTGAAGTAGATTTATTCAAATACTCCCATGTTAATGCTGTTGGCTCCATGGAGCCAAAGTTCATTTCCACCAATGTCGCACGAGACTTCGGTTAATTCCTACCGTATGCATATCTGCGTACTGGCTGGTACCTCAGTACAAACGCCCAGTTCGGATTCTATTTTAAGTTGTTTTTCAATGCGCAGATATGCATACAGTAGGAATCTCGCGCGACTTCGGTCGAAATTAACTTTGGCTCCACGGAGAAAATACATTTATATGTTATACAGATACAGCATTGAAATGGAACTATTTGAACAAATCGATATCAGATCTATGATCTGAAGGTTGATTTGCTCAAGCCTAGTATTGGTAATACTATCAGTGGAATTAAACTGTGTATTATTCTAGTATATTCTGTTATTGTAGACCAACGGATTCCGTAATAATGCACCAGTGACCAGACCAATGCGTTCACTAATAATGCACAGTATCATGATGTAATACAATGTGTGGTATGAAAAAGGTGCTGTAAATGCACCTGCTATTGCAGCACAACAAATTCACTAACAATGCACTGTATCTTGATATAATGCAGTGATGGCAAACCTTTTAGATACTGAGTGCCCAAACTGCAACCCAAAACCCACTTATTTATCGCATAGTGCCAACACGGCAATTTATCCTGAATACTACCATGCAATATAGTATATCTCTATGTACTTTATCATTTAGCTATAATGGCCTGCCTACATTCAATGCGCTGCCTGTGCAGTTCATAGCGCACCCTGCGCTAATGAATGGCAGAAAAATTCTAAGGCATATTGGTATACCATAGACTTTTTTCAAGGTGCAGGTGCCCACAGAGAGGGCTCTGAGTGCCGCTTCTGGCACCCGTGCCATAGGTTCGCCACCACTGATATAATGCAATGTGTTAATGGTTAACTGCTATCTAAATGCTGTTATAGTAGCTCAACTGTTCACTAAAACTGCAAGTATCTTGCCACAATACAATGCATTTATGGCTAACTGTTATCTAAATGCTGTTGTTATATAGATGCTGTAAGGTTTTTAGAGAAAAAAAAGGAGCAATTGCTCAATGTATTGCTATAGATAAGCCAATAAGCCTACAAAACACTTATAGATGGTAGAATTTACTGACAAAAAAATTAGGTTGTTGCTGGATTTTGTTGATTCGATGGCAGGTTTTTCAGTGCAATATTAACTTTTCACTATCTAGTAGCAGTATGAAATACATAACCTTGTAGACTAAGGTAAGGGAAGGAAACAGCAAAGCAAACAAAACAACTGACTAGGCCACAAAAGCTAGGGAACAAAGGGGTCACCTCCTAGCAATCCCTAAAAGACTTTACCTACGCTGCTATGCCCATGTGCATATCTCGATGGTAGATATGCACATGCCCACGTGCCTAAGCTGAAACACACTGGACCAAACCCTCAGTAGTAGGGAAAAGGGAAAGAGACTATCAGCTCCTTCAACTACGAAGGAGCTAGTGTCGCTCTAGGGGCCTAGTAAAAACAGACATAGAAGGAGAAAGGGAAAAGGACTTATCTTTAGATGAGTTAGAGCAGACAATCCACCAAAATTTCCGGCACACAAACAAGGAAGAACTATAAACCGCAAAGGCTATAGGGAGAGGGAGGAATAAATAGCCTCCCCAATGACCAAACAAACCACACCTGATAGGAGGTGGGATTCGGTTCAAACCCAAAACAAAACAAACTGTCAGATCGAGTCACATGCAGCAACTCTGACAGATCGTCTCAGAACACCCACAGGGCAGGGCGTGACAGTACCCCCCCCCCCCCCATGGGTGACCTCCGGATACCCAGGCCCAACTTTATCCGGGTGTGCCCTGTGAAAGGCATTAACAAGGCGGCTAGTGTTAACATCGGTAGCCGGAACCCACATTCTTTCCTCGGGACCATATAACCTCCAATGCACCAGGTACTGAAGGGAACCCCGAAGAACACGTGAGTTGAGAATTCTGGAGATCTGAAACTCCAGATTACAATCAACTAAAACAGGAGGAGGAGGCAAAGGAGATGGTTCCGCAGGTTCCACATATTTCTTCAACAAGGACCTGTGAAACACATTATGAATCTTCCAGGCCTGCGGAAGTTCCAGACGAAACGCCACCGGATTGACAATGGCCGAGATTTTGTAAGGGCCAATAAATCTTGGACCCAATTTCCAAGAGGGTACCTTCAGCTTAATGTTTTTAGTGGACAACCACACCAAATCACCCACACTCAGGTCCGGACCAGTCATACGTCTCTTGTCAGCCATCCGTCTATATCTTTCACCCATTTTTTTCAAATTAACTTGAATCTTCCGCCAGATAGATGACAAAGAGGAAGAGAATCTCTCCTCTTCTGGTATCCCAGAAGATTCGGTCCCAGAAAAAGTACCAAACTGAGGGTGAAAACCATATGCGCCAAAAAGTGGTGAGTTATCAGTTGACTCCTGCCTACGGTTGTTCAAGGCAAAGCTAAACGAGGACCACTCATCCTGATTCTCAGCAACAAAACACCTCAAATAGGTATCCAGGTTTTGGTTAGTGCGCTCAGTTTGACCATTCGACCGTGGATGGAAAGCCGAAGAGAAAGACAACTGAATACCCAGACGAGAACAAAACGCCCTCCAAAACCTGGAAACAAATTGCGTCCCCCTATCAGACACCACATCAGAGGGAATGCCATGTAATTTCACAATGTTATCAATAAAAACCTGAGCAAGAGTTTTCACATTGGGCAAACCTGATAATGGTACAAAGTGAGCCATCTTCCTGAAGCGAGATGGGATGGACAAAGGAAGAAGGGATCCTGATGGCCGAGTGTGCGCCACCTTCGCGCGTGCATAAGTCTCACAAGCTGATACATAACTCTCAACACTTTTACGCAACCCAGGCCACCAGAATCTCTGGGAAATAAGATCTACAGTGGATCTACTTCCAGGATCTCCCGCAAGAACAGTATCATGATGCTCCTTGAACACTTTGTATCGCAGTTCAGAAGGAACAAACAACTTCCCTGGAAGACTGGAAGACAAGAATCAGGAGCCTCCTCTTGACCCCCCAACACTTCCTTCTCGAGCTCGGGGTAAAGAGCGGAAACCACCACCCCATCAGCCAAAATCGGAGCGGGATCCTCCGAATCCCACCCCCCCCCCCCCCCCCCGGAAAGATACGTGACAACGCATCCGCTTTGACATTTTTAATCCCAGGGCGATAGGTGACCACAAAATTTAACCTGGTAAAAAACAATGACCATCTAGCCTGCTTAGGATGTAAACGCTTTGCAGATTGCAGGTAGGCCAGATTCTTATGGTCAGTAAATACCGTAATCGGATAGGTAGCCCCTTCCAGCCAATGGCGCCACTCTTCAAAGGCCAATTTGATGGCCAACAACTCTCTATTCCCAACATCCTAATTTTTTTCGGCGGTCGAGAATTTCTTGGAGAAAAAAGCACACGGGCGCCATTTGCTAGGAGAAGGACCCTGCGACAAGACTGCTCCGACTCCCACTTCTGATGCGTCAACCTCCACAATGAAGGGTTGAGACACATCAGGTTGCATCAGAATGGGCGCAGAAGCAAAACATTTCTTAATAGCAGAAAAAGCCTGTAATGCCTCATCCGACCAGACAGAGAAGTCAGCGCCCTTCCTAGTCATATCTGTCAAAGGTTTGACAATGGTGGAATAATTCAGGATGAACTTTGTGTAGTAATTAGTAAATCCTAAAAACCACATCAGGGCTTTCTGATTCTCCAGCCGATCCCATTCCAGTACCGCACTGACCTTTTCGGGATCCATACGAAAACCGGAGGCAGAAAGCAAGTACCCCAAAAACGGCAGCTCCTGAACAGCAAACACACATTTTTCAAACTTAGCATACAATTTATTCTCCAGAAGGATCAATAACACTTGTCTCAAATTATCCTGATGAGTCTTCATATCGGGTGAGTAAATTAGTATGTCATCGAGGTAAATAACCACGAACCTCCCCTCCCCACCAAATGATGAAAAATGTCATTGATAAAGCGCTGAAAGACTGCTGAAGCATTAGTTAAACCAAAGGGCATGACTAGGTTCTCGAAGTGACCCTCGGGGGTATTGAAGGCTGTTTTCCACTCATCTCCTTCAGTGATTCGATCAGATTATAAGCTCCTCTTAAATTTAACTTAGAAAACACCTTAGCACCAACAATCTGACCAAAATGATCCGGAAGCAAGGGAAGGGGATAAGGATCATGGACTGTAATGAGGTTCAGTTCCCGGAAATCTAGGCACGGTCTAAGGCATCCGTCCTTCTTCTTTACGAAAAAGAAGCCAGCACCATAGGAGACTTAGATGGTCTAATATGTCCTTTTGCCAAACTCTCGGCAATGTACTCCCGCATAGCTACTCTTTCGGGTTGAGAAAGATTATATAACCGAGATTTTGGCAATTTTGCTCCAGGGATAAGATTGACCGGACAATCATACTCCCGGTGAGGGGGCAACTCCTGAGCTCCGCCCTCCGAGGATACGTCTGAAAAATCTGAAAGAAACTGAGGCAGTTGTCGTTACAAAATTCACTCCAATTCCTGATTTGTCTTGTTTGCCAGTCAATGGTAGGGTTATGTTTTATCAACCATGGTAAACCCAGAACCATTGGAGCAGGCAAACCTTTCATAACAAAACAAGAAATGAACTCAACATGAGAATCACCCACCCTCAAATGAATATCCTGAACAATATGAGCTAGACATCTTTGCGAGAGGGGGGCAGAATCTATAGCAAACAAAGGTATCTCTTTGCTTAATGACTCTGAACAAACTGAAAATCAATAAGATTAACGTATAAAATATAAGAAAAAGAACTGGATCGCACATCCTCAATACTATGCTATTATCTAACTGCTTCTCAGCATAATTAACATCGCTTCTCAGCGCAATATACCGTATACCTACCCCTATGCTACATATTGTACATGAGGCATTAGTATACATTTTGATCAAAAAGCATAGGCCCACTCACCGCGACAAGGGTGCCTCTTTGAATGGGACCCTAACCTAAATTTGGCACAGCACTGCGCGGTGACCACCAACGCAGCAGCACCGTCCCAGCAGGCAGCAGGACCCAGAAGCCAAACAACACCCCCGCTGTCTGGCACTGGGCCCCACCAACCCATCAGGACAGCACCAAAGCAAAAAATAGCCGCCGTGCAGTACTGCACCTTGTGAACAGGTGCGGAACCAACCCCATCACATACTCTCACCATGTGAACAGGTATGGAACTCACCCTATCACATACTCTCAGGAACTCCAACTGAGAGGTAGGAATTTGTACCCTTATGCAGACTCTTGCTAATTAAAAGCACCTGGGCACGAATGGTATACTAATGCCTCATGTACAATATGCAGCATAGAGGTAGGTATACGACATATTGCGCTGAGAAACAATGTTAATTATGCTGAGAAGCAGTTAGATAAAAGCATAGTATTGAGGATGTGCGATCCAGTTCTTTTTCTTATATTTTATACGTTCAGTACAATCTATATTCTTCCCCCACTGGCATCAGCACTCCTCCCCATTCGGCCCCGGTGCTTTTAATTAGAAGGAGTCTGCATAAGGGTACAAATTCCTACCTCTCAGTTGGAGTTCCTGAGAGTATATGATAGGGTGAGTTCCATACCTGTTCACATGGTGAGAGAATGTGATGGGGTCGGTTCCACACCTGTTCACATTGTGCAGTACTGCACGGCGACCATTTTTTGCTTTGGTGCTGTCCTGATGGGTTGGTAGGGCCCAGTGGCAAGGTGGCTTTGCCAGACAGCGGGGGTGCTGTTTGGCTTCTGGGTCCTGCTGCCTGCTGCGGCGGTGCTGCTGCATTGGTGGTCGCCGTGCAGTGCTGCGCCAAATTTAGGTTAGGGTCCCATTCAAAGAGAAAACCTTATCGCGGTAAGTGGGCCTATGCTTTTTGATCAAATTGTATACTAATGCCTCATGTACAATATGAAGCATAGAGGTAGGTATACGACATATTGCGCTGAGAAGCAATGTTAATTACGGTATGCTGAGAAGCAGTTAGATAGAAGCATAGTATTGAGGATGTGCGATCCAGTTCTTTTTCTTATATTTAATACGTCAATAAGATTAACCCCTGCACCACTGTCAACAAATACCTTTAACTCAAAATTTCCAGAGTCTAGTGCAACCATGGCTGGCAGGAGGAATCAGGTACTGCAGGTAGGATACAAATATGCCTGCTCTGACTCCCCATTCACACTACCAAGAGTAAGGCCCCTTTCACACGGGCGAGTTTTCCGCGCGGGTGCAATGCGTGAAGTGGGGCTGTGCACATGAGCGGTGATTTTCACGCATCACTTGTGCGTTGCGTGAAAATCGCAGCAAGCTCTATTTTGTGCATTTTCACGCAACGCAGGCCCCATAGAAGTGAATGGGGCTGCGTGAAAATCGCAAGCATCCGCAAGCAATGCGGATGCGGTGCGATTTTCACGCACGGTTGCTAGGAGACGATCAGAATGGAGACCCGATCATTATTATTTTCCCTTATAACATGGTTATAAGGGAAAATAACAGCATTCTTAATACAGAATGCATAGTACAATAGGGCTGGAGGGGTTAAAAATAATAATAATAATTTAACTCACCTTAATCCACTTGATCGCGCAGCCCGGCTTCTCTTCTGTCTTCATCTTTGCTGTGCACAGGAAAAGGACCTGTGATGACGTCACTGCACTCATCTGGTCCGTCACATGGTCCGTCACCATGGTAAAAGATCATGTGATAGACCATGTGATGAGCACAGTGATGTCATTAAAGGTCCTATTCCTCAAAGAAGAAGAAAGTGGATTAAGGTGGGTTAATTATTTATTTATTTTTTTAACCCCTCCAGCCCTATTGTACTAAGCATTCTGTATTAGGAATGCTATTATTTTCCCTTATAACCATGTTATAAGGGAAAATAATACAATCTACAGAACACCTAACCCAAACCCGAACTTCTGTGAAGAAGTTCGGGTTTGGGTACCAAACATGGCAATTTTTCTCATGCGCTTGCAAAACGCATTACAATGTTTTGCACTTACGCGGGGAAAATCGCGCATTTTCCCACAACGCACCCGCATCTTATCCGGGCAAAAAACATGAAGCCCGTGTGAAAGAGGCTTAAGGGAGTTTTTTTTCCTTTGAAGGGATCCCCTATTTGTTTTTTATTTCCACTTCAAGGTTTAATAAAATTCCAGACCCTAATTCAGGTGTCAGAGTACCCCGAGGGACAGGAGGGACTGATTCCCCACCAGGCAGCACCCCCTGCCCGAATGTAATCTTGCATCTCTCCCTAAGACGCCTATCAATCCGTACGGCCAAAGACATGGCCGCCTCCAAGGAATCAGGTTTTTCATGAAATGCAAGGGCATCTTTTAATCTCTCAGATAGCCCCTGACAGAACTGACTACGGAGTGCAAGATCATTCACTCCGAGTCAGTTGCCGATCTTCTTAATTCCGCACAATACGACTCAGCAGTACGTTCTCCCTGGCATAAGCTGCGCAACTTAGATTCAGCCATGGAGACCCGGTCAGGGTCATCATAAATCAGACCCAGGGCTCCAAAAAAATTCATCCACCAACCGGAGGGACTGAGAACCGGTCGGCAGAGAAAAAGCCCAGGACTGAGCGTCACCTTTTAACAGAGAAATAATAATCCCAACTCTCTGGTTTTCGTCGCCAGATGAAATCAGACGCAGACGAAAATACAATTTACAGGATTCCCTGAACCGGACAAAGTTATCACTTTCCCCTGGAAAACCTATCAGGGAGAGCGACCTTAGGTTCCAGGCAGACCTGGTTTCCTCCGGCAGCACCAGACGCCAAAGATTTCTGACACTGTGCAACCGAATTGCAGAGGTCAGCTACCTCCAAAAACAATCCCTGCATCCGATCAACCAAAGCATCAATAGTCTCCATTTTGCAAAACATTATGGTCGGCGGGTTATAATGTCATGGTAGTGTCACGGTAGGTAAGATAAGGGAAGGAAACAGGAAACGGCAAAGCAAACAGAACAACTAACTAGGCCCCATAAGCTAGGGAAGAAAGGGGTCACCTCCTAGCAATCCCTAAAAGACTTTCCCAACGCTGCTATGCCCATGTGCATATCTCGATGGTAGATATGCACATGCCCACGTGCCTAAGCTGAAACACACTGGACCAAACCCTCAGCAGTAGGGAAAAGGGAAAGAGACTACCAGCTCCTTCAACCACCGAAGGAGCTAGTATCACTCTAGGGGCTTAGTAAAAACACAAGAAGACACAGAAGGAAAAGGGGAAAAGGACTTTAGATGAGTTGGAGCAGACAATCCACCAAAACCCAGCACACAAACAAGGAAGAACTATAACCCGCAAAGGCTATAGGGAGAGGGATGAATCGAGTCACGTGCAGCAACTCTGACAGATCGTCTCAGAACACCCACAGGGCAGGGCGTGACATAAGATTACCCTAAGGGCAAAGTTAGATGGCGACGGTTTGCACAACACAAAGGGGTAGAGCTACATGGCAACATTTTATATAATGTATTTCAATGGTGTCGCAATATGGCATGAAACATGCACCAACTGTGATGTGACAGCCACAAAGAAATCTGACTTTTTGCAACTGTCACAACATGTTTCATTATGACACCAATGAAATGCATTATTTGAAATGTTGCTGTATAGCCATAACCTAAATCTACCTAATTATTTACCTTTACCCTCTACCTATACTCCCCTATCAAACCTAGATTAGTGGCTTATGTCTGTAATATGCAAGACATCTGCTCTCAGGTTGCAAGCTGCACACAAATTGTCATTCTCTGTTGTTCTAAGCAAAAGGACCTGCTGGAATCCTGCTCCCTATTTGGCTGACAGGCTGTTTGTCAGCCTTTGTGCTAATCAAGGCAAGCCCTTTACCTCCCAGGGTCATGTGATCCTCCATCTTCTTCCTTCCTGCTATTTTCTTCACCAATTTCCAGAGAAAAATTGTGCTGTCACCGTTTTTGTATGATTCGTCTGAAGTGAATTGCAAAACTTCAGGTTTGTTTGGCTGAAGATTTTTTATAAAATTAGTTTTGCTCTTCTCTAATATGTACCACAATAATAGTAGGAGAATGATCTACAATAATTAAACATGTTCCAACCATTAATATGCTTTGGCCCTAAAATCATTTTAGAAGTTGTAATTGTTATTGTGGTTGACGTAGTGCCTTGTAATTCAGCCCAAGTCACTGCATCGTTTGGATGACAACAGCCAGTGAAGTACTCTCCTCTGACCCAGCAGATTTCCTCTCTCATCTGAGTGATTATGAGATCGCCTTCCCTGCCCAGGTGGACCAGAGTGGGAAGTTCCTGACCTATGACCTTCGTCTAGCACCTCCAAGCTTTCACAGGCCTCGGCGAAGTATTTCTTATGAATCTGATGATCAGTTGTACTACCGGTTACAAGCTCAGAGTTCTAGCTTCCTGCTCAACCTTACCCTGCAAACAGATCTACTAGGACAGCACTTCACTGTTGAGTACTGGAAAAGAGGAGGTCTGGATTGGAAGCATGAGCTGTATGAGGACTGTCATTATGTTGGCCACATAGAAGACCAGCAGTTGAGCTCCAAGGTGGCTATTAGCAACTGCAATGGACTGGTGAGAAAATTGTAATCCATAGAACTATAACAAGTTGTGTTTTATTAGTTTTCCTTGATAAAAAATTAAATACACTCATTGACAAAAAAAAATAATGCACCCAGATAGAAACAGTACGGCTTCCAAAGGGCATTTTTAAGCACGATAATACTTGTCTACACACTGCAGTTTGCACACTTCCTTAGGCTGCCTAGTCATCAGATTTATCGCAAATCGAGCATTTATGGTACCAGGAGGCCATCTTTTGCAACCTATGAGAGTCCAGGATCTACAGGCACAGCTTGTGGCCAAAATATGTGAGCAAATATGCCACAGGATACCATACGGAACCTGTATGCACGTGCCCAACCGTATCTAATCTTGTTGCCAGGTTAGAGGAAGCCCAACAAGGGCTGGAATCCAAATGGAATAAGCCATGCGTGGTTGTGAACTGTAGAGATGTTGTCCATAGTGCAGCTTGAAGTGTAGATCAAGAGGTTTTAATACAGAAAGGAGTAGAAATAGTCTTGGTAAGATGGTTCTGAGGAGCATGAGACTGGAATAAGTTACTATATTCAAGCAATGATTGAATTGCCACATGGATAAAAATAGGCCTGAACATGAAATAAGATAGCTTCCAATCAGCACACAATGGCCATCTTTGTTAAGGGCAAATCTGAGGGCAAACATAGCAGCATCCAGTGGTGAAGAGTTGAAGTGCAACACAATAGTTCAGAGTGAGGGAAACAGCAGCCACTAGTGGATAATTAGAAATATACATCAGGATCCTGACGGCACTAGAGCCTCCTCTCAGTTGTACAGTTTTCTCCAATAAAATTGTTCTTTCTCTCTAATATTGTAATCACTTACATTTATTATCATTACATTCACACATATAAGTTTCTTTCAATTCCATCAACTCCTTATTGGTACATTACTTGGTGCGTTATTTTGAATTTTTTTTGAGTGTATCTTTATATAACTACTAAGGCTACTTTCACACCAGCATTTTCCATTTCCGCTATTGAGATCCATCATAGGGTCTCAATAGCGGAGGAAAACACTTCAGTTTTGTCCCCATTCATTGTCAATGGGGACAAAACTGAACAGAAGGGAAAGGAGTGCACCAGAATGCATTCCATTCCGTTTCATTGTGTTCCGACACAAAAGAAAACGGATCCGCCCCCCATTGACTTACAATGGTTTTAGAGACAGATCCGTCATTGCTATGTTAAAGATAATACAACCAGATCCGTTCATAATGGATGCAGATGATTGTATTATCATGACAGAAGCGTTTTTGCTGATCCATGACAGATCCAGCAAAAACGCTGGTGTGAAAGTAGTCTAAGATGTCATTCATACTTCTATATATTGTTAAATTGCTTAGTGGAATAAGACAGATTTGCCTGACACTAATGGACCCTAGTATAGAGAAAGAGTAATAATGGAGCGTTAGTACAGGAGAACCTTTCTCGTTGGAAAGAACCCCCGGAGGTCACATGCGGGGTGCCACAGGAGCAAAGACTAGTGTAAAAATATTATATTAAATTGGGCCTATATATACTGTTCACAAATAAAAGATAAGAGCAGTAAGGCAGCCGTTGGTGGCTTATTGAAGGGCACCCTAAGGTTGCTCTTCAGAATATGTAAATCAGGACAAGAAAAAACAACAAAAAAACACCTCTAAAGGTGCCTATAGCCGCCTATTCACTATACTATTGTCCCAAGAAGTTGTGTTGTCAACAATATCATTAATAAAAATAGTGGCGACATAAAAGATTAGTCAGTGTAGTTGGATGATATTTCAAATAAAATAGAGAACTGAGGAAGAGGTTAAAGAGATAAAGCTCAAGACACTCTTTGACTCTACCTCCCCCCCAGGGTCACTTGTAGTATCTCAGGAACAAACACGGCAATTTCATATGGTAACTTCTTGTGGTTCCTTTTATTAGTATCTCAGTCGGGCTCAATGCATTTCGGGGTAAATAACCCCTTCTTCAGGAGCAGTCTTACAATAAAAATTGACAAACGAACATATACAATACCTCACCTCCATGGGTCTTTTAAAGTCAACCTCATCAAGGGGTAGTCACATGGTAAAAACATCACTTCCGGTTTTCAGGGGTGTGCAGAAATTAAATAACTCGCCTCTTGTATATATATATATATATATAGTTGCCTATTACGGTTCATCTATTTGAAACATTGGTGGTTCAGTGTCTGGGGCGCCATCGGTGCCGACAGCATTTAGTACATGGGCCGAAGGAGCGGGACTAGGAGGCACTTCCAGTCCCGCTCGCTGTGGAACGCACGCGGCTTCCTGATGGAGCCTGCAGTTCCCCAGTGGAACGCATAATCACTTCCGGTGACCGGTCCTCTGTGGAACGCAGAAGGAGGTAGATCTTTTAAATGTGGACATCCTCTCTCGGAAAATAGTTATTAATTCGGACATACACTCACCTAAAGAATTATTAGGAACACCTGTTCTATTTCTCATTAATGCAATTATCTAGTCAACCAATCACATGTCAGTTTCTTCAATGCATTTAGGGGTGTGGTCCTGGTCAAGACAATCTCCTGAACTCCAAACTGAATGTCAGAATGGGAAAGAAAGGTGATTTAAGCAATTTTGAGCGTGGCATGGTTGTTGGTGCCAGACGGGCCAGTCTGAGTATTTCACAATCTGCTCAGTTACTGGGATTTTCACGCACAACCATTTCTAGGGTTTACAAAGAATGGTGTGAAAAGGGAAAAACATCCAGTATGCGGCAGTCCTGTGGGCAAAAATGCCTTGTGGATGCTAGAGGTCAGAGGAGAATGGGCCGACTGATTCAAGCTGATAGAAGAGCAACGTTGACTGAAATAACCACTCGTTACAACCGAGGTATGCAGCAAAGCATTTGTGAAGCCACAACACGCACAACCTTGAGGTGGATGGGCTACAACAGCAGAAGACCCCACCGGGTACCACTCATCTCCACTACAAATAGGAAAAAGAGGCTACAATTTGCACGAGCTCACCAAAATTGGACTGTTGAAGACTGGAAAAATGTTGCCTGGTCTGAGTCTCGATTTCTGTTGAGACATTCAAATGGTAGAGTCCGAATTTGGCATAAACAGAATGAGAACATGTATCCATCCTCTGATGGCTACTTCCAGCAGGATAATGCACCATGTCACAAAGCTCGAATCATTTCAAATTGGTTTCTTGAACATGACAATGAGATCACTGTACTAAAATGGCCCCCACAGTCACCAGATCTCAACCCAATAGAGCATCTTTGGGATGTGGTGGAACGGGAGCTTCGTGCCCTGGATGTGCATCCCTCAAATCTCCATGAACTGCAAGATGCTATCCTATCAATATGGGCCAAAATTTCTAAAGAATGCTATCAGCACCTTGTTGAATCAATGCCACGTAGAATTAAGGCAGTTCTGAACCCAAAAGGGGGTCCAACACCGTATTAGTATGGTGTTCCTAATAATTCTTTAGGTGAGTGTATAACGAAGGGGTAAAACAATCTATAATCATATAGTGAGGGGTATGGAAACTGTTAAAAATCTAAATCATGAATCTAAAATTGAAAGCCGGGTTGCCATGGTTACAAGGGATAGTGGCTATGTATAAAGGGCACATATAGGTGTACATAAATAATATAAAAGTGTGATTCCACATATACAAATCCCCAAGGGTATATAACAGCATGTGCAGGCACACATATAGACATGTGTGCATATACCTACAGTGCTGCTCATAATTATTCATACCCCTGGCAAATTTTGACTTAAAGTTACTTTTATTCAACCAGCAAGTAATTTTTTGACGAGAAATGACATAGGTGTCTCCCAAAAGATAATAAGACGATGTACAAGAGGCATTATTGTTGAAAAAAAAAAAATATTTCTCAGCTTTTATTTACATTTGAGCAAAAAATACAAGATGTTCCGCACTGTGGAAAATCTCAGAGGATGTGGTCGAAAGCCAAAAGTGACACGTGTGTTGGCCAGGAGGATAGTTAGAGAGGTGAAAAGAATCCAAGGATCACCACCAAGGCCATCCTGGTGAATCTGGGCTCTGCTGGTGGCAATATCTCAAGGCAGACAATCCAACGGACACTGCACACTGCTGGGTTCCACAGATGGAGACCAGGCACACAAAAGCTCGCTTGGCCTTTGCAAAAGCTCATGTGGACAAAGAAGAAGACTTCTGGTCTTCTGTGTTATGGTCAGATGAAACAGAAAATTTAATTGTTTGGTCACAATGATGTTTCCTTTGGCGTAAAAAAGGAGAAGCCTTCAACCCAAAGAACACCATCCCCACTGTCAAACATGGTGGTGGGAACATAATGCTTTGGGGGGGAGGGGGGGGGGGGTTCAGCCAATGGACCAGGGAACCTAATCACAGTAAACAGCACCATGAAAAAAGAGCAATACATGAGGATTCTCAATGACATCAGGCAGTCTGCAGAGAAACTTGGCCTTGGGCACCAGTGGACATTTCAGCATAACACACAGCAAAAGTGGTGAAGAAATAGTTAGCACACAACAACATTAACGTTTTGGAGTGGCCCAGCCAGAGTCCAGACTTGAATCCAATTGAGAATCTGTGGAGGGAGCTAAAGATCAGGGTGATGGCAAGAATACCCTCCAACCTGAAAGATTTGGAGCTAATTGCTAAAGATGAATGGGCAAAAATACCTGTGGAGACATGCAAAAAGCTGGTCTGCAATTATAGGAAGCGTTTGATTGCTGTAATAGCCAATAAAGCCTTTTCTATTGATTATTGAGAAGGGTATGAATAATTTTGGACTGGACACTTTTTGCTGTAATGTACAAACCGGATTCCAAAAAAGTTGGGACACTATACAAATCGTGAATAAAAACTGAATGCAATGATGTGGAGGTGCCAACTTCTAATATTTTATTCAGAATAGAACATAAATCACGGAACAAAAGTTTAAACTGAGAAAATGTACCATTTTAAGGGAAAAATATGTTGAATCAGAATTTCATGGTGTCAACAAATCCCTAAAAAGTTGGGACAAGGCCATTTTCACCACTGTGTGGCATCTCCCCTTCTTCTTACAACACTCAACAGACGTCTGGGGACCGAGGAGACCAGTTTCTCAAGTTTAGAAATAGGAATGCTCTCCCATTCTTGTCTAATACAGGCCTCTAACTGTTCAATCGTCTTGGGCCTTCTTTGTTGCACCTTCCTCTTTATGATGCGCCAAATGTTCTCTATAGGTGAAAGATCTGGACTGCAGACTGGCCATTTCAGTACCCGGATCCTTCTCCTACGCAGCCATGATGTTGTGATTGATGCAGAATGTGGTCTGGCATTATCTTGTTGAAAAATGCAGGGTCTTCCCTGAAAGAGATGACGTCTGGATGGAAGCATATGTTGTTCTAGAACCTGAATATATTTTTCTGCATTGATGGTGCCTTTCCAGACATGCAAGCTGCCCATGCCACACACACTCATGCAACCCCATACCATCAGAGATGCAGGCTTCTGAACTGAGCGTTGATAACAACTTGGGTTGTCCTTGTCCTCTTTGGTCCGGATGACATGGCGTCCCAGATTTCCAAAAAGAACTTTGAATCGTGACTCGTCTGACCACAGAACAGTCTTCCATTTTGCCACACTCCATTTTAAATGATCCCTGGCCCAGTGAAAACGCCTGAGCTTGTGGATCTTGCTTAGAAATGGCTTCTTCTTTGCACTGTAGAGTTTCAGCTGGCAACGGCGGATGGCACGGTGGATTGTGTTCACTGACAATGGTTTCTGGAAGTATTCCTGAGCCCATTCTGTGATTTCCTTTACAGTAGCATTCCTGTTTGTGGTGCAGTGTCGTTTAAGGGCCCGGAGATCACGGACATCCAGTATGGTTTTACGGCCTTGACCCTTACGCACAGAGATTGTTCCAGATTCTCTGAATCTTCGGATGATGTTATGCACAGTTGATGATGATATATGCAAAGTCTTTGCAATTTTTCGCTGGGTAACACCGTTCTGATATTGCTCCACTATCTTTCTGCGCAACATTGTGGGAATTGGTGATCCTCTACCCATCTTGGCTTCTGAGAGACACTGCCACTCTGAGAAGCTCTTTTTATACCCAATCATGTTGCCAATTGACCTAATTAGTGTTAATTGGTCTTCCAGCTCTTCGTTATGCTCAAATTTACTTTTTCCAGCCTCTTATCGCTACTTGTCCCAACTTTTTTGGGATTTGTTGACACCGTGAAAATTGGAATCAACGTATTTTTCCTTAAAAATGATACATTTACTCAGATTAAACATTTGATCTGTCATCTACATTCTATTACAAATAAAATATTGACATTTGCCATCTCCACATCATTGCATTCAGTTTTTATTCACAATTTGTTTAGTGTCCCAACTTTTTTGGAATCCGGTTTGTAAATAAAAGCCTAGATTTTTTTCCCCCCACAATAATGGCTCTTGTACATCGTCTTATTATCTTTTGGGAGACACCCATGTCATTTCCCATGAAAAAAATTACTTGCTGGTTGAATAAAAGTAACTTTAAGTCAAAATTTGCCAGGGGTATGAATAATTATGGGCAGCACTGTATGTGTACCACCCAGGTTATTCATTAAAAATCATAACGGATACATGTGAATATACATGTATCCATACATGTCACAGGAGGTGTAGATTAAAAATTATTTCGCACAAAATTCATCAACGCATGTCTATACACATGCGTCCATATCCATAAAAATAATTGCTAGGTCTATTCCATAATAAAAAACTAGGTCTAAGACATCATAAAATACATGTACCAATGTGGCTCACACCGGAATACACCAGAAAGAAACCTGATAAATACATACACACTCTCATCAGTATCACCGTGGGCCTTCCTATGGTACATCAATCTAAATAAAATATTTATACGACGCACTCTCACAGAGTACAAATATGTCCTTATTGGTAGCCCTTAACTTAATATAAAACACATAAAAAGCATACAGAACATCTAAAATATAAATATGATATATAGTGCATATAAAAGATGTATACGTAAGAATATAGTGAATCTAGGAAGCCTTTCGCGCAAACTCCCATTAGAGTGGCCCTGATTACTTGCTCGTCACGGACTATTGGTTTAATACATCTTGGGGGATTCTTCTGGTACAAGAGGAGTATCGTTCTTTTAAATAGCTGATTATATAAAATTGTTAATTATATAAAATTAAATAAGTTTATCCATGGTTTCCCAAATAGGAGGCAAAGCACTGATACAAAACAAAAATACAACATCATTTTACAAGCTCTGATTCCCGACGCATGTGGCAGGGTATCAAGTCCATTACAAATTATAAGAGCAACACCTGTTCTATCAACACTGGAAATTCTTTCTCTCTTGATGACCTAAATCATTTTTTTGCACTATTTGACAAAGACAATGAGCTGCCTATCATCAAATTAGCCCAGCAAGAGGCTCCATCATGTTCCCTGATGCTGAGCGCACATGAGGTAGAATGGGCCTTAAACCACATTAATCCCCACAAAGCAGCTGGCCCTGATGAAGTTCCTGGAAAAGTCCTAAAAAACTGTGCTAAACAGCTGCAAACAGTGTTTACCAGTATGTTTAACAGCTCACTAGAGCAGGCCATTGTCCCCACTTGCCTGAAGTCCTCCACAATTGTCCCAATTCCAAAACAGGCAGGGGTGAAGACCTTAAGTGATTATCGCCCGGTGGCTCTCACTCCTATTGCTATGAAGTGCTTTGAACAACTTGTCCTCAGGCGCATGAAGAGCAAGATCTGCACCTCCGTGGACCAATACTAGTTTGCTTACAGAGCACATAGGTCAACTGAGGATGCTGTCTCACTTACCCTTCACACTGCGCTGTCACACCTGGAGCAGAGAGACAGCTATGTGCGGATGCTGTTCATTGATTACAGCTCGGCCTTTAACACCATCCCTCCCAACAAATTGGCCAACGAAACTGAACAACTTGGGTCTCAGCTCACACCTGTGCAACTGGATACTGGATTTTCTTACAAAAAGACCACAAATCGTACGCATGGGCAAGCACTTTTCTTCATCCTTAACACTAAACACTGGAAGGCTGTGTGTTGAGCCCTCTCCTTTACTCCCTCTTCACAAATGACTGTAAACCTATTCACAATACTAATACCATTATAAAATTTGCAGATGACACGACCGTGATAGGCCTAATCTCCAACAATGATGAAACAGCCTATAGGAAAGAGGTTGAGAACCTAGAGAGATGGAGTAAGAACAACAACCTCATACTCAATACCAAGAAAACAAAGGAGCTAATTCTGGATTTTAGGAAGAAGAAACAAAATGAACACCATCCCATTAGCATTAATGGTGGAAACGTGGAGATAGTTCAAAGTTTCAGATTCTTGGGAGTTCATATTAGTCAGGACCTGTCATGGATAAAAAACACAACAGAAATTACCAAAAAAGGCCTTCAGAGGCTTTATTTTCTGAGGAGTCTGAAGAAAG
Organism: Bufo bufo; assembly: GCF_905171765.1. Taxonomy (NCBI): domain Eukaryota; kingdom Metazoa; phylum Chordata; class Amphibia; order Anura; family Bufonidae; genus Bufo; species Bufo bufo. Next base: position 490,553,861 of record NC_053390.1, on the reverse strand, counting down.
CACAACTCCCAAAACAGCTGCTAGTCTATTTTTACAGGTGCACCATAGAATCTGTTATCACATACTGCATTACAGTGTGGTACTCCGGCTGCTCTTCTGAGGACAAGAAGACCCTCGAGCGCATCATCAGAATGGCTGGCAGAATCACTGGTACTCGGTTACCATCACTGGATGACATCTTCACTGCTCGCTGCAGCAACAGGGCAAAAATGATCTGCGGGGATCCAACTCACCCCGGCCACAGCCTTTTCATTCCACTACCCTCTGGTAGGCCTCTTAGAGCCCTACATGCCCGCACCACTAGGCTGAAGAACAGCTTTTACCCCAAAACAATCAGTCTCCTAAATGCTCTGAGATTATTGCCCCTTCCTAGGATAGAAACTACCTCAGACTGAAAGTGACTGCTGCATTCATGAACCCATGATGATCTCTTGTCTGCAGTGGTGTCTGATCAGTGTGTATACAGGGAGTGCAGAATTATTAGGCAAGTTGTATTTTTGAGGATTAATTTTATTATTGAACAACAACCATGTTCTCAATGAACCCAAAAAACTCATTAATATCAAAGCTGAATATTTTTGGAAGTAGTTTTTAGTTTGTTTTTAGTTTTAGCTATTTTAGGGGGATATCTGTGTGTGCAGGTGACTATTACTGTGCATAATTATTAGGCAACTTAACAAAAAACAAATATATACCCATTTCAATTATTTATTTTTACCAGTGAAACCAATATAACATCCCAACATTCACAAATATACATTTCTGACATTCAAAAACAAAACAAAAACAAATCAGTGACCAATATAGCCACATTTCTTTGCAAGGACACTCAAAAGCCTGCCATCCATGGATTCTGTCAGTGTTTTGATCTGTTCACCATCAACATTGCGTGCAGCAGCAACCACAGCCTCCCAGACACTGTTCAGAGAGGTGTACTGTTTTCCCTCCTTGTAAATCTCACATTTGATGACTGACCACAGGTTCTCAATGGGGTTCAGATCAGGTGAACAAGGAGGCCATGTCATTAGATTTTCTTCTTTTATACCCTTTCTTGCCAGCCACGCTGTGGAGTACTTGGACGCGTGTGATGGAGCATTGTCCTTCATGATAATCATGTTTTTCTTGAAGGATGCAGACTTCTTCCTGTACCACTGCTAGAAGAAGGTGTCTTCCAGAAACTGGCAGTAGGACTGGGAGTTGAGCTTGACTCCATCCTCAACCCGAAAAGGCCCCACAAGCTCCTCTTTGATGATACCAGCCCAAACCAGTACTCCACCTCCACCTTGCTGGCGTCTGAGTCGGACTGGAGCTCTCTGCCCTTTACCAATCCAGCCACGGGCCCATCCATCTGGCCCATCAAGACTCACTCTCATTTCATCAGTCCATAAAACCTTAGAAAAATCAGTCTTGACGTTTCAGCTTGTGTGTCTTGTTCAGTGGTGGTCGTCTTTCAGCCTTTCTTACCTTGGCCATGTCTCTGAGTATTGCACACCTTGTGCTTTTGGGCACTCCAGTGATGTTGCAGCTCTGAAATATGGCCAAACTGGTGGCAAGTGGCATCTTGGCAGCTGCACGCTTGACTTTTCTCAGTTCATGGGCAGTTATTTTGCGCCTTGGTTTTTCCACACGCTTCTTGCGACCCTGTTGACTATTTTGAATGAAACGCTTGATTGTTCGATGATCACGCTTCAGAAGCTTTGCAATTTTAAGAGTGCTGCATCCCTCTGCAAGATATCTCACTATTTTTGACTTTTCTGAGCCTGTCAAGTCCTTCTTTTGACCCATTTTGCCAAAGGAAAGGAAGTTGCCTAATAATTATGCACACCTAATATAGGGTGTTGATGTCATTAGACCACACCCCTTCTCATTACAGAGATGCACATCACCTAATATGCTTAATTGGTAGTAGGCTTTCGAGCCTATACAGCTTGGAGTAAGACAACATGCATAAAGAGGATGATGTGGTCAAAATACTCATTTGCCTAATAATTCTGCACGCAGTGTATATACTCATAAGCACTTCCTACTTTGTTCTTGCTATATATATGCTGTGAACTGTGAATAGTAATGCTTTCTAGTGCAATGTTTTTTTTTTTTTCTAGTGTAATGCTTTAATTTAAATGTCAGTTCTTGTTCCACTGTCCATGGCATCTAGGATTGCTCCAAACAACATTTCATTGTATTGTACATTGTATTACATTGTATTGTACAGTGACAATAAAGGCATCTTATCTATCTTATATAAAATTGTTAATTATATGGATTAAGAGTTAGTGTACTCTAAAGACTCGTTGAGACCAAACGGGCATAGGGTGTTCAATCGATAGATCCAATACATCTTTCTGGCAGAGTAATTGGTATGATTGGGGGATATGTTCGATGGGAGTTACTCTAAGGCCTCATGCACACGACCGTATTTTTTCACCGTCCGCAAAACGGGGTTCCGTTGGTCTGTGATCCGTGACCGTTTTTTTGTCCGTGGGTCTTCCTTGATTTTTGGAGGATCCACGGACATGAAAAAAAAGTTGTTTTGGTGTCCGCCTGGCCGTGCGGAGCCAAACGGATCCGTCCTGAATTACAATGCAAGTCAATGGGGACGGATCCGTTTGACGTTGACACAATATGGTGCCATTTAAAAAGGATCCGTCCCCCATTGACTTTCAATGTAAAGTCAGAAGACCCTATTATACCATCGGATCAGTGTTTTCTCCAATCCGATGGTATATTTTAACTTGAAGCGTCCCCATCACCATGGGAACGCCTCTATGTCGGATATGAGTTAGATCTTAAAACTCATATCCGACAGTATATTCTAACACAGAGACGTTCCCATAGTGATGGGGACGCTTCTAGTTAGAATATACTAGGAACTGTGTACATGACTGCTGCCTGGCAGCACCCGATCTCTTACAGGGGGCTGTGATCTGCACAATTAACCCCTCAGGTGCTGCACCTGAGGGGTTAATTGTGCATATCATAGCCCCCTGTAAGAGATCAGGGGCTGCCAGGCAGCAGGGGGCAGACCCCCCTCCCTCCCCAGTTTGAATATCATTGGTGGCCAGTGTGCGGCCCCCCCTCCCTCCCTCTATTGTATTATCATTGGTGGCCAGGGTGCGGCCCCCTCCCTCCCTACCTCTATTGTATTATCATTGGTGGCCAGTGTGCGGCCTCCCCCGTCCCCCCCTCCCTCCCTCTATTGTAATATCATTGGTGGCCAGTGTGCGGCCTCCCCCGGCCCCCCCTCCCTCCCTTTATTGTATTATCATTGGTGGTCCTCCTCACGAAGCCTACGTGGCGGAACACGTGTTGAGGTCGAAGCAGTGGGGGAACTGTGTCACCATTTTTCAGCAGCAACATGGGTAGGTAACATGGTATCTGTATTAGGGTGGGACTAGTGACTTACAGTTATTGTTATATGCCATCTTTATGAGTAGTATTGCACCGTCCAATTATACCCTACAGCATCCATTGCTTGGACGCTGTGAATAAGAGCTAGGTAGTTGTTCAACACTAGGGGACAGCAATTGCATCCGCAACTACTCCAATGTTCACAGCTTCTGTTTATTGTCTGTTACCTGCTGTATATGGTCACATTATCCCCCATTGTGATTCTCCACATTGCAGAGCCCTTTTGTGGCCCAGTCTCCATGTTCTGTCCCTTTTGAGTCTCACCTGTAATGTTCATGTGATTTATAATAAATAAAATGAGATTTTTTTACCTTGTTAAATACTTGCTCTTTTTTTGTACAAGTTGCAGTAAGTTGGTGAGTGAGGTTCGGTTTTTGGGTTATTGTAGGCTCTAACTATATATTTTAGCCAATCACATGCATTTACAGTATTGAAACCCTCCCAGCAATTATACACAAAATCCCCTTCCCTCTGTCTGTAACGCAATCAACAAAATACAATGAGCATTGTCTGAGACGCAATTAACTAACACACTGGCATTGTCTGAGACGCAATCCACAAAATACAATTACCAAACGTAATGGGCTAACTTAATCACTACCAGACAGAAAACACACATTTTTCCCAACACACAGAAAACACCTCAAAACCCCACACATCCCCATAATGTATACATCCATGGATAGCTCTGATCTGAATGAACAACATATCCAAAAATCACCCAGATCCGAGCAGGGGTTCCCGAATTCCATGGAAGTCACATTTGGCCGGCCGCAAGCATGGCTTTCCTGCCCAAAACAGTTCCACAGATTTAAGCTGTGCGGCCGGTCTGTCTTCTCCTTCAAAGTTAGTATGGGCCATAATCCTGGGGCAGGAGGCTGGCAAACAGCCCCCTCCAAAACACTGTGGCGAGGTTGGTTTCGCCACACATCTCCCCCTCCCAGGGAAGACTAACCAGATACCTGACCTCACGCCGGTCAGTACGTGAGTTAGTCTGGCAATCCACCCACAACCCAATACTGGACCTGTTGAATTTTGGGGCCTGACTCTGTTCTGTATGTCCCCAGCTGTTGAGTGGGCATCTGCTACTCCTTGCTTCCTTGTGGTTCGCTAGCTTGGAGCTGTAGGTACTTGGTGGGCAGAGGCCAACTGCGCTCTGCCCAGATGCCAGCTCTTCCGCTCGGGTAGCCAGTGGGGAGTCAGCCTCTGGACAAGAGGATAGGGGAGAGCAGAGGCCGACTGCGCTCTGCCCAGATGCCAGCTCTTCCGCTGGGGTAGCCTGTGGGAAGTCCGGCTCTGGAGAAGAGGATAGGGAGGGCAGAGGCCGACTACCCTCTGCCCAGATGCCAGCTCTTCCGCTGGGATGGGGGTCAGGGAATCCTGCCCCCAGGACCTTGTTGCGGATCAGCTGTGGAGAGGAGGGATCGTTTACCTCCTCATCCTGGCATTCTTGCAGGGTAGGTGGGGGATCCGTACCAGCCGTCCAGCATCCCGGTAGGCCTGGTGTAGAGACTGCGGTCCCATCTGCACCATCGGAGTTAGGGGTGCTGTCCCCCTGTGGTTGGGGAGAGAGACCGGTTGTCTGAGACGCAATCCACAAAATACAATTACCAAACGTAATGGGCTAACTTAATCACTACCAGACAGAAAACACCCATTTTTGCCAACACACAGAAAACACCTCAAAACCCCACACATCCCCATAATGTATACATCCATGGATAGCTCTGATCTGGGTGAACAACATATTCAAAAATCACCCAGATCCGAGCAGGGGTTCCCGAATTCCATGGAAGTCACATTTGGCCGGCCGCAAGCATGGCTTTCCTGCCCAAAACAGTTCCACAGATTTAAGCTGTGCGGCCGGTCTGTCTTCTCCTTCAAAGTTAGTATGGGCCATAATCCTGGGGCAGGAGGCTGGCAAACAGCCCCCTCCAAAACACCATGGCGAGGTTGGTTTCGCCACACAAACTCCCTTGTATATCTGGGGGGAAGGGGCTCCTTCTGATTCTCCTGGAGTGCTCTCTTGGCAGACTCTTTAATGAGCTTGTTTGGGTAATGCTTCTCTTTAAAGCGATTTTTAATTATTTTAAGTTGTTCTTTTGTCGTACGATCGTCTGAACAATTTCTTCTGACCCTTTTCATCTGACCAAAAGGGATGTTATGCTTCCATTTCTGATGGTGACAGCTTGTGTATTTGAGATCGCTATTTGCGTCCACCTTTTTAAAATGAGTTTTGTTTAGAGTCTTACCAGAGGAAACGTTCATATGAATAGCTAGAAAAATTGCTTCAGTATGGCTATATTCTAGGGTCAAATTTAGGCCCCATTCATTAGTGTTCAATTCTGTAATGTATGTTAGAAGTTTTTCTACATCATCATCCCAAATAAAGATAATATCGTCTATGAATCTACGATAGTATCTAATACTGGGGTGGGACAGTAGGCCTATTTTTTCTTCAAAGAACCTCTTTATGAGGTTATGGTTATGATTTTTAATGAATAACCTGGGTGGTACACATAGGTCTATGCACACATGTCTGTCTATATGTGTGCCTGCACATGTTGTTATATACCCTTGGGGATTTGTATATGTGGAATCACACTTTTAAACTATTTATGTACACCTATATGTGCCCTTTTTACATAGCCACTATCCCTTGTAACCATGGCAACCGACTTTTAATCTTAGATTCAGGATTTAGATTTTTAACAGTTTCCATACCCCTCACTATATGATTATAGATTGTTTTATCCCTTCATTATATGTCCAAATTAATAAATATTTTTCGAGAGAGGATGTCCACATTTAAAAGATCTACCTCCTTCTGAGTTCCCCAGAGGACCGGTCACCGGAAGTGATTATGCGTTCCACTGGGGAACTGTGCACTCCATCCGGAAGCCGCCAGTGCATTCCACAGCGAGCGGGACTGGAAGTGCCTCCTAGTCCTGCTCCTTCGGCCCATGTACTAAATGCTGGCGGCAACGATGGCGCCCCAGACACTGAATCACCATTGTTTCAAATAGAAGAGCTGTAAAAGGCAACTATATACTGTATAGATACAGAAGGCGAGTTATTTAATTTCTGCACACCCCTGAAAACCGGAAGTGATGTTTTTACCATGTGACTACCGCTTGATGAATCTGTAAAGAATAAATCAAGGCAACTGGACTTACTGTAGATATCTTAACTTTTCACTCGTTCTTCCAACGAGCTTTCTCAATTCTGAGTGACTGTACAAGAATTTGATGGGAATAAATATGTAACTAAATCAACATCTGGTCATTATACCCAGCATGGGGTCAGAGGTCATTATACCCAGCATGGGGTCAAAGGTGTTGATTCCATTATCCTAATTGGAGTCAGTAGGTGATAATGACCTCCCAGAAAAAGGTGTCAAGACAGCGAAACAATCATATCAGCGAAATAAAACAACAACTACATCAGCGTATTGCTCAGCATAGAAGACCCAAAACCTCTGGTCAAGATTCAGCCGTGTACTTGCATCTAAAAGAAACAGGTCACACCTTTGAAGACAGTCAAGTACATGTTTTGGATAAGGAGGCCGATTGGTACAAACGAGGTATGAAGGAGGCCATCTACGTAAAAATGGAGAAGCCAAGCTTGAATAGAGGCGGGGGAATTAGACATCTATTGTCTGCCGCATACAATGCTGTCTTGACACCTTTTTCTAGGAGGTCATTATCACCTACTGACTCCAATTAGGATAATGGAATCAACACCTTTGACCCCATGCTGGGTATAATGACCTCTGACCCCATGCTGGGTATAATTACCAGATGTTGATTCAGTTACATATTTATTCCCAGAGAATTCTTGTACAGTCACTCAGAATTGAGAAAGCTCGTTGGAAGAATGAGTGAAAAGTTTTCAAGAAATCTACAGTAAGTCCAGTTGCCTTGATTTATTCTTTACAGATATACCATGACCTGGATAAATGAGAACCTTCACAGACATACCCCTTGATGAGGTTGACTTTAAAAGACCCATCGAGGTGAGGTATTGTGTATGTTTGTTTGTCAATTTTTAATGTAAGACTGCTCCTGAAGAAGGGGTTATTTACCCTGAAACTCGTTGAGCCCGACTGAGATACTAATAAAAGGAACCACAAGAAGTTACCATTGAAAACTGCCGTGTTTGTTCCTGAGATACTACAAGTGATCCTGGCGGGGGAGGTAGAGTCAAAGAGTGTCTTGAGCTTTATCTCTTTGACCTCCTCCTCAGTGAAGTGAGTCCTTCTTTTTCTCTATTTTATTTTAAATATCATCCAACTACACTGACTAATATTTTATGTCGCCACTATTTTTATTGATAATATTGTTGACAGCACAACTGCTTGGGACGAATAGTATAGTGAATAGGCGGCTATAGGCGTCCTTAGAGGTGGTGTTTTTTGTTTTTTCTTGTGCTGATTTACTAATTGGCCCTGCCAGAACAGTTGTTTGTGAGACAGGTATCAGTTTTTTGTAGCCAAAGCAATTGCACGAACAATCACAGTGACAAAAAAAAAAACTGTCTAATTGACTTGCTATATGATCGGCCAATGTTTGTTAGGGGAAATTTTTCTGCCCATGTAAATTGACCTTTAAAAGGGTTTTCTGAGATAATTTTTTCTGATCAGTTCACCAAGTACAGCGGCTGTGTTTAGTATCGCACCTCAGCCCCAATCACTTGAATAGAGCTGAGATGCTCCTAGGCCATGTGCCAGATGAACATGACGTTACTGGCCTAGAAAAAGCAGAGAGAAGGCAACGACACTCACAGGAGTGCCAGTGCCTTTGTAAGTATGTGGCGCAAGGGACGTTAAATGTATTACTCTGCTATGTTCTAAATTGAATAATTACTGCAACATCTCACTTTGGTCAGTAGATGGCAGCAAAGGATAAGATGATGAAAGTCTACATTGGAGCTGCCTATCAAAGGAATACTAATAACCTATTTAGATTGCAAAGTTGGAAAATAGCTAATTTATGGGTTGTTTTGCACCCTTACAAGTGTGATAGCAAACTGAATATGCAGGTTTGACACTGCACTTAGCAAATTACTTATTGCATCACACTCTCCCTGTGTAAGGGGAGGAGGTTCCTCTAGAAGCAGAAAAGTGAGCAGACGGAGGCTTTGCTTGGTGCGACTGGAAACCAGAAGGAATCATCTCTGCTGAATCTGGAAGGGAATAGACCGGCTCACAGTGGAGACTGGCGACAGCACAAAGGGAAGGTTTGCAGCGACGACCCCAAGAGTGTCGTGTCTGTAGGATCCAGTTCTGGAGTGGACCAGGAAATAAGAAAAAGCACCAACAACCTGCTCAAGGAACTCAAGGAACTGTAAGTGTGGCTTTGCCACGTCACATTGCACCACACTGTTGAAGTGGCATTTGAACATACAATAACGCTCCAAGTACAATTACATTGCGGTGTACAGGCTTCAAGCTAATGCATAGCCCTAAGGGACTCATAAGCTGACACCTTAATATCTCTCTGGCTGCTCATAGGGTGTTATATGCTGGGATCTGGAGTAAGGATTAAAGTTACAAGAGACAGACATCATTTTCCTGTGTATTAAAAATAGTATTGCGCAATACCTAGGGTGCACCCCAATGAGGAACTCGCCCAGGAACATACAAGTGCAGCTAGGCTGCTTAATGGACTTTGGGGAAAACATCACATTTACTGGTTTATTGTTAGACAGTGTTACATTTACTGTTGGTTTATTCTCTGTTACCAATCAGTTTTATATATTCTCAGCTTCTTGTTCACTACATTGTTCAGTAAACTCCACTACTGGGAAAGAACTGTTGTCTGTGTTTGTGTGGCATCGTGTACCCTCTGTACCTGTGGGCCCAGCCCTAGGTCTTCTTTTACTTGGCGCTGCGAATAGGGTACATTGATCGGCATGCAGAACCCTACCGGTTCCAAGGCGGTTCCGGTTGTTGCCCCCATCACCCCTCCTGCAGTGGGAGTAGCTCCGATCATGTGTTTGCCCACAGGGGCAATATTGAATCAGCTAGTGCTGTTTGATGGCCAAAATATGCTGCTAGAAGACTGGGCTGCACACATTAAGAGCACCCTCAGGTTGTACAACTTGGCTCCGGATTTAGAATCCGATGTGGCGCTGAACGCCTTGTAAGGGGATGCTAGACGCACTGTCATGCTACATTCAGAAAAGGAAAGGAAGACACTGAATGCTATATTCTTGATTATCAAGTCTATCTATGGAGAAACGACCAGTACCAGCAGCCTTAGGTCCCGTTTCTTCACTCGCTTCCAGCGTGAAGATGAGACTATTCCCCAGTTTGCCAACGCCCTCCAGGAAATCTGGTCACATGTACGGAAGAGAGAGACCAATGTTGCTAACATTCTTAGAAATGGAGATCAAATCCTCTGGGACCAGTTTGTCCTTGGATTGAGTAGGATGCTACGTTGCAGTTTCAGAAGATACAAGCTGAGGCTTTGGCCCGAGACAAGGAAGAGGCGCATTGGTCTTACACTGTGAGGATGCAGGCTGTAGGAAGTATAAAAACTCCCTCTGATAAGGAGGATCTGCGTGAGACCGTGAAGGCAGTGCATCCCTGAGACAGATTCAGAGGCAATTGGCACAGTTACAGGCTCCATTGATGGCCCCAGTTCAGTCCTATTACTGGAAAAGGGGTGCTGCCCCCATGGGTTCCCCCTATATTGAGCAACTACAGAAGCTGGAGTGAGAGACTCTCTCTCATGCACTGGGCTGGTCTGTCACCACCTACAGATGCACAGTCGTTTGGTCCTCCAAAACAGTGTTCCCCAACTCCAGTCCTCAGGGCCCACCTACCGGTCATGATTTACGAATATCCCACAGAATGAATGCCTGAGGTAAGTCCTGATGCATCAACACTAATTGTATCACTTGTTCAATACTAAGGAAATCCTGAAAACATTACCGGAATGTGGGCCCCGAGGGCTGGAGTTGGGGAACACTGCTCCAAAAGACCGGAAAGCAATGGGGCCACAGTGTTGGTTTTCCAGAGAAAGAAGACACATCTCCCGTCAAAGGCCCTGAATCCAGAACAGCCACGATTAAATGGGAACCCCTCACGGTAGTGAGGCACACAGTGGAAGAGGCCAGCTTCCAGGTTACCCCTAATGACCTCCGGGACCTGGTGACCGAAAGCCCCTACTTACAGGTGCAGATTGAAGAACAGATGGTAGAATGTCTCGTAGACACAGGGTCAGAAGTAACCACGATGGCAGTGAAGTTCTTTGAGAGATACTTTGGCCACCTGATGGAGCCTGACAATGGCACCGTGATAAAGCTGACGACGGTAAATCAGACTGCTATACCTGTGTTCAGAGTGGCTTGGATGAGAATGAAGCTATGCAGACAAGATGTTGGCAAGAAGGGAGTGGTGCTTGTAGAGAAACCAGCTCGGTATAGAGCTCCCGTCGTATTGGGAATGAAAGTTCTGAAGGAATTGGATCAGCTCATGTTTACAAAGGAGGGTCTGAGTTATTGGAGGAGAACGACTTGCCACAAGCCCACCCAGAGAACATTCCAGAGGATGATCCGGACATGCGGTATATGCAAAAGCACTCCTGAGGGTAAGCCGGTTGGAGCAGTGTATGCTACATATAGAAGAGCCTGCACCGTACCTCCACGACAGGAGAAGATGATACAAATGCCTGTCAGAAGCCAGCGGAAAATGAATGGGATAGATATGCTGATAGAACCCCTGGGCATGTCGGAAGCCAGTCGGAGCCCAGTGGTCGCCAGTACCATCATGACTGAGGGGCATGTGTTAGTCCGGTGTGTCAACGTACACGATCATGAAGTTACCTTCCATGCTGGAGAGAAAGTGGCCGAGTTGTATGTGCTGCAAGGAGAACCACTCACAGGTAGCCAGTTCGCTCTATGGCAGTGGGCCAGAACTCTGTGGAGGAACCCAAGCCTGAGTGGAATGGCCGGTGGATCTTGGAACAAACGGAGATTGATGCGTACCAGTTCACTGCTGATCAGATGGAGAAGATTGAAGCAGTACTATGTGAGTTTCAATCCGCCTTTTCCCAATGTGAGGACGACTTTGGGTGTACAACGGCTATCAAACATGAAATACCGACTGGGAATACTCCCCCGATTCAAGAAAGGTACCAGCAGATTCCTCCCATTCTCTACCATGAAGTGAAAATGATGCTGTCACAGATGCTAGATAGTCGAGTGGTAAAAGAGAGCCAAAGCCCGTGGGCCACACCAGTGGTCTTGGTGCGAAAGAAGGATGGGTCCTTGAGGTTCTGTCTCTACTACTGGAAGTTAAACGCTACCAAAGGAAGGGACACTTTTCCCCTGCCTAGGATTGAAGAGTCATTGACAGCACTACAGCATGCCAAGTATTTCTCAACTCTAGACTTGGCTAGCGGCTACTGGCAAGTACCTGTGGCAAAGAAGGATAGACAGAAGACAGCCTTTATCCTACCCATGGGGCTGTATGAGTTTGACAGAATGCCCTTCGGGCTGATGAATGCTCTGGGTACATTCCAACGCCTAATGGAACACTTCCTGAGTGAACTGAACTTTGAGTCTATTCTGAAATACCTGAATGACGTGATAGTGCATGCACCTATGTTTGAAGAACATTTGAGTAGACTACGGCAAGTGTTAGGTAGGCTCCGTGCTCAGGGCCTTAAGATCAAACCGAGGAAGTGCCATCTCTTCCAAACAAGCCTAGAGTATCTGGGACACATCATATCAGCTGAGGGAGTTCGCCCTGCGAGAGTAAGGTAGAGGCAGTGAGTAAGGGGGCCACAACATAAGATGCTTCGAGAAGTGAAAGCATTCCTAGGATTGGCTGGTTACTATCAAAGATTTATAAAGGCCTTTGCAAAGATCGCCAGTCCACTACATGAACTCTTGAGAGGGACTGCCCAGGGTCCGAAGACATGGCCCATATCATGAGGGCTGCCATAGAAGCAAGCCCTGATTACGGCCCCTATCTTGGCATATGCTCAGTATGACACACCATTCACACTCTACACTGATGGAAGTCTGCATGGACTGGGAGCAGTACTAGCCCAAGAACAAGATGGACAGGAAAGAGTCATTGCGTATGCTAGTCGGTCCCTACAGGACTCTGAGCGCAATATGGAAAATTATAGATCCTTCAAACTCGAGTTATTGGCGTTAGTCTGGGCAATGACTGAAAAATTCTCAGGGTATCTCACCGGGGAGAAGATCCTAGTAAGATCAGACAATAACCCATTGACCCACCTGCAGAATGCGAAGCTGGGCGCCTTGGAGCAGAGATGAATGGCTAGACTGGCGAAGTTTGACTATACCATCAAATACCGTGCCATTAAAGACAACGCAAATGTGGATGCACTATCTAGAGTCACCTGGGAGGTCCTAGTAGGTGAGGTTGACAAAGAGAATGAAGGACTGAGATACCTGATCTTGGTCGAGTGTCTCGACAGTTGTCCGTGGCCAGCTCAAGTGAGGTGGCTACTGATAGCACTGTGTTTCTGGGGAAGACTGGGGAAGAATGGGCTCAAGTGCAAGATGATGATCCTGACTTAAAGAAGATCAAACACTGGGTGAAGACTGGGATATGTGCCAAGATTGAAGAGCAAAGTCGCTTGTCCTCAGACAGATGGAAGCTGTTGCAGCAGTGGGATCGGCTGCGAATCCGAAATGGAATCATGTACCGGAAGGTGTTTCTGCCTACGGATCTTGAAGAAAGGTGGCAGATAATAATACCTAGTAGCCTTGCCCGAAGAGCGGCCCTCAAGGGACATGAGAAGGGTGCCCACTTTGGAGCGGAGAAGACATATAAGTGGGTAAAGAGATTCGTACACTGCCCCTAGTTGGAGCAGATTGTCCGTGAAGTGTGCCAGAAGTGTCGAGCATGTGAGTTGGTGAAGCCTCCTGAGCAGAGAGCCCCAATTCAAGTTATCCGAACGTCTGTGCCACTGGAGATCCTAATGATCAATTAAATCTTGATCGGCCAGTCAGTGAGTGGTTGCCAGTATTGCCTTGTGATGACTGATCACTTCACAAAGTTCTCTGTGGCACTACCTACCCGTGACCAGACGGCGGAATCAGCCATCCGTGCAGTGTGCAAACACTTTATCCAAGTGTACGGATGCCCGAAGCGGATTCATTCTGATCAAGAAGCTTGCTTCCAAGGGAAGTTGATGGAAGAGCTGTGTCAGCTGTATGGGATTGATAAGTCAAGAACGACGCCATACCACCCGCAGGGCAATGGGGCCTGTGAAAGATGGCCCGAGAGTTTGCCTGAACTACTCTGGGCGTATAATAATGGTGTTCATAACACTATCGGCTATACTCCACACATGCTGCTTTTCGGTCGTCCAGGGCAAGAAGTTGCCAAAATGAACCTTTGACCTCTTTCGGAAGAGTTCCCTAGGACAGCTGACTTATGGGTGCAGGAGTATCAAGACAAACTAAGGACTATTCATCGGTTGGTCAATGAGAAGTTGCAACAGCAAACCCCTAGGGATCATCAACCTGTGCAGAATACACCCTTGTCACCGGGTGACAGAGAATTGGTTACTGCAAAATTAATTCAGATAAATTGGATGACCGCTGGGAACCGCAGCCATATATTGTGAAACGGCAGGTGTATCCAGTCTACGATGTCCAAAGAGAAGACTCTGATAGGCCGACTCGAAGATTACACTGTAACATGCTTAGACCTTCTCTTTCAGAGAGTCGTTCCCCGACAGATAATTCTGGAGGTGTTCAGGAGAGGCAATGAAAGCCTGTGAGTCCAAGAGACATAGGGTGGTGGCTAATCCCTACGCTACCTTTACAGACTGACGAGTCGTCCACCCCCAATTGTGCAGTAGTGGACACTATTCCTGAGAATGCGCTACCACCCTGGGAGGTGTTGGGTCCTGTTCCTGCATCAATGACAGAGAACCCAGGCCTTCGAAGATCAGAGTGCTCCATGGCAGGTATCCCCCCTCAGCACTATGCAGCAGATTAATTTATTTGGTAGAGCGGTCGGGATGTCAAAATTCTAGTGGGGTGGCATGTAAGGATGTGGGGCAAGGTACCTAAATGTATTACTCTGCAATGTTGTAAATTGTATAATTACTGCAACATCTCACTTTGGTCAGTACATGGAAGCAAAGGATAAGATGATAAAATTCTACATTGGAGCTGCCAATCAGAGGAATACTAATAACCTATTTAGTTTGAAAAATGCAGTGGATATAAAAAGTCTACACACCCCTGTTAATTTGTCAGGTTTCTGTGATGTAAAAAAATTAGACAAAGATAAATCATTTCAGAACTTTTTCCACCTTTAATGTGACCTATAAACTGTACCAATCAATTGAAAAACAAACTGAAATCTTTTAGGTGGAGGGAAGAAAACAAGCAAAAACTAAAATAATGTGATTGCATAAGTGTGCACACCCTCTTATAACTGGGGATGTAGCTGTGTTCAGAATTAAGCAATCTCATTCAAAATCATGTTAAATAGGAGTCAGCATACACCTGCCATCATTTATTAACCCCAAATAAAGTTCAGCTGCTCTAGTTGGTCTTTCCTGAAATGTTCTTAGTCGCATCCCACAGCAAAAGCCATGGTCCACAGAGAGCTTCCAAAGCATCAGAGGGATCTCATTGTTAAAAGGTATCAGTCAGGAGAAGGGTACAAATGAATGTCCAAGGCTTTAGATATACCATGGAACAGAGTGAAGACAGTCATCATCAAGTAGAGAAAATATGGCACAACAGTGACATTATCAAGAACTGGACGTCCCTCAAAAATTGATGAAAAGACGAGAAGAAAACTGGTCTGGGAGGCTACCAAGAGGCCTCCAGCAACATTAAAGGAGCTGCAGGAATATCTGTCAAGTACTGGCTGTGTGGTACATGTGACAACAATCTCCCGTATTCTTCATATGTCTGAGCTATGGGGTAGAGTGGCAAGACAAAAGCCTTTTCTTAGGAAGAAATATATCCAAGCCAGGCTACATTTAGCAAAAACACATCTGAAGTCTCCTAAAAGCATGTGGGAAAAAGTGTTAAGGTCTGATGAAACCAAGGTTGAACTTTTTGGCCATAATTCCAAAAGATATGTTTGGCACAAGAAAAACACTGCACATCACGAAAAGAACACCATACCCACAGTGAAGCATGGTGGTATCAGCATCATGCTTTGGGGCTGTTTTTCTTCAGCTGGAACTGGGGTCTTAGTTAAGCTAGAGGGAATTATGAACAGTTCCAAATACCAGTCAATATTGGCACAAAACCTTCAGGCTTCTGCTAGAAAGCTGAACATGAAAAGGAACTTCATCTTTCAGCATGACAACGACCCAAAGCATACATCCAAATCAACAAATGAATGGATTCACCAGAAGAGATTAAAGTTTTGGAATGGCCCAGCCAGAGCCCAGACCTGAATCTGATTGAAAATCTGTGGGGTGATCTGAAGAGGGCCGTGCACAGGAGATGCCCTTGCAATCTGATAGTGATGAGCGGGAGGTGCCATATTCGATTTCGCGATATTTCGCGAATATTCGCATGAATATTCGTGCTATATTCGTCGAAATCGAATATTCGCAATTATTCCAATTATCGCGAAATTATTTTTTCGCATATTGCGAAAATTTATCTTGATAGTATAAGGCAACGTTCCTATGCTAATGACTATGGCTAGGCTAATATGTGTATTTTACGAAATTTCGGAATATTGCTCCAACTTCGTCTCTTAGAATATTACGAATATTCTAAAAGACGAAGTTAGAGCAATATTAAGAACATTTGCAAAAGTCGAAATTGCGATGCGAGTAATATAACACGAAATAGTCGCATGAAGATTTAAACTTAGCACTGCTATATTCCATATTCTAGCCTAATATGGAATATAGCTGTGCTAAGTTAGCACTGCTATATTCCATATTAGGCTAGAATATGGAATATAGCTGTGCTAAGTTTAAATCTTCATGCGACTATTTCGTGTTATATTACTCGCATCGCAATTTCGACTTTTGCAAATGTTCTTAATATTGCTCTAACTTCGTCTTTTAGAATATTCGTAATATTCTAAAAGACGAAGTTAGAGCAAAATTACGAAATTTCGTAAAATACACATAGATTGTATTTAAGCTAATATACTGCTATAGTAATAATTTTTAATAGTGTACATATTTTACAAAACTTAAGTTCAGAAGAGGCAAAAAAAAATTACAGGAAAAAAAAGGGATTATAGCACTATATTAGCTAAATTACAATCTATATGTGTATTTTACGAAATTTCGTAATATTGCTCTAACTTCGTCTTTTAGAATATTCGTAATATTCTAAGAGACGAAGTTAGAGCAATATTACGAAATTTCTAAAAGACGAAAGTAGAGCAATATTAAGAACATTTGAAAAAGTCAAAATTGCGATGCGACTAATATAACACGAAATATTCGCATGAAGATTTCAACTTAGCACTGCTATACTCCATATTCTAGCCTAATATGGAATATAGCAGTGCTAACTTAGCACAGCTATATTCCATATTAGGCTAGAATATGGAGTATAGCAGTGCTAAGTTGAAATCTTCATGCGAATATTTCGTGTTATATTACTCGCATCGCAATTGCGACTATTGCGAAATTTCGTAAAATACACATATAGATTAGATTGTAATTTAGCTAATATGGAATATAGCAGTAAGTTGAAAACGCCACTGACTGGAGCAGCCAGGAAGCCAGGAATCCAAAGGACAGGTAAGAACAACTTTAGGGAAGTGGGAAAGAAAAAAATATAATAAAAAAAAAAAGAAAAAAAAAGAATATTCGATTTCTCGAATATATAGAACGATATTCTAAATATTCGCGAAATCTCGAAATTGCGATATTCGAGAAAAAAATTCGCAATTCGAATATTCGCGCTCAACACTACAATCTGACCGATTTGGAGTGTTTTTGCAAAGAAGAGTGGGCAAATCTTGCCAAGTCAAAATGTGCCATGCTGATAGACTCATACCCAAAAAGTCTGAGTGTTGTAATAAAATCAAAAGGTGCTTCAACAAAGTATTAGTTTAAGGGTGTGCTCATTTATGCAACCATATTATTTTATTTTTATATTTTTTCTTCCCTCTACCTAAAAGTTTTCACTTTGTTTTTCAATTGAGTTGTACAGTTTATAGGTCACATTAAAAGGTAGAAAAAGTTCTGAAATGATTTATCTTTGTCAAATTTTTTTACATCACAGAAACCTGACATTTTAACAGGGGTGTGTAGACTTTTTATATCCACTGTAGCTAATTTATGGGCTGTTTTGGACCCTTACAAGTGTGATAGCAAACTGAATATGCAGGTTTGACACTGCACTTAACAAATGGCTTATTGCATCACACTCTCCCTGAGTAAGGGGAGGAGGTTCCTCTAGAAGCAGGATGAGAGCAGACGGAGGCTGTGCTTGGTGCGGCTGGAAACCAGAAGGAATTATCTCTGCTGAATCTGGAAGTGAATGGACCGGCTCACAGTGGAGACTGGCGACAGCACGAAGGGGAGGTTTACAGCGACAACCCCAGGAGTGTCGTGTCTGTAGGATACAGTTCTGGAGTGGACCAGGAAATAAGAAAAAGCACCAAGAACCTGCTCAAGGAACTCAAGGAACTGTAACTGCAGCTTTGCCGCTTCACATTGCAACACACTGTTGAAGTGGCATTTGGACATACAATAATGCTCCAAGTACAGTTAGATTGCAGCGTAGGGGATGCAAGCAAATGCATAGACCTAAGGGACTCATATGCGGACATCTTCCCATCTCTCTGGCTGCTCATAGGGTGTTATATGCTGGGATCTGGATAAGGATTAAAGATACAAGAGACAGACATCATTTCCCTGTGGATTACAAATAGTATTGCGTAATACTTAGGGTGCACCCCAACGAGGAACTCGCCCAGGAACATACAAGTGCAGCTAGGCTGCTTAATGGACTTTGGGGAAAACATCACATTTACTGGTTTATTGTTAGACAGTGTTACATTTTCTGTTGGTTTATTCTTTGTTACCAATCTGTTTTATATATTCTCAGCTTCTTGTTCACTACATTGTTCAGTAAACTCAACTGCTGGGAAATAACCGTTGTCTGTGTGGCATCGCGTACCCTCTGTAACTGTGGGCCCAGCCCTCGGTCTTCTTTCACCTTCTTGAACAGTTGAACGATGGGGTTCCCGAGTGTCAGACCCCCACTGATCACATATTGATGACCTATCCTGAGGATAGGTCATAGGTAAAAAAGAGATCTCAGAAAACCTCTTTTAAGTGTCATAGTTTAGGCACTTACATATCTTCAGTAGAAGCCATATTTGGATCTTCTTCTAACTAATATCTTGTACTTTTTTTTTCAGCTTGGAGTGATAGTGTCAGGGGATGATGAGTATCTTATTGAGCCACTACCTCCAGGTGGAAATTATAATGAGACTAGAGAAGGGATACCTCATGTGGTTTACAAGCGATCTTCTTTGCAACGACGGCACCTTGATGCAGCCTGTGGTGTAATAGGTATATTTTTATCAATATTCCATACTGCACCGATGTATTGTATTATGTATTTTCTACAGTTTTTTACAGGAGCAGAGACCTACAGTATTTAACTCTTTTCTAAAGCACTTCTTAAGTGGCTTTATAGAATAGGGAACCAGCCAGCTGTCCATACTACAACAGCTAGGCCCTTTTAGGTTCATTTATCACACAGCAATTTTTATAGAATTTAAACAAACCTCATTGATCGCTAGGATCATAGAAAGAATCAGCTTCATTGCCGCTTTCGGGTCTGTATATACTGTACAGCACTAATTGAGTGCTGGGTATACAGTGATGGAGAAGGCACGGATGGTAAAAATTAGCTTAGCATGCAGCTGCCATCTCATTCAGAAATGTCCTTGCAGAGATAAACACAGGCTTCCTGAATGTTTATAGTGAAATGCAAGTGGTTAAAAAAAGGCCACCCAAGCTCCATAGAAAATGTGTTACATTTTAAAAAATACTTCTATTCCAATGTGCCCTTTAAAACGCAAAAAAAGGGCTAAATTCAACCTCTATAAACTGCCAAATGCTTACATGTTTTAAACATGTCTGTACCCCACTGGACAGGTGAGTTTAGATTTGAGGAAGGGGTAATAGTTTAAAATACTACAGTGTACACCAAAATTGGTGTAAACTAAGTTATGTAAAGTTAGACAAAAGTGTTTAACATGCCTAAAGCGGACTCTTTATCATTCAGCATGAGCTACTGAGGTGACATTTGTCATCTTTAGACCACCTGCTAAAGATTGCATTGTCAAAATGTTAGACTGGATTAGTAAACCTGCCCCATTATGAGATGGGATAGATATATTTATTAAGGCTAGTTTCACACTAGTGTTAGACATTTCCATGTCTAGACATTGCGCTATGTTTTTTGTCCGGATGATTCTCTGCATATTTGAAGGGTTGCGGCCTGATCTCCACCGGTCCCCATAATAGTTAATGGGGCCGGACGGCAATGCAGTAGCTTCCAGCAATGCCAGAATGCAGAGAGATCAGTGCTGTAACAGCCTGCTAGATGTTAAAGCGCTAGTGTGAAACTAGCCTAAGCAAGCCAAAAATAATAATCTGCAGTGCCTTGTCTGCTGGGTAGATGTGACTTTGTGGTAAGGGGCCACTGCCAGATGATCAGGTCTGGAGATGTGCAGACAGGTAGTGCAAGTGCAGCAGGGCAAAAGCACAGATGTAGTAAAGAAGTATCAGATCTAGAGAGGTAGTTAATCTGGAGAAGCTGCTGATCTGGAGCTGCAGCTGTGCAGTATGGATGTAGAGTTCAGATATGCCGGGAGTAGCAGAGCTGTCACACTGCTATACAGTGCTGAGCTGTGGATGTGCAGCAATGAATCAGAGTTGAAACACTCCTGAAGCAGCAAAGCTGTAGTAGTGTTGTACAATGCTGAGTTGTGAATATGCAGCAATGTGAAGCACTCTTGAAGTAGCAGTGCTGTAGTAGAAGGTTCAATGTAATATAGTATCAAATACAGTATTAAAGAGTAGCAACAGTAGAAAGTCCAAATGAGAACACAATAGACAACAAGGAGCAGAAACCTGCTGTCACAGCCAAGTTTAAATAACTAGTCATCATAACTGTGTTGTTTTGTGGAAACACGACATGCAGAGGAAGCAGATGCTCTGCAGTGAGGAGGGGAGCAGAACACAGTGCTGGATCTGGGACAAGTGGTTTACCCACTGGTAACCAATGGATTACCATCGTAACTGGTGGGTTTGCCAACTGAAAACATAGAATCACTTTTCACACAGTATTTTAACTTGTTTCAAATAGAGAAATTATGGTTTTAACTGCTGGAATCTGTTGGAATTTTGCATAAAAACTCCCTGACTACAAAAATACACAGTGGCCTTCATTCACTAATAACAGTGCATCAAGATGACATTGCAGCCTGGTAAGTGCTGGTTCAATTTGGCACATCTAGTGTTAGAAAAATCCATGGTTCCTAGGTCACCAAGAGACCTGGATTAACTGAAAAGGTAGTGGCTTAATATGTGACATTCTGTATCAAAACTGGACCACACCATTTTTTGCAAGTCTGAGATGTGTCACTTTATGTGGTAATAGCTTTAAAATGCTTTTACTTATACAGGCCATTCTGAGATTGTTTTCTTGTCACATATCGTACTTCATGACTGGTAAAAATTAGTTTAGTTTAACAAAAATCATTTTTATTTATAAAAAAAATACCAAATTTACCAAGAATTTTGAAAAATTAGCAAATTTCCAAATGTCAGTTTTTCTACTTTTCTAATAGATAGTAATACCTCCAAAAATAGCAATTACTTTACATTCCCCATATGTCTACTTCATGTTTGGATCATTTTGAAAATAACATTTTATTTTTTGGGGACCTTAGAAGGCTTAAAAGTTTGGAAGCAAAAATTTACAAAACCAACTTTTTAAGGACCAGTTGAGGTCTGAAGTTACTTTGTGAGGCTTACATAAGGCTACTTTCACACTGCCGTTTCTGGGTCCGCCTGTGAGATCCGTTTCAAGGCTCTCACAAGCGGCCCCAAACGGATCAGTTTAGCCCCAATGCATTCTGAATGGATAAGGATCCATTCAGAATGCATCAGTTTGACTCCGTTCCACATCCATTCCGCTCTGGAGGCGGACACCAAAACGCCTGGCGATGCGGAGCCAAACGGATCCGTCCTGACTTACAATGTAAGTCAATGGGGACGGATCCATTTACATTGAGACAATATGGTGCAATTGTAAACAGAGATAAGGAGTCTGTCTGCTCCCCAAATGACAGAAAATACATAGGCTACCACTGCAGCATGTCAACTCTGTACAGAAAAAAGGGTGCCATATTTTTAATAAAGACCAATTTACAACATTATTTTTTAGCTCAAAATGAGTACAGTGCAAAAATAAACAGAATTGTCCCCAAAGGTGTACATAGCTTTTAAAGTTCCATTGCAAAGTAAGCCAACCAATACTGCACAACACCAGGTTTATGGGGGAATTTGCTTTTATGTCTGTGGTTCCAAAATTGGACACTGTCTTGTATAAAATTACATTTTAAAAGCAAATCTGTTTTCCAATAGATGACAAAACCTGGTGGCATCGCCATTGGTGGTTGAGAAACCCAAGGCCTCCCCCATTGAGACCAGCATCCAATCAAACGCAGCATGGGCCCCTTCCATGTAAACGATCAGTTAGCACAGAGAGATATGTGGAGACTCTGGTTGTTGCTGACAAAATGATGATTGGCTACCATGGTAGAAGAGACATTGAGCAGTATATCCTCGCTATCATGAACATTGTAAGTATTACACCCTAACTATTGTTAGTTATATAGTTGATAAGGTTGAAAAAGAAATAGACAAACCACCCTTTAATCCTGCTGTGTTGTTTCACAGGAAGGCAAAATCTCCTTCCCTATTCCCAACATGGCAATCAGAATAAATCTCTGGTTTAACAGCCCATATCTAGAAAATCTAGTACACATAACTTCTAATATTACTATATTCAAGAAAGGTATTCAGACCCATCTTGGACTTGTTTAATGAATCAACCATCACAAGATCTTGGGGTTCCATAATTGCTCTTACTATAAATAATCCCCATCTATACTGATGGTGAAATCTTCTTTAATCTAGATAAAGACCATGCCATCTTGACATGGTTACAGGCCTAGGTAGGTAAGATTATTAGAAAGATCCTCATACTGACAATTCATGTATTTGGACATTGTAACTAAAAAGGGGTTGTCCGGACTAGGTCGCCAACAACACTCACCTGTTCACAGTCTACCCATTCCTGTGCCTATACCCCATTTCTGGCTCTTTGCAGTGGCCACATGTGCTTAAATGGCATATCACTACTAGTGATATGTTGTCCCAACACATGTGAACAATTGGCTGCAGTGGTCACAGGATTAAATCACTTCCAGCAGGGACCAGTAGAGGACTGAAATGGCGGAACTGCAGGTAAGTAACATTTTTTTTCAAATAGGGCACACATTGGGGGTTGACGGCTTCTAGACTGAAGAACCCCTTTAAGGTAGATTACCCTAAGCTTTTCTAAGAACTAAATAACCCCAGGTCTGTTTACTTTTGGTCATGCAATCCACCCATTTCCTGAATTACCTTGAACGTCCTCCTCTGCATGCATTAGGATGTTTAACGCTCTTAGGCTACTTTCACACTTGCGTTTCGGAGCGGATCCGTCTGGTGTCTGCACAGACGGATCCGCTCCTATAATGCAAACGCTTGCATCCGTTCAGAACGGATCCGTCTGCATAACTGTTTTTTTCATATCAGATTTTTCACTTCGTGAAAACTCAGATCCGACAGTATATTCTAACACAGAGGCGTTCCAGTGGTGATGGGGACACTTCAAGTGAGAATATACTAAAAGAACTGTGTACATGACTGCCCCCTGCTGCCTGGCAGCACCCGATCTCTTACAAGGGGCTGTGATCCGCACAATTAACCCCTCAGGTGCCACACCTGAGGGGTTAATTGTGCGTATCATAGCCCCCTATAAGAGATCATGTGCTGCCAGGCAGGAGGGGGCAGACCCCCCTCCCTCCCCTGTGTTTAACTCATTGGTGGCCAGTGCGGCCCCCCCTCCCTCCCCTGTATTTAACTCATTGGTGGCCAGTGCGCCCCCCCTCCCTCCCCTGTATTTAACTCATTGGTGGCCAGTGCGGCCCCCCCTCCCTCCCCTGTATTTAACTCATTGGTGGCCAGTGCGGCCCCCCTCCCTCCCGTGTATTTAGTGAAAGGTCTGTGCTATAAGCAATGCGCCGCACAGACCTTTCACTTACCAGTAGGAGGAGCGCCCGGCCGGTCACAGACATCGCAGGTAAGTATAATTCTTCTAAAATTGCTAAGTAACCATGGCAGCCAGGACTGCAGTAGCGTCTTGGCTGACATGATAACCGATCGGAGCCCCAGCGATTAAACTGGGACTCCGATCGGAACTCTCCGCTGCCACCAATGACGGGGGGTCGGTCATTTTAATTAGGGGGGGGAGGGGAGGCCGCACTGGCCACCAATGAATTAAATACAGGGGCGGGAGGGGGGGCCGCACTGGCCACCAATGAGTTAAATACAGGGGAGGGAGGGGGCCGCACTGGCCACCAATGAATTTAAAACTGGGGAGGGAGGGGGGGTCTGTCCCCTGCTGCCTGGCAGCACCTGATCTCTTACAGGGGGCTATGATACGCACAATTAACCCCTCAGGTGCGGCACCTGAGGGGTTAATTGTGCGGATCACAGCCCCCTGTAAGAGATCAGGTGCTGCCAGGCAGCAGGGGGCAGTTATTACACAGTTCTCAGTATATTCTAACTTGAAGCGTCCCCATCACTATGGGAACGCCTCTGTGTTAGAATATACTGTCGGATCTGAGTTTCACGATCTAACTCAAATCCGATGGTATATTCTAACATAGAGGCGTTCCCATGGTGATGGGGAGGCTTCAAGTTAAAATATACCATCGGATTGGAGAAAACTCCGATCTGATGGTATATTAATAGGGACTCCTGACTTTATATTGAAAGTCAATGGGGGACGGATCCGTTTGCAATTGCACGATATTGTGTCAACGTCAAACGGATCCGTCCCCATTGACTTGCATTGTATGTCTGGACGGATCCGCTTGTCTCCGCACGGCCAGGCGGACACCCGAACGCTGCAAGCTGCGTTCGGGTGTCCGGGTGCTGAGCGGAACGGAGGCCAAACTGATGCATTCTGAGCGGATCTGCATCCACTCAGAATGCATTGGGGCTGTACGGATCCGTTCGGGGCCGCTTTTGAGAGCCTTCAAACGGAACTCACAAGCGGAACCCCGAACGCAAGTGTGAAAGTAGCCTTATTAGGCTATATTCTATGGTATTCATTACCTTTAAGCATGTATTAGACAGGCCGACTTTTCGGCAGATGAACACTCGTTAACAATCATCTTGCACTGTAATATTACCGCCGATTACCTGATGAACGAGCAAACACTCTTTCAACATGCAATACAAATCCTTTGACATGTTAAAAAAATATCATTTGCAGGCAGCAGATTGTACTTTCTAATATTAATCTGCCGCCTGCAAACCACTAGACAGTATGGGTATGAGTGATGGCATAGCGATCACTCCTCCCCATGCTGCAGAGGAGAGATCTCTGCATGTAATAGCAGCGGTCTCCTCCGCTAGCGAGCAGGCAATTGCTGGGAAGGAACGTTTCCCTAATGACAATTGTCTGCCACAGTGGTCTGTCTAATATAGGCTTTACCTTCTATCTTTAGCCCTTTTTTATTTGATTTTAAGTCTGATGTTTTCTTGTTTCCTGGAGGTCAGGTTGCCAAACTTTTCCAGGACTCAAGTCTGGGAAACATTGTGAACATAATGGTAACAAGGCTAATCCTACTGACTGAAGATCAGGTGAATTTAAAATGAAGTTTTCTATAACAAGCACAGTTAAACCTAAATCAGATTTTTCATAATTTTGACTTGTAATTGTGTGTGTTGATTGCTTTAAGGCTACTTTCACACTAGTGGCACGGACCTCCGGAAGGCTGTTCCATCGGGTGAACAGCATTTCAGATCCGTCCTGCTGCTAGTGAACGTGTGCCCCCTGACTACCGCTTTGGCACCATTGACTATAATGGGGGCGGGGCGGAGTTCCGGCAGAGGCACGGCAGCGCACAGCGAGAGGCTGCCGGAATAAATTTCAGACATGTATTAGTTTTATTCCGCAGCCTCTCGCTGCAGTGCCTCCGCCGGAACTCTGCCCCCATTATAGTCAATGGGGATGGAGCAGCAGTCCGGGGGCACACATTCACTAGCGGCAGGACGGATCCGACAGGCTGTTCACCCGACGGAACAGCCTGCCGGAGGTCCGTGCCACTAGTGTGAAAGTAGCCTAACTGGTTTAGGATAAGGTTATTTGGGCCTTTAAGACCAGACATCTTTCAGTTGTTTTTCACAAGCATTAGTTAACTTTTTTGTTGGGCTAACAATGTGGTTTTTGCAACATCTTTTTTTTAACAAAGTAAGTTTCTTTTTGTTTCTATTTATATATTTATGTTGATTTTTAGGATTTATTTTAACTGTTTACCATTGTCATGTCAAATATAGGCTAATTGTTTCTCATCTAGTGGTATGAAAGCAGTTAGCATGTGAATTGTATTTCTAGAGTGGGTTACTCATTTTGTATATTTTCCACTATACTTTTCCACAGTAGTTGGGGATGCCCAGCCACTCCAGACAAAAGGGAAATGTCTCTTGCTGATGGACAACTGTCACTTTTAGGGCTGTGTAAGGTCTAGGTAGTCCCAGCAGAAGCCTCCTTCTACTGGCATCCCAGCAATCATGTGACCAGTCACGTTACCACCAGGACCAATGGAGACAGCTGCCACTTCTCCTGTTTCATGCACAGTACTTGTTGATCACTATGTATATGAGAATAGAGAATGTAGAAGCAGTGAAATTTTTTTGCTGCATTTCCAAGGTCTCTGGCAATATCTGACAGTGGGGGACCCACTAACCTTTGGTTGTTCAAAAACTTTGACAGCCAGTAAAGCATATGCCATACACCAGCGCAAGCTTTAGGTACCTGGACCATTCACCGTGCAGTCCTTAAATAGTTAAGATTCACTTTCAAACATTCAGCAATACATTTTTATTTGGTTGATAATTATTTCAACTGTGTACTAGATCGTAACATTTACCACATGTCAATATTTGCATTAAGAGTATCACCCCATAATACATAATACAGGAAAAGCTAAATTTCATCATGTATCATTCAGATAACTAACAAATAAACTCACTCAACAGCCTACCCTGGAAATCAGTCACCATGCTGGAAAGTCTCTTGACAGTTTCTGCCGGTGGCAAAAGTCTATTGTGAGCCGTAATGGGAATGCGATCACCGAGAATGGAATTGCTGATCATGACACAGCTGTCTTGATAACCAGGTACACAAGCTATAATTGAGGGTCTGTATGTAAGTCATTCATGTTTCCAGTGTCTTTATGGGATTTTATAGGATATTAGTTGCAAGGATTTATTTGTACCATTCTATAAAAAACAAATAACTTAAAGACCTACAATTTGCAATCAATCACAGAATTATTTCAAGCCATCGTATTAGAGATGAGCGAATCAATTCTAATCCAATCGGATTCATTATGAATTTCACAAAAAAATGCCCTTAGCGCCACTTTATGTTTATTTGGCGGGGAAAACCACAGGAAGGAAGAAGACACAGGATCATGTGACACTGGAAAGTGGGACAGAGGGCTTTCCCCGATTGGCTCAAAATCCTGAATGACGGCCTCATCAGATAATCAGGGGAATTAGAAGACGCACCATACTCTGCTCAGCTTCTGACCTGGAAGAAGTGTGTGACAGTATCTTAAAAAAAAGTAGTGCAATAAAAACAGTCTAGGGAAAGTTAGAGAGATATAATTGTGTAGATTTTAGGGAATTTGATCAGGGAAATCTTTCAGTAAGTGAGGGGCTGGCCACACTGTGTTAAATACAGTTGCTTGCTGCTGCAGTAGCTCAGCCTGGCAGTTCTTGATTAAAATCCCTGCAAGAAAAACTCATTTTTTTCTGTATATGAACAGAAACTAGTTCTCAGAACCTCTGGTTTATACATATGCTTATTGCCAGCACAGCAGCCCAACATGATTCTGCTCCAAACTCTGAGCAATTGCATATTTTTATCTGTGTAATTAACTATGTTGTATTATAGCAATGCATTTTATAGCAATAATGTCATTTTTATACCTCTGTTATTGAAAACATAGTTCAAAATCATTTCACCGAAAACACTTCTCATCTAGTGGATTGTTAAATCCATGTAAGCGGATGCCTTACTGCATTGGACTGTGTTTCATAGAAATTTGAGTACAAAATTTTCAGTAAAGGAATGATACTAAAAGTTTAGTTCAAAGACATTTCACCACAAACATTGCATTATTATATCCATGTTAGAGGAAGTATTACTACATCAGACATTTTGTTTCATAGACATTTTAGTACAAAAAATCTCATTGTTGAACCAATGATATTAAATGATATTAAAAGCATAGTTCAAAGACATTTCACCGCAAACACTGCATTGTTATATCTGTGTTAGTAGATGCATTATTGCATCAGACAATGAGGGAGATTTATCATCTACTTTGCACCTGAAAAGAGGGATTGAAAAGTTGCAGGTGGGTCTTTTAAAAAAATTGTTGCATCTCCCACTTTTTCTCCACCCTCGCTTCTTTTGTGTTTAAAAGAAATCTTAGCACAAAAATCTCATTGTTGAACCAGTGATATTAAACTCAAAATTCAAAGACTTTTCAATGCAAACACTGCATAGTTATATCTGTGTTAGGGTACGCAATACTGAATCACACCGTGTGGTTCATAGACATTTTGGTTACAAAATTTCAGGTGGGGGGGGCGTGGCTAGGCTGCTGAGCGTGATGGCCGATTGAGAGAAGAGCTCCTGCACCCAAGCAACTGAAATCTTGCCTGCCCGTCTCAATTTGTATCCAAGCGGTACCATACTGCACCCACAGATGCTTAATCCTTCCTCCAACACAAGGGGGTAGACTAAAAAGCAACTACCAAAACTACAGGACAGCAACTTGGAAAGCTACTTCGACAGGGAAAGATCCAAAGATGGCGCCGATATCACAGATACGCCATGTCGCCTGCTCCTACAGCTCGCTCACCGTCTCCACCGGACGTGTCTGCCAGCGCTAACCTGCTGAATATGTTGCCTCCGTCGCTTCCACCGACGCAAGAGGAGGCCAAAGCTCCGGTGCACACTCCTGATGGGATCCAAAATGGCGCCCGACCTCCTGTGCAGTGGGACCATCTACTTGGAAGCCCCCATCCTCAGATGACTTCATCAGATGCCAGAGGCCAACCGCAGCTTTGTGAGTACACATATACAGTACAGACCAAAAGTTTGGACACACCTTCTCATGTGTGAAACAACAGAAAATATGTAATATTCTAGGTTCTTCAAAGTTGCCACCTTTTGCTTTGATTACTGCTTTGCACACTCTTGGCATTCTCTTGATGAGCTTCAAGAGGTAGTCCCCTGAAATGGTTTTCACTTCACAGGTGTGCCCTGTCAGGTTTAATAAGTGGGATTTCTTGCCTTATAAATGGGGTTGGGACCATCAGTTGCGTTGAGGAGAAGTCAGGTGGATACACAGCTGATAGTCCTACTGAATAGACTGTTAGAATTTGTATTATGGCAAGAAAAAATCAGCTAAGTAAAGAAAAACGAGTGGCCATCATTACTTTAAGAAATGAAGGTCAGTCAGTCAGCCGAAAAATTGGGAAAACTTTCAAAGTAAGGGCTATTTGACCATGAAGGAGAGTGATGGGGTGCTGCGCCAGATGACCTGGCCTCCACAGTTACCGGACCTGAACCTAATCGAGATGGTTTGGGGTGAGCTGGACCGCAGAGTGAAGGCAAAAGGGCCAACAAGTGCTAAGCATTTCTGGGAACTCCTTCAAGACTGTTGGAAGACCATTTCAGAGGACTACCTCTTGAAGCTCATCAAGAGAATGCCAAGAGTGTGCAAAGCAGTAATCAAAGCAAAAGGTGGCTACTTTAAAGAACCTAGAATATGACATATTTTCAGTTGTTTCACACTTGTTTGTTATGTATATAATTCCACATGTGTTAATTCATAGTTTTGATGCCTTCATAGTCATAAAAATAAAGAAAACTCTTTGAATGAGAAGGTGTATCCAAACTTTTGGTCTGTACTGTACTTCTCACATTATAGCGCCCTTGGACCCCTTCCAATTGCTTCCTACCTCTGACAAACCTGTTACTGAGAAGAAAAGATGCTGCAGTGGTGCATATCCACTGGTGGAAACGGACATGAAACTTCGATCTGGATATTCCATTTTTTATTTCAAGAAAGTGCATAGCCATGTAAACAACGCGTTTTGGGGACTAATAGTTCCCCTTCATCAGGTTAGGTGATAATACATAAAGGTGGGTATTTATAGTGAGAAAAGACACACAAAAAAAAAAATATGACAAAAAGACGCACCCGTGTACCGCCCACAATGGGAGGGGCTAGTACTAGGTGTCATCCTGATAGCAGTTTACAAAAAAACACATAAAAAACACATAAAAATAGTGGTCAAGTGTTAGCATATGATAAAAGACATTTTGAAAAATAAGGACAATAATAATGAATAATTTGAGAGCTTTAACAAAGTGACAGAGCGAGTGGAGAGGTCATGTGACTGCTAGTAGGGTCACATGGCATATTACGTCACTGGGAAGGGCGGGGATATGCCGGCAAATTCATTTCATTACTGCTGGGTCACATGACGTATTACATAACTGGGAAGGGCGGGGATATGCCGGCCTATTCATTTCATTACTGCTGGGTCACATGACGTATTGAGTCACTGGGAAGGGCGGGGATATGCCGGCCTATTCATTTCATTAATGCTGGGTCGAATGACGTATTACGTCACTGGCAAGGGCGGGGATAGGGCAGGGATAAGCCGGCCTATTTATTTAATTACTGCTGGGTCACATGACATATTGTCACTGGGAAGGGCGGGGATATGCCGGCCTGTTAATTTAATTACTGCTGGGTCACATGACGTATTACATCACTTGGAAGGGCGGGGATATGCCAGTGTTCCGGAATTTTCTGCTACCCGGAATATTTTGCTTCCCACGTCACTTCCGGTAGTGACGTGGGAGGTGTGTCTCTCAACTCGGCTTTTCATTGGCTGTGCCGGGGGTTTGTCGGCGCAGGCGCGGAGGATTCACCCATAGCGTGAACGCGCCGAGGGTAGCAGAAAAGTCCGGCTTCGCACCTGCACAGTAGCCCGGAATTTTCTGCTACCTTTGGCTCCTACTGCGCCTGCGCCGAGCCTTCTTTTTTGAGCCGAAGATAGCAGAAAATTCCGGTCTACTGCGCATGCGCGAAGCCGGAATTTTCTGCTACCTTCGGCTCCTACTGCGCCTGCGCCGAGCCGTCTTTTTTGAGCCGAAAGTAGCAGAAAATTCCTGTCTACTGCGCATGCGCGAAGCCAGAATTTTCTACTACCTTCGGCTCCTACTGCGCCTGCGCCGAGCCGTGTGGCAGCACACTGTAATTTAGGGGAGCAGTATGTGGCAACACACTATTGGGGGAGCAGTATGTGGCAGCACACTATTGGGGAGCAGTATGTGGCAGCACACTATTGGGGGAGCAGTATGTGGCAGAACACTATTGGGGGAGCAGTATGTGGCAGCACACTGTATTGGGAGAGCAGTATGTGGCAGCACACTATTGGGGGAGCAGTATGTGGCAGCACACTGTATTGGGGGAGCAGTATGTGGCAGCACACTGTATTGGGGGAGCAGTATGTGGCAGCACACTGTATTGGGGAGCAGACATAGATTTTTTCCTTCTTGCTCTCGCCTCATCTTGGTGCCATAACTGTATCGTGCCCACAATACTGTGCCCGCTGTCCTGCAAAGATTAGAGTTATATCACCATAGTCACGCTAAAAATAATATCTCCACACAGATATTACCAACCCCAAGATAATGGCGCATGCGCAGTGGCCCGGAATTTAATGCTACCTTCGGCTCAGCTCATTTTGCTACTGCGCCTGCGCCGAGCCGTCTTTTTCAGCGCATGCGCAGTGGGCCGGAATTTTCAGCTACCTTCGGCTCCTACTGCACCTGTGCCGAGCCGTTTTTTAGCGAACCAAAGGTACCAGAACATTCCGGCCCACTGCGCATGCGAGGAAAAAGACAGCTTGGCGCAGGAGCGCCGAGTCCAATTAACAAAATACGAATATCTAGACCTCTTCAGCACCTCTGTGACGTTTACTTGACAGTATCTTTATTAATTGGTCACTCAGACCACATTACGTCTAGCGTGAAGTGCTGACTGATAAAAAATTAAAAATCTTTATTTCATTTCCTTAAAACTATCTTCCACAAAAAAAAAAGGGCCGAAGGTAGCAGAAGATTCCGGCCCACTGCGCATGCGTGAAAAAAGACGGCTTGGCGCAGTATGAAATCGCGCCGAGTCCAGTTAACAAGAAAAGGGCTACAGCGCATGTGCGCCTAGGGTAGGGTAACAAATTTTTACAGGTCAGTGCGCAGTGTTCCGTAATTTGTTGCTACCTGTTCCGTTATTTTATGCTAACTGTAAAATTTTGCTATCCTTGTCACTTCCTGTTGTGAGGTAGCCGCACGGAAGAGTTTTGAAGGAGTTGTACCCACCGCTCTTACACCTTTCTATGGAGTCAGGGATGTCACCGCTCTTACACCTTTCTATGGAGGCAGGGATGTCACCGCTCTTACACCTTTCTATGGAGTCAGTTTTGATAACAGCATCTGATATACCTGCTACCTGGTCCTCTGGTGGTCCCTTTTGCTTGGATCGACCACCAGAGGACACAGGCAGCTCAGTAATAAGTAGCACCAAACATCACTACACTACACCACCCCCCCCCGTCACTTATTAACCCCTTATTAACCCCTGATCACCCCATATAGACTCCCTGATCACCCCCCTGTCATTGATCACCCCCCTGTAAGGCTCCATTCAGACGTCCGTATGTTTTTTACGGATCCACGGATACATGGATCGGATCAGCAAAACACGTACGGACGTCTGAATGGAGCCTTACGGGGGGGGTGATCAATGATGGGGGGGGTGATCAATGACGGGGGGGTGATCAATGACGGGGGGGTGTGATCACCCCATATAGACTCCCTGATCACCCCCCTGTAAGGCTCCATTCAGACATTTTTTTGGCCCAAGTTAGCGGAAATTATTATTTATTTATTTTTTCCTTTTCTTACAAAGTCTCATATTCCACTAACTTGTGTCAAAAAATAAAATCTCACATGAACTCACCATACCCCTCACGGAATCCAAATGGATAAATTTTTTAGATATTTATATTCCAGACTTCTTCTCACGCTTTAGGGCCCCTAAAATGCCAGGGCAGTATAAATATCCCACATGTGACTCAATTTCGGAAAGAAGACACCCCAAGTTATTCCGTGAGGGGCATATTGAGTACATGAAAGATTGAAATTTTTGTCCCAAGTTAGCGGAAAGGGAGACTTTGTGAGAAAAAATAAAATAAAAATCTATTTCCACTAACTTCTGCCCAAAAAAATAAATTTCTATGAACTCGCGATGCCCCTCATTTAATACCTTGGAGTGTCTTCTTTTCAAAATGGGGTCACATGTGGGGTATTTATACTGCACTGGCATTTTAGGGGCCCTAAAGCGTGAGAAGAAGTCTGGGATCCAAATGTCTAAAAATGCCCTCATAAAAGGAATTTGGGCCCCTTTGCGCATCTAAGCTGCAAAAAAGTGTCACACATCTGGTATCGCCGTACTCAGGAGAAGTTGGGCAATGTGTTTTGGGGTGTCATTTTACATATACCCATGCTGGGTGAGAGAAATATTTCGGTCAAAAGCCAACTTTGTATACAAAAATGCCCAACTTCTCCTGAGTACGGCGATACCACATGTGTGACACTTTTTAGCAGCCTAGGTGGGCAAAGGGTCCCACATTCCAAAGAGCACCATTAGGATTTCATAGGTCATTTTTTACACATTTTGATTTCAAACTACTTACCACACATTAGAGTCCCTAGAATGCCAGGGCAGTATAACTACCCCACAAGTGATCCTATTTTGGAAAGAAGACACCCCAAGGTATTTTGTGATGGGCATAGTGAGTTCATGGAAGTTTTTATTTTTTGTCACAAGTTAGTGGAATATGAGACTTTGTAAGAAAAAAAAAAATCATCATTTTCCGCTAACTTGTGACAAAAAATAAAAGATTCTAGGAACTCGCCATGCCCCTCACGGAATACCTTGGGGTGTCTTCTTTCCAAAATGGGGTCACTTGTGGGGTAGTTATACTGCCCTGGCATTTTAGGGGCCCTAATGCGTGCGAAGTAGTTTGAAATCAAAATCTGTAAAAAATGACCTGTGAAATCCTAAAGGTGCTCTTTGGAATGTGGGCCCCTTTGCGCATCTAGACTGCAAAAAAGTGTCACACATGTGGTATCGCCGTACTCAGGAGAAGTAGGGCAATGTGTTTTGGGGTGTCTTTTTACATATACCCATGCTGGGTGAGAGAAATATCTCGGCAAAAGACAACTTTTCCCATTTTTTTAAATACAAAGTTGGCATTTGACCAAGATATTTATCTCACCCAGCATGGGTATATGTAAAATGACACCCCAAAACACATTTTCCAACTTCTCCTGACACTTTTTTGCAGCCGAGATGCGCAAAGGGCCCAAATTCCTTTTATGAGGGCATTTTTAGACATTTGGATCCCAGACTTCTTCTCACGCTTTAGGGCCCCTAAAATGCCAGTGCAGTATAAATACCCCACATGTGACCCCATTTTGGAAAGAAGACACCCCAAGGTATTCAATGAGGGGCATGGCGAGTTTATAGAAATTAATTTTTTTGGGCAGAAGTTAGCGGAAATAGATTTTTTTTTTTTCTCACAAAGTCTCCCTTTCCGCTAACTTGGGACAAAAATTTCAATCTTTCATGTACTCAATATGCCCCTCACGGAATACCTTGGGGTGTCTTCTTTCCGAAATGGGGTCACATGTGGGATATTTTTACTGCCCTGGCATTTTAAGGGCCCTAAAGCGTGAGAAGAAGTCTGGAATATAAATATCTAAAAAATTTTACGCATTTGGATTCCGTGAGGGGTATGGTGAGTTCATGTGAGATTTTATTTTTTGACACAAGTTAGTGGAATATGAGACTTTGTAAGAAAAGGAAAAAATAAATAAATAATAATTTCCGCTAACTTGGGCCCAAAAAATGTCTGAATGGAGCCTTACAGGGGGGTGATCAATGACAGGTGGGTGATCAGGGAGTCTATATGGGGTGATCACCCCCCCCATCATTGATCACCCCCCCATCATTGATCACCCCCCCGTCATTGATCACCCCCCTTGTCATTGATCCCCCCCCCTTCTGTAAGGCTCCATTCAGACGTCCGTATGTGTTTTGCAGATCCGATCCATGTATCCGTGGATCCGTAAAAAAAATACGGACGTCTGAATGGAGCCTTACAGGGGGGTGATCAATGACAGGGGGGTGATCAGGGAGTCTATATGGGGTGATCAGGGGTTAATAAGGGGTTAATAAGTGACGGGGGGGGGGTGTAGTGTAGTGGTGTTTGGTGCTACTTATTACTGAGCTGCCTGTGTCCTCTGGTGGTCGATCCAAGCAAAAGGGACCACCAGAGGACCAGGTAGCAGGTATATCAGACGCTGTTATCAAAACTGACTCCATAGAAAGGTGTAAGAGCGGTGACATCCCTGCCTCCATAGAAAGGTGTAAGAGCGGTGACATCCCTGACTCCATAGAAAGGTGTAAGAGCGGTGGGTACAACTCCTTCAAAACCCTTCCGTGCGGCTACCTCACAACAGGAAGTGACAAGGATAGCAAAATTTTACAGTTAGCATAAAATAACGGAACAGGTAGCAACAAATTACGGAACACTGCGCACTGACCTGTAAAAATTTGTTACCCTACCCTAGGCGCACATGCGCTGTAGCCCTTTTCTTGTTAACTGGACTCGGCGCGATTTCATACTGCGCCAAGCCGTCTTTTTTCACGCATGCGCAGTGGGCCGGAATCTTCTGCTACCTTCGGCCCTTTTTTTTTTGTGGAAGATAGTTTTAAGGAAATGAAATAAAGATTAAAATTTTTTTATTAGTCAGCACTTCACGCTAGACGTAATGTGGTCTGAGTGACCAATTAATAAAGATACTGTCAAGTAAACGTCACAGAGGTGCTGAAGAGGTGTAGATATTCGTATTTTGTTAATTGGACTCGGCGCTCCTGCACCAAGCTGTCTTTTTCCGCGCATGCGCAGTGGGCCGGAATGTTCTGGTACCTTTGGTTCGCTAAAAAACGGCTCGGCGCAGGTGCAGTAGGAGCCGAAGGTAGCAGAAAATTCCGGCCCACTGCGCATGCACTGAAAAAGACGGCTCGGCGCAGGCGCAGTAGCAAAATGAGCTGAGCCGAAGGTAGCATTAAATTCCGGGCCACTGCGCATGCGCTATTATCTTGGGGTTGGTCATATCTGTGTGGAGATATTATTTTTAGCGTGACTATGGTGATATAACTCTAATCTTTGCAGGACAGCGGGCACAGTATTGTGGGCACAATACAGTTATGGCACCAAGATGAGGCGAGAGCAAGAAGGAAAAAATCTATGTCTGCTCCCCCAATACAGTGTGCTGCCACATACTGCTCCCCCAATACAGTGTGCTGCCACATACTGCTCCCCCAATACAGTGTGCTGCCACATACTGCTCCCCCAATACAGTGTGCTGCCACATACTGCTCCCCCAATACAGTGTGCTGCCACATACTGCTCCCCCAATACAGTGTGCTGCCACATACTGCTCTCCCAATACAGTGTGCTGCCATATACTGCTCCCCCAATAGTGTGCTGCCACATACTCTCTCCCCCAATACAGTGTACTGCCACATACTGCTCCCCCAATACAGTGTGCTGCCACATACTGCTCCCCCAATACAGTGTGCTGCCACATACTGCTCCCCCAGTACAGTGTGCTGCCACATACTGCTCCCCCAATACAGTGTGCTGCCACATACTGCTCCCCCAATACAGTGTGCTGCCACATACTGCTCCCCCAATACAGTGTGCTGCCACATACTGCTCCCCCAATACAGTGTGCTGCCACATACTGCTCCCCCAATACAGTGTGCTGCCACATACTGCTCCCCCAATATAGTGTGCTGCCACATACTGCTCCCCCAATACAGTGTGCTGCCATATACTGCTCCCCCAATAGTGTGCTGCCACATACTGCTCCCCCAATATAGTGTACTGCCACATACTGCTCCCCAATACAGTGTGCTGCCACATACTGCTCCCCCAATACAGTGTGCTGCCACATACTGCTCCCCCAATACAATGTGCTGCCACATACTGCTCCCCAATACAGTTTGCTGCCACATACTGCTCCCGAATACAGTGTGCTGCCACAAACTGCTCCCCCAATAGTGTGCTGCCACATACTGCTCCCCCAAAAGTGTGCTGCCACATACTGCTCCCCCAATAGTGTGTTGCCACATACTGCTCCCCTAAATTACAGTGTGCTGCCACACGGCTCGGCGCAGTAGGAGCCGAAGGTAGCAGAAAATTCCGGCTTCGCGCATGCGCAGTAGACAGGAATTTTCTGCTACCTTCGGCTCAAAAAAGACGGCTCGGCGCAGGCGCAGTAGGAGCCGAAGGTAGCAGAAAATTCCGGCTTCGCGCATGCGCAGTAGACAGGAATTTTCTGCTACCTTCGGCTCAAAAAAGACGGCTCGGCGCAGGCGCAGTAGGAGCCGGAGGTAGCAGAAAATTCCGGTCTACTGCGCAGGCGCGAAGCCGGAATTTTCTGCTACCCTCGGCGCGTTCACGCTATGGGTGAATCCTCTGCGCCTGCGCCGACAAACCCCCGGCACAGCCAATGAAAAGCCGAGTTGAGAGACACACCTCCCACGTCACTACCGGAAGTGACGTGGGTGGCAAAATATTCCGGGTAGCAGAAAATTCCGGAACACCGGTTTATTCATTTCATTAATGCTGGGTCACATGAGGTATTACGTCACTTGGAAGGGCGGGGTCACATGACGTATTGCGTCACTGGGAAGGGCGGGGATATGCCGGCCTTTTCATTTAATTACTGCTGTGTCACATGACGTATTGCGTCACTGGCAAGAGCGGGAATAGGGCGGGTATAAGCCGGCCTATTTATTTCATTATTGCTGGGTCACATGACATATTACGTCACTGGGAAGGAAGGGGATATGCCGGCCTGTTCATTTCATTACTGCTGGGTCACATTACGCATTACGTCACTGGTAAGGGCGGGGATATGACGGCCTATTCATTTCGTTATTACTGGGAGGAAGCCCATGTGATCAAAGGGGGCATGACCACGTGACTGTCTCCATGGTAAAGAGGATGCTGCTCACATAATGCAAGCGCTGGCACCCAGGTACCGATGTTACGCAAGAGGATTCACAATTCAAGGTGCTAGAAATGGGAAAAAATTCCCCACTGCTATGACTCTGAAAGGTTGATTTCTGACAGATCATTCTACAGAACAGATATCTTGAGTGGCCGCATTTATAACTGCCCGTAGACGTAGATGGGTCATGATTTTCATGGTTTTTAATCGGGCCATCAATTGACCTTAATTTGCTAGGCGCAAGGATGTTCTTCAAGGTTCGTGCTCTTCTATAGGTTAGGCGGGGGACTTTTGGTATAATTTGGTTCAGTATAGGATCCCTTCTCAGGATGTGCCAGTGTTTCTCCAATATTGTTTTGACACTATCATGATTTTGATTATAGGTGGTTAAAAAATTACAATGAAAAAGATTATCTGTGTCTTTCTCTTTTTCTTGTTTCCGTATGGGTATTATTCACTCTAATTGTGAGAGTGCTGAAGCCTCTTTTCTAGCGCCTGAGACAATGTTTGTGGTGTATCCTTTCTGACTGAACTGGGTGGTGAGTATATCGCACTGGTTCACAAAATCCTCATCGGTTGTGCAGTTCCGCCGGATTCTCTTAAATTGACTAAAAGGAATGTTAGTTTTCCATTTCCTGTAATGGGTACTCTTAAAATCTAGAAAACTATTCCTATCTACCTTCTTAAAAAAAAGTCCTTGTTCTGATTTTATTTTCATGGGTGTAAATCTCGAGATTTAATGAAATGAATAGGCCGGCATATCCCCGCCCTTCCCAGCGACGCAATACGTCATGTGACCCAGCAGTAATGAAATTAATAGGCCGGCATATCCCCGCCCTTCTCAGTGACGTAATACGCCATGTGACCCAGCAGGAATGAAATGAATTGGCTGGCTTATCCTCGCCCTTCCTAGTGATGTAATACGTCATGTGACCCAGCATTAATGAAATGAATAGGCCGGCATATCCCCGCCCTTCCCAGTGACGTAATATGCCATGTGACCCAGCAGTAATGAAATGAATAGGCCGGCATATCCCCGCCGCTCCCAGTGACGTAATATGCCATGTGACCCAGCAGTAATGAAATGAATAGGCCGGCATATCCCCGCCCTTCCCAGTGACGTAATATGCCATGTGACCCTACTAGCAGTCACATGACCTCTCCACTCGCTCTGTCACTTTGTTAAAGCTCTCAAATTATTCATTATTATTGTCCTTATATTTCTAAATGTCTTTTATCATATGCTAACAATTGACCTCACTATTTTTATGTGGTTTTTATGTGTTTTTTGTAAACTGCTATCAGGATGACACCTAGCACTAGTGCCTCCCATTGTGGGCGGTACACGGGTGCGACTTTTTGGCATTTTATTTTTTTTGTGTGTCTTTTCCCACTTTAAATACCCACCTTTATGTATTATCACCTAACCTGATGAAGGGGAACTATTAGTCCCCGAAACGGGTTGTTTACATGGCTATGCACTTTCTTTACATAAAAAAAGGAATATCCAGATCGAAGTTTCATGTCCGTTTCCACCAGTGGATTTGCGCCATTGCAGCATCTTTTCTTCTCGACAAGCACTCTCTGGAGGATTGGACCCCCTTTCCAGGAGAGATATTACCTGCGGCTGCAGCCCTGTGGAATTGGATTTTACTCCATTCATATCTACAATAGAGTTGCGCCTATCTGTAGCACAACTCAATAAGGTGAGCCTTGCTCTTTCTTTTCAATAATTTAATTTATTTGAACGTACTATCCTATTGTGCGCCCCTTTTTCTCTCTCTCCCACCACCCCACTTGGGGTTCGAGTGGAGGTTAGAGACGTCCCCTTCTACAACAAACCTGTTACTGAGGAATCTCTCAAAGCCATGTTACTACCGTTAAAATCCTCCCTGCAGGCGGACATTGCGGGACTGATTAACCCTCTCTCTGCAGACAACTGAAGATAGAATCCACCATGTGGAAACAAAAATGGGCGACTTTGCATCCTCCCAAAATGCGATTATTGTTGCCCACAATGATATGGCTGATGAGCTGGAAGCCATTAAGCTAAAGATGGCGGACCTGGAGGATCGCTCCAGGCGAAATAACATGAAATTTAGGGGTATTCCTGAAGACGTAGCTCCCCAGGAACTGCAAGCATACCTAAAAGGGCTAATGAGAGCGCTTCTACCGCAGATCCCAGCTCCTGATATGATTATTGATAGGGCCCACAGGATCCCTAAACCTCCGCACCTAGTCCCTAATATCCTGCGCGACACCCTTGCGCGCATTCACTTCTTCCACACCAAGGAGGCACTCATGGCTGCGGCAAGAAAGAAGATCCCACTCCTAGCTCCCTATCAAAAAGTTAAGCTTTTTACTGATCTATCTATGGTCACCCTCCGCCGACGCAGAGCATTGCTGCCAATCACAACTACCCTTCGTGATCAAGATGTCCCCTATAAGTGGGGTTACCCCTTGAAGTTTCTCATCCGCAGAAACGGACAGACCCACGCCACCAAAACACTTGATGAATGGAAACAACTACTCCAACTATGGCAGATCCCACTGTCGCCAGGAAACACGGAAAATAATCCCACCTCAATGGCTCCTTCAACCCCGTTCATATCAAGGAACTGACGCCCTGGAACTGTCTCCTATGGATGATACTCCAAAAATCATAACTCCCGCAATTGCTTTATACTGCTTATTCCTACCTGTGTTGGGACTCTATGCTATGTCTTATTTGGGCATCGTGATAATACCTTACTCAAATTTGGTGCAGGCCCTCTGACACCACTTACTTACCTTCCCTGGTCCTTCTAGCCCTAGCACTGAACTTTCGCCCTACCAGAAGTTAGACTGTCATTACCGTCCTGTTCATTGCCTACCAGGTTTTAGACGGTTGTTTCCGTCTCATTTGTTGCCGTTACTTATCTTTTCCCTTACTCTTTCCGTCCTCCCTCTTTCCTTTCCTTTCCCACCCACCCCATAGCCTTAATTGTACGCAGTCTCATCACCTTGATATAGTATATCAGTATTGTGTTCTCATTGTCTCTCTAAAGTCTAGATAGCTACCTTCCCTTCAACATTATGGGTCTTAAGATCATGTCCCTCAATGCTAAAAGTCTCAATTGTCCTCAGAAAAGGTCTTATATGTGGAAAGAAGCTTTAACTACTAATGTTGATGTTTTGTGTATACAGAAAACTCAATTACTACAAGCAGACGTCAATAGAGTGCATCACCGTTTATTCCCCAATATCCTGCATTCACATTTTAACCACTTCCCGTCCGCCCATAGGATATAAACGTCCTATGGGTGGACGTCTATTTCTGACAGCACGTTTTAGAACGTCCTGTCAGAAATAGCAGCTGCACGCTAATCGTGCAGCTGCTGATCGGGTTGCCCGCTGTCAGTGACAGCAGGGCAACCCTAAGACAAGGCAGGGACAGTGCCCAGGTGTCCCTGCCTTCCGGATCGCTGCAGACACAGCGCTCACCGAGCGCTGTGTCTGCAGAGAAGGAAGCGCTGTGCGCTTCCTGTTCCGGCCCGGCGGTCATGTGACCGCCGTGACCGGAGTGTGCAGGGGCTGTGTGAGGTCTCTCAGAGACCTCGATCAGCCCTGCTGTGAGGCTGTACAGCGCTAGATTGCTGCTGTACAGCCTCTATAGGGGTGCATTTCCACTGTAACTGGGGCTACTATGTCAGCCCCAGTTACAGGAGAAATCAACTGTGAAAAAAAAAAGAAAAAGTGAAGTAAATGTCCCCCAGAGGTCTTGTATGACCTTATGGGGGACGAAAAGTGTAAAAAAAAAAAAATAAAAATAAAGGGTTGAAAAAATAAAATAAAATAAAGTTTCACATGTAAAAAAAAAAAAGTTCCCAAGTAAGGAATAAAAAAAAAAAATTAAAAATAGAAAAAATAAAAGAAAATAGACATATTAGGTATCGCCGCGTCCGTAAAAACCAGCTCTATAAAAGTATCACATGACCTAACCCCTCGGGTGAACACCGAAAAAAAAAAACTGTCAAAACAAGCAATTTTTGTCACCTTTCATCACAAAAGGTGCAACACCAAGTGATCAAAAATGCGTATGTCCCACAAAATAGTACCAATAAAACCGTCACCTCATCCCGCAAAAAATGAGCCCCTACATAAGAAAATCTCTTAAAAAATAAAAAAACTATAGCTCTTAGAACATGGAGACACTAAAACATCATTTTTTTGGTTTCAAAAATGCTATTATTGTGTTAAAGTGAAACAAATAAAAAAAAGTATACATATTAGGTATTGCCGCGTCCGTAAAAACCAGCTCTATAAAAATATCACATGACCTAACCCCTCGGGTGAACACCGTAAAAAAAAAAAAAAAAAAACTGTGTCAAAACAAGCAATTTTTGTCACCTTGCATCACAAAAGGTGCAACACCAAGTGATCAAAAATGCGTATGTCCCACAAAATAGTACCAATAAAACCGTCACCTCATCCCGCAAAAAATGAGCCCCTACATAAGAAAATCTCTTAAAAAATAAAAAAACTATAGCTCTTAGAACATGGAGACACTAAAACATCATTTTTTTTGTTTCAAAAATGCTATTATTGTGTTAAAGTGAAACAAATAAAAAAAAGTATACATATTAGGTATTGCCGCGTCCGTAAAAACCAGCTCTATAAAAATATCACATGACCTAACCCCTCGGGTGAACACCGTAAAAAAAAAAATAAAAAAACTGTGTCAAAACAAGCAATTTTTGTCACCTTGCATCACAAAAGGTGCAACACCAAGTGATCAAAAATGCGTATGTCCCACAAAATAGTACCAATGAAACCGCCACCTCATCCCGCAAAAAATGAGCCCCTACATAAGAAAATCTCTCAAAAAATAAAAAAAATATAGCTCTCAGAACATGGACACATTAAAACATAATTTTTTTGTTTCAAAAATGATATTATTGTGTAAAACTTTAATAAATGAGAAAAAGTATACATATTAGGTATCGCCACGTCCGTAACAATCTGCTCTATAAAAATGTCACTTGACTGAACCCCTCAGGTGAACGCTGTAAAAATAAATAAATAGAAACTGTGCTAAAACAACCAATTTTTTGGTCACCTTGCCCCATAAAGTGTTATAATGAATGATCAAAAAATCATATGTACCCAAAAATAGTACTAATAAAACTGGCACCTTATCCCCTAGTTTCCAAAATGGGGTCACTTCTTGGGAGTTTCTACTGTAAGGGTGCATCAGGGGGCTTCAAATGGGACATGGCATCTAAAAACCATGTGGAGTTCCTTTTCTTCTGCGCCCGGCCGTGTGCCCATACAGCAGTTTACGACCACATGTGGGGTGTTTCTGTAAACCGCAGAATCTGGGTAATAAATATTGAGTTTTGTTTGGCTGTTAACCATCGATGTGTTAAAGAAAAAAATTGATTAAAATGGAAAATCTGCCAAAAAAGTGAAATTTAAAAATTTGATCTCCATTTTCCTTTAATTCTTGTGGACGCCTAAAGGGTTAACAAAGTTTGTAAAATCGGTTTTGAATACCTTGAGGAGTGTAGTTTCTACAATGGGGTCATTTATGGGGGTATCCACTATGTAGGCCCCACAAAGTGACTTCATACCTGAACTGGTCCTTAAAAAGTGGGTTTTGGCAATTTTCTTAAAAATTTGAAGAATTGCTTCTAAACTTCTAAGCCTTCTAACGTCCTAAAAAAATAAAATGACATTTCCAAAATGATGCCAACATAAAGTAGACATATGGGGAATGTTAAATAATAAATATTTTATGAGGTATCACTTTCTGTTTTAAAAGCAGAGAAATTGAAATTTAGAAAATTGCGAATTTTTCAAATTTTTGGGTAAATTTGGGATTTTTCCATAAATAAAGGTGAAATATTTTGACTCAAATTTATGACTATCATGAAGTACAATGTGTCACGAGAAAACAATCTCTGAATGACTTGGATAAATAAAGGCGTTCCAAAGTTATTACCACATAAAGTGAGATATGTCAGTTTTGCAAAATTTGGCCTGGTCAGGAAGGGGGCAAATGGCCCGGATGGCAAGTGGTTAACAAGAACACTGTTGCCTACACCCCCATTAAGACCAAAATTTACCCAAATGGTCGCTACATTATCCTAGTATGCTCCATCAATAACATTACATACATGCTAGTTACCCTTTATGCACCCAACTCACACCAGCTAGCTTTCCTACATAAGCTTATGCGCAATGTGAACAAACTCAAACAAGGGAAAGTGATCCTCTGCAGTGATTTCAATACGTCTTACAACCCTCTGATACAGGGGTCGCCACTTTCTTGCACTCTGAAGGTCTTACAGACGTGTGGAGAGCCCAGCATAGCCTGGAAAAATACTTTACCTTTTTCTCCCCAGCGCATGTGTCGTACTCACGTATAGACATGTTTATAATTGACCATTCCTCCCTACTCCATACCCTCTCCACTGACATTGGCCTCATTAAATGGTCAGATCACGCCCTGATTACCATTACCCTTGAAGAACAATTTCAATCGCATAGAGCACCAGTTTAGAGGAATAATACATTTCTCTTTAACAAACCGAAACATATAACGGAACATTCAAC
This sequence comes from Bufo bufo, assembly GCF_905171765.1. Taxonomy (NCBI): domain Eukaryota; kingdom Metazoa; phylum Chordata; class Amphibia; order Anura; family Bufonidae; genus Bufo; species Bufo bufo. The sequence goes on along the minus strand of NC_053390.1, from coordinate 490,509,302 downwards.
ACACTTAAAAGAGTACTTTCACTTTAATGACGGATCAGTCTCAAACAAATTTGTTCTGTGGCAAGCGCATAAAGCGTACATAAGAGACTCTTTGATCAAGCTGAGTGTTATAGTAAAGAAACTTAGAGAGCGAGACATTACGCAAATTTTAGAGCAAATTGCTAGCTTAGAGAACATAAACAAAACCACTCCCACTCCCCAGTGCTCAAACAAACTCAGGTTAGCACGAAATAAACTTAGTAGCTTACTGCTCCAAAATTACCACAAATCTCTCCTCAGACTTAAATCTAAATATTACTCCCAAGGAAACAAGGCGGGTCGACTCTTGGCGCAACAACTAAAAACTCAACAATCCAAGTCCAAAATACCACATTTATTGCACTCCACAACTAAGGCAAAATTAATAGATCCCCGAGGCATCACTAACCAATTTAAACTGTATTATCAAGCACTTTATAACCTAAAAGACAGCACCCCACTACCAGAAAATTACTCTACCCTGGTTGAAGAATTCCTCTCACATGCATCCCTCCCTACACTCACCCACTCGCAACTACAATCTCTTAATGTCCCATTCTCAATCTCAGAAATCAACAAGATAATTGCATCACTCCCTTTGGGCAAATCCCCAGGACCTGATGGGCTCTCTAATGAATATTTCCGCCAATTCCAACCCATTCTTACACCTTACATTCTAGACATGTTCAATGAGGTACAAGAGGGACATCCCTTTCCCCCGGACATGCTGGAAGCACTAATAGTCACTATTCCAAAACCCGGCAAAACACCAGACACACACCAGAATTTTCGGCCTATTTCACTGCTCAACTCTGATATAAATTTTTTTGCCAAACTTATTGCTAATAGGTTATCCCCATTACTCCCTTTTTTTGTGGCTGGGCGACAAATATCTGATAACACCAGATGGATTGTAGACCTGTTTAATTACGTTGAACTGCAGAACCTCCCAATGCTTGCGATCACATTGGATGCAGAAAAAGCGTTTGAAACAATAATTTACACAGAAAAAGCGTTTGATCGCTTGCATTGGGATTATGCATTCTCCACCCTTCGCCAAATGGGCTTCTCGGGACAAATATTACAGGCTATCCGCAGCCTCTATTCCTTTCCCTCCACGAAAGTCTGGGTTAACAGAGTAGTTTCAGATCCATTTGTTATAACCAACGGATCTAGACAGGGATGTCCCCTGTAACCCTTATTATTTATCCTTGCACTAGAACCTCTAGCACAAATTATCAGGAACTCAACCTCTATTTCCGGGGTAGAAGTGGGGGAAAAATCCCAAAAAATCACACTCTATGCAGATATCATCCTCACATTAACTGACCCTATCAACTCACTTGACAACGCCCTCAGGGTGTTTTCCCATTACGGATCCCTTTCCTACTATAAGATCAACAACACTAAATCTCAAGCTCTTCCCAATAACATCCCGTCAGCAGAATTAACCTCACTAAAATCCTTCCATAATCTAGATGGGCAATCATGTGAACTTTCATACCTGGGAGTCAAGATTACTTTGCTTTGCTCCCTATTATATACTAGGAACTATGACCTCCTCCTTACCACCATGTTAAACGACTTCAAAAGCTTCTCAATGAAAGCAGTATCATGGGTGGGTAGAGTGGCATCCTTTCAAATGATGACCCTTCCCAAGCTTATTTACATATTTCGGGCCCTCCCAATCCTGGTCCCTGCTATATTTTTCAAGAAAGGGCAGGCTATTCTAGGTGGGTACATCTGGGGACCATCCAAACCCAGAGTAGCTTGGGCATTTATGTCCAAGAAAAAACATGCCGGTGGACTGGGCCTCCCTGATATCAAGGACTATTTTATAGCGATAGCCCTTTCTTTCGCTCGGGAATGGTGGTCCTCAGATGACACGAAAGCCTGGCTCCAGATTGAATCACACATCATAAAATACGCTACTCTAAAAGACTACTTAATCCATTTGTTATGGAACCCGACCCTGCCAAATAACAACCTACTTAACAATAACACGTTAGCAACCTCTGGTCTAAAATCCATAAGGCACAGAGTGACTCGAACTCATCCCTCCTTCAACACGCCACTATACGCACATTAGAACTAAATATCCCTGATATTAACTTAACATTGTGGCGAGGAAAAGGGATCATTACCATATCCCAAATAATGCCAGATGGCTCACTTCTTCCCTTTGATGCACTCCAACACTTATTCACATTGCCACACACGGAAATCTACAACTACCTGAGAATTCACCATTTTCTTCCAAAAATTACACAATCTCCGCCTCCAATAAACTCCACATCTTATGGTCATACCCCATACTTGCTCCTTACTGGCAAAGTGTCTTTGACTTACTATCTGGTCTAACAGCTCAACTTATGGAACCACTAGCTCTACTGTTCTTAGGCATACATAACATAGCCCCCCCATACAGAAACATAGTAGGACATATTCTTCTTAGCGCTAAGCTAATAATCACTCGCCACTGGAAACAACCAGCTCCATCGACCATCTCTGAAGTTATACAAAAGGTTAATACATCATGTAGATATGAACACTCACTACCGTCTACAATTATCTCTCTCAAATCTAGACAGCTCACCTGGAGTCCATGGCTCCTTGACTCTAACTACTCTCCCTAACTTTCACAGATGTTCAATTAATCAGAGATAGGAGTGGGAATGGTGGGATCCAGAGGATACTCACTCACCAGTCCCATTTTACTAAGACCTAAGACTATTACTATCTCCCCACCCCTCTTCCCTCCCCCCTTTTTCCCTCCCCTCTTTACCTTATTATTGTTATTGCTTACACTTTAAGGGTCTTGTATCACCCTATTTCTGCTATATAAAACAACCCATATATATTGTCATTGTATTAGTAAGCCTATTGTATAGGTAAGCCTCAATGTAAACCAAGATATTATGTTGTCTTGCTCCTTTGCTCCTTCAAAATAATAAACTATTTATTCTAAAAAATTTCAGGTGGAAGCACTGGGATATAGTGATTTCTGTACAGAATAATGAAAAAAATTCCTTTATGATGTGCAAGCTGTCATCTGATGATTGCAAGTTGTTGTCCACTAACCTCAACTACCAACTACAAAAAAAAGTTAAAAAAAAGGTTAGAAAAATAAAAAAACTAATATTAAAATTCTAATCGCCCTCCTTTCCCCAAAATAAAAATAAACAATAAAAAAAAGACATTATGGGCATTGCTGCATGCGAAAACGCCTATACAATTAAAATTATCCTAATGGTGAATGGCATAATAGAAAAAAATTAAAAATGTTTGATTCAGTTTTTTTCATCACTTTATCGTCCACAAAAATTTGATAAAAAAATAATAAAAAAGTCATCAAAAGTCACCAAAATGGTATTATCAAAAACTACAGATCATCCCGCACATTTCCGAAGACATAACTATAAAAAAGTTATGGTGATGAAAATAAAATAAAAATTTCAAGTTTTTTTCAGTATGAAATGCAAGAAAAACTAAACATACAGTATGTGGTATCACCAGATTCATACTAACCTGGAGAATGAAGAGCACAAATCAATTTTACCGCATAGTGAACGCAGTTAAAAAAAAATAATAAAAAATGTTAAACTGTGGCGGAATTGTAGTTAGTTTTTTCCTGTTCCACCCATTTGGAATTTTTGTACCTGCTTCCCACTACATCCAATACAAAATAAATAGATGGCATTAGAAAGAACTTGTCTAACAAAAAACAAGCCTTCATACTGCTATGTGAACGGGAAAAAAAAGTTATGGCTCTGGAAAGGCATAGAGCGAAAAAATGAAAATGCAAAAACTGAAAATCACTGCATCAGCAAAGGGTATTTGATTGCAAACAAAGCATTGTTTTAGCCATGTGAGCAGAGATACAGATGTAGCAAGCATCAAAATCTGTGGGATAGTGTGCCATCCTGACAGTGTAACCCAATTCCAACTGTAAGCTTTGGAAGCTTTCCACATAGTTAAAGCCTAGTGTTGTAACGCACCAGGTATGGCTTTAATGCTGGCTACACCTGTTTTACTACATCATACTGTGTGTTTCATAGACATTGTAGTACAAAAATGTTATTGTTGAACCAGTGATATTAAATGCGTAGTTCAAAGACATTTCATCACAAACATTGCATTGTTATATCCGTGGCTAGAGAGGGATATAACTATCGTTATGAAACCCTCTGATAAGTGGGGTAATATTGTAGTGATGGATCAAGAAAATTACCGTGCTATGTGCCTCCGTGGACACTAATACCTATAGGCGTCTCTCTACCAATCCTACTCCCATTTTTAGGGATCAGCTCGCGACACTACTAAATGACGCATGTGAGGACAGATTGATCAGCAAAAATGAACTAGATGACCTACTTCCCAAATCCCTTGTTCTTGCTACATTTTATAGCCTGCCCAATTTGCACAAGCAGGGGACACCACTGAAGGGCAGACCTATTGTCTCGGGCATAGGTAGTCTCACTGCTAACATCAGTATACTTGGACAGGATTTTTCGTCCATTCGTTGTGGCCCTGCCCTCGTATGCCTGAGATACTATCGACGTGCTGCAGTGGTTAGAGGGGATCCACTGTGAGGAGGATGTGTGGCTGGCTAGTTTGGATGTGGAGGTCTTGTACAGCTCTATACCCTATGAATCTGAGTGTAGGGCTGTCGAGGCGTCCCTTCAACAGACAGGCGAACATTGTCGCCGCCATAACATCTTCCTGATGCAATTGTTGGACTTTGTCCTCATTTACAATGTCTTTCTGTTTGACCAGCATGTCTACCACCAGCTCAGGGGCGTCGCCATGGGCAGTCCCTGCGCCCCGACGTTTGCAAATATGTACCTGGGCTGGTGGGAGAAAGAGATTGTGTTTGGCGATATGATGGAGCAGTATACATTAAACATACAGTTGTGGATCAGATACAGCGATGATGTGTTGATATTATGGAAGGGGACATGAGATAGCTTCACAGAATTCGTAACAGCATTAAATTTGAATCAGATTAGTCGTTTTTTTACATCAGAGATGCAGGAGCGTCAGATTGCATTTTTGGACCTGATGATCACGATAGGAATTGAAAGAAGGATTACCACCAACATGTTCAGGAAACAGAAATCTACGAATAACCTCCTACACTGGGAGAGTGGCCACCCACTGGCCCTGAAAAGAGGCATCCCTAAGGGGCAATACCTCAGGGCTAGGAGGAATTGCTCTGAATTGGGCGAATTCAGAGCAGTTGCATCAGATTTGAGATGTCGGTTCATGAACCGTGGGTACCCTCAGTATACACTGAGAAGGGCCTTTCATCATTCAGTGAGTGTTGATCGTGGTAAACTTCTGGTCCCAAAGGTCAATAATAAAGATGATGCTACACCTAGAATCATTGCCACGTATGACAAAGCTCACCAACAAATTTGTGACATTTTACAGTGCCACTGGTGGATCTTACAGTCAGACCCAGATATCGGGGTACTGATATCAGATTGTCCATCCATCACGTATCGACGTAGTTCCAACCTACGGGATCGTTTGGTACACAGCTTATATATACGCATTAAACCTGAAAGTTGGATAAAAAATACACTGAAGGGCACATTTCCCTGTGGCTCCTTTATAATTTGTGGCAATATTATGAAAGGAGGGTTTTTTGTAAGCCACACTACAGGAGACAGGTATAGCATACGCTCTTTCATCAGGTGTACATCTATGGGCGTTGTGTATCTTATTAATTGTCAATGTGGCCTACAGTATGTCAGCAAAACGAAACGTGAGCTGAGGAGGAGGTTTGGCGAACATTTGTCAGACATTCGTATTCAGCAGGATACGTCTGTGGCACGTCATGTATGTGAGATGCATGATGGCAATCCTGATGTATTGAGAGTGCAGGGGATTGAACAAGTCAATATGTCGGTCCATGGTGGTGACATTGACATACCCCTGCTTCGCAAAGAAGCGATGTGGACCTTTAACCTGCAGACTGTTTATCTGAAAGGGTTAAATTAGGCTATCTCGTATACTTGCTTCATTTGATGTATCTGATTTGGTTCTATTCTGTATGCTACACGTGATATGCACATCGTTTATGATGTGTGTTTACCTCTCCATCTGCCCCTTCTCATCTAGTCCTTTATCTGTTACCTGGTGGTGTCCCCATCGGGTACTGGTCCAATGGGGATCTAGGTATTCTGATACAAATACTGTTGTTCTTTGCTTGTAAGCCTGCATTTGCTTACATAATTACTGACTGATGAGTTACGAGTGATGGCCTCTTCTGCCTCCTGTTGATCCCAGGGGGGAGGTAGATGTGTCATTATTTAGCTCTTAATATGAGTCCCCTGGTGGGTCCATAACAATGTACTCACAATGAGCCAGGCTAGTGGTATGGGCCGCAAATTGGATTCCCCCTTATTACAAGCGTGCATGCGCCAACTCCCGGGAACGTCACAGCTTATCTGGGTAAAAGGGCATGAGCAGGGAACATTCCTGACTGGCGCTCATACCAGCACATCCTCCCGGGGGGTGGGGCATTTGCTATATGTATTCGGCCGCGTACGGCCACCACAGCGCCGGAGTCCGTGTGCACACAACAGTGCAGGGCATTTGTGTGTTTACAGGCGTTCTTAATTTAGCTACTGAAGACATGTGGCACATACATGTCATATTGAAAAGCGTAGAGCCTATGTCAATGTCTATAGGACACGGTTCTTAAGGCAGGGTGTGAATGTGCACTAACAGTCTACCTATGAGTTAGCTATTACTGGCAACAAAGATAAAGGCGATCTGAGAGTGGAGTCTGAGAGCACTGATGTGGATGATGAGTGAGTCCACTATAAAGTGAACACACAACGACGGTGTATGTGATTTGGATGATTGCCTACAAATGACCTTTCCGAACACAGCCGAGTGGATATTGTGTGTATAGTACTAAGTACATTAGCAAATGCAACAACTACTGAGGCATATCTATTGTGTGGATGATTAGTTGAATCACAGACCAGACTCCATATGCCTAGTATAGTCAGTGCGACTCAGAAGAGAGCTATATGTGAATGCCTCTTTATGCTGTATATTGTCCTGATGAAGGGGGCTCTCCGCCCCTGAAACGCGTAGACTGAAAATAAAAAGCATTGTATTTATCAATACCTACCTGCTATCCGATTCCTGCTGACAGCGCCATCCAAAAAGGTTCAGTATTTTTCTCCTTCTGCACGGCTATCTCTACCCGACGAATGCTTTCACAAGCACGGGCTGGAACCTAGGCAGCAGCGCAGGCACCCCGCATGCCGATCGGGCAAATCGGCACAAGCTTCTAATGGTGTTGTGACTTCTTCACAACACAATCTGGTAAGAGTTTCTATATATATCTCCTATCAATTTACTAGACAACACCACACATGAGGCGCTGCCTCCTGTCTCTCTTTTATCTCTCTCAGAAGACAGCCATCATTTGTACATCTGTAATTATCAGATTGTGTTGTCAATACAGAGGAGTGCTGTTGTCACACCCTAGCCCACAATCTAATTGGACTGTGTCCGTCTCTATTTGCTTGCACATCATTAGCAGCACCTTGCTAGCAAGCAATAGAATTATTCCAGACTTTAAGTGTAGTGGGTTATACATTATTCCCGTCTACACCATTTAAGTCTGGTTGCCTGATGGTCACACTTAGTGACATATAGTATTTCCCCGATTTTATATAGATTAAAAAAGTTTTGTTTGTTTTCTTTTAATATGTTCATCAGGCTGTGATAATATATAATCTACGAACGTCAATCATCTTTATTTGATTAGTGTGAAATAACCAAAATTCTACTGCAGCACATGATGGCCTCATGAAGTCATCTCCAGCTAGCACAACAAGAGTGTCCTCCTTTCCCTGGTCTCCTTTGCAGCAGCTAGGCCACATCCACATGCACATGCAGTACAGTGTCCTTGTCATTATCATCATCAGTTACTGCTTATCTTGCTTCATACTACTTCTCTGATTACTATTCCGCTCTGTTATCAGCCATCAATAACAGAATTTGTGGCCAGGAAACAAATCTACATGCCCAGCAATCTGTTGGTGCACAAGCTCCTACCCAGCAAAATTTCTGGCGGTGTAGTCGCTGCCATACCACTTAACGCATTGTGCTGTCTTTAGGAAGCAAACCATGTGCTCAGCTTTGCTGGAAGATACCTAGATGCATTTTATTTTATTTTTTTAAAGCCGCCCCTGCCTTGTACTGTCACTTGGTGGAGAATGTGGGCTCCTCCTTGCAATTCTTGCTATGCAGCAAGGTGCACACCTCATAGAACACCTGGAGCAACTGTTACAGGCAGGGATAGTACATATCTTTCACAGCCCACTGGGTACGCCTCCATGCAATCCTACCATCCCCAGCATAAGTAGATTGCAGAGCATTGCCACCACTCTCCCTCCCTCCTATAATTTACAGATGTAGCAGAGTTAGCAGTCACACTTGGTAAGTTAGCACATCTAGTTAGCGCATTATGACTGTGCTTGTTAACTCTACTACATCTCTATGTCAAGTGAAGCGTTGCCATGATGTGTTAGAGCTTGCTAAGGTAGATCAAGAAGCAAATATCCTGCTGTCCAATTGGGGAAGGTGGTCAGCAACAATGGCAGGAACATTGTGGCGCATTGCATTTGAGGGAAATTTCACATGCTCCTTGCATGGTGCACATGGTCAATTTAGTCGTGCACCTGTTTTGAAAAATCACTGTGGCTTACAGAGGGTGCTGGCCATGTCCAGGAGACTGTCCTCGCATTTCAGCCATTCTTATGTGGCAAGGAACTCCCTCCTGGACTTGCAACAACAGAACAGTCTGCCACTGCACCACCTCCTAACTCACTGGAATTCCACTTTGCATATGCTAGAGCTAATCTCCGGCACTCCAGCTGTGGTAAAATTACAACTCCCAAGATGCACACTTGTTTGACTGTTCTCAGAACTTCACAGAAATGAATGTAGCATCTTGGGAGTCATAGTTTCACCACAGCTGGGGTGCCGAAGATTAGCCATCACTGTGCTATACCACCTGTATGAGCAGTGTAAAGCTGTTAATGATTTTATTATGTGCCAGACCATGATAAAAGAATAACTTGTTTTGGGAGCAGGGAGCATGAGTTGTTTTGAGGTCAGTAAGTGGTAGGTCATCAGAGATACAGATGTAGCAGGGTTAGCACTCCAGCTCTTAACTCAAATTTCTTAACTCATCTCGTTATCTTGAGACAAAAGCCATTGAAAAGCATTTGAAGGTGTTTGCTTAGATTAGATAACACAACTCAGAAAGCAGGAGTGTTAACTCTACTCCATCCGTACCTGTCACATAGTCAGACCCTTTGAAGAGGCCACCCAATTTGTTAGTAGGGACAACTGTGGCATTAACAATGTCATCCGCTTGATTTTTATCGTAGAGCAGACGCTCATGCTGAGGCAACAAGTTACAGAGGAAGAACACCTTACATATTTTGCAGGCTGCCCCGTAGCTGTTGGGGACAAGGAGAAACTCTAATGGAAGAGGAGCATGAGAATTATAATGAGGAGCTATCACTGAAGGAGGAGTCAATGGTGGAGGAATAGCAGGAGGCTGATGATAACGACGCCATCCATGATGACCAATCATCTCAGTGGGGGCAGATCCAGAAAGAACCTTGGGCACACTGGCCAGAATGGCAAGCTGTATGCTTGCTTGCTTACATAATGACAGTCGTATCCTTACAATCAAGCAATCTGATGACTACTGGATAGTCATGCTTTTAGACCCTTGCTATCAAAACAAAATGGGGGAGTGTTTTCCTGTTTCCGAAAGGGAAGCCAAACTACTTTGCTTATCACAACAGTCTTTCCTGGTAATAGACATTTTATATCATACATTATATGTTATGTGATTTTATGAGCTATGTCATATATCCAATTGTATGTCCCCTATTGAACTGGCCTTATGTATATGGTAATAGAGGCTCCTTGGTGCCACTACATCTGCGTTACTTTGTGGTGGGATATGCTTTCTCCATTATGATCCATTTAGCAACTACCTATTAGATGCTAATACCGTTTGGGTGATACACACAGTTCCTCATACACCAAAAGCAATCGGTCCCATGGAGATTCATTAAGTGCCCAGACATGGAAGCACCACTCCATAGTAGGAGGCCTAGAGGCATTCATGGCTCTAGATAGGAATATAAGTGAATATATATAAGAAAATTTTCAAGAAAATCTTCACATATGTAGCAAAACAACAGGCATAAACAGTACAATAGATAAACAATACCGACCACCACGCTCACCCCCACTCCAATTCACGTTTCACTAATGGCTTCTTCCAAGGGGTATAATACTTCTGTGTGGAGTTGTCATTAAAGGGGTTGTCCGTGTTCAGAGCTGAACCTGGACCTACCCTTATTTTCACCCAGGCAGCCCCCCTGAGGCTTGCATCTCATGCTCCGATGCGCTCCCTTGCCCTGCGCTAAATCGCGCATGGCAACGGCTCTTTTGTTTTCAATAACACACGGCCGGGTGGAAACTTCCACCCGGCAGTGTGTTCGGTGACGTCGCCGGCTCTGATGGGCGGGCTTTAGCTCTGCCCTAGCCATTTTACTGGCTAGGGTAGCGCTACATCCCGCCCATCAGTGCCGGTGACATCACCGGGGTTCCTGGCAGCCCCATGGAGAGCGCCGGTACGTTACCAGATCTCAAAAAAATGCCTTTGCCCTGCAAGATTTAGCGCAGGGCAAAGGAGAGCATCCGAGCATGAACTGCTACGATGCTCAAGTCAGGGGGGCTGCCTGGGTGAAAATGGAGGTATGCCCGGGTTCAGCTCTGAACCCGGACAACCGCTTTAAATACCCAGCCTGCCCAATCATTGAATAACAGCACACCAGAATATAATTAATGAAACCAGTCCATGACTGCTTACCATATAAGCAATAAACAAACGTGCAGAGAACACTAGGGTAACTGCCTTGCAGCATACATCCAGATGGGAAATGACCTCACTGCTGGAGCGCATAAAAGGCAAAAGTTCCCTCCGTGTGTTCCACTGGTGAAAAGAAAAAACACCATCCCTGCCAGAACGCACAACAGTGGAACATGTACATGCGTTGATTTTCAAAACAGCAAAACAGATGAATGCTGCAGCGGGGCAAGAGAGTGCTGTCTTCTTGCCCAGCCGATCCCTCTGATAGGCTATAGGCACCAGGCCTGAAGCCTATTAGAGGCAGGCAGCGCAATGACATGATCATCATTGTGCTGCCTAAGCTGGGCTGCATACAGCACAGGGCACAGGCCGGAAGAAGCCTCTGTTCTGCAGCGCTTCCTGACAGCAGCGTGGATCTAAGTATTTGAGTTTATTACTTTTCCTTTGCAGCATGCGGTTGGGCCAATAAGGGGTGTAGGGTGTCATTATTTATAATTAGGGGGAGCACTATAGGGACACTAAAAAGGGGCATTTATGGCACACATTATTAGGGAGGGGAGCACTATGAGACATTAGTTCTACTGGGGGCACTAAAACACGTTATAACGTTATAAAAATACATTTTTTGTACTTCCATACGCTATGAGGGGGTATTTTTTTACTGGCATATATTGTAAGAGGGTATTTTTTGTACAGGCACACATTATAAGGGGGTAATTTTTGTACAGTCACACATTGTAAGGGGGTATTTTTTGTATAGGCACACATTTGTAAGGGGGTATTTTTTTTTTTTTTTACAGGCACACACACTACTTGTGCATAACAAGCCACTATTTCTTCTTACATAAACGTGTGTGCATACAAACAGGGACAGGCATCTGCCCCTATAAAGGCATAATTTTTAGATGCTTGGTCCTAACAAGTCAGTTTTTTTTTTCTCATAAAACTGTTTTCTTTTTAAACATTATCTGCCCCAAATAAGGGACAATTTTTAGAAGCTTTCTAAATATGAAAAAGCATAACACATAGTTACCTAGTAGTGTTGATCTAGCACCACAGTGCTCGGGTAGAACACATTGGGATGCTTGGGTGCTCTGCAGAGCACCCAAGCACAATGGAAGTCAAATGGGAGAACCCTAGCATTAAACCAGGCACCCCCTGCTCTGAAGAGGGGAGGGTGCCGGATCCCACTGAGGTCTATGCAGAAGATCGCTGTACAGTGGGGGAAACCCCCAGTGTGAGTCTGCGCTTAAAAGTCCCTGCTCTGACTCCATATAGGATACAGGACAAAGGATACAGGACAAAACTCCCACATTTCATTATAGGTGGGACAGATGGTTAAACAGTAATTATTATCCCTCTCAAACTTGAGAGATATTCCTGCATAGTTTTGATGTGTTAGTTATGTTATTTGTTTGTTTTTCTGTTCTCATATCCTTAGGTTATATACTATTTTTATAGGAAAGCAACTTCTGTTCTATTTGTTTGTTTCTAAAAAAATTTAATAAAAAGAATTTCACAAGAAAAACCGCATAGTGGTTTCTCATGTAGTAAGTATTCCTATACAGCAGAAGTATGATTTTATATTTAACTGAAGGTTAACATGCAGCTCTATAGCGTAGTGATTAAGGTTCTTGACTCTAATGTGGAAGGTTGTGAGTTCAAATTCCAGCAGAAACATTTCAGAATTAGAGGCTAAAATTAATTTGGACATTATATATATATATATATACATACACTCACCTAAAGAATTATTAGGAACACCTGTTCTATTTCTCATTAATGCAATTATCTAGTCAACCAATAACATGGCAGTTGCTTCAATGCATTTAGGGGTGTGGTCCTGGTCAAGACAATCTCCTGAACTCCAAACTGAATGTCAGAATGGGAAAGATAGGTGAATTAAGCAATTTTGAGCGTGGCATGGTTGTTGGTGCCAGACGGGCCAGTCTGAGTATTTCACAATCTGCTCAGTTACTGGGATTTTCACGCACAACCATTTCTAGGGTTTACAAAGAATGGTGTGAAAAGGGAAAAACATCCAGTATGCGGCAGTCCTGTGGGCAAAAATGCCTTGTGGATGCTAGAGGTCAGAGGAGACTGGGCCGACTGATTCAAGCTGATAGAAGAGCAACGTTGACTGAAATAACCACTCGTTACAACCGAGGTATGCAGCAAAGCATTTGTGAAGCCACAACACGCACAACCTTGAGGCGGATGGGCTACAACAGCAGAAGACCCCACCGGGTACCACTCATCTCCACTACAAATAGGAAAAAGAGGCTACAATTTGCACGAGCTCACCAAAATTGGACTGTTGAAGACTGGAAAAATGTTGCCTGGTCTGATGAGTCTCGATTTCTGTTGAGACATTCAAATGGTAGAGTCCGAATTTGGCGTAAACAGAATGAGAACATGTATCCATCCTCTGATGGCTACTTCCAGTAGGATAATGCACCATGTCACAAAGCTCGAATCATTTCAAATTGGTTTCTTGAACATGACAATGAGTTCACTGTACTAAAATGGCCCCCACAGTCACCAGATCTCAACCCAATAGAGCATCTTTGGGATGTGGTGGAACATCTCCATCAACTGCAAGATGCTATCCTATCAATATGGGCCAACATTTCTAAAGAATGCTATCAGCACCTTGTTGAATCAATGCCACGTAGAATTAAGGCAGTTCTGAAGGCAAAAGGGGTCCAACACTGTATTAGTATGGTGTTCCTAATAATTCTTTAGGTGAGTGTGTATATATATATATATATATATATATATATATATAATTATACTACTGATATACATGAATGCATAATATGTGGAAAACTACAACTGATGTTTTTAGCCATAATATATTTACATATATTTTATATTCTAAACATATAATAACATATGTAAATATATTATGGCAAAAATCTTATATATATATATATATGTATATATATAAGATTTTTGCCATAATATATTTACATATGTTATTATATGTTTAGAATATAAAATATATGTAAATATATTATGGCTAAAAACATCAGTTGTAGTTTTCCACATATTATGCATTCATATAAATCAGTAGTATAATTTTATATATATATATATATATATATATATATATATATATATATATATATAGAGAGAGAGAGAGAGAGAGAGAGAGAGAGAGAGAGAGAGAGAGAGAGAGAGAGAGAGAGAGAGAGAGAGAGAGAGAGAGAGATAAAAAAGTGAGGCAGCACAAAGGGTTCAATCAGTAGAAGGGTGAACAGCCCACAGGATAAGCAGTCCTTGTATACAAAATATCAGAAAAAGGCAGCACTCCAAGGATAAATGAAAAAACAGTCACCTTTTATTCACCCATGTGGGCAGCGCAACGTTTCGGCTCAGCACTAGAGCCTTTCTCAAGCAAAAGTGAGTACATAATGCAACATACTTAATAGTCCAGATAATCATACCAATTCAATAAACAATTAATACATAAACCTACACAAATGGTAAATACATCTTTCACAAAATCATTATTTAAAAAAAAAAAAAATAACTTGGTGATAGTGATGAGTGATATACAGCACTTGACATAATTATATTCATGATATGCAGTTTTAAATATACAAAATTCATAAACTATTGATGATTATCAATTAGATTTCATGTGTGTAAAGTGCATAGTGCAATTAGTAATTCATCATACTTGGACACATACCGCTGGACTCATGAATCCAGGGTCATGGCGTCCGGCAAATTCCACATGTCAGGCTCAGCGTGTCTAGGATCAAAGTGCGCATGTCCATTATGATGTACGTACCCACATCGGCAGCACAGAAGGAGACGTCACTACTGACATGTGCAAAACAAACCTGAGGCAGCATCCGCCATATTTATAAAGGGAAAAGAACCTTGCAGCCCTATTCACTCTATTCAAAAGAGTGTCAAATACAGATAACAGACATATTTATTATTTATGAGGATGGGACAGAGTAACAAGCACATATTCTGATCGTCCCAGTGCCGGCCGCTACCCCTCTTCCGAGAGGCAGCATACCGCACAGGGTGGCAGGCACTACCGTTGTCAGCATGTCACTGCGACATCGGATCAAAGCCCTGCCCACCAAGTGGGACCAATATATACACAGATGTGCAAAGGAGGGATCTCCCCCTATATACTATTTGTCCTTCTGTATAGAAATATAATATCTTAAGCAAAAATCCAAATATAGCCGCACATGTCCTATGACACAATGAGTCCAGCAAATAAGGACGTCACGACCCCGGCCAAAGCATGCTCCTCCACAACTCCCAGTTCACCCGCGTAGCTCCAAGTATCTAAAAAGGAGAAGAAAAAGGAAGTATAAATAAAACTCATTGAGAAATATCTGAAAATAATTTATCTTTTGTGTTTATATACAAAAAATATTTGTCCAATTATAACTACCAAATACACAGGACCACAGCCCAACCCACCATACGGGAAAAGGAGGGCAAGCCTACCCGTCTCAGAACAAACCTCCTGGATTATAATCTGCATTTAATCCATGCGGTTTTAGGGATCCTAGTCTATGGATCCAGAATAGTTCCTTTTTTTTAAGCAGTAATGATCTATTGCCACCTCTCCTTTGTATAGGGATGTGGTCAATAATACAAAATCTCAGCTCACTCTCTTTATGCTTACACTCAGAGAAGTGTTTAGAAACTGGTAAATCAAGTCTTCGTTTTCTAATAGAATATCTATGATTGTTCAGTCGCATTTTAAAATCCGTGGTAGTTTCACCCACATATAGTAATTGACATGGACAGGTGAGCACGTAAATAACGTAGCCAGAATCACATGTAAGGTGAAACTTTATAGCATACAAAACGCCAGTACCAGGATGTGTAAAGGATCCCCCCCCCTCATGACATATCTGCAATTAACGCAGCAGAGACCGGGAAAACAGCCGTGTCTAGGTTGCGTTAATGTAGTCTGCCTAATCACTCTACCAGGACCCAAATCGGCCCTACCCAGCTGATCATGCAAACTACGTGCTCTGCGGTAAGATGACAGTGGTAATTGTTGGAATTCGTTGATAGTACGGTGGCAACCTCCAAAGATTTCCCAATGTTTTTTAATAATATTAGCAATAGCATCACTATGCTCTGTATATGTACTAATAAAAGGAATCCTCTGGAATTTTTTATCTTTTTTATCCTTTCCCTTACCGCCCAAGATAGTGGTGCGATCTAATTGAAGAACAGTATTTTTATGTTTTTGCAATAGTTTCTGTGGGTAGCCGCGATCCAGATTTTTTTTTGTCATTTGATTCATAGAATCCCCCAGAGAATTGGGGTCTGATATCACCCGGCGGACCCTCAAAAACTGTGAATATGGTAAGGACTTAACCATTCTTCTAGGATGACAGCTGTTATACACCAGCAATGTGTTCCTATCTGTTGTCTTAGTGTATAGCTGCGTATACAATTGACCCTCCTAAGAATAACATTGGTGTCAAGGAACTGAATTTGTTCATAAGAATGAACAAGTGTAAATTGAAGCATCCTATCTACTTCATACAATTGGTTTTGAAATTCAAACAGTTGCGTCTCAGTCCCGGTCCATATAAGGAAGACGTCGTCAATGTAACGCCACCACGCCAGCACATGGCTGAAGTGGTGGGAAACATAGACGACGTCCGCCTCAAAGACACGCATAAATATATTGGCGTAAGTGGGACTCCACATTCGACCCCATGGCCACGCCTTGTCGTTGAATATAATACCTGTCTTGAAATATAAAATAGTTTTGTCTCAGAACTATTTCCAACAATGTCAAAATAAATTGTGAGGCTTTTATACAGTGGCTATAAAAAGTCTACACACCCCTGTTAAAATGTCAGGTTTCTGTGATGTAAAAAAAATGAGACAAAGATAAATCATTTCAGGACTTTTTCCACCTTTAATGTGACCTATAAACTGTACCACTCAATTGAAAAACAAACTGAAATATTTTAGGCGGAGAGAAGAAAACAAAAACAAAAACTTAAATAATGTTGTTGCATAAGTGTGCACACCCTCTTATAACTGGGGATGTAGGTGTGTTCTGAATTAAGCAATCATATTCGAAATTATTAGGAGTCAGCATACACCTGTCATAATTTAAAGTGGCTCTCATTAACCCCAAAAAAAGTTCAGCTGCTCTAGTTTGTCTTTCCTGAAATAGTCGCATCCCACAGCAAAAGCCATGGTCCACAGAGAGCTTCCAAAACATCAGAGGGATCTCATTGTTAAAAGGTATAAGTCCGATGAAGGGTACAAAAGAATTTCCAAGGCATTAGATATACCATGGAACACAGTGAAGACAGTCATCATCAAGTGGAGAAAATATGGCACAACAGTGACATTACCAAGAACTGGACGTCCTTCTAAAATTGATGAAAAGACGACAAGAAAACTGGTCTGGAAGGCTACCAAGAGGCCTACAGCAACATTAATGGAGCTGCAGGAATATCTGGCAAGTACAGGCTGTGTGGTACATGTGACAACAATCTCCCGTATTCTTCATATGTCTGGGCTATGGGGTAGAGTGGCAAGACGAAAGCCTTTTCTTATGAAGAAATACATCCAAGCCAGGCTACATTTTGCAAAAACACATCTAAAGTCTCCTAAAAGCATGTGGGAAAAAGTGTTATGGTCTGATGAAACCAAGGTTGAACTTTTTGGCCATAATTCCAAAAGATATGTTTGGCGCAAAAACAACACTGCACATCACCAAAAGAACACCATACGCACAGTGAAGCATGGTAGTGTCAGCATCATGCTTTGGGGTTGTTTTTCTTCAGCTGGAACTGGGGCCTTAGTTAAGCTAGAGGGAATTATGATCAGTTCCAAATACCAGTCAATATTGGCACAAAACCTTCGGGCTTCTGCTAGAAAGCTGGACATGAAGAGTAACTTCATCTTTCAGCATGACAACGACCCAAAGCATGCATCCAAATCAACAAAGGAATAGCTTCACCAGAAGAAGATTAAAGTTTTGGAATGGCCCAGCCAGAGCCCAGACCTGAATCCGATTGAAAATCTGTGGGGTGATCTGAAGAGGGCCGTGCACAGGAGATGCCCTCGCAATCTGACAGATTTGGAGTGTTTTTGCAAAGAAGAGTGGGCAAATCTTGCAGAGTCGAAATGTGTCATGCTGATAGACTCATACCCAAAAAGACTGAGTGCTGTAATAAAATCAAAAGGTGCTTCAACAAAGTATTAGTTTAAGGGTGTGCATACTTATGCAACCATATTATTTTATTTTTATAATTTTTCTTCCCTCTACCTAAAAGTTTTCACTTTGTTTTTCAATTGAGTTGTATAGTTTATAGGTCACATTAAAAATAGAAAAAGTTCTGAAATGATTTCTTTGTCTAATTTTTTTTTACATCACAGAAGCCTGACATTTTAACAGGGGTGTGTAGACTTTTTAGATCTACTGTATGTATGTATATATATATATATATATATATATATTTTTTTTTTTTTTTTTTTTTTTTTTTTTTTTGTTATTACACATTTATTTTGTGCCATACATTTTTTACAATTACTAAAAAATATATAAAATATGTGAATTTGAACTCACAACCTTCTACATTAGAGCCAAGAAACGTAATCACTACGCTATAGAGCTGCATGTTAACTGCACTTAAATATAAAATGATACTTCTGATGTATAGGAATACTTACTACATGAGAAACTAGGTTTTTCTGACACATTTTATCATTCAGATTTATAGTTGAGTGGTTAAAGAGGACCTTTCACCAGAGGAAAGCCTCTAAACTAACTATACAGGAGTGTAGAGCGGCGCCCAGGGATCCCGCTGCACTTACTGTTATCCCCGGGCGCCACTCCGTTCGCCCGGTATAGCCTCCGGTATGTAAGAAGTTAGGCTCCACCCAGTTGAGCCTGCCGGCGTCTTCTTCTCCTATGCTGTAGCGCTGGCCAATGGCAGCGCTCAGCTCATAGCCAGGCTATGAGCTGAGCGCTGCGATTGGCCAGGGCTACAGCATAGGAGAAGAAGACGCCGGCAGGATCAAGTGGGTGGAGCCTAACTTCCTACATACCGGAGGCTATACCGGGCGAACGGAGCGGCGCCCGGGGATAACAGTAAGTGCAGCGGGATCCCTGGGCGCCGCTCTACACTCCTGTATAGTTAGTTTAGAGGCTTTCCTCTGGTGAAAGGTCCTCTTTAAGATTCTTGTCTCTAATGTAGAATATTGTGAGTTCAAATCCCAGCAGAAAATTTTCAGAAATAAGGCTAAATTAGATTTAAATACACTGACTCGAGCACACGCGGTGTTTGGCAGAGCATCGCGATGCTTGAGTCAAAATGGTGTTCGAACGAGAATGTTCGATCAAAACTATTACATAGTTAATACAGTTGAAAAAAGACAAAAATCCATCCAGTTCAAATAAGGGATAAGTGGGGACACATATTTTGAAAAAAGGGGAGTTGAGACCCAGATTTCTTCACATTTTCATTAGCATTAATTTTATTTACTTTTAAAAATTAATCTTAAAGAGGACCTTTCACCACTCCGGACATGCTTGTTTTAATAACTTCTTGCATTCCCCATGCAATAACAATTCTGGAAAATCTATTCTTATGTCTGTATGTTGTGCCATTTCTTGATTATTTCTACTAGAAGTTATGAAGGAATTGCTATTAGCCTTCAGTAAGGGTACAGATGGGTGGTAACAAGTTGGGGGTGTGTACCTGCACAGACTCACTCTATCCAATCAGTGCTGCCATTTTCAGACTGTGCAGGTACACACCCCCGACTGGTTACATCCCCTCTGTACCCTTATTGAAGGAATCTAAAATGCTGGTCTTAATAACTGTGCCCCTAAATGTCTATGAGTAACAGTATCAAATGCCTTTGTTAAATCCAATTACAGTACATCCATAGGCGTTCCATTGTCTAGGTTTCTACTCATCTCCTCACAAAAACAAATCCGGTTAGTCTGAAAACTTCTGTCCTCGGTTAACCCATCCTGGATATCAATTATGATATTATTAACAGTCACATACTCCTGTATATAGTCCCTTAAGAGCATTTCAAACATTTTTCTCACAACAGAAGTAAATCTTACTGGTCTATAATTGCCTGTGGGGGACCTAGAGCCCTATTTGAATATGGGTACCACATTTGCCTTGTGCCAGTCACTTGGCACTGTACCAGTCCCTAGAGAATCCTCAACTGAACTGAGTTCTTTAAAAACTGTAATTTTAAAAAGAAATTAAAAAATTAAAACTGTAAGGGTGTAATCCATCTGGACCTGGAGCCTTGTTCACATTTACCTTATTTAACTTAGCTTGAACCATATCTACATTAGCCAGTGGAGTATATTACTGGATGTAATAACAGCCCTGGCACGACCATCATCAGCTCCTTTCTGTTTTGTATATACAGAGCTAAAAAAATCAATTTAGAAACCATACCTTTTCCTTATCTTTACTGTTATTTACGGACCTACCTGCTCTGAGCATTTTTTTTGTATTTATATATACCGTCAAGCATGTGTTTACCCATAGCTATATACAGTACAGACCAAAAGTTTGGAAACACCTTCTCTTTCAAAGAGTTTTCTTTATTTTCATGACTATGAAAATTGTAGATTCACACTGAAGGCATCAAAACTATGAATTAACACATGTGGAATTATATACATAACAAACAAGTGTGAAACAACAGAAAATATGTCATATTCTAGGTTCTTCAAAGTAGCCACCTTTTGCTTTGATTACTGCTTTGCACATTCTTGGCATTCTCTCGATGAGATTCAAGAGGTAGTCCCCTGAAATGTTTTTCACTTCACAGGTGTGCCCTGTCAGGTTTAATAAGTGGGATTTCTTGCCTTATAAATGGGGTTGGGACCATCAGTTGCGTTGAGGAGAAGTCAGGTGGATACACAGCTGATAGTCCTACTGAATAGACTGTTAGAATTTGTATTATAGCAAGAAAAAAGCAGCTAAGTAAAGAAAAACGAGTGGCCATCATTACTTTAAGAAATGAAGGTCAGTCAGTCAGCCGAAAAATTGGGAAAACTTTGAAAGTAAGGGCTATTTGACCATGAAGGAGAGTGATGGGGTGCTGCGCCAGATGACCTGGCCTCCACAGTAACCGGACCTGAACCCAATCGAGATGGTTTGGGGTGAGCTGGACCGCAGAGTGAAGGCAAAAGGGCCAACAAGTGCTAAGCATCTCTGGGAACTCCTTCAAGACTGTTGGAAGACCATTGCAGGGGACTACCTCTTGAAGCTCATCAAGAGAATGCCAAGAGTGTGCAAAGCAGTAATCAAAGCAAAAGGTGGCTACTTTGAAGAACCTAGAATATGACATATTTTCAGTTGTTTCACACTTGTTTGTTATGTATATAATTCCACATGTGTTAATTCATAGTTTTGATGCCTTCATAGTCATGAAAATAAAGAAAACTCTTTGAATGAGAAGGTGTGTCCAAACTTTTGGTCTGTACTGTATGTCAGTGTCACTCTGATATTATTAGTAGAGATGAACAAATAAAAAAAAAAATTCGATTCGGCCGGTTCTCCGAATTTTCTGAAAAAATTTGCTTCAATCCGCGACATATTTGCGGCGAATCGCGATAAAAAACTGCTATTTCCAGGCTGCATAGAGCCTTTATATGGGTGTAGAACACTGTGCCTTGCAGTAACACACATAGGGAGTGTGCTGGGGTAGTGAAATAATAGTGTTAGTCAGTATGACATGCAGATGACAGGCGTCGCTATTAGAATCACTGCACACTTCACTTATTTGGGCAGTCATGGGACCAAAACTGACCAAATAACTCAAGTATTAACTCAGCCTTACAGGTCGATGTTAGCGTCAAGAAGAAGAACACTCCTTTTACACCATCAGCTGATTCCACATAGATGTCTACAGAACCTAGTAATATAGTATATAAGGCCGAAAAAAGACATTTGTTCATCCAGTTCGGCCTGTTATCCTGCAAGTTGATCCAGAGGAAGGCAAAAAAAACTAAAAACTGTGAGGTAGAAGCCAATTTTCCCCACTTAAGGGGGAAAAAATTCCTTACTGACTACAATCAGGCAATCAGAATAACTCCCTGGATCAACGACTCCTCTCTAGTAGCTATAGCCTGTAATATTATTACACTCCAGAAATTCATCCAAGCCCCTCTTGAATTCTTTTATTGTACTCATTATCACCACTTCCTCAGGCAGAGAGTTCCATAGTCTGACTGCTCTTACCGTAAAGAATCCTTTTCTATGTTTGTGTACAAACCTTCTTTCCTCCAGACGCAGAGGATGTCCCCTCGTCACAGTCACGGTCCTGGGGATAAATAGATGATGGGAGAGATCTCTGTACTGTCCCCTGATATATTTATACATAGTAACCAGATCTCCCCTCAGTCGTCTTTTTTCTAAAGTGAATAACCCTAATGTTGATAATCTTTCCGGGTACTGTAGTTGCCCCATTTTAGTTATTACTTTAGTTGCCCTCCTCTGAACCCTCTCCAGATCTGCTATGTCTGCCTTGTTCACAGGAGCCGAGAACTGTACACAGTACTCCATGTGTGGTCTGACTAGAGATTTGTAAAGTGGTAGGACTATGTTTTCATCACGGCCATCTATGCCCCTGTTAGCAGTTTTTCTTCATGCAGGTTTATGATGGTTATATGATGAGGCATCAGACCTCCAACCCGTGAATATTTCCCTATACAACGAATATCCGATTTGCTCTGGGTACTGCATTCCACAAGAGATGAGCCCTTGTATATCTTGTATAATCTGTGATGTATCAATAGTAAAATTATGAAAAATCCATCTCAACCGAACCATTGATCCCAACTTTTTATATATATATATAAACACATGAAGACACTAAAGACTATGAAGGAGATAAAAGAACCTTCTGTGTAATTTGGCGCACAGTAGGAAAAAATCTCCTGCATAGTGGAAAAGAGAGAAGAAAGAAAAGTAAGAAAGAACACAAAACATAAGGCATGCAAGCTCTACACATAGATAGGATGTTTGGGTTAGACCTTTTACTGGGCTAACCCAGCCCTCCATGGCACATGGAAGCCCAGTAATATTACAGATAGGCAGGTACAATCCACCTCATGCCTTGACCAATAGAAATACATTTTACAACCGGAAGGTACACATTCGCACATTTCCCAAGAGTGCCGGTGGGTGGAGCTCAAACATGCTCACCATCCACTACCACACCCAGAACATGCACAAATGCTTCCAAATGAATCAGCCTTTTTCTTAAACAGATATGGCCCTAATCGGACAACATCCATTTAATCTGGTACGAATATCCTACTGACCCAAAGTGAACCTCTGTTAGACATGGTTCCGAAAGGGGGGATCAGCCCTTGAGGAAGGTCTTTTAAAGCAGGGTTGACCAAGAAAGGTGATATTATTGATATAGCATTCACATGGACACCAGTCCCACCAACCAATGTTTCATGTTGGGGCCCCCATGGTTCAGTAAGACCGGCATCAGCTTGCTATACCCCACCGTTGCTGATGAGGACCCATTGGCAGCTTTCACTAAGAACATTTCTCTCAGAGTCAGCAGCCATTAGATCACCCTCAAAACAATGGTGGCGGCTTTCACGAGGGGGAGTAGGAACCCCAGTGCTGATCTATAGCATTTCCCTTGCAACTCCCTGACCCGATCACGTTCTCATAACCGTAATCCGGTCAGACCCTACACAGGGGTTTCAAAGGTGAAAGAAGCTTTACATACACTTGGAAAGGATATACGGGAGGTTGCATCAACTGTTTCATTCTCTGCAGTTTTGCCTGTGCATAACCTTCAGCATGACAGGAAGATGCGCATTAAGGAATTCAATGTATGGCTTGGTGAATGGTGTCTGAACCAAGGGTTTGGCTTTGTGTCTCATGATAGCTCTTGTTGGAATGGAAAAGAACTGTACAAGAAAGATGGTTTGCATCTTTCTCTCAAGGGAACGAATGTCCTCGGTGAACAGTTCCAAGTATTTGCTAAGAAGCATTTAAACTAGGAAAGGGGGGCAAAAGAGTGATAATCCAGCAGTCCGACTGCCCCCCGGAACAATGCCAGAAGAGGCCAGTAGCACAAAGGTTAAGAAATGACAAGCTCAGAGTCTTGTCTACAAATGCTCGCAGTCTAGGGAATAAGATCAATGAGCTTGAGGCTATAATGGCATCTGAGAATATAGATGTAGTGGCTGTTACTGAGACGTGGTTCAAGGGGAGTAATGACTGGGATATATCAATACCAGGTTTCTCTCTATACAGGAAAGACAGAGAAGGCAAGAAGGGGGAGGGGTGGCCCTGTATGTGAAAGATAGCATAAAATCGAATTTGATACAAGTTAGCGAGAAGAATTTAGAGTCAGTTTGGGTTACCTTGCAGCTTGATAATCATAAGGTAACTCGTGTAGGTGTTATATATAGACCACCTACCCAAGTCAAAGAATTAGATGATCTACTAGTTGAGGAAATAGCTAAAATGACATTGAAAGGGGAAGTTATCATTATGGGAGACTTCAATCTTCCAGATGTAAACTGGAAAACCAAAATAGCTAGTTCTGCCAAGAGTACAGATATTCTAAATTCCCTACTGGGATTATCTCTACAGCAAGTAGTGTAGGAGCCAACCCGGAAGGAGGCCATTTTAGATTTAGTATTCACAAATGGGAATTTGGTATTTGATATTACTGTAGGGAAAAGCTTGGGATCTAGTGATCACCAGTCAGTGTGGTTTACTATAAGTACAGTGACTGAGTCACACCACACAAAAACTAAAGTTTTAGATTTTAGAAAAACTGACTTTTCTAAAATTAGATTAGTGGTATACGAGTCCCTATCAGACTGGAACAGTTTAATTGGAGTCCAGGAGAAATGGAACTACTTAAAAGTGGCACTATTGAAGGCAACAGAAGATTGCATTAGGCTTGTCAGTAAAAGCAAAAAAAAATGAGGTTGACAGACAAATTTATAAGATTAGGCAGAGAGAGGCCAAACAAGTTATAAGAGCTTCTAAAGCACAGGCAGAAGAGAAATTAGCTCAGTCAGGGAAAAAAGGCGATAAGGCATTCTTCAGATACATAAAGGAAACTAAAACAAGGAATTACCAAATTAAAAACTAAAGAAGGAAGGTATATGGAAGAAGATAAAGAACTAGCTGACTGCTTCAATGAATACTTCTGTTCAGTTTTTACAAAGGAAAATGAAGGAGAAGGACCTCAGTTGGGAAAGAAGACTAATGAATCTTTTGACGCATGTGTCTTTACAGAGGAAGAGGTTCTAAGTCAACTGTCTAAAATTAATACAAATAAGTCACAGGGGCCTGATGGGATACACCCAAAGCTATTAAAAGAGCTCAGCGGTGAACTAGCAAAACCATTAACAGATTTATTTAACCAATCACTGGCAACAGGAGTCGTCCCAGAAGATTGGAAATTAGCAAATGTTGTGCCCATTCACAAGAAAGGTAGTAGGGAGGAATCGGGCAACTATAGGCCAGTAAGCCTGACATCAATAGTGGGGAAATTAATGGAAACCATACTTAAGGAGAGGATTGTGGACCATCTAAAATCCCATGGATTGAAAGATGAAAAACAGCATGGGTTTACTTCAGGGAGATCATGTCAAACTAATCTTATAGATTTATTTGATTGGGTGACTAAAATAATAGATGGAGGAGGTGCAGTAGACATCGCTTATCTAGACTTTAGTAAGGCTTTTGATACTGTCCCACATAGAAGGCTTATCAATAAAGTGCAGTCATTAGGCTTGGACTCCCATATTGTTGAATGGATTAGGCAGTGGCTGAGGGACAGGCAACAGAGGGTTGTAGTCAATGGAGTATATTCAGACCAAGGTCTTGTTACCAGTGGGGTACCTCAGGGATCTGTTCTGGGACCCATATTGTTTAATATCTTTATCAGCGAAATTGCAGAAGGCCTCAATGGTAAGGTGTGTCTTTTTGCTGATGACACAAAGATTTGTAACAGGGTTGACGTTCCTGGAGGAATACACCAAATGGAAAAGGACTTAGGAAAACTAGAGGAATGGTCAAAAATCTGGCAACTAAAATTTAATGTTGATAAGTGCAAGATAATGCACCTGGGACGTAAAAACCCAAGAGCAGAATATAAAATCAGTGATACAGTCCTAACCTCAGTATCTGAGGAAAGGGATTTAGGGATCATTATTTCAGAAGACTTAAAGGTAGGCAGACAATGTCACAGAGCAGCAGGAAATGCTAGCAAAATGCTTGGGTGTATAGCAAGAGGAATTACCAGTAGAAAGAGGGAGGTGTTCATGCCGCTCTACAGAGCACTAGTGAGACCTCATTTGGAGTATTGTGCTCAGTACTGGAGACCATATCTCCAGAAGGATATTGATACTTTGGAGAGAGTTCAGAGAAGAGCTACTAAGCTAGTACATGGATTGCAGGATAAAACTTACCAGGAAAGATTAAAGGACCTTAACATGTATAGCTTGGAAGAAAGACGAGACAGAGGGGATATGATAGAAACTTTTAAATACATAAAGGGAATCAACAAGGTAAAAGAGGAAAGAATATTTAAAAGAAGAAAACTGCTACAAGAGGACATAGTTTTAAATTAGAGGGGCAAAGGTTTAAAAGTAATATCAGGAAGTATTACTTTACTGAGAGAGTAGTGGATGCATGGAATAGCCTTCCTGCAGAAGTGGTAGCTGCAAATACAGTGAAGGAGTTTAAGCATGCATGGGATAGGCATAAGGCCATCCTTCATATAAGATAGGGCCAGGGGCTATCCATAGTATTTAGTATATTGGGCAGACTAGATGGGCCAAATGGTTCTTATCTGCCGACACATTCTATGTTTCTATATACAAAATAAACCTACATAACATTTCTAAGCTAAAAAGAAAGTCCACTATTGTCATCCTATGCTAATAAAAATTTCCACGACAGTTCCCTCCTCTTTGTAATATGTCCCCTGTGTTCTTTGAATCTCTTGCTGAATCTTCGGTTTCCTCAGATTGCCCTCGTAGATTGTGGTGCTCCTTGGGTTTCATTGCCTCCATGATGATGCTCCATCCTTCAGCTCGATTCTTCGGGGAGTTGACTCTGAGGGAGGTCCTGATGTGGGGAGCTGTGGCGTGGCGATGAACGTTTAGTTGGACATCCTTTCCATCAAAGACAGGTTGATCCGTGGTATATCCGGGAGCTGCAATGAGGATGTGATCATCTGCACGTGCCTAGGCGATCCGATCGATCAAACAGCAGGGACATCTCACCAGGATATATAGGATAAAGAGAAAAACAACAACATGAGGATATATACTCCTATTTCCTTCTACCAGTTATCTATGGAAAACAGGAAATCTCCAAAACCACCCAAAGCTGTGAAAGGATTCCATCTTTCATTAGCAATAGCCCTAGCTCTGGCCTGAATTACAGTGACCTTATCCATATGGGCCTGGACTTTATTACTGGTATCTGCGATCCAAGTACAGCAGTCCTCTCCTATAAACTCATAGAAACCTTCCCCCCCCCCCTTAGAAGCTAAAAGATAATCCAGCGCCATATTTTCCTGTAAGATAAGGGTTGAGTTGATGCACCTTTGTTGGCAAAGAAAACAAGAATGAAATATCATCATAATCACTGTTTAACCACCTGCCATCTGGGCCATTTGCCCCCTTCCTGACCAGGCCAAATTTTGCAAAACTGACATATCTCACTTTATGTGGTAATAACTTTGGAACGCCTTTATTTATCCAAGTCATTCAGAGATTGTTTTCTCGTGACACATTGTACTTCATGATAGTCATAAATTTGAGTCAAAATATTTCACCTTTATTTATGAAAAAATCCCAAATTTACCCAAAAATTTGAAAAATTCGCAATTTTCTAAATTTCAATTTCTCTGCTTTTAAAACAGAAAGTGATACCTCACAAAATATTTATTATTTAACATTCCCCATATGTCTACTTTATGTTGGCATCATTTTGGAAATGTCATTTTATTTTTTTAGGACGTTAGAAGGCTTAGAAGTTTAGAAGCAATTCTTAAAATTTTTAAGAAAATTGCCAAAACCCACTTTTTAAGGACCAGTTCAGGTCTGAAGTCACTTTGTGGGGCCTACATAGTGAATACCCCCATAAATGACCCCATTGTAGAAACTACACCCCTCAAGGTATTCAAAACCGATTTTACAAACTTTGTTAACCCTTTAGGTGTTCCACAAGAATTAAAGGAAAATGGAGATCAAATTTTTAAATTTCACTTTTTTGGCAGATTTTCCATTTTGATCAATTTTTTTCTTTAACACATCGATGGTTAACAGCCAAACAAAACTCAATATTTATTACCCAGATTCTGCGGTTTACAGAAACACCCCACATGTGGTCATAAACTGCTGTATGGGCACACGGCAGGGCGCAGAAGAAAAGGAACTCCACATGGTTTTTAGATGCCATGACCCATTTGAAGCCCCCTGATGCACCCTTACAGTAGAAACTCCCAAGAAGTGACCCCATTTTGGAAACTAGGGGATAAGGTGCCAGTTTTATTAGTACTATTTTTGGGTACATATGATTTTTTGATCATTCATTATAACACTTTATGGGGCAAGGTGACCAAAAAATTGGTTGTTTTAGCACAGTTTCTATTTATTTATTTTTACAGCGTTCACCTGAGGGGTTCAGTCAAGTGACATTTTTATAGAGCAGATTGTTACGGACGTGGCGATCCCTAATATGTATACTTTTTCTCATTTATTAAAGTTTTACACAATAATAGCATTTTTGAAACAAAAAAATTATGTTTTAATGTGTCCATGTTCTGAGAGCTATAATTTTTTTATTTTTTGAGAGATTTTCTTATGTAGGGGCTCATTTTTTGCGGGATGAGGTGACGGTTTTATTGTTACTATTTTGTGGGACATACGCGTTTTTGATCACTTGGTGTTGCACCTTTTGTGATGCAAGGTGACAAAAATTGCTTGTTTTGACACAGTTTTTTTTTTTTTTTTTTACGGTGTTCACCCGAGGGGTTAGGTCATGTGATATTTTTATAGAGCTGGTTTTTACAGACGCGGCAATGCCTAATATGTATACTTTTTTTTATTTGTTTCACTTTAACACAATAATAGCATTTTTGAAACCAAAAAAATGATGTTTTAGTGTCTCCATGTTCTAAGAGCTATAGTTTTTTTATTTTTTGAGAGATTTTCTTATGTAGGGGCTCATTTTTTGCGGGATGAGGTGACGGTTTTATTGGTACTATTTTGTGGGACATACGCGTTTTTGATCACTTGGTGTTGCACCTTTTGTGATGCAAGGTGACAAAAATTGCTTGTTTTGACACAGTTTTTTTTTTTACGGTGTTCACCCGAGGGGTTAGGTCATGTGATATTTTTATAGAGCTGGTTTTTACGGACGCAGAAATACCTAATATGTATACTTTTTTTTATTTTTTCTATTTTTAACTTTTTTTTTTTCATTCCTTACTTGGGGACTTTTTTTTTTTACATGTGAAACGTTTTTTTATTTTTTTTATTTTACACTTTTCGTCCCCCATAAGGTCATACAAGACCTCTGGGGGACATTTACTTCACTTTATTATTTTTTTTTCACTGTTGATTTCTCCTGTAACTGGGGCTGACATAGTAGCCCCAGTTACAGGACAAATACACCCCTAGAGAGGCTGTACAGCAGCAATCCAGCGCTGTACAGCCTCAGAGCAGGGCTGATCGAGGTCTCTGAGAGACCTCACACAGCCCCTGCACTCTCCGGTCCCGGCGGTCACATGACCGCCGGGCCGGAACAGGAAGCGCAGAGCGCTTCCTTCTCTGCATACACAGCGCTCGGTGAGCGCTGTGTCTGCAGCGATCCGGAAGGCAGGGACACCTGGGCACTGTCCCTGCCTTGTCTTAGGGTTGCCCTGCTGTCACTGACAGCGGGCAACCCGATCAGCAGCTGCACGATTAGCGTGCAGCTGCTATTTCTGAAAGGACGTTTTAAAACGTGCTTTCAGAAATAGACGTCCACCCATAGGACGTTTATATCCTATGGGCGGACGTAAAGCGGTTAATTTCTCAATCAGTTTTGCCACATATTCCTCTTGTATCTGCTGCAAGTCTCCAGGCATCAGAATTAATGGACTTATTTGTCCATGGGGTTGGGAAGGGTCTCCCCATCAAAATATCAAAGGGAGATAGCTTGGTTCCTGGGTCTGGAGTTATTCTGACTTCAGCAAGAATAGCTGGCAAGTACTGGTCCCACTTAGGTACCTTCAGTTGCCTTTCTTAGTTTGTCCTTCAGTGTGCGGTTCATTCGTTCCACGACTCCTAAACTCTGGGGATGATATGGGTATATGGAACTTCCAATCCATAGCCAGCTGTTCAGCTATGGACTGTGTGTAAAATCAATTTGCAGTTCCTGAAATGGTCCTTGTGGGGGCAGTAAATGTTCATGACGGCCTACTTTCTTCCCCTGAACATTGTTTCTAGCACAGGTTAGACATCTTGAAATCATACTTCCTGTCACTTGCTTTAAATTCTCTACACAAAACCTTTTACTTACCTCCTCAATTGTTTTCTTGAGTCCCTTGTGGCCTAAACCATGTATTTGGAGTATAAGAATGGGGGCTGCTATTTGGGGAATCCCTACTACTCCTCCTTTTTACCATAGACCGTTAGCGTCTTTGGTCAACCCTTGAACCTCCCAATAAGCGATGTCTGCTGATGTTGCAAATGTTTGGAACTGGGACAACATTATGCTATTTCCAGGAGTGAGCGGTACTAGCGGGGAATTTACAAAAACATTTGTCGCACAATTTTGTGTGACACGGGAAGCTGCTTTTGCATGCCTGTCTGCTAACCTGTTCCCCTGGGCAACTAGTGTCATTGAAGTTGTGTGTGCCTGACACTTAATGACTGCAATGGCCTCTAGGAGTTGAATTGCTGCAAGGAGATCTGAAATGAGTTGTGCATGGGCTTTCCTTCTGCAGTGCAGGTTAGATCATACATGGCGACGGAGTTTGGGCACCTTCATTGTGGGTTTGCTGTATTCATTCCCCACTGAATGGGATATTTAATCTGTGTTTGTGGAGTCTGTATGGGTATTGGCTGAGCCTGGTCTGGGGAAGGGTAAGGGACCTGGTTGTTTACACCTAAAAGATACACGTGGGGTTTGTCTAGGTCCTGTGTGATGCTGGAAACCGCACGTGTCTGTATACCTACCCCTATTGTCATGGTGAGGGCGGGGCTGGGAGAAATGTGAATTCGTTCTGCACATTTATGTTGTTCTGAAATCTCATCTTGTGGGCCCTTTAGCCCTATGAGAGAGTTCAAAAACAGCATTGGTGCAGTTGTTGGTGCGCAATAATGGACCTGGAGCCCTGGGGTGGTGGTAAGGATAACATCATATCCCGCCAACCTTTGGGCAGTCATGTGTTGTGTGGACAGATTTTTTTAAAAGGTGTAGGACAGAGTGTGATGTGTACAGTGTGGTATCGTGTCCCAGTGTGATCGAGCTTGTCAATTCTATAGCTATTGCACATGCTGCCAAGGTCCTGCACAGTGACTGGGAGTAGTTTGGATATATATGCAACAGGCCTCAACCGTCCTCCATGGTCTTGAGCTAACACAGCAGCTATGGTTTTGCAATTTTCACGAGCATACAGGTGAAATGGGACATTGTATTGTGGAATGCCCAATGCAGGGGCTGAAACAAGAGAAATTTTGAACATCTCAAAAGCATCTATCATTTAAGACAGTTGATGGTAATGGTTTCATTACCATCTGATTCCCCATTATTACAAAAGGGAATGCTTCAGCTGCTATGGGAGGGGTGTCTCCTAGTTCAAAACCTTTAATATTTGCTGCACTTGCATATATTGTTCTACTGGGCTGTGCAGACTTTACAATAGGTTGATTAGCATGTTCAGAGAAATCCTGTACTTCAGGTTCTGTAAAGCAAGGAACTTGTGGTACAGTCAAGTGTGCGCATATCTTATCATCTGATTCTGTTGTTAATTTAGTAAATACAGGGTACAATGGCATATATGGGGGTGGGGCAGGAGTTGGAGTTCCGATGTTTTTTCTTTCTTTGCTGTCTTGTATTTGAACTGCCAAAGTCAGTCCAATGAGTTTGCACTAATACCCATGCTTGTCCACAAGTGAGAGTATACAGTGAATAGAGAATCCCCCTTCTTTGTTGACATGAGAGAGATTCCTAAATCTACTATTACATATACATTTTATCCCAGTGAGAGTTTCCCTTATACCATGGAAAAGCGTCTATGTCATTCAGACATAGGCCCTTGATCATGGCAATATGAAAATCTGAAAAAGACCACTCTTTTGGGAACGGGTCAGTACATTTCATTCCTTCTGTCCATTTACACATATTATCAACCCAAGGATTAGTATAAAATGGACCTAAACACCTCTGGACAAACATTTTTTGGACTTTCCCCCAATTCATTTTTAGGAGACAGTTTTGCCATAGAGTGATTTGCAGCAGACTAAGGCCTCCTGCACACGACTGTTGTGTGCATCCGTGGCCGTTGTGCCGTTTTCCGCTTTTTTTTTCGCGGACCCATTGACTTTCAATGGGTCCGTGGAAAAATCGGAAAATGCACCGTTTTCCAGCCGAGACCGTGATCCGTGTATCCCGTCCGTCAAAAAAATATGACCTGTCATATTTTTTTGACGGACAACGGTTCACGGACCTATTCAAGTCAATGGGTCCGTGAAAGAACACGGATGCACACAAGATTGGCATCCGTGTCCGTGATCCGTGGCCGTAGGTTACTTTTATACAGACGGATCCGAAGATCCGTCTGCATAAAAGCTTTTTCAGAGCTGAGTTTTCACTTCGTGAAAACTCAGAACATATAGTATATTCTAACACAGAGGCGTTCCCATGGTGATGGGGACGCTTCAGGTTAGAATATACTAAAAGAACTGTGTACATGACTGCCCCCTGCTGCCTGTCACTTACCAGTAGGAGGAGCTCCCGGCCGGACCTGTCACTTACCAGTAGGAGGAGCTCCCGACCGGACGCAGACATCACAGCTTGCAGGTAAGTATAATGGTTCTACAAATTGCTAAGTAACCATGGCAACCGGGACTGCAGTAGCGTCCTGGTTGCCATGGTTACCGATCGGAGCCCCAGTGATTAAACTGGGGCTCCGATTGGTACTCTCCGCTGCCACCAATGATAGGGGGGAGATTTTAATTAGGAGGGGGAGGGAGGGGAGAAGGCCCACTGGCCCCCAACGAGTTAACTACAGGGGAGGGAGGGGGGGGGCCCACTGGCCACCAACGAGTTAACTACAGGGGAGGGAGGGGGGCCGGCCGCACTGGCCACCAATGAGTTAACTACAGGGAAGGGGGGGGCGGCCGCACTGGCCACCAATGAGTTAACTACAGAGGAGGGAGCGGGGGGCCGGCCACACCGGATTTGAGTTTCACGATGTAACTCAAATCCGACGGTATATTCTAACATAGAGGCGTTCCCATGGTGATGGGGACGCTTCAAGTTAAAATATACCATTGATTGGAGAAAACTCCGATCCGATGGTATATTAACTCCTGACTTTACATTGAAAGTCAATGGGGACGGATCCGTTTGAAATTGCACCATATTGTGTCAACGTCAAACGGATCCGTCCCCATTGACTTGCATTGTAATTCAGGACGGATCTGTTTGGCTCCGCACGGCCAGGCGGACACCAAAATGACTTTTTTTTCATGTCCGTGGATCCTCCAAAAATCAAGGAAGACCCACGGACGAAAAAACGGTCACGGATCACGGAAAAACGGAACCCCGTTTTGCGGACCGCAAAAAAATACGGTCGTGTGCATGAGGCCTTAGGAACATCATTTTCAGTTCTAAATTTAAAATTCAGTTTCTTTTTGGGATCCTTCTTACCATAAGAATTGCCCATTTTACTAAGCTAAAAATATACAGTGAGATCAGCTGAATTTGAAGGTTTATCTAAGGATGATTATGTTTGTATTTAGTTCAAAAATACTTACTGACAAACCTTATGCTTTTCAGTTTATGTGTTTTTCATCCTATTTCTTCTAATCCAGGATCATGACTACTGAATTTATGTCTGATTTTAACCGCTTCACGTCCGCCCATAGGATATAAACGTCCTATGGGTGGACGTCTATTTCTGAACGGACGTTCCAGAACGTCTTTTCAGAAAGTGCAGCTGCACGCTAATCGTGCAGCTGCTGATCGGGTTGCCCGCTGTCAGTGACAGCAGGGCAACCCTAAGACAAGGCAGGGACAGTGCCCAGGTGTCCCTGCCTTCTAGATCGCTGCAGACACAGCGCTCACCGAGCGCTGTGTATGCAGAGAAGGAAGCGCTGTGCGCTTCCTGTTCAGGCCTGGCGGTCATGTGACCGCCGTCACCGGAGTGTGCAGGGGCTGTGTGAGGTCTCTCAGAGACCTCGATCAGCCCTGCTCTGAGGCTGTACAGCGCTGGATTGCTGCTGTACAGCCTCTATAGGGGTGTATTTGTCCTGTAACAGGGGCTACTATGTCAGCCCCAGTTACAGGAGAAATCAACTGTGAAAAAAAAAAAAAAATTGAAGTAAATGTCCCCCAGAGGTCTTGTATGACCTTATGGGGGACGAAAAGTGTAAAATAAAAACAATAAAAATAAGAGGTTGAAGATAAAAAAATAAAAAAAAGTTTCACATGTAAAAAAAAAAAAGTCCCCAAGTCAGGAATGAAAAAAAAATAATTAAAAATAGAAAAAATAAAAAAAAGTATACATATTTGGTATAGCCGCGTCCGTAAAAACCAGCTCTATAAAAATATCACATGACCTAACCCCTCGGATGAACACCGTAAAAAAAAACAAAAAAAAAACGGTGTCAAAACAAGCAATTTTGCTTGCATCACAAAAAGTGCAACACCAAGTGATCAAAAATGCGTATGTCCCACAAAATAGTACCAATAAAACCGTCACCTCATCCCGCAAAAAATGAGCCCCTACATAAGAA
The DNA here is from genome assembly GCF_905171765.1 of Bufo bufo. Lineage (NCBI taxonomy): Eukaryota > Metazoa > Chordata > Amphibia > Anura > Bufonidae > Bufo > Bufo bufo. Next base: position 490,474,335 of record NC_053390.1, on the reverse strand, counting down.
AATCTCTCAAAAAATAAAAAAACTATAGCTCTTAGAACATGGAGACACTAAAACATCATTTTTTTGGTTTCAAAAATGCTATTATTGTGTTAAAGTGAAACAAATAAAAAAAAGTATACATATTAGGTATTGCCGCGTCCGTAAAAACCAGCTCTATAAAAATATCACATGACCTAACCCCTCGGGTGAACACCGTAAAAAAAAAAAAAAAAAACTGTGTCAAAACAAGCAATTTTTGTCACCTTGCATCACAAAAGGTGCAACACCAAGTGATCAAAAACGCGTATGTCCCACAAAATAGTACCAATAAAACCGTCACCTCATCCCGCAAAAAATGAGCCCCTACATAAGAAAATCTCTCAAAAAATAAAAAAAACTATAGCTCTCAGAACATGGACACATTAAAACATAATTTTTTTGTTTCAAAAATGCTATTATTGTGTAAAACTTTAATAAATGAGAAAAAGTATACATATTAGGTATCGCCATGTCCGTAACGATCTGCTCTATAAAAATGTCACTTGACTGAACCCCTCAGGTGAACGCTGTAAAAATAAATAAATAGAAACTGTGCTAAAACAACCAATTTTTTGGTCACCTTGCCCCACAAAGTGTTATAATGAATGATCAAAAAATCATATGTACCCAAAAATAGTACTAATAAAACTGGCACCTTATCCCCTAGTTTCCAAAATGGGGTCACTTCTTGGGAGTTTCTACTGTAAGGGTGCATCAGGGGGCTTCAAATGGGACATGGCATCTAAAAACCATGTGGAGTTCCTTTTCTTCTGCGCCCTGCCGTGTGCCCATACAGCAGTTTATGACCACATGTGGGGTGTTTCTGTAAACCGCAGAATCTGGGTAATAAATATTGAGTTTTGTTTGGCTGTTAACCATCGATTTGTTAAAGAAAAAAATTGATTAAAATGGAAAATCTGGTAAGTCCTCGATCTCCCCGAGTTCTCTGCGCAGATTTAAATCCGAGCTCATGGCACTTCGTCTGGTGGACTTATGGCGCATTTTGCATCCAGGTGTCAGGGATTATAGCTTCCACTCTCCAATCCATAATAGTTATGGTAGACTTGATCACATCTTTATATCTCAACAACTGCTGGACTCTGGGCCTAAATGCTCTATTGACACTCGCCTGTGGTCTGATCATGCACCGGTGTGTGGCATTATTTCTTCCCAACCTTCTTACCCCCGGCCCTTCTCATGGAGACTGAATGATAACCTGCTATCAGATGTAGCCTGCCTAGCAGACATCCGGAAAGCCATTACCAACTTTACTAATGATCATCTAACGGATATGACCGCCCCCCCTATTAAATGGGAGGCCCTCAAATGCGTGCTTAGAGGGGTGTTTATTTCACATGGCTCCAGGTTGAAGAAGGAACGCTCCCATAAATTGAAATCTCTTCTATCTGACCTTGCCATAAAAGAAAATCTAAACAAAAATTCCCCTACTGACACCTTAAAATCAGACATTTCTTTAGTCCAACATCAAATATTGCAGATCCTAGACCAAAAATCATTATGTTTTAGAGATAAAATTAGACACGGGTTCTTTGAATATGGTAATAAGTGTGGCAGCTGGCTAGCTAGGGCCTTACATCCCCGAACTGCTTTGACTCACGTGCCATCAATTAATACAGGTACTGGAAGCTCCGTACACAACCCAGTAGATATCACAGCGGAATTTCAATCCTATTATGCATCCTTATATAATCTACCAGCATCCGCTCTCTCACGAGAACCCCTTAGTGATGAAACTCGTGAATACATAACCCAATTTGGCCCTACCCCTATATCTGACGAAGATACAGCCACGTTGGAAGATGATTTCACCCTCCCTGAACTAGAATCAGTTATCAAGAACCTGAAGAATGGGAAATCCCCAGGCCCTGATGGATTGACCTCACGGTTCTATAATATCCTCCGAGAGGATCTTGCACCCTTATTGGTTGAAACCTTTAATTCCATCTCACCAGATTGTCCATTTACACGACAGGCTCTCCAGGCACATATCACAGTCATCCCCAAGCCAGGCAGGGACCCAGCGTCATGCTCTAACTACAGACCTATTTCCTTGCTCAATGTGGATCTCAAAATGTATGCCAAGCTTTTGGCTCTGAGGCTCCATCCCCACATTCCAGGTTGTATCCACAAAGAACAAGTAGGATTTGTACCTAGACGAGAAGCCCGAGATAATACACTTAAAACGCTAGGGCTGATAGCGAGAGCACAACAAACCAAAATTCCGCTATGCCTTCTCGCTGTAGACGCTGAGAAGGCGTTTGATAGGGTGAGCTGGCGGTTCCTGGAGGAGACCCTACGCCACGTTGGCCTAGGAGACAAAATGATCTATAGGATATTAGCTCTTTACTCCTCCCCTTCAGCCTGTGTTTGTGTTAATGGACTTCTTTCTGCCCCTTTTGAGATTCGGAATGGAACACGTCAAGGGTGCCCCTTGTCGCCCTTTTTATACACTCTTGTGATGGAATCCCTTGCGAATGCTCTTCGGGCAAACCCTTCCATCTCGGGTCTCAAGCTTGGTAATAAAGAGCACAAACTGTCCCTGTTCGCAGATGACCTGCTTATTTACTTAACTTCTCCCAGGATTGGCCTGCCCTCGATTCTTCGTGAATTTGATCTTTTTGGGCGCCTTAGTAACTTTAAAGTCAATGTGCAGAAATCAGAGATTTTAAACATAAACATGCCCCAACGGGAAGCAGATTCCTTAAGGGACTCTTTCTCCTTTAAGTGGACCTCCCAACATATTAAATATTTAGGAGTTCACATCCCAGCCAACTTGACACATGTTTTTAAACTTAACTATCTACCTTTGCTTAGAGCTATTGAATCCAGTTTCCATAAATGGACTTCACTCCAGATTTCTTGGTTTGGGAGGATTAATGTAGTGAAAATGGACATTTTACCGCGTCTTCTATATTTGTTTCAAACGATCCCATGTAAAATTCCTTTAACCTATTTTGCTAAGATCAGGAGAATGGTATCGGTTTTTGTATGGAAAGCACCCAGAGCTAGACTAAGTTATAGCTTAATATCTCGTTCTAAAGCTCTGGGGGGTACGGGACTACCAAATTTTAGCTCATATTATAAAGCGACAATCATGAATTGTGTGCTTGATCTATGTCACAACCGCTCTACTAAACTATGGGTAGAAATTGAGCATGAAATGGCCCCACATTTTGCCACTGGAATCTTTTGGTTATCCCCTACCTCCTTGAATTCATTATCTAACTTGCAATCCCCGATGCTTCTATATTCCTTGGTTAGGCTCTGGGCTAAATTTGCGGTTAAACTTGGCCTTATACATGCTCCTGGTCCTCTCACGACACTCACGGGTCATACAGATCTCCCCACAGGCTTGAGTCAACTCCCAGCTTTAGGAGACCAGAATAGACAACCAATCAAATTAATAGACATCTATAAACAGAATGGTTTACTCCCTTTCCCACATTATTCCTGCGGGCCCTGGACGTTGGCTCCTCTACTTTCAGTTGCGAAGCTTCATTAAATCCCTGATACCTGGATCGCGGTCATGTCCCCCCTTAACTGAATTTGAGAAGATGTGCACAGCGAGGTCAGCTCCTGATCATGCTATATCTCATTTATATGCCATGTTGAACTCTGGGGAGAAAGAGGACTCTTCCACAGGCACCCAGGGAACTAAACTCAAATACATGTCTGATTGGGAATCGGAACTGGGATCCACCTTCTCTGTAGACCAATGGTCTAGATCACTCCTCTTCACTCATAAATTAACGGTGTCTTGTAATTTACAGGAACTCAACTATAAAATCCTGAGCAGATGGTATAGGACCCCAGTGCGATTACACCAATTTTATCCTCAGGTTTCTGATGCATGTTGGAGATGTCTTAGTGCAAGGGGCTCCATGACACATATTTGGTGGGACTGCCCGGGTGTGGCCCCACTGTGGCGGGAGATCTTTGACTTATATAATTTCTTATACAAAGCTACTATTACACCCCTTACCTGCGTTAGCTCTTCTATCCATGTTCTCAGGGCGGATCTCACAGATTAAGAAGGGCGCCCTCCGATTGTTTATCCTAGCTATGAGACAGATAATTCCCCGTCAATGGAGGTCTACAGAGAGTCCTTTGAGAGTGACCTGGTCTAACGCCCTGGATTCACTAGTTCATATGGAAGAATTAGGCGCTAGGGATTCAGGAGCTGCTACAGCCTTTTGGGGGACTTGGGATCCATGGAATCAATTTCGTACCTCCACATCTTTCCATGATTGGTTGACAACAGGTATTGTCCCGGGTAATAAATACACCAGACGTGTATCAGAGTTAACACGACTCCTTCCTCAGTGGTCCGAAACACGTCTGGTGTACACAAGTCTCTACAAAAGGAAGAAAAACCGCAGCTTACTATCTGCGCATCTTTACTCAATTTGCAACAATATCCGAATATATTTCGTAAAAAAACGAAAGTCCGGTCTTGTCCTGGGAAAAAAGACATCAAGCTACTACAAATTTCAAGCGGGTGTAACCATACACCTACCCCGGCACTTAAGCGGACTGTTTCCTTGTTTGCAAGTTCATAGCTCACATTTAAAGTTGATCGGAGGTACGACTACCTGCGCTGATAATACGTGGGACGCCACGTTAAGCGCAAAAAATCCTAACACTTTACTGCTTCCAAACAGTGAGTAATCTATCATAACCATTATATTATCACAGTGTACTAGCTAAACACTACTGAGCTATAACTGTGAAAGATTGTATGCAATGAATCGCAAACGACAATATTTCTATCTCAGCAAATTCCTATATTGAAAATATCGCTGATAAACTGCGGATTAACACAGAGACTGTATTCACTATTATTTTATAAACTGAGACTCGGTAGTATTGAAATAGACATTATATCCACTACTGAAATCTCAGATTGAAGTACACATTAACCCTTGGCATGGCTATATTTTAAGCATGTATTTTATGATTTTAGAGCGATAAGGTACCATATTTTGCGTATTATATTAAATTGTATTTAATAAATTTTGAAAACTAAACATCGATTAGCGTTTGGTGTTAATCAGATGCAGGTGTGCCCCTCTTACATATTTGCATATTTGATTTCTCCTTAAAGGTTTGGGGTAACCTTTTTAGGGGGAGCACCCTTTTCCTTGCAACTTGGAGGGTGAGCCATCCCAATACTTTCTACATAATCTATACACAGTCTATACAGTAAAATTCAATTAGATATATATATAACGACTAAAAATGCTTAAGCAACTAAACAGCAATGTACAGTTTTAGCAAAGGATATTCGTTGTACACAGTACTGTTTTTCATATTAGGGGACTCCAGACCCCTTTAATTTTCTTTAGGAATATCAGATTCCTGGGGACTCCAGACCCGTTTTTTTTTCTTTAGGAATATCAGATTCCTGGAAGACGCTACAGAAGCTCTTACCGGGTTCAAATAATACACTCTTACAGTATAAGGTAGTAATAATATATATAAAAAAAAATAGAATCACTTACCCGATACTGTTTTTGGCGGATCCCACCTTCTGACACCAAACTGTTAGCGTTTTTTCTCCAGGCAGGTTTATGATAGTTATATGATGAGGCATCAGACCTCCAACCCGTGAATATTTCCCTGTACAACAAATATCCGATTAGCTCTGACCAGGAGATAAATAAACAGCCCAGACTGAACTTGGGTTGTCAATATCTGAAATCTCTATTCCACAGCACATACTTTTAGGGCATTGGGGGTGGGAGCATAGTATGTGGCCAGGTACAATTGAAGCAATACTGGTATTCTAGGAGGCATTGGGGTGGGAACATAATATGTGACAAGATACAAGTGAAACTTTGTTAAACAATACTGGTATCTGCTATATACAATACATGAAAGGGTTATTTTACACATTGACCAGGTTTTAATCTAACTGCAAATAAATTGAATGACTTGTCATAGGTTGCTGTCATTGTATGTGAGGTGTAATTTTACATAGCCTTTTGTTAAGGGAGGAAGGAGCTATTGTGCTCACCAACTGGCAGGGTGTGATTTGTGCTAATTCGGGGTACTGCATTCCACAAGAGATGAGGCCTTGTATATCTTGTATAATCTGTGATATATCAATAGTGAAATAGTGAAAAATCCCTTTCAACCCCTTTTGATGCAACCCATTATCTCATTGGCCTTGGCAGTAGCTGCCTGACTCTGTTTTTTACTGCTTAGTTTGCTGTTTATTAAAATTCCTAGGTCCTTTTCCATGTCAGTGTTACCGAGTGTTTTACCATTTAGTATGTACGGGTGATTTGCATTATTCCCTCCCATGTGCATAACCTTACATTTGTCAGTGTTAAACCTCATCTGCCACTTCTCTGCCCAAGCCTCTAATCTATCCAGATCCATCTGTAGCAGTATATTGTCCTCTTCAGTGTTGATTACTTTACACAGTTTAGTGTCATCTGCAAAAATTGATATTTTACTGTGCAAGCCTTCTACAAGATCATTAACAAATATATTGAAGAGAATAGAGCCCAATACTGACCCCTGAGGTACTCCACTAGTGAAAGTGAGCAAATCAGAGTGTGTACCATTAATAACCCTCTGTTTTCTATAATTGAGCCAGTTACTTACCCACATACAGACATTTTCTCCCAGTCCGAGCATTCTCATTCTATATACTAACCTTTTATGTGGTACAGCATCAAATGCTTTGGAGAAGTCAAGATATACGACATCCATTGATTCACCACGGTCAAGTCTAGAACTTACCTCCTCATAGAAACTGATTAAATTAGTTTGACATGACCGATCCCTCATGAAGCCATGCTGAAATTATGTTATTTTCATTTAGATCCTCCAAGATAGCATCTCTTAGAAAACCTCCAAACAGTTTGCCCACAACAGATGTTAAACTTACCGGCCTATAGTTTCCGGGCTCTGTTTTTGCACCCATTTTGAATATTGGCACCACATTTGCTATGCGGCAATCATGTGGAACACTCCCGGTCAGTATAGAGTCTGTAAATATCAGAAATAAGGGTCTGGATATGACATTACTTAATTTGGGGGTGTATGCCATCTGGTCCTGGCGATTTGTCTATTTTAATCTTTTTAAGTCGATGTTGTACTTCTTCCTGGGTCAGACAGGGTACTTTTAATGGGGAATTTACTTTTACATTCTGCATTTCATCTGACACTTTATTTTCCTCAGTAAATACAGTGGAGAAAAAAATATTTAATAGCTTTGCTTTATCCTCATTGGTGTGTAGAGGGCCGACACCTTCAGATTTATATTTTTTACTAGTGATGAGCGGCAGGGGTCATATTCGAATTTGTGATATTTCGCGAATATTTTGTAGAATATTCGTCAAATATTCGCAAATTCGAATATTCGTTATATTCGATGATTTTTTTTACTCTCAAAAATCGGCACGGTAATGATCGTGTAATATTTCGTAGTGCAAATTTTTATTGCTAATTTTTCAACTTACAACTATTAGACAAAGAAGATTATAGCACTATATTAGATAAATTGCTCTATATTAGTTTTTTTTTTTGAATATTCGCTATAACTTCATTTTTTCGAATATTCGTAATATTCTAAAACAAGAATATATAGCGAATATTAGAAAAAAATGAATATAGAGCAATTTAGCTAATATAGTGCTATAATCTTCTTTGTCTAATAGTTGTAATTTTTTTCTCATCTGAAGTTCCGATTGGAAAAAAATTACAACTATAAAAAAAATTATTATAGCACTATATTAGCTAAATTGCTCTATATTCGTTTTTTTTTTCAAATATTCGCTATATTGCTATAACTTAGTTTTTTCGAATATTCGTAATATTCTAAATCAAGAATATATAGCAATATAGCAAATATTTGAAAAAAAACGAATATAGAGCAAGTTAGCTAATATAGTGCTATAATTGTTATTTTTATTTTTTATATTGATAATTTTTATTTTCATAAAAAACATATATGAAAAAACAAGGAACAATACAGGTATAAATATCACAAGTATTGCAAAGACATTTTCATTACATAGTAGAATTGCTAAGACTGTTACAGATTGTAAGGAATACAGGCACATGGCTTATTGACATTAGCATCAGGTATGACAGTGGTGTATCTGAGTAGCTAAGAAAAGGAAGAGGGAAGTGGGGGGGGGGGGAAGGGGGTTAGTTAGACAGTGGTGAGAGAGTAGGCAGTTTATTTAAAAAGTTTAAGAGTAACCTCTGAACTTCTTCCAGGGGTTCCATATGTTGAGAAAAACATAGCGTACCAGTTCTTAAGGCTAGGGATGTCTGAGGTAAGCCAGAATCTTGTAAGGAATAATCTAGCAGCTCCTAACATAAGGGAGAAAAGGGAGGCTTTATCTTTGGGGATTTTTTGGATCCCAGGGAGAGAAGAGTTAATTCTGGTGTACAAGCGATATCAGTGTGACAAATTCTGTTTGCATTTTTCACTATTTCCTTCCACCATGGTTTAATCAAGCTACAGGACCACCAGATGTGTAAGTAGGAGCCTTTTACTGTTTTACATCTCCAACAAAGGTCTGAGGAGTTTTTGTTGTAAAGACACGTTTTATCTGGAGTTTTGTACCAGCAAGATAAGATCTTGTAACTGTTCTCCTGCGTTCGGGTACATCTGGAGATCCTGTGCGGAGCAATCAGCATGGAGGAGATTTCCGAGTCTGACAGGGATCGTTGTAGATCTCTCTCCCACAATCCCACTATGGCAGGTTTAGGCTCAGAAACTACAGTTTTCAGGTTTCTGTAAATTGTAGAGATGAGTTTGGAGGGATATAGAGTAGTGCTTAGCAATTTTTCGAACCAGTGGAGTTCTTTGTGGGATGAGGTGTTTTTAAGGGAGGAGAGGGTTTCTGTTTTGAGAAATTTCAGTGGAATGGGATTACAGTATTTTATTTGGATGAGTTCGCATAATTTTTGGTCAGAAGGTAATGTCCCATCTGAGTTTGTTAGCTCCCTTATGGGGATGGTAGAGGAACGTAGAGAGAGGGGAAAGCCATCTCTAAGCTCTCTAGGGGCTAGGGAGACTATGTCTCTAGTGAGCAATAAAGGGGAAGGTAGGGATATGGATCCCTCTCTAGTTAAAAACCATCTCCAAGTTTTGAAAGTGTTTCTAATCATCGAGTTAGGGATAGTACGTAGGCTGGGGAGGGGTTTACCCGACAGTATTAGGGCCCGGAGGGGAGTATTTAAAAAAAGAGTTTTCCAGAATAATCCATGACTTGGTGGGGGGAGACCTAATCCAATCGACTATCCTGCAAAGAAGGATGGATCTCATGTATGATTCAGGATCTGGCACTCCTATTCCACCAGCTTTCTTTGGCTTGGAGAGCGTAGAGAAGGAAATGCGAGGGGCCTTACCTTGCCAAATAAATTTACGGATATGTTTGTTTTAAGAGGCTGAAAAAAGAATTGGGCAGTTCTATAGGGAGTGTCTGCATTAGGTATGTGAGTCTCGGCATAACTAGGGACATGAGTAGGTTCTTCCTTGCAAACCATGAGTCCAATTGAGTAATAATGGAGGACGAAAGGGGTTTGTAGTTAAGAGCGTAAAGGTCAGATAGAAGGGGAGTAAGTTTGACACCAAGATATGTTAATTGCTGGGTGTCCCAGTTAAAGGGGGTGGAGGTTTTAAGGGAAGCGGGGGTTGTGTGGGGGAGTCCCATGTGCAAGACCTGAGATTTGGTGGGGTTGACCTTAAAATTAGATAGGGATCCAAATTGGTTCAATAGTGAGAGAATGATGGGCATGGACTTGTAGGGGTTAGTCGTAATTATTAAGAGGTCGTCTGCAAAAGCAGCTAGTTTGAATTCTATGCCCTCAACTCGTAAACCCTGAATATTCTCTTCCTGCCTCAATGCTTGTAAGAGGGTTTCCATGACGAGGACAAAAATAAGGGGGGAAAGGGAGCAGCCCTGTCTGGTCCCGTTTCTGATTGGGAAGCTAGATGAGAGGATCCCATTATCTGACATGGTGTAACGCACCTAGTTGATCAGTTAGGATCTCAACTGCGGAAACAATGGACATGCACTATTATCCCACTGCCCTTGTTCTTGGCTGTGGGATTCGCGGTAACTCAGTATGTACCCCAGTCTTGGGCGGAGAGTTTGGGGTAACAAAATCATTTACCGCTATCCATCTATTTAGTATTACTGCTGGAGAGGAAGGTCTCCCAGTATTACTGGAGTCACAAGTTAGTATAAGCTTGTGCACAATTCAGAGTTAGTATCTAGTATGCAATCGGTTCAGGGTTAGTATATAGCATGTCCTCAGTTTAGTATATTGTATGCCATAGGTTCAGAGCATGTCCACAGTTTAGTATATAGTATGCAGTAGGTTCAGAACATGTCCACAGTTTAGTATATAGTATGCAGTAGGTTCAGAGTTAGTATAGCATGTCCACAGTTTAGTATATAGTATGCAGTAGGTTCAGAGTTAGTATAGCATGTCCACAGTTTAGTATATAGTATGCATTAGGTTCAGAGCTTGTCCACAGTTTAGTATATAGTATGCAGTAGGTTCAGAGTTAGTAGAGCATGTCCACAGTTTAGTATATAGTATGCAGTAGGTTAAGAGCTGGTTTTGGAGTATCGTCTCACACCAGTCAGGAACCACCCCACTCAGAGTTCCAGGACATTAATCAGAGCAGGTAACAGGCATATACTTGCGGTTAGTTGGTCCTGGCTAGGAAGCCAGCAGTGGGGAAGCCAGTGGCTAGAAGGTAGACAGTCCTTCACGCTGTTGTTAGGGATCCAGGTCTGGATATGTGGACAGAGTCCTCAGATGCAGTGGAGCTAGCAGGGTGCGCACTCCATTAGTGGAACACCCTGCTTAGCACCTGTCTTCTATTTAAGGGCCGGACGGTAAGTGGGCGGAGTCACAGGATGGCCCAGCAGCCACTGCGTTCCACGCTGGAGGGCAAGCCAGCGTAACAACACAGGCGGTCGCTGCGTTCCACGCTGGAACGCAAGCCAGCGTATCATCGCAGACGGCCGGTGCGTTCCACGCTGGAGCGCAAGTCAGCGTATCGTCACAGGGAGCCGCTGTGATCCGGGCTGTACTGTTACAGTACCCCCCCCTTAAGGGACCCCTCCGGGGTACCCCACTAGGAGAGGGTCGGTTGGGAAATCTTCTATGGAACAATCTTTGGAGTCTGGGAGCATGAACGTTTTGCACATCTTCCCAAGAGTCATCCTGGGGACCATACCCCTTCCATCTAATGAGATACTGGATCTTCCCCCGTCTTCTTCTGGAATCAATGAGCTGCTCAACTTCAAATTCTTCTTCTCCTTGGACCTCTATCGGAGGCAAGGGTCGAGGATCACTTGATGGGAACGGCCTAGATCTAAACGGCTTCAGTAGTGACACGTGGAATGTGGGATGTACCTGTAATCGCGGAGGAAGGGTGAGTCTCACCGTGTTGGGGTTAATAATCCTTTCTATCGGAAAAGGACCCAGGAATTGTCTTCCCAATTTCTTGGAAGGTACCCCCAACCGAAGGTTTTTTGTTGATAACCAAACCGAGTCCCCGACCTGGTAGGGAGGACTTTCTCTCCTACGACGGTCGTACTAACACTTCTGTCTTTCTTTTGCCCGTTGAAGGTTGTCTTTTAGCGTCTTAAGGGTAGTTTGCAAAGTGGTCAGATAATCGTCTGTGGCTGGAACGTTTGTGGGAAGGCTGGTTTGAGGAAGAGACCTAGGGTGAAATCCGTAATTAGCAAAGAATGGAGTATGTAATGTGGAGGAATTCGTAGAATTATTATAGGCGAATTCAGCGAGAGGAAGTAGACCCTCCCAGTCATCCTGGAGAAATGAGCAGTGACATCTGAGATACTGTTCCAGACACTGATTCACCCTTTCAGTCTGCCCATTAGTTTGGGGGTGATAGGCGGTAGACATTCTGTGGTCGATTTGAAGTCTGGAACAAAGTGCTCTCCAGAATTTGGATACGAATTGCGAACCCCTGTCTGATATGACCTGGCTAGGAATTCCATGTAACTTAATAATATTAGACAGGAATACCACGGCCGTTTCCTTGGAGGAGGGTAACTTCTTGAGGGGCACGAAGTGTGCCATCTTAGTCAGCAAATCCACTACCACCATGATGGTGTTGTTTCCTCTGGAAAGGGGAAGTTCAACTATGAAATCCATCGAGACCCATTCCCAGGGTCTGTTGGCGATGGGAAGACTCAATAGGAGACCATAAGGTCGGTTTCTGTCAGTTTTACATGAGGCACAGGTCTAGCACGTGGAAACGTATTCCTCAATTTGTTTGGTCATCTTTGGCCACCAGAAGTTCCTGCGTATCAGGGTTGTGGTTTTAGCAATGCCGGGATGTCCCGCGAGGGGTAAATCATGGCAAAGTTTGATCACCTGATTGGTGAGGGAGGGTGGTATGTACAGTTGGCTGTCCTTGTAAAGGAGACCCTGTTGGTTCTGCGAAAGACCAGGGGGGGTATTAGCATGGTCATTAATTAGAGCATCCTTGAGCTGGGTTTCCAACGTTATGGTGGCAAGGACGAGTTTCTTCGGTGGAATGATCCATGTGGGGGCCGTGTCTGAGGTGCGAATTTCAGCCAGTCGTGACAAGGCGTCGGCCTTCCCATTTTTTGAGCCTGGTCGGTATGTAATTTGGAAGTTAAACCTGTCAAAAAAAAAAACTCCACCGTACTTGACGGCCTGATAATGTTTTATTGGTTTTCAGGTATTGTAGATTTCGGTGATCCGTACTTTATGGCGAGGAGTTCCTTTTCGCCTATGGGGTAATTGAATTCGGCGGTATTTAGCGTCCGGGAGTAGAACCAGATAGGATGTAACGGAGTTGAAAAAGAGCTTCGCTGGGACAGAACAGCTCCTATGGCTGCCTGGGATGCGTCTACTTCCAGCACGTAGTGATGGTTCGGATTTGGGAGAGTCAGTATCGGTGCCGTAATGAACCTGTTCTTTAATAACTCAAACGCTGATTGGGCGTCCTTGGACCAAACGAACTTCGTGTTGACACTAGTTAAGCGGGTTAGTGGTAGCGGAGAAATCTTTAATGAATTTCCTATAGAAGTTTGAGAACCCCAGGAACCGTTGAAGAGCTTTCCTGGAATCCGGAATCGGCCAATTTTGGATGCAAGTGATTTTTGAGGGATCCATCTGGATACCTTTGGGTGAAATTATGTATCCGAGGAAGGGAAGAGAGGTAGTCTCGAATACACATTTTTCCTGTTTGACGTATAAGCGATGAACACTTAACCGTGCGAGAACCCAACGGACGTGTTTCCTGTGATCGTGTAAGTTATCGGAATACACTAGTATATCATCAAGATAGATGATTACACATACGTCCAGTAGATCCCTAAAGATGTCGTTAATAAAATTTTGGAATGTGGCAGGGGCGTTGCACAACCCGAAGGGCATCACTGTATACTCGAAGAGACCATACCGAGTGCGGAAAGCTGTCTTCCATTCATCACCTTTTCTGATCCTAATTAAGTTGTATGCGCCTCTCAAATCCAGCTTGGTGTAGATTGTTGCGGTTTGTAATCTTTCTATGAGTTCGGATATTAGTGGCAAGCGGTACCGATTTTTGATTGTTACTTTGTTCAAGGCTCTGTAATCTATAATGGGCCTTAGGCTTGAGTCTTTGTTTCTCACAAAGAACATCCCTGCTGCTGCCGGGGAGGTTGAAGGCTGAATAAAACCTTTTCGTAAGTTCTCTTCTAGGTACTGTTTGAGGTGAACAAGTTCTGGTTGTGCCAATGGATAAATTCTACCCGTGGGTATCTCACTACCCGGCAGTAAGTCTATGGGGCAATCGTAAGATCTATGGGGCGGAAGAGATTCCGCCTTCTTTGCGCTGAATACCTCAGCAAAGTCTGCGTATTGGCTGGGGACCTGGTTCACTCCCACGTGCATGAGAGATTTGAGAGGAAAGCAGGCATACAATAAGGTGACGTAAACTGAACTCTCCCCTGTTTCCATAGGAGGGTTGGCTGGTGTATTTGCAACCATGGCAACCCAAGAATCACGGGAAACAATGGAGAGTGTATGATATCAAAGGATAAGAATTCTGTGTGGTTATTTTCACATGTCACCATGAGGGGTTGAGTCTGACTGTGGATAGGACTAGAAGCGGTACCGTCAATGAAACTCACGGATATCGGAACGTTTTTTCTCATGTGGGGAATTTTATTTCGCTCAACCAGATGCATATCGATAAAATTCCCCGAAGCTCCCGTGTCCACCATGGCTTCAACGATAATTCGGTTTTGGTCCCACTGTAAGGTGAGAGACGTGTATATGTAACCACCAGTACTATTTTTTGTACTGCCTAAGGTACAAGACGTGCCGCTCTTACCTTCGCACTTCTTACGTATCGCGGGGCATCCGTCAACGGTATGGTCAGCAGACGCACAATATAAACAGAGGTTGAGGTTACGTCTCCTGGCTTTCTCTCTCTCGGTCAGAGGACCTCGGATCGCCCCAATCTCCATCATCTCTACAGCAGGACCCTGGCTGGACGGTCTTGGGTTGGGTGTGAAGCCTGAGACTCTCTCGGCTCTGCGTTCCCTCAGCCGTCTGTCAATGGTGGTGGCCTTCTGCATCAAGGCATTAAGTGTAAGTGGTAATTCTCCTCGGGCTAATTCGTCCTTCAGGGCCTCGGAAAGACCTAGGCGAAACTGATTCCCAAGGGTGAGGTCATTCCTTTCAGTCTCCCGGGCCCAGCGAGTGTATTCCGCAATAAAGTCCTCTACAGGTCGTCTCCCTTGTTTAAGGCTGCGTATAGCGATCTCAGCGGTCAGCTGTTTACTATGGTCCTCGTAGAGAAGGGCCATTTTTTCAAGGAACAGAGGGAAGGATTCCAGGACTGGGTCTTCTTTTTCTAAATAAGTATTGGCCCATGCTCTGGGCTCCCCCCTGAGGTATGAGATCATGGTAAGTACTTTTGTTCTGTCAGTTGGGTAAGTCCGGTGCTGCAGCTCAAACATTAGTTTGCACGCGTTCAGGAAATCCCTGAACTGCCTTCGGTCACCCGCGAATATCTCAGGTGGGCTGACCTTGGGTTCTGGTCCATCACGGGGGTGTCCTGGCCCCTGAGTGACAAGTTGCCGTATTGCCTGGTTTTCTAGCTGGAGATGTTGTATAGTCACATTGAGGGTCTCCACCCTCTTAGTGAGGGTGACGAGGTGACCTGCAACCTCCGCTGGATCCATGTGGGTTCCACTAATATGTAACGCACCTAGTTGATCAGTTAGGATCTCAACTGCGGAAGCAATGGACATGCACTATTATCCCACTGCCCTTGTTCTTGGCTGTGGGATTCGCGGTTACTCAGTATGTACCCAAGGCGTCTCTCTCAGTCTTGGGCGGAGAGTTTGGGGTAACAAAATCATTTACCGCTATCCATCTATTTAGTATTACTGCTGGAGAGGAAGGTCTCCCAGTATTACAGGAGTCACAAGTTAGTATAAGCTTGTGCACAGTTCAGAGTTAGTATCTAGTATGCAATCGGTTCAGGGTTAGTATATAGCATGTCCTCAGTTTAGTATATTGTATCCCATAGGTTCAGAGCATGTCCACAGTTTAGTATATAGTATGCAGTAGGTTCAGAACATGTCCACAGTTTAGTATATAGTATGCAGTAGGTTCAGAGTTAGTATAGCATGTCCACAGTTTAGTATATAGTATGCAGTAGGTTCAGAGTTAGTATAGCATGTCCACAGTTTAGTATATAGTATGCAGTAGGTTCAGAGCATGTCCACAGTTTAGTATATAGTATGCAGTAGGTTCAGAGTTAGTAGAGCATGTCCACAGTTTAGTATATAGTATGCAGTAGGTTCAGAGCTGGTTTGGGAGTATCGTCTCACACCAGTCAGGAACCACCCCACTCAGAGTTCCAGGACATTAATCAGAGCAGGTAACAGGCATATACTTGCGGTTAGTTGGTCCTGGCTAGGAAGCCAGCAGTGGGGAAGCCAGTGGCTAGAAGGTAGACAGTCCTTCACGCTGTTGTTAGGGATCCAGGTCTGGATATGTGGACAGAGTCCTCAGATGCAGTGGAGCTAGCAGGGTGCGCACTCCATTAGTGGAACACCCTGCTTAGCACCTGTCTTCTATTTAAGGGCCGGACGGTAAGTGGGCGGAGTCACAGGAGGGCCCAGCAGCCACTGCGTTCCACGCTGGAGCGCAAGCCAGCGTAACAACACAGGCGGTCGCTGCGTTCCACGCTGGAACGCAAGCCAGCGTATCATCGCAGACGGCCGGTGCGTTCCACGCTGGAGCGCAAGTCAGCGTATCGTCACAGGGAGCCGCTGTGATCCAGGCTGTACTGTTACACATGGATGCTGAGGAATGGACATACATTGAAAAGGTTGAGTTGATGAAAGAGTCTGGAATTTGGAATTTTTGTAAAGTGGAGCGGATGTAAGACCAATCAACTCTGTCAAAAGCTTTCTCAGCGTCTGTGCCAATCAGGATTAAGGGAGTGTGTTTGTGGGAGGCATAGTAAAGGGAGTCTAGAACTTTAGTGGTATTATCCTTGCCTTCACGACCCTTGACAAAGCCCACTTGGTCCGGATGGATTAAATCGGGGAGAAATTTATTCAGGCGAAGAGCGAGCATTTTAGCTAGGAGTTTTAGGTCCACATTGAGCAGGGAGATAGGGCGGTAATTGGAACAAGAAGTGGGGTCTTTCCCGTCCTTAGGGATTATGGTGATAGTTGCTCTTGTCATGTCAGTGGAAATGGGGGACCCACCCAAAGAAGAGTTATAAATTGGGAGAAGGTGAGGGGTAAGAATGTTCTTAAAGCAGGAGTAATAAAGTATTGGGAGACCGTCTGGGCCTGGGCATTTCCCTTTAGGGGTTGTTTTTATGGCCGTCTCTAATTCCTGGGGAGAAAATGGTCTGGCAAGAAGTTCCTTTTGGGAGGGGGTTAGAGTGGGGAGTGAAAGGGAATCCAGGAAGCTTTTGGCTCGAGGTGCTTTTTCCTCAGGGGAGTATTTAAGTTCATGTGGAGGAAGATCATATAGTGATTTGTAAAAAAGTTTAAATTGTTCGGCAATGTCCTCCGATTTAAATAGGGGGACACCTTGTGGGGATTTGATGCTCTGGACATAACGGGACTCCCTCCTCTTTTTTATCCTCCGGATCATATACTTAGAGGCTTTGTTGCCATGGGCATAAAACTTCTGTTGGGATGACAGAAAGTATTTTGCTGAACGCTTGTTCAAGAGGTTCTTTAATTCTGATCTGAGGGTTAGGAGTTCCGATAGGTGCAGAGCAAGGTGGGAAAGTTTGTGTTGTTTCTCAAGAGAGTGTATCCGTGATAGAAGGTGATTCAGCTTTTTTTCTGATTCTTTTTTAAGAAAAGAACAGAGGCTTATGAGCTTACCTCTAATATAGGGTTTATGGGCATCCCATAAGGTTTGGGGAGAGATGTCTGGGGTATTGTTAATAGAAAAATATTCTTCAAGGTGAGAGGCTATCTGGGACTTATGTGTAGTGTTGCCTAATAGGGATTCATTGAAGCGCCAGTTAGGAGCTCTAGAGGGGGACATTAGTATTTGTAATTCACAAGTTATAGGAGCTTGATCGGAAAGTGTGATATCACCAATTTTAGCTAGTTTACACATTTGTAGTTTTTCTTTGGGAATAAATATATAGTCAATCCTAGTATATGTGTCATTAACCGGTGAATAATAGGAGAAATCCAACTCATCTAGGTGCAAACTCCTCCATACATCCACTAGGCCCAAGTTAAATAGTTTAACCTGAAGGGCTTTAAGGCCTCTGATGGAGATTGAGGACTTTTTGGAGGATGAATCTAACAGTGGGTTGAGGGTTAGATTAAAGTCACCTCCCAGGATTAAGGTGCCTTCTACATGTTTCTCTAGCAGATTCAGGAGGGAAAGGAACCAGTCTACTTGGCCAGAGTTGGGGGCATACACATTTACTAGAGTAAAGACCTGTTGGCCTATCAAACCTTTCAGGATGAGGTATCTACCTTCTGGGTCTAAAATTTGGGTCTGGAAAGTGAAAGGGAAATCCTTGCGGAACCCAATATTCACACCCCTTGAGGCAGCGCCACTAGCTCCACAGTGATACCACGTAGGAAATTTAGCGTACAAAAGGTTGGGGTAATGACCATGTTTGAAATGAGTCTCTTGAAGGAAAATCACAGAGTTGTTTTCTTTTTTCAACAGTGAAAAGATTCTGGATCTTTTGGAGGGTGATCTTAGCCCCTTAACATTGTACGAAACCAGGTGGACGTCCTCCATTATCTTATGTAAATTGTGAGAGGTAGGGAATGGAGGAAGGTCCACCCGGTCTCCCCAAGGAAGACGCTGCCTGGCTGGGGGGGGGGGAAGGGGGTGAACGTGCTTCATGTAGATAACCTGTTTGGTAGGGGGAAAGAAAAGTGTGTATAGTAAAAATCTTACTTCCAAAATTGATAAAGTAGGAGAACACCTTCTTAAGCATGGATGAGGTATACCTGTGATAATGAAAAAAAAATAAGAACAAATAACAAAGAACTCAACAAGAGCTTGTAGCTAAGCTCAGGCATGAAATTACTATTTGTGTAAGTTAGTACAAAACATACTGACAGTAAGGGGGGGTTTAGATATAACATCATATAGTTAGGTAGATAGAACCCTCAGCAGCTAATACTACTGGATTAAGGAGGTCAGGGACCTGAGAAATTAACGATTTTCATTTATCTGGCAGAGAGAGTCTCTTTGGGGTAGATGCCAGATATCCTCTCTTATGCTTCTGGGATCTTGGGGTGCACAGGGTCTCCCAGGGTGACACAGCAGGCAGAGGCATCAGAGATGATAAGTTCTGGACTATCTCCCAATTTTTTATGTCCAGAGGGGAGATTTTCAGGTGAGCATATGCTTTCTCTAGGTCGCAATAGGAGGAAATGAAGATGCGACGGCCGTCGTGGAGGAACGACAATCCAAACGGAAAGGACCAACAGTAAGCGATGTTATGCTGACGGAGCCACTCCGTTAATGGCTTCAAAGATCTACGTTTCTTCAGAGTAGACTGTGCTAGGTCTTGGTACACAGCAATAGTGCTATTCTCCCATTTCAGCAGTTCTGCATGTCTGGCCCCGGATAATATGGCCTCTTTGACTGGGAAATGTAAAAATTTGCAAATAATGTCCCGCGGGGGTTCTGAGGCCTGCGGTTTAGGGCGAAGGGCTCTGTGCGCCCTTTCAATGATCACCTCGTGTACTGAGTCCGGCCCCAGGATTTGGAGGCAGATCTGAATAACAGCATGTGGGACATCTACTGGGGGCACGGATTCAGGTATCCCGCGGAACCGCAGGTTGTTTCTCCTGCCTCTATTTTCCTGCTCCTCGATAGCTGAGTATAGGGAGTTAAGGTGTCTCTGGCATTCAGACAAGCTGTTGGCAGCTTCCGATTGGTGTGTAATGATGGTCGCCTGATTCTCTTCCAGGGCCTCCACTCGCCTGCCTATATGCCGGACATCCTCCTTGATAGAAGCCAGGTCCAGGCTGAGGGGACCCAAGGCGTCCAGCAGTGCCTCTTTGAGGTAGGATCGGGAGATGGGGAGGCTGTCAGGATCAGGGGAGTCATCTCTTACCCCTTCCGTGTCGGCCGTCTCTTTGGCTGATCTGGAGTTGCCGCTTCTCGGGGTGCCGGGCGCCATCTTAGATTCCTTGCTCACTGCAGCAGTCGTCGCTTTTTTGATGAAGCGATCCATTTCTCCAGGCTGGCTGGAGGAACGGGCTTGACTAGTCTGATCAGAAGGTCTTTGGCCACCTATCTTGACCATTTTAATAACCAGTAGGGTTAGATAAACAGGCTTTGAGGGTAAAATCAACAGGAGAGCAGCGCTTCACATGACCGCTCAGCTCTGGCGCTAGCTCCGCCCCCCCCATTTTTTTTTTTTTCTAGTTGTAATTTTTTTTCCAATCTGAAATTCAGATGAGAAAAAAAATTACAACTATTAGGCTACTTTCACACTAGCGTTGTTTTAATCCGGCGTTCAATTCCAAAACCGGAACTGCCCGCCGGATCCGGAAAAACGTGTGAAAACGGATTACATTTGAATCCTGATCAGGATTTTGATCACAATGAAAAAATGCATTGGAAAAAACGGATCCGCCATTTATGGACTTTAACTTTTTTTTCACATTTTTCGGGTTTAACATGCAAAAGCCGGATCCGGTTTGACTGAACACACAGCGCCAGATCCGGCGTTAATGCAAGTCAATGGGAAAAAGACCGGATCCGGTGTTCAGGATTTGTGACCGGAGGTAAAAATACAGCATGCTACGTTTTTCTGAAAAGCCTGATCAGTCAAAAAGACTGAACTGAAGACATCCTGATGCATCTTGAAGGACGGACTCTCCATTCAGAATGCATGGGGATAAAACTGATCAGTTCTTTTCCGGATTTGAGCCCCTAGGACGGAACTCAGCGCCGGAAAAGAAAAACGCTAGTGTGAAAGAACCCTTAGACAAAGAAGATTATAGCACTATATTAGCTAAATTGCTCTACAGTCGTGGTCAAAAGTTTTGAGAATGACACAATTATTAGTTTTCACAAAGTTTGCTGCTAAACTGCTTTTAGATCTTTGTTTCAGTTGTTTCTGTGATATAGTGAAATATAATTACACGCACTTCATATGTTTCAATGGCTTTTATCGACAATTACATAACATTTATGCAAAGAGTCAGTATTTGCAGTGTTGGCCCTTTTTTTTCAGGACCTCTGCAATTCGACTGGGCATGCTCTCCATCAACTTCTGGGCCAATTCCTGACTGATAGCAATCCATTCTTTCATAATCACTTCTTGGAGTTTGTCAGAATTAGTGGGTTTTTGTTTGTCCACCGCCTCTTGAGGATTGACCACAAGTTCTCAATGGGATTAAGATCTGGGGAGTTTCCAGGCCATGGACCCAAAATGTCAAAGTTTTGGTCCCCGAGCCACTTAGTTACCACTTTTGCCTTATGGCACGATGCTCCATCGTGCTGGAAAATGCATTGTTCTTCACCAAACTGTTGTTGGATTGTTGGAAGAAGTTGCTGTTGGAGGGTGTTTTGGTACCATTCTTTATTCATGGCTGTGTTTTTGGGCAAAATTGTGAGTGAGCCCACTCCCTTGGATGAGAAGCAACCCCACACATGAATGGTCTCAGGATGCTTTACTGTTGGCATGACACAGGACTGATGGTAGCGCTCACCTTTTCTTGTCCAGACAAGCCTTTTTCCAGATGCCCCAAACAATCGGAAAGAGGCTTCATCGGAGAATATGACTTTGCCCCAGTCCTCAGCAGTCTATTCACCATACTTTCTGCAGAAGATCAATCTGTCCCTGATGTTTTTTTTGGAGAGAAGTGGCTTCTTTGCTGCCCTTCTTGACACCAGGCCATCTTCCAAAAGTCTTCGCCTCACTGTGCGTGCAGATGCGCTCACACCTGCCTGCTGCCATTCCTGAGCAAGCTCTGCACTGGTGGCACTCCGATCCCGCAGCTGAATCCTCTTTAGGAGACGATCCTGGCGCTTTCTGGACTTTCTTGGACGCCCTGAAGCCTTCTTAACATGAATTGAACCTCTTTCCTTGAAGTTCTTGATGATCCTATAAATTGTTGATTGAGGTGCAATCTTAGTAGCCACAATATCCTTGCCTGTGAAGCCATTTTTATGCAACGCAATGATGGCTGCGTGCGTTTCTTTGCAGGTCACCATGGTTAACAATGAAAGAACAATGATTTCAAGCATCACCCTCCTTTTAACATGTCAAGTCTGCCATTTTAACCCAATCAGCCTGACATAATGATCTCCAGCCTTGTGCTCGTCAACATTCTCACCTGAGTTAACAAG
Source organism: Bufo bufo (assembly GCF_905171765.1). Taxonomy (NCBI): domain Eukaryota; kingdom Metazoa; phylum Chordata; class Amphibia; order Anura; family Bufonidae; genus Bufo; species Bufo bufo. The sequence continues at coordinate 490,452,438 of NC_053390.1, read as the reverse complement.
ACGATTACTGAAATGATCTCAGCAGGTCCTTTAATGACAGCAATGAAATGCAGTGGAAAGGTTTTTTTGGGGATTAAGTTAATTTTCATGACAAAGAAGGACTATGCAATTCATCTGATCACTCTTCATAACATTCTGGAGTATATGCAAATTGCTATTATAAAAACTTAAGCAGCAACTTTTCCAATTTCCAATATTTATGTAATTCTCAAAACTTTTGGCCACGACTGTATATTCGTTTTTATTCGAATATTTGCTATATTGCTATATATTCTTGTTTTAGAATATTATGAATATTCGAAAAAACTAAGTTATAGCAATATAGCGAATTAAAAAAACAAAAACAAATATAGAGCAATTTAGCTAATATAGTGCAATAATCTTTTTTTTATAGTTGTAATTTTTTTCCAATCTGAACTTCAGATGAGAAAAAAATTACAACTATTACACAAAGAAGATTATAGCACTATATTAGCTAAATTGCTCTATATTTGTTTTTTTCGAATATTCGCTATATTGCTATATATTCTCGTTTTAGAATATTACGAATATTCGAAAAAACAAAGTTATAGCAATATAGCGAATATTCGAAAAAAAAAAAAACAATATAGAGCAATTTAGCTAATATAGTGCTATAATCTTCTTTGTCTAATAGTTGTAAGTTGAAAAATTCGCAATAAAAATTTGCATTACGAAAATTCGCAAACAACACTACTCCTAAAGTCAAATATACTGCAGCCTTCTCATTGGCCCACAAGCTAGAAGCAGGGAGGGATCATGTGTACTGATAAAAAAAAAAATCTAATATTCGAAATTACGAATATATATCACTATATTTGAAATATTCGCGAATTTTCAAAGTACCTATATTCGCGATAAAAATTTGAAATTTGAATATTCGTGATCAACACTACTTTTTACCATTTATATAATTGAAGAACAATTTAGGGTTAGTTTTGCGCTCTTTGGCAATTAATCTCTCGGTCTCTAGTTTGGTGGCTTTTATTTGTTTTTTACATATTAAATTTTTTTCCTTATAGTTTTTCAGTGCTTCCTGGCTACCCTCCTGTTTTAGTGATTTAAAGGGAACCTGTCACCGGGATTTTGTGTATAGAGCTGAGGACATGGTTTGCTAGATGGCCGCTAGCATATCCGCAATACCCAGTCCCCAAAGCTCTGTGCGCTTTTATTGTGTAAAAAAAAACGATTTGATACATTTTGATACATATGCAAATTAACATAAAATAGTCATATCTTACTTGTGTGACCAGAGAAGAGTCATATTTTCAAGCTCTGACTCATCTCAGGTTAATTTGCATATGTATAAAATCGTTTTTTTTACACAATAAAATCACACAGAGCTATGGGGACTGGGTATTGCGGATCTAGCAACCCATGTCCTCAGCTCTATACCCCAAATCCCGGTGACAGGTTCCCTTTAAATGCTTTCTTTTTGTCATTTATTGCTTTCTTTACAGTTCTATTTATCCACATTGTTTTCTTCTTGTTCCTTAACCCTTTATTCCTATAAAGGTATATACCTCTCACAATTAGATTTTAGAATGCGTTTAAAAATATGCCATTCTGTGGCGGTATTTTTATTTTTTTTGAGGACTTTGTCCCAGTTAGTCATGCCTGTGGCCTCTCTTATTTGGCTAAATTTAGCTTTTTTGAAGTTTGGTATTTTTGTTCCTCCCTGTAGAAACGCTCATTTGAAGGATAATTGGAAGGTTATTACTTTATGGTCAATATTTCCCAGGTGTCCCCCAACCTGGCCATCTGTTCTGTCAGGTCTATTGGTAAATACTAAGTCCAGTAAGGCCGTCCCTCTAGTCGGGTCCTGAACCAGTTGGGAGAGGTAATTGTCTTTGGTTATTGCCAAGAACCTGTTTCCTTTATGAGATGTACAGCTTTCAGTTTCCCAGTCTATATCTGGTTAGCTGAAGTCCCCCATAATAACCACCTCATTATGATTTGCCGCCTCGTCTATCTTGTTTAGTAGCAGTTTTTCTGTGGACTCCAGTATATTAGGTGGTTTATAATAAATTCCTATTAGTAATTTATTATTATTTTTGCCTCCATGTATTTCTACCCACAGTAACTCCACATGTTCAGGTCCCTCACTTATATCTTCTCGGACTGTGGGCTTTAGACAGGACTTTACATAAAGGCAGACCCTTCCCCCTCTCCTGTTCTATTAAACGCTTATACAAGTAGAGCCCCTCTGACAGACTGGAGAGGGTGTCAGCAGTAAGTTTGTGTTGATGTCACAGATTATTTTTCCCTTCCTCTGATCCGTCAGAACAATAACCCACAAAAAACTGATCCTGTCTAGGGAGCATACGCCTTCACTCGGTCAGCATTTGCTCAATAATCCATCAGTAATGCAAATGCACAAAATAATAATTTAATATTGTAAAATCCGGTGTCTCCATGATAAATCTGAAGTGTGGGGGCCCCGTGTTGGCTTCTACACACTTTCAAAATAATCCTTCAGTGGGGCGAATAGATGCTGGATGATCGGGACGCTCCATGACCTTCCAAGGAGCAGCAGGGGGAATCTGAAGACCCTCTCCATCTCTGTGCACCACAGGATGCCCTCCTTTAGATTTCCATGATGACTGGGAACCCATGATGTTTTCACCGAACGAAGAGACCGGGGCCTGGTTGGTTTGAATCTTGAGTAACTTCGAGACTCTTCCGGGCTCCAAGCTATCTTTAAGCTTTGTCTTCCAATTGTCCGTAGCTACTTGAGGCATGTTCATGCCACGCAGGTTCCCCCAGAAATATCTTGGTCGATGAGCAGCCCATACAGCACTTTCATGAATCTTGACAGGATTCGTCTCCAGGTGGAGAGGAATTGTTTTCTTGGCATGATTTCTCCTTTGCAACACCACGTCGTTGAATAAACAGAAGACTGGCCGATTCTCTCCTGTAGTAGGAAAAATTTAAATTTTATTAGTAAATTTATTAAATATTTTATTATTAAATTAATTAAATATAGTATGCCCTCCTTTTAATTTCCATGATGACTGGGAACCCGTGATGTTTTCACCGGACGATGAGACTTGGGCCATGTTGATGGTTTGAATCTTCACTAACTTTGCGACTCTTCCGGGCTCCAAGATATCTTGAAGCTTTGTCTTCTCATTGTCTGTAGCTACTGGAGGCCTGTTCATGCCAGGCAGGTTGCCTCCAGAAGTATCTTGCTCGCTGAGCAGTCAATACCGCACTTGCAGCAATCTTCACAGGATTCGTCTCCAGGTGGAGAGGAATTGTTTTCTTTGCATGCTTTCTCCATCGCAACACCACTTTGTTGAATAAACAGAAGACTGGCCGATTTTCTCCTATCTTAATTTAAGGGGGGTTAATATTAAATTGAACCAAAACTTGTTTAAAATTATAAGAAAGTATACTTAAATTCACCAAAACTGACCAAATAACTCAAGTATGAACTCAGACTTACAGATCCATGTTAGTGTCAAGAAGAAGCGCACTCCTATTACACTCTCTTCAGCTGATTCCATATAGATGTCTACAGAACCTGTTCTATTAAACGCTTATACAAGTAGAGCCCCCCGACAGAGTGAAGAGGGTGTCAGCAGTAAGTTTGCGTTGACATCACTGATTAATTTGCCCTTCCTCTGATCCGTCAGAACAATAACCCACAAAAAAGTGATCCTGTCTGGGGAGCATATGCTTTCATTCAGTCAGCATTTGGTAATGCCAAAAAAAAAACAGAAGTGGATCTAAAACAGAGATGACACGTGAAGGTAATATTTGCATGTCTTCTGTGTTTTGTACCCACTCCTGCTTTTGGCTACCAAATCATAAGCCAATTCTGATGCGACCAAACAGGCCTTACAGCTGCTACACAGACAGGATCCATTGTGCGTCTCATTTTTCTTTCCTTCTGACAGATCAGAAGAAAGGTCAAATAAATGGTGATTTCAAGAAGGCCAATAGCGACCCCGTCATAGAGTGGGGAGGGTGGTAATAGCATGAGAAGTCCACAGAGTGGCCATATGACATAGTGGTGAGGTGGAAGCAGCATGAGGAGACCACCAAGTGGCACAATGACAGGGTATGGAGGTGGCAGCAGCATAAGGAGGCCACAGAGTGGCACAATGACAAAGTGTGGAGGTGACAGCAGCAGTATGATTAGGCCACAGAGTGGCATGGTGACATAGTGTGGACATGGCTGCATCAGGAGGTCACAGAGTGGCAAGGTGACATAGTTTGGAGATGGTAGCAACAGCAGCATGATACTGCAGAGTGGCAAGGTGACATAGTGTGGGCATGGCAACATCAGGAGGCCACAGAGTGGCAAGATTACATAGTTTGGAGATGGCAGCAACAGCAGCAGCATGGTATCACAGAGTGATAAGGTGACATAGTGTGGACATGGCTGCATCAGGAGGTCACAGAGTGGCAGGTGATATAGTTTGGAGATGGCAGCAACAGCAGCATGAGACCACAGAGTGGCAAGGTGACATAGTGTGGACATGGCAGCATCAGGAGGCCACAGAGTGGCAAGGTGACATAGTGTGGCAATGGCAGCAACAGCAGCATGATACCACACAGTGGCAAGGTGACATAGTGTGGAAATGACACCATCACGAGGCCAGAGAGTGGCAAGGTGACATAGTGTGGAGATGGCAGCAACAGCAGCAGGATACCACAGAGTGGAGAGGTGACATAGTGTGGACATGACAGCATCAGGAGGCCACAGAGTGGCACGGTGACAGTGTGGAGATGACAGCAACAGCAGCAGCATGATACCACAGAGTTGCAATGTGACATAGTGTGCACATGACAGCATCAGGAGGCCACAAAGTGGTATGGTAACATAGTGTGGAGATGGCATCAACAGCAGCAGCATGATACCACAGAGTGGCAAGGTGACATAGTGTGGACATGGCAGTATCAGGAGGCCATAAAGTGGCAAGGTGACATAGTGTGGAGATGGCAGCAACAGCAGCAGCATGATACCACAGAGTGGCAAGGTGACATAGTGTGCATATGACAGCATCAGGAGGCCACAGAGTGGCATGGTGACATAGTGTGGACATCGTAGCAACAGCAGCATGATACCACAGAGTGACACAGTGACATAGTGTGGAGATGGATGATCTAATCTGATGCATCAGGCATTGGTGGGTGGAAATCCTGGCTGATCTACGCCTGATTCATCCTGACAAAAGTAAGTCTCTACACATTTTGGGTGGATAGGCGAGTTCTTCTTGGGGTAACTATGGCCCCCGCCGCACTAAACACCTGCTCTGATGCCACACTACTGGCCAGGCAGGACAGCTTTTCCAGGGCAAACTCGGCCAGTTGGGGCCACAAATCCAGTTTCGCTGCCCAGTAGTCCAGTGGATCTTCTATGATAGGTGGCAGGGTGCTGTCAAAGTATGCCACCATCTGCTGGTTCAGGTCCTGCTCCAGGTCTACCTGCTGCTGCTGGTGAGTAGTTTCTTCACTATGCGGGTGAAGAAAGCTGCTCATCAGCGAAACTAGACTCAGGCTGCTGGTGCTGCTGTCACTTGCGACGAAGTTGAACATACAGTCAAACAATCAAGAACCGCTGGGTTGCTGGTCAAGACATGACCACTAGCTGACATGTGGACCTGAGGCCTCGGGAAGAAACCCCTGCTGCCACGCCTCCTTACTGTTCTGCGACCTGTGCCTGCGCCAGAATCATTTACAACTCTGACACTCCCCTGTGCAGGGCCTGGCACTTCTGTCTGACATACTTTTAGCTGAACTAAATAAATGAAAATCAAATAAAAACACCCCTAAAAGCGCCAATTTTTTTAAATTTTTTACTGGATTTGAAATTGGCAACAAAACAATTTCAGCGTAAATAACAGCAAAAGTGAATTGCGTATATATTTCTCGTATTGGACTAAAATAGGCCACTAAACGATTTCAAAGTAAAAAACTAGTGTTCATCGAGTACCAAAGTTCTCGGGTGTTTGGGTGCTCGGGTCGAACACCTGGGGATGCTCGGGTGCTCTACCGAGCACCCGAGCACAATGAAAGTCAATGGGACAACCCGAGCATTAAACCAGGCACCCCCTGCTCTGAAGGGGGATGGTGTCTGGTTCATAGAAAAAGGTCAGAAATTGATGGAAACACCACCAAAATGGTTCGGGAACAGCATGGGGAGGATGTCTGGATGCATCTTGGACTCCCAGGTCGATCCTGGGAATGATGTTGTCTGAGTAGTACGCCATTTTTACAGACTGACTCTAATATGCACAAAACCGAAGAAAAAAAAAAATTTTGCGGAAAAATTGTTAGGAAACATTTTTTCCTGCATATTTACTTGTATATAAAGTGCAAGTGCTGCCAAAAATTACAAGGAAGAGGCACTCCGATACAACCTGTATATCACATAATGGAGGGCCTCATTCACATTGTGGTACAATTGTTCAGGTAGTGGGACTCCTACACTCATAAAGCTTATGCACTAAGTAAAAGGACTTCCAAAAATTACAGGGAACCGACACTCCAATACACCCTTTATTACACATAAAGGAGGTCATCATACACTCTTGTAAAATTATGATTGATGGACTGCTGGTGACCCTCAAAAACATTAGGATCAAGGGCCTGCTGGTGACCCTCTAAAACATTACGGGTGAGGGCCTGCTGCTGAACTGACTATCTAAAACATTAGGAATGAGGGTCTGCTGCAGAACTGACTCTCTAAAACATCAGAGGCGAATGCCTGCTGCTGATCTGAGCATCGAAAAATTTATGTGCGAGTGCCTGCTAGTGAGCTGATCCTCTAAAACATTATATGCGAGGGCCTGCAGCTGAGCTAAATCTCTAAAACATTATATGCGAGGGCCTGCAGGTGAGCTGACCCTGTAAAATATTATGGTTGAGGGCCTGATGGTGAGCTGACCCTCTAAAACATTATATGCGAGGGCCTGCAGCTGAGCTGAACCTCTAAAACATTATATACGAGGGTCTGCAGGTGAGCTGACCCTATAAAACATTATGTTTCAGGGCCTGTAGGTGAGCTGACCCTCTAAAAGATTGTAGGTGATGGCCTACTGGTGAGCTGACCCTCTAAAACATTACATGTGAAGGCCTGCAGATGAGCTGACCCTCTAAAAGATTGTAGGTTCAGGGCTTGCAGGTGAGCTCACCCTCTAAAATATTGTAGGTGAGGGCCTGCTGGTGAGCTGACCCCCTAAAACATTTAATGCGAGGGCCTGCAGGAGAGATGATCCTCTAAAAGATTGTAGGTGGCGGCCTGCAGGTGAGCTGACCCTCAAAAACAATATATGCGAGGGTCTGAAAGTGAGCTGACCCTGTAAAACATTATGATTGTAGCGGGGGTCGAGAAGGGTAAACAACCAGTAATCGGTGTTGTCCAAAATGTGTAAAATGCACGGTTAACGGGAAAGGCAGCCTAACATAAAGTCAGCCATGTGTGCCAGAGTCTCAACAGGCAAGACTTCGCTGTCATCAGGAGGATGACTCTCAATCTCCTCATCCTCTTCCTCTATATCTGCCTATTCACGCTGAACAGATGGAATTAAACTTCCATGGGTACTACCCTCTGTAGCGGAGGCAATCGTCTCCTGATCCTCCTTCTCTTCTTCCTCCTCCTCATCCAACTTGCGCTGAGAAGACGAACTAAGGGTGGTCTGGCTATCACCCTGTGTATTGTCTTCCCCCATTTCCACCTCTTCCACATGCAAAGCGTCGGCCTTTATTGTGAGCAGCGAGCATTTGAGTAGACACAGAAGTGGGATGGTGACGCTGATAATAGCGTTATCGCCGCTCACCATCTGTATTGATTCCTCAAAGTTTCTTAAAACCTCACAGAGGTCAGGCATCCATGCCCACTGCTCGCTTGTGAAGAGCGTAAGCTGACTGCAAAGACGACGACCATGTTGCAGCTGGTATTCCACTACTGCCCTCTGCTGCTCACAAAGCCTGGCCAACTTCCCAGTAACTGAGTTGGTCGGGGCACGGTTGATGTTACGGGACACATGATGGTTTAAGGCGGGCACGGCACACCGTGAAAAATAGTGGCAGCTGAGGACTACATAACGACATCAGGCTGCGGAAGGTCTCAGTGTCCACAATCCTAAATGGCAACATTTCCAGGGCCAGTTATTTGTAAAGCTGCGCATTTAGTGCTATGGCCTGTGGGTGGGTGGCTGGGTATTTGCGCTTGCGTTCAAGTGCCTGGGGTAAGGAAATTTGTGCGCTGCGCTGGGGCACAGAAGTGGATATGGTCGCTGATGGTGCTTGCGAAGGTCCAGGTGCAGGGCAGGAGGCATCCGGGCCTGCGCCTTCAACAAAGGATTGGCCAGCACGCAACACAGGGGAAGAGGAGGCATTGGTGTGACCCGCAGACACAGATTGTGGACCCAGACGTTCGTCCCACCTATTACGGTGCTTTGATGTAATGTGGCGGATTCGGCTGCTGGTGGTGAGGTTGCTAGTGTTCACGCCCCTGTTCATTTTTTTTTGGCACAAGATGCAAATTACAATTCTTTTGTTGTCCGCACTTTCCTTAAAAAAGCGACAGAGTGCGGAACACCTACCCCTTGGCAATAGAGATTTCCACAAGGGGGTGCTCCGTGAAACAGTTGTGGCCTGTTTAGTGTGGTCTGCCTTCTCCTTTTGCCACTCTACTGCCTCTTCCAGCCTCCTCGGAATATATTGTTTGCCAAGACTCTTCATGGTTGGAGGAAGGAGGATCAGGGTAAGGATTGTGTTGACCAGACTCTTGGCTACTGAGACTGGACTTGGTGGAAGACAGGTGCTTAACCGACTGGATGCATTACTGGTCTGACTTCGAGAGCGTTGTCCTGCGCCACCCTGCAAACTGGGATATGAAGCTAGGTATCGTGGATGATTGTTTTTCTTGTGCTTTGGCAACAGGCACAGTTTCAAAGCGCCCAGGGCCATGGCCTCTGTGTGCACCATCAGCATCATGGCCACTTCTCTGTCTCTTACTGCTCGCCTTCTTCATATTAAATGTTATATGTGCTTGAAAGTATGTCACATGTACAGCAGCGTAGGATTTGTAAGTGTATGCGCAAAAAAATTCAAAAAGGTATTTGGGATGCGCAAACGTTACACAGGAGAAATACCGCAGATAATGTTACTGATCTCACCAGCGGCTAATATAAAATTACAGGGAATGTCACAGGTATTTTGGATGTGCCCATGATACACAGGAAATGTAGCGCTGCTAATGTCACTGTCCACAGCGGACACCGTCTACGGAAAAAGTACAGTGGATGTAACTGATATTTTTTGCATGTGCACACGTTACACAGGAGATGTAGCGCAGCTAATGTCACTGTCCGGAGAGGACACCATCTATGGAAAAAGTACACTGGAGGTCACTGTTATTTTTGGGATGCGCACACATTACACAGGAGAAATACTGCAGATAATGTCGCTAATGTCAGCAGCGGCTAATATAAAATTAGAGGGAATCTCACAGGTATTTTGGATGTGAAAACGTTACACAGGAAATGTAGCGCTGCTAATGTCACTGTCCGCAGCAGACACCGTCTACGGGAAAAGTACACTGGATGTTACTGATATTTTTTGGATGCGCACACGTTAAACATGAGAAAAACCACAGATAATGTCACTGATGTCAGAAGCGGCTAATATAAAATTACAGGGAATGTAACAGGTATTTTGGATGTGCACACGTTAAACAGGAGATGTAGCGCTGCTAATGTCACTGTCCGCAGCTGACACCGTCTATGGAGAAATACATTAGATGTCACGTCTATTTTTCTCGTATTGTAGTAAAATATGACAATAAACGCTTTCAATGCAAATAACACCAAAGGTGAACTGCGTTTATTTTTCTCGTATTGAATTGAAATATGACAAGGAACACTTTTAGCTCAAATAACAGCAAATACTGTATGAACTAAGTCGATTTTTATTTTTCTCTAGAAATATGGCAATAAACACTTTTAGCGCAAATAGTACCAAATGTGAACTGAGTTTATTTTTCTCGTATTGTAGTAAAACATGACAAGAAACGCTTTTAGCGCAAATAATACCAAATATGAACTAAGTCTGTTTTTCTCTTTTTCTCTAGAAATATGGCAATAAACGTTTATAGCGCAAATAACACCAAATGTAAACTGCATCTATTTTGCTAGTATTGGAGAGAAGTACGACAAGAAACGCTTTTAGCGCAAATGACAGCAAATTTGAACTTATTCTCTTTTTATCTAAAAATATGCCAATAAACGTTTTTGCCCAAATAACACAAAATGGGAACTGTGTCTATTTTTTACGTATTGTAGTAAAATACGACAAAAAATGCTTTTCGCGCAAATAACTGAAAATATGAACTTAGTTTATTTTTCTCTTTTCCTCTAGAAATATGGCAATAAATGCTTTTGGCTCAAATAATAACAAATGTGAACTGCGTTTATTTTTCTCGTATAACATAGTAACATAGTACATAAGGCCGAAAAAAGACATTTGTCCATCCAGTTCGGCCTGTCATCCTGCAAGTTGATCCAGAGGAAGGCAAAAAAAAAAACTGAGGTAGAAGCCAATTTTCCCCACTTTAGGGGAATAAAAAATTCCTTTCCGACTACAATCAGGCAATCAGAATAACTCCCTGGATCAACGATCCCTCTCTAGTAGCTATAGCCTGTAATATTATTACGCTCCAGAAATATATCCAGGCCCCTCTTGAATTCCTTTATTGTACTCACCATTACCACCTCCTCAGGCAGAGAGTTCCATAGTCTCACTGCTCTTACGGCAAAGATTCCTCTTCTATGTTTGTGTACAAACCTTCTTTCCTCCAGACGCAGAGGATGTCCCCTTGTCAGAGTCACAGTCCTGGGGATAAATAGATGATGGAGTAGATCTCTTTTCTGACCCCTGATATATTTATACATATTAATTTGATCTCCTCTCAGTCGTCTTTTTTCTAAAGTGAATAACCCTAATTTTGATAATCTTTTAGAGTACTGTAGTTGCCCAATTCCAGATATTACTTTAGTTGCTCTCCTCTGGACCCTCTCCAACTCTGCTATGTCTGCCTTGTTTACAGGAGCCCAGAACTGTACACAGTACTCCATGTGTGGTCTGACTAGCAATTTGTAAAGTGGTAGGACTATGTTCTCATCACGGGCATCTATGCCCCTTTTGATTCAACATATTATCTTATTGGACTTGGCAGCAGCTGCCTGACATTAGTTTTTGCAGCTTAGTTTGCTGTTTATTAATATTCCTAGATCCTTTTCCATGTCAGTGTTACCGAGTTTTTTACCATTTAGTATGTACGGGTGACTTGCATTATTCCCTCCCATGTGCATAACTTTACATTTGTCAGTGTTAAACCTCATCTGCCACTTATCTGCCAAAGCCTCCAATCTATCCAGATCCCTCTGTAGTAGTATACTGTCCTCTTCAGTGTTAATTACTTTACAGTTTAGTGTCATCTGCGAATATTGATACTTTACTATGCAAGCCTTCTACAAGATCATTAATAAATATATTGAAGAGAATAGGGACCAATACTGACCCCTGAGGTACCCCACTAGTGACAGTGACCCAATCTGAGTGTGTACCATTAATAACCACCCTCTGTTTTCTATCATTGAGCCAGTTACTTACCCACATACAGACGTTTTGTCCCAGTCCGAGCATTCTCATTTTATATACTAACCTTTTATGTGGTACAGTGTCAATTGCTTTGGAGAAGTCCAGATATACGACATTCATTGATTCGCTGCTGTCAAGTCTAGAACTTACCTCCTCATACAAACTGATTAAATTAGTTTGGCATGACCGATTCCTCATGAAGCCATGCTAATATGGTGTTATTTGCTTATTTCCATTGAGATGCTCTAAGATAGCATCTCTTAGAAAACCTTCAAACAGTTTACCCACAACAGATGTTAAACTTACCGGCCTATAGTTTCCACGCTCTGTTTTTGGACCCTTTTTGAATATTGGCACCACATTTGCCATGCGCCAATCCTGTGGGACATTCCCTGTCAGTATAAAGTCCGCAAATACTAGAAATAAGTGTCTGGCTATGACATTACTTCATTCTCTTAGGATACGGGGGTGTATGCCATCCGGTCCTGGCGATTTATTTATTTATTTTTTTAATTTTAAATGTCTTTATTGCTTTTCTTACATAAATACAATATAAAAACAATTATGTGATCACAGAGAGTAAGCACGTATGACAGATACATTTAAGCGGTGTATCGCTTCGGTACTAAACAACGCACATACATACAGATGCATCTATATCCAGGGTTACAATAGATTAGTATCAATTCTCTGTCACACATATCAAAACCCGAAAACCCATCCCCCCCCAAGGCTCCAGAAGCCCTCCCCATCCCCCCACCCTGCATACCTGGCCTGGTGCGGCCGCCACGAGGGGCGGTAGGGCGCTCTTGTCCCTCTCTAGGGTATTTCTCAAACCTTCATCGTATCAGATCCTGTTTAGTGTGGACTGTTATAAAGGTATTTATTGTTTAAGAATGCTTGACAGTTTATTTGTTTATATTAGGACATAGCGACTGCACGTGGGTGGTCATCAGTTCCAGTCAGGATATTTCTTCTCGCCATTTCCCCTATCTATGCGCCCATTTCTGTGGCATAGCTCACCCCGCGCCGTTTCATGTCCTCGAAGTCTGTTATTCTTGCCATTAAGCTTTGCCATTCCTTTATTATTGGTGATCTATCTTTCACCCATTGTCGCAGGATTATTACCTTGGCCAACAGAAATCCCTTCAACCAATAAATCTGTTCATTTTTAGTAGTTCTTTTTTTATACTCCGGGGGGGGGGGGGGGGGGGAAGTCCTAGCACGACTACTTGGATAGTTAAAGGGGAACTATTCCCACTTTGTACCGCCATCGCCTGAAATATGCTACCCCAAAAGCACTTAATGACTGGGCAATCCCACAACATATGCACAAACCCTGTGGCTACAAGAGAGCATTTCAAGCAGCTAAATTCTTGACCCTTGTTACTATACATTTTAGATAAAAGACTCGGGGTAACGTATAAACGGTGTATTATTTTGAATTGTGTCAACCGGTGTTGTCGTGAGAGGGAAGCCTTCTTGATGTTTTGATATATTTCCCGCCATTGTGAGGGATTACATTCCCCTATATCCGCCTTCCATTTATCTACACTTTTAAATTTAGTGACAGTGCTTAGTTCCTCAATAAATCTCCTATATATTAGTGAGATCTTAACTTTATTTCCTACTATATTATAGCAAAATAATAAAAACCTCTGAGTGACTGTTATCAAAGGTATTTTTTTAAGTGTACATACTAATGCGTGTTGTAGTTGATAATATCTGTAGTGTTCTAGTGCCGTTATTGGTGTCTGTTGAAACAGTTCCCCTATTAATTTCATTTTCCCTTTCGTGCATATATGTGAGACTAGCGTGATACCTCTTCGAGTCCAATAACCATTTTCGTTAAGTGTCGAGAATTCGGTTAACGCAGGGTTATCCCATAACGGGGAAAAGTCCAGCACTTGAGGGGCCTGAATAAGCACCTTGATTTTATTCCAGGTCTTCTGTAGCGCGGCCCCGATGGGGCAGGGAAAATCCACACGCTCGAGAAGCCCGGATTCCAGTATACTGAATATATTATATGTATGCTGTTGACATTGCCCTAAAATATGGGATAATAATACTCCATCCCCAGTGTTAGCGCACCACTGTAGTTGTGAACACAAGTAATAAATTTGAAAATGGGGCAGGCCTAGGCCGCCATTAACTGCCGCCATTCGCAAATATTGTAACTTAATACGGACCCTTTTTCTGCCCCATATCAGGTCATTTATCAATCGATCAATCAGATTGAAAACACTATCCTCAATCCAGGCAGGGCAGGAGCTAACCGTGTACAATATCCAAGGCAACAACCATTTTAATCAGCGCAATCCTATTAATCTGCGAAAGCGGAAGTTTCTGCCAAACCCTTATTTTTTCCCAGGGGTGATATTTAGTATATTATAGTCCCTGATGGTATTGCTAATTTTTATCCCTAAGTAGTCTAAATGATCTGTTGGGGCAATGATTCTGACCCTGAGATCATTCGGGGGAGGCATCCGATTCAGGGGGAAGAGTACAGACTTTCCCCAGTTTATCTCGTATCCGGCAATTCTACCAAATTCCTCTGTTATCCGCATAACATCTGGGACGCTTCTCCATCCATCATTCAAATAAAGCAATACATCGTCTGCATATAGACAGATCTTATCGTCCGTCCCTCTCCCCCCAAAACCCGCTATGCAAGGATCAGCCCGTATCCTACAGGCGAAGGGTTCCATAAAGATTGAAAAGAGGAGTGGAGAGAGGGGGCATCCCTGTCGTGTCCCCCGCATTAGGGAAACGGCAGGGGTAAGCACCCCATTTACCTTAATTCTGGCCGTTGCTTCACTATATAGCAATTTGACCCATCCAATAAATTCCTGGCCCAGATTCATCCTATGCATAACGCGCCAGAGGAAGGACCACTCCACCCGATCAAACGCCTTAGCGGCGTCCAGAGACAGGATGGAGCGGTCCTCCCCCCCTCCAATCTGAATGTTAAGGATGGTCCGGCGTGTATTGGTCTGGATCTGTCGCCCGGGGATAAACCCTGTCTGGTCTGTGTGGACTAGGCCGGTTATTACTTTTTTTAACCTGTTAGAAAGGACTTTAGCAATTACTTTGTAGTCTGCATTAAGCAGCGATATAGGGCGATAATCCTCAACTTTGTTGCCATTTTTCCCTTTCTTAAGGATCAGCGTAACCGTTGCCTCTGTCAAAGACGGGGGCAGCTTTCCACATTTGCTAGATTCATTCAGAACCTGCAGCAACCCGGGCAGGAGCACCCCCGCATGGCTCTTATATATGCCAAACGGGAGTCCATCCGATCCAGGCACCGAGGAGCCCCGGGTCTCATGTAGAGCCGCCTGTAGCTCATCCAAAGAAATAGGGGGACTCAAGGGGGCCGAGACGGAGTCCGACAGCACCGGGATCTCAACCTGTTCTAAGAAGTAGTCTGTCTCGGTCCCTGTATCATCCACACCAGAGCAATATAAATTGCTAAAATATTTTAAAAACTCTCCCTCCATCTCCACTCCTCTTTCCAACCTGCGCCCATCACCTGTCAGTATTTGTCTAATTTTTTTGGGGGGCTTTTGATTCGTCATAATAGAAACCAATAGCTTACCCGGGGTGCCACCCTCACAGAAATCTTTATAGCCCATAAAGAATAGTTGATTCTGAGCTTTTTTCCTCATAAAGGTTATATAGTGATCTTTAGCGAATTTTAACTTAGTGCGTGTGCTCGCGTCATTCTGTATTCGAATACAACCCTCCAGATATGCAATGTTTACTTCCAACTTTTTTTGCTCCTCAAAGAATTCTTTTTTTTTCTTTTTTATTCTTGAAAAATATAGCCCACGAATAAACGCCTTCATGGCATCCCAGACGTAGTGAACGTGTGTTGTACCAATGTTCTCTTGCCAAAATTGTATGAGTTCTTTATCAATCCCTACAGAATCATTTAATATGGTTAGCCAGTGCTCGTTCAGTCTGAACGGTCTACTAATACCAGCTTGTTGCCCGATCTTCATCACCAGTAGAATCAGTGAATGATCGGAGATGCCATGGATCTCATATGTCATTTTTAAAATAAAATCGAGCATCTCACCATTGGCCAAGGCAATATCAATCCTGGACATAGCACTATATGCTTTACTAAAGCAAGAAAAGACCTGTTTGTTACCATAAAGCCATCGCCAGACATCTATTAGTCCCATCTCCTCACAAAACCCTCGAAGTAAGGCGTGCTTTCCCTGCGCACTTTTCTCCGCGGCTGAGATTCTATCCAGCGCCGGGTCCAGCACGCAATTAAAGTCGTCGCATATTAATACCGGAGACCGCTCTCTATTATACATGAAAACCGTCAGCTGATTTAGGACTGTCATTGCAAATGGTGGCGGGATGTACAAGAAAGCAAGGACGCACTTTCTGCCATTCCATTGGGCATAGAGGAAGATGAATCTCCCATCTCTATCAATCGACTGGTCTAATAGGATAAAGTCAGGGCTTTGGTGTACATACACACTTATCCCTCGGGAATATGACGAGAAGCCGGAGTGGAACTGATGCCCCGCCCATCTCTTTGTTAGATATTCTGGGATGTCAGGTGTAGCGTGCGTTTCCAGTAGGACCACTATTGCGGGGAGATGTCGAATAATCAGATCAAAAACCACTACCCGTTTCGTTCTATCAGCCAGTCCACGCACATTCCATACCATCACTCTGTTATTAGTCATGCTATGCGCTATAGAGGAGACGTCAGTCGCCCCCCAAAGGCAACCGCAACCAGGCCAGGATCCATCCCCCCCCACCGCCCCCCCCCTTGTCCCCCACCCCATCGTATCCCCCTTACTGGTTCACTGATGCGAAGCATCGTTGTCAACCTCTCACATTTCGCCCATCCGTCCATGGGCCGCCCCCACTATTCCCCCACCCCCTACATTGGGTCAATCTCCTACCGCATCAGCCCAAATCCAATATCTAATTCCTGACAGTATCTAACCATTCCAAGGTTTCTCTTGGTGAATGGAAAAACATTACAATGTCCCTATAAACCACTCTTAGCTTTGCAGGGTATAACATAGAGTATTTGATGTTTCCATCCCGTAATCTTTTCTTAATATCGAAATACTC
The DNA here is from genome assembly GCF_905171765.1 of Bufo bufo. NCBI lineage: Eukaryota > Metazoa > Chordata > Amphibia > Anura > Bufonidae > Bufo > Bufo bufo. The sequence goes on along the minus strand of NC_053390.1, from coordinate 490,435,701 downwards.
CCAACGCTTATTTGGGGTATACTTGGAAAAGTCGGGGTATATCTGTATAGAATGACCATTAAAGGAAATCTCTGCTAATTCCCGCTTACGTCGCAGCACCCAATCTCTATCACTAGAGGATACTATCCTAATTAAGAGGGGTCGAGGGGGGCCACCCGGCGGAGGTTTTTTAACAGGCATTCTATGCGCTCTCTCCACACACAGTGCAGGATTTGTCTATTTTAATCTTTTTAAGTCGCTGATGTACTTCTTCCTGGGTCAGACAGGACACTTTTAATGGGGAATTTATTTTTACATTCTGCATGTCATCTGACATATTTTCCTCAGTGAATACATTGGAGAAAAAAATATTTAACAGCTTTGCTTTTTCCTCGTCGTTCTCTGCGACTCCCCCCTCATTACTTTTTAAATGGCTGACACCTTCAGATCTATACTTTTTAACATTTATATACACTGCGTGCAGAATTATTAGGCAAATGAGTATTTTGACCACATCATCCTCTTTATGCATGTTGTCTTACTCCAAGCTGTATAGGCTCGAAAGCCTACTACCAATTAAGCATATTAGGTGATGTGCATCTCTGTAATGAGAAGGGGTGTGGTCTAATGACATCAACACCCTATATCAGGTGTGCATAATTATTAGGCAACTTCCTTTCCTTTGGCAAAATGGGTCAAAAGAAGGACTTGACAGGCTCAGAAAAGTCAAAAATAGTGAGATATCTTGCAGAGGGATGCAGCACTCTTAAAATTGCAAAGCTTCTGAAGCGTGATCATTGAACAATCAAGCGTTTCATTCAAAATAGTCAACAGGGTCGCAAGAAGCGTGTGGAAAAACCAAGGCGCAAAATAACTGCCCATGAACTGAGAAAAGTCAAGCGTGCAGCTGCCAAGATGCCACTTGCCACCTGTTTGGCCATATTTCAGAGCTGCAACATCACTGGAGTGCCCAAAAGCACAAGGTGTGCAATACTCAGAGACATGACCAAGGTAAGAAAGGCTGAAAGACGACCACCACTGAACAAGACACACAAGCTGAAACGTCAAGACTGGGCCAAGAAATATCTCAAGACTGATTTTTCTAAGGTTTTATGGACTGATGAAATGAGAGTGAGTCTTGATGGGCCAGATGGATGGGCCCGTGGCTGGATTGGTAAAGGGCAGAGAGCTCCAGTCCGACTCAGACGCCAGCAAGGTGGAGGTGGAGTACTGGTTTGGGCTGGTATCATCAAAGATGAGCTTGTGGGGCCTTTTCGGGTTGAGGATGGAGTCAAGCTCAACTCCCAGTCCTACTGCCAGTTTCTGGAAGACACCTTCTTCAAGCAGTGGTACAGGAAGAAGTCTGCATCCTTCAAGAAAAACATGATTTTCATGCAGGACAATGCTCCATCACACGCGTCCAAGTACTCCACAGCGTGGCTGGCAAGAAAGGGTATAAAAGAAGAAAATCTAATGACATGGCCTCCTTGTTCACCTGATCTGAACCCCATTGAGAACCTGTGGTCCATCATCAAATGTGAGATTTACAAGGAGGGAAAACAGTACACCTCTCTGAACAGTGTCTGGGAGGCTGTGGTTGCTGCTGCACGCAATGTTGATGGTGAACAGATCAAAACACTGACAGAATCCATGGATGGCAGGCTTTTGAGTGTCCTTGCAAAGAAAGGTGGCTATATTGGTCACTGATTTGTTTTTGTTTTGTTTTTGAATGTCAGAAATGTATATTTGTGAATGTTGAGATGTTATATTGGTTTCACTGGTAAAAATAAACAATTGAAATGGGTATATATTTGTTTTTTGTTAAGTTGCCTAATAATTATGCACAGTAATAGTCACCTGCACACACAGATATCCCCCTAAAATAGCTAAAACTAAAAACAAACTAAAAACTACTTCCAAAAATATTCAGCTTTGATATTAATGAGTTTTTTGGGTTCATTAAGAACATGGTTGTTGTTCAATAATAAAATAATCCTCAAAAATACAACTTGCCTAATAATTCTGCACTCCCTGTAATTAACCCCTTCCCGACCACAATCTTTATATATACGTGATAGCTGCACATACCCCGTGCAGCTACCACGTATATAAACGTCAAACCAGCTCTTTAATCCAAGCGCTGCAAAGCGCTTGGATTAAAGCTTCTGCCCGAGCCCTGCTGCTGTCATGGACAGCATACAGTCTAGTAATGCCGGCAAGGGACCAATCAGAGTGACCCCTTGCCGACAATCGATCCGATTGGTTAGTCTGTGCAGACTAACCAATCGGATCGCGGCAGTGAAAAAAATGCCGGTTTCATGCTCTGATCTGCGCTCTGCAGATCAGAGCATGAAATCAGGTAGGGTCCTCATAATACCCCCCCATCTGTGCCCCCGATCTGTGGCTGTGCACCCCATCTGTGCCCCTCCAAGCCCCCCCTTGTGTTCGCCTGCAGCTCATCTAGAGGCAGCTGCCCTGATGCGGTCCGCCCCCTCCCCGCCCCATGCATTCATTCTCACCCGCCCCTCCTGCCCCAGCCTCCCTCAATATTGGCAGCCATACCCCCCGATCCCCCCCTTTCCAGCGCTGCCCCCGAACCCCCCCCGATCCCCCTGCTGTGTGTGATGGCGGCGGCTCCATTATTGAGCCACCGCTATCAGCAGAGAGTGTCAGCTCTATGCTGACACTCTCCTGTAACCCCATAGATGCCGCAGTTGCTGCATTTATGGGGTTAATAGAGGGAGGGAGCTCCCTCTCTCAACCATCGGGGCTGCAGCGCTGTGATTGCAGAACCCGATGGTTGCCATGGCAACCGGACGCTTTGCAAAAGCGTCCGCTGTTGCCACCTACAGGGCATTACAGGGCATCTAATAGTATTATACTTTGCAATGCAAGAGAATTGCAAAGTATAGTACAGCCATCAGCCCCACTGGAAAAATAATAAAAATGAAAAATAAATAAATAAATAAAAATGTAAATTAAAAAAAGAAATTGCCTTTTCCTATAAAAAATAAATAAAAAATAAAATAAAATACACATATTAGGTGTCACCACGTCCGTAACAACCGTCTTTATAAATATATCACATGATAGACCCCGTCCGATAAACACCATAAAAATAAAATTAAAAAAACAGTGCCAAAAAAGCTATTTTTGTCACCTTACATCACAAAAAGTGCAACAGCAAGCGATCAAAAAGGCTTATGACCCCCAAAATAGTACCAATCAAACCGTCACCTCGTTCCGCAAAAAATGATACCCTATTTAAGACAATCGCTGTAAGGGGAGAATATTAATCACCAATATTTATGCAAATATCGATAATTAATATTCATAAATAGGAGGAACCGTCTATTGATGACTCCGCCTATTTATGCCTTTATATAATAACACAATACTTTCGCTATGCTTTACACTAATCACTACGCTAGCTGCATGCGCCTAACTAACTCACTACCGCTAACAAGTACACGCAACACAAAGGGTACAAATATAACGGTATTTATTACTTACAATACACTACGCACGCAATACACTAACAATACAGCACTAAATATACAATCCTAAACTACACTACACGTTCCCAAATTCCACCCATCAACTAACTATACAGTTCACACATACAAGTAATATTAACAACCCACCCATCTAGTTCTATACTATCCCTATGGGGTACGCCGAGGGTTAACGGTGGTCTTACAGGGGTGTAAGCCGACCACAAACACAAAGGGTTAACAATGGGGATAATATCAGAACTGTACAGCAATGCAGGGGTTATACACTGCGTGCAGAATTATTAGGCAAATGAGTATTTTGACCACATCATCCTCTTTATGCATGTTGTCTTACTCCAAGCTGTATAGGCTCGAAAGCCTACTACCAATTAAGCATATTAGGTGATGTGCATCTCTGTAATGAGAAGGGGTGTGGTCTAATGACATCAACACCCTATATTAGGTGTGCATAATTATTAGGCAACTTCCTTTCCTTTGGCAAAATGGGTCAAAAGAAGGACTTGATAGGCTCAGAAAAGTCAAAAATAGTGAGATATCTTGCAGAGGGATGCAGCACTCTTAAAATTGCAAAGCTTCTGAAGCGTGATCATCGAACAATCAAGCGTTTCATTCAAAATAGTCAACAGGGTCGCAAGAAGCGTGTGGAAAAACCAAGGCGCAAAATAACTGCCCATGAACTGAGAAAAGTCAAGCGTGCAGCTGCCAAGATGCCACTTGCCACCAGTTTGGCCATATTTCAGAGCTGCAACATCACTGGAGTGCCCAAAAGCACAAGGTGTGCAATACTCAGAGACATGGCCAAGGTAAGAAAGGCTGAAAGACGACCACCACTGAACAAGACACACAAGCTGAAACGTCAAGACTGGGCCAAGAAATATCTCAAGACTGATTTTTCTAAGGTTTTATGGACTGATGAAATGAGAGTGAGTCTTGATGGGCCAGATGGATGGGCCCGTGGCTGGATTGGTAAAGGGCAGAGAGCTCCAGTCCGACTCAGACGCCAGCAAGGTGGAGGTGGAGTACTGGTTTGGGCTGGTATCATCAAAGATAAGCTTGTGGGGCCTTTTCGGGTTGAGGATGGAGTCAAGCTCAACTCCCAGTCCTACTGCCAGTTTCTGGAAGACACCTTCTTCAAGCAGTGGTACAGGAAGAAGTCTGCATCCTTCAAGAAAAACATGATTTTCATGCAGGACAATGCTCCATCACACGCGTCCAAGTACTCCACAGCGTGGCTGGCAAGAAAGGGTATAAAAGAAGAAAATCTAATGACATGGCCTCCTTGTTCACCTGATCTGAACCCCATTGAGAACCTGTGGTCCATCATCAAATGTGAGATTTACAAGGAGGGAAAACAGTACACCTCTCTGAACAGTGTCTGGGAGGCTGTGGTTGCTGCTGCACGCAATGTTGATGGTGAACAGATCAAAACACTGACAGAATCCATGGATGGCAGGCTTTTGAGTGTCCTTGCAAAGAAAGGTGGCTATATTGGTCACTGATTTATTTTTGTTTTGTTTTTGAATGTCAGAAATGTATATTTGTGAATGTTGAGATGTTATATTGGTTTCACTGGTAAAAATAAATAATTGAAATGGTATATATTTGTTTTTTGTTAAGTTGCCTAATAATTATGCACAGTAATAGTCACCTGCACACACAGATATCCCCCTAAAATAGCTAAAACTAAAAACAAACTAAAAACTACTTCCAAAAATATTCAGCTTTGATATTAATGAGTTTTTTTGGGTTCATTGAGAACATGGTTGTTGTTCAATAATAAAATTAATCCTCAAAAATACAACTTGCCTAATAATTCTGCACTCCCTGTATACCCTGCAAGTGTACAGTGAGGGGGAGTGTGTGGCAGGGTTTAAGCAGGGGTTAATCATTGGGGTTAATCAGGGGATCAGGGGTGTAGGAACCAGGGGAATAGGGGTATGGCAGGGGTTAACCAGCTAGGGGGTTGCTCCATAGGGGTATGGCAGGGGTTAACCAGAGGGGGAACAGGGTATCAGGGGTGATACTTATGGTTGTGCTCGTCCTCGCCAGCCAGGGGGCCTCCTTCTGGGGGGTGGGGGTGGCAGGGGTCCGGTCCTTCTCCCGGAGCGCAGGACTTAAGTTTCTGCTCGTTGTCCAGGGTGATTCTCTCCTTCAGTGGCGGGGGGGGGAAGGGGGGGCGGCACGGCTCTTCAGCCGGAGGGGGGGGGCACGTTGTCCTGAGCGCCGATGCGCTCTCAAGGTGGGGGCCCCGATCCTGAACACAGAGTGCCGGGGCCGCCGGATATTTATCCCCCGGCGGCCCGCACTCCTGCCGCCCACCAGGGGGCGCGTGCGCGCGCCCATCTGAGTCACGAGGGCCGGCGCAGCGATATGACGTCACTGCGCCGGCCCGTGTGCTCACATCGGGGGGACACGCTTCTGGCAGACAGGCGGGAGAAGCCTTTGATCTCCCGCCTGCTGCACCTAGCATTCCGGACAGTGCGATAGTAATCGCACTGTCGGAATGCGCATAATAGAAGGAGGAAAGCCTTCTTCCCTTCTTCTATCATGCGTAATTATCTCCAGCGGCGCTGGGGATAATTACAACAAAGGGCTCAGATTCTGTTGAATCTGAGCTCTTTGTATCCATCAGGATGACCGGACCCTTGTCCGGTCATTCTGATGCAATTAGCCAGATTGCATCGGTGCGAATGCTTGGGGCACATTCACACCGATGCACCTGGTTTCAGTTGTAGGAGGGGGGGAGAATATATATAATATACATGCGTATGGATGCTTGGGGCACATCCATACACATGTATACATTAATATTAGGGACATATCTAGAGGGGGCACATTATTATATAAGGGGGCACATTATTATATAAGGGGGCACAAGCCCCTACATCACAAGAGGGCACAAGCCCCTACATTATAAGGGGGCACATATTTCCCACAGGGGCCACCATGAGCCCCTGGGGATCACCATGGGCAGACGTGCGCAGATGCTGGGCACATCTGCGCACATCGTCCCATAATGCTGTGGTTAATGTATGCACATATATACCATACATGCCCGCACGTGTTTGCAGGCATGCATGGATTTATGCATACGTCTCAACCGTTCCTCAACAATCCCCCTGTTGTCGGACTATATAATACGACAATATAATGGGGGAACAGGTTGAGATATATTTGCCCCCCTTCAACCCCATCTTTGGTGGAAGTTCAGGAAGAACTGTAGTGCACACTGATCTTTAGGTACTTAGACATCCCTAATCCAGCTTCCTCCGACCTGCCCTTCACCGTAACCTACTCCTCCGTCCACAGGATACACCGTCTTCTTCTTGACATCTTTAGGATACCACACACCCACAGTCTCTCGGTTAACTGGTCTTTCTTTAACAGTCTTTTAGTGTCGGCCACCCCCACTTTGGAGTGACCACACCCCCACAGTCTCTCGGTAATTCTGCCGATCTTCAGGTATCTTCGTCCCCCCCCCAATTCTGGAGTGGGTTCACCCTTACAGTCTTTACCTTTCTGTAACAGTCTCTTGGTGTCGGCCACCCCCACTTTGGAGTGACCACACCCCCACAGTCTCTCGGTAATTCTACCGATCTTCAGGTATCTTCGCCCCCCCCCAATTCTGGAGCGGGTTCACCCTTACAGTCTTTAACTGGCCTTTCTTTAACAGTCTTTTGGTGTCGGCCACCCCCACTTTGGAGTGACCACACCCCCACAGTCTCTCGGTAGTTCTGCCGATCTTCAGGTATGGCCTGCCTCCATGGCATCTGGAGCTGGTTCACCCTCACAACCTCAGTCCCAACTTTCTTCTATCCAACGTCTGTTTCCATCTTGATGGGTGCGGTTCTCCCATGGACAGATTAATAGGTCTTTACAAGGCAGGTCAAACTCTTAAGCGGTGATGTCATAGTACCTAAATTCTACTGCGGAGAACACCTCCTTCACACTACACATCCAGCCCTTCCCTTAAGAACTTCACCGTTCCAGGGTTCAAGGTGGCAAATGAATGATGCCTGTCCCTATCGTGACCTAACCTTATCCCTATTCACACAAAATACAGGTCACATCCCTCCCAACACCACCAAAATCATTATATGTATCTGTACCCATAGAGACTCATGCAACCTGGCATATCTCTACACCTCAAAAGACACAGGTAGGTCGCAGACCCCTGTGTCAATGGGAAACGACTATAGGATGCAAATGTGTACAGCCAAATATAGGCTGTCACACATTTGCACCTAGAGTGTCTATGGGTACACAATCAACCGACAAACAAAATCAATAAATACAATGTGCTATGGGGTTTCAGGGTAGTACAAGTTATACGTCCCGAACCCTCATAGGAAACAAAGTGTGTCCATAAATACAATATTTGGCTACAGGAACAATGTTAGCGTTATGTCCTGAGCCTCCTCCTTCGGTTAGTTCGGTAAAGTTCTGTCTGGTTCTGGTGTATTTGGTCAATAAGTCCCTTGACCCTCCGATGTAGATGACGATGACCAGAACCAGAAGAAGTTTCACTGGGTGAAACAAGGGAAAATAAGCTCTTCCACCCGAACGTCTCCAAGTCTTCCTCCAGAGTCTGAAATAACGCTCCCGCTGGATTGTGGCACAGTCTTCCATCTCTAGAACACCTCTAGACAGAGGTCGCTTGGTTGCCAAAATCCAGTGGGATCCTCTGGAGCTTCACAAGAGTGTCAGGGGGAATAGCTGGCCTCTTCTGTGGCATCTCCTGGGTTTTTCTTCCGCTCCATACACCTATGGCAGAAGAAAATAGCAGGCGCTCCCAGGGGAATTTCTCCCCTAACAGTGCTTCCCAGCACCAATACCTTTGACCCATGAGTAGAGAAAGGTATTGGGCTGCCCTTTATCTCACATGACCCCTCGTTATCCCAACACTGGTGTCTGAACACCCTACCTTCAGAGGATAGCGTCCTCCGCTGCACATCCCTCTGCACCAACAGATAAGGATGGCCACCCTACTAGGTTAGGATAACTGGAGTTCTGTGGACAAAGCGCCATCTTGTTATTGATGGCACAGCATCCCTGTCCACTCATGTGTACCCAGGCTGATTTCCCCCTGTGATCCAGTCTTGTGGAGGCCCGCAGAACCAATGGCATAGTCATGCCCTGGCTCCCTAGGACCCCACAACACAAGAACACAGTCCACACTCTGCTGCCAAACACTCTGCGTCCAATCCCTATCAGATCTGTGCTACCTGCTCGGACTAGAATTAAGTGCGCAGCACAACATTACACCAATGTTGTCTGTCCGCCCCAGTCCCCAATGTAACACAGCTCTACCGAAAACCTGGAGCACAACAGCGCCATCTGTATCGATCTGAGACCCTGGTTGCCCAGAATAATATCACATCATCCTTTGTGTGCTGCATGGAGAAGGTCCTTATGCCTTCTCCCGACCAGCAGGATTTCCCGTGTGATATTATCTGCTCGCAAACCTATACGTTCTCGATCTACAGTATAACACTGTTCCACTCCAAGGGGACACAGAATGAAACAAGACAGCAGACGGGACTTACAACAAACTACATAAATCAGCATGGTAGAACACATCCGTAGACAAGGACTACCACCATCAACATCAAGAAAAACTTACCAACAGATAACAAAAACACACAACATGGACATACACAGGGAACAAACGGTATAACAAATAGTACAGGGGTGTCAAATGTTGCCTAGCCTAGCTTGGCCACTCTGACCCCTCAGCAGCTGGTGATGCTGCCGAGAGGTAACCCCGTTATGGCCAGGCTGACTAGACCCCACTGCACAATTTGTTACCTGGCTGATACTGTTGGACACATTGCAATTACTTGCACAAGGGCAATTCCTTGCAATGTGTCCTTTGTTCCCACACCTGAAACACGTGACTTGGTTTCCTGTCCTGTGTGTTATTTTCCTATCTGTTTTGCAGTGTCTCGCTATGTGACCTAGGCCACCACATGCAAAACATCTGCAGTTTGCTCTGCATGGCCCAGGTCCATCTACACTGCAGCCGTGCTCCCTTCTCCTGAATTGTTCCATCCTCAGGGACGCACTCTTCACGACAGTTCTTTTTCCCAAAGTCAGGGAAAAATCTCTGTTAGTCTGGACCGGCTTGACCTGATGATTAGACCGGTCACAGACTACTCTCCCCTCTTGTGGCCCTGCACAGGGCAACGTTTTGGGAGATTCCGACCCTGGCTTTACGGAAAAAGAAAGGGCCGGCACCAACTTGGTGATAACCTGTTGCATGCCAGACATTAGCTGGGACCTTACAGCAACCTCAGCCTTCAATTTGGCTACCGTCACGTCAGTAGAGGCAGCCCGCTCCTTGAAGGCCTTGACCTCAGTATAAGACTGAGTCAACTTAGCCTCAATTTCCTCCTTCTGTCTCTGCAGCTCTACTAACGGTGACTCTATATTAGCCACCTGCGCATCTCGGTCAACAGTAGACTGCACATTCTCTGCCAGCTGTGCCTGCAATGCCGAAACCTGGTCAGAATTACTGGCACAGCACTGGAAGTGAATGGCCGGAGGAATTGTCTCCGTTGACTGAGACACCAGCGCCACTTCCTTTGGCTTACAGATGCTAGCCTCAAACGTATGAACGAGTTTGGCTAGCATCCGAAGCCGTTTGGTGGCCTTGTTCAACACCGTCCGTTTGTTAACACAAAGCTTGTCATAACTACAAGCCTGTGCTAACAAATCGGACCACAGCATTTCTGCTGACTTGTATGTAGTGGGGAGGATGGGGTTAAATGTGCCGTGTCTGCTCAAGTGTTGCAGTGTGGGTAAGTCTATACTCACCGTTTGCTGAGTGTCCATCTTCTCATTGGGGCCGTACCTCTTCGTCCTCGCAGCTGCTTGGAAGAAGTCCATTTTCCCGGATCGCCTCTTCCCGACCAGCCAGACTTGTACGCAGCTCCCACGAAGATGGATCTCCTTCAGTGACGTGTCCGCTTCTCCCTTGCAATCACTTGAGCGATGCAGTGACATTTTTCTGAGCCTCCATCTTCTTGTTGGTGCTGTACTTTTCCATCCCTTGCAGCTGCTTGAAAGAAGTCCTTTTCTTCCGGATCGCTTCTTCCCGACCAGCTGGACTTCTATGTACCTCCAACGAAGATGGATCTCTTTCTGTGCCTTCTTCTCTTACCCCAGCGACGGTGACCATGTAAAGCAAATACAAAAATATTAATACACAGATAGATTATAGATTCTCTGCAAAAGATTTTGTTTTATTTCTGGTACTCTAAGGGAAGTATCGCTTCTCCTGTACGAATTATCGGGTCCTAGACGCTCAGACACTCCGCTGACCGCGTCTCTCCTGCCCGCTAATTCACAGTACCAGCGACCCTCAGCCTTAAGACCAAAAACAAACGCAAAATCCACGCAGTGAGCCTGGCTCACCAATGTAAAGGGAGAATATTAATCACTAATATTTATGCAAATATCGATAATTAATATTCATAAATAGGAGGAACCGTCTATTGATGACTCCGCCTATTTATGCCTTTATATAATAACAACACAATACTTTCGCTATGCTTTACACTAATCACTACGCTAGCTGCATGCGCCTAACTAACTCACTACCGCTAACAAGTACACGCTACACAAAGGGTACAAATATAACGGTATTTATTACTTACAATACACTACGCACGCAATACACTAACAATACAGCACTAAATATACAATCCTAAACTACACTACACGTTCCCAAATTCCACCCATCAACTAACTATACAGTTCACACATACAAGTAATATTAACAACCCACCCATCTAGTTCTATACTATCCCTATGGGGTACGCCGAGGGTTAACGGTGGTCTTACAGGGGTGTAAGCCGACCACAAACACAAAGGGTTAACAATGGGGATAATATCAGAACTGTACAGCAATGCAGGGGTTATATACCCTGCAAGTGTACAGTGAGGGGGAGTGTGTGGCAGGGTTTAAGCAGGGGTTAATCAGTGGGGTTAATCAGGGGATCAGGGGTGTAGGAACCAGGGGAATAGGGGTATGGCAGGGGTTAACCAGCTAGGGGGTTGCTCCATAGGAGTATGGCAGGGGTTAACCAGAGGGGGAACAGGGTATCAGTGGTGATACTTATGGTTCTGCTCGTCCTCGCCAGCCAGGGGGCCTCCTTCTGGGGGGTGGGGGTGGCAGGGTCCGGTCCTTCTCCCGGAGCGCAGGACTTAAGTTTCTGCTCGTTGTCCAGGGTGATTCTCTCCTTCAGTGGCCGGGGGGGGGGGGGGGGGGGGGGGGCGCGTTGTCCTGAGCGCCGATGCGCTCTCAAGGTGGGGGCCCCGATCCTGAACACAGAGTGCCGGGGACGCCGGATATTTATCCCCCGGCGGCCCGCACTCCCGCCGCCCACCAGGGGGCGCGCGCGCCCATCTGAGCCACGAGGGCCGGCGCAGCGATATGACATCACTGCGCCGGCCCGTGTGCTCACATCGGGGACGCGCTTCTGGCAGACAGGCGGGAGAAGCCTTTGATCTCCCGCCTGCTGCACCTAGCATTCCGGACAGTGCGATAGTAATCGCACTGTCGGAATGCGCATAATAGAAGGAGGAGAGCCTTCTCCCCTTCTTCTATCATGTGTAATTATCTCCAGCGGCGCTGGGGATAATTACAACAAAGGGCTCAGATTCTGTTGAATCTGAGCTCTTTGTATCCATCAGGATGACCGGACCCTTGTCCGGTCATTCTGATGCAATTAGCCAGATTGCATCGGTGCGAATGCTTGGGGCACATTCACACCGATGCACCTGGTTTCAGTTGTAGGAGGGGGGGGAGAATATATATAATATACATGCGTATGGATGCTTGGGGCACATCCATACACATGTATACATTAATATTAGGGACATATCTAGAGGGGGCACATTATTATATAAGGGGGCACATTATTATATAAGGGGGCACAAGCCCCTACATCACAAGGGGGCACAAGCCCCTACATTATAAGGGTGCACATATTTCCCACAGGGGCCACCATGAGCCCCTGGGGATCACCATGGGCAGACGTGCGCAGATGCTGGGCACATCTGCACACCAGCGTCCCATGATGCTGTGGTTAATGTATGCACATATATACCATACATGCCCGCACGTGTTTGCAGGCATGCATGGATATATGCATACGTCTCAACCGTTCCTCAACAATCGCCCAAAAAATAAAAAAGCTATGGCTCTCAGACTATAGAGACACTAAAACATAATTTTTTTGGTTTCAGAAATGCTATTATTGTGTAAAACTTAAATAAATAAGAAAAAGTATACATATTAGGTATTGCCACGTCCGTAACGATCTTTTCTATAAAACTATCACATGACCTAACTCCTCAGATAAACGCTGTAAAAATAAATAATGAAAACTGTTCCAAAACAGCCAATTTTTGGGTCACCTTGCCCCATAAAGGGTAATAATGAATGATCAAAAAATCCCATGTACCCAAAAATTGTACCAATAAAAACCTCAACACTTTCTGCAAAAAACGAGCCCTTGCACAAGACGATCGGCAGAAAAATAAAAAACATATGGCGTTCAGAAAACCAATTCAGCACAATCTGCCTTCCAAAAACCGTATGGCATTCCTTTCCTTCTGCGCCCTGCCGTGTGCCCGTACAGCAGTTTACGACCACATGTGGGCTGTTTATGTAAACCGATGAATCAGGGTAATAAATATTGAGTTTTGTTTGGCTGTTAACCCTCAATGTGTTAAAGAATTTTTTTTTATAAAATGGAAAATCTGCCAAAAAAGTGAAATTTAGAAATTTCATCTCCATTTTCCTTTAATTCTTGTGGAACGCCTAAAGGGTTAACAAAGTTTGTAAAATCAGTTTTGAGTAACTAGAGGGGTGTAGTTTCTACAATGGGGTCATTTATGGGGGTTTCCACTATGTAAGCCCCACAAAGTGACTTCAGATCTGAACTGGTCCTTTAAAAAGTGGGTTTTGGAAATTTTCTTAAAAATTTTAAGAATTGCTTCTAAACTTCTAAGCCTTCTAACGTCCTAAAAAAATAAAATGACATTTCCAAAATGATGCCAACATAAAGTAGACATATGGGGAATGTTAAGTAATAAATATTTTATTATTAGGTATCACTTTCTGTTTTAGAAGCAGAGAAATTGAAATTTGGAAAATTGTGAATTTTTCAAAATTTTTGGTAAATTTGGGATTTTTTCATAAATAAAGGTTAAAATATATTGACTCAAATATATGACTATCATGAAGTACAATGTGTCACGAGAAAACAATCTCAGAATGACGTGGATAAGTAAAAGTGTTCCAAAGCTATTACCACATAAAGTGACGCATGTCAGATTTGTAAATTTTGACCTGGACACTGGGGCATCAATGACCCTTGGTCATGAAAGGGTTAAATAACATTTTAGGGTTAGTTTTACTCTCTTTGGCAATTAATCTCTCGGTCTCTAGTTTGACCGCTTTTATTTGTTTTTTACATGTTATATTTTTTTTCCTTATAGTTTTTCAGTGCTTCCGTGCTACCCTTCTGTTTTAGTGATTTATATGCTTTCTTTTTGTCATTTATTGCTTTCTTTACAGTTCTATTTATCCACATTGGTTTCTTTTTGTTCCTTAACCTTTTATTCCCATACGGTATGTACCTCTCAAAATAAGATTTTAGGATGCTTTTAAAGATATCCCATTTTGTGGCTGTATTTTTATTTTTGAGGACTTTGTCCCAGTTAGTTAGGCCTATGGCCTCTCTTAGTTGGCTAAATTTAGCTTTTTTGAAGAAGTTTAGTATTTTTGTTCCTCCCTGTAGAAATGCTCTTTTGAATGATAATTGGAAGGTTATTATTTTATGGTCACTATTTCCCAGGTGTCCCCCAACCTGCACGTCTGTTGTTCTGTCAGGCCTATTGGTTAATACTAAGTCCAGTATGGCCGTCCCTCTAGTCGGGTCCTGAACCAGTTGGGAAAGGTAATTGTCTTTGGTTATTGCAAAGAACCTGTTTCCTTTATGAAAAATACAAGTTTCAGTTTCCCAGTCTATATCTGGGTAGTTGAAGTCCCCCATAATAACCACCTCATTATGTTTTGCCGCCTTGTCTATCTCGTTTAGTAGTAGATTTTCTGTGGACTCTGGTAAATTAGGTGGTTTATAGTAAACTCCTATTAGTAATTAATTATTGTTTTTAGCTCCATGTATCTCTACCCACAGTGACTCCACATGTTCATGTCCCTCACTTATATCTATTGTAGTGAAATATGACAAGAAGCGCTTTTAGCACAAATAACAGCAAATGTGAACTGCGTCTATTTTTCTCGTATTCGTGAAATACTACAAGAAAAGCTTTTAGCGCAAATAACAGCAAAAATGAACTTAGTCTATTTTTCTCTTTTCCTCTAGAAATATGGCAATAATTGCTTTTAGCACAAATAACAAAAGTGACCTGCGTAAATATTTCTTGTATTGTATTGAAATAGGCCACTTAATGATATCAGCGCAGTTAAAGGGGTTTTTCCATCTCTGCTAATGGGGGCATATCGCTAGGGTATGCCCCCATTGTCTGATAGGTGCGGTGATGAGAACAGAACGGGGAAATGAACAGAGGGCGCACTGCGCATGTGCAGCCACCCTCCATTCATCTCTATGGGGCCGCTGAAAATAGCTGAGCGCTGGTTCGGCTATTGCCGTCTGCCCCATAGAAATGAATGAGAGCATGGGCCGTGAATGCGCAGTGCGCTCCCATTCACTTCTATAGGAGAAGCGCGTGGTGGTTGATGGACCCCAGGAAATCCGGGGTACTCCAGCCACAGCGCTCCCCGCTTCGTTCTCGTTGTACAGTCGTGGCCAAAAGTTTTGAGAATTACATAAATATTGGAAATTGGAAAAGTTGCTGCTTAAGTTTTTATAATAGCAATTTGCATATACTCCAGAATGTTATGAAGAGTGATCAGATGACTTGCATAGTCCTTCTTTGCCATGAAAATTAACTTAATCCCAAAAAGACCTTTCCACTGCATTTCATTGCTGTCATTAAAAGGACCTGCTGAGATCATTTCAGTAATCGTCTTGTTAACTCAGGTGAGAATGTTGACGAGCACAAGGCTGGAGATCATTATGTCAGGCTGATTAGGTTAAAATGGCAGACTTGACATGTTAAAAGGAGGGTGATGCTTAAAATCATTGTTCTTCCATTGTTAACCATGAACTTCAAGGAAAGAGGTTCAATTCATGTTAAGAAGGCTTCAGGGCGTCCAAGAAAGTCCAGCAAGCGCCAGGATCGTCTCCTAAAGAGGATTCAGCTGCGGGATCGGAGTGCCACCAGTGCAGAGCTTGCTCAGGAATGGCAGCAGGCAGGTGTGAGCGCATCTGAACGCACAGTGAGGCGAAGACTTTTGGAAGATGGCCTGGTGTCAAGAGGGGCAGCAAAGAAGCCACTTCTCTCCAAAAAAAACATCAGGGACAGATTGATCTTCTGCAGAAAGTTTGGTGAATGGACTGCTGAGGACTGGGGCAAAGTCATATTCTCCGATAAAGCCTCTTTCCGATTGTTTGGGGCATCTGGAAAAAGGCTTGTCTGGACAAGAAAAGGTGAGCGCTACCATCAGTCCTGTGTCATGCCAACAGTAAAGCACCCTGAGACCATTCATGTGTGGGGTTGCTTCTCATCCAAGGGAGTGGGCTCACTCACAATTTTGCCCAAAAACACAGCCATGAATAAAGAATGGTACCAAAACACCCTCCAACAGCAACTTCTTCCAACAATCCAACAACAGTTTGGTGAAGAACAATGCATTTTCCAGCACGATGGAGCACCGTGCCATAAAGGCAAAAGTGATAACTAAGTGGCTCGGGGACCAAAACGTTGACATTTTGGGTCCATGGCCTGGAAACTCCCCAGATCTTAATTCCATTGAGAACTTGTGGTCAATCCTCAAGAGGCGGGTGGACAAACAAAAACCCACTAATTCTGACAAACTCCAAGAAGTGATTATGAAAGAATGGGTTGCTATCAGTCAGGAATTGGCCCAGAAGTTGATTGAGAGCATGCCCAGTCGAATTACAGAGGTCCTGAAAAAGAAGGGCCAACACTGCAAATACTGACTCTTTGCATAAATGTTATGTAATTGTCGATAAAAGCCTTTGAAACGTATGAAGTGTGTGTAATTATATTTCACTACATCACAGAAACAACTGAAACAAAGATCTAAAAGCAGTTTAGCAGCAAACTTTGTGAAAACAAATATTTGTGTCATTCTCAAAACTTTTGGCCACGACTGTAGGTGTGGGTCCCAGCGGTGGAACTCGCACCTATTAGACAATGGGGACATATCCTAGCAATATGCCCCCATTGTCTGAGATGGGAATACCCCTTTAACAGCAAAAGTGACCTGTGTATATATATATTTTTTTTTCCACAGATATAAGCCACTAAAGGATTTTCAACATAGCACTTGCACCCCAATACCTAATTGCTGGAGTGACAGAGCTGTATTATGAGACTATTTGGATCCCTAAGTAATGTTTTCCTGCACTTGTAAATTGCTTTTTTTCACAATGAGGATTTTCCTATGACTCTCCCTAGCATCTACACATGTCTCTCCCTGCCTGTGAAGTGATTCCTCTCACTATCCTTTCCCTGCACTAGTAAATCGCTTCTTTATTATTATTTTTTTCCAATTAGTTTTTCTTTCACTCTCCCTAGCGCCTGCATGCATGTCTGTCCCTGAACAAAGTACGATAGTGAATGGCAGACTCTAAGATGGCCTCCGTATTTATAGGGCTGTGACATCACTGGGCTGGCTGGCTGCTGATTGGCTGCATGCATGGTATTATGGGTCAGTCCGCCTTCCTAGAGTTCCTTGCCCCATGTCCTTACACGTGTAGCCGCCATGTTAGCTGCCATTGTAGCCGGCTAGCCGCCATGTTAGGAAAAATTACGATTCTTTACCCCGAAGCGCGAGGAAATTCACATTTGCTCAGAATCAAATTTTTCCTGAAATTCGGAACGAATTCAACTTCGTCAGCTTCGATTCGCTCATCTCTAATTACTAGCTATTGCTGTCATTGCATTTAAGTGCTTAAAAGGATGGGGAGAGAGCACAATTTCATAAAGAATATAAACAAAACAAAACAGATAACATCTTTTCATTAAAAAAAATCTGAGTCCTAGTAGACTAGGGTATCATACACCTCTTTTCAGGCCAGCTGGAGCATATTCGAGTCAGGTAGAATCGCTTTGGATCCAAATCATATTTTTTTACAAACCGGCATAATCGGACATGAAACAAATTTAAAGAAATTTGCTCATCTCTAAGTATATACATGATACATAAATATACATGCAAATGATCCAAGCTGAAAAGTGCACAGTTTGGCTTTTAGTATTTGTTCAGTTATGATGAGCTTGTTCTCCCCAATAATCCACATCAACATGTGTATATGCACACCCACTTTCTGTATATCAGAAACATTCCATAAAATGGGCTGTATAGGAGGAAAATAAAATTATTGACCTAATACATGCCACATCATTCATTGTACAACTACAGTAAATTTCTGTTTTCTTTCAGATATGACATTTGTATTTACAAAAATAAGCCATGCGGAACTCTAGGTAAGTTCTAAAAACCTTAAAGGGCTTCTGTCACCAGAATCATTGTAGTGAAAAAGGTTGAACTATGACATTTGCGCAGGTCAGCAGAAGTTAGCAGTCTTGATACCTTTCCCATCTGTGGCTTTATTTCTGAGAAAACTAAACTTTTAATATATGTAAATGAGTCTTTAGGAGCAACAGGGGAGTTGCTGTTACTCCTAAAGGCTCCATTCTCCCTGCTGCTGCGCCTTCTGTACTGACAGGGCCAGGCAGTGTAAACGTCATCATGCCTGGCTCAGACTTCTCCTAGTCTCGCACCTTTGCTGTGTGCTTTAGTACCCAATGCAGCCTCCAAGAGCGAGGCTCACTAGAAGTTCTCTGTGGTTTGTGGATGTGGTTCTTACTCCGCCATTGTAACAATGCCTGTCCTTGTCTGCGAACTGGAAGGCCATGTGGATCTTAACAATCTTTTGAGCATCTGCTCGGTGTTTTTGGTGTTAATTCACCCAATCTGCCTGTGTTAAAGAGTTGATGGCATCAGGGACTGATACCATCCAAGGTGATATCTGCTTTTAGTTTACCTTGGCCAAGTATAAGGCAGTAAGTTTGTGTACCCAGTGGAACAATGTCAGGTGTTGTTTTAGAGGTACACCTGCTAAGGTGGTAAAGTTGGTCAATCAGCTCTTTAAGTGGCACAGCTCTTAACATCTCTATGTATGAGAGTTTGATTCTTCTTTTCAGAGTTCATTACCTTTGGCATGTTAAGCTGTTGTTCAGAGTTTTTTTTACAATTGTGGAATGAGAACAGTTCTTGGAGGAGTTGGGAGTTGGGAATCAAAAGCAGATTCCTGGTCTAAGATTTTCTCAGGGCATCGGTGAGGTAACATGATGTTCTTCCAGAAAGCATTTGTTTTGGTAAGTCTTTTATATGTACAGCAACTAGAAATTTAAATTAAATTTATTTAATTATTGTCCTGACATAGGTGTATCCTAAGCAACTTGGCTCGAACATGGCATGGTCAGTGGCTATTATCTCCAAAGGTGTGCAACTCCCCAATAGGATATGGAAGAGCGTTTTGGTCATGTTTCTCACCAACCTTTCTCTACCTCTTCCAAAGGCATGAGTAGAACATTCTCAATACCAGATGTCAATGTCTGATTTAAATCCAATCTAGTAGGACCTTCGGTAAATGGCTGCTTTTTTCTGTACACCAGATTGTCCGAATCTGTTGTGGTATATCTCTAGGACAATTCTGGCATCTCAGCAAAATACTACAATTTGATGCAGATGATCACTAGTCATACTAGTTATAGAACATCATTAATGATACTAGGGATTCAGATTTCTTCTGAATACTAGTCGTCGTTGCATGTAGAGTTGTTTTCTGCCTCCATAACTTGATTAGCTCTGGTCTTAATTTCTTATACAGATTCTATCTGGCTTACTTTCCCTAATTAAAAAATCCTGCATCTTTCCTAACACTTGACTTTCAACTTGATCCACCTTTCTTTCTGCTTCTGGATATTTCTGCTGTTGATTTTAAGAGCTTCTTTGTCGTTGATGGTGATGGCTAGAGATGAGCGAATTGTAAAAAATTAGATTCGGACGGTTCGCAAATTTTTGGAAAAAATTTGCTTAGATCCGAATTTATTTGCAGCAAATTGCATTAAAAAAATGGCTATTTACTAGCTGCAGAGACCCTGTATAGTGGTGTAGAACACTGCGCCTTGCAGTTACACGCTTAGGGAGTCTGCTGTGGTAGTGAAATTATACTGTGAGTCAGTATGACATGCAGATGACAGGCGTCGCTCTTAGAATCCCTGCACACTTCACTTGTTTGGGCAGTCACGGGGCCAAAACTGACCAAATAACTCAATTATGAACTCAGCCTTACAGGTAGATGTTAGCGTCAAGAAGAAGGGCACTCCTTTTACATCGTCGTCAGCTGATTCCACATAGATGTCTACAGAACCTGTTCTATTTAGCGCTTATACAAGTAGAGCCCCCCGACAGAGTGGAGAGGGTGTCAGCAATAAGTTTGTGTTGATGTCACTGATTATTTTGCCCTTCCTCTGATTTGTCAGAACAATAACCCCAAAAAAATGGATCCTGTCTGTTGAGCATCCGCTTTCACTCGATCAGCATTTGGTCAGTAATCCATCAGTATTGCTAATTCCAAAAAAACAGGAGTGGATCCAAAACAGAGATGACCGAGTCAACCATTCAAGAACCGCTGGGTTGCTGGTGAAGACACGACTGCTAGCTGACACTGGGAGCTCAATCCTCTCGAAGTGACCCCTGCTGCTACGGCCCCTTACTCTGCTGTGACCTCTGCCTGCGCCAGAAACATTAAGGCCTTTGCCACTCCCCTGTGCATGGCCTGGCACTTCTCTGTCTGACATACTGTTAGATAAAATGAATAAATAAAAAGGAAATTAAAACACCACAAAAAAGTCAGTAATTTTCTCACTTCACCACACAATGGCTAATAAGCCCTTTTTTTTACACACTAATTGTCACGGGGTCCTATTCCAGTATCCCCAAATCAACAGAGTGACTAATGAGTGAATAGCCCAAGGACCTTTATTGTATGCAAATCGAAAGGTCCATAAAAACACTCCACCACACAAAGGGTAAAATAGTCCAGGACACGGCTACAGTCCAATAGCAGGATAAATACCCCAGGAGATGAGGTTCACACTCCTCCAGCTTGGAGATCGATATGGCAGTGCGGCTTCAGATGCTTCTTCTCTGTAGAGGCAGTACGGTATATTCCAGGGTAATCAAGGTTCCTTCAAGTCTCTTTGGGGTGCTGTCCTTAGCATCTATCTTGCTGCCCTCTTGTCCTTCTCAGGTGTTGTCCCCGGGTTAGGCAGACAGGGTGGATGGTTTTCAGGCCTCCCAGAACTAGAAATGGTGCTTCAGTGACCAAGGAACCACAGGGGGTGATCTCCAGCATTTGGAGAGCAGAGGGTCATGAATGGACAGTCAGGGAATGTCATCAAGAGACATGAGGACAGCCAGGCTGCCGATGGTCACTGAGCTGATTCAGTTATCAGACCTTCCTGTAATGTAATTAGGACTGGACAATTCTGGGAATACACAGAATGGTAGAGCAACAAGACAACACTCCTAAAATTAGTAAAATTATGAACAGTGACAAAATGATAAACAACACACAATATCCCACAATCACAGTAATACACACCAAAAAGGGCTTTAGAATAGATAACTTCACCACTGACCGATAAATATATTTTTTCTTTTTCCAATAATACATGCCACAAAAGGCTTTAGAACAGTTAACTGCACCACTGACTGGCAAATATATTTTTTCTTTTTCCAATAATACATGCCACAAAAGGCTTTAGAACAGTTAACTGCACCACTGACCGGCAAATATATTTTTTCTTTTTCCAATAATACATGCCACAAAAGGCTTTAGAACATATAACTACCGCTGACCAGCAAATATATTTTTTCTTTTTCCACTAATACACGCCACAAAAGGCTTTAGAACATATAACTACCGCTGACCAGCAAATATATTTTTTCTTTTTCCACTAATACATGCCACAAAAGGTTTTGGAACACATAACTACACCACTGGCCGGCAAATATATTTTTTCTTTTTCCACTAATACACAAAAGGCTTTAGAACAGATACCTGTACCGCTGATCCGCAAATATATATATATTTTTTCACGAATAGACACCACAAAAGGCTTTAGAGCAGATAACTGCAGCACTGATCGGCAAATATATATTTTCTTTTTCCTCTAATACACGCCACAAAAGGCTTTAGAACAGATAACTGAACCGCTGAACAGCAAATATATATTTTTCTTTTTCCATTAATACATGCCACAAAAGGCTTTAAAACATAAAACTACACCGCTGACCGGCAATTATATATTTTTTATTTTTCCACTAATACACGCCACAAAAGGCTTTAGAACAGATAACTGCACCACTGACTGGCAAATATATTTTTTCTTTTTCCACTAATACACTCCACAAAAGGCTTTAAAACATATAACTGCACCGCTGACCGGCAACTATATATATTTTTTCCACTAATACACGCCACAAAAGGCTTTAGAACAGTTAACTGCACTGCTGATGGGCAAATATATTTGTTTCTTTTTCCACTAAAACATGCCACAAAAGGTTTTTGAACAGATAACTGCACCACTGACCGGCAAATATATTTTTTTCTTTTTCCACTAATACATGCCACAAAAGGCTTTAGAACGGATAACTGCACCACTGAACGGCAAATATATTTTTATCTTGCCACTAATACACGCCACAAAAGGCTTTAGAACAGATAACTGCACTGCTGATCGGCAAATATATTTTTATTTTTCCACTAATACATGCCACAAAAGGCTTTAGAAAAGATAACTGCACTGCTGAACGGCAAATATCTTTTTATTTTGCCACTAATACACGCCACAAAAGGCTTTAGAACAGATAACTGCACTGCTGATCGGCAAATATATTTTTATTTTTCCACTAATACATGCCACAAAAGGCTTTAGAAAAGATAACTGCACTGCTGAACGGCAAATATCTTTTTATTTTGCCACTAATACACGCCACAAAAGGCTTTAGAACACTTAACTGCACCACTGACCGGCAAATATATATATTTTTTTTCAACTAATACACGACAAAAAGGGCTTTAGAGCATATAACTGCACCGCTGAACGGCGAAAATATTTTAATTTTGCCACTAATACACGCCACAAAAGGCTTTAGAACAGATAACTGCACCACTGGTCGGCAAATATATTTTTTCTTTTTCCACTAATACACGCCACAAAAGGTTTTAGAACATATAACTGCACCGCTGACCGGCAAATATATATATATATTTTTTCAACTAATACATGACAAAAAGGGCTTTAGAGCATATAACTGCAACGCTGAACAGCATTTATATTTTACTTTTGTCACTAATACACGACAAAAAGGGCTGTAATTTTAGCACTTCACCACACAATGGATAATAAGCCCTTTTTTTCCCACTAATACAAGCCAAAAAATGCTTTAGAACATATAACTGCACTACACAAGGGCAAATAAGACATAGAAATAGTCCTTGTCATAAATGTTAATGCCTGTTTCAAACAGCACTTGCACCCTAATAAGAACAATTTGCTGGAAATACAGAGCTGTATAATGGCAATTTGGATCCCCAGACAGTGCAGCAAGGTGTAATAGGATTGTTTCTATTACCCAGGCTGTAACCTTCCCTACTGAATGCTGTTAAACAATGATTCCTCCCTATCCTTTCCCTACACCTTCAATAATATTGCCTTGCACTTGTAAATCTATATTTTTTAACACAATGAAGTTTTTTCTAATACTGTCCCTAGCGCCTGCTGACGCTCTTCCTGCACTAAGTACACTGGTAAATGGCAGAAGCTAAGATGGCTGATGCTATTTATAGGGCTGTGACATCACAGGGCTGGCTGGCTGCTGATTGGCTGCATGCATGGCATTATGTGTGATCCCGCCTTCCCATAGTTCCTTTCTCCATGTCTACACTCGTGCAGCAGCCATTTTAGGAAAAAATGCCATTTGTTATCACGAAGCGCGAGTAAATTCGGCTTCGGTGCCAATCAAATTTTTCCTGAAATTCGAATCGAATTCCACTTAGTCAGCTTCAATTCACTCATCTCTAGTGATGACATGCTGCTGGGCTAATTGCTTGTAGAAGGCCTGCATTTATACCTCTTCTCAGATGTCTTTGTTTTGGCATAGGGAATAAGGCATCTGCATTATCATTAGACTTGTCTGTTTTGTACTTGACTACAAAGTTGTAATTGGCAAGACGCCCATCTTTGTTCTACGGCTCCTAATCTGGCTGCATTCAGTTGTGCCAGAGGACTGTTGCCAGTATAGACCACAAATGGTATTGCTGCAAGGTAGTGTTTGAATTTCTCAGTGACAGTCCATATGACTGCAAGGAATTCCAGCTTGAAGGATCTGTTTATGGTCATTTCTTTCAGCTCCTTTGAGAGATCCACTGGTGTAGGTAAACACTTTCCTTACCATCTAGCACTTTAAATTGGGCAGCTCCTAGGCCTTTCTTGCTTGTGTCTGTGTAGAGATGGAATGGTTGACTGTATTAAGGATAGCCTAGGACCAGTGGTTAGGTCAACTTCTTCTTTATAAATGTAAGGCAATTTCTTCATTCCACTCAATGGGTGTTTGAGTCATTTAGTACTTCTTGGGATTTACTCTCATGAGTTCTTGCAAAGGTTGAGCAATTTGAGTGAAGCGAGGGATGAAGTGTCTATAGCTGTGATGGCTAACCTCCGGCACTCCAGCTATGGTAAAACTATGACTCCCAAGAGGTACACGTCCTTGGCTGTTCTCAGAACTCCAAAGAAATGAATGGAGCATGCTGGGAGTTGTAGTTTCACCACAGCTGGAGTGCCGGAGGGTAGCCATCACTGGTCTATAGTATACTGCAAAACTTCTCACCTCTTTTACTGTGAT
Organism: Bufo bufo; assembly: GCF_905171765.1. NCBI lineage: Eukaryota > Metazoa > Chordata > Amphibia > Anura > Bufonidae > Bufo > Bufo bufo. The sequence goes on along the minus strand of NC_053390.1, from coordinate 490,411,101 downwards.
AGCAGTAGGCTAGTTCTAGACAGCAGCTATCTTCTCTGGATCAGGCTTCACACCTTCAGGGCTGAGGACATGTTCCATGTAATTGACTTTTGATTTCAGCAGATGACACTTTGAAAGTTTGACCTTGAGACCGTACTAGATGAGGACATGGAAGACTTTGGCCAGATGTTGTAGATGATTAAAAGATTTAGATTAAGTCATCCAAGTACAGGAGAACACTCAAATTTCTTGTGGCTCAAACAGTATTCTATGTCTTTGGAAAGTTTGTGGTGCATTACAACGTCCGAAGAGCATATAGGTGAATTCAAATAATGCAATGGGGTAGTAAAGTTTGTCTTTTCAAGGTCTGGACCCATTGGCACTTGCCAGTACCCACTTGTTAAGTCTAGAGTGGGGAAGTAGGCTGAAGATCCTAATCCTGCTAAGGATTCTTCTATGAGTTGTAGAGGATAAGAATCCTTGTGATTTATGTTGTTAATTTTCTGTAGTCTTTGATGATTTTTGGCGTCCTTCATCTCTTGGATCATCTTTTTGACAGGTTGGTACATGGCTGGTGGTATGGGCCTGTACTTCTCCTTGATTAGAGGATGAGAGTCCGTAAGGATGGAATACTGAATCAAGCTGACTTCTTCAAATTTTGAAGAATGTTTATTGAAGGCTTGATGATGTTCTTTTACAACCTTGAGGATTCCAACTTGATCAGTGGGTATGATAGTATCTCCTACATGGAATATTGCCCACCATTGTACATTTGAAGGATGTTCCTGGGTGACTGTTGGGCAATTGCTGCTGGTACACTTACAATGTTTTGGAAGATGACTAGAAAGTGTGGAGCAACAAGTGAGTCCTTTGTTAGTGTCACACTGTTATTGCTTAAGTTCAGAAGACAAATTGGTAACTTGGGAGACACTGGGAGACAGTCACTATGCTTCTTGCTGCTTGGACCAGAGGATGGTCTTCCAGGTTGATGGATTCTATCAGAGCCTGGTTAGTCTTGGCCTTGGACACCTGCACAGGTCCAGCACCACAAGACTGTCAGGGCCACTGGGTGGTTGTCTCTAATGTGAGCACTGCAGATCTCTTCCTTTTCATTGGCAAATTTTTGTTCAGCACTTACTACATGGATGGTTTGTTTGATCACCTTCTTAGTGGCAGGTGAAGCTGTATGTAACTAGTTTAGTCCTCTCATTAACCCTTTCACCCCTGGAGGTTTTTTTTTTGCGTTTTCGTCTTGCACTCCCTGCCTTCCCAGAGCCATAACTTTTGTATTTTTATTTGTCTGTTCACATAGCCATATGAGGGCTTGTATTTTGCGGGACAAGTTGTACTTTCCAACGCCATTATTTAGAATTGCATATGATGGGGTGAAATTTCAAAAAAAAAAGCAATTCCACCACAGTTTTACGGTTTTGTTATTTACGACGTTCGATGTTTGATAAAACTGACCAGTTACTTTTATTCTGCAGGGCAGTACAAATCCGGCGATACCTAATATGTACGGTTTTCGTTGCTTTTTGATAGTGATAAAAAAATTAAAAAGTGGGAAAAAATCTGTTGAATTTTTTTGTTGCCATATTTTGACCCCTATAACTTTTTTGTTATTATGTGTACGGAGTTGTATGGGGGTTAATTTTTTGCAGGGCGATCTGAACTTTTCATTGATACCATTCTGGGGTATGTATGATTTTTTGATCACTTTTTATTTATTTTTTTGTTGTAGAAAATGAAGCAAAAATGGCAAATTGGCCATTTGGATACTTTTTTCTGTTTGCCGTATGGGGAATATATTTTTATACTATGGGCGTTTTCACACATCGCAACACCCATGATGTGTATTTTTAAAATATTTTTGTTCTTTCATTTTTATTTTGGGAAAAGGGAGGGTGATTAGAATTTTATTTATTTTTTTCACACTTTTTTTTTTTTTTACACATCATCTGATTGCTATTATCATAGACTCCAACGCACTTGCATTGGAATCTATGATAGTTTTACTACTTTCCTATGGAGCCCTATTACAGGCAAGGGCTCCATAGGAAATACTATGCAGCAGCCTCCTGTCATTTACAAAGACAGGGGCTGCTGCACACAAGCTCCGGCTCCTCCGATCGCCACACGGGGTGCGCTTTCTGTTTTCAGCGCTCTCAGATGCCGTGGTCAGGATTGACTAATTGGTTAAATGTCCGCGATCGGCATTACTGCCGGTTGCGGACATGAGCCACGGGTATCTGCTATAAGAAGCAGGTGGCCATCCGTGGCTATGGCGCCCGCAGCGTGCGCAATCGGGCACCATGTTTAAATACCAGACCGATGACATACATGTACGTCATCGGGCGTGAAGGGGTTAAGAGAAACAAAATAAGAGTATTTCAGGTTTGATACCTTTTAATGGCTAACAAAAATAGAAGTAGTGATGTTACATAGCGAGCTTTCGAGACATCACCAGTAGAGATGGCCTTGCGGTTCGCCCGGCGGTTGTTTCACGGCGAACTTTGCTTGTTCGTGATTCGGCGAACATGCGAACATATGGAGAAATTTGCGCCTGCCATATTCTTTTACATTGTGAAGAACTTTGACCCATGACACATCCATCAGGTGGTACAGGACAGCCAATTGAGACATTTCAGCACATGGACGTACCCCCTACCTTATAAATTAACCTGATCTGGCCGCCATTTTACATTCAGTGTTTTGCTAGTGTAGGGAGAGGTTTCTGTGTGGAGCAGGGACAGGCTGTTAGGGACACCAAACACTAGCTAATAGGGCCACAAAATTCATTTTAAGCACTAGTATAGGTGTGCTATCGATATGTGTGAAACACAGAGGGGTGCGATATACTTATAATATACTTTTATAATGAGTCAAAACACATAGATCTATATAGAGATCACCTAGAAGTCAGGGGCCAAGGGGCTTACTAGGGCCATTTTTATATAGGGTAAGGTTCCGGACGAGGTCGCTCTTATCAGGGCGGGTGGTCTGTGGTTAGGCTATCAGGGCCAGAATAGCACCCCCCTGTAGGGCAATATCCGGGACAGTTCTTTGCCCAACCTGTCCTTCAATACCACATCATCATCTAGCCCAGGGATGGATGTTTTTTTTGCTTTCCCTCCTGAATTCATCGATGTGCACTGGAACCCTCCGGATTGTGGTAGGACATTTGGTTTCTGATTTGGTATCGCCGAGCACCTGATTTAGTGCCGCCGAGCACTTGTTATTGCCTACCACATCTATGCTTTTTGGTTAACTTTAATAATTTAATATATTTTCATTTTTTAATATATTTTCATCTTTTCCATTCACACGTCCGCAAAATGGGTCTGCATCTGTTCCGCAATTTTGCGTAACGGGTGCAGACCCATTCATTTTCAATGGGGCTGGAATGTGCTATCCGCATCTGTGCTTCCGTTTCCGCAAAAAAATAGAACATGTCCTATTCTTGTCCGCAATTGCAGACAAGATTAGGCATTTTCCATTATAGTGCCGGCATTGTGCGGTCCACAAATTGCGGAATGCACATTGCCGGTGTCCGTGTTTTGCGGATCCGCAAAACACGTACGGACGTGTGAATGGACCCTCATAGTAAAATTATTAAAGGTTACGTTTTATCTTCATGTATATTCTAATGGATTGCCTTCCTTGTACAATGTTATAATATACTTTCTATGTTAGAAAGTATATTATAGTGCATTTGTATTGTGCGGCAGTTGTGTGCAGTTCTGCTGCGATACTGAAGGTATATACAGGGAGTGCAGAATTATTAGGCAAGTTGTATTTTTGAGGATTAATTTTATTATTGAACAACAACCATGTTCTCAATGAACCCAAAAAACTCATTAATATCAAAGCTGAATATTTTTGGAAGTAGTTTTTAGTTTGTTTTTAGTTTTACCTATTTTAGGGGGATATCTGTGTGTGCAGGTGACTATTACTGTGCATAATTATTAGGCAACTTAACAAAAAACTAATATATACCCATATCAATTATTTATTTTTACCAGTGAAACCAATATAACATCTCAACATTCACAAATATACATTTCTGACAATCAAAAACAAAACAAAAACAAATCAGTGACCAATATAGCCACCTTTCTTTGCAAGGACACTCAAAAGCCTGCCATCCATAGATTCTGTCAGTGTTTTGATCTGTTCACCATCAACATTGCGTGCAGCAGCAACCACAGCCTCCCAGACACTGTTCAGAGAGGTGTACTGTTTTCCCTCCTTGTAAATCTCACATTTGATGATGGACCACAGGTTCTCAATGGGGTTCAGATCAGGTGAACAAGGAGGCCATGTCATTAGATTTTCTTCTTTTATACCCTTTCTTGCCAGCCACGCTGTGGAGTACTTGGACGCGTGTGATGGAGCATTGTCCTGCATGAAAATCATGTTTTTCTTGAAGGATGCAGACTTCTTCCTGTACCACTGCTTGAAGAAGGTGTCTTCCAGAAACTGGCAGTAGGACTGGGAGTTGAGCTTGACTCCATCCTCAACCCGAAAAGGCCCCACAAGCTTATCTTTGATGATACCAGCCCAAACCAGTACTCCACCTCCACCTTGCTGGCGTCTGAGTCGGACTGGAGCTCTCTGCCCTTTACCAATCCAGCCACGGGCCCATCCATCTGGCCCATCAAGACTCACTCTCATTTCATCAGTCCATAAAACCTTAGAAAAATCAGTCTTGAGATATTTCTTGGCCCAGTCTTGACGTTTCAGCTTGTGTGTCTTGTTCAGTGGTGGTCGTCTTTCAGCCTTTCTTACCTTGGCCATGTCTCTGAGTATTGCACACCTTGTGCTTTTGGGCACTCCAGTGATGTTGCAGCTCTGAAATATGGCCAAACTGGTGGCAAGTGGCATCTTGGCAGCTGCACGCTTGACTTTTCTCAGTTCATGGGCAGTTATTTTGCGCCTTGGTTTTTCCACACGCTTCTTGCGACCCTGTTGACTATTTTGAATGAAACGCTTGATTGTTCGATGATCACGCTTCAGAAGCTTTGCAATTTTAAGAGTGCTGCATCCCTCTGCAAGATATCTCACTATTTTTGACTTTTCTGAGCCTGTCAAGTCCTTCTTTTGACCCATTTTGCCAAAGGAAAGGAAGTTGCCTAATAATTATGCACACCTAATATAGGGTGTTGATGTCATTAGACCACACCCCTTCTCATTACAGAGATGCACATCACCTAATATGCTTAATTGGTAGTAGGCTTTCGAGCCTATACAGCTTGGAGTAAGACAACATGCATAAAGAGGATGATGTGGTCAAAATATTCATTTGCCTAATAATTCTGCACTCCCTGTAGAGGGACAAGCGTTATTGGAACAAATAATTTCTACTGGTGTGATATACCAGTCCCCCCCCAAAAAACTGATTGAAGCAGGGTGTTATATACCAATATACTTTCTGTATAGTGCATTTGTGCATGCGCGTACGCGAAAATTGATTTGCCAATATCTCGCATTGGAATTTTTTTTTTATGGAGATCGCAAATTTGAATAATACATCTGGTATGTCACTGTCCATGTTGTGGGACTATTTGTGCACTTCTATTAATTATTTCTTGGCTGCAAATATGAGCTAAAGGTTTTTGAGGTTCGCCTGCCATTAAAATGAATGGGACCCGCCACGAATTTGCGGTTCGCGAACATTTGATCGTGTTCACGAACCGTCCTGGCAGATGTTCGTCCATCACTAATCACCAGTCCCTTCATCAGGCGTACTACAAGAATATACACTCACCTAAAGAATTATTAGGAACACCATACTAATACGGTGTTGGACCCCCTTTTGCCTTCAGAACTGCCTTAATTCTATGTGGCATTGATTCAACAAGGTGCTGATAGCATTCTTTAGAAATGTTGGCCCATATTAATAGGATAGCATCTTGCAGTTGATGGAGATTTTAGGGATGCACATCCAGGGCACGAAGCTCCCGTTCCACCACATCCCAAAGATGCTCTATCGGGTTGAGATCTGGTGACTGTGGGGGCCATTTTAGTACAGTGAACTGTCATGTTCAAGAAACCAATTTGAAATGATTCGAGCTTTGTGACATGGTGCATTATCCTGCTGGAAGTAGCCATCAGAGGATGGATACATGTTCTCATTCTGTTTGCGCCAAATTCGGACCATTTGAATGTCTCAACAGAAATCGAGACTCATCAGACCAGGCAACCTTTTTCCAGTCTTCAAGAGTCCAATTTTGGTGAGCTCGTGCAAATTATAGCCTCTTTTTCCTATTTGTAGTGGAGATGAGTGGTACCCGGTGGGGTCTTCTGCTGTTGTAGCCCATCCGCCTCAAGGTTGTGCGTGTTGTGCGTGTTGTGCTTTGCTGCATACCTCGGTTGTAACGAGTGGTTATTTCAGTCAACGTTGCTCTTCTATCAGCTTGAATCAGTCGGCCCATTCTCCTCTGACCTCTAGCATCCACAAGGCATTTTTGCCCACAGGACTGCCGCATACTGGATGTTTTTCCCTTTTCACACCATTCTTTGTAAACCCTAGAAATGGTTGTGCGTGAAAATCCCAGTAACTGAGCAGATTGTGAAATACTCAGACCGGCCCGTCTGGCACAAACAACCATGCCACGCTCAAAATTGCTTAAATCACCTTTCTTTCCCATTCTGACATTCAGTTTGGAGTTCAGGAGATTGTCTTGACCAGGTCCACACCCCTAAATGCATTGAAGCAACTGCCATGTGATTGGTTGACTAGATAATTGCATTAATGAGAAATAGAACAGGTGTTCCTAATAATTCTTTAGGTGAGTGTATGAAGAAACAGCAATATATATACAATAAGAACAAAGACATGGGGGAATGAATGGACATTTGAAAAATAACAGAACAACATATCAAAGATCTTGAGAATGAGTCCTTAATTATCTTACAGATAAGGGGTGTGAAAGTTTTATGGTCTCTAAATTGATGTTATCTCAGAGACCTGGTGCCCCGACTATGTCTATAGAAGACTCTTTAGATCTTGTAGTGTGTCATAAATCCCGGGGACAAATTCAGTTCAGTATTCAAAGTGTCAAGCAGTGTTCTAAATTTGTATTCTCAAATTCTTCTAGCTCTTTAGAATTTGAAGTTACCCTTTAATATGAGAACTTTCATGTGTTCTTCAATGTGTCCTGGGCTACAGAAATGCTTAGCCACAGGAAAGTGTAGCTTCTTCTCTTTAATTGTGTGGTGGTGGGACCTCATCCTTGCATTGAGTTTCTGTCCTGTTTCTCCAACGTATAGGCCTTCAACAGGACAGTGCAGAGAATCAGATAAACAACATTAGATGTAGAACATGTGATTGTCCTAGGGATCTTATAATTCTGCTTTGTTGGGGATCAAGATCTTATCTGTTGTCATTATATGGGAACAGGCTTTGCATCTTCTTATATTACAGGGATGGGTTGTTTTTTCTGTGGTACATGGCCTGAAACTTGATATGATCACAGAATACTACTTAGATTTGGAGGTTGTCAGTAAGCTAGTAAGGGGGAATCTGGGATGATTGTTTTTAGTTGATCATCCTTACATAGGACATGATGTAATTTTTTGGGCAGTTTTCCTCAGTACCTCCAGGTATAGTTGTGGGTTGACTCCTTTAGAAATGTAGTACAGTCTGCAATACTTGACAAACATATAAAAGAAACATTCAACATCAACATACAGGAAAGGATAAAAATTCAAACCTTAAACAATAACAAAGGAATCACCATAAAACCTGCAGATAAAGGTGGCGCTATAGTCCTTTAGAACACTTTGGTCTATGTAGAAGAAGCACACCGACAACTCACAGACACACGATACTATATCAAAATAGAGGGAGACCCAACTCAGAAATATTTGAGCGAGTTAACCCCTTAAGGACCCTGCCATATTTCACCTTAAGGACCCGGCCATTTTTTGCAAATCTGACATGTCATTTTATGTGGTGATAACTTTAAAACACTTTTACTTATCCAGGCCATTCTGAGACTGTTTTCTCGTCACATATTGTACTTCATGATAGTGGTAAAATTGAGTCAAACAATTGAGGTTTTTATTCATAAAAAAATTCCAAATTTACCAAAAATGTAGAAAAATTTGCAAATTTCTAAATTTAAATTTCTCAACTTTTTAAAATAAATAGTAATACCTGCAAAAATAGTTATTACTTTACATTCCCCTTATGTCTACTTCATGTTTGTATCATTTTGTGAATGCCATTTTATTTTTTGGGGACGTTAGAAGGCTTAGAAAATTTCTAAACCCCACTTTTTCAGGACCAGTTCATGTCTGAAGTCACTTTGTGAGGCTTACATATTAGAAACCACCCAAAAATGACCCTATTTTACAAACTACACCCCTCAAGGTATTCAAAACTGATCTTACAAACTTTGTTAACCCTTTAGGTGTTCCACAAGAATTAATGGAAAATAGAGATAAAATGTCACTTTTTTGGCAGATTTTCCATTTGAATCCATTTTTTCCAGTTACAAAGCAAGGGTTAACTGCCAAACAGAACTCAATATTTATGGCCCCGATTCTGTAGTTTACAGAAACACCCCATATGTGGTCGTAAACTGCTGTACGGGCACACGGCAGGGCGCAGAAGGAAAGGAATGCCATACCGTTTTTGGAATGCAGATTTTGCTGGACTGTTTTTTTTACACCATTTCCCATTTGAAGCCGCCCTGAAGCAACTCTAGAGTAGAAACTCCCAAAAAGTGACCCCATTTTAGAAACTACACCCCTCAAGATATAAAAAACTGATTTTACAAACTTTTTTAACCCTTTAGGTGTTCCACAAGAATTAATGGAAAATAGAGATGAAATTTCCGAATTAGACTTTATTGGCAGATTTTACATTTTAATACATTTTTTCCAGTTACAAAGCAAGGGTTAACTGCCAAACAGAACTCAATATTTATGGCCCTGATTCTGTAGTTTACAGAAACACTCCATATGTGGTCGTAAACTGTTGTACGGGCACACGGCAGGGCGCAGAAGGAGAGGAACGCCATACGTTTTTTGGAAGGCAGATTTTGCTGGACTGGTTTTTTGACACCATGTCCCATTTGAAGCCTCCCTGATGGACCCCTAGAGTAGAAACTCCAAAAAAGTGACCCCATTTTGGAAACTACGGGATAAGGTGGCAGTTTTGTTGGTACTATTTTAGGGTACATATGATTTTTGGTTGCTCTATATTACACTTTTTGTGAGGCAAGGTAACAAGAAATAGCTGTTTTGGCACCGTTTTAATTTTTTGTTATTTACAACATTCATCTGAGAGGTTAGATCATGTGGTATTTTTAGAGAGCAGGTTGTCACGGATGTGACAATACCAAATATGACAATTTTTTGGGGTTGTTTGTTTCAGTTTTACATAACAAAACATTTAAAAAAAAAAAAAAAAAGATTTTCTTAGTGCCTCCACATTCTGAAAGCAGTAGTTTTATTTATTTTTTGGGTGACTGTATTGTGTAGAGGCTCATTTTTTTTCGGGATGAGATGACGGTTTGATTGTTACTATTTTGTGGTACGTATGACTTTTTGATCGCTTGCTATTACACTTTTTGTGATGTAAGGTGACAAAAAATGGATTTTTTTGCACCGTTTTTTTGTCTTGTTATGGTATTCACTTGAGGGGTTAGGTCATGTGATATTTTTATAAAGCAGGTTATTATGGATGCGGCGATACCTAATATGTCGACTATTTTTATTTATGTAAGTGTTACACAATGATTTCATTTTAGAAACCAAAAAAATCTATTTTAGTGTCTCCATATTCTGAGAGCCATAGTTTTTTTAGTTTTTGGGCGATTATCTTAGGTAGGGTACCATTTTTGCAGGATGAGATGACAGTTTGATTGGCACTATTTTGGGGTGCATATGACTCTTTGAACGCTTGCTATTACACTTTTTGTGATGTAAGGAGACAAAAAATTGCTTTTTTTTACACCGTTTTTATTGAATTTTTTTATGGTGTTCACATGAGGGGTTAGATCATGTGATATTTTTATAGAGCAGGTTCTTACGGACGCGGCAATACCTAATATGTGTATTTTTTTTTATTCACTTAAGTTTTGCACAATAACATCATTTTTAAAACAAAATTTTCTTTTTTGTCCCACTTTGGGACTTCAACTTTTGGGGGTCTTATCCCCTTTACAAAGTATTCCAATACTTTTGTATTGGAATGCATTGGCTGTATGAGTAATACAGTGTGTATTACTCATACAGCTTCCTGCCTGTGAGATCCAGGGGGCTGGATCTCACAGGCTCTTCACCGGAAGGCAGCCCCGATGCCTAAGGAAGGCATTGCGCTGCCTTCCATGCCATCGGGTCCCCGTCACAGCAGCACGGGGACCCGATGGCACCGCCGATCCCCGCTCAACAATGCACGTGCCGCAGTCAGCGCTGACCACGGCACATGTAGGGTTAATGCGCCGGCATCGGTGATTTCACTGATGCCGGCGCATGCAGCAGGGGTCTGGCTATCAGTGACTGCCAGACTCCTGCAGCAGATCGGGCGGGCGCAGCTCCTGCACCCGCCCGATCCCCATGAAGTACATGTACATCATGGGTCTTTAAGTCCCGCAAAGAAATTACGTACATGTACTTTAAAAAGGTCATCAGGGGGGTCTTCCTGCAAGATCCACGCAACTTTTAGACTTGGTTCCTGAGAATACCAGGATCGAAGTAATCTACATGCTTCCCAAAATACACAAAGCAGAGAATCCAGGGAGGCCGATCATTTCAGGTGTGAGAACCCTCACTGAAAAAATCTCAGGTTGGATAGAGGGCATCCTCAAACCATTAGTGAGGAACACAAGTTATCTGCAGGACACCACTGACTTATTGAACAAACTGTCAACCATAGGTCTCCTCCCTAAAGGCACAATCTTGGCCACCATGGATGTTTAATCCTTGTATTCGAATATCCCACATGATGATGGATTAATTGCTTGCCGAGTATACCTGGAGGCAAATGGGATTGTCTCAAAGTCTGTACTACAACTGACCAAATTCATCATCACCCATAACTATTTCTCTTTTGATAAGGAGATATATTTACAGTACGCTGGGACCGCCATGGGAAGTAAAATGGCACTGAAATATGCAAATCTCTTCATGGCAAAACTGGAAAATGACTTTTTGGTACCCTGCCCCAAAAAACCCTTGGCCTACTTCACTTTCATTGATGACATACTAATAATCTGGACCAACTCTGAACATGAACTGATAAAATTTTATGAACAATTAAACAAATTCCATCCCACCATAAACCTGATTCTCAACTATTCACACGCAGAAGTCAGCTTTCTGGACACCACCATAAAACTTCAAGACGGCTCAATACAGATATCCCTGTATCGAAAACCTATTGATCGGCCTACACACCTCAAATGGAAAAGCTTCCACCCCAAACATAATACAAGTCCATCATCTATAGTCAAGCCATCAGATATAACCGAATCTGTTCCAGCCCATCAGACAGGGATGAGCATTTACAACATCTGAAAAGGACATTTTTACACCAGGGATATTATCCTTCTTTAATTGAAGATCAGATCACAAGAGCCACCAAGATCCCCAGAAGTCAACTTCTCCAATACAATGAAAAGAAACAGAACCAGTGTGTACCTCTGGTTGTAACCTACAACCCACAAGTAGAGGTACTGGGAAAACTGCCAAAAAATTACATCATGTCCTACGTAAGGATAATCGACTAAAAAAACAATCTTCCCAGATCCCCCATTACTAGCTTTCCAACAACCTCCAAATCTAAGGAATATTCTGATCAGATCAAGTTCAAGGCCATGTACCACAGAAAAAAATAACCCATCCCTGTAATATAAGAAGATGCAAAACCTGTTCCCATATAATGACAACAGAAAAGATCTGGATCCCCTACACACAGTAGGACTATAAGATCCCTGGGACATTCACATGTTCTACATCTAATGTTGTTTATCTGATTCTCTGCACTAAATGTCCTGTTGGAGGCCTCTACATTGGAGAAACAGGACAGAAACTCAATGCAAGGATGAGGTCCCACCACCACACAATTAAAGAGAAGAAGCTACACTTTCCTGTGGCTAAGCATTTCTGTAGCCCAGGACACATTGAAGAACACATGAAAGTTCTTATATTAAAGGGTAACTTCAAATTCCAAAGAGCTAGAAGAATTTGGGAATACAAATTTAGAACACTGCTTGACACTTTGAATACTGAACTGAATTTGTCCCTGGGATTTATGACACACTACAGACATAGTCGGGGCACCAGGTCTCTGAGATAACATCAATTTAGAGACCATAAAACTTTCACACCCCTTATCTGTAAAATAATTAAGATCTCATTCTCAAGATCTTTGATATATTTTTTTTGTTATTTTTCAAATGTCCATTCATTCCCCATGTGCTAAAGCCCACCCATCCGTGCTGGTGACGTCATGATGCTTCCTGGCAGCCCCATGGAGAGCCCGCTACGTTATCGGAACTCTTGAAGATGCTTTTGCTAAATCACGCAGGGCAAAGGAGAGCATCGGAGAATGAACTGCTCCGATGCTTAAGTCAGGGGGCTGCCTGGGTAAAAATGGAGGTATGTCCGGGTTCAGCTCTGAACCCAGACAACCCCTTTAAAGAGAGCACTAAACTAGTTTTCTATTGGCTAACACGGTAACAGATTTTTTTCCTTTTTCTTTTGACCAAGCTGTAGGTATAAACTTGCATATTGCTTCAAGCATTTCTCCATAGCAGTTTCTGAGGATGTTTATTCCAAGCACTACTAGAGGATTGTTTCCTTCTCGGACTTCGCACTACAATAACACCTATTTGTGGTAGAACTGTCCCTCCTATTTAAAGGGTAGGTTGCGTGTATCTGTGCACAGGCACTGGTTTGCCAATACTGGACATAATGCTTAGCCAGAATTCTGGTGTCTGCATCAGCAGCTGGCTGTCCCAGTATTTCTCAAATGCAGTTTGCTGAATGGTGGTGACTTGAGAACTGGTGTCCAGCAGGGCAACAAAAAGAACATTAATTTAGAGAACCACTTCAGGACAAGGTCCCACATACTTGGACATCCAGCCAGACTTAGACTCTAGACTTACTGTTTTTCCAGCCAAGAGGAGGGCCTTGGCTTTGGGGGGATACTCTTTCAGCTGCCAGAAGATCTTCTCTGTATGACCACTAGTGATGAGGACAACAAGATCCTGACCAAAAAAGAAAAAGAATATATCACTATTGACCACCCGAACACAGCAATCTTTTACCACCTACCGAAGGTTCATAAAAATGAAAAGAACCCGCCAGGTAGGACCATTATCTCTGGAATCAATTCACTAACCAGTAACCTCTCACATTATGTAGACATTTTTTTTACAAAAACACGTTACCGGTCTCAACTCCCATTTAAGAGATTCAACACAGTTGATCTCACTTCTGAAAGAAATTGACTGGGATCCATCATACAGGTGGCTGACTTTGGATCTGGCGGCACTTTATTCAAATATTCCACACGAGGCGGGCATCCGTACAACGGACCATTTTTTGCAAATGGATGACCAACTGACTTCAAGACACAAGCAATTCATTCTTGATGCAATCCGGTTTATCCTGACACACAATCTCTTTGCGTTTGAGGGTAAAATCTACAAACAAAGCAGAGGGACCGCGATGGGGAAGCGATTCGCGCCAAGTTTTGCCAATCTCTACATGGGTCGGTTTGAAGAGGCAGTTCTCAACAACAATCACAACTGGACGGAATCAATTGTGTTCTACAAAAGGTACATCAATGACCTAATTTTTATTTGGAAGGGGAGCGAAGAAGAAGCCCAAACATTTGTGTCCTATCTAAATAACACTTGGAATCTCAGTTTTACGTCCACAAGTTCCAGCATCTCAATTGAATACCTGGACCTGGTTTTGTATTCTGAATGTAACAGAATTATGACAAAAACCTTTTTCAAGAAAGTGGACGGTAACAGTTACCTGGACTATGAAAGGGCGCACTACAGGAAATGGAAAGATAACATTCCATTTAGTCAATTTAAACGGATAAGGAGGAACTGCTCAACAACAAATGATTTTATTACACAAAGCCGAATTTTACGCTCTAGATTCCAAAACAAAAACTACCCAAGAGGAATAGTCGAAGGGGCTTTTAGACGAGCATATGAGCAGAGCCAAGAGGAGTGTCTAACAACCAAAAAGAAGGCAAATACAATGGTTGACCGTACAAAATTTAAATCTTCCTTTATCACCACCTTCAATCCCAACCACGGAACACTAAGGAACATCATACCTAAATACTGGCACATCCTGAGGGCCGATCCCTTTTTTAAAGAAACTATTCCCTCCAAACCCATCCAGGAGGGCCCGCACATTAAAGAATGCACTAGCCCCGAGCAAACTAAAAATAATAAAACGTGCCACAATGACCACATCCAAATGGTTCCCTGACCCTAAAGGGAGCTTCAAATGCAGCCATAAACTATGCAAGTGTTGCGATAATATCAATAACCATTTGACGACCTTCAAGAGTAACACCACAGGGGAAGAATTCGCAATCAAAAGCCTCATGAACTGCGCCTCAAGTTTTGTTATTCATCTCTTAGAATGCGCCTGTGGACAGCAATATGTAGATCGAACCACTCAGATCCTCAGAGAACGCCTAAACAACCACAGATGGAATATCCAACGGGGCTACCCGAAACACACAGTGTGTCCAGACACTTCCTGGCCATTCACGACAAGGATCCAACTAGGCTAACCATCACGCCCATCGAACACATCTCTGACAGCTGTTCCAACAGGTTCAGAACTTTACAACGGAGAGAAATGTTTTGGATCTACAAACTCCAAACATTGGAACTCTATGGTCTTAATGAAAGCCTAGAAAACAAATGTTTCTAAATCCAAATACAATTAGACCACTCTCCCATAACTCCCTCTATTCTCATATTCACATCCACAGTATCCTCTTCATCATGCCATATCATCCCCAGCATCGCTTTGTTCCCATCCCTCCCCTTCGTCTCCACCCTTCATTCCCAACATCAATCTCAGCATCCCCAGCTTCACTGTTTCTATCCCCTCCATCCCTAGCATCATCTTGATCCCACCCCCCAACCCCAGACACCGTCCCCGCCCACCTCCAATGCTGCCCCCTCATCTCCTTATTTCCAGCCCATCCCCTTCCCCTCCTCCCCCCCTGCCATTCCCATTTATTTGTGGCTTGTTTATCCCCCTCATCCCTAGCACCTCCGCGGTCACATTCCCTATCAGATACAGTCCCCGCCCATCTCTTCATGTCGCCTTCTCATCTTTTAGCCCATCACTCTCGCCCCCCTTCCCCATTGCATCACTCAGTTACGCCCACCCCACTCCCAATCTACATCGATGCGCCAGCACCTCATCGCAGTCTTCTACATCATGGCAATAGGCTCCACCCACACCCACTTCACCATCAACGTGTCAGCAGCTAGCTCCGCCCATTCAGGGCGGTCGCGTCATCGTTGCCCTACCCAGCCAGCCCTGTCCCCGCCCACTCCGCCTCTTCATTGCCGACCCAGCACGCGCTCCCAGCACACAGCAACTGAACGCCACACGTGCCAGAAGCTGGGAGCAGCACACTCTCCATCAGCGGCATCATCCACCGGTAGGGATGAGCGAACCCGAACTGTATAGTTCGGGTTCGTACCGAATTTTGGGGTGTCCGTGACACGGACCCGAACCCGAACATTTTCGTAAAAGTCTGTGTTCGGGTTCGGTGTTTGGCGCTTTCTTGGCGCTTTTTGAAAGGCTGCAAAGCAGCCAATCAACAAGCGTCATACTACTTGCCCCAAGAGGCCATCACAGCCTTGCCTACTATTGGCATGGCTGTGATTGGCCAGTGCAGCATGTGACCCAGCCTCTATATAAGCTTGGGTCACGTTGCGCTGCACGTCACTCTGCTGATTGAAGCATAGGGAGAGGTTGCAGCTGCGACGTTAGAGCGAGATTAGGCAGATTAACTCCTCCAAAAGACTTCATTCTGTGATCGATCCGCAGCTGTGGATCATTGAAGTGCTAATATTGACTTGCTCACTTTTTTGAGGCTGCCCAGAGCGTTTTTAGATCACTTTTTTTCTGGGGTGATCGGCGGCCATTTTGTGACTTGTGGTACGCCAGCACAAGCTATCACCAAGTGTATTTAACCATCAATAGTGTGGTTATTTTGTGCTATATCCTACATCAGCTGCAGGCTGAGCCTGTGTCACCGAAGTGCATTTAACCATCAACAGTGTGGTTATTTTTTGGCCATATACTACATCAGGGGCAAGTTGAGCCTGTCACCCAGCGCCTAAAAAATAGACCTGACATTTCTATTCAAGCAAATCTGTACTGTTTTAGCTGGTCAAGTTATTTGTAGTGACCGTAAAAGCACATTTTTTTTTCTGGGTTGAAAAACTATTCCCAAATTTGCCATTCTCAAAATTGTGGTGAACGGGAACAATGAGGAAAACATCTAATAAGGGACGCGGACACGGACGTGGACATGGTCGTGTTAGTGGACCCTCTGGTGCTGGGAGAGGACGTGGCCGTTCTGCCACAGCCACACATCCTAGTGAACCAACTACCTCAGGTCCCAGTAGCCAGCAGAATTTACAGCGATATTTGGTGGGGCCCAATGCCGTTCTAAGGATGGTAAGGCCTGATCAGGTACAGGCATTAGTCAATTGGGTGGCCGACAGTGGATCCAGCACGTTCACATTATCTCCCACCCAGTCTTCTGCAGAAAGCGCACAGATGGCGCATGAAAACCAAGCCCATCGGTCTGTCACATCACCCCCATGCATATCAGGGAAACTGTCTGAGCCTCAAGTTATGCAGCAGTCTCTTATGCTGTTTGAAGACTCTGCTGCCAGGGTTTCCCAAGGGCATCCACCTAGCCCTTCCCCAGGGGTGGAAGAGATAGAATGCACTAACGCACAACCACTTATTTTTCCTGATGATGAGGACATGGGAATACCACCTCAGCACGTCTCTGATGATGACGAAACACAGGTGCCAACTGCTGCGTCTTTCTGCAGTGTGCAGACTGAACAGGAGGTCAGGGATCAAGACTGGGTGGAAGACGATGCAGGGGATGATGAGGTCCTAGACCCCACATGGAATGAAGGTCGTGCCACTGACTTTCACAGTTCGGAGGAAGAGGCAGTGGTGAGACCGAGCCAACAGCGTAGCAAAAGAGGGAGCAGTGGGCAAAATCAGAACACCCGCCGCCAAGAGACTCCGCCTGCTACTGACCGCCGCCATCTGGGACCGAGCACCCCAAAGGCAGCTTCAAGGAGTTCCCTGGCATGGCACTTCTTCAAACAATGTGCTGACGACAAGACCCGAGTGGTTTGCACGCTGTGCCATCAGAGCCTGAAGCGAGGCATTAACGTTCTGATCCTTAGCACAACCTGCATGACCAGGCACCTGCATGCAAAGCATGAACTGCAGTGGAGTAAACACCTTAAAAATAAGGAAGTCACTCAGGCTCCCCCTGCTACCTCTTCTGCTGCTGCCGCCTCGGCCTCTTCTGCTGCTGCCGCCGCCTCGGCCTCTTCTGCTGCTGCCGCCGCCGCCGCCTCGGCCTCTTCCTCTGCCTCTGGAGGAACGTTGGCACCTGCCTCCCAGCAAACATGGGATGTACCACCAACACCACCACCTGCGTCACCAAGCATGTCAACCATGTCACACGGCAGCGTTCAGCTCTCCATCTCACAAACATTTGAGAGAAAGCGTAAATTCCCACCTAGTCACCCTCGATCCTTGGCCCTGAATGCCAGCATTTCTAAACTACTGGCCTATGAAATGCTGTCATTTAGGCTGGTGGACACACACAGCTTCAAACAGCTCATGTCACTTGCTGTCCCACAGTATGTTGTTCCCAGCCGCCACTACTTCTCCAAGAGAGCCGTGCCTTCCCTGCACAAACAAATGTCCGATAAAATCAGGTGTGCACTGCGCAACGCCATCTGTGGCAAGGTCCACCTAACCACAGATACGTGGACCAGTAAGCACGGCCAGGGACGCTATATCTCCCTAACTGCACACTGGGTAAATGTAGTGGCGCCTGGGCCCCAGGCGGAGAGCTGTTTGGCGCACGTCCTTCCGCCGCCAAGGATCGCAGGGCAACATTCTTTGCCTCCTGTCTCCTCTTCCTCCTACTCAGCTTCCTCCTCCTCTTCTTCCACCTGCTCATCCAGTCAGCCACACACCTTCACCACCAACTTCAGCACAGCCCGGGGTAAACGTCAGCAGGCCATTTTGAAACTCATATGTTTGGGGGACAGGCCCCACACCGCACAGGAGTTGTGGCGGGGTATAGAACAACAGACCGATGAGTGGTTGCTGCCGGTGAGCCTCAAGCCCGGCCTGGTGGTGTGCGATAATGGGCGAAATCTCGTTGCAGCTCTGGGACTAGCCGGTTTGACGCACATCCCTTGCCTGGCGCATGTGCTGAATTTGGTGGTGCAGAAGTTCATTCGCAACTACCCCGACATGTCAGAGCTGCTGCATAAAGTGCGGGCCGTCTGTTCGCGCTTCCGGCGTTCACACCCTGCCGCTGCTCGCCTGTCTGCGCTACAGCGTAACTTCGGCCTTCCCGCTCACCGCCTCATATGCGACGTACCCACCAGGTGGAACTCCACCTTGCATATGCTGGACAGACTGTGCGAGCAGCAGCAGGCCATAGTGGAGTTTCAGCTGCAGCACGCACGGGTCAGTCGCACTGTGGATCAGACACACTTCACCACCAATGACTGGGCCTCCATGCGAGACCTGTGTGCCCTGTTGCGCTGTTTCGAGTACTCCACCAACATGGCCAGTGGCGATGACGCCGTTATCAGCGTTACAATACCACTTCTATGTCTCCTTGAGAAAACACTTAGGGCGATGATGGAAGAGGAGGTGGCCCAGGAGGAAGAGGAGGAAGAGGGGTCATTTTTAGCACTTTCAGGCCAGTCTCTTCGAAGTGACTCAGAGGGAGGTTTTTTGCAACACCAGAGGCCAGGTACAAATGTGGCCAGACAGGGCCCACTACTGGAGGACGAGGAGGACGAGGATGAGGAGGAGGTGGAGGAGGATGAAGCATGTTCACAGCGGGGTGGCACCCAAAGCAGCTCGGGCCCATCACTGGTGCGTGGCTGGGGGGAAACGCAGGACGATGACGATACGCCTCCCACAGAGGACAGCTTGTCCTTACCTCTGGGCAGCCTGGCACACATGAGCGACTACATGCTGCAGTGCCTGCGCAACGACAGCAGAGTTGCCCACATTTTAACGTGTGCGGACTACTGGGTTGCCACCCTGCTGGATCCCCGGTACAAAGACGATGTGCCCACCTTACTTCCTACACTGGAGCGTGATAGGAAGATGCGCGAGTACAAGTGCACGTTGGTAGACGCGCTACTGAGAGCATTCCCAAATGTCACAGGGGAGCCAGTGGAAGCCCAAGTTGAAGGCAGAGGAGGAGCAAGAGGTCGCCAACGCAGCTGTGTCACGCCCAGCTCCTCTGAGGGCAGGGTTAGCATGGCAGAGATGTGGAAAAGTTTTGTCAACACGCCACAGCTAACTGCACCACCACCTGATACGGAACGTGTTAGCAGGAGGCAACATTTTACTAACATGGTGGAACAGTACCTGTGCACACCCCTCCACGTACTGACTGATGGTTCGGCCTCATTCAACTTCTGGGTATCCAAATTGTCCACGTGGCCAGAGCTAGCCTTTTATGCCTTGGAGGTGCTGGCCTGCCCGGCGGCCAGCGTTTTGTCTGAACGTGTATTCAGCACGGCAGGGGGCGTCATTACAGACAAACGCAGCCGCCTGTCTACAGCCAATGTGGACAAGCTGACGTTCATAAAAATGAACCAGGCATGGATCCCACAGGACCTGTCCATCCCTTGTGCAGATTAGATATTAACTACCTCCCCTTAACAATATATTATTCTACTCCAGGGCACTTCCTCATTCAATACTATTTTTAATTTCATTTTACCATTATATTGCGGGGCAACCCAAAGTTGAATGAACCTCTCCTCTGCCTGGGTGCCTGGGTCTAAATGTGTGACAGTGGCCTGTTCCAGTGGTGGGTGACGTGAAGCCTGATTCTCTGCTATGACATGAAGACAGATTCTGTGCTGACATAAGGCCAGATTCTCTGTTACGGGACCTCTCTCCTCTGCCTGGGTGCCTGGGCCTAAATGTGTGACAGTGGCCTGTTCCAGTGGTGGGTGACGTGATGCCTGATTCTCTGCTATGACATGAAGACAGATTCTGCGCTGACATAAGGCCAGATTCTCTGTTACGGGACCTCTCTCCTCTGCCTGGGTGCCTGGGCCTAAATGTGTGACAGTGGCCTGTTCCAGTGGTGGGTGACGTGAAGCCTGATTCTCTGCTATGACATGAAGACAGATTCTGCGCTGACATAAGGCCAGATTCTCTGTTACGGGACCGCTCTCCTCTGTCTGGGTGCCGGGGCCTAAATGTGTGACAGTGGCCTGTTCCAGTGGTGGGTGACGTGAAGCCTGATTCTCTGCTATGACATGAAGACAGATTCTGTGCTGACATAAGGCCAGATTCTCTGTTACGGGACCTCTCTCCTCTGCCTGGGTGCCTGGGCCTAAATGTGGGACAGTGGCCTGTTCCAGTGGTGGGTGACGTGAAGCCTGATTCTCTGCTATGACATGAAGACAGATTCTGCGCTGACATAAGGCCAGATTCTCTGTTACGGGACCTCTCTCCTCTGCCTGGGTCTAAATGTGTGACAGTAGCCTTTTCCAGTGGTGGGTGACGTGAAGCCTGATTCTCTGCTATGACATGATGACTGATTCTGCGCTGACATAAGGCCAGATTCTCTGTTACGGGACTTCTCTCCTCTGCCTGGGTCTAAATGTGTGACAGTGGCCTGTTCCAGTGGTGGGTGACGTGAAGCCTGATTCTCTGCTATGACATGAAGACTGATTCTGTGCTGACATGAAGCCAGATTCTCTGCTATGGCGTGAAGAGACTGATTCTCTGCTATGACATGAAGACTGATTCTGTGCTGACATGAAGCCAGATTCTTTGCTATGGCATGAAGAGACTGATTCTCTGCTAACGTGAAGCCAGATTCTCTGCTATGGGACCTCTGTCCAATTGATATTGGGTCATTTTTATTTTTTTTATTTTTATTTTAATTCATTTCCCTATCCACATTTGTTTGCAGGGGATTTACCTACATGTTGCTGCCTTTTGCAGCCCTCTAGCTCTTTTCTGGGCTGTTTTACAGCCTTTTTAGTGCCCAAAAGTTCGGGTCCCCATTGACTTCAATTGGGTTCGGGACGAAGTTCGGTTCGGGTTCGGATCCCGAACCCGAACATTTCCGGGAAGTTCGGCCGAACTTCTTGAACCCGAACATCCAGGTGTTCGCTCAACTCTATCCACCGGTAAGTCCTCCAGCGCCGTTCTCCATCCCTGTTCCCCTCTTTTTCTTATTCTCTTGTATTATACCACTTCATGCCTTTCGCCCCCATCTCTCACTTTAACCACTTAACCTTATATCATGCTTTTTGTTTTTCTGCAATCATGTGAATCACTACCCGTCTAGGTCCATTCACCCCACCTGACCAACCGCTTAAATGTATACGAGTGACCCTGTAGTGGTAATGCACCTTTGATCCTGCGTCTTTTTGGACCAATCGAGTTTGCGCAATTTAACCATTAATTAAGTATTTAACTACATATAAATTTGTATTGCACATCAATATTAGGGTTTATTTTTACACGCGCCCTACAAAATAGGCATTTATCACCAGCTATTTATTATCAGCCACGAAATCATTTGATTATAAATTCCTGCTTTTATCTCAACTGGCGCCTTTCTTATAGCTTATATATATATATTTTTTTCCAATTTATATCTATTTACTATTCATTATTTATTTAATTCATTGTATTTACATATTTATGTACTCTTTTATCCATTCATATCTACATCAAAATCTAAGTTTGAATGAATCTCCTCGTGACGGTCATATTATTACTAATATTACTATTATTATTATTATCCCTTTTATCATACATTTTGTAACCTTACGCCCATCAGTGTGTTCTTAATTTGTGTGATTGTATGTATATGTTTTTTAGACTTGAAAAAGGGGTCCACAGAACCCCCAAACGCGTTGTCACGATAACAATAAAAAACCTATTGGTTTGTAAAAACTCCACCCCTCCACTCGACCCCCGAGTCCAGTGGAAACATACCTTATCCACTAGTGATGAGAGAGATTTACAAAAATTCTATTCAGCTTCTTTGCGGCATTTCACAAAGAAATTCCCTTTGTGATGAACTACTTTGTCACAAAGCGCATTTCTTTGTAAGTAGCGGGCGCAATGACTTGGAACGGCGATTGCGCTGCCTCCTGTCATCGAACCCCTCAGATGTCGTGTTCATCCCTGATCACAGCATCTGAGATGAAAAGTGAGGGCTTTCAGTAAAAGAAAAATATTAAAAGCTTATCCATTTGAGCAATAAGAGGCCGCCGCAGCCATCTTGATTGAGGATCCCGTTCGGTGTGTGATAACATCATCACGCTGGTCGGCGTGGTGACATCATACAGCACCGCACACAAGATTTTGCGTGGGATCTTTAATCAAGATGGCCACCGCGGCCTCTCCATACTCAAATGGATGAGGTGAGTATGATTTTTTTTTACCACCATTTCAGGGAAAATTGATTCTTTACCATAAAGCACGAGGAAATTCGGCTTCGCAGGAAGTCAACTTTTTCCTGAAATTCGGATCGTAGTCCACTTCAGATACTTTGAGTAGTTCAACTCTATTGACCACGTTTTTGGCCGTGCCTACAGACAGATCTCTTATGTTCATCAGTTGGCAATCTGCCAGAGCTCTTCTGATAAGTATCTTTAAAATCAGGAGGGAATCGCATTCTGGGCGGTCGAGTCTCTTCTTCTAACAGTAATTGGTTTTCCCACTGCTAAGTTTTTGGTATATTTGGTATATTTTCTCCATGCTTTTAATCCCAAGAGAGGAACTGGAGCTTGAGCTTCTTGGTTGGCCATGAGACTTAGCTTTGGAGACACAGGGTGCTGACTGGTGGGTAATATAGCAAGTTTGACAAATTATGGTTGGTCTTCTCTCCTCAGAATACTGGTAGCTAGCAATATTTCAGATTCATGTGTGAAAATCCAGCTCACCTTATAGCTGTAACCCCTCGTGCACGGAGCAAAAGGTCAGACCTCCAATCATGAACAATAAAGATTAGTTCCAGCACTTTTGTTGTTGTGGTGTTGCTCTATCTTTATTCAAGGTAACAAATTAACACACAAGGACACATCCACACATACCAGTGCAGTTGACGTGTTTCGAACAGTTAAGTTCTTAATCGTAACTTAACTGTTCGAAACGCGTCAACTGCACTGGTATGGATGGATGTGTCCTTGTGTGTTAATTTGTTACCTTGAATAAAGAAAGAGCAACACCACAACAACAAGAGTGCTGGAACTAATCTTAATTGTTACTGGAAGCTAGCTCTTTAAACTCTAAGAAGATGTAATGTGGATGTTGGGTAGGCATCTTTAACTGGCTCTTTAAAGTTTCTCTACTGGCAACACCAATGAATTGCTCTCAGAGTTTTATCTTGGTTTTGGGCTTCACTGGAGTCTACAACCTTCAGGGCGTCCTATAGAGATAATGCAAACTCTTTGAGTGGCTCACCAGGTGTCACAGACATTCCCGTGACAGGTGCCAGGAGATCAGCGAGACTGGCAACGCGCGGTTTGATCTGATTCTTGTGGATCAATTTGTGTCTGTGTTGTTTCTGGTAATGGCCACACCCATTGCTTCAGGTGTTGCTTATGTGGTCATTTTTACCCTATTTATTGTGACTTCTCCCACCATGCTGTGCGGTTTATAGCTTCTGTCTTGTTGTTGTGACTTGCTGGTGTTTAAATATCGGCAGAGTTCATGTGCTTCCTCTTTTCCCTGTCATTTGTGTTTAGGACTGAGGGAGACTCCTGTTCGTCCTACCGTTTGGAGGAACAGGTTGCCTCTTGTCCTGACATTAGTACCAGGGTCCTACAGGGTGAGTTAGGACTTTAGGTTACGGTGTATGAACTCACCTATCTTGTATTAGGGTTTCTCTAGGAGGTGACCTGCTCCTTTCCCTAGTTTCCAGGCCTTTTCCCCTCACCCCTTTCCCTCCTACGTTCGGTGAGGGTTTCCCTCCCACAACGAAGCGTGACACCAGGCTGCTCTTTCTTGTTAAAGAATATCATCTTTATCTCTGAGTCCTGGTGTCAAAAGTATTATAAAGTCTTTCAAATACCTGCTCCAGTCTTTTTCTCAGAGATTGGCGAGGATTACACCTCTCTCAGTATAGCATCTTCCAAATGGCCAATGAGAATTTCCACCTGTTGTTCTGGTGATACAGGGTACAACCTGAATATAGCAAGCATTTTCTCTTTAAAGTCTCTCACTGTGGGCTTTTTCTAGCATATTGTAGAGACCAGGGTGCCCTAAGGAAATATGGCACTGTACAGAAAGTTCTGTGATTTTTTTTAATTTTTGATGCTGCACACATGTAGTAGGGGTTTTGTAGATGCCCAATATCCAGTTTTCATGCCACTCAGACAATGTTTCAGAGCAATAAAAATGATGATAGACCAAAGCAAGCAGTTTTCTTATTACACTCAAAGTCTCTTGCACACACAAAATTTCTTGTAAGGCACAGAAGATTTGATCCTGTTCTTGACTTCAAAAGGCAGACGAATTTTAAAACCCACAGGGACTCTTTCTGGCCACAATAGTGATGGAAAAGTCGTTTCAAGGGGACTAACACCTGGACTGTGGCATGCCGGAGGGGGATCCATGGCAAAACTCAGATGGAAAATTATGTAGTTGACGTAGAGTCTGGTTTTAATCCATAAAGGGCATAAATCACCTAACATTCCTAAATTGTTTGGAATAACGTGCTTTAAAACATCAGGTATGATGTTGTATCGATCAGGTAGTGTAAGGGTTACGCCCGCTTCACAGTGACAGACCAAACTCCCCATTTAACGCACCGCAAACAACCACAAACAGTCCATTTGCACAACCGCAAACTCCCCATTTGCACAAGGTTGGATACCAAGCTAGCCATGTCCCGTTCCTTGTCCTCACTGAAGTCATTGAAGGTCTCTTCCTCCACCCAGCCACGTACAACACCAAGGGTCCCCGAAAGGTGACAACAAGCCCCCTGGGACGCCTGCTGTGATTAGTCCTCCACTTCCTCAAAGCCACCTTCCTCCTCTGACTCCTCTTCTTCAGACTTCTCTCTCTGCGTTGCCTCTCTCTGCGTTATTATAAGGTGTGTTAAGTAGTACTATTCCTATCAGTTTAATCCCTGTTACATCCCTTATCAGGGGACGTATATATGGCATCGATTTTAGGAACCGGGAGATGGAAATAGATGCTTGGTCGGTCCTCCTACTTCAAATTTGGGGCACTGCACGTGCAATCTAATGTGCCACCAGATAGGAGTGGTGGTGTGTTATGTTGTTCTATTCTTATCAGTTTAATCCCTGTTATGTCCCCTATCAGGGGACGTGTATATGGCATCGATTTTAGGAACCAGGAGATGGAAAAAGATGCTTGGTCGGTCCTCCTACTTCAAATTTGGGGCACTGCGCGTGCAATCTAATGTGCCACCAGATAGGAGTGGTGTGTTAAGTAGTTCTATTCTTATCAGTTTAATCCCGGTTACATCCCCTATCAGGGGACGTGTATGGAATAGATTTTAGACAACAGCAAAGAGTTGTCAATAGTTGACACACTCATGACATAAATTTTACACCTCTATGCGTCAATCTTAGTGTAGTTATGACTGCGCTCGTGCGCACGTTTGGGAGATTACAGGTTATGGGGGATTTACAAAGCCTATAATCGTGCTGAGGTAGTTCAGTGACAGTTAAGTGACCCAGAAAACATTGTTGGCCTAGTAGGCTTTAATGATCACCTTAGATGATCACAAAGAAAATTAATGTTTTTTCTATGCAAAATTATCCAGCCGATCGCTTTTGGTCTGTTCACAATAAAGCAACGACCTTATCATCTGGGGTGTGCCAACATTGCCATTGCCAACACACTCATAGAGGTGGTCGCTTCATTGTGATACGCAAGCCCCTTCACCACGACAAGGTAACGATCAGGAAGGGGAATTGACACATGTATGTGCCTTTTTTTTTTTTTTTTTTTTTTTAAACCACAGTGCAGCACCAGAGGCCAGAAAAATTAGGCATGTACACATGCCTGAAAAATTATGTATTGTTGCAGCCGCGAAAAATTGATGTTTGTTTCCCAGGCAGAAAGTGCCCTAAAACATTGCGGCTTGAACGCTAGTTGGTGGTGGATAAGTCACGCAAGTCATCCGGCATTCAGAGATAAACTACAGAAGCGTGTGGACCAAGGCAGCACATCATATCAGGCCTTTTTTAGTCGAATGTATCGCCCACTGTCAGTCCCTTCGGGATCCATCCCTCATTCATCTTAATAAAGGTGAGGTAATCTGGACTTTTTTGACCTAGGCGACTTCTCAGTGACAATAATTCCTGCTGCACTGAAGGTCCTTTCTGACAGGACACTTGAAGCGGGGCAGGCCAGAAGTTCTATTGCAAATTGGGATAGCTCAGGCCACAGGTCAAGCCTGCACACCCAGTAGTCAAGGGGTTCATCGCGCCTCAGAGTGTCGATATCTGCAGTTAAGGCGAGTCGTTCTCTGAGGGTGGACCCCGAAGGGCTGTGGTGATGCGTAGGACTTAAAAAGCTCTGCATGTCCTCCATCAACAACACGTCTGTAAAGCGTCCTGTCCTTGCCGGCGTGGTTGTGGGAGGAGGAGGATTACTTTCACCTCTTCCCCTGTTAGATTCCCGTTGTGCTGTGACATCACCCTTATACGCTGTGTAAAGCATACTTTTTAATTTATTTTGGAACTGCTGCATCCTTTCTGACTTGCGGTAATTCGGTAACATTTCAGGCACTTTCTGCTTATACCGGGGGTCTAGCAGCGTGGCCACCCAGTACAGGTCCTTCTCCTTCAGCCTTTTTATATGAGGGTCCCTCAACAGGCACGACAGCATGAAAGACCCCATTTGCACAAGGTTGGATGCCGAGCTACTCATGTCCCGTTCCTCGTCCTCAGTGATATCACTGAAGGTCTGTTCTTCCCCCCCAGCCACGTACAACACCACGGGTACCAGATAGGTGACAACAAGCACCCTGGGATGCCTGTTGTGGTTGGTCTTCCTCCTCCTCCTCAAAGCCACATTCCTCCTCTGACTCCTCTTCCTCACAATCCTCTTCCAGCGTTGCCGCAGGTCCAGCAAGCGATGCTGATAAGGCTGTTTCTGGTGGTGATGGTGACCACAACTCTTCCTCTTCACGTTCATCTACGGCCTGATCCAGCACTCTTCGCAGGGCACGCTCCAGGAAGAAAACAAATGGTATGATGTCGCTCATGGTGCCTTCGGTGCGACTGACTAGGTTTGTCACCTCCTCAAAAGGACGCATGAGCCTACAGGCATTGCGCATGAGCGTCAATTAACATGGCAATAAAATTCCCAGCTCCGCAGAGGCTGTCCAAGCACCCCGGTCATACAAATACTCGTTAACGGCTTTTTCTTGTTGGAGCAGGCGGTCGAACATTAGGAGTGTTGAATTCCAACGTGTCGGGCTGTCGCAAATCAAGCGCCTCACTGGCATGTTGTTTCGCCGCTGGATATCTGAAAAGTGTGCCATGGCCGTGTAGGAACGCCTGAAATGGCCACACACCTTCCTGGCCTGCTTGAGGACGTCCTGTAAGCCTGGGTAATTATGCACAAAGCGTTGTACAATCAGATTCAACACATGTGCCATGCACGGCACATGTGTTAACTTGCCCAAATTCAATGCCGCCAACAAATTGCTTCCGTTGTCACACACCACTTTGCCGATCTCCAGTTGGTGCAGAGTCAGCCACTGATCCACCTGTGCGTTCAGGGCGGACAGGAGTGCTGGTCCGGTGTGACTCTCTGCTTTCAGGCAAGTCAACCCCAAGACGGCGTGACACTGCCGTATCCGGGATGTGGAATAGCCCCTGGGGAGCTGGGGGGGTGCCGCTGATGTGGAGCAAGACGCAGCAGCAGAAGAGGACTCAGCCGAGGAGGTTATGGAAGAGGATGGAGTAGGAGGAGTAGAGGAGGTGGCAGCAGGCCTGCCTGCAAGTCGTGGGGGTGTCACCAACTCCTCTGCAGAGCCACGCATTCCATGCTTGGCAGCCGTCAGCAGGTTTACCCAATGCGCAGTGTAGGTGATATACCTGCCCTGACCGTGCTTTGCAGACCAGGTATCAGTGGTCAGATAGACCCTTGCCCCAACACTGTGTGCCAGACATGCCATTACTTCCTTTTGCACAATCGAGTACAGGTTGGGGATTGCCTTTTGTGCAAAGAAATTTCGGCAGGGTACCTTCCACTGCAGTGTCCCAATAGCTACAAATTTTTGGAACGCCTCAGACTCCACCAGCTTGTATGGTAAAAGCTGGCGGGCTAAGAGTTCAGACAAGCCAGCTGTCAGACGCCGGGCAAGGGGGTGACTTTTTGACATTGGCTTCTTACGCTCAAACATGTCCTTGACAGACACCTGACTGTGGGCAGATCAGCAGGAACTGCTCAAAGCGAGAGACGGAGTGGCGGATGGTTGAGAGGGGACAAGGAGAACAGCAGTGGTTGACGTGGCTGAAGATGCTGGACCAGAAGGAGGATGGCGGCTTTGAGTTTGTGTGCTGCTTGTACTCATGTGTTGATCCCATAGGCGTTTGTGATGTGCGATCATGTGCCTTCGCGAAGCAGTGGTACCTAGGTGGGTGTTGGACTTCCCACGACTCAGTTTCTTTTGGCACAGGTTGCAAATGGCATCGCTGTTGTCAGAGGCAGACACACAAAAAAAATGCCACACTGCTGAGCTCTGCAATGACTGCATTCTCTTGGTGGCAACAGCATGCGTTGATTGGCGTGCTGTCTGCCTGACCCCGGGTGCCGATGCATGCTGTCGAACTGTGCCACTAGCTCCTTGCCACGACCTCCCCCTGCTTCCAACTCGTCTCCTCCTCCTCTCTGTCTCCCCATCTGAACTTTTCTCCTGTTGTTCTTCTCCTTTAGCGGGCACCCACATGACATCCACGGACACATAGTCATCATCAACCGCTTCACTTGTATCTGAAAACTCAGCAAAGGAAGCAGCAGCGGGTACAACATCATCATCATCACACCGTACGTCCATGTGTGTAATGCTGCCTGACTGAGACATATCACTGTTATCTACATCCTCTGGCAATAATGGTTGCACATCACTTTTTTTTAAATGTACACTACTGTTACACCAGATATGAGTTGCACTGGTGTGACACTGTGCCCTGGCAGGCCCTGAAACGCATACGTGTGATTATATTACAGTCCAAAAAGTTTTTGGTTTTTTTAAACGCAAGCTATTGTGACACCAGATATGAGTGGTTGCACTGGGCAAGTGGGCACAGTATACGCTGTGAGCCTGACACACACGCTGGCAGGCAGGCAACTGCAATTAGATTACACAGGGGGGGAAAAAAAAAAAAGCAGACTGATGTTCTAGCCCTAAAAAGGGCTTTATGGGGTGCTGTCCTTACAGCAGAGATCAGATGAGTCTTTCAGGACTGTAGTGGACACTGAATACACTAGCCTAGCTATCGATTTCCCTATTAAATCAGCAGCAGCTACACTATCCCTCCTCTCACTAAGAATGCAGCTTCCGAATGAATCTAAAATGGATGCTGTCCAGGAGGTGGGAGGGTCTGGGAGGGAGGGTCTGCTGCTGATTGGCTGGAATGTGTCTGCTGACTGTGAGGTACAGGGTCAAAGTTTACTCAATGATGACGAATAGGGGGCGGACCAAACATCGCATATGTTCGCCCGCCGCGGCAAACGCGAACAAGCTATGTTCGCCGGGAACTATTCGCCGGCGAACTTTTCGCGACATCTCTATTCTTGACACCATTTTTCTGTAGAGACCTAGTAGGGAGGTGGAGAGGGATGTAG
Organism: Bufo bufo; assembly: GCF_905171765.1. NCBI lineage: Eukaryota > Metazoa > Chordata > Amphibia > Anura > Bufonidae > Bufo > Bufo bufo. The sequence continues at coordinate 490,380,990 of NC_053390.1, read as the reverse complement.
TAGTAATGTAGATGGGAGTTGTAGCTGTCACAGTGTTACATTCTGTAAATTTCTCCCTTCCGAAGGCTGGCAGATAGACTGTTTGTAAGCAGCAGGGTTACAGTATTTTTTGGAAAGTTCTGCTCCTAGATACTCTGAGGTGTTTACTTGTCTGCAGCCAACACTAGACTCTACTGTTTCTTCCTGGAGAGGAAGGGTGGAACCAGCTCTGCCTAGCCACTCCATATACAATCTTATGGGACATGTAATACATGAAAAACGGTGACATTAACAATTAGCAACCAATCAGCTTTCCCAGAGAGAAATGAAAGGTGGAATCTGGTTGCTACCAACAACTAAGCCAGTTTTCCTTTACACCAGTTTGGTAAATCTGCCCCTTTGTGCTTGCAGTGGATTTCAAGACACTGCACATGTACAGTCGTGGCCAAAAGATTGGAGAATTACATAAATATTGGAAATTGGAAAAGTTGCTGCTTAAGTTTTTATAATAGCAATTTGCATATACTCCAGAATGTTATGAAGAGTGATCAGATGAATTTCATAGTCATTCTTTGCAATGAAAATAAATTAATCCCAAAAAAACCTTTCCACTGCATTTCATTGCTGTCATTAAAGGACCTGCTGAGATAATTTCAGTAATCGTCTTGTTAACTCAGGTGAGAATGTTGACGAGCACAAGGCTAGAGATCATTATGTCAGGCTGATTGGGTTAAAATGGCAGACTTGACATGTTAAAAGGAGGGTGATGCATGAAATCACTGTTCTTCCATTGTTAACCATGGTGACCTGCAAAGAAACGCGTGCAGCCATCATTGCGTTGCATAAAAATGGCTTCACAGGCAAGGATTTTGTGGCTACTAAGATTGCACCTCAATCAACAATTTATAGGATCATCAAGAACTTCAAGGAAAGAGGTTCAATTCTGGTCAAGAAGGCTTCAGGGCGTCCAAGAAAGTCCAGCAAGCGCCAGGATCATCTGCTAAAGAGGATTCAGCTGCGGGATCGGAGTGCCACCAGTGCTGAGCTTGCTCAGGAATGGCAGCAGGCAGGTGAGAGCGCATCTGCACGCACAGTGAGGCGAAGACTTTTGGAAGATGGCCTGGTGTCAAGAAGGCCAGCAAAGAAGCCACTTCTTTCCAAAAAAACATCAGGGACAGATTGATCTTCTGCAGAAAGTATGGTGAATGGACTGCTGAGGACTGGGGCAAAGTCATATTCTCCGATGAAGCCTCTTTCCGATTGTTTGGGGCATCTGGAAAAAAGGCTTGTCCGGAGAAGAAAAGGTGAGCGCTACCATCAGTCCTGTGTCATGCCAACAGTAAAGCATCCCGAGACCATTCATGTGTGGGGTTGCTTCTCATCCAAGGGAGTGGGCTCACTCACAATTTTGCTCAAAAACACAGCCATGAATAAAGAATGGTACCAAAACACCCTCCAACAGCAACTTCTTCCAACAATCCAACAACAGTTTGGTGAAAAACAATGCATTTTCCAGCACGATGGAGCACCGTGCCATAAGGCAAAAGTGATAACTAAGTGGCTTGGGGACCAAAACGTTGACATTTTGGGTCCATGGCCTGGAAACTCCCCAGATCTTAATCCCATTGAGAACTTGTGGTCAGTCCTCAAGAGGCGGGTGGACAAACAAAAACCCACTAATTCTGACAAACTCCAAGAAGTGATTATGAAAGAATGGGTTGCTATCAGTCAGGAATTGGCCCAGAAGTTGATTGAGAGCATGCCTAGTCGAATTGCAGAGGTCCTGAAAAAGAAGGGCCAACACTGCAAATACTGACTCTTTGCATAAATGTCATGTAATTGTCGATAAAAGCCTTTGAAACGTATGAAGTGCGTGTAATTATATTTCACTACATCACAGAAACAACTGAAACAAAGATCTAAAAGCAGTTTAGCAGCAAACTTTGTGAAAACTAATATTTTGGTCATTCTCAAAACTTTTGGCCACGACTGTAGTTTGTAAGTTTCCTCCTGGCACTTTGGTTTCTTGCCATTTACATAGGTAAATTGCACCATTGAGTGCGTGAGAAAGGAAATAAGATTTTCAGTTTGGTACAAAGGACTGATGTGCATGGTAACAAAACTTCTGTACATTGCTGCAGACTATGCTGGTGCTATATAAGCAATTTTATTTAAATAGATGTAATATTTATACAGATAATATTTCATATTTGTCTGTGGAAAATATGTTACCTATGTAATTGACATTCATATCAGAATGCTCCAATTATACATCCATGTAAGGGAAAACAAAATAACCTGTGCAAAATGTGATTTCTCCAAGAAAAAACACAATATACTCCTAGATGATGTAGTTATTATCTATATTTGTTTCCAATGTCTTTATCTAGGCTTAGCACCAGTTGGTGGAATGTGTGAAAGAGAGAGGAGCTGTAGCATAAATGAAGATATTGGCCTCGCTACAGCCTTCACCATAGCACATGAGGTGGGACACACGTGAGTGAGTTCCATGTATTACAATGTTTCCCACTGGCATAAGCTAAATCTAAAGTAGACAGCAGTCTAGTGCTTAATACACTTTTGTACACTTAATACTTTTTAATGTGCCCCACAAAACACACTTATATTCTACCCTCATTTGAACAGAGCAGTGGTTGCGCATGTTCACTGTCACTCCATTCAACTCTATGAGGCTTCCAGAGAGTCGAACACTGCACTCTTCTATTTCTTGCAGCCCCATATAGAATGGAACCCCATGACCTACCATATGGGTGTACAGGACCCCTGATCTCATGATTGGCGGGTGCACTGCCCAGTAGTTGCACTTTGGCAAGACACTTATGTTTCATCCTGTTATTATTATTATTATTATTATTATTAGTACTTAATGTATTTACAAGTTCCAAGCTTAAAGGGCATCTGTCAGCAGATTTGTACCAATGAAATGGGCTGATCTGTTACATGTGCACTTGGCAGCTGAAGGCATCTGTGTTGGTCCCATGTTCATATGTTTCGTATTGCTGAGAAAAATGAAGTTTTAATATATGCAAATGAGCCTCTAGAAGCAATGGGGATGCTGCTGTTATGCTTAGAGGCTCAGCTTTCTCTGCAACTCCTGTGTCCTTTCCACCTTGATTAACAGGTCAGGAATGATGATGTTTTCACTGCCTTGTCCTGTCAATTAAAGTGAAGAGGGCACAGAGGTTACAGAGAAAGCAGAGCCTCTAGGTCACAGTTGCAAACTATCCCAAATTTGCATGGACTGTCCCTGATTTTCAGAGACAGTCCTGGTAAATTCAGGCCGTCCCATGTGGAAAATGAGCAGGGCTAATGGGTTTCTTGTTGGAGTTGGGCATTCCCATGGGCTGGGTTTTCAATGTCCCAATTTTTACCAACCTAAATGTTGGTACATATGCTAGGTGTGTACATGAATACTGGCCACAGGGATTGAGGCTTTTATGGGTGCTCATCCCTTTGTGGCCTCTCTCCACCAGTGGACCCAGTATCTTGTAGACAAACAACTTCAGACAACACTCCAAGTTATAAAGTTTAACCCCTTAGTGACCACCCATACGTGTTTTTACGGCGGTCACTAAGGGGCCTTAGGCTGGGCCGCCGCGTTTTTACGGCGGCACAGTTTAAGCGCCGCGCGGCTCCCCCGTGCAGCGGGGAGCGCGGACCTGGCTCTCACATGAGAGCCGGGTCCCTGCTCTAACAGCCCGGAACGGCAGGAGTGCCGATCCAGGCTGTTTAACCCTTTACATGCCGGGCGCAATGGCGCCCGCTGCATGTAAAGTGGTGACAGAGGGAGCGGACTCCCTCTGTCTCCCATCAGCACCCCGAAAATGCGATCGCGGGGTGCTGATGTGCTGGGAAGCTTACCTTGCTTCCGATGAGGGCCCGAGCCTGTCTTCAGTTACTTCCAGCAGGCTGTGCCTCTCTGGCGCAGCCTGCTGGTCAATGTTCGAATTATAGAGATAATGCATTACATTTTAAAAGCAATCAAAATACTGTATATTATAGTCCCCTTGTGGGACTATTAAGTAGTAAAAAAAATAGAAAAAAAATACACATTTATTAAATAAAAAAAATTCCATAAAATAAAAAAATGCCTTTTTTTCCATTGAAAATACGCTTTTCAATAAAAAAAATTGCAAAAAAAAAATATCCCCCATATGTTTGGTATTGCCGCGTCCGTAACGACCGGGACTACATAAATATTACATAAATTATCCCCTATGGTGAACGCCGTAAAAAATAAAAAAATAAAAAAAGACAGAATTTCTAATTTATTCTTAGTTTCCACCGAAAAAAAACGTAATAACAAGCGATCAAAAAGCGGCATTTACTCCAAAATCATACCCATGAAAAGTACAAGTCGTCTTTCAAAAATCAAGCCCTCACACAATTCCATATAAAAAAATAAAAAAAAGTTATGGGTCTTGTGAAGTGGCAATGCAAAATATTTTTTTGGGTTAATAAAAGGTGTTTTATTGCAAAAAAAGTAGTAAAACGTAAACAAAATTATAAGTATTTAGTATCACTGTAATCGTACTGACCCAGAGAATAAAGATATTATGTTATTTGTACCGAAAAAATGAACGCCAAAAAATGTATAATGTAAAAACGCAGTGGCAGTATTGCTATTTTTCCCCATCTCCCTCCCAGAAAGAGTTAATAAAAGTTAATCAGAAAGTTATGTGTACCCCAAAATGGCGCCATTAAAAACTACAACTTGTCCCGTAAAAAACAAGCCCTCATAAAGCTATATAGATGAAAAAATAAAAAAGTTATAGCTCTTGGAACGAGACCATAAAAAAAAGGAAGGAAAACGCTTGGTCATAAAGTCCCAAACAGGCTTGGTCACTAAGGGGTTAACATATCTTTATTCATTCAGCAGTGAATTGTGCATCAGAAATACAGCAACATTTCGGGCCTAAAGGTTGTGCGGCAATTTTTCAAGCTGGTATAACAATTATAGTGCAGAAGAAAACAAAAATACATATCACAATATATCCATGACATAAAATATATCCATGATATCAAATAATGCAACATTGTCATTGGTGGAACAAATAGTACATAAACTAGTCAAATCCAGGATATTACTAAATACAACATAATTAATGACCATGATCATTAGTACAATAAGTACTGTGGGGATCAGTTCAAACAGTGACTTCAAGGGGCATTTAAACAATAGTCTTTTATTTTGTTCAACACAGACTTAACAAATGCTTGCTTACTTCAGCGGGTAAACACAAAGAAACACAGTTCATATGAAATGGTATAACTCACAGTCCTCTGTAGTTCCAGAGTTCCACCACCCGCTGGAGAGGGGGAAAAAGACTAGGCAACGGCAGGCTTATCCACAGCAACACAACACACAGCTTTACTCCCAGTCTGTTACACTTCCAGACTAGGAACCACACCCCCATCTCTCCTGAGATTCCTGGCTTAAATAGGCCAGCCAACATCTGGTCTGGATACGTGGGAGTAGTCATCCCACCCTGCTCTTTGACTACTCCAATGAAACCCGGCCCGGATCAGCTGCAGCTAAACTGCTTCTAGCAACTGTCAGTAACCTAGGGTTACTGACAAAACATTACCGGTTCATTTCACTGAGGCCAGGCACCTCGGTGACACGTATCTATCATCTATTATGGCACCTTGTGCCTTCTCACAGTACATATACTGATGCACACTAATCACCTGTGTTCCCATAGCGGCTAGTGTGTAGTGCAGGGTCTGTGGCAAGATGTGGATTTGTCCAATGAAGGGATAAGACTGGGTTCACACTGGCGTCACCTTTTGGCTCAGGATGCGTCCTGGGTGCATTGCGGCAAACCCGCGCGAGTAGGTACCCAATTGCAGTCAGTTGTGACTGCGATTGCGCTCCATTGTTCAGTTTTTATCGCGCGGGTGCAATGCGTTTTGCACGCGCATGATAAAAAACTGAATATGGTACCCATACCCGAACTTCTTCACTGAAGTTCAGGTTTGGGTTCAGTGTTGTGTAGATGTAATTATTTTCCCTTATAACATCGTTTTAAGGGAAAATAATAGCATTCTTTAATACAGAATGCTTAGTACAAGGTCAATTGAGGGTTAAAAAAAATTCAATTAAATTAACTAACCTCCTCCAATTGATCGCGTAGCTGCCGGTCTCCTGTTCTTTCTTCGGGACCTGTCAAAGGACCTGTGGTGATGTCACTGAGCTCATCATGTGATTGGACCATGTGATGTGACGTCACCACAGGTCCTTTAGCCGGAAGCTCATGATTAGAGTTGAGCGAACCTGAACTGTAAAGTTCGGGTTCGTACCAAACTTTAGGGTTTTCGGCACCCGGACCCGAACATTTACGTAAAGGTTCGGGTTCGGTGATTTTTATGGCGCTTTTTGAAAGGCTGCAAAGCAGCCAATCAATAAGCGTCATACTACTTGCCCCAAAAGGCCATCACAGCCATGCCTGGCTGTGATTGGCCAACTGCAGCATGTGACCCAGCCTCTATTTAAGCTGGAGTCACGTAGCTCCGCCTGTCACTCTGCTCGGATTAATGTAGGGGGAGGCTGCAGCTGCTGTGAGGGAGAGATCAGGGATAAATCTTATCAAGAACTGTTTTTCGTGCATAAGTGGGTGTCAAAATTAGGCCAGAAATACGGCTTTTTGGTTACTGTGGTGAAAAAACGCTCTAATATACTGCACATCTGGGATAAGACGTGCATAAGTGAGAGTCACATTTAGGCCAGAAATATGGCTTTTTGGTTACTGGGGTGAAAAAACCCTCTAATATATTGCACATCTGGGATTACACATGCATAAGTGAGTGTCACATTTAGGCCAGAAATACATCTTTTTGGGTACTTGGGTGAAAAAACCCTCTAATATACTACACATTTGGGATAAGACGTGCATAAGTGAGTGTCACATTTAGGCCAGAATTACGGCTTTTTGGTTACTGGGGTGAAAAAACCCTCTAATATACTACACATTTGGGATAAGACGTGCATAAGTGAGTGTCACATTTAGGCCAGAATTACGGCTTTTTGGTTATTGGGGTGAAAAAACCCTCTAATATACTGCACATCTGGGATAAGACGTGCATAAGTAACTGTCACATTTAGGCCAGAAATACATCTTTTTGCTTGCTGGGGTGAAAAAACCTTTTAATATACTGCACATCTGGGATAAGACATGCATAAGTGAGTGTCACATTTAGGCCAGAAATACGGCTTTTTGGTTACTGGGGTGAAAAAACCCTCTAATTTACTGCACATCTGGGATAAGACGTGCATAAGTGAGTGTCACATTTAGACCAGAAATAGATCTTTTTGGTTACTGGGGTGAAAAAACCCTCTAATATACTGCACATCTGGGATAAGACGTGCATAAGTGAGTGTCACATTTAGGCCACAAATACCGCTGTCATATAGAGTTAAAAAAAAAAAAAAATAGTGCAATACCCTATATCAGGGTTTTTATTTTTATATTTAATTATTTTTAACAGACTTAACCACTTTTTACTTTGCTTTGTAAATGCTAACTATGAGGCAAACATCTAATAAGGGACGCGGTCGTGGTGGTGGTGTCGGTGGAGCCTCTGGTGCAGGGAGAAGACGTGGCCATTCTGCTACAGCTACACGTCCTACTGAACCTACTACCTCAGGTCCCAGTAGCCGCCAGAATCTACAGCAATATTTGGTCGGGCCTAATGCTGTTCTAAGTATGGTAAGGCCTGAGCAAGTACAGGCGATAGTCAGTTGGGTGGCCGACAGTGGATCCAGCACGTTTACATTATCTCCCACCCAGCCTTCTGCAGAAAGCGCACAGGTTGGCGCCTGAAACCCGTGCCCATCAGTCTGTCACATCACCCCCGTGCATATCGGGGAACCTGTCTGAGCCTCAAGTCATGCAGCAGTCTCTTATGCTGTTTGAAGACTCTTCTGGCAGAGTTTCCCAAGGGCATCCACCTAGCCCTTCCCCAGGGGTGGAAGACATAGAATGCACTGACGCACAACCACTTATGTTTCCTGATGAGGACATGGGAATACCACCTCAGCACGTCTCTGATGATGACGAAACACAGGTGCCAACTGCTGCGTCTTTCTGCAGTGTGCAGACCGAAAAGGAGGTCAGGGAGGAAGACTGGGTGGATGACGATGCAGGGGACAATGAGGTCCTAGACCCCACATGGAATGAAGGTCGTGCCACTGACTTTCAGAGTTCGGAGAAAGAGGCAGTGGTGAGACCGAGCCAACAGCGTAGCAAAAGCGGGAGCAGGGTGCAAAAGCAGAGCAGCCGTCGCCAAAACAGTTCGCCTGCTACTGGCCACCGTCACCAGGGACCGAGCACACCAAAGGCAGCTTCAAGGAGTTCCCTGGCATGGCACTTCACACAATGTGCTGACGACAAGATCCGAGTGGTTTGCACGCTGTGACATCAGCGCCTGAAGCGAGGCATTAACGTTCTGAACCTTAGCACAACCTGCATGACCAGGCATCTACATGCGAGACATGGGCTGCAGTGTAGTAAGCACATTCAAAACCAAGAAAGGGCTCAGGCCCCTCCTGTTCCCTCTTCTGCTGCTGCCTCGGCCTCTTCCTTTGCCTCTGGAGGAACGTATGCACCTGCCGCCCAGCAAACAGAAGATGTGCCACCAACAACACCACCTCCGTCACCAAGAATCTCCACCATGTCACACGTAAGTGTTCAGCTCTCCATCTCACAAACCTTTGACAGAAAGCGTAAATTCCCACCTAGCCACCCTCGATCACTGGTCCTGAATGCCTGCATTTCTAAACTGCTGGCCTTTGAAATGCTGACATTCAGGCTGGTGGAGACGGACAGCTTCAACGTCGTTCCCAGCCACCACTACTTCTCCAGAAAAGCCGTGCCCTCCCTGCACAACCAAGTATCGGATAAAATCAAGTGTGCACTGCGCAACGCCATCTGTGGCAAGGTCCACCTAACCACAGATACTTGGACCAGTAAGCACGGCCAGGGACGCTATATCTCCCTAACTGCACACTAGGTAAAGGTAGTGGCGGCTGGGCCCCAGGCGGAGAGCTGTTTGGCGCACGTCCTTCCGCCGCCAAAGATCGCAGGGCATCATTCTTTGCCTCCTGTTCCCTCCTCTTCCTACTCGGCTTCCTCCTCCTCTTCTACCACCTCCTCATCCGGTCAGCGACAGACCTTCACACCAACTTCAGCACAGCCAGGGGTAAACGTCAGCAGGCTGTTCTGAAACTAATGTGTTTGGGGGACAGGCCCCACACTGTGCAGGAGTTGTGGCGGGGTATAGAACAACAGACCGACGAGTGGTGTCTGCCAGTGAGCCTCAAGCCTGGCCTAGTGGTGTGCGATAATGGGCGAAATCTCGTTGCAGCTCTGGGACTAGCCGGTTTGACGCACATCCCTTGCCTGGCGCATGTGCTGAATTTGGTGGTGCAGAAATTCATTCACAACTACCCCGACATGTCTGAGCTGCTGCATAAAGTGCGGGCCATCTGTGCACATTCTCATCCTGCCGCCTGTCGGCTCTACAGCGTAACTTTGGCCTTCCCGCTCACCGCCTCATATGCGACGTGCCCACCAGGTGGAACTCCACCTTGCACATGCTGGAGAGACTGTGCGAGCAGCAGCAGGCCATATTGGATTCGCAATGCGGAACAGAACCACTTCACCACCAATGACTGGGCCTCCATGCGCGTCCTGTGTGCCCTGTTGCGCTGTTTCGAGTACTCCATCAACATGGCCAGTGACGATGATGCCGTTATCAGCGTTACAATACCACTTCAATGTCTCCTTGAGAAAACATTTAGGGCGATGATGGAGGAGGATGTGGCCCAGGACGAGGAGGAGGAAGAGGGGTCATCTCTAACACTTTCAGGCCAGTCTTTTAGAAGTGGCTCAGAAAGAGGATTTTTGCAACAGCAGAGGCCAGGTACAAATTTGGCCAGCCAGGGCCCACTACTGGATGACGAGGAGGATGGGGATGAAGCATGTTCACAGCGGGGTGGCATCCAACGCAGCTCGGGCCCATCACTGGTGCGTGGCTGGGGGGATACAGAGGACGCAGATGATACGCCTCCCACAGAGGACAGCTTGTCCTTACCTCGGGGCAGCCTGGCACACATGAGTGACTACATGCTGCAGTGCCTGCGCAACAACTGCAGAGTTGCCCACATTTTAATGTGTTCTGACTACTGGGTGGCCACCCTGCTGGACCCCCCTCACAAAGACAATGTGCCGTCCTTAATTCCCTCACTGGAGCGTGATCGGAAGATGCGCGACTACAGGCACACGCTGGTAGACGCGCTCCTGAGAGCATTCCCGACTGACGCCGGGGGACAAGTGGAAGCACAAGGCGAAGGCAGGGGAGGAGGAAGAGGTCGCCAACGCAGCTGTGTCAACGCCAGCACCTCAGAAGGCAGGGTTAGCATGGCCGACATGTGGAAAAGCTTTGTCACCTCGCAGCAACAACCGGCCCCAACTGCTGATATGGAGTGTGTTAGCAGGAGGCAGCATTTGAACAACATGGTGGAACAGTACCTGTGCACACAACTACACGTACTGACTGATGGTTCTGCCCCATTCAACTTCTGGGTCCCCAAATTGTCCACATGGCCAGAGCTTGCCCTGTATGCCTTGGAGGTGCTGGCCTTCCCTGCAGCCAGTTTACTCTCTGAACGTGTATTTAGCACGGCAGGAGGCGTCCTTACAGACAGACGCAGCCGCCTGTCCACAGCCAATGTGGACAAACTCACGTTCATTAAAATGAACCAGGCTTGGATCCCTCAGGATTTGTCTGTACCTTGTGCAGAATAGACAGTTCTAACAGCCTCAACCATCCATCCTTGTACTCAAGTGCACTTATTCCTTTTTTTTTTTTATATGTCCCAATATTTTTGGGGATACCCCTATGTAAAAATGCAAAATAACACACATCTGTGTTATCTACCTATTCCTCCTTAGCCGCCGCTTCCACCTAGAACGCCACATGAGCAGGGCCGGACTGGGGATAAAAACCAGCCCTGGAAAAAGTTGCATACCAGCCCCACAGCATTGTGTCATTATTTACTTGTTTATAAAAGGGGAAAGCATTCATTTTAAAACACGTGTGTAAACACAAATATGAATTTTGCCCCACAATAGCTCTTTTGTAGAACCCCCATTGTTTATATTATCACAGTAGACAAGCTTTTCCCAAACAGGATGCGATAACGATATGCGATGCAATATTTTAAGGGAATTGTGCTAGAGGTCTATTTGTACTGTTATGGGGGGGGGGATCTGTGGACGACACCGCTATGGGGGGGGATCTGTGGACGACACCGCTATGGGGGGGGGATCTGTGGACGACACCGCTATGGGGGGGGGATCTGTGGACGACACCGCTATGGGGGGGGGATCTGTGGACGACACCGCTATGGGGGGGGGATCTGTGGACGACACCGCTATGGGGGGGGATCTGTGGACGACACCGCTATGGGGGGGGGGATCTGTGGACGACACCGCTATGGGGGGGGATCTGTGGACGACACCGCTATGGGGGGGGATCTGTGGACGACACCGCTATGGGGGGGGGTCTGTGGACGACACCGCTATGGGGGGGGATCTGTGGACGACACCGCTATGGGGGGGGATCTGTGGACGACACCGCTATGGGGGGGGATCTGTGGACGACACCGCTATGGGGGATCTGTGGATGACATTGGGCCATGAGGGGGGCCTGCATAAGATGCTATATGTGTGAATGATACACATATAGCATATTATGCTGGCCCCTCTCATGGCCCTATGTGTCACAGCATTACTTTATTAATGTCCCCTCATGTGTCCTAAACCACGCACATAACTGTCTTTGTATGCAAAGTCTTTCTTTACTGCTGAAACAATCGCTCTCCTATTGATATTGAAAATCACCAGCCTCTCTGTACTCAGCCTCCTACTGTCACAGCTGAGGATGGGGAAAACCCTCAGTCGTGCGGTAATCAGCAGATGGAGTGGTCGCTGCGCGGCCAGGACAACAGGATTAGGGAGCTGGTGACCTCCTAATCGCATCCCTAACCTGACCCTGACTCCTAGCTACATGAGCCGACCTTGATGGTAGGAGGGCTCATGCTCCGGAACCTAGAAGTCCCTGCTAGCCCTCAAGATGGCCCTAAACTAGGAGCTGGGTAGACAGCCCGTTCCTCCTGGACACGGAGGAACAGGAGTCTAAAGGAGCCAAGTAACACAGACAGGGGGAACATAAACAGACATATGGCAGTGACAGGTAAGTGAGCCTAGTACTACACTTACCTGCCACAGACACACAACCTGGAACCCAAGTGCTGCTGTCCACAAACACCAAAGACAGAGCACACAACACACATCACAGGAACCCATATGCTGCAATAAGAATAGACCAACAAACATCTACCACACACCATACATGAAGTAAACACACAACCTCAAACATAGAGAATCAACATTTATGACCACAAGGGTGGCCCTCAGTGGCAGATGGAAATGTGACCAGGAGAGTTCCTCCAGCTTACAACAAGGCTGGAGTACCCCCCAGACATCAGGTCTCAACTGAGGCTTTATAGCCCATGCAGCCACACCCACAAACGGACACACCCAGTGCACACACACACTAGGAAGGAGGTTAACCCTTCCAACACCAGGGAAGGGAAAACACCACTTAAAAGGGACGTGCACACAATAACATAAAACACAGTGCACACATACACACAAAACCGCATGCACAACATAGCAAGCTGCAATGGCACAGCTCAGACTGCTACGCTGCCACATACATACTGTTGCCAGCGGCAACCACAGGTGAGGCAAATACCACAGCCCTCACCTGTGATTGACAACCAAAGCAAACCGCTGACAACCGCATGCGGTTCAGGAGTCACGGTCATAGCCATGGCCGTGACACTTACCTGACACAGCCTGAACAGCCAGATGACAGCTCTGCACAAGCAGCAGCTAGCAGGCTAAATGACCTTCCGTGATGTCATGATCATGTGATCAGTCACATGTGTGGGAGGAGTCAGGCTCTGGGCAATGTCCGTGCTGGAGCCTGCTGTTGGGGGCGGGGCCGGGGGATGGCTGCTCTCTCTGTCAGTCACTCTGTGTAATATACTGCACCAGCCAAGGAGCCTCCTCACTGTCGGCACGGCTGGCCGTGCAGCAGTCAAGGCTACCGGCCTAACGGGAATTTTCTCGGTAGGCCAGTCCGGCCCTGCACGTGAGCCTACATGGCCACATCCACCCATTCACCGCCTCCTCAACCTCTTCCTCCTACATCATTCCTAATTTTTATTATTTTAAAGGTCTTTTATGTTTTTTTTTATTCATTTCCCTATCCACATTTGTTTGCAGAACAATTGTCATGCTCTTAAGCACATTTTGCTGCCTTTTGCAGCCCTCTAGCTCTTTCCATGACATTTTTACAGCCATTTTAGTGCTCAAAAGTTCGGGTCCCAATTGGCTTCAATGGGGTTCGGGTTCAAGTTCGGGTCCCGAACCCAAATTTTTTTTTCAAGTTCGGCCGAACCCGAACATCCAGGTGTCCGCTCAACTCTACTTATGATTAAAGAATTAAGAAGAGATCAGCAACTATGCGATCAAGAGGAGATGAGTTAATTTATTTTTTTAACCCTCAATTGACCTTGTACTAAGCCTTCTGTATTAAAGAATGCTATTATTTTCCCTTATAACCATGTTATAAGGGAAAATAATTACATCTACACAACACCGAACCCAAACCTGAACTTCAGTGAAGAAGTTCGGGTCTGGGTACCACATTCAGTTTTTTATCACGCGCGTACAAAACACATTGCACCCAAAACTGACTGCAATTGGGTACCTACTCGCGCGGGTTTGCCGCAATGCACCCGGGACGCATCCTGAGCCAAAACGTGACACCCGTGTGAACCCAGCCTAAGAGATGAAAAAAACTGCGGTAGTGAGGGTGCACAAAAGTAGCGATAAGTGTGGAACAATATTGTTCAGGGTAAGAGCGTATTGGGTACAAATGCGAAGGAATTGCTGTTATGTAATGTAGGTGTGGGATAATCCCATAGGTAAGTATAGGGTTAATGAGGCCATGTTCGAGATTGGCAAGAACAATCCATATGCGTATGTTAATATATAGTTAGGAGCCAGCAAAAGTGAAGAAAAGTAAAAAGGTATCACAGACTCACCATGTGTTTGAATCCACTCTTCTAATGACAGCTGCAGCATGTTTCATGCTTGTGTCATATATATAAAGGTGTGGAGGCAGCTGGGGATTCTATAAACACTTAGTAGGAGGAGCAGTAAGGTAAGCTCGCTATTAGTAGATGCAATGATGTGCCTGAAAGTGCACGCCTGCAGTGTATTCCTGCCACATGCGCCCTGATCCCGGTCATATTGAAAGTAGTAATACAGGTATCAGCTGGCGCATTTGGAAGGGCATTTCGGCCATCTTGTTTGAGGCTAGTGGGATACTGCCAGCTGTAACAGTGTTTTCCGCCTGAGATTGGGGAACCTGTTATACTGCATTATTAGCCCAAAGCCCAAACCTTTTGCTGCTATTAGTGGAATATACCAACACAGGACACTAAGTGGCAGCACTGTATTGTTATATTGAAAATGAAATGTTCAATGATGGCTATTTATGTTGATGGAATCGGGTTTGGATTGTTCTATCCAAACCCGATTAGTTTGAAAACTTTGTTTACAATATCTCCTTGGTAGTGTGCTAAAATGTATGGGCTCTGCTGAGGCCTTGAAAATCTTGCTGAAAAAAACGCGAGACTTACACTTAGGGTATGCACATAAATTACTTTCAAAATCCTAAGCTGAACTCTGCTTCATTAATCAGATTTTGAAACAGTAATGTATAACCGAAGTGTAACGTCATAAGCAAGACGAAGCAAGTCTCATGTTATTTGCAGCAAGATTTTCAAGGCCTCAGTGGAGCCCATACATTTTAGCACGCTAAATCGGGTTCGAATAGAGCAATCCAAGCCTAATCTCTATATAGCCATCAATGAACACATGACTTCCAATTGTAATCACCCACAGTGACTTAAAAAAAAAAAAAATGTCAATATAAAAGTTCAAATCACCTCTCTTTCCCCAAAATAAAAATACTTAACCAATAAAAAATAATACACATCATGGGCATCTCCTGGTCCCCACATGGCACCGCTGTTTCTCCCCATGAGCAGATGAAAACATCCGGTGTGGCAGGGTCGGTCAATGGCAGGTGATTATTGGGACGAGCCTCCCTAGCGTCACCCGTGTTTTCATCCGATACACAGGGAGAAGCAGCGGCAGCTGTGCGAGGACCAGGAGCGGCACGGGTGCTGGGGAGTAAGGTAAGTATATTGTGTGTGAGGGACCCGGGCGTATGGTGCAGCATGTCAGGGGTTGGATAACCACTTTAAACTGCAAAGCATGAAGTACCGTCTGGAGTTATTTGTCTATTGAGCCTCTAGGTGTAACGGCAATGCCCTGTTGCTCCTAGAGGCTGATTTGTATACAGTCAGGTCCATAAATATTGGGACATCGACACAATGCTAACATTTTTGGCTCTATACACCACCACAATGGATTTGAAATGAAACGAACAAGATTTGCTTTAACTACAAACTGTCAGCTTTAATTTGAGGGTATTTACATCCAAATCAGGTGAACGGTGTAGGAATTACAACAGTTTGCATATGTGCCTCCCACTTGTTAAGGGACCAAAAGTAATGGGACAGAATAATAATCATAAATCAAACTTTCACTTTTTAATACTTGGTTGCAAATCCTTTGCAGTCAATTTCAGCCTGAAGTCTGGAACGCATAGACATCACCAGACGCTGGGTTTCATCCCTGGTGATGCTCTGCCAGGCCTCTACTGCAACTGTCTTCAGTTTGCATAACATTCCACTTCTTTCCCTTAAAAAACTCTTTGGTTGCTTTTGCAGTATGCTTTGGGTCATTGTCCATCTGCACTGTGAAGCGCAGTGCAATGAGTTCTGAAGCATTTAGCTGAATTTGAGCAGATAATATTGCCCGAAACACTTCAGAATTCATCCTGCTGCTTTTGTCAGCAGTCACATCATCAATAAATACAAGAGAACCAGTTCCATTGGCAGCCATTCATGCCCATGCCATGACACTACCACCACCATGCTTCACTGATGAGGTGGTATGCTTAGGATCATGAGCACTTCCTTTCCTTCTACATACTCTTCTCTTCCCATCACTCTGGTACAAGTTGATCTTGGTCTCATCTGTCCATAGGATTTTGTTCCAGAACTGTGAAGGCTTTTTAAGATGTTGTTTGGCAAACTCTAATCTGGCCTTCCTGTTTTTGAGGCTCACCAATGGTTTACATCTTGTGGTTAACCCTCTGTATTTACTCTGGTGAAGTCTTCTCTTGATTGTTGACTTTGACACACATACACCTACCTCCTGGAGAGTGTTCTTGATCTGGCCAACTGTTGTGAAGGGTGTTTTCTTCACCAGGAAAATAATTCTTCGGTCATCCACCACAGTAGTTTTCCATGGCCTTCCGGGTCTTTTGGTGTTGCTGAGCTCACCGATGCGTTCCTTCTTTTTAAGAATGTTCCAAACAGTTGTTTTGGCCACGCCTAATGTTTTTGCTAGGTCTCTGATGGGTCGTTTTGTTTTTTCAGCCTAATGATGGCTTGTTCACTGATAGTGACAGCTCTTTGGATCTCATCTTGAGAGTTCACAGCAACAGATTCCAAATGCAAATAGTACACTTGATATGAACTCTGGACCTTTTATCTGCTCATTGTAATTGGCATAATGAGGGAATTACACACCTGGCCATGGAACAGCTGAGAAGCCAATTGTCCCATTACTTTTGGTTCCTTAACAAGTGGGAGGCACATATGCAAACTGTTGTAATTCCTACACCGTTCACCTGATTTGGATGTAAATACCCTCAAATTGAAGCTGACAGTCTGCAGTTAAAGCACATTTAGTTTGTTTCATTTCAAATCCATTGTGGTGGTGTATAGAGCCAAAAATCTTATAATTATACAGCCCTGACTGTATATTAAAACATGACTTTTCTCAGCAATGTGGGCATATATGAACATGGCACCAATACAGTTGCCTTGCAGCAAAACCCCGTGTGAGACGGTGTAGTGGATGGGAGTGGTAGTGGCCCTAATGTAGTGTTGTATTGTCACAGTGTCCCAAGTCAGACTGTCGCTCCATTGCCGTGAGAGTGATAGTACCGAATAATGAGGCCTTAGTTGATCGTAACAAAGCCCTTTTTACCAAGTGCAACATAGAACTTGAAATACATAGGTTAGGTCAGACGGCTACTGTTCTGCACTTAGATAATACTAACCTAGTGGTTGATTGGTGATCGGTGACTTAGGCTGAGTTCACATCACTGTTTAGCTTTCCGTTCTTTTGATCTGTCAGAAGAAGAGAAAAAAAACACAGGATCTTGTAAAAAATAAAAATAGCAGATCCTGACATCAGTTGTCATCCGTATGAGCCATTTCCGTCTGAGATCTGTTTTTTAGACGGAAAAAAATGTCCTGCATGCAGGACTTTTTTAGCCGTCTAAAAAAAAAGATTTCTGATGGAAATGGCTCAAAACAGATGACAATTGTGCCAAGACCCGATGCCAAGACCCGATGCAGACTGCAGAGGCACGGAGCATTAACATGATTGATAATGCTCCGTGCCTCTCTGTGATCTCTTTACTACGAAATCACAGTTGTCACTGTGATTTCATAGTAAAGAGATCACAGAGAGGCACGGAGCATTATCAGTCATGTTAATGCTCCGTGCCTCTGCAGTCTGCATCGGGTCTTGGCTGTCTTTCACGGAGCGGATGCCACGCACGCATCCGCTCATGTGAAACAGCCCTAAGTCGCACTGGTAATCCCTCACTTAGGAGCAGGGGAGAGACAACCTGTTCATCCCAGTCATGGAGGAACAGGAGTCTCTATCTGAGGCCAGGCTGCAAGGAGAGGGGAACACATACAGCTATAAGGAGATGGCAGGTAAGTGAAACCAGTAACACACTTACCTGCCACAGACACACTGACTGGAACCCGTGCACAAGTGCTGGAGTCCACACCAACATATAAGGAGGACACAGCACACACCACAAACCACACAGGAACCCAGGACACCCATAGCTGCAATAAACGTGAGACACCATAAGAACATCTATGACCACAAGGGTGGCCCTCACTGGACAGATGGAATATGAAGACCAGGAGGATAGCTCCAGCATACACCATGGCTGGAGTACCCCTCAACTTCAGGCATCCAGCAGAGGCTAAATAGCCCAAGCAGCCACACCCACACACACATATATCCAGTGTTAACAAAACACTAGGAAGGGAGTTAACCCTTCCAACACCAGACAAGGGAAGGAAGCCACTTAAAGGGGAAGTGCACACACAAGCATAGAAAGCTACACGTTGCCGCAGGCAACAACATGCGTGGCAACCATGTCACGGCAATCACCCAGAAGGCCGAGACACTGCTACCGCATGCTCTCACAGCAACACGTTGCCGCAGGTAACTGCAAGTGTGGCAACAGTGTCACAGTGTATACCATAGGCCGTGACAATACCTCTTACATCCAGTGACTTCTCTGATGTAGATATTCTCTTTCCTCTTCTTCTGTTAGACCAGACCACCATGATGACTTCTTTCAGCCGCGCCTCGTCTCTGCAGAGTTTAACAAACATACATCTTATTTTCTCAACACCCCATCCTGCCCCCCAATACTGTGTCCACTGTGTTCCACAATACTTTCTTGCAGAAACAGTCCCCCTGAAAATACTGGTACCAAACAGATAGTGCGTCAGTACAAAAACACCCCTTTGTATTGTGCGCTAGTAATAAAAAAAAACACCTTCCTTTCAGATCAGACCCCCATATAAAACCCTAAATGAGGCTCCCCAATCTCATACCAAACCCCCTTTATACCTCTATGTCAGATGCCATATAAGACCCCAGTTTTAAACCTCAGATCAGACCCCTATTAGACTTTCATGTAATACCCCGACCCAATATCAGACCTCAGAAAAGACCCCATCAAAGACCCCCATTAGACCTCCAGACCTACATATCAGACCTCAGACCAGACCCCCATATCAGACCTCCAGACCCCCATTAGACCTCCAGACTCCCACTAGATCTCCAGACCCCCATTAGACCTCTAGACCCCATTAGACCTCCATATTTGACCCCATTAGACCTCCAGACCCCCAATCAGACCCCCATTAGACCTCTAGACCCACCAGTCAGACCTTTAGACCCCCCAATCAGACCCCCATTAGACCTCCAGACCCCCAGTCAGACCTCCAATCAGACCCCCATTAGACCTCTATACCCCCAGTCAGACCTCCAGGCCCCCAATCAGACCCCCATTAGACCTCCAGACCCCAATCAGACCTCCAGACCCCCCATTAAACCACTCTAGACCCCCCAGTCAAACCTCCAGACCCACCCAGTCGGACTTCCAGACCCCCCCAGTCAAACCTCCTGACCCCTCCCCAGTCAGACTTCCAGACCCCCCATAGATCGCTGCAGACCCCCATTAGACCTCTCCAGACCCCCATTAAACCTCCATATCAGACCTCAGATCAGACTGTAAAATAATAAAGTCACTTACTTCTCCTGCCGCCACTCTCCCTGTTCTGGCTGTCTTCTCTTCTCAGGGCCCACACTTCAGTCACCTGACCTCCTGCAGCGTAAGGTCAGAGTGCGCTCTGTACGTCCTGACACTGCAGGCAGCCAGGACACAGCAGCGTGATACCCCTGATGAAGCCAGAGTAGCTGGCGAAACATGTTGGGGGGCGGAATTTAGGTTTTAATTTGCTGTACTCTATTGAGTTATGCTGCAATATGTGTGCTTGATGTAAAACACTCACTGCCATAAGGCTTATCTCACATTGGTGCTTACACCCCAGGTATGGGGGTCTAGTAGACATCAGGCACAGCAAAGTATCTTGTCTAATACAGCTGGGACGGTGGTGTGTGGTAGAGCAGTGTCAGTGCACTCCCCCCTACCTATACACGTTACTGACCTATCATTTAAAGCATCTCTGATGGGGCACAGTGTTTTTAACTCCTTAGTTAGCTCACTAAATATCTTTTCACGAGTTTTAAAGATTAATAAGTAAAAGTTATGTTTTATTAGTCTGGGACAAGAGTGTTTAGTAGCAGGTTAGGCATTAGTGGTTGTGTAATAAATAAACCCTTCCCAGATAGAGTCCTTTATAGTAAGTCTTTTGAAGCACAGCACTAAAAGTGTTTTTAAGCACAATTCTTTAAGCCAGAATTCTGGCATATTTTTATTAGTAATTCTGCCCCATTGTTTCAGCCCAGAGTGTTTCTTTAAGTTAAAGGGTTATCTAGGAATGATTAAAAATGGACACCTGCAACCTGTCCTAGTTTGTAAGCAGGACTGGTTGCCACCACTTACACCACCTGCCTAGGAGAATGAGGGGGGATGGGGTCCTCACTACACTGCTCCACAATAGATGGTAATGATGCAATCCTACCTATGATATGCCATCATGACTGACAGCCCAACAGGAAAACTCATGAATATGTAGTGTATGCAAGTGCCACAGCCTAGTGTGTAATGAGGCTCCACCCCCTCACCCTCTAGTGGAGGTAACCAGTTCTACTAACATTCTAGGACAGGTTGCTGGTGGCAATTTTGAATATTGGCTGGAGAACCCATTTAATGTACTCAAAAGGTTTTTCACAAGGCCTCCATAGTCTTATCGCCATAGTCTTAATAAAAAAAAAAGCCTCATACACAAAAGTTTCACGGGCTAAAATTTTCCATAAATAACTTACTAAACAATTGATGTCTATGTGTCTGCAACAACACTTTTTTTATATAAGGATGTCCAAAAAATACACTATTTATAGTAGTGGACCAATCAAAGCATAAATGATTGCTTAAAACACCATGACGACTGTGCTAAATTTAAAGGGGTTATCCCATGACTAATGTAAAAATGAAAATCATATATCATATAGTACACGACAACCTCTTTCTAACAAAGCAAGGACCAGCCCTGTACCTCACATGAATCCAAAGATCTCCCATTCATCGCTCTGCTAGATTTATATCAAGCTGGCTCAGGAGGCGTGTCCATGCTCTCCCTATCACAGCTCAGGAGGAAATGCAGCCATCTCAGTGAAATAAGAAAAAAACCAAAGGCAGGTGGCGCTATACAGATATTTTATTGAGTAACTCAGTGGCTATGCTAAATTTTTAATTACATGCAATTTCAAAAGAATTCAGATCCAGTGGCTGATTTGAAAATATTTTTAATGGGACAACCTCTTCAAACACTACCTTGTATACACAGCTATGGGTAGACCATCAATTTTTGATGGTGGGAGATTCAACCCCTGAGACCTTCTTTAATTTCAATGTCCCTTCATTGTTTCCACCACCACAGAGACTTCTCTCTACAGGCAGCTGTGTCTGTTACTGAGGCTCAGTGCCATGCAAGTAAATAGAACAATACATATACCAAGACAATCCAGTACCAGAGATGCCAATACAGTAGAGTTCTTCCTGTCTAAATAATAAAGGGCAAAACACATGATTGTACTGATAGAGCAATATCTAAATGTCAGCCCCACATTGATCATACATTGATATGCTATCAGTGTTTAGGTCTTGAAAATCCATTTAAAGGGATTATGCAGTTCTTTTAAACTGATGATCTATCCTCTGGATAGATCATCAGCATCTGATTGGCGGGAGTCCGACACCCGGGAACCCTGCCAATCAGCTGTTTGAGAAGGCAGCGACGCGGCCTTCTCTCGATTTCCCTCTGGCCCAGTAATGTCATGACTAGTATCACTGGCCTGGGTGGGGCTAAGCTCTGTTCGCTTGAATGGAGCATAGCTGCACCCAGGTCAGTGATACTAGTTGTGACGTCACTGGGCCTGCGGTAAACAGCAAGAAGGCCCCTGCGCCACTGCCTTTTTTAAAACATCTGATCGGCAGGGGTCCCGGGTGTCGGACCCCCGATGATCAGATGCTGATGATCTATCCAGAGGATAGGTCATCAGTTTAAAAGAATTGCAGAACCCCTTTAATGATTAATTAAAGAAAAACACTATATTTTTTGTACTTTTAGGGGAACATTTATTAAAATGATTAATATTTTAAATGTCAGTCTTCCTCTCTGCTGTCAGATGTACCACAATTATTAAGAGGCACACAAATTTTAATAATAGTTGTATATCTGCAGGCCCATGCACCAAAACTGAAATCTCTATCAGCAAGGAGCTGACATTAGATTTTAGGTATAATTCACACTAGCTTTCTGCCATTAATTATAGTAGATGTGGTAGGCGACCTGGGTTTGGCCTGCGCCACCCAGTTTTTTGAAAAGTGTTGTGCATGGAGCAAACCCCCTAAAGTCACAAATTTTTGCACCTTTTTATGTCAAATATTGCGATTTTTTTCTGATGCCAAATAACTGGCATAGGGTTTTGATAAATGTGCCCCTCATCGAGTGGTGACCAAACTGTTTATGTTCACATACTTAGATTTGGCATGAACCACGATGGCATTGGTAATGGTTGTGGATCTCAAGGTCAAGAGACAGCCAAACTCATGGCTGCTCATATTACTATGAAGACCAATCCCTTTGTATGGTCAGCCTGCAGTCGAGACTACATCACTAGTTTCTTAGAGTAAGTAACATTATCATGTTCATTTTTCCCTGTTTAATTAGATCTATCAATTAAGAACAAATTTAGTTACAGTCTTTTATTTTTATGCATCCAAAAGTTCTCTGAAACCGGAATGGTGCAAAGGTGTAAAAATGTGCTAATCCTACATAGGTTTCCCCTGAAACCATTGGTTAGCTGGCAGTGGTGAAATGCAAGTATATGCCACACTTCTGATCTGTGGAGATGGGAGGTTGGTGCTGGACCCACGACAATTTTATATATTTTTTCAATACGGACATGCCCAACCCCCTGACCATTGGTTCCTGGTATCAGAAAACCCCTTTAAAGGGACACTGTCACCTGGATTTCACTTACTGAGCTATTAACATCACCACATCAGCCTCCACAATTTACATTAAAATATACTAGTAATACAGCCCTGTGTCTTTTCATTTGTCTAAAAAATTGCTTTTCATCATATGTTAATTACCTCGATATGGAGCCCAAGGGGCTGTCCCTCCGGCCGTTGGAGCCCAGCTGCGCCCATTATCTCGGAGCCCAGCACCTCCCCACTGATAATTTATTCACTGCTCATCGACGGCGTAATGTGTTTGTTGCGTCTGAAATCTCGAGCATTTCCGGGTTGAGCGAAGCTGGCGCATGCGCACTTTGCTCTGTGAGGCTGATGCCAGGACACCACGCAGGGGGCTGACATGAGTATCCACGGTGCATGCACAAGATTTCGGGCGCAACAAACACATTTGCAGTACGCAGCCCTGCAGGGTATTGCGATGGTGAGGTCACGGTTAATAGGCAAAACGAGGCTTGCTCTTGGTTACTCACAGTTTATGAAAGACCCAGGGCAGGTGTACAGCAGTGATGGAGAGGCTGGCACAGTAGTCCTCTGGGGCACTCTCAATGTATAGGGACCAGGCTGGTGGTAGGTGAGGTGCCCTGGGTGTTACAGGTTTAATGTGCCGGTGGCAAGATCCCTTTAAGTTCGTGACGCCAGTGCCGGTAACGGTGGCACACCGATTTATAGCAGTAATAAGTGAGGAACACAGTTTGCAGTGAACCAAAACTTCCTTTTACTGGAAACAGTTAACTATTTACAGTTCTTGTTCAGTTCCATATGTCACAGCAGCAGTCACAAGCAGGCTTACATAAATGGCAGGCACAATGTTCTTGCAAGATACTCAGAGGGTTAAACACTTACAGATCAGGCCGTACTTTTCCTCAGAAATCCTGTCTGTCTTTATCCCAAGGCCCGTATGCCCTTTTGTTGGCTTTATCCTTGGTTAGGGAAACTTTCTCAGGTATATATATCCTTGCTTTCCAAATATATATTTCTGCCCTTCAGCTCTCTTGTCTGGCTGGAATACTGGCTCTGCTCTGCTCTGTTATGGGAACTTGTTTCTCAGGAGGCAAACTTTTCTCCTGGTGGGGCAACTTTTGAGCTTGCTTTACTCAGGAACCTCAGGCAGGCTAGACTGAACTCACTAGCCTCCTGGACTACACTGCCCTGCCTCCTTCCTGTCTGGGCCTAACTATATATATTAGGGGTTCCCTAGCTCCCTCTATTGTCTTGGAGGTGGAACTACACCCTAACAGGCCTGATACAGGAAATACACAGGAAAATCACATAAAACATCATATAAAATACAATGACCATATTGACCCCTGTGTAGTGCCCACAATTACCTAGTGGGACACTACATAATCCGTTGCTTTGACGTTGCCCGTCCTCGACGCAACACAAGGGGCCCTGCCCAGCTGGAAACTGCAACCTGAAAGACAAAATGAAAAACAGGCATATACCATAAACACAACTTTTGCAGTATAAATATATCAGACAGTTCCGCTGGCAAAAGAACAAGTGCGGTGAAAAGGGGCGTCGTTCTCTTCATACAGGATAGAATAGGGAACAGGGGCGCTGACCTGGTACAGCGTATCAGGAATAACCAGGATAGTCCATAATAATAAAATGCAACAATAATTTAAGTTCCTGGAGGCTCATAAGAACAAAATGAGTCCGTACCCGGGTCTTGTAGACAGTTAAACAGGGGTTTCCCGGGAGGGGCTACTCTGGCCCACAATGTAGTCTCCGAATCTCACAGGTGGGTGTCCCTTAGTAGGCCGCGTGGACCTTCTCACTGGCAAGAGACTCTTCTTGCCTTGGTTCAGGAAGGTCAGAGGAATCCCCAGGCTCTGGAACTCTTTCAGGTATACTCTGGGACAGGTCATCCTGGGGTTGAGGACTAGCAGGAACTGGAGCTGGTACCACCAAGTTCAAGCAGGGTGTGAGGAACCAATGAAGTGGCTCTTTGTCATATATCAGGTTCTCAACAGCCTGCATAGGATCAGCAGGTTGGGCTGGCAACTCGGGCTCAGGAGACTCCGGCTCAATATCCCTGCTGCAATTTCTCCTTCTATGCAGGGTTTTAAACGATTCCTATGTACAATTTGGGAGCCTTTATCTTCTCTGGAAATCTGATAAATGTGGGCCTCTGCATTAGGGATAGCAGAAATGACGTAGGGGATCCTTTCCCACTTACTGTCCAATTTACTAGTTCGGTGGTTATTTTTCAACCACACCATGTCTCCTAAAGTTAGAGGTTCCGCATAAGCAGCCAAGTCATAGTCTCTCTGCTGTCGCTTTCGGGCACTTTCCATGCGCTCCTGGACAATCTCCTTAGCATTAAGGAGGCGTCTTTGATGCTCCACCACCCAGTCTTTGGCAGTGGATTGATGACATCAGGCACCTGTACATCCAGGGAGTGGTCAGCAGGTAGCCTCCCTTGACGGCCGAACATCAGATAGAAGGGCGTGTACCCGGTGGAGCAGTGAATTGTATTGTTATATGTATACTTGAGTTGTGGCAGCTGAGTAGGCCAATTACCCCTTGTCTCAGGGGGCACTGCTCTCAACATTTCAATGAGAGTTTGATTCATCTTTTCATAGTTAGTTCATGGAAGTTTTTATTTTTTGTCACAAGTTAGTGGAATATGAGACTTTGTATGAAAAAAAAAAAAAAAAAAAAATCATCATTTTCCACTAATTTGTGACAAAAAATAAAAAATTCTAGGAACTTGCCATGCCCCTCACGGAATACCTTGGGGTGTCTTCTTTCCAAAATGGGGTCACTTGTGGGGTAGTTATACTGCCCTGGCATTCTAGGGGCCCAAATGTGTGGTAAGGAGTTTGAAATCAAATTCTGTAAAAAATGACCTGTGAAATCCGAAAGGTGCTCTTTGGAATATGGGCCCCTTTGCCCACCTAGGCTGCAAAAAAGTGTCACACATCTGGTATCTCCGTACTCAGGAGAAGTTGGGGAATGTGTTTTGGGGTGTCATTTTACATATACCCATGCTGGGTGAGAGAAATATCTTGGCAAAAGACAACTTTTCCCATTTTTTTATACAAAGTTGGCATTTGACCAAGATATTTATCTCACCCAGCATCGGTATATGTAAAATGACACCCCAAAACACATTCCTCAACTTCTCCTGAATACAGAGATACCAGATGTGTGACACTTTTTTGCAGCCTAGGTGGGCAAAGGGGCCCATATTCCAAAGAGCACCTTTCGGATTTCACTCGTCATTTTTTACAGAATTTGATTTCAAACTCCTTACCACACATTTGGGCCCCTAGAATGCCAGGGCAGTATAACTACCCCACAAGTGACCCCATTTTGGAAAGAAGTGACCCCAAGGTATTTCGTGATGGGCATAGTGAGTTCATAGAAGTTTTTATTTTTTGTCACAAGTTAGTGGAATATGAGACTTTGTAAGAAAAAAAAAAAAAAAAAAAAAATCATCATTTTCCGCTAACTTGTGACAAAAAATAAAAAGTTCTATGAACTCACTATGCCCATCAGCGAATACCTTAGGGTGTGTACTTTCCGAAATGGGGTCATTTGTGGGGTGTTTGTACTGTCTGGCCATTGTAGAACCTCAGGAAACATGACAGGTGCTCAGAAAGTCAGAGCTGCTTCAAAAAGCGGAAATTCACATTTTTGTACCATAGTTTGTAAACGCTATAACTTTTACCCAAAGCATTTTTTTTTTACCCAAACATTTTTTTTTTATCAAAGACATGTAGAACAATAAATTTAGAGCAAAATTTATATATGGATGTAGTTTTTTTTGCAAAATTTTACAACTGAAAGTGAAAAATGTCATTTTTTTGCAAAAAAATCGTTAAATTTCAATTAATAACAAAAAAAGTAAAAATGTCAGCAGCAATGAAATACCACCAAATGAAAGCTCTATTAGTGAGAAGAAAAGGAGGTAAAATTCATTTGGGTGGTAAGTTGCATGACCGAGCAATAAACGGTGAAAGTAGTGTAGGTCAGAAGTGTAAAAAGTGGCCTGGTCTTTCAGGGTGTTTAAGCACTGGGGGCTGAGGTGGTTAAGACCATATTTAACAACGACTTGAAACACTTCACCCAGGTGTTTTAAATGGTCCTCATACGTCTTGGAGTAGATAATGACGTCATCCAGGTATAGTAGTACAGTCTCTTATGGCTTAAACAACGCTCCATCAACCGCTGGAACGTCCCTGGAGCGTTACACAGTCCGAAAGGCATATAATTAAATTCAAACAGACCCATAGGCATAGTGAAAGCGGTCTTCTCCCGATCTTCTGGGGCCATGGGTACCTGCCAGTACCCACTAGTTAAGTCCAGAGTGGAGAAGTAGGCTGATGACCCCAGGGCAGTCAAGGACTCTTCAATGCGTGGTGACGGATAAGCGTCTTTATGGGTGATTTGATTGATTTTTCTATAGTCCACGCAGAACCTAATGCTGCCATCTTTTTTTCGAACAAGAACTAGGGGCGCAGCCCAGGGACTATGACTGTCCCGTATTATATTAGAGTCTTTCATTTCCTGTATCATCTCTTTCATGGTTTGATAGGTAGTAGGCGGTATGGGTCTGTATCTCTCCTTAATAGGAGGAAGAGAGCCAGTGGGTATGGTGTGTTTGATTACACTGACCTCTCCATAGTCCGTGGAGTGCTTGCTGAAGGCTTTGTGGTGCTCTTTCACCAGATTCAGGACTCCCTCTATTTGCTCCTTCAGGGTGGATTCTTTCCCCACATGAAGTTCCTCCCACCAGGTTACTGAAGAGGCGCTGGCAGGTGCGCTGCTGCTCTGTGCGGTCTGGAACGTCTCTGTGGCAGGCAGACGGATAAGATCCTGGAAGGATAACTGGAAAAGCTGAGCAACGGGGCAGTGCTCTGAGAGATTAACAGGGTGATAACCAAAATTAATCAAACGGACATGCACTTTACCTTGGGATACGGTCACCAGGCTCTTGGCTGCTCGCACGAAGGGATGATTCTCAATTTGGATAGGCTCCACTAGGGCTTGATACTCCAGGCCCTGGATCCCTAGCACAGCGCGGCACCATAAGATGATCTGGGAATTCGGTGGCAGGATTACTGGTCGGTTATCCCGGATCCGGGCAGTACAGATCTCTCCTTTTCCATTTGCAAATCTTTGCTGAGCACACAGAACACTGATAGTCTTTTGAATGACTCTTTTGGAAGCAGGTGAAGCTGAAGGTATGGATTGGTTCAATGCCTCCAGCACCTCGGAGTAGCAATTTTTAAAGACATTAGTCCCTAGGATCACAGGGTGTCCCCCTTTATCTCCCGCTTGCACCACAATCACACCTTGCTGTGGTAAGGTGGCTTCTCCCACCTGAAGGGTAGGTTCCCAGTACCCATGAACTTTCACCGGCTTGCCGTTGCTGGCAATGATATCCAGCCAGGATTCTGGTGGCTGTGTGAGGAGACTTGAATCCCAGAATTTGTCAAAGGCGGGTCGTTGGATGGTGGTGACCTGAGACCAAGTATCCAGCAAGGCTTCAAAAGGTATCCCGTTGATGCTTATATTAATCTTTGGACGAGATCCTACGTATCTAGGCATCCAACTTGGATCCTTTGGACCTACTGTTCTACCTCCCGAGGGGCGGTCCTCGGCCTCGGGGGTGGTCCGTTTAACTGCCAACACGTTGATTCAGTATGTCCATATTTTTTACAATAGTGGCAGACAGGCTGCTTGCAGTTCTTAGACCGATAATTCGGTCGTCCATCAGGTTCTTTGAAGTATACCTCTTTATATGCAGGTGGGAGGAGTCTTTGAGGTAAAGGGCTCTCGTCTTCCATTAACAATGGTCTTTCCCATTCCTCTATTTTCCTGCACACCTTTTCCAGGCTCTTAGTGAGATGGTTAACTTGCTCCATTAATGCCGCCACCACATCTGTCACTGGAGCCTGGGTGGCTTGACTGGCTCCGGACGGCCTCACATTAATAGCCTTTGACTGACAGGCCTGAGGTTCGAGGGAGGCTGTTGGCCCCGTAGGCGGGTTTTGGCCTAGGATACTGATGGCCATCTCTTTAAAGTCCAAAAATGCACAATTGGGGTGTTGGGCCGACAGCATCCTCAGCTGGCCCTTTAAGTGCTCAGTGTTTACACCCGCTATGAACTGCTTTCTCAGAGTCCGGTCCTGGTCCTCCACCTCCCGGGGGTCCACCTGGACCACAGCCCTCAGGGTCTCTTGCAGGGACAAAGCAAAATCACGGAGTGACTCACCAGGCTGTTGCTTCCTGCTGAAAAATCGCATCTTAACTTCGGACACCGTTCTGGCCTCAAACGTGGTGCCGAGGAGATCAAAGATCTGTTCCAGGCTATTCTTTTCTGAACGGGGCCATGACATGACTTCCCTGTGGGCGGCCCCTTCTAACTGTGCTAAGAGGATCTCCATTTGTTGTTCAGCGGAGATGGGATAGAGCCGGAATAGGGCCAGGATCTGGTCTCTAAAGTCCTTTAATTTATGGGCTTCCCCAGAATATCACGGGAACCAGGGGGCCCCGAAATAATATGGCATGGTCAGTGGCATCAGGTTTTATGCTGCCGCATCGGCCGCCGCCCTATTATCAGCTGCGTGCATTTCTGCAGGTATATCGGGAGCCACCTGCTCCGCTTCTACAGGTGCGGACATGGCGTGGTCTCTGGAGGCCAGTTCTGTAGTCAGACACACGCTGGCTTCGCTTGCTCAAGCGTTGCTAACGGTGAATTTGAAGTGAGTATGGCCCTTTAAGGGCGGCGGAGCAGGCCAAGATCCGAATTGGATGTGTTCTCCCCTGGATTAAGTCTCTTATGGCTAAAGAGGGACCTCCCCCCAGCTTTCCAGCAAGATCGGAATTTACCCGGTGCTTAAATATCAAGAAATCGGTGCGTACCGAAAGTTTACTTACTCCGGTGATGCGGAGGCCCGTATGCCCTATTGTTGGCTTTATCCTTGGTTAGGGAAACTCCCTCAGGTATATATATCCTTGCTTTCCAAATATATACTTCTGCCCTTCAGCTCTCTTGTCTGGCTGGAATACTGGCTCTGCTCTGCTCTGTTATGGGAACTTGTTTCTCAGGAGGCAAACTTTTCTCCTGGTGGGGCAACTTTTGAGCTTGCTTTACTCAGGAACCTCAGGCAGGCTAGACTGAACTCACTAGCCTCCTGGACTACACTGCCCTGCCTCCTTCATGTCTGGGCCTAACTATATATATTAGGGGTCCCCTAGCTCCCTCTATTGTCTTGGAGGTGGAACTACACCCTAACAGGCCTGATACAGGAAATACACAGGAAAATCACATAAAACATCATATAAAATACAATGACCATATTGACCCAGCCTTTTACAAAAATGAAGCCAATTTTTTTGCTATTTGCCCTCTCCAAATACACCAAACACCATTATTATTAAAATGTGTTATCTATCTTTAAAGGGGTTATCCAAATTCTCAAAACCCCACCCACATGTGTCGGGCCCCTCACCAGTAATATACTTACCCCGCTCCCAGTGAGGGGCCTGATACATGTGGGGGAGGGGTTGAGAAATTGGATAACCCCTTTAAGTCCTCTTTCACACGAATGATGCGGATACTGTCAGGGTCTGCTCATGGACAAACTGCATGCAAATTCAATCAGTTTTTCTACATTTGTGTTCAATGTGTGCATTTTTCCATCCAAATTGTATGCAGGTTGCATGCGTTTTTCACACGCATGAAAAAAAACTGAAGAATAAGAATCTGCATCTCCATTGCCTTCCATTTTTCATGCAAGCCCCATTCACTTCTATAGAGCCAGAGCTTCACACATGGAACATACTTCAATTTTAATGTCATTTGCAAAAATGAGGCGTGGAAAAACTTTCACTGCACACATTGTATCTAGACGGAAAACTTGCTTGTGTGAAAGAGCCCTAAAAGAAATGTAGAAAGAAAAATTTATGCTAGCAATCCTGCCTTTATTTGATCAAATATATATCAGGAATAATTAATTATGTTGCGACCCAGAAGATCAGCCATTTTCCTCCCTGCTTCTCGCAAATTGTAGACCTCTTTCCTGCACTGCTTTGTCTCCATCGACAGAACAGGTACACTAATGCCCCTTTCACACAAGTAAGTTTCCCGTACAGGTGCAATGAGTCAATTAAATGCATTGCACCCGCACTGAATCCTGACCCATTCATTTCTGGGGCTTTAGGTACATGAGTGTTGTTTAGGGTCCATTCACACGTCCGTAGTGTATTGAGGATCCGCAATACACCCGGCCGGCACCCCCGTAGAATCGCCTATTCTTGTCCGCAATTGCGGACAAGAATAGGACATGTTCAATTTTATTCGGGAGCCGAGGATCGGAAGATCGGTGCCGTGCTCCGGAAATGTGGATGCGGAGATCACATAGTACAATATTCATGCTGTCTAATCAGCACCTTGATATGCCAAACCTGTGAGGTGGGATGGATTATCTCGGCAAAGGAGAAGTGCTCATACGAGTGTATTACTGTAGTGCAGCGGCGGCATGAAGTGCACTGCGTCATAGCAACCAATGACGCCGTGCACTCCTGCTGTCAGCAGGAATCCAGGCCGGCATACCACGGACCGTTCACGGCTGCGGAACACGGCCATGTGCATTCAGCCTTAGACAGATTTGTGAACAATATTTGAGAGTAATGGGTCTTTTGTGTATGTAGAAAATATTTCAGATCTTTGAGATCAGCTTATGCAAAATGGGAGCAAAACGGAAAGTGTTGCGTTTATATTTTTGTTCAGTGTGTATATATATATATATATGTATACATATATATACAGTATATACATATAATTATTATTTTTTTGCTGTTGTTTAATGGATGGTAATGCAGTTTTCTCCCACAGTTCTGGATTGGGTGTCTGTTTGAACAATGCTCCTACACGGCAAGATTTCATTTATCCCACACAAGCTCCAGGACAAGCCTATGATGCAGATGATCAATGTCGTTTTCAGCATGGAATGAAATCCCGCCAGTGTAAATACGGGGTAGAGTCCCTTCCTATTTTGGCTTGCCAGTTAGGGAAACCAGAGTCAGATTTGACCATATGTTATTTAGACTTTAAGGCTCCATTCACACGTCCGTGGTGTGTTGCGGACCCGCAAATTGCGGATCCGCAACACACCCGCCCGGCACCCCTATAGAAATGCCTATTCTTGTCCGCAAGCTGCAAGAGATGTTCTCTCTTTTGCGGACCTGAAGATTGGGGCCGCGCTCCGCAAATGCGGATGCTGACAGCACACTGTGCGCTGTCCGCATCCATTCCGTCCCCATAGAAAATGAATGGGTCCGCACCCGTTCCGCAAAATTGCGGAACGGATGCGGACTTATTTGCGGATGTGTGAATGGAGCCTTAAACTGCTTTCCAGGAATTAAATTAATAGAATAGAACATTAATATGTCATCTGTGAGGATCCGATCTCCTGGACTCACACTTACTATAGACGTTAGCTGATACTGATACTGCTGCTTCATTCTGTCAAATACACCGCAACCAGTAATGAAGGTCAATACTAACCTCTTCTTTGCTAATAATATTATAATTATAATAATAATAATAATAATAATAATAATAATAATAATAATAATATTGAGATACATAACCAAAGTCTATTTTTTTTTTCCAGGAAGTTTGCAGTGAACTTTGGTGTTTAAGCAAAACCAGCCGTTGCATCACCAACAGCATCCCTGCTGCTGAGGGAACCATCTGCCAGACAAACACAATAGAAAAAGGGGTAAAAACAGTGCTATATTTCCTAAAATATCCCAGAAATATACCAAAACGTAATGGCTTTCCACCTTTTTCTTTTGTCTATGTAATCATGGGATATGCATAAGGGCTCAAGCACACGAACGTGTGTGCCCCGTGTGCACGCCATTTGCATATGCAGACCCTTTGACTTGAATGGGTCCACGATCCGCTAAAGAAGCATGTGGGCTGTACTGACGCACTTCCGGTCCGCAGCACTTTTGAGCTCCCTTGGCATGCAGTAACACCAATGCAGCATGCTGGCCTGAAGCTCCAGAGAGGCGCTGATTGACCTCAAGGAAGCATCTAAAGGTTGATGGTCCTGGCACTCTCCTGACTACCTGTCCTTCCTTCACCCGGTATTACAAGGATGAAGTTGTTTTTCTTCCTTTCTGTGCCTTTCTGAGGCGATCCTGGAATAAAAATCTATTTGTCATGGAGGATGACAAGAGGAATGATAGGGCAGAGAGGGAAAGTGCGACTCCCGTATTTGTACATGTGGCATGAGGGTTTTTGGTGAGTTGTCATATATATATATGACATTGTGACGAGACCAATCTCGCCACATTGCATTGGGGAAGCCTGGTTGCCCGCCTGCTTCCTTTAGACTATGTGTCACGGAACCATGAACCAGACGTACAACAAGAGATAAGTGAAAATAAGAAGGCTTTATTGAAAATAAAGCTGTAAAGCAAAAGTCCAAATGGATGGTGAAACCGAGCAGAGTCTTTGCGAAGCCAGAGGTCAGGAACCAGAAGGGTAGTCAGACGAAGCCAGGATCAGGAACCAGCAGGGTAGTCAGACGAAGCCAGGATCAGGAACCAGCAGGGTAGTCAGACGAAGCCAGGATCAGGAACCAGAAGCAGCAGCAGTCTTAGAAGCATGTGAACACAAGAGGACCAAGCAAGGAACTGAAGCCACAGACCTCCTATATATATGAGCTAGGCATCCAGCTCCTCCCAGGGGAAGGAGGAGCCGCAGGGTGGAAGGCTACAAGAAACCCAGGACCCAAGATGGCCGCCAGCACATGTCAAACGAAGGAGAGCAGCAAGCAGGTAAGACCATGACAGTACCTCCCCCTCAAGGGCCCCTCCTCCGCGGAGCACAAAACGGTTTCTGAGGGAAGCGTGCGTGGAAGGCTCGGAGCAAGGCAGGAGCATGGACATCTGCGGAGGGAACCCAGGAACGCTCCTCTGGACCATAACCACGCCAATGGACCAAAAACTGCAACCGACCGCGGACCAGGCGTGAGTCCAGGATATTGCTCACCTCATATTCCTCACGATTGCCCACTTGGACCGGACGAGGCCGAGGAACCGAGGAAGTGAAACGATTACACACCAGTGGCTTCAACAGGGAGACATGAAACACGTTGGAGATCCGCATGCCAGGAGGAAGCGCAAGGGCATAGGCTACCGGGTTTACCCTGCGAAGCACTCGGAAGGGACCAACAAAGCGAGGCGCCAGCTTGAGAGTGGGCACTCGAAGGTTGAGGTTGCGGGTGGACAACCATACACGGTCTCCGACCTGGTAGGAAGGAGCAGGCGCTCGTCTGCGATCAGCCTGGAATCTCTGGCGCTGCGCAGAGACCTCAAGGGACTTCTGGATCTGTACCCAAGAAGCACGTAGGACGGAAAGGTGATCCTCCACAGCCGGAATATCCTGGGGAGAGAATACCTCCGGTAACACGGCAGGTTGGAACCCATAATTGGCCATGAAGGGAGACGTCCCAGAGGAAGAGTTCACCGCCGTGTTCCTGGCAAACTCAGCCCAAGGCAGGAGGTCAACCCAATTGTCTTGGTGATCGGAGACATAGCAACGAAGGAATTGCTCCAAGGCCTGATTGGATCGTTCTGCGGCCCCATTGGACTGAGGGTGGTAGGCCGAGGAGAAGGAGAGATGAATCCCCAACTGGGAGCAAAAGGCGCGCCAGAACCTGGACACAAACTGACTCCCCCGATCCGACACAATCTCCTTAGGCAAACCGTGCAACCGGAAGACCTCCCTGGCAAAAATCGTGGCCAACTCTTGTGCAGAGGGTAACTTCTTGAGAGGAACACAGTGGCACATTTTGGAAAACCGATCCACAATCATGAGAATGACCGTATGGCCTCGGGATGCAGGGAGGTCCACAATGAAATCCATCCCCAGGTGTGACCATGGGCGCTCCCCGGTGGCTATGGGTTGCAGAAGGCCCAACGGAAGGTGCCGAGGGGACTTACTCTGGGCACAAACGGAGCATGCCGCTACATATGCGGCGATGTCGGAACGTAGGGAAGGCCACCAGAACAGACGTGAAACAGCCCAGGACAGCTGATTCTTTCCAGGATGCCCCGCGGTCTTGGAGTTATGGTAGGTTCGCAACAACCGAGTGTGCAACTCCTCAGGCACAAAACATCTGCCGTTGGGTCTCCCAGAGGGAGCACCAGATTGAGCCGCCAAAATCTGCTCACCCAGGGGAGAGGTCAGGCTGGTGCGAATGGCGGCCAGGATCTGATTCGGAGGTATGACCGAAGTCGGAATCGACTCCTCCCTGGACAGCTCGGAGTACTGCCGTGATAAGGCATCCGCCCTGATGTTCTTGGAACCGGGTAGGTAGGAGACCACGTAATTAAAACGTGACAAGAACAAGGCCCATCTGGCCTGACGTGGTGTCAATCTCTTGGCCTCAGAAAGGTAGGTCAGATTCTTGTGGTCCGTCAGGATGAGAACCGGAACCACCGAACCCTCGAGCAAGTGCCTCCATTCTTTAAGGGCCTGCACGATGGCCAATAACTCCCTGTCACCAATCTGATAGTTGCACTCCGCGGAAGACAGTTTCCGGGAGTAAAACCCACAAGGAAGCAGAGGACCCTCTGGTGTTCTACGCTGAGACAGAAGGGCGCCTACTCCCGTCTCAGACGCGTCCACCTCGAGGACAAAGGGCAACCCAGGGTTGGGATGCGACAGAATCGGAGCCGACACAAAGGCGGACTTTAGGGCCTCAAAAGCTCGGATGGCCTCGAGCGGCCAGACCTGGGAATTACTGCCCTTCCTGGTCAGATCCGTGAGAGGCTTGGCCAGCATGGAAAAGTCCCTGATGAACTTCCGATAATAATTGGCGAAGCCCAAAAAGCGCTGCAGGGAACGAAGACCACTGGGCTGGGGCCACTGTAAGACAGCCGAAACCTTCTCAGGATCCATGGAGAACCCCTCAGCGGAAATGATGTAACCTAAGAAGGTTACCTGGGATCGGTGAAATTCGCATTTCTCAAGCTTACCGAACAGCTTGTTCTCTCGTAACCGTTGCAACACTCGTCTGACATCCAGAATGTGGGCCTCCATGGATTCAGAATATACCAAGATGTCATCCAAATAGACTACCACACACTGCTGCAACAGGTCACGGAAAACATCGTTGATGAATTCCTGAAAGACTGCGGGCGCATTGCACAACCCAAAGGGCATAACCAAGGATTCGTAATGACCGGTCCTGGTGTTAAACGCGGTCTTCCACTCATCGCCCGCCTTGATCCTTACCAGGTTATATGCCGCCCTCAGGTCGAGTTTGGTAAAGACCGTGGCCCCTTTAAGGCGATCGAACAGCTCGGAAATCAAGGGTATCGGGTAAGCGTTCTTGATCGTGATGCGATTGAGACCCCTGTAATCGATGCAAGGCCTCAACTCACCGCCCTTCTTTTTCACAAAGAAAAATCCAGCCCCTGCCGGGGACGAAGATTTGCGAATGTGTCCGCGTGAAAGCGCCTCCCTCACGTACTCCTCCATGGCCTCATTCTCCGCTACCGACAGTGGATAGACTTTGCCACGAGGAGGAACGGCACCAGATTGTAACTCTATGGCACAATCGTATGGGCGGTGCGGAGGTAGGGCAACCGCGCGCACCTTATCGAATACATCCCGGTACTCCTCGTATTCAGGAGGCAACAGAGAGTCCGAGGAAGTACACAGCAACTTGACAGACCCATGGATGCAACTAGCCCCACACTGCGGTGACCACGAGAGGATCTCGACCGATCTCCAATCGAAAGTCGGATTATGCTTCTGGAGCCAGGGGTACCCCAAGACCACCGAGTAGTGTGGAGACGAAATAACCTGGAGGCAGACCGACTCTCTGTGAACGGCACCAATGGCTATCCCCACTGGAAGGGTCTCATGAGTCACGTGTGGCGGCAGAAGGGGTCTGCCGTCTATCGCCTCAAGAGCCAGTGGGGAACCTCGAGCCTGCAGAGGAATGGAATTGGCGGCAGCGAACACACTATCAATGAACAAACCACCAGCACCAGAGTCCACCAACGCCTGGGTCGTCACCGAGCCCCCGACCCAGGAGAGGACAACAGTGATCAGTGGTTTGTCAACACGGGAAACCGGGGACGAGGAGACTCCACCCAAGATCTGCCCCCGACAGGATCTCAGGGTACGAGCGTTTCCCGGACGGTTCGGACATGCCAACCGAAAATGCCCACCGAGACCACAGTACATGCATCGGCCCTCGCGTCTCCGGAGTGCCCTCTCCCCCTCGGACAGGCGAGCAAACCCTAGCTGCATGGGTTCACCCCCAGACAAGTCATCCCCAGGAGGCGTGGGAGGAGAGGGAGGCACGGGTGGGACAGCAAACGTAGGCACCAATCTGTTAGAAGACCTCCGCAGGTTCTCCTTAAAGGAAGGTCTCTCCCTGAGTCTGGTGTCAATCAAAATCAGGAAAGAAATAAGAGACTCGAGCTCAACTGGTAGGTCCTTAGCTGCAACCTCATCCTTCAAGGCATCCGAGAGACCATGAGAGAAAGCAGCGACCAGAGCCTCATTATTCCAGCCCACCTCTGCTGCCAGGGTACGAAACTCAATGGCGTATTCAGCTACGGATCGTGAACCCTGTCTGATGGACATAAGGAGCTTCGCAGCAGAGGCAGCACGAGCCGGCACATCGAATACCTTCCGAAGAGAAGCAACAAAACCGGAAAACTCGGCAACCACCGGATTGTTGTTCTCCCATAAAGGGCTGGCCCAGGCCAAGGCCTTGTCCGAGAGCAGCGAGATCAAGAAGCCCACCTTTGATCTCTCAGTAGGAAAGGCATGTGGCAGCAACTCGAAATAAATGCCCACCTGGTTAAGGAAACCTCGGCACTGAGTTGGCTCTCCCCCAAAGCGCTGTGGAAGAGGGGCAGAACCGATCATACCCCGAAACACCGCAGGCGCAACAACAGGTGTCGGGGTAGACTCTGGCGCAACAACCGGAGCGGCAGTAGGAGCGAGCCCAGGAGCGACAACCGACCCATCGGCAACGGGAGCGAAATGAGCCGTGCGTTCAAGCAGGGTTTGCAACGCCACAGCGAACCGACCCAACAGGTGATCCTGCTGATCAAGTCTGGCAACCAGCGTGGGTAGCGAGGATGGCCCTGTACCGTCAGAATTCATGGCTTGGTCCTAATGTCACGGAACCATGAACCAGACGTACAACAAGAGATAAGTGAAAATAAGAAGGCTTTATTGAAAATAAAGCTGTAAAGCAAAAGTCCAAATGGATGGTGAAACCGAGCAGAGTCTTTGCGAAGCCAGAGGTCAGGAACCAGAAGGGTAGTCAGACGAAGCCAGGATCAGGAACCAGCAGGGTAGTCAGACGAAGCCAGGATCAGGAACCAGCAGGGTAGTCAGACGAAGCCAGGATCAGGAACCAGAAGCAGCAGCAGTCTTAGAAGCATGTGAACACAAGAGGACCAAGCAAGGAACTGAAGCCACAGACCTCCTATATATATGAGCTAGGCATCCAGCTCCTCCCAGGGGAAGGAGGAGCCGCAGGGTGGAAGGCTACAAGAAACCCAGGACCCAAGATGGCCGCCAGCACATGTCAAACGAAGGAGAGCAGCAAGCAGGTAAGACCATGACACTATGGCCCCATGTTGAAACGCGTTATTTTCCCCTGCAAACCCAAGAGCAGAATATAAAATCAGTGATACAGTCCTAACCTCAGTATCTTGAGGAAAGTGATTTAGGGGTCATTATTTCAGAAGACTTAAAGGTAGGCAGACAATGTCATAGAGCAGCAGGAAAAAAAAACCTCGGCATTGTGACAGACTGCCTGCTGAATGATTTCAGCGGGCACTCTGTTCCGATCACCGCACGGTGGTGATCATAAATACACATAAAGCACCGGTACGTCATGTGTCCTTAAGTACCAGGGACTCATGACATATCAGTACGTCATGTGTCCCCAACAGGTTAAATCCAAGGGAATTCCCTTATGGGGTGGATGCCTTCCTTCTTAAGTGGAACTTCCCTCTGGCATATGCCTTCCCTCCATTTCAGCTAGTGTTAAAGAAAATCAGGAGTAAGATGCAAGGGTCATTCTGATTGCTCCTTTTTGGCCCAGGAGGGCATGGTTTACTCCACTCAGGACCATATCGGTCTTAGATCCTTGGATTCTTCCAGAGGTCCCAGACCTTCTGTCGTAGGGTCATATCCTTCATCCAGAAGTTTGGGGACTTCATTTAACGGCTTGGAATTTGAAAGGAACCTACTAGTCAAGAAGGGGTTTTCTCCGAGCCATTTTACTTAAAAGCAAGAAAGCAGTGACTGTCTCCATCTATCTTAGGATTTGGAAGAAGTTGATTGAGTGTTATGTTAGACCCTAAGAATTTACCCTGTTCAGTTTCAACTTCTCAGGTTTTGGAGTTCCTTCAGAGGGGATTGGATTTAGGGTAAGCTAAGAATACCTTGAAAGTCCAGATTTCTGCCCTCTCTGTCTTGTTTGATCAAAATTTGGCTCTAGACCCATGGATTATTAGGTTTTTTAAAGCAGTCAATAGGTCTGCTCCAGTAGTGGCCCCAAGACATTTCCCCTGGGACTTAAACCTCATACTTAAGGCCCTAACGCAGCCTCCATTTGAGCCGATCAATACCATATCTTTTAAACACTTAACCCTAAAATTAATTTTACTGGTTGCTTTGACATCTGCCTGTAGAATTAGTGAATCACATGTGATTTCAAAAAATCCCCCTTTTACAACTATTTTTGAGGACAGGGTTGTTATTCGTCCAGATCCCGCTTTTTTTTTCCCCAAAAGTGTCCTCAAAATTCCATGGGTCCCAGGAAATTATCCTCCCCTCATTTTGTAATAACCTCAAATCTGCTAGGGAGGTAGAATTTCACTCATTAGATGTGAGGCGATGCATGTTACAATATCTTCAGGCTACTGAAGATTGGTGGAAGTCTTCAGCTTTATTTGTCCTTTTTTCTAATTCCAACAAAGGAAATAGGGCCACTAAGAGTTACCTGGCAAGATGGGTTAGACTAGGGATTTCCCTAGCTTATCTTGAGGCAGGTTGTTCCGCTCCCCTGGTGGTGAAAGCACACTCTACCCTCTCTATCTCCACTTCCTGGGCAGAAGGGGCCTGCGCATCCATTGATCAGATATGTAAGGCTGCCACGTGCGCTTCTACCTTTTTATTCTGTAGGTTTCTTGTCCCTGAAGGAATATCCTCTCTCTGTGGTGCAGTCATGGGGTCTGGAAAATCTGACGAAGTGCTTCCCTGGTATTCCGCTCCGTATCTTGAGGATTGTGGTCCCATTCAGTTCCGCAATACAGGAACGCATGAGTCCTAACTCGAAGTGCAGAACACAATTCACATATGAGATGACACCATTTTCTCAACCTTATTGCAATGAGCGTGAAGCTGAAAAGATAACTTGATAGATGGCAAACTGTGGAACATGTTTTTTCATTCATAAGTATAAGCATGTTATCTAAAATGTGATGTTGCAAAAGTTCAAAGTGTTCTCTTCTCTAGATAGGAAATGTAAGCAAAAAAAATGAGGATACTAAAATAATTATTTGTCTACAGTGGTGTTACAAAAGGGAATGTGTCCCATTTGGGACCCGCCCTGAGGGCGTTAATGGAGCTTGGGGTACCTGGTCATCATGGGGAGAATGTAGCAGAACATGCGGAGGAGGCGTATCTTCATCAGTTCGACACTGTGATAGCCCAAGGTATGTAATAACAGTTCCACTATATAGTACAAATTAACTGTTTGTACTGTAAATGATGGAAACTATACTTAGACCAGAGACTCTACATATATAGGATTGCTTAGCTGTGAATATTCTCAATAGGAAGAATGATAAAACACCAAAGGGGGGAAAAACAAAGGAATTTCACAAGCCACAGTTCTAAGAAGAAATGCTCCAGAATGGTTATGTAGGCAATTATTTATTACTAAAACAGGCATGTTAGGAGTGCTGAAACATCCTATTTAGTGGGAGAATGATGTTATTGTTTCTCTATAGAACATCAGGTAGTGACCTTTCCAAGGATCAGACTATAGGACATTAAGGAGCCCAGGAGAAGAATCCACAAAAAACTTTCAGGTGCACAACTCCTAGGAAACCATGGATGTTGGTTGGGCCATAACTTTTTTTAAAACAACAATGGGTTTAGTAAAGCACAGGCACCCATTCTCAGGTTACAGAATCAGGAGAACATGTAGTGGGAGAATCTGCCAATTTTACTCTTACCATATCAGAAAACCCACAAATGATGCATCAGACAAACAATTGATAATAAATCAAGACTTTATTATATAAATAAATAAATAAAATACACTTAAAACAACAGAGGGACATACCTGAGAAAACACAGTAACACAAAGGTACTACATAATATTATAGCTAGTGTTGAGCGAATCAAAGTGAAACAAATTGACTTTGATCCGAATTTCAGGAAAGGTTGGCCACGGATCTGAATTTCCTTGTGCTTCAAGGTAATAATTTTTTTCCCTAAAGTGGTTGCTACATGTGTTACAAAGTGAAAGTAAGAAGCTTGGGAGTGCGATATGACCCATGATGCCATGCAGCCAGCCAATCAGCAGATAATCATCCCCTGTGATGTCACAGCCCTATAAAAGCCTCATCCCGTGCTTTTTGTTTTTAAA
Source organism: Bufo bufo (assembly GCF_905171765.1). Classification (NCBI taxonomy): domain Eukaryota; kingdom Metazoa; phylum Chordata; class Amphibia; order Anura; family Bufonidae; genus Bufo; species Bufo bufo. The sequence continues at coordinate 490,339,258 of NC_053390.1, read as the reverse complement.
AGCTTTTAATTGTAGAATTTGGATAGGGACACTGCAGGAAGAGCATAGGGAGACTACAGGGACAGTGTAATTCACCCTGTGCATCTTGTTCACCTGCTGCGCCATTCATTCTTAATCTGTTCTGTTATACATAGACTTACTTTGCATCAGACTTATTGTCCACATGCAGTCTAATATATAGGCACATTTATCTAGTTGATCTGCTGCTCCATTCATACTTTGTTACATAGTTACATCACTGATTCAGTTACTGTACACTATGGCCAACAGACAGTTGCCAGGGCCCTCAAAAGGAACGGTCAGTGGCTAAAATGTTGCTGTAACCAGCACAAGTAGCAGCAGAAGAAGGGTTGGTGGAAGCTGCAGCCGCATCAACAGGTCAGAGCTGCCACTGTCATCCAGCGGTCGTGGCAGTAATGATCTGACTGTAGTGTGCTGCCACACCAGAACACCGTGACAAATGGCCTGTTACTTCTGGCCATGTGCTGCTACCACCCACCTAATGCCTCTACTGCCATCTGCTCCTACTGTGATCTGCCACCATCTTGTGCTGTTACTGCCACTGATGTTGCCTCCACACTCTGTTGTAGGGCCATTATTGTGACTCTTCATTCCGTTGCCCCCCCCACACTATTCTGAGGCCACTATTGTGACTCTTCATTCTGTTGCCACCCCGACCACTGTGTTCTTAGGCCAATATTGTAACTCGTCATGCTGTTGCTACCCTCACCAGTCTGTTACTGCTGACGCTGTTTGGCCATGTTGACATCACCGTTTATTTTTCCGTTCTTCTAATCTGTCAGAGGAACAGAAAATTAACAAACAAAACGGGTCTTGTCGTTTAAGCATCTATAAGGATTCTGTCACATGGTCAGTATTTTGCATCAGGATTTAATCATGATTTGGAAGCCAAAAGAAGGAGTGGGTCAAAAACACAGAACAGATGCAAATATTTCCATCACGTGTTATCTTTGTTATGAACACACTCTTGTTTTTACCTTACAAATAGTGATCAAATGCTGACGGTTTGAAGGTGGATGCTCAAAATACAGGATCTGCTTTTTTGGGAGACAAACCTCCTTGAAATCTGCTAACTAGGCTCTATAGGACCATAACAAAACCAGGAGCAGAATCCCAAAAATATTTATTTTCAGGTGCAGAACTTCCAGGACAACATGGGTGCTCGTTTATCTTTTACTTTCTTTAAAGGGGTTGTCCGGGTTCAGAGCTCAATCTGGACATTCCCATAATTTCACCAAGGCAGCAGTTCATGCTCCGATGCTCTGCCTTGCCCTGCATAGGGCAAGGGCTCTTTTATTTACTATAACACACTGCCAGGCGATGGCTTCCACCCAGCAGTGAGCCTGGTGACTGATGGCCAGGCTTTAGCATTGCCCTAGCCTGTAAAATGGCTACGGCAGCGATAAAGCCCGCCCATCAGAACCGGTGACATCACCGAACACACTGCTGGGCGGAAGCTATCGCCCGGCAGTGTGTTATAGTAAATAAAAGAGCCCTTGCCCTGTGCAGGGCAAGGGAGAGCATTGTAGCATGAACTGCCCCAATGCTAAAAGTCAGGGGGGCTGCCTTGGTGAAATTATGGGCATGTCCGGGTTCAGCTCTGAACCCGGACAACCCCTTTAGAGAAAGTAAAAGATAAACGTGCACCCATGTTGTCCTGGAAGTTCTGCATCTGAAAAGCAATATTTTTGGATTCTGCTCCTGGTTTCGTTATGGTCCTATAGAGCCTAGTTAGCAGATTTCAAGCAGGTATGTCTCTCAAAGTTATACACCTCATTTCTATCAGTAATGTTGCCACTGACAAGAATATATTATTCATTATTACTTTGATAATAATAAACAATTTTCAATTTGTATTTTAGGCCAACCATTGGAGGAAAATATTGCTTAGGAGAGAGGAAAAGATACAGATCATGCAATACTGACGTAAGTATAGTAGAATAAAAATGCATATATACAAGACTGACTAATTCTAGTACATACTTTGATGATATGCATGTGTATTCTGAACATTTTATTCTGCAGTAGGTTACAAAAAATGCTCAGTTTCACATCACAGTTTTCTTTACAGCATTTGGTCACACCTTACAAATCATAATCAGGGGTGTACATAGAAATCATTGGGTCAATAGCAAGATTCTGAATTGGGCCCCTATGGGATTCCCCCTCCCACTACCCACCTGGCTTCTCCCTGCCTGCCCCTTTTCACCAACAAAGAAAAAATGTACCATTCAATCTTCTCAACTACCACCCAGCCATACATGCAGTGCAAGTCAGAATTCTTATCAGAGACTTCCCCCACCCTACAAACTTTCCATCCCCTTCCCCTCACCCACCATCATGAACTACTGCAGTCGTCATTTTTCCCCATGAACTGTGTCTGCAATCCTATAGGCCCACCCATGAACTAGTACTCTTTGGGCTACATACACATTTGCTGAAGAACTTCCAGCAAAAATAAAGGGCAAAAAATGCTACATGCAGCAGTTTTTCCATCTGGCCTGTACTCACAGAGGTTCCTGGTGCACCCTGTTAGGGCTCTTTCACACGATTCATGAATGATAATGCTGTATGCCTCTGCCTGACCTTTCTGTAACAGAATCATAGTCACATAAAGTGGTCAGTATTATTCTGTAGTAATAAGGTCACACCGAGGCACACAGCATTATCATTCATGATAATGCCGTGCGCTTCCTAAGTCCAGAACGCACGATCCCTCTCTCAGAGTGATTCCTGCAGGGGACACGCTCATGTGAAAGAGCCCTTACTGTGAATGGGATCTGGGGAGTTCATGCAGTGTTCACCATATGCAGGATCCAGCGATTCAGGTATTCTGGTGACGCTGCTGGATTACGTAAGGTCTGGACTGGTCAGTCAGGTTACAGTGCAACACGTGTTGGCAGAAGAACAGGGATGGGACAAAGTAGCTTGGTGTTCCAGGCAGATTTGGCAAATGGCGCACCCTTTGTAGAAATAATTAAAAACGACCTTACTTGCTAATAAAACAAATTTTTTAATTTTTTACAAGGTTCAGTCACAAAATACTAAAGGATTTAATCCAGTCACAACTGATGTTTCTCTACTGGAGTCGTAATTCTTTTTTTTTTTTCTCTATTCGCCCCAAACCACCATGAAAAGTTCTCCCAACTACTGCAGAGTCTCTATGGCCAGTAGCTTTGCTATAGGGAATTATGAGATAACAGTCGTATCTGGGCCTGTGGGCCCAAAGACCCCTCTGCCATATAACATGGCACCAGTATTATAAATGACACACAATACCTTGGGGCATATTACAGACTTAGCATTAGGCAAAAATCACCTGCTGTAGAACTTCCTTATACACACCACAGCTGCTGCAGAACCTCCTAAGGGTGCCTTCATACGCTGCAGAACTTTTGGCAGACAATTCTGCAGCTAAAAATCAGTCCCATTCACCTTAATGAAGCTTGCAGAAATTGAATAGAACTGATTTTCAATTACAGAATTTTCTGCCACAAAAATCTGCTGCATGTGAAGATATTCTTATACACACCTCCTCAGCTGCTACAGAACCTCGTAATGCGCACCTTCACAGCTGCTGCAGAACCTCATAATAGACACCTCCTCAGTTGATGCAGAACCTCATAATAGACACCTCCTCAGCTGCTGAAGACCCTCCTAATACATACCTCCTCAGCTGCTGCAGAACCTCCTAATACACACCTCCTCAGCTGCTGTAGAACCTAATACACACCTCCTCAGCTGCTGTAGGACCTCCTAATACACACCTCCTCAGCTGCTACAGAACATCATAATACACACCTTAGCTGCTGCAGAACATGATAATACACCTCATCTGCTGAAGAACATCATAATACACACCTCCTCAGTTGCTGCAGAACCTCATAATACACGCCTCCTCAGCTGCTACAGAATGTCATAATACACACCTCAGCTGCTGCAGAACCTCCTAATTCACACCTCAGCTGCTGCAGAACTTCATAATTCACACTTTAGCTGCTGCGGAACCTAATAATACACACCTCAGCTGCTGCAGAACCTCATAATACACACCTCCTCAGCTGCTGCAGAACCTCATAATACTCACCTCCTCAGCTGCTGCAGAACCTAATACCCACCTCCTCAGCTGCTGCAGAACCTCATAATACACACCTTCTCAGCTGCTGCAGAACCTAATACCCACCTCTTCAGCTGCGCAAAACCTCCTAATTCACACCTCAACTGCTGCAGAACCTCATAATACACACCTCCTCTGCTGCTGCAGAACCTCATAATACACATACGGAATATCCCATTTACAGTAGACTAAAGGCTATCCCATTATTTGGTGAATAAAACGTAACCTTTATTGATAAATATAAAATCAAAATATACCACATCAGGGCAACAGTTCATTCGGGTATGTGGAGGGAGGGAATGCCTGTGTGGCTGTACAGGCCTTTACAGGAGAGAGCCAGGGGCCCTCCATGGGGCTACAAGAGAGGGTATGCTCAGCGGGCCGCTGATTGGCTATTAATCACAGGTCCTGCTCCCCTTTGTGTGTTACTAGATGGACTCCATGTAGTTTAGTGAGAGCCGTCTTCTGGCTACCACGATACTGGTCCCTATTGTGCCCTGTCATACACGGTCTCAGAGGTTACCCTGTAGTAAAGCGTGGATCAGGCATTCACTTGCAGCACTATGGTGTTCAGTTATATGCGGAGAGAAACCCTAGACACCCCACCCCTTCTACACATTGAGGGGATAGCATCTTGAAAGCCATTTCACACCTAATGGCGATTATAATGGTCTCGCCCTATATTCGGCATGCACCCATCGTTCTTTCCTATCTAAATGCGGAATAGACTGGCGCATCCCGGCCTAATCATTCCGACATTGTTTCTCCAACAGACAGGTTTAGTCAGGGCACAACGGGTTATGCTAATTCAGACTCCGAACCCTAACCTATATAACCTTCCTATATCCGCCTACTGTCTAGCTGCAAATCCTAATGTTGGGGCTAGACAGGTGTCTAATCCTACCAATGGAGTAGCGAGCAGTATAGTCTACATCAATGCTGACATCGATGTTTTGCACATGCGTTCCTGAGGCCTGTGATGTACTTTATGTGCGGAGATCCCTGTGATCGGGCATCCCCATACTGCCGGGTCTCCGTGTCAGTGCTGTACCATTTAGCGCATGCGCACCATCATATATTTGCTCATTCACCCAATATTTTCTGTATCTAGCACTAGGGTAGCACCATGTGGCATATGTCAGACACAGGTCATTATTCATTATGGCTTTCTAGACTGTAATTCATTGAATAAATATGGCCATGGCTCTGTGAAGAAGAGAAATCAGATTAATAGAAATATCTTTGGAGGTATGTATTATCAATTCTAGGTACAGTATTAAGTATTCCTAATAACTGGTTGGGGGACCTAAAATTCCAAAATTAATAATGTCTCAATAGATCAGAGAATCTATATCTTGATGTGGGATTTTATATTTATTAATAAAGGTCAAGTTTTCTAAATTAAGCAATGCAGCACCTAATAATGGGATTTTGATGGCCTTTAGCCTACTGATGATTGGAAGAACCTGATAATAAACACAATATTTTACAGCCTGCCAGGCTCCATGATAGAAACCCATCAGATCTAATAGTCAGTGGGATCCGTCAGGTGTTGTTGTCCGTGATGTGCCAGATCCTGCACTACCGTGATTTTTGTTGTTGCGCACCTATGACAGAGTGGAATGGAGAAAGTCACTAGCGCAGATGTGAACCAAGCTTAATACACACCTCAGATGTTGCAGAACATAATAATAGTAACAAGATAACTACAAGTCTCACCAAGACCATGTTAGCCCTGTTTCACACTAGCGGCAGTAGTTCCGAGCAGGCTGTTTCGGCAGAGAACAGCCTGTCCAAGCTCTGTTGGGATAATGGGGCCGGCAGGCATTCCAGTAACCTCCAGCAATGCTGGATTCAGTGGATCCAGAGAGCTCTGGCAGGCTGTTCTACATAGTAACATAGTTTGTAAGGCTGAAAAACGACATCTGTCCTTCTAGTTCAGCCTGTTATCCTGCAAGTTGATCCAGAGGAAGGCAAAAACCCTGTGAGGTAGAAGCCAATTTTCCATCACAAAATTCCTCCCTGGATCAACAACCCATCTCTAATAGCTATAACCTGTAATTACACTCCAGAAATACATCCAGGCCCCTCTTGAACTCTTTTAGTGAACTCACCATCACCACCTCCTCAGGCAGAGAGTTCCATAATCTCACTGCTCTTACCGTAAAGAATCCTCTTCTATGTTCGTGTACAAACCTTCTTTCCTCAAGAGGCAGAGGATGTCCTCTCGTCACAGTCCTGGGTATAAACAGATGATGGGAGAGATCTCTGTACTGACCCCTAATATATTTATACATAGGTATTAAATCTCCCCTTTTTTTATTTTTTTTTATAAAGTGAATAACCCTAATTCTGATAATCTTTCTGGGTACTGTTGTCCACCCAATTCAGTTATTACTTTATTTGCCCTCCTCTGAACCCTCTCCAGCTCTGCTATGTCTGCCTTGTTCACAGGAGCCCAGAACTGTACACAGTACTTCATGTGTGGTCTGACTATTGATTTGTAAAGTGGTAGGACTATGTTTTCATCACAGGCATCTATGCCCCTTTTGATGCAACCCATTATTTTATTGGCCTTGGCTTCCTTGCTACCCTCCTGTTTTAGTGATTTAAATTGTCATTCCTATTTATCCACATTGTTTTTTTCTTGTTCCTTAACCTTTTATTCCCATAAGCTATGTACCTCCCACAATTAGAGTTTAGGATGCTTTTAAAAATATCTCATTTAGTGGCTGTATTTTCATTTTTGAGGACTTTGTCCCAGTTAATGAGAGAAATGGCCTCTCTTAGCTGGTCAAATTTAGGTTTTTTTTGCAGCTTGGTATTTTTGTGCCTCCTTGAAGAAACACTCTTTTGAATGACAGTTGGAAGTTAATTACTTTATGGTCACTTTATGGTTTCCCAGGTGTCCCCCAACCTGAACATCTGTTGTTCTATCAGGTCTATTGTTTGGTCCAGTATGGCCGTCCCTCTAACTGGGTCCTAAACCAGTTGGGGAAAGGTGGTTGTCTTTGGTTATTTCCAGTCTATATCTGGGTAGTTGAAGTCCACATAATAACGACCTCATTATGATTTGTCGCTTCATCTATCTTGTTTAGTAGTAGATTTTCTGTGGACTCTGGTATATTAGGTGGCTTATAACAAACTTCTATAAGTATTTTATTATTTTTGCCTCCGTTTATTTTTAACCACAGTGACTCCACATGTTCATGTTCCAGAATGTGGGCTTTAAACAGCACTTTACATAAAGGCAGACCTCTCCCCCTCTCCGTTTTGGCAATCCTTTCTAAACAGACTGTAACCCTGTATATTAACTGCCCAGTCATTGCTATTATCCAGCCATGTCTCAGTTATTCCCACTATGTCATAATCCTTCTCACCCATCACTAATTCCAGTACACCAGTTTTATTAGTCAGGCTTCTGACATTAGTATACATACAATTAAGAGGTTTATGTATATTTCTTACCCTACACCTTTCCTTATGAACTGTTCTAGTCTCTCCTTCCATTCCTCCCCCACGTCCATTACCTCACCCCAGGTCTCTATCTGCACTATCTTCCCCTCCTTTAAAGTAATGTAAAGTAGTTTAAACACTCCTCCAACCTTCTAGCATCTTCTCTCCTGAAACAGCTACACCTTCCCCTTTGGGCTTCAGCCCATCCCTATGATATAGCCTGTAGCTGACAGAGAAGTCGTCCCACTTCTCCAGAACCCAAACCCCTCCATTGAGGTCCTTGCCCTCAGCTTGCAACCTAAGTCCTCTCACTTTATCATTGGTTCAAATGTAGACCATGATCACTGAGTGTTCTCCAGCCCCTCCCAGTAATCTATCAATCCAATCTGCGATATGCTGAACTCAAGCGACAGGAAGACAACACACTGTTCGACGATTCCGGTCTTTGTGACAGATCGCCCTATCTGTTCTCCTAATAATGGAGTCTCCCACTACAGCACCTGTCTGACCTGCCCTGCTCTCCTGCTTACTGAAGCTGACATTCCCCTGACTGGCAGAGGAAGTGTCTTGCTGCAGCAGTGCTCTCCCTGAACTAACATCCCCCTCATCTGCCAACCTTGCAAACTTGTTTGCCAGAACAGCCTATTGGAACTACAGCCAGCAGTGTGAAACAATCCTTATCGCTGAAAATGAGCGGGCAATACATGGAGGGGTAAAAGAGGAGAGAACTACAACTACAAGCATGTCCTGGCTGTTATTATGGAACACAAGTTAAGATTACACGGAGAGAGTATAAGAGGAGAGGACTACAACACCCAGCATTACCAGAATGTTACTGTACAGCATCAGTGGACATTATAAGAGGAAAGAACTACAAGTCTCAGCATATCCAGACTCTTATTGTAGGGCATTAGTGAACATTACATGGAAAAGGATACAGTAGGACAGAACTACAACTCACAGTATTTCTAAGATGTTATGGGTAATCCCAGGACACCACAAACCTCTCCTCCAGGCACAGCAGAGAAGCTCTTGTCCCTCACATCCTGACATCTCACAGGTCGTTCACCACTTTTTCCTCTCCATTGTTGAGCTCTGTGTGTAATTTGGGGGGCAGGTCTTTGCACGGCGGGACCCCTTTCCTCCACACGCACCACAGCAGCTGCATGGTCTCTCTGTGCCCATTGGAGGTACGCCACTTGTCATACTAGATTTATACACCAAAATCTTGTTTAGAAAAAACCTACAGATTTGTCAAAAGTGTTTTAAGATGCATACATTTAGAAATTGGCAGAAATGATGAAAATGTATTATATGGTGCATGTGGCATGATTCATGTTGTAAACTTTTAGAGAGATTTTGCCACTGTTTAATATGTATCCATACAGTGGCGTACATAGAGAAGTAAGCGCCCCATAGCAAGAATCAAACCAGGTCCCCCACACAGGACAGAACAGTTTCTGCCTAAACCCTTTTCAATGACCGTTGGGGCATTTTTCCACTGCCTCATTTGCTAAAAGTTGTTCTTTTAGAGGGTAGAGTCCTGGCCAAGTTTTCACCCCCAGTAGAAGAGACGATAATCCCAACTTTCCTGTTCCCCTTATTGTGAAGAATAATTCGACAGGTAGTTTACTCGCCCTTCAATCACCACACTGTTAAAGTTCCGGTAACTTGTTTAATGTGTATGATCAAAAGAAGGTAAAACTGTGAATACAGACAAAGCATAGTATCAGACCATACATGCAATGCAGGAGTGTGGATTAATACAATAACGCATACATCAAAGAACAGTGATGCATAAGAATACACTATGGAGCATCTGACATAAAATGCGTCTGCAGATGAGAGAACTATAGCATCATGGCAACTACACAGATCTAGGAGCATGTGACAGGAATCTACTAACATAGATTAGCTAATACCTAACTATAAAGCTCTAACATAATGCATGTATACAACAAAATATGCATCCTACACTGCAGATATAAGTAAATGATAAGGTTTGACATACCAACGATGCTTGGATGGCGTGGATGAAGGATAGATGCATGTGGATGCGACAGTACAGTGTGAATCTAGGAAATATGGCTGCTGGAATAAAGAACAACCTGCTTCCTGATCACAGAGAGTCTACTTCCTGCAGTGTCACATGACCTCAGGACAGAACAGAAAAGAACAAAGGTGTCCACTAGGGGGAGCAGAATTCAGCAATGTAGATTAACATAATCTGGCTGTGGACAGACAGCACACTCCCCGCCTGGTATCTGTTAGAGATACCACAATTTACCAGACCACCGAAAGTTACTCTGAAGGAGATAAGAGCAAGACAAGTTCTGTTACTGGTCTAATGAACAAAGCTGAACTTCCTTCTGCGTTTACTCTCACCTCTACCTTACGGACCCTACCATCATCGTGAGGGAAGGTCTTTGTCACTCGATCCATAGGCCACTTAATCTGCTTGGTTTGGTGGTTTTTCAGAAGCACGATGTCACCCTGCTGAACATTAGGCCTGTCTGCCTGCCACTTCTTTCGTTCCTGAAGAGTAGCCAAATACTGTTTGTACCATTTGTGCCAAAAGTCTTTAGCCAGGCTCTGGACCTGTCTCCACTGTCGTTTGTAGAGGTCTTTACTATCAAATGTTTCGGACAACACTGGATAAGGTGCAATCTTTTGAGTTATTAAGGTTGCTGGAGTAAGGATTTGTGGATCTTCAGGATCTGTTGAGACTGGTATCAACGGTCTTGAGTTTACAATAGCAGTCACTTCTGCCATCAAAGTAACTAGCACCTCATGAGTAAGCCTTGAAGGTTGTTGCAAAAACATGGAGTCTAGTATCCTCTTGGTGATTCCAATCATCCTTTCCCACACTCCTCCCATGTGGGAAGCAAAAGGGGGGTTAAAAATCCAAGATACTTCTTGCCTTGAAAGAAAACTCTCTACCTTTTCATCATTGAGGTTAGAGGAGATTTTGAGTTCATGGCAAGCACCTACGAAGTTCGTTCCTCTGTCTGATCTGATTGTTTTGACTGGGCCACGAATAGCAAAGAACCTTCTCAAGGCATTTATGAAACTTGAGGCATCCATGGATTCTACAATCTCTATGTGGATGGCACGGATGCTGAGACAGGTGAAAAGAACTGCCCACCTCTTGCTGTTGGCTTTACCTCCACGGGTACGTCTGGAGCAAACCGACCAAGGACCAAATACATCCAGGCCGATGTGAGTGAATGGAGGATCTGTGCTAAGTCTGTCAGGTGGTAAGTCTGCCATTTTCTGTGTTTCACAGGTCCTTCTGAGCTTCCGGCAAATAACACATTTGAAGATAAGACTGGAAACGTTCCGCTTAGCTCCCAAAATCCAATACCCCGCTGTACGAATAGCTCCTTCTGTAATGTGTCGTCCTTGGTGCTGTGACTGGATATGGTAGTGACGGGTTATGAGGGTGGCAATGTGGTGTCGACCTGGGATAATGACTGGGCTTTTCTCATCGTGCCCAAGATCTACATTGCGTAGACGTCCACCTACTCTTAGTAGCCCATCTACATCTATGAAGGGATCTAAAGCTCTAAGCGAACTGTCATTGGGGATACTCTTTTTCTCTTGAATACAGAGGATCTCTCTAGGAAATGTTTCTCCTTGCACATTTTGGAGGACGATTATTCTGGCTTTCTTGAGGAACTCAATAAGATGCGGTCCTGTACAGAGATGCCAACCATTACAGTTTTCAGGATGTTTTTCTGCCTTTACCTTGTAAAGTTGTGTAATGTGGATGAGACGTGCGACAGCTCGTGTCAAAGTATTCCAGCTAGAGAATCTGCAAAAACGTTCAGATCCAAGTCTCTTCTCTCTATATACAGTGCTTAATGTTGTCACCTCAGGACGAATGTCTGTATCAGTCGTTGGATCAACGAGGTCAAAGGCCTCAGTCTCAGTCTTTTCGGCTGGCGAATTTGAATGAAGTAGGAATGTTGGCCCTGTAAGCCACATTGAGTCTTGTAGATGTGCTGTTGATACTGATCTGGTGGCGAGATCTGCTGGGTTATCCTTTGACGGCACGTAATGCCATTGCTTTGGGATTGAACATCTTCTTATCCTCTGAACACGATTACTGACGAACAGATAAAATCTTCTTTCCTCGTTGTAAATGTAGCCCAGAACGATTTTACTATCAGTGAAATAGCTAACAGTGTCAATGTTCAAGTCAATTTCTGTGGTAATGAATTCCGCAATGTCCACAGCAAGGACCGCTGCGCTAAGCTCCAGCCGTGGGATCGTGAATTCTGGCCGTGGAGTTAGTTTTGCCTTTCCTAAGACGAACCCAATGTGAGCTCCTCCTTGAGCATCAACAACCTTTAAGTAGGCTACTGCTGCTATTGCCTGGACAGAGGCATCTGAGAATACACAGAGCTCTTTATACTGAGCATTAGAGCAGGAAATTGATACATAAGGTCTGGATACCTCAACGTGTCTCAACTTCTGTAGGGATTCTCTCCAATCTTCCCACTGCTGTTTCTTCTCTTCAGGTAGGGGTGCATCCCAATCTTGACTATCTGCAGTGAGATTACGAAGAAGACCTTTTCCTCTAATGGTGACTGGTGCAGCTATACCTAGAGGATCATATACACTGTTCACGGTAGAGAGGACTCCCCGACGAGTGAAAGGTCTTTTCTCTTGTGATACTTGGAATGTCAAAACATCTTTTTTGAGGTCCCAGCTAATGCCAAGGCTTCTCTGAATGGGTAATGCATCAGCACTAAAATCAAGATCCCTTAAGTCACTTGCCCGATCTTCTGAAGGGAAGGCCATCATGACTTCTCTGCTGTTTAATGCTAGCTTATGTAGGTGAAGGTTGGAACATGCCAGCATCTCTCTTGTTCTCTTCAATAGGTTGATGGCTTGTGTTGCAGTTGGCACAGATTTTAGTCCGTCATCAACATAAAAGTCTCTTTCTACAAATTCTCTTGCATCTGCACCAAACTGTCTTTCTCTTTCGTATGCTGCGAGTTTGAGGCCAAAAATGGCTACTGCTGGTGAGGGGCTGTTGCCAAAAATATGCACTTTCATCCGCCATTCGATGATGTCTTCTGCTGGGTTATTATCCTTATGCCAGAAGAATCTTAAAAAGTTCCTATCTTCAGGTCTAACCAGGAAACAATGAAACATTTGGCCAATGTCGGCCACAAAGGCAATAGCATCCTTTCGAAAGCGAAGTAATACTCCTAAGAGATTGTTGTTGAGGTCTGGACCCTTCAAAAGGATGTCGTTCAGGGATATCCCACCACACTGGGCACTTGAATCAAAGACTACTCTGATTTGCAAGGGTTTCTTCGGGTGGTACACCCCGAACAGAGGTAGATACCAGCATTCTTCTTCTATGTCAAGGGGTGGCGCTACTTCACAATGGCCATTCTGTATCACTTTCTCCATGAAAGCAAAGAAATGTCTTTTCATGTCGGGCTTCTGTTTAAAGGATTTTTGAAGAGACCTGAATCGGTGCAAAACCTGTGTCTTGTTATTTGGAAGGCGTTGTCTGTGTGTTTTAAAAGGTAGCGGAGCAACCCAGCTGTTGTCTTCGTCCCTGTAGAAGCCTCTCTTCATTATCTCCAGGAAAGCAAGCTCACTGCGAGAAGGAGCCATTTTATCATCTTCTTTGGTAATTTCAAAGGCTTTGTGGCCAAGACAGTTTTCCGTACAAGAGGAATTCGAGATGGATGAGGCCTGCAGGGTCAAGGGAATGCCGGTATTGAAGCTTTCCTTCACAGCAAAGAAGTTTGGGCAAGGTGTGAACAGCGATCCCCGGCTATTATCTAAGATGTTGGTATAGAGGCTATGCACGGTGTCTGGTCTGTGGACACCACCTAGACATACATTGCCCACTATTACCCACCCTAGGTCTAATCTTTGGGCGTAAGGAGAGTCGTTTGGCCCATTAATCTGGTCTCTGACCTTGTGGATCCTAATAATATCTCTGCCTAGCAACAGGAGAATGGAGGCATTAGGATCAAGCTCAGGTATCTGAGTGGCTATTTGCCTCAGATGTGTATGATGAAGTGCAACCTCTGGGGTAGGGATCTCTGATCGAACATTTGGGATTTCATCACATTCTATCAGCGTGGGTAGTGGAACGGACACTTGTCTGTCAAGGGATTCCAACTGGAAGCCATGTACCATTCTCCCAGTAGTGTTGATCACTCCCGCACATGTCTTGAGAGAATAGGGCAATTGGTGACCTTTTGACCCAAAAAGCTCAAACAACTCTGGTCTTGCCAAAGATCTATTGCTCTGGTCATCTAAGATTGCATAAACTTTGGTAGCTCTTTCCCTATGCCCTGTAGGGTACACATTGACCAAGCAGATTTTTGAACATGACCTGCCCTGAAGATTTTCTCTACAAACTTCAGTACACATAGCTGACACATCTGCTGATAAGCTACTTTCCTGTCCCTCCCCGCCATGCTCTACCCCTGTTTCAGCTTTCACAGTCCATGGTGCGGGACCAGGATGCATAGCGGACACATGCTTATTGCTATTGCATTCTGTACAACAGATAGTCTTATCACAGTCCTTTGCAAGATGTGAAGTAGATGCACAACAATGATAACAAACATTATTTTGCTTCAGGAAGGCCTTTCTTTCAGTTAAAGCTTTTACCCTGAAGCTACGACATTCATACAAAGGATGAGGCTTGCGATGAATGGGGCAACCTTGGGTAAGATCCGCAGTCTTGGGACGGGCAGGCTCTTTCTGTGATGGTGTACCTGTAGAAGTCTCAGTCTTGTGCACTGAGACAGAGGTTCTATGAGTAGTATTCTTGTGATGGTGTTTCTCTAGTCTCCAACCATCAGAGCTTTGAGGGGACAGGATGAACCCTGGATAATTACGCATCTTTGCTTGTTGTGTGACAAAACTCACAAAGAAAGAGAATGGTGGGAAAGACACCCGGTGCAGTTCTTTATATCTGGAGCCCTGAGTCATCCACCTCTCTTGTAGGGAAATTGGCAATTTTTGAACAATGTTGCTTATACCCCTAGCTGTATCAAGAATGGCTAGACCTGGAAAGTCACCTTCTTCCTTTGCAGCTTGCAGTTCCATTAACAGGTCTCCTAACTCTCTAAGCCTGGGATGGTCTTTGCTGGAGATTTTCCCAAAGCTGTCTACTCTATTCCACAGGCAGTCCTCTATAATCTCAGGAGCCCCATAGCACTCATCAAGTCTCTGCCATGCCATCTGCAAACCCTTTCTGGAGTCATTCACATGTACAGCTTGTATGCGTTTCACTTGCTTGCATGACTCAATGCCTAACCATCTCACCAGAAGATCTATTTCTTCTTTGTAAGAGAGATTAAGATCTGTTATAGCATTTCTGAATGAAGCCCGCCAAGCCCTATAGTTTTCTGGCAGATCATCAAACTGCACAAGTCCCTTTGAAATAATTTCTCGTTTTGCCATATATCTTACCAGATCCGACGTGACTTGGTTGTGAGCTGGAGAGTCTGGGTAGCGATTAACTGGTGGTATCATTCTTGCATCTGATGAGCAAGTATAAGTTCCTTTTTCCACTGGAGGCATAGGATAGCTGTAGCAGTCAGGTGGATCTATGCAGTGGTGTGGAGTGTCAAGTCGCTTGCTGTCCATCGCAGGGTCTTCCCTGAAGATCTGACCGCTGGAGTTTCTCATTGGAGGGGCATAAAATGATAGGTCTGCAGTGAAGGGAGGGTCTTGACAAGAGGCGTTCTGCTGCTGTGAACTTGTCTGAAGTGGAAAGCGTGTGCTGCTGTGGGTACTTGTTTCCATCTTCTGAGATTGGATCAGGTTGATGGAGTATCTGTGAATGTTCTCTCACATATTCTTCAGTACGCTGTATAGCAGTTTCTTGCTTTAAGTCAAGCTGGATGTCTTGTTTGTCGCTTATGTCATCATCCGTTTCTAATGCAGCCTCTAATACTTGTGCTTTTGCAGTTGCTGCAGCTGCTGACTTTTTCAAACTGAGTACTTCTAGTGAAGCTTCTATACGTGCCTTTTCTTGCTTTATCTTTGCTTCTTCTTCTGCAAATACTATTTGTGCTTTCATGGCCTCTGCTTCGGCTCTGGCTAGCGCTGCTGCTTCAGAAGCACGAGATCGATGTGAGAGTCTGGATGAGCGTGACACTCTGGATCTGGTCTTCTGTGAAACTTCAGACATCTTTGTGTTGCTAGGTGTGGGTCTGTGTGAGACAGTAACTTCAGTCCCTCTGAAGTAGAAGCTGTGGCTGCACTGCGATGCTGTGTAGTGCTGCTGTACACGGATTAAGCGCTGATCATGCTTGCATTGCTCTATCGCATTCAAGGGCCGTCTCCGTTAAAGCCGTTGTTTTACTGTCCTGTTCCCCTTATTGTGAAGAATAATTAGACAGGTAGTTTACTCGCCCTTCAATCACCACACTGTTAAAGTTCCGGTAACTTGTTTAATGTGTATGATCAAAAGAAGGTAAAACTGTGAATACAGACAAAGCATAGTATCAGACCATACATGCAATGTAGGAGTGTGGATTAATACAATAACGCATACATCAAAGAACAGTGATGCATAAGAATACACTATGGAGCATCTGACATAAAATGCGTCTGCAGATGAGAGAACTATAGCATCATGGCAACTACACAGATCTAGGAGCATGTGACAGGAATCTACTAACATAGATTAGCTAATACCTAACTATAAAGCTCTAACATAATGCATGTATACAACAAAATATGCATCCTACACTGCAGATATAAGTAAATGATAAGGTTTGACATACCAACGATGCTTGGATGGCGTGGATGAAGGATAGATGCATGTGGATGCGACAGTACAGTGTGAATCTAGGAAATATGGCTGCTGGAATAAAGAACAACCTGCTTCCTGATCACAGAGAGTCTACTTCCTGCAGTGTCACATGACCTCAGGACAGAACAGAAAAGAACAAAGCAGTCTTAAAGGTGTCCACTAGGGGGAGCAGAATTCAGCAATGTAGATTAACATAATCTGGCTGTGGACAGACAGCACACCAACTAAGACTGGGCCCCCTCTTGCCCTTGGCCTCATAGCAGTCACATGGTCTGCCGCTATGGTGGTTACGCCCCTGTATCCATTTGATAGGTGATAAATGTTAGGTTGATGGGATCAAGCCTAGGCTCAGAAGTGGACATGCATATGCTCAGCCATTGCTCCATACAATTTCTCCTCACCATATATGTCTATAAGAAGAGGATTGGCAGGCAGAAGTCCCCTGTTCCACACATTCATCTCACATTTATCACCTATACTTGGGATAATTATAAATCATAAGGCTAGGACTACATGGCGACATTTGATACGCAACTTTTTGTCGTAGAAAAGTTGTGCAACACTTTTTGTAATGATAGCCAATGGTGTCGCACTGCAACATATAAAATGCTGTGACTACGACATGACAGTATTAAATAATCCATCTAAGTCGCATCGCAGTTGCAGCATGTGGCATGTCACAGTGCGACAATATTGACTATCATAACAAAAAATGTTGGGTGACATTGCTGCAACATAAATGTTATGCAACACATGTTGCAGTGTAGTTGTACCCTTTTTGTCGCTCAACGCATATCGCAAGTTGAAAGAAAAACTGTATGTCAATTTGCTGATTTTATTGTTTTATTTTTTATAAAATCTTTAACAAAAATGTTTCTTGACTTTTAACATTATCAGAAAACAGCAACCCAATGCACTTTCTCATTCTTTGTAAATATGAATATGTCTGATGAAAAGAACTTATTCATATAATAGGTGACTAAACAAAAGTATTTTTCAGGAGTGCCCATCAGGATCACAGGATTTTCGAGAGATGCAGTGTGCGGAATTTGACAATGTAGCATTTCGAGGAAAATATTATACTTGGAAAAGTTACAAAGGAGGTAGGTGCCTCCAGTAAGTGTATGAGGCTGTCCATTGCGCCAATGAAAAGCACTTGTTCTGGTAAAAGTTTCAGATGACAGTTTTTCTCATGGATCTCAAAACTAAGGGGGTCATTTACCAAGACCAGCGTTTTAGACGCCCCTTAATAACCCATGTATCTGGCAGTGGATCTGCTGAAGTTATGTAGAAGTGCCAGTCTGTACATAACTTTGGCGTCTCCAGTGCCAGTATACATGTAAGACAGCTTCTTTCCTGGCTTACATATTGACCATTTTCTATGCCTAAAACAGGTGTAGAAAATGATGAATGAGACTGGCCTACTGGCCTGTTTCCTTCCTCACCCACTTTTTTAGATCTGGCATGTGCAGGGAAAGTCACAGATTGCAGTGCAATCAACCCTTGTGCCGCAATCTTCTTCAGAGATATGCCTGATATACAGTAGGCATATTTCTGATCGTAAATGACCCCTTAAGTGTGTTAAAATGTGTTCCTTACAATTTGTTTATATTTGGTACATGTTATGAGCAACATTTTGAGCATATGTGATTTACCATTGCTTATTTTGCAGCTCTGTTACCTGGATTGTCACCATGGAAATCAGACCCTGTCCATGAGGGAGGCAGCTCATAATCTAATTTACCCATCTCAACACACTGTAGGGTGTATTTCATAGGAAGTCAAGTATGCTAGTAGTATGAGTTTGGATGTATGGGGGGTAACCAGAGAAACCTGGTGAACATCCAAGCAAACTCAGGAAGAATTTACAAACTCCGTACTATCGCTGTTAACATTCACATTCATTCATAACTAATTAAATTATCCACCCCCCTTAGAAAATAAAAAGAATGGTTTTATGCTCATTAACTATGCATCTCCCCTCACCAGCCAGATTTCACACCACCTCCTCTCTATCTGCCTTACTAGGAAATTCCAGATTTAGCTAAAATGCTCAGCTCAGCACATTCCTAGAGTTCAGAGGTGCAAAGGGGATATGAGGCCAGCAACAAAGATTAATGCTCAACAGATGCAGCAAGATGTCTCCAGAGATCAGTGTATTTGGAGGCCAATTTCCATTAGCGTTCCTCACATTTATATGAATGTATCTGTATCAGAATATATATGATTTTAACATAACGTTAATCTTTAATGAATTGACTTACAACAAATAGTAAATGTATAGCCAAGTACATATCAAATTCTTGTCACTATAGAACACAGCAGGACCTGGAACGAACGTCGGAAGGCGTTCCTCCCCAACAGTCGCCTGCTCGCTAGCAGATTAGATAGCTGCTATTACATGCAGCGATCTCCTTCTCAGTATAGGGAGGAGCGATCATTATCCCATTATGTGATTAGACACTACAATCTCCCACTTGCAAACGATAATTTTTAAACCTGTATAGAGATTTGGATTGCCCAATAAATGAGAGTTTGCTTGTTCATCAGGTAATCAGTGGCAGTATTACACTGCCAGATTATAGCTAACGAACATTACTTCGAATGCTGTTTAGCATTCATCTGACAGAAAATCTGCCATTCTAACACATGCTTTAGGCCTCTTTCACACGAATGATACGGATTGGCTCAGGATACGTTAAGGGTTCAGGATGCGTTCAGGGAAACTCGCACCATTTTGCAAGCAAGTTCGTTCAGTTTTGTCTGCGATTGCGTTCAGCTGTTTTTTCTGCGCTGGTGCAATGTGTTTTGATGCTTTTTCCATAGGGCCAGGGCTGCGTGAAAAACGCTGAATATAGACCATGCTGCGTCTTTCATAAAATGCAAAACTGATGCGTGAAAAAAACACAGACTCATGTACACAGACGCATTGAAATGAATGGGTCAGGATTCAGTGCGGGTGCGTTCACGTCATGCATTGCACCCACGCGGAAAACTCGCTCGTGTGAAAGAGGCCTTACTCATCTGTCCAGTATCAACACTGTCTCTTTTACTTGTAAATTCTGTTTATTTAGAAATGTTTAAACATGATCAAATCAATACAAAACCAACATATTGCTTGAATACAGGAAACCAATAATCATAGTATCAGCACTTGAGTTTAGAGCACTCAAATTGAGTAATAGGGTTAGTATTAAATTAAAAATCATTAGCTACATTAACCCAGTATTGATGAACAAAATATATTCTAAAACAAAGGAACAAAGGGGAGCCAAGATAAGGTGGAAGAGAAGTATATAATAACTATAAATATTACAGAAATTGTGTAATTTTATTAGCGTTACGATACAGAGTCAATCTGTTCTAAATTCTTTGATATTTATCCAAGTCATTTTACACAGTCCATCTGGTCTTCTCAAAGCTTTGTATTCTCCATACTTCCAAGTACCAATTCTTTAACGTTGGCGTATCTTTCTCCAGCCACCTTCTGAGGATTAAAGGGGTTCTCCAGGCTTTTAATATTGATGACCTATCCTCAGGATAGGTCATGAATATCAGATCAGCGGGGGTCTGACACAAAACCGTCCCAATCATTTCAATGGGATTGATCGTTCCCATACACTTGTATAGGAGCGATCCGTCCCATTGAAATTAATGGGACGGTTTGGGTGTAATTACACCTGCTCACCGCTGCAGAGGCGACGGCGAGAAGGTAAACAATGAAGAGAAGGCAGCGCTGGCACATATGTCCCTATCCCCTCTCCGAATCTCCAACAGAAATGAGAAATTTCTGGGTTGATTCTATGTAGAAAAGCAGGTGTTTTGTACCATCTGGTGGATAGTTTGAAAGTTAAAACCGATGGAATTCGAATGGGCATATTTCAGGATATGGTCAATTTGGTTTTCATGTGTCTAATTCTTTTGCCTAATTATCTGCAAAAGAAGGTGTTGACGTGTCCATATTTACTCATTCATAACACTTAGATAGCAACCTCTTTGTTGTGGAACGAGAGCAGAGAAAAGATTTGGTTCCTATGTAATGGAGAAGTCCAGATTTTTTTGCTTTTCGGGGATAGAGGCATCTTTATCTAGAACTTTTAGTTCTTCTAGCAGTAGAATTTTTTTTTCTTAAATAAGGCTTTCAGAGGAGCAATGCCTAATTGTTTGAATCCAAAACCCTTTTGGAGTACTAGATATTTGCTGGGGATAACACATAATAATGACGTCTCAAGGCCTACGTTGGGGGTTTTCTTGAGAGCATGCATTTTTTTTTATGAGCGTTTATTTTTAACCCATTTGAGCCTATCTTGATAAGAAGGTCCATAACAAGGTAATTAAATCACCTTCCAGAGAGTGCAGAGTTTCCTTGCTGGAGTTATTCCCCGCTCAAGCAGTCTAGTTACAATTGTGGCATTATACTGTAATAATGCTCTAATCAGGGTGTAGTATGCTATCCTATTATGTTTTTTTGCCAGATATACTTCAATATTAGCTTTTTATATTGCCTAAAAAAAATCTTGAGGTACTTCTATGGGAAGTATCTGAAATAAATATAGTATTTTAGGTAGGATTGACATTTTATGTGGGTCTCACTCATGGAAGTCTTTTTCTATGTTTTTCAGAGAGGTAGATGGTTCTGGGATTGATTTTAGTGGGTTTGACACTACAAACAACGTATCGTCTGTATAAGCTGCTATCTTGTGTTTTTTTTTTTTTTTGAGTGGAGAGCCCCTTAATGTTGGCATTATTTCTTATCTTAGTCAAAAAAGGCTCCAATGATAGGACAAAAAGAAGGGGGGATAAATGGTATCCCTGCCGAGTTCTGTTATAACTGTTAAATGGGTTTGAAAGAAGGCCATTCACTTTGACTAGTGCAGATGGATAGGAATAGAATGCCATGGTTTTATCTATAAACTGGGATGAAAAAATTTAATTTTTGTAAAACAGTTTTTAGATAGGTCCAATTCAATCTATCAAATGCCTTTTTGGCACCAGAGGAAATGTAAATTAAAGGGATCTCTATTAGCTTAGCATACTGTTCTATTTGGAGTACTTTCATCGTATTATCCTTAGCCTCTCTATAGTGTATGAATCACACCTGGTCTTTATGAACAAGATAGCGCATAAGTGATTGGAGTCAAGCCGCCAATAGTTTAGCAAAGATTTTAAGATCATTTTTAGGTAAAGATATCTACCTATAGTTGGCGCATAATCTACTATCTTTACACCGTGATATGTGCCAGCAACGACTCTTATCTGAAATGAGTATCTGACAAGATCGTATTTAAATATGAAATTAAGTGAGTGTCACGAGTAGGAGGTCCCAGGAGAGACTACCGCGTCGTCAAGCAATAAACAAACGGAAATCAGGTACAGACACACAAGAGTTTATGGCACAAACAAAAAACAGGGAAGGCAGCACAGACAAAACATGAGCTCTATGTGCCGTCAGCACAGTGGGAGAAAACCCCCACTGCGCCACTGTCTAGTAATACTCCAGAGGGGCGTGACTAAGCAACTCCTGGTATTCACTAGGGCCCCAGAAGGTAGGGTTAGGCTTTGCCGCAGGAAGTTGCCAGAGTCCACTCTGGAGCGTGAACTAGACAGTGACAGCAGGAACGAATGGACAACAGGTACCAGAAGGTACCGACGGCACATAGGCAAACATAACAGACAGGCAAATACAAAACAGGGCAACTAATAACACAAGCAGAAATACATAGCAAGGAAACAGGAGTGACAATGAGCAGAGAAGGACTAGCTCCACCAGTGGTAAACTGCGTGGCCTTGCGCATAGCACTCTGCAGCTAGGCGTGCTGCAGCAAGGGCTTGCTGAACAGAGACATATGAATAAAACAAAAGGTAACTAAAAATACAAGCAGGAGTTCAAGCAAGGGAGCAGGAGTGGCAATGAGCAGAGAAGGATTTGCTCCACCAGTAGTAAACTGCATGGCTTTGCGCATACCACTCTGCTGCAAAGAAAGGTGCGGCAAGGGCTTGCTGAACAGAGACATATGAATACACACAAGGTAACTAAAACATAACTGGCAGAACAGATAACAGAAAGACAGGAAAGAGGACGTCAATGAACAAGTAGGGAAACCCACAGAGCACAGACAGACAGACATGGATCCCATGGGTCAGCAGCATGGGAGAGAGAGTACAAACAGGAGCAGGACAAGACAACACACACCAGGAGAGCTGACACAGAACTGAGGAAACCTCAGCCTTATATACAGGTTCCATGGGTGCAGCAGAGAGGCCACACCCATGGAGCAGACAGAGAGGATTAACTCCTAATAGACACACAGGGGAGTTAACCCATAAAGAACCACAAATGACACACAGGAACGGAGCTGCAGCGAGAGCATAGACAGAAGGTCACAGCCAGAGGTAATGACTGTGACAGTGAGGAAAGAGAAATTGTTCATAGTAACTGATCTCAAAACTGTCTGGCCCCGGACTTTTATCATTCGCTATGGAGTCAACGGTCTTATTAATCTCATCTACCTTAAAGGGTTTATTACGGAGATCTATTTGTTTTACAGAAAGGCTGGGTATGTTTACTTTTTCTAAATAGCCATCTATCCATTTCTTCAAGAGAGCCTCATCAAGATCTTCGAGCTTCAAATTATGTAGCCTGGAATAGAGTTTTTGAAAGTGTTAGCAATCTGTTTAGATTCGAATACTTCTCTCTGCGTCTCTGTTTTAATTTTAGCAATGAAGGATTTGGCTCTCACTTTACCTACTACATTGGCCAACATTTTGCCGCATTTATTCAGTCTCTGAGACTGAATATTAAAGGGAATCTTTCACTAGCATATTAGCAAATTTTTTTTTTTATGAATCCATGTGTAATAAAGTACCTTATTTCCATATGTCTTGTTCTTTTTATTGTGAGTCTTGTCATTTCTTCAAAAAAACGCTTCTTATGACATTCAAATGAAGCTGTAAGGAGCCCAGAGGGGCGTTATTCTTTCTCCACGGTGCCCAGGAACGCCCCTCTGAAGTGCCGTGCCTTACGAAATTTGAAAACGAAGAACTCCTCCAAGTTCAGCTAAATCGCCTCCCAGAGGCGCGGCTAAGTGCTCACCCCGCCTCCCCCCCCAGCGCCGCGCTCTGCGGCAAACACCCCGATCCTCCTCTCGCCCGCATCCGAAATCCCGCGTAGGCACAGTGCTGGCGATTTCGCTGGCTGAGGAAACAGCGAACACGTCACTGGGATCGGCGCATGCCCAGTGACGCTGTTGCCCTCAGTCGTCTTTTCATCGCGCAGGCAATCGCCGGCACTGCGCCTGCGCGGGATTTCGGATGCAGGCGAGAGGAGGATCGGGGTGTTTGCCACAGAGCGGGGGGAGGGGGGGTGAGCACTTAGCCGCGCCTCTGGGAGGTGATTTAGCTGAACTTGGAGGAGTTCTTAGTTTTCAAATTTCGGCGGGCACGGCACTTCAGAGGGGCGTTCCTGGGCACCGTGGAGAAAGAATAACGCCCCTCTGGGCTCCTTACAGCTTCATTTGAATATTATAAGAAGCGTTTTTTTGAAGAAATGACAAGACTCACAATAAAAAGAACAAGACATATGGAAATAAGGTACTTTATTACACATGTATTCATAAAATTTTTTTTTTGCTAATATGCTAGTGACAGATTCCCTTTAAGCAAGTCCTTCAGTTTCAATTTGAGCTCCGTCAACTCTCCTTCTTTTCTACACGAGTCTTTATGTTTTCTCTCTAATCTCTGCATTTTTAGTAGGACCTCATCTATCTCTTTATTACTAGCATTTTTTTTTGTAGCCCCAAGCTGTATAAAAGTGACAACTTTGGTTCAGGGAGTCGTGCAAATTATATTTTAGACTACGTCCTAACTCTTCTGGGGATGAGAGTTAAAGAGTGGGGATTATTATTTCATTACTTAAAGGTGACGCTCAGTCTTGTGCTTTCTCCTTTCCGACCGGGTCACAATCCATCTGGTCGGTAGATGAGTTTTTCAGAGCCCTGGGACTTATCTACAATGACCTAGATCGGGTTTCCCTGGCTGAATCTAAGTTGTGTGGTTTGAGGCAGGGAGAGCGTTCTGCTGAGTCCTATTGCTCTGATTTTAGGAGGTGCGCAACTGATACAGAGTGGAATGACCCAGCTCTCCGTAGTCAATTCTGTCAAGGGCTGTCTGAGAACCTGAAGGACGCCTTGGCTTTTTCCAAAAATCCAGAATCATTGGAGGCGGCCATGTCTCTAGCTGTACGTATTGATAGACGCCTGAGGGAAAGATCTAAAGTTCCTCTCGCTCGGGACGTACTATTATAATGGGAAAGCGGCCTCTTCTGACACACTGGGTAAAGAGACACTCAAGCTCATGTCTGGTGATGAGCCAATGCAATTGGGACAGGTCACTCCTGGACCAGGTGATAAAAACTTTAGGGTTAAGAAAAGACTTTGATGGTAAAGGAGGACATTTTGTCAATGTATGTCCTTATGTTAAATATCAAGGTGAAAAGAAAAAAACTAATGTGTTTAGTCCTCTTCTCACTCTTGGTAGTGTGGGTGGGGAATCTGAGAATCTACTTTTGTCATTTACCAGTAGTACCCAATTTCTCCTGCCTGCCAAGGTGGCGCTAGACTCCAAAACTGTGGAAATGGAAGTACTTATTGACAGTGGGGCAGGGGTTAACCTAGTGGATGGACAGATTGTCCGTATGCATGGTTTGACACCAAGCGCATTAGACAAAAATATTTCTGTGTTTGCGATTGATTCCGCCCTTCTCTCTCAAAAGTGTCTGTCTCAAATGGTGCAGGACATTCGCCTAAAGGTGGGAGATTCTCATATTGAATCCATTTCCTGTTTTGTGCTAGAGGGTCTGTCTTGTCCTCTGGTGCTAGATTTCCATTGTTAACCAAACATAACCCTACCATCGATTGGCAAGCGAGACAGATTCTCAATTGGAGTGATTACTGCCTTGACAACTGTCTCAGCACGTTGTTTTCTGTTGTAACTACTAAAATGTTACCTTCTTTCCTTTCAGATTTTTCTGATGTTTTCTCTGAGGGTGGAGACCAGGAGTTTCCTCCTCATCGGGAGTATGATTGCCTCATCAACCTTATTCCCGCAGCTCGATTGCCAAAGTCTCGGTTGTATAATCTTTCTGAACCCCAAAGAATAGCCATGCAAGAGTATATCACCGAGAGGTTAGCTAAAGGTCATATTAGACCATCCAAATCACCAGTGGCTGCAGGCCTCTTCTTTGTTAAAAAAAAGGATGGAACTCTTAAGCCATGTTTGGACTTCCGTGAGCTTAATCCATGATCCCTATCCCCTTCCTTTGATCCCAGATTCATTTAAATCAGATTGTCGGCACCAAGGTGTTCTCTAAATTGGATTTGAGGGGGGCATATAATTTGATACGAGTCAAGGAAGGGGACGAATGAAAAACAGCCTTTAATACTCCTAAGGGTCATTTTGAGAATCTGGTCATGCCTTTTGGTTTGACCAATGCTCCTGCTGTTTTTCAACACTTCATCAATTACATCTTTCATCATCTGGTGGCCAGGTTTGTGGTGCTTTATCTGGATGATATTTAAATTTATTCCTGTGATATGGAGACGCATGAAGATCACGTGAGACAGGTCTTACAGATCCTAAGAGAGAATAAATTGTATGCTAAAATGGAGAAGTGTGTATTTGCGGTCCCAGAAGTGCAATTCCTGGGGTACCTAATCTCATCTTTGGGTTTTCGTATGGATCCGGAAAAAGTCTGCGTTGTATTGGACTGGGATCGACCCGAAGATCTAAAGGCACTCATGCGATTTTTGAGGCTCACCAACTACTACCGTAAATTTATCTTGAATTACTCAACTGTTGTTAAACCTTTAACTGATATGACTAAGAAAGGCACAGATTTCTCAGTCTGGTCCGATGAAGCATTACATGTTATTTCAGCGATAAAAGAATGTTTTGCTTCTGCTCCTATTCTGGTGAAACCGGATGTGTCGCAAACATTTATTGTGAAAGTTGACACATCAGAGGTAGATGTTGGAGCAGTCTTGTCGCAGGGTCCTTCTCCTAGAAAATGGCACCCTTGTGCTTTTTTTTCTAAAAAACTCTCTTCTGCCGAAAGAAATTATGATGTAGGTAATAAAGAGTTGCTGGCCATTAAATTGACTTTTGAGGAAAGGCGTCATTGGTTGAAAGGAGCGATTCATCCCATTACGGTAATTACTGATCACAAAAATCTGGCTTACCATGGAGACGGCTAAACGTCTGAACCCAAGGCATGCCACATGGTCATTGTTTTTTACTAGATTTAATTTCATTGTCACTTATCGCCCTTGGATTAAAAACGTCAAAGCGGATGCCTCGTCGCATAACTTTCCTGGTGGGGGGTGATTCAGAGGATCCTGCTCCGTTATTGGCTGATGGGGTGGTTGTATCTGCCCTATATCCTGAACTTGAGGCAGAGGAGTTGGAGGCCCAGGGAGAGGCACCTGATTCCTGTCCTCCAGGGAAGTTGTTTGTCCCTTCAGAGCTACAACACAAGGTGTTTAAGGAACATCATGATACTGTTCTTACGGGACACCCTGGGAGCAGATCCACTGTCGATCTCATTTCCCGGATATTCTGGTGGCCAGGGCTACGTAAATGTGTTGAGGACTATGTGGCAGCTTGTGAGACTTGCGCGCTTTCTAAGGTGACCCATACTCTGGCCTTCAGGATCTCTACTTCCCTTGTCTATCCCATCCCGACCCTGGACTCATTTGTCCATGGACTTTATCACAGATTTGCCTAATTCCTATGGGAAAACTGTGATTCTGGTGATTGTTGACCGCTTCAGCAGGATGGCGCACTTTATACCATTATCAAGTTTACCTAATGCCAAAACTCTCGTACAAGTGTTTTAAAATAACATTGTGAAACTACATGTCATTCCCTCTGATGTGGTGTCTGATAGAGGGACTCAATTTGTCTGGGGGTCCAATTGTCCTTCTCTTCTGCCTTTCATCCTCAGTCGAACAGACAGGCGGAGTGCACTAACCAGAATCTGGAGACTTATTTGAGATGTTTTGTCTCTGAGAATAAAGAAGAGTGGTCTTCATTTTTGTCGTTGGCCAAGTTTGCCATAAATAACAGTAGACAGTCCACTGATAAGTCGCCATTTTTTGGTGCATATGGGTTCCATCCGCAGTTTGGCATATTTTCTGGTACTGAGAATTCTGGTATACCTGAAGAGGAAAGATTCTCCTCTTTGTTGACATCTATTTGGCGGAAGATTCAAAACAATTTAAATAAAATGGGCAAAAAGTATAAACGTATGGCTGACAAGAGACGTATGAGTGGTCCGGACCCGAGAGTGGGTGATTCTGTGTGGCTGTCCACAAGAAACATTAAGTTGAATATACCCTCTTGGAAGTTGGGGCCAAGGTTTATCGGGCCATACAAGATCTCTGCCATTATAAATCCGTTGGCTTTTCCTCTTGAACTTCCGCAGGCTTTGAAAATTCATAATGTGTTTCACAAGTCATTGCTTAAAAGATATGTTGAACCTGCTGAACCATCCTCTCTGCCACCCCCTCCTGTCACAGTGGACAGTAATCTTGAGTTTCAGATTGCCAGAATAGTGAACTCACGTATTCTTTGTGAATCTCTTCAGTATCTCGTGCACTGGAAGGGTTACGGTCCAGAGGAAATAATGTGGGTTCCGGCGACCAACGTGAATGCCAGTCGCCCTGTGAAAGGCTGCATCCTGATAAGGTCAGTTCTGGGTGTCCGGAGTTCACCCATAGAAGGGGCGGTACTGTCACTGTCCCTCCCGTGACAGAGGTCAGAAGATCGGATAGACTTGCTGCACGTGAGGCTATCTGACAGGTCTCTCTGTTTTCCTCTTTGTATGTTGTGGTTTGGCAGGATCTCACCTCTCCTCAGGTTCTGCTTGTTATCAGTGATGAGGCTCTATTTAGGTCCACCTCACACTGCTGACCATGCAGTTGATATTTTCTCTTTGGAGTTGCTAGAGCTTGTTTGTCTGGGATCTCCTGCTTCTCCATACATCTCTAAGCTAATTACTACTTGCCTTTTCTGTTTGTTGTTCTCACGGGGGTAATCACAGACAAGCGCAGCCGCCTGTCCACAGCCAACGTGGACAAGCTCACATTCATTAAAATAAGCCAGGCATGGATCCCACAGGACTTGTCCGTACCTTCTGCTGAGTAGACAAGTATACCAGTCGCACCCAGCCATTGTGTAGTGTCCCACTACGTAATGGTGGGCACTACTCAAGGGTCAATTGGGTCACGTTGTTCTCCACCTCCTGTGGAACATGGTTATGGTATTTTATATTGCATTGTAATGTATACTTTCATGTTTATTTCCTGTGTACCAGGCCTGCTAGGGGTGTAGTTTCTCCTCCTAAGCTGTAGAGGGAGCTATGGAACCCCCTAGTATATATAGTCAGGTCCAGTCCAGTGAGTTTTTTTTTCAGAAGCCAAGATTCACTTCAGCCAAGGTACAGCTTCTAACATGCAGCTAGATAGCCCAGGTTCCTAACCTGCTACTAGGAGAAGAAGTTCCCTCCTGAAGTTATTCTGCATCTAGCAAAGTACAGAGCAGTGCTAATTGTATCCAGCCAAGTAGAAGGCTGAAGGGCAGAAGTTTATTTGCAGCAAGTGAATTTATACCAGAGGAAGGTTTCCCTACCCAAGGATAAAGCCAGCTATTAGGCATTCGGGCCTTGGAGACTTGACAGGATTCTTGACAGGATTCTGCAGAAAGTACAGCCTGATCTGTGAGTTTATTCCCTCTGAGTGATCTTGCTAGGATTCTACCTGCCATTAATGTAAAGCCTGCCTGTTACCAAATCTACTTCATATGGAACTGTTTGAAGCCTGTATATAGTTGAACTGTTCAGTAAAGTGGAGTTCTAGTTCACCATAAACGTGTGTACCTCAATTATTCCTCCAACAAATCGGTGTGCCACCGTGTCACGGCTGAGGATGGGGGAAATCCTCAGCCGTGCGATGGCGGAAGATGTCCAGTCGCTGCTCGCCAGGAGCACAGAATCAGGGAGCAGGTCACCTCCTGTTGCGTCCCTAACGCTGACCCTGTCTCCTACCTGCATGGGCCGACCTTGATGGTAGGAGGACCCATGCGCAGGAACCTCGGATCCCTGACTAAGGCCTCTTTCACACTTGCGTTGTCCGGATCCGGCGTGTACTCCACTTGCCGGAATTACACTCCGGATCCGGAAAAACGCAAGTGTACTGAAAGCATTTGAAGAC
This sequence comes from Bufo bufo, assembly GCF_905171765.1. Lineage (NCBI taxonomy): Eukaryota > Metazoa > Chordata > Amphibia > Anura > Bufonidae > Bufo > Bufo bufo. Next base: position 490,309,590 of record NC_053390.1, on the reverse strand, counting down.
GGAACCGTCTTCCAAATGCTTTCAGTGTTACTATGGCACCCAGGACGCTATTAAAGTCCTGGTTGCCATAGTAGGAGCGGGGAGCGGGGGAGCGGTATACTTACAGTCCGTGCGGCTCCCGGGGCGCTCCAGAATGACGTCAGAGCGCCCCATGCGCATGGATGACGTGATCCATGCGATCACGTGATCCATGCGCTTGGGGCGCCCTGACGTCACTCTGGAGCGCCCGGGGAGCCGCACGGACGGTAAGTATACTGCTCCCCTGCTCCCCACTACACTTTACCATGGCTGTCAGGACTTTAGCGTCCCGGCAGCCATGGTAACCACTCTGAAAAAGCTAAATGTCGGCTCCGGCAATGCGCCGAAACGACGTTTAGCTTAAGGCCGGATCCGGATCAATGCCTTCCAATGGGCATTAATTCCGGATCCGGCCTTGCGGCAAGTGTTCCGGATTTTTGGCCGGAGCAAAAAGCGCAGCATGCTGCGGTATTTTCTCCGGCCAACAAACGTTCCGTACCGGAACTGAAGACATCCTGATGCATCCTGAACGGATTACTCTCCATTCAGAATGCATTAGGATAATCCTGATCAGGATTCTTCCGGCATAGAGCCCCGACGACGGAACTCTATGCCGGAAGACAATAACGCAGGTGTGAAAGAGCCCTTACCCTCCGACCGGTCCCTGGGCTAAGGAGCAGGGTAAGACAACCCACTCCTCATAGGCACGGAGGAGCAGGAGTCTCACTGGCCAAGCAGCATGAAGAAGCGGGTACATAAACAGGACTATGGATAAGACAGGTGAACCAAACAGTTCCACACAAACCTGTCTCAGCCTTGCTGACTGGAACCCGTGCTAAGGAAAGGCTGTCCACACAGACAAAGGTAACACATCACGGTATTAGAACTTATGACCGGAAGGGTGGCCCTTACAAGAAGATGGAAATCACAGGAGGCTGCTACAGCAAAGCATGACTGAAGCAACCTCCTGTGATTTCCATCTTCTTGTAAGGGCCACCCTTCCGGTCATAAGTTCTAATACCGTGATGTGTTGTTGATGTCTTGTGTCTTTGGTTTTTGTGCATGGGTCCTCCTGCGCATGGGTCCTCCTACCATCAAGGTCGGCCCATGCAGGTAGGAGACAGGGTCAGCATTAGGGATGCAACAGGAGGTGACCTGCTCCCTGATTCTGTGTTCCTGGCGAGTAGCGACTGGACATCTTCCATCATCGCACGGCTGAGGATTTCCCCCATCCTCAGCCGTGACACACCGTTACCGGCACTGGCATTACGAACTGTAAGGGATCTTGCCACCTGCACACTAAACTTCCAACACCCAGGGCACCTCACCTACCACCTGGCCTGGTCCCTATCGTCAGAGAGTGCCCCAGAGGATCTATGTGCCAGCCTCTCTATCACTGCTGTACACCTGCCCAGGGTCTTCTGCAAACTGTGAGTACTAAGAGCAACCCTCGTTCTGCCTATTAAACCGTGACTTCACATTCGCTTACCCTGAAGGACTGGGGTACTGCAATTGTTATACTCCAGCGCACTTTCTCTTTGCATTATCTTTTCTATTTCCCAATGTTTTGGGGTCTTCCCAGATTTATAAAAAAAATAAAAATAAGGGGGGAAAAATAAAAATAAAAAAACAACAAAAACAGTGTTGCCTACCTCCTCCTCCTCCACCGCCACAACAAAAACAGTGCTGCCTACCTCCTCCTCTTCCTCCATCGCCACTTCTAGCTACACCGCCACGTCCACCGCCTCCTCAACCTCCTACTCCACTTTGACCTCCGCCTCCTAGTTCAAGATTATTATAATTTTTTTATATTCTGTTATTTAAAGTCATTTCTCTATCCACAATTGTATGCAGGGCAACTGTCCTGCTCTTACCCCCATTTTGCTTCCTTTTGCAGCCCTCTAGCCCTTACTACGACTATTTTACATCCATTTTAGTGCACCAAAGTTCAGGTCCCCATTGACTTCAATGGGGTTTGGGTTCAAGTTCGGGTCAAGTTCGGGTCCCGAACCTGAACTTTGACCTGAAGTTCGGCCGAACCCGGCGAACCCGAACATCCACGGGTCCGATCATCCCTACTTTTAAGCAACTATGAGCTTAGTGAGGACAGTCAGCAAGTACAGGCCAGCACAGACTTAGAGGAGAGGTCTGCTGCATCCCTCTTTAGGCCTGCATCAAGCGATTATGACAGTTGGTTAGGAGCACATGTTGCGAGCTGTCAAGGATGTGGCATTGAAACTGGTGAGGGTGTAATAATTGACAACCAGACAGCAGTGGATGATGATGTAGCCGATCGCACGTGGGAGATGGGTCAGGAGGGGACATCATCATCATCAGGGGATGAGGGTGGCAGCAAGCCCATGAGATAGCAGCAGGGTGGCACCATGCCTATGAATCAGCAGCGTGGAAGCAGTGGGAGATATGGAGCCAAACGCTCGTGGGGTACACCGTCTGCTACTCAGGAGCCTACCTGTCAGGAAACAACTAGCTGTGCACGGGTTCAGAAAAGCAGCAGCATGCAGTCAGCACAAATTTTTTATCAAGTCGCTGGAGGATGTTAGCTTGGCAGTATCCAGGATATGTGGGCAGAAGGTGAAGCGTGGTCACGGTGCTAATGTTGGCACCATGGCCCTGTGTCAACACATGGAGCATCATTATAAAGTGGCCTGGGAAAACTGTGGCACTAATGTGGTTGTATATCCTGATGCAGCAACTGCTCCATCTCCCAGCGGCCCCTTCTGCACCAGTCAGGGGTCTTCAACCTCAGCAGAAAGAAGCTGTCTTTCCTTCTCTTCGTCTATTGCTCCTACCTCCTACCAATCGTCACATGTTTCCCCAGCAATTGATCACCAAAGTGATTGCAAAGAGACATCAGTATACACGCACTCATCCAACACCACAGAAGATGAACGTGCACCTGGCTAAGTTGCTGGTACCACAGTCCCTCCCTTTCCTTGTGTTTGAGAACTGATCGCTTGTGCCCAGCCAAGGTGGAAAGTCCCATGCCGTCACTGCCTCACTAAAAAAGCTGTACCAGCCCTTCAAACAAATGTTGAGCAGAAGGTGGGCCAGTCCTTCAGCCTGTCGGCATCTGGTACAGTTCATGCCAACACTGATGTGCGGAGATGTAACCAGACCTTTTTTTCTGGCGGAACGCCCCGGACTGGCTTCCGCCACCTATTTTGACACGCCCCGCCCCCTCATGGGTGTCCGCCCGCCGCCGCAAACAAAATAAAACCCAGTTGTGAACAACTTAATCCTCTGCGATTCTGCGGTGCGATCCTCTCTACGTACTCACAAACTCAGTAACAGGAAGGCCAGGCGGCAGCGTAACTCACTGACGTCACGCGCCTGCTCCGCCTGCTTCATTCATAAAGTGGGAGGAGCAGGCGCGTGACGTCAGTGAGTTGCGCTGCCGCCCGGCCTGCCTGGTACTGAGTTTGTGAGTACAGAGAGGGAGAGGATTTCTCTTGTTTAAAAATGCCTATTTGCCTACATTAATGAGTTCTCAGTGAACTTCTCACACTACCTGATGCATCAGTAGTCTGGGCCTGAGGTACTCACTCTGTTCTCAAAATGGCCAGTGCTGCTCATTTGAGTTTGATGTCCAAGCCATTCAGAGAACACAGAATGTCTCAGGCTACCCAAGCACAGTGTGCATCAGGTAGTCTGAGAAACCATGTTGGGGGAGAACAGAGAAATCCAGGATTTGGAGAGTCAGTGGCACAAGGAATGAAAAGGAGGGCACCAGGTTACTTAACTGAGAATTCCTTAGATAATGTTTAATTTTCATGTCAAACTGGAGGGTAGCTTTAATTCAACTGTGCTAGCTAGCATCTTGGTTGGTTTCGTTTCAGTATCACATAAAGACACCGGGCGAGTTTTCAAGTTAATGAAAATATCTGGATTAAGACCTTTGGATGTCTAATCAGAAGAGCAAAAAAGAAACACCACAAACGACTGTTCATTCATTTCATCTTCTTGCAAACAGAAATCTATTTTTTCCCATTTGTCTGATAAAGACAACCAAATGATGAAAAGGGACCACCACTTGGAACTCCCTCAATGATCTGGATAAGAATTTCTCTCACACAGAGTGGATTTTACTAAAGTGGGCCCCAAACCATGAACAGCCACCATATAATACCATCAATGCGGCATTAATCTGTTATTAACCCCATAGGGACACAGCCTTATTTTACCTTAAGGACCAGGCCATTTTTTGAAAATCTGACCACTGTCACTTTAAGTGCTGATAACTTTAAAACGCTTTGACTTATCCAGGCCGTTCTGAGAATGTTTTTTCGTCACATATTGTACTTCATGACACTTCATGAAAAATTAGCAAATTTCAAAGTTTCAGTTTCTCTACTTCTGTAATACATAGTAATACCCCCAAAAATTGTGATGGCTTTACATTCCCCATATGTCTACTTCATGTTTGAATTGTTTTGGGAATGATATTTTATTTGTTGGGCATGTTATAAGGCTTAGAAGTTTAGAAGCAAATCTTGAAATTTTTCAGAAACTAAATTTTTAGGGACCAGTTCAGGTCTGAAGTCACTTTGCGAGGCTTACATAATAGAAACCACCCAAAAATGACCCCATCTAAGAAACTACACCCCTCAAGGTATTCAAAACTGATTTTACATACGTTGTTAACCCTTTAGGTGTTGCACAAGAGTTATTGGCAAATGGGGATGAAATTTGAAAATTTCCTTTTTTTGCCTTATTTTCCATTTTAACCCATTTTTTCCACTAACAAAGCAAGGGTTAACAGTCAAACAAGACTGTATCTTTATTGCCCTGACTCTGCCGTTTACAGAAACACCCAATATGTGGCCGTAAACTACTGTACGGCCACACAGCGGGGCGTAGAGTGAAAGGTGCGCCGTTTGGTTTTTGGAGGGCTGATTTTTATGGACCGGTTTATTTACACCGTGTCCTGTTTCAACCCCCCCTGATGCACCCCTGGAGTAGAAACTCCCTAAAAGTGACCCCATCTAAGAAAGTACACCCCTCAAGGTATTCAAAACTGATTTTACATACGTCGTTAACCCTTTAGGTGTTGCACAAGAGTTATTGGCAAATGGGGATGAAATTTGAAAATTTCATTTTTTTGCCTTATTTTCCATTTTAACCCATTTTTTCCACTAACAAAGCAAGGGTTAACAGCCAAACAAGACTGTATCTTTATTTCCCTGACTCTGCCGTTTACAGAAACACCCAATATGCGGCCGTAAACTACTGTACGGCCACACAGCGGGGCGTAGAGTGAAAGGTGCGCCGTTTGGTTTTTGGAGGGCTGATTTTTATGGACCGGTTTATTTACACTGTGTTCTGTTTCAACCCCCCTGATGCACCCCTTGAGTAGAAACTCCCTAAAAGTGACCCCATCTAAGAAAGTACACCCCTCAAGGTATTCAAAACTGATTTTACATATGTCGTTAACCCTTTAGATGTTGCACAAGAGTTATTGGCAAATGGGGATGAAATTTGAAAATTTCATTTTTTTGCCTTATTTTCCATTTTAACCCATTTTTTCCACTAACAAAGCAAGGGTTAACAGCCAAACAAGACTGTATCTTTATTGCCCTGAGTCTGCCGTTTACAGAAACACCCAATATGTGGCAGTAAACTACTGTACGGCCACACAGCGGGGCGTAGAGTGAAAGGTGCGCCGTTTGGTTTTTGGAGGGCTGATTTTTATGGACCGGTTTATTTACACCGTGTCCTGTTTCAACCCCCCTGATGCACCCCTGGAGTCGAAACTCCCTAAAAGTGACCCCATTTTGGAAACTACGGGATAAGGTGGCATTTTCTGGGGGACTATTTTTAGGGTACATATGATTTTTGGTTGCTCTATATTACATTTTTGTGAGGCAAGGTTACCAAAAATTGAAATTCTGAAATTTCATCTCCATTTGCCATTAACTGTTGAGGAACACCTAAAGGGTTAATAAAGTTTGTATAATCAGTTTTGAATACCTTGAGGGGTGTAGTTTCTTAGATGGGGTCACTTTTAGGGAGTTTTTACTCTAGGGGGGGCATCAGGGGGGCTTCAAAAGGGACATGGTGTCAATAAAAAAGGCCATCAAAATCGGCCTTCCAGAAACCATGTCGGTCCTTTCCTTTTGCGGCCTCCCTTTTACTGATACAGCAGTTTACAACCACAAATGTGGCATTTCTGTAAACTGCAGTATCAGGGTAATAAATATTAACTTTTGTTTGGTTGTTAACCCTTGTTTTGTTACCGGAAAAAACGGATTGAAATGGAAAAGTGCCAAAAATTGCGTTTTTGGCACCGTTTTTTTTTATTTTTTTAAACCGAGTTAATCTGGGGGGTTAGGTCATGGGATATTTTGATAGAGGAGATTCTTACGGACGCGGCGATACCTAATAAGTCTACTTTTTTTACATTTATTGAGGTTTTAGACTATATTATCCTTATTGATACAAAAAAAAATAATTTGTATCTCTAAAGTCTAGGTGTCATATTTATTTATTTTTTTATCCGATTATCTTATGTGGGGGCTCATTTTTTGCGGGACGAGCGGACGGTTTTATTGGCACTATTTTGGGGGCTATATGACTTTATGATCGCTTGCTATTAAACTTTTTGTTATGTAAGGTGACAAAAAAAAATCTTTTTTTGCACCTTTTTTTTTTTTTTTCCTTGACCGTGTTAATCTGGGGGGTTAGGTCATGGGGTATTTTTATAGAGGAGATTATTACCGACGCGGCGATACCTAATATGTCTACTTTTAATAAATTATTTTCATTTTTTTGGGTGTATCAAGTCTGAGAACCAGTTTTTTTATCCGATGTCAGTGCTAAATTGGGATATAAATTTAGTACTCCATGGAAGTGTGATACTCCCTGAAGCAACCAATAATGCAGAGGCCCGGATGATCGGGGCACGTGTCACATTGAGTAGTGGTGTCCTTCCGTATCCCCCTCCTGTGACACACTCTGCACCTTTTTTGGGTTCGTCCCTTCTTTCCAGTATGGGGGACCACACCTGGAAAGTGTTGGCCAGGGACGATCCGGGCACCTACAGTTCCCGAGGTACTCCGGCCTGCTCTTTCCCGGTCCGAAAAGATCAGGGCCATGAGGACTGCCTCATAGAACTGGAGGAATGTCCCTGTGCTGCCAGCGCTTCGGGATAGTACAAAAGAGTTGTATATGGCAACCTGCACCAAGTAGACCGCAACTTTTTTGTACCATGCCCAGGTTTTGCGCATGGCGTTATATGGCTTGAGGACTTGATCCGAGAGATCAACTCCTCCCATATACCGATTGTAGGCGACGATACAATCTGGCTTGAGGACCGTTGCTGCGGTACCTCGCACAGGGACAGGGGTGATGCCGTTACCATGAATTGTGGACAGCATAAGGACATCCCTCTTGTCCTTATACCTGACCAGCAACAGGTTTCCAGTGGTAAGGGCACGGGTCTCACCCCTGGGGATAGGTACCTGGAGGGGGAGGGCAGGGAGGCCGCGTTGATTTTTCCGCACGGTCCCACAAGCGAACGTGGATCTTACGGCAAGGGACTGGAACAAGGGGATACTGGTATAAAAGTTATCCACGTACAGGTGGTAACCCTTATCCAGCAGTGGGTACATAAGGTCCCACACAAGTTTTCCGGTAACACCCAGAGTGGGGGGACATTCTGGGGGTTGAATCCGGGAATCTCGCCCCTCGTATATACGAAATTTGTAAGTGTACCCTGAGGTACTCTCACAAATTTTGTATAGCTTCACGCCATACCTCGCCCGCTTGGAGGGCACATACTGGCGGAAAATGAGTCTCCCCTTGAACGCAATGAGAGACTCATCAACTGCGACCTCCCTTCCAGGTACATAGGCCTCCATGAATTTGGCCCCAAAGTGATCGATGACCGGCCGTATCTTATACAGACGGTCATGGGCAGGATCACCTCGGGGGGGACATGCTGCATTATCGGAATAATGCAGACATTTCCGAATGGCCTCAAACCGGGAGCGTGTCATGGCTGTACTGTAAAGTGGGGTCTGGTATAGGACGTCCCCACTCCAGTACAGCCTGACACTGGGTTTCTTGACCAGGCCTATATGCAGCACGAGGCCCCAAAATGTCCTTATTTCGGCTGCACTGACCGGCGTCCAGCCACCGGGCCTGGCCAAAAAGGAGCCCGGGTGTTGAGCGACGAACTGTTGGGCGTACAGATTCGTCTGCTCCACCATCAGATTTACCAGTGGGTCACTGAAAAAATGACGAAAAAAGTCATATTCAGTGTAGCCCACTGTGGAAATCTGGATTCCTGATTGGCCTACAAAATCAGGAATCACGGGCTCGTATCGCTCTGGGCTACACCAGACAAGTTCACCGGCAGGGTGCTCCGGTGGATTTAACTGGTGGGCCGGGAAACCAGTACGAGCTCCAGAGCTGCTCGTACTAGGCTGGGCCACAGGGTCCCTAACATGGCGGTCCCCTTGCTCCGCTTGGCGGCGTCTCCGCCGCCTTGGGGGTTCATCATCATCGCTAGATGATGAGGAGGACGCGGATGACAACAGGAAAGTGGGGTCATCCTCACTGGGACTCTCGGAGTCGGAGGCAAGCTGGGCGTATGCCTCCTCGGCCGAGAACGTCCGGCGGGCCATAGGGGAGTGTGTGTCTGCGTGTATATGTGCGTGTGTGTAACTCTTTATTTTGTGTGCGTGTGTGTGGGGGCACGGGTGTTCACGAACTCACCCTAAAACTAACAGAAAAAAAAGTTGCAGCACCCCTGGGGGGTCTATGGTCACACAGCTGTGCTGTGGACCCCAGACACCCTAACTTAGGGTGATGCAATCAAAGTTCAGAAAAGTTCAGAAACTAACGTTCCCTTTTTTTCCCCTTCCTAAACCAAACTTTCCCTGTGCTGTCCCTATGTACCTGATGGGGGGTGCTGGGGCACAGATCGGGTCCTGGGGGCAGAGATCGGGTCCTGGGGGTGCTGGCAGCGATGGCAGACACACGTGCAGGCAGCTCCTCTCTCCTCCGGCTCCGGAACACAAAAGGAGTAGGAGAGGAGCGCCTGCCTCTTTTGAATCTGCCGCCGGACCGCCCACAGACCAATCAGAAAGCGATCCTGAGCGGTGATGTCACCATCACCACTCAGGATCGCTGGATGGTGATTGGTGGAGTGAAATCACACCACCATCACCATCCTGTTCCGAGTTATCGGGTCTTCAGAGACCCGAATATCCCGGAAACGCAGAAAACCCCAGGTCTAAATTGACCTGCGGTTTTCTGCGATCGCCGACATGGGGGGGTCACAGGACCCCCCGGCGCATTTGCCCCAGGTGCCTGCTCAATGATTTGAGCAGGCACCGGTTTCCGATCACCGCCCGCCGAGCGGCGGTGATCGGAACCATTCATGACGTACCGGTACGTCATGTGTCCTTAAGTACCAGGACATCATGACGTACCGGTACGTCATGTGTCCTTAGGTTAAATTAATAATGCCTCAATATTACAGTGACAGTGAGCGGGGCCCGGTGTAATAGAATACAGTGACTGCACCCGGCCCCGCTGCCATTACAAATTCAACACCAGATGCCGGCCCCCAGACCCTGTATTGGGGATCATTACCTCACAGGGACACTGTTATGGGGGGATCTGTGAATGACACATATATAGCATAAGGTGCTATATATGTGTAACCCACAGATCCCCCCCACAACAGTGTCATCCACAGATCCCCACAACAGTGCCATCCACAGAGCCCCCATAACAGTGCCATCCACAGAGCCCCCATAACAGTGCCATCCACAGAGCCCCCATAACAGTGCCATCCACAGAGCCCCCATAACAGTGCCACCCACAGAGCCCCCATAACAGTGCCATCCACAGAGCCCCCATAACAGTGCCATCCACAGACCATCATTAGTTCAAAACCCACCAAAAGCACACCTTTTGGTTCAAAATATTTTTTTATTTGGCTATTCCCCACCCCTTTTGTAATTGTTCCGCTACTTGTGGGCTGCGCGGGCATGAGTTCAGTCACTTCGGTGTGCAATGCCGTCCTGCAGCGCGTGACCCCCCAAATTTTACTTGCATCCCTGTTCTCTAAAGGGGCGGGTTTAGGGGGCGGTCCTAGGGGTGGGTAGGGGCGTGGCCAGGGGAGTTCCAGTTGAAGATGGTGGCTGGCAGTAGGAGCACCTGCAGCAGGTGTGTCATAAGGCGGGTGGCAGCATCAGAATAGTAGCTGAAGCAGGTAGCCAGAAGAAACAGGTTGGCGTGGCACAATGTATGATCTAGTCTGATGCATCAGGCACTGGTGTTTGAAAATCCTGGCTGATCCAAACCTGATTCATCTTCATAAAGGTCAGTTTCTCCACATTTTGGGTGGATAGGCGAGTTCTCCTTGGGATAACTATGGCCCCCGCCGTACTATTCACCCACTCTTATGCCACACTGCCGGCCGGGCAGGAAAGCTTGTCCAGGGCAAACTCGGCCAGTTGGGGCCACAAAAAGAGTTTGGCTGCCCAGTATTCCAGGGGATCTTTGATGTGGGGTGGCAGGGTCCACTCCAAGTATGCCACAACCTGCTGGTTCAGGTTCTGCTCTATGTCTAGCTGCTGCTGCTGGTTAGTAGTTTCTTCAGTAGGCGGGTGAAGAAAACTCATCAGCGACTCTAGAGTTAAGTTGCTGATGGAGCTGGTACTGCTCCTGCCCCCCCCCCCCAGTCATGGCAGTGGAGCGTGAGTGCAGAGGGCCCCCCCGGTCAGACCTGCTTGAGGAAGGCGATAACGCACACAGGCAGCGGCCAACTGACTACATAGGATGTCTCGATAGTAGTTCAGTTTGTCCTCCCTCTCAGCAGGTGTAAAAAAAGCCCCCATTTTCGACCGGTAGCAAGGGTATAACATGGTGGAGAGCCAGTAATTATCCCTCTGCCGAATTGTGACAATTTGGCTGTCACTATGCAAGCGAGCATGCATCGGGCCATTTGCACAAGTGACTCAGAGGGACTCCCTGCCTCCATCTCCACTGCATACTGCCACAGTGTGTCTGAGTCCTCTGCCTCGTCTTCCTCATCACCCTGTAGCTCCTGTGGCTGGTCCTGCTCCTCCTCTCCTATGACCTGTGTAGAAAAACCACCCATTTCTCTACAAACTGAATGTGCTCAAATGTCCTCCTCCTCCTCTAGTTCAGCCCCCACAGGGCTCATGTGGCCATGAGATCTGTAGTCGCCATGTCTCCTGTCCCCTTGCCAGACAGATTTACCAGCATCTGTTTCAGGACATGAATCAGTGGGATGACGTTGCTCATCCCGTAGTCCTGGCGACTGACAAATAAAGTGGCCTCCTCAAAGGGCCCGAGCAAATGGCAGGTGTCACACATGAGCTGCCACTGGTTAACATCGAAATTACAAAGGGGAGTACCTCTGTCCGCCTGTATCATCAAGAAATCGTTTATGGCCTTTCTCTGTTCATCAAATCGGTCCAACACATGGAGGGTGGAATTCCAACAGGTGGACACATCTCATATCAGCCTATGTTGGGGATGCTGTTCTGCTGCTGCAGCTTAAGGAGGGTGTGCTTTGCGGTGTACGAGTGGCTGAAGTGCATGCAAAGTTTCCTGGCCATTTTTCAGGATGTCTTTTAAATGCGGTGAAGTCTTAAGGAACCTTTTTACAACCAGAATAAAGACGTGCGCCATGCAGGGTGCATGGCTCAGCCCTCCTTGACCCAGCACCGACACCATGTTCTTCCCATTGTTGGTCACGATGTTTCTGATTTTCAGTTGTTGAGCAGAAAGCCAGGATTCGATTTCTTAATGAAGGACGTGGAGCAGTTCCTCCCCTGTGTGACTCCGTTTGCCCAGGCAAACTAGGTGCAGAACAATGTTACACCAAGTTGCATTTATCCAGTGGGCCGTAAAGGACATATATTGTCCTTGACCGTAGTTTTAGCTCCACACGTCGGCACTGCCGTGCACTTTGGCAGACACCGACAGGCTCAAGGACTGGCCTACCTTCTGATCTACATATGTGTGCAGGGCTGGTACTGCCTTTTGGCAAAGAAATGACGGCTTGGGACTCTCCACCTCAGCTTGGCACAAGCCATCAGTTCTCTGAAAGGTGCAGAGTCCACCACTTGGAAAGGGAGGGACTGCAGCACCAGCAACTTGGCCAGGAGCACGTTCAGCTTCTGAGCCATTGCATGAGTGCACTCATACTGCTGTCTCTTGGTAATCGCTTGGGTGATCGATTGCTGATGGAATGACTGATGAGGAGTAGGAGAAGGAGGAGGAGCAGGAGCATCAGGACCAGCATATGATGGGAAGGACAGACAGCCCCTTTCGGCTGAGGTGGTGGACGCTTGACTGCATGAAATTGAACTGAAAATGACAGAGAAAGGTTCAGGACAGGTGGGGACACAGGGCGTGCTCCTGGACCATGCCAACTAAGCATCGTGTCAGAGTAACCCTCCGACCATTGGCAGGGGGTGTCTGATGTCACTTGCGAGAAAGTCGAAGACCCAGTCAACCATTCAAGCACCGCTGGGTTGCTGGTCAGGACACGACCTCTAGATGACACTGGGAGCTCAGGCCTCTCGCTCCACGTCCTGCTGCCAACCCCCCTTCTGCTGCCTGCGACAGAAACATTTTGCCCTCTGCCCGTTCCCTTTGAAGGGTCTGTCACCTGTCTGTCTGACATACTGTATAATAAAATAATTAAACTGAAATTTAAATAATACCCCCCAAAAAGGCTGTAGTACAATGTTACGTCAGTGCTGAAAGGCAACTAAGACATATATATATATATATATATATATATATATATATATATAGTAAGGGATCTTTTTTTTTTTCGAGGGTCATTCTCACAGAATTATCACTGACAACCGTGTTGCATGTCCAAACAGTGCATTTATTGGACAGTCTTTAGACACAGCATGACACAAATAGTATAAAACAATAAACACTGGCCCGGCTGGGCTCTAACTAAACATATTACTTAATCCCTGACTCACCTACATAACGCAGTTCACACTTGGACTCAGATGCGGCTTTCTCAGCCAATCGCCCAGCCTGGAGGAAAACAGTATGTATGGGGAACTAGGGCCCAGAAGTCCACCTGACTCTGTCCGTGCAACCCTCTCACTGCAGGTGTCTCGTGGTTCCCCCAAACTCCAGGCTATTCAAAGCCTTGTGGCCCCTCAGTCCTCCTGACTGAGACCACACACAGAGCCTCTTTCGGACTATGCTTCACAAACACTCTCTCTCCCAGACTGACATACTGGGAGGTGCTTTATGCTGGCCTGATTACAGCAGGCCTCACCTGGGGATCCCTTCCTGCTAGGGAAAAACCTGCCCCGGACTGGGGGGGGGGGGGGGGGTTGGGAGGTCCCACTGCCAAAATCTACCATCCCAATCCAAGTAAAATCCACCCCTGAATAAATAAAGAACATAGCTCCAGCAACTATGTTTGCTGAAGTCAGCACCATCCTGTATTTCACCCACCGCAGCCAGTTGAGGAACTTGGGAGAGATATACCACCCTTCCGGGACTTACCCAAGCATTTTACTGTTCACCTTGCCACAATATATATATATATACACTGCTCAAAAAAATAAAGGGAACACTTAAACAACACAATGTAACTCCAAGTCAATCACACTTCTGTGAAATCAAACTGTCCACTTAGGAAGCAACACTGAGTGACAATCAATTTCACATGCTGTTGTGCAAATGGGATAGACAACAGGTGGAAATTATAGGCAATTAGCAAGACACCCCCAATAAAGGAGTGGTTCTGCAGGTGGTAACCACAGACCACTTCTCAGTTCCTATGCTTCCTGGCTGATGTTTTGGTCACTTTTGAATGCTGGTGGTGCTTTCACTCTAGTGGTAGCATGAGACGGAGTCTACAACCCACACAGGTGGCTCAGGTAGTGCAGCTTATCCAGGATGGCACATCAATGCGAGCTGTGGCAAGAAGGTTTGCTGTGTCTGTCAGCGTAGTGTCCAGAGCCTGGAGGCGCTACCAGGAGACAGGCCAGTACATCAGGAGACGTGGAGGAGGCCGTAGGAGGGCAACAACCCAGCAGCAGGACCGCTACCTTCGCCTTTGTGCAAGGAGGAACAGGAGGAGCACTGCCAGAGCCCTGAAAAATGACCTCCAGCTGGCCACAAATGTGCATGTGTCTGCTCAAACGGTCATAAACAGACTCCATGAGGGTGATATGAGGGCCCGACTTCCACAGTTGGGGGTTGTGCTTACAGCCCAACACGGTGCAGGACGTTTGGCATTTGCCAGAGAACACCAAGATTGGCAAATTCGCCACTGGCGCCCTGTGCTCTTCACAGATGAAAGCAGGTTCACACTGAGCACATGTGACAGACGTGACAGAGTCTGGAGATGCCGTGGAGAACATTCTGCTGCCTGCAACATCTTCCAGCATGACCGGTTTGGCATTGGGTCAGTAATGGTGTGGGGTGGCATTTCTTTGGAGGGCCGCACAGCCCTCCATGTGCTCGCCAGAGGTAGCCTGACTGCCATTAGGTACTGAGATGAGATCCACAGACCCCTTGTGAGACCATATGCTGGTGCGGTTGGCCCTGGGTTCCTCCTAATGCAAGACAATGCTAGACCTTATGTGGCTGGAGTGTGTCAGCAGTTCCTGCAAGACGAAGGCATTGATGCTATGGACTGGCCCGCCCGTTCCCCAGACCTGAATCCAATTGAGCACATCTGGGACATCATGTCTCGCTCTATCCACCAACGTCACGTTGCACCACAGACTGTCCAGGAGTTGGCAGATGCTTTAGTCCAGGTCTGGCAGGAGATCCCTCAGGAGACCGTCCGCCACTTCATCAGGAGCATGCACAGGCGTTGTAGGGAGGTCATACAGGCACGTGGAGGCCACACACACTACTGAGCTTCATTTTGACTTGTTTTAAGGACATTACATCAAAGTTGGATCAGCCTGTAGTGTGTTTTTCCACTTTAATTTTGAGTGTGACTCCAAATCCAGACCTCCATTTTTTTATTTTTCTGTGATTTTGTTGTCAGCACATTCAACTATGTAAAGAACAAAGTATTTCAGAAGAATATTTAATTAACTCAGATCTAGGATGTGTTATTTTTGTGTTCCCTTTATTTTTTTGAGCAGTGTATATATATATATATATATATATATATATATATACGTATATATTTTTTCTGATTAATAAACTCCCCCCCAAAAAATAAAAATAAAATCACAATTCACCGTAGAAGCTCAATTAAGACATATTGTTTTTCCTATAACTACACCCCAAAAAAAGAAATATAATAATCACAATTGACTGCAGAATGGCTAATGGGACATACGTATATTTCCTTTTTCTATACCACATAAATCGCTGTAGTACAATGTAACTTCACAGCTGAATGCCAATTATGACATATATTTTTAACTTTTTTTTCTTCTATTTCTACACCCCATAAAAAGAAATATAACAAATTCACAATTTACCGCAGAACGGCTAATGGAATATAGCCTTTTTCTAAACCACGTAAATGGCTGTAGTACAATGTTACTTGACCGTTGAACGGCAATTAAGACATATATATATATATATATATGTTTTTTTTCTGATTTATAAACTCCCTCCCCTATAAAATTTAAATAAAATACCGTATTTTTCACCCTATAAGACGCACCGGCCCATCAGACGCACCTAGGTTTTTGAGGAGGAAAATAAGAAAAAAAAATATCTTGAACCAAAAGGTGTGCTTTTGGTGGGTTTTGAACTAATGGTGATCTGTGGATGACACTATTATGGGGGAATCTGTGGATGACACTGTTATGGTGTAAATATGTGGATGACACTGTTATGGGGGCATCTGTGGATGGCACTGTTATGGGGGCATCTGTGGATGACATGACACTACTATGGGGGGATCTGTGGATGACACATATATAGCATCTTATGCTATGTGTCATCCACAGATTCCCCCCCCCCCCCCCCCCATAACAGTGTCTCCGTGTAGTGAATGACTCCCAAAACAGGGGCTGGGGGCCGGCATCTGGTGCTGTAATGGCAGCGGGGTCCGGTGCAGTCACTGTATTCTATTACACCGGGCCCCGCTTACTGTAGTATTCATATCTAAAGTGTAGGCTATGGAAATGCTCTGAAATCCAGCATGTAGCACTTACTAAACTCCCGTAGCAGGCAGGAAGCCGGGCCGCTGCAGCGTAACTGACTACGTCACGCGCCTACGCCGCCTGCTTCATTCATAAAGTGGGAGGAGCAGGCGTGTGACGTGGTGAGCTACGCTGCCGCCGTCCGGCCTCCTGCCTGCTTCGGGAGTTTAGTAAGTACTACAGGCTGGATTTCAGAGGATTTCTATACTTTAACATTGCCTACACGTTAGATATGATTACTACAATGAGCAGGGCCCGGTGTAATAGAATACAGTGACTGCACCGGGCCTCGCTGCCATTACAGCACCAGATGCCGGACCATAGCCCCTCCTCCCTCCCATTGATACAACGCCGACCGCGCTGTGAAGCATCGCAGTGGCGTTGTATCAGTGTAAATGGCAGCACTGCCATTCCTCCCCCCCCCACTTTTTTCGGGGGGAAGTGCGTCTTATAGGGCCAACAAATACGGTAATCACAATTGACCGCAGGTCAATTAAGACATATTCTTTTTCCTATAACAACACCCTAAAAAAGAAATATAACAATAACAATTCACTGTAGAACGGCTAATGGGACGTATGTATATTTCCTTTTAATACACCACGTAAAAGGCTGTAGTACAATGTAACTTCACTGCTGAACGGCACTTATGACATATATTTTTTTCTTTTTTCTTCCCTATTAATACACCCCCCAAAAAAAGTTAAACAATGTAAAATCAATGCAGGACGGCTAATCGGACGTACGTATCTATCCTATTAATAGTAAATGGCTATAATAAAATGTAACTTCACCGCTGAATGGCAATTATGACATATATTTTTCTTTTTTTTTTCCTATTAATACACCCCCCTTCCCCAAAAAAAAAAAGTTAAACAATGTAAAATCAACGCAGAACGGCTAATGGGACATAAGTAAATGGCTGTGGTAAAATGTAACTTCACCGCTGAAAAGCAATTCTGACATTTTTTTCTTTTTTTTCCCTATTAATACACACTCCAAAAAAAGTAAAACAATGTAAAATCAATGCAGAACAGCTAATAGGACGTACGTATCTTTCCTATTAATACACTCCATAAATGGCTGTATCACACAGAACTTGCACCCCAATCACAAGCCAGGTTTGCTGGAATTAGTGATGTATCATAAAAAGCAGCAGTAAAACACCAATTTGGATCCCCAATTAGGTCAGCAAGGTGTAATAGAATCACTCCTATTACCCAGGCTGTACACTCTCCTATTGCACCCTGTTCTCCTTTTATAGTGTAGATAATATCTCCCAATTCAGAACTGTCCTCCCACCTCTCCTCCTGCTCCCTCTTTGACCGCCTACAATCTGGCTTCCGACCCCACCACTCGACCGAGACTGCCCTTACCAAAGTCACCAATGACCTACTGACAGCCAAAACCAAGAAACAATACTCTGTCCTCCTTCTCCTTGACCTGTCCTCTGCCTTTGACACTGTTGACCACTCCCTTCTGTTGCAAACTCTCTCATCTCTTGGCATCACCGTCCTGGCCCTCTTCTGGATCACATCATACCTCACAGACCGGACGTATAGCGTCTCCCACTCTCGCACCACCTCCTCGTCTCATTCCCTCTCTGTTGGTGTCCCGCAAGGCTCTGTCCTAGGACCGCTGCTCTTCTCTATCTACACTTTTGGCCTGGGACCGCTCATAGAGTCCCATGGCTTTCAGTATCACTCCTACGCTGACGACACACAAATCTACCTCTCTGGTCCAGACATCACCACCTTACTATCAAGAATCCCACAATGTCTATCTTCTATATCATCCTTCTTCGCCTCTCGCTTTCTAAAACTTAACATGGATAAGACAGAATTCATAATCTTTCCCCCATCTTGTTTAACCCCCTCAACAGACCTATCTATCATGATCAATGGCTGCACACTCTCCCCGGTCAACAAAGTCCGCTGCCTTGGAGTGACCTTCGATTCTGCACTTTCCTTCCGACCGCACATCCAAGCACTCTCCACCACCTGCCGCCTCCAACTCAAAAACATCTCCCGCATCCGTGCTTTCCTTAACTTTGAATCTGCGAAAATTGTTGTACATGCCCTCATTATCTCCCGCCTAGACTACTGCAACATTCTCCTCTGTGGCCTTCCATCTAGCACTCTTGCACCCCTCCAATCTATCCTCAACTCTGCTGCCCGACTAATCCACCTCTCACCCTATTACTCCTCTGCCTCTCCCCTCTGCCAATCCCTTCACTGGCTCCCCATTGCCCAGCGAATTCACTTCAAAGTACTAACAAATACATACAAGGCCGTCCATAACCTTTCCCCTCCCTACATTTCTGAGCTACTTTCCCGATACATCCCCACACGCACTCTCCGATCCTCACAAGACCTCCTTCTCTCCTCTCCTCTTATCGCCTCTTCCCACAATCGACTTCAAGATTTCTCCCGTGCATCCCCCATACTCTGGAACTCGCTACCCCAACATATCAGACTCTCACCTACATTGGAATCCTTCAAAAGAAACCTGAAAACCCACCTCTTCAGACAAGCCTACAACCTGTGACCCTGCTGCCTCTATACCGCCATGACCAACTTAACTCGCACCTACTGTGTCCTTCTCCCATACCATGTAGATTGTAAGCCCTCATGGGCAGGGCCCTCTCTCCTTCTGTACCAGTTTGTAACTTGTCTTGTTTATGATTAGTGCAATTGTCTGTTTTATGTGTGTGCACCGCTTATCATATGTACAGAGCTATGGAATGAATGGCGCTTTAATAATAAATAATAATAATAATAATAATAATAATAATAATTCTTTCCCTACACCTTGACTAATCTTTCCCTGAACTTGTAAATCATTTTTTCAGCACATTTCCTAGCATTGTCCCTAGCACCTGCTGACTTCCCTGCACTAAGCACACTGGAAAATGGCAGAATCCAAAATGGCAGAGGCTATTTATAGGGCTGTGACATCACAGGTCTGGCTGGCTGCTAATTGGCTGCATGCATGGCATTGTGGGTGATCCCTCATTCCCAGAGTTCTTTGCTCCATGTCCTAACATGTGCAGCAGCCATTTACCACGAAGCGTGAGGGCATTCAGATTAAGTGCAAATCAAATTTTTCCCGAAATTCGGATCGAATTCCACTTTGTCAACTTCAATTCACTCATCTCTAGCTTCTATCACACGGACAGTATTTAGCATCAGGATTTGCGGTTCCTCACCAGTTGTTGGAGGGGAGTGGCTGGTTCAGTAACACTGTCCCTAGCTCATGGGCGTTTGCCACATCTCTCACTATGCTCAACTCACAGGACAATGGCGGAGACCGCATGGGATGAGGATTTTATAAGGATGTGACATCACAAGGGATGGCTGTCTTCAGATTGGCTGGCTGCACGGCATTATGGATGATCTCACATTCTCTGTCTTGTCTCCTCTACACTTAGTTTCACTTTGTAACACGTGCAGCCGCCATTTTAGGAAAACCTGATTTGGTAGCATGACGCGAGAGGAAATTTGGATTAATTTTAAATTAAATGCTTTGCTTCGCTCAACACTAATTACATCCATATAAAATCTATTTGCAATCTGTTCAAATTTAGCACGAAATGCACATTGTCAGGAAACAATATCGGAAGCAAGTGTGCCCGTAAACCCCTCGCTATCCTCTGCATCTTGATAGAAATCTTAGGCAGATGTGGTGGCCATGCATTGATATGCATTTTTAATGGTATATTTTAGTGCTGTTTAGACTAGCGGTTCCCCACCAGTTGTTGGAGGGGAGCGGCTGTTTGGTATAAAAACAACTGAAGTATATCCAGATGGAGGAGGACCGCTGGAGTGTGTCACTGTTATGGGACAATATGAAGATCTGTTATTCTTTGATCACCTGTGTGTGAAGGGTTAATACTGTATGACCAGGTAGATGGATTGTATGCTTTTAGGTCCCGGTGATGTGGATTTATGCAATGCTGGCACATTACCAATTTGATGCATTGTGAAAGTTTGGTTGCCTAGTAGCAGGGACTTCTTGTCAGCTTAGAAGGCTATTGGCCCAGTGTGGTCAGCTGAGAATGCCTTGTTGATGTGAGACCTGGAGACCAGGAAGTGAGTAACATACGCCTGGATCTGGCACATGAGCACCATAACGAATGGAATGTTCACGGAAGTGAGGTCCTTGTGGCATGGGCATCCGCAGAAATATTTCCAGAGGGGGCATAATTTTATTGACATCCATGCTCTTCTTGTTTCTGAGAATGTAATGAAGAGGAGGGGCATATTCATTATCACAAAGTATAATAACGCATGAGCTGTGCAACGTGATGGAAAAGCTTAAATGTATATTATAAGTGCCAGGAATACAAAGTTGTATCCCTGGTTCTATAGCTCCCTCTGCCTCCCCTCTCCCTCCTTGCCCCCTCATATATAATAAAATCATACTTTTATACCAGTCTGCAGTTACAGTGTGGAGCACTGCCCTAGGAAGTACCTCTAGCTGGCATATGAGGAGTGGTCAGTGGATGTATTCCTACGCAGTAATGTAAACACTGGATTTTCTCTGAAAACACAGGGTTTACTGCAAAAAGCTTGAAGGGGCAGATTATACTCACTAGAACTAATATAATAAGCTGTAGTTGTTCTGGACCTGGTGACTATAGTGTGCCTTTAATGTAAACATTATTCAATGCACCACATTAGTCATACACCCATGATCAAGGCACTATAACCAAATAAAAAATGTAGAAACTGCATTTAGTGTTAACATAAACAGAAAATATGACAACTAAAATATTGACAACTGTATTTATTTTGAAATGTATTAAAATGAATAACATTAAATATACTAATTATATATACATATACACAGTGCATGCACATCTCCATTTGGCAGTCTGATAGGTGGGTCTAGGTGTGGCGGATGCAAGTGAAATGTTACTTCTGACTGCATTGTGCCAAGTGCCAACTGTAAAGTTTGATGGAAGATGGATACTGGTCTATTTCTATTGGAGGGACATTTTAATACTTCAGCCTACCAAGAAAATGCTATGCTTCCAGCCATGATGTGGGAATAATTTGAGGAAGTCTGTTTTCACTTTAACTAGCATGACTGTGCCCCAAAGTACAAAGCAAGGTCCTCAAAGACATGGTTAGATTTATTTGGTGTGGAAGAACTTGACTGGCTCAACCCCATTGAACAAGAGGCAGTACCAAGCACAAGCAGTTCTGCAGATCCAGTTACAGCTGCAGCATCAACCGAATGTAGCCATCTCGATGCTCCGGTAAATTATATCGGATTGTATTTGAAATCATCCAAAAAGCTAACAGATGATCTGAAATACAATCTGTTAATACATACATACACCCCGCCAGAAAATTATGACTTCAAAAAGGATTCTAGTGGACCACGCTGTTTCCGTTGGGTATGGTTAAGTCAATATTCACCGTGGCTTAGCTACTCTCCACAACTAAAAGGTGCACTTTGCAAATATTGCACAGCTTTTCCTCAGCCAGTACATCGTGGGACACAAGGAGTATTCATGACGACACCTTTCACCAAATATAAAGATTTGCATGAAAGTGCACGCAACCATATATCAACATCATGGCATAAAAATGCTCGTGTGAATGCAAATCACTTTCTGGAGATCAGAAAGAAATCGGAAACCAGTATTGTTTGCCAAATAGATAGCGCTGTGAAGCGTCAAGTTGAAGAAAATCGAAGAAAGTTATTTCCAATTCTGTCCACTATCTTATTTTGTGGCACTCATGACATAGCTTTGCGTGGGAAAAAAAGTACAAGCAGAAATGTTCAAAGTCTTTATCAATTTTGCATTGAAGCAGGAGATGTAGTCCTAAAGAACTGTCTGGAGAATGCACCATTAAATGCACGGTATACATCAGTTCGAGTTGAAAATGAATTGATAGCGTTGTGCGAAAAAACTTTAAGAGATGACCTAGTTAACCTAGTCAATAGGTCAAATGGTTTTTCAGTCATTGCTGATGAAAGTGCTGGCATATCTGGAAAAGAAGGCACGCCGAAACGCGCGTTGGGGTAGCGCCATCCTGGGTAACTCAGCACACAGTCTTTTTTCAGGTGAGTCTCTGCTCTTCCCTCACCTGCGCGGCACTTTGACTTTGGTGTTTCACCTGGTCTCTATTGTGGTTTGTTGCCCTTTTTCATATTGCATTTGCCAAACAAGCCTTGCCCTACTGCCGTGCGGGTCTGTTTGTGGACCATTGACTCACCTGCATACTTAGGTTTCTACTCTGTTCGGGTCATAGGTTGGTCACTGTACCCAGCATTTTCCTGTGATCCATATACAAATGTCTCATAACTGACCTGTGTGCTATCCCAGGGTAGCGCTTTTTCTCTGCTCCCATTCACTTTTTTAATGGCATTATATTTACTTGTTTCTTTATTTATGTATATTTTCTTAATCATGTTTCAATAAAACATATTTTTACTTTTTGGTACTATGAGCTCCATTTTCTTGTTCTTTTTCTATTATACTCGGGAGCTTGTACCGAGTTACAAACCACGGGTGTCCTTTATGGTTATATTGGGTGGGCACTGTCCTTCACCCTCCTCTGGGACACCCTGGGTCTTTTTTGTTTCTCTTGTTCATCAAGTCCGGATTCTTCTCTTGCTTCCTTATCAGATTCAAGATCATCCAATTCTCTTTTTGCAAAAAATGTGCGGATGTCCATTTCTAAAAATAAATGGGGATCAAAATACTTTGCTGGATTCAATAAACATGTATGTAACACATTGTACATTCGAATCAAGCTGTCCAGCCTGTCCTTGCATAATACATAGCTTTATTGGAAAATGAGATTGTAAATTTTTAATAATTCACCTACAATGCACTATTTATTGAATACAGCAGAGTATTTAATGAACCCCATTTTTTCTTTAGAAATGGACATCCACAAATGTTGTGTGTGTGTATATATATATATTCAGACACTGAAACTCCCGAACACTGCTGGACCAGCCATGACCGGCTGTGTTCGGTTTTATAATAGTCCCTCTGTATTATTATAATGGCCCCCTCTTTATTATAATGGACCCTCTGTAGTATTATAATGGCCCCCTGTAGTATTATATTATAATGGCCCCCTCTTTATTATAATGGACCCTCTGTAGTATTATAATGGCCCCCTGTAGTATTATATTATTACGGCCCCCTCTTTATTATAATAGACCCTTTGTAGTATTATAATAGTCCCTCTGTATTATTATAATGGCCACTCTGTATTATTATGGCCCCCTCTGTATTATTATAATGGCCTCTCTGTATTATTATGGCCCCCTCTGTATAATTATAATGACCTCTCTGTATTATTATGGCCCCCTCTTTATTATAATAGCTTCTTATAATATAATAGACCCTTGAGAGGATGGAGATTTACCAACGTAATAAGCTAATTGGAAGAGAGAATCACTGGTACATTTGTCCACATCTTTATCTTTTTCAAACTCTTGAAACCCCAATTTTCATTGTAGGCCAACAAATTCCCACTGCTCCCTATACAGCAAGATGCCTCTTTCTATGGTGAAAACCCAGGCTACATACCATGTCTCCATGGACATAAAGAAAGTATGTTCCTGCGTTACTCCATTACATTTATTTTCCATAAATTATTTGATAGACAGCTACAGTAGATATTTCTTAATTACCGATAGTGCTTTCTTATACTGTAAGTGAAACCAAAAAATGGTTCCAAAAACGAGCTTTGGGGAAGAAAAACTTTCATGCAGAATGCAACCTCCTACATGGAATTATAAAACGGGCACGTGTATGAAGCCTTACTGCAGATATAAGATGGTGGAACGAAACCCCGTTTGTGTACAGAACTAAACTTTAAAATAGGAAGCCACCACAAAAGGAAAGACCAATTCTTCTTATTTCACTTGAATGTCTATTAATTTGATATTATTTTTGCACCCCTTTGTTATAGTCTCAGCATTCAGCAATATGTTAATTTGCATTTTGTCGCCAACAAATGAAATGTTGTGTTCTGTACCTGAACGCTTCCAGGCTTTTGTCATATGTAACTTACAAGCATATGGTCTGCAGAATACCAGGCCTACCACCAGTATTACCCCTTCATTAGTGTTATCACGAATATTCTAATTCCGAATTTTTAGCGCGAATATACGTAATTCGAAAACTTGCAAATATTTAGAATATAGTGATATGTTTTTTGCTCGGCAATTGAAAAATCCGCGATAAAAATTCGTATTACGAAAATTCGCATATTACGCGATCATTACCTTGTCGATTTTTCGAGTAAAAAAAATCTTAGAATATAACGAATATTCGAATTTGCGAATATTCTACAAAATATTTGCGAAATATTGCGAATTCGAATATGACTACTGCCGCTCATCACTACCCTTCATATACCGCCTGCCTGCCTGGTCACCCTGACCAGGCGGGCAGGCGGTATATGATTGAAGGGGCAATACTGCCTGGTATATGGACAGCAGAGATGGCATCCTCTGGGCAGTACTGTCTATGGTCATCCTTCACCAGCACCCTGACTGCCACCTGCTTGGCCTGGTTCTCATGGCACTTCACTGCCTGCTGCTTGGCCATCAGTGACTCACCCCTCACCTAACACTCAGGGTCAGGGAGTGACTCAGTAGTCACACTGTGACACTGACTGACTGTAACTCACTGATAGCCAAGCAGGTGGCAGTCAGGGTGCTTGTGAAGGATGAATTGACCATAGACAGTACTGCCCAGAGGATGCCATATCTGCTGTCCATATAATACCAGGCAGGATTGCCCCTTCATATACCGCCTGGTCACCCCACACCTAACACTCAGGTCAGGGAGTACTGTCACACTGACTGGTCTGTGACACTGACTGTCACTCACTGTGTTAGTGTCGCTCTCGCTCATTCATTCAGGCTGCCTGTGGTTGTGGAGTCTTGAAGCGGCCGGCACACTGCGGGCGGCTCTTCTTCTTGCTCCGGCTCCGCAATGTCTTTCGGGACCCCTGTCGATCAGCTGCTTGAGAAGGCAGCATTGTTTGCAGTAATCCCGCGGCCTTCTCGCTGTTTACCGCAGGCCTAGTGACCTAGGATAGATCATCAGTTTAAAAAAACTGCAGAACCCCTATAACTAAGTGCAGAGGCCTAACCTAAAGGGATAAGATAAGTCAGAACCAGACAGGCAAACCAAGATTGGATCAAAATCCATCGCAAAGTCAAAATCAGGCCAGAGTCCAAATGAGATACGTCAGAACCAAGTCAAAATACAGACACAAAATGAAATACCAGATGGGGTCAGTGCCAGGAGATCACGTAAGTAAAAAAAATGGCAGTCAGGAGCAACGTCAAGGACAATCCAAAGGTAGCGTGGCCAGAGATCTGGTTTTAGGCCGGACAGTCCGGCTTTCTGAACCTCTGTACTCTGCCGTAGTGTTGAGCGCGAATATTCGAATTGCGAATTTTTATTGCGAATATCGCAACTTCGAGAATTCGCGAAGAATAAGAATATTTGCCTCTATATTCGTTAAAACGAAATTTCGTTTCCTTTTAAGCTAATAAAATAATAGAAATATAATTTATTAGGCCCAATGCATTTAGAACAACTCACATATTATAAATCACACACAAGCTGTAAGCAAAAGCAGCTAACAGTAGTTTGGATGAGCCAGCTAACCATTACACGAACAGAATTTTTTTACGAATTTAATGGTAGCGAATTTTCGCATACAATATAAGAAAGAGTCAAAATTAGATGAGTATTGGGAAGAGCCAGCTAACCATTACACGAACAGAATTTTTTTAGGAATTTAATGGTAGCAAATTTTCGCATACAATATAAGAAAGAGTCAAAATTATATGAGTATTGGGAAGAGCCAGCTAACCATTACACGAACAGAATTTTTTTAGGAATTTAATGGTAGCGAATTTTCGCATACAATATGAGAAAGAGTCAAAATTATATGAGTAACTGAACACTTTTTACATGTCAAGTGAATTCTCGGCACGGTTGCTTGTCATGGAACATAACCTAGCCTTTGCCTTTGCGAAAAAAAAACGTCTTTACAACATGCGATCCGCACACAAGCTTTAAGCATTAGCAAGCATAGTAATACTTGACTGATGAAATGACTTGAAATTTTTCGAAAATAGTGCTATATACGAAAATCAAGAATATAGCACTATATTCGAAAAATACGAAAAATACGGCATATTCGTAATATTCTAAAAGACGGAGTTAGAGCAATATTAAGAATATTCTAAAAGACGAAGTTAGAGCAGTATTAAGAAATTTCGTAAAATACACATATAGATTGTAATTTAGCTAATATACTGCTAAAGTAATTTTTTTAATAGTGTACATATTTTCCAAAAACTGAAGTTCAGAAGAGGCCAAAAAAATTAGATAAGAAAAAAAAAAAGGATTATAGCACTATATTAGCAAAATTGCAATCTATGTGTATTATACGAAATTTCTTAATATTGCTCTAACTTCGTCTTTTAGAATATTCGTAATATTGCTCTAACTCCGTCTTTTAGAATATTACGAATATTCTAAAAGACGAAGTTAGAGCAGAATTAAGAAATTTCGTAAAATACACATATTAGCCTAGCCATAGTCATAGGAACGTTGCCTTATACAGGAAAAAAAATCGTACGAAAAATTTATTCGCATATTATTCGCGAAAAATATAATAATTACGAATATTCGATTTCGACGAAAAAATGTGAATATTCATTCGAATATTCGCGAAATATCGCGAAATCGAATATAGTACCTCCCGCTCATCACTACTCTGCCGGCATTGGGCTTAGACGGACACAGGGTTGTCCTTTTTAACAGCTCAAGCTCAGACAGCAGCACTGTGCCTCTGAGCATGAGCTGCAGGGTTACCCGAAGTTCTGTATTTCATTTTATCAATCTCCGTTGGTTGAAGGCAGGAAGGGGGGAAGGGTTGGAATCATGGCCTAATGGAGCCGGGGGCGGGGTTGTAGTGTCCGGCAATGAAAAACAATCACAGGCACCTGTTGCCAGCAGCTGCCTGTTTAACCCCTTCAGTGCCAAGCCTAATTTTGCTAATCTGATATGTGTCACTTTATGTAGTAGTAGTAACTTTGTGTCATGGTCTTACCTGCTTGCTGCTCTCCTTCGTTTGACATGTGCTGGCGGCCATCTTGGGTCCTGGGTTTCTTGTAGCCTTCCACCCTGCGGCTCCTCCTTCCCCTGGGAGGAGCTGGATGCCTAGCTCATATATATAGGAGGTCTGTGGCTTCAGTTCCTTGCTTGGTCCTCTTGTGTTCACATGCTTCTAAGACTGCTGCTGCTTCTGGTTCCTGATCCTGGCTTCGTCTGACTACCCTGCTGGTTCCTGATCCTGGCTTCGTCTGACTACCCTGCTGGTTCCTGATCCTGGCTTCGTCTGACTACCCTGCTGGTTCCTGATCCTGGCTTCGTCTGACTACCCTTCTGGTTCCTGACCTCTGGCTTCGCAAAGACTCTGCTCGGTTTCACCATCCGTTTGGACTTTTGCTTTACAGCTTTATTTTCAATAAAGCCTTCTTATTTTCACTTATCTCTTGTTGTACGTCTGGTTCATGGTTCCGTGACATTAGGACCAAGCCATGAATTCTGACGGTACAGGGCCATCCTCGCTACCCACGCTGGTTGCCAGACTTGATCAGCAGGATCACCTGTTGGGTCGGTTCGCTGTGGCGTTGCAAACCCTGCTTGAACGCACGGCTCATTTCGCTCCCGTTGCCGATGGGTCGGTTGTCGCTCCTGGGCTCGCTCCTACTGCCGCTCCGGTTGTTGCGCCAGAGTCTACCCCGACACCTGTTGTTGCGCCTGCGGTGTTTCGGGGTATGATCGGTTCTGCCCCTCTTCCACAGCGCTTTGGGGGAGAGCCAACTCAGTGCCGAGGTTTCCTTAACCAGGTGGGCATTTATTTCGAGTTGCTGCCACATGCCTTTCCTACTGAGAGATCAAAGGTGGGCTTCTTGATCTCGCTGCTCTCGGACAAGGCCTTGGCCTGGGCCAGCCCTTTATGGGAGAACAACAATCCGGTGGTTGCCGAGTTTTCCGGTTTTGTTGCTTCTCTTCGGAAGGTATTCGATGTGCCGGCTCGTGCTGCCTCTGCTGCGAAGCTCCTTATGTCCATCAGACAGGGTTCACGATCCGTAGCTGAATACGCCATTGAGTTTCGTACCCTGGCAGCAGAGGTGGGCTGGAATAATGAGGCTCTGGTCGCTGCTTTCTCTCATGGTCTCTCGGATGCCTTGAAGGATGAGGTTGCAGCTAAGGACCTACCAGTTGAGCTCGAGTCTCTTATTTCTTTCCTGATTTTGATTGACACCAGACTCAGGGAGAGACCTTCCTTTAAGGAGAACCTGCGGAGGTCTTCTAACAGATTGGTGCCTACGTTTGCTGTCCCACCCGTGCCTCCCTCTCCTCCCACGCCTCCTGGGGATGACTTGTCTGGGGGTGAACCCATGCAGCTGGGGTTTGCTCGCCTGTCCGAGGGGGAGAGGGCACTCCGGAGACGCGAGGGCCGATGCATGTACTGTGGTCTCGGTAGGCATTTTCGGTTGGCATGTCCGAACCGTCCGGGAAACGCTCGTACCCTGAGATCCTGTCGGGGGCAGATCTTGGGTGGAGTCTCCTCGTCCCCGGTTTCCCGTGTTGACAAACCACTGATCACTGTTGTCCTCTCCTGGGTCGGGGGCTCGGTGACGACCCAGGCGTTGGTGGACTCTGGTGCTGGTGGTTTGTTCATTGATAGTGTGTTCGCTGCCGCCAATTCCATTCCTCTGCAGGCTCGAGGTTCCCCACTGGCTCTTGAGGCGATAGACGGCAGACCCCTTCTGCCGCCACACGTGACTCATGAGACCCTTCCAGTGGGGATAGCCATTGGTGCCGTTCACAGAGAGTCGGTCTGCCTCCAGGTTATTTCGTCTCCACACTACTCGGTGGTCTTGGGGTACCCCTGGCTCCAGAAGCATAATCCGACTTTCGATTGGAGATCGGTCGAGATCCTCTCGTGGTCACCGCAGTGTGGGGCTAGTTGCATCCATGGGTCTGTCAAGTTGCTGTGTACTTCCTCGGACTCTCTGTTGCCTCCTGAATACGAGGAGTACCGGGATGTATTCGATAAGGTGCGCGCGGTTGCCCTACCTCCGCACCGCCCATACGATTGTGCCATAGAGTTACAATCTGGTGCCGTTCCTCCTCGTGGCAAAGTCTATCCACTGTCGGTAGCGGAGAATGAGGCCATGGAGGAGTACGTGAGGGAGGCGCTTTCACGCGGACACATTCGCAAATCTTCGTCCCCGGCAGGGGCTGGATTTTTCTTTGTGAAAAAGAAGGGCGGTGAGTTGAGGCCTTGCATCGATTACAGGGGTCTCAATCGCATCACGATCAAGAACGCTTACCCGATACCCTTGATTTCCGAGCTGTTCGATCGCCTTAAAGGGGCCACGGTCTTTACCAAACTCGACCTGAGGGCGGCATATAACCTGGTAAGGATCAAGGCGGGCGATGAGTGGAAGACCGCGTTTAACACCAGGACCGGTCATTACGAATCCTTGGTTATGCCCTTTGGGTTGTGCAATGCG
Source organism: Bufo bufo (assembly GCF_905171765.1). NCBI lineage: Eukaryota > Metazoa > Chordata > Amphibia > Anura > Bufonidae > Bufo > Bufo bufo. Next base: position 490,279,810 of record NC_053390.1, on the reverse strand, counting down.
CCCGCAGTCTTTCAGGAATTCATCAACGATGTTTTCCGTGACCTGTTGCAGCAGTGTGTGGTAGTCTATTTGGATGACATCTTGGTATATTCTGAATCCATGGAGGCCCACATTCTGGATGTCAGACGAGTGTTGCAACGGTTACGAGAGAACAAGCTGTTCGGTAAGCTTGAGAAATGCGAATTTCACCGATCCCAGGTAACCTTCTTAGGTTACATCATTTCCGCTGAGGGGTTCTCCATGGATCCTGAGAAGGTTTCGGCTGTCTTACAGTGGCCCCAGCCCAGTGGTCTTCGTTCCCTGCAGCGCTTTTTGGGCTTCGCCAATTATTATCGGAAGTTCATCAGGGACTTTTCCATGCTGGCCAAGCCTCTCACGGATCTGACCAGGAAGGGCAGTAATTCCCAGGTCTGGCCGCTCGAGGCCATCCGAGCTTTTGAGGCCCTAAAGTCCGCCTTTGTGTCGGCTCCGATTCTGTCGCATCCCAACCCTGGGTTGCCCTTTGTCCTCGAGGTGGACGCGTCTGAGACGGGAGTAGGCGCCCTTCTGTCTCAGCGTAGAACACCAGAGGGTCCTCTGCTTCCTTGTGGGTTTTACTCCCGGAAACTGTCTTCCGCGGAGTGCAACTATCAGATTGGTGACAGGGAGTTATTGGCCATCGTGCAGGCCCTTAAAGAATGGAGGCACTTGCTCGAGGGTTCGGTGGTTCCGGTTCTCATCCTGACGGACCACAAGAATCTGACCTACCTTTCTGAGGCCAAGAGATTGACACCACGTCAGGCCAGATGGGCTCTGTTCTTGTCACGTTTTAATTACGTGGTCTCCTACCTACCCGGTTCCAAGAACATCAGGGCGGATGCCTTATCACGGCAGTACTCCGAGCTGTCCAGGGAGGAGTCGATTCTGACTTCGGTCATACCTCCGAATCAGATCCTGGCCGCCATTCGCACCAGCCTGACCTCTCCCCTGGGTGAGCAGATTTTGGCGGTTCAATCTGGTGCTCCCTCTGGGAGACCCAACGGCAGATGTTTTGTGCCTGAGGAGTTGCGCACTCGGTTGTTGCGAACCTACCATAACTCCAAGACCGCGGGGCATCCTGGAAAGAATCAGCTGTCCTGGGCTGTTTCACGTCTGTTCTGGTGGCCTTCCCTACGTTCCGACATCGCCGCATATGTAGCGGCATGCTCCGTTTGTGCCCAGAGTAAGTCCCCTCGGCACCTTCCGTTGGGCCTTCTGCAACCCATAGCCACCGGGGAGCGCCCATGGTCACACCTGGGGATGGATTTCATTGTGGACCTCCCTGCATCCCGAGGCCATACGGTCATTCTCATGATTGTGGATCGGTTTTCCAAAATGTGCCACTGTGTTCCTCTCAAGAAGTTACCCTCTGCACAAGAGTTGGCCACGATTTTTGCCAGGGAGGTCTTCCGGTTGCACGGTTTGCCTAAGGAGATTGTGTCGGATCGGGGGAGTCAGTTTGTGTCCAGGTTCTGGCGCGCCTTTTGCTCCCAGTTGGGGATTCATCTCTCCTTCTCCTCGGCCTACCACCCTCACTCCAATGGGGCCGCAGAACGATCCAATCAGGCCTTGGAGCAATTCCTTCGTTGCTATGTCTCCGATCACCAAGACAATTGGGTTGACCTCCTGCCTTGGGCTGAGTTTGCCAGGAACACGGCGGTGAACTCTTCCTCTGGGACGTCTCCCTTCATGGCCAATTATGGGTTCCAACCTGCCGTGTTACCGGAGGTATTCTCTCCCCAGGATATTCCGGCTGTGGAGGATCACCTTTCCGTCCTACGTGCTTCTTGGGTACAGATCCAGAAGTCCCTTGAGGTCTCTGCGCAGCGCCAGAGATTCCAGGCTGATCGCAGACGAGCGCCTGCTCCTTCCTACCAGGTCGGAGACCGTGTATGGTTGTCCACCCGCAACCTCAACCTTCGAGTGCCCACTCCCAAGCTGGCGCCTCGCTTTGTTGGTCCCTTCCGAGTGCTTCGCAGGGTAAACCCGGTAGCCTATGCCCTTGCGCTTCCTCCTGGCATGCGGATCTCCAACGTGTTTCATGTCTCCCTGTTGAAGCCACTGGTGTGTAATCGTTTCACTTCCTCGGTTCCTCGGCCTCGTCCGGTCCAAGTGGGCAATCGTGAGGAATATGAGGTGAGCAATATCCTGGACTCACGCCTGGTCCGCGGTCGGTTGCAGTTTTTGGTCCATTGGCGTGGTTATGGTCCAGAGGAGCGTTCCTGGGTTCCCTCCGCAGATGTCCATGCTCCTGCCTTGCTCCGAGCCTTCCACGCACGCTTCCCTCAGAAACCGTTTTGTGCTCCGCGGAGGAGGGGCCCTTGAGGGGGAGGTACTGTCATGGTCTTACCTGCTTGCTGCTCTCCTTCGTTTGACATGTGCTGGCGGCCATCTTGGGTCCTGGGTTTCTTGTAGCCTTCCACCCTGCGGCTCCTCCTTCCCCTGGGAGGAGCTGGATGCCTAGCTCATATATATAGGAGGTCTGTGGCTTCAGTTCCTTGCTTGGTCCTCTTGTGTTCACATGCTTCTAAGACTGCTGCTGCTTCTGGTTCCTGATCCTGGCTTCGTCTGACTACCCTGCTGGTTCCTGATCCTGGCTTCGTCTGACTACCCTGCTGGTTCCTGATCCTGGCTTCGTCTGACTACCCTGCTGGTTCCTGATCCTGGCTTCGTCTGACTACCCTTCTGGTTCCTGACCTCTGGCTTCGCAAAGACTCTGCTCGGTTTCACCATCCGTTTGGACTTTTGCTTTACAGCTTTATTTTCAATAAAGCCTTCTTATTTTCACTTATCTCTTGTTGTACGTCTGGTTCATGGTTCCGTGACACTTTGGAATGCTTTTACTTATCCAATCAATTCTAAGAAAGGTTTTTTTTGTGACGCATTGTACTTCATGTTAAATTTGAGTCAATATGTTTTACCTTTATTTTATAAAAAATCCAAAATTTACTGCAGGGAGAGTGCAGGGAAAGTGGAGAGAGAGTGTAGGAGACTGCTGAACTACAAACTCTGCTACAATTTATCGTCCTGTATGGTACATATCTGTGCAGTGCACCAATATTCAAGTAGTATATATATATATATATATATATATATATATATATATATATAGTGAGGCAGTGACAGGCCTCATGGTTGTTAGGAGAGATATATGGGAGGATTTGCTGTGTCTTCCCCACATTCACCAGTTCTGAAGAAAGACCAGGTGCAGTAATCACCTGGGGATAAAGGAATCCTCAGAGTGAGAGGAGGTGGGGACTTGCACACAGAAAGCTGGAGTGGCTCTGTGTGGTCTGAGCCGGGAGGGCTGAGAGACCAAGAGACACTGGTGTGGGAGTAGCCTGGAGGCTGCTGGAGGTTGGGCTGGGAAAGCCGAATCTCATCACGGGTGTGAACTGTGTTACGCTTTAGGTGAGTCAGGGAAACCTGCGTGTTTAGTTAGAGCCCAGATGGGCAAGGTATTTTATTTTGGCTTTGTATGATTTATGTTAGTTTTGCTGAGGTGCCAAATAAAAGCGATGTTTGGACCTTAAACTTGGTGTCTGGCAAAGATACTTATGTGAATGACCACTGGAGAAGAGCTAACCCCCCTCAATTGGTGGAGGATGCGGGCAGGCGTCCCTGCTGAAAAAAGGCAAAGTGGTTGCTAGGGGCGACGTCATCACTGGAAGGAGCAGGTGCTGCTCGTGCTGTTCTGGACACTTTTTTTGCTGGGTTGCAAAGGAGTCGCTGTGTGGAGTTTAAAGGGCCAGAAGCCTGGTGAGAGAGACTGTCGAAAATGTCTGTTAAGGTAACTTTTATGACGGAATATGCCAGACGGTGGCAGCATATAAAGCGGCAAGAAAACCTGGCCAAGGAGCTGGGTTATGGCCCAAGTGAAATGGCGTGTTTTGATATAGAGCGGGAGGCGTTGAGGGCGCAATTGCAGTGGGCCCGCGAGACAAATTCTCCAACGCTGAGTGGATCCTCTGTACCTCTGTAACCGTCCAAGGTGTCGGTGGTGTGCCTGGAGTTCCAGAGAAAAAGCGGACCTATGCCGTTGCCAACCGTCGGGAAGACAAAGAGGTGGAGAGCGGTGCGGCTCTCAGGAGTGCCTGTGTTTCCTGTGATTGTGCACAAGGTCCTAGGCCATGTGGTTTCTGATGGCAACAATTTCAGTAAGGAGTCTGCCGGTGGTCGTGGTACCAGGAACCCAGAGAAGGCTGGAGATCTCGGGAGAGATGATCTTGGGATATCTTCATCTCCAGAGACTGCAGAATCTGCGACGTCAGGTGGTAAGAATGTTCCTGTATTTATTGGGCTGGCAGACCCCGGGACAGTACGCCGACGACAGTTGCTACCTGCTGGGCCGGCAGGTGGTAAATCCCAGAGGCAAGGAACTGTCGCAAGGGGATGTGTCTCTGTGGAAACCGCAGTGTCTGAACAGGCGGGTAAGCCTGTTGCGGTTGCTCCCTCGCGGGAACCCGCAGGGGAGAAGGGTATTGTGTGGCCCAAAATGCCCGTGACCAAGGATAGGCTTGGGATCGTAAAAGTTAGAGACCCTATGCTAGTCCGGGTAAGGGGTAGCACGATACTGAAAACTAAGACTGGTATCGTGATAAATATGATGGACAGACTTGCGAATAAAAAGGACTGTCAGATAATTCCCACCGGACGTGAGACTATGGTGACAGCTGGGACTGAAGTGACAACTAGAACCAATGGTGCCAAGTTATCTGCATTGCCTAAAGAAAATGTAAAGTTATGTAAACTATGTGATAATGATGAAACCCCTTTTCCTTTACAGGCTGTGATCAGCAAAAAAGCTACCCCTGCTGGCTTAATTGTATATGTGGTAGGGATGTTGATTGATGGTGAGAGCACACAGCTGAAGGAACCCCCTGTGATAAACGTACAGGAAAGTGAGGCAATGCTAGAAGGTATACCACATGTACTAGGTGCAGATAAGCAGTCTCCACAGGGTTCTATGGTTAGTGAGCTCGGGTGCAAGATAGATGAAAGTGGTGTAACCTATAATGTGAACCAGGCACCTGAAAGAGAGCCTGAGCAAGTGCAGGTGGTTCTCACTGAGGGGGAGTCTCCAGTGAGAATTGGGTCTTGTGGACCTGATGTTACAAATATGTTCATATATGATGTGATGTTGGGCTGTGATATTGTTTCGTTGTTGTGGGGTAGGGTAGACACTTCTGCGGATAGTGACAAAACTCTTGCAGAATCTGTACTTGCCCGTTTAAATGAAGGTCTAAGGGAGCTGCACATTGACAAACTATGGGGAAAGAATATTGCCTATTGAAAACAATGGTGCTGATAAGGTGCAAAGTGATTGTGCCAAGTTTGTGGAAAGACATAATGAAAAGGTGATGACAGGTGAAATATGTGATGATGACATGCATTTTCCGTTGCAGGATGTGGTCAGGGGAATTAGCGCCCCGGGTGGAAAACATGTGAAGGATGCAGAAGTGTAGATAAATGTTGTGAGCACTGAGTGGAGCAATCCTACTCTGGTGAATGTGCAAGAAAGGGTAGCAGTCCTAGAGGGTGTATCACACGTACCAGAGGTGGACATGCAGTCTCCACAGTGTTTTATGGGCAATAAAGTAATGTCCCAGGTAGGAATTACCTCGGCAGTGCCCCTAGACGTCAGCATTAATAATGACACGAGTGACATATGTTATGTATGTGCTGTGACCATTAGCAACTCCGAGAGGGAAGCTACCAGGTCAAAGTCTTGCGAAGTTGAGGTGGTTACTAGTAGCGACCAGTTAACAATTGTATCTAACATGACGAGAGTTAAGTGGGGAGATTTCAGCCTAGTGTCTGAGACCCATAAACCCCTGCTGAGAATAATGGGAAAGAGATCCAGATGCGTGGAAAAGGAGTGAGACATAAGAAACCTGCTCTGCTGAAGAAGCCCCTCAAGGCAAAAGAGAAAGGGTCGGGACACGACCATGACTGGGACCAGTTCAGTCAAGAGTTGCCGCAGTCCAAGAAAGGACGCGAGGGGCCTGTGCAGAAGCCAGGAAATATAAAAAGACAGTACCTGCTCATGAGATGGGCAAGAAAATCCCAGAGGCCTTGTCAGCTCTGTAATAAACTCATGAGGGTGACAAACCAAGCGCTGTTGTCCTGGGTGTGGCAGAATAAGGGGAAGACTGAAGGCCAGGTCGATGCCCGTTTACTAAGCATCTGGATTTGATGCTAGTGTTCACCCCTACGGGCTTGAACAAAGGAGGGGGGTATGTGAGGCAGTGACAGGCCTCATGGTTGTTAGGATGTAATATATGGCAGGATTTGCTGTGTCTTCCTCACAATCACCAGGTCTGAAAAAAGACCAGGTGCAGTAATCACCTGGGGATAAAAGAAATCTTCAGAGTGAGATGGGGTGGGGACTTGCACACAGAAAGCTGGAGTGGCTCTGTGTGGTCTGAGCCGGGAGGGCTGAGAGACCACTATCCCCCAAGAGACACTGGTGTGGGAGCCGCCTGGAGGCTGCTTGAGGTTGGGCTGGGAAAGCAACATCTCATCACGGGTGTAAACTGTGTTACGCTTTAGGTGAGTCAGGGAAACCTATGTGTTTAGGTAGAGCCCAGACGGGCAAGGTATTTTATTTTGGCTTTGTATGATTTATGTTAACCCCTTAGGGACCCATGACGTACCGGTACGTCATGTGTTGTTCCGATCACCGCCGCCCGGCGAGCGGTGATTGGAACAAGGTTCCTGCTCAAATCATTGAGCAGGCACTTCAGCTAAATGGGTGGGGGGTCCCGTGACCCCCCCCCCGGTGTCGGCAATCGCCGCAAACCGCAGGTCAATTCAGACCTGCGGTTTGCGGCTTTTCTAAGTTGCGGCGGCGGCGGTGGTGCCATCGGGCCCCCATGGGGCTGTGGGGGGGACCCGATGGCATGGAAGGCAGCGCGATGTCTAAGGAAGGCATCGCGCTGCCTTCCGGTGACAAGCATGTGAGATCCAGCCCCCTGGATCTCACAGGCTGGAAGCTGTATGAGTAATACACACATTATTACTCATACAGCCAATGCATTCCAATACAGAAGTATTGGAATGGATTGTAAAGGATTAGACCCCCAAAAGTTCAAGTCCCAAAGTGGGACAAAAAAGAAAGTGAAAAAAAAAGTTTAAAAAATAAAGTTTTCCCCCCAAAAAATTTAGTTTCAAGTAAAAAATAAATAAAACACGTAATTTTCCCCAAATAAAGTAAAAAAAAATTAGTAAAAAATAGGGGGAAAAAAAGTATACATATTAGGTATCGCCACATCTGTATCGACCGACTCTATAAACATATCACATGACCTAACGCCTCAGATGAACACCGTAAAAAGTTAAAAATAAAAACTGTGCTAAATAAACCATTTTCTGTCACCTTACATCACAAAAAGTACAACAGCAAGCGATCAAAAAGGCGTTTGCCTACCAAAATAGTACCAATCTAACCGTCACCTTATCCCGCAAAAAATGAGCCCCTACCTGAGACAATCGCACAAAAAATAAAAAATAAACTATGGCTCAGAATATGGAGACACTAAAACATCATTTTTTTTTTGTTTTAAAAAAGCTGTTATTGTGTGAAACTTACATAAATAAAAAAAAAGTATACATATTCGGTATAGCATCAGTATCGACCGGCTCTATAAAAATATCACATGACCTAACCCCTCAGATGAGCACCGTCAAAATTTTTAAATAAAAACTGCTAAATAAACCATTTTTTGTCACCTTACATCACAAAAAGTGTAATAGCAAGCGATCAAAAAGTCACACGCACCCAAAAATAGTGCCAATAAAACCATCATCTCATCCCGCAAAAATCATACCCTACCCAAGGTAATCGCCCAAAAACTGAAAAAATTATGGCTCTCAGACTATGGAAACACTAAAACATGATTTTTTTTGCTTCAAAAATGAAATCATTGTGTAAAACTTAAATAAATAAATAAATAAAAAGTATACATATTAGGTATCGCCACATCCGTGACAACCTGGTCTATAAAAATATCACATGATCTAACCTGTCAGATGAATGTTGTAAATAACAAAAAATAAAAACTGTGCCAAAACAGCTATTTCTTGTTACTTTGCCTATAGAGCAACCAAAAATCATATGTACCCTAAACTAGTACCAACAAAACTGCCACCCTATCCCGTAGTTTCTAAAATGGGGTCACTTTTTTGGAGTTTCTACTCTAGGGGTGCATCAGGGGGGCTTCAAATGGGACATGGTGTCAAAAAAAAAAACAGTCCAGCAAAACCTGGCTTCCAAAAACCGTATGGGATTCCTTTCCTTCTGTGCCCTGCCGTGTGCCCGTACAGCGGTTTACGACCACATATGGGGTGTTTCTGTAAACTACAGAATCAGGGCTATAAATATAGAGTTTGGTTTGGCTGTTAACTCTTGCTTTGTAACTGAAAAAAAAAAAATTAAAATAGAAAATCTGCCAAAAAAGTGAAATCTTGAAATTGTATCACTATTTTCAATTAATTCTTGTGGAACATCTAAAGGGTTAACGACGTTTGTAAAATCAGTTTTGAATATCTTGAGGGGTGTAGTTTTTAGAACGGGGTTATTTTTGGGTGGTTTCTATTATGTAAGCCTCGCAAAGTGACTTCAGACCTGAACTGTTCCCTAAAAATTGGGTTTTCGAAAATTTCAGAAAAATTTCAAGATTTGCTTCTAAACTTCTAAGCCTTGTAACATCCCCGAAAAATAAAATATCATTCCCAAAATGATCCAAACATGAAGTAGACATATAGGGAATGTAAAGTAATCGTTAATTTCTAACGATAATTTGTTTTCCCTTAGTCCTAACAGCAGCACAGATGGGGTTAACTGCCCCCCGTGGACTGGTAGGACCGGCTGAATTTTTAATTAGCCCAAAGAATAACCAATAGAATAACTCCAGCTCCCTTAAAGGGAGGGGTTCGCCCCCCAGCCCACCGTGTCTATAACAAGAAAGTACTTTTAGGGTGGGAAAATTTGTGTGCTGCTGTTAGGACTAAGGGAAAAAAATTATCGTTAGAAATTAACGATTCCCTTACGTCCTACCAGCAGCATTGGGAGATAGCAAGAAGAATCCCCTAGGGAGGGTCCTCATGCTCGGCAGAAGTAAGGACTGTCTGCCCAAAGGCCAAAAACTCTGCTACTTTAGCATCTATTCTATAATGGGAGATGAAGGTTGATTCAGAGCTCCAGGAAGCTGCCTTACAGATCAACTCTAGGGGGAGAAAACTTCTCTCCACGACAGAGGTAGCTACGGCCCTCGTAGAATGGGCCCTCACAAACTCCGGAGGATCTAAGGATTGGGAGGTGAAAGCTTCCCTAATGGCTTCCTTGACCCAGCGACTAATAGTAGTTTTAGACGCCTTACGGCCTTTAGACTTACCGGCAAACAGGATGAAGAGGTTCTCATCTATCCTGAATTCTTTGGATCTATCCACATAGATCTGGAGGCATCTCGATATATCCAGTGGATGTCGGACTGGAACATCAGAGGAGGAGGCAGAGAATAATACAGGTAGAGAGATTATCTGATTGATATTTTGAAAAGTTGGAACTTTAGGTCTAAAATAAGGTAGAAATTTTAGAAGGACCCTATCCTGTAAGAACATGGTGTATGGGTGTAAAGCGGAGAAAGTTTGCAGCTCCGAAATTCTTTTGGCTGAGGTTATGGCCAGAAGAAAGACCACCTTGAGTGTTAGAAATTTAAAGCTTGCCTCCTCCAAGGGTTCAAGGGGGAGATGCTAACCCCCTGAGAACAACTGACAAATCCCATTGGGGAACGGGTTTCAGTATTGTAGGCTTCAATCTTTCCGCTCCCTTAAGGAAGCGTTTGATGAGCGGGTCCCGAGAATATGGCCTGTTGAGACAGGCCGAGATGGCAAAAACTTGGACCTTCAGGGTAGATGGGGAGAGACCTCTATCTATCCCATCCTGAAGGAATTGTAAGATCACTGAGAGGGGCGGATCTGCAGACGCCACCTGGTTGGAGCTACACCAAGAGGTGAAGATCCTCATGATCCGGGAGTAGGCCTTCTTGGTAGACTCTGCTCTGGAATGCGACAAAGTTCTCAGGACCGACTCAGAGAGCCCATCCACTCTGGGAAGGGACTGATCAACCTCCAGGCTGTCAGGTTGAATCTGTGCAGATCTGGGCAGAGATGAGTGTCCCACGACACCAGGGTCTGCTCCGGGGGGAGTATCCAATATTGTCCCCAACTCATCTGAATGAGCTGGGTAAACCAGGATCTCCTGGGCCAAAATGGTATGATGGCTATTACCGAGGCCTGATCCTGATGGATTTTCATCAATACCCTCGGAATCATGGAAAAAGGAGGGAAGATGTACGCCAGCCTGAACCTCCACGGTATTGTCAGAGCATCTATCGCCAGGGGGTTGTCCTCCCTGTATAGGGAACAGAACCTCTGTACCTTGGCGTTGAACCTGGTTGCCAAGAGATCCACCTCTGGCATACCCCATCTGAGGATTAGCTGTTTGAAGATCTCCGGATGCAGTGACCATTCCATGGTCGGTAAGCCGCGACTAAGGCGGTCCGCGATGATGTTGAGGGAGCCTCGGATGTGAGTGGCGGATAGATGGGATAGGTTCAGCTCTGCCCACCGCAGAATTACCCCAATCTCTGAAAGAAGGGGTAAGGATCTTGTGCCTCCCTGCTTGTTTATGTAAAGCACTGCAGTCATGTTGTCTGACTAGACTTTCACTGCTTTTCCCCAAATCTGAGGGGCAAAGTGAAGGAGGGCTAGCCGGATAGCACGCATCTCGCGGAGATTCGAAGAAAGATGCCGCTCCTGAGGAGACCAAGATCCCTGAACTGGGGATCCGTCTAAATGGGCGCCCCAGCCTACAAGGGACGCGTCCGTAGTCAATATGAGCCAAACTGGTTGGGTCATAGACTTCCCTTCTGGTAGATGGAACCACCACCTGAGGGAATTTCGGGTTTGGTTGGATAGGGAGCACAGGGAATCCAGCCCCGTATGGCTGCCGTTCCATTTGTTTAAGACCTCCAACCAAAGAGGTCGGAGGTGCCATAAAGCCCAAGGGACTGCATCCGCAGCCGCTGACATGAGCACCAACATCTTCATGAGGGACCGTATAGAGACTCGTCGTGGTACGTAAAGGAACCTTGCTAGGTCCTGAATCCGCGTTCTTCTTTCTGGCGTCAACTGGAGGGACATCTCCAGAGACTCAATTATGAATCCTAGATAATGGATAGAAGTTGAAGCGCTCATGTTCGATTTCTGCCAGTTGATAATCCAGCCTAGGCGGAGCAGAAAGGAAATTGCGACATGAAGATGATGGGAAAGTAGAGGGACCGAAGGGGCTAGAAGAAGCCAATCATCCAGGTAAGGGACAATGGTCAGACGCTGGAGTCTCAGAGCTGCCACCACCGATACTACCACTTTGGTGAAGATAAGGGGGGCAGATGAGATTCCGAAGGGAAGGGCGGCAAATTGAAAATGCCTGCACACTCCTGAAATCTGGACCGCGATCCTGAGAAATTTCCGGGCGGAAGGATGGATCGGGATGTGGAAGTAAGCATCCTTGAGGTCCAGAGTAGCCATCACATCCCCAGGGCTGAGGAGGTGGCTGACTGACCTTATGGTTTCCATGCGGAACCTGGTTCTCCTTACGAAACGATTGAGGAATCTCAAATCTATGATCATCCGAAGATCTCCTGTTTTTTTGGGTACCAGAAATACTGGAGAATAAATCCCTAGACCCTTCTCCCCTGCCGGTACCTCCTCCAGGGCTCCCTTGGAAAGGTAGTCCTGGATATAGAACTCTATGATCCTTGATCTGGCCGGCAAAAAACTGCGCGTAGCAATGAATCTTCCTGGGGGGAGAGAAATGAGGTCTATTATATAGCCCGTAGCTACTATACTTTGGACCCAGGGATCCGAGATTTCCTGGGCCCATACGTGTTTGAAAAAGGAAAGACGCCCCCCTACAGGGAAGTGAGGGAGGGGTACGGGAAAATCTAGAGGCGTAACGACAGGGGTAGCAGGGTTTATCCAAGAGTCTCTGGGAGGCCCATAGTCATGAGGGCTTTGCCTCCCAGGTGGGTTTACGGGAGCGTCTAGAGAACTTTCTAGACGGCCCCCCCTAGTCTCTACGTCCAACCTGCTGTCCTGGTCGGCCCCTGCGAGCTTGTCTACCCCTGCCCGGAAAGGGCTGTTGGGGGAGACTCTTTCCCTTTTTATCTGAGAGACCCTCCATGATGGTGTCTAACTCTGAACCGAATAGACGGTTCGGTTCGAAGGGGAGCCCACAGAGGTTGTACTTGGATGTATTGTCTGCATTCCAGGGCTTTAGCCACAGAGGTCTCCTAGCAGCAGACACTAGAGCCATTGTTTTGGCCGCCAATTTCAGCTGTAGCTGGGATGTGTCACACAGGAAATCCATGGCCAGATTGACGGATTTGAAGGCGGCGAGGATATCGTCCCGAGAGACACTTTGGTCGACATCCGTCTGTATCTGATTAAATCTAGACCTAAGAAAAGAAGAGACCTCTGTGGCAGCAATGGATGTCGAGGCCGAGGCTGCGGCCGCCGAGTAACCCCTTCTTAGGGTACATTCTGCCCTCCTATCTAGAGGGTCCTGCAGACTAGACCCATCGTCTGCAGGAACCAGAGTGCGCCTGGACAACTTGGCTATCGCCATGTCCACCTTTGGAATGGAACCCATGATTCCACTAAGGGTTTAGCCAATCGGAAACATTAACTTAAATTTACGGGTAACGACTGGACCTTTTTCCGGCTTTTTCCACTCTGTGCGCATCACAGAGAGAAGGGTCTCATCTGCCTTAAAGACCCGCTGGGTCTGGCAGGCGGGATCGGAAGACTCCCCTACGTCAACATCATGGTCCCCCGACCTGATGGACTTTAGTAGCTTCTGTGTCTTTTCGGGTGGAAAGAAACATGAAGTTGACTCTTCCTCATCAGAGGAAGACGACCCCACAGAAAGGGGCATCGGTCTATCAGTGGGGGCGACAACCTCTATCGGAGTTTGAGAGGGAACCGGTAAACTCTCATTTAGCAGGCGTACGACACCCTTAATGGAGTCGTCCACGTAAGTCTTAGCCCACTGGTACATGTCCTGCATAGTAGGTTCTGTAGCAGTGCCGGAACGACAGCTGTCGCACCTGGAAAAGGGGCAACTATCGTCAAGAGGCGTGTTGCAATCGTAACAGGCCAGGTGTTTCCTCTTGGCCGCTGACTTCCGTTGCTGGTCTGACTCTCTAGGAGAAGCCATAGCTGAAACGAAAGAAGAAAAATTAAAAGCATCCCTAAAACTAAGGGAGAAACAAACATTAATTAGCGGCACGAACCAGAGGAGAAGTCAAGCAAAATGATAAAGCTGAATAGAATAGAAATCGGATGATAGCAAAATATCTCACTGAACGCAGGAGACTCTGGAGCTAACTTGTTAAAGCGCAGCCAGAGACAGAGTGAAGCTATCATGGAGCTTATATAGGGAACAGCTCCACCCAGGGGAGGGGGCCCTGTTACCAGCCCTCCCCCAGGAGTGCTTGTAAAGTTACTTGCTTAAAAAAAAACTTACAGTGGTAAAGAAAGGCATTGAATTTGTCCTTATATGCCCCCCCCCCCCCCCCCTCTGTGGGAACAAACCCTCCGGCTGCCAGACTGATTTGCTTCAAGAAAAGAGAAGCAACAAAATCGAGATCAGCCGAAAGACCGGAAGTGACGCCGCCAGTACCCGCGCGTCACTTCCGGTCATGGCGGCGCCCATACCACGCCGGATCGGATCAACCGATGCTTCCAGGAGGGGAGCCTAGTGCACCAAAAGGAACACATCGCCCCCAAGTATCGCTTGAGCTGGGGGGCGAACCCCTCTTTTTAAGGGAGCTGGAGTTCTTCTATTGGTTATTCTTTGGGCTCATTAAAAATTCCGCCGGTCCTACCAGTCCACGGGGGGGCAGTTAACCTCATCTGTGCTGCTCGTAGGACGTAAGGGAATAACTATTTTTGGAGGTATTACTATATATTATAGAAGTAGAGAAATTGAAACTTTAAAATTTTCAATTTTTTTTACAAATTTTGGGTAAATTTGGTATTTTTTTATAAATAAAAATGATTTATTTTAACTTTATTTTACCATCATGTGTCATGAAGTACAATCTCAGAATGACCTGGATAAATCAAAGCGTTTTAAAGTTATCAGCACTTAAAGTGACACTGGTCAGTTTGCAAAAAATGGCCAAGTCCTTAAGGTGAAATAGGGCTGAGTCCTTAAGGGGTTAATAAATAAATTAAATAAATAAATAAATAAATAAAAGCGATATTTGAACCTTAAACTGGTGTCTGGCAAAGATACTTATGTGAATAACCCCTGGAGAAAAGCTAACCCCTAACAATACATATATATATATATATACAGTACAGACCAAAAGTTTGGACACACCTTCTCAATCAAAGAGTTTTCTTTATTTTCATGACTATGAAGGCATCAAAACTATGAATTAACACATGTGGAATTATATATATAACAAACAAGTGTGAAACAACTGAAAATATGTCATATTCTAGGTTCTTCAAAGTAGCCACCTTTTGCTTTGATTACTGCTTTGCACACTCTTGGCATTCTCTTGATGAGCTTCAAGAGGTAGTCTCCTGAAATGGTCTTCCAACAGTCTTGAAAAAGTTCCCAGAGATGCTTAGCACTTGTTGGCCCTTTTGCCTTCACTCCCCGGTCCAGCTCACCCCAAACCATCTCGATTGGGTTCAGGTCCGGTGACTGTGGAGGCCAGGTCATCTGGCGCAGCACCCCATCACTCTCCTTCATGGTCAAATAGCCCTTACTTTCAAAGTTTTCCAAATTTTTCGGCTGACTGACTGACCTTCATTTCTTAAAGTAATGATGGCCACTCGTTTTTCTTCACTTAGCTGCTTTTTTCTTGCCATAATACAAATTCTAACAGTCTATTCAGTAGGACTATCAGCTGTGTATCCATCTGACTTCTCCTCAACGCAACTGATGGTCCCAACCCCATTTATAAGGCAAGAAATCCCACTTATTAAACCTGACAGGGCACACCTGTGAAGTGAAAACCATTTCAGGGGACTACCTCTTGAAGCTCATCAAGAGAATGCCGAGAGTGTGCAAAGCAGTAATCGAAGCAAAAGGTGGCTACTTTGAAGAACCTAGAATATGACATATTTTCAGTTGTTTCACACTTGTTTGTTATGTATATAATTCCACATGTGTTAATTCATAGTTTTGATGCCTTCAGTGTGAATCTACAATTTTCATAGTCATGAAAATAAAGAAAACTCTTTGAATGAGAAGGTGTGTCCAAACTTTTGGTCTGTACTGTATATATATATATATATATATATATATATATACATACAGTGAATATAAAAAGTCTACACACCCCTGTTAAAATGTCAGTTTTCTTTGATGTTAAAAAATGAGACAAAGATAAATAATTTCAGAACTTTTTCCACCTTTAATGTGACCTATAAACTGTACAACTCAATTGAAAAGCAAACTGAAATCTTTTAGGTAGAGGGAAGAAAAAATATAAAAATAAAATAATATGGTTGCATAAGTGTGCACATCCTTAAAAACTAATACTTTGTTGAAGCACCTTTTGATTTTATTACAGCACTCAGTCTTTTTGGGTATGAGTCTATCAGCATGGCACATTCTTTGCAAAAACACTCCAAATCTGTCAGATTGCGAGGGCATCTCCTGTGCACAGCCCTCTTCAGATCACCCCACAGATTTTCAATCGGATTCAGGTCTGGGCTCTGGCTTGGCCATTCCAAAACTTTAATCTTCTTCTGGTGAAGCCATTCCTTTGTTGATTTGGATGTATGCTTTGGGTCGTTGTCATGCAGAAAGATGAAGTTCCTCTTTATGTTCAGCTTTCTATCAGAAGCCTGAAGGTTTTATGCCAATATTGACTGGTATTTGGAACTATTTATAATTCCCTCTAGCTTAACTAAGGCCCCAGTTCCAGCTGAAGAAAAACAGCCCCAAAGCATGATGCTGTCTCCACCAAGCTTCACTGTGGGTACGGTGTTCTTTTGGTGATGTGCAGTGTTGTATTTGCGCCAAACATACAGTATCTTTTCAAATTATGGCCAAAAAGTTCAACCTTGGTTTCATCAGACCATAACACGTTTTCCCACATGCTTTTGAGAGACTTCAGATGTGTTTTTGAAAAATGTAGCCTGGCTTGGATGTTTTTCTTCGTAAGAAAAGGCTTTCATCTTGCCATTCTACCCCATAGCCCAGACATGAAGAATACGGGAGATTGTTGTCACATCTACCACACAGCCAGTACATGCCAGATATTCCTGCAGCTCTTTGAATGTTGCTGTAGGCCTCTTGGTAGCCTCACAGACCAGTTTTCTTCTCGTCTTTTCATAAATTTTGGAGGGACGTCCAGTTCTTGGTAATAACACTGTTGTGCCATATTTTTTCCACTTCATGACTGTCTTCACTGTGTTCCATGGTATATCTAATGCCTTGGACATTCTTTTGTACCCTTCTCCTGACTGATACCTTTTAACAATGAGATCCCTCTGATGCTTTGGAAGCTCTCTGTGGACCATAGCCTTTGCTGTGGGATGCGACTAAGAAAATTTTAGGAAAGACCAACTAGAGCAGCTGAACTTTATTTGGGGTTAATCAGAGGCACTTTAAATGATGGCAGGTGTATGCTGACTCCTATTTAACATGATTTTGAATGTGATTGCTTAATTCTGAACACAGCTGCATCCCCAGTTATAAGAGGGTGTGCACACTTATGCAACCACATTATTCTATATTTTTTTCTTACCTCCATCTACAAGATTTCAGTTTGCTTTTCAATTGAGTGGTACAGTTTATAGGTCACATTAAAAGTGGGAAAAGTTCTGAAATGATTTATGTTTGTCTCATTTTTTTACATCACAGAAACCTGACATTTTAACAGGGGTGTGTAGACTTTTTATATCTATATATTATATATATATATATATATATATATATATATACAGTCATGTGAAAAAATTAGGACACCCTTTGAAAGCATGTGTTTTTTTGTAACATTTTTAATAAATGGTTATTTCATCTCCGTTTCAACAATACAGAGAGATTAAAGTAATCCGACTAAACAAAGAAAACTGAAGAAAAGTCTTTTCAAGATCTTCTGTAAATGTCATTCTACAAAAATGCCTATTCTAACTGAGGAAAAAGATAGGACACCCTTGCCCCTAATAGCGAGTGTTACCTCCTTTGGCTGAAATAACTGCAGTGAGACGGTTCTTGTAGCCATCTACCAGTCTTCGACATCGGTCTGAGGAAATTTTACCCCACTCCTCAATGCAGAACTTTTTCAGCTGTGAGATGTTTGAGGGGTTTCTTGCACGTACAGCCCTTTTCAAGTCACCCCACAGCATCTCAATGGGATTCAAATCTGGACTTTGACTTGGCCATTCCAGGACTCTCCATTTCTTCTTTTTCAGCCAATCTTTGGTTGATTTACTAGTATGTTTTGGGTCATTGTCATGTTGCATGGTCCAGTTCCGCTTCAGCTTTAATTTTCTAACTGATGGTCTCACATGTTCTTCAAGCACCTTCTGATACACAGTAGAATTCATCGTGGATTCTATGATGGTGAGCTGACCAGGTCCTGCTGCAGCAAAGCAGCCCCAAACCATGACACTTCCACCTCCATGCTTCACAGTTGGTATGAGGTTCTTTTCTTGGAATGCTGTGTTTGGTTTACGCCAAACATGTCCTCTGCTGTTGTGTACAAATAATTCAATTTTGGACTCATCTGTCCAAAGAACATTATTCCAGAAGTCCTGGTCTTTGTCAACTTTATCGCTGGCAAATGTCAGTCTGGCCTCGATGTTTCTCTTGGAAAGCAAAGGTTTCCTCCTTGCACACCTCCCATGCAAGTTAAACTTGTACAGTCTCTTTCTGATTGTAGAGGCATGTACTTCTACATCAACAGTAGCCAGAGCCTGCTGTAGTTCTCGAGATGACACTTTAGGGTTTTTGGATACCTCTTTTAGCATCTTGCGGTCTGCTCTTGGGGTGAACTTGCTGGGGCGACCAGTCCTGGGCATGTTGGCAGTTGTTTTGAAAGCCCTCCACTTGTAGACTATCTTCCGGACAGTGGAATGGCTGATTTCAAAATCTTTTGAGATCTTTTTAAATCCCTTCCCAGACTCATAGGCTGCTACAATCTTTTTTCTGAAGTCCTCTGACAGCTCTTTTGCTCTCACCATGGTGCTCACTCTCACTTCAACAGTCAGGAGCACACCAAACTAAATGTCTGAGGTTTAAATAGGGCAAGCCTCATTCAACATGCAGAGTAACGATCTACTAATTATGTGCACCTGGTGTGATATACCTGTGTGAGATCTGAGACAATTTAAGAGGGAATACATGTGAGGGTGTCCTATCTTTTTCCTCAGTTAGAATAGGCATTTTTGTAGAATGACATTTACAGAAGATCTTGAAAAGACTTTTCTTCAGTTTTCTTTGTTTAGTTGGATTACTTTAATCTCTCTGTATTGTTGAAACGGAGATGAAATAACCATTTATTAAAAATGTTACAAAAAACCACATGCTTTCAAAGGGTGTCCTAATTTTTTCACATGACTGTATATTATATTAAACTGACTGTATATGTGTATGTCCGCTAAAGGAATACGCACCGTCACATTTACAATCACGAAATTTGGCACATGGGTATATCAGGTGTCCGGGAAGGTTTTAGACCGGGTCTCAGCTCTCTAGGAAGTACCGTTCCTGCGATATTGCCAAAAAATGCATTAGCCAATAGAAGCCTACAGGTCTTTCTCTTCATATCCTAACTGCCATACACACGGTCACATGTCCCTTATCAGCCAATAGAAGCTCGCAGTCCCTTAGTCTCCACATACACACAGTTTTACACCAGGTTTCCATAACAACCCACCCATTTTTTCTTCACTACTGTAGGTCAGCTTTAAAGGGGCAGGTCACTGTGGATGACACTATTAAGGGAGAGGAGTGCTGTGGATGTCACAGTTAAGGGGGCAGGTAGGATGGCCATTCAGGCGACCTTCAAAAGACGGACTTAAAAAACCTGTGGCCAGGTCCTGCTAAGCCACGCCCACAACCCTGTTAGGCCACTTCCCTCCAACTCCGCAGCCGACAGGGATTGAAAAAATGAAGGTAAAAATTAACTTCTGTCAGCTGCAGGGGTGGGAGGGAGGGTGAATTTCTCCCTGCAGCTCAAGCTCAGTGCCGGACGCGGGAGGGAGGAAAAGGAGTCTGAAAGCCGGACTGTCCGGCCTAAAAGTGGACCTCTGGCCACCATACATCAGGCTGCTATGGAGGTCACAGTTAAGGGGATGGTCCCCAAGTGAGGTCAGTGTTAAGGGGCAGATTGCTGTAGAGGCCACTGTTAAGGGGTTGGGGTGTTGTGAAAATCATTGTTAAGGAGATGGCATAAGTAATAGGTAGTAGAGCAGCACAACCGGACCTTTAGACCAAAAAAACTGAATGCAACAGCCATGATGGGACCGCAGATCCACAGCAGTCCAGGAACAGTAATGAAGGATGATAGCCACAGCAGCATATCCAGTGCGTCATTTATTGGAAGCCTTGAGTGCACACACAAACAAAGTACGACGTTTCGGCTACGCAGTAGCCTTTGTCAAGTATACAAAAGGTAAAAACGGACAATATTAAATACAAATATGTGACCACTCCCACCAGAAGTTGGAGCCAATCATTAAAAAGCTCAGCAGGGGGTGTGGCTTGGAGCGCACCGGAGCGGTCGCATGTCTTTGTAGCTCTGTGACCTACAGTCTAAAAGCGGCTCAAAGGACTTTCTTACAGAAGAAATAACTAGCCTTACTACATCCCTATCAACTAAAGGGTTCAAACGTCATGCTCAAGTTGCCGAGGGGCAAAAGAAGACCTAGAACTCCGGCTAAACTTACAAGCTTCTTCAGCCCGGCATCGCTCCAAAATGGCGCCGGATCGCGGGAGTCCCTAACTCCCACGCGGGATGAAGCTGCTCCTGCCTGTGGTCCTCTTCATAACTCACCAGCCGACCGATCACCGTCCTGTATATCGGATAAATCGCAAGGCAAGTCACACTCCTCTACCTCATCCCCTGTACACCCAGATTTTATGGGTGCAGAGAAATCATCTAATGCGGGCCCTATAACTCTAGAAGTTATGAAAGAGCTATTGTCTGATCTTAAAACGTCCCTTAACAATGATCTTAAGGCAGCTCTCTCCTCGCTGAAAGCGGACATTTCTGCTATAGGCGACCGCACGGCACATCTAGAGGAGAAGATGGAGGAGTTTACAACAGCTCATAATTGCCTTGTGGACGCTCATAACTCTGCTGATGAGGATATAGCTGCTATTAAGCTAAAACTGGCAGATATTAAAGACAGATCCAGAAGGAACAACATTTGATTCAGAAACATACCAGAAGCAGTAAAAGATGAACAGCTGCAGGAATACCTGATTGACCTGTTCTCAGCTCTTCTACCTCAAGCTTCCAACGCGGATCTATTCTTCTATCTCAGCTTCCCTGCCCAGGGACACTATAGCAAGGATCCATTATTATCACATCAAGGACTCAATTCTCAAAGCTGCAGCCAAAAAGCCTAATCTTCCTGAACGCTTTCAAGAAATTTCCCTATACACAGATCTTTCATCTGCAACCCTAGCTAGACGCAGGGAATTCACTAAAACCACACAAATTCTAAGAGAGCAAAAAATTCTCTATAAATGGGGATTCCCAGTCAAGCTTATAGTTCACTTCAACGGACGCACCTCGGTGCTACTTTCTCCAAAAGAAGCAATGAACTTCCAATCCAAAAACGCTCTCATTAAGGATCCAGAAGAACCGAGAAGCCCACCAAAGAAAAAACACCACACACTTGCCCAGGAATGGACAGTAGTTGGTTCTCCAAAATCTTCTACATCTTCAAAATGAGAAACCATTTCAATTTTGGCTAGTGCCATTACAGCTGCTCTGTTATCAGTCTAACTCTAAAAATAGTAATAGACTGGTTTGAAAATGTTAAAAGAAGATTAACACTTTAATCTTTATCACCACCTCCCATGTCATGTTAGCGACCTGGGGTCGCATTGGTTCACTTAGAACCGGACTTTACTACCTTATTCTTATATTTCTTATTTTAGTTTTACACTATTTCACTGTTTTGTTTAATACTACTTGTTTGTGGTACATTAATATTCTACTGATCCTCTCGCTACTGCAGGTAATTTTTGTACTTGGGTCCCCTCTGCGCACTTCTTTCCTGATAACGCATTATGGTCTTACGAATTGCTTCCTTAAATGTTAAGGGCCTTAACAGCCCAGCCAAACGCTCATTTCTATGGAAAGAAGCCCACAGATTGGGTTGTGATATATTCTGCGTACAAGAAACGCACTTAAATGAAGCAGACAGCTTCAGAATTAGTCATAAAGACTTTCCTACTATTATGTTTTCACATGCCTTCAATAAGAAAAGGGGTGTATTTATTGCTATCAAAAAATCTATCGCCTTTCAAACTCTATCTCTTGATGTAGACCCAATGGGTAGATTTATTATTGTTACATGTTTGGTTAACAACTCACCTTACACTATAGTGTCTATATATGCCCCTAATTCTAAAACTTTAAGTTTTATTAGGTCTGTCTTGGAGTCCGTCTCAACCCAAAAGAAAGGTTCCATCATCATCATCTGCAGAGATTTTAATCTGGTAATGGACCCCCGTATTGACAAATCTACTCCTGTAAGTAAGAAGGACAACTATAAACTTAAAGACCCATGCCTCAAAGAAGAGCTGTTTGATGCCTGGAGGTCACTTCATGCCTCAGAATCAGACTACTCTTTTTTTTCAAATCCACACAACTCATATTCCCGGATAGATTTCTTTTTGGTTGATAAATGGCTACTCCAAAAGGTAGTGGACTCCAAGATAGGCCTGATTACTTGGTCTGACCACGCCCCTATTACACTCTCCATTCAAGAAACTTTTAATCTCAAACATTCCTCCCCATGGAGATTAAATAACCTTTTACTATCAAACAAACATTACAAGGAATTAATATCTAAGGCACTAACAGATTACTTCCAACTTAACACTAATTCTGAGATTAACCCAACAACAATATGGTGCGCCCACAAAGCGGTAATCAGAGGTCTTTTTATCAAATATTCTTCAGAGGAAAAAAAGAAAAGAATGCTCAAATTAGAAGAACTACATGACAGACTTAGAATTTTGGAAAAAGATAACCAAAAATCCCCAACCTCCCATATCTCTCAACAAATCATTAGCATCAGACATGAAATATATCTACTCATGCAAAACAACTTTGAAAGACATCTCAGACAATCCAGGGCACAATTGTACAGACAAGGGAATAGAGCCTCCAAAATGCTAGCCAATAAACTTAAAAACAAAGCAGAAAATTCCTGAATTCCTTTCCTGTGGTTCACTAATAGGAATAAAATAATTAACCCCCTTAAAATTGCTGAAGAATTTGCTAACTATTACCACTCCCTTTATAATTTAAAAAATGACCTAAACACCCACCAACCAACCACAGAAGACATTAACCTGTTTTTGAATAACATCACTTCCCCTTTTATCCCCAGATCAACTTTCATTTTTAAATAAACCTATTTCTTCACAAGAAATACTTGACACTATTTCCACCCTCAAAATAAACAAATCCCCGGGCCCAGATGGCTTTATAAATGAATATTATAAATCCTTTTCTCATATCTTAACTCCCCACTTACTTTCCTGTTTTCAACACATGATGCACGATAAGGGAATCCCTACAGAAATGCTTCAAGCAATAATAATTACTTTGCCCAAACCTGGGAAGGCCCCTAATACACCCGCCAATTTTAGACCAATATCTCTTTTAAATACTGATCTAAAATTATTTTCCAAAATCTTAGCTAATCGCTTAGCAGATACATTACCAAGTCTCATAGATTCAGACCAAGTCGGTTTTGTCAAACATAGACAAACATCAGATGGAACGAAACGTTTTTTGGACCTAATTGAAATAGCCCGTACCCGTCGTACGCCTTCCATGCTCCTCTCACTGGACGCGGAGAAGGCATTCGACAGGGTTCACTGGGGATTCCTCCACTCAGTCCTGAAAAAATTTGGATTTAATGGCCCCCTATTATCTGGTATATTAAATTTATATTCATCACCCCAAGCTTTTGTCTACTCCTCTGGATTTAAATCCCATTTATTTCCCATCTCAAACGGTACCAGACAGGGATGCCCCCTCTCCCCTTTAATTTTTGCCCTTTTAATGGAGCCACTAGCGAGTCATATCAGATCATCCCCCCATATTAGTGGCATTTCAATTTGAGATAAAGACCATCGCATAGGCCTATTCGCAGATGACGTTCTTTTACTATTATCTAATCCCACCACCTCTCTTCCCCACACTTGTAATATATTAACATCCTTCTCGAAGGCATCCTATTACAAAATCAACACCACAAAATCTCAAATCCTAAATTTGGGAATACAGGAGAAAGTTGTTAAGACTCTAAAACTAACCTTTCAATTTAAATGGGTTAAAAAATCACTACCCTATCTAGGGATTAACCTGACAGCACTTCCTAGTGAAACATTTACTCTTAATTACATCCCCCTATTTCAGGACATCAAGATTAAACTAACAAATCTCAAGACACAAGGTATTTCCTGGTTAGGCAAAATCGCAGTTATAAAAATGAGCATCTTGCCCAAAATCTTATATTATTTCAGAAATCTTCCTATCCCAATCCCCATCAAATATCTTAAGGATTTGCAAAAATCCCTTTCACATTTTATATGGGGGGGAAGGGGGGTAAATATCATAGAATAAAAGCAGACATACTCTACCTTCCTAAAAAAGAAGGTGGTCTAAATTGTCCATCAATCATACAATACTACAGAGCCACAATCCTAGACCAATTAAAACACCTATGGCACACTGATCAGCAAAAAGAATGGTCTTGTATAGAAAAACATTTTTTTGGAAAACACCCTCTAAAAGACCTTCTTACAGCTATGTCTCTTTTCAAGTTTCATCCTAATAGTACCTTGGCAACTATTAAGGCTATCTTCAATGTTTGGGACACAGTCGCCAATAAACGTCAATTATTTGATATACCCCTTCAAGAGTATAACACCTCAATATTAGAATCCTATATTCCAGATTTAGACATTTCCACATGGAAAGAGAAGGGTTTATGTAACATCAATGATCTTCTCACAAATGACATTCTTAAACCCTTTTCGGAACTCTCGCATTGCTATGGACTCCTCGCAAGAGATTTTTATAAATATCTCCAAATCAGACACGCCATTGCTAACACAATATTCACCCAACCTCAAAAACGGAACAACAATAATCCATCCTCAACTTTTTTCACAAGATGGCTCTTAAATCAAAACACTAATCGAAAAGGGATATCCAAAACATACGAAGTCCTTATCATTCCATCAGTAGACCCTTTACAAGAAATCAAGTCCAAATGGTCTCAAGATCTATCCATCAATTTATCCACAGAACAATGGTCCCCCACATTTGATGTAATATCTAATATCTCAAGATGCATCTCCCATTTAGAAATATCTAGGAAAATCCTATACAGGTGGTACTATCACCCGACAAAATTAAATAGGCTATTCCCAGATAGTTCCCCTGAATGTTGGAAATGTGGACACCCACAAGAAACCTTCCTCCACTGTTGGTGGAATTGCCCCCCGATCAATTCCTTATGGCAAAAATTTTAGAACTGTTTTTGGCCATCTATGTATTGCAACACGCCAACTTATCGCCTCCCATTGGAAATCCAACCATATTCCTAATAATCTTGAAGTTATAAAAAAGGTTGAAGATAACTGTTGGTACGAAGGAGTGTCTGCCTCTGCTTTATTTAAAAAAGATAAATTTTACAAACATTGGGAAACCTGGCTGAATAGCATCTTCCATGCTGGGTCCTATCCAGCAAACTCCTTAGTTATATAACTGAGACCTAACTGGCATTTCACAAGAAAATATATCTTGTACATAATATCTTGAGATGTCCAACTTATGATTCATTTTATACCTGTGAAGTATCCATATTAGTGTACCACTTTACCTCTTCTTGATTTTTGTTATTATCACTAAATACTGATGTTTCTTATGAAACTGTACCTTTTGTAATCGGTAACATCATTATATCTGGTTCATCTATTTCATATGAATTTATTATCCTCTGTCCCTCTCCCCTCCCCCTCCTTCTTAACCCTTTCCTCCCTCCCTCACCCTCCCCCTCTCCCCCTCCCCCTCCCCTTCCCTCCTCCCTCCTCAAATTCCCTTATGACTTTGTATGTAATCATTGCTTGATTTGTATCAAATGTCATTATTTCTTAAACTTGAAAAAACTCAATAAAAATGTCATGTTTCAAAAAAAAAAAAGCTCAGCAAACTCAATATATCAGTGCAATTATAAACAGCCTGTTCTATAATCAGGCCATATGCATCTGTTAATGAAATAAATCTGTACCTGATACATATATTCACCGCCCAGTCACGCTGGAAATGTTCCCATCCATCTCGGCGTCTGGCCGATCGCAATGCGCATGTCAATTACGTCATCGCGCTAGCGCCGTGACGCAAAGCCATCAGTCACGTGCATAATGTGTCATCGAGTCACATGATGATCACGTGTCAAGCGTAAGGTCCTTTGCACACATAGAAAATACAGTCAACTGAAAGGTCCTATCGCCAGACCTAACTGTTGGACATGTGTGTGTCAATGGGGACCAACACCTGTCTCCCATATAGACAATCACCCAAAAGAAAAGAAAAGTATCTGCTTTATCTAAATAGACACTTTATAAGGTCGAACAAATATAAAATATGGCCAATTATATATGATGGATATGGGAAAGAGAGTGTTTCAATCCAACGGAACCGGACGAGACAATGTATCAGATACACAAATGTGTAATGTGAATAGACAAGTGAACTTGGTGATCAAAGCAAAATAATTTAAATAAACCATAATCTACCATTAAAACCATTGTCTATACTGAGTCAGACATGAATAGAACCCTACCTATCTATCAATACTGTTTACATTAAATTCAATGTTAAGTCCCTGGGGTTGTAGCGATTGTAATGTAAAGATCCATTTCAGCTCTTTTTTCCTCAACATGCCCTCCCTATCACCACTCCTCTTGGGGACATCAACAGAGTCAATGACCCTGAATCTCAATTGGCTGACAGAGTATCCACAGTCAACAAAATGCTTCGCCACCGGTTTGTCCATAATTTTTTTCCTAATGGTGCTTTTGTGTTTGTTAATGCGTTCTCTAATCTCCATGGTTGTCTCTCCCACATAGATCAAACTGCAGGGACAGACAATCATGTAGACTACAAACTTGGACCGACATGTATAATATCCTGTGATGTTATATTATTGCCATTGTAAGGGTGTACAAAGGTGTTCCCCTTTAACATATTCCCACAGTTGCAACAACCCAAGCATGGGAAATTTCCCATCTTTCTGGGTTTAAGGTAAGTTTGACCCCCTTTGATAACATCTCCAACGTCAGTTTTAATCAGCTTGTCACGGAAATTAGTGCCCCGTTTGTATGCCATCAATGGCGAATTGTCAAATTCATGTATAGTCGGAAAACCCCTATGAAGGATATGCCACTCTTTTCTCAAAATATGTGTGATCTCAGCACTGTGGTTGCCATAGGTGGAAACAAACAGGATATGTGTCGCATCTCTGCTTATAGACGAAGATTGAAATGTGGACACTGTCAACCAAGGAGACCCTGGCCCTAGACCTACGCAATAACCTACCAGGATACCTCCTCTGAGAGAATTTATTGCACATCTCGTTGATCCGATGGCTGAATACATGATCATCAGATACAACTCGTCTCACACGCAGCATCTGGCTCCAAGGCAAGGAATCTAGCATGCGGCGTGGATGACAACTGTCATATCTCAGGAGATTGTTCCTGTCGGTAGGCTTCTTGTACAAGTCTGTTTTAAACTGGCCCTCTTCAATGTACACCCTGACGTCAAGAAACTGTAACTCCTCAGAGGAGGAAGTTACAGTAAATTAAAGACCGGGTACCCCATTGTTGAGGTGTAGATGGAAATCATTCAAAGAGTCAATAGAACCACTCCAAATCATAAAAATGTCGTCGATGTAGCGCCACCAGCACAGGACCCACTGATAGAAGGGTGATGCATATACCAGTTTGTCCTCAACCTCCGCCATAAAAATTCCAATAAATGACGCACTGGATATGCTGCTGTGACTATCATCCTTCATAATTGTTAAGGAGATGGGGTACTGTGGAGGTCACTAATAAAGGGGTGGCCGCTGGCGAGGTCACTGTTAAAGGGGAGGGCAGCTGTGGAGGTCACTGTTAAGGAGGCGGGATGCTGTGGAGGTCACTGTTAAAGAAGCAGGCGCCGTGGAGGTCACTGTTAAGGGGGCAGGGAATGGTGGAGGTCATAGTTAAGGGTGAGGTCCGCTATGGAGCTCACTGTTAAGGGGGCGGGGTGTTGTGGAGGTCACATTTTAATGGAACGTAGCCAGTGGCGTCTCTAGCTTTCAAATTTTGGGGGGGCACACTGGGGGCCAGGACAAAAGTAGGGGGGGCAGCTATAACAACGATACATTTACACAAGTACGCTTAGAAATGCTGCAATACTTTACCCAATACCTAAAACCGCAACAGGGAAGAAAAGTCCAGCTGTCTGTGGATGACACTTTTATAGAGAGGGGGATCTGTGGATGACACTGTTATGGGGGGGATCTGTGGATGCCACATACCGTATATAGCATCTTATGCTATATGTGTCATCCACAGATCCACCCCATGACAGTGTCATCCCCATTTCCCCCTCCATAACAGCGTCATCCACAGATCTCCCTCCCTATAACAGTGTCATCCACAGATCTCCCTCCCTGCCTCTCACAGGAGTGTACATATATAAAATAAACATATTTCACATGAAAACGTACAGTTACTTGGCTTGGCCCTTGGGGATCTCGGACACCACTTCAACACTTGGCCGGGGGCTCGGCGGAGCTGATGTTGTGTTTTATCCTAATGAGAAAGATTTCATAATAAGGATTTGGAGAAGGGGCAGAGAGATAGCAGAGCAGGGAGAGGCTGGTGCTGCTACTAGGGGGTCATACCATGGGGGAGTAATAAAACCCACCATAATGCCCCCCAGTAGAAATAATTCTCCTTATAATGTGCAAAACATACCCCCTTATGCCCCCAGTTGAGCTAATTTCCCCCATAATGTGCCAGTATAAAATACCCCTATATAGTGCACCAGTAAATGCCTCCATAGTGCTCCTCTCCCCCCTTCCTGCTAGTGCCCCCCATAATGTACCAGTATAAAATGTCCCATATATCGTGCCCCAGTAGATGCCCTCAGTGTCCCCCATAATTTGCAAGTATAAAATACCCCTTCTTAGTGCCCCCCGTAGATGACTCCATAGTACTCCTCTCTCCCCTTCTCCATAGTACCCACCATAATGTGTCCCAGTATAAAATGCTACTGTACAGAGCCCCCCATATAAAACACCCCTTCTTTGTGGCCTCAGTAGATGCCCCTATAGTGCCCACCAATAATGTGCCAGTAATAAGTGCCCTCAATAACGTGCCAGTAACAAGAGCCCCCCAATGTGCCAGTAATAAGCCCCATCACGTGGCAGTAACAAGAGCCCCCATCACGTGGCAGTAATGAGCCCCCCATCACGTGCCAGTAATAAGCCCCCCATCACGTGCCAGTAATAAGCCCCCCATCACGTGCCAGTAATAAGCCCCCCATCACGTGCCAGTATTAAGCCCCCCCATGTTCCAGTATTAAGTCCCCCCATCATCATGTGCGAGTATTAAGTCCCCCCATCATCATGTGCCAGTATTAAGTCCCCCATCATCATGTGCCAGTATTAAGTCCCCCCATCATCATGTGCCAGTATTAAGTCCCCCCCCATCATCATGTGCCAGTATTAAGTCTCCCCCCATCATCATGTGCCAGTATTAAGTCCCCCCCATCATCATGTGCCAGTATTAAGTCCCCCCATCATGTGCCAGTATTAAGTCCCCCCCATCATGTGCCAGTATTAAGTCCCCCCCATCATGTGCCAGTATTAAGTCCCCCCCATCATGTGCCAGTATTAAGTCCCCCCATCATCATGTGCCAGTATAAAGTCCCCCCATCATCATGTGCCAGTATAAAGTCCCCCCATCATCATGTGCCAGTATAAAGTTCCCCCCCATCATCATGTGCCAGTATAAAGTCCCCCCCCATCATCATGTGCCAGTATAAAGTCCCCCCCATCATCATGTGCCAGTTTTGTAATAAGCCCCCCCAATGTGCCAGTAACACTATTGTAAAAAACAAACAAAAAAAAACACTTATACTTACCTAAGTGTCAGCGATGCGATGCAGCCTCTTCCTGTGTCCCACGCTGTAATGTAAGGCTCAGGCGTCACGATGACGTCATTGCGCCGGCCTCTGATAGGCTGCCGGCCTAGTGCCTGCAGGCAGGGGCGTACATAAAAATCACTGGGCCCCATAGCAGGAATCTAAATTGGGCCCCTATTCCCCTTTTATAGCCCCTCCCTTTGTTCCATGAACTATTCTTGCTGCTGCGTTTTATAATTTATGCCATCAGGGCCGGAATGGGATTACAAAACAGCCCTGGCACACAAAAGAGGTATAATAGATGCAGATGTATATTATATACAGCAGTGTACAGTTATGTTTGGTACGCGGTATAATAGATGCAGTGTGTACAGGTATATAGTATATTCCCTAGTGTTCTGATATGTGAGGTACAGGGTATAATAGATGCAGTGTGTACAGGTATATAGTATATACAGCAGTGTACTGATATGTGAGGTACGGGGTATAATATATGCAGTGTATACAGTATATACAGTAGTGTAATATGTGACGTACGAGGTATAATAGATGCAGTGTGTACAGATATATAGTAAATACAGCAGTGTATTGACACCTCGTACCTCAGATATCAGTACACCGCTGTATATACTATATATCTGTACACACTGCATCTATTATACCTCGTACCTCACATATATAGTATATACAGAAGTGTACTGATATCTGTACACACAGCATCTATTATACCTTGTACCTCACATATCAGTGCACTGCGGTATATACTATATATCTGTACATATTGCATGGATAATACTGTGTAATATATGCAGTGTGTGTGCATGTATGTGTGTGTATCTATATATATATATATATATATATACAGAGCAGTGTATTGATGTGACACATAGAAGGTATAATACTGTAGATGCAGTGTTTATAGAAATATGTGGTCAGTTATGCATTATAGTCACTGTGAGGTACATGAGGTAGTGGTAACTGTCTGAAGTAGTATACATGAGTGAGCAATGAGTAAAAACAGGGCATGGAGGGGAGGTAAATGATGAAAAGTGGAGGACCTCCTCTTACCTCTCCATTCCAGTCTGTATGGATCAATGCAGAGCTGCTTGTGAACTTTTAATACTTGCTGTTAGGGGTTGAAGGACCTGTGATGATGTCATCACAGGTCCTGGCAGATGTACCTTTGAAACCTAGGAACTACACCATTTTTGGTGCAGTTCCTTTGCTAGATTCTGCAGGACCTGTGATGTTGAAGATGATGTCATCACAGGTCCTGGCAGATGCACTGTTCTAACCTGGGAACTACACTTTACACTGTGCAGTTCCCTTACAGGACCTGTGATGACATCATCAAAGGTCCTTTAGCTTTAGAAAGGTAAACAGGAGTAATTAGGGGGCGGGGCCTCTCCTCCACTTCGGTGCCTGCCTGCAGCCTATCAGAGGAAAGGGAAGGGACACGCCTCTCCCTCCCCTGCACCTCCGCTGGCATAGGCAGTTTACAATGGAGATGAGCGCAATGGAAGCGCTCATCTCCCTGTGCCCAGCGGCGGCTGCTCACTTGGGGGGGGGGGGGGGGTCATTTTAGTTGGGGGGGCACATGGGGGGGCACAGCATGATGTAGGGGGGGCCGTGGCCCCCTCTGGCCCCCCCCTGGCGACGCCACTGAACGTAGCTCTGTGGAGGTATATGTTAAGGGGGCAGGTTATTGTGGAAATCACTGTTAATGAGGTCACTACTGCGGGGTACTGTGGAGGTCACTAATAAAGGGACAGCCGCTGTGGAGGTCACTGTTAAAGGGGAGAGCGCTGTGGTTGTTACTGTTAAGGGGGCAGGCAGCCGTGGAGGTTACTGTTAAAGGGGTGGGCACTGTGGAGGTCACTGTTAAGGGAGGAGGGGACTGTGGAGGCCACTATTAAAGGTGCAGTGGGGTACTGTGAGGTCACTGTTAAGGCAGCTGGGTACTGTGAAGTCACAGTTAAGGGAGTGGGGTACAGTAGAGTTCACTGTTAAGGGAGCGGGGTAACTGTGGTAGTCACTGTTAAAGGGGCAGTCGCTGTGGAGGTCTCTGTTAAGGGGGCCGGGAATGGTGGAGGTCAGTTAAGTGGACTGTAACCTATGGTCATTGTTAAGTGGTGGGTGCTGTAGAAGTCACTGTTAAGGGGGAGGGCCCCTGTGGAGGTCACTGTCAAGGTGGTGGGGTGCTGTGGAACTCACTGTTAAAGAGGCAGGCTGCTGTGAAGATCAAAGTTAAGGGGGTGGGATACTGTGGAGGTCCCATTTTAAGGCGACAAGGCACTGTGGGGGGGGGGTCAGTGTTAAGGGGTTGGGGCCTTGGAGGTTACTGTTAAGGGGGCAGGGTACTGTAGATGTCACTGTTATAGTGGATACTGTCTATATCTTTTAACAACACACAAAAACATTAAATTAAATAGATGAAATATACCCGTGCGAAGCCGGTAAGAAACCATACTCACTTGACCAGTGTACAGAGGCAGGGACACCACAAAGTTCATCAAAGTCTTCTTTATTTAGGCTTGTCCAAATACAGTGGGATGCGAAAGTTTGGTCAACCTTGTTAATCGTCATGATTTTCCTGTATAAATCGTTGGTTGTTACGATAAAAAATGTCAGTTAAATATATCATATAGGAGACACACACGGTGATATTTGAGCAGTGAAATGAAGTTTATTGGATTTACAGAAAGTGTGCTATAATTGTTTCAACAAAATTAGGCAGGTGCATAAATTTGGGCACCACAAAAAAGAAATGAAATCAATATTTAGTAGATCCTCCTTTTGCAGAAATTACAGCCTCTAAACACTTCCTGTAGGTTCCAATGAGAGTCTGGATTCTGTTTGAAGGTATTTTGGACCATTCCTCTTTACAAAACATCTTTAGTTCATTCAGGTTTGATGGCTTCCGAGCATGGACAGCTCTCTTTAAGTCACACCACAGATTTTCAATTATATTCAGGTCTGGGGACTGAGATGGCCATTCCAGAACGTTGTACTTGTTCCTCTGCATAAATGCCTTAGTGGATTTTGAGCAGTGTTTAGGGTCGTCCTCTTGTTGAAAGATCCAGCCCCGGCGCAGCTTCAGCTTTGTCACTGATTCCTGGACATTGGTCTCCAGAATCTGCTGATACTGAGTGGAATCCATGCGTCCCTCAACTTTGACAAGATTCCCAGTCCCTGCACTGGCCACACAGCCCCACAGCATGATGGAACCACCACCATATTTTACTGTAGGTAGCAGGTGTTTTTCTTGGAATGCTGTGCTCTTTTTCCTCCATGCATAACGCCCCTTGTTATGGCCAAATAACTAAATTTTTGTTTCATCAGTTCACAGCACCTTATTCCAAAATGAAGCTGGCTTGTCCAAATGTGCTTTAGCCCACCTCAAGCGGCACTTTTTGTGCTGTGGGCGGGGAGAAAAGGCTTCCTCTGCATCACTCTCGCATACAGCATCTCCTTGTGTAAAGTACGCCGAATGGTTGAACGATGCACAGTGACTCCATCTGCAGCAAGATGATGTTGTAGGTCTTTGGTGCTGGTCTGTGGGTTGACTCTGACTGTTCTCACCATTCGTTGCTTCTGTCTATCCGAGATTTTTCTTGGTCTGCCACTTCGAGCCTTAACTTGAACTGAGCCTGTGGTCTTCCATTTCCTCAATATGTTCCTAACTGTGGAAACAGACAGCTGAAATCTCTGAGACAGCTTTCTGTATCCTTCCCCTAAACCACAATGGTGAACAATCTTTGTCTTCAGGTCATTTGAGAGTTGTTTTGAGACCCCCATGCTGCTACTCTTCAGAGAAAATTAAAAGAGGAGGTGAACTTACAATTGACCCCCTTAAATACTCTTTCTCATAATTGGATTCATCTGTGTATGTAGGTCAGGGGTCACTGAGCTTACCAAGCCAATTTGAGTTCCAATACTTAGTTCTAAAGGTTTTGGAATCAATAAAATGACAACAGTGCCCAAATTTATGCACCTACCTAATTTTGTTTAAACAATTATAGCACACTTTCTGTAAATCCAATAAACTTCATTTCCCTTCTCAAATATCACTGTGTGTGTCTCCTATATGATATATTTAACTGACATTTTTTATCGTAACAACCAACGATTTATACAGGAAAATCATGACGATTAACAAGGTTGCCCAAACTTTCGCATCCCACTGTACATACAGCCGATAAATCCAGATCAGGGGAGGGCTGGCAGTCTTAGTCCTGGGGGGAAAATCCAGTCAAGTGGCCCATTTTAGCCCCGCCCATTATTAAAAAGCCCCTCCTTCATATAATAGGCCACTCCCAACAAACACTGTTCAGCTGAAATTCTATTGTTGAGGCCTGTCTCTACACATCATACGGAGAGGGGAGACCTCTCCTGGCTGCACTGCCTGCTTCACATTATACAATAAACAGCAGGCTACAGCCAGGAAGCTCCTCCCTCCCCAGATCCTGCTCAAGGCTTTTGATTCCCCCCACCATCTTCCACCCACCCGTGGCCTGCTGCCCCCTTTCTCCGTCCTCACCCAGCTCTAAATCCTCCTTCTGCAAATGGAAGGAGGAGGAGCCAGAGCATCTCCTCTCCTACATAGCACCACATACCTCTTACATCCAGTGATGTCACCTTTGTTGTAGACATTCTCTTTCTTTATCTTCTCCAATCAGACCAGACTGCCATGATGATTTTTCTGCCATCTCCCGTCTCTGCAGAGATTGACAAACAGACATTAGTTTCCCACATTTCCATCATCTTCACATCTTCTGAACACCCTTTCCTGCCACCCCCAATACTATACTGCAGAAACAGTCCCCCTGGAAATACTGCTACCACACAGATAGTGCCCCAATACTGTGCCCGCTATGCCCCCAATACTATACTGCAGAAACAGTACCCCTGGAAATACTACTACCACACAGATAGTGCCCCCTTAAACAATTATTGGCACACAGTGCTCTGAAAAATAACTGCGCCCAGACACTAATAGTATAAAGATAATATCCCCCAAAAATAATTGTGCTAAGCTGATACTATGCCAGGGTGCCCCCAAAGTAACAGTGCTCCTCAAAATCCCAAATCCCACCAATAGAAATAATTCTCTGCCAGAGCACACTTAGTAGTAATAATGCCCCTATAGTGCCCTAGTAATCATGTTCCTCATAGCCCCCCAGTAGTAGTAAAGCTCCCCATAATACCCCCTAGTAGTACTAATTCTCCCTATAATATGACCGTACATGAAATACCCCCGCTTAGTGCCCGCAGTTGAGTTAATGTCCCCATAATGTATGCCAGTATAAAATACCCCTATATAGTGCCCCAGTAAATGCCCTTATACTGCTCCTCTCCCCCTTCCCCATAATATTCCAGTAAAAAAAATGCCCCTTCTTAGTGCCCCCAGCAGATGCCCCTATAGTGTTCCTCTCCCCCACAATGTGCCAGTAAAAAAATGCCCCTTCTTAGTGCCACCATATGCCCCAATAGTGCTCCACTCCCCCATAGTGCCCCAAAATAATGCCCCATAGTGCCGCTCTCCCCTATAGTGCCTCCCATAATGTGCCAGTAAAAAAATGCCCCCTTAGTGCCACCAAATGCCATAGTGCCCCCATAATGTTCCAATACAAAAGGCCCCTTTAGAGCCCCTACTTCCCCATAGTGCCCCCAAATAATGCCCCTATAGTAACACCAGATGCCCCATAGTGCTGCTCTCCCCAATAGTGCCCCCCAGAATGTGCCAATAATTAAAAAAGCCCCTTTAGAGCCCCAAGATACCCCCATAGTGATCCTCTCTCCCATGGTGCCCCCCATAATGTGCCAGTAAGAAATGCCCTCATAGTGCCAGCTCCTCCAATAGTGCCAGCTCCCCTCATAGTGCAAGCTCCCCCCATAGTGCCAGCCCCCCCATAGTGCCAGCCCCCCCATAGTTCCAGCTCCCCACATAGTGCCAGCTCCCCCCCATAGTGCCAGCTCCCCCCATAGTGCCAGCCCCCCCATAGTGTCAGCCCCCCCATAGTGCCAGCTCCCCCATAGTGTCAGCCCCCCATAGTGCCAGCCCCCCATAGTGCCAGCCCCCCCATAGTGTCAGCCCCCCATAATGCCAGCCCCCCCATAGTGCTAGCTCCCCCATAGTGCCAGCCCCCCCTATAGTGCCAGCTCCCCCTATAGTGCAAGCCCCCCCCATAGTGCCAGATCCCCCCCATAGTGACAGCTCCCCCATAGCCATAATGCCAGCTCCCTCATAGCCATAGTGCCAGCGCCCCCCCCATAGTGCCAGCTCCCCCCCATAGTGCCAGCTCCCCCATAGCCATAGTGCCAGCTCCCCCCGCAAAGAAAAAAAAACAAAACACTAATACTTACCTCCATCAGCATCGATGCAGGCCTCTTCCGGCCTGTGTCCCTGCGGTGTGCTGCCCGGCTCAGGCGGCGCGATGATAATGACGTCATCGCGCTGCCTGAGCCGGTCTCTGATTAGTGCCTGCGGCCTATCAGAAGAACAGGGGAGGGAGACGCCTCTCCCTCCCCTGCCCCACAGCACAGCCATCTGTATCGCTGTCCTGAGGACGGTGATGCAGATGAATATGGAGATGAGCGCTTCCACAATGGAAGCGCTCATCTCCTACTGCCCGCCGCCACCACCGCCGCAATTACATCCAGGGCAGCGCCACCTGTGGAGATCGGCGGTGCGGCCCTGAGGAATAAAAAATAAAAATAATTTTTGTTAAAGACCGGCGGCCCAGCGGTCGTTTTTTTAGGGCGGCCTGGGGGGCAATTGCCTCCCTGCCCCCCGGCCCAGCACGCCCCTGCTTTCCAGGGCTTTAGTAAATTAACATGGTATACCTGCTCTGGCTTTCGCCCTACTACCTTGTAGTTTACTGTTCCCACTCTCTCTATCACCTCCTAGGGTCCTTGCCATCTTGTAAGGAACTTACTGTCAACCGTCGGCACAAGTACCAGTACCCGGTCACCCGGGTTAAACGTCCGTACCTGGGCTGCCTGATTGTATACCCGGCTCTAGGCCAGTTCTGCCGCCTTCATATGTTCCTGGACAATCCGCAGAACTGTCCCCATCCATTCTTGCATTTTTTTCTATATGTTCGATGACACTCTTATGTGGGGTGGGCTGTTGCTCCCATGCTTCTTTCGCAACGTCGAGCAACCCCGTACAATAGTTCAAAGGGCGAGAACCAAGTGGACGCCTGGGGCACTTCTCGTACAGCGAATAGTACATAAGGCAGCAAAAGATCCCAGTCCTGGTTGTATCTATGTACTGTACCCGTTCACATCAGTAAGTTTAAAAAATGTCTTGGTTTTTAAAATGCTTCCTTCCACTAATATTGTGAGGTCCAGAAAATTAATCTCCACTGGATTGATCTCGCTAGTGAAAACCAAATTCCAAGTATTCCTATTAAGACTATCAATAAAATTTCTCAGCCCTTGCTCCTCCCCCTCCCATATCATCAAACAGTCGTCAATAAACCTTTTCCATAAGGTAAGTTTACCTCTTTGCTGTTCATGCTGTAATAAGGGGCTTATCCTTTCCTTCTCCCATACGGACATAAAAATATTTGCGAAACGGGGGGTGAATATCGCCCCCATCGCCGTCCCAACCTCCTGAAGTAAAAGACTCCGTCAAACCAAAAATAATTATTACTAGGACAAAAATCCAGACATTGGCAGATGAACATTCCTTGTTCCTCCAACATGTCAGGATCGCACCTTAATTGTTCTTTTACTGCTTGAATGGCCAAATGCTTCGGGATACTTGTATACAAAAAAGAGACATCAGCTGTAGCCAGCCAATTCCTTTCCGATACAGTACCGTAGGTTTTTTTAATATCGAGAACACTCCCAGTGTCCTTCAAATAGGATGAGGAGGATTTTACATATTTTTGTAAATAAAAGTCTATGTATTCCGTTAACCGGCTGATGAGAGACCCTATTCCAGAAACAATTGGTCTCCCCGGTGGATTACACAGACTTTTATGTATTTTAGGCAACTGATAAATGACTGGAATTCTTGGAAATTTGACATTGAAGTACTCATATTCTCTTTTATTTATTATACCATTTACAAAACCTTCCTGTAGCAATTTTTCACGTTTTTGCTTTAATTCATTAGTGGGATCTTTTTTCAATACCTTATATGTGTCTCTGTCTGATAATAATCTGATTATTTCTTTGTTGTACTGCTCTTTGTCTAACACTACTACACCCCCTCACTTATCAGCAGGTTTTATAATTTTCTCCGAATTCTTTTCCAGACTCTCCAGGGCTTTTTTCTCCTCTATGGTTAGATTATATTGCTTGGGTCAATCATTCATCTTTTCCAACCCCTTTAGAAGTCCTCTTCTGAAGGCTTCTATACAAGCATTTTCTTTGTTCATTGGGAAATATGTACTTTTATCTTTCAGATTTGTATGGCTAATTCTATCAGATTCAGGTAAAAGTATAGGTTGTTGTGGATACACGCAGGTTTTTTGCTTATTGATCGCATATTTGGCCATATTAAGGTTCCTGATATATGACTTATGTATATCTAAAGATATACCAAATTTATTCGGCCTCTTAGTGGGAGCAAACTTGAGTCCCTTCCCCAAAACAGCTTGTTCCGTTTCTGTGAGTTGATAGGAACTCAATTTATATATTCCCTTTATGTTTCCCTGCTTCTCTTCGATTTTGGACAGAATTTTCCTACCTCCTCTTTTTCCTCTTTTCAATGGGGTTGCTATTTTTTGAGTTCCATTTTCCCTTTCTGTTATCCCTTTGTACTCCCTTCATCATCTGGTGTGGAAAATTCTGTTGTTCATTCCCTGTTAATCCATGTATTTTTCCCTCCCTAGATTCCACTTTCTCCTTTTTCTGCTGTTCGTGGTAGTTAGCCCTATAGTAATTGTTCTCCTTATACTGGTTATTTCTATATCCATTCCTATAGTATCTATATTGTCCATTATGATATCTCGGATTGCGATTTCTCTGGTAGTAATCTGTTCCATAATAGTCCCCCCTATGGTATCCACCATATTGGGATCTATATGGTGTATTTATTTGGTGCTGATAACGCACCTGACCGTTCATTGGATTCCTCACTTGCGACCCCGTATTCTCCCAGTTCACTGTGTAATCTCCCTGTTTGGGTAAGGCTACATCCCGGTCACTTCTCTTTCCTTTATCACTAGTCTGGCTTTCAACCTTTTTTCCTTTCCACTTATATACTCTATCCATATTATAATCCTCACAAACTATAACATATTTTTTATGCTTTTCCTCTCTTACCTCTTTTTCTCCTTTTACCATATTGTCTTGGCACCTTTTAGATAACTCCTCATAAGTTTTGTGATTCCTATAGGGCTCCAAAAACAGTCTAAGTTTTTCTATATTCTCATTAATATGCCGTAGTTTCTGTTTTCTTTTTTCAATAATAAACCTTACAACTTTCATACTACATTAATTCATTAAAATTTCCCACTCATCAAGTTCTCCTTTTTCATCTGAACTCAACGGCAATTGCCATCTTACGCCCTCAGGAATTTTTTCTCCCATGAGGTCTTTCTCAAGAGCTATTATATCCCAGGTGGTTCTCATCTCCCGGATTAACTCTCTCTCTAGCTCTGCGAAAAATACCCCTAAATCATCAGGCTTGTGCTCCTCACAATTTGAACATAAAAACTGAAATAAACATCACATTTAAAATTGGCTCTAAATAAAAAAAATATCAACCATTTTCAACACAGGGTAACTACACCCACCCAAGAAAATTATAACAAATAAATAAAACAAAATGAAAAAATTAAATTCTATAAAAAGTCACCACTGTGTATGTTGATTCTTTCTTGGCGTCTCTGACCAACCATGCGAAGTGGGTTAATTTCAAGAGTTACAGCAAAAGAAGATCTCCACCGCGGATATTCCTTCTGTAGATTAAAAGGTTTCAGGGCACATAGTGAAGTTCCACCAGCTTTCGGGATTTTTCATTTCTTTAATTATACTCACAAAAGGACTAAAATAACAGGCATCAAATACAAAGGTCTGCAACACCGCCCGACCCGGGTTTCGCCAAAAGAGCTTCGTCAGGGGCAAATGCTCCACCCTTCCTTGGGCGCCTTCTTATACAAGTATAGAACAGTTAAAAAGCCAAGAGGCAAGGAGGCATACCCATCCCTCCTCACATCGAATTTCATTCCAAAAAGTCTTTCCACATGTTTTTTCACTTTTTTTGCCACAGAGTTTTTTCATACATACTAAAATGCCACTAAATATTATAAAATATAGATATTTCACATAAAACCATCAAACTTCACGTACCCTTCATATACCACAATCCATAATAGACATCAAAAATCCTCCCATTTGTTTTATACAGTACCAGTCACCAAATACAGAGACACAGTTTTCCCCACTATCTTATCTATACCAAAGAGAGCTTTTTTTATGTAATCTTGAAGTTATAAAAAAGGTTGAAGATAACTGTTGGTATGAAGGAGTGTCTGCCTCTGCTTTATTTAAAAAAGATAAATTTTACAAACATTGGGAAACCTGGCTGAATAGCATCTTCCATGCTGGGTCCTATCCAGCAAACTCCTTAGTTATATAACTGAGACCTAACTGGCATTTCACAAGAAAATATATCTTGTACATAATATCTTGAGATGTCCAACTTATGATTCATTTTATACCTGTGAAGTATCCATATTAGTGTACCACTTTACCTCTTCTTGATTTTTGTTATTATCACTAAATACTGATGTTTCTTATGAAACTGTACCTTTTGTAATCGGTAACATCATTATATCTGGTTCATCTATTTCATATGATTTTATTATCCTCTGTCCCTCTCCCCTCCCCCTCCTTCTTAACCCTTCCCTCCCTCCCTCACCCTCCCCCTCTCCCCCTCCCCTTCCCTCCTCCCTCCTCAAATTCCCTTATGACTTTGTATGTAATCATTGCTTGATTTGTACCAAATGTCATTATTTCTTAAACTTGAAAAAACTCAATAAAAATGTCATGTTTCAAAAAAAAAAAAGCTCAGCAAACTCAATATATCAGTGCAATTATAAACAGCCTGTTCTATAATCAGGCCATATGCATCTGTTAATGAAATAAATCTGTACCTGATACATATATTCACCGCCCAGTCACGCTGGAAATGTTCCCATCCATCTCGGCGTCTGGCCGATCGCAATGCGCATGTCAATTACGTCATCGCGCTAGCGCCGTGACGCAAAGCCATCAGTCACGTGCATAATGTGTCATCGAGTCACATGATGATCACGTGTCAAGCGTAAGGTCCTTTGCACACATAGAAAATACAGTCAACTGAAAGGTCCTATCGCCAGACCTAACTGTTGGACATGTGTGTGTCAATGGGGACCAACACCTGTCTCCCATATAGACAATCACCCAAAAGAAAAGAAAAGTATCTGCTTTATCTAAATAGACACTTTATAAGGTCGAACAAATATAAAATATGGCCAATTATATATGATGGATATGGGAAAGAGAGTGTTTCAATCCAACGGAACCGGACGAGACAATGTATCAGATACACAAATGTGTAATGTGAATAGACAAGTAAACTTGGTGATCAAAGCAAAATAATTTAAATAAACCATAATCTACCATTAAAACCATTGTCTATACTGAGTCAGACATGAATAGAACCCTACCTATCTATCAATACTGTTTACATTAAATTCAATGTTAAGTCCCTGGGGTTGTAGCGATTGTAATGTAAAGATCCATTTCAGCTCTTTTTTCCTCAACATGCCCTCCCTATCACCACCCCTCTTGGGGACATCAACAGAGTCAATGACCCTGAATCTCAATTGGCTGACAGAGTATCCACAGTCAACAAAATGCTTCGCCACCGGTTTGTCCATAATTTTTTTCCTAATGGTGCTTTTGTGTTTGTTAATGCGTTCTCTAATCTCCATGGTTGTCTCTCCCACATAGATCAAACTGCAGGGACAGACAATCATGTAGACTACAAACTTGGACCGACATGTATAATATCCTGTGATGTTATATTATTGCCATTGTAAGGGTGTACAAAGGTGTTCCCCTTTAACATATTCCCACAGTTGCAACAACCCAAGCATGGGAAATTTCCCATCTTTCTGGGTTTAAGGTAAGTTTGACCCCCTTTGATAACATCTCCAACGTCAGTTTTAATCAGCTTGTCACGGAAATTAGTGCCCCGTTTGTATGCCATCAATGGCGAATTGTCAAATTCATGTATAGTCGGAAAACCCCTATGAAGGATATGCCACTCTTTTCTCAAAATATGTGTGATCTCAGCACTGTGGTTGCCATAGGTGGAAACAAACAGGATATGTGTCGCATCTCTGCTTATAGACGAAGATTGAAATGTGGACACTGTCAACCAAGGAGACCCTGGCCCTAGACCTACGCAATAACCTACCAGGATACCTCCTCTGAGAGAATTTATTGCACATCTCGTTGATCCGATGGCTGAATACATGATCATCAGATACAACTCGTCTCACACGCAGCATCTGGCTCCAAGGCAAGGAATCTAGCATGCGGCGTGGATGACAACTGTCATATCTCAGGAGATTGTTCCTGTCGGTAGGCTTCTTGTACAAGTCTGTTTTAAACTGGCCCTCTTCAATGTACACCCTGACGTCAAGAAACTGTAACTCCTCAGAGGAGGAAGTTACAGTAAATTAAAGACCGGGTACCCCATTGTTGAGGTGTAGATGGAAATCATTCAAAGAGTCAATAGAACCACTCCAAATCATAAAAATGTCGTCGATGTAGCGCCACCAGCACAGGACCCACTGATAGAAGGGTGATGCATATACCAGTTTGTCCTCAACCTCCGCCATAAAAATTCCAATAAATGACGCACTGGATATGCTGCTGTGACTATCATCCTTCATAATTGTTAAGGAGATGGGGTACTGTGGAGGTCACTAATAAAGGGGTGGCCGCTGGCGAGGTCACTGTTAAAGGGGAGGGCAGCTGTGGAGGTCACTGTTAAGGAGGCGGGATGCTGTGGAGGTCACTGTTAAAGAAGCAGGCGCCGTGGAGGTCACTGTTAAGGGGGCAGGGAATGGTGGAGGTCATAGTTAAGGGTGAGGTCCGCTATGGAGCTCACTGTTAAGGGGGCGGGGTGTTGTGGAGGTCACATTTTAATGGAACGTAGCTCTGTGGAGGTATATGTTAAGGGGGCAGGTTATTGTGGAAATCACTGTTAATGAGGTCACTACTGCGGGGTACTGTGGAGGTCACTAATAAAGGGACAGCCGCTGTGGAGGTCACTGTTAAAGGGGAGAGCGCTGTGGTTGTTACTGTTAAGGGGGCAGGCAGCCGTGGAGGTTACTGTTAAAGGGGTGGGCACTGTGGAGGTCACTGTTAAGGGAGGAGGGGACTGTGGAGGCCACTATTAAAGGTGCAGTGGGGTACTGTGAGGTCACTGTTAAGGCAGCTGGGTACTGTGAAGTCACAGTTAAGGGAGTGGGGTACAGTAGAGTTCACTGTTAAGGGAGCGGGGTAACTGTGGTAGTCACTGTTAAAGGGGCAGTTGCTGTGGAGGTCTCTGTTAAGGGGGCCGGGAATGGTGGAGGTCAGTTAAGTGGACTGTAACCTATGGTCATTGTTAAGTGGTGGGTGCTGTAGAAGTCACTGTTAAGGGGGAGGGCCCCTGTGGAGGTCACTGTCAAGGTGGTGGGGTGCTGTGGAACTCACTGTTAAAGAGGCAGGCTGCTGTGAAGATCAAAGTTAAGGGGGTGGGATACTGTGGAGGTCCCATTTTAAGGCGACAGGGCACTGTGGGGGGGGGTCAGTGTTAAGGGGTTGGGGCCTTGGAGGTTACTGTTAAGGGGGCAGGGTACTGTAGATGTCACTGTTATAGTGGATACTGTCTATATCTTTTAACAACACACAAAAACATTAAATTAAATAGATGAAATATACCCGTGCGAAGCCGGTAAGAAACCATACTCACTTGACCAGTGTACAGAGGCAGGGACACCACAAAGTTCATAAAAGTCTTCTTTATTTAGTCTTGTCCAAATACAGTGGGATGCGAAAGTTTGGTCAACCTTGTTAATCGTCATGATTTTCCTGTATAAATCGTTGGTTGTTACGATAAAAAATGTCAGTTAAATATATCATATAGGAGACACACACGGTGATATTTGAGCAGTGAAATGAAGTTTATTGGATTTACAGAAAGTGTGCTATAATTGTTTCAACAAAATTAGGCAGGTGCATAAATTTGGGCACCACAAAAAAGAAATGAAATCAATATTTAGTAGATCCTCCTTTTGCAGAAATTACAGCCTCTAAACACTTCCTGTAGGTTCCAATGAGAGTCTGGATTCTGTTTGAAGGTATTTTGGACCATTCCTCTTTACAAAACATCTTTAGTTCATTCAGGTTTGATGGCTTCCGAGCATGGACAGCTCTCTTTAAGTCACACCACAGATTTTCAATTATATTCAGGTCTGGGGACTGAGATGGCCATTCCAGAACGTTGTACTTGTTCCTCTGCATAAATGCCTTAGTGGATTTTGAGCAGTGTTTAGGGTCGTCCTCTTGTTGAAAGATCCAGCCCCGGCGCAGCTTCAGCTTTGTCACTGATTCCTGGACATTGGTCTCCAGAATCTGCTGATACTGAGTGGAATCCATGCGTCCCTCAACTTTGACAAGATTCCCAGTCCCTGCACTGGCCACACAGCCCCACAGCATGATGGAACCACCACCATATTTTACTGTAGGTAGCAGGTGTTTTTCTTGGAATGCTGTGCTCTTTTTCCTCCATGCATAACGCCCCTTGTTATGGCCAAATAACTAAATTTTTGTTTCATCAGTCCACAGCACCTTATTCCAAAATGAAGCTGGCTTGTCCAAATGTGCTTTAGCCCACCTCAAGCGGCACTTTTTGTGCTGTGGGCGGGGAGAAAAGGCTTCCTCTGCATCACTCTCGCATACAGCATCTCCTTGTGTAAAGTACGCCGAATGGTTGAACGATGCACAGTGACTCCATCTGCAGCAAGATGATGTTGTAGGTCTTTGGTGCTGGTCTGTGGGTTGACTCTGACTGTTCTCACCATTCGTTGCTTCTGTCTATCCGAGATTTTTCTTGGTCTGCCACTTCGAGCCTTAACTTGAACTGAGCCTGTGGTCTTCCATTTCCTCAATATGTTCCTAACTGTGGAAACAGACAGCTGAAATCTCTGAGACAGCTTT
This sequence comes from Bufo bufo, assembly GCF_905171765.1. Taxonomy (NCBI): domain Eukaryota; kingdom Metazoa; phylum Chordata; class Amphibia; order Anura; family Bufonidae; genus Bufo; species Bufo bufo. Next base: position 490,235,072 of record NC_053390.1, on the reverse strand, counting down.
CTGTATCCTTCCCCTAAACCACAATGGTGAACAATCTTTGTCTTCAGGTCATTTGAGAGTTGTTTTGAGACCCCCATGCTGCTACTCTTCAGAGAAAATTAAAAGAGGAGGTGAACTTACAATTGACCCCCTTAAATACTCTTTCTCATAATTGGATTCATCTGTGTATGTAGGTCAGGGGTCACTGAGCTTACCAAGCCAATTTGAGTTCCAATACTTAGTTCTAAAGGTTTTGGAATCAATAAAATGACAACAGTGCCCAAATTTATGCACCTACCTAATTTTGTTTAAACAATTATAGCACACTTTCTGTAAATCCAATAAACTTCATTTCCCTTCTCAAATATCACTGTGTGTGTCTCCTATATGATATATTTAACTGACATTTTTTATCGTAACAACCAACGATTTATACAGGAAAATCATGACGATTAACAAGGTTGCCCAAACTTTCGCATCCCACTGTACATACAGCCGATAAATCCAGATCAGGGGAGGGCTGGCAGTCTTAGTCCTGGGGGGAAAATCCAGTCAAGTGGCCCATTTTAGCCCCGCCCATTATTAAAAAGCCCCTCCTTCATATAATAGGCCACTCCCAACAAACACTGTTCAGCTGAAATTCTATTGTTGAGGCCTGTCTCTACACATCATACGGAGAGGGGAGACCTCTCCTGGCTGCACTGCCTGCTTCACATTATACAATAAACAGCAGGCTACAGCCAGGAAGCTCCTCCCTCCCCAGATCCTGCTCAAGGCTTTTGGTTCCCCCCACCATCTTCCACCCACCCGTGGCCTGCTGCCCCCTTTCTCCGTCCTCACCCAGCTTTAAATCCTCCTTCTGCAAATGGAAGGAGGAGGAGCCAGAGCATCTCCTCTCCTACATAGCACCACATACCTCTTACATCCAGTGATGTCACCTTTGTTGTAGACATTCTCTTTCTTTATCTTCTCCAATCAGACCAGACTGCCATGATGATTTTTCTGCCATCTCCCGTCTCTGCAGAGATTGACAAACAGACATTAGTTTCCCACATTTCCATCATCTTCACATCTTCTGAACACCCTTTCCTGCCACCCCCAATACTATACTGCAGAAACAGTCCCCCTGGAAATACTGCTACCACACAGATAGTGCCCCAATACTGTGCCCGCTATGCCCCCAATACTATACTGCAGAAACAGTACCCCTGGAAATACTACTACCACACAGATAGTGCCCCCTTAAACAATTATTGGCACACAGTGCTCTAAAAAATAACTGCGCCCAGACACTAATAGTATAAAGATAATATCCCCCAAAAATAATTGTGCTAAGCTGATACTATGCCAGGGTGCCCCCAAAGTAACAGTGCTCCTCAAAATCCCAAATCCCACCAATAGAAATAATTCTCTGCCAGAGCACACTTAGTAGTAATAATGCCCCTATAGTGCCCTAGTAATCATGTTCCTCATAGCCCCCCAGTAGTAGTAAAGCTCCCCATAATACCCCCTAGTAGTACTAATTCTCCCTATAATATGACCGTACATGAAATACCCCCGCTTAGTGCCCGCAGTTGAGTTAATGTCCCCATAATGTATGCCAGTATAAAATACCCCTATATAGTGCCCCAGTAAATGCCCTTATACTGCTCCTCTCCCCCTTCCCCATAATATTCCAGTAAAAAAAATGCCCCTTCTTAGTGCCCCCAGCAGATGCCCCTATAGTGTTCCTCTCCCCCACAATGTGCCAGTAAAAAAATGCCCCTTCTTAGTGCCACCATATGCCCCAATAGTGCTCCACTCCCCCATAGTGCCCCAAAATAATGCCCCATAGTGCCGCTCTCCCCTATAGTGCCTCCCATAATGTGCCAGTAAAAAAATGCCCCCTTAGTGCCACCAAATGCCATAGTGCCCCCATAATGTTCCAATACAAAAGGCCCCTTTAGAGCCCCTACTTCCCCATAGTGCCCCCAAATAATGCCCCTATAGTAACACCAGATGCCCCATAGTGCTGCTCTCCCCAATAGTGCCCCCCAGAATGTGCCAATAATTAAAAAAGCCCCTTTAGAGCCCCAAGATACCCCCATAGTGATCCTCTCTCCCATGGTGCCCCCCATAATGTGCCAGTAAGAAATGCCCTCATAGTGCCAGCTCCTCCAATAGTGCCAGCTCCCCTCATAGTGCAAGCTCCCCCCATAGTGCCAGCCCCCCCATAGTGCCAGCCCCCCCATAGTTCCAGCTCCCCACATAGTGCCAGCTCCCCCCCATAGTGCCAGCTCCCCCCATAGTGCCAGCCCCCCATAGTGTCAGCCCCCCCATAGTGCCAGCTCCCCCATAGTGTCAGCCCCCCATAGTGCCAGCCCCCCCATAGTGCCAGCCCCCCCATAGTGCCAGCCCCCCCATAGTGTCAGCCCCCCATAATGCCAGCCCCCCCATAGTGCTAGCTCCCCCATAGTGCCAGCCCCCCTATAGTGCCAGCTCCCCCTATAGTGCAAGCCCCCCCCATAGTGCCAGATCCCCCCCATAGTGACAGCTCCCCCATAGCCATAATGCCAGCTCCCTCATAGCCATAGTGCCAGCGCCCCCCCCATAGTGCCAGCTCCCCCCCATAGTGCCAGCTCCCCCATAGCCATAGTGCCAGCTCCCCCCGCAAAGAAAAAAAAACAAAACACTAATACTTACCTCCATCAGCATCGATGCAGGCCTCTTCCGGCCTGTGTCCCTGCGGTGTGCTGCCCGGCTCAGGCTGCGCGATGATAATGACGTCATCGCGCTGCCTAAGCCGGTCTCTGATTAGTGCCTGCGGCCTATCAGAAGAACAGGGGAGGGAGACGCCTCTCCCTCCCCTGCCCCACAGCACAGCCATCTGTATCGCTGTCCTGAGGACGGTGATGCAGATGAATATGGAGATGAGCGCTTCCACAATGGAAGCGCTCATCTCCTACTGCCCGCCGCCACCACCGCTGCAATTACATCCAGGGCAGCGCCACCTGTGGAGATCGGCGGTGCGGCCCTGAGGAATAAAAAATAAAAATAATTTTTGTTAAAGACCGGCGGCCCAGCGGTCGTTTTTTTAGGGCGGCCTGGGGGGCAATTGCCTCCCTGCCCCCCGGCCTAGCACGCCCCTGCTTTCCAGGGCTTTAGTAAATTAACATGGTATACCTGCTCTGGCTTTCGCCCTACTACCTTGTAGTTTACTGTTCCCACTCTCTCTATCACCTCCTAGGGTCCTTGCCATCTTGTAAGGAACTTACTGTCAACCGTCGGCACAAGTACCAGTACCCGGTCACCCGGGTTAAACGTCCGTACCTGGGCTGCCTGATTGTATACCCGGCTCTAGGCCAGTTCTGCCGCCTTCATATGTTCCTGGACAATCCGCAGAACTGTCCCCATCCATTCTTGCATTTTTTTCTATATGTTCGATGACACTCTTATGTGGGGTGGGCTGTTGCTCCCATGCTTCTTTCGCAACGTCGAGCAACCCCGTACAATAGTTCAAAGGGCGAGAACCAAGTGGACGCCTGGGGCACTTCTCGTACAGCGAATAGTACATAAGGCAGCAAAAGATCCCAGTCCTGGTTGTATCTATGTACTGTACCCGTTCACATCAGTAAGTTTAAAAAATGTCTTGGTTTTTAAAATGCTTCCTTCCACTAATATTGTGAGGTCCAGAAAATTAATCTCCACTGGATTGATCTCGCTAGTGAAAACCAAATTCCAAGTATTCCTATTCAGACTATCAATAAAATTTCTCAGCCCTTGCTCCTCCCCCTCCCATATCATCAAACAGTCGTCAATAAACCTTTTCCATAAGGTAAGTTTACCTCTTTGCTGTTCATGCTGTAATAAGGGGCTTATCCTTTCCTTCTCCCATACGGACATAAAAATATTTGCGAAACGGGGGGTGAATATCGCCCCCATCGCCGTCCCAACCTCCTGAAGTAAAAGACTCCGTCAAACCAAAAATAATTATTACTAGGACAAAAATCCAGACATTGGCAGATGAACATTCCTTGTTCCTCCAACATGTCAGGATCGCACCTTAATTGTTCTTTTACTGCTTGAATGGCCAAATGCTTCGGGATACTTGTATACAAAAAAGAGACATCAGCTGTAGCCAGCCAATTCCTTTCCGATACAGTACCGTAGGTTTTTTTAATATCGAGAACACTCCCAGTGTCCTTCAAATAGGATGAGGAGGATTTTACATATTTTTGTAAATAAAAGTCTATGTATTCCGTTAACCGGCTGATGAGAGACCCTATTCCAGAAACAATTGGTCTCCCCGGTGGATTACACAGACTTTTATGTATTTTAGGCAACTGATAAATGACTGGAATTCTTGGAAATTTGACATTGAAGTACTCATATTCTCTTTTATTTATTATACCATTTACAAAACCTTCCTGTAGCAATTTTTCACGTTTTTGCTTTAATTCATTAGTGGGATCTTTTTTCAATACCTTATATGTGTCTCTGTCTGATAATAATCTGATTATTTCTTTGTTGTACTGCTCTTTGTCTAACACTACTACACCCCCTCACTTATCAGCAGGTTTTATAATTTTCTCCGAATTCTTTTCCAGACTCTCCAGGGCTTTTTTCTCCTCTATGGTTAGATTATATTGCTTGGGTCAATCATTCATCTTTTCCAACCCCTTTAGAAGTCCTCTTCTAAAGGCTTCTATACAAGCATTTTCTTTGTTCATTGGGAAATATGTACTTTTATCTTTCAGATTTGTATGGCTAATTCTATCAGATTCAGGTAAAAGTATAGGTTGTTGTGGATACACGCAGGTTTTTTGCTTATTGATCGCATATTTGGCCATATTAAGGTTCCTGATATATGACTTATGTATATCTAAAAATATACCAAATTTATTCGGCCTCTTAGTGGGAGCAAACTTGAGTCCCTTCCCCAAAACAGCTTGTTCCGTTTCTGTGAGTTGATAGGAACTCAATTTATATATTCCCTTTATGTTTCCCTGCTTCTCTTCGATTTTGGACTGAATTTTCCTACCTCCTCTTTTTCCTCTTTTCAATGGGGTTGCTATTTTTTGAGTTCCATTTTCCCTTTCTGTTATCCCTTTGTACTCCCTTCATCATCTGGTGTGGAAAATTCTGTTGTTCATTCCCTGTTAATCCATGTATTTTTCCCTCCCTAGATTCCACTTTCTCCTTTTTCTGCTGTTCGTGGTAGTTAGCCCTATAGTAATTGTTCTCCTTATACTGGTTATTTCTATATCCATTCCTATAGTATCTATATTGTCCATTATGATATCTCGGATTGCGATTTCTCTGGTAGTAATCTGTTCCATAATAGTCCCCCCTATGGTATCCACCATATTGGGATCTATATGGTGTATTTATTTGGTGCTGATAACGCACCTGACCGTTCATTGGATTCCTCACTTGCGACCCCGTATTCTCCCAGTTCACTGTGTAATCTCCCTGTTTGGGTACATCCCGGTCACTTCTCTTTCCTTTATCACTAGTCTGGCTTTCAACCTTTTTTCCTTTCCACTTATATACTCTATCCATATTATAATCCTCACAAACTATAACATATTTTTTATGCTTTTCCTCTCTTACCTCTTTTTCTCCTTTTACCATATTGTCTTGGCACCTTTTAGATAACTCCCCATAAGTTTTGTGATTCCTATAGGGCTCCAAAAACAGTCTAAGTTTTTCTATATTCTCATTAATATGCCGTAGTTTCTGTTTTCTTTTTTCAATAATAAACCTTACAACTTTCATACTACATTAATTCATTAAAATTTCCCACTCATCAAGTTCTCCTTTTTCATCTGAACTCAACGGCAATTGCCATCTTACGCCCTCAGGAATTTTTTCTCCCATGAGATCTTTCTCAAGAGCTATTATATCCCAGGTGGTTCTCATCTCCCGGATTAACTCTCTCTCTAGCTTTGCGAAAAATACCCCTAAATCATCAGGCTTGTGCTCCTCACAATTTGAACATAAAAACTGAAATGAACATCACATTTAAAATTGGCTCTAAATAAAAAAAATATCAACCATTTTCAACACAGGGTAACTACACCCACCCAAGAAAATTATAACAAATAAATAAAACAAAATGAAAAAATAAAATTCTATAAAAAGTCACCACTGTGTATGTTGATTCTTTCTTGGCGTCGCTGATAGTGTTTAGCGAACAGTTCGAGCATAGTTCGGGTCCATACCGAATTTTGGGGTGTTCGTGACACGGACCCGAACCCGAACTTTTTCGTAAAAGTTCGGGTTCGTCGTTCGGCATGTATTTTGGCGCATTTTGAAAGGCTGCAAAGCAGCCAATCAACATGCATCATACTACTTGCCCTAAGATGCCATCGCAGCCATGCCTACTATTGGCAAGGCTGTGATTGGCCAAGTGCAGCATGTGACTCAGCCTCTTTATAAGCTTGTGCGCACGTCGGGACGTGCTCACTCCCGATGTGAATAGAACAGGGATAGACGCAGCTGATGCTAGGGCGAGAATAGGCAGGGATAATTGAATAACTGGAAGCAAATTTCTCTCCTCCACCTGTGATTCATCTGAACAACTGCAGCTGAGCTGCTTTTTTGATAGGGATTGGCTATTTTTAGAGTGGCCAGAGTGATTTTTCCATCCACATGTACCTGGGCTGACCGCCGGCCGCCATTTTGCGACTTGTAGTGCTGCAGCAGAAGCTGCCACAGTGTGCATTCCAAAGCTCCAAACAAGTCAGACATCTACACCTGGGATTCAGACCAATAGCGATTTAGCAGCACAGTCCAAGGCTATTTTTTTTAAAGGTTGTGCAGACCATTTTGTGGCACATGTTACTGGGCTGATAGGCGGCGGCCATCTTGGGACTAGTGCTGCAGCACAATCTCTTCCAACGTACATTAATCACTTGTAATAGTGGTCTGTGCCATAGAAATCCTACATCAGGGACTTGGGTGTGCTTGTGTCACCCCTACTAATACCAGTCCACCTGTAATCCATACAGTGAAAAGCCATAAAGTATTCCAGTGAGGGAATTTTTTTTTTATTTAAAAAAGGCCAAGTTAGTTTATCTGGCGTTCAATATACTAGATACAGTTAGGCCTGCGTTTCATACATCTGGAATTAGCAAACTAATGTGCTGGGGTTGGAAAACATATATGTACCCATACTAGAATCTGTCAAAGAAAGCGGTACTCACATATAACAGTCATTCCATCTGTAATCCATACAGTCAAAAGACTGAAAGTATTCCAGTGAGGGAATTTTTTTTATTTAAAAAAGGCCAAGTTAGTTTATCTGGCGTTCAATATACTAGATACAGTTAGGCCTGCGTTTCATACATCTGGAATTAGCAAACTAATGTGCTGGGGTTGGGAAAACATATATGTACCCATACTAGAATCTGTCAAAGAAAGCGGTACTCACATATAACAGTCATTCCATCTGTAATCCATACAGTCAAAAGACTGAAAGTATTCCAGTGAGGGAATTTTTTTTATTTAAAAAAGGCCAAGTTAGTTTATCTGGCGTTCAATATACTAGATACAGTTAGGCCTGCGTTTCATACATCTGGAATTAGCAAACTAATGTGCTGGGGTTGGGAAAACATATATGTACCCATACTAGAATCTGTCAAAGAAAGCGGTACTCACATATAACAGTCATTCCATCTGTAATCCATACAGTCAAAAGACTGAAAGTATTCCAGTGAGGGAATTTTTTTTATTTAAAAAAAGGCCAAGTTAGTTTATCTGGCGTTCAATATACTAGATACAGTTAGGCCTGCGTTTCATACATCTGGAATTAGCAAACTAATGTGCTGGGGTTGGGAAAACATATATGTACCCATACTAGAATCTGTCAAAGAAAGCGGTACTCACATATAACAGTCATTCCATCTGTAATCCATACAGTCAAAAGACTGAAAGTATTCCAGTAAAGGAAATTTTTTTTTTATTTAAAAAAGGCCAAGTTAGTTTATCTGGCGTTCAATATACTAGATACAGTTAGGCCTGCGTTTCATACATCTGGAATTAGCAAACTAATGTGCTGGGGTTGGGAAAACATATATGTACCCATACTAGAATCTGTCAAAGAAAGCGGTACTCACATATAACAGTCATTCCATCTGTAATCCATACAGTCAAAAGACTGAAAGTATTCCAGTGAGGGGATTTTTTTTATTTAAAAAAGGCCAAGTTAGTTTATCTGGCGTTCAATATACTAGATACAGTTAGGCCTGCGTTTCATACATCTGGAATTAGCAAACTAATGTGCTGGGGTTGGGAAAACATATATGTACCCATACTAGAATCTGTCAAAGAAAGCGGTACTCACATATAACAGTCATTCCATCTGTAATCCATACAGTCAAAAGACTGAAAGTATTCCAGTGAGGGGATTTTTTTTATTTAAAAAAGGCCAAGTTAGTTTATCTGGCGTTCAATATACTAGATACAGTTAGGCCTGCGTTTCATACATCTGGAATTAGCAAACTAATGTGCTGGGGTTGGGAAAACATATATGTACCCATACTAGAATCTGTCAAAGAAAGCGGTACTCACATATAACAGTCATTCCATCTGTAATCCATACAGTCAAAAGACTGAAAGTATTCCAGTGAGGGGATTTTTTTTATTTAAAAAAGGCCAAGTTAGTTTATCTGGCGTTCAATATACTAGATACAGTTAGGCCTGCGTTTCATACATCTGGAATTAGCAAACTAATGTGCTGGGGTTGGGAAAACATATATGTACCCATACTAGAATCTGTCAAAGAAAGCGGTACTCACATATAACAGTCATTCCATCTGTAATCCATACAGTCAAAAGACTGAAAGTATTCCAGTGAGGGGATTTTTTTTATTTAAAAAAGGCCAAGTTAGTTTATCTGGCGTTCAATATACTAGATACAGTTAGGCCTGCGTTTCATACATCTGGAATTAGCAAACTAATGTGCTGGGGTTGGGAAAACATATATGTACCCATACTAGAATCTGTCAAAGAAAGCGGTACTCACATATAACAGTCATTCCATCTGTAATCCATACAGTCAAAAGACTGAAAGTATTCCAGTGAGGGGATTTTTTTTATTTAAAAAAGGCCAAGTTAGTTTATCTGGCGTTCAATATACTAGATACAGTTAGGCCTGCGTTTCATACATCTGGAATTAGCAAACTAATGTGCTGGGGTTGGGAAAACATATATGTACCCATACTAGAATCTGTCAAAGAAAGCGGTACTCACATATAACAGTCATTCCATCTGTAATCCATACAGTCAAAAGACTGAAAGTATTCCAGTGAGGGAATTTTTTTTTTATTTAAAAAAGGCCAAGTTAGTTTATCTGGCGTTCAATATACTAGATACAGTTAGGCCTGCGTTTCATACATCTGGAATTAGCAAACTAATGTGCTGGGGTTGGGAAAACATATATGTACCCATACTAGAATCTGTCAAAGAAAGCGGTACTCACATATAACAGTCATTCCATCTGTAATCCATACAGTCAAAAGACTGAAAGTATTCCAGTGAGGGAATTTTTTTTTTATTTAAAAAAGGCCAAGTTAGTTTATCTGGCGTTCAATATACTAGATACAGTTAGGCCTGCGTTTCATACATCTGGAATTAGCAAACTAATGTGCTGGGGTTGGGAAAACATATATGTACCCATACTAGAATCTGTCAAAGAAAGCGGTACTCACATATAACAGTCATTCCATCTGTAATCCATACAGTCAAAAGACTGAAAGTATTCCAGTGAGGGGATTTTGCTTATAAAAAATAATATATTTCATTGTGGTGCGAGTTGAATCGCAACAATGAAGAAAAATACTATTAAGGGACGAGGACGCGGTCATGGTGGTGTCCGTGGAGCCTCTGTTGCTGGTAGAGGACGTGGCCGTTCGGCCCCAGGCGCACACAGTAGGGAACGAACTCCCTCAACTAGCCGGCAGAATGTACCGCAATATCTCGTGGGGCCCAATGCCGCTCTTAGGATGGTAAGGCCTGAGCAGGTACAGGCATTAATCGATTGGGTGGCCGACAGTGCTTCCAGCACGTTCACCACATGGTCTTCCACCCAGTCTTCTGCGGAAAGCGCACAGGTGGCACCTGAAAACCAAGCCCATCAGTCTGTCACATCACCCCCAAGCATATCAGGGAAACGGTCTGAGCCACAAGTTATGCAGCAGTCTCTTCTTCTGTTTGAAGACTCTGCTTCCAGGGTTTCCCAGGGGCGTCCACCTAGCCCTTCCCCAGTGGAGGAAGACATACCATGCACTGACGCACAACCACTTATGTCTCCAGATGAAGAGGACATGGGAATACCACCACAGCAGAGTCACCGACTCTCTGATGATGACGAAACACAGGTGCCCACTGCCGCGTCTTTTTGCAGTGTGCAGACTGAACAGGAGGAGGTCAGGGAGGGAGACTGGGTGGAAGACGATGCAGAGGACGATGAGGTCTTAGACCCCACATGGACTGAAGGTCGTGGCGATGACTTTCACAGTTCAGAGGAAGAGGTAGTGGTGAGACCGAGACAACAGCGAAGCCAAAGAGGGAGCAGGGGGCCAAAGCAGACGAGCCGCCGCCCCCAGAGTTCGCCTGCTACTGGACATCGCCAACAGGGACCCAGCCCCACAAAGGCAGCTTCAAAGAGTTCCCTGGCATGGCACTTCTTTAAACAATGTCCTACCGACAAGACCCGAGTGACTTGCACGCTCTGCCATCAGAGCCTGAGGCGAGGCATTAACGTTCTGAACCTCAGCACAACCTGCATGACCAGGCATCTACATGCAAAGCATGAACTGCAGTGGGGTACACACCTTAAAAACCAGGCACTCGCTGAGGCTCCCCCTGCTCCCTCTACCGCTGCTGCCTCGGCTTCCGCCTCGAGAGGAATGTTGCCACCTGCCGAGCAGCAAACAGAGGATGTGCCACCGACACCACCACCACCACCACCGTCAACTAGCGTCTCCACTATATCACACAGCAGCGTTCAGCTCTCAATATCTCAAACCTTAGAGAGGAAGCGCAAATTCCCCCCGAGTCACCCTCGAGCCCTTGGCCTGAACGCCAGCATTTCTAAACTGCTGGCCTTTGAAATGCTGTCATTCCGGCTGGTGGACACAGACAGCTTCAAACAGCTGATGGCCATGGCTGTCCCGCAGTATGTGGTTCCCAGCCGCCACTACTTCTCCAAGACAGCCGTGCCTTCCCTGCACATGCAAGTGTCCGATAAAATCAAGTGTGCACTGCGCAACGCCATTTGTGGCAAGGTCCACCTAACCACAGATACGTGGACCAGTAAGCACGGCCAGGGACGCTATATCTCACTAACTGCACACTGGATGAATGTAGTGGCGGCTGGGCCCCCGGCGGACAGTTCCTTGGCGCACGTCCTTCCGCCCCCTAGGATCGCAGGGCATCATTCTCTGCCTCCTGTAGCCTCCTCCTCCTACTCGGCTTCCTCCTCCACTGCTTCCACCAGCTCATCCGGTCAGCCACACACCTTCACCACCAACTTCAGCACAGCCCGGGGTAAACGTCAGCAGGCCATTCTGAAACTCATATGTTTGGGGGACAGGCCCCACAGCGCAAAGGAGTTGTGGCGGGGTATTGAACAACAGACCGACGAGTGGTTTCTGCCGGTGGGCCTCAAGCCAGGCCTGGTGGTATGCGATAATGGGCGAAATCTCGTGGCAGCTCTGGGACTAGCCGGTTTGACGCACATCCCTTGCCTGGCGCATGTGCTGAACTTGGTGGTGCAGAGGTTCATTCACCACTACCCCAACATGTCAGAGCTGCTGCATAAAGTGCGGCCTTCCCGCTCACCGCCTCATATGCGACGTGCCCACCCGGTGGAACTCCACCTTGCACATGCTGGAGAGACTGTGCGAGCAGCAGCAGGCCATAGTGGAGTTTCAGCTGCAGCACGCTCGCGTCAGTCGTACTGCCGAACAGCACCACTTCACCACCAATGATTGGGCCTCCATGCGAGACCTGTGTGCCCTGCTGCGCTGTTTCGAGTACTCCACCAACATGGCCAGTGGCGATGACACTGTTATCAGCGTTACAATACCACTTCTATGTCTCCTTGAGAAAACACTTAGGGCAATGATGTTAGAGGAGGTGGCCCAGGTGGAGGAGGAGGAGGAGGATGAGGGCTCGTTTCTAACACTTTCGGGCCAGTCTGTTCGAAGTGGCTCAGAGGGAGGTTTGTTTAAGCAGCAGAGGACAGGTTCACAAGTCGCCAGCCAAGGCACTGTACTGGAGGACGAGGAGGATGAGGAGGAGGAGGTGGAGGGGGACGAGGATGACGCAAGTTCACAGCGGGGTGGCAGCCCAGGCCCATCACTGGTGCGTGGCTGGGGGGATACGGTGGACGATGACGATACGCCTCCCACAGAGGACAGCTTGTCCTTACCCATGGGTAGCCTGGCCCACATGAGCGAATATATGCTCCAATGCCTGCGCAACGACAGCAGAGTTGCCCACGTTTTAACGTGTGCAGACTACTGGGTGGCCACCCTGCTGGATCCCCGGTATAAAGACAATGTGCCCACTTTAATTCCTGAACTGGAGCGCGACCGTAAGATGCGCGAGTACAAGCGCACGCTGATAGAGGCGCTCTTGAGAGCATTCCCACATGTCACAGGGGAACAGGTGGAAGGTGAAGGCAGAGGAGTGGCAAGAGGTCACCAACGCAGCTGTGTCACGGCCAGCTCATCTGAGGGCAGGGTTAGCATGGCAGAAATGTGGAAAAGTTTTGTCTCCACGCCACAGCTATCTGCACCGACACCTGATACGGAACGTGTTAGCAGGAGGCAGCATTTCACTAACATGGTTGAACAGTATGTCTGCACACCCCTCCACATCCTGACGGATGGTTCGGCCCCATTCAACTACTGGGTTTCGAAATTGTCCACGTGGCCAGAGTTAGCATGTTATGCCTTGGAGGTGCTTTCCTGCCCGGCGGCCAGCGTTTTATCTGAACGCGTATTCAGCACGGCAGGGGGCGTCATTACTGACAAGCGCAGCCGCCTGTCCACAGCCAACGTGGACAAGCTGACCTTCATAAAGATGAACCAGGCATGGATCCCACAGGACCTGTCCCTCCCTTGTGCAGAGTAGTCCTTATTAACTGCCTAAAACATGTCTTGTTGTGCTACGGGCCACTTCTTTATTTGATACAAATTTTATGAAACCCACAGTTGAATGAAACTCTTCTCTGTCTGGGCGCCGGGGCCTAACCAGATGAAAGTGGCCGGTTAAACTAACGGGTGACATGAAGCCATAACCTCTGCCATGCTACCTCTGTCTTCTGTCTGGGTGCTGAGGCCTAAGTCAAATAAAGCGGTCTTCTGCTGTGCTGGGGGATATGAAGCTAATCTCTGACCTCTCTCCTCTGTCTGGGTCCAAAGGCCTAAATCACTGAAAGAGGCCTTCTCCTGTGGTGTGTGATATGATGCCAGAATATGTGCTGTGGGGCCTCTCTCCTCTTCCTGGGTGCAGGGGTCAAATAAACTAAATTGTGGCCTACTCCTGTGGTGGTTGATATGATCCCTGATTCGCTGATGTGGAACCTCTCTCCTCTGTTTGGGTGAAGGGGTCAAAGTAACTAAATGGTGGCTTCTCCTGTGGTGGCTGATATGATGCCAGAATATGTGCTGTGGTGCCTCTCTCCTCTTCCTGGGTGCAGGGGTCAAAGTAACTAAATGGTGGCTTCTCCTGTGGTGGCTGATATGATGCCAGAATATGTGCTGTGGGGCCTCTCTCCTCTTCCTGGGTGCAGGGGTCAAAGTAACTCAATGGTGGCTTCTCCTGTGGTGGCTGATATGATGCCAGAATATGTGCTGTGGTGCCTCTCTCCTCTGTCTGGGTCCAAAGGCCTAAATCACTGAAAGAGGCCTTCTCCTGTGGTGTGTGATATGATGCCTGAATATGTGCTGTGGTGCCTCTCTCCTCTTCCTGGGTGCGGGGGTCAAAGTAACTCAATGGTGGCTTCTCCTGTGGTGGCTGATATGATGCCAGAATAGGTGCTGTGGTGCCTCTCTCCTCTTCCTGGGTGCGGGGGTCAAAGTAACTCAATGGTGGCTTCTCCTGTGGTGGCTGATATGATGCCAGAATATGTGCTGTGGGGCCTCTCTCCTCTTCCTGGGTGCAGGGGTCAAAGTAACTCAATGGTGGCTTCTCCTGTGGTGGTTAGTATGATGCCAGAATATGTGCTGTGGGGCCTCTCTCCTCTTCCTGGGTGCAGGGGTCAAAGTAACTCAATGGTGGCTTCTCCTGTGGTGGCTGATATGATGCCAGAATATGTGCTGTGGTGCCTCTCTCCTCTTCCTGGGTGCGGGGGTCAAAGTAACTCAATGGTGGCTTCTCCTGTGGTGGCTGATATGATGCCAGAATATGTGCTGTGGGGCCTCTCTCCTCTTCCTGGGTGCAGGGGTCAAAGTAACTCAATGGTGGCTTCTCCTGTGGTGGTTAGTATGATGCCAGAATATGTGCTGTGGGGCCTCTCTCCTCTTCCTGGGTGCAGGGGTCAAAGTAACTCAATGGTGGCTTCTCCTGTGGTGGCTGATATGATGCCAGAATATGTGCTGTGGGGCCTCTCTCCTCTTCCTGGGTGCAGGGGTCAAAGTAACTCAATGGTGGCTTCTCCTGTGGTGGCTGATATGATGCCAGAATATGTGCTGTGGTGCCTCTCTCCTCTGTCTGGGTCCAAAGGCCTAAATCACTGAAAGAGGCCTTCTCCTGTGGTGTGTGATATGATGCCTGAATATGTGCTGTGGTGCCTCTCTCCTCTTCCTGGGTGCGGGGGTCAAAGTAACTCAATGGTGGCTTCTCCTGTGGTGGCTGATATGATGCCAGAATATGTGCTGTGGTGCCTCTCTCCTCTTCCTGGGTGCGGGGGTCAAAGTAACTCAATGGTGGCTTCTCCTGTGGTGGTTGATATGATGCCAGAATATGTGCTGTGGGGCCTCTCTCCTCTTCCTGGGTGCAGGGGTCAAAGTAACTCAATGGTGGCTTCTCCTGTGGTGGTTAGTATGATGCCAGAATATGTGCTGTGGGGCCTCTCTCCTCTTCCTGGGTGCAGGGGTCAAAGTAACTCAATGGTGGCTTCTCCTGTGGTGGCTGATATGATGCCAGAATATGTGCTGTGGTGCCTCTCTCCTCTTCCTGGGTGCGGGGGTCAAAGTAACTCAATGGTGGCTTCTCCTGTGGTGGCTGATATGATGCCAGAATATGTGCTGTGGGGCCTCTCTCCTCTTCCTGGGTGCAGGGGTCAAAGTAACTCAATGGTGGCTTCTCCTGTGCTGATTGATATAAAGCTGATGGTTGTGCCATCTGACATGGTTGCCAGGGTCTGATTCAATGGGGGCCTACTCCTGTGGTGGGTGATCTAAATGCCTGATTCTCTGCTGTGAAACCTCTCTCCTCCGTCTGGGTGTAGGGGTCAAAGTCTTTCAAAGTCGCCTTCTCCTGTGCTGATTGATATGAAGCTGATGGTTGTGCCATCTGACATGGTTGCCGGGGTCCCATTAAATTGTGGCCTACTCCTGTGGTGGTTGATATGATGCCTGATTCTCTGATGTGGAACCTCTCTCCTCTGTTTGGGTGAAGGGGTCAAAGTAACTAAATGGTGGCTTCTCCTGTGGTGGCTGATATGATGCCAGAATATGTGCTGTGGGGCCTCTCTCCTCTTCCTGGGTGCAGGGGTCAAAGTAACTCAATGGTGGCTTCTCCTGTGGTGGCTGATATGATGCCAGAATATGTGCTGTGGTGCCTCTCTCCTCTTCCTGGGTGCGGGGGTCAAAGTAACTCAATGGTGGCTTCTCCTGTGGTGGCTGATATGATGCCAGAATATGTGCTGTGGTGCCTCTCTCCTCTTCCTGGGTGCGGGGGTCAAAGTAACTCAATGGTGGCTTCTCCTGTGGTGGCTGATATGATGCCAGAATATGTGCTGTGGTGCCTCTCTCCTCTTCCTGGGTGCAGGGGTCAAAGTAACTAAATGGTGGCTTCTCCTGTGGTGGTTGATATGATGCCTGATTCTCTGCTGTGAAACCTCTCTCCTCCATCTGGGTGTAGGGGTCAAAGTCTTTCAAAGTCGCCTTCTCCTGTGCTGATTAATATAAAGCTTATGCTTGTGCCATCTGACATGGTTGCCGGGGTCTGATTCAATGGTGGCCTACTCCTGTGGTGGGTGATCTAAATGCCTGATT
Organism: Bufo bufo; assembly: GCF_905171765.1. Taxonomy (NCBI): domain Eukaryota; kingdom Metazoa; phylum Chordata; class Amphibia; order Anura; family Bufonidae; genus Bufo; species Bufo bufo. Next base: position 490,218,879 of record NC_053390.1, on the reverse strand, counting down.
CTCTGCTGTGTAACCTCTCTCCTCCGTCTGGGTGTAGGGGTCAAAGTAACTAAATGGTGGCCTACTCCTGTGGTGGGTGATATGATGCCTGGTTCTCTGCTGTGGGACCTCTCTCCTTTGTCTGGGTGCTGTGGTCAAAATAATAGTAAGTGACCTTCTCCATTGGTGGGTGACTTGAAGCCTGATTCTGTGCTATGGGACCTCACTCCAATTAATATTGTTTAATTTTTATTTATTTTATGTTAACTCATCATTTCCCTATCTACATTTGTTTGCAGGGGATTTAACTACATTTTGCTGCCTTTTGCAGCCCTCTAGCCCTTTCCGGGTGTGTTTTACAGCCTTTTTAGTGCCCAAAAGTTCGGGTCCCCATTGACTTCTATGGGGTTCGGGTTCGGGATGAAGTTCGGGTCGAGTTCGGATCCCGAACCCGAACATTTTTCGAAAGTTCGGCCGAACTCGTCGAACCCGAACATCCAGGTGTTCGCTCAACTCTAGTCGCTGACCAACCATGCGAAGTGGGTTAATTTCAAAAGTTACAGCAAAAGAAGATCTCCACCACGGATATTCCTTCTGCAGATTAAAAGGTTTCAGGGCACATAGTGAAGTTCCACCAGCTTTCGGGATTTTTCATTTCTTTAATTATACTCACAAAAGGACTAAAATAACAGGCATCAAATACAAAGGTCTGCAACACCGCCCGACCCGGGTTTCGCCAAAAGAGCTTCGTCAGGGGCAAATGCTCCACCCTTCCTTGGGCGCCTTCTTATACAAGTATAGAACAGTTAAAAAGCCAAGAGGCAAGGAGGCATACCCATCCCTCCTCACATCGAATTTCATTCCAAAAAGTCTTTCCACATGTTTTTTCACTTTTTTTGCCACAGAGTTTTTTCATACATACTAAAATGCCACTAAATATTATAAAATATAGATATTTCACATAAAACCATCAAACTTCACGTACCCTTCATATACCACAATCCATAATAGACATCAAAAATCCTCCCATTTGTTTTATACAGTACCAGTCACCAAATACAGAGACACAGTTTTCCCCACTATCTTATCTATACCAAAGAGAGCTTTTTTTATGTAATCTTGAAGTTATAAAAAAGGTTGAAGATAACTGTTGGTATGAAGGAGTGTCTGCCTCTGCTTTATTTAAAAAAGATAAATTTTACAAACATTGGGAAACCTGGCTGAATAGCATCTTCCATGCTGGGTCCTATCCAGCAAACTCCTTAGTTATATAACTGAGACCTAACTGGCATTTCACAAGAAAATATATCTTGTACATAATATCTTGAGATGTCCAACTTATGATTCATTTTATACCTGTGAAGTATCCATATTAGTGTACCACTTTACCTCTTCTTGATTTTTGTTATTATCACTAAATACTGATGTTTCTTATGAAACTGTACCTTTTGTAATCGGTAACATCATTATATCTGGTTCATCTATTTCATATGATTTTATTATCCTCTGTCCCTCTCCCCTCCCCCTCCTTCTTAACCCTTCCCTCCCTCCCTCACCCTCCCCCTCTCCCCCTCCCCTTCCCTCCTCCCTCCTCAAATTCCCTTATGACTTTGTATGTAATCATTGCTTGATTTGTACCAAATGTCATTATTTCTTAAACTTGAAAAAACTCAATAAAAATGTCATGTTTCAAAAAAAAAAAAAGCTCAGCAAACTCAATATATCAGTGCAATTATAAACAGCCTGTTCTATAATCAGGCCATATGCATCTGTTAATGAAATAAATCTGTACCTGATACATATATTCACCGCCCAGTCACGCTGGAAATGTTCCCATCCATCTCGGCGTCTGGCCGATCGCAATGCGCATGTCAATTACGTCATCGCGCTAGCGCCGTGACGCAAAGCCATCAGTCACGTGCATAATGTGTCATCGAGTCACATGATGATCACGTGTCAAGCGTAAGGTCCTTTGCACACATAGAAAATACAGTCAACTGAAAGGTCCTATCGCCAGACCTAACTGTTGGACATGTGTGTGTCAATGGGGACCAACACCTGTCTCCCATATAGACAATCACCCAAAAGAAAAGAAAAGTATCTGCTTTATCTAAATAGACACTTTATAAGGTCGAACAAATATAAAATATGGCCAATTATATATGATGGATATGGGAAAGAGAGTGTTTCAATCCAACGGAACCGGACGAGACAATGTATCAGATACACAAATGTGTAATGTGAATAGACAAGTGAACTTGGTGATCAAAGCAAAATAATTTAAAAAAACCATAATCTACCATTAAAACCATTGTCTATACTGAGTCAGACATGAATAGAACCCTACCTATCTATCAATACTGTTTACATTAAATTCAATGTTAAGTCCCTGGGGTTGTAGCGATTGTAATGTAAAGATCCATTTCAGCTCTTTTTTCCTCAACATGCCCTCCCTATCACCACCCCTCTTGGGGACATCAACAGAGTCAATGACCCTGAATCTCAATTGGCTGACAGAGTATCCACAGTCAACAAAATGCTTCGCCACCGGTTTGTCCATAATTTTTTTCCTAATGGTGCTTTTGTGTTTGTTAATGCGTTCTCTAATCTCCATGGTTGTCTCTCCCACATAGATCAAACTGCAGGGACAGACAATCATGTAGACTACAAACTTGGACCGACATGTATAATATCCTGTGATGTTATATTATTGCCATTGTAAGGGTGTACAAAGGTGTTCCCCTTTAACATATTCCCACAGTTGCAACAACCCAAGCATGGGAAATTTCCCATCTTTCTGGGTTTAAGGTAAGTTTGACCCCCTTTGATAACATCTCCAACGTCAGTTTTAATCAGCTTGTCACGGAAATTAGTGCCCCGTTTGTATGCCATCAATGGCGAATTGTCAAATTCATGTATAGTCGGAAAACCCCTATGAAGGATATGCCACTCTTTTCTCAAAATATGTGTGATCTCAGCACTGTGGTTGCCATAGGTGGAAACAAACAGGATATGTGTCGCATCTCTGCTTATAGACGAAGATTGAAATGTGGACACTGTCAACCAAGGAGACCCTGGCCCTAGACCTACGCAATAACCTACCAGGATACCTCCTCTGAGAGAATTTATTGCACATCTCGTTGATCCGATGGCTGAATACATGATCATCAGATACAACTCGTCTCACACGCAGCATCTGGCTCCAAGGCAAGGAATCTAGCATGCGGCGTGGATGACAACTGTCATATCTCAGGAGATTGTTCCTGTCGGTAGGCTTCTTGTACAAGTCTGTTTTAAACTGGCCCTCTTCAATGTACACCCTGACGTCAAGAAACTGTAACTCCTCAGAGGAGGAAGTTACAGTAAATTAAAGACCGGGTACCCCATTGTGGAGGTGTAGATGGAAATCATTAAAAAAGTCAATAGAACCACTCCAAATCATAAAAATGTCGTCGATGTAGCGCCACCAGCACAGGACCCACTGATAGAAGGGTGATGCATATACCAGTTTGTCCTCAACCTCCGCCATAAAAATTCCAATAAATGACGCACTGGATATGCTGCTGTGACTATCATCCTTCATAATTGTTAAGGAGATAGGGTACTGTGGAGGTCACTAATAAAGGGGTGGCCGCTGGCGAGGTCACTGTTAAAGGGGAGGGCAGCTGTGGAGGTCACTGTTAAGGAGGCGGGATGCTGTGGAGGTCACTGTTAAAGAAGCAGGCGCCGTGGAGGTCACTGTTAAGGGGGCAGGGAATGGTGGAGGTCATAGTTAAGGGTGAGGTCCGCTATGGAGCTCACTGTTAAGGGGGCGGGGTGTTGTGGAGGTCACATTTTAAGGGAACGTAGCTCTGTGGAGGTATATGTTAAGGGGGCAGGTTATTGTGGAAATCACTGTTAATGAGGTCACTACTGCGGGGTACTGTGGAGGTCACTAATAAAGGGACAGCCGCTGTGGAGGTCACTGTTAAAGGGGAGAGCGCTGTGGTTGTTACTGTTAAGGGGGCAGGCAGCCGTGGAGGTTACTGTTAAAGGGGTGGGCACTGTGGAGGTCACTGTTAAGGGAGGAGGGGACTGTGGAGGCCACTATTAAAGGTGCAGTGGGGTACTGTGAGGTCACTGTTAAGGCAGCTGGGTACTGTGAAGTCACAGTTAAGGGAGTGGGGTACAGTAGAGTTCACTGTTAAGGGAGCGGGGTCACTGTGGTAGTCACTGTTAAAGGGGCAGTCGCTGTGGAGGTCTCTGTTAAGGGGGCCGGGAATGGTGGAGGTCAGTTAAGTGGACTGTAACCTATGGTCATTGTTAAGTGGTGGGTGCTGTAGAAGTCACTGTTAAGGGGGAGGGCCCCTGTGGAGGTCACTGTCAAGGTGGTGGGGTGCTGTGGAACTCACTGTTAAAGAGGCAGGCTGCTGTGAAGATCAAAGTTAAGGGGGTGGGATACTGTGGAGGTCCCATTTTAAGGCGACAGGGCACTGTGGGGGGGGGGTCAGTGTTAAGGGGTTGGGGCCTTAGAGGTTACTGTTAAGGGGGCAGGGTACTGTAGATGTCACTGTTATAGTGGATACTGTCTATATCTTTTAACAACACACAAAAACATTAAATTAAATAGATGAAATATACCCGTGCGAAGCCGGTAAGAAACCATACTCACTTGACCAGTGTACAGAGGCAGGGACACCACAAAGTTCATCAAAGTCTTCTTTATTTAGGCTTGTCCAAATACAGTGGGATGCGAAAGTTTGGTCAACCTTGTTAATCGTCATGATTTTCCTGTATAAATCGTTGGTTGTTACGATAAAAAATGTCAGTTAAATATATCATATAGGAGACACACACGGTGATATTTGAGCAGTGAAATGAAGTTTATTGGATTTACAGAAAGTGTGCTATAATTGTTTCAACAAAATTAGGCAGGTGCATAAATTTGGGAACCACAAAAAAGAAATGAAATCAATATTTAGTAGATCCTCCTTTTGCAGAAATTACAGCCTCTAAACACTTCCTGTAGGTTCCAATGAGAGTCTGGATTCTGTTTGAAGGTATTTTGGACCATTCCTCTTTACAAAACATCTTTATGTTAGCAGGTGTTTTTCTTGGAATGCTGTGCTCTTTTTCCTCCATGCATAACGCCCCTTGTTATGGCCAAATAACTAAATTTTTGTTTCATCAGTCCACAGCACCTTATTCCAAAATGAGGCTGGCTTGTCCAAATGTGCTTTAGCCCACCTCAAGCGGCACTTTTTGTGCTGTGGGCGGAAAAAAGGCTTCCTCTGCATCACTCTCGCATACAGCATCTCCTTGTGTAAAGTACGCCGAATGGTTGAACGATGCACAGTGACTCCATCTGCAGCAAGATGATGTTGTAGGTCTTTGGTGCTGGTCTGTGGGTTGACTCTGACTGTTCTCACCATTCGTTGCTTCTGTCTATCCGAGATTTTTCTTGGTCTGCCACTTCGAGCCTTAACTTGAACTGAGCCTGTGGTCTTCCATTTCCTCAATATGTTCCTAACTGTGGAAACAGACAGCTGAAATCTCTGAGACAGCTTTCTGTATCCTTCCCCTAAACCACAATGGTGAACAATCTTTGTCTTCAGGTCATTTGAGAGTTGTTTTGAGACCCCCATGCTGCTACTCTTCAGAGAAAATTAAAAGAGGAGGTGAACTTACAATTGACCCCCTTAAATACTCTTTCTCATAATTGGATTCATCTGTGTATGTAGGTCAGGGGTCACTGAGCTTACCAAGCCAATTTGAGTTCCAATACTTAGTTCTAAAGGTTTTGGAATCAATAAAATGACAACAGTGCCCAAATTTATGCACCTACCTAATTTTGTTTAAACAATTATAGCACACTTTCTGTAAATCCAATAAACTTCATTTCCCTTCTCAAATATCACTGTGTGTGTCTCCTATATGATATATTTAACTGACATTTTTTATCGTAACAACCAACGATTTATACAGGAAAATCATGACGATTAACAAGGTTGCCCAAACTTTCGCATCCCACTGTACATACAGCCGATAAATCCAGATCAGGGGAGGGCTGGCAGTCTTAGTCCTGGGGGGAAAATCCAGTCAAGTGGCCCATTTTAGCCCCGCCCATTATTAAAAAGCCCCTCCTTCATATAATAGGCCACTCCCAACAAACACTGTTCAGCTGAAATTCTATTGTTGAGGCCTGTCTCTACACATCATACGGAGAGGGGAGACCTCTCCTGGCTGCACTGCCTGCTTCACATTATACAATAAACAGCAGGCTACAGCCAGGAAGCTCCTCCCTCCCCAGATCCTGCTCAAGGCTTTTGGTTCCCCCCACCATCTTCCACCCACCCGTGGCCTGCTGCCCCCTTTCTCCGTCCTCACCCAGCTCTAAATCCTCCTTCTGCAAATGGAAGGAGGAGGAGCCAGAGCATCTCCTCTCCTACATAGCACCACATACCTCTTACATCCAGTGATGTCACCTTTGTTGTAGACATTCTCTTTCTTTATCTTCTCCAATCAGACCAGACTGCCATGATGATTTTTCTGCCATCTCCCGTCTCTGCAGAGATTGACAAACAGACATTAGTTTCCCACATTTCCATCATCTTCACATCTTCTGAACACCCTTTCCTGCCACCCCCAATACTATACTGCAGAAACAGTCCCCCTGGAAATACTGCTACCACACAGATAGTGCCCCAATACTGTGCCCGCTATGCCCCCAATACTATACTGCAGAAACAGTACCCCTGGAAATACTACTACCACACAGATAGTGCCCCCTTAAACAATTATTGGCACACAGTGCTCTAAAAAATAACTGCACCCAGACACTAATAGTATAAAGATAATATCCCCCAAAAATAATTGTGCTAAGCTGATACTATGCCAGGGTGCCCCCAAAGTAACAGTGCTCCTCAAAATCCCAAATCCCACCAATAGAAATAATTCTCTGCCAGAGCACACTTAGTAGTAATAATGCCCCTATAGTGCCCTAGTAATCATGTTCCTCATAGCCCCCCAGTAGTAGTAAAGCTCCCCATAATACCCCCTAGTAGTACTAATTCTCCCTATAATATGACCGTACATGAAATACCCCCGCTTAGTGCCCGCAGTTGAGTTAATGTCCCCATAATGTATGCCAGTATAAAATACCCCTATATAGTGCCCCAGTAAATGCCCTTATACTGCTCCTCTCCCCCTTCCCCATAATATGCCAGTAAAAAAAATGCCCCTTCTTAGTGCCCCCAGCAGATGCCCCTATAGTGTTCCTCTCCCCCACAATGTGCCAGTAAAAAAATGCCCCTTCTTAGTGCCACCATATGCCCCAATAGTGCTCCACTCCCCCATAGTGCCCCAAAATAATGCCCCATAGTGCCGCTCTCCCCTATAGTGCCTCCCATAATGTGCCAGTAAAAAAATGCCCCCTTAGTGCCACCAAATGCCATAGTGCCCCCATAATGTTCCAATACAAAAGGCCCCTTTAGAGCCCCTACTTCCCCATAGTGCCCCCAAATAATGCCCCTATAGTAACACCAGATGCCCCATAGTGCTGCTCTCCCCAATAGTGCCCCCCAGAATGTGCCAATAATTAAAAAAGCCCCTTTAGAGCCCCAAGATACCCCCATAGTGATCCTCTCTCCCATGGTGCCCCCCATAATGTGCCAGTAAGAAATGCCCCCATAGTGCCAGCTCCTCCAATAGTGCCAGCTCCCCTCATAGTGCAAGCTCCACCCATAGTGCCAGCCCCCCCATAGTGCCAGCCCCCCCATAGTTCCAGCTCCCCCCATAGTGCTAGCTCCCCCCCATAGTGCCAGCTCCCCCCATAGTGCCAGCCCCCCCATAGTGTCAGCCCCCCCATAGTGCCAGCTCCCCCATAGTTTCAGCCCCCCATAGTGCCAGCCCCCCCGTAGTGCCAGCCCCCCATAGTGCCAGCCCCCCCATAGTGTCAGCCCCCCATAGTGCCAGCCCCCCCATAGTGCTAGCTCCCCCATAGTGCCAGCCCCCCCTATAGTGCCAGCTCCCCCTATAGTGCAAGCCCCCCCCATAGTGCCAGATCCCCCCCATAGTGACAGCTCCCCCATAGCCATAATGCCAGCTCCCTCATAGCCATAGTGCCAGCGCCCCCCCCATAGTGCCAGCTCCCCCCCATAGTGCCAGCTCCCCCATAGCCATAGTGCCAGCTCCCCCCGCAAAGAAAAAAAAACAAAACACTAATACTTACCTCCATCAGCATCGATGCAGGCCTCTTCCGGCCTGTGTCCCTGCGGTGTGCTGCCCGGCTCAGGCGGCGCGATGATAATGACGTCATCGCGCTGCCTGAGCCGGTCTCTGATTAGTGCCTGCGGCCTATCAGAAGAACAGGGGAGGGAGACGCCTCTCCCTCCCCTGCCCCACAGCACAGCCATCTGTATCGCTGTCCTGAGGACGGTGATGCAGATGAATATGGAGATGAGCGCTTCCACAATGGAAGCGCTCATCTCCTACTGCCCGCCGCCACCACCGCCGCAATTACATCCAGGGCAGCGCCACCTGTGGAGATCGGCGGTGCGGCCCTGAGGAATAAAAAATAAAAATAATTTTTGTTAAAGACCGGCGGCCCAGCGGTCGTTTTTTTAGGGCGGCCTGGGGGGCAATTGCCTCCCTGCCCCCCGGCCCAGCACGCCCCTGCTTTCCAGGGCTTTAGTAAATTAACATGGTATACCTGCTCTGGCTTTCGCCTACTACCTTGTAGTTTACTGTTCCCACTCTCTCTATCACCTCCTAGGGTCCTTGCCATCTTGTAAGGAACTTACTGTCAACCGTCGGCACAAGTACCAGTACCCGGTCACCCGGGTTAAACGTCCGTACCTGGGCTGCCTGATTGTATACCCGGCTCTAGGCCAGTTCTGCCGCCTTCATATGTTCCTGGACAATCCGCAGAACTGTCCCCATCCATTCTTGCATTTTTTTCTATATGTTCGATGACACTCTTATGTGGGGTGGGCTGTTGCTCCCATGCTTCTTTCGCAACGTCGAGCAACCCCGTACAATAGTTCAAAGGGCGAGAACCAAGTGGACGCCTGGGGCACTTCTCGTACAGCGAATAGTACATAAGGCAGCAAAAGATCCCAGTCCTGGTTGTATCTATGTACTGTACCCGTTCACATCAGTAAGTTTAAAAAATGTCTTGGTTTTTAAAATGCTTCCTTCCACTAATATTGTGAGGTCCAGAAAATTAATCTCCACTGGATTGATCTCGCTAGTGAAAACCAAATTCCAAGTATTCCTATTCAGACTATCAATAAAATTTCTCAGCCCTTGCTCCTCCCCCTCCCATATCATCAAACAGTCGTCAATAAACCTTTTCCATAAGGTAAGTTTACCTCTTTGCTGTTCATGCTGTAATAAGGGGCTTATCCTTTCCTTCTCCCATACGGACATAAAAATATTTGCGAAACGGGGGGTGAATATCGCCCCCATCGCCGTCCCAACCTCCTGAAGTAAAAGACTCCGTCAAACCAAAAATAATTATTACTAGGACAAAAATCCAGACATTGGCAGATGAACATTCCTTGTTCCTCCAACATGTCAGGATCGCACCTTAATTGTTCTTTTACTGCTTGAATGGCCAAATGCTTCGGGATACTTGTATACAAAAAAGAGACATCAGCTGTAGCCAGCCAATTCCTTTCCGATACAGTACCGTAGGTTTTTTTAATATCGAGAACACTCCCAGTGTCCTTCAAATAGGATGAGGAGGATTTTACATATTTTTGTAAATAAAAGTCTATGTATTCCGTTAACCGGCTGATGAGAGACCCTATTCCAGAAACAATTGGTCTCCCCGGTGGATTACACAGACTTTTATGTATTTTAGGCAACTGATAAATGACTGGAATTCTTGGAAATTTGACATTGAAGTACTCATATTCTCTTTTATTTATTATACCATTTACAAAACCTTCCTGTAGCAATTTTTCACGTTTTTGCTTTAATTCATTAGTGGGATCTTTTTTCAATACCTTATATGTGTCTCTGTCTGATAATAATCTGATTATTTCTTTGTTGTACTGCTCTTTGTCTAACACTACTACACCCCCTCACTTATCAGCAGGTTTTATAATTTTCTCCGAATTCTTTTCCAGACTCTCCAGGGCTTTTTTCTCCTCTATGGTTAGATTATATTGCTTGGGTCAATCATTCATCTTTTCCAACCCCTTTAGAAGTCCTCTTCTGAAGGCTTCTATACAAGCATTTTCTTTGTTCATTGGGAAATATGTACTTTTATCTTTCAGATTTGTATGGCTAATTCTATCAGATTCAGGTAAAAGTATAGGTTGTTGTGGATACACGCAGGTTTTTTGCTTATTGATCGCATATTTGGCCATATTAAGGTTCCTGATATATGACTTATGTATATCTAAAAATATACCAAATTTATTCGGCCTCTTAGTGGGAGCAAACTTGAGTCCCTTCCCCAAAACAGCTTGTTCCGTTTCTGTGAGTTGATAGGAACTCAATTTATATATTCCCTTTATGTTTCCCTGCTTCTCTTCGATTTTGGACTGAATTTTCCTACCTCCTCTTTTTCCTCTTTTCAATGGGGTTGCTATTTTTTGAGTTCCATTTTCCCTTTCTGTTATCCCTTTGTACTCCCTTCATCATCTGGTGTGGAAAATTCTGTTGTTCATTCCCTGTTAATCCATGTATTTTTCCCTCCCTAGATTCCACTTTCTCCTTTTTCTGCTGTTCGTGGTAGTTAGCCCTATAGTAATTGTTCTCCTTATACTGGTTATTTCTATATCCATTCCTATAGTATCTATATTGTCCATTATGATATCTCGGATTGCGATTTCTCTGGTAGTAATCTGTTCCATAATAGTCCCCCCTATGGTATCCACCATATTGGGATCTATATGGTGTATTTATTTGGTGCTGATAATGCACCTGACCGTTCATTGGATTCCTCACTTGCGACCCCGTATTCTCCCAGTTCACTGTGTAATCTCCCTGTTTGGGTAAGGCTACATCCCGGTCACTTCTCTTTCCTTTATCACTAGTCTGGCTTTCAACCTTTTTTCCTTTCCACTTATATACTCTATCCATATTATAATCCTCACAAACTATAACATATTTTTTATGCTTTTCCTCTCTTACCTCTTTTTCTCCTTTTACCATATTGTCTTGGCACCTTTTAGATAACTCCCCATAAGTTTTGTGATTCCTATAGGGCTCCAAAAACAGTCTAAGTTTTTCTATATTCTCATTAATATGCCGTAGTTTCTGTTTTCTTTTTTCAATAATAAACCTTACAACTTTCATACTACATTAATTCATTAAAATTTCCCACTCATCAAGTTCTCCTTTTTCATCTGAACTCAACGGCAATTGCCATCTTACGCCCTCAGGAATTTTTTCTCCCATGAGGTCTTTCTCAAGAGCTATTATATCCCAGGTGGTTCTCATCTCCCGGATTAACTCTCTCTCTAGCTCTGCGAAAAATACCCCTAAATCATCAGGCTTGTGCTCCTCACAATTTGAACATAAAAACTGAAATGAACATCACATTTAAAATTGGCTCTAAATAAAAAAAATATCAACCATTTTCAACACAGGGTAACTACACCCACCCAAGAAAATTATAACAAATAAATAAAACAAAATGAAAAAATAAAATTCTATAAAAAGTCACCACTGTGTATGTTGATTCTTTCTTGGCGTCGCTGACCAACCATGCGAAGTGGGTTAATTTCAAGAGTTACAGCAAAAGAAGATCTCCACCACGGATATTCCTTCTGCAGATTAAAAGGTTTCAGGGCACATAGTGAAGTTCCACCAGCTTTCGGGATTTTTCATTTCTTTAATTATACTCACAAAAGGACTAAAATAACAGGCATCAAATACAAAGGTCTGCAACACCGCCCGACCCGGGTTTCGCCAAAAGAGCTTCGTCAGGGGCAAATGCTCCACCCTTCCTTGGGTGCCTTCTTATACAAGTATAGAACAGTTAAAAAGCCAAGAGGCAAGGAGGCATACCCATCCCTCCTCACATCGAATTTCATTCCAAAAAGTCTTTCCACATGTTTTTTCACTTTTTTTGCCACAGAGTTTTTTCATACATACTAAAATGCCACTAAATATTATAAAATATAGATATTTCACATAAAACCATCAAACTTCACGTACCCTTCATATACCACAATCCATAATAGACATCAAAAATCCTCCCATTTGTTTTATACAGTACCAGTCACCAAATACAGACACAGTTTTCCCCACTATCTCATCTATACCAAAGAGAGCTTTTTTTATGTATACTAAAACGCATACTAGTAACCGCACAGCTTGTGCAGCGACACCTCCTCCCTTCTATTCAATTAAACAGCGTTTTAGATCAAAGTCCACATTTAACCCGCAGCCCCAAATTTGTGTGATACCTTGGTTCATAGCCATATTCCCATAAAAAAAGAAAAAACCGCAGGAACCGCACCAAAGATGATAAAAAAAACATAGGAATATACAGAAAATTGTTGCAAAAAATGGGGTAGAGCATAACATCAGAGGAGAAATAAGTTGTGAACAGATGGGGGTCATTTACCTGTTAAGGTGTTCCATATATGTTGGAAGAACTTTGCGAAAATTAAAAACACGAATACAGGAACACATCAACAATATAAAAAAGGGTATGGAAACCAATAGTGCTCCAATGCACTTTAAGAAATTCCATGGGAAATATCCAAAGAGATGATTTGTTGGTCTGGAGAAGGTGACAACTAATTGGCTAGGGGGGGACCCATAGCGAATATTAACCGAAGGGAGATGGAGTGGATATATAGGATGGATTATCTGCAGCCCCGCGGGTTAAATGTGGACTTTGATCTGAAACCCTGTTTAATTGAATAGAAGGGAGGAGGTGTCTCTGCACGAGCTGTGCTGTTACTAGTTACACATTTTAGTATACATGAAAAAGCTCTCTTTGGTATAGATAAGATAGTGGGGAAAACTGTGCCTCTGTATTTGGTGACTGGTACTGTATAAAACAAGTGGGAGGATTTTAGATGTCTATTATGGATTGTGGTATATGAAGTATCACGACCGGCGTGCCGATCACATACGTGACGCAAAGGGAGGGAAAAGGAAGGCCCTATCCAAGGGAGAGGGAAAGATGGTGACCCCTAACTCACCTTGAGGCTGGCACCTGACTGCCCTGACGTCCCTAGACGGGATTCTCCCCTGTACGCCGATCACGTGCCTAAACCCTGGCTTTCCCTAAGATGAGCCCTACATAGTGAGTAGGGCGATGGGAACACTAGTCCGCACCTCTACCACTAAAGGGAAAACACTAGGGAGAGGACAGACAATACTGACAAAACATATAGTCCCAGGTGGGCGACAACAACCAACCAACAGGGATCCGGAGGGTAATGCTCTGGTACGACAACCAAGGATAACAGCAACTCAGCTCCAGTGGGTCAGTATAGAAGTCCAGGCAGTAAGCTCTATATCTGGCAACCAGAGAAGTGAGAGAGGGGAATAAAAGGAGGTTGGGAGTGCCGGACAAGAAACAGCTGAGGAGAAGAAGGTACGGATCCCTGAGTGAGACAGAAAGGATTGCAAGGCAAACACAGAAAGCTACCATTAAGTAACAGCGGGTATAACGGAGTCAGACATGGCTCTTGACACCCTCGTGTGTGAAGGGTATGTGAAGTTTGATGGTTTTATGTGAAATATCTATATTTTATATTTTATTATATTTTGGGGCATTTTAGTATGTATGAAAAAACTGAAAAAACATGTGGAAAGACTTTTTGAAATGAAATTCGATGTGAGGAGGGAGGGGTGTGCCTCCTGGCTTTTTACCTGTTTTATACCTGTATAAGAAGACGCCCAAGGAAGGGTGGAGCATTCGCCCCTGACGAAGCTCTTTTGGCAAAACCCGGGTCAAGCGGTGTTGCAGACCTTTGTATTCGATGCCTGTTATTTTATTCCTTTTGTGAATATAATTAAAGAAATGAAAAATCGCGAAAGCTGGTGGAACTTCACTATGTGCCCTGAAACCTTTTAATCTGCAGAAGGAATATCCGTGGTGGAGATCTCTTTTGCTGGAACTCTTTGTTAGGGCTGCATGAAAAGAGCTGTTATTATCCCTTTCTACACTTAGAGGCTGGAGTCCGTGGAAGGCAGCGCGACCACCTTTTTGAATGAATTGTGAATCTTTGTGAAATTAACCCACTTCGCACGGTTGGTCAGCGATGCCAAGAAAGAATCAACATACACAGTGGTGACTTTTTTGAGAATTTAATTTTTTCATTTTGTTTTATTTATTTGTTATAACAAGGGTCACCAGGCTCCCAGAATCCAGCAGTGCCTTAACCTGGTACCCGTTAACAGAGACCTGACACAAGGGAGGCGTATCAGCAGCCAACAGGGGTCAGCGATACATACTGGTTGGGCATAGAACGAGGACCGGTAAGCAAACCCGCAGTCCATGGGTTCAGAAGTCAAGGGGCAGTTAGTAGCCACATGTCCCGGACTTTGGCAGCACCAGCACCGAATCACAGTGGCCTCGCGGGTCCCCGGGACTCGCCTAACAGGAGCATGGTTTGCGTTACTCCCCATAGGAAGCCGGGACCTTTTTACAGGTTCCCTAGGCTGGTAAGGGGGCTGGCGGGTCTCCCTCATCTGAGCAGAGCCCCGCATCAAGTCCTGGGTCGCCATATACCTTTCAACCAGGTTAACCAATTGGTCAGGTCGTTTGCCCGCACCCTCCAATGTAAGGAACCATACTCACTTGACCAGTGTAAAGAGGCAGGGACACCACAAAGTTCATCAAAGTCTTCTTTATTTAGGCTTGTCCAAATACATACAGCAGATTAATCCGGATCACAGCCGGGTCCAACAAACACAGCACACACTGACAGTGTTACCTCATACTGTCTACCTTCTTCCCCAGACTGACACAAACCTAAGTCGAGCAGCAGGATTAAATAGAATCCCTGGACATGAGCATGCCCAAGTCCTGGACTGGAGCATGGGGGACAGGCACCCACCCAGCACATTGCCTGTTCCCAGTAAAAGCCTGACCCGGACAAGCTGGAACCAGCTATGCTATCTATCATGGTGTCCACAAACTACCTTAGTGAACACCTAATCTAGGGGCCTTTACTCCACCAAGGCCGGGCACCTTGGTGACATGTTCCCGGTGCAAACAAAACCTCTTTCAGAATGCTTCCTGCAGCATTCTGGGTGACACATATCTCCCATCATAAATGACTCCTGTCACTACTTCACAATATACACTCACCTAAAGAATTATTAGGAACACCATACTAATACGGGGTTGGACCCCCTTTTGCCTTCAGAACTGCCTTAATTCTACGTGGCATTGATTGAACAAGGTGCTGATAGCATTCTTTAGAAATGTTGGCCCATATTGATAGGATAGCATCTTGCAGTTGATGGAGATTTGAGGGATGCACATCCAGGGCACGAAGCTCCCGTTCCACCACATCCCAAAGATGCTCTATTGGGTTGAGATCTGGTGACTGTGGGGGCCATTTTAGTACAGTGAACTCATTGTCATGTTCAAGAAACCAATTTGAAATGATTCGAGCTTTGTGACATGGTGCATTATGCTGCTAGAAGTAGCCATCAGAGGATGGATACATGTTCTCATTCTGTTTATGCCAAATTCGGACTCTACCATTTGAATGTCTCAACAGAAATCGAGACTCATCAGACCAGGCAACATTTTTCCAGTCTTCAACAGTCCAATTTTGGTGAGCTCGTGCAAATTGTAGCCTCTTTTTCCTATTTGTAGTGGAGATGAGTGGTACCCGGTGGGGTCTTCTGCTGTTGTATAGAGATGGCCCGAATAGTTCGCCGGCGAATAGTTCCCGGCGAACATAGCTTGTTCGAGTTCGCCGCGGCGGGCGAACATATGCGATGTTCGGTCCGCCCCCTATACATCATCATAGAGTAAACTTTGACCCTGTACCTCACAGTCAGCAGACACATTACAGCCAATCAGCAGCAGACCCTCCCACCTCCCGGACAGCATCCATTTTAGATTCATTCGGAATCTGCATTCTCAGTGAGAGGAGGGAAAGTGCTGCTGCTGCTGATTCAATAGGGAAAGCGTTAGCTAGGGCATTGTTCTGTGTCCACAGACTCATCTGCTGTAAGGACAGCGTCCTGACAGCATCCCAAAAAGCCCTTTTCAGGGCTGGTACATCAGTCTGCTTTTTTTTTATATATACATATATTGCAGTTGCCTGCCCGTGTGTGAGAGGCTGCAGGCTCAGTCAAAGACAGCACTGTGTGCACACCATTCATACAGGATGTGACAGAAAATACCTCACAGATAAAAAAAATTCTATTTAATATTTTTCTGTGATCTAATCCCATTTGCAAGCCAGCGTGTGTCAGGCCCCCAGAGACTGTATTGTGGCCACTGGCTAGTCGCTAGACCTCCACTTATACCGTTACAGGGTGTCATTTACTCACAAATACCTTGCAGATAAAAAAAATTCTATTTAATTTTTTTCTGTGATCTAATCCCATTTGCAAGCCCGTGTGTGTCAGGCCCACATAGACTGTATTGTGTCCGCTGGCTAGTGGCTAGACCTCCACTTATACCGTTACAGGGTGTCATTTACTCACAAATACCTCACAGATAAAAAAAAAATCAATAACATTTGTTTCTGTGATCTAATCCCATTTGCAAGCCCGTGTGTTGTCAGGCCCACACAGACTGTATTGTGACCACTGGCTAGTGGCTAGGCCTCCACTTATACCGTTACAGGGTGTCATTTACTCACAAATACCTCGCAGATAAAAAAAAAATTCTATTTAATTTTTTTTCTATGATCCAATCCCATTTGCAAGCCTGTGTGTGTCAGGCCCACACAGACTGTATTGTGGCCACTGGCTAGTGGCTAGACCTCCACTTATACCGTTACAGGGTGTCATTTACTCACAAATACCTCGCAGATAAAAAAAAAAAATCAATTTAATTTTTTTCTGTGATCTAATCCCATTTGCAAGCCCGTGTGTGTCAGGCCAACACAGACTGTATTGTGGCCACTGGCTAGTGGCTAGACCTCCACTTATACCGTTACCGGGTGTCATTTACTCACAAATACCTCGCAGATAAAAAAAAATTCTATTTAATTTTTTTCTGTGATCTAATCCCATTTGCAAGCCCGTGTGTGTCAGGCCCACACAGACTGTATTGTGTCCACTGGCTAGTGGCTAGACTTCCACTTATACCGTTACAGGGTGTCATTTACTCACAAATACCTTGCAGATAAAAAAAAATTATATTAAATTTTTTTCTGTGATCTAATCCCATTTGCAAGCACGTGTGTGTCAGGCCCACACAGACTGTATTGTGGCCACTGGCTAGTGGCTTAGACCTGCACTTATACCGTTACAGGGTGTCATTTACTCACAAATACCTTGCAGATAAAAAAAAATTCTATTTAATTTTTTTCTGTGATCTAATCCCATTTGCAAGCCCGTGTGTGTCAGGCCCACACAGACTGTATTGTGGCCACTGGCTAGTGGCTAGACCTCTACTTATACCGTTACAGGGTGTCATTTACTCACAAATACCTCGCAGATAAAAAAAATTCTATTTAATTTTTTTCTGTGATCTAATTCCATTTGCAAGCCTGTGTGTGTCAGGCCCACACAGACTGTATTGTGGCCACTGGCTAGAGGCTAGACCTCCACTTATACCATTAAAGGGTGTCATTTACTCACAAATACCTCGCAGATAAAAAAAATTCTATTACATTTTTTTCTGTGATCTAATCCCATTTGCAAGCCCGTGTGTGTCAGGCCCACACAGACTGTATTGTGGCCACTGGCTAGTGGCTAGACCTCCACTATACCGTTACAGGGTGTCATTTACTCACAAATACCTTGCAGATAAAAAAAAATTATATTTAATTTTTTTCTGTGATCTAATCCCATTTGCAAGCCCTTGTGTGTCAGGCCCACACAGACTGTATTGTGGCCGCTGGCCAGTGGCTAGACCTCCACTTATACCGTTACAGGGTGTCATTTACTCACAAATACCTTGCAGATAAAAAAAAATTTTATTTAATTTTTTTCTGTGATCTAATCCCAGTTGCAAGCCCGTGTGGGTCAGGCCCACACAGACTGTATTGTGGCAACTGGCTAGTGGCTAGACCTCCACTTATACCGTTACAGGGTGTCATTTACTCACAAATACCTTGCAGATAAAAATAAGTGGTAGGCAATTAAGAGTGCCGTATTTGTGTGAGGGGAGGCGGGGCGTTCACTATTTAAACCTGGCCCTCCTCCCCCCACTTGTCGGTTCGAACGATTTCGAATCGGCTTGTGGGTTGGTGCCAGAGAAGGGCATGCGTCACTGGAGGATCGGGGGATCGGCTGCGTCGAGCTCGTCGCTACGGTGATTAGGTAGGCAGGGTGGCTTGCACACCCGTCTCGCTATGTATAACATGTGGGGCTGCCGAGCGTGCCGCCGGTCCCCAGCTGCGCTGGAGACTGCCCGCACTCCCGATCGCTTCCGGCACCCCGAGACAGGCACCCCGATCCGCTCCAGGCCCTGCGCTAAGCACCCCCGCTCCCACATGCAGCGTCCCCCAGGCAGGCACCCCTCACCTGTGGCTCAGCAGCGACGGGTCACGACGTCCGCTCGCATACCCTGAGCATCGGTCACGCCGGCCGTCGGCTCCACGACGCAGCGTTATATATCACTCACTCCCGTATCAGAACGTTCCGCCGTAGAGGAAAACGCCGTCCGCTCACACAGGGGTCTATTCATTAGCTGCAATCAGTAAGCGGAGGTCCAGCTGCAGGATCAGGGGACGGAAGCCGAAACCTATAGGCGATTAATACGCCGCGGCTTTCCCTGTACAAATAGTCGATAGCGGTGGGCACGGGATGCAATGTTCCACATGGCGGAGCGCAAATCCCTCGCAGCCGATCCTGATGCACGTTCTCCTGGTAATTACAATTAGCGAGGCTGTGAAGGTGGACATGCTTATTCATGTCTAGGAATCCGCTGCAGAATAAACTCGTCTTCTTTACTGCGCCAAACTCAGGCAAGACGAGATAAGCAGATACTCAGACATGTGCACTGTATAACAAGTTATGATTTCAATGGTTAATTCTAACCTAGAAGGGAATCACTGGCTTGCTGCGCTCCAGCAGGTCCTGGCTTGAGAGAGGGCGGGGGATGGTCGACACCTACAGGCCCATACTGGTACTGCAGTCTTGGTGCAGGGCTCCTCTGCTCAGGCACAGTGGCTAGGTACTAAGGCAGGAGTAAAAAAAAAAAAATATATATATATATTTAAAAAAAAAAAAAAATCTGGAATATGTTCAAGGATCAAATATAAAGAGGGCTTCAAGGAGGGGGGCTGGCCAAGTCACTTTGCGCACGCAGCCGGGCCGCCCGTAAGCCCATACGGTCAGTCAGGGGGTTGGTTCGGGCGCAGTCACAATAATCCGGTGGTTAGCTAGGGAGCGGTGGCATGAGTGAAGTGTCGCCCAGCTGGCGTGCGCTCACTCACACGTCTGTCCTTGGTTATTCAGGTTCACAGGTGGTGGGCTAACTTACGATACTGTGGGGTTCGTGGCTGTCATGGCCGCCAGGTGAGTCAGGGGTGGTGCATGCGGGGGCCAACCCCCTCTTTTCTCCTGCATAGGCTTGGGGGACAGGGGATGGTGGTCTATTATGTCCAGGCCTCTGGCGCATCTCTTACAGGGTGGCGCCTACAGTCGTGGCCTTTGGTGGGGGGGGAAAGAAAAAAAAAAAAAATGAAAAAATTATAATAATGGTATAGATAGGAATGTTGCTTTGCCAGGTCTGTCACGACTACAGACTCCTTATAAAGCCCTGCCACGACTGCAGGCATCAGTCTGTCACGACTACAGACCCGCTCTAAAGCCCTGCCACGACTGCAGGCAACAGTCTGTCACGACTACAGACCCGTTATAAAGCCCTGCCACGACTGCAGGCATCAGTCTGTCACGACTACAGACTCGTTATAAAGTCCTGCCACGACTGCAGGCATCAGTCTGTCACGACTACAGACCCGTTATAAAGCCCTGCCACGACTGCAGGCATCAGTCTGTCACGACTACAGACTCGTTATAAAGTCCTGCCACGACTGCAGGCATCAGTCTGTCACGACTACAGACCCGCTCTAAAGCCCTGCCACGACTGCAGGCACAAATCCGTTACGACTGCAGACTCATTATTAAGACCGGCCACGACTGCAGGCATTAGTCTCATGTCAACAGACTCATGAGGTAATACTACCACGTCTACAGGCGATGGTCCGTTACCGCTACTCTCGATGTAGGGTCCCCTCACGACTATAGGGGCTAGTCGGTCACATCCACAGACTCGGTCGCACTCCCGTTAACTACAGGCACTGGGTGGGCATCTACGGGTAGTTGCGTCACGACTACGCACGTGGGTCAGCCACGGCCTGGGAGGTCAGCCTTCACGGTCACAGGTAGGTCCAGTTAGGCTTCAGTCTCCCAGCGGGTTCCAGTCACAATAACCAGCCCCTAGGTGAGGGGGGGCACTCCCGCACCGGCGCACAATGCCAGGGAGCTGTGCGGCTCCTCACGCGGCACACGGTTCAAACCAGCGGGGGCCGGGGCCCACGGTAAAGGAAGGGCTCCCTCTGATCCGGTGCACATTGCCAGGGAGTGGCGCTGCTCCCCACGCGGTACGAGTGTCCAGCCGGCGGTGGGTTGGCCCTCCCGCACTGGTGCATTCTGCCAGGGAGCAGCGTGAGCTCCCCACGCGGCTGGGGGGTAAGGCTCCTCATCTTCAATAAAGTCTGGCACGGGCCGCCGTGCCGTTAGGTAGGCAGGGATCAGGGGAAGGAGTACTAGGCTCGGTCAGGGGGAGCAGATCATAGGCGGTGGCTGGCTTCCTGCTGCCGGCCGTACATTAGGTTCCAAGGGGGTTATTTAGGCACAAGATGTTAGTTAGTCCGTGCAGGTGATCTGCGTTATACCATGCTCTTCATGCTCGTACTCAGAGCTGTGCCCATACGGGAGCTGCTTAAGTGGTTGATAGTGAAAAAAAAAAAAAAAAAAAAGTATGTGTATATATATATATAAAAAAAAAAATAAAAAATAATATATACATTTTTGAGTCTCTCACGCATGGCTTCTCCGTGTTAGTTTTACACATACAGATCTGCCATTAGAGTCTCTCACGCATGGCTTCTCCGTGTGAGTTTTACACATATGACTCCGCCATTAGTCTCTCACGCATGGCTTCTCCGTTTTAGGTTTACACATATGACTCCGCCATTAGTCTCTCACGCATGGCTTCTCCGTTTTAGGTTTACACATATGACTCCACCATTAGTCTCTCACGCATGGCTGCTCCGTTTTAGGTTTACACATATGACTCCGCCATTAGTCTCTCACGCATGGCTGCTCCGTTTTAGGTTTACACATATGACTCCGCCATTAGAGTCTCTCACGCATGGCTTCTCCGTTTTAGGTTACACATTTGACTCCGCCATCTGAGTCTCTCATGCATGACTTCTCCGTTTAGGTTCACACATATGTCTCCGCCATTAGAGTCTCACGCATGGCTGCTCCGTTTTAGGTTACACATATGACTCCGCCATTAGAGTCTCTCACGCATGGCTTCTCCGTTTTAGGTTTACACATAGGACTCCGCCATTAGAGTCTCTCACGCATGGCTGCTCCGTTTTAGGTTTACACATATGACTCCGCCATTAGAGTCTCTCACGCATGGCTTCTCCGTTTTAGGTTACACATTTGACTCCGCCATCTGAGTCTCTCATGCATGACTTCTCCGTTTAGGTTAACACATATGTCTCTGCCATTAGAGTCTCACGCATGGCTGCTCCGTTTTAGGTTACACATATGACTCCGCCATTAGAGTCTCTCACGCATGGCTTCTCCGTTTAGGTTCACACATATGTCTCCGCCATTAGAGTCTCTCACACATGGCTTCCCCGTTTTAGGTTTACACATAGGACTCCGCCATTAGAGTCTCTCACGCATGGCTTCTCCGTTTTAGGTTTACACATAGGACTCCGCCATTAGAGTCTCTCACGCATGGCTTCTCCGTTTTAGGTTTACACATATGACTCCGCCATTAGAGTCTCTCACGCATGGCTTCTCCGTTTTAGGTTTACACATATGACTCCGCCATTAGAGTCTCTCACGCATGGCTTCTCCGTTTTAGTTTTACACATATGACTCCGCCATTAGAGTCTCTCACGCATGGAGATTAAAAAAATAAATAAAAAAAATTTCCTCACCAGGCCCAGCTGCGCTGGGACTAGTCTCCCATCTCACCATAGCTAAGAGACTGATGGCCAATTCCTTGGCCAGTAATACTCTGAGGGCTTACAAGACAGCTTGGCACCTGTTTCAGAGATATGAGAACACCTACCCGGCCGCTGGCCGGGGACCTATCACTCACCTATTGGGCTTTGTCGGGGTTTTTGCCACTCTCAATTAAACCTGTCCTATAGCATTGTTAACTATACATGGCAGGTATTCAGCACCATTGGTGCAGGCTACATCCGGACCTACCGTCACTCTTCTCCGCCCACCCGATCAAAGCGGCGTTGAAGGGTTTGCGCAAGATGTCTGTTGTGAAACGACATGGGCGTCAGCCATTTACCGGTAGCTTGTTCAGGCCGTGACAGGCAAACTGCAGGGGCAAACCGTTCGGGCCGCAGGTTAGCGCTCTGGTAGAAACAGCCTTGTACCTGGCTTTCCATGGATTCCTCAGGTCAGGCGAGCTCATGGGCACCAATACGCTGGTTGGGTGCCTGCGGAAAGGTCAGCTCATCCGGCGCGGGTCCATCTCTGTCCTCACCTTGGCCTCGTCCAAGACGTCACGGCCGGGGCAACCAGTGGCGGTCAGATACTTTCCCACGGACAGCAGATGGTGTCCGGTGCAGGCCTTGGAGGCTTGGCTGCGTAGTATTTAGTCCAAGCGGCATGTTCTCCCGTACTCGAACTAGGCAATGCCCGGCTAACCACCGCGGCCTTTCTTACGTACTTCCAGGTTAGTTGACACGTCCAGGGGTCGGTCCTCGCTGGATCACAGGACATTCCTTCCGCATGGGCGCGGCAGCGGCGGCGTCCATGCATAAGGTGCCAGTGCATGTCATCAAACGGTTGGGTCGTCGCAGTTCCGTGTGTTCCATACGTAATATCCCGGATCCTTATACGAAATATCATTGGCTTTCGAGTTTTGGTCTGTAGTTTCTGTTATCAAGTTTTCTAACTCCTATGCATGGTTCTTTTGGCCCCTTTAGGCTACCCTTCGATAAGCAGTTCCGGCATAACTCTGCTGCTTCTAGGTTGGGGGGGTGGAGTATAGGCGTAGGTAGGGGACCCTCTCAGCATGAGCCGATCCGAGCACAAGTGGTATTCAATTAAGAGTGCCGTATTTGTGTGAGGGGAGGCGGGGCGTTCACTATTTAAACCTGGCCCTCCTCCCCCCACTTGTCGGTTCGAACGATTTCAACCCACCCAGGAGCCCTCCCTTCCTTCAGGTCTCATTATTGGGGTAGCCCCCTTTAGGCTACCCTTCGATAAGCAGTTCCGGCATAACTCTGCTGCTTCTAGGTTGGGGGGGGTGGAGTATAGGCGTAGGTAGGGGACCCTCTCAGCATGAGCCGATCTGAGCACAAATTCTATTTAATTTTTTTCTGTGATCTAATCCCATTTGCAAGCCCGTGTGTGTCAGGCCCACACAGACTGTACTGTGTCCACTGGCTCGTGGCTAGTCCTCCACTTAAACCGTTACAGGGTGTCATTTACTCACAAATACCTCGCAGATAAAAACTAATTATATTTAAAAAAATTTCTGTGATCTAATCCCATTTGCAAACCCGTGTGTGTCAGGCCCACACAGACTGTATTGTGGCCACTGGCTAGTGGCTAGACCTCTACTTATACTGTTACAGGGTGTCATTTACTCACAAATACCTTGCAGAGAAAAAAAAATTATATATTATTTTTTTTCTGTGATCTAATCCCATTTGCAAGCCCGTGTGTGTCAGGCCCACACAGACTGTACTGTGTCCACTGGCTCGTGGCTAGTCCTCCACTTATACCGTTACAGGGTGTCATTTACTCACAAATACCTTGCAGATAAAAAAAAATTCTATTTAATATTTTTCTGTGATCTAATCACAGTTGCAAGCCCGTGTGTGTCAGGCCCACACAGACTGTTTTGTGTCCGCTGGCTAGTGGCTAAACCTCCACTTATACCGTTACAGGGTGTCATTTACTCACAAATACCTCGCAGATAAAAAAAAATTATATTTAATTTTTTTCTGTGATCTAATCCCATTTGCAAGCCTGTGTGTGTCAGGCCCACACAGACTGTATTGTGGCCACTGGCTAGTGGCTAGACCTCCACTTATACCGTTACAGGGTGTCATTTATTCACAAATACCACGCAGATAAAAAAAAAATTCTATTTAATTTTTTTTCTGTGATCTAATCCCATTTGCAAGGCCGTGTGTGTCAGGCCCACACAGACTGTATTGTGGCCACTGGCTAGTGGCTAGATCTCCACTTATACCGTTACAGGGTGTCATTTACTCACAAATACCTCGCAGATAAAAAAAAAAAATCAATTTAATTTTTTTCTGTGATCTAATCCCATTTGCAAGCCCGTGTGTGTCAGGCCAACACAGACTGTATTGTGGCCACTGGCTAGTGGCTAGACCTCCACTTATACCTTTACCGGGTGTCATTTACTCACAAATACCTCGCAGATAAAAAAAAATTCTATTTAATTTTTTTCTGTGATCTAATCCCATTTGCAAGCCCGTGTGTGTCAGGCCCACACAGACTGTATTGTGGCCACTGGCTAGTGGCTAGACCTCCACTTATACCGTTACAGGGTGTCATTTACTCACAAATACCTTGCAGATAAAAAAAAATTCTATTTAATTTTTTTCTGTGATCTAATCCCATTTGCAAGCCCGTGTGTGTCAGGCCCACAGAGATTGTATTGTGTCCGCTGGCTAGTGGCTAGACCTCCACTTATGCCGTTACAGGGTGTCATTTACTCACAAATACCTCGCAGATAAAAAAAAAATTCTATTAAATTCTTTTCTGTGATCTAATCCCATTTGCAAGCCCGTGTGTGTCAGGCCCACACAGACTGTATTGTGACAACTGGCTAGTGGCTAGACCTCCACTTATACCGTTACAGGGTGTCATTTACTCACAAATACCTCGCAGATAAAAAAAAATTCTATTTAATTTTTTTTCTGTGATCTAATCCCATTTGCAAGACCGTGTGTGTCAGGCCCACACAGACTGTATTGTGGCCACTGGCTAGTGGCTAGACCTCTACTTATCCCATTACAGGGTGTCATTTACTCACAAATACCTCGCAGATAAAAAAAAAATCAATAACATTTGTTTCTGTGATCTAATCCCATTTGCAAGCCCGTGTGTTGTCAGGCCCACACAGACTGTATTGTGACCACTGGCTAGTGGCTAGACCTCCACTTATACCGTTACAGGGTGTCATTTACTCACAAATACCTTGCAGATAAAAAAAAATTCTATTTAATTTTTTTCTGTGATCTAATCCCATTTGCAAGCCCGTGTGTGTCAGGCCCACACAGACTGTATTGTGGCCACTGGCTAGTGGCTAGACCTCTACTTATACCGTTACAGGGTGTCATTTACTCACAAATACCTCGCAGAGAAAAAAAAATTATATATATTTTTTTTTCTGTGATCTAATCCCATTTGCAAGCCCGTGTGTGTCAGGCCCACACAGACTGTACTGTGTCCACTGGCTCGTGGCTAGTCCTCCACTTATACCGTTACAGGGTGTCATTTACTCACAAATACCTTGCAGATAAAAAAAAAATTCTATTTAATATTTTTCTGTGATATAATCACATTTGCAAGCCCGTGTGTGTCAGGCCCACACAGACTGTACTGTGTCCACTGGCTCGTGGCTAGTCCTCCACTTATACCGTTACAGGGTGTCATTTACTCACAAATACCTTGCAGATAAAAAAAAATTCTATTTAATATTTTTCTGTGATCTAATCACAGTTGCAAGCCCGTGTGTGTCAGGCCCACACAGACTGTTTTGTGGCCACTGGCTCGTGGCTAGTCCTCCACTTATACCGTTACAGGGTGTCATTTACTCACAAATACCTTGCAGATAAAAAAAAATTCTATTTAATATTTTTCTGTGATCTAATCCCATTTGCAAGGCCGTGTGTGTCAGGCCCACACAGACTGTATTGTGGCCACTGGCTAGTGGCTAGATCTCCACTTATACCGTTACAGGGTGTCATTTACTCACAAATACCTCGCAGATAAAAAAAAAAATCAATTTAATTTTTTTCTGTGATCTAATCCCATTTGCAAGCCCGTGTGTGTCAGGCCAACACAGACTGTATTGTGGCCACTGGCTAGTGGCTAGACCTCCACTTATACCTTTACCGGGTGTCATTTACTAACAAATACCTCACAGATAAAAAAAAATTCTATTTAATTTTTTTCTGTGATCTAATCCCATTTGCAAGCCCGTGTGTGTCAGGCCCACACAGACTGTATTGTGGCCACTGGCTAGTGGATTAGACCTCCACTTATACCGTTACAGGGTGTCATTTACTCACAAATACCTCGCAGATAAAAAAAAATTATATTTAATTTTTTTCTGTGATCTAATCCCATTTGCAAGCCCGTGTGTGTCAGGCCCACACAGACTGTATTGTGGCCACTGGCTAGTGGCTTAGACCTCCACTTATACCGTTACAGGGTGTCATTTACTCACAAATACCTCGCAGATAAAAAAAATTCTATTTAATTTATTTCTGTGATCTAATCACAGTTGCAAGCCTGTGTGTGTCAGGCCCACACAGACTGTATTGTGGCCACTGGCTAGTGGCTAGACCTCCACTTATACCATTACAGGGTGTCATTTACTCACAAATACCTCGCAGATAAAAAAAATTCTATTACATTTTTTTCTGTGATCTAATCCCATTTGCAAGCCCGTGTGTGTCAGGCCCACACAGACTGTATTGTGGCCACTGGCTAGTGGCTAGACCTCCACTATACCATTACAGGGTGTCATTTACTCACAAATACCTCGCAGATAAAAAAAAATTCTATTTAATTTTTTTCTGTGATCTAATCCCATTTGCAAGCCCGTGTGTGTCAGGCCCACACAGACTGTATTGTGGCCGCTGGCCAGTGGCTAGACCTCCACTTATACCGTTACAGGGTGTCATTTACTCACAAATACCTCGCAGATAAAAAAAAATTCAATTTAATTTTTTTTTGTGATCTAATCCCATTTGCAAGCCCGTGTGCGTCAGGCCCACACAGACTGTATTGTGGCCACTGGCTAGTGGCTAGACCTCCACTTATACCGTTACAGGGTGTCATTTACTCACAAATACCTTGCAGATAAAAAAAAATTCTCTTTAATTTTTTTCTGTGATCTAATCCCATTTGCAAGCCAGTGTGTGTCAGGCCCACACAGACTGTATTGTGGCCACTGGCTAGTGGCTAGACCTCTACTTATACCGTTACAGGGTGTCATTTACTCACAAATACCTTGCAGATAAAAAAAAATTCCCTTAAATTTTTTTCTGTGATCTAATCCCATTTGTAAGCCAGTGTGTGTCAGGCCCACACAGACTGTATTGTGGCCACTGGCTAGTGACTAGACCTCTACTTATTCCGTTACAGGGTGTCATTTACTCACAAATACCTTGCAGATAAATAAAAATTCTATTTAATATTTTTCTGTGATATAATCACAGTTGCAAGCCCGTGTGTGTCAGGCCCACACAGACTGTATTGTGGCCACTGGCTAGTGGCTAGACCTCTACTTATACCGTTACAGGGTGTCACTCACTCACAAATACCTCGCAGATAAAAAAAAATTCTATAAAATTTTTTTCTGTGATCTAATCCCATTTGCAAGCCAGTGTGTGTCAGGCCCACACAGACTGTATTGTGGCCACTGGCTAGTGGCTAGACCTCCACTTATACCGTTACAGGGTGTCATTTACTCACAAATACCTTCCAGATAAAAAAATAATCTAATAATTTTTTTTTCTGTGATCTAATCCCATTTGCAAGCCCGTGTGTGTCAGGCCCACACAGACTGTATTGTGGCCACTGGCTAGTGGCTAGACCTCCACTTATACCATTACAGGGTGTCATTTACTCACAAATACCTCGCAGATAAAAAAAATTCTATTTTATTTTTTTCTGTGATCTAATCCCATTTGCAAGCCCGTGTGTGTCAGGCCCACACAGACTGTACTGTGCCCACTGCCCACCACTTATATAAGGTGGCACAGTACCTTGAACGCATAGTAACACTTATCTAATAAAAAATGACAGGCAGAGGCAGGCCACGCCGCAGGGGCCGTCGTGTTCGTGGTGCTGTGATTTCCACTGGCCCTGGAATAATGCCCAGTGTTCAGAGGCCACGTACCCTGAACCCTAAAAATTCAGAGAAAATAGTTGACTGGCTTGCACAGGACACTCAATCTTCAACAGCATCCGCTAAGAACCTTGATGCACCATCCTCCTCCAGCTCAGCTTTGGTCACCTGCTCTCAAGTTACCACTCTCCCGCCCGCCGCCACCACCACCACTACCACCACAGCCGCTTCACTTGATCCCTCAGAGGAGTTATTTACACATCATTTGGATGAAATTAGTGATGCGCAGCCATTATGCCAGAGGATGGAGATAACAGGGATATGGCTCAGTCAGGCAGCATTACACACATGGACGTACAGTGTGATGATGATGATGTTGTACCCGCTGCTGCTTCCTTTGCTGAGGTGTCAGATACAAGTGAAGTGGTTGATGATGACGCTGTGTCCGTGGATGCCACGTGGGTGCCTGCTCGAAGAGAGAGAAAGTTCAGAAGGGGAGACAGAGAGAAGGAGGAGACGAGTTGGAAGCAGGGGGAGGTCGTCGCAAGGAGCTAGTGGCACAGTCAGACAGCATGTATCGGCACCCGGGGTCAGCCAGACAGCACGCCAATCAACACATGCTGCTGCCACCACCAGAATGCCGTCATTGCAAAGCTCAGCAGTGTGCCATTTTTTTTGTGTGTCTGCCTCTGACAACAGCGATGCCATTTGCAACCTGTGCCAAAAGAAACTGAGTCGTGGGAAATCCAACACCCACCTAGGTACAACTG
Organism: Bufo bufo; assembly: GCF_905171765.1. Taxonomy (NCBI): domain Eukaryota; kingdom Metazoa; phylum Chordata; class Amphibia; order Anura; family Bufonidae; genus Bufo; species Bufo bufo. The sequence continues at coordinate 490,189,692 of NC_053390.1, read as the reverse complement.
CTTTGCGAAGGCACATGATCGCACATCGCAAACGCCTATGGGATCAGCACATGATGACGAGTAGAAGCAGCACACAACCTCAAAGCCACCATCCTCCTCCTGGTCCAGCATCTTCAGCCACTTCAACCACTGCTGTCCTCCTTGCCCCCTCTCAACCACCCGCCACTCCGCCTCTCACCTTCACCAGTTCCATCTCATGTGCCCACAGTCAGGTGTCTGTAAAGGAAATGTTTGAGCGTAGGAAGCCAATGTCCCAGAGTCACCCCCTTGCCCGGCGTCTGACAGCTGGCTTGACGGAACTCTTAGCCCGCCAGCTTTTACCATACCAGCTGGTGGAGTCTGAGGCCTTCCAAAAATTTGTCGCTATTAGGACACCACAGTGGAAGGTACCCGGACGAATTTTTTTTCAAAAAAGGCAATCCCAAACCTCTACTCAGTGATTGAAAAGGAAGTCATGGCATCTCTGGCATACAGTGTTGGGGCAAGGGTCCATCTGACCTGGTCTGCAAAGCACGGTCAGGGCAGGTATATCACCTACACTGCGCATTGGGTCAACCTGCTGACGGCTGACAAGCATGGAATGCGTGGCTCTGCAGCGGAGTTGGTGACACCGCCACGACTTGCAGGCAGGCCTACTGCCACCTCCTCTACTCCTCCTACTCAATCCTCTTCCATAACCTCCTCGGGTGAGTCCTCTTCTGCTGCGGCGTCTGGCTGCACATCAACTGAATCCCCCCAGCTCCCCAGGGGCTATTCCACATCCCGGATACGACAGTGTCACGCTGTCTTGGGGTTGACTTGCCTGAAAGCAGAGAGCCACACCGGACCAGCACTCCTGTCCGCCCTGAACGTACAGGTGGATCAGTGGCTGACCCCGCACCAACTGGAGATCGGCAAAGTGGTGTGTGACAATGGAAGCAATTTGTTGGCGGCATTGAATTTGGGCAAGTTGTCATATGTGCTGTGCATGGCACACATGTTGAATCTCATCGTACAACGCTTTGTGTCTAAGTACCCAGGCTTACAGGACGTCCTCAAGCAGGCCAGGAAGGTGTGTGGCCATTTCAGGCGCTCCTACACGGCCATGGCGCACTTTTCAGACACTCAGCGCCGAAACAACATGCCAGTGAGGCGCTTGATTTGCGACAGCCCGACACGTTGGAATTCAACACTCCTAATGTTCGACCGCCTGCTCCAACAAGAAAAAGCCGTCAACGAGTATTTGTATGACCGGGGTGCTAGGACATCCTCTGCGGAGCAAAAATTTGTTTGCCACGTTAATGGACGTTCATGCGCAATGCCTGTAGGCTCATGCGTCCTTTTGAGGAGGTGACAAACCTAGTCAGTCGCACCGAAGGCACCATCAGCGACCTCATCCCATTTGTTTTCTTCCTGGAGCGTGCCCTGCGAAGAGTGCTGGATCAGGTTGTAGATGAGCGTGAAGAGGAAGAGTTGTGGTCACCATCACTACCAGAAACAGCCTTGTCATCATCGCTTGCTGGACCTGCGGCAACGCTGGAAGAGGAGTGTGAGGAAGAGGAGTCAGAGGAGGAATGTGGCTTTGAGAAGGAGGAAGACCAACCACAGCAGGCATCCCAGGTTGCTCGTTGTTGTCACCTATCTGGGACCCGTGGTGTTGTACGTGGCTGGGGTGAAGAACAGACCGTCAATGACATCAATGAGGACGAGGAACGGGAAATGAGTAGCTCGGCATCCAACCTTGTGCAAATGGGGTCTTTCATGCTGTCATGTCTGTTGAGGAACCCTCTGTTACGGTTACTCCCAGGCTAGCTGGAAGCTGGACCGCTTGGATAGTCTGGATCTCTGTTTAGGGAGAGAGAGAGGAGCCGCTTCGTCTCGATATCCAGAAGTATCCTGTAAATGTAGAACAATCCCACTAGCTATTTTACAGCTAGGATAATCTTTCCCCCCAAGAAAACGAGGCGAGGCTGCGATTTGAAGGTCAAGCTAGGACTGACTGTCCTGGGGCATACAGCCTCTTTTATTTACAATCCACAAACATAGTACTGCCCACAGGGGTTTGAAATACAACCAATCAATCCGTTTAATAAACACAGACACTCCCACACAAAATCCTCCTTTCTGCCTGTGATAAGATTACTGAATACAATGGCTAATATAATTATCACAGGCAGAGAAATACAGTTTTAAGAAACATATCACAGGAACCCCAAAACATGCAATAACCCAATAACAAGTATATCATCGGAACCGGGGGATCTGGGTGAACCACATATCCGAAATTCACCCAGATCCGTTCAGTAGTTTGGAAGATACAGTTTTATGCCAGTTACACCGAAAATATACAAGTTATACAGAAAATAGTCACTAATAAATGTGTCCCCTGTTTGGTAGTTTCAAACTACTGAATGATGTCTCTGTGCACCAAATACAGGCAAGATAGCACCGTGTTGAAAAGTCAGAACAGTGTCTGTGAGTTAAAATGGCTGCCATCCATTGTTCTCACCATGTGCTTCATCCATTCAGTTTTGTAACAGTGCTCCCTTTTTGTGGAACACTCTGGCAGACACTGTCTGACCCCTTTTCGGGGCAGACTAAGGCTGTCCAGACCGCTGGTTATGCTGAGCTGAGGTCTGTTTGTCTGGACAACCCGTCGGCGTTGCCATTCTGTTTCCCAGGTCTGTAGGTAATGGTGAAGTTGAAGGGTTGTAATGATAAACTCCAACGTAAAAGTCTGCCGTTTTCCCCAGAGACCCGGTTTAGCCACACCAACGGGTTATGGTCTGTAACCAGAGTGAACTCTTGTCCATACAAATAGGGAGTCAATTTCTTTAGTGCCCACACCAAAGTCAAACACTCTTTTTCTACCGCTGCATAGCTGACTTCGCGTGGCAGGAGCTTACGGCTGATGTAGGCAACTGTGTGCTCCCCTCCGTCTTCGCCTACTTGGCTGAGGAGAGCTCCCAGCCCGAACATGGAAGCGTCTGTATGGACGATAAAACGTTTGCTGAGGGCTGGGGCCGCCAAGACAGGAGCGTTAACAAGAGCATTTTTGAGAGCTTGGAAAGCCGTTTCACAGTGGGGAGACCACAGGACCTGTTGAGGTAAGTTTTTCTTGGTCAGGTCAGTCAGGGGTTTGGCAAGTGTGCTGTAGTCTGGTACAAACCGTCTGTAGTACCCTGCTGTGCCCAGGAATGCTAGGACCTGAGTCTTAGTGGTGGGGGTGGGCCAATTGGCGACAGCTTCTATCTTGGCCGGCTCTGGTCGCTGTTTCCCACACCCCACCCGGTGACCCAGGTACTGTACCTCGGCCATCCCAAAGTGGCATTTTTCTGGCTTCAGAGTCAGGCCAGCAGCCCGGATCTGATCCAGAACCATTCCTATGTGAGCTAAGTGGTCCTCCCAGGACTCACTGTGGATCGCTATGTCGTCCAGGTATGCGCAAGCAAAACTCTTGAAGCCATCCAGGAGCCTATCGACCAAGCGCTGGAATGTAGCTGGGGCATTCTTCATCCCAAACGGTATTACCTTAAAATGATATAAGCCGAACGGGGTGACGAATGCCGACTTGGGGACAGCCTCCTGGGCCAGGGGGATCTGCCAGTAACCCTTGCAGAGGTCGATGGTGGTCAGATAATTTCCCCTGGCTATACGATCGAGTAGCTCGTCTACCCTAGGCATAGGGTAAGCGTCCGTCACTGTCTTTTCATTGAGCCTCCGATAGCCTACGCAAAACCGGGTTGTACCATCTTTCTTCGGCACCAGGACCACTGGGGAAGCCCAGGGACTATTGGAGGACTCAATTACCCTGAGTTGGAGCATCTCACCGATCTCCTTCTTCATCCCTGTCCTAACTGCCTCAGGGATTCGGTAAGGAGCCTGGCGTAAAGGATCTTGTCCTGGGGTATCTACCTGGTGGGTGGTTAAGGTAGTGTACCCTGGCTTCTGGGAGAAAGTGGGGCTTTTGGACTGCAGGAGTTGGTTAAGTTGCTCCCTTTCAGTGGGGCTAAGTCGGTCCCCTATCTTGACCTGAGCTACTATATCTGCGTGGGGACTCTTTTCTAACAGATCTGGAATGGGTAGACTGTCGGGGACTTCCTGAGGGGGACAGCATACGGCCGTCACGTTCTCCGGCCACTCAAGATATTCCTTGAGCATGTTCACATGGAATGTCTTTCTAAGATTGCTGTCATGGCAGCTAGCTATTACGTAAGTGGTGTCTCCCCTTTTCTCCACTATCTGGTAGGGGCCCTGCCAGGACGCCTGCAATTTGTCTGTCTTAACTGGCTTAAGCAATAACACCTTTTGCCCTATGGTAAAGATTCTCTTTCGGGCCCCCCGATCGTACCATACCTTCTGTCTTCTCTGGGCCGATTGGAGGTTAGCCTGCACTGATTTGGCTAATTGCTCCATTCGGTCCCTGAGTTTCAGCACGTACGGCATAATGGGGACACCGTCAGTCTCCATCTCTCCCTCCCAGTGCTCCGGATCAGGTTTAGGGGTCCCCGTACCTTTCTTCCGTAGAGCAACTCGAAGGGAGAGAACCCGGTCGTTTCCTGGGGCACCTCCCGATAAGCAAATAGGAGGTGCGGCAGAAAATGCTCCCAGTCTCGGTATTCCTGAGTAAACGTCTTGAGCATTTGTTTGAGGGTCCCATTGAACCTCTCACAAAGTCCGTTCGTCTGGGGGTGGTATGGAGAGCTCAGGAGGGACTTAATTTTGCAAACCTGCCAGAGTTGCTGAGTCAATTCGGCAGTAAATTGGGTGCCTCGGTCGGACAGGATTTCTTTCGGAAATCCTACCCGGGAGAACACCTGCACCAGCGCATTTGCTACCGTATCCGCTTGGATGTTGGATAGGGCGACAGCTTCCGGGTACCTGGTAGCGTAGTACACTACGGTAAGAATGTAGCGCTTACCGGAGGGACTAGGGGTAGCCAGCGGTCCCACTAGGTCAATAGCAACCCTGCTGAAGGGTTCCTCCACAATGGGCATATTTACTAGATGAGCTTTAGGGTGATCGCCTCTCCTCCCTACTCGTTGACACACATCGCAGGTATTACAATAAGTCCTAACATCAGCGTGTACCCCTGGCCAAAAGAAAGTGAGAGTAATGCGGTGTAGTGTGCGGGTTACAGCTAGGTGGCCTGCCAAGGGAATGTCGTGTCCTATCTTGAGTATTTCTCGACGGTATTTGTGGGGCACTACCAGCTGTCGCCTATGCTGCCCCCTTTTCTCCGTCAAGCAATATAGCTTTCCCTTTTCCCATAAAAAGGTTTCGTTATCTGACCCGTTCCCTCCGGTCTCTGCTCGTTCCCGGTACTTTTGTAATGTCGGGTCAGTCTTAGACTCTGTCTGGAAAGCATCTGTGGTGTCCCAGGGTATGGAACCTAACGGGTCAGTCAAGGTCGGGGTAGGTCTTACCTGTGTCTCCCACACTGGTGAGAGTTCTCGCTCCGTTCGGGCTTGGGCTCGGGTAGTCACTGGGTTCGCCTCGTTGTTGTATACTGGAGCATAGGCAGAAGTCATGGGGCCCAAATCGTTGCCCAGTAGTACTTCGGCAGGTAAATTATCCATTATGCCCACGTTCACGGCCCCCTTTCCCGCTCCCCAATCAAGATGTACTTTAGCGGTCGGAATTTTGTACACATCCCCCCCCGCGCCACTCTAACGGCTACAGTCTGCCCTGATCGCTTGTGCTCCGGCACCAAATGGCTCTGGACCAGTGTAATGGTAGCCCCCGTGTCTCTTAACCCCTCGGTAGATCGCCCCTCGAGCCATACCTTCTGCCGATGGTGCTGGCGGTTATCCGAAGCAGCATATACAGGATCTGCTTCGTGAAGTGGTCCCAAATATTCCTCCATAGGGGCCTCTTGGTTAACACAGAGCGCCGGGCAGGACGAGATGACCCAGAGGGGTAATTATAATTCCGGGGGGTCTGGTGTGCATTAAGGGGGCAGCTAGCCATGAGGTGCCCTGGTTGCTTGCATCGGTAGCAGGTCGGTCTGGGACGATCAGAGTTGTTATTCGGTGGTCCTGAGTACCGTACGGGCCCCGCGGGCACCGGAATTCGGTACGTGGCGATGTACGGTAAACATCTGTGTGTTCGACCCGTGCTGGGGTTCGGTAGTTCGTGGGTTCGTGTAGACGGGAGTCGTAATGTTAATCGGCCAATTTGGCTGCTTCTTCTAAGGTAGTGTCACTACCAGAGCTTTGGGACGTTCTCACAGCTCTGTTTCTCCACCCCTGTGATGATGTCACTACTAGAGCTGGGAGGAGTTCTCTGTTTCCTTCCTCCCAGCTGTTCCTCCTGCGTTTGATTTCCCTGCCTTTATATTCCCCCTCCTCGTATTGTAAGGTGTGGATTATATTTCTCATTTGAGTTGTAGCTCTTGCTTGAGTATCTTCCCTTGTATGCTATCCTTTCACTGGACCTGTGTTCTGCTGCAGCCAGCCTGTCTTTGGATCCGTCTTTACTGCGGCTGCAGCCCCTTCAGCTAAGTGTGCAGACATTGTTGTGTATCTGTGTGTTTTCTGACTGGATCCGAGGCGACCACGGTTCCCTCCATATACTGAGCAGGGCACCGGTGGCCGTGCCCCTTCCACTATTGTAGGGGTTACAGTGGTCATCAGTCTTAGGTACGCGGGCATGCCTCCTTCCACCATTTGGATCCGGGCATGGGCTTAGCAGCATAGGGAGAGCTTTGAGGGTCTGACAGGGGTCACCCTTTATCCTCCCTAGTTTGGGTCCGGTCAGTAGCTCTATTTTCTGTGCATGCTCTTGTTGCTCACATACAGCCGTGACAGGTAGAAGGTCGTCTGTCTCGCAGCCATTCCTTCCCCTGCTGCTCCATGCCGTTATAAAAATGTTCTAAGAGAAATAATTGTAAAATTTCCTCACCAGTCACAGCTTTACTTCCGCTCATCCAGTGATTTGCCGCTCTCCGCATTCGGTGCGCCCATTCCATATGTGTATCGTTAGGCTTCTTTTTCGTGCTACGAAATTGTCGGCGATACGTGTCAGGAGTTACAGCGTACCGCCGCAACAGTGTCTCTTTGACAAGCGCATACTGTGTCACTTCCTCAGCGCCCAGAGTCCGAAATGCTTCCAGGGCTCGCCCAGATAGTTTCCCAGACAATATCGTGGGCCACTCTCTGTTGGGAATCTGGTGCAGGGCACATTGCCTTTCGAAGTCCGCCAAATATTCATCGATTCCTGTCTCGCTCTCTAGGAAGGGTCTAAAAGCTGCATAGGGTAACTTTGGCCTCCTGGCGTTTTCGACAGGAACGATTACCTGCGGTGCTTCGGCATTGCGGTGTGCGGTCACTAGGCTGAGTTCGTGGGCTCGAACCTTCCGTATATCCTCGTCCGCTTCTGCCATCAACTACTGCACCAGTTTCATAGGTGGGTTCGGCCCGTATAGCGAGAGCCTCTCCCGAGTAAATCCTTCAGGGTCGCACGTTTCAATTTTTCGTAAGCGCTCTCCATCCGTTCAGTACCTCTCCTAGGAAATCCAGGACAATCCCACCGCTGCCATCCAAATGTTACGGTTACTCCCAGGCTAGCTGGAAGCTGGACCGCTTGGATAGTCTGGATCTCTGTTTAGGGAGAGAGAGAGGAGCCGCTTTGTCTCGATATCCAGAAGGATCCTGTAAATGTAGAACAATCCCACTAGCTATTTTACAGCTAGGCGAGGCTGCGATTTGAAGGTCAAGCTAGGACTGACTGTCCTGGGGCATACAGCCTCTTTTATTTACAATCCACAAACATAGTACTGCCCACAGGGGTTTGAAATACAACCAATCAATCCGTACAATAAACACAGACACTCCCACACAAAATCCTCCTTTCTGCCTGTGATAAGATTACTGAATACAATGGCTAATATAATTATCACAGGCAGAGAAATACAGTTTTATAAAACATATCACAGGAACCCCAAAACATGCAATAACCCCATAACAAGTATATCCTCGGAACCGGGGGATCTGGGTGAACAACATATCCGAAATTCACCCAGATCCGTTCAGTAGTTTGGAAGATACAGTTTTATGCCAGTTACACCGAAAATATACAAGTTATACAGAAAATAGTCACTAATAAATGTGTCCCCTGTTTGGTAGTTTCAAACTACTGAATGATGTCTCTGTGCACCAAATACAGGCAAGATAGCACCGTGTTGAAAAGTCAGAACAGTGTCTGTGAGTTAAAATGGCCGCCATCCATAGTTCTCACCATGTGCTTCATCCATTCAGACTAACATGGTAAATAACAGTTTTGTAACACCCTCGTATAAAAAGGATGAAGGAGAACGACCTGTACTGGGTGGCCACGCTACTAGACGCCCGGTATAAGCAGAAAGTGGCGGAAATGTTACCAACTTACCGAAAGTCAGAAAGGATGCAGCAGTTCAAAACAAAACTAAAAAAATTATTATTATACTAAAAAACACAGCTTATAAGGGGGATGTCACAGCACAACGGGAATCTAACAGGGGAAGAGGTGAAAGTAATTCTCCTCCTACCACGACCACAAGGACAGGACGCTTTACAGATGTGTTGTTGATGGAGGACATGCAGAGCTTTTTCAGTCCTACACATCGCCACAGCCCTTCAGGATCCAGCCTTAGAGAACGACTCGACAGGTAGCAGACTACCTCACCTTAACTGCAGATATCGACACTCTGAGGAGCGATGAACCCCTTGACTACTGGGTGTGCAGGCTTGACCTGTGGCCTGAGCTATCCCAGTTTGCGATAGAACTTCTGGCCTGCCCCGCTTCAAGTGTCCTGTCAGAAAGGACCTTCAGTGCAGCAGGAGGCATTGTCACTGACAAAAGAAGTCGCCTCGGTCAAAAAAGTGTTGATTACCTCACCTTCATTAAGATGAATGAGGCATGGATCCCGAAGGGACTGACAGTGGGGGATACGTTTGACTAACAAAAGGGCCTGATGACATGCCTTGGCCTCAAAATGGTCCCCACGCTGCTGTATTTAATGTCTGCATACCGGATTACTTTCGTGAATTCTCCGCCACCAACTAGGGTTCAAGCCGCAATGTTTTAGTCACCTTTCTGCCTTGAAAACATCAATTTTTCTGGCCGCTGCTACAACACCGGCTGCAACAATAACATTATTTTTCAGGCATGTGTACATGCCTAATTTTTCTGGCCTTTGGTGCTGCACTGTGGCTGCAAAAACAAAACAAAAAAAAAAAGGCACATACAAGTGTCAATTCCCCTTTGTGATCGTTACCTTGTTGTGGTGAAGGGGCTTGCATATCACAATGAAGCGATCATCACCTCTATGAGTGTGTTGGCAATGTTGCCACACCCCAGATGATAAGGCCGTTGCTTCATTATGATCAGACCAAAAGCGATCAGCTGGATAATTTTTCATAGAAAAAAACATACATTTTTTTATATATTTTTTTTAAAGTTGTATGGGTGGGTTTTTATTACATAAAATAAAAAAATCATAATAAAGTCTCTTAATAGTTTATTAGAAATAAGGCAGACAATTTAAAAAATCCCCATCAATTCCAATACAAAGCAAGTACAAAGCTCAGAACTAAATTATTCCAGGATGTCGTAATGGTTCGTTAATTCGACAATGGTTAATTAATTCGACACAAGTCCCCGGATAGGGGACGTAACAGGGATTAAACTGATAGGAATAGTACTAGTTAAGACACCACTCATATAGGGTGTCTCAGCACATTGCTCCGTGCACGCGCAGTGCCCCAACTTGGGACTGAGTAAGAGGACAGACCAAGCTGCTTTTTCCATCTCCCGGTTCCTAAAATCAATTCATTTTGGTGTATCAGAGTTTGGTCTGTCACTGTGAAGGCAGTCGAAGGTACCCGGCCTAAATTTTTTTTCACAAAAGGCAATCCCACCCTGATATGGGACGTAACAGGGATTAAACTGATGAGAATAGTACTACAGAAAATACCACTCATATCGGGTGGGGCAGTAAATTGCACGGAGCAGACGCAGTGACCGTGGCGTGGATTGTGGCTGGTGTGGGCAACACATGTCCAGGAGGGACGCAGCACTGCACACCTGCTTCCTTAGCAGGGGGTCAGCTAGGACTAACTAACTGGAACTAACTGGTCCCCTCCCTTCTTGCAGAACATGGGACTCGCCCACTCCTCTACAGGGGAAGTTAGAATGGACTGGAAGGTTCCATTCTGTTCTTCATACTGCTCTGGCAAATTTGCTGCCACCTGCTGGTGAACCAGGGACATTACATTTGAACATAAACCGATGAATAACAGGAAATGCACAATATATGGGACCTGGAATAGATTAATAAAATGACATTGAGAGTGCATATCCAGATAGAAACAGGGCATAGGTGTGGTAATGCCACTCGGGTGTTTTATATATTTTAGTATTTTCCAATGATAGGTTAGTATTGAACATCAGTAGTGCATTAGGTGCTCTGAGATTGTAATATTGTTTTATTCTGTGATTGAATAGGCCTGGTAGTATTTGAGCTTTACAGACAGTTTTTCTGGCCAGGAGATGCACGTCCTAGCTCTCCTTGGTGACAGTACACTCCCCTTTTTTGTGCTGTGCATGGGGCATGCTGGAGATGTTAAAGGGAGATTTACTCCCACCCACTCTCATAACAGCAGCTGAGTGACATGTAGTGACTGGACAGGTGGGAGTGTCAGGATATCACTCCCACTCTCCTGGGATTGGTCATGGTTGGTCTTTTCCATAGGACAGGCTGGGTTTACAAGAGAGGATGAGGCCTGGGAAAGTCATCACTGCTTCTCTGACTAGCCGTGCTGCACTGACCTGCTCTACCACACCCTCTGACAAACCGAATCAGGCAAAATGCGTCGGAGGAGGAGCTTAGTTGGTCTTTTAATAGCATTAGGGCGCATGTTAGGCTAGGGTTTAGGTTTCAGGACTGATTGGGGTCGCTTTTCTAACAGCAAGTGCTCCGCTGCGCCAGTGTTAGGGCAGATTTTGCAGCTGATATGCACGGAGACTAGGGAACGAATAGATGACCCCAGCAGCCTCAAATTTGAAACCAAACCCTTGTATATATACGTTTGTATTATTATTATTTTTTTTACATTGGGTATTTTAACCCCTTTGGCAACATGTGACATACTAATACATCACAGCAGGAAGTGACTTCTGCAAATAGACGTACTAATAATTGATGATGAATGGGTGGGCACCGGACCTGTACTTGCCCAATCAATGCAGGGGTCGGCTGTGACTGACAGGTGAACCCTTGCTATATCCCTGCTTGCGTCACTGTAAACGGATCAATGCTGGCCTTGGCTCCCTCTGCCTCTCCATTGCCCCAACCCCCCCCCCTTCCCCGCGCTGCTGTGACAGGGGGTTGAGGGCTGCCATGGCAACCTCAGGCCTCGCAAAGGCCTCAGCGTCTGCCATGTACAGATGTCTGTGAGACCCAGTCTGTGGGGCACACTGTCAGTGTATTACACTGACAGTCAGTGTAGTACAATACAGCATGTACTACAATGAAACAAGGATGAGACCCTGAAATGTTTAAGTCCCTGTACTGGGACCAAAGTTAAAAAGTAAAAAAAAAGTAAAAAAAAAAAACAGCGACCCCAATCAGTCCTGAAACCTAAACCCTAGCCTTACATGCACCCTAATGCTATTGAAAGACTAACTAAGCTCCTCCTCCGACGCATTTTGCCTGATTCGGTTTGTCAGAGGGTGTGGTAGAGCAGGTCAGTGCAGCACGGCTAGTCAGAGAAACAGTGATGAGTTTCCCAGGCCTCATCCTCTCTTATAAATTGTAAACCCTGCCTGTCCTATGGAAAACACCAACCATATAAAAAAAGAAAAAAGAAAAGTTTACAGTAAAAAAAAAAAAAAAGGTCTGGGGATCAGGCATGGCAGTGCTGTGTCAGACTTGCTTCCATGCTGTGTCCCTGTCACCTAGGCCACTTCCCCTGTGATACACACATAAACCACGCGCCCTGGTGATGATGCATCACTTAGGCCATGCCATTCTTCTGAAGCCAAAAAACCCCGGTGATGAGAGCGCACATGCATGCTGGTCGAGATTAGTGAGTTATTTGTATTACATGTGTATGTTTGTGTTAAAGTCTGGGTGACTGCTCAGCCTGCCTATCTCAGGACTGATTTTATTCTGTTCCATTGGGGCGCTGAGTCCCTGGACCTATGTTTTGATCCAGGGACTCCGTGCTCTATTTAAACCACCTGTTGGTAGTACACCCTTGCCAGTTGTAGTTTTTTAACTTGCTTGCTATCGTGTGTTATTGGATTGCAACTATTTGGATTTGACTTCGGCTTGACTTGGGCCTCTCTATCTGCTTAGTGACTTTGTACCCCGTTTCCAGTCTGGTTTAACCCTTGGTTTGGATATTTTTGACCACTCTGTGTCCTGTGATTTGTTGTGAACTAGCCGTTTAGGGCTTGCTCTGCAAGTAAGCAGGGACAGCAGGTTTGGTGCAAGTTAGGACTGTGTGAGTGTGTTTTTCTGCCTATGGTCATGACAGGCCCTTTTGTAGTGCCATGGAGCAGGGGTACTTTGATGTTTAGACATTTGTGGACATTTGCCTATTTCCTCTATGCAAAGTTATAAACTTCTTACTTTTTCTCTTGAAAGGGTTAACTTATACTGTTTATTACTGTATTGCTGCATTTTATTTGTATGTTGTAATATATATTCTGTTCATTTGCACTGTATTTGCAAGGCTCTGTGTAAAGAGTTAATGAATACTGAGAGACTTTTGGGACTTTGAAAGAGAAGCTGGTAATTTTCCATAGCTGCCATAGGGTTTAAAGAAGAGCATGTTTTGGAGGGAAAAACCCAGATGTTGTTTACCACCAAATCCAGACAGTGTGACCTTTTGGATGTCTGGTTTTAGCTATTTTATGTCTGGAAACTTGTATTTGTCTGGAAAAACTGCTGTGACATTGGAATCATGGAAGCTCTAATGTAAGTCTATGCCAGATGGGAGTGGTAACTTTGTAATTGTTTGTGCTAAGTTTCTCCACTCCACCACTCCCACTAGAACGTTTCAGTCTAGCTAGAAATGGTATATAAGGTGAGCAGTCAGAACTCGTAGTGTTCTGCAGTTAGGGACCAGTGCTTGGAGGGAAGACTCTGCAAGCCTGCATGAGTGACCAGAGGAGCACAAAGAGATGGGGACGCTAAGCCTCAGAGCATGGGTCGCCAGCCCTGTGACCAAGGAGCCAACCGGACTACTGAGCTACAGACCGTCGGCCACCAGCCTTTGGCCATGGTACCGGCCTTCTGGGAGAGAGAGAGGCAAAGCTACCTCAGGCCTTTCCTCAGCATCAAATCCTTCTTCTGCCACGGAGGAGACTGGAGAAGCCAGCCCTATGCCTCACCTGTATTGTTTTGCACCTGAATTCCTCCAGTAAAGATGCACACTGGTTTACTGCAGACCGTGACTCTCTGGAGTTATTTCCCATTGGGTTGCACTACGCCTTACAATCCCTTCCTGAGAGCAGCAACACATGGTGACATTTTGACGGTGTCCAGGGGACCCAGAGTAGCGTTAGGGCCACCCCAAGCCCAGTCACTTTTTAAAAAAAAATATTTTTAATAAAAATAGACATATTAGATATACTCGCATTCGTAAGGAGCGGCTCCATAAAAATATCCCATGACCTACTCCCTAAGGTGAATGCCGTAGAAAAAATAAAATCTGTGCAAAAACAGCCATTTTTGCCCCAAAAAGTTTAATAATGAACTATCAAAAAAACATATGTACCCACAATGGTACCAATACATTATTTTTTTTTTAAATCCTTTATTATGTAAAACAAACAAAAGAAAAAATAGACATATTTGGTTAGTCAGGTCCGTAACAACCTACTCTTCATAAATAACATATGAACTATCCTGTCAGGTGAACGCTGTAAAAAACAAAAAATAATAAATCTGTGCCAGAACAGCCATTTTTTGGTTACCTTGCCTCGAAAAAAGTGCAATATCGAGTGGTCAAAAATCATATGTACCCAAAATACACTGCTCAAAAAAATAAAGGGAACACTTAAACAACACAATGTAACTCCAAGTCAATCACACTTCTGTGAAATCAAACTGTCCACTTAGGAAGCAACACTGAGTGACAATCAATTTCACATGCTGTTGTGCAAATGGGATAGACAACAAGTGGAAATGATAGGCAATTAGCAAGACACCCACAGAACACTTCTCAGTTCCTATGCTTCCTGGCTGATGTTTTGGTCACTTTTGAATGCTGGCGGTGCTTTCACTCTAGTGGTAGCATGAAACGGAGTCTACAACCCACACAAGTGGCTCAGGTAGTGCAGCTTATCCAGGATGGCACATCAATGTGAGCTGTGGCAAGAAGGTTTGCTGTGTCTGTCAGCGTAGTGTCCAGAGCATGGAGGCGCTACCAGGAGACAGGCCAGTACATCAGGAGACGTTGAGGAGGCCGTAGGAGGGAAACAACCCAGCAGCAGGACCGCTACGTCCGCCTTTGTGCAAGGAGGAACAGGAGGAACACTGCCAGAGCCCTGCAAAATGACCTCCAGCAGGCCACAAATGTGCATGTGTCTGCTCAAACTGTCAGAAACAAACTCCATGAGGGTGATATGAGGGCCCGATGTCCACAGGTGGGGGTTGTGCTTACAGCCCAACACCGTGCAGGACGTTTGGAATTTGCCAGAGAACACCAAGATTGGCAAATTCGCCACTGGCGCCCTGTGCTCTTTACAGATGAAAGCAGGTTCACACTGAGCACATGTGACAGACGTGACAGAGTCTTGAGACGCCGTGGAGAACGTTCTGCTGCCTGCAACATCCTCCAGCATGACCGGTTTGGCATTGGGTCAGTAATGGTGTGGGGTGGCATTTCTTTGGAGGGCCGCACAGCCCTCCATGTGCTCGCCAGAGGTAGCCTGACTGCCATTAGGTACCGAGATGAGATCCTCAGACCCCTTGTGAGACCATATGCTGGTGCGGTTGGCCCTGGGTTCCTCCTAATGCAAGACAATGCTAGACCTCATGTGGCTGGAGTGTGTCAGCAGTTCCTGCAAGACGAAGGCATTGATGCTATGGACTGGCCCGCCCGTTCCCCAGACCTGAATCCAATTGAGCACATCTGGGACATCATGTCTCGCTCTATCCACCAACGTCACGTTGCACCACAGACTGTCCAGGAGTTGGCAGATGCTTTAGTCCAGGTCTGGGAGGAGATCCCTCAGCAGACCGTCCGCCGCCTCATCAGGAGCATGCACAGGCGTTGTAGGGAGGTCATACAGGCACGTGGAGGCCACACACACTACTGAGCCTCATTTTGACTTGTTTTAAGGACATTACATCAAAGTTGGATCAGCCTGTAGTGTGTTTTTCCACTTTAATTTTGAGTGTGACTCCAAATCCAGACCTCCATGGGTTAAAAAATTTGATTTCCATTTTTTTATTTTTGTGTGATTTTGTTGTCAGCACATTCAACTATGTAAAGAATAAAGTATTTCAGAAGAATATTTAATTAACTCAGATCTAGGATGTGTTATTTTTGTGTTCCCTTTATTTTTTTGAGCAGTGTAGTATCAATAAAACCATCACCTTATCCTAGTTTCCAAAATGAGGTCACTTTTTGGGAGTTTCTACTGTAGGGGAACATCAGGGGTCTTCAAATGCCACATGGCACTTAAAATTATCCCAGTTAAATCTGACCTCCAAAATCCATATCTTGCTTCTTCTCTTCTGCGCCCTGACATGTGCACATACAGCTGTATGACCACATATGGGGTATTTCTGTTAACTGCAGACTCAGAGTAATAAATATTCGGTTTTGTTTTGCTCAAACAAAAAAGAGACTGCACTGCAGAAAGAATATTACTTTTCTTTTCTTTTCCTCTCTCCTCGGATTAAAAGGGAAGAAAGCTAGGTTTTCACCAGGTTCACAGGATGTAACAACATCCTCCTCAGATCTACAAGTGCAAGATTCCATTCACAGTGTGCGTATTTATCACCACTTGTGTCCCCACATCTCCATAGGCTTCAGCAAACACCTTCTCTGGTATTCCTTGATCTTCTCATATATCCCTGTTTCCTCATAAACCAAAGAAACGCGGAGGATAGTGAAGCACTTAGGGGTGCGATTTAAAAAAAACCCACTTATTATACTCACAAAATTAAAAATATAACAAGCATTCAGATCAGCCTGCACAGACGCCCGACCCGGGTTTCGCTACAAAGCTTCTTCAGGAAAAGTAATATTCTTTCTGCAGCGCAGTCTCTTTTTTGTTTGAATCTTGGTTAAGTGACAAAAACCCACGTCACTATTTGCAGCTTGCAGCGCAGAGGAATTACCGTAAGATAACCAGAGACATTTCTCCTTTGTATTTTGGACGGTTTCGTTTTGCTGTTAACCCTTGCTGTGTTACAGGGAAAAAAATGGATTACAAATTTAGAAATTTCTCCTCAATCTCCCTTTAATTCTTGTGGAACACCTAAAGGGTTAATAACGTTTGTAAAATCATATTTGAATAACTTGAGTGGTGTAGTTTCTAAAATAGGGCCATTTATTGGTGATTTCTATTATGTAACTGAATTGGTCCATTAAAAGTGGGTTTTGGAAATTTTCTTTTCTAAAATTATTAAAAATTGTATTTAATTATACTCCATCTAAACTCTAAAAACTGACAATGACATTTATAAAATGATGCCAACATGAATTAAACATCTGAGAAATGTAAAGTAATAACTATTTTATGAGGTGTCATTATCTGTCTTAAAAACAGAGAAATAGAAATTTTGAAAATTGTGAATTTTTCCAAATTTTTGTTCCAAATGTTGGTAAATTTTTTATTGTTTTTAATAAATAAAGGAGAAATATATTGACTTTAATTTACCCCTATCATGAAGTACAATGTGTCATGAGAAAATCTCTGAATGGCTTGGATAAGTAAAAGCATTCCAAAATTATTACCACAAGTGATACATGTCAGATTAGCAAAAAAAAATAAAAAATGGCAAAAAACAAATAAAAGTGAAGTTTTATTCCCCATTTGCTAGCCAGGGAAAGTGCACATCTACACATTGGGTTGGCTTTATTCCCTTTAAGTTCAGAAAAAACATAGATGTAAATGTATAAATTGCTAGTTTTACTGAATCTTCTCTAAAACTATATGTGAATTTGCAGACTGCATTGCATTTTCTGATGACAAGTCCTCTTTAGGACAAAGTCATCATCAATATCAGATCGGCAGTGGTCCAACTTATGGCGCTCCACTAAAAAGCTGTTTTCACAAGCTGCGGCACTGGCACCGGCCACCGGAACTACACAGTTAGTGTAGTGGTCATGTCTAGGTACTGAAACCCATAAAGCTGCATAAAAAAAATCATTCACCATTTATGATTGTTTGTGCAGCTGTTAATTTTCATTAATGTTGGCAGCACATTCCCCATATACATGGAAAGATGTGTTCAGAATTGCGATTGTTCGCTCGATCATCTGCCCGTGTAATAAGCCCTTTAGAGGAAAGAATGTTTCACTATCAGCATAGAAGGTCTTTTCAGTGTTAGGCCTCTTTCAGACGGGCGTTGCGGGAAAATGTGTGGGTGGGTTACGGGAACACCCGAGATTTTTCCGCGCTAGTGCAAAACATTGTAATGCGTTTTGCACTCGCGTGAGAAAAATTGCGCATGTTTGGTACCCAAACCCGAACTTCTTCACAGAAGTTCGGGCTTGGAATCGGTGTTCTGTAGATTGTATTATTTTCCCTTATAACATGGTTATAAGGGAAAATAATAGCATTCTGAATACAGAATGCATAGTAAAATAGCGCTGGAGGGGTTAAAAAAATAAATAAATAATTTAACTCACCTTAGTCCACTTGATCGCGGCCCGGCATCTCCTTCTGTCTCCTTTTCTGAATAGGACCTGTGGTGAGTATTCATTACAGGAACAGGACCTGTGATGACGTCACTCCGGTCATCACATGATCCATCACATGATCCATCACCATGGTAAAAAATCATGTGATAGATCATGTGAGGACCGGAGTGACATCATCACAGGTCCTATTCAGCAAAGGAGACAGAAGGAGATGCCGGGCTGCGCAATCAAGTGGACTAAGGTGAGTTAAATTTTTTTATTTTTTATTTTTTAACCCCTCCAGCGCTGTTTTACTACGCATTCTGTATTCAGAATGCTATTATTTTCCCTTATAACCATGTTATAAGGGAAAAAAATAATGATCGGGTCTCCATCCCGATCGTCTCCTGGCAACCGTGCGTGAAAATCGCACCGCATCCGCACTTGCTTGCGGATGCTTGCGATTTTCACGCAACCCCATTCACTTCTATGGGGCCTGCGTTGCGTGAAAAACGCAGAATATAGAGCATGCTGCGATTTTCACGCAACGCACAAGTGATGCGTGAAAATCACTGCTCATGTGAACAGCCCCATAGAAATGAATGGGTCGGTATTCAGTGCGAGTGCAATGCGTTCAACTCACGCATCGCATCCGCGCGGAATACTCGCCCGTGTGAAAGGGGCCTTAGAGCTTTGAAACTATGAAATCCTCTACCCCAGAATGTGATGGTTGGTTGATTAAATTACTTTAAATAGTATCTAGGTTTCTTTCTAAAAAGCCTTATGGTCTCATTTATCAAAACTAACAATAAAACTGTCATTGTTGCCTATAGCAACCAATTGCAGCCTGGGCTTAAGTTGTTAAACTGCTCTGGACAAATCAAAGCTAAGCCTTGATTGGTTGCTAAGAGCAACAAAAAGTCTTACTTTATTCACCAGTGTTTGTTCAGTGATTTCCATCAGTGATTTTGAACCAAAACCAAGTGCGGCTCTAAACACAGAAGAGGTGCAGATCCTTCCCTTCTACCTTATCTCTGTGTAGCTTCCTCGCCAGGTTTTGACTCACAATCATGGAAATCACTGGCCAAAACACACGTGTGAATAAGGCATTACTGTTAGTTTTGATAAATTAGCCCCTTCTCTATAATATTGTTGTTCCTTTTATTATTATAGGTGGTGTGAAAGCCTGTTCATTAAATTGTTTGGCTAAAGGATTTAATTTCTACACTGAAAGAGCAGCAGCAGTAATAGATGGGACTCCATGTAGACCCGAATCCTATGATGTTTGTGTTAATGGGGAGTGCAAGGTATGTATTTACATCTAACTACAACTCTATATAATATTTTTGTCTTTGCACATTGCAGTGATGATGAGATTACAATGTTAGTCTAGGATTTTAAAAACTCTTCCAGAAACAAAAAATGGGTTGTGTCTGGTGAATTAGGCTGTGGACAGGAGTAGCACATACTTTGGAATAAAGTAGCCATATTTTTCCAATGCTCTAGAACCCCCTACGACCTCATGCACATGAACGTATTTTCATTCTGTGTTCGTTTCCGTTTTTTTGCGGACCGTACACTCTGTGTGCATTCCGTTTCCGTATGTCCGTTCCGCAAAATAATAGAACATGTCCTATTATTGTCCGCATTATGGACAAGGATAGTACTGTTCTATTAGGGGCCAGCTGTTCCGTTCCGCAAAATACCAAATGCACACGGATGTTATCCGTATTTTTTGCGGATCCGTTTATGCGGACTGCAAAATACATACGGTTGTGTGCATGAGGCCTTAGGGTTAGGGATGAGCGAACCCGAACTGTATAGTACGGGTCCATACCGAATTTTGGGGTGTTCGTGACACGGACCCAAACCTTTTCGTAAAAGTCCGGGTTCGGTGTTCGGCGCTTTCTTGGCGCTTTTTGAAAGGCTGCAAAGCAGCCAATCAACAAGCGTCATACTACTTGCCCCAAGAGGCCATCACAGCCATGCCTACTATTGGAATGGCTGTGATTGGCCAGTGCAGCATGTGACCCAGCCTCTATTTAAGCTGGAGTCACGTAGCGCCGCACGTCACTCTGCTCTGATCAGTGTAGGGATAGGATGCAGCTGCTGCTGTTATGGCCAGATTAGGCAGTGATTTACTTACTGATCGATGTACAGCTGTGTATCATTCAACCTCTGCTATTAAATTGCTCACTGTTTTAAGGCTGCCCAGAGCGTTTTTCAGTCACTTTTTTCTGGGGTGATCGGCGGCTATTTTGTGTCTTGTGGTGCGCCAGCACAAGCTGCCACAAAGTACATTTAACCATCAATAGTGTTTTTTGTTTTTTTTGCTATATCCCACATCAGGGGCTTAGCTGTGCTTGCTATTTTATTGAGGGGTGAAATACAATTGGCAAAATAGCAGTACCCTAAATCTGGTGTTTACTGTAATACTGTCTGCTGTCTGGCAAAGGATATATTTTTTTCTGGGTTAAAATACAATTCCCAACTTAGCAATTCCCTAAATCAGTTGTTTCTGCTGTATCAGGCCAAGTTTAAATCTATCCATAAAAGGGTATATTAGATTGAAGGTGCGGATAGGGTCATTCTCAATAACTTCAAACGCTACCGTGCATCTCCAAGTCTAATTCTGTCTGTAAACGTATACCTGTCATCCACCGCCTAAATACTAGGCCTACAATTTATATTCAGCTAAATCTGTGTTTACTGCTGTGGCTGGTAAAGTTATTTAGTGTCCGCCAAAGCACAGTTTTTGTTCTGGGTTGAAATACAATTCCCAACTTAGCAATTCCCTACATCAGTGGTTTCTGCTGTATCAGGCCAAGTTTAAATCTATCCATAAAAGGGTATATTAGATTGAAGGTGCAGATAGGGTCATTCTCAATAACTTCAAACGCTACCGTTCATCTCCAAGTCTAATTCTGTCCGTAAACGTATACCTGTCATCCACCGCCGAAATACTAGGCCTACAATTTATAGTCAGCTAAATCTGTGGTTACTGCTGTGCCTTTATTAGTGTAATACGGTACCTAAGTAGATAGCCAGATAGTGTTAGGTGCCTGTAAAAAAAAGGCCTGAATTAGAATTCAATACGTTGGGACAAATAATTTTTTTCTTATTGTGGTGAACGGTAACAATGAGGAAAACTTCTAGTAAGGGACGCGAACATGGTCGTGGTGGTGTTAGTGGACCCTCTGGTGCTGGGAGAGGACGTGGCCGTTATGCCACAGCCACATGTCCTAGTGTACCAACTACCTCAGGTCCCAGTAGACGCCAGAATTTACAGCGATATTTGGTGGGGCCCAATGCCGTTCTAAGGATGGTAAGGCCTGAGCAGGTACAGGCATTAGTCAATTGGGTGGCCGACAGTGGATCCACCACGTTCACATTATCTCCCACCCAGTCTTCTGCAGAAAGCGCACAGATGGCGCCTGAAAACCAAGCCCATCAGTCTGTCACATCACCCCCATGCATATCAGGGAAACTGTCTGAGCCTCAACTTATGCAGCAGTCTCTTATGCTGTTTGAAGACTCTGCTGGCAGGGTTTCCCAAGGGCATCCACCTAGCCCTTCCCCAGCGGTGGAAGACAGAATGCACTGACGCACAACCACTTGTGTTTCCTGATGATGAGGACATGGGAATACCACCTCAGCACGTCTCTGATGATGAAACACAGGTGCCAACTGCTGCGTCTTTCTGCAGTGTGCAGACTGAACAGGAGTTCAGGGAGGAAGACTGGGTGGAAGACGATGCAGGGGATGATGAGGTCCTAGACCCCACATGGAATGAAGGTCGAGCCACTGACTTTCAGAGTTCAGAGGAAGAGGCAGTGGTGAGACCGAGCCAACAGCGTAGCAAAAGAGGGAGCAGTGGGCAAAAGCAGAACACCCTCCGCCAAGAGAGTCCTCCTGCTACTGGCCACCGCTATCTGGGACCGAGCACCCCAAAGGCAGCTTCAAGGAGTTCCCTGGCGTGGCAGTTCTTCAAACAATGTGCTGATGACAAGACCCGAGTGGTTTGCACGCTGTGCCATCAGAGCCTGAAGCGAGGCATTAACGTTCTGAACCTTAGCACAACCTGCATGACCAGGCACCTGCATGCAAAGCATGAACTGCAGTGGAGTAAACACCTTAAAAACAAGGAACTTACTCAGGCTCCCCCTGCTACCTCTTCTGCTGCTGCCTTGGCCTCTTCCTCCGCCTCTGGAGGAACGTTGGCACCTGCCTCCCAGCAAACAGAGGATGTACCACCAACACCACCACCTCCGTCACCAAGCATCTCCACCATGTCACACGGCAGCGTTCAGCTCTTCATCTCACAAACATTTGAGAGAAAGCGTAATTCCCACCTAGCCACCCTTGATCCCTGGCCCTGAATGCCAGCATTTCTAAACTACTGGCCTATGAAATGCTGTCATTCAGGCTGGTGGACACAGACAGCTTCAAACAGCTCATGTCGCTTGCTGTACCACAGTATGTTGTTCCCAGCCGCCACTACTTCGCCAAGAGAGCCGTACCTTCCCTGCACAACCAAGTATCCGATAAAATCAAGTGTGCACTGCGGAACGCCATCTGTGGCAAGGTCCACCTAACCACAGATACGTGGACCAGTAAGCACGGCCAGGGACGCTATATCTCCCTAACTGCACACTGGGTAAATGTAGTGGTGGCTGGGCCCCAGGCGGAGAGCTGTTTAACGCACGTCCTTCCGCCGCCAAGGATCACAGGGCAACATTCTTTGCCTCCTGTAGCCTCCTCCTCCTACTCGGCTTCCTCCTCCTCTTCTTCCACCTGCTCATCCAGTCAGCCACACACCTTCACCACCAACTTCAGCACAGTCCGGGGTAAACGTCAGCAGGCCATTCTGAAACTCATATGTTTGGGGGACAGGCCCCACACCGCGCAGGAGTTGTGGCGGGGTATTGAACAACAGACCGACGAGTGGTTGCTGCCGGTGAGCCTCAAGCCCGGCCTGGTGGTGTGCGATAATGGGCGAAATCTCGTCGCAGCTCTGGGACTAGCCGGTTTGACGCACATCCCTTACCTGGCGCATGTGCTGAATTTGGAGGTGCAGAAGTTCATTCACAACTACCCCGACATGTCAGAGCTGCTGCATAAAGTGCGGTCCGTCTGTGCGCGCTTCCGGCGTTCACATCCTGCCGCTGCTCACCTGTCTGCGCTACAGCGTAACTTCGGCCTTCCCGCTCACCGCCTCATATGCGACGTGCACACCAGGTGGAACTCCACCTTGCACATGCTGGACAGACTGTGCGAGCAACAGCAGGCCATAGTGGAGTTTCAGCTGCAGCACGCACGGGTCAGTCGCACTGCGGAACAGCACCACTTCACCACCAATGACTGGGCTTCCATGCGAGACCTGTGTGCCCTGTTGCGCTGTTTTGAGTACTCCACCAACATGGCCAGTGGCGATGACGCCGTTATCAGCGTTACATTACCACTTCTATGTCTCCTTGAGAAAACACTTAGGGCGATGATGGAAGAGGAGGTGGCCCAGGAGGAGGAGGAGGAGGAGGAAGAGGGGTAATTGTTAGCACTTTCAGGCCAGTCTCTTAGAAGTGACTCAGAGGGAGTTTTTTTGCAACAGCAGAGGCCAGGTACAAAAGTGGCTAGACAGGGCCCACTACTGGAGGACGAGGAGAATGAGGATGAGGAGGAGGTGATGGAGGATGAGGATGAAGCATGTTCACAGCGGGGTGGCACCCAACGCAGCTCTGGCCCATTACTGGTGCGTGGCTGGGGGGAAACGCAGGACGATGATGATACGCCTCCCACAGAGGACAGCTTGTCCTTACCTCTGGGCAGCCTGGCACACATGAGCGACTACATGTTGCAGTGCCTGCACAACGACAGCAGACAATGTAGACAAGCTGACGTTTATAAAAATGAACCAGGCATGGATCCCACAGGACCTGTCCATCCCTTGTGCAGATTAGACATTTATAACTACCTCCCCTTAACCATATATTATTGTACTCCAGGGCACTTCCTCATTCAATCCTCTTTTTATTTTCATTTTACCATTATATTGTGGGGCAACCCAAAGTTGAATGAACCTCTCCTCTGTCCGGGGCCTAAAAATATCTGACAATGGCCTGTTCCAGTGTTGGGTGACATGAAGCATCATTCTCTGCTATGGGACCTCTCTCCTCTGTCTGGGTGTCGGGGCCTAAACATATCTGACAGTGGCCTGTTCCAGTGTTGGGTGACATGAAGCCTTATTCTCTGCTATGACATGAAGCCTGATTCTCTGCTATGGGACCTCTCTCCTCTGTCTGGGTGTCGGGGCCTAAAAATATCTGACAATGGCCTGTTCCAGTGTTGGGTGACATGAAGCATGATTCTCTGCTATGACATGAAGCCTGATTCTCTGCTATGGGACCTCTCTCCTCTGTCTGGGTGCCGGGGACTAAAAATATCTGACAGTGGCCTGTTCCAGTCTTGGGTGACATGAAGCATGATTCTCTGCTATGACATGAAGCCTGAATCTCTGCTATGGGACATCTCTCCTCTGTCTGGGGGCCGGGGCCTAAAAATATCTGACAATGGCCTGTTCCAGTGGTGGGTGACATGAATCCTGATTCTCTGCTATGACATGAAGCCTGATTCTCTGCTATGGACCTCTCTCCTCTGTCTGGGTGCTGGGGCCTAAACATATCTGACAGTGGCCTGTTCCAGTGTTGGGTGACATGAAGCATGATTCTCTGCTATGGGACCTCTCTCCTCTGTCTGGGTGCCGGGGACTAAAAATATCTGACAGTGGCCTGTTCCAGTGTTGGGTGACTGTCATGCCCCACTCCGACGATGTGCGGAGGTCGGCCAGGATTGCAGCACGAGTTTAGTGTTTGTTTTGGAGTCGTGCTGGATCCGTCCCTCATCAGGTGCACTGGGTGGAGTCATTAGTTTAAATAGCTCCTCTGCCCAGTGCCCTGAGCGGATTATATTCATTATTGTTATCTTGGAAGCTAGGAAGGAAGGTTGGCTGTCTGCTCCAGCTCAGGAAGATAAGTGTTGTTTCTAGTTGGTTGTTTTGTGTCATCTTTCCCACCCAGGTTCTGTGCGAGCAGGCTGCTCCTATTTCCCACTTCACCATCTCAGGGAATTCAGGGTTTTGTCAGCCCAGGCACGGGGACATCTCAGATCTACCTTCAAGATCTGTAGATGGGCTGAGCAGTGCAGAGAAAGAGGTCAGGGATTAGCTAGGAGGTGACCCTTCCCTGTCTCTCGCCCAGAGCCTGGTTGGTTCGTTACCTGTCATACTGAGTGCACGCCCGCCGTGACAGTGACATGAAGCATGATTCTCTGCTATGACATGAAGCCTGATTCTCTGCTATGGGACCTCTCTCCTCTGTCTGGGTGCCGGGGCCTAAAAATATCTGACAGTGGCCTGTTCCAGTGTTGGGTGACATGAAGCCTGATTCTCTGCTATGACATGAAGCCTGATTCTCTGCTATGGGACCTCTCTCCTCTGTCTGGGTGCCTGGGCCTAAACATATCTGACAGTGGCCTGTTCCAGTGTTGGGTGACATGAAGCATGATTCTCTGCTATGACATGAAGCCTGATTCTCTGCTATGGGACCTCTCTCCTCTGTCTGGGTGCCGGGGCCTAAACATATCTGACAATGGCCTGTTCCAGTGGTGGGTGACATGAAGCCTGATTCTCTGCTATGACATGAAGCCTGATTCTCTGCTGTGGGACCTCTCTCCTCTGTCTGGGTGCCGGGGCCTAAAAATATCTGACAATGGCCTGTTCCAGTGGTTGGTGACATGAAGCCTGATTCTCTGCTATGACATGAAGCCTGAATTTCTGCTATGGGACCTCTCTCCTCTGTCTGGGTGCCGGGGCCTAAATATCTGACAATAGCCTGTTCCAGTGGTGGGTGACGTGAAGCCTGATTCTCTGCTATGACATGAAGTCTGATTCTCTGCTATGACTTGAAGCCTGATTCTCTGCTATGCCATGAAACCTGATTCTCTGCTATGGGACCTCTCTCCTCTGTCTGGGTGCCGGGGCCTAAATATCTGACAATGGCCTGTTCCAGTGGTGGGTGATGTGAAGCCTGATTCTCTGCTATGACATGAAGCCTGATTCTCTGCTATGACTTGAAGCCTGATTCTCTGCTATGACATGAAGCCTGATTCTCTGCTATGGGAACTCTTTATTAGAAAAATACAAAACTTTACAGACGAGAAAACAAACAGAACAGCTTCTCAGCTGGCCCAGCCTCACTCATACTCACATTCATACCAATACCCTATAAAAACTATATACAAACTATATACAAATGCTAAAAAAGAAATGAAACTTACTTAGCCGGTTCAGCTGTAAAACCAAAAAAAGAAAAACTTGACTACTCGTCAATAAAATGAAAACGCAAATAAGACTTATAAAACAAAAACAATAATAATAATAATAATAATAATACAAAACAAACCAAAAAATCATTATTATTATTTTATTTATTTTTTTCCCCATCATCAATTTTTTTTATTTTATATATATTACCTTTTTACTAATATAACACATAAAGCAAAGCAAACCTTTTTACCTCCCTAATCTAGCCCTAACCCCCACTACCTACTCCATCACCCTTCACCCATCACCCAAGGCTGACCTCCGCCTCACGTCTCTTTCTTGTCCGCATAGTCCAAGGCCAGCCCTACCTCCACCACCCACATCTAGCCCCTCGCCCCATGTCCTCCCATGTCCGCATAGTCCAGGGCTAGATGCAGGCCTCCCCACTTCAAAACACACAAAAACACATAAAAGCACAAATAAAAGACCCCTTCCCTCACCCACCCAACCTAACTAGCCCCAACTCATCCTATCCTAATAAACAACATAACTATTTAACACACACTGCAAAATATTCTAATATACAGAACTACCCGAAGGCCCAAGCTCGGTCTCTGTAAGCCTTTCTTCAAAGCTCAACATCCCACAAAACAAAAATCTACGGTGAAAGCGTCAGCCCACCACCAGGAAACGTATGACTAGGCTAGGGTACGCTAAAAGCAAAGCCTCTCCAGAAGAGAGAGGCCCTACTGGTACCCAGTCTCTCATACTCCAAAGAACGCACCTTTACCAGGTCACCCAGAATGTTCCTACATACCTCGTCCACTGGGAGGACTTTCTGCTGCGTTGAAACTAAGCACCGTGCATTCCACGTGTAGCACCTAACCACTATACTAACTAAAAAACATGTGCACAGGTCCCTTCTACCAATGTCTCTGAGCATTCCATAGGCCCACTCCGCGTAGGAGAGGCTGGCTAGCCTAGGCCAGACAATGGAAGCTCCCACCCGTTGGTATACCTCTGTATTAAAGGGACACTGAAGCAGGAAGTGATCTATACTTTCCAGTATGGAGCCACACTCCTCCCGGGGACAACTACTTTCATCAGAGTTCCTGTACTTCAAGTTGTCCCTCACATACAGCCTCCTGTGAAAGCAGCGCCAAGCCAAGTCCCAAAACTTCAAGGGGATCCTTGCAGAATTTAGCAACTGTAACCCCTTGTCTAGATCCCGGCTTGGGCAATCCCTGAGGACCAGGGGCTTCTGGAAGTGGGACAACAAGACCCTCTCGTCAAGGGACCTCCTTGACAGAGTCCTGATCTCCCTCACCTCCAAACCCCACCGGCGGATCACCTTCAGAATCGGGGTGACGTAAGTCGGAAGATATCCGTGAGGCGTACATAAGTCCTTTACTTGCCCTCCTGTCTCCCATTCCTGGAAGAAAGGCCGAAACCACCCCCGGCAGGAGACTACCCACGGAGAAGCCCTCTCCATCCAGAGGTTTGCCAGATTCGCTTTAACAAAGGTGTTTACAAGAAACACCACGGGGTTGACCATAGATAACCCCCCTAGTCTCCTCGTGCGGTAAGTCACTTCTCTCTTGATCAGGTTCAGTCTATTCCCCCATAAGAGCTGGAAGAACAGACTATAAACCCGAGTCCAGAGAGGCTCTGGCAAGATACACACGCTACCCAAATAGATAAGCAAAGGGAGTAAGTAGGCCTTGATCAGGTTTACCCTTTCCCTGAGGGTCAAAGACCAACCCTTCCACTGGTCGACCTTCTGAGCGGCGATCTTAAGCCTGTCATCGCAATTTTGAGTGGGATAGTCCCCATGGCCAAAATGGATGCCTAGGACTTTGGCTGACGACTGGGGCCCTGGGAGGGTGTCCGGGAGATCAAAAACTGGATCACCCCCTCCCAGCCAGAGACTCTCACACTTATCCCGATTGATCATGGACCCGGATGCCTCCAAGTAGCGATCCACTTCAGACATCACGTACTCCGCCTCCCCTCTTGAGGATACGAAAATGGTGACATCGTCAGCGTACGCTACTACCCTCAGAGTGGCTTCTGGCGCCGCCCGATCCATCCCGACTCCCGCCAACGGTCCACGATCGATCCGCTTAAGAAAGGGATCAATCGCGAACACGTATAAAAGCGGGCTCAAAGGACAACCCTGGCAGACGCCAGACCCAACCTCAAAAGAGCAGCCAGACCAACCGTTCACAAGCGGGAAACTCTTTGCCCCTGCATACAAG
This sequence comes from Bufo bufo, assembly GCF_905171765.1. NCBI lineage: Eukaryota > Metazoa > Chordata > Amphibia > Anura > Bufonidae > Bufo > Bufo bufo. The sequence goes on along the minus strand of NC_053390.1, from coordinate 490,161,289 downwards.
ATCTTTAACCAATCGACAAACCCCCCCGGCAGGCCATACTTCAGAAGGACCGACCAGAGGTACTCATGGTTCACCCGATCAAACGCCTTTGCTTGATCTAAGGACAGCATGTACCCCCTCCAGTAGCCTGCTCTACTCTGTTCCACTGCCTCTCGGACACCGAGTACAGCACTAAAAGTGCTGCGGCCTGGAACCGAGCAATGCTGAGCCACCGAAAGGAGCTGGGGTGCAAATTTCACCAGCCTATTAGAAAGTATCTTGGCCAGAATCTTTGTCCGTATTAAGAAGTGCTATGGGACGCCAGTTTTCAATACGGCTAGGATCCTTAACCTTTGATAGAAGGATCAGAGCTGACCTCCTCATTGACCGAGGCAGAGTGCCCGAGGATAAACACTCATTGAATACCTCAGTCAAGAGGGGACATAAAGAGTCCTTAAAGGCCTTATAAAACTCGGATGTTAAGCCATCCGGGCCTGGCGACTTCTTCAGAGCTAACCCTTCCACCGCCAGGATAACTTCCTCCTTCCTGATCTCTTCTACCAAACCGTCAAAAGAGAGGTGAGCTCCTGACTCAGTGGTGACCCCAGCCAGGAAAGCCGACATCCTGTCCCGATCCAGATCCCTCCTCCCCAAGAGGCACGAGTAAAAAGGATCTAACGACTTCCAGGATCCCTGATCTGGACCTGTTCAGAGACCCCGTACTATCGACCAGTCCTGTTATTAACTTACTCTTCACTGACATCTTACAATTTCTGTAGGGGTCGGGCGAGCGGTACCTCCCGAAGTCCCTCTCAAAAACTAAAGATGTGTGCCTATCATACTGGCACCTCTTGAGCAAAGATTTCACCCTGGAGATATCCTCGTGGCTACCACCAGTCGAGACCAGATGCTCGAGTTTCCTCCTCAGACCCTGATACAGGCGGTAGCTGTCCAGGGACCTGAGGCTCGAGAGCCGGCGGAAGAACTTTGCAGCCCGATCTTTGAATATCTCCCACCACTCTGACTTAGTATCACAGAGATCCAGTAAAGGTACCTGACTCTGAAGGAAGTCCTCAAAGGATTGTCTCACCTCTGCTTCCTCCAAGACACCCGAATTCAGCTTCCAATAACCTCTTCCCATTTGGGGGGATTCTGAAATATTCAGAGAAAACATAATCAAACAGTGATCGGAGAATTCCACCTCCACAACCCTTAAGGGCGAAAAGGTAGCCTCCTCCTTCAAATAAAACCTATCTATTCTAGACCTGATCTGACTACCTCTATAGAAAGTGAAACCCCCGTGGCCTGGGGTATGCCTAATGTGGACATCCTCCAGACGAGCCTCACTAGCTACTCTATTCAGAAAAATACTATCATAAGTCAGCCGGTTTCTGGTGCCTCCCCTGTCTTGGGGCCTTGTGACAGTATTAAAGTCCCAACCAAAAACCACCTGCCGGCTTGTAAAAAGGAAAGGCTTAATCCTCATAAAGAGACATTTCCTGTCCCACCTGGACTGGGGCCCGTAGATATTAATCAGGCGCAGTTCCTGTCCCTTCATGAGAACATCCAAGATCAAACACCTCCCCATTTCTAATTCAATTACTCGTCGGCATTCTACCGGTGCGGTAAAAAGGACCGCCACTCCGCTATACGGCTCAGCCGCAAGAGACCAGTAGGAGGGCCCTGGTCTCCACTCCCTCTTGGCTTTATAAATCGCTGCCAAATCTGGCAGCCTAGTCTCTTGCAAAAAAAAAATGTCAGCTTCAACACGGCTGAGAAAATCGAAGGCTGTCAAACGAGCCACATCCGACTTAATGCTGGCGACATTAATGGTCGCCAGAGTCAGCAGAGCGGGTACCGCCATAAAGAGTAGTTAAATTAGACGGCCTTCTTCCCATCCTTCTCCCCCCTCCCGGGGCTGCCTTCTAGAGCAGCACGACCTCTCTTGAGGGAGATAGTGGTATCCATCTCTGCCACCACCACCTCCCTTTGCGCACCACTCCTGGCTTTCTCAGTCTCAGGGCCCGGTTTTGCCACCCCTCCTGAGGACCTTGCATCCCCACCAGAGGGGGGCGCGGGGCCCCCTGAAGGCCCTCCCTCCTTCGCCCCCGGCCCCTCACCTTCAACCTCCTCCTCAGCAGAGGAGGCAGAGGTCTCATCCAAGATGAGGTACCGGTTGGAGAGCTCCAGAGGGGAGCCGGTTACACCTTCCCTGGCAACTTTGGTCGGGCTAGATCTTTTTTTAGTACGCCGTTTCCGTCTACTTTGGGACTCTGCCCCACTACCCTCTGCAGAACTTTCGTAGTGCCAGGACAGAGTCTCTTCGGCCCGATCCAGTCTCTCAATCTCCTCCTCCAGCTCGCTGACCCCTAGGGTCTCGGATTCAGGAGGGGCAGTCGTTTGGGAAGGAGCGGGCATCACCCCAGGATGGGGTTCCTCCCCCTCCCTCTCCGCCTGACGCCTCTCTCTCCGCCTCTGCCGGGACGGGTTGTTCCGGTTCCTCACTGACCCCCTAACTCCACTGCCTTTGCCAGTATCCGCCTCAGCCAAAGGGACCTCCCGGCCCGCTCCTGCATGAGCTCAGGCCGTATTGGCCTCAGAGAGAGGACAGCGACTGAAGGGGTGCCCGAGCTCCCCACACAGGTTGCATCTAATCTCCTCACAAGATGCAGCAAGATGACCTGTCCCCCCACACAACACGCACTTCTGCACTTGGCAGCTGGCGCTGAAGTGTGTGGGGCTGCCGCACTTGTGACAGAGCTTAGGCTGCCCCCTGTAGAAAACCAAGATCCTGTCTCGGCTGATAAAGGCAGATGATGGAATGTGGGAAACTGTACTACCCAGGCGCTTAAGCTTGATATTAAACGTCCAGGCACCCGACCAAATGCCAAACTCGTCCAGGTTTTTAGCTGGTATTCCCTGGACCTCTCCGTACCTTCCCAGCCACGTCATGATGTCAATACAAGAGAGCGACTCGTTACGGGTCAGCACGGTCACTCTCTTGCCCTCACTCTGGGGGGTTATCGCTTTTGCAACGAAACCACGCCAGTCCGGCATGTTCTTCACCAGCTCATATCCGGACCAGAAGAGCTCAAGCCCCTCCGGCCGGACAAAGCTGATGTCAAACTCCTTGGAGCCAAAAGGATGGATCAAGGCAAAGATGTCAGTAGCCTTGAAACCCATCCCAAGCAGGAGCTCCACCACCCTCTTTCTAGTAGGGCAAGCTTCATCGCTACTCCACTTGAGACAGACCACATTCCGTCTGGCTCCAGGGCCGGTTGTGGGTGAAGACCAGGTGGTCTCGCCCCCGTCCTGTTCTCGGAAGGTCCGAACGCCATGTCTGTTGAACCAGAATGAACATTCCACCTTCTTCCCCTCTACGGAAAAGGAGCTCTCCCCCTTTTTGAGGTCCTCCAGCAGTCGCCGCTGCAAGTCACCATTACCAGACCCTGAGAGCGAGGAAGCCAAAGAAGTCATCCCCTCCCCCCCCACAGCCGCAGCCACACTGGCATAACTTCTGCCAGATGTTACGGCCGCAGGAGGGGCAACCGAACCGAACCGAACCGCCCCCCCCCACTATACTAGTACCGGATGCCACGCTGGATCCCTCCGGAAGGTGAACACCAGGAGCCGCAGCCGCCACTTTTTCAGCGACAGCCCGCCGACTCCCAGCATCCATCCCACCTTTGGGACCCAACGCAGCACCCTCGCCGCGCCAGTGCATTCTTTCTTCACTCCGGGAGTGCGTCCAGAGGCACGGCCGGGCATCCCCCCAGCCACGCCAACATGCGCGCCAGTAGGAGGACGCCCGGACACCCCCCCAGACACACCCCCAGTCACGCCTCCAACCTCGATCCCCGCCGCACACTTACGGCTGCAAACGGAGACTCAGGGCTTTCACCGCCCCATGTGGGAGGGACGGCGACCCCATCACACCGCCCCAGCACCACCCTACATGCCGGAACGGCAGGCAGGGCAGCGGGCAGAGCGGTGGATGAAGCGACAGGCGGAGTGGCGGGCGGGGCCTCCAGAGGCTTGCTTCCGCCCGCCCCCTCCACCTCCAATAGGTAACTGCCGGCTTCCTTTCCCCGCCGGCACCTTCTCCCTGCCTCCGCTAGCAGGGACGGCATCCGACGCCATATTTGGATCCCACGATCTCCCCGCCGCTCCGCTCAGGCACCACCACAGATGCCGAGCCGGGGAGTTTAGCGGGGTGCACGCCTGGTGCGGACTTTTCAGTCCCCACCAAGCGTGTATTGGACACATAAACATAACGTATTTCCACATTATCTGTGCTTTTCTTTTTTTACTTGCCACAACTCTCATCCAGCAAATCGTCTCCAAAAACAAAGTTCTGGAAGTCCATTTTAGGCGATTCCAACATTTTAATCTCCTTCAGAAGCCCACCACCGCACTCCTCACTGCCTTCCTCCTCCATGGCTGAGGCCTCATCTGATGAAGGCAAACACACTTGTTCTGGTGGAATGTCACTGTATATCTCCTGCACTGGGGTCACAGGTGGGGGGGCCGTTTCATGCTGTGAGGTTTGGGGACCTGCCTGGGGTGTTTGAGACTCAGAGTCTTTCAACTCTTCATTCTCACTCTCCACACCCCAACATGGCTCCCCTCTCCTCACGGCCTCCATTTCCCTGAACCGGTCACCATTTAACAGTTTCTCCCTGAAGGGGCCACTGCCTTCCAGCAGCTGCTGCTGCCGCCTCGGGGAGACCTCCAAACTCTCCTTTAACCCCCTAATCTTTTCATTAAGGGGGGGCCTCTTTTTCTTTGCAGAAATGGTGGCTTTAGCTCGTGTCTCTTTCAGCTCCTTCCTCAGGGCTCTGAGGTGCCGTCCTAGCTCATCATATTCCCGCAGGTGGGCGGCCAAGCGAGAGCTGTAGGTGGAGGTATTTTCTCCCTCCCGCCGAGACCCCCAACCTACCTGGGACGACACCTCCCGTCCCTCCGCAGGCTGACTCCTTCTTCCTGGTGTCGTTGGGTCCTCAGGGGGGACTCGGCTGCCACTACCGCGTCCAGGTGTAGTTACCCCCTCGGCATCATCCTTCAGGGTCGGTTGCTGAGACCCCTTACTCCCCACCGACCCAAGCCGGGGAGCAGGGGCATCCTTCTGTGAAGACATGGCCACAGGACCCTACCAGCTCCCTAAGGAGAGGCAGGGCCTGGGCTGGGGAGAGATGGAAAAGCTCCCCGCAAGCCTGGAAATCCTCCTGGGGAGCAGATGGCAAGAACCTCCCCGGAGAGGCCTGTGCTGTGGAGGTTCAGGAGCTGCTGCTGACACACCCTTCCACCTCAGCTGCAGACACCAGACACGCCCACGCCTGATTCTCTGCTATGGGACCTCTCCTCTCTGTCTGGGTGCCGGGGCCTAAAAATATCTGACAGTGGCCTGTTCCAGTGTTGGGTGACATGAAGCATGATTCTCTGCTATGACATGAAGCCTGAATCTCTGCTATGGGACCTCTCTCCTCTGTCTGGGTGCCGGGGCCTAAAAATATCTGACAATGGCCTGTTCCAGTGTTGGGTGACATGAAGCCTGATTCTCTGCTATGGGACCTCTCTCCTCTGTCTGGGTGCCGGGGCCTAAAAATATCTGACAGTGGCCTGTTCCAGTGGTTGGTGACATGAAGCCTGACTCTCTGCTATGACATGAAGCCTGATTCTCTGCTATGGGACCTCTCTCAAATTGATATTGGTTAATTTTTTTTTTATTTAATTTTTTTTTTTATTCATTTCCCTACCCACATTTGTTTGCAGGGGATTTACCTACATTTTGCAGCCCTCTAGCCCTTTCCTTGGCTGTTTTACAGCCTTTTTAGTGCCGAAAAGTTCGAGTCCCCCATGACTTCAATGGGGTTCGGGTTCGCGGCGAAGTTCGGGTCGAGTTCGGATTCCGAACCCGAACATTCCCGGGAAGTTCGGCCGAACTTCTCGAACCCGAACATCCAGGTGTTCGCTCAACTCTACTTAGGGTCCATTCACACATAAGTGTTTTTCTTTTCCAGATTTTCGTTCCATATTTTGCGGATCAGCGTTTCCGCAAAAACCTTCCGTTTTTACCAACTGTACATCCGCATCCGTTCGGTTTTTCCTCAAAAAATGGAAGGAGGAATATATGTTACTATTGTACTAAAAAAAAAGGTTTTCTATTTCCTGGAAACGGATCCGCAATTGTGGATGACATATTGATGCATTCCGCATGTCATCCGCATTTTTGCGGACCCATTGACTACAATGGGACCATGGACCGTATTTTGAGGACAATAGTAGGACAAGTTCTTTTTTATTTTTTGCGGATCCGCATAACGGAACAGAACAACGGATGAGGACGGCACACTGTCCGCATTTTTTGCGGGGCCATTGAAATTAAATTTGCGGAACAGATACGGATTACAAAATACTGACGTGTGCATGGACCCTAACAGTGAGTTTGTCTGCATGGTGGAGTCCTCAAAAGTGCTGACAACACTATAGGTGACAGAGAGAGAAGTGCAGGCATATTTAAACTGATTGTCATGCAGGTTGCATGATTAAGAAATCAAAGTTTTTCTCCCATGAGCACCATGGCTGCAAAAGTCCCAGAAGCAGTCCCCCTGAAAGCTCCCAGCTTTGCCCTTGTACTCTGAATGTCAGCTATAGCGTTCAGTCAAGACAGCATAGGCACAGGATTCAGGAGCATTCAGCACACAGAGCCTAGGGCACTGAATATTAAAGAAGCACTCCCAGAAAAACGTTCTCTGATCTGATGATGTAAACTGTAGTGTAGTGTATTGAAGTAATCTTCTGATCCCTAGCTATGGTATTCACTGCGACAGGAATAATGCTCCAGTAGTCCACACTGGTGCCCTTGATGGTAATGGGTATGCTTAGGGTGCTTTGGTGTCTGGGCCCTTGTGTTTGTGACGCCAGCACCGTGAGGTGAAATTAGGAGAAGATGTGGAATAAGGAGACCAAGTTTCTTAACAAACTCCTAGTGCTCTACTGAAGCTGATCCAAAGGTCATCAATGTATGCAAAAGTCATTTACTGCAAAGCAGCTTTTACAGTGATTCAGATTAGTTCCCAGAAGTTGCATAAGGGTCAGTTTTCTATGACAATCAATCTTTCTCCCTTGTTTCTCCAGGCTAGAGGGATGGACTATCTCTGCTGTACTGTATAATCATATACTTCTGAATCCTCTCTAGGAATACTATATTCTGACAGATGGCCTTTCTGTCCTTGGTTATGGTGGGCAGCTTGTAGCTTAGAATCTCTCCACTTAATGCAAAGGAGACTAGAGCCTGATAAACGACAGTTACCTTCCTTTGCCAATACTCTCACTCCCTCTCTGAGTTGCCTGGTTCTTCTGTAATTTTTCCCTTCTATGGGCTGGTACATGGAACAAACTTTGGAGTTTTTGTAACCCTCCAAGATGGCTGCTAACCTCCTTCTCCTCTGTACTGTGTACAGTCGTGGCCAAAGTTTTGAGAATGACATAAATATTGGAAATTGGAAAAGTTGCTGCTTAAGTTTTTATAATAGCAATTTGCATATACTCCAGAATGTTATGAAGAGTGATCAGATGAATTGCATAGTCCTTCTTTGCCATGAAAATTAACTTAATCCCAAAAAAAAACTTTCCACTGCATTTCATTGCTGTCATTAAAGGACCTGCTGAGATCATTTCAGTAATCGTGTTGTTAACTCAGGTGAGAATGTTGACAAGCACAAGGCTGGAGATCATTATGTCAGGCTGATTAGGTTAAAATGGCAGACTTGACATGTTAAAAGGAGGGTGATGCTTGAAATCATTGTTCTTCCATTGTTAACCATGGTGACCTGCAAAGAAACGCGTGCAGCCATCATTGCATTGCATAAAAATGGCTTCACAGGCAAGGATATTGTGGCTACTAAGATTGCACCTCAATCAACAATTTATAGGATCATCAAGAACTTCAAGGAAAGAGGTTCAATTCTTGTTAAGAAGGCTTCAGGGCGTCCAAGAAAGTCCAGCAAGCGCCAGGATCGTCTCCTAAAGAGGATTCAGCTGCGGGATCTGAGTGCCACCAGTGCAGAGCTTGCTCAGGAATGGCAGCAGGCAGGTACAGTGAGGCACGCTTAGTGAGGCGAAGACTTTTGGAAGATGGCCTGGTGTCAAGAAGGGCAGCAAAGAAGCCACTTCTCTCCAAAAAAAACATCAGGGACAGATTGATCTTCTGCAGAAAGTATGGTGAATGGACTGCTGAGGACTGGGGCAAAGTCATATTCTCCGATGAAGCCTCTTTCCGATTGTTTGGGGCATCTGGAAAAAGGCTTGTCCGGAGAAGAAAAGGTGAGCGCTACCATCAGTCCTGTGTCATGCCAACAGTAAAGCATCCTGAGACCATTTATGTGTGGGGTTGCTTCTCATCCAAGGGAGTGGGCTCACTCACAATTTTGCCCAAAAAAAAAAACAGCCATGAATAAAGAATGGTACCAAAACACCCTCCAACAGCAACTTCTTCCAACAATCCAACAACAGTTTGGTGAAGAACAATGCATTTTCCAGCACAATGGAGCACCGTGCCATAAGGCAAAAGTGATAACTAAGTGGCTCAGGGACCAAAACGTTGACATTTTGGGTCCATGGCCTGGAAACTCCCCAGATCTTAATCCCATTGAGAACTTGTGGTCAATCCTCAAGAGGCGGGTGGACAAACAAAAACCCACTAATTCTGACAAACTCCAAGAAGTGATTATGAAAGAATGGGTTGCTATCAGTCAGGAATTGGCCCAGAAGTTGATTGAGAGCATGCCCAGTAGAAATGCAGAGGTCCTGAAAAAGAAGGGCCAACACTGCAAATACTGACTCTTTGCATAAATGTCATGTAATTGTCGATAAAAGCTTTTGAAACGTATGAAGTGCGTGTAATTATATTTCACTACATCACAGAAACAACTGAAACAAAGATCTAAAAGCAGTTTAGCAGCAAACTTTGTGAAAACTAATATTTGTGTCATTCTCAAAACTTTTGGCCACGACTGTACAGGGCAGAGTCAGCCCTGGGAGGCTTGTTAGAACCTCCCCCTCCCTATGCAACTTTATTGGAACTCATATATAAGCACAATTTACATGAAACACAATCACAGTATTAAGCAGTGTGTTTGAGGACCATGCATCCACCCCTGCTTTATTGTAAGTCGTCCTCGGCACAGTCTTGCCACGATCATGCATCACCGGAAAAATATAAAAAAACATGCATGAATATACACAGTACCATTACCCCATTCTTGTGCTTTCTCTTCTTTGGCTATAAGAGACTTGAGTTAGGCATATAAATCAGGAGCATCACAATATAGCATGGGTGACAAGGGCTGTAGTTTCTCTTGTAACTGGGGATCTGGGGGCACTGACCTAGTACAGTGAACAGTAAAGACCAGAATAGTCCATAATGTAATCAAAAAGGATATTTCTCAGGAGGCTCACAGGGCATGAGTCCATTCTCTGGGCATGGAGCATAATGGTTGCAGAACATCACATGACTTGAATGTTGCAAAGCAAGAGTAAAAGAAGCCTTAGTGAGTCCTTAGAGCAAGGCAAATAATCAAGGCAATGAGTCTCTTACCCGGGCTCTGTAGCTCCAAAGGATGCAGGAACGCAATAGCAGTTATTCCTGATATCGGGCAGGTAGTTTTCCCTTGGTAGGCCGGTCGGATATTTAAAGTGGCTGTGACTCTATAGGCCTTGGTTCAAGGTAACTTGGTACATCTTGAGCTTCTGAGGATCTGTCACAAGGTAGTTCTTCTGGCTGAAGTGGGGCTGTATTAGTTTTTGCGTGTACAAAAAAGTTAAGCCATGGTGTAAAGAACCACTGTAGGGGATCTGAGTCTAATAGTAATTTTCCAATAGACAATGTTGGTTCCACTGGATCAGGCGACTTTTCAGACGATTATTCTGTGGATGGAGTTTCTTCTTGAACAATCTCTTTCAAACACAACTTGAGATGGTTGCGATGCACTATTTGTGGTGCTCTGTTCTCTTTGATGATTTCATAGATATCAGTCTCAGGATTAGGAGTAGCTGTGATGATGTAGGGTTCGCTTTCCCATTTACTATCCAGCTTACTAGTGCGATGATTATTTTTCAGCCACACATGGCTACCAATTTTTAAGGGTTCTGCTTTTTCAGATTGATCATAGTCTTTCTGTTGCTTTTGGTGTGCATTCTCCATGCGGATCTGGACAATCTCTTGGACATCAGCTAGGCGTTTTTGATGTTCACTTACCCAATCTGTTTGTGGTAAAGGAGTGATAGAATCTGGAACTTTCAAGGTGAGATCTGCAGGTAATCTGCCTTGACAGCCAAACATAAGTAAATATGGAGTGTATCCAGTAGAACAATGGATGGTATTGGTGTAAAGATACATCAATTGAGGTAGTAGAGTTGGCCAATCAGTTATTTTAGAAGGTGGTACAGCTCTCAACATTTCAATCAAGGTTTGGTTTATTTTCTCGCAAAGTCCGTTACCTTGAGGATGGTAAGCTGTTGTTCTCATCTTCTGATAATTGCGAAGTGAACATAGTTCATGGAAGAGCTGGGATTCAAAGGCAGATCTTTGAACTGTGAGAATCTTTTCAGAGCATCCATAGGGCAACAGGAAATTCTTCCAGAAAACATTTGCAGCGGTTTTGGCTGTCAAGTCTTTAACAGGTACAGCTACTACGAATTTGGTGTAGTGATCAATTATTGTCATGGCGTAGGTATATCCTGAGCGACTTGGTTCTAGCTTTAAGTGATCAATGGCCACTATTTCTAGAGATGTTCGGCTTACAATGGGATGTGATGGTGCTCTTTGGCAGTGATGGCCAGTTCGCAGTGTTCGCCGACGAACACATGCGATCTGCCATCTTTATTCCCAAGCCTGGCGATGCAGAGGTAAGTCCTTACCTGTGTCTGCGCCGCAAGCCGCTCTGAAACACATGCGGTCACCGGGAACAGGTGTCACCGCCACTTCTGTGAGAAGGTCTGACAGACGTCCTTTTCTACCTCTTGCATGATGTTCTTTGTTTTGGTTTGATCACTTTGGTTTGGTAATCTCATTTCCTTCTCCCAGGTGTCACCTATTTAGACTTATCCTCTTTCCTTTATATTCCCTCCCATACTGCCTCACTTTGCGGTTTATACTACTTCCTGGATTTGAAGTGTTCACTGCTGGAGACTTCTATTGCTGCTTGTTCAGATAAGTCCTTTCATGTATTGTGTTTCCTTGCTGGCTTGATTCTAGGTGACCCTGACTCCCTCCGTATTAAGTGCAGGGAGCCGGTGGTCGTGTCCCCTCACTATTATAGGGTTTTCAGGTGTCACACAGTCTAGGTATGAGGGCATGCAATCGTCTACCTCTGAGACCCTTGTGTGTGCTTAGCAGTCAGGGTGAGCTCTTAGGGTTTTATAGGGGTCACCTTTATGCTCCTTAGTTTGTGATCAAGCCAGTCGGATGTTTATCCATAACTTCCAGCTATCTGCAGCATCATCCGTGACATTATAAACCGCCATTACCGTCTTAAGCATGGATCCGGTTTGAGCCTTGATTGACCGCATGCAAGGTCTTTCACTGGAGGTAGCAGATCTCCGTAAAACTGTGTCTCAGTTTCAGGTGACCGGTTCTGCTTGCGTTCATGGAGTTTGTTCCGAGCCTAAGATCTCGCTTCCGGATAAGTTCTCCGGGGGTAGTGATGATTTTGTTCGCTTTAGAGAGGCTTGCAAACTCCATTTTCGCCTACTTCTCCATTCCACTGGTGATGAGGAGCAGAGGGTGGGGATCTTCATCTCGCTGCTCAGGGATAACGCTCAGTCTTGGGCCTTTTCGCTGCCGGTGGGGGCACGGCCCCTCCGATCGGTGGATGAATTTTTTGTAGCCCTGGGGCAGATATATGATGACCCGGATCGTATTGCTCTGGCTGAATCTAAACTGCGTCTTTTATGCCAGGGTAAACAGTCCGCAGATATATATTGTTCTGAATTTCAGAGATGGGCAGTGTCATGGAAGGTGTTACAGAAAACTAGAAGACACAAATGAAGATCCGACTGACTTGATCCAAAACTAAGGAACCAAAGGGTAAGCCCTGCAACAGCCCTAGCTCTCTCCCTTACTGCTCAGCCTATGCAAAAATCTCCATGGTAGATAATTGCATACCCTCGTTCCTCGACTGTATGAAACCTGAACACCCTATAATAGTGAGGGTACACGACCACCGGCTCCCTACACTTAATACGGAGGGAGTCAGGGTCACCTAGGATCAAGCAAACAGGAAAACACTGATAAATGAACAGACTTATCTGTAGAAGCATCAGTTGTAGCATCCAGCATGCACACACTCCAGGAAGTTGTATAAACCGCAAAGTGATGCAGTATGGGAGGGGATTTAAAGGGATGCAATCAGTGCAACTAGATGACAGCTGAGAGAGGGAAACAAGATGACAAAACAAAATCAAAACAAAAGAACCTCAAGCAGGAGGTTCTGAAGAACGTCTGTCAGAGCTTCTCAGATGTCTGGCGGTGACAGGCAGCTGATACTGGTTGGAACGATGCTGCACTCCGAAGTCAATTTTGCTATGGTGTTTCGGAGGGATTGAAAGATGCATTTGCTTGTCATGAGAGACCTGCCTCGTTGGAGTCTGCTATGTCTCTAGCTATTCGTATTGACAGGCGTCTTAGAGAGAGAGGAGAGACCACTCCTTCCTGTCATATTCAGTCCAAGGACAGTGGGGCGGTCTCATTCAGTGCGCAGGGGCCTCAGTCTCTCTCAATCCCCTATGAGCAGGAGGCCATGCAGCTGGGTTTGCTTGCCTCTGATAGTAGAGGATTCAGCTCTCAGAGGAGGGTTTGTTTCTGTTGTGGGGGAATAAATCATTTGGCTAAGGTTTGCCCCTCTAGAAGATTCAGGGAGTTTACTGAGGGTAATAAAGACACAAAAAGAAAAAAACCCTCTAAAAACTTTCCATTTGCTACTATTGGCAAGGTTGATGCGGAAATTGAAGGTTTGCCGTTTGCTTGTAGTTCTCGTTTTCTCCTACCTGCCAGGGTGGCGCTAGATAGCAAGAACATTGTTTGTGAGATTTTTGTAGATAGTGGAGCAGCTGTCAATCTTATTGATAATCAATTTGCTATAACACATGGTTTCCAGGTATGCACTTTGGAAAAGGATATACCTGTTTTTGCTATCAATTCTGCTCCACTTTCTTAAAAATCGTTAAAGGGCATAGTTCACAATATCCGTTTGACTCTGGGTGATGCTCATATTGAGGATATGTCATGTTTCGTCCTAAGCGGATTACCTACTCCTCTAGTGTTGGGTCTAACCTGGCTCACTAAACATAACCCCACCATTGATTGACAAGCAAGGCAAATAAATGGTTGGAGTGACTTTTGCAGAGAGAATTGCCTCACGGAGTCTCTTTCAGAGGTTTCTACCAAGACTGTACCATCTTTTCTCTCTGAATTTTTGGATGTGTTTTCCGAGAGTGGTGTCCAGGAGCTGCCCCTATTAATCTCATCCCAGGCGCCAAGCTGCCAAAATCACGTTTATACAATCTCTCCCAACCTGAAAGAGTCGCTCTGCGTACTTATATCTCTGAGAGCCTGAGAAAGGGACACATCCGACCCTCGAAGTCACCTGTTGCCGCTGGGTTTTTTTTTGTTAAGAAAAAAGATGGTTCTTTAAGACCTTGTCTGGATTTCAAGGAGCTGAACTGTATCACAATTCGTGACCCATATCAACTTCCTCTGATCCCAGACCTGTTTAACCAGATTGTTGGGGCTAAATCTTTTTCTAAGTTGGATTTAAGAGGGGCATACAACGTAGTCAGGGTCAGGGAAGGGGACGAATGGAAGATGGCCTTCAATACCCCTGAGGGTCATTTCGAGAATTTGGTTATGCCCTTTGGTTTGATGAATGCTCCGGCCGTCTTCCAACATTTTGTGAACAGCATTTTTTATCATTTAATGGGGAAATTTGTACTGGTGTATCTAGATGACATTTTGATTTTTTTCTCCTGATTTCAAAACTCATAGGGACCACCTACGTCAGGTCTTGCTCATTCTGCGGGAGAATAAATTGTACGCTAAACTGGAAAAATGTGTGTTTGCGGTTCCTGAGATTCAATTTCTTGGTTTTCTTCTCTCCGCTTCTGGTTTTCGCATGGACCCTGAGAAGGTCCGCGCTGTGCTTGATTGGGAGCTTCCTGAGAATCAGAAGGCGCTGATGCGGTTTTTGGGTTTTGCCAATTATTACAGAAAGTTAATTTTGAATTATTCCTCTGTTGTTAAGCCACTCACTGATATGACTAAAAAGGGGGTAGATTTCTCCTCCTGGTCGGTAGATGCGCTTAAGGCCTTTTCCTAGTATCAAAGAGAGTTTTGCTTCCGCTCCCATTTTGGTACAACCTGATGTCTCTCTACCTTTTATTGTTGAGGTGGATGCTTCTGAGGTGGGTGCGGTCTTATCTCAGGGTCCCTCTCCTGCCAAATGGCAACCGTGTGTCTTTCTCTAAAGGAAACTCTCCTCCGCAGAGAGAAATTACGATGTGGGAGATTGGGAGTTGTTGGCCATCAAATTAGCTTTTGAATGGAATGGCACCATTGGCTAGAGGGAGCCAGACACCCTATTACCATGTTTACTGACCATAAGAATCAGCCAAGCATCTGAACCAGAGACAGGCCAGATGGTCTTTATTCTTTTCTAGGTTTAATTTTGTTGTCACGTTCCGCCCTGGGGTTAAAAATGTGAAGGCGGATGCCCTGTCACGTTGTTTTCTGGGAGGGGGGGAGCTTTGAAGACCCGGGTCCCATTTTGGCTAAAGGGGTGGTCGTCTCTGCTCTTTATCCTGATTTGGAGGCAGAGGTTCAGACAGCCCAGGCAGAGGCTCCTGATCTTTGTCCTCCTGGGAGGTTGTTTGTGCCTCTCGCTTTACGCCACAAGGTTTTTAAGGATCACCACAATACTGTCCTTGCTGGGCACCCGGGGAGTAGAGCCACAGTAGATCTTATTGCTCGGAGATTCTGGTGGCCGGCTCTTCGTAAGACGGTTGAGGGTTTTGTGAGACCTGCGCTCGTGCCAAGGTCCCTCATTCACGGCCATCTGGTTCTCTCCTCCCATTACCCATTCCTTCCCGTCATCTGTCCATGGACTTCATTACGGACCTACCTCGTTCCTCGGGGAAGACTGTGATTCTGGTGGTAGTCAACCGTTTTAGCAAAATTGCGCATTTCATTCCCTTTCCTGGGTTAGCCAAAGCTAAGACGTTGGTGCAAGCGTTAGTTGATCACATTCTTAAATTAGAAAACGAGAGAAAAGAAGCTCAAAGTACCAAAAGTAATAATAGTAGCAAAGTAGAATATTTTATTGAATCAAAAACATAATAAAAACACATATACAATTGATGCCACAAACAGGGGAGAGGGAGCAGGGAAGGAGAGAACAAGCGCCACCCTGGATGGCCACAAGGTCACAAGATATATAAATAATAATGGTAAGATCATGATGGTGCATAGGGTACAGTGACCAGCTCATGAATCATGTACAAAAGTATAAATAATGATGTTATGAGGTGAGGTAAAAATCAATGAAAATGCCGACCACGGCAGTGGTGCAGAGTATGCTGACCAGGGTACAATGTAAGAAAAATAAATATAAGGCCAGCAGGAGGATAATAGCGCCGAGTGAGGGGTCTCAACATCGGCGGCACAAGAGCCGTGGGAGGGAAACAATGATCAAACACTCACCTCAAAATGGACCTAATGTGGACACAGAGAACCAGGATGGCGCTACCCCAACGCGCGTTTCGGCGTGCCTTTGTCAGGGGGTAACGCCATCACTGTGAATCGGGTATTTACAGTCTCCATAAACCAATGGGGGAGCAGCACTTACTCGTCCCCAGGTGTGTATGCTGGCTGGCGCGCGTAAATCAAACACCAGCGCATCCGGCAGTCCCACGGCCGGCGTCCCGTCGACACGCCCACACCACGTGACAAAGTCACCTGATCGGGCGGCATGACGTAAGGGCGCTCGGGCGTGAGACGCCGGAGGCGGTGCCGAATGACGCGCGCACGCATCACAGAAGGGGAGGAGGAGCAGGACGATAGCAGAATCTATTTCCCTGCAGTAAGATGCATATTCTCAGTAAAAGGCCAGATAATACCACAGCGCCTAAACAGATATCAATATTATAAGGGCCAAACTTCCATTGATCATATAATAGAAGATCTTTATACAAGCTCAACATATAGATACCGACATGATAAAAATAAATGAAATAAAGAACATTTTTATCATGTCTATCATTACAGATTCACTGTTTATCTGCACATTTGTCTAAGTCGGTATCTATATGTTGAGCTT
The DNA here is from genome assembly GCF_905171765.1 of Bufo bufo. Taxonomy (NCBI): domain Eukaryota; kingdom Metazoa; phylum Chordata; class Amphibia; order Anura; family Bufonidae; genus Bufo; species Bufo bufo. The sequence goes on along the minus strand of NC_053390.1, from coordinate 490,144,940 downwards.
GTCTAAAGATCTTCTATTATATGATCAATGGAAGTTTGGCCCTTATAATATTGATATCTGTTTAGGCGCTGTGGTATTATCTGGCCTTTTACTGAGAATATGCATCTTACTGCCGGGAAATAGATTCTGCTATCGTCCTGCTCCTCCTCCCCTTCTGTGATGCGTGCGCGCGTCATTCGGCACCGCCTCCGGCGTCTCACGTCCGAGCGTCCTTACGTCATGCCGCCCGATCAGGTGACTTTGTCACGTGGTGTGGGCGTGTCGACGGGACGCCGGCCGTGGGACTGTGCGCTGGTGTTTGATTTACGCGCGCCAGCCAGCATACACACCTGGGGACGAGTAAGTGCTGCCCCCCCATTGGTTTATGGAGACTGTAAATACCCGATTCACAGTGATGGCGTTACCCCCTGACGAAGGCACGCCGAAACGCGCGTTGGGGTAGCGCCATCCTGGTTCTCTGTGTCCACATTAGGTCCATTTTGAGGTGAGTGTTTGATCATTGTTTCCCTCCCACGGCTCTTGTGCCGCCGATGTTGAGACCCCTCACTCGGCGCTGTTATCCTCCTGCTGGCCTTATATTTATTTTTCTTACATTGTACCCTGGTCAGCATACTCTGCACCACTGCCGTGGTCGGCTTTTTCATTGATTTTTACCTCACCTCATAACATCATTATTTATACTTTTGTACATGATTCATGAGCTGGTCACTGTACCCTATGCACCATCATGATCTTACCATTATTATTTATATATTTATATATCTTGTGACCTTGTGGCCATTCAGGGTGGCGCTTGTTCTCTCCTTCCCTGCTCCCTCTCCCCTGTTTGTGGCATCAATTGTATATGTGTTTTTTATTATGTTTTTGATTCAATAAAATATTCTACTTTGCTACTATTATTACTTTTGGTACTTTGAGCTTCTTTTCTCTCGTTTTCTACTATTGCACTCGGAGCTTGTACCGAGTTATTTCCTTTTCGGATGTCCCAGTACATCTATACTGAGTGGGCATTGTCCCTCAATTGTGTCTGGTACATCCGGGGTCCTTCTCTTTTCTTCACATTCTTAAATTGCATGGCATCCCTCAGACATTGTTTCTGATAGGGGCACGCAATTTGTTTCCAGATTCTGGAAGGCTATCTGTTCTCGCTTGGGGATTCAGTTGTCATTTTCTTCTGCTTTTCACCCGCAGTCGAATGGTCAGACCGAACGTGTCAATCAGAATCTGGAGACATATCTGCGCTGTTTTGTGGAGGAGAATCAGGAGGATTGGCATTCTTTTTTGTCCCTTGCTGAGTTTGCTTTAAATAACCGTCGCCAGGAGTCCTCTGATAAGTCACCATTTTTTGGTGCATATGGGTTTCATCCGCATTTTGGGACATTCTCTGGAGAGGGGTCTTCTGGTTTACCTGATGAGGAGAGATTTTCTTCGTCTGTCATTTATTTGGCAAAAGATTCAGGGTAATCTGAAGAGGATGAGTGAGAGATATAAGCGTGTGGCGGATAAGAGACGTGTGCCTGGTCCGGACCTGAATGTGGGTGATCTGGTGTGGTTGTCTACAAAGAATATCAAACTGAAGGTTCCCTCCTGGAAGTTGGGTCCTAAGTTTATTGGGCCTTACAAGATCTTGTCCTTCATCAATCCCGTTGCCTTCCGTCTTGATCTTCCTCAGACTTGGAAGATCCATAATGTTTTTCATAGGTCTCTATTAAAACCTTATGTCCAACCCACTGTACCCTCCTCTTTGCCTCCTCCTCCGATTTTTGTTGATGGTAATCTTGAATTCCAGGTCTCTAGGATTGTGGATTCTCGCATTACCCGCGGTTCTCTCCAATACCTTGTTCATTGGGAGGGTTATGGTCCTGAGGAGAGGATGTGGGTCCCAGTGGCGGACATTAAGGCCACTCGTCTCATCAAGGCTTTCCATAGTTCTCATCCTGTGAAGGTGGGTTCTGAGTGTCCGGAGTCCATCCGTAGAGGGAGGGGTACTGTCACCGCCACTTCTCTGAGAAGGTCTGACAGACGTCCTTTTCTACCTCTTGCATGATGTTCTTTGTTTTGGTTTCACTTTGTCATCTCATTTCCTTCTCCCAGGTGTCACCTATTTAAACTAATCCTCTTTCCTTTATATTCCCTCCCATACTGCCTCACTTTGCGGTTTATACTACTTCCTGGATTTGAAGTGTTCACTGCTGGAGACTTCTGTTGCTGCATGTTCAGATAAGTCCTTTCATGTATTGTGTTTCCTTGCTGACTTGATTCTAGGTGACCCTGACTCCCTCCGTATTAAGTGCAGGGAGCCGGTGGTCGTGTCCCCTCACTATTATAGGGTTTTCAGGTGTCACACAGTCTAGGTACGGGGGCATGCAATCGTCTACCTCTGAGACCCTTGTATGTGCTTAGCAGTCAGGTTGAGCTCTTAGGGGTTTTATAGGGGTCACCTTTATGCTCCTTAGTTTGGGATCAAGCCAGTCGGATGTTTATCCATAACTTCCAGCTATCTGCAACATCATCCGTGATAGCAGGCAGTTCAGAGAACAGCCCGATGAAGGCTGTTCTCGGAACTGCCTGCTCCCGGTGACCGCATGTGTTTCAGAGCGGCTCATGGCGCAGGCACAGGTAAGGACTTACCTCTGCATCGCCGGGCTTGGGAATAAAGATGGCAGATCGCATGTGTTTATCGGCGAATACTGCGAACTGGCCATCACTGCTCTTTGGTCATGTCTCTCATTTCTTCCAATGGCACAAGTAGAACATTCTTGACACATATTTTCAATATCTTCTCTCATTCCGACCCAATAAAATCTTTGGCAGATGGTAGCTTGTGGTACATTTCAAGGACAATTCTGGCATCCCGGCGTGGTACTATAATTTGATGCAGCCAATCATTGGTGACGGGATCTAGGGTTCTTCTTAACATTATTCCATTTTGCATAAACAGTTGCTTTCTGTGTCTCCATACCTTGAGCAGCTCTGAGTCTGCATTCCTTAGGCAGATTCTTTCTGGTGTTCTTCCACTAGTGAAGAAATCTTGTAGCTTACCTGCCGGATTGGGACAGATGCACACTGGCGCAATATTAATGCTTTTTAGTTTGTGACGCCAATTGCAGCTTGCGCAGGTACTGTAACAGGGCCCTTTAAGATGTTATAAGCTCACATACCAGGTGAGGAATGCCAGAGGGGGGTAATGTCTCTGTATAGCAGATATGGTAGTGTCAACGGTGTCTCCTACCTTAGTACGGCTGGACTTTTGTATCCTGGCTCACATGCAATAAATTAGTGTGGTTAGCAGGAGTACTTGAGGAATAATTGAAATCCACACAGATAATAGGGTCCAACTTGTGGTTTGCAGCTTTGATCCATACAAGTACAGCAATAGTCTAGGATCCCAGCAGGTAGTGGCAATATGTGGCAGGAATTTATATTTATTCTGCTTCTTATACATACGCCTAGTAGAATCTGGCAGGTATCTATATTCTGCTCTGTCTTTAGTCTGCTTAGTTTGGGCCTGACTAGCTGATGAGGTATTTAGCTTCTCTTTGTCTTTGGATCTGTACTTACAGGACTGCTCGCAGGGTATGGTGTTGTCTTCCTGGAGATCTATAGTTCTGTATATGGCTGCTTTCTTTGTCCACAGCTGAGGTAGAGGACTCAGGCTGGGAAGGTTGATCTTGGGCCTCAGCTGAGGCTTGAATTTTCCTTTCTCCCACCCTGAAGTAGGATGTGGGAACGTCCCACTCCTCCTCAGAATGGGGGGAGATAGCCTGGAATGAACTATTCCAGTCTATATACTACCTATGACCTGCTGCATACTGCTGCCACCTGCTGGTGTACATTGAGAATTACAGCAAATATATAAAATACAGGCATAGAAATATATCTAAAGGCAAATGCACAGTTATGTTACACTAGATGACAATTCATTCACACTTAACATTATGAAGCAGAGTGAAAGAAGTTTAGTGACATACTTCAGGATGTTGCATACCCCGTTACTTTAAGTGAAGCCGTCCTCAGCGTATGTTAGGCGGTGAGGAATCAGCTCTGGGTACCCAATAAAATACAAAGTGCTGCATGAATATACATATAAGACATTACATAGACAAAACATGAAACGGTTTCCTCAAGGTTTCTGCCCGCTAGAGTAAGGTGTCCAACACACAGTTTCCTTCTCTTGGTATAACCAGGTAACCTAATACTGCACAAAGCAAACATTACTGACTGACTTTGTATATCATCCACCAATATCAAAGAAAGCATGGGGGTGTCTTTACTCCGTAATCCCACTATTGTGTAATGCAAAGCCCGCAAATAGAAGGGTGGCTTTATCCTGTATTCCCTTCCCTGCACCATAGCCTGAAGAGATTTGGCTGTAGCACGATCACTATGATGTCTATGAGGAAGCTAAGTATATGGCTCTAAGGCTTCGGGCGCCTTATCTTAGGCAAATGCTCAGAAGGGGAGGTATGTATCGTCTCCGTGTCTTCTGGCTAGTCACAGGAGGAGGGCAGTACGTTCCCATGGATCTCCTGGAAATGAGACACCTCCGGATGGGAACAATCCGGAACATTTGACAAGCGGGAAGGAGCAGCCTAGGGCTTCTAACGATTCCCAAAGCAGCAGGGGTACCTGTGAAATAAGTGGATCTGCCTGGACTTACCACTTGGTCCTACCCTGGGTACCTATGGGTATATATCACCGGGTGTTGGCCATTAGTATTCAATGTCCCTATGATGACAGTCCGTATGAAGGGGGGAGAGATTGACAAGAGCTGTGAAAAGGCACACTTTAAGTAAATTGCAACATTTTGGTTAAGTGCAATGGTTAAGTGCAATCATTTGGAATAGTGCATAAATTCACATTGTGGCATCGAGATGGATAATACACACAATGGGCAGGTTACTTGATCGTTACATAACAGTAAATTGGTTACTAGTGCAAGATTATTATAATAGGACAATCATAAAGAGCTCAGGTATCACGTTTGAGTCTTTTCTTTGGGTGCGAGCTTTTATGTTGCAATGGACATTTAATATAAAATAGTGCAAATTTTAGAAGTGCAAGGATAGGCTCAACAATAACTTGAGTCCTTATTCCTGGAAGGGCTTGAAGTTTGTAGAATCCTCTGAAAATTGATAAAAGTTCTTTGCAATCCACAGTGCAAAAGTTAATTGTAATCCAAAGGGTTAAAAGTTAATAGCAGCAACAGGCTATCAAGTAACCTGAGAAAGGGGATAAAACAGTTAACTTGGACATGAGGGGGTTAAGTTCTGATGGGGGGAGTCCTTACTGACATGACTATCTGGATGAGGACTAACACTGGCAACCTGAAAAACTGTTAAAACAGCACACAAATGCCAAACAGGTCCTCACCCGTCAAGTAGCAGTCCATGGAGTGGCTCCCAATCAATGTCATTAATTATTATTCTTTGATAGTGGGGACACCTTACAGGTAGGTGTCCAGCTCCTCATCGCTACTGGAGCTGCTGAAGTGCATGAGAGGGTGTTCCAGCCTCTGTTGGTAGCTGAGTGTGGTGTTAGTAGTGGTACGCCACTGCCCTCTACCCGTGGTTGTAGGGATTGGCTGTGCTGACAGCTTTGAGAATGCTGCAGTGACTTGCTGCAAACCGGAATCCACAGCCAGTACAGGAGCTGGCAGAACTTCTGGCTGCAGGAAGGCCTGGAGCAGTTTGTTGGGGCTGCTTCCAAGGGAGCATGTAGGGGGCATGAAGCATGGCTGGACCTTGGGGTTAAAGGTCAGGACACTATTATTGATCTGTCCTACCCTCAAGGTTGGTGGTGGCGACAGGTCTGGAATCAGTGGCGCAGGTTCAGGCTGTGACCTCTCTGAATTGTAGGCGGCCATCCGGGGCTTATTGTAATTAACGGGTCCTGCCCGCAGAGCCTGGATCCTCCTGCCAGAAAGTGGCTTGTCAAGGATAGTGACTCCGGCGGCAAAAAGTCCTTGCATGGACCGCATCGGGGTGAATTCAATTTGGTCGCCTGAGTACAAATTATGCCGGGCCTGGGGCAAGTAGTGCCTCTTGACGGACCTTCGGCCCACAAACAGTTCGGTGCCGGAGTGGCTATCCTGCACAAAACCCACCCCTCGTTCGACAGAGAACCACAATACGGTCCCAGTTCTTCTAGTGAGTTTGGGGTCTCCGGGCTGGGTGTTGTCAATCACTTGCTTGACCCACTCTTCAACAGCCGACTTATACTCCCATGCCGTCTGGGCGAACGCTGTAATTTCGTGGGGCATCTCAGGGTTAAGGCTGTGGAGCTTCTCATAGCTGGGCGGCGGAGTGGAATCACCAGCCGCCTCTGCCGCACCAGTAGGTGGTTGTGGCGTTGCAGGCCTCAGGCTGATGGAGGGTGCTGGGGTTTCTGGACGTGGCGGAGGGACGGACACGGACCGGGCCGGGGCCTCAGGGAGCGCGGCAGCTCCTACCTGAAGTTGCGGCCGGGCGACCGGTTCCGGTGCCTCCTGCTGGACTTCACGGGATTCAGGCACCATCTGGTGTTCTGGCTTCTCCCTGGTGAAGCAGCTTTTACAGTGATTCAGATTAGTTCCCAGAAGGGTCAGTTTTCTATGACAATCAATCTTTCTTACTTGTTTCTCCAGGCTAGAGGGATGGACTATCTCTGCTGTAGTGATGGACGAATATCGGGACGGTTCACGAACGCAATTGCGTGAACGCGATCAAATGTTCATGAACCGCAAGTTTTCGGCGGGCCCCATTCACTTTAATGGCAGGTGAACCTAAAAATCCTTCAACTCATTTTTGCAGCCACCAAATACTTAGTAGAAGTGCACAAATAGTCTCCACAACATAGACAGTGACATACTAGAGGGGGATAAATGACAAAAATTCCAACAAAAAATATGTGTCTTAATCAGGGGACATTTTTATTTGTCTTAAAGGGAAATTCTCTTAAATGTGCCCTGTTGGAGCCTAGAAAAAATTTTTTAGGCCACGGGAGTACAGGCCTTAAAAATTAGGCATTTACCTGACAAACGAAATTATGATTATTTGGCTCGAGGTACATTATGTGGTCAATTGATAAAAATTTTACTGTAGTCCACTGGAGTACAGGCACCAAACATTAGGCATTCACTGGATATAAAAGATCAAGTGATTATGTGGCCGAAGGTATATTAAACGGTCAATGGATATCAATTTTACTGCAGGCCAGTACAAATACAAGTCAAATACATATGTTTAAAAGAACTAAAAATATAAAATTGGATTAAAAACCTGTCTATCGAAATCCCCCTTCTCGAAAAAAATAACTAATGATAATAGTTGAAATTCGATAACACGTGGTCGTCACTGGTGTTGAATTACCCTGAGGCCGCAACAATTATTCATTCACCGTACAGAAAAGAACAAGTAAGTATGTGGCTGGAGGTAGATTACACGGTCATTGGATATCAATTTTACAGCAGGCCAGTGTACTAAAGGCCCCAAAAATTATGCATGCAGCAGAAAGAAAACAACAAGTAAGTATGTGGCTGGAGGTAGATTACACGGTCATTGGATATCAATTTTATAGCAGGCCAGTGGACTAGAGGCCCCAAAAATTATGCATTCAGCGTACAGAAAAGAACAAGTAAGTATGTGGCTGGAGGTAGATTACACGGTCATTGGATATCAATTGTACAGCAGTCCAGTGGACTACAGGCCCAAAAAATTATGTGATTATGTGGCTGGAGGTCTATTTGATGGTCAATGGATATCAATTTTACTGAAGGCCAGTAAAAAGGTCAAACACATGTGTTTCAAGGAACTAAAAATATTAAATTGGATTAAATACATGGCTAACGAAATCCCCCCTCTTGAAAAAAACCCTATTGATAATAGTTGAAACACATGGTCATCACAGGTGTTGAATTCCTCAGAGGCCCAAAACATTAGGCACTCAACGGACAGAAAAGGCCTTTTATGCCGCTGTATTTACTTAAGACAGAGAACATTATTTGTTCTGGGTGGTGGCGGATATTTGTGGACTGTCATTAGGAAATTCAATTAAACGTGTGTCGCAGGGCGCCAGCGATGCGCTCGCTCTACGCAGCGCCGACGGCACCCCACCTCTGTGCGGGAGTGAGGACGCGTGCAGCGTCCTTGTCTCCTAGGTGATAAGGGGCGGGACGGACCCAGCCGCGCACGTCTCCTCAGCGTGGCAAGCGTCCTCGGTTCCCCCAGCAACCAGGATAAGCCTGAGCACCGAGCTGGCCACTCGGTGCTAAGCCCTATGCAGCAGGATGAGTCATGTGACGCTGGCCACGTCACATGACCCCTGCTAGTCAGTATTTAAACAGGCAGCCTGCTGGCCACAGGTTGCCTGTTATTTAGGTTCCATATGCGACTTTGTCTTACCTGGCGTACTTGCCTCCTGCTGAATTCCTGACGATCCTATGCCTGCTTCTTGTGTACTTTGCTGCTCTTCTGGTATTCTGACCCCAGCTTCCTCCTGCTGACTCCTTTGGTACTTCACGACTCTCCTGGTATTTATGACCCAGGCTTCTCCTGACTATTCTCTGCTTGCTCCATTTGTACTTCGTAGCTCTCCTGGTATTGACTCGGTCCATTCACGTTCTGTTGTTTGTCTGGTCTGTCCTCCCTGCACTTATTCCAAGCTAGAGATTTCCGCCCAGTTGTCCCCTGTCATTAGGACTTGCGAGGCAAGTAGGCAGGGCCAGGAGTGAGGGTGGAGCGCAGTGGTCACTTCCCTCCCCCCTGTGTGTGTGTGTACGCGACCATTACAGAATAACAGGCCATACCAAACCACTGTATCATGAATAGGGTTGAGCGAACCCGGACTTTAGGATTTTTGGACCCTGGACCCGAACCTGAACATTTCAGTAAAATTTCGGGTTCGGTGTTCAAGCATTTAACTGTGTGCCCTTAGAAGCCATCATAGCCATGCCTACTAATGGCATGGCTGTGATTGGCCAGTGCAGCATGTGACCCAGCCTCTATATAAGCGCTGCACGTCACTCTGCTGTGCTTAGTGTAGGGATAGGATGCTGATGCTGTGAGGGAGAGAATAGGCCAGAATCTTTAATCAGAACTCCAATTGAACTCAGCGATCTACATAGATTTTGTTGTGTGGGTGCAGTGCACAATCTTTTTACCCTGCACTGAGCCCAGTGACAGAGAAAAATAACTTTTATTCGTCTGTTAGTTAGGTGGGCGGCGGACATTTTATGCAAGCTCAGTGCACCAGCACTGCATATGTGCTTTTGTGACATTCAAATCCAAGCTTGAAATACTACAATAATAATCTGGTTTTAAAAAAACACCATTTTGGCAATACCCTACATCTGGTGCCTTTGCAGCAATAGACAGTGTGCAATTTAAGCTAGAAATACAGCTATAATTTCAAAAACACACTTTTGGGCAAAATACACAATTTTACAGCCCTTGCTGCATCTGTACATGTGAAATTCAAGCGTTATATACTGCTGTCATATTCTGTTAGTAAAAAAAAAACACCCTTTTTGTGCAAAATACACAATTTTACAGCCCTTGCTGCATTTGTGATTGTAAAAAACAAGTCTGAAATACTTCAATAATTTTCTGGCTTTAAAAAAACCACCCATTTTTGGCAATAACCTTCATCTTGGGCCTCTGCCGCATTAGTCAGTGTGCAATTTAAGCTACAAATACAGCTATAATGTTCTGTGTTTTAAAAAAAAATCCTTTTTGGGCAAAATAGACAATTTTACAATTTTGCATATGCACGTGTGAAATTCAAGCGTTATATACAGCTGTGTCAAATTATCTTCTATATAAAATTAATCTTCATATAAAAGAGAGGATCCTAGAAAAATAAAATATTAAATGATCGGATCCACTAGGCTGACATATCACCTCTAAGTTCTTTGATAAGGAATCTTAATTCGTTTTGTGCAATCAGTGAAACAAGGGACAGATATTTATGTAAAATATATGTAATCATTTATTTATAAATGAGTAAAATCCAATATAAAACAGACATAAGATGAATGGATAGACAATTTGACACCCTACCAACAAACCAAGGTTTTCCTCTACTCAGATAATGTCTAATCTCCCATTAGCAATATGTATCTTTTCTAAGAGGATAACTAGCATTAGGGAGGTGTTTAACACTATATGTTCCCACAGTATGGGAACTCTTGACTAGAGATGTCCCGAATAGTTCGCCGGCGAATACTTCCCGGCGAACATAGCTTGTTCGCGTTCGCCGCGGCGGGCGAACATATGCGATGTTCGGTCCGCCCCCTATACATCATCATCATTGAGTAAACTTTGACCCTGTACCTCACAGTCAGCAGACACATTCCAGCCAATCAGCAGCAGACCCTCCCTCCCAGACCCTCCCACCTCCTGGACAGCATCCATTTTAGATTCATTCGGAAGCTGCATTCTTAGTGAGAGGAGGGAGAGTGCTGCTGCTGTTGATCTAATAGGGAAAGCGTTAGCTAGGGCAGTGTTCTGTGTCCACAGACTCAACTGCTGTAAGGACAGCGTCCTGACAGCACCCCAAAAAGCCCTTTTCAGGGCTGGTACATCAGTCTGCTTTTTTTATATATTTTTTATATTTATATATATTGCAGTTGCCTGCCCGTGTTGTCTGAGAGGCTGCAGGCTCAGTCACAGACAGTACTGTGTGCACACCATTCATACAGGGTGTGACAGAAAATACCTTGCAGATAAAAAAAATTCAATGTATTATTTCTCTGTGATATAATAGCAGTTGCAAGCCCGTGAGTGACTGTCTGGCCTACAGACAGTACTGTGTGCACACCATTCATACAGGGTATCACTCACACATACCTTTTAGATAAAATTTTTTTTTTTATAATTTTGTATGATATAATCCCAGTAGCAAGCCAGTGTGTGTCTGGCCCACACACACTGTACTGTGCCACTGGCTAGCCCACCACTCATACCTTTACAGGGTGTCACTCACTCACAAATACCTTGCAGATAAAAAAAAATTCTATTTAATAATTTTCTGTGATATAATCCCAGTTGCAAGCCAGTGTGTGTCTGGCCCACACAGACTGTACTGTGCCCACTGCCCACCACTTATATAGGGTGGCACAGTACCTTGCACGCATAGTACCACTTATCTAAAAAAAAAATGACAGGCAGAGGCAGGCCACCCCCCAGGGGCCGTCGTGGTCGTGGTGCTGGGATTTCCACTGGCCCTGGAATAAAGCCCAGTGTTCAGAGACCACGTACCCTGAACCCAAAAAATTCGGAGAAAATAGTTGACTGGCTTACACAGGACACCCAATCTTCAACAGCTTCCGCTAAGAACCTTGACGCACCATCCTCCTCCAGCTCAGCTTTGGTCACCTGCTCTCAAGTTACCACTCTCCCGGCCGCCGCCACCATCACTACCACCACAGCCGCTTCAATGGATCCCTCAGAGGAGTTATTTACACATCAGTTGGATGAAATTAGTGATGCGCAACCATTATTGCCAGAGGATGTAGATAACAGGGATATGTCTCAGTCAGGCAGCATTACACACATGGACGTACGGTGTGATGATGATGAGGTTGTACCCGCTGCTGCTTCCTTTGCTGAGGTGTCAGATACAAGTAAAGTGGTTGATGATGACTATGTGTCCGTGGATGCCACGTGGGTGCCTGCTCGAAGAGAAGAAGAAGGGGAAAATTCAGAAGGGGAGACAGAGAGAAGGAGGAGACGAGTTGGAAGCAGGGGGAGGTAGTCGCAAGGAGCTAGTGGCACAGTCAGACAGCATGTATCGGCACCCGGGGTCAGCCAGACAGCACGCATATCAACGCATGCTGTTACCACCACCAGAATGCCGTCATTGCAAAGCTCAGCAGTGTGGCATTTTTTTTTGTGTGTCTGCCTCTGATAACAGCAATGCCATTTGCAACCTGTGCCAAAAGAAACTGAGTCGTGGGTAGTCCACCACCCACCTCGGTACAACTGCTTTGCAAAGGCACATCACAAACGCCTATGGGATCAACACATGACCACAAGCAGCACACAAACTCAAAGCCACCATCCTCCTCCTGGTCCAGCATCTTCAGCCACGTCAACCACTGCTGTCCTCCTTGCCCCCTCTCAACCACCCGCCACTCCGCCTCTCACCTTCAGCAGTTCCATCTCATCTGCCCACAGTAAGGTGTCTGTCAAAGAAATGTTTGAGCGTAAGAAGCCAATGTCAGAGTCACCCCCTTGCCCGGCGTCTGACAGCTGGCTTGACGGAACTCTTAGCCCGCCAGCTTTTACCATACCAGCTGGTGGAGTCTGAGGCCTTCCAAAAATTTGTCGCTATTGGGACACCACATGAAAGGTACCCGGACAATTTAAAAAAAAAAAAAAGGCAATCCCAAACCTCTACTCAGTGATTGAAAAGGAAGTCATGGCATCTCTGGCATACAGTGTTGGGGCAAGGGTCCATCTGACCACTGATACCTGGTCTGCAAAGCACGATCAGGGCAGGTATATCACCTACACTGCGCATTGGGTCAACCTGCTGACGGCTGCCAAGCATGGAATGCGTGGCTCTGCAGCGGAGTTGGTGACACCGCCACGACTTGCAGGCAGGCCTACTGCCACCTCCTCTACTCCTCCTACTCCATCCTCTTCGATAACCTCCTCGGCTGAGTCCTCTTCTGCTGAGGCGTCTGGCTGCACATCAACTGAATCCCCCCAGCTCCCCAGGGGCTATTCCACATCCCTGATATGACAGTGTTATGCTGTCTTGAAGTTGACTTGCCTGAAAGCAGAGAGCCACACCGGACCAGCACTCCTGTCCGCCCTGAACGCACAGGTGAATCAGTGGCTGACCCCGCACCAACTGGAGATCGGCAAAGTGTTGTTTGACAATGGAAGCAATTTGTTGGCGGCATTGAATTTGGGCAAGTTGTCACATGTGCCGTGCATGGCACATGTGTTGAATCTCATCGTACAACGCTTTGTGTCTAAGTACCCAGGCTTACAGGACGTCCTCAAGCAGGCCAGGAAGGTGTGTGGCCATTTCAGGCGTTCCTACACGGCCATGGCGCACTTTTCAGACATTCAGCGCCGAAACATGCCAGTGAGGCGCTTGATTTGCGACAGCCCGACACGTTGGAATTCAACACTCCTAATGTTCGACCGCCTGCTCCAACAAGAAAAAGCCGTCAACGAGTATTTGTATGACCGGGGTGCTAGGACAGCCTCTGCGGAGCTGGGAATTTTTTTGCCACGTTACTGGACGCTCATGCGCAATGCCTGTAGGCTCATGCGTCCTTTTGAGGAGGTGACAAACCTAGTCAGTCGCACCGAAGGCACCATCAGCGACCTCATCCCATTTGTTTTCTTTCTGGAGCGTGCCCTGCAAAGAGTGCTAGATCAGGCTGTAGATGAGCGTGAAGAGGAAGAGGAAGAGTTGTGGTCACCATCACCACCAGAAACAGCCTTGCTATCATCCCTTGCCCGACCTGCGGCAACGCTGCAAGAGGAGTATGAGGAAGAGGAGTCAGAGGAGGAACGTGGCTTTGAGTAGGAGGAAGACCAACCACAGCAGGCATCCCAGGGTACTCGTTCTTGTCACCTATCTGGGACACGTGGTGTTGTACGTGGCTGGGGGGAAGAATAGACTGTCAATGACATCAGTGAGGACGAGGAACGGGAAATGAGTAGCTCGGCATCCAACCTTGTGCAAATGGGGTCTTTCATGCTGTCATGTCTGTTGAGGGACCCTCGTATAAAAAGGATGAAGGAGAAAGACCTGTACTGGGTGGCCACGCTACTAGACCCCCGGTATAAGCAGAAAGTGGCGGAAATGTTACCAAATTACCGAAAGTCAGAAAGGATGCAGCAGTTCAAAACCAAACAAAAAAATATGCTTTACACAGCTTATAAGGGGAATGTCACAGCACAACGGGAATCTAACTGGGGAAGAGGTGAAAGTAATCCTCCTCCTACCACAACCACGGCGGCAAGGACAGGACGATTTACAGATGTGTTGTTGATGGAGGACATGCAGAGCTTTTTCAGTCCTACACATCGCCACAGCCCTTCGGGATCCAGCCTTAGAGAACGACTCGACCGACAGGTAGCAGACTACCTCGCTTTAACTGCAGATAGACACTCTGAGGAGCGATGAACCCCTTGATTACTGGGTGTGCCTGAGCTATCCCAGTTTGCGACAAGTGTCCTGTCAGAAAGGACCTTCAGTGCAGCAGGAGGCATTGTCACTGACAAAAGAAGTCGCCTCGGTCAAAAAAGTGTTGATTACCTCACCTTCATTAAGATGAATGAGGCATGGATCCCGAAGGGACTGACAGTGGGGGATACGTTTGACTAACAAAAGGCCTGATGACATGCCTTGGCCTCAAAATGGTCCCCACGCTGCTGTATTTAATGTCTGCATACTGGAGGACTTTCATGAATTCTCCGCCACCAACTAGGGTTCAAGCCGCAATGTTTTAGTCACCTTTCTGCCTTGAAAACAGCGGCTGCAACAATACCATTGTTTTTCAGGCATGTGTACATGCCTAATTTTTCTGGCCTCTGGTGCTGCACTGTGGCTGCAAAAAAAAAAAAAAAAAAAAGTCACATACAAGTGTCAATTCCCCTTCGTGATCGTTACCTTGTTGTGGTGAAGGGGCTTGCGTATCACAATGAAGCGATCATCACCTCTATGAGTGTGTTGGCAATGTTGCCACACCCCAGATGATAAGGTCGTTGCTTCATTATGATCAGACCAAAAGCGATCGGCTGGATAATTTTTCATAGAAAAACATGTTTTTTTTTTGTTTTTTTTAAGTTGTATGGGTTTTTAATACATAAAATAAAAAAAATCATAATAAAGTCTCTTAATATTAGAAATAATGCAGACAATTTAAAAAATCCCCATCAATTCCAATACAAAGCAAGTACAAAGCTCAGAACTAAATTATTGCAGGATGTCGTAATGGTTCGTTAATTCAACCATGGTTAATCAATTCTACACACGTCCCCGGATAGGGGACGTAACAGGGATTAAACTGATTAGTACTAGTTAAGACACCACTCATATAGGGTGTCACAGCACATTGCTCCGTGCACGCGCAGTGCCCCAACTTGGGAGTAAGAGGACCGACCAAGCTGCTTTTTCCATCTCCCGGTTCCTAAAATCAATTAATTTTGTTGTATCAGAGTTTGGTCTGTCACTGTGAAGGCAGTCGAAGGTACCCGGCCTAAAAAATTTTTCACAAAAGGCAATCCCTGATATGGGACGTAACAGGGATTAAACTGGTGAGAATAGTACTACAGAAAATACCACTCATATTGGGTGTGAGAGTAAATTGCACGGCGCAGACGCAGTGACCGTGGCGTGGATTCAAAGAAAGGGGAGGGAGCCAGCGTTTTTTTTTAACCATCTCCCCGTTCGAAAAATCAATTTAATAAATGGACCCCAGATTGGGGACGTAACAGGGATTAAACTGATAAGAGAGAATGTCACGGCTGTATGTGAGCAACAAGAGCATACACAGTTAATAGAGCTACTGACCGGACCCAAACTAGGGAGGATAAAGGGTGACCCCTGTCAGACCCTCAAAGCTCTCCCTATGCTGCTAAAGCACATGCCCGGATCCAAATGGTGGAACGGGGCATGCCCGCGTACCTAAGACTGATGACCACTAACCCCTACAATAGTGGAAGGGGCATGGCCACCGGTGCCCTGCTCAGTATATGGAGGGAACCGTGGCCACCTCAGATCCAGTCAGAAAATAAACAGGTACACAACAATGTCTGCACACTTAGCTGAAGGAGCTGCAGCCGCAGAGAAGACGGATCCAAAGACAGCTGGCAATATCCGGAGTGCTTGCTGCAGCAGAACACAGGTCCAGTGAAATGATAGCTAACAAGTGAAGATGCTCAAGCAAGAGCTACAACTCAAATGAGAAATATAATCCACACCCAAGAAAGGAGGAGGTGTGATTTAAAGGCAGGGAAATCAAACGCAGGAGGAACAGCTGGGAGGACTCCTCCAAGCTCTAGTAGTGACATCATCACAGGGGTGGAGAAACAGAGCTGTGAGAACGTCCCAAAGCTCTGGTAGTGACAGTACCCCCCCCCCCTCTACCGGTGGACTCCGGACACCCAGGACCCACCTTCTCAGGATGAGCCCTATGAAATGCCCTGATGAGGCGAGTGGCTTTAATGTCCGACACCGGAACCCACATCCTCTCCTCAGGACCATAACCCTTCCAATGAACGAGGTACTGAAGAGAACCGCGGACAATGCGAGAGTCCACAATTCTGGAAACCTCAAACTCCAGATTGCCATCAACCAAAATCGGAGGAGGAGGCAAAGAGGAGGGTACCGTGGGCTGGACATATGGTTTTAAGAGAGATCTGTGAAATACATTATGTATCTTCCAAACCCGTGGAAGATCAAGACGGAAGGCAACAGGATTGATGACTGACAAGATTTTATAAGGCCCAATAAACTTGGGACCCAATTTCCAGGAGGGAACCTTCAGTTTAATACTTCTTGTAGACAACCACACCAGATCACCCACATTCAGGTCCGGACCAGGCACACGTCTCTTATCAGCCACACGCTTATACTTCTCACTCATCTTTCTAAGATTATTCTGAATCTTTTGCCAAATGGTAGACAAAGACGAGGAAAATCTCTCCTCCTCAGCTAAACCAGAAAGAGCCCCTCCCGAGAATGTCCCAAACTGCGGATGGAACCCATATGCACCAAAGAATGGTGACTTATCAGAAGATTCCTGACGACGGTTGTTCAGAGCAAACTCAGCAAGAGGGAGAAATGAACACCAATCCTCCTGGTTCTCTGCCACAAAACAGCGCAAATATGTCTCCAGATTCTGATTGAGGCGCTCAGTCTGACCATTCGACTGCGGGTGAAAAGCAGAAGAGAAGGACAGCCGAACCCCCAGGCGAGAACAGAAAGCCTTCCAGAACCTGGACACAAACTGCGTGCCTCTATCGGAAACAATATCAGAGGGAATGCCATGCAATTTAACAATATGGTCGACAAAAGCTTGCACCAACGTTTTAGCAATGGGTAAACCAGGGAAAGGTACGAAATGAGCCATTTTGCTAAAACGGTCCACCACCACCAGGATCACTGACTTCCCTGAGGAACGAGGAAGATCCGTGATAAAGTCCATGGACAGGTGTGTCCAAGGACGGGAAGGTATGGGTAACGGGAGAAGGGAACCTGAAGGCCGTGAACGAGGGACCTTAGCGCGAGCGCACGTCTCACAAGCAGCCACAAAACCCTCCACCGACTTACGAAGAGCCGGCCACCAAAATCTGAGCAATGAGATCTACCGTGGCTCTACTCCCGGGGTGACCAGCAAGAACAGTATCATGATGCTCCTTGAAGAGTTTGTGACGTAGCTCAGGAGGCACAAACAACTTCCCAGAAGGACAACGGGCAGGTGCCTCAGTCTGGGCAGCCTGGACCTCGGCCTCCAAATCGGAATATAGGGCAGAAACAACTACCCCCTCCGCCAAAATGGGACCCGGGTCCTCGGAGTTTCCTCCTCCCGGAAAACAGCGAGAGAGAGCATCAGCCTTCACATTTTTGATCCCAGGGCGGAATGTAACGACAAAATTGAATCTGGAGAAGAACAGAGACCATCTGGCCTGTCTCGGATTCATACGCCTGGCCGACTCCAAGTATGCCAGATTCTTATGGTCGGTAAAAACGGTGATAAGGTGCCTGGCCCCCTCCAACCAATGGCGCCATTCCTCGAAAGCCAACTTGATGGCCAACAACTCCCTATCTCCCACATCATAGTTTCTCTCTGCCGGGGAGAGTTTTTTAGAGAAAAAGGCACAGGGTCGCCATTTGGCAGGAGAAGGGCCCTGGGACAAAACCGCACCCACACCCACCTCAGACGCATCCACCTCAACAATAAAAGGTAAGGAAACATCGGGATGCACCAAGATGGGAGCAGACGCAAAACTCTTTAATCTTAGAAAAGGCTGCAAGCGCCTCCTCCGACCAAGAGGAAAAATCCACCCCCTTTTTTGTCATGTCAGTAAGGGGTTTGACAACAGAGGAATAATTCAAAATGAACTTTCTGTAATAGTTTGCAAAACCCAGAAAGCGCATCAATGCCTTCTGATTCTCAGGAAGCTCCCACTCAAGTACAGCACGGACCTTCTCCGGATCCATGCGAAAACCAGAAGCAGAGAGGAGAAAACCCAGAAATTGAATCTCCGATACCATAAAAAGACATTTCTCCAGCTTGGCGTACAATTTATTTTCCCGCAGAATCTGCAGAACCTGAAAAAGATGATCCTGATGGGTCTGAACATCAGGGGAAAAAAATCAAAATATCATCAAGATACACCAATACAAATTTTCCCATTAAATGGTAGAAAATACTATTAACAAAATGCTGAAAGACAGCCGGAGCATTCATCAGGCCGAAAGGCATAACGAGATTCTCGAAATGCCCGTTAGGGGTATTAAAGGCCGTTTTCCATTCATCCCCCTCTCTGACCCTGACCAGGTTGTACGCGTCTCTCAAATCCAATTTGGAAAAAACCTTGGCCCCAACAATTTGGTTGAAGAGGTCCGGGATCAGAGGAAGGGGATAGGGATCGCGAATCGTGATACGGTTCAGCTCCCTAAAATCTAGGCAAGGTCTCAGAGAGCCATCTTTTTTTTTAACAAAAAAAAAACCTGCGGCAACAGGTGATTTTGAGGGACGAATATGCCCCTTATCGAGACTCTCGGAGATATAGGTTCGCATTGCGATTCTTTCCGGTTGTGAGAGATTGTAGAGGCGTGCTTTTGGCAGCTTGGCGCCGGGAATGAGGTTAATGGGACAGTCAAACTCCCGGTGAGGAGGTAGCTCCTGAACACCGCTCTCGGAAAACACGTCCGAGAAATCAGAGAGAAATGATGGCAGTTTTAGTAGACACCTCTGCCAAAGTCGCTGTGAGACAATTCTCTCTACAAAAGTCACTCCACTCATTTATTTGCCTTCCTTGCCAATCAATAGTGGGGTTATGTCTAGTGAGCCAGGGTAACCCCAAAACTAGAGGAGAAGGCAATCCGTTAAGGACAAAACAAGATATATCCTCCACATGAGTGTCACCTACAGCTAGCCGGATATTGTGAACAATGCCTTTCAGAGATCTCTGTGAGAGCGGAGCAGAGTCAATAGCAAAAACAGGTATATCCTTTTCTAATGTGCAAACCTGAAAACCATGCATGGCTACAAATTGAGTGTCAATAAGATTGACGGCCGCTCCACTATCGACAAAAATCTCACAAGAAATGACTTTGCTCTCTAGCGCCACCCTGGCAGACAGGAGAAAATGGGAACTGCAGGTCAGAGGAAAAGCATTAATTCCTACATCAACTTTGCCCAAAGTAGCAGATGAAGCAGAATTTGATGATTTACCTTTTGAGGTATTTCTCTTATTATCGCTCTTAGTACAGTTCAAGAATCTCCTAGACGGACAAACATTTGCCAAATGAGCTATGCCCCCACAACATAAACACACCATACTCTGAGGACTAAATCCTCTTTTATCAGGGGCAAGTCGACCTAGCTGCATGGGCTCCTCCTCAGAGGGGAGCGAGACAGGATGAGGCCCCTGCACACTGAATGAGTCCGCACCACTGCCCCTAGACTGACAATGGCTGGACAGAGAGGTCTCGTTTCTTTCTCTTAGACGCCTGTCAAGGCGTACCGCCAATGACATGGCAGACTCTAAGGACGTTGGTCTCTCATGGAAAGCAAATGCATCTTTCAATCTCTCTGAGAGACCATGACAGAACTGACTCCGGAGTGCAGCATCATTCCAACCTGAATCAGCTGCCCATCTCCGAAATTCAGAACAATAAAGCTCCGCAGACAGTTTATTCTGGCATAAAACACGTAAGTTAGATTCGGCCAGAGCAACACGATCCGGGTCATCATATATCTGCCCCAGGGCCACAAAAAATCTTTCCACGGATCGAAGGGAGGGATCCCCTGATGGCAGCGAAAAAGCCCAAGTCTGAGCATTACCCCTGAGCAGGGAGATGACAATCCTCACCCTCTGCTCCTCCTTACCAGAGGAGTGGGGACACAAGAAAAAATGGAGTTTGCATGCCTCTCTGAAGCGAACAAAATTCTCACTGCCCCCGGAGAACGTTTCCGGAAGTGAGACCTTTGGCTCGCAACAGACTCCATGGGCCGGAGCAGAGCCCAATGCTTGAAGCTGAGACATAGATTGACGGAGATCCGCTACTTCCAAAGAAAGACCCTGCATGCGGTCAACCAGGCCAGAAAGCGGATCCATGTCAAAAAGGACGGTTTTGGTGGATTATAATGTCACGGCTGTATGTGAGCAACAAGAGCATACACAGTTAATAGAGCTACTGACCGGACCCAAACTAGGGAGGATAAAGGGTGACCCCTGTCAGACCCTCAAAGCTCTCCCTATGCTGCTAAAGCACTGTCACGAGGGTATCGAGAACCACGCCTGACTCCGTTATACCCGGGGTCAGGAAGTCGCAGCTGTTGGCTGCACGCTCTATTTAAGATAGGGCTGTTTTCCTTATGGTAGCTTTCTGGGTTTGCTTTGCAAACCCTTTTGGCTCACTCAGGGATCCGTAGCTCCTTCTCCTCAGCTGTTCCTTGTCCAGCTGCAAGGTGAGTTAGGGGTCACCACCTTTCCCTCTCCCTTGGGCAGGGCTTTCCCTGTTTTCCTCCCTGTGCGTGACGTTGGTCATTACATTATCTCTGGCCCTTATTTTGTGTAGGTAAAAAAATATATATATAAAAAAAAAAAAAAAAAATTCATTTTTTTTTTTTTTTTACCTACTTAGAATCCAGTATGGATCAAATTGCTGCTCTGTCCAAACAATTTCATGGCCTGTCTTTGGAGGTGGTAGGATTGAAGGAGTCGGTCCTCCAGCAACAGCAGCAATTACAAGTGACCGCAAGCCCAGCGGTTGCTACTGGTAACCAGGTTGTTGCGGAACCCAAGGTCCCTCTCCCTGACAGATTTTCTGGGGGAAGGGACAAGTTTTTGACATTCCGTGAGGCCTGTAAGTTATATTTTAAACTGCGCCCTTACTCCTCTGGTAATGAAGATCAGCGGGTGGGGGTTGTTATTTCCCTGCTGCAGGGGGATCCGCAGTCCTGGGCGTTCTCTTTACCTACTGATTCCCAGGCTCTTCGGTCAGTGGATGAGTTCTTCGGGGCCTTGGGGCTCATATATGACGACCCTGACCGAGTCGCACTGGCTGAATCAAGATTACGGAGACTCTTACAAGGAGAGCGGCCGGTAGAGGAGTATTGCTCTGAATTCCGTAGGTGGGCTACGGATACCCAATGGAACGACCCGGCTCTCAGGAGTCAGTTCTGCTCTGGGTTATCCGAAAGGGTTAAGGATGCGCTTGCATTATATGAGACCCCCTTTTCCCTTGATGCGGTTATGTCCCTTTCTATCCGTATAGAGAGACGCCTTAGGGACAGGTTGAAAAAACCGGAGCAATTGGTAACCCCTCCCAAGCAGCAGTTAGTCTGTACGGACTTAGACGAGCCTATGCAGCTAGGAGGAACTACTCGTCAGGTCCGTCCTCCTGAGGCTCGCCGTAGGCGTGGGGTTTGTTTTTTTTGTGGGGAGAGGGGTCATTTCATTAATGTCTGTCCTTCTTTCCTCAGAAACAAAAGACCGTCGGAAAAACTACTAACCCCAGGCTGTGTGGAGGATGTCAGCCGGGGGGTATACGTTTCTTCCATACGAACATCGCAATTTGTGTTGCCAGCGGTTATTATTTTTGGTGATAAGACGGAGACTATTTCTTTCTTTCTAGACAGTGGAGCAGGGGTAAATTTAATAGATGCCCATTTTGCCCGCACTTTGGGTTTGTCTCTCTGTACTTTACAGAGACCCATTCCCATATTCGCTATTGATTCTGCTCCCCTGTCTCAGAGAAACCTCACCCACATTGTTCATAATTTACACCTTCGGGTAGGGGACCACCATAACGAGATGCTTTCAGGTTATGTTCTAGAGGGGCTTCCCACTCCGGTAGTGCTGGGTCTTCCCTGGTTGGTAGCGCACAATCCAGTGGTGGATTGGCAGGCCAGGGAGATATCAGAGTGGAGTGAGCATTGCAGAGAAAATTGCTTAAATAGCAATTGCTTAGTCGCCTCCATAACTACCCTACCTACATTTATTTCGGATTTTGAGGATGTTTTTCTAAAAAGGGTTGTCAGAAGTTACCACCTCATCGTCCTTATGATTGCCCGGTTAACCTTATTCCCGGCGCAAAATTACCCAAGACCAGCTTATATAATTTTTCGGGTCCAGAGAGACAAGCCATGAAAGATTATATCTCCGAGAGCTTGGCTAAGGGACACATCAGACCCTCTTCTTCACCCGTGGCTGCAGGGTTTTTCTTCGTTAAAAAGAAAGATGGGGGCCTGCGTCCTTGCTTAGATTTTCGCGAATTAAATCAGATAACCATCCGAGACACATACCCTCTTCCTCTCATTCCTGACCTGTTTAATCAGATTGCGGGTGCTAGGTGGTTCTCCAAACTTGATCTTAGGGGGGCCTACAATCTGATTCGTATTAAGGAGGGGGATGAGTGGAAGACAGCGTTTAACACCCCTGAGGGGCATTATGAAAATCTAGTTATGCCTTTCGGTCTGACCAATGCTCCTGCCGTCTTTCAACATTTCGTTAATGACATTTTTAGTCATCTAATCGGCAGGTTTGTGGTAATATACCTAGATGATATTTTAATTTATTCGTCTGATCTGAAAACACATGAGGTGCATGTCAGACCAGTACTGCAGGTCCTACGGAAAAATGAATTATATGCTAAAATTGAAAAATGTGTCTTCGCCGTTCAGGAGCTACAATTCCTGGGTTATTTTTTTATCTGCTTCAGGTTTCCGTATGGATCCTAGGAAGGTCCAGGCAATTTTAGATTGGGATCTTCCCGAGAACCTCAAAGCACTACAACGGTTCTTGGGCTTTGCGAATTTCTATAGGAAATTCATTAAAAATTATTCACTTATTGTAAAACCGCTTACTTACATGACTAGGAAGGGGACTGATTTTTCTAAATGGTCTGACGCCGCTAAAGTTGCTTTTTCCTCTCTAAAAGAGAGGTTTACCTCGGCACCTGTACTAGTCCAACCTGATGTCTCTCAGGCTTTTATTGTTGAAGTTGATGCGTCAGAGGTGGGAGTGGGGGCGGTGCTGTCTCAGGGTCCGTCTCCTGGCAAATGGCGTCCTTGTGCTTTCTTTTCTAAAAAACTATCTGCAGCAGAAAAGAACTACGATATTGGCAATAGGGAACTATTAGCTATTAAACTTGCGTTTGAGGAGTGGCGTCACTTCTTAGAGGGGGCAGTCCACCCCGTCACTGTGATTACGGACCACAAAAATCTTCTGTACCTCGAATCAGCTAAGCGTCTCACCCCTAGACAGGCTAGGTGGTCGCTATTTTTTACCAGGTTTAACTTTGTCATTACTTATCGTCCTGGGGCAAAGAACACCAAGGCTGATGCACTATCTCGTTGTTTCCCTGGAGGGGGTAATGTGAGTGACCCGGTGCCCATTCTTCAAAGAGGAGTGGTTGTTTCTGCGGTACACTCTGTTTTGGAGGGGAAGGTGTTAGAGGCCCAGGGGGACGCCCCGGTCTCTTGTCCCTCAGAGAAATTGTTTGTACCGTTGAACATACGTTTCGAATTATTAAAGGAACATCATAATTCGGCACTTGCTGGGCACCCGGGTAGTAAAGCAACCTTGGAGCTATTGTCTCGTCGTTTTTGGTGGCCAAGGTTGCGTCAGGATGTATTGGATTTTGTGTCTTCTTGTTCTAACTGTGCGCGCGCAAAAGTTTCACATACACGTCTTGCAGGGTCTCTATTACCACTCGTCATTCCCAATAGACCGTGGACACATCTGTCAATGGATTTTATCACTGACTTACCTTTGTCTGCGGGTAAAACAGTTATTTTGGTAGTAGTGGACAGGTTTAGCAAAATGGTACACTTCATTGCGTTACCCGCACTACCTAATGCTAAGACTCTTGCTCAGGTATTCGTAAGTGAAATCGTGAAGCTTCACGGGGTCCCCTCCGATGTTGTTTCGGATCGGGGTACCCAGTTTATTTCTAAATTTTGGAAAGCTTTTTGTTCCCGTTTGGGGGTACACTTGTCCTTTTCCTCAGCTTTCCATCCTCAGTCGAATGGACAGACTGAGCGTACCAACCAAAACCTGGAGACATATCTAAGATGTTTTGTGTCTGAAAACCAAGAGTTGTGGTCATCATATTTACCGTTAGCTGAGTTTGCCATAAATAATCGTCGTCAGGAATCCACTGGCAAGTCACCATTTCTTGGTGCATATGGTTTTCATCCCCAATTCTGTACTTTCAAAGAGGGGGGGTCTTCTGGGGTTCCCGAAGAGGAACGGTTTTCGTCATCTCTTTCATCGGTATGGCAGAAGGTGCAAGCTAACTTGAAAAATATGGGAGGTAAATACAAATGCATGGCTGATAAGAGACGGTCGCCAGGTCCGGACCTAGGAGTGAATGACTATGTGTGGTTGTCTACTAGGAATATTAAATTGAAGGTTCCCTCTTGGAAACTGGGTCCTAGGTTTATTGGCCCTTACAAAATTGTAGCCATCATCAACCCCGTGGCTTTTCGCCTGGAGTTACCTCAGACTTTTAAAATTCATAATGTTTTTCATAAGTCGTTACTCAAAAAATATGTTCCACCTCTAGAACCATCACCGCTGCCACCCCCTCCTGTTGTCGTTGATGGTAATCTAGAATTTCAGATATCCAAAATTGTTAATTCTCGTCGGGTCCGCCGCTCTCTTCAATATCTGGTGCATTGGAGAGGTTACGGTCCCGAGGAAAGAATGTGGGTTCCTGCGTCTGAAGTAAACGCCGACAGGTTAGTTCGGGTTTTTCATGCCTCTCATCCTGAGAGACCTGGTCCTGAGTGTCCGGAGTCCCCTCGTAGAGAGGGGGGTACTG
This sequence comes from Bufo bufo, assembly GCF_905171765.1. Classification (NCBI taxonomy): domain Eukaryota; kingdom Metazoa; phylum Chordata; class Amphibia; order Anura; family Bufonidae; genus Bufo; species Bufo bufo. The sequence continues at coordinate 490,119,929 of NC_053390.1, read as the reverse complement.
TCACGAGGGTATCGAGAACCACGCCTGACTCAGTTATACCCGGGGTCAGGAAGTCGCAGCGGTTGGCTGTACGCTCTATTTAAGATAGGGCTGTTTTCCTTATGGTAGCTTTCTGGGTTTGCCTTGCAAACCCTTTTGGCTCACTCAGGGATCCGTAGCTCCTTCTCCTCAGCTGTTCCTTGTCCAGCTGCAAGGTGAGTTAGGGTTCACCACCTTTCCCTCTCCCTTGGGCAGGGCTTTCCCTGTTTTCCTCCCTGTGCGTGACGTCGGTCATTATAAGCACATGCCCGGATCCAAATGGTGGAACGGGGCATGCCCGCGTACCTAAGACTGATGACCACTGTAACCCCTACAATAGTGGAAGGGGCATGGCTTTGGTGCTCTGCTCAGTATATGGAGGGAACCGTGGCCGCCTCAGATCCAGTCAGAAAATAAACAGGTACACAACAATGTCTGCACACTTAGCTGAAGGAGCTGCAGCCGCAGAGAAGACGGATCCAAAGACAGCTGGCAATATCCGGAGTGCTTGCTGCAGCAGAACACCGGTCCAGTGAAATGAAAGCTAACAAGTGAAGATGCTCAAGCAAGAGCTACAACTCAAATGAGAAATATAATCCACACCCAAGAAAGGAGGAGGTGTGATTTAAAGGCAGGGAAATCAAACGCAGGAGGAACAGTTGGGAGGACTCCTCCAAGCTCTAGTAGTGACATCATCACAGGGGTGGAGAAAGAGCTGTGAGAACGTCCCAAAGCTCTGGTAGTGACAGAACTACAGAAAATAACACTCATATCGGGTGTGAGAGTAAATTGCACGGCAAGACGCAGTGACCGTGGATTCAAACAAAGGGGAAGGAGCCAGCGTTTTTTTAACCATCTCCCCATTCGAAAAATCTATTCAATTCACCTTTCGGGGACCCTTGGTGTTGTACATGGCTGGGTGGAGGAAGAAACCTTCAATGACATCAACGGGACATGGCTAGCTTGGTATCCAACCTTGTACAAATGCGGAGGTTGCCGTTAGGCAAATGGACTGTTTGCGGTTGTTTGCGGTGCATTAAAAGGGGAGTTTGGTCTGTCAATGTCTGTGAAGCGGGCGTAACCCTTACACTACCTGATCGATACAACATCATACCTGATCGTATACACACACTGGATGTTTTAAACCTCGTTGTTCAAAAAAAAATTAGGATTGTTAGGTGATTTATGCTTTTTATGGATTAAAACCCAACTCTGCGTCAACTATGTAATTTTCCTTGGGAGTTTTGCCATGGATCCCCCTCCGGCATGCCACAGTCCAGGTGTTAGTCCCCATGAAACAACTTTTCCATCACTACTGTGGCTAGAAAGAGTCCCTGTGGGTTTTAAAATTCGCCTGCCTATTGAAGTCTATGGCGGTTCGCCCGGTTGCAAATATTTGCGGAAATTCGCTGTTCTCGAACGGAAAATTTTATGTTCGCTACATCTCTACTCTTGACTATATGCTGAGAGGAATATCTTATTAATACCACAATCAGTAAGTACAAATATTAGTTACCGGGTCAAGGATGAACAGAGTTTTGGGTGTGATCAATTCTCAAAAACATTTTCCAGTAGACAAAAAATCATCCAAGGTTCTTTGTGATAAATCCTTTTTATGGGCAATTTTCTCTGTGCCAATGTTTCTTTGTAGCAAGATTTTCTTGTGTTGTAGTTGTATTTTAGTTTCCTTTTTTTAGTAAGGCTACTTTCACACCTGCGTTAGGTGCGGATCCGTCTTGTATCTGCACAGACGGATCCCCACCTATAATGCAAACGCTTGTGTCCGTTCATAACGGATCCGTTTGCATTACCATGACCAAAAGAAAAAAAAAAAATAATAATTATGTATTTATTTATTTGTTCATGATAATGCAAATGGATCCGTTTTGACTTACACTTAAAGTCAATGGGAGGCGGATGCGTTTTCAATTGCACCATATTGTGAAAACGGATCCGTCCCTATTGACTTACATTGTAAGTCAGGACAGATCCGTTTGGCTCCGCATCGCCTGCAAGCAGCGTTTTGGTGTCCGCCTCCAGAGCGGAATGGAGGCGGAACGGAGCCAAACTGATCCATTCTGAACGGATCCTTATCCATTCAGAATGCATTGGGGCTAAACTGATCCGTTTGGGGCCGCTTGTGAGAGCCTCTCACAGGCGGACCGGGAAACGGCAGTGTGAAAGTAGTTTAAGCTGTTGGTGGTTATGAGTACCTCCTAACCTCTTACATGCATACTTTATACCCCATGTTATCTAAGAACTCATCCCCTTCTAGATTAGGGATTTCCAATTAGACACGGTGGGTGTATTCGTATGCAGATAACAATGATGTCATTTTAACCCTTGAAACACTAGTGAAAATGACATACCGTATTTTCCGGCGTATAAGACCACCGGGCGTATAAGACGACCCCCAACTTTTCCATTTAAAATAAAGATTTTGGGCTATACTCGCCGTATAAGACTACCCCTGAATGCCCAGCCCTCCCTGTCTTCAAGACGACCTTCGCCAGTCCAGGGAACTGACTGGGATCAGTGGATGACACTGCTATGGGGGGGGGGGGGGAATCTATGGATGACACTATATAGCTTCTTATGCTATATGTGTCATCCACAGATCCACCCCATGACAGTGCCATCCGCAGATCCCCCTTCCCTAAACAGTGCCATCCACAGATTCCCCTCCCCTAAACAGTGCCATCCACAGCTCCCCCTCCCCTAAACAGTGCCATCCACAGATTCCCTTCCCCTAAACAGTGCCATCCACAGATTCCCTTCCCCTAAACAGTGCCATCCACAGATTCCCTTCCCCTAAACAGTGCCATCCACAGATTCCCTTCCCCTAAACAGTGCCATCCACAGATTCCCTTCCCCTAAACAGTGCCATCCACAGATTCCCTTCCCCTAAACAGTGCCATCCACAGATTCCCTTCCCCTAAACAGTGCCATCCACAGATCCCCCTCCCCTAAACAGTGCCATCCACAGATCCCCCTCCCCGACGCTCACAGGAGTACATTTATAAACTGTAATCGGTAACTTTAATCATCGCTCATCTGTTTACTAGGATGCCTTACTCTCAGCTCCGGTAACAGCAGGCAGTGCGGGCGGCGCTCTCACTCACCTAAAGGCTCTTCTACATCTCCTAAGACTATATATCCACTTAGTGAGATACACCTGGTATAAAATATACATTAACAATATTTGGTTATAATCAGGGTTGAGCGAACCCGAACTGTAAAGTTCGGGTTGGTACCGAACTTTAGGATTTTTGGACCCCGGACCCGAACATTTGCGTAAAAGTTTGGGTTCGGGTTTGGTGTTCGGCGCTTTCTTGGTGCTTTTTGAAAGGCTGCACAGCAGCCAATCAACAAGCGTCATACATGGCCAAAACAGCATGTGACCCAGGCTCTATATAAGCTTGAGTCACATAGCGCTGCACGTCACTCTGCTGTTACAAGTGTAGGGAGAGGATGCTGCTAGACTTATGATTTCAGGGAGAGAATCTAACTCAGCGATCTACAAAGAAATAGTTGTGTGGGTGCAGGGCACAATAGTTTTACCCTGCCCTGAGCTCATTGAACAATAAAAACAAACTTTTAGAATTCTGTTCGTTAGGTGGGCGGCGGCGGCCATTTTATGCAAGCTCAGTGCACCAGCACTGCATCTAAGCTTTTGAGACATTGCAAATCACCATTGTTTTGGCAAAATACAACATCTAGATTAGTCAGTGTGCAATTTAAGCCAGAAATACACACATAATTTTCTGGGGTTTGAAAAAACACACTTTTTTTTTTTAAAACTGTATTTTCCTATCATGCAAGTGTTAAATTCAAGTTTAATATATACAGCTTTCATATTCTGTTACCAAAAACAGCTTTTTTGGCAATCTACAACATTTTAAGCTAGAAATTCACCCATCATTTTCTAGGGTTTTAAAAACACACTTGACAAAAAACACTATTTTCAGGCCTTGCAGCATCAGCACGTGTGAATTTACAGGCTTATATACTGCTGTCAAACTCAGTTGTTAAAGAAACACTCGTTTGGGCACCAAAAATTTACTTGGAAGCCTTTGATGCAGATGTCATTGTGAGATACACCCTTAATACATTTGGGTTCCATTCAGAGATTTTAAATACCGCCATTTGGTGCACCAATATGGAATTCAGGCCTACACTGGTTCAGGCCCTGCGAGATTCACCCTCTACATACAGGGGTTTGATTCAGGGATTTGAAATACAGCCATTTGAAATGCAGCCATTTTGTGCAAAGAAATATTTAGTTCAGGCCTACACTGGTTCAGAACGTGTGAGATACCCCTTCTACATACAGGGGTTTGAATCATGCATTTGAAATAGTCATTTTGGGCAAATAAATATTTACTTCAGGCCTACAATGGTTCAGACCGTGTGAGATACCCCTTCTACATACAGGGGTTTGAATCAGGCATTTGAAATACAGCCATTTTGGACAAAAAAATATTTAGTTCAGGCCTACACTGGTTCAGGCCCTGTTAGATACTCCCACTACATACAGGGGTTTGATTGAGGGATTTGAAATACAGCCATTTAAAATACAGCCATTTTGGGCAAAGAAATTTTTAGTTCATTCCTACACTGGTTCAGACCGTGTGAGATACGCCCTCTACATACAGGGGTATGAATCAGGCATTTGAAATACAGCCTTTGATGCAGATGTCATTGTGAGATACACCCTAAATACATTTGGGTTCCATTCAGAGATTTTAATTACCGCCATTTGGTGCACCAATATTGAATTCAGGCCTACACTAATTCAGGCCCTGTGAGATACACCCTCTACATACAGGGGTTTGATTCAGGGATTTGAAATACAGCCATTTGAAATAGCCATTTTGTGCAAAGAAATATTTAGTTCAGGCCTACACCGGTTCAGGCCCTGTGAGTTACTTACTCTACATACAGGGGTTTGATTCAGGAATTTGAAATACAGCCATTTGAAATACAGCCATAAGAAATACAGTCATTTTGGGCAAAGCAATATTTAGTTCAGGCCTACACTAGTTCAGGCCCTGTGAGAAACTCCCTCTACATACAGGGGTTTGATTTAGGGATTTGAAATACAGCCATTTTGTGCAAATAAATATTTACTTTAGGCCTACACTGGTTCAAACCGTGTGAGATACCCCTTCTATATACAGAGGTTTGAATGAGGCTTTTGAAATACAGCCATTTGAAATAGCCATTTTGGGCAAAGATATATTTACTTCAGGCCTACACTGGTTCAGGCCCTGTGAGATACTACCTCTAGATACAGGGGTTTGATTTATGGATTTGAAATATAGCCATTTGAAATACAGCCATTTTGTGCAAATAAATATTTAGTTCAGGCCTACACTGGTTTAAAACTTGTGAGATACTTTCTCTACATACAGGGGTTTGAATCAGGCATTTGAAATACAGCCATTTTGTGCAAAGAAATATTTAGTTCAGGCCTACACCGGTTCAGGCCCTGTGAGAAACTCCCTCTACATACAGGGGTTTGATTTAGGGATTTGAAATACAGCCATTTGAAATACAGCCATTTGAAATACAGCCATTTGAAATACAGCCATTTTGTGCAAATAAATATTTACTTTAGGCCTACACTGGTTCAAACATTGTGAGATACCCCTTCTATATACAGAGGTTTGAATGAGGCTTTTGAAATACAGCCATTTGAAATACAGCCATTTTGGGAAAAGAAATATTTAGTTCAGGCCTACACTAGTTTAGGCCCTGTGAGATACTCGCTCTAATTACAGGGGTTTGATTCAGTTATTTGAAATACAGCCATTTGAAATACAGCCATTTTGGGCAAAGAAATATTAAGTTCAGGCCTACACTGGTTCAGACCGTGTGAGATACCCCCTCTACATACAGGGGTTTTAATCAGGCATTTGAAATACAGCCATTTTGTGCAAAGAAATATTTAGCTCAGGCCTACACTGGTTCAGAACTTGTGAGATACTTTCTCTACATACAGGGGTTTGAATCAGGCATTTGAAATACAGCCATTTTGGGCAAACAATCTACAACATCTGGATTAGTTAGTATGCAATTTAGCTAGAAATACACCCATCATTTTCTGGGGTTTAAAAAACACACTTGACAAAAACCACTATTTTCAGGCCTTGCAGCATCAGCACGTGTAAAATTACAGGCTTATATACTGCTATCAAAATTAGTTGTTAAACAAACACTCGTTTGGGCACCAAAAATTTTGTTGGCAGCCTGTGATGCAGATGTCATTGTGAGATACACCCTTAATACATTTGGGTTCCATTCAGAGATTTTAAATACCGCCATTTGGTGCACCAATATTGAATTCAGGCCTACACTGGTTCAGGCCCTGTGAGATACATCCTTAATACATTTGGGTTCCATTCAGAGATTTTAAATACCGCCATTTGGTGCAACAATATTAAATTCAGGCCTGCACTGGTTCAGGCCCTGTGAGATACACCCTCTAAATACAGGGGTTTGATTCAGGGATTTTAAATACAGCCATTTTGTGCAAATAAATATTTAGTTCAGGTCTACACCGGTTCAGGCCCTGTGAGTTACTTCCTCTACATACAGGGGTTTGATTCAGGGATTTGAAATACAGCCATTTGAAATACAGCCATTTTGTGCAAGGAAATATTTACTTCAGGCCTACACTGGTTCAAACCGTGTGAGATACCCCTTCTATATACAGAGGTTTGAATGAGGCATTTGAAATACAGCCATTTGAAATACAGCCATTTTGGGCAAAGAAATATTTAGTTCAGGCCTACACTGGTTTAGGCACTGTGGGATACTCGCTCTACATACAGGTGTTTGATTCAGGAATTTGAAATAAAGCCATTTGAAATACAGCCATTTGAAATACAGCCTGTTAGGGAGTAGTGTCAATCAAGGCTCACCTGAGTCTGAGGACACCAGAGCTGGAAGTATGGAGTCCAGTGGCAGAGGCCCACAGAAGCAGGAGGCAGGTAGCGTGGTCGATCAATCCGGGTCGGCAGCAGAGATGGCAGCGAGATAACAGCAGGAGTAGACGGAGGCGTAGTCGGTGGTAAGCAGTGAGTCAATGCAGGCGGCAATTCAGCGAGGTCAAAACGGTCCGGGTTGGCAACGATGGTAAATCAGCAATAGCGGTGGAGGAGCAGAGAGGAAGCTTGCTACAGGCTTGGAGGCACAATAACCAGCAAAGGGCTGGGTTCAAGGGCTGGGCTTTTATAGGGAAGTAGCAGGTGCAAGAGATTGGAATAATTAGCAGGTCAAGGCAAGGACAAGAGAGGTAGTTAGAAGTTAGCTAGAGAACAGTCCAAGGAGAGATGGTAGCCTAGTGGGTAGAGCTACTGCCTGGGACATAACTGGCCACAGGTTCAAGTCCTGACAGTACTCCCCCCCTTCCAAGGTGACCTCCGGGCACCGCAGGGGAAGGCTTATCTGGGTGACTCAGATGGAACTCCCTGACAAGTCTGGGGGCATGAATGTTCTCCTCCGGTTCCCAGGAGTTGTCTTCTGGAGGATAACCTTTCCAGGAAATCAAGTATTGGATTTTGCCCCGGTGGAGTCTGGAGTCAAGGATCTTTGAGACAATGTACTCCTCTTCGCCTTGTACCCTTACTGGTGGTGGGGGGGATGGCGGCCAGGGAAGGTGTTCTCTACAATCGGCTTGAGAAGGGAGCAATGGAAGACTGGGTGCACCCTGATGGAATGTGGGAGGTCCAGCCTAAAGGTGACTTCATTAATCCGGAAAGGCCCCAAGTATTTTTGGCCCAATTTCTGAGCAGGTACCTTTAGTCTTAGGTTTCTTGTGGAGAGCCACACTTGATCTCCTATCTGAAAGTCCGGAGCGGTTCTACGACGTTTGTCTGTCGCCCGCTTAAAGCGTCTCTGAGCCTCAAGGAGATTATTGGAAATGTTCTCTTGTGCCTCTTGTAAATTTGCCAGGCGTTCGGCCACAGATGGAAGCGTGGAGGTGATGGGCAGGCGTGGGATGAAAGCTGGATGCTGTGTTCCGCATTATTGTAGGAAAACTCGGCCGTAGGAAGGTGGTCCAACCAGTCATCCTGCAAATGAGTGATGAAACAACGTAAATACTGCTCGAGGGTCTGGTTTGTTCTCTCTGTCTGCCCATTAGACTGGGGATGGAAAGCGGAGGACAGGTTTACTGTGATCCCAAGGGCCAGGCAGAAGTCTTTCCAGAATTTAGAGGTGAATTGCACTCCTCGGTCAGAGACCACATCATCCGGAACCCCGTGTAACCTAAAGATTTCACGGAATACTAGGTCAGCCGTCTGTTTGGCGGTGGGTAGGCCCTTGCAGGGGATGAAATGGGCCATCTTGGTAAGGCGGTCCACGACGACCAGGATGGTGTTCATCCCTTTTGAAGGGGGTAGGTCAACGACAAAGTCCATAGAAATTGAACCCCAAGGGCGGGAGGGGATAAGGAGTGGTCGCAGCAGCCCCACGGGTGAAGAGCGGGGAGTCTTGTTGCGGGCACAGACCGTTCATGAGGAGACAAACCTTTTAGTATCTTTCTTATACGTCGGCCACCAGAAGGAGCAGGACAGGAGTTCCTGGGTCTTTCTTGTACCTGGATGGCCAGCCAATTTGATATCGTGGTTATATTTTAGTACATCGAGCCGTGCCATTTCTGGTACGTACAGTTGTCGACCCAGGTATACCCAGAAGCCACCCTTGAGGGTGAGGTTGACGTCTTCTGCTGGGTGGGTGAGGAAGGGGTCCTTTTCATAAGCCTTCTTGATTGACCCCAGGAGTTCCTTTGGGTAAGTAGTTTCTAAGACCTTTTTCTCGGGTAGAATGCTGGCTTGGCCCTTGTTGTCCTGTGAAGGTTCAGAAAACATCCTGGAAAGGGCATCTGCTTTGCCATTCTTCGACCCAGGGCGATATGTGATAATGAAATTGAATCGAGAAAAAAAAGGCTCCATCTGGCTTGTCTGGCGGAAAGCCTCTTGGCAGAACGGATGAATTCGAGGTTTCGGTGGTCAGTGAACACAGTTATGGGATTGATGGCCCCCTCCAATAGATGTCTCCACTCCGAGAAGGCATCTTTGATTGCCAGTAACTCCTTATTCCCAATGTCATAGTTCCTCTCTGCGGGGGACATTTGGCGAGAGAAGAAGGCGCAAGGGTGTAAAAGCATCTTTTCTCCCGTACGTTGTGATAGGACAGCGCCTACTGCGGTGTCGGAAGCGTCCACTTCGATTGTGAATGGCAGTTCGGGATTAGGATGGATCAGAATTGGAGCAGACGTGAAGAGGGATTTAAGCTTGGTGAAGGCTTCCTGTGCTTCGGGTGTCCAGGAAAAGGGCACAGTCTTTTTGGTTAACTGGGTAATTGGAGTAATGATTTTTGAGAAGTTCCGAATGAATTTTCGGTAAAAGTTGGCGAAGCCGACAAACCTCTGTATTTATTTTTCGTTCTTAGGGGGAGGCCAATCTATTACAGCCTGAATTTTCCGAGGATCCATACTCAGCCCTTCCGGGGAGATGATGTAACCGAGAAACTGGGTGGTGGTCTGTTCGAACTCGCATTTCTCGAGCTTGATGTAAAGGGACTGCTCGCGAAGTCTTTGTAACACCCTGCGGACATGTTCGCGATGTTGATCGAGATTTTCAGAGAAAATTTTAATATCGTCCAGGTATACCACTACGAACAGATCCAGCATGTCCATAAGGACGTCATTAATGAAATGTTGGAAAGTGGCTGGGGCATTGCAAAGTCCGAAGGGCATAACTAAGTATTTAAAATGTCCATATCGTGTGCGAAAGGCGGTCTTCCATTCATCCCCGGGGCGAATGCTAACCAGATTATAGGCCCCTCGAAGATCGAGTTTCGTAAAGACTTTCGCCGCCCGGAGTCTCTCGAGAAGTTCCGAAATCAGGGGGAGAGGGTAAAGTTTTTTTACCGTAACATCATTCAGCTTGCGGTAGTCAATGCAAGGGCATAGAGAGGAGTCTTTTTTCTCCACGAAGAAGAAGGGTGCTCCCGCGGGGGAGGTGGAGGGTCGAATGAAGCCCTTCTTTAGGTCCTCGTCCAAGTAGTCCTTCAGGGCCTTGAGTTCAGGCTCCGAGAGGGAGTAGATGCTGCCGAAGGGTATTTCAGCCCCAGGTAATAATTCAATTGGGCAGTCGTATGGTCGATGCGGGGGCAGCTTGTCTGCGTTTATTTTTTCGCAGACATCCTGAAACTCGTTATATTGTGGAGGCAACAGCTCCTTGACCGTTGGTTCCGAGATGATAGATACTTTGGGTGTTGGGGAAGCAGGTTCATGCAGACAGTTCGAAGAGCAGAACTCGGATGTGAACCGTAGACAGCGGGTTTCCCAGTCCACCGAAGGGTTGTGAGTGGCTAACCACGGGATGCCCAAGATCACCGGAAACTTGGGGAATGCAATCAAAGAGAAGTGGATCGTCTCGTGGTGGTCAGTTTTAATGTGGAGCTGTAAATCTGTGGTCTGATGTGTAACGGGTCCCGAGGAGAGTGGGGACCCGTCCACCGTTTCCAGATCGATGGGGGCTGTCTTGGTTACAAGCGGAATGTTGTTCTCGTGAGCAAAAGTTTGATCCATAAAATTGTCGCCAGCCCCGGAGTCGAGCATTGCAGAACAGAGAAGTTGTCGATCCCCGATGGTAATGACAATTGGAACAGTGAAGTGGGACCCGGTGGCTGCTAACTCAGTTGTCTCTGCAGTCACCGGTGGGATTGCGGCCTGCCGCTGCTCTCGCAGTTTAGTGACGGCCATGGTTCTGCGTGATCTGTTGGGGCATTTGATGGCAATGTGCCCTGGCTCCCCACAGTAGAGACAGAGGCCTTCGGCCAGTCGTCGTTCTTTTTCTGCTACGGACAGAGACTTGCGCACTGCGTCAACCAGCATCGGCTCGATGGGAGGTTGGGCGACCTGCTGGGTAGTAGAGTAAGTGGGTCTGTCGCCTTGGAACCAGAGCCTTTCTTTCCTTCTCTCGGTGAGCCTCTGATCAATACGGACACACACCTGAATGAAGTCGTCCAAATCATCCGGGGCTTCAAGTCTGGCAAGTTCATCTTTGATCGCCTCCGATAGACCTCGCAGAAATTGGCTCCTTTGAGCAGCTGGGTTCCAGTTGGTGTCTGAGACCCAGCGGCGGAACTCGGCAGCGACAGAGCGTCTTCCCTGTCCAAGACTGTGTAGTCTTGCCTCAGCTGTCGCACAGCGATTGGGGTCATCAAAGACCTGGCTCATAGCTGTGATGAAAACATCCAGATCGTGCAGCAGACGGCTATTGATTTCCACGTATGGAGACGCCCATGCCAGGGCCTCGTCCGTCAGGAGGTTAACAATGAACAACACTTTCTTCTCGTCAGTGGAAAAGGGGGCCGGATGCATCCGGAAGTAGATACGGCACTGATTGAGAAAGCCCCGATACTGGCGACGATCTCCATTGAATTTCGAGGGTAGTGGCATGCGGGTGTCTGCAGCCGCGCCGCGTATGTCCAGGAGTTGCCGTTGGAGCTCAATGATCTCCCCCTGTTGACTCTGTACCAGGCCTTGGATTTGCGAAAATTTCTCCTGGTAGGTGGTGCCGAACTCTTGCAGCTCAGACACCTGCTTGCGCAGGGTGGCCACTGCGGACTCCATTTTTTTTTTAGGCTGGTTATTCTGTTAGGGAGTAGTGTCAATCGAGGCTCACCTGAGTCTGGGGACACCAGAGCTGGAAGTATGGAGTCCAGTGGCAGAGGCCCACAGAAGCAGGAGGCAGGTAGCATGGTCGATCAATCCGGGTCGGCAGCAGAGATGGCAGCGAGATAACAGCAGGAGTAGACGAAGGCGTGGTCGGTGGTAAGCAGTGAGTCAATGCAGGCGGCAATTCAGCAAGGTCAAAACGGTCCGGGTTGGCAACGATGGTAAATCAGCAATAGCGGTGGAGGAGCAGAGAGGAAGCTTGCTACAGGCTTGGAGGCACAATAACCAGCAAAGGGCTGGGTTCAAGGGCTGGGCTTTTATAGGGAAGTAGCAGGTGCAAGAGATTGGAATAATCAGCAGGTCAAGGCAAGGACAAGAGAGGTAGTTAGAAGTTAGCAGTTAGCAGTTAGCTGTTAGCAGTTAGCAGTTAGCAGTTAGCAGTTAACAGTTAGCAGTTAGCAGTTAGCTGTTAGCTGTTAGCTGTTAGCTGTTAGCTGTTAGCTGTTAGCTGTTAGCTGTTAGCTGTTAGCTGTTAGCTGTTAGCTGTTAGCTGTTAGCTAGTAGCTAGAGAACAGTCCAAAGAGAGACGGTAGCCTATTGGGTAGAGCTACCGCCTGGGACATGACTGGCCACAGGTTCGAGTCCTGACACAGCCATTTTGTGTAAAGATATATTTACTTCAGGCCTACACTGGTTCAGGCACTGCGAGATACTACCTCTACATACAGGGGTTTAATTAAGTTATTTGAAATACAGCCATTTTGGGCAAATAAATATTTACTTCGGCTTACACTGGTTCAGGCCCTGTGAGAAACTTCCTCTACATACAGTGGTTTGATTCAGAAATTTGAAATACAGCCATTTTGTGCAAAGATATATTTACTTCAGGCCTACACTGGTTCAGGCCCTGTGAGATACTACCTCTAGATACAGGGGTTTGATTCAGGGATTTGAAATATAGCTAGTTTACAATACTTGTGCGCTGCAGGCGGCGCCGGCCCTAACCCCCAGGCGTTCCCATGGTGACGGGGACGCTTGCCTGGGGGTTAGAATATACCATCGGATCTGAGTTTTATGAGCTCAGTGAGATCGTAAAAACTCAAATCCGATGGTATATTCTAACCCCCAGGCGTTCCCATGGTGACAGGGACGCTTGCCTGGGGGTTAGAATATACAGGGTCACGCCGCTCACAGCAGTATATTTATAAACTAATCAGTAACTACTTTAACTTTAATCATTGCTCATTGCTGAGCTCTTGGATTATTTGGATATCTTACTTTGTCTTAGCTCCGGTAATAGCAGGCAGTGCGGGGGGCGGCGCTCACTCACTGACGTCACGCGCCTGCGCACTGTTTAGGGGAGGGGGGATCTGTGGATGGCACTGTTTAGGGGGATCTGTGGATGCCACTGTTTAGGGGGGATCTGTGGATGGTACTGTTTAGGGGGGGGATCTGTGGATGGCACTGTAGGGGGATCTGTGGATGGCACTGTTTAAGGGGGAGATCTGTGGATGGCACTGTTTAGGGGGGATCTGTGGATGGCACTGTTTAGGGGGGATCTGTGGATGGCACTGTTTATGCGGGAGATCTGTGGATGGCACTGTTTAGGGGGGAACTGTGGATGGCACTGTTTAGGGGGGATCTGTGGATGGCACTGTTTAGGGGGGGATCTGTGGATGGCACTGTTTAGGGGGGGATCTGTGGATGTCACTGTTTAGGGGGGGATCTGTGGATGGCACTGTTTAGGGGGGGATCCGTGGATGGCACTGTTTACGGGGGATCTGTGGATGGCACTGTTTAGGGGGGCATCTGTGGAGGGCACTGTTTAGAGGGAGATCTGTGGATGGCACTGTTTAGGCGAGGGGGGATCTGTGGATGGCACTGTTTAGGGGGGGATCTGTGGATGGCACTGTTTAGGGGGTATCTGTGGATGGCACTGTTTAGGGGGGATCTGTGGATGGCACTGTTTAGGGGGGGATCTGTGTATGGCACTGTTTAGGGGGAGATCTGTGGGTGGCACTGTTTAGGGGAGGGGGATCTGTGGATGGCACGGGGGGGGCATAAATTTTTTTGCTATGGGACCCATGCATTTCTAGCTACGCCCCTGCGTGTGAGATACACCCTCTACATACAGGGGTTTGATTCAGGCATTTAAAATACAGCCAATTTGGGCAAAAAAATCTTTTATTGAGTCCTAGTCTGGTTCAGGCTTTGTGAGATACACCCTTTATATACTGTCGTTCTATTCTACTATTAATTAAACACCCATTTAGGGCAAGATCCTAAATTTGAAAAATATGAGGAGAGCGTCAAATTAGGGACATGGCACAGGTTGTGGTGCTGCTGGTGGAGCTCCTGTTGCAGGGAGAGGACGTGGTCGATCTGTGCCAGCTACATGCACAAGTGAAACCCCTTCCTCAGGTGCTAGTATGCGACAAAACCTGCAGCGGTATTTGGTCGGGCCTAATGGTGCTCTACGAATTTTGAGGCCTGAACAAGTACAGGCGATAGTAGATAGGGTTGCTGACAGTGGATCCAGTTCCTTCACATTGTCTCCCACCCAGTCTCCTGCTTAAAGACCACAGTTGGAACCTGCAGCCCATGTCCATCAGTCTTTCACCTCACCCCCTTGCAAATCAGCCAAGCAGTCTGAGCCCCAAGTCATGCAGCAGTCTTTTCTGCTTTTTGATGACTCTGTTAGCAGGGTTTCCCAGGACCATCCACCTTGCCCTGCCCCAGAAGTGGAAGAGATTGAGTGCACCGATGCCCAACCACTTATCTTTCAAGATGAGGACCATCGCAGCACGTCTCGGATGATGACGAAACACAGGTGCCAACTGCTGGGGCTTTCGAAAGTGTGAAGACCGACATGGAAGTAAGGTCATGCGAGTGACCTATGCAGTTCGGAAGAAGAGGCGGTGGTCGCACAGAGCCACCAGCACAGCAGAAGAGGGAGCAGGGTGCAAAAGCGGAGCGGCCGTCCTCTAGACAGTACGCCTCCTACTGCCCACCGCAGCAAGGGACCGAGCACACCAAAGCCAGCTCCAAGGAGTTCCCTGGCGTCTCAGTTATTGAGACAATGTGCTGATGACAAGACACGAGTGGTTTGCACGCTGTGCAATCAGAGCCTGAAGCGAGGCATAAACGTTCTCAACCTGAGCACAACCTGCATGACCAGGCATTTAAGTGCAAAGCACGAGCTGCAGTGGAGTAGACACCTCAAAAACCAAGAAAGGTCTCTGGCTCCTCCTGCTTCCTCTTCTGCTGCAGTCTCGGCCTCTTCATCCACCTCTGGAGTGACAGTGCCACCTGGCACCCCGCAAACAGATCTGCCAGCAACACCAACACCTGGGTCACCAAGCATCTCCACAATGTCCCACGGAAGCGTTCAGCTCTCCATATCCCAAAAGCTGGAGAGGAAGAGGAAGTACCCCCCTACCCACCCGCGATCGCTAGCCCTGAATTCCAGCATTTCTAAATTACTGGCCTTTGAAATGCTGTTATTCCGTCTCGTGGAGACGGATAGTTTTAAAGGCCTTATGGCGGTGGCTGTCCCACAGTACGTCGTTGCTAGCCGCCACTACTTTTCAAGGCGAGCCATCCCTTCCCTTCACAACCAAGTAGGGGATAAAATAAGGTGTGCACTGCGCAATGCCATCTATGGCAAGGTGCACCTGACTACGGATACGTGGACCAGTAAGCACGGTCAGGGCCGTTATGTCTCCCTAACAGCACACTGGGTAAATGCAGTGGCGGCTTGGCCAGAGGCGGATAGCAGTTTGGCGCATGTCCTTCCACCACCAAGGATTGCAGGGCGCTTCAGTTTGCCTCTTGTTGCTTCCTCCTCCTACTCTGCTTCCTCATCCTCTACCAGATCCTCATCCGGTCAGCATAACACCTTTACCACGAACTTCAGCACAGCCAGGGGTAAACGACAGTAGGCAGTTTTAAAACTTATCTGTTTGGGGGACAAACCCCACACCGCGCAAGAGCTGTGGACGGGCCTTGAACAACAGACCGATGAGTGGTTTGTGCCAGTCAGCCTCAAGCCCGGCCTGGTTGTGTGCGATAATGGGCGAAATCTCGTAGCAGCTCTGGGACTAGCTGGTTTGACGCACATCCCTTGCCTGGCTCATGTGCTGAATTTGGTGGTGCAGAGATTCCTTAAAAATTACCCCGACATGTCAGAGCTGCTGCATAAAATGCTCGCGTGTCAGCGCTGCAGCGTAACTTCGGCCTTCCCGCTCACCACCTCATATGCGACGTGCCCACAAGGTGGAACTCTACCTTGCACATGCTGGCCAGCAGCAGGCAATAGTGGAGTTTCAGCTGCAGCACGCACGGGTGAGTCGCTCGGCGGAACAGCACCACTTCACCCCCAATGACTGGGCCTCCATGCGAGACCTGTGTTCCTTGTTGCGCTGTTTCGAGTACTCCACCAACATGGCCAGTGCTGATAACGCCGTTCTCAGCGTTACTATCCCACTTCTATGCCTCCTTGAAAAAACGCTCCTGGTGATGATGGAAGAGGATGTGGCACAGGACAATGAGGAAGAGGGATCATTTCGTAGAGTTTCCGGCCAGTCATTCCCAAGTGTCTCCAAGGGTGGGTTGCTGCAAGGTACACAATTGTCCAGCCAGGGCACAGTTCTGGAGGATGAGGAGGTGGAGGATGAGGAGGGGGAGATGGAGGAGGAGGAACCATGTTCATAGCAGGGTGGCACCCAGACCAGCTCATGGCCATCACTGGTGCGTGGATGGGGGGATACAGAGGACACAGACGATACACCTCCCACAGAGGACTGCTTGTCGTTGCTCTGGGCAGCCTGGCACACATGAGTGATTACATGCTGCAGTGTCTCCGCAACGACCGCCGAGTTTCCCACATTCTAACTTGTGCTGATTACTGGGTGACCACGCTGCTGGATCCCCGTTACAAGGACAACGTACCGTCCTTAATTCCGTCACTGGAGCGTGATCGTAAGATGCGCGAGTACAAGCGCAAGCTGGTAGACGCGCTGCTGGTGGCATTCCCACCTGACAGCGGGGTCACAGTGGAAGCACAAGACGAAGACAGAGGATGATGAAGAGGTCGCCAATGCAGCTGGGGCACCCCCAGCACCTCAGAAGGCAGTGTTCACATGACCAAAATGTGGAAAAGCTTTGTCAGCATCCCACAACAACCAGCACCACCGGCTGATATAGAACGTCTTAGCAGGAGGCAGCATTTCAGCAACATGGTGGAGCAGTATGTGTGCACACGCCTACACGTACTGAATGACGGGTCTGCCCCCATCAACTTCTGGGTCTCCAATTTGGGCACATGGCCTGAGCTTGCCCTTTACGCCTTGGAGGTGCTGGCCTGCCCTTCAGCCAGTGTATTATCTGAATGTGTGTTTAGCACGGCAGGGGGCGTCATAACAGACAAGCGCAGCCGCCTGTCCACAGCCAATGTGGACAAGCTCACGTTCATTAAAATGAACCAGGCATGGATCCCTCAGGACTTGTCCGTACCTTGTGCAGAATAGACATGTATACCGGCACTAAGAAGCCATTGTTATACTGCAGCGCAATTGCTCATGTTTGTATTTTGGATATTTCACACTCTTTTGGAGTGTACCTTAATTTTACAAAATTAAATTAAAACCAAAAACCTGTGTTGGCTATCTCGTCCTCCTCCACCGCCGCTTCCACCTACTTCGCTACGTCCACCGCCTCCTCAAACTCCTACTCCATATGGAACTCCACCTCTTAAATCCATATTTTTTTTGTACGTGTTTTACTTTATAGCATTTCACTGCTTTGTAATTTACATTTTCGGGTGAAATTCACAAATTTTTGGGTGTATAGTACCACTGCTATACCTAGTAGACAGGTTAAACAAAAAAAAATTGTCATTTACTTTTTCGGGTTAAATTAACCAATTTTTGGGTGTATAGTACCACTGCTATACCTAGTAGTCAGGTTAAAAAAAAAGAAAAATTGTCATTTACATTTTAGGGTGAAATTACCAATTTTGGTGTGTATAGTACCATTGCTATACCTAGTAGTCAGGTTAAACAAAAAAAAAATTTCATTTACTTTTTCGGGTGAAATTAACCAATTTTTGGGTGTATAGTACCACTGCTATACCGATTAGGCTAGTTAAAAAATAAATAAAATCATTTACATTTTAGGGTGAAATTCACTAATTTTGGTGTGTATAGTACCACTGCTATACCTATTAGGCTAGTTAAAAAATAAATAAAATCATTTACATTTTCTGGTGAAATAAACAAATCTTTGGGTGTATAGTACCTCTGCTATACCTAGTAGAACGGTAAAAATAAATAAAAAAAATTGTCAGTTATATATTCTGGTGAAATTTACCAATTTTTGGGTGTGATGTACCACTCCTATACCTAGTAGACCGAAAAAAATAAATAAATTGTCAGTTACATTTTTTGGTGAAATTCACCAATTTTTGGGTGTAATATACCCCTCCTCTACCTAGTTGACAGCTTAATAAATTTCAATAATTTTTCTGTTACATTCTTGGGTTGACATTCAATTTTAGAAGTGAATAAACACCTGCTATGCATAGGTGACAGGGAATAAAATTTAATCAATTATTCAGTAATTAATGCGCACCACATCCTTTCATTCAATGCTTAAACTTTAAAAAGTTGTCACACTTTTATGCTTTAATAATTTCTCCCATATTTCAACTCTAATTTTAAATTTGAAAAAATGAATCCTTCCTTGGATGTGGTCTCTCTTTCTCACGCTCCCTCTCTGGCCTGGAACCCTGATTCCCCGCCACCCGTGATTACCATGGTAGGCGCATAAAAGAACATCGAAAGTTGATAGAGTAGATATCAAATTGGATCATAAACATCAAGGAGACGTGCGACTTGGTGGGGCAGTAAGTGTGCACGCGCCTACACGAACTGACTGACAGGGGTCAGCCCCTGCAACTTCTGGGTCTCCAAATTGGGCACGTGGCCTGAGCTTGCCCTTTACTCCTTGGAGGTGCTGGCCTGCCCTGCAGCCAGTGTATTGTCTGAACGTGTGTTTAGCATGACTGGAGGGGGTTATCACAGGTTATATTCACCAATGTTTTGGGGTGTACCCTAATTTTAAAAATAAAATTTAAAACAAAATACAAGTGTAGGCTACCTCCTCCTCCACCGCGTCTTCCACCTACACCGCCACATCCACCGCCTCCTCAACCTCCTACTCCATATGGACCTGGTCCTCCTAGATCAAGATTATTTTTTATTTTTACGTATTTTATGTTATTCAAAGTCATTACTGTCACGAGTGGGAGGTCCCAGGAGAGACCACCGCGTCGTAAAGCAATAAACGGAAATCAGGTACAGACACATAAGAGTTTATTGCACAAACAAAAACATGAAAGGCAGCACAGAGAAAACATGAGCTCTATGTACCGTCAGCACAGTGGGAGAAAACCCCCACTGCGCCACTGTCTAGTAATACTCCAGAGGGGCGTAACTAAGCAACTCCTGGTTTTCACTAGAGCCCTAGATGGTAGGGTTAGACTTAGCCGCAGGAAGTTGCCAGGGTCCACTCTGGAGCGTGAGCTAGACAGTGACAGCAGGAGCGAATGGACAACAGGTACCAGAAGGTACCGACGGCACATAGGCAAACATAACAGACAGGTAAATACAAAACAGGGCAAATAATAATACAAGCAGGAGTTCACGCAAGGAAGCAGGAGTGGCAATGAGCAGAGAAGGACTTGCTCCACCAGTAGTAAACTGCATGGCCTTGTCATGCCACTCTGCTGCAAAGGCTTGCTGAACACAGACATCAGAATAAACACAAAGTAACTAAAACATAACTGGCAGAACAGAAAGACAGGAAAGAGGACGCAAATGAACAAGTAGGGAAACCCACAGAGCACAGACAGACACGGATCCCATGGGTCAGCAGCATGGGAGAGAAAGTACAAACCAGGAGCAGGACAGGACAAGACAACACACACCAGGAGAGCTGACACAGAACTGAGGAAAGCTCAGCCTTATATACAGGTTCCATGGGTGCAGCAGAGAGACCACACCCATGGAGCAGACAGAGGATTAACTCCTAATAGGAACACAGGGGATTTAACCCATACAGAACCACAGGTGACACACAGAAACAGAACTTCAGCGAGGAGCGCCGAACGAGCAAGGACGGAAGGTCACAGCCAGAGATAGTGGCTGTGACAATTACCCTATCCACATTTGTTTGCAGAGCACTTGCCATGCTCTTAAAAACATTTTGATGCCATTTGCAGCCCTCTAGCCCTTTCCATGACATTTTTACAGCCATTTTAGTGCTCAAATGTTCGGGTCCCCATTGACTTCAATGGGGGTCGGGGTCAAGTTCGGGTCCCAAACTCGAACTTTTTTCCGAAGTTCGGCCGAACCCGTCGAACCCGAACATCCAGGTGTCCGCTCAACTCTAGTTGTAATACATCAATATTGCATAGTATATATGAATCATTAACAAGTTCAAACGCCAAATAAATGCACACAGAAATATATATATATATATATATATATATACAGTACAGACCAAAAGTTTGGACACACCTTCTCATTCAAAGAGTTTTCTTTATTTTCATGACTATGAAAATTGTAGATTCACACTGAAGGCATCAAAACTATGAATTAACACATTTGGAATTATATACATAACAAACAAGTGTGAAACAACTGAAAATATGTCATATTCTAGGTTCTTCAAAGTAGCCACCTTTTGCTTTGATTACTGCATTGCACACTCTTGGCATTCTCTTGATGAGCTTCAAGAGGTAGTCCCCTGAAATGTTTTTCACTTCACAGGTGTGCCCTGTCAGGTTTAATAAGTGGGATTTCTTGCCTTATAAATGGGGTTGGGACCATCAGTTGCGTTGAGGAGAAGTCAGGTGGATACACAGCTGATAGTCCTACTGAATAAACTGTTAGAATTTGTATTATGGCAAGAAAAAAGCAGCTAAGTAAGGAAAAACGAGTGGCCATCATTACTTTAAGAAATGAAGGTCAGTCAGTCAGCCGAAAAATTGGGAAAACTTTGAAAGTAAGGGCTATTTGACCATGAAGGAGAGTGATGGGGTGCTGCGCCAGATGACCTGGCCTCCACAGTCACCGGACCTGAACCCAATCGAGATGGTTTGGTGTGAGCTGGACCGCAGAGTGAAGGCAAAAGGGCCAACAAGTGCTAAGCATCTCTGGGAACTCCTTCAAGACTGTTGGAAGACCATTTCAGGGGACTACCTCTTGAAGCTCATCAAGAGAATGCCAAGAGTGTGCAAAGCAGTAATCAAAGCAAAAGGTGGCTACTTTGAAGAACCTAGAATATGACATATTTTCAGTTGTTTCACACTTGTTTGTTATGTATATAATTCCACATGTGTTAATTCATAGTTTTGATGCCTTCATAGTCATAAAAATAAAGAAAACTCTTTGAATGAGAAGGTGTGTCCAAACTTTTGATCTGTACTGTGTATATATATATATATATATATATATGTGTGTGAATATATGAATAGATATCTATTCCTGCAGGAGCGGCCGACACTCCCCGTCACCATGGGGACAAGCTGGGGCTGAGCGCCGAGCTAGGCACTCGGTGCTCGGCTACTGTCAGGGAGGAGGGATCATGTGACGCTGGCTACATCACATGACTCCTTCCCTCCACTATTTAAACAGGCAACCTGCTGGCCACAGGTTGCCTGTGATTTTTGTGCCTTAGGCTGTGTATTGTTGTTATTTGCTGACCTCTACATTTGACCCTTGACTTGCTTCCTGACACCTCTTCTGTCTTCTCCCTGAACCTTGATGTGACCTCCCGGATTTTGGACCTCGGCTTGCTTTTAGATTTTGTCTTGCCTCTTCCCTGGTACTGACGTGACCTCCTGGACTTTGACCTCGGCTCGCTTTCGGATTTGTCTCTGTCTCCTCCCTTGTACCGACGTGACCTCCTGGACTGACCTCGGCTAGTTGACCCGCCTTGCTCTTCAGTTTTTTGAGGTACTTGCTTGTTCTACCTCTCTGTCCGCTCTAGTGCTGCATCTAATTGCCTGTCCGCTTACCTGCTGTCTCTATCTCTCTGCTTGCACTTACGCAGGTCAGGGACTGTCGCCCAGTTGCGCCCCGTCACCTAGGGCGGGTGGTGAAAGTAGGCAGGGACAGGGGACCGTGTGGCAGCTCAGGGTGTGCACTTCTGCTCTATCCTACTACCCATGACACTATTCCGTGACAAGAATGTTCACAATGGATTGGTTGTAGCGCTTCACTCAGCCACTAGAGGCTGGCTGATAAGCTATGTAGCTTCATTTTTACCCCCAGTATCTCCCACATCTTTGTCATCACTTCACTAGTGAAATTACTTCCACGATTGGACTCGATGCGTTGGGGAAGACCAAACCTGGGAAATATGTGGTTAATGAGCAGAGATGCACATACGCTTGAACTGCATGTTTTACAAGGTAAACATTCCACCCATTTTGTGAACAAGCAAGTCACGGTTAGCATGTATCTGTGGCCTTTTGATGAGGTTGTTACCGGTCCAATGAAGTCAATTTGGATGTCTGACCATAGCATGGACATCCCCCTTTTCATCAGCGGTGCCCGATGAGTGGGTGCCTGTGGCTGGAATTGAGGGAAAGTTAGACATCCCTGACAATACGTACGAACGTCTTGCAACATGTATAGCCAGTAAGTGTAGTCCCATAACAACTCCCATGTCAACTTCTCACCTCGGTGACCTGCTGTTGGGGCATCATGGGCGTGTTGTAACATCAACCCTTGGTACGCTGCGGGTACTACCCATTGCGTGATCCCATTTTTCGAGGTCATAACTAACAATCCATCCTGAAATGAGAATTGGGACTTACCCTTCATCAAAATCCGTAACTCCTCTTTGCTATCATAGTGTTCCGTACTTATGGGACAATTCTGTGGATCCTCAACGTAGTTATAAAAGGTACCAAAACTGGATCCCCCTTTTGGCTCGCAATGAGATCCTCACTAGGGGAATCTTGGCTCCATGGTACTACATTGGCTTCAGTTCCCTTTTGGGCCTGACTTCTCATTGTTGCATCCACTTGGATAGTTCCCATGAGGTCATCAACGTCCAAGACTAGGGTTGAGCAAACCCGAACTGTAAAGTTCGGGTTCGTACCGAACTTTTGGATTTTTGGACCCCGGACCCAAACCAGAACATTTCCGTAAAAGTTCGGGTTCGGTGTTCGGCGCTTTCTTGGCGCTTTTTGAAAGGCTGCACAGCAGCCAATCAAAAAGCGGTTAACTGTCTGACCTTAGAAGCCTACTAATGGCATGGCTGTGATTGGTTAGAGCAGCATGTGACCCAGGCTCTATATAAGCTTGAGTCACATAGCGCCGCACGTCACTCTGCTGTTACAAGTGTAGGGAGAGGATGCTGCTGGACTTGTGATTTCAGGCAGAGAATAGGAGAGAATCTAACTCAGCGATCTACCTAGAAATAGTTGTGTGGGTGCAGGACACAATCGTTTTACCCTGCCCTGAGGCCATCAACCAAAAACAAAATAACTTTTATAATTCTGTTAGTTATGTGGGTGGCGGCGGCCATTTTATGCAAGCTCAGTGCACCAGTACTGCATCTGAGCTTTTGGGACATTGAAAATCACCATTTTTTTTTGCAAACTACAACATCTGGATTAGTCAGTGTGCAATTTAAGCTAGAAATACACCCATTATTTTCTGGGGTTTTAAAAACACACTATTTTTTTTTCAAAAAACAGTATTTTCTAGATCTGCAAGTGTTAAGTTCAAGTTTAATATATACAGCTTTCATATTCTGTTACCAAAAAAATACTTTTTTGGCAATATACAACATCTGGATTAGTCAGTGTGCAATTTAAGCTAGAATAACACACATCATTTTCTGGGGTTTGAAAAACACGCTTTTCTGACAAAAAATACTATTTTCAGGCCTTGCAGCATCCGATCGTTTGAAATTACAGGCTTATATACTGCTGTCAAATTCAGTTGTTAAAAAAACACTCGTTTGGGCACAAAAAATTTACCTGGCAGCCTTTGATGCAGATGTCATTGTGAGATACACCCTTAATACATTTGGGTTATATTCAGAGATTTTAAATACCGCCATTTGGTGTACCAATATTGAATTCAGGCCTATCGTGGTTCAGGCTCTGTGAGATACACCCTCTACATACAGGGGTTTGATTCAGGGATTTGAAAAACAGCCATTTTGTGCAAAGATATATTTACTTCAGGCCTACACTGGTTCATACCTGTGAGATACTCCCTATACATACAGGGGTTTGATTCAGGAATTTGAAATACAGCCATTTGTGCAAAGATATATTTAGTTCAGGCCTACACTGGTTCAGGCCCTGTGAGATACTTCTTCTACATACAGGGGTTTTATTCAGGGATTTGAAATACAGCCATTTGAAATACAGATATTTTGGGAAAATAAATATTTAGTTCAGGCCAACACTGGTTCAGGCCCTGTGAGATACTCCCTCTACATACAGGGGTTTGAATCAGGCATTTGAAATACAGCCATTTTGTGCAAAGAAATATTTAGTTCAGGCCTACACTTGTTCAGGCCCTGTAAGATACTCCCTCTACATACAGGGGTTTGATTTAGGGATTTGAAATACAGCCATTTGAAATACAGCCATTTTATGCAAAGATATATTTACTTCAGGCCTACACATGTTCAGGCCCTTTGAGATACTCCCTCTACATACAGGGATTTGAATACAGCCATTTGAAATACAGCCATTTTGTGCAAAGAAATATTGACTTCAGGCCTACACTGGTTCAGACCCTGTGATATACACCCTCTACTTACAGGGGTTTAAATCAGGCATTTGAAATACAGCCATTTGAAGTACAGCCATTTTGTGCAAAAAAATATTTACTTCAGGCCTACATTGGTTCAGGCCCTGTGATATACACCATCTACATACAGGGGTTTGAATCAGGCATTTGAAATACAGCCATTTTGTGCAAATAAATACACTGCTCAAAAAAATAAAGGGAACACAAAAAAAAAACATCCTAGATCTGAATTAATAAAATATTTTTCTGAAATACTTTGTTCTTTACATAGTTTAATGTGCTGCCAACAAAATCACACAAAAATAAAAAAATGGAAATCAAATTTTTAAACCCATGGAGGTCTGGATTTGGAGTCACACTCAAAATTAAAGTGGAAAAACACACTACAGGCTGATCCAACTTTGATGTAATGTCCTTAAAACAAGTCAAAATGAGGCTCAGTAGTGTGTGTGGCCTCCACGTGCCTGTATGACCTCCCTACAATGCCTGTGCATGCTCCTGATGAGGTGGCGGATGGTCTCCTGAGGGATCTCCTCCCAGACCTGGTCTAAAGCATCTGCCAACTCCTGGACAGTCTGTGGTGCAACGTGACGTTGGTGGATAGAGCGAGACATGATGTCCCAGATGTGCTCAACTGGATTTAGGTCTGGGGAACGGGCGGGCCAGTCCATAGCATCAATGCCTTCGTCTTGCAGGAACTGCTGACACACTCCAGCCACATGAGGTCTAGCATTGTCTTGCATTAGGAGGAACCCAGGGCCAACCGCACCAGCATATGGTCTCACAAGGGGTCTGAGGATCTCATCTCGGTACCTAATGGCAGTCAGGCTACCTCTGGCGAGCACATGGAGGGCTGTGCGGCCCTCCAAAGAAATGCCACCCCACACCATTACTGACCCAATGCCAAACCGGTCATGCTGGAGGATGTTGCAGGCAGCAGAATGTTCTCCATGGCGTCTCCAGACTCTGTCACATCTGTCACATGTGCTCAGTGTGAACCTGCTTTCATCTGTGAAGAGCACAGGGCGCCAGTGGCGAATTTGCCAATCTTGGTGTTCTCTGGCAAATGCCAACCGTCCTGCACGGTGTTGGGCTGTAAGCACAACTCCCACCTGTGGACGTCGAGCCCTCATATCACCCTCATGGAGTCTGTTTCTGACCGTTTGAGCAGACACATGCACATTTGTGGCCTGCTGGAGGTCATTTTGCAGGGCTCTGGCAGTGCTCCTCCTGTTCCTCCTTGCACAAAGGCGGAGGTAGCGGTCCTGCTGCTGGGTTGTTGCCCTCCTACGGCCTCCTCCACGTCTCCTGATGTACTGGCCTGTCTCCTGGTAGCGCCTCCATGCTCTGGACACTACGCTGACAGACACAGCAAACCTTCTTGCCACAGCTCGCATTGATGTGCCATCCTGGATAAGCTGCACTACCTGAGCCACTTGTGTGGGTTGTAGACTCCGTTTCATGCTACCACTAGAGTGAAAGCACCGCCAGCATTCTAAAGTGACCAAAACATCAGCCAGGAAGCATAGGAACTGAGAAGTGGTCTGTGGTTACCACCTGCAGAACCACTCCTTTATTGGGGGTGTCTTGCTAATTGCCTATAATTTCCACCTGTTGTCTATCCCATTTGCACAACAGCATGTGAAATTGATTGTCACTCAGGGTTGCTTCCTAAGTGGACAGTTTGATTTCACAGAAGTGTGATTGACTTGGAGTTACATTGTGTTGTTTAAGTGTTCCCTTTATTTTTTTGAGCAGTGTATTTACTTCAGGCCTACACTGGTTCAGGCCCTGTGAGATACCCCCTCTACATACAGGGGTTTGATTCAGGCATTTGAAATACAGCCATTTGAAATACAGCAATTTTGGGCAAAGAAATGTTTACTTCAGGCCTACACTGGTTCAAGCCCTGTGAGATACTCCCTCTACATACAGGGGTTTGATTCAGGGATTTGAAATACAGACATTTGAAATACAGCCATTTTGTGCAAAGATTTACTTCAGGCCTACACTGGTTCAGACCATGTGAGATATTCCCTCTACATACAGGGGTTTGATTCAGGGATTTGAAATACAACCATTTTAAATACAGCCATTTTTGGCAAAGATATATTTACTTCATTCCTACACTGGTTCAGACCCTGTGAGATACTCCCTCTACATACAGGGGTTTGAATCACGCATTTGAAATACAGACATTTGAAATACAGCCATTTTGTGCAAAGATTTACTTCAGGCCTACACTGGTTCAGACCATGTGAGATATTCCCTCTACATACAGGGGTTTGATTCAGGGATTTGAAATACAACCATTTGAAATACAGCCATTTTTGGCAAAGATATATTTACTTCATTCCTACACTGGTTCAGACCCTGTGAGATACTCCCTCTACATACAGGGGTTTGAATCACGCATTTGAAATACAGCCATTTAAAATACAGCCATTTTATGCAAATAAATATTTAGTTTAGGCCTACACTGGTTCAGGCCCAGTGAGATACTCCCTCTACATACAGGGGTTTGATTCAGGGATTTCAAATACAGCCATTTGAATTACAGCCATTTTGTGAAAATATATATTTCCTTCAGGCCTACACTTGTTCAGGCCCAGTGAGATACTACCTCTACATACAGGGGTTTGAATAAGGGATTTGAAATACAGCCATTTGAAAAACTGCCTATTTGTGCAAAGATATATTTAATTCAGGCCTACACTGGTTCAGGCCCTGTGAGATACTACCTCTACATACAGGGGTTTTATTCAGGGATTTGAAATATAGCCACTTGAAATACAGCCATTTTGGGCAAAGAAATATTTAGTTCAGGCCAACACTGGTTCAAGCCCTGTGAGATACTCCCTCTACATACAGGGGTTTGAATCAGGCATTTAAAATACAGCCATTTAAAATACAGCCGTTTTATACAAATAAATATTTTGTTCAGGCCTACACTGGTTCAGGCCCAGTGAGATACCCCCTCTACATACAGGGGTTTGATTCAGGGATTTCAAATACAGCCATTTGAAATACAGCCATTTTGTGAAAAGATATATTTACTTCAGGCCTACACTTGTTCAGGCCCAGTGAAATACTACCTCTACATACAGGGGTTTGAATAAGGGATTTGAAATACAGCCATTTGAAAAACTGCCTATTTGTGCAAAGATATATTTAATTCAGGCCTACACTGGTTGAGGCCCTGTGAGATACTACCACTACATACAGGGGTTTGATTCAGGGATTTGAAATATAGCCACTTAAAATACAGCCATTTTGGGCAAAGAAATATTTAGTTCAGGCCAACACTGGTTCAGGCCCTGTGAGATACTCCCTCTATATACAGGGGTTTGAATCAGGCATTTGAAATACAGCCATTTAAAATACAGCCATTTTGTGCAAAGAAATATTTACTTCAGGCCTACACCGGTTCAGGCTGTGTGAGATACCCCCCTACATACAGGGGTTTGATTCAGGGATTTGAAATACAGCCATTTGAAATACAGCCATTTTGGGCAAAGATATATTTACTTCAGGCCTACACTGGTTCAGACCCTGTGAGATACTTCCTCTACATACAGGGGTTTGATTCAGGGATTTGAAATACAGCCATTTTGCAAAGAAATATTTAGTTCAGGCCAACACTGGTTCAGGCCCTGTGAGATACACCCTCTACATACAGGGGTTTAAATCACGCATTTGATATACAGCCATTTAAAATACAGCTATTTTGTGCAAAGATATATTTACTTCAGGACTACACTTGCTCAGGCCCTGTGAGATACTCCCTCTACATTCATGGGTTTGATTAAGGGATTTGAAATACAGCCATTTGAAAAACTGCCTATTTGTGCAAAGATATATTTAATGCAGGCCTACACTGGTTCAGGCCCTGTGAGATATTACCTCTACATACAAGGGTTTTATTCAGGGATTTGAAATATAGCCACTTGAAATACAGCCATTTTAGGCAAAGAAATATTTAGTTCAGACCAACACTGGTTCAGGCCCTGTGAGATTCTTCCTCTACATACAGGGGTTTGAATCAGGCATTTGAAATACAGCCATTTAAAATACAGCCATTTTGTGTAAAGAAATATTTAGTTCAGGCCTACACTGGTTCAGGCCCTGTGAGATACTGCCTCTACATAAAGGGGTTTGATTCAGGGATTTGAAATAAAGCCGTTTGAAATACAGCCATTTGGTGCAAGGAAATATTTACTTCAGACCTACACCGGTTCAGGCCGTGTGAGATACCCCCCTACATACAGGGGTTTGAATCAGGCATTTGAAATACAGCCATTTAAAATACAGCCATTTTGTGCAAAGAAATATTTACTTTAGGCCTACACTGGTTCAGGCCGTGCTAGATACCCCCTCTACATACAGGTGTTTAAATCAGGCATTTGAAATACAACCATTTGAAATACAGACATTTTGTGCAAAGAAATATTTACTTCAGGCCTACACTGGTTCAGGGCCTGTGAGATACACCCTCTACATACTGTCGGGGGGTAATAATTCAATTAAGAATTATTAATTATGGTCATAAAAATAATTAACCATAAAAAATTTAAATTTGTCATAAATTCTTAAAATCATGACCTGGTGAATTGTAGACAACCTAATTGATACAATTCACATCTGAGTCCGACTATTTCCTCAGATAAATAAGCTCTTTTTTATAATACACAGGTATTATAAAAATATGCAGATTTATTGGTTGCAAGATTATAAACATATATAAGTAAATAAACACAAAGATACATGCAAATGAATATATATATATCGTTAATATAAAGCATTACAAGCTTAACAATACATGTGAGTGGAAATAACTTGTCACATTATAATCAAGCTATTATTAGGTTAGGATATCAAAATAGGAACATAAGTTATATACATTACTTCTGTTCAGAGAAAACCTCATGATACCAGGATGGGCATGTCTA
Source organism: Bufo bufo (assembly GCF_905171765.1). NCBI lineage: Eukaryota > Metazoa > Chordata > Amphibia > Anura > Bufonidae > Bufo > Bufo bufo. Next base: position 490,090,422 of record NC_053390.1, on the reverse strand, counting down.
ATCCTAGACATCAATATAGAATGCTAAATACATTCCGCCCCCTCCTAACCAACTACACATGACATGACTTCAAGATGGGCAAATCCATCCAAGGATATAACTTTGGTAAGACTATTAAGACAAATAACAGGGATCTAGGATCTTAAATGGGAAGGACTTGACGTCTTTCCGGTGGGAATCCATCACTTAGCTTGGTGAAGAATGTTCTATCAATATCAATATATATATAAGCAATTATTTAATCATTTATTTATTCGCCAATCTAGATGGTATAATTTCACCCACACTATCAAATTAGTCTTAATAAAATGAAATATCATTTTCTGTGTCTCTTACCAAGTCCTAGTAGGAATCTCACTTCTGCTCCTAGGAAAGCTGGGTGGTCCATCATAGCGCATCTCATTATGGCTTCCATCTTGATAGACCTCAACTTCTCCTCTCCTCCCTCTCTCTTTCTCTTGATCGCTCTTTTTTTTCTCTTGCTAGCTCCTCCATGCTTCTCCGCACACGAGTAATTATTCCCCCCCTTATCTAAGAATCATCCCCTTTAGATTATGGATTCCCAATCAGGTAGGGTGGGTGTATTTGCATGCTAATAACATCATGACGTTATCTCAACTCCTAATATGGTATTAGAACAAATAATGAAATAATATAATGTTGCCCATCTGCCTCCAGATGGCACTGCGGTACTGTAGGTGAATATAACAACTTTTTAAGCATTAAAATTAAATATCTAATAATACTTTCACATGAACTTTTTGACCTATCTTACCATAAATCACTGAGGAAGGTCTTTTCCTTACACTTTTAATTACCTATATCCTGGACTAGTTGGTGTTGACTGTCTTCTCTTATCTTTTTGAAATATAGTTGACTTGATGAAAATTTTATGTAGCGGCTTTGATGCTGGGCATAGGAACTTGTAGATTTCATTTATGTACTCCCATGAATAACTATTGTTTTGGAATCCAATTAACTTAAACTTACTTGTTTTTGTAGTTGTTTCTTCTAAATAGTAAATACATGGTATAATATATATATATAAATCGATACATTGTTACACATAGATAACACATTATATGAATTATTGATTAACATATGTTGTAAACTAAATATACCATACAGAGATATATATATAATATAATTATGAATATATAATCCTCATACAGCAGGTGTGCTCCAAGGACATGAGTCCTTATCAAGTAACCACGTCCCCTCCAGACAGACATGTTGTAGGGGGTTGGCATACTCCTTACCAGATGGTCTCATATCTATAGTAATAACTTTTTAAATACAATGTCCATCTATGTTCACAATTATTATATATTTTTTTTTATATAGACTGAACTTGCCATGAACTCATCTTGGCTTTTTCAGCCACATAACAAAACTTTGGTTCAGGCTGAATCTTATTCTTAAAGGCAATGAGATGAGCATTCATTTTGATTATAATGTCATTAGATAATATTGTATACGTATGAAAATGCCCAACAAATCCCCCCTTTTTAGCATATTCAATTTCGTTATTAGAAGGTTGAATAGGCTGAAATGCAATAAAGGGCTAAATGTTCCAAATCATTATGGATTGGGGAATGCAAGTTTTACCTTGGAATAAATTTATCACAACTTTGTGTGTACTTTTACGACACAAGTCTAACGCACAAACTTTATGATTAGTTTAACTACAAGTGTGTTACGTTCCTTGTATTAGTGATAAACGCGTTGGTTCATAGAACGCATATTATACAATTGTTTCGGTCTTTTTTTTTTTTTTTTATGACCACTGTAGAGAGAAAGACGTTTCGGTCATTTTCTGGACTTTTTGGAAACGTGTCTCTAGTTGAGATCTTTCTTTGGTCCTCTAACTTAATAACATTGCTGCTAAAATGAAAAACTGGAAGTAATAGCTTCCTGGCTTGTAAGCAACTTGGCAACTCGATTTAGCGAGCGGTGCTTGGCATCATATCTTCATGTCTGCGATCTCAAATACTTTGTCATGTTGCACTGGTGTGATGTACTTTTGCAGCGGCTGTCGAATCTCCTGGGGCTCTGCCCACTTGTCCCTCCTGGATACATCTTGGATACATCTGGGTTGGCTCCGACTAGACGTCTCTTGCGTCACGGATAGCCTTGACCTCAGGTTCTCTTGGTTCCGGATACAAAGACTTTTAGGATTCCGCCATCTGTCCTTCCATCAACACGTGATCCCATCTTGGGCCATCATCTAAGCTTAAGAAAACAACAGACAGTATGAGCAACAACGCAGCAAAATTTTATCAAACATATACCTGCCTATTTTAGGCCTTTGACTTATGCCATACTTTAGCCAGCAGCAAGTTGAGGACTTTTATGTTTTTCCCAAAGAAAAACAAACTACAGGGTACCATGAATAGATATAACTATTCTTCCTCTGCTAGGCTAATATAGCCCTAGGTGTTATGCCTATTTAGGATAATAACCCAATCAATATTTTGAGACTACCTCAAAACAGAGTAATATATATGCGTCCATATATCTATATGGAATACAGTGACGACAAGTTAGTCACAATTGATAGACAAACAATATGGTTAGTATAACTGTTCAGTCTCTTTTCAGTCATACAATACCACCACCAATCATATGAAATTTAGGATGTGTCTCCATCTTCAAATTTAGGTTTTTTCAATCTTAGTTTTGCTCTTGGCATTTTTAGCACTGAAATAAAACTCTACACAAACATTATGTTAATGATCCTGTGGAAAAATTTGATTAGTAATCAATATCATTAATCATTTATTGACTTGCTATAATTATTAATTTAATGAAGCCGTTTGCTTCGTTTACTGGACATTTCTATCTCAGCAAAGTATTAAATAACTTTTCTTTTACTCTTTATTCACTTTATGAGATAAAGAATTTACATTGAATGAAGTTGGGAGAATCTTACTCTTCCTTTCCATTTGGCTGACTTAAGAAATCAGCTCGCAGCGCAGCTCTGCGACCTCTGACCTCTTCACTGACATGTATCTAACTTAAGGAATGTGCTCATTCCCCCCTCCCATCTTTAAGATGGTGGGCAAAATGTTGAGACATACAGCATCTGCAGAAAAACTGACCCCTCCCTTAGGAGACTTTTTAAGGTAATTAGGGTTAGTTAACAGATCTATTTAAATACAGTTTTGCGCTTTTCACTACAAAACAAATTAGCAGGTTCTAGGTATTCTGCTTAAAAATAATAATAATTCACAAACAAATAAAACTAAAAAATCTGAAAAGATTAATCAGAGTGAGATAAAAAAAACAATTCCCCCCTTAGGGGATTATCATATCTGCGGCAATTGCAAATTGTACATTAGGATCCTATAAGAAAGCATGGTTACATTAGCATACATAGCAATTAACCTGTTTAAAACTTTTCTCTTATAGATTCTATTTATCAATAACATTGGGTCAGACTTTATGTATAAAGTTCCTCTATTATCCTGTAACGCCCTGAGCTACTAAACTCAACCTCCCTGTATATGGGGGTAAATCTCCAACTATGGGAGTTAACTGGCCAGGAATTAATAGGAAGGTTCCTGAGTCAAACAAAGGACTAGAACCGGACCCTGTACCGCCTAGGCTAATGAGACCTACATCTGTTCCCTATCTTGGGACAATTTACTATTAATTTCTGGCGATACAAAAACATCAATTGTGTTTAGCATAGACAAACAACTCCTGAGTTGATTTACATGTCATGCACTGGTTGCATTCGTGTAATAACACTTTACTGCAGCAACTCATCTGTGGTTCTGGTATGGGCTTAACCCCTTCAGTACCAGGACATTAATAATGACTATGTATACACCACGCCCTTCTAAGGGTTGTAAACGTGATCTGGCTGTAGCATTCTAATGCCAGCAACAATATACATGACAATTTATCATTAATATGTCATCTCCTCAATCATATCTCGGTGGGAACCTCCATTTTAATGTCGGGGGGTAATAATTCAATTAAGAATTATTAATTATGGTCATAAAAATAATTAACCATAAAAAATTTAAATTTGTCATAAATTCTTAAAATCATGACCTGGTGAATTGTAGACAACCTAATTGATACAATTCACATCTGAGTCCGACTATTTCCTCAGATAAATAAGCTCTTTTTGACATGAGATGACGTTAATGATAAAATGTAGTTCTGCATTTTACAACAATACACAGGTATTATAAAAATATGCAGATTTATTGGTTGCAAGATTATAAACATATATAAGTAAATAAACACAAAGATACATGCAAATGAATATATATATATCGTTAATATAAAGCATTACAAGCTTAACAATACATGTGAGTGGAAATAACTTGTCACATTATAATCAAGCTATTATTAGGTTAGGATATCAAAATAGGAACATAAGTTATATACATTACTTCTGTTCAGAGAAAACCTCATGATACCAGGATGGGCATGTCTAATCCTAGACATCAATATAGAATGCTAAATACATTCCGCCCCCTCCTAACCAACTACACATGACATGACTTCAAGATGGGCAAATCCATCCAAGGATATAACTTTGGTAAGACTATTAAGACAAATAACAGGGATCTAGGATCTTAAATGGGAAGGACTTGACGTCTTTCCGGTGGGAATCCATCACTTAGCTTGGCGAAGAATGTTCTATCAATATCAATATATATATAAGCAATTATTTAATGCTTTGCTAGATTATGAGTCTAGATTCTTCTGCAGGTAGAATGAAGCCTCACAATATCCTAAGACTACATCTCAATATGGAGATGATCAATTTATTTAATCATTTATTTATTCGCCAATCTAGATGGTATAATTTCACCCACACTATCAAATTAGTCTTAAAAAAATGAAATATCATTTTCTGTGTCTCTTACCAAGTCCTAGTAGGAATCTCACTTCTGCTCCTAGGAAAGCTGGGTGGTCCATCATAGCGCATCTCATTATGGCTTCCATCTTGATAGACCTCAACTTCTCCTCCCTCTCTCTTTCTCTTGATCGCTCTTTTTTTTCTCTTGCTAGCTCCTCCATGCTACTCCGCACACGAGTAATTATTCCCCCCCTTATCTAAGAATCATCCCCTTTAGATTATGGATTCCCAATCAGGTAGGGTGGGTGTATTCGCATGCTAATAACATCATGACGTTATCTCAACTCCTAATATGGTATTAGAACAAATAATGAAACAATATAATGTTGCCCATCTGCCTCCAGATGGCACTGCGGTACTGTAGGTGAATATAACAACTTTTTAAGCATTAAAATTAAATATCTAATAATATTTTCACATGAACTTTTTGACCTATCTTACCATAAATCACTGAGAAAGGTCTTTTCCTTACACTTTTAATTACCTATATCCTGGACTAGTTGGAGTTGACTGTCTTCTCTTATATTTTTGAAATATAGTTGACTTGATGAAAATTTTATGTAGCGGCTTTGATGCTGGGCATCGGAACTTGTAGATTTCATTTATGTACTCCCATGAATAACTATTGTTTTGGAATCCAATTAACTTAAACTTACTTGTTTTTGTAGTTGTTTCTTCTAAATGGTAAATACATGGTATAACATATATATATATAAATCGATACATTGTTACACATAGATAACACATTATATGAATTATTGATTAACATATGTTGTAAACTAAATATACCATACAGAGATATATATATAATATAATTATGAATATATAATCCTCATACAGCAGGTGTGCTCCAAGGACATGAGTCCTTATCAAGTAACCACGTCCCCTCCAGACAGACATGTTGTAGGGGGTTGGCATACTCCTTACCAGATGGTCTCATATCTATAGTAATAACTTTTTAAATACAATGTCCATCTATGTTCACAATTATTATATATTTTTTTTTATATAGACTGAACTTGCCATGAACTCATCTTGGCTTTTTCAGCCACATAACAAAACTTTGGTTCAGGCTGAATCTTATTCTTAAAGGCAATGAGATGAGCATTCATTTTGATTATAATGTCATTAGATAATATTGTATACGTATGAAAATGCCCAACAATACAGGGATTTGAATCAGGCATTTGAAATACAGCAATTTGAAATACAGCTATTTTGGGCAAAGATATATTTACTTCAGGCCTACACTGGTTCAGACCGTGTGAGATACTCCCTCTACATACAGGGGTTTGATTCAGGAATTTGAAATACAGCCATTTTGGGCAATGAAATATTTACTTAAGGCCTACACTGGTTCAGGCCCTGTGAGATACACCCTCTACATACAGGGATTTGAATCAGACATTTGAAATACAGCCATTTGAAATACAGCCATTGTGTGCAAATAAATATTTAGTTTAGGCTTACACTGGTTCAGACCGTGTGAGATACTCCCTCTACATACAGGGGTTTGATTCAGGAATTTGAAATACAGCCATTTGAAATACAGCCATTTTGGGCAAAGATATATTTACTTCATGCCTACACTGGTTCAGACCATGTGAGATACTCCCTGTACATACAGGGGTTTGATTCAGGGATTTGAAATACAGCCATTGTGTGCAAATTAAGATTTACATCAGGCCTACACTGGTTCAGACCATGTGAGATACTCCCTCTACATACAGGGGTTTGATTCAGGTATTTAGAATACAGCCATTTGAAATACAGCCATTTTGGGCAAAGATATATTTACTTCAGGCCTACACTGGTTTAGACCGTGTGAGATACCTCCCTACATACAGGGGTTTGAATCAGGCATTTGAAATATATCAATTTGAAATACAGCCATTTTGTGCAAAGAAATATTTACTTCAGGCCTACACTGGTTCAGACCGTGTGAGATACCCCCTCTACATGCAGGGGTTTGAATCAGGCATTTGAAATACAGCCATTTTGTGCAAATAAATATTTACTTCAGGCCTACACGGGTTAAGGCCCTGTGAGATACTCCCTCTACATACAGGGGTTTGAATCAGGGATTTGAAATACAGCCATTTGAAATACAGCCATTTTGTGCAAAGTAGTATTTACTTCAGGCCTACACTGATTTAGGCCGTGTGAGATACATCCTCTACATACAGTGGTTTGATTCAGGCATTTAAAATACAGCCATTTTGGGCAAAAAAATCTTTTATTGAGGCCTAGTCTGGTTCAGGCCTTGTGAGATACACCCTTTACATACTGTCGTTCTATTCTACTATTAATTAAACACCCATTTAGGGCAAGATCCTAAATTTGAAAAATATGAGGAGATCGTCAAATAAGGGACGTGGCCTAGGTCGTGGTGCTGCTGGTGGAGCTCCTGTTGCAGGAATAGGACGTGGTCGATCTGTGCCAGCTACACGCACAAGTGAAACACCTTCCTCAGGTTTGAGTAGGTGACAAAACCTGCAGCGGTATTTGGTCGGGCCTAATGCTGCTCTACGAATGGTGAGGCCTGAACAAGTACAGGCGATAGTAGATTGGGTTGCTGACAGTGGACCCAGTTCCTTCACATTGTCTCCCACCCAGTCTCCTGCTGAAAGACCACAGTTGGCACCTGCAGCCCATGTCCATCAGTCTTTCACCTCACCCCCTTGCAAATCAGCCAAGCAGTCTGAGCCCCAAGTCATGCAGCAGTCTCTTCTGCTTTTTGATGACTCTGTTAGCAGGGTTTCCCAGGGCCATCCACCTAGCCCTGCCCCAGAAGTGGAAGAGATTGAGTGCACCGATGCCCAACCACTTATCTTTCAAGATGAGTACATGGGAGGACCATCGCAGCACATCTCGGATGATGACGAAACACAGGTGCCAACTGCTGGGGCTTTCGAAAGTTTGCAGACCGACAAGGAAGTCAGGGGTAAAGACTGGGTGGAAGATGATGTGGAGAACAATGAGGTCCTCGACCCCACATAGAATCAAGGTCTCACAGAGCCACCAGCACAGCAGAAGAGGGAGCAGTGTTCAAAAGCGGAGCGGCCATCCTCTAGTACACCTGTTACTGCCCACCGCAGCAAGGGACCGAGCACACCAAAGCCAGCTCCAAGGAGTTCCCTGGCGTGGCAGTTCTTCAGACAATGTGCTGACGACAAGACACGAGTGGTTTGCACGCTGTGCAATCAGAGCCTGAAGCGAGGCATAAACGTTCTCAACCTGAGCACAACCTGCATGACCAGGCATTTAAGTGCAAAGCACGAGCTGCAGTGGAGTAGACACCTCAAAAACCAAGAAAGGTCTCTGGCTCCTCCTGCTTCCTCTTCTGCTGCAGTCGCGGCCTCTTCATCCACCTCTGGAGTGACAGTGCCACCTGGCACCCCGCAAACAGAGGATCTGCCAGCAACACCAACACCTGGGTCACCAAGCATCTCCACAATGTCCCACGGAAGCGTTCAGCTCTCCATATCCCAAACGCTGGAGAGGAAGAGGAAGTACTAACCTACCCACCCGCGATTCCTAGCCCTGAATTCCAGCATTTCTAAATTACTGGCCTTTGAAATGCTGTCATTCCGTCTGGTGGAGACGGATAGTTTTAAAGGCCTTATGGCGGTGGCTGTCCCACAGTACGTCGTGCCCAGCCGCCACTACTTTTCAAGGCGAGCCATCTCTTCCCTGCACAACCAAGTAGGGGACAAAATCAGGTGTGCACTGCACAACGCCATCTGTGGCAAGGTGCACCTAAATACGGATACGTGGACCAGTAAGCCCGGTCAGGGCCGTTATATCTCCATAACAGCACACTGGGTAAGTTCAGTGGCGGCTGGGCCTGAGGCGGATAGAAGTTTGGCGTATGTCCTTCCACCACCGAGGATTGCAGGGCACTTCAGTTTGCCTCCTGTTGCTTCCTCCTCCTACTATGCTTTCTCATCCTCTACCAGCTCCTCATCCGGTCAGCGTAACACCTTCACCACCAACTTCAGCACAACCAGGGGTAAATGACAGCAAGCAGTTTTAAAACTTATCTGTTTGGGGGACAAACCCCACACCGCGCAGGAGCTGTGGACGGACCTTGAACAACAGACCAATCAGTAGTTTGTGCCAGTCAGCCTCAAGCGCGGCCTGGTGGTGTGCGATAATGGGCGAAATCTCGTAGCAGCTCTGGGACTAGCCGGTTTGACGCACATCCCTTGCCTGGCGCATGTGCTGAATTTTGTGGTGCAGAGATTCCATAAAAATTACCCTGACATGTCAGAGCTGCTGCATAAAGTGGGGGCCGTCTGTGCGTGCTTTCGGCGTTCTCACCCTGCTGCTGATCGCCTGTAAGCGCTGCAGCGTAACTTCAGCCTTCCCGCTCACCGCCTCATATGCGACGTGACCACAAGGTGGAACTCCACCTTGCACATGCTGGCCATGGCGATAGTGGAGTTTCAGCTGCAGCACGCACGGGTGAGTCGCTCGGCGGAACAGCACCACTTCACCACCAATGACTGGGCCTCCATGGAGACCTGTGTTCCTTGCTGCGCTGTTTTGAGTACTCCACCAACATGGCCAGTGCCGATAACGCCGTTCTCAGCATTACTGTCCCACTTCTATGCCTCCTTGAAAAAACGCTCCTGGCGATGATGGAAGAGGATGTGGCACAGGAGGAGGAGGAGGAGGAAGAGGGATCATTTCATAGGGTTTCCGGCCAGTCATTCCCAAGTGGCTCCGAGGGTGGGTTCCTGCACCCACAAACCCAAGGTACACAATTGTCCAGCCAGGTCACAGTTTTGGAGGATGAGGAGGTGGAGGAGGAGGAGATGTAGGAGAAGGAACTATGTTCACAGCAGGGTGGCACCCAGACCAGCTCATGGCCATCACTGGTGCGTGGATGGGGGGATACAGAGGACACAGACGATACACTTCCCACAGAAGACAGCTTTTCGTTGCCTCTGGGCAGCCTGGCACACATGAGCGATTACATGCTACAGTGTCTCCGCAACGACCGCCTAGTTGCCCACATTCTAACTTGTGCTGATTACTGGGTGGCCACGCTGCTGGATCCCCGATACAAGGACAACGTACTGTCCTTAATTCCGTCACTGGAGCGTGATCGTAAGATGCGGGAGTACAAGTGCACGCTGGTAGACGTGCTGCTGATGGCATTCCCACCTGACAGTGGGGTCACAGTCAGGGGCGGACTGAGTACCCTCAGGGCCTCCGGGCAAAATAAATCAAGGGCCCCCTTACAGGCCCCACCCATGTTCTGTTGCAAGCCCCACCCTTGTCCCGCCTCCAGCCACACCCTACACAATCTTTAATAAGATTTCAAAGTTAAAGCGACACAAAAGGCACCCAGACCACTTCAGCTCATTGAAGTGGTCTGGGTACAGTGTCCCTTTTGAAAATCGAGCTGCAATGTTCTAGAGAAACTGCATTGTTTACGTTCCAGCAATAAGTCAGCCTCTAGTGGCTGGCAGCCACCTGAGGGCTTCCTGGAGTAACACAGACCTTTGGTCCGGTATCTGACGCTGGACGTCCTCACACTCTGCATGATGATCTCCAGGGTCAGATTTTTCCCCATAGGAAAGCATTGATTCAATGCTTTTGTATGGGGTGATCTAATCTCAGCGTCCATTAGTGAGCCTCTGTTAGAAGCAGTGTTCGCATAACTACTGTGAAGGGGGCACATATCTGGGCATAACTACTGTGAAAGGGGGGGAGGCCCTTCACAGTAGTTATTAATCCCTTTCAGCAGTCCCCCCTTCAGTGAATGGGGGACTGCTGAAAGGGGTTAATAACTACTGTGAAGGGCCTAGCCGTCTGGGCAACCCCACTGATCATCCCCCCACCCACCTTATACTTGTTCCTGATCTGCTACTTGCGGGCTACATGGGCATGAGTTCAGTCACTTCGGTGCGCAATCCCATCCTGCGGCGCGTGATTCCGCGAGACCCGTGACCTACAGCGGCGGGTCTTGCGGGATCACGCGCTGCAGGACGGGATTGCCCACCGAAGTGACTGAACTCATTCCCGCGCAGCCCACAAGTAGCGGAGCAATTACAAGAGGGGTGGGGAATAGCCAAATTAAAAAATATTTTGAACCAAAAGGTGTTATGGGGGCTCTGTGGGTGGCACTGTTATGGGGGCTCTGTGGATGGCACTGTTATGGGGGTTCTGTGGATGGCACTGTTATGAGGGCTCTGTGGATGGCACTGTTGTGGGGGCTCTGTGGATGGCACTGTTATGGGGGCTCTGTGGATGGCACTGTTATGGGGGCTCTGTGGATGGCACTGTTGTGGGGCCTCTGTGGATGGCACTGTTATGGGGGCTCTGTGGATGGCACTGTTATGGGGGCTCTGTGGATGGCACTGTTATGGGGGCTCTGTGGATGGCACTGTTATGGGGGCTCTGTGGATGGCACTGTTGTGGGGGCTCTGTGGATGGCACTGTTATGGGGGCTCTGTGAATGGCACTGTTATGGGGGCTCTGTGGATGGCACTGTTATGGGGGCTCTGTGGATGGCACTGTTGTGGGGGCTCTGTGGATGGCACTGTTGTGGGGGGGATCTGTGGGTGGCACTGTTATGGGGGCTCTGTGGATGGCACTGTTATGGGGGCTCTGTGGATGGCACTGTTGTGGGGGCTCTGTGGATGGCACTGTTATGGGGGCTCTGTGAATGGCACTGTTATGGGGGCTCTGTGGATGGCACTGTTATGGGGGCTCTGTGGATGGCACTGTTGTGGGGGCTCTGTGGATGGCACTGTTGTGGGGGGGATCTGTGGGTGACACATATATAGCACCTTATGCTATATATGTGTCATCCACAAATCCCCCCATAACAGTGTCCCTGTGAGTGAATGATCACCAATACAGGGTCTGGGGGCCGGCATCTGGTGTTGTAATGTCAGCGGGGCCCGGTGCAGTCACTGTATTCTATTACACCGGGCCCCGCTCACTGTAATACTAATATTCATATGTGAACAACTTGAAATCCTCTGCGATCCTCTCCCTCTGAGCTCTCTGTACTCACAAACTCAGTAGCAGGCCGGGCGGCAGCGCAACTCACTGACGTCACGCGCCTGCTCCTCCCACTTTATGAATGAAGCAGGCGGAGCCAGTGGCGTTGCTAGGGCTGGTGTCACCTGATGCGGTAGAAAATGGTGTCACCCCCCCCCCCCCCCCGAAGCAATAATTTTTTAGCCATATATGGGGGCTATGGTGGTGCTGCTGCCATAGGGGGCATCTGTTAGCTCAGCAGACCCCCCCCTAGCAGTCAGAGCCTGGTCTCGGGAGGGGCACTTCCAGATTATTTTCTGTCCACCACCACAAAACAATGGTGCTTATAGAACAGACTACACAGTGTAGCGGTATACTGTATATTGTGTGGCACAGTGTAGAGGTATACTGTATATTGTGTGGCACAGTGTAGAGGTATACTGCATATTGTGGGGCACAGTGTAGAGGTATACTGTATATTGTGGGGCACAGTGTAGAGGTATACTGTACATTGTGGGGCACAGTGTAGAGGTATACTGTATATTGTGTGGCACAGTGTAGAGGTATACTGTATATTGTGTGGCACAGTGTAGCGGTATACTGTATATTGTGTGGCACAGTGTAGAGGTATACTGTATATTGTGGGGCACAGTGTAGCGGTATACTGTATATTATGTGGCACAGTGTAGAGGTATACTGTACATTGTGTGGCACAGTGTAGCGGTATACTGTATATTGTGTGGCACAGTGTAGAGGTATACTGTATATTGTGTGGCACAGTGTAGAGGTATACTGTATATTGTGTGGCACAGTGTAGAGGTATACTGTATATTGTGTGGCACAGTGTAGAGGTATACTGTATATTGTGGGGCACAGTGTAGCGGTATACAGTATATTGTGTGGCACAGTGTAGAGGTATACTGTATATTGTGGGGCACAGTGTAGAGGTATACTGTATATTGTGGGGCACAGTGTAGAGGTATACTGTACATTGTGGGGCACAGTGTAGAGGTATACTGTATATTGTGTGGCACAGTGTAGAGGTATACTGTATATTGTGTGGCACAGTGTAGCGGTATACTGTATATTGGGTGGCACAGTGTAGAGGTATACTGTATATTGTGGGGGACAGTGTAGCGGTATACTGTATATTATGTGGCACAGTGTAGAGGTATACTGTACATTGTGTGGCACAGTGTAGCGGTATACTGTATATTGTGTGGCACAGTGTAGAGGTATACTGTATATTGTGTGGCACAGTGTAGCGGTATACTGTATATTGTGTGGCACAGTGTAGCGGTATACTGTATATTGTGTGGCACAGTGTAGAGGTATACTGTATATTGTGTGGCACAGTGTAGCGGTATACTGTATATTGTGTTGCACAGTGTAGAGGTATACTGTATATTGTGTGGCACAGTGTAGAGGTATACTGTATATTGTGTGGCACAGTATAGCGGTATACTGTATATTGTGTGGCACAGTGTAGCGGTATACTGTATATTGTGTGGCACAGTGTAGGCTATATGTGTATAACATAAACATATTTCATATGAAAACTTACAATTACTTGGCTTGGCCCTTGGGGATCTCGGACGCCACTTCCACACTTTGGCCGGGGGCTCGGCGGAGCTGATGTTGTGTTTCATCCTAATGAGAAAGATTTCATAATAAGGATTTGGAGAAGGGGCAGTGGGGTCGCAGAGCAGGGTGAGGCTGGTGCTGCTACTAGGGGGTCATACCATGGGGGAGTAATAAAGCCCACCATAATGCCCCCCCCCCAGTAGAAATAATTTTCCTTTTAATGTGACAGTGCAAAAAATACCCACTTGTAATGCCCCCAGTTGAGCTAATGTCCCCATAGTGCCTCCATAATGTCCCAGTATAAAATACCCCTATGTAGTGCCCCCAGTAAATTCCCCCATAGTGCTCCTCTCCCCCCTTCCTGCTAGTGCCATTCATAATGTACCAGTATAAAATGCCCCATATATAGTGCCCTCAGTGTCCGGCCTCTGATAGGCTGCCGGCCTAGTGTCCCCCATAATGCCCCCCAATAGTGTGCCAGTAAGTGTCCCCATAGATGCCCCCCCATCATGTGCCAGTATCAAGTGCCTCTCTCCTTCCCCCCATGTGCCAGTATCATAGTGCCAACCCCCCCATGTGCCAGTATCAGGTGCCAACCCCCACCCCCCCCCATGTGCCAGTATCAGGTGCCTCTCTCCTTCCCCCCATGTGCCAGTATCCTAGTGCCAACCCCCCTCCCCCTCCCCATGTGCCAGTATCAGGTGCCAACCCCCCTTCCCCCCCATGTGCCAGTATCAGGTGCCAACCCAACCCCCCTCCCCATGTGCTAGTATCAGGTGCCAACCCCCCCCATGTGCCAGTATCAGGTGCCTCTCTCCTTCCCCTCCCCATGTGCCAGTATCAGGTGCTAACCCCCCACCCCCCATGTGCCAGTATCAGGTGCCTCTCTCCTCCCCCCCCATGTGCCAGTATCCTAGTGCCAACCCCCCTCCCCCCTCCCCATGTGCCAGTATCAGGTGCCAACCCAACCCCCCTCCCCCCATGTGCTAGTATCAGGTGCCAACCCCCCCCCCCCCCATGTGCCAGTATCAGGTGCCTCTCTCCTTCCCCCCCCATGTGCCAGTATCAAGTGCCTCCCGCTCCCCCATGGCAGTAACAGTCGGGTATTAAAAAAAACACTTATATTTACCTCCATGTCAGCGATGCGATGCAGCCTCTTCCTGTGTCCCGCCCTGTATGTCCATATATGGAGTCAGTGCTTGTATTTCAGAAAAGTTTCTGCTGGGATTCGAACCCACGACCTTCTGTATCACAGGCAAAGCACCTAACCATAAGAAAGGCATTGACACTGACTGAAAAAATATGAGACTTCTACTGTTATAGCTGGCTAAGTGTACATCTATACATATGACTGTGCTCTAACACACCCAGCACTGCTATATCTCTATATGACAGCTGTCCCAGCACACTCAGCTCTACTATATCTCTATATATGACAGCTGCCCCAGCACACCCAGCTCTGCTACATCTATAGACATGACAGCTGCCCAAACACACCCAGCACTGCTATATCTCTATATGACAGCTGTCCCAGCACACTCAGCTCTCCTATATCTCTATATATGATAGCTGCCCCAGCACACCCAGCTCTGCTACATCTAATACACATGACAGCTGCACCAGCACACTCAGCTCTACTATATCTCTATATATGACAGCTGCCCCAGCACACCCAGCTCTGCTACATCTATATATCTGTAAGTATTGCTATACAGTAGATATATAGACATATAGCAGAGCTGAGTGTGCTGGGGAAGCTGTCATGTGTATAGATGTAGCAGAGCTGGGTGTGTTTGGGCAGCTGTCATGTGTATAGATGTAGCAGAGTTGGGTTTGCTGTGGCAGCTGTCATATATAGAGATATAGTAGAGCTGAGTGTGCTGGTGCGCTGGTGCAGCTGTCATGTGTATTAGATGTAGCAGAGCTGGGTGTGCGTGGGAAGCTATCATATATAGAGATATAGCAGAGCTGAGTGTGCTGGGACAGCTGTCATATAGAGATATAGCAGTGCTGGGTGTGTTAGGGCAGCAGTCATGTGTATAGATGTACACTTAGCCAGCTATAACAGTAGAAGTCTCATATTTTTTCAGTCAGTGTCAATTCCTCTCTTATGGCCGTGTGGTTAGGTGCTTTGCCTCTGATACAGAAGGTTGTGGGTTCGAATCCCAGCAGAAACTTTTCTGAAATACAGGCTAAATTAGAATACACAAGCACTGATTCCATATATGGACATACAGGGCGGGACACAGGTAGAGTTGCGCTGCCCCCCGGCCTGCTACTGAGTTTGTGAGTACAGAGAGCTCAGAGGGAGAGGATCGCAGAGGATTTCAAGTTGTTCACATATGAATTACAGTGAGCGGGGCCCGCTGCCATTACCAGGCCAGCATAGAGGTATACTGTATATTGTGGGGCACAGTGTAGAGATATACTGTACATTGTGGGGCACAGTGTAGAGGTATACTGTATATTGTGTGGCACAGTGTAGAGGTAAACTGTATATTGTGTGGCACAGTGTAGCGGTATACTGTATATACTATATGACAGCTGTCCCAGCACACTCAGCTCTACTATATCTCTATATATGACAGCTGCCCCAGCACACCCAGCTCTGCTACATCTATAGACATGACAGCTGCCCAAACACACCCAGCACTGCTATATCTCTATATGACAGCTGTCCCAGCACACTCAGCTCTCCTATATCTCTATATATGATAGCTGCCCCAGCACACCCAGCTCTGCTACATCTAATACACATGACAGCTGCACCAGCACACTCAGCTCTACTATATCTCTATATATGACAGCTGCCCCAGCACACCCAGCTCTGCTACATCTATATATCTCTAAGTATTGCTATACAGTAGATATATAGAGTGTGCTATATATCTCCAAATTGGGCACATGGCCTGAGCTTGCCCTTTACCCCTTGGAGGTGCTGGCCTGCCCTGCAGCCAGTGTATTGTCTGAACGTGTGTTTAGCATGACTGCAGGGGGTTATCACAGGTTATATTCACCAATGTTTTGGGGTGTACCATAATTTAAAAAATAAAATGTAAAACCAAAAAGCAGTTTAGACTACCTCCTCCTCCTCCACCGCCGCTTCCACTTACACCGACACATCCACCGCCTCCTCAACCTCCTACTCCATATGGACCTGGTCCTCCTAGATCAAGATTATTATTTTTTATTTTTACGTATTTTATGTTATTTAAAGTCATTTCCCTATCCACATTTGTTTGCAGAGCACTTGCCATGCTCTTAACCACATTTTGACGCCATTTGCAGCCATTTTAGTGCTCAAAAGTTTGGGTCCCCATTGACTTCAATGGGGTTCGGGTTCAGGGTCAAGTTCGGGTGCCGAACTCGAACTTTTTCCCGAACTTTTTTCCGAAGTTTGGCCGAACCCGTCGAACCCGAACATCCAGGTGTCCGCTCAACTCTATCCAAGACTTCTCTGTCAATGGCTGCTTGTTTGGCGAGGGAATCTGCTAGATCATTTCCTTCTTTGTGGGAGGAGCTGTGCGAGAAACAGAATAGGCATGCCTATGGACTGTCCCCACCCGACTGGCTAGAGTGTGCCCGATGCCAGTGACGAGGTAAGGCCTGAATAAGTGGGCCACCCAAGAGGAAGGTATTAAGAAGGGGATGGGAGGGAGGGCAAGAACCGGGCGCCCTTCTGCTTGTGGGAGGAGGTTTAAATAGGGTAAGTGCGCCCCTCCCACAATTACAGGCTGCAAGCAGCCTTCAATACTTGTGGGAGGAGCTGTGCGAGAAACAGAATAGGCATGCCTATGGACTGTCCCCACCCGACTGGCTGGAGTGTGCCCGATGCCAGTGACGAGGTAAGGCCTGAATAAGTGGGCAAAAGAGAACCGGCAAGTTGCAGGGTATAAAATATTTATTGCAGTATGGTGTGACCTACAATGCCAATGAACAGGGATACTTCCGCCCGTGGATTCGGGATGTACCTTGAGAAGCAGGATGATCTCCACCGACCCATCTTGCGAATGATGTGCGCTGGTACCTGGTGACTGGAAGCTGCAGACGCGGCCCCTATCCGAAATGAATGCCTGGATATTGCGCTAGGGTTGTAACCCAAACCTGCGGCCAGGGTGCGGATATTGGTGATGAACACGGTAGAAGACAGGGGTTTCCCGTTAACCGGGAGCAACGGGCCGTCTAAAGCGGGAGATTGAAGGGAGGCCAGGAGCTCCTGGAGCACCTTGACAGGACACCAACAGTTAGTCGTAGGGTAAAATTCCACCTCCGTGGGGGGACCGGTTTGACTGGTCTTGGAGAACGGAATGGACAAAATAAAGTGGTCGGAGTGCCATGCGAGATGACGCCTTAGCAGGGTTGTTCGGGAGATGGTGCTGCAGGTGAATTCCCCGGGCCTGAGGAACCCATAGAACCCGAGATACATGGCCGCCTTCGTGACGATGCTTGCAAATTGGCCAAAAGGAAGACCATCCAGGGCTAAGGATAACCTACGGAAAAGCTCACCTGAGACCGCCTGCCTGCGCACCTGGACTGCCGTGCTGACCCTCTGAACGCCCCTGAGGGTGGCTTTGATGGCCTGATTTGAAAAGATGGATCCGGCAGAGGGGTCGCTGAGCATCCGGTGGTGCTGGATGCCTGCCAAATACAGCTTGATGGTATTGTATGAGAGGTGGCGGTGGGAGTGGCAATGGGCTATGAATGCCATGATGAAAGTGACCTCGTCTACGTCCCCCTGAAGATGAGTGTCAGCAAAACGTCTAAACATGCTGAACCCGGTGTCATAATTCCTGGCGGTGTTGGTGGCTAGCGACCGCCGGACCAATGACTGCGCGGTTGCAATCAGGGGCTCTAGTCCAGCAGGAGGGCGCTGTAAGGTGGAGCTGGAACGCCGACGGGATCTGCCTCTGGGAGTTCCTGGAAGAAAATATCGAGGTTAAAGCGGGACAGTGCGTCAGCCGCCACATTCTGCGCTCCCTGGATGTGGACCGCAAAGACGTGGAAATAAAACTCCAAGGACAGCCAGACAAGCCTACGTAACATAGACATCATCCTGAGATTTTTAGCCCTCCCCTTGGATATCACTTCCACCAGAACCTGACTGTCTGTCCTCAGGACGACTGATTTGTTCGCCCAGAGCGGACCCCAGACGCGGGCCGCCGCCACAATGGGGTATAATTCCAACAGCGGCGAGGACCTCATAGCCCCTGCCTCGGACAGGAGCTCCACCGGCCAACTGCCGACCAACCAGTGCGGATAGAAGATTGCCGCGAACCCGCGGGAGCCCGCGGCGTCGGTGTAAACCGTGGGGGAAGCCGCATCCGGGGATGGCACGAACAAAGAAATGCCATTCCACCCGGTCAGGAAGGTTTGCCACATCTGAAGATCCGCCATGGCGGGACCATCCAGCCGGACGGTGGAGTCCTGATCCAGAGCAGTCGGGAGGAGATTGAGAAGCCGCGAGATGAAGGCCCTACCCTGTGGCATGATCTTGAAGGTACATGTAAGGAATCCTAACAGGGACTGGAGCTCCTGCCTGGACAAAACTCCAGAAGAGGCCGCGGAGGAAACGGCAGACTTGACTTTGGCCAGCTTGGCTGCGGGGAGGCTGGCCTCCATGCGGACCGAGTCCAGAGTAATGCCCAAGAAGGTAACCCCAGTGCCTGGACCCTCTGTCTTGGCGGATGCCACCGGGACCTCGAGCCTGGCGAACAGTTGGAGCAAGTTCTTCAAACCTGATGGGGGCCCCTGGGGCCTCTCGATGATTAGGAAGTCATCCAAGTAATGAATGACCATGTCCATCCCCCCATGATGGACCAGGATCCAGTGTAGGGCACAGGCGAACTTGTCGAACAACCACGGGCTGCTTTTAGATCCAAATGTGAGGCGGTTGGCAAAATAAAACCCGTCTGCCCAATGCAACCCATAATACTGCCATAACTGAGGAAGGATGGGGAGTAGCTTGAAGGCGTCCGCGATGTCGGCCTTGGCCAACCAAGCCCCTTCCCCAGCCAGCAGGATGAACTGAATGGCCTCGTCAATGGAAGAATAGGACATCGAGAACTCCCCTGATGGAATCAGGGAGTTGAGACTGGGGATCGGCGACATGTGTGGAGCAGACAAGTCGTATATCAGACGCTTTTTATTTGATGCTTGTTTGGAGACTAGACCGATGGGATTGATCCTCCACTCGGCAAAGGGAATGGTTTCAAACGGGCCTAGCAGGAACCCTTTGCGGACCTCGTCCCGCAACAGAGTGGCCACCACTTCCGGATCCTGCATGGCCGACTGAAGGTTCCTCCCCTCCCAGGAAACCTGAGGGAGGGCAATGAATCCTGTATTGAAACCCTTCTCGAAACCGGTGATGAGGAACTCCACCGACTGGCGATCGGGGTGATCCCGCAACAGGATGCCCAAGAGCTCGACGTTGATGTCGGTCAGTCATAGAGCCTTCCATTGCCTCTTTGGGCAGCTGGAGCGGGGGTGGGCCCTGAAGCAGAGGGAACACACATGCAAAGCTCTACAACTGTTGAAACCACAGCCCCCGGCATTAAAGTTGTTGCAGACCTGACTCTGGCCTAAGAAAGTAATGGGCCTGCCCAGCTTGTCGGTGGAACTCTGGGACCGTTGCGTGCCAGAGGGGCCTGGCTGGGAGCCTTCTCGGGCCAGGGTGGGAAGATTGGGGCACCAGTCGGCCGTGTGCTGGATAGACTGGCATGCAGCGCACGTGGGGGCCTGCAGCCCGGCAAAATGGCGGCAGAACAGCTCCATGTCCAAGTTCGCCCAGTCCGTGATGAACTGGAACTGAGCGAGGGTGGCTGCCGCTTTGGCTGAAAAAGACCTGTGGTAGTCATAGAAGTTCTTACCCCCGTATTTGTAACCTAAGTCGGTGACTTGGTATAGGTAGGAGTCCAGCTCCTCACGTCTGTGTGGCTGGACGCCGAAGATGGTATCCCGGTAGAGGCTGAATGCCAGGACAAATTCGGGGACCGACAGCTTTCGGTTCAGGCGGGTATCCTTGGCCCGTAGGACCACCGAGACCTCCCCGCAGTTGATGACCTTATTTTCTGATACGTCTTGGGACGCAATGAGAATGGACGCCAGGTTGAAGTCCCTCCCCGCCAGGATGTCCCTTTTAAGGTTTTCTGGAATGTAGTGCGAGGGGGCAATCTTGGGTCTGACATGGACCGTACCTGGCGCCAAATCCTGGGACGTAGATGGCAAGACCGGAAGGGCTGGAGAAGGCAGGGCCGGAGGAGGCCGGGACTCCCACTCCCCCATCCTAGTCTGGATATCCGCGACCGAACCTGCCAGACTGGCGATGGTGGCCTGCAACTGCAGGAGGGTCAGCTGGATCGAAGAGGGAGAAGGCTCCTCACTTGAACCTGCTGGTGCCGTCATCAGGAGCCGGTACAGCTCCGCTTTTCTCGCGGTGGCAGGATGGTGAATCCCTCTTCGTCTGAGCTCTGCTATCAGTTTTGGAATGGTCCAGCTTCTCAGAGAGGGGTTGCTGGCGCGGCCTGACACTGAGGTTCCGGGCAAGGACAGATTATCCTCCGACTCAGGGACCTGCGACATCTTCAAGCTGCATGGAGGAGGTATGAAGGTGACAGATGAGACTTCCTTCCCCCTCCCCCGGGTGCCCGACCGAGAGCTACAGGGGAAATAGTTTCTCTTGACCGAAAGGCGTTGACCGCTACTTACCTTAAACGAAAGGGACCACGCTACCGACTTCTGTACTGAGGCAGAGACCTATGAACGGGAGCTCATGACAACGAATAGCTAATGCAGTGACAGGTCGTAGCACAGCCTTGTGGCTGTATCTTACCTGAACCGAGAAAATAGGCGCAACGACCGTGGTTTGCTTGTAGCTCTGGTGGACGCGGACCTGCTTACGAAAAAGATAAGCCGTGTTTTACCGATGCATGGCGAGAGCCGTGACCTGCTGGTCCCTTAGACAGTGAACACAAACACCTGAGCGATTCAGGGAGGTATCGCCCTGAGTGGTTCGAGGCGACACTGTCACGGGCGATACCAGGAGACCTTGTCCCTGAGTAATTCAGGGAACCATTGCACCCGAGCGATTCAGGGAACCATTGCACCTGAGCGATTCAGGGCACCTGAGCGATTCAGGGAACCATAGCACCTGAGCGATTCAGGGAACCAACGCACCTGAGCGATTCAGGGAACCATTGCACCTGAGCGATTCAGGGAATCATTTGCGCCTGAGCGATTCAGGGAACCATCTGCGCCTGATGGAATCATGAACCATAGCACCAGAGCGACTTACGGACACTTGCCCCTGGGTGAACCTTGAAATATTGCCCGTGAGTAAAACAGGAAACATTGCACAAGAGTGAATCAGGAAACATTGCACATGAGTGAACTGAGGGACATCCCTGAGTGATACCTGGATGAATTGTGACTGAGCGATTCAGGGAAGACAATTGCGCCTGAGCGATTCAGGGAAGACATTGCGCTGGAGCGAAACAGGGAAGACATTGCGCCGGAGCGATCCAGGAAAGACATTTTGCGCCTGAGCGATTCAGGGACGACACTTGCGCCTGAGTGATTCAGGGAAGACATTTGCGCCTGAGCGATTCAGGGAAGACATTTGCGCCTGAGCGATTCAGGGAAGACATTTGCGCCTGAGCGATTCAGGGAAGACATTTGCGCCGGAGCGATCCAGGAAAGACATTTTGCGCCTGAGCGATTCAGGGAAGACATTTGCGCCTGAGCGATTCAGGGAAGACATTTGCGCCTGAGCGATTCAGGGAAGACATTTGCGCCTGAGCGATTCAGGGAAGACATTTGCGCCTGAGCGACTCAGGGAACCATGCGCCTGAGCGATTTTTTTAGGGAAACAATTGTGCCTGGGCGATTCAGGGAAGACAGATGTGGGGAAACTACCAACAGGGTGGCCGGGGACCCCACACATAGAGTGGCCCGGTTAGGGAAATGCTGTTGCTTCTGGTGCCCAGCCTTTCAGAGGATCAAAGGTTCCCCTTTAAACATTTTTTATTTTTTTTTATTTTTTTCTTTCTGGCGCCCCCCCCCCCCCCCCCCCAGCCGGCACTTGGCAACAATTCAGTGTTTAAGCGGCAATTTATGAATTGCATTCTGACATGGAATGTAACTCCCCTTGTTGCTGGCAGCAACCTTAGACAGGTATGACTATGGCTTGTGTGTTTTAGCGACACCATAACAATCAAAATGCAATCCCTGGAAGCCGTTTCTATGTCTTTATAGGAACCTGGTGTGCTGAATACTGTCCAACCTGTAGAGTGCACATTACAGCGCCGGGCATCACAGACACTGGGAACCGGGCAGGCAGTCTCCCCTCCCCCCCACACACAACATTATGACCGCCGCATCCTCTGTCACATGGGCGCACCGAGCCGCGTGGAGCCCATGTGCATCGCCGCGTGTATTGCCACCGGCAGCCGCCGCGCTGTCCGCTCACCGCCCTGATGCGACGGAACTGCCGGTAGGTTGAGGGTGGTACGAGGTGCCGGTGGCAAAGCGCGTCTGGCCGGGCCGCAGAGCGGTGATACTTATGACAGGCGACGCTGCTGGAGACACGAACGGAATGAAGCACGAACGGAGACGCGACCGGAAGTGACGTCAAGCGCTGGATGCTGCTGAAGCAAGAACCGGGCGCCCTTCTGCTTGTGGGAGGGGGTTTAAATAGGGTAAGTGCGCCCCTCCCACAATTACAGGCTGCAAGCAGCCTTAAATACTTATCCATACCTGGATACTTTGAATGTCCCTTTACCTTTTTCCAGTAAATTGTAAGACTGTGGGTAATAACCATCTCATCAATCTTGCAAAACATCTTACCATGCTTGACTGGCTTGTTGTTGCTTCTCATCATGTCGGATCTTTTCCATCCGGGGAAATATTCCACAAAGCTATTTCGAATATAATCAGAATCCGTCATTATTACAAACTCTTTAATATATTCGATAGCCATTTGTACAGCTTTGTACACAGCAGTAAGTTCTGCGACCTAGCTACTTTTGGGGCCGATTTTGTATCCGACGGACATCTCTGGGAACATATTATTCCACACGATTCCGACACCTGCAACCAGAGTACGCTCAGTTCCTATATCTGTATGGGAAGAACAACTGTCTACATACACATATGGTAATGATTTGCAGTACTCCTCTTCGTAAGATTTATATGGGGATGATGATTGTTCCTCCAGGAAATCATTCTCCTGTATCTCACTTTTATGTTCCGCATTGGTACAATCATGGAGTTCAGCTAATCCTTGAGCAACTGGATTCTTATTGTTTTGTTTATAACTGATCTCCAACAGTCATCCCATGAAGGACATCATCCAGGCGGTTATCCTGCTATTTGACAGATTTCCATCCTTGATCCGATCACTTTGCAAATATTGCAGTGGTTGATGTGCAGTTTCCACAATGACCTTTTCACTTTGAATAAAGTTCCTGAAATATTGCAAAGCCCACACTGTTGATAATAATGCTTTTTCACAATTATTGAATTTTACCTCAACCGGTGATAAGGATTTGCTGGCATAGGCGATGATCTTATTCAACTTTTCCTTTTTCTGGAAAAGGACTGCACTCATGCTTTTGTCAGTGAAACCTGTTTCCACGAAGAAAGGTTTTCCCCCTTCTGGATAGGCAAAGCATGGAGCCTGGATAATTGTGGCATTGAGTTCATGCACAGCTTGCTCATGACGCTCTCTCCATTCCCATTTTACTCCTTTCTTTGGTAACTGCGAAAGAGGCTTTGTAATTTCGGCATAATTATCTATAAACTTACGTGAATAGTTCATCATGCCCAAGAATAATCTCAACTTCTTGAGATTTGTAGGTGACTTGGTATGGATCACTGCTTCCACCTTCTTCTTCTGTGGATTGATTCTGTCAGCAGTGATTTTGTGACATAGGAAATTAACCTTCTGAAAAGAAAGTTTCACACCAGCTTTTCTCAGTTGGGTTAGTACATGCCTCAGTTCTGCAGAATGTTCCTCAAAAGTCATACTTTTGATAAGGATGTCCTCCACTTAGGATAAGTTACCTCATTCAGTGGCATCAGGCATTGCCTTATGCATGAACAGAGCAAATTCATGGCCCGCATTTATGTACCCAAAGGGCAGTCGGGTCCATGCATATTGTTGCTTTCCAAATGTGAAGGCCAGTTTGTACTGATCCCTCTCGTCAACTTTAATCGTGCAATATCCTTGTGCACAGTCAAGGGCGGTGAAAATTTGTGATCCTTGAATTTGTGCCAAACATTGGTCAATATATGGCATGGGCCATCTGGACATGTAAACACGTTTGTTTAATTGTCTTAGGTCCAAGCAGAGACAAAATTGACCATTGGGTTTGAGGACTCCAAGTATAGGTGTCACGGATGATGTTGCAGATAGCTGGAAGTTATGGATAAACATCCGACTGGCTTGATCCCAAACTAAGGAGCATAAAGGTGACCCCTATAAAACCCTAAGAGCTCACCCTGACTGCTAAGCACATACAGTCAGGTCCATAAATATTGGGACATCGATGCAATTGTAACATTTTGGGCTCTATATACCACCACAATGGATTTGAAATGAAACAAACAAGATGTGCTTTAACTGCAGACTGTCAGCTTTAATTTGAGGGTATTTAAATCCAAATCAGGTAAACGGTGTAGAAATTACAACAGTTTGCATATGTGCCTCCTACTTGTTAAGGAACCAAAAGTAATGGGACAATTGGCTTCTCAGCTGTTCCATGGCCAGGTGTGTGTTATTCCCGCATTATCCCAATTACAATGAGCAGATAAAAGGTCCAGAGTTCATTTCTTTTTTTTTATCAAATCTCTTTTTATTGTTTCAAATAAGGCACATAAGAAGTCCATAATACGATTTTTGTCAAAAGACTTACAGTGATGGTACAATGTAATGAGTACAAAAATAATCGCATATGAACATAGTCAAAATAAGTATCAAAGTCACATTTAGATAAACAAGGAAGGAAGGGGGGGGGATATAACATGAAGGGAAGTGAACAATAAGGGGGAAAAAACACATAAGGCACTATGTGAAATAGACAGTGTTAACCCTGAAAGGGTAGGATGTTATAAAAGATCCCTCGAAGCATGTATAATGTTGTATAGCAAAAAACAAGTCTGCGTCTGAAATTCCACAGAATGTGATGGGAATATTATATCCTTAATTATGACTACGGAGAGAGAGGTGGGGGAGTGGGAGGGAAGAGGGAAGACATTATCTATTATATATGGATCTGTTGTCTAATCCTTGATCACATACCAACTTCTTGTTAATTCTCGAGTTGATCTAGGATACTTTCGTCTCTTACCCCCTGTGCTTTTTTCCAAGGAGACCATACCTCCAAGTATTTATTTCTATTACCATGGATCCAGCCTACCACTTCCTCCAATCTATGAAGTTGATGCATTTTGTTATACCACATGTTTAGGTCAGGAGGAGTAGAGTCTCTCCATTTTGTGGGGATCAGAATTTTTGCCGTGGCTATCATGTGTGTGGGGAGGTTGTTCTTTGAAGGACGGAAGTTAGCTGTAGGGATCCAAAGCAAAACCAGTTCCGGAGTAAGTGTTATGGAAGTATTGCAAATTGAGTTGATAGTTTTTTCAACCTCTTTCCAAAATTGTATTAATAGGGGGCACGACCACCAAATGTGGATCATAGATCCCACATCTGCTCGACACCTCCAACATTTGTTATCGGGAGAAAGACCTATAAAAAATAGATATTCTGGGGTCCTATACCATCTCGTGATAGTTTTAAAAGAGTTCTCCTGAAAGCGAACACACGTGGAGAACCCAGTTGCATGAGATAAAATATAAGAAGTCTCAGTGTCAGAGAAGTTCCTTCCTATCTCTTTTTCCCATTGTCCTAGGAAATAAGGTTTGGGGATACTAGCTTTATTTAGAAGATTATTGTATGAAACAGAAAGTGACTTTTTTAAGGGTTTCGGTAATATAGAGAGATTTTCTAGCCACGTGGGTTCAGAAAACTTACACTCCTGGTTTTTTTCAAGTTTTTTGCATATGTTTCTGAAATCCCATATTTGAATTGGGGTAGGAGGGTTTTTACCTAGTTTGGTATGAATATCTTCTAGAGGAAGAAAACGGTTTAGCTCTATTACCTCGCCTATTCTAATGCCTCTTAAGGAATGCCACCAGCTCTCGTCCCTCCCACCAATCCCATTGAAGAGATAGGGGAGAACATCTAATGGGGCCATTTTAGATACGTTATACCCTTTGGGTGGGGCCACTGGAGAATTGCGGTGACTGACGAGCATGCTTTTGGTCAGCAAGCTCATTTCAGGGCAAAGAGAAAGAGGTGCCTCCTGGGACCACAGGATAGCGTTCCTATGAATTCCCAATAGGGTCCTTTCTATATCCAAATAAGGAGCATCTATTTTGTCATTTGTTAGAAGTGCCCATTTAGCTAATTGAATAGCTCTACTATATAATGCCATATCCGGTAAGGATATACCACCGTTATGTTTTTTCTGAGAGAGGAGTGAGTATGCTATTCTTGGCCTTTTGGTATTCCATAGGAATGATGTGAATATGCTTCTGATCTGAATATAGAAGGAATTGGGTATATGTATCGGGAGGGCCTGAAATAAATATAGCAGTTGGGGTAGTACAAATGTGGATAGTAGATTCTTCCTCCCAAACCAGGACATATAGGGGACTTTTAAAGAGGAGATAAAAGACCTAATTTTAGTTAATAGTGGTATATAATTGAGTCTAAACAAGAGGTTTAGGTTGGCAGAGACATTAACTCCTAAAAATTTAATTGAGGTGTCAGGCCATTTAAAAGCAGAGGATCTTTTAAGAGTGGCTAGGACCTTTTTGGGAACATTGATCGGGAGAGCCTCCGATTTAGAAAAATTGATTTTGAAGTTGGACACCACACTATATTCATCAAACAAGGACATGATGGTGGGCAAGGCTTCTTCAGGATTGGAGATAACAATTAAAAGATCATCAGCAAATGCTGCAGTTCGATGCTGATATTTACCCAGGGAAACCCCTCTGATCTTGTCAGATTGCCTAATTTTGAGTAGAAACATTTCTAGACACAAAATAAAAAGGGAGGGGGAGAGGGGGCATCCCTGTCTACTCTGCGTGCAGAATTATTAGGCAAATGAGTATTTTGACCACATCATCCTCTTTATGCATGTTGTCTTACTCCAAGCTGTATAGGCTCGAAAGCCTACTACCAATTAAGCATATTAGGTGATGTGCATCTCTGTAATGAGAAGGGGTGTGGTCTAATGACATCAACACCCTATATTAGGTATGCATAATTATTAGGCAACTTCCTTTCCTTTGGCAAAATGGGTCAAAAGAAGGACTTGACAGGCTCAGAAAAGTCAAAAATAGTGAGATATCTTGCAGAGGGATGCAGCACTCTTAAAATTGCAAAACTTCTGAAGCGTGATCATCGAACAATCAAGCGTTTCATTCAAAATAGTCAACAGGGTCGCAAGAAGCGTGTGGAAAAACCAAGGCGCAAAATAACTGCCCATGAACTGAGAAAAGTCAAGCGTGCAGCTGCCAAGATGCCACTTGCCACCAGTTTGGCCATATTTCAGAGCTGCAACATCACTGGAGTGCCCAAAAGCACAAGGTGTGCAATACTCAGAGACATGGCCAAGGTAAGAAAGGCTGAAAGACGACCACCACTGAACAAGACACACAAGCTGAAACGTCAAGACTGGGCCAAGAAATATCTCAAGACTGATTTTTCTAAGGTTTTATGGACTGATGAAATGAGAGTGAGTCTTGATGGGCCAGATGGATGGGCCCGTGGCTGGATTGGTAAAGGGCAGAGAGCTCCAGTCCGACTCAGACGCCAGCAAGGTGGAGGTGGAGTACTGGTTTGGGCTGGTATCATCAAAGATGAGCTTGTGGGGCCTTTTCGGATTGAGGATGGAGTCAAGCTCAACTCCCAGTCCTACTGCCAGTTTCTGGAAGACACCTTATTCAAGCAGTGGTACAGGAAGAAGTCTGCATCCTTCAAGAAAAACATGATTTTCATGCAGGACAATGCTCCATCACACGCGTCCAAGTACTCCACAGCATGGCTGGCAAGAAAGGGTATAAAAGAAGAAAATCTAATGACATGGCCTCCTTGTTCACCTGATCTGAACCCCATTGAGAACCTGTGGTCCATCATCAAATGTGAGATTTACAAGGAGGGAAAACAGTACACCTCTCTGAACAGTGTCTGGGAGGCTGTGGTTGCTGCTGCACGCAATGTTGATGGTGAACAGATCAAAACACTGACAGAATCCATGGATGGCAGGCTTTTGAGTGTCCTTGCAAAGAAAGGTGGCTATATTGGTCACTGATTTGTTTTTGTTTTGTTTTTGAATGTCAGAAATGTATATTTGTGAATGTTGAGATGTTATATTGGTTTCACTGGTAAAAATAAATAATTAAAATGGGTATATATTTGTTTTTTGTTAAGTTGCCTAATAATTATGCGCAGTAATAGTCACCTGCACACACAGATATCCCCCTAAAATAGCTAAAACTAAAAACAAACTAAAAACTACTTCCAAAACTATTCAGCTTTGATATTAATGAGTTTTTTGGGTTCATTGAGAACATGGTTGTTGTTCAATAATAAAATTAATCCTCAAAAATACAACTTGCCTAATAATTCTGCACTCCCTGTAGTCCCATTCCTGATTGGGAAGGCATCCGACAGAGTTCCATTCACCAAAACCTGTGCAGTCGGACAAGAATACAGTGAGAAGATGGCTGAAACAAATATTGGTGGTAAACCAAACTTCACTAAAGTGGCCTTCATGAAATCCCAGCTGACTCTGTCGAATGCCTTCTCCGCATCAGTTCCTAATAATAACATGGGTGTGTTTGTAATTTTAGCATGATGAATTAGGTGTATTATCGTCCAAATATTGTGTTTCCCCTCTCTTCCCGGGACAAACCCCACTTGTTCAGGGTCAATTAATTTATTAAGCAATGGGGATATCCTATATGCTAATAGATTGGACCACCATTTTAAATCGCAATTAAGTAATGAGATGGGCCTGTAACTCCCACAATCCTCAGGGTCTTTACCCTCTTTATGTAAGATAGTAATATGTGCCCTCAAGGCCTGGGGGGCCAAAGGCAATCCCTCCAGCAATGAATTGCACAAGTTAGTGAAATGAGGAAGTAATTGCTTTTTAAACTTCTTATAATAGATGATAGGTAGACCGTCAGGTCCTGGACTTTTCCCTATGGGGATTGTATTAAGAACTTTGTCTACCTCTAAATTGGAAAAGGGCTTAAGGAGCAGCTGTCTATCCTCATCTGAAAGAGAAGGGGACTTAATGGAGGACAGAAAATCTTCAATGAGGTCTAGTTTGGACTTCCCTGGGGAATCCAAATCAGCATCTGGTGAAGGAAGGTTATACAGATTAGAATAAAATGACTGGAAGGCTTTGGCAATGAGGGGAGTGGAGGTCACTCTCAAGGAGGGTTCAGTTTTGATGGAGGAAATAAAGGTTTTCTCTCTCCTCTTTTTAATTAAACGTGCCATCATTTTGTTACCCTTATCCCCATGTTCATAGATTCTACTCTTCAAACGTATCAGGGATTTGGCTTCTTTAAGATTGAGGAGGTCCTTAACCTTACGTCTCAGAACCAGCAGAGCTTCCTGATGGACTTCAGCATGTGATAGTTTATGTAATTTTTCTTGTGTTCGTATCTGGGCTAGTAACGACATCAGCTCTTTAGTAGATTTCTTTTTAACATATGAACCCAAAGCTATCAGCTCACCTCTAATATAGGCCTTATGAGCCTCCCAAAGTATTGGATTCGTAGTTTCAGGGTTGGTATTGAACCTAAAGTAATCCTTTAGTTTTTCTCCAATTGAATCTATGTGGCCCTGAGATTCCAAAAGTGTAGTGTTTAATCTCCACGACCAGTTCTTATGCGGAAGGCATTGGAGAGAGAAAGTCATCATGATGGGAGCATGATCTGATATTACCAAGTTTCCTATCTCTGCACTTTTTACACATTGTATATGGGAATCCGGTAAGAATAAATAATCTATCCTGCTATACGTGTTATGGACCTGTGAGAAGAATGTGAAGTCCTTCTCTGAGGGATGTATAGTCCTCCAAACGTCGATCAGGCGTGACTCTGCCATAGTTAGCATTAGTCTCACCATCTGTTTTCTAGCTATTTTAGTAGATTTGTGTGAGGAGACGTCTAATGAGATGTTAAAATCACCACCTACTATCAACATACCCTCAGAGAAGTCCTTAATCTTTTTGAGTGTTTTAATCAACCATGGAATTTGCCGAGAATTGGGGGCATAAATATTTGCAATAGTGATCTTGAAATTAAAAATAGTACCCTGAATTATAAGAAAGCGACCATCTGGATCAATGTATGATTTAATCAAACGGAAGGGAATCGAGGGACTAACAGCAATGGATACCCCCCTAGAGGCTGAAGAGTGAGTAGCGTGGAACCATTGGGAGTATTTGTTTGTGGGTAAAGAGGGGATGTGGTTATGGCGAAAATGTGTCTCCTGCCACAAGACAATATCCGCTTTTTGTTTGTATAGCATATTTAGAATCTGTCTTCTTTTCTGGGGGGCATTCAGCCCATTCACATTATGGGATAATATCTTTAAATTAGCCATACTTCATCAGGATCAGTGGGGACAAATGCTTACCATAGGCCTTATAGAACTGAAGAACAGGGAAAAAACTGTTTTTACAGAAAACTAATACAAAGAAACAGGAGTTTTTATCATCATAAGATATGATTAGTAGATGAGGTGCTGGCGTTTCATCGGGTTCGACCATGCCCCCCCCAACATAATAGGGAGGAGAGCATGCCCGTCCCGTAGAAACACCCCACCCCCTATGGGGGAGAAGGAGAACCTTTAGCATCAAGACTGGCAGCATATTGTATAAATCAGTCATTACACCTCATTGCATAACGGACGAGGAGAACAAGAAGGTAAGTACAGGTGAAACCCTCAAGGAACAAAGTAATATGTATACTTATCAGCCTCTGGTAGATAAGATTAAATATCCACAAGGTAAGACACATATGTGGTCCCTGGATCCCCACCATCTATGCGGATGGCCAGTGATCCAGGAAGCAATGCACGCCAACAGAAGAACCTGAAAAGAGAACATATCAATGGCATGGGGTATGTAAATATAACTGACAAGCTGGAACGGATAGAACAGTTACATAAAGATGGTCATAAAATGACCGTTTGTGATCTGTATCATCAGTTGGCTCATAGACCTTTCTATGGGGTATCAGATAAGTCCTCCAGTATCTTCAGGTCTTCCGAATCTTCGGAGATTTTGGTTTCTTGACCACCTGCCATGTTGGTATTTCAGGTAAGTCAGGTATACCCAGATCCTCAGGTAACGGCATCCATGGCTGAACCTCCACAGGAGCGATTCCCAGCTTATCCAAAGCATCCGCCAGGTCTTGTGGTGATCTAATGACGATCTGCTGGCCAGCTTTGGAAGTGGCCAGGCCAAAAGGAAATAGCCATCTGACTGGTAGATTATGTGCTCTGAGAGCTTCTGTAACAGGTTTCAGTGCGCGTCTCTTTGCCAGAGTACTAGATGCTAAGTCCTGGTAAAATTGCAGGCGGACCCCACTATATGTGACCTCCTTGGTTTCCCTCGCTGCTTTTAAGATCCTCAGGTAACGGCATCCATGGCTGAACCTCCACAGGAGCGATTCCCAGCTTATCCAAAGCATCCGCCAGGTCTTGTGGTGATCTAATGACGATCTGCTGGCCAGCTTTGGAAGTGGCCAGGCCAAAAGGAAATAGCCATCTGACTGGTAGATTATGTGCTCTGAGAGCTTCTGTAACAGGTTTCAGTGCGCGTCTCTTTGCCAGAGTACTAGATGCTAAGTCCTGGTAAAATTGCAGGCGGACCCCACTATATGTGACCTCCTTGGTTTCCCTCGCTGCTTTTAAGATGGCGGCTGTGTCCAAGTAGTTCAAAAGACCACATATTATGTCCCTAGGAGGACTATTTTCAGATGGTTTTGGCCTCAAGGCTCTATGGGCCCTCTCAATTATAATCTGGGAGGCTTTATCTTCACCTACTAATGAGGCAAAAATGGCGGTGACCGCATTTGTTATTTCCCCAGGGGGGACGTCCTCAGGAACACCTCTTATGCGGACATTCTTCCGCCTACTCCTATTCTCCTGATCTTCCAAATTTAGAAGAGCAGAAGTAATGGATGAGTTGTGGCCCTGTAGGACCTTGCGAACGGCCTCCCCGTGTGACACTATAGCCGCCTGTGCTTCTTCTAACACCATGACGCGACCCCCAATTTGCTTTACCTCTGTTTTTATATCTGAGATATCTTTATGCAGGGGTTGCAGCGCCTTGTACAGCGTTTTCTTGAAAAAGGCTCTGGAGAGTGGCAGATCTAAGGACTCCGCTCCCTCCGACATAGCACAGGAACTTTCTCCATCTGAATCTTCGGTCTGCGCGGCAGCTCTGGCCCCTTCCGGCGCCATCTTAGCTCTGTGTGCCGGAGAGAAATTCCTCTTCTTAAGGAAGCGATCCATCTCTGACTGGGTATGGCTCGACTTATGTGTGCCCGAAGCTGAGTCACTTTTGTCCTTGTTAGGCTTCACCATATTAGGGGATAAAGTCGCCCGTTATGCCGAGAAATCTGCTGCGTCTGTGAGGAGCTCTGAGATCAGGCGTCCATCTCGGCTCGCGGCTAGCTCCGCCCCCAGAGTTCATTTCAAGTGTGCTATTTGCATTTGGAATCTGTTGCTGTCAACTCTCAAGATGAGATCCAAAGAGCTGTCACTATCAGTGAAGCAAGCCATCATTAGGCTGAAAAAAACAAAACAAACCCATCAGAGAGATACAAAAACATTAGGCATGGCCAAAACAACTGTTTGGAACATTCTTAAAAAGAAGGAACGCACCGGTGAGCTCAGCAACACCAAAAGACCCGGAAGACCATGGAAAACAACTGTGGTGGATGACCAAAGAATTCTTTCCCTGGTGAAGAAAACACCCTTCACAACAGTTGGCCAGATCAAGAACACTCTCCAGGAGGTAGGTGTATGTGTGTCAAAGTCAACAATTAAGAGAAAACTTCACCAGAGTGAGTACAGAGGGTTCACCACAATATGTACACCATTGGTGAGCCTCAAAAACAGGAAGGCCAGATTAGAGTTTGCCAAACGACATCTAAAAATGCCTTCACAGTTCTGGAACAACATCATATGGACAGATGAGACCAAGATCAACTTGTACCAGAGTGATGGGAAGAGAAGAGTATGTAGACGGCAAGGAACTGCTCATTATCCAAAGCATACCACCTCATCAGTGAAGCATGGTGGTAGTATTGTCATGGCTTGGGCATGTATGGCTGCCAATGGAACTTGTTCTCTTGTATTTATTGATGATGTGACTGCTAACAAAAGCTGCAGGATGAATTCTGAAGTGTTTCGGGCAATATTATCTGCTCCTATTCAGCCAAATGCTTCAGAACTCATTGGACAGCGCTTCACAGTGCAGATGGACAATGACCCAAAGCATACTGCAAAAGCAACCGAAGAGTTTTTTAAGGGAAAGAAGTGGAATGTTATGCAATGGCCAAGTCAATCACCTGACCTGAATCCGATTGAGCATGCATTTCACTTGCTGAAGACAAAACTGAAGGGAAAATGCCCCAAGAACAAGCAGGAACTGAAGACAGTTGCAGTAGAGGCCTGGCAGAGCATCACCAGGGATGAAACCCAGCGTCTGGTGATGTCTATACGTTCCAGACTTCAGGCTGTAATTGACTGCAAAGGATTTGCAACCAAGTATTAAAAAGTGAACGTTTGATTTATGATTATTATTCTGTCCCATTACTTTTGGTCCCTTAACAAGTGGGAGGCACATATGCAAACTGTTGTAATTCCTACACTGTTCACCTGATTGTCATGGCCATGGCTATGACCGTGACTCCTGAACCGCATGCGGTTGTCAGTGGTTTGCTTTGGTTGTCAATCACAGGTGAGGGCTGTGGTATTTGCCTCACCTGTGGTTGCCGCTGGCAACAGTATGTATGTGGCAGCGTAGCAGTCTGAGCTGTGCCATTGCAGCTTGCTATGTTGTGCATGCGGTTTTGTGTGTATGTGTGCACTGTGTTTTATGTTATTGTGTGCACGTCCCTTTTAAGTGGTGTTTTCCCTTCCCTGGTGTTGGAAGGGTTAACCTCCTTCCTAGTGTGTGTGTGCACTGGGTGTGTCCGTTTGTGGGTGTGGCTGCATGGGCTATAAAGCCTCAGTTTAGACCTGATGTCTGAGGGGTACTCCAGCCTTGTTGTAAGCTGGAGGAACTCTCCTGGTCACATTTCCATCTGCCAGTGAGGGCCACCCTTGTGGTCATAAATTGTGATTCTCTATGTTTATGAGGTTGTGTGTTTACTTCATGTATGGTGTTTGGTAGATGTTTGTTTGGTCGTTTCTTATTGCAGCATATGGGTTCCTGTGATGTGTGTTGTGTGCTCTGTCTTTGGTGTTTGTGGACAGCAGCACTTGGGTTCCAGGTTGTGTGTCTGTGGCAGGTAAGTGTGGAACTAGGCTCACTTACCTGTCATTGCCATATGTCTGTTTATGTTTCCTTGTCTGTGTTACTTGGCCACTTTAGACTCCTGTTCCTCCGTGTCCAGGAGGACTGGGCTGTCTACCCAGCTCCTAGTTTAGGGCCATCTTGAGGGCTAGCAGGGACTTCTAGGTTCCGGAGCATGAGCCCTCCTACCATCAAGGTCGGCTCATGTAGCTAGGAGTCAGGGTCAGGTTAGGGATGCGATTAGGAGGTCACCAGCTCCCTAACCCTGTTGTCCTGGTCGCGCAGCGACCACTTCATCTGCTGACATCGGACGGCTGAGGGTTTTCCCCATCCTCAGCCATGACACTGATTTGGATGTAAATACCCTCAAATTAAAGCTCACAGTCTGCAGTTAAAGCGCATCTTGTTCATTTCATTTCAAATCCATTGTGGTGGTGTATAGAGCCAAAAATGTTAGAATTGTGTTGATGTCCCAATATTTATGGACCTGACTGTACAAGGGTCTCAGAGGTAGACGATTGCATGCCCTCATACCTAGACTGTGTGACACCTGAAAACCCTATAATAGTGAGGGGAAACGACCACCGGCTCCCTGCACTTAATACGAAGGGAGTCAGGGTCACCTAGAATCAAGCCAGCAAGGACACACAATACATGAAAGGACTTATCTGAACAAGCAGCAACAGAAGTCTCTAGCAGTGAACACTTCAAATCCAGGAAGTAGTATAAACCGCAAAGTGAGACAGTATGGGAGGGAATATAAAGGAAAGAGGATTAGTCTAAATAGGTGACACCTGGGAGAAGGAAATGAGATGACAAAGTGAAACCAAAACAAAGAACATCATGCAAGAGCTAGAACCGAACGTCTGTCAGACCTTCTCACAGAAGTGGCGGTGACAATAGGATGGTTGAACGAGCTATGTATTGGACAGATAATGCCCCTCCTCTCCAGGTTCTTGACGATTTCCGATAGTGACTCATAAGCTGCCAGAGGAAGTTGGTATTGGTAGACAAAGACAGGGGGTGCATCGGGATCTGTCTGGATTCTTGCAACATGTAGGTCTGTTTCTCCACAGTCATAAGAATCCTTGGCGAACATGTCCTGGAACTCTGTGAAGAGTTCTTTTAGCTGTTGATGCTCTGACTCATCGGAGCATGCATCAGCTATAGAGACTTGTTCTTCCACCTGCTCCTGAAATTCTGAAAAGATTTCAGGCTGACTTAACTTATAAGCTTCTTCAAGCTCACTGGTTAAAGGGTTTTTACCACCAGAAATACTGTTATGTAGCTGACTGACATTAGCGATGCGCTAATGTCAGCACTACATAACAGTATGTTTCTAACATTAGTCACTGCAGCCGTTTTTGTAAAAAAAACACTTTTGTTATATGCTAATGAGCCTCTAGGTGCTATGTGGGCACCTAGAGGCTCCGTCCACTCACCCATTATCCCGCCCAGGTCCCCTGTTCTGCCCGCCCCGCACCTCTTGATTGATGCCACGGTCCACCGCATCATTGACGAAATCCCGCGCCTGCGCCATTCATTTCTGTCTTCGGCGGAGGCGCAGTGAGTGAAGGCCGCTCTCCTGATGCCGGCTTCCTCATTGTGACGTAGTCGGCGCAGTGAGGAATCCGGCACCAGAAGCACATTATTCACTCACTAAATACATCTGATGCCGTGGTTCATTGTCACCGCCAGTTCTGTGAGAAGGTCTGTTAGACGTTCTTCTCTACCTCTTGCATGACGTTCTTTGTTTTGGTTTCAGTTTGTCATCTCCTTTCCTTCTCCCAGCTGTCACCTATTTACACTAATTGTCTCCCTTTATATTCCCTCCCATACTGCCTCACTTTGCAGTTTATACTTCTTCCTGGATGAGTTGTTCACGGCTGGAGGCTGCTACTGCTGATTCCTCAGATAAGTCTTTTTCCTTTATTTGTGTTTCC
Organism: Bufo bufo; assembly: GCF_905171765.1. Taxonomy (NCBI): domain Eukaryota; kingdom Metazoa; phylum Chordata; class Amphibia; order Anura; family Bufonidae; genus Bufo; species Bufo bufo. The sequence continues at coordinate 490,053,397 of NC_053390.1, read as the reverse complement.
TTGCTGGTTTGATTCTAGGTGACCCTGACTCCATCCGTATTAAGTGCAGGGAGCCGGTGGTCGTGCCCCCTCACTATTATAGGGTTTTCAGGTGTCACACAGTATAAGGTACGTGGGCATGCAATCGTCTACCATAAAGACCTTTGCATGGCCATAGCAGTCAGGGAGAGCTCTAGGGGTTTTATAGGGCTCACCCATATGCTCCTTAGTTTGGGATCAAGCCAGTCTGATGTTTATTTATAAGTTCCAGCTTTCTGCAACACCATCCGTGACATTATAACCGTTTTAAGCATGGATCCGGTTTCAGCCTTGATTGATCACATGCAAGGTCTTTCGCTGGAGGTAGCAGATCTCCGTAAAACTGTGTCTCAGTTTCAGGTGACCGGTTCTGCTGGCGTTCATGGAGTTTGTTCCAAGCCTAAGATTTCGCTTCCGGATACGTTCTCCGGGGGTAGTGAGAATTTTGTTTGCTTTAGAGAGGCTTGCAAACTCCATTTTCGCCTACTTCCCCATTCCTCTGGTGATGAGGAGCAGAGGGTGGGGATCATCATCTCGCTGCTCAGGGATAACGCTCAGTCTTGGGCCTTTTCACTGCCAGTGGGGGCACGGCCCCTCCGATCGGTGGATGAATTTTTTGTAGCCCTGGGGCAGATATATGATGACCCGGATCGTATTGCTCTGGCTGAATTTAAACTGCGTCTTTTATGCCAGGGTAAACAGTCCGCAGAGATATATTGTTCTAAATTTCGGAGATGGGCAGCTGATACTGGTTGGATTGATGCTGCACTCCGAAGTCAATTTTGCCATGGTCTTTCGGAAAGATTGAAAGATGCATTTGCTTTTCATGAGAGACCAGCCTCGTTAGAATCTGCCATGTCTCTAGCTGTTCGTATTGACAGACTTTTATAGTTGGGATATCAGCACTCTGTCATGACCGGCATGCCGATCACATACGTGACGCAAAGGGAGGGAAATGGGAAGGCCCTGTCCAAGGGAGAGGGAAAGGTGGTGACCCCTAACTCACCTTGAGGCTGGCACCTGACTGCCCTGACATCCCTAGAGGGGTTCCTCACCCGTACGCCGATCACGTGCCTAAACCCTGGCTTTCCCTAAGATGAGCCCTATGTAGTGAATAGGGCGGTGGGAACACTAGTCCGCACCACTAACACTAAAGGGAAACACCAAGGAGAGGACAGACAATACAGACAAACATATAATCCCAGGTGGGCGACAACAGTGGACAACAAAAGCCCAACAGGGATCCGGAGGGTAGCACTCTGGAACAACAACCAGCTACACAGCTCCAGTGGGTCAGTATAGAAGTCCAGGCAGGAAGCTCTATATCTGGCAACCAGAGAAGTGGGAGATGGGAATATAAGGATGTTGGGATTGCTGGACAAGAAACAGCTGAGGAGGAGAAGCTACGGATTCCTGAGTGAGCCAAAAAGGATTGCAAGGCAAACCCAGAAAGCTACCATTAAGAAACAGCACTGTCTTTAGACATAGAGCGCGCAGCCACCCGCTGCGACTTCCTGACCCCGGGTATAACGGAGTCAGACGTGGCTCTTGACACCCTCGTGACACACTCATCCAATGTTTTGGTATTAAGGTTTTCAAGGTGGTAATTAGAAAGGGAAATAATTTGTCTCTCATTAGACGGCTATCTTGGTTTGCCAGACCCAATAAAATCATATCTCTATCTAATTTAATAGAATAACCATATATTTCAGATAGGATATGATTAAATTTTTCACATAAAGGTGCAATTTTGTGGCAGTGAACCCAAATATGTGAGAGGGAACCGTCCTACCCATCACATCTCCAACACTTCGCAGATATGTTTTCATTAATCCTGTTTAGAAGAACAGGTGTTCGATACCATCTAGATATCAATTTATAATGTATCTCTTGTAACCTCACTGAGGTGACATTAGGGATCGATGAGACCAGGATTATTTCCTTTTCTCTTTCATTAAAAGGCTTTCCTAGCTCTTTAACCCAACCGTCGAGATATGATGGTGGAGGACTCCCCTCATTAAAAATAGTGTAGATAATGGAAATGCTATGAGGGATTGGGCATTTTGCAAGAATCATTTTGGTGATACCTTTGAAGTGTGATAGTGGATTAACTTTGGTGTTCAATAGCGTGACATGTTTATATAATTGTGAGTGTTCCTTTTCTGATAGTTTTGGTATTAAAGTAGAATTCCTACAGGAGTCCAAATCCATTAGATTCTCTCCATCTAAAACTTCTTTTAAAGTGGTGTCTTGTCCTGGCTTCCATTTCATAATTTTATTTCTGATGGACCTAAGTTTTTTAGGGATTAGTGTAATGAGTGGTAAGTTCCCATGGTCAGGTGTAATTATCTTGGCCTTTCTCTGTTTTTCCTGCCAAATTTTTAGTGTATGGCTAGTATAGGGGGACCTTTTAATATATTTGTATAGATCATGGTTGTATGCTGCAATACGCACAACCAGGGCCGGCCTTTGGGGTGTGCGGGCTGTGCGGCCGCACAGGGCGCCATAGCAACAGGGGCGCCGGGCGGCCGACAGCTCGCAATGTAATATGCGGCAGGCGAGGCGGCACTTGTGTTCTCCCTCGGGGCGGGCCCCCCGCCCCCTCCATCTCCCCCTCCCCTGCACTTAGCAGGGGGCGCCCGGCGCCCGTTGCGGTTTAAAAAAAAAAAAAAAAGTTGCTTATATAAGTTCGGGCGGCCGGCGGCGCCCCTCATGCTGCGCCCCCTGAGCGGCTGAGGCTCAGCGCTTGCCGCTCTAAAGAATCCTGCCTGCGCCTGCTGTGTGCTGTTAATGTAGCGTGGCCGAGCTCTGTTCGAGCCGCGGTACAGGAGCTTTTGTTTCCTGTACCCGGCCAGACTGACAGGAAGTGCTCACTTAGTGAGCACTTCCTGTCAGTCCGGCCGGGTACAGGAAACAAATGCTCCTGTACCGCGGATCGAACAGAGCTCGGCCACGCTACACTAGAGGTGGAGGTGAGAGTAGAATGAGAGTGACAAGGGGGGAGGGGGGAGGAAATAATGAGAGTGAAAAGGGGGGAGGGGGGGAGGAAATAATGAGAGTGACAAGAGGGGAGGGGGGGGAATAATGAGAGTTACAAGGGGGGAGGGGGGAGGGAAATAATGAGAGTGACAAGGGGGGAGGGAGGGGGGGGGGGGAATAATGAGAGTGACAAGGGGGGAGGGAGGGGAAATAATGAGAGTGACAAGGGGGGGGAATAATGAGAGTGACAAGGGAGAGGGGGGGGGAATAATGAGAGTGACAAGGGAGAGGGGGGGAATAATGAGAGTGACAAGGGAGAGGGGGGGGGAATAGTGAGAGTGACAAGGGAGGGGGGGTGGAATAATGAGAGTGACAAGGGGGGAGGGAGGGGGGGGAAATAATGAGAGTGACAAGGGAGAGGGGGGGGAATAATGAGAGTGACAAGGGAGAGGGGGGGAATAATGAGAGTGACAAGGGAGGGGGGTGGAATAATGAGAGTGACAAGGGAGGGGGGAATAATGAGAGTGACAGGGGGGGGGGAAATAATGAGAGTGACAAGGGGGGAAAATAATGAGAGTGACAAGGGAGGGGGGGGGGAATAATGAGAGTGACAAGGGAGAGGGGGGGAATAATGAGAGTGACAAGGGAGAGGGGGGGAATAATGAGAGTGACAAGGGAGGGGGGGGATAATGAGAGTGACAAGGGAGAGGGGGGGAATAATGAAAGTGACAAGGAAGGGGGGTGGAATAATGAGAGTGACAAGGGAGGGGGGGTGGAATAATGAGAGTGACAAGGGAGGGGGGGTGGAATAATGAGAGTGACAAGGGAGAGGGGGGGGGAATATTGAGAGGGACAAGGGAGGGGGGGGTGGAATAATGAGAGTGACAAGGGAGAGGGGGGGGAATAATGAGAGTGACAAGGGAGAGGGGGAGGAATAATGAGAGTGACAAGGGAAGGGGGGGGAAGAGAGTGACAAGGGAGGGAGGGAGGGGGGGGGAGAAGAGAGTGACAATGGAGTCCCCAGAGCCAGACTGCAGCCAGAGTCCAGATCAGCTTATTGTCCTGGTGGTAAGTAGACAATGCAATATGTTTATTATTTAATTGTTTAGTTATTAATACTACATTGGAAACTAATTTTCTCAGCTGGACACCGGCCGACACTGCGCATGCGCTGGGAGCCTCACCAGCGGTTAGGGTAGGGAAAAAGCACTGGCCCGTACGTAATTTTTCCCTTCCCTAACCGCTGGTGAGGCTCCCAGGGCATGCGCAGTGTCGGCCGGTGAGGCTCCTGGCGCATGCGCACTCCGCAAGGTTAGCTCGCACAGGGCGCCTGAACACCTAAGGCCGGCCCTGCGCACAACTCTCCTCCAGGTCAACCCAGGGCTTCCTTATTGGTCTGACATTCCATTCTAATACTCTGGAAATGATCGCCGCATCTCCGTATTTCTCAAAATCTGGTAGGCCAAGACCTCCTGCCTTTTTGGGTTTCGTTAAGATATTATAGAATTACTTTCTTCAGTGCTAGAAAAAAGCTTTTGGGAAAGCTTATGGGGATACCTTGTAGGAAATATAGTACCTTAGTAAGTGATATCATTTTGATTATATTAACCCTTCCCATCCAGGAAATGAAAAAATCATTCCAGTTTGATAAATCGTTTTTTCAAGCTAGCTAGAAGAGGGGGGAAATTTAAATCAAAGATATCCTTCTGGGACGAGGCAATATGAACCCCTAGGTATTTAAAGTGAGTATAGTAGATCGACTCAAATGGCCAATGGATCTTACTTTATCCCAAATGTGTTTATCTATGTTGACATAAAAAATTGTAGATTTGTTTAACCACCTCCCGTCTCGCTAACGCCGAAAGGCGTGATTGCTGCGGCGCTCCCAGGTCACACTAACGCCAATAGGCGTCATCTCGCGTGAGCCGAGATTTCCTGTGAACGCGCGCACACAGGCGCGCGCATTCACAGGATTGGAAGGTGAGCGAGTGGATCTACAGCCTGCCAGCGGCGATCGTTCGCTGGCAGGCTGTAGATGTGATTTTTTTAACCCCTAACAGGTATATTAGACGCTGTTTTGATAACAGTGTCTAATATACCTGCTACCTGGTCCTCTGGTGGTCTCTTTTGCTTGGATCGACCACCAGAGGACACAGGCAGCTCTGTAATAAGTAGCACCAAACACCACTACACTACACCCCCCCTGTCACTTATTAACCCCTGATCACCCCATATAGACTCCCTGATCACCCCCCTGTCATTGATCACCCCCCTGTCATTGATCACCCCCCTGTAAGGCTCCATTCAGACGTCCGTATGTTTTTTACGGCTCCACGGATACATGGATCGGATCCGCAAAACACATACGGACGTCTGAATGGAGCCTTACAGGGGGGTGATCAATGACAGGGGGGTGATCACCCCATATAGACTCCCTGATCACCCCCTGTCATTGATCACCCCCCTGTCATTGATCACCCCCCTGTAAGGCTCCATTCAGACGGCCATATGTTTTTTACGTATCCACGGATACATGGATCGGATCCGCAAAACACATACGGACGTCTGAATGGAGCCTTACAGGGGGGTGATCACCCCATATAGACTCCCTGATCACCCCCTGTCATTGATCACCCCCCTGTCATTAATCACCCCCCTGTAAGGCTCCATTCAGACGTCCATATGTTTTTTACGGATCCACGGATACATGGATCGGATCCGCAAAACACATACGGACGTCTGAATGGAGCCTTACAGGGGGGTGATCAATGACAGGGGGGTGATCACCCCATATAGACTCCCTGATCACCCCCCTGTCATTGATCACCCCCTTGTAAGGCTGGCTCCATTCAGAGGTCCATATGTGTTTTGCGGATCCACGGATCCATGGATCGGATCCGCAAAACACATACGGACGTCTAAATGGAGCCTTACAGGGGGGTGATCAATGACAGGGGGGTGATCACCCCATATAGACTCCCTGATCACCCCCCTGTCATTGATCACCCCCCTGTAAGGCTCCATTCAGACGGCCATATGTTTTTTACGTATCCACGGATACATGGATCGGATCTGCAAAACACATACGGACGTCTGAATGGAGCCTTACAGGGGGGTGATCACCCCATATACACTCCCTGATCACCCCCCTGTCAAGGCTCCATTCAGACATTTTTTTGGCCCAAGTTAGCAGAAATTGTTTTTTTGTTTTTTGTTTTTTTCCTTACAAAGTCTCATATTCCACTAACTTGTGTCAAAAAATAAAATCTCACATGAACTCACCATACCCCTCATGGAATCCAAATGCGTAAAATTTTTTAGACATTTATATTCCAGACTTCTTCTCACGCTTTAGGGCCCCTAAAATACCAGGGCAGTATAAATACCCCACTAGTGACCCCATTTCGGAAAGAAGACACCCCAAGGTATTGGCTGAGGGGCATATTGAGTCCATGAAAGATTGAAATTTTTGTCCCAAGTTAGCGGAAAGGGAGACTTTGTGAGAAAAAAAAAAAATATATCAATTTCCGCTAACTTGTGCCAAAAAAAATAAATTTCTATGAACTCGCCATGCCCCTCATTGAATACCTTGGGGTGTCTTCTTTCCAAAATGGGGTCACATGTGGGGTATTTATACTGCCCTGGCATTTTAGGGGCCCTAAAGCGTGAGAAGAAGTCTGGGATCGAAATGTCTAAAAATGCCCTCCTAAAAGGAATTTGGGCCCCTTTGCGCATCTAGGCTGCAAAAAAGTGTCACACATCTGGTATCGCCGTACTCAGGAGAAGTTGGGCAATGTGTTTTGGGGTGTCATTTTACATATACCCATGCTGGGTGAGATAAATATCTTGGTCAAATGCCAACTTTGTATAAAAAAAATGGGCAAGTTGTCTCTCACCCAGCATGGGTATATGTAAAATGACACCCCAAAACACATTGCCCAACTTCTCCTGAGTACGGCGATACCAGATGTGTGACACTTTTTTGCAGCCTAGGTGGGCAAAGGGGCCCACATTCCAAAGAGCACCTTTAGGATTTCACAGGTTATTTTTTACACATTTTGATTTCAAACTACTTCCCACACATTAGGGCCCCTAAATTGCCAGGGCAGTATAACTACGCCACAAGTGACCCGATTTTGGAAAGAAGACACCCAAAGGTATTCCGTGAGGGGCATGGCGAGTTCCTAGAATTTTTTATTTTTTGTCACAAGTTAGCGGAAAATGATGATTTTTTACATTTTTTAATTTTTCTTACAAAGTCTCATATTCCACCAACTTGTGACAAAAAATAAAAACTTCCATGAACTCACTATGCCCATCACGAAATACCTTAGGGTGTCTTCTTTCCAAAATGGGGTCACTTGTGGGGTAGTTATACTGCCCTGGCAATTTAGGGGCCCTAATGTGTGCGAAGTATTATAAAATCAAAATGTGTAAAAAATGACCTGTGAAATCCTAAAGGTGCTCTTTGGAATGTGGGCCCATTTGCCCACCTAGGCTGCAAAAAAGTGTCACACATCTGGTATCGCCGTATTCAGGAGAAGTTGGGCAATGTGTTTTGGGGTGTCATTTTACATATACCCATGCTGGGTGAGATAAATATCTCGGCAAAAGACAACTTTTCCCATTATTTTATACAAAGTTGGCATTTGACCGAGATTTAGGATTTCACAGGTCATTTTTTACACATTTTGATTTCAAACTACTTCCCACACATTAGGGCCCCTAAATTGCCAGGGCAGTATAACTAGCCCACAAGTGACCCCATTTTGGAAAGAAGACACCCCAAGGTATTTCGTGATGGGCATAGTGAGTTCATGGAAGTTTTTATTTTTTGTCACAAGTTAGTGGAATATGAGACTTTGTAATGAAAAAATAAATAAATAAAAAAATCAGCATTTTCCGCTAACTTGTGACAAAAAATAAAAAATTCTATGAACTCACTATGCCCATCAGCGAATACCTTAGGGTGTCTACTTTCCGAAATGGGGTCATTTGTGGGGTTTTTCTACTGTCTGGCCACTGTAGAACCTCAGGAAACATGACAGGTGCTCAGAAAGTCAGAGCTGCTTAAAAAAGCGGAAATTCACATTTTTGTACCATAGTTTGTAAACGCTATAGCTTTTACCCAAACCATTTTTTTTTTTACCCAAACATTTTTTTTTTTATCAAAGACATGTATAACAATAAATTTAGAGAAAAATGTATATATGGATGTCGTTTTTTTGAAAAACTTTACAAAGTAAAAATGTCAGCAGCAATGAACTACCAGCAAATGAAAGCTCTATTAATGAGAAGAAAAGGAGGTAAAATTCATTTGGGTGGTAAGTTGCATGACCGAGCAATAAACCGTTAAAGTTGTGGAGTGCCGATTTGTAGGAGGCACTACTCTCAGAACCTCTGAATCAAGAGGAAATTGAAGAAATTATTAGCTGCATACCTAATGGTAAAAGCCCAGGCCCAGACGGCTTTAGCATAGCCTATTATAAACAATTTAAATCGATCTTGTCACCACACCTAACTAAATATTTCAACTGCATTGGACAAGATCTGGAATTCAGACCAGAAACACTCACAGAAAACATTACCGTAATACCAAAAGAAGAGAAAGATCCCTCCCTTTGCCAAAATGACAGGCCTATTTCCCTTTTAAATAACGATTGAAAAATTTTCACAAAAGCCCTTGCCAATAGACTAAAAAAAGTTATACCGGATATTATAAATTATGACCAGGTGGGATGCACACCGGGAAGAGAGGCCAAGGATAACATCATGAAGATGTTGCTTGCTATGGAATATAGTAAAAACAACTCTATACCAACCGGGTTAATTTCAACTGATGCGGAAAAAGCTTTTGACCGCCTCAATTGGAATTTTCTCATGGCCTCTCTAACCAGGTTTGGCCTTCCAGAGGTTTTTATAAGTAAAATCAAAGCCCTATATACTAAACCTTCGGCCTCAGTGAGCGTCAATGGCACAAGGTCCAAATTATTTAACATATAAAACGGTACATGACAGGGATGCCCCCTTTCACCCCTCCTTTTTATTATCTCATTGGAACCACTACTGGCTAAAATAAGACAGAACGAAAATATTACTGGTTTGAAGACGCCTCGTATGTCCCACAAGATAGCAGCCTATGCAGACGACATTTTAATTTTTGTTACGAACCCCTTATCTACAATACCTAACATACTAACAGGATATACCTGTTTTTGCTATCGATTCCGCTCCACTATCTCAAAGATCGTTAAAGGGCATAGTTCACAATATCCGTTTGACTGTGGGTGACGCTCATGTTGAGGATATGTCATGTTTTGTCTTTAGTGGATTACCTACTCCTCTAGTGTTGGGGCTACCCTGGCTCACTAAACATAACCCCACCATTGATTGGCAAGCAAGGCAAATAAATGGTTGGAGTGAGTTTTGCAGAGAGAATTGCCTCACAGCATCTCTTTCAGAGGTTTCTACAAAGACTGTGCCATCTTTTCTCTCTGAATTTTCGGATGTGTTTTCCAAGAGTGTTGTTCAGGAGTTGCCCCCGCACCGGGAGTACGACTGCCCTATTAATCTCATCCACGTTTATACAATCTCTCCCAAACTGAAACAGTCGATATGCGTACCTATATCTCTGAGAGCATGAGAAAGGGACACATCCGACCCTCGAAGTCACCTGTTACCGCTGGGTTTTTTTAGTTAAGAAAAAAGATGCTTGTTTAAGACCTTGTCTGGATTTCAGGGAGATGAACCGTATCACGATTCGTGACCCATATCCGCTTCCTCTGATCCCGGACCTGTTTAACCAGATTGTTGGGGCTAAGGTTTTTTCTAAGTTGGATTTAAGAGGGGCATACAACCTAGTCAGGGTCAGGGAAGGGGACGAATGGAAGACGGCCTTCAATACACCTGAGGGTCATTTCGAGAATTTGGTTATGCCCATTGGTTTGATGAATGCTCCGGCCGTCTTCCAACATTTTGTGAACAGCATTTTTTATCATTTAATGGGGAAATTTGTACTGGTGTATCTAGATGACATTTAGATTTTTTCTCATGATTTCAAGACTCATCGAGACCACCTACGTCAGGTCTTGCTGATTCTGCGGGATAATAAATTGTACGCTAAACTGGAAAAATGTGTGTTTGCGGTTCCGGAGATTCAATTTCTTGGTTTTCTTCTCTCCGCTTCTGGTTTTCGCATGGACCCTGAGAAGGTCAGCGCTGTACTTGATTGGGAGCTTCCTGAGAATCAGAAGGCGCTGATGCGGTTTTTGGGTTTTGCCAATTATTACAGAAAGGTCATTTTGAATTATTCCTCTGTTGTTAAGCCACTCACTGATATGACTAAAAAGGGGGTAGATTTTTCTTCGTGGTCGGTAGATGCGCTTAAAGCCTTTTCTAGTGTCAAAGAGAGTTTTGCTTCCGCTCCCATTTTGGTACAACCTGATGTCTCTCTACCTTTTATTGTTGAGGTGGATGCTTCTGAGGTGGGTGTGGGTGCGGTCTTATCTCAGGGTCCCTCTCCTGCCAAATGGTGACCTTGTGCCTTTTTCTCAAGGAAACTCTCCTCTGCAGAGAGAAATTACGATGTGGGAGATAGGGAGTTGTTGGCCATCAAATTAGCTTTTGAGGAATGGCGCCATTGGTTAGAGGGAGCCAGACACCCTATTACCGTGTTTACAGACCATAAGAATCTGGCCTACTTGGAATCGGCCAAGGGTCTGAACCCGAGACAGGCCAGATGGTCTTTGTTCTTTTCTAGGTTTACTTTTGTTGTTATGTTCCGCCCTGGGGTTAAAAATGTGAAGGCGGATGCCCTGTCACGTTGTTTTCCGGGAGGGGGAACTTTGAAGACCCGGGTCCCATTTTGGCTGAAGGGGTGGTCGTCTCTGCTCTTTATCCTGATTTAGAGGCAGAGGTTCAGGCAGCCCAGGCAGAGGCTCCTGATCTTTGTCCCCCTGGGAGGTTGTTTGTGCCTCTCGCTTTACGACACAAGGTTTTTAAGGAGCACCACAATACTGTCCTTGCTGGGCACCCGGGGAGTAGAGCCACAGTGGATCTCATTGCTCGGAGATTCTGGTGGCCGGCTCTTCGTAAGATGGTTGAGGGTTATGTGGCAGCCTGCGAGACCTGCGCTCGTGCCAAGGTCCCTCATTCACTGCCATCGGGTTCTCTCCTCCCGTTACCCATTCCTTCCCATCCTTGGACGCATCTGTCCATGGAATTCATTATGGACCTGCCTCATTCCTCAGGGAAGACTGTGATTCTGGTAGTAGTGGACCGTTTTAGCAAAATGGCGCATTTCATTCCCTTTCCTGGGTTACCCAATGCTAAGACGCTGGCGCATGCGTTTGTTGATCACATTGTTAAATTTCATGGCATTCCTTCAGACATCGTTTCTGATAGGGCCACGCAATTTGTTTCCAGATTCTGGAAGGCCATCTGTTCTCGCATGGGGGTTCGGTTGTCGATCTCTTCTGCTTTTCATCCGCAGTTGAATGGTCAGACCGAACGCGTCAATCAGAATCTGGAGACATATCTGCGCTGTTTTGTGGAGGAGAATCAGGAGGATTGGTGTTCTTTTTTGCTCCTTGCTGAGTTTGCTTTAAATAACCGTCGCCAGGAGTCCTCTGATAAGTCACCATTTTTTGGTGCATATGGGTTTCATCCGCAGTTTGGGACATTCTCTGGAGAGGGGTCTTCTGGTTTACCTGATGAGGAGAGATTTTCCTCGTCTTTGTCATTTATTTGGCAAAAGATTCAGGGTAATCTGAAGAGGATGAGTGACAGATATAAGCGTGTGGCGGATAAGAGACGTGTGCCTGGTCCGGACCTAAGAGTGGGTGATCTGGTGTGGTTGTCTACAAAGAATATCAAACTGAAGGTTCCCTCCTGGAAGTTGGGTCACAGGTCCCTATTAAAACTTTATGTCCAACCCACTGTACCCTCCTATTTGCCTCCTCCTCCGATTGTTGTTGATGGTAATCTTGAATTTCAGGTCTCTAGGATTGTGGATTCTCGCATTATCCGCCGTTCTCTCCAGTACCTCGTTCATTGGGAGGGTTATGGTCCTGAGGAGAGGATGTGGGTCCCAGTGGCGGACATTAAGGCTTTCCATAGGTCTCATCCTGAGAAGGTGGGCTCTGAGTGTCCAGAGTCCACCTGTAGAGGGAGGGGTACTGTCACCGCCAGTTCTGTGAGAAGGTCTGTTAGACGTTCTTCTATACCTTTTGCATGACGCTATTTGTTTTGGTTTCACTTTGTCATCTCCTTTCCTTCTCCCAGCTGTCACCTATTTGCACTAATTGTCTCCCTTTATATTCCCTCCCATACTGCCTTACTTTGCGGTTTATACTTCTTCCTGGATGAGTTGTTCACTGCTGGAGGCTGCTACTGCTGATTCCTCAGAGAACTCTTTTTCCTTTATTTGTGTTTCCTTGCTGGCTTGATTCTAGGTGACCCTGACTCTGTCCGTATTAAGTGCAGGGAGCCAGTGGTCGTGTCCCCTCACTATTATAGGGTTTTCAGGTGTCACACAGTATAAGGTACGTGGGCATGCAATCGTCTACCATAAAGACCTTTGCATGGGCATAGCAGTCAGGGAGAGCTCTAGGGGTTTTATAGGGCTCACCCATATGCTCCTTAGTTTGGGATCAAGCCAGTCGGATGTTTATTAATAAGTTCCAGCTTTCTGCAACACCATCCGTGACATTCATTCAACACAACGAAAACATGTTCTGTGGTCTTACTTCCTATGGAGCTAGACAAAAGACATCTTGCAACCACATTATGACTCTGGGAATCTCCATCCAGATCATGAACCCATTGTTCATGTGGAGAGAAACTTTTAATCATTTTAGGATTGGTGACCTGTTTTAAGAGTCTTAGGCTTATGTAGCTGGCTTCGGATTTCAGATCCAATTTGGCATATTTCACCCGGGCTATATTGTTCACCTGTATGGGAATCAATAAATTGTCATTGACCTTTTCAATCCTTAACATGAATTGAGTATGTTTGGTCAGGTCCGCGACTTTGTGATTTCCTCCTTCAAGAGAAAAAGTCAATACATCCTCATCCAAGGTTACCTTTTTGATTCTGTCCCTCTGGATGGTAATTATGTGAGCGGCACCGTGGACAGCTTCCTCGGGCTTACCATTTTTCAGGATCGTGACATCCGGCGTTTGACTGTTTCTAAAATGAACTTCAATAGAGTTAGACTTCTCTTCAATTACGTGACAACTATGTTGGGTTTGTGCATTGCAAGAGAATTCATAGAAAATGGGTGCCTTCATCTGAGTCCAAACTGCTTCATTAATGAAGTCTATTATGGTACTCAACCTTTTTATAAGGTCAATTCCTATGATCATATGGAAGATCCACAATCAATGTTGGGTGTCTAATGGTCTTCTTGCCAATTCTAAATGTCCACCATGATTTACCTTTTACCTGTAAAGCGTCTCCACCTACACTTATCAGAGAGTCATCAAATGACTTCAATCTTGGCCTTTTTGCTGTTAAATCCAGAACCTTTTGGAAATAACTATATGGTAAGATAGTGGCCTGTGATCCCGTATCAATGAAACCCCTTTTTGGCCCGATATGTTCATCTTGAATATAAGAATCCACAAAATATCGGCCTTCAACCTGAAATAAATCACACAAGAAATTTGAATGTTTGCTCATATGATTCCTCTGGAGAGTTTTACCTCGCTGCAGCATCGCGACTTCTGGTGAATCCTTGACATTCCTGTTACACAGAGCAGGAGTAGTAGCCCCCACCTTTGGGGAAAACTGGACTATGTCACAGTTTATAGACGGCTCACAGAGTGATGCTGAGAGGCTTGGATCACACATCAGGGAAGATACATCATTGCAGGGATCGACATGATCATACTGTAAAATAGATAACATATTAGACACCTCCTTCCTGGCCTCAATTTTAGGGTCAGGAACGCTGCAAGGCAAAATAGGATTAAAAATCACATTAGATTCTTCCTCAACCCCTTTGATAACCTTGCACTGGCCTGGGCTCTGACCCTTCCCTATCTGCTTTATGGGGCTGAGCTAAGACCTGCAGTTGCCCCTAAAAAAGGTTCAAGTTGTCTTCCTAGGGGACAACTTACCTATGATATCACACAGTTTGGCCACTTTTTCTGCCAACTGATCATATCGACTGTTTGATTTGCGCTCAGTTTGGTCTTATGGTGCACCCTGGTTATTGGAGGGTGACCTATCCCTTGGTGAATTAGAGGGTTCAGACCTACCTCCCCTCTGTTGTCTGGGCCTGTTATTCCAGCGCCTGTATCCCTGGGGACCCCTATTGTAATAGGGACGGTAGTTGGACCTCCCAGCACCAGAATTATGGCCCTCTGACCCATTTTGATTTTGGGGTTGTGACTGCTTGGGTTCTACCTGTTGCCGCTGGGTTTGTTGGACAGGTCCTGTAGACTGAGGATACTTATGTGGCTGTGATTCAAATCCCAAGCTAGGGTTTATCTTAGCTTCAGCTTCATTTTGTTCTGGGGACTTTTTGGATCTCTTCTCACCCGTAGCATGACATTCACTGATATTGTACAGTAATATGGCAGCCATCACCAACCAATCTAAGGGAGTTTCATAATCAATGTCTCTAGCTAGGATAAGTTTGATTTGGGTTGGCATGGCATCATAGAACAACTGCTTAAACTCCTCAGATTCCCAGTTTGGGGACCTATATGCTAATCCATAGGCATTTTTAAGGACAGAGAGGAATTCACGGGGGCTATGATTGGGCCTACATGTGAGCTTATAAATGTCCCGTTTTGCAGCAGTAATGGTTCGGTAAGGTCCGAATTCCATTTTCAATTTCATGCAAAACATCTTGCCAATTTTGAATTCCTCTATCACTAAAGGAAATAAAATAGTGCTGTACTTATCTTCAAATGCCCAGGGTAGAAATCTGATTCTGTCAGCATCAGAGTATAACTTTAAAGAATCCATAGTGGATTCATACAATTCTAAATTGTTTGCAATCTGAAAAGAACCCTTTTTGGAGAATTTGGGCATCGTGGTATTTAGAAATTTAATAATGCTTGATACATTCTGATTCTTTTCTGAATACTGGGGATTTTTCTTCCTAGAGACCACCTCAGCATATGTTGGTCGCCTAGGACCTTGGTCCTCTCTGTGGATAAAATCCTGCTTACTAGGCAGGGAATAAGTCACACGCTTTTCCACATCACTGTCATAATCATACACACTCTGACCATTCCCATGAGGCACATATGGCACAGGCAACTTAACCCTTACATTTCTCTCCTGGGGAATATGTGGAGAGACACTTCTAGGGGTTTCTGTGTTGCTGGCACCTAGTAAGGTGGTGTCATGCCCTGCTCTGACCATGTGCGGAGGTCGGCCAGAATAGCAGCACATGTTTAGTTTTGTTTTGTTTTGGAGTCGTGCTGGATCCGCTTCCCATCAGGTGCACTGGGTGGGGTCAGGGTTTATCTAGGAGGTGACCCTTCCCCTGATTCTCGCCTAGAGCCTGATTGTTGGTTTATCTGTGTATCTGAGTTCCCCGTCCGCCGTGACATTATAACCCGCCATACTGTGACTGCCATTACTCAGCGGTTTTGTGATGGCGTCAATTGATGCACTGGTTGACCGCATGCAGGGATTATCCATAGAGGTTGCGAATCTGCGTAGTTCGGTCACACGGTGTCAGAATGCTCTGGCATCAGGTGCAGGTCAAATTTGTGTGGAGCCAAAAGTGTCTCTTCCTGATCGATTTGCAGGGGGTACGGATGACTTTATCAGTTTTAGAGAGTCTTGCAAATTGTATTTTCGGCTGCGTCCATTGTCGTCGGGTGATGAGAGTCAGAGGATAGGTATAATCATTTCTCAGCTTAAAGGGGATGCGCAATCCTGGGCCTTTTCTCTGCAGCCCGGTTCTCGGGCCCTCCGGTCGGTGGAGGAATTTTTTAAGGCCCTGGGATTAATCTACGATGACCCAGATCGGGTCTCGATGGCGGAATCGAGATTACGTAATTTATTTCAGGGTGAACATACTGCAGAGGCTTACTGTGTTGAGTTTAGGAGATGGGCTGCCGAATCAGAGTGGAATGATCCCGCGTTACGTAGTCAGTTTTGTCAGGGGTTATCTGAAAGATTGAAAGATGCCCTTGCTTTTCATGAGTACCCAGATTCTTTGGAGAATGCAATGTCTTTAACTGGAAGGGATACGGCCCTGAGGAGAGGACATGGGTTCCAGCGCTGGATGTCAGTGCCAGCCGACTAGTAAGGGCTTTTCATAGATCCCATCCGGATAAGGTTGTTCCGGGGTGTTTGGAGGTCACCCGTAGAAGGGGGGGTACTGTCATGCCCTGCTCTGACTATGTGCGGAGGTCGGCCAGAATAGCAGCACATGTTTAGTTTTGTTTCGTTTTGGAGTCGTGCTGGATCCGCCTCCCATCAGGTGCACTGGATGGGGTCATTGGTTTAAATATCACTCTAGTCCAGTGTTCTGAGCAGGTTATAGAAATCAGTCTGGCCTTGGAAGCAAGGAAGGAAGGTTGTCTGTTCCAGCTCAGAAAAGATAAGTGTGGTTTCAGTTTTTGTTGATTGCTGTCTAGGTTGTGTTTGTGTCATCTTTCCCATCCAGGTTCTGTGCGAGCAGGCTGCTCCTTTTCCCCTTTTCATCATCTCAGGGAATCTAGGGTGTTTTAGCCCAGGCACGAGGACACTTCATTCCTACCTTCAAGGTCTGCATGTGGGCTGAGCAGTGCAGGGAGAGAGGTCAGGGTTTAGCTAGGAGGTGACCCTTCCCCTGATTCTCGCCTAGAGCCTGGTTGTTGGTTTATCTGTGTGTCTGAGTTCCCCGTCCGCCGTGACAGGTGGTTACAGTTTGGAATGCCCGACTTAATTGGGTCAATGCCTGCTGTTCAATCATGCCATCACCTTCGTGTGGCTGAGAGTCTTGGATGGACTCTGCTTTAAGAGCATGTAATGACATGTCTGGATGTTGGGGCGTAAGGACTGGAGGGTTAAGAAATCCCTCAATATCATCTGGATCTCTTTCAATATTGACAACATGTTTTGATTTGCATGTCTGTTGAATTTTGGAATAACGGAGGTGAATCTCCTCTAAGTCCCTTTTTGCCTTTTGATATGCATCATGGCTATGACCAAGGTTGTACTCTAAGTCTTTGATCTTAGCTTCTGTGGATTTTAGTTCTGATTCCATCTTGGATTCATACGTTTTTGTACCTGCTATAGACTTATACCTATCTTGAGAAAGATAATTGACATCCAACAATGCATACAATACAGGTGGCAATGCGTATAAAACTTATTGGTCTTTCTTGGTATTATCTTGTGCCATATCCATATATGTCAGGAAATTTCAATCAGGCCATATGGCTTCCATATATCCCCACGTTCTTCTAGGGCTCTTAACTGCAGCTCATTAGTCCATTCATCTATATTTTTATCTAACTTCAAATGGGAATAAACATATTTGATAACCTTAGAGATTACCTTCTCTGGGTCAGATGGACTACCTGCTGTAGCCTGGTCATTACCCGGGTCACTGCCTGTTGTACTTATTTTTATTTTTATTTTTTACACACAGAGGTTAACAACAATCTGGCTGGCCCAAAAATATGTGACTCTTCACTATTTGAACAAAACAATCAAATAATTATCTTATCTCAGCAGTGCCTCCACTTGTCGAATTATCTTCTACATAAAATGAATCTTCATATAAAAGAGAGGATCCTAGAAAAATAAAATATAAAATGATTGGATCCTCTAGGCTGACATATCACCTCTAAGTTCTTTGATAAGGAATCTTAATTTTGTGCAATCAGTGAAACAAGGGACAGATATTTATGTAAAATATATGTAATAATTTATTTATAAATGAGTAAAATCTAATATAAAACAGACATAGGATGAATAAATAGACAATTTGACGCACTACCAACAAACCCGCGTGTAACCCGCTATTATTTTCTCACCAGCACAAAATTATCAGAAAACCAATAAAATATACAAAATTGAAGATAAAAAGGATAAACACAGATTAATACAGGAAGAATAACTGATCTACTGTCTCCTTATGAACAATCAAATATATATATATAATATTAATATAATATTATACTCCACTCGGCAATCAGACTTTGGAAATATAATTTCCCAAGGTTTTCCTCTACTCAGATAATGTCTAATCTCTTATTAGCAATATGCATCTTTGCTAAGAGGATAACTAGCATTAGGGAGGTGTTTAACACTTTGGGCCAGATTTATCATTAGCTCAAGTCAGAATAATGGAGTGAAAAAGTCACAAATTTTTGCGCAATCGCTTAAACTGCGCAAAAATTTGCGACTTTTATTGGCTCTGCTCTATGCTCGCCAGTTTTCTGAAAGTGGGCATGTTTTCTTATGTAAATGAATCTCTAGACAGATTTACTATTGCAACAATTTAAAAAGTCGCAAAAAAATGCGCAAAATCACTCCAGTGTGGACCATGCTTATCTTATGCGACTTTTTAAAAGAACATGCGATTTTATCGTAAAGACGTACAATTTTTTTAAAGCCGCTCACTGACGGATAAACTGCTACCGTCAAACCACATTTATTACAGTCTGAAAGGGCCAATCATAAATCTGACTTAGCTAAAACTGACTTTAGCCATATGTGAAAGTGAAGTGAGCTGTCAGAGTAATGATAAATCTGGCCCTATATGTTCCCACAGTATGGGAACTCTTGACTATATGCTGAGAGGAATATCTTATTAATACCACAATCAGTAAGTACAAATATACATTACCGGGTCAAGGATGAACAAAGTTTCGGGTGTGATCAGTTCTCAAAAACTTAATTAATCCAAGTTTCTTTGTGATAAATCTTTCTTATGGGCAATTTTCTCTGCCAATATTTCTTTGTAGCAAGATTTTCTTGTGTTGTAGTTGTATTTTTAGTTTCCTTTTTTAGTAAGTTGTTGGTAGTTCTGAGTACCTCCTTACCTCTTACATACATACTTTATACCCCATGATATCTAAGAATAGAGAAGTCGCGAACATAAAATTTTCCGTTCGCGAACGGCGAACGTAGATTTCCGCAAATGTTCGCGAACGGGCGAACCGGAAGAAAACTGCCATAGACTTCAATAGGTAGGCGAATTTTAAAACCCACAGGGACTCTTTCTGGCCACAATAGTGAATGAAAAGTTGTTTCAAGGGGACTAACATCTGGACTGTGGCATGCCGGAGGGGGATCCATGGCAAAACTCCCATGGAAAATTACATAGTTGACGCAGAGTCTGGTTTTAATCCATAAAGGGCATAAATCACCTAACATTCCTAAATTGTTTGGAATAACGTGCTTTAAAACATCAGGTATGATGTTGTATCGATCAGGTAGTGTAAGGGTTACGCCCGCTTCACAGTGACAGACCAAACTCCCCGTTTAACGCACCGCAAACAACCGCAAACAGTCCAATTGCACAACCGCAAACTCCCCATTTGCACAAGGTTGGATACCAAGCTAGCCATATCCCGTTCCTTGTCCTCACTGATGTCATTGAAGGTCTCTTCCTCCACCCAGCCACGTACAACACCAAGGGTCCCCGAAAGGTGACAACAAGCCCCCTGGGATGCCTGCTGTGGTTGGTCTTCCACCTCCTCAAAGCCACCTTCCTCCTCTGACTCCTCTTCTTCAGACTCCTCTCTCTGCGTTGCCTCTCACTGCGCGTGCAATCTACTGTGCCACCAGATAGGAGTGGTGTGTTAAGTAGTACTATTCCTATTAGTTTAATCCCTGTTACGTCCCCTATCAGGGGACGTGTATATGGAATCGATTTTAGGAACCGGGAGATGGAAAAAGATGCTTGGTCGGTCCTCCTACGTCCAATTTGGGGCACTGCGCGTGCAATCTACTGTGCCACCAGATAGGAGTGGTGTGTTAAGTAGTACTATTCCTATCAGTTTAATCCCTGTTACGTCCCCTATCAGGGGGCGTGTATGGAATAGATTTTAGACAACCGCAAAAAGTTGTCAATAGTTGACACACTCATGACATGAATTTTATACCTCTATGCGTCAATCTTGGTCTAGTGATGACTGTGCTTGTCCGCATGTTTGGGAGATTGCAGGCGATGGGGGTTTTTCAAAGACTATGGTCGTGCTGAGGTAGTTCAGTGACAGTTAAGTGACCCAGAAAACAATGATTCTGCAGTGTGGGTCCATTTTCGGCCTAGTAAACTTTAATGATCACCTTAGATGATCACAAAGAAAATTTATGTTTTTTCTATGCAAAATGATCCAGCCGATCGCTTTTGATCTGTTCACAATGAAGCAACGACCTTATCATTTGGGGTGTGCCAACATTGCCATTGCCAACACACTCATAGAGGTAGTCACTTCCTTGTGATACGCAAGCCCCTTCACCACAACAAGGTAACGATCACGAAGGGGAATTGACACATGTATGTGCCTTTTTTTTTGTTTGGTTTTTTAAGCCACAGTGCAGCACCAGAGGCCAGAAAAATTAGGCATGTACACAATACCTCCTGATGCACTGAAGGTCCTTTCTGACAGGACACTTGAAGCAGGGCAGGCCAGAAGTTCTATCGCAAATAGGGATAGCTCAGGCCACAGGTCAAGCCTGCACACCCAGTAGTCAAGGGGTTCATCGCTCCTCAGAGTATCAATATCTGCAGTTAAGGCGAGGTGGTCTGCTACCTGTCGGTCGAGTCGTTCTCTGAGGGTGGACCCCGAAGGGCTGTAGCTATGCGTAGGACTTAAAAAGCTCTGCATGTCCTCCATCAACAACACGTCTGTAAAGCGTCCTGTCCTTGCCGGCGTGGTCATGGGAGGAGGAGGATTACTTTCACCTCTTCCCCTGTTAGATTCCCGTTGTGCTGTGACATCACCCTTATACGCTGTGTAAAGCATACTTTTTAATTTGTTTTGGAACTGCTGCATCCTTTCCGACTTGCGGTAATTCGATAACATTTCAGGCACTTTCTGCTTATACCGGGGGTCTAGTAGCGTGGCCACCCAGTACAGGTCGTTCTCCTTCAGCCTTTTTATACGAGGGTCCCTCAACATGCACGGCAGCATGAAAGACCCCATTTGCACAAGGTTGGATGCCGAGCTACTCATGTCCTGTTCCTCGTCCTCAGTGATCTCACTGAAGGTATGTTCTTCCCCCCAGCCACGTACAACACCACGGGTACTAGATAGGTGACAACAAGCACCCTGGGATGCCTGTTGTGGTTGGTCTTCCTCCTCCTCCTCAAAGCCACATTCCTCCTCTGACTCCTCTTCCTCACACTCCTCTTCCAGCGTTGCCGCAGGTCCAGCAAGCAATGCTGATAAGGCTGTTTCTGGTGGTGATGGTGACCACAACTCTTCCTCTTCACGCTCATCTACGGCCTGATCCAGCACTCTTCGCAGGGCATGCTCCAGGAAGAAAACAAATGGGATGATGTCGCTGATGGTGCCTTCAGTGCGACTGACTAGGTTTGTCACCTCCTCAAAAGGACGCATGAGCCTACAGGTATTGCGCATGAGCGTCCAGTAATGTGGCAAAAAAAATCCCAGCTACACAGAGGCTGTCCTAGCACCCCGGTCATACAAATACTTGTTGACGGCTTTTTCTTGTTGGAGCAGGCGGTCGAACATTAGGAGTGTTGAATTCCAACGTGTCCGGCTGTCACAAATCAAGCGCCTCACTGGCATGTTGTTTCGCCGCTGGATATCTGAAAAGTGCGCCATGGTCGTGTAGGAACGCCTGAAATGGCCACACACCTTCCTGGCCTGCTTGAGGACGTCCTGTAAGCCTGGGTACGTATGCACAAAGCGTTGTACAATCAGATTCAACACATGTGCCATGCACGGCACATGTGTCAACTTGCCCAAATTCAATGCCGCCAACAAATTGCTTCCGTTTTCACACACCACTTTGCCGATCTCCAGTTGGTGCGGAGTCAGCCACTGATCTACCTGTGCGTTCAGGGCGGACAGGAGTGCTGGTCCGGTGTGACTCTCTGCTTTCAGGCAAGTCAACCCCAAGACGGCGTGACACTGCTGTATCCGGGATGTGGAATAGCCCCTGGGGAGCTAGGGGGGTGCCGTTGATGTGGAGCAAGACGCAGCAGCAGAAGAGGACTCATCCGAGGAGGTTATGGAAGAGGATGGAGTAGGAGGGGTAGAGGAGAAGGCCACAGGCCTGCCTGCAAGTCGTGGCGGTGTCATTAACTCCTCTGCAGAGCCACGCATACCATGCTTGGCAGCCGTCAGCAGGTTTACCCAATGCGCAGCGTAGGTGATATACCTGCCCTGACCGTGCTTTGCAGACCAGGTATCAGTGGTCAGATGGACCCTTGCCCCAACACTGTGTGCCAGACATGCCATTACTTCCTTTTGCACAATCGAGTACAGGTTGGGGATTGCCTTTTGTGCAAAGAAATTTCGGCCGGGTACCTTCCACTGCGGTGTCCCAATAGCTACAAATTTTTTGATAGCCTCAGACTCCACCAGCTTGTATGGTAAAAGCTGGCGGGCTAAGAGTTCCGACAAGCCAGCTGTCAGACACCGGGCAAGGGGGTGACTTTGTGACATTGGCTTCTTACGCTCAAACATGTCCTTGACAGACACCTGACTGTGGGCAGATGAGCAGGAACTGCTCAAGGCGAGAGACGGAGTGGCGGATGGTTGAGAGGGGGCAAGGAGGACAGTAGTGGTTGACGTGGCTGAAGATGCTGGACCAGGAGGGGGATGGCGGCTTTGAGTTTGTGTGCTGCTTATACTCATGTGTTGATCCCATAGGCGTTTGTGATGTGCGATCATGTGTCATTGCAAAGCAGTTGTACCTAGGTGGGTGTTGGACTTCCCATGACTCAGTTTCTTTTGGCACAGGTTGCAAATGGCATCGCTGTTGTCAGAGGCAGACACACAAAAAAAATGCCACACTGCTGAGCTCTGCAATGACGGCATTCTGGTGGTGGCAAGAGCATGCGTTGATTGGCGTGCTGTCTGGCTGACCCCGGGTGCCGATGCATGCTGTCTGACTGTGCCACTAGCTCCTTGCGACGACCTCCCCCTGCTTCCAACTCGTCTCTGTTAGGAAAATTTACTCTCTTTTACCTAACTTGTCCCTGTCTTCAGATTTCGGTGATCAGCTTGAATTAACTCTAACCAGTACCGGGAGAATGAATAAGATAACACTGAAGAGTGTGTAGTTCTAACCCATTCTAGTTTATTCACAGCTGGCAAACAGTTTTAATAGAGGGGGTTGAGCTTCCTTTACATCCAATCATATGTTAGCATTAGTATTTGACCTATGGTATGGTCACACATAAGCTTCTGCATTAACATAATAGCTGACTCATAGTAACAGCATTTGACCAATCAGGTATATACACATGAGCTAGCAGGCACTTGAGTCAGATGACCTTATATGGCTTGGACTGTTCATACTTTCAAACTAAGGCATATATGGATTTCATGAAACAGTTTAAGGAAGTGTCTCACATTCATAGGGGGATGGGGTATTTTGTAGTACACTAACCAAATGTAATACACATGGCTGAATAAGACAAAATGGAGTTACTTATACTCCATCAATCCCCTCTAAGAACCTTATATATATACCTTATACTATATGGTTCTTTCTCTGCTCTTCCTTGGTTTGCTTGTAAGCCTTAAGGTATTCCATATACCCTTCAGGAGTATAATCCTCAGGCTTTGTTGAGGTTGGGTTTACCTCTTCTACCTCTACCGGAGTATAGAAGAATGTTGAGTGTACCCCTCTTTCGGCCACATTTTTACATATGGTAAGAAAGAAGGGCACACACTGTAGACAACAGCAGAGACCCACTATTGCAGCGACCACGGCAAATGCCACTCCTACAACATATCTTATTTGACCAAAGTCAGGTATCCAGCCAAAAAGCCAGTCCCACCAACCTTGGTCAACATCTTGTTTTATATGTTTTATCATCTCCTCTAATTGGCCTATTTTATCTTTTATTCCACGGGAGTGATCTGATAAATTGAAACAACACATCCCTGTGAACGCTGAGCATCCTATACCATGTTGGAGCAATAAATAATCAATAGTTGCCCTATTCTGCAAGATAGACTTTTTATACGATTGTATATCCAGCAGCATATCTTGCAGAATTGCACTAGTGATATTTATCTGTTTTACCATAAAACAGGCAAGTTTTGATATTGTCCTGTGGTTATATACGGCCAAACCCGGTACTCCTATCAAAGACATCCCTAAACTCATATATTCTGCTCTAGAGAGGAGATTCACATTATAATCACAATTTTCTGGTAACTGTAGGGAAGTATCTCTCGTGTGTCGTGTCTGCATTGCTGGGAATAGTGGTATCATTGCTAATGTCAACCTAGCTATTGTACAGGGTCCCACTGTAATATTGGCCGGTATGTATGTGTAACTAGTATTCCCACAGGCCAATACCCATCCTGTTGGTAGAGGTACATGTTTGTCTAGGGATGGTACTGTTTTAGTAATATTACATTGCATATTCTTTCCTGATACTATCTTTTTACAACTACCTAAATCTCTATCACAAATATTTGGTTTAGTCTTATTCTGCATTTTTGCTTGTATGCAGGGGGGCAATAGTGTCTCATCACAGGTGAAATTATAACATATTTCTGCTGCTGTGACAAGACCTGTAATTATTTCTATCATATTACTCTGCAGATTCTCATATGTAGGACAGTCATAACAAGCATGATAAGGATTTACATATCCGTATTTAACATCATGATCCTCCAAGTCTGTGTCATTCCATTGGGAACATAGGAGCCCCGTCCATACAGCTACTGGGGTGGGGACTGCTACCAGACATGTCTCCAAAATGTTAGATGCGGATAAAGTGGTTTGGAGACAAAAGTCAGTTAAGTTCAGAGTTTTGGCCAGGTACAGCCATAAGTTCTCCTTTGTTTTCCACAGATTGTCTTCCCCTCTGCATTCTGTTTTCAAGTATATCTGTCTGTCCCACAGCCATGGGACAGTAAGTAGGAGACACAAAATTGCAATTATTAAGGCACTGCATCTCAGCTATCTCGAGGAATTTCCCGACTGCGTCATCTTGTTGAGGGTCAAGGCTGTCTGCCTCCGTTAGTACCTCTGGGCCTCGTTGGAGGTCAGGGCTGTCTGCCCCCGTTAGTACCTCTCTTTTCTTCACCAACTTAATCCTTGTGGCGTGGATCCACGTGGGCGACTGTTCAGTGAGGACTGCTGTTCTGGTGATCGCGACTACCTCGGTGGGTGGTCCGTAGGGGAAGCTTTCTGGTTCCTTTCCCTTCTTTAAGATCTTGATCATCACCTGGTCGCCTACCCGGAATGGATTGGTTGGTTCCTGTGGAAGAGAAGGAGACTTACAAGCAACTTTTTCTTCAGTTTTACTGAGGACTTTGATCAGATTAGTAACATACTCCTCTCTGATCAGGTCCAAGTCCCCTTCCTGCACTACCAGGGGGCGTCTTGCCCATGGTGTGGGGAAAGGCCTACCCATCAGAATTTCAAATGGTGACATCCCTAACTTCTTATTAGGCGTCATTCTAATTTCTGCAAGTATTATGGGTAGGATTTGCTTCCATTTTTCAAATGTACCAGCAGTGGCCTTCCTGAGTTTGTCTTTAACTGTCCTGTTCATTCTTTCCACAATGCCTGAGCTTTTTGGGTGATACGGAATATGATATTTCCATTCCACCTATAACAGTCTAGCTACCTCCTTTTTAAGTTTTGAGGTGAAGGCCGGCCCCTGGTCTGATTCAATAACCAGAGGACAGCCCCACCTTGGGATTATTTGCTGAGTCAGAATTTTGGCTGTAGTTTTAGCATCTTCTGCCTTTGTAGGGAAGACTTCTGGCCACCTTGAGAACATGTCCACTATCACTAATGCATACTCTTGTTTCCCTTTTGTTTTAGGTATATGCGTGTAATCCACCTGCAAGTGGGTGAATGGTGTAGTGGGGTAGTCAAGGTGTTGGTGAGGTATTTTCAGTGGGTTGTTAGGGTTGTTTCTCAAGCACGTAATACATCTGTGTATGTAGTCTGTGACTAGCTGTTTGCTATCAGTGATATAAAAACTGTGGCTCAACAACATGTGGGTAGTTTGTATGCTGTTGTGTCCTACCCCGTGAAAGTGTGCAATGAAGATGGATGCACTATGCTGAGGTATGCAAGGCTTCCCCTCCTTGCAGACCAATCCAGACTTTGGATTTTTCTGCAAGATTGGATAGCACCAATCCTTCTCCTCTGTTTCAGTTGCATACCTTTGTAGGTCTGTTAGCATGTGTGTCAAATCAGGTGAGGGTGGGTGTAAGACTGCCATTTCCCAATTGTCATGATTCATTCTATTTGGATTACTCTTGGCTGTGTCTCTAGCTACACTGTCTGCAAATGCATTACCTCTTGAAATTCTGTCTTTTCCATTTGTGTGTGCCCTGCAATGTACTATAGCTAGATCAGAAGGCAATCTGATTGCAGCCAAGAGGTCCGTGACTAGCTGTGCATGTGAGATTCTCTTACCGTCTGCTGCAGTGAATCCTCTCCTCTGCCAAATCATCCCATAATCCCATACTACACCATGAGCATATCTGCTGTCTGTGTAAATAGTGACAGGTTTATTGGTGTGTAATATGCAAGCCCTTGTAAGTGCGATGAGTTCAGCTGCCTGTGCAGACTGGATGGGAATTGGGCTTGCTTCCAAGACTATATCTGGCAGCATAACAATAGCATATGCTGCACAGAATATAGTATCAGTGGGGCGAGAGCATGATCCATCAAAAAAAACTTCTGGTGCATCAGGTATGGGAACAGTTGATAAGTCAGCCCTAGGTGACGTCTCATGATTGAGCACCTGTAGGCAATCATGTGTGTCAGGAAGGGCATCTTCTGTTCCTTTCAGCCCTAGTAATGCATTCAAAATAGGTGCTGGTCCTGTAATGCTGGATACATATTTAATCTGGAGTGAAGGGTTACTGAGCAACAGGATCTCATATCCAGATAATCTTTGCGCTGACATGTGTTGTGTATGTACACCTCTGAGTAAGCCTACAACATCATGTGTAGTGTGCAAGAAGGTTAAATGTCCCAGGGTGAAAGTAGTTGCTAATTCTACCATCATTGCACAGGCTGCAAGGGAACGCAGACATGCCGGCATCCCCTGGACAGAGGTGGGCATAACCTTTGAGAAAAACGCACAAGGACGCAACTTGCCTCCGTGTTCTTGTGTCAGTACCCCCGCCATGGTTTTACAATTTTGGCGTGCAAACATGTGGAAGGGCATATTATAGTCAGGGAGTGTCATGGTCTTACCTTCTTGCTGTTCTCCTTCGTTTGACATGTGCTGGCGGCCATCTTGGTTTCTGGGTTTCTTGTAGCCTCCCACCCTGCGGCTCCTCCTTCCCACTGGGAGGAGCTGGATGCCTAGCTCATATATATAGGAGGTCTGTGGCTTCAGTTCCTTGCTTGGTCCTCCTGTGTTCACATGCTTCTAGACTGCTGCTGCTTCTGGTTCCTGATCCTGGTTTCGTCCGACTACCCTGCTGGTTCCTGATCCTGGTTTCGTCCGACTACCCTGCTGGTTCCTGATCCTGGCTTCGTCTGACTACCCTGCTGGTTCCTGATCCTGGCTTCGTCTGACTACCCTTCTGGTTCCTGACCTCTGGCTTCGCAAAGACTCTGCTTCGGTTTCGCCATCCGTTTGGACTTTTGCTTTACAGCTTTATTTTCAATAAAGCCTTCTTATTTTCACTTATCCCTTGTTGTACGTCTGGTTCATGGTTCCGTGACATTAGGACCAAGCCATGAATTCTGACGGTACAGGGCCATCCTCGCTACCCACGCTGGTTGCCAGACTTGATCAGCAGGATCACCTGTTGGGTCGGTTCGCTGTGGCGTTGCAAACCCTGCTTGAACGCACGGCTCATTTCGCTCCCGTTGCCGATGGGTCGGTTGTCGCTCCTGGGCCCGCTCCTACTGCCGCTCCGGTTGTTGCGCCAGAGTCTACCCCGACACCTGTTGTTGCACCTGCGGTGTTTCGGGGTATGACCGGTTCTGCCCCTCTTCCACAGCGCTTTGGGGGAGAGCCAACTCAGTGCCGAGGTTTCCTTAACCAGGTGGGCATTTATTTCGAGTTGCTGCCACATGCCTTTCCCACTGAGAGATCAAAGGTGGGCTTCTTGATCTCGCTGCTCTCGGACAAGGCCTTGGCCTGGGCCAGCCCTTTATGGGAGAACAACAATCCGGTGGTTGCCGAGTTTTCCGGTTTTGTTGCTTCTCTTCGGAAGGTATTCGATGTGCCGGCTCGTGCTGCCTCTGCTGCGAAGCTCCTTATGTCCATCAGACAGGGTTCACGATCCGTAGCTGAATACGCCATTGAGTTTCGTACCCTGGCAGCAGAGGTGGGCTGGAATAATGAGGCTCTGGTCGCTGCTTTCTCTCATGGTCTCTCGGATGCCTTGAAGGATGAGGTTGCAGCTAAGGACCTACCAGTGGAGCTCGAGTCTCTTATTTCTTTCCTGATTTTGATTGACACCAGACTCAGGGAGAGACCTTCCTTTAAGGAGAGCCTGCGGAGGTTTTCTAACAGATAGGCGCCTACGTTTGCTGTCCCACCCGTGCCTCCCTCTCCTCCCACGCCTCCTGGGGATGACTTGTCTGGGGGTGAACCCATGCAGCTGGGGTTTGCTCGCCTGTCCGAGGGGGAGAGGGTACTCCGGAGACGCGAGGGCCGATGCATGTACTGTGGTCTCGGTGGGCATTTTCGGTTGGCATGTCCGAACCGTCCGGGAAACGCTCGCACCTGAGATCCTGTCGGGGGCAGATCTTGGGTGGAGTCTCCTCGTCCCCGGTTTCCCGTGTTGACAAACCACTGATCACTGTTGTCCTCTCCTGGGTCGGGGGCTCGGTGACGACCCAGGCGTTGGTGGACTCTGGTGCTGGTGGTTTGTTCATTGATAATGTGTTCGCTGCCGCCAATTCCATTCCTCTGCAGGCTCGAGGTTCCCCACTGGCTCTTGAGGCGATAGACGGCAGACCCCTTCTGCCGCCACACGTGACTCATGAGACCCTTCCAGTGGGGATAGCCATTGGTGCCGTTCACAGAGAGTCGGTCTGCCTCCAGGTTATTTCGTCTCCACACTACTCGGTGGTCTTGGGGTACCCCTGGCTCCGGAAGCATAATCCGACTTTCGATTGGAGATCGGCCGAGATCCTCTCGTGGTCACCGCAGTGTGGGGCTAGTTGCATCCATGGGTCTGTCAAGTTGCTGTGTACTTCCTCGGACTCTCTGTTGCCTCCTGAATACGAGGAGTACCGGGATGTATTCGATAATGTGCGCGCGGTTGCCCTACCTCCGCACCGCCCATACGATTGTGCCATAGAGTTACAATCTGGAGCCGTTCCTCCTCGTGGCAAAGTCTATCCACTGTCGGTAGCGGAGAATCAGGCCATGGAGGAGTACGTGAGGGAGGCGCTTTCACGCGGACACATTCGCAAATCCTCGTCCCCGGCAGGGGCTGGATTTTTCTTTGTGAAAAAGAAGGGCGGTGAGTTGAGGCCTTGCATCGATTACAGGGGTCTCAATCGCATCATGATCAAGAACGCTTACCCGATACCCTTGATTTCCGAGCTGTTCGATCGCCTTAAAGGGGCCACGGTCTTTACCAAACTCGACCTGAGGGCGGCATATAACCTGGTAAGGATCAAGGCGGGCGATGAGTGGAAGACCGCGTTTAACACCAGGACCGGTCATTATGAATCCTTGGTTATGCCCTTTGGGTTGTGCAATGCGCCCGCAGTCTTTCAGGAATTCATCAACGATGTTTTCCGTGACCTGTTGCAGCAGTGTGTGGTGGTCTATTTGGATGACATCTTGGTATATTCTGAATCCATGGAGGCCCACATTCTGGATGTCAGACGAGTGTTGCAACGGTTACGAGAGAACAAGCTGTTCGGTAAGCTTGAGAAATGCGAATTTCACCGATCCCAGGTAACCTTCTTAGGTTACATCATTTCCGCTGAGGGGTTCTCCATGGATCTGAGAAGGTTTCGGCTGTCTTACAGTGGCCCCAGCCCAGTGGTCTTCGTTCCCTGCAGCGCTTTTTGGGCTTCGCCAATTATTATCGGAAGTTCATCAGGGACTTTTCCATGCTAGCCAAGCCTCTCACGGATCTGACCAGGAAGGGCAGTAATTCCCAGGTCTGGCCGCTCGAGGCCATCCGAGCTTTTGAGGCTCTAAAGTCCGCCTTTGTGTCGGCTCCGATTCTGTCGCATCCCAACCCTGGGTTGCCCTTTGTCCTCGAGGTGGACGCGTCTGAGACGGGAGTGGGCGCCCTTCTGTCTCAGCGTAGAACACCAGAGGGTCCTCTGCTTCCTTGTGGGTTTTACTCCCGGAAACTGTCTTCCGCGGAGTGCAACTATCAGATTGGTGACAGGGAGTTATTGGCCATCGTGCAGGCCCTTAAAGAATGGAGGCACTTGCTCGAGAGTTCGGTGGTTCCGGTCCTCATCCTGACGGACCACAAGAATCTGACCTACCTTTCTGAGGCCAAGAGATTGACACCACGTCAGGCCAGATGGGCTCTGTTCTTGTCACGTTTTAATTACGTGGTCTCCTACCTACCCGGTTCCAAGAACATCAGGGCGGATGCCTTATCACGGCAGTACTCCGAGCTGTCCAGGGAGGAGTCGATTCCGACTTCGGTCATACCTCCGAATCAGATCTTGGCCGCCATTCGCACCAGCCTGACCTCTCCCCTGGGTGAGCAGATTTTGGCGGCTCAATCTGGTGCTCCCTCTGGGAGACCCAACGGCAGATGTTTTGTGCCTGAGGAGTTGCGCACTCGGTTGTTGCGAACCTACTATAACTCCAAGACCGCGGGGCATCCTGGAAAGAATCAGCTGTCCTGGGCTGTTTCACGTCTGTTCTGGTGGCCTTCCCTACGTTCCGACATCGCCGCATATGTAGCGGCATGCTCCGTTTGTGCCCAGAGTAAGTCCCCTCGGCACCTTCCGTTGGGCCTTCTGCAACCCATAGCCACCGGGGAGCGCCCATGGTCACACCTGGGGATGGATTTCATTGTGGACCTCCCTGCATCCCGAGGCCATACGGTCATTCTCATGATTGTGGATCGGTTTTCCAAAATGTGCCACTGTGTTCCTCTCAAGAAGTTACCCTCTGCACAAGAGTTGGCCACGATTTTTGCCAGGGAGGTCTTCCGGTTGCACGGTTTGCCTAAGGAGATTGTGTCGGATCGGGGGAGTCAGTTTGTGTTCAGGTTCTGGCGCGCCCTTTGCTCCCAGTTGGGGATTCATCTCTCCTTCTCCTCGGCCTACCACCCTCAGTCCAATGGGGCCGCAGAACGATCCAATCAGGCCTTGGAGCAATTCCTTCGTTGCTATGTCTCCGATCACCAAGACAATTGGGTTGACCTCCTGCCTTGGGCTGAGTTTGCCAGGAACACGGCGGTGAACTCTTCCTCTGGGACGTCTCCCTTCTTGGCCAATTATGGGTTCCAACCTGCCGTGTTACCGGAGGTATTCTCTCCCCAGGATATTCCGGCTGTGGAGGATCACCTTTCCGTCCTACGTGCTTCTTGGGTACTGATCCAGAAGTCCCTTGAGGTCTCTGCGCAGCGCCAGAGACTCCAGGCTGATCGCAGACGAGCGCCTGCTCCTTCCTACCAGGTCGGAGACCGTGTATGGTTGTCCACCCGCAACCTCAACCTTCGAGTGCCCACTCCCAAGCTGGCGCCTCGCTTTGTTGGCCCCTTCCGAGTGCTTCGCAGGGTAAACCCGGTAGCCTATGCCCTTGCGCTTCCTCCTGGCATGCGGATCTCCAACGTGTTTCATGTCTCCCTGTTGAAGCCACTGGTGTGTAATCGTTTCACTTCCTCGGTTCCTCGGCCTCGTCCGGTCCAAGTGGGTAATCGTGAGGAGTATGAGTTGAGCAATATCCTGGACTCACGCCTGGTCCGCGGTCGGGTGCAGTTTTTGGTCCATTGGCGTGGTTATGGTCCAGAGGAGCGTTCCTGGGTTCCCTCCGCAGATGTCCATGCTCCTGCCTTGCTCCGAGCCTTCCACGCACGCTTCCCTCAGAAACCGTTCTTTACTCCGCGGAGGAGGGGCCCTTGAGGGGGAGGTACTGTCATGGTCTTACCTTCTTGCTGTTCTCCTTCGTTTGACATGTGCTGGCGGCCATCTTGGTTTCTGGGTTTCTTGTAGCCTCCCACCCTGCGGCTCCTCCTTCCCACTGGGAGGAGCTGGATGCCTAGCTCATATATATAGGAGGTCTGTGGCTTCAGTTCCTTGCTTGGTCCTCCTGTGTTCACATGCTTCTAGACTGCTGCTGCTTCTGGTTCCTGATCCTGGTTTCGTCCGACTACTCTGCTGGTTCCTGATCCTGGTTTCGTCCGACTACCCTGCTGGTTCCTGATCCTGGCTTCGTCTGACTACCCTGCTGGTTCCTGATCCTGGCTTCGTCTGACTACCCTTCTGGTTCCTGACGTCTGGCTTCGCAAAGACTCTGCTTCGGTTTCGCCATCCGTTTGGACTTTTGCTTTACAGCTTTATTTTCAATAAAGCCTTCTTATTTTCACTTATCCCTTGTTGTACGTCTGGTTCTTGGTTCCGTGACAGGGAGGCCCAGCCCTGGACTCGACATGAGTGAACATTTCAGACAATCAAATGCATTGTATTCAGAAGACCATTTAATCAGATCTGGATTTCCATCCAGAGTGGCTTGCCTCAAAACATTGTCGTAATAGGAGCAATCAGGAATCCATTGTCTACAGTAATTTATCATACCAAGGAAAGATAACATTTCTTTCCTGGTGTGCGGGGCGACCAAACCCGCAATAGACTGGACTCTTTCTGCTCTGATTCTCCTTTCACCTTTTGTGAGGACAAAGCCCAAGTATTCAACCTGCATTTTACACCATTGCATTTTCTTAAGTGTCACTTTGTGACCACATCCTGACAACCATTGTAACAGTGATAAACCATCCTGAATGCTGGCCTCCGCTGACATGCTACACAGTAACAAATCATCAACATATTGCAGCAACACAGAGCCTTGGGGGGGGGGGGGGGGGTACCAGGATTTTAACGTGGCTTGGAGGACTATGTTGTACACTACAGGTGAATCAGCAAATCCCTGAGGCATTCTGCACCAGGTCAGTTGTCGTCCATCAAAGGAAAAAGCAAAAAGTAGTCTGGTTGCCTTATCAACTGGGATAGAGAAGAAAGCATTCTTCAGATCTATCACACTGAAATAGACAGCGTCTGCAGGAATTGCAGAAAGAAGTGAAGTGACATCTGGGACAATAGGAGCAATGGGCACAATGATATTATTTATTGCCCTTAAATCCTGCACAAAGCGGGTAGTACCATCTGCCTTTGTCACTGGATTCACGGGCGTGCTGTAGGGTGAAATCACCTCTTCCAGGATTCCCTTTTGTAGGAATTCCTTAATCATTGGCCTAAGCCCATCAAGTTTCTCTTTTGACAGTGGGTATTGTTTCTGATATACAGGTGTACTGCCCTCTTTGATGGTTGCTTTGTATGGTGTGCAGTCAATGAATCCTGTGTCATAGTCCCCTCTTGCCCATAATGATGGGTCTATTTCCTCTAATTCTGAGTGATCTTGTAAGTTTGTAAAGATCAGAGGTGTGGGGGTTATTATGGGCAAAGCATCAGAGTATACACTGATGCCATTGTTCTCAACAGTAATTTGCAACTCTAACTTAATGAATAAGTCTCTTCCCAGAAGGCTCACAGGACATTCAGGTATGATGCTAAAAGCATGATCCGTAATGTATTCTCTATCAATGGTTTCTACTGGTAAGGAATCTGTTCTGTATGTCCTCGTCAGTACCCCATTTATTCCCATAGAGGGCGCACACTTCCTTAAAGGCCCTTTGTACATTGAATTGTTTAACACACTAGAAGTAGCTCCACTAGCTATTAAAAATCCCACTTTTCTTCCTCCTACTCTAAGTAGAATTACTGGTGTGTCCTTCCAATGTGTGGTGACCTGCGTGAAAGCTGGGCTTCGTCCCTCAGGGCATCCTCAGTATGAGTTTTGCTGATGCCAATCTAATGGGAATCTGGGCTGATTCTGTGGACCTTGTCTGTGGTTTATCTGACTTGGTTGATTATTTTGTGACTGAGTGTCAGGTTTCTGTGTGTTGTAATCTTGAATTTTCCCATCCCGTCTTGGCGCATGGCATTGACGTGCCCAATGTCCTTCTTTTCCATAGTTATAACAACAATTATTTGGCAATGAGTCCTGTCTTTCATTGTAGGTTCTATTATTTCTGCCCCTCCTCCCCCTCCCCCTCCCTCTGCTAGCATATGCGTGTGTGGGGGAAGTTGCTTTCCTAATCTCAAAGCATCCAGCTGCTTCCTTTTCAAAGAGATGTTTCTCAAACTCATCAGTTGCATCTGAAGTCCAAGAGGACACATTTTGTTTTACAGTTAAGATCAATTTATCTGATAGATTGTTTACAAATGTGGAGATAATCAAACTATCATTGTCACGTACAGGTAGACCCGCCTCGGTCTTCCAGCAATCAATAAATCGCTTCCAAAATTCAGTGACCGACTCAGCAGATTTCTGTTTGCAGGCTACTGCTACGGGCAATGAAGATTTTTGTTTGAATACCTCATTCATATGTTCCTCAATCTCCGCCCATATCCTTTTCTGACCCACTTCTGTATTACATACATAATCTAGAGCAGTGATGGGGAACCTTTTACAGACCAAGTGCCCAATCTGCAACCCAAAACCCACTTATTTATGGCACAATGCCAACACAGCAATTTACCCTGAATACTACAGTCCAATACAGCATATCTTTCATGTACTTTATCACTTAGCTATAATAGCCTGCCTACATTCAATGCTCTGCCTGTGCTGTTCATAGTGCGTCCTTCGCTGATGAATGGCAGGAAAAGTCTAAGGCATATTGGTACACCTTAGACTTTTTCCAGGGCACGGGTGCCCATAGGGAGGGCTCTGAGTGCCACCTCTAGCACCCGTGCCATAGGTTCGCCACCACTAATCTAGAGCATCACTGCGTTGTGTAATAGTAGATATGGAGCTAACCTTGTCCCAATTCCAGGTTGTGTGTGTTCCTATAATACCATCCAGGATAAGCCTTAAATCTTCCTGTGTGTAGTTGCGCCCTCTACAGGCCTTTTTTAGGTATGCAATAGTCCCCAGTGGGGCTATGGAAGGTTTGGGACAATACTTTATAATTTTGTTGAGATCCTCTATTTCTATGGGCTTTTTTACTAAGTGCTGTCCTACTGTCAGAAAGGGAGCGATTACTTGGACTTCCTCTTTTTATTCTTCCTTTTCTGTTTCATCTTTCATTCTACTTGTACTGCGTGTAGTTTAACTAGTATGCGGTGTGCCAATATTTAGACCGCGCTCCATTATGTTTCCAAATGTTGGCATGGGGGGTCGGTATTTTTCTTCTAGTTTTAATGGTATAACCGCTGTTACAGCATCTTCCTCAATCTGAGTCAGAACTGGATACAGAAGTACCTCCTGTTCTATTTCATGTAGAGACCTATCATTTTTGGGACTTTTTAGATTCTTATTCTTCTTGCTATTACCTGCATCATACCAGTGGGGGGCTATTTCCAGCCATTGTTCTGCACTCCTGAACATGTAATCCATGTCCCAGGAAGGATCCGCATCGAAATGCGGCCAGGCTGTTTTATCACCTAGACATAGTCCTTTGACCATATCCATATGATAAATACTATTATCACCGTCCCTGGGGAATGGATCTGCAGCATCCATTACCTCAGTCCAGCCTGCTAGATTATCTACCCACGGGTTGATCAGGTAATAGTTTGTTGGACTAACACGGGCTACATAGATTTTACAAGTTTCTCCTGGTTCTGGTTTAGGGAATTTAGTTTTAGACCCTTGTCCTCCCATGTTAGTATTTATAGTTCAAAGAATAAGTGAGACAATCACTGTCAGGACTGGCTGTACTGCACTGAAATAGCGCCGACAAGACCTGTCAACTGATCAGCTGATTCGTATCTTAATGTCTCTCTATACTCTTTGGACCCCTATCGACTATTGTTGTTTCGGACTGCCACTTGCGTTCAAATTTTTCGGGTCAACAGATCACTCTTAGCCGAAAAACTGGGGCGTCTTGCAGTCCTCCACAACACAAACAATTTTACACATTAACAGTAGTTAACCCAAAATACATCAATTTGATAATAACAGTGGGATGCGACCGTACACTTAACAACCGATCAGTATCTCACACAAACAGATAATCTTATTACTTCTAAAATACTTATACTATATATATATAAGAGTTAATCCAAGCTTGTAACCTTCTGTTTCCTAAACAGAAATCCTTAGTGCACTATACTGATATGAGCTCCTGGAGCTTCTTATAATCAACAACTTTTTAAAGCTATATATAGCTTCTGCGTGTACCCAGACACCGCAATTCACCGAAATCATAAATAGATGGTTCGACTTACTTGGATGAGATTTTGGTCATTGCTCCCAGGTCCAAGGTGGACAAAATTGATGTCTTTCACTGTAGACCTGAAGAGTTGACCCTCCCAATCCCGGACTGAGTCCCCAGAACTGTTAGGAAAATTTACTCTCTTTTACCTAACTTGTCCCTGTCTTCAGATTTCGGTGATCAGCTTGAATTAACTCTAACCAGTACCGGGAGAATGAATAAGATAACACTGAAGAGTGTGTAGTTCTAACCCATTCTAGTTTATTCACAGCTGGCAAACAGTTTTAATAGAGGGGGTTGAGCTTCCTTTACATCCAATCATATGTTAGCATTAGTATTTGACCTATGGTATGGTCACACATAAGCTTCTGCATTAACATAATAGCTGACTCATAGTAACAGCATTTGACCAATCAGGTATATACACATGAGCTAGCAGGCACTTGAGTCAGATGACCTTATATGGCTTGGACTGTTCATACTTTCAAACTAAGGCATATATGGATTTCATGAAACAGTTTAAGGAAGTGTCTCACATTCATAGGGGGAAGGGGTATTTTGTAGTACACTAACCAAATGTAATACACATGGCTGAATAAGACAAAATGGAGTTACTTATACTCCATCAGTTTCCTCCTCCTCTCTGTCTCCCCATCAGAACTTTCCACCTGTTCTTCTTCTCTTCGAGCGGGCACCCACGTGACATCCACGGACACATCGTCATCATCAACCACTTCACTTGTATCTGACAACTCAGCAAAGGGAGCAGCAGCGGGTACAACATCATCATCATCACACCGTACGTCCATGTGTGTAATGCTGCCTGACTGAGACATATCCCTGTTATCTACATCCTCTGGCAATAATGGTTGCGCATCACTCATTTCTTCCAACTGATGTGTAAATAACTCCTCTGACAGATCAATTGAAGCAGCTTTGGTGCTAGTGTTGGTGGTGGCGGCAGGCGGGCGAGTGGTAACTTGAGAGGTGCCCGAAGCTGAGCTGGAGGAGGATGGTGCGTCAAGGTTCCGAGCGGATGCTGTAGAAGATTGGGTGTCCTGTGTTAGCCAGTCAACTATGTCCTCAGAACTTTTCGATTTCACGGTACGTGGCCTCTGAACACTGGGCATTATTCTAGGGCCAAAGGGAATCACAGCACCACGACGGCCCCTGCGGGGTGGCCTGCCTCTGCCTCTCATTTTTTTTAGATTAGTTAAGTTGTACTATGCGTGCAAGCTACTGCAACAGAGTTGCGCTGGTGACACTATGCACTTGCAGCTGGGCCTTAAAGGGCTTCTGTCACCCCACTAAACAGTTTTTTGTTTTTTTTGGTTACTTATAATCCCTATACTGCGATTTATGCATACATACTGTAATTAATCATTTTGGTTCAGCAGATTCTGTTAAAAACGTACTTTTAAAATATGCAAATTACCTTGCTACCAGCAAGTAGGGCGGCTACTTGCTGGTAGCAGCCGCATCCTCCTATCCTAAAGACGCCCGCTCCGCATTTTGATTGACAGGGCCAGCGGACAGGATCTTTCTCTGCTGGCCCTGTTTGCATTCAAAATCTGGCGCCTGCGCCGTACTTGTCTTCAGTCGGCGCAGGCGCACTGAAAGGAGGACGCCCGCTGGGCCGCTCCTTCCTCAATGCGCCTGCGCCGGGTGTAGATGTGACGTCATCGGCGCAGACGCATTGAGGATGGAGCGGCCGAAGGAGCGTCCGCCTCTCAGTGCGCCTGCGCCGACTGAATACCGTTACGGCGCAGGTGCGAGATCTTGATAGCAGACAGGACCAGCCAGAGGACGATCCCGTCCGCTAGCCCTGTCAATCAACATGCAGAGGGGGCGTCTTTAGGATAGGAGGATGCGGCTGCTACCAGCAAGTAGCCGCCCTACTTGCTGGTAGCAAGGTAATTTGCATATTTTAAAAGTACGTTTTTAACAGAATCTGCTGAACCAAAATGATTAATTACAGTATGTATGCATAAATCGCAGTATACAGGGAGTGCAGAATTATTAGGCAAGTTGTATTTTTGAGGATTAATTTTATTATTGAACAACAACCATGTTCTCAATGAACCCAAAAAACTCATTAATATCAAAGCTGAATATTTTTGGAAGTAGTTTTTAGTTTGTTTTTAGTTTTAGCTATTTTAGGGGGATATCTGTGTGTGCAGGTGACTATTACTGTGCATAATTATTAGGCAACTTAACAAAAAACAAATATATACCCATTTCAATTATTTATTTTTACCAGTGAAACCAATATAACATCTCAACATTCACAAATATACATTTCTGACATTCAAAAACAAAACAAAAACAAATCAGTGACCAATATAGCCACCTTTCTTTGCAAGGACACTCAAAAGCCTGCCATCCATGGATTCTGTCAGTGTTTTGATCTGTTCACCATCAACATTGCGTGCAGCAGCAACCACAGCCTCCCAGACACTGTTCAGAGAGGTGTACTGTTTTCCCTCCTTGTAAATCTCACATTTGATGATGGACCACAGGTTCTCAATGGGGTTCAGATCAGGTGAACAAGGAGGCCATGTCATTAGATTTTCTTCTTTTATACCCTTTCTTGCCAGCCACGCTGTGGAGTACTTGGACGCGTGTGATGGAGCATTGTCCTGCATGAAAATTATGTTTTTCTTGAAGGATGCAGACTTCTTCCTGTACCACTGCTTGAAGAAGGTGTCTTCCAGAAACTGGCAGTAGGACTGGGAGTTGAGCTTGACTCCATCCTCAACCCGAAAAGGCAAGGCCCCACAAGCTCATCTTTGATGATACCAGCCCAAACCAGTACTCCACCTCCACCTTGCTGGCATCTGAGTCGGACTGGAGCTCTCTGCCCTTTACCAATCCAGCCACGGGCCCATCCATCTGGCCCATCAAGACTCACTCTCATTTCATCAGTCCATAAAACCTTAGAAAAATCAGTCTTGAGATATTTCTTGGCCCAGTCTTGACGTTTCAGCTTGTGTGTCTTGTTCAGTGGTGGTCGTCTTTCAGCCTTTCTTACCTTGGCCATGTCTCTGAGTATTGCACACCTTGTGCTTTTGGGCACTCCAGTGATGTTGCAGCTCTGAAATATGGCCAAACTGGTGGCAAGTGGCATCTTGGCAGCTGCACGCTTGACTTTTCTCAGTTCATGGGCAGTTATTTTGTGCCTTGGTTTTTCCACACGCTTCTTGCGACCCTGTTGACTATTTTGAATGAAACACTTGATTGTTCGATGATCACGCTTCAGAAGCTTTGCAATTTTAAGAGTGCTGCATCCCTCTGCAAGATATCTCAAGTCCTTCTTTTGACCCATTTTGCCAAAGGAAAGGAAGTTGCCTACTAATTATGCACACCTAATATAGGGTGTTGATGTCATTAGACCACACCCCTTCTCATTACAGAGATGCACATCACCTAATATGCTTAATTGGTAGTAGGCTTTCGAGCCTATACAGCTTGGAGTAAGACAACATGCATAAAGAGGATGATGTGGTCAAAATACTCATTTGCCTAATAATTCTGCACGCAGTGTAGGGATTATAAGTAACCAAAAAAAAAAAAACTGTTTAGTGGGGTGACAGAAGCCCTTTAAACACACAAACACGTGTGTGCAACTGACTGCTATAAATTCACAGTCAAAATTGTTGTTTTTCTTTAAATGGAATCGAATGTGACACAAGATATGAATGGCGCTGAAGTGACACTATGCGCTTGCAGCTGGGCCTTAAACACACAAACACGTGTGTAACTGACTGCTATTTATTCACAGTCAAAATAGTTGTTTTTCTTTAAATGTAATCACATGCACTTGCAGGGCATGAAACACACACGCGTCCCGGCAACTGACTGCTTTTATATTACAGTCAAAAAAGTTTTTTGTTTTTTTTAAATGCAAGCTACTGTGACACCAGAAATGAGTGGTGGCACTGGGCAAGTGGGCACAGTATACGCTGTGAGCCTGACACACACGCTGGCAGACAGGCAACTGCAATTAGATTACACAGAAAAAAAAAAAAAAATGATGTTCTAGCCCTAAAAAGGGCTTTTTGGGGTGCTGTCCTTACAGCAGAGATCAGATGAGTCTTTCAGGACTGTAGTGGACACTGAATACACTAGCCTAGCTATTGATTTCCCTATTAAATCAGCAGCAGCTACACTGTTTCTCCTCTCACTAAGAATGCAGCTTCCGAATGAATCTAAAATGGATGCTGTCCAGGGGGTGGGAGGGTCTGGGAGGGAGGGTCTGCTGCTGATTGGCTGGAATGTGTCTGCTGACTGTGAGGTACAGGGTCAAAGTTTACACAATGATGACGAATAGGGGGCGGACCGAACATCGCATATGTTCGCCCGCTGCAGCGAACGCGAACAAGCTATATTCCTTGGGAACTATTCGCCGGCGAATATTTTGGGACATCTCTATCTAAAAACTCATCTCCTTCTAGATTAGGGATTTCCAATCAGACAAGGTGGGTGTATTCGTATGCAGATAACAATGATGTCATTTTAACCCTTGAAACACTGGTGAAAATGACATACCTCTACCTCCAGATGGCACTGTTGTACCACATAACAATTACAGACATTTAAGAATTAACACATATAAATGGCTTCATTATACAACTTAAACGTTGACCTTTCCTAAAGATATATCAATTAGGAGGGATCCTTTTTTGACACTTTGGAATCACTTTCCCAGGTAACAGACCATCTTATTTATGGTCAGATAAGAGAACAATAATCTTTTAACGTTTCTTCTGGTTTATGAACCCTAACTGTCCCAGCTATTGAGTAATGACGTTTGAAATAACATCAGCTCCTCTGAATGGATCCTATTAGGAAAATTCAACCTAAAGGCTCTTCTACATCTCCTAAGACTATATATCCACTTAGTGAGATATACCCGGTATAAAATATACATTAACAATATTTGGTTATAATACATCAATATTGCATAGTATATATGAATCATTAACAGGTT
Source organism: Bufo bufo (assembly GCF_905171765.1). Lineage (NCBI taxonomy): Eukaryota > Metazoa > Chordata > Amphibia > Anura > Bufonidae > Bufo > Bufo bufo. The sequence goes on along the minus strand of NC_053390.1, from coordinate 490,011,867 downwards.
CAAACGCTAAATAAATACATACAGGAATATACACTCACCTAAAGAATTATTAGGAACACCATACTAATACGGTGTTGGACTCCCTTTTGCCTTCAGAACTGCCCTAATTCTACGTGGCATTGATTCCACAAGGTGCTGATAGCATTCTTTAGAAATGTTGGCCCATATTGATAGGATAGCATCTTGCAGTTGATGGAGATTTGAGGGATGCACATCCAGGGCACGAAGCTCCCGTTCCACCACATCCCAAAGATGCTCTATTGGGTTGAGATCTGGTGACTGTGGGGGGCCAATTTAGTACAGTGAACTCATTGTCATGTTCAAGAAACCAATTTGAAATGATTCGAGCTTTGTGACATGGTGCATTATCCTGCTGGAAGTAGCCATCAGAGGATGGATACATGTTCTCATTCTGTTTACACCAAATTCGGACTCTACCATTTGAATGTCTCAACAGAAATCGAGACTCACAGACCAGGCAACATTTTTCCTGTCTTCAACAGTCCAATTTTGGGGAGCTCGTGCAAATAGTAGCCTCTTTTTCCTATTTGTAGTGGAGATGAGTGGTACCCGGTGGGGTCTTCTGCTGTTGTAGCCCATCCGCCTCAAGGTTGTGCGTGTTGTGGCTTCACAAATGCATTGCTGCATACCTTGGTTGTAACGAGTGGTTATTTCAGTCAACGTTGCTCTTCTATCAGCTTGAATCAGTCGGCCCATTCTCCTCTGATCTCTAGCATCCACAAGGCATTTTTGCCCACAGGACTGCCGCATCCTGGATGTTTTTCCCTTTTCACACCATTCTTTGTAAACCCTAGAAATGGTTGTGCGTGAAAATCCCAGTAACTGAGCAGATTGTGATATACTCAGACCGGCCCGTCTGGCACCAACAACCATGCCATGCTCAAAATTGCTTAAATCACCTTTCTTTCCCATTCTGACATTCAGTTTGGAGTTCAGGAGATTGTGTATATATACACTCACCTAAAGAATTATTAGGAACACCTGTTCTATTTCTCATTAATGCAATTATCTAGTCAACTAATCACATGGCAGTTGCTTCAATGCATTTAGGGGGGTGGTCCTGGTCAAGACAATCTCCTGAACTCCAAACTGAATGTCAGAATGGGAAAGAAAGGTGATTTAAGCAATTTTGAGCGTGGCTTGGTGTCAAGAATGAACAAATGTATGTGTTCCTTTTTCACACCATTCTTTGTAAACCCTAGAAATGGTTGTGCGTGAAAATCCCAGTAACTGAGCAGATTCTGAAATTCTCAGACCGGCCCATCTGGCACAAACAACCATGCCACGCTCAAAATTGCTTAAATCACCTTTCTTTCCCATTCTGACATTCAGTTTGGAGTTCAGGAGATTGTCTTGACCAGGACCACACCCCTAAATGCATTGAAGCAACTGCCATGTGATTGGTTGACTAGATAATTGCATTAATGAGAAATAGAACAGGTGTTCCTAATAATTCTTTAGGTGAGTATATATATATTGTGAGAAGGCACAAGGTGCCATAATAGATGATAGATACGTGTCACCGAGGTGCCTGGCCTCAGTGAAATGAACCGGTAATGTTTTGTCAGTAACCCTAGGTTACTGACAGTTGCTAGAGGTAGTTTAGCTGATAGCTGCAGCTGATCCGGGCCGGGTTTCATTGGAGTAGTCAAAGAGCAGAGCTGGGGGTGTGGTTCCTAGTCTGGAAGTGTAACAGACTGGGAGTAAAGCTGTGTGGTGTGTTGTGTTGCTGTGGATAAGCCTGCCGTTGCCTAGTCTTTTTCCCCCTCTCCAGCGGATGGTGGAACTCTGGAACTACAGAGGACTGTGAGTTATACCATTTCATATGAACTGTGTTTCTTTCTGTTTACCTGCTGAAGTAAGCAAGCATTTGTTAAGGCTGTGTTGAACAAAATAAAAGACTATTGTTTAAATGACACCTGATGTCACTGTTTGAGCTGATCCCCACTATATATATATATATATATATATATATATATACCAAATAAATAGAACGCAGCACTCCTTGGATAAAAAAGTGAAAAAATTTGATATTTATTCAACACATGTTGATACAGGCAACTTTTCAGCTCTCTCACAGAGCCATTATCAAGCAAAGTGAAACATACAATAAAGTGACTGTGCATATATAGAGACATTGCAGGAAGTAATCAGTGCTAATTTCCTGATTAGTTACACACTGGTGCATATAAAAACTCAGTAAAAAGACAATTCTTTCTCATGTGACAATTCATGGTGTAGCAGCCTTCTGACGCTTTCAGGTAAAGTGCATCACATATTCGTGATTATCTTCAATTTCTTAGTGCTTCATGTAAAGTGCAATCGTGCTTCACCCAATAGTGATAGTAGTTAAAACATCCATGGCTTGCTCAATCACAACTCACACCTGTAAGAAAACCGCAGATCACAGACATCCATAAGCTTCAGTTACCTTGTGCTCTCGCTGCGCTATATCAAAGATGGAGTATCATGAACCCGGCGCTCGGGGCGGGTCAGTATCGCAACATGCGAATGTTTAACTCCGCCTCCCACCCTGTGTGTTTCTGTATATCACAGAACGAATCATTAGAGAGGCATTATAGTCGCTGCATGTGGACATCTGGTCAATTGTCAGTGTCCCATCATGTAGCGACTCCATGCCATCCATCACTTTATACATTAAATCTACGCAGCCAGGCGCTACTTGCACTGAAGACAACAGTAACTACTTTGCAAAGACACAAGCCTAGGGTAATCATTGTAATCGTTACCTATATTTTATTTTATCATATACACTAACTCTAATGTCGCCAAAAGCCTGGGTCGCGGCATATTGCGGGCCACCTCCTGCATCCCTCAATTTATCATTCCAGAGGTCGCCCTAAATTCTATATTTAACCCTTTGGGTTTAAGTGTCATAACTTTAAAACTAGATTGCGGCGGGGGTTAATAGGAACAGGATGTCCGCTAAAATCATTCATCGGGCATCCTGTCACAACGCCGGGGGGGGTCACGTGACCTACGGTTTGCTGCGTTTCCGGTCCATTCGGGTCTCCGGTGACCCGATGAACCGGAAAAGGATGGTGATCGGTGGTGTGATTACACACCACCAATCACAGTCCGAGCATTTAGGGGGCGGCGGTTCTGTCCTCGGTGCTGAGTGGTGCGGGGAGAGAGGCGGGAGATTCAAACTCCCGGCGCTCCTCTCTCCCCTCCTCTTCGTGCTGCTGCTCCTGCACTGTGAGGACCGTTCTGCACCAGCTCCTGTGACCCTCCTGTCGGCACCCATCACCCTCCTGCACCCATCACCCTCCTGCACCCATCACCCTCCAGGTAGTTTAGGGTCAGTGAGGGAGGGGCACGATTAGGCAGGGATAGAAGGGAGAGTTAGTTAGGGGAAAAAAAACAAAACTTTAACTGATTCAGTGTTTCTGGTGGTTGGGGTCCACAGCACTTAGCTGTGAGACCCTAGACCCACCCAGGAGTGCTGCTACTTGCCCCCCCCCCCCCACCACTTTTATTTTTATTTTTGCGTGCGCTGACTGTGGCCAGCACTCTTAGCGTCCGGCCACTGTTAGCGCATCGCCCGCCCCACTGCTGATCAGCGTTGTACCGCTGATCAGCAAGTTTGAACTTTTTTTTTTTTTTTTTACTTTAGCTTTTTAGTACGTGAACACCGGTGCCCCCCCCACACACGCACATACACACGCACACACACATACCCATGGCCCGCCGGATGTTCTCATGGAGGAGGCATATGCCCATATGCTCTCCGAGGATGAGGATGACCCCACGTTCCTCTTGTCATCCGCATCCTCATCATCTGATGACGATGAACACCCAAGGCGGCGGAGACGCCGCCAGTCGGAGCCAGGGGCCCCACATGCTAGGGGCCCTGTGGCCCACACCAGTACGAGCAGCCCTGGGGCTCGTACTGGTTTCCCGGCCCACCAAATAAGCCCCACCGGAGCCCCCTGCCGGTGAACTTAGCTGGTGTCCCCCAGTGGATTTTGAGCCAGAGATTCCGGATTTTGTTGGCAATCCAGAAATCCAGATTCCCACAGTGGGCTTCACTGAAATGGACTTTTTTTTTTTTTTCAGTAACCCATTTGTGAATCTGATGGTGGAGCAGACGAACCTGCTCGTTGCTCAGCACCCGGGCTCCTTTTTGGCTAGACCCGGTGGCTGGACGCCGGTCAGTGCAGCCGAGATGAGTACATTTTGGGGCCTCGTGCTGCACATGGGTCTAGTGCAAAAACCCAGTGTCAGGCAATACTGGAGTGGGGACGTCCTCTACCAGACCCCACTCTACAGTATGGCCATGACACGTCCCCGGTTTAAGGCCATCCGGAAATGTTTGCCTTTTTCAGATAATGCAGCATGTCTCCCCCCCCCGCCCGAGTTGATCCTGCCCATGACCGTCTGTATAAGATACGGCCGGTCATCTATCACTTCGGGGCCATATTTGCGCAGGCCTACGTACCTGGAAGGGAGGTCGCGGTTGATGAGTCTCTTGTTGCTTTCAAGGGGAGACTCAGTTTCCGCCAATACATTCCCACTAAGCGGACGAGGTATGGTGTGAAAATGTACAAAATTTGTGAGAGTACCTCAGGGTACACTTACAAATTTCGTGTGTACGAGGGGCGAGATTCCCGTATTAAACCCCCGCAATGTCCCCTCACTCACTGCTAGATAAGGGTTACCATTTGTACGTGGATAACTTTTATACTAGCATTCCCTTGTTCAGGTCCCTTGCCGCCAGATCCACGTCCGCTTGTGGGACTGTGCAGAAAAATCAGCGTAAATCCCATGTACATAAACATCATTCCCCCCACCATCCACTTTCAACATACAGTCCCATGTAAATAACATCACTCCCTCCCCCAGCCACCTTCAAGCACACAGATCCATGTCAATAACATCCCTCCCTTCAGCCCTAACATACATCCCAGTTAAATAACTACAACTCCCAGCATTGCTCTGCCTCTCCCTTCACTTACCTTTTCTCATGTACAGACATCACCATTAGGCTCCTTCTCCTCTTCACTCCGGTCCAATCCTGCACTGGTCACATGATGGTGACATCATCCAGGTCATCCTATCACAGCCTGTTTTGCTGATCACATGACCTGTGATGTTACCACAGGTCCTTCATCTCTTCCCAGTGTATTAGATTCAATTGTTTTGCCGTTCTGTGTATGGCAATACAGTTGTATCTAGCAGACAGGCAGAACATTCGGGGCATGGGACAAAACTTCCGGGGCTCAGGCCCTGAATGTTTTTACCTAGCGACGGCCCTGGTTCAGGAGTAACCTCAGTATGCACATTATCAGTCAGATTTTCTCCACAGGTTACATTTCTGCTTTACCATAAGTCCCAGAATAGGGAAAAGTATTTTCCCAGTATCACACTATGCATTAGTTATTTAACCACACCCACTTCATGACATGATACACCACATGGAGTTTCTATTGTGACCCGAGCAGTTGGGTACTCTCTGGTTTCTCAGTGTATGCATAGTACCCCCACAGTATGTCCACTGTATGTCCCAGGGTTTACCAGAGAGCCATGTACCAAGGTCACCAAGCTGCCAGAGTCCAACAGCGCCTCAGATGTACAACCTCCTATGGACACAGTACACATTTGAGGTTCTAACTTAGACACAGTTTCTGCAGAATACACAAGTTGTGCAAACAGAGAAAGACGTCTGGACATATTGCACTCCAATGGCTCAGTTGTGAGGGGGCAATTAGCAACCACATGTCCAAATTCATGACAATGCCAGCACTGCAAACCGCCCTGTTCCCATTTTGGGTCCCTGGCCTGGACCTCCAGGTCCCAGTGGAATGTGGCCAGCTGGCTCCCCCTTTGAGCCATCTTCCCTTAAAGCATTTCTCACTAAAGATGGCCTTGTGGTTCGCCTGGCAGTCGTTTCGCGGTGAACTTTGCTAGTTCATGGCTTGCCGAACAGGCGAACATATGGTGACGTCTGCTGGCGCCATATTCTTTTGCAATGTGCAGATCTTTGACCCATGACACATCCTGGTGGGACAGAACAGCCAATTGAGATGTTTCAGCAAAAGTACACTCCCCTACCTTATAAATAAACCCGATCTGGCCACCATTTTACATTCATTCTTTTGCCAGTGTAGGTAAAGGTTGCTGTGTGGCGCAGGGACAGACTGTTAGGGACACTAAACTCTAGCTAATAGGGCCACAAAAGTCCTTTTAAAGATTGGTATAGGTGTGCTATCGATAGGTGTGACATACTGAGGTGTGTTATATACTTATAATATACTTTCTAACATAGAAAATATATTAAAGTGCATTTGTATTGTGCAGCAGTTGTGTGCGGTTCTGCTGCGATACCACAGCTATACAGAGGGACAAACGCTATTGGAATAACTAATTGCAACTGGTGTTATATACCAGTTGCCCACCAAAAAAACTGATTGAGGCAGGGGTGTGCTACCTATAATATACTTTCTATATAGTGCATTTGAATTGTCCAGCAGTTGTGTGCGGTTCTGCTGCGATACCACAGCTATACAAAGGGACAAACGCTATTGGAACAACTAATTGCAACTGGTGTTATATACCAGTTGCCCACCAAAAAAACTGATTGAGGCAGGAGTGTGATATACCTATAATATACTTTCTATATAGTGCATTTGTATTGTGCAGCAGTTGTGTGCAATTCTACTGAAATACCATAGCTATACAGAGGTAGAAACGCTATTGGAACAATTAATTGCAACTGCACACAATTTCACACGCTCCCTGAAGAAGCGAGGCGAAACATGCGGCGGGTTGGTGCCATCATCCTCTCTCCTCTCCTGGTCAGTATTAGCTGCTTCATGTCCTCTCTTTCATCCACTGCTCCTTGTCTTCTGGCTCCATGTATGTCAGTACACCGTTCATGTGTTGGGATTCTCTGTACAGACCCCACTCTGACTTCTGTGCAGCGGTAACACTATGGGCAGGGTGAAATGATGTCATGAGGTCAAGTATTGAGTTGCCTACATCCTGCGCTGGTATATATGTATAATTGCATTGGTATCGCAGCATTATAGGTGTATATTCTGCTTAACAGCGCTTAACATACTATAGGAGTCAATATTTTCATAGGAGGGACGGTGGTTGTTATACTTGTCGCAGTACACTCCTGCACTGCTACCACTACATGTAACTATATTTTTTTGTATCATGTAATCATTTATGCTCTTTTAATTAATAAAGATTAAGTTATACTATATTGTGTGCCATTTAATGGGTTAATTGCAACTGGTGTAATAGAAAAAGTTGCCCCCCAAAAAAACTGATTGAGGCAGGGGTGTGATATACCTATAATATAATTTCTGTATAGAGCTTTTGTATTGTGCAGCAGTTGTGTGTGTTTCTGCTGCGATGCTGCAGTTATACAGAAGGATAAACGATATTGGAACAACTAATAGAAACTGGTGTGGTATAGCAGTTGTCCCCCCCAAAAAACTGATTGATGCAGGGGTGTTTTAAACCTATAATATACTTTCTATGTAGTACATTTGTATTGTGCAGCAGTTATGTGCGGTGCTGCTGAGATACTGCAGCTATACAGAGGGACAAACGCTATTGGAAAAACTACAGTAATTGCAACTGGTGTGATATACCAGTTGCCCCCCGAAAAATCTGATTGAGGCAGGGGTGTGATATACCTATAAAATACTCTCTATATAGTGAATTTGTATTGTGCAGAAGTTGTGTGCGGTTCTGCTGAGATACCGCAGCTATACAGAGGGACAAATGCTATTAGAACAACTAATTGCAACTGGTGTGATATATCAGTTGCCCCCCAAAAAAACTGATTTAGGCAGGGGTGTTTTATACCGATAATATACTTTCTATGTAGTGCATTATTATTGTGCAGCAGTTGTGTGTGGTTCTGATGAGATACTGCAGCTATACAGAGGGACAAATGCTATTTGAAAAACTAATTGCAACTAGTGTGATATACCAGTTGCGCCCCCCAAAAAAAAACTGATTGAGGCAGGGGTGTGATATACCTATAATATACTTTCCCCTCACCCATGACGGCACCCAGTGCGACTCAGGACCTCCCATCAGGACAGGAAACCTGAGAAGATAAAAAGGACACCCCTCCACCCAACACCAGTTCAGGTTTCCTGTCCTCCGGATGGGAGTTCCTGAGAAGCAGCAGTATTACTGCATAACATTCCTTCCTCAGAAGAAGATAGTTTCAACAAAGGAACATGTTTGGATCCTTTTCCGCTCCTTCCGATGTTCCATCAGGAAGGCGATGGCAGTATTGGGGCACCTGACGGCTACGATTCCCGCAGGGCCGTTTGCTCAGATTCACACAAGATCGTTACAGTGGGATATCTTAAAGAAATGGAATGGTCTTCCACAAACGCTAGAGGAAAAATTTAATCTCTCCTCCAGAGCAAGGTATTCCCTCCTATGGTGGACATCCGAGAAGAATCTTTCGACAGGGATGCCCTGGTCCTTCATAGAACCCATACGGATAACAACAGATGCCAGTCCGTGGGGCTGGGGGGCTCATTCAGATGGGAAATATTGGCAGGGAAGATGGGATTTAAGAACCCGAGCCTGCACATCAAATTACAAGGAGCTCAAGGCAGTAGAAAGTTCTAAGGGTGGCAGTTCCAGATGTCTTAAACAAAAAACTGGTCTTTTACTCGGACAATTCAACGACAGTGGCCTATATAAATCATCAGGGCGGAACAAAGATGCCATCCCTAATCTTCCTCTGCCAGGAAATTTTCAAAATAGCAGAAGACAGGAACCTGCTCCTATCTGCAATACATCTGAAGGGAAAAGAGAACACGGTGGCCGACTTTTTAAGCCGAGTGGAACTCAGCCAGGCAGAGTGGAGTCTGAACGGAGAAGTCTTTTCCCAGATTGTCTTAAAGTTTGGGACCCCAACTATAGACCTCTTTGCTACCCGGAAGAACAGGAAGACAGAGAGGTTCTTCTCCTTAAATCACACAGAGAACCCCACAGCCGTGGACAGTCTGGCCCAGGACTGGAGCTGAGAACGCGGCTATGCCTTCCCACCTATTTCCCTAATTCCACAGGTACTGAAGAAAGTACGGAGGGAAGGAGCCTCTATAATCCTGGTAGCCCCGAAATGGCCCAAAAGGATCTGGTACTCCACCCTGGTAAATCTAGCCAGAAGCCCCCCCTGGATGATCCCTCCAAGGGAGGACCTCCTTTTCCAGGGGCCTGTTGTCACAGCCAGACAGCTGAGAAGCGCTCACAGGAGCTTCTCAGATCCTCCTCCTTGAATTTCTTTGTTTTGGTTTAGTTTCTCATCTCGTTAGTCTATCTCAGCTGTCATGCAGTTGGACTGATTGCTACCCTTTAAGTTCCTCCCCATAATGCAGTAGTGTGCGGCTGATACAACTTCCTGGAGTGTGTGTGCATGCTGTTCCCAGTTCCCAGTTCCCAGTCGTCAGTCGTCTGCAAGATAAGTGCTGTTTATGTATTTATGACTTTGTCTTTTCTGGATCCAGGTGACCCTGACTCCCTCCGTGTCAGTGTAGGGAGCCGGTGGTCGTGTCCCTTCACTATTGTAGGGTCTTCAGGTAATAGATAGCCGAGGAACGTGGATATGCGGCCATCCACCTTTGGGGTGTTCGCATAGGCTGAGCAGTGAGGGAGAGCGGCAGGTCTATTGCAGGGGTCTCCCTTTGTTCCTTAGTTGTGGATCCAGAAAGACATTGTTTATATGGTATTGTCTTGTTTCCTGTACACCATCCGTGACACCTGTATGGCATCCCAATCCGGAGATTCTTCAATTGGCAGTGTGGAGTTTGACAGGGACATCTGGTTGAGGAGAGGGCTTTCTAACAAGGTTGTTTCCACCCTTTTAGGCAGTAGGAAAGCTACAACAGCCAGGAAATACAATAGAGTTTGGAATATCTTTGCTTCCTTTCTAGGGTCTAGCCCTGATCCATTTAAACCTCCAGAAATACCTAAAGTTTTAGACTTTTTGCAGGCAGGTTTAGACAAGGGACTCAAGGCCTCCACCCTAAAAGTACAGGTATCGGCCTTGAGCTATTTTTTCGACTATCAGTTAGCAATTCATCCTTGGGTCAAACGTTTTCTTTCTGCCGCGGCCAGAATCCATCCTTCTGTAAGGCCTCTTTCCCCCCCATGGGATCTAAACAGGGTCTTGACAGCCCTAACCGATAAGCCATTTGAGCCCTTGTTAGAGATCCCAATTGACATCCTGTCCATTAAAATGGCTTTTCTACTGGCAATCACCTCTGCTAGGAGGGTCTCGGAGATCCAGGCCTTCTCTGCACATCCACAGTATACTGTCATCCAGGACAATCAAGTAGTAATTAGGCCTCTGCCTTCCTTCCTTCCTTCCTTCCCAAAGTTGTCTCAGATTTTCACAGGAGCCAGGACATTGTGTTGCCTTCCTTTTTTAATAACCCCTCCAATAGCAGGGAAAAAAGTTTTCATTGCTTGGACGTTAAAAGATGCTTGTTAGTTTACCTTGACGTTACGTCTTCATGGAGGAAAGACGAGAACCTTCTTGTCCAGTTTTTAGGTGGGAATAGGGGTAAAAAAGCATCCTGCGGGGTTATTGCCAGATGGGTGAAGAAGGCCATAACAAAGGCTTACATCTCCTTGGGTCTTTCCCCTCCTTCTGGGTTCGGGGCCCATTCTACTTGGGCAGTGTCTACTTCATGGGCTGAAAGAGCTGATGTGCCCTTAGCTCAGATTTGTAGGGCAGCTACATGGAGTTCCCCACATACCTTTCTCAAACATTATAGGTTACAGCTCCATTCTGACGCCTCATTTGGGGAGAAGGTCCTTCAGGCTGTGGCCCCTCCCTAGACTCTACTTATAGTCTATCTCGCACTGGGTGCCGTCATGGGTGAGGGGAAAACTACATTGCTTACCGGTAATCGTTTTTCTCGATACCCAGGATGGCACCCGATAGTTCCCTCCCCATATACAGATACATTTATATAAATATATATAGGGTATCAGTCAGGTCTATATAAAGTAATATAGATAAAAAATAAATAAAAAAAGAGGGTCTTTAATCCCTTATCACTTCTCTCCGGAGAACAATTTATTTCTTCCACTGGTGTTGGGTGGAGGTGTGTCCTTTTTATCTTCTCAGGTTTCCTGTCCTGATGGGAGGTCCTGAGTCGCACTGGGTGCCGTCATGGGTATCGAGAAAAACGATTACCAGTAAGCAATGTAGTTTTTTTACATAGTGCAATTGTATTGTTCAGCAGTTGTGTGCGGTTCTGCTGAGATTCCGCAGCTATACAGAGGGACAAATGCTATTGGAACAACTAATTTCAACTCGTGTGATATACCAGTTGCCACCCAAAAAACTGATTGAGGCAGGGGTGTAAAATACCTACAATATACTTTCTACAGGGAGTGCAGAATTATTAGGCAAGTTGTATTTTTGAGGATTAATTTTATTATTGAACAACAACCATGTTCTCAATGAACCCAAAAAACTCATTAATATCAAAGCTGAATATTTTTGGAAGTAGTTTTTAGTTTGTTTTTAGTTTTAGCTATTTTAGGGGGATATCTGTGTGTGCAGGTGACTATTACTGTGCATAATTATTAGGCAACTTAACAAAAAACAAATATACCCATTTCAATTATTTATTTTTACCAGTGAAACCAATATAACATCTCAACATTCACAAATATACATTTCTGACATTCAAAAACAAAACAAAAACAAATCAGTGACCAATATAGCCACCTTTCTTTGCAAGGACACTCAAAAGCCTGCCATCCATGGATTCTGTCAGTGTTTTGATGTGTTCACCATCAACATTGCGTGCAGCAGCAACCACAGCCTCCCAGACACTGTTCAGAGAGGTGTTTTCCCTCCTTGCAAATCTCACATTTGATGATGGACCACAGGTTCTCAATGGGGTTCAGATCAGGTGAACAAGGAGGCCATGTCATTAGATTTTCTTCTTTTATACTCTTTCTTGCCAGCCACGCTGTGGAGTACTTGGACGCGTGTGATGGAGCATTGTCCTGCATGAAAATCATGTTTTTCTTGAAGGATGCAGACTTCTTCCTGTACCACTGCTTGAAGAAGGTGTCTTCCAGAAACTGGCAGTAGGACTGGGAGTTGAGCTTGACTCCATCCTCAACCCAAAAAGGCCCCACAAGCTCATCTTTGATGATACCAGCCCAAACCAGTACTCCACCTCCACCTTGCTGGCGTCTGAGTCGGACTGGAGCTCTCTGCCCTTTACCAATCCAGCCACGGGCCCATCCATCTGGCCCATCAAGACTCTCATTTCATCAGTCCATAAAACCTTAGAAAAATCAGTCTTGAGATATTTCTTGGCCCAGTCTTGACGTTTCAGCTTGTGTGTCTTGTTCAGTGGTGGTCGTCTTTCAGCCTTTCTTACCTTGGCCATGTCTCTGAGTATTGCACACCTTGTGCTTTTGGGCACTCCAGTGATGTTGCAGCTCTGAAATATGGCCGAACTGGTGGCAAGTGGCATCTTGGCAGCTGCACGCTTGACTTTTCTCAGTTCATGGGCAGTTATTTTGCGCCTTGGTTTTTCCACAAGCTTCTTGCGACCCTGTTGACTATTTTGAATGAAACGCTTGATTGTTCGATGATCACGCTTCAGAAGCTTTGCAATTTTAAGAGTGCTGCATCCCTCTGCACGATATCTCACTATTTTTGACTTTTCTGAGCCTGTCAAGTCCTTCTCTTGACCCATTTTGCCAAAGGAAAGGAAGTTGCCTACTAATTATGCACACCTAATATAGGGTGTTGATGTCATTAGACCACACCCCTTCTCATTACAGAGATGCACATCACCTAATATGCTTAATTGGTAGTAGGCTTTTGAGCCTATACAGCTTGGAGTAAGACAACATGCATAAAGAGGATGATGTGGTCAAAATACTCATTTGCCTAATAATTCTGCACGCAGTGTATAGCCATTTACGACCATATATGGGGTGTTTCTGCAAACTACAGAATCAGGGCAATAAATATTTAGTTTTGTTTGCTTTATTACCGGAAAAAAAGGATTCAAATGGAAATTTTGCCATAAAATTGGTGTTTTGGCACCGTTTTTTATTTTATATTTTTAACGCTGTTCATCTGAGAGGTTTGGTCAAATGTTATTTTTATAGGGCAGATTCTTACGGAGGCAGCGGTACCTAATATTTCTACATTTTAAAATTTATTTTGATTTTACACTTATCATTTTAGGAACCAAAAAAAATTATTTTAGTATCTCCAAAGCCTGGGAGCTACAGTTTTTATTTTTTTGTTGGGCGACTATCTAATGTAGGGGCTAATTTTTTGTGATGTTGGGTGACTAAAAATAGCTTTTTTTACACCGTGTCTCCGGAAAGTCTGAGAGCCATAGTTTTTTATGTTCTCTAGGAGACTGTTGGGGATTATAAAAATGTAGTACTCCATTGAAGTGTGATACTCCCTGAAGCAAACTGAGTCTCCCCTTGAAAGCAACAAGAGACTCATTAACCGCGACCTCCCTTTCAGGTACGTAGGCCTGCGCAAATTTGGCCCCGAAGTGATAGATGACCGGCCGTATCTTATACAGACGGTCATGGGCAGGATCACCTCGGGGGGGACATGCTGCCTTATCTGAATAATGCAGATATTTCCGGATGGCCTCAAACCGGGGACGTGTCATGGCCATACTGTAGAGTGGGGTTTGGTAGAGGACATCCCCACTCCAGTATTGCCTGACACTGGGTTTTTGCACTAGACCCATGTCCAGCACGAGGCCCCAAAATGTCCTCATCTCGGCTGCACTGACTGGCGTCCAGCCACCGGGTCTAGCCAAAAAGGAGCAGGGGGGGGTCTAGGGTCTCAAAGCTGAAACCAAAAAAAAGTTTAGGTAAAAGTGTTTTGTTTTTTTTCCTAACTTTTTCCTTCTATCCCTGCCTAACGATGCCTCTCCCTCACTGACCCTAACCTACCTGGAGGGCGATGGGTGCAGGAGGGTGATGGGTGCCGATTAGGGGGGATCTTGGGAGCCTGGTGAGGATGGTGCTGCAGGGAGCAGGTGCTGAACAGGAAGAGGGGAGAGAGGAGCGCTGGAAGTTTGAATTTCGCACCTTTCTCCCTACACCAATCAACACCCTGGACAGCAGGCATCAGCACCATGGCCAGCACCGCATCTCCAAATGTTCGTACTGTGATTGGTAGTGTGTAATCACACCACCGATCAGTCTTTTTCCGGTTCATCTGGTCACCGGAGACCCGAATGGACCGGAAACGCAGCAAACCGCAGGTCTGATTTGACCTGTGGTTTTCTGCGATCGCCGATACGGGGGGGTCACATGACCCCCCCTGGCATTGTGACAGGATGCCGGCTGAATGATTTCAGCCGGCATCCTGTTCGGATTAACCCCCGCCGCGCAGCAATCGCGATTTAAACTTTGGACGTACCGGTACGTCCTGAGTCCTTAAGGATTTGGGAAATAGGGCGTACCGGTACGCCCTAAGTCCTTAAGGGGTTAAGGCAGGGGTGTGATATAACTGTAATATACTTTCTTTATAGTGATTGTGTAGCAGTTGTGTGCAGTTCTGCTGAGATGCCGCAGTTATACAGAAGGACAAACGCTATTGGAACAACTAATAGAAACTGGTGTGGTATACCAGTTGCCCCCCAAAAAAACTGATTGAGGCAAAGGTGTTATATACCTATAATATACTTTCTATATATTGTATTTGTATTGTGCAGCAGTTGTGTGTGGTTCTGATGAGATACTACAGCTAAACAGATGGAAAAACGCTATTGCAACAAATAATTACAACTGGTGTGATATACCAGTTGCCCCCCCCCCCCCCCCCCAAAAAAAAAACAAAAAAAAACTGATTGAGGCAGGGGTGTAATATAACTATTATATATTTTCTATATAGTGCATTTGAATTTTGCATCAGTTGTGTGCGGTTCTGCTGAGATACTGCAGCTATACAGAGGGACAAACGCTATTCAAACAACTAATTGCAACTGGTGTGATATACTATTTGTTACCCAAAAAACTAATTGCAACCAGTTGCCCCCTTAAAAAAAACTGATTGAGGCAGGGGAGTGATAAACCTATAATATACTTTTTTTACAGTGAATTTGTATTGTGCACCAGTAGTGTACGGTTCTGCTTCGGCGATGCCGCAGTTATACAGAGTGACTAACGCTATTGGAACAACTAACTGCAATTGGTGTGATATACTAGTTGCCCCCCAAAAAAACTGCAGCTATACAGAGGGACAAACGCTATTGGAACAACTAAATTCAACTGGTGTGATATACCAGTTGCCCCCCCAAAAAACTGATTGAGGCAGGGGTGTAATATGCCTATAATATAATTTCTTCATAGTTCATTTGTATTGTGTAGCAGATGTGTGCTGTTCTGCTGAGATACCGCAGCTATACAGAGGGACAAACGCTATTCGAACAACTAATTGAAACTGGTGTGATATACCAGTTGCCCCCCAAAAAACAGATTGAGGCAGGGGTCTTTTATACCGATAATATTTCTATATAGTGAATTTGTGTTGTGCAGAAGTTATGTGCGGTTCTGCTGCGATGCCGCAGTTATACAGAGGGACAAACGCTATTGGAACTACTAATTGCAACCAGTTGCACCCCCAAAAAACTGATTGAGGCAGGGGTGTGATATACAGTTGTGTTCCAAATTATTCAACCCCCAATGCTGTAAAGGGTTTTAGGGAATTTAGTGTACATTTGTAATTGTGTTCAGAATGAAATCATACAAGGACTTTTTAAAGAACCAAATGCAACTAAAATGACATCAAATGTTTTTGTAATACAGTATTAAATGTTTTTTTGTGTTTTCTTCATTGACACAATTATTCAACCCCTTAAAGACTACCACTCTTAAGAACAGAGGTTCATTCAAGTGTTTTCGATCAGGTATTGAAAACACCTGTGGATGTCAATGAGCAGCAATCAAGCATAATAAGCACCAATTAGGCAGATTTAAAAGGACTGTGATACTCAGCTCCTTCTAGACATTTACTGGTGTGTTTACAAACATGGTAAAGTCAAGAGAATGATCCAGGAAGACAAGAGAAGAGGTGATTTCTCTTCACAGGAAGGGCAATGGCTATAAGAAGATTACAAAGATGTTAAACATACCAAGAGACACCATAGGAAGCATCATTCGCAAATTTAAGGCAAAGGGCACTGTTGAAACGCTACCTGGTCGTGGCAGAAAGAAGATGCTGACTTCGACTGTTGTGCGCTACCTGAAGCGCAAAGTGGAGAAAAGTCCCAGTGTGACTGCTGAGGAACTGAAAAAAGATTTGTCAGATGTGGGTACTGAAGTTTCAGCTCAGACAATAAGGCGCACACTGCGTAATGAAGGCCTTCATGCCAGAACTCCCAGGCGCACCCCCTTGCTGTCTCCAAAGAATAAGAGTCGACTGCAGTATGCCAAAAGTCATGTGGACAAACCACAAAAGTTTTGGGATAGTGTTCTGTGGACTGTTGAAACAAAATTAGAACTGTTTGGGCCCATGGATCAACGCTATGTTTGGAGGAGGAAGAACAAGGCCTATGAAGAAAAGAACACCTTGCCTACTGTGAAGCATGGTGGGGGGTCAATCATGTTTTGGGGCTGTTTTGCTTCTACAGGTACAGGGAAGCTTCAGCGTGTGCAAGGTACCATAAATTCTCTTCAGTACCAGGAAATATTGGATGAAAATGTGATGCAGTCCATCACAAACCTGAGGCTTGGGAGACGTTGGACCTTTCAACAGGACAATGATCCCAAGCATACCTCCAAGTCCACTAGAGCATGGTTGCAGATTAAAGGCTGGAACATTTTGAAGTGGCCATCGCAGTCACCAGACTTAAATCCGATTGAGAACCTCTGGTGGGACTTAAAGAAAGCAGTTGCAGCGCGCAAGCCTAAGAATGTGACTGAACTGGGGGCTTTTGCCCATTAAGAATGGGCGAAGATATCCGTAGATCGCTGCAAGACACTTGTGTCAAGCTATGCTTCACGTTTAAAAGCTGTTATAACTGGAAAAGGATGTTGTACTAAGTACTAAGATTGAATGTCACTTGGGGTTTGAATAAAACTGATAATGATGTGAGCACAGAAAAGACATTTGTGGTTATTTCATTATAAATGTTATGTTTGTCTGACTTACAAGTGCCTCTTTGATTTAATTGTAAACCAGATGACTGAAATGATCAAGATCAATGTCAAACTGGCCAAAACACTCAATTTCAGTGGGGGTTGAATAATTTTGAAAACAACTGTACCTATAATACTGTATACTTTCTATATAGTGAATTTGTATTGTGCAGCAGTTGTGTGCGGTTCTGCTGAGATACTGCAGCTATACAGAGGGACAAACGCTATGGGAACAATTAATTGCAACTGGTATGATATACTAGTTGCCCCCAAAAAAACTTATTAAAGCAGGGGTGTAATTTACCTATCATATATTTTCTATATAGTGCATTTGTATTGTTCAGCAGTTGTGTGCGGTTCTGCTGAGATACCGCAGCTATACAGAGGGACAAACGCTATTCGAGCAACTTATTGCAACTAGTGTGATATACCAGTTGCCCCCCAAAAAAACGGATTGAGACAGGGGTGTGCTATACCTATAATATACTTTCTGTATAGTGCATTTGTAATGGGAAGCAGTTGTGTGCAGTTCTGCGGCAATACCGCAGCTATACAGAGGGACAATTGCTATTGGAACAACTAATTGCAACTGGTGTGATATACTAGGTTGCCCCCAAAAAAACTGAGGCATATAATATACTTTCTATACAGTGAATTTGTATTGTGCACAAATATTGTACGGTTGTGCTGCGGCGATGCCGCAGTTATACAGAGGGACAAACGCTATTGGAACAACTAATTGCAATTGGTGTTATATACCAGTTGCCCCCGCAAAAAACTGAGACAGGGGTGTTCTATACCAATAATATACTTTCTATATAGTGCATTTGTAATGGGCAGCAGTTGTGTGCGGTTCTGCGGCAATACCGCAGCTATACAGAGGGACAATTGCTATTGGAACAAATAATTGCAACTGGTGTGATATACTAGGTTGCCCCCCAAAAAACTGATTGAGGCAGGGGTGTGCTACCTATAATATACTTTCTATATAGTGCATTTGTATTGTTCAGCAGTTGTGTACGGTTCTGCGGCGATACCGCAGCTACACAGAGGGACAGACGCTATTGGAACAACTAATTGCAACTGGTGTTATATAACAGTTGTCCCCCAAAAAATCTTATTGAGGCATGGGTGTGAAATACCGATAATATACTTTCTATATAGTGAATTTGTATTGTGCAGAAGTTGTGTGCGGTTCTGCTGATAAACCACAGCTATACAGAAGGACAAACGCTATTAGAACAACTAATTGCAACTGGTGTGATATACCAATTCCCCCCTAAAAAACTGATTGAGGCAGGGGTGTTTTATACGGATAATATACTTTCTATGTAGTGCTTTTGTATTGTGCAGCAGTTGTGTGCGGTTTTAATTGGGTACTACAGCTTTACAGAGGGACAAACGCTATTGGAACAACTATTTGCAACTGGTGTGATATACCAGTTGCCCCCAAAGAAACTGATTGAGGCAGGGGTCTTCTATACCGATAATATACTTTCTATATAGTGAGTTTGTATTGTGCAGAAGTTGTATGCGGTTCTGCTGAGATATCGCAGCTATACAGAGGTACAAACGGTATTGGAACAATTAATTGCAACTGGTGTGTTATACCAATTGCCCCCCCAAAAAAACTGATTGAAGTCAGGGTTGTGATATACCTATAATATAATATAATTTATATAGAGTTCTTTTGTATTGTTCAGCAGTTGCATGTGTTTCTTCTGCGATACCACAGCTATACAGAGGGACAAACGCTATTGGAAAAACTTATTGCAACTGGTGTGATATACCAGTTGCCCCCCCAAAAAAACTGATTGAGGCAGGGGTGTGATATACCTATAATATACTTTCTATATAGGGAATTTGTACTGTGCAGAAGGTGTGTTCGGTTCTTCTGAGATACTGCAGCTATACAGAGGGACAAACACTATAGGAAAAACTAATTCCATTTGGTGTGATATACCAGTTGTCCCCCAAAAAAATTATTGAGGCATGGGTGTGATATACCAATAATATACTTTTCTATATAGTGAATTTGTATTGTGCAGAAGTTGTGTGCGGTTATGCTGATAAATCACAGCTATACAGAGGGACAAACGCTATTGGAACAACTAATTGCAACTGTTGTGATATACCAGTTGCCCCCTAAAAAAACTAATTGAGGCAGGGGTGTTTTAAACGGATTATATACTTTCTATGTAGTGCATTTGTATTGTGCAGCAGTAGTGTGCGGTTCTAATGAGGTACTACAGCTATACAGAGGGACAAACGCTATTGGAACAACTAATTGCAACTGGTGTGATATACCAATTGGCCCCCCAAAAAACTGATTGAGGCAGGGGTATGATATAACAATAAAATTTCTATATAGTGAATTTGTACTGTGCAGCAGTTGTGTGCAGTTCTTCTGCGATGCCGCAGTTATAAAGAGGGACAGACGCTATTGGAACAACTAATAGCAAATGGTGTGATATACCAGTTGCCCCCAAAAAACAGATTGAGGCAGGGGTCTTTTATTCCGATAATATAATTTCTATATAATGAATATGTATTGTGCAGAAGTTGTGTGCGGTTCTGCTGAGATACCACAGCTATACAGAGGGACAAACGCTATTTGATCAACTAAATGCAACTGGTGTGATATACCAGTTGCCCCCCAAAAAAAATGATTGAGGCAGGGGTGTTATATACCTATAATATACCTTCATCGAGAGATGCTGCATTCTGCTGGTGCGGGCACTGGCAGAGGAATTTCCAACCACAGAGAAACAGTTGCGGGTACCAATCCTACCGCGCATGCAAGAAGAGGACGGTTTGAAGATGTGTTGGTTGGTCACTTCGGATATGAGATCATTCTTGTAGCCAACCCATCGACAGCCTTCCTCTGGATCCAGCCTCAGGGAATGCCTAGACCAACAGGTGTCTGACTACATCGGGTTAACGATCGATGTGGATGCTCTGAGAAGCAAAGAACCTCTTGACTATTGGTAATACAAATCCATCAGAGAGATAGAAAAAACATTAGGCGTGGCCAAAACAACTGTTTGGAACATTCTTAAAAAGAAGGAACACATCGGTGAGCTCAGCAACACCAAAAGACCCGGAAGACCACAGAAGACAACTGTGGTGGATGACCGAAGAATTCTTTCCCTGGTGAAGAAAACACCCTTCACAACAGTTAGCCAGATCAAGAACACTCTCCAGGAGGTAGATGTATGTGTGTCAAAGTCAACAATCAAGAGAAGACTTCACCAGAGTGAATACAGAGGGTTCATCACAAGATGTAAACCATTGGTGAGCCTCAAAAACCGGAAGGCCAGATTAGAGTTTGCCAAACATCTAAAAAAGCCTTCACTGTTCTGGAACAACATCCTATGGACAGATGAGACCAAGAACAACTTGGTGGTTGAAAGAAAAGAGTATGGAGAAGGAAAGGAACTGCTCATGATCCTAAGCATACCACCTCATCAGTGAAGCATGGTGGTGGTAGTGTCATGGCGTGGGCATGTATGGCTGCCAATGGAACTGGTTCTCTTGTATTTATTGATGATGTGACTGCTGACAAAAGCAGCAGGATGAATTCTGAAGTGTTTCGGACAATATTATCTGCTCATATTCAGCCAAATGCTTCAGAACTCATTGGACGGCGCTTCACAGTGCAGATGGACAATGACCCAAAGCATATTGCAAAAGCAACCAAAGATTTTTTTTTTAAGGGAAAGAAGTGGATTGTTATGCAATGGCCAAGTCAATCACCTGACCTTAATCTGATTGAACATGCTTTTCACTTGCTGAAGACAAAACTGAAGGGAAAATAACCAAAGAACAAGCAGGAACTGAAGACATTTGCAGTAGAGGCCTGGCAGAGCATCACAAGGGATGAAACCCAGCGTCTAATGATGTCTATGCATTCCAGACTTCAGGCTGTGATTGACTGCAAAGGATTTACAACCAAGTATTAAAAAGTGAAAGTTTGATTTATGATTATTATTCTGTCACTTTACTTTTGGTCCCTTAACAAGTGGGAGGCACATATGCAAACTGTTGAAATTCCTTCACCTGATTTGGATGT
This sequence comes from Bufo bufo, assembly GCF_905171765.1. Classification (NCBI taxonomy): domain Eukaryota; kingdom Metazoa; phylum Chordata; class Amphibia; order Anura; family Bufonidae; genus Bufo; species Bufo bufo. The sequence continues at coordinate 489,990,608 of NC_053390.1, read as the reverse complement.
AAATTAAAGCTGACAGTCTGCAGTTAAAGCACATCTTGTTCGTTTCATTTCAAAAACATTGTAGTGGTGTATAGAGCCAAAAATGTTAGAATTGTGTCGATGTCCCAATATTTATGGACCTGACTGTATATTTGTACTGGCCTGGAGTAAAAATGATATCCAATGACTGTCTAATATACCTCCAGCCACATAATCACTTGATGTTTTCTGTCAGGTGAATGAACAATTTTTGGGGCCTGTAGTCCATTGGCCTGCAGTAAAATTGATATAGATTGACCGTATAATATACTGTGGGGATTTGCTCTGGTAGACAGGTTAGTGGACGCAGTATAGAGGCAAGGAACCAGGTTGTAAGTAAAAATTCTGTGTTTTATTCACACTCCGCAAAAACTAAAAAGTCTTGGTTAGAGATGAGCGAACCCGAACTGTATAGTTCGGGTTCGTACCGAATTTTGGGGTGTTCGTGACATGAACCCGAACATTTACGTAAAAATTCGGGTTCGGATTCGTTGTTCAGCGATTTCTATGGCGCATTTTGAAAGCCTGCAAAGCAGCCAATCAACAAGCGTCATACTACTTGCCCCAAGAGGCCATCACAGCCATGCCTACTATTGGCATGGCTGTGATTGGCCAGTGCAGCATGTGACCCAGCCTCTATTTAAGCTGGAGTCACGTAGCGCCGCACGTCACTCTGCTCTGATCAGTGTAGGGATAGGATGCAGCTGCTGTTAGGGCGAGATTAGGCAGGGATTAACTCAGCAAAAACACTTAATGAAGTGATCGATCTACAGCTGTGAATCATTCAACTTCTGCTAGTTAATTGCTCACTGTTTTTAGGCTGTTTTTTTTTCTGGGGTGATCGGCGGCCATTTTGTGTCTTGTGGTGCGCCAGCACAAGCTGCCACCAAGTCCATTTAACCATCAATAGTATTTTTATTTTTATTTTTTTGCTATATCCTACATCAGGGGCTTGGCTGTGCTTATTGTCACCCCTAGAAACTTATTGAGGGGTGAAATTCACTTGCAAAAATAGCAATCCCCTAAATCTGGTGTTCCAGCTGTGGCTAGCCAAGTGTAATACTGTCTGCTGTCTGGCCAAGGATATATTTTTTTCTGGGGTGAAATTCTATTGCCAAAATAGCAATACCCTAAATCTGGTGTTCCAGCTGTGGCAGGACAAGTTTTATAGTGTCCGTCAAAGCATAGTTTTTGTTCTGGGTTGAAATTCAATTCCCAAAATAGCAATACCCTAAATCAGTGGTTTTTGCTGTTGCAGGCCAAGTGTAAAGTTGTCCGTAAAAGAGTATATTACACTCAGCGTGGATCTCCAAGCGTATTTTTTTTCCGTAAAAGGGTGTCACCGCCAGATATCTGAGAAGCTCTGACAGACGTTCTTCAGTACCTCTTGCTTCAGGTTCTTTTGTTTTGCTTTCGTTTTGTCATCTCGTTTCCCTCTCTCAGCTGTCATCTAGTTGCACTGATTGCATCCCCTTATATCCCCTCCCATACTGCATCACTTTGCGGTTTATACAACTTCCTGGATTGTGCTATGCTAGATGCTGTAACTGCTGCTTCCTCAGATAAGACTGTTCCTTTATTTGTGTTTTCCTGTTGGCTTGATCCTAGGTGACCCTGACTCCCTCCGTATTAAGTGTAGGGAGCCGGTGGTTGTGTCCCCTCACTATTATAGGGTGTTCAGGTGTCATACAGTCGAGGCACGAGGGAATGCAATTATCTATCATAGAGATCTTTGCATGGGCTGAGCAGTCAGGGAGAGTGCTAGGGCTTTTATAGAGCTCACCCTTATGTTCCTTAGTTTGGGATCAAGTCAGTCGGATCTTCATTTTTGTCTTCTAGTTTTCTGCAACACCATCCGTGACAAAGGGTATATTACACAAAGTGTTAAATTACAATTGCTGATAGCATAAGCCTTTAAATTTGCACGCACTATTGTGCATCTCAGTGTATTTCTGTCCGTAAAAGGGTATATTACACTCAAGGTGTAAATTCAACTGCTGATGGGGTCATCCTCAATAACTTAAATATCACTGCCTGAAGAATGTATTTAACCCCTTAAGGACTTGGCCCTATTTCACCTTAAGGACTTGGCCAATTTTTGCAAATCTGACCAGTGTCGCTTTAAGTGCTGATAACTTTAAAACGCTTTGACTTATGCAGGCCATTCTGAGATTGTTTTTTCGTCACATATTGTACTTCATGACACTGCTAAAATTGTGTCAAAAATTAATTTTTTTGCATAAAAAAATACCATTTACCAAAAATTTTGAAAAATTAGCAAATTTCAAAGTTTCAGTTTCTCTACTTCTGTAATACATAGTAATACCCCCAAAAATTGTGATGACTTTACATTCCCCATATGTCTACTTCATGTTTGTAGCATTTTGGGAATGATATTTTATTTTTTGGGGATGTTACAAGGCTTCGAAGTTTAGAAGCAAATCTTGAAACTTTTCAGAAATTTACAAAAACCCAATTTTTAGGGACCACTACAGGTCTGAAGTCACTTTGCGAGGCTTACATAATAGAAACCGCCCAAAAATGACCCCATTCTATTAACTACACCCCTCAAGGTATTCAAAACTGATTTTACAAACTTCGTTAGGGCTCTTTCACACTTGCGTTATTGTCTTCCGGCATAGAGTTCCGTCGTCGGGACTCTATGCCGGAAGAATACTGATCAGGATTATCCTAATGCATTCTGAATGGAGAGTAATCCGTTCAGGATGCATCAGGATGTCTTCAGTTCCGGTACGGAACGTTTTTTGGCCGGAGAAAATACCGCAGCATGCTGCGCTTTTTGCTCCGGCCAAAAATCCTGAAGACTTGCCGCAAGGCCGGATCCGGGATCAATGCCCATTGAAAGGCATTGATCCGGATCCGGCCTTAAGCTAAACGTCGTTTCGGCGCATTGCCGGACCCGACGTTTAGCTTTTTCTGAATAGTTACCATGGCTACCGGGACGCTAAAGTCCTGACAGCCATGGTAAGTGTAGCGGGGAGCAGGGGAGCAGCATACTTACCGTCCGTGCGGCTCCCCGGGCGCTCCAGAGTGACGTCAGGGCGCCCCAAGCGCATGGATCACGTGATCACATGGATCACGTCATCCATGCGCATGGGGCGCTCTGACGTCATTCTGGAGCGCCCGGGGAGCCGCACGGACTGTAAGTATACCGCTCCCCCGCTCCCCGCTACTACTATGGCAACCAGGACTTTAATAGCGTCCTGGGTGCCATAGTAACACTGAAAGCATTTGGAAGACGGTTCCGTCTTCAAATGCTTTCAGTACACTTGCGTTGTTACGGATCCGGCAGGCACCTCCGGCAACGGAAGTGCATGCCGGATCCCAACAACGCAAGTGTGAAAGAGGCCTTAACCCTTTAGGTGTTGCACAAGAGTTATTGGCAAATGGGGATGAAATTTGAGAATTTCAATTTTTTGCCTAATTTTTCATTTTAACCCATTTTGCCCTGACTCTGCCATTTACAGAAACACCTCATATGTGGCCGTAAACTACTGTACGGGCACACAGTAGGGCGTAGAGGGAAAGGTGCGCCGTATGGTTTTTGGAAGCAAGATTTTGCTGGACTGGTTTTTTGACACCATGTCCCATTTGAAGCCCCCCTGATGCACCCCTAGAGTAGAAACTCCATAAAAGTGACCCCATCTAAGAAACTACACCCCTTCAAGGTATTCAAAACTGATTTTACAAACTTTTTTAACCCTTTAGGTGTTGCACAAGATTTAATGGAAAATAGAGATACAATTTCAAAATTTCACTTTTTTGGCAGATTTTCCATTTTAATTTTTTTTCCAGTTACAAAGCAAGGGTTAACAGCCAAACAAACTTATTATTTATGGCTCTGATTCTGTAGTTTACAGAAACACCCCATATGTGGTCGTAAAACGCTGTACGGGCACACAGCAGGGCGCAGAAGGAAAGGAATGCCATACGGTTTTTGGAAGGCAGATTTTGCTGGACTGGTTTTTTGACACCATGTCCCATTTGAAGCCACCCTGATGCACCCCTAGAGTAGAAACTCCAAAAAAGTGACCCCATTTTAGAAACTACGGGATAGGGTGGCAGTTTTGTTGGTACTAGTTTAGGGTACATATGAATTTTGGTTGCTCTATATTACACTTTTTTGTGCAGCAAGGTAACAAGAAATAGATTTTTTTAGCACTTTTTTTTTTTTTTTGTCATTTACAACATTCATCTGACAGGTTAGATCATGTGGTAATTTTATAGAGCAGATTGTCATGGACGTGGCGATACCTAATATGTATACAATTTTTTTTATTTATGTAAGTTTTACACAATGATTTCATTTTTAAAACAAAAAAAATGTTTTAGTGTCTCCATAGCCTAAGAGCCATAGTTTTTTCAGTTTTTGGGCAGGGTATGATTTTTGCGGGATGAGATGATGGTTTGATTGGTACTATTTTTTGGCGTACATGCGACTTTTTTGATCACTTTTATTACATTTTTTGGGAAGTAAGGTGGGCAAAATTTAAATTTTCTCATAGTTTTTTATTTATTTTTATGGCGTTCACCGTGCGGGGAAAGTAACATGACCGTTTTATAGATCAGGTCGTTACGGACATGGCGATACCTAATATGTGTAGTGTATTTTTTTATTTTTATTCAGTGATGAATGTGTTTTTTTTTAATCTTAACTTTTTTCACTTTTTTTTTAAACATTTTTTTTGGACCCAGACCCACTTGGTTCTTGAAGATCCAGTGGGTCTGATGTCTGTATAATACAGTACAGTACAATATATATTGTACTGTACTGTATTTTACTTACACTTTGTCTGAACAGATCTCTGCCTTTAGCACAGATCTGTTCAGCACCATGGACAGCAGGATGCCTGAGACTGCGTCCTGTTGCCATGGGAACCTTCCCCGTCTGCTCAGTACTGGTCAGAACTTCGCAGACGGGGAAGGGTAAGGACGGGGCTGTCTGGGGGCTCTCTCCCTCTCCCATCGGGGGGCTGCAAAGGCACAGCAGCCCTCTGATGGGAGAGGGAGGGAGCTCCCTGAGCTGTTAATCTTTTCCATACATCGGTCCGTACGGACCGCTGTATGGAAAGGGTTAAACGGCTGACATCGCATCACTGATGTCAGCCGTTTATACCAGGGTGTCAGCAATGTGCTGGCACCGTGGTATACCTACTAGACGTCAACGATTATTTAAGGGGAGGCGGGCGCACCGCCCGCCTCCAGCACCTCCCGCACCGCCTGAGACACCCCCCCTGCACCACCTGCCCACATAATATCATTCAGGGGTGCAGGGGGGAGTAATAAAACTATATTTCGGGCATTTTAAAGTTTGATCCCCGCCGTCAGAGACCGCAGGGATCAGAATCGGCTAAAAGCGCAGCAAACCGCAGGTCTGAATTGACCTGCGGTTTTCTGCGATCGTCGATACGAGGGGGGGGGGGGTCAAGTGACCCCCCCTGCGTTGTTACGGGATGCCGGCTGAATGATTTCAGCCGGCATCCCGTTCCGATTAACCCCCGCGGCGCTGGAATCGCGAATTAAAGCCATGACGTACCGGTACGTCATGGGTCCTTAAGGATTCGGGACCCATGCCGTACCGGTACGTCCTAAGTCCTTAAGGGGTTGTAGAAAATAATAAAGTATTTATTAAACTCTAGATTAAAACGGGAAAGATTGTACAGGGAGTGCAGAATTATTAGGCAAGTTGTATTTTTGAGGATTAATTTTATTATTGAACAACAACCATGTTCTCAATGAACCCAAAAAACTCATTAATATCAAAGCTGAATATTTTTGGAAGTAGTTTTTAGTTTGTTTTTAGTTTTAGCTATTTTAGGGGGATATCTGTGTGTGCAGGTGACTATTACTGTGCATAATTATTAGGCAACTTAACAAAAAACAAATATATACCCATTTCAATTATTTATTTTTACCAGTGAAACCAATATAACATCTCAACATTCACAAATATACATTTCTGACATTCAAAAACAAAACAAAAACAAATCAGTGACCAATATAGCCACCTTTCTTTGCAAGGACACTCAAAAGCCTGCCATCCATGGATTCTGTCAGTGTTTTGATCTGTTCACCATCAACATTGCGTGCAGCAGCAACCACAGCCTCCCAGACACTGTTCAGAGAGGTGTACTGTTTTCCCTCCTTGTAAATCTCACATTTGATGATGGACCACAGGTTCTCAATGGGGTTCAGATCAGGTGAACAAGGAGGCCATGTCATTAGATTTTCTTCTTTTATACCCTTTCTTGCCAGCCACGCTGTGGAGTACTTGGACGCGTGTGATGGAGCATTGTCCTGCATGAAAATTATGTTTTTCTTGAAGGATGCAGACTTCTTCCTGTACCACTGCTTGAAGAAGGTGTCTTCCAGAAACTGGCAGTAGGACTGGGAGTTGAGCTTGACTCCATCCTCAACCCCAAAAGGCCCCACAAGCTCATCTTTGATGATACCAGCCCAAACCAGTACTCCACCTCCACCTTGCTGGCGTCTGAGTCGGACTGGAGCTCTCTGCCCTTTACCAATCCAGCCACGGGCCCATCCATCTGGCCCATCAAGACTCACTCTCATTTCATCAGTCCATAAAACCTTAGAAAAATCAGTCTTGAGATATTTCTTGGCCCAGTCTTGACGTTTCAGCTTGTGTGTCTTGTTCAGTGGTGGTCGTCTTTCAGCCTTTCTTACCTTGGCCATGTCTCTGAGTATTGCACACCTTGTGCTTTTGGGCACTCCAGTGATGTTGCAGCTCTGAAATATGGCCAAACTGGTGGCAAGTGGCATCTTGGCAGCTGCACGCTTGAATTTTCTCAGTTCATGGGCAGTTATTTTGCGCCTTGGTTTTTCCACACGCTTCTTGCGACCCTGTTGACTATTTTGAATGAAACGCTTGATTGTTCGATGATCACTCTTCAGAAGCTTTGCAATTTTAAGAGTGCTGCATCCCTCTGCAAGATATCTCACTATTTTTGACTTTTCTGAGCCTGTCAAGTCCTTCTTTTGACCCATTTTGCCAAAGGAAAGGAAGTTGCCTAATAATTATGCACACCTAATATAGGGTGTTGATGTCATTAGACCACACCCCTTCTCATTACAGAGATGCACATCACCTAATATGCTTAATTGGTAGTAGGCTTTTAAGCCTATACAGCTTGGAGTAAGACAACATGCATAAAGAGGATGATGTGGTCAAAATACTCATTTGCCTAAAAATTCTGCACTCCCTGTATATCACTTTCCGTGACTATCAGGCTTCCAGACTCAGGTAATGTAGTGTAGGAGTTTGATTGGATCCACAACACAGCCTAGAGTCTGGACAAAAGTCCCTATCCAGTTAGCACATTTGTGCCAATATATACTGGGGAGGGAATCAGGACACGGTTCTTATATTTGAACCAGGCCCAGGTGCATAATCAAAAGCAGTCCTACCTAGCATAAAATGTAAAGCAGCTTTGAGTGAATGTTAAGCTGGTTGTAAGAGCACTTTAGCATACAGCATCCACAGAGTGCTATTATATATGTGGACGCTCACCCAGCTGCCTACATCAGTCTACCCATTCATGTGGTCACACACTGGGTCTTGGTATCAGACCGCATACAAACTGGCAAGTCAGCTGTTGCGCTGCTTGACACTGAATCTGCACCCTGCCTAGAGAGCCGTGTCCTAATTAAAGATCACCGGCTCAACGCGTTTCACTATGGCACTGTAAGCCACAACTCATCAGGAGCGAGAATCACTCATTAAATCGAATAGCCTGTGGAGCAGAACCAGCCTCACACTTTTGCGTGTCAAGGCTCCGGCACTATGATGGCCGTATGCGGCCACTCAAACGCCGAGGAGATATCAGATAAGCCCCGCCTATGATGGGGGCGTGTACTGGCACTCCGGGAATCAGCCAGAGGCGCGTCATCTGACATTCACCCCTGATCCGCCCAGTGCCCACGTCACAGCGCACGCCTCCTAACCAGCGCAACAAGCGCTCATGTATAGGGGGAATCGAAAGACGCAGCTCAGTGTATGTCATCTCAACGCCTCGCTCTGGTGTCAGAATGACAAGGGACCCTAGCAGGTGACAGAACGGTGTATATGTGCATCCATTATGAAAGCATACTAAGGAGAACACAAACCAAAATTAATTAACAATGTGCTGCCCTCGATCTCCCTGCTTGTTTCTACCATATCTGTACACTGTAGCCACTGCTAGTTGCAGTGAACAGATGAAAAATGAAGGAAAGAAACAAGCATCAAAGGACAACCGCACAATACAGGATATGTATAAGCGCAAGCATCCGTGGGAGTTTCCATGGTGTGTATCTGGCTCAAATTAAGCAAGCATAGGAAATCGCTTCATTAAGGCCCCTAGGCTGGATGGTTTGTAGCTTAAAAATCCACATTGATTCTTTGCGGAGTAGTGGTGTATCCACATCTCCGCCACGTGTGGATCTATTCTGCATAACTATCCCCTGAACCCGCAATACATCTGGATTACCATCATGTGTCTCACGCACATGACGAGACACCGTAGTGTCCCATAAGTTGCGGATATCCGATAAGTGTTCACCTATTCTCCTCCTAAGCTCACGCTTGGTCTTACCTACATATTGTAGGCCACATTTGCAGGTGATCAGGTATACTACTGGACCGGATATTGTATCTCTCTCCAGTAGAAGAACTGGTAAAGGAGTCCCCTTTCATGATGTAATTGCATATAATGCAAGAACCACAGGGGACGTTAACTTTTGCTGTATTGCGGAGCCATTTGCTTCAGGTGTGGGCCGGGTGTAGAGGCTATGCACCAATCGGTCGCGTAGATTGGAGCCACGTCTGTACGTAACCGATGGACGATCGGATATAGATGGTCCGATATCTGGCTCCGACTGGAGAATAGACCAATGGCTTTGCAGAATTTCACGGACTTGGCGGTGGGCTTTATCAAAATTGGCTAGGATACGTGGAGCAGAATCGGTATTGTCTCTAATTTTGGGGACCAGCAATTTGCTCCTATTCGCACTCATGGCATGATGGTATGCCTTTTTCAAAGTATATTCCGGGTATCCTCTATTTTTAAACCTACATTTGAGGTCCGAAGCTGCGGCCTTAAACTCACCAATCTCAGAACAGTTCCTCCTGGCCCTGAGATACTGTCCTTTCGGGATACCACTTCTCAAGGCCAGGGGATGTCCACTCTCCCAATGTAGGAGACTATTAGTAGAGGTTTGTTTTCTAAAGAGTTTGGTGGTAATTCTCCTATCCCTACCTATAGAGATGGTAAGGTCTAGAAACGTAATCTGGCTCTCTTGCATTTCAGATGTAAAGAAAAGGCCGACCACATTGGTGTTCAAGGTCTACACAAATTCTAGAAATCCATTTTTAGCACCATTCCACAATATCCGTACATCATCCAGATATCTAATCCATAACTGGATACAGGATGTGTATTGGTCCATTGTGTCCGTAAACACCACCTCCTTCTCCCACCAGCCCAGGAAGAGGTTCGCGAAGGTTGGGGCACAAGGACTGCCCATCGCGACCCCCCCTGAGCTGGTGGTAGATACGTTGGTCAAAGAGGAAGATGTTTTGTGTTAAAATAAAATCCAGGAGTTGCATAATGAAGGCATTATGGCGGAGACACTGATCGCCCCTCTGTTGGAGGAAAGTCCCCACAGCCTCACATCCCAGATCATGGGGTATGGAAGTGTATAGGGCTTAGACGTCCAAACTCGCCAACCATATTCCCTCATCACAATAGATCCCATCCAGCCTCCATGGTGTCACGGGCATAAGATGGCAGGCTCACTACAAATGGATGCAAAATGATGTCCACATACGTACTAATATTTGCAGTGAGGCTGCCAATGCCCGAGACAATTGGTCTGCCCTTCAAGAGGGGGCCTTGTTTATGTAGCTTAGGCAGACTATAAAACGTAGCAAGGACAGGGAATTTAGGTAGTAAAAATTCATACTCTGCCTTGCTAATCAGTCTCTCCTCCATAGCATCACTAAGTATTGTCATGAGTTGGGTCTTAAAAATAGATGTAGGGTCAGAACCCAGGATATTATAGGTCTTTTTATCCTCCAGGAGTCTGAGACACATCATTCGATATTTATCCTGGTCCATGACAACAATATTGCCGCCCTTGTCAGAGGGCTTAATGACAATATTGGTGTCATTCTCCAACTGCTCCAAAGCGATCCTTTCCTCGTGGTTCATATTGTCGTGTCCCATAGATACACCGTCAAGTTTCTGGAGATCACGGGTTACCACGTTTAGAAAGGTATCGATTGGAGTGTTGTCGTTGAGGGGTGGGAATATTTTTGAAGGATTCTTCACGTCGGTGGCCCAGCAAAAGATTTAGATCCTGAAGATCCTCCACATCAATCCCCAACTCATAGCACTGTTGTTTATTATGCATGGAGAAAAATTTCTTCCACTTAAGCTTGCGTACATACAATTGTAGATCTTTAATCCAGTAGAGCAAATTAAACTTTTGAAGGGGTACAAAGGACAAGCCCTTTTGAAGAACCTCTATTTGTGATGGAGAGAGGTCCCTTTTGGACAGGTTAACAACCTGAAGTTCATCTACTTGGGATCCACTGGGGCTTTCTTGTGGCGTAACAGGTAGTCGGATACCGGTGGGGTCTGATCTAAAAAAAAAAAAAAAAAAACTGTGAACCTCTCCCTGATCAACCTCCTTGTTTTGGTCCCCGTGGTCCCTGAGATCTTCTATTAGAATTGCCACGTCCACGTGGTGGCACCATCCCCCTCTCACCGTCAGTGTCGCATTCAGAAAAAGTTAGATCAGTGTCTACCTCCTGAAGTGACCTGACGTCTCGGGCCAAATTCTAGTACCCTCCCTTCCTTAAAGTCACTGGTGTCTCTGTTGTACAGGAAGTGTTTTCTTTCTTTAATTTGGGCTGTAAAGCGCTCAATATTTTGTTGTAAGAGCGTTTCTTTTTTTCTAAATTCACTATGATCACAGAATTTTTTAGCTTGTGTGATACATTCCTTCAATTCAGTCTCGCTCACAATTAGTAGCCGTTTCTCTTCCTCCAATAATAACCGCATTAAGTGGAGGGAACCTTCGATGAATTCCTATTCTCACTTTTTGAGAAACTCACTAGAGCGTACACGTGCTGTGGGGAGGATCGGACTTCTAAGACCTCTTGGGACTATGTTGTTTTTTATATATATGTCCAAAGTCTGAACCTCCCACCAGCATCTGACGTGATCTTTATATATACTTCACACGTTACTGTGCATCTACAAATGTATTTCTTTCCGTTAAAGTGTTAAAGTGTATATTACAATAAGTGTTAAAATACAAGTGCTCAAAGCATAATCCTATATATTTTTTCACACGCTACTGTGAATCTCCAAGTGTAATTCTGTCCGTAAAAGGATACCTTTCATCTAGGGCCTAAATACTAGGCCTACAATTGATATTCCCCTAAATCTGTGGTTACTGCTGTGCCTGTATTAGTGTAATACGGTACATAAATAGATAGCCAGATAGTGTTAGGTGCCTGTAAAAAAAAAAAAAAAAAAAAAAAGGCCTGAATTTGACTTCAATACATTGGGCCAAATAATTTTTTTCTTATTGTGGTGAACGGTAACAATGAGGAAAACATCTAGTAAGGGACGCAGAGGCGGACATGGTCGTGGTGGTGTTAGTGGACCCTCTGGTGCTGGGAGAGGACGTGGCCATTCTGCCACAGCCACACGTCCTATAGAACCAACTACCTCAGGTCCCAGTACCTGCCAGAATTTACAGCGATATTTGGTGGGGCCCAATGCCGTTCTAAGGATGGTAAGGCCTGAGCAGGTACAGGCATTAGTCAATTGGGTGGCCGACAGTGGATCCAGCACATTCACATTATCTCCCACCCAGTCTTCTGCAGAAAGCGCTCAGATGGCGCCTGAAAACCAATCCCATCAGTCTGTCACATCACCCCCATGCATATCAGGGAAACTGTCTGAGCCTTAAGTTATGCAGCAGTCTCTTATGCTGTTTGAAGACTCTGCTGGCATCCACCTAGCCCTTCCCCAGCAATGGAAGACATAGAATGCACTGACGCACAACCACTTATGTTTCCTGATGATGAGGACATGGGAATACCACCTCAGCACGTCTAGGATGATGATGAAACACAGGTGCCAACTGCTGCGTCTTTCTGCAGTGTGCAGACTGAACAGGAGGTCAGGGAGGAAGACTGGGTGGAAGACGATGCAGGGGACGATGAGGTTATAGACTCCAAATGGAATGAAGGTCGTGCCACTGACTTTCAGAGTTCAGAGGAAGAGGCAGTGGTGAGACCGAGCCAACAGCGTAGCAAAAGAGGGAGCAGGGGGCAAAAGCAGAACACCCGCCGCCAAGAGAGTTTGCCTGCTACTGGCCACCGCCACCTGGGACTGAGCACCCCAAAGGCAGCTTCAAGGAGTTCCCTGCCGTGGCAGTTCTTCAAACAATGTGCGCTGTGCCATCAGAGCCTGAAGCGAGGCATTAACATTCTGAACCTTAGCACAACCTGCATGACCAGGCATCTGCATGCAAAGCATGAACTGCAGTGGAGTAAACGCCTTAAAAACAAGGAACTCACTCAGGCTCCCCCTGCTACCTCTTCTGCTGCTGCCTCGGCCTCTTCCTCCATCTCGGGAGGAACGTTGGCACCTGCCGCCCAGCAAACAGAGGATGTACCACCAACACCACCACCAGTGCAGTTTCTAGGTAAAATTTCTCTCAGGGCGAGTGTCAAAAAAACTCCCCCCCCCAAAAAAAAAAAAATGCTCGATAAAATCATATCAGAAGAGTACTTGCAACCGTCTCACTAATATATATATACCCGCCCGACACCACTATAGAAATGCCTATTCTTGTCCGCAGCTGCGGACAAGAATAGGACATGCTCTATCTTTTGCGGAGCTGCGGACCCGAAGTTTGGGGCCGCGCTACGCAATTGCGGATGCAGATAGCACACTGTGTGCTGTCCGCATCCATTTCGTCCCTATAGAGAATGAATGGGTCCGCACCCATTTTGCGGACGTGTGAAATGGAGCCTAACCCCTACATAGTGTAGAGGTATACTGTATATTGTGTGGCACAGTGTAGGCTATGTGTGTATAACATAAATATATTTCACATGAAAACTTAGTTACTTGGCTTGGCCCTTGGGGATCTCGGACACCACTTCCACACTTTGGCCGGGGGCTCGGCGGAGCTGATGGGTTTTATCCTAATGAGAAAGATTTCATAATAAGGATTAAGGGGCAGAGGGATAGCAGAGCAGAAAGAGGCTGGTGCTGCTACTAGGGGGTCATACCATGGGGGAGTAATAATGCCCCCCCCAGTAGTAATAATTCTCCTTATAATGTGCAAAACATACCCCCTTGTAATGCCCCCAGTTGAGCTAATGTTCCCATAATGTGCCAATATAAAATACCCCTTCTCAGTGCCCCCGTAGATGACCCCATAGTGCTCCTCTCCCCCCTTCCCCATAGTACCCACCATAATGTGTCCCAGTATAAAATGCCCTTATACAGAGCCCCCATATAAAATACCCCTTCTTTTCAGCCTATGTAGATGTCCCAATAGATGCCCCCCAATCATGTACCAGTAAGATGTGCCCCCAAATCATGTGCCAGAAAGATGTGCCCCCTTAGATGCCCCCCAATCATGTGCCAGTAATAAGAGCCCCCCACCATCATGTGCCAGTAGCCTGAGTGCCCCCCTATCATGTGCCAGTAGCCCCCTATCATGTGCCAGTAGCCCCCTATCATGTGCCAGTAGCCCCCTATCATGTGCCAGTAGCCCCCTATCATGTGCCAGTAGCCCCCCTATCATGTGCCAGTAGCCCCCCTATCAAGTGCCAGTAGCCCCCCCTTATGTGCCAGTAGCCTCCTATCATGTGCCAGTAGCCCCCCTTATGTGCCAGTAGCCCCCCTTATGTGCCAGTAGCCCCCCTTATGTGCCAGCAGCCCCCCTTATGTCTGTGCCAGAAGCCCCCCTTATGTGCCAGTAGCCAGTAGCCCCCCTTATGTGCCAGCAGCCCCCCTTATGTCTGTGCCAGCAGCCTCCTGTCTGTGCCAGAAGCCCCCCTTATTTGCCAGTAGCCCCCCTTATGTGCCAGTAGCCAGTAGCCCCCCATATGTGCCAGCAGCCCCCCTTATGTCTGTTCCAGCCCAGCAGCCCCCCTTATGTGCCAGTAGCCAGTATCCCCCCTTATGTGCCAGCAGCCCCCCTTATGTTTGTGCCAGCCCAGCAGCCCCCCTTATGTGCCAGGATTGTGATTTTTACATATAAAAAAATAATAATAAACTTATACTTACCTCCTCCAGGATGCGATGCAGGCCTCTTCCGGGATGTGTCCCTCGCTGGCTCTGGCGGCGCGATGACGTCATCGCCGCCGCGACCGGCCTCTGAGTGCTGGCAGCCTATCAGAGGAACAGAGAGGGGACACACCTCTCCCTGCCCTGCCGCATTACAGACATTTGTATCGCCGTCCTGAGGACGGCGATACAGATGAGATGACTTTGGAGATGAGTGAGCGCTTCCACAATGGAAGCGCAGCGCTCATCTCCTGCTGTGCCCCGCCGGCGCCCCCCGTCTGACAGCCCGGCCCGCCCGCCCCAAGAAACGGCCCTGACCACCACCTCCGTCACCAAGCATCTCCACCATGTCACACGGCAGCGTGCAGCTCTCCATCTCACAAACATTTGAGAGAAAGTGTAAATTTCCACCTAGCCACCCTCGATCCCTGGCCCTGAATGCCAGAATTTCTAAACTACTGGCCTATGAAATGCTGTCATTCAGGCTGGTGGACACAGACAGCTTCAAACAGCTCATGTCGCTTGCTTTCCGACAGTATGTTGTTCCCAGCCGCCACTACTTCTCCAAGAGAGCTGTGCCTTCCCTGCACAACCAAGTATCTGATAAAATCAAGTGTGCACTGCGCAACGCCATCTGTGGCAAGGTCCACCTAACCACAGATACGTGGACCAGTAAGCACGGCCAGGGACGCTATATCTCCCTAACTGCACACTGGGTAAATGTAGTGGCGGCTGGGCCCCAGGCGGAGAGTTCTTTGGCGCACGTCCTTCCGCCGCCAAGGATCGCAGGGCAACATTCTTTGCCTCATGTAGCCTCCTGCTCCTACTCGGCTTCCTCCTCCTCTTCTTCAACCTGCTCATCCAGTCAGCCACACACCTTCACCACCAACTTCAGCGCAGCCCAGGGTAAACGTCAGCAGGCCATTCTGAAACTCATATGTTTGGGGGACAGGCCCCACACCGCGCAGGAGTTGTGGCGGGGTATTGAACAACAGACCGACTAGTGGTTGCTGCCAGTGAGCCTCAAGCCCGGCCTTGTGGTGTGCGATAATAAGGGGGAGAAATCTCGTCGCAGCTTTGGGACTAGCCGGTTTGATGCACATCCCTTGCCTGGCGCATGTGCTGAATTTGGTGGTGCAGAAGCTCATTCACAACTACCCCGACATGTCAGAGCTGCTGCATAAAGTGCGGGCCGTCTGTGCGCGCTTCCGGCATTCACATCCTGCCGCTGCTTGCCTGTCTGCGCTACAGCGTAACTTCGGCCTTCCCGCTCACCGCCTCATATGCGACGTGCCCACCAGGTGGAACTCCACCTTGCACATGCTGGACAGACTGTGCGAGCAGCAGCAGGCCATAGTGGAGTTTTAGATGCAGCACGCACGGGTCAGTCGCACTGCGGAACAGCACCACTTCAACACCAATGACTGGGCCTCCATGCGAGACCTGTGTGCCCTGTTGCACTGTTTCAAGTACTCCACCAACATGGCCAGTGGCGATGACGCCGTTATCAGCGTTACAATACCACTTCTATGTCTCCTTTAGAAAACACTTAGGGCGATGATGGAGGAGGAGGAGGAGGCGGCATGTTCACAGCGGGGTGGCACCCAACGCAGCTCGGGCCCATCACTGGTGCATGGCTGGGGGGAAACTGAGGACGATGACAATACGCATCCCACAGAGGACAGCTTGTCCTTACCTCTGGGCAGCCTGGCACACATGAGCAACTACATGCTGCAGTGCCTGCGCAACAACAGCAGAGTTGCCCACATTTTAACATCTGCGGACTACTGGGTTGCCACCCTGCTGGATCCCCGGTACAAAGACAATGTGCCCACCTTCCTGCACTGGAGCGTGATAGGAAGATGCGTGAGTACAAGCTCACGTTGGTAGATGCGCTACTGAGAGCATTCCCAAATGTCACAGGGGAACAAGTGGAAGCCCAAGGCTAAGGCAGAGGAGGAGCAAGAGGTCGCCAACACAGCTGTGTCACTGCCAGCTCCTCTGAGGGCAGGGTTAGCATGGCAGAGATGTGGAAAAGTTTTGTCACAACGCCACAGCTAACTGCACCACCACCTGATACGGAACGTGTTAGCAGGAGGCAACATTTCACTAACATGGTGGAACAGTACGTGTGCACACCCCTCCACGTACTGACTGATGGTTTGGCCCCATTCAACTTCTGGGTCTCCAAATTGTCCACGTGGCCAGAGCTAGCCTTTTATGCCTTGGAGGTGCTGGCCTGCCCGGCGGCCAGCGTTTTGTCTGAACGTGTATTCAGCATGGCAGGGGGCGTCATTACAGACAAATGCAGCCTCCTGTCCACAGCCAATGAGGACAAGCTGACATTCATAAAAATGAACCAGGCATGGATCCCACAGGACCTGTCCATCCCTTGTGCAGATTAGACATTTATAACTACCTCCTCTTAAGCATATATTCTTGTACTCCAGGGCACTTCTTCATTTATTCCTCTTTTTTTAATTTTACCATTATATTGCGGGGAAACCCAAAGTTGAATGAACCTCTCCTCCGTCTGGGTGCCAGGGGCCTAAATATCGTAAACTGGCCTGTTCCAATGGTGTGTGACATGAAGCCTGATTCTCTGCTATGGGACCTCTCTCCTCTGTCTGGGTGCTGGGGCCTAAATATCTCACAGTGGCCTGTTCCAATGGTGTGTGACATGAAGCCTGATTCTCTGCTATGGGACCTCTCTCCTCTGTCTGGGTGCTGGGGCCTAAATATCTCACAGTGGCCTGTTCCAGTAGTCGGTGACATGAAGCCTGATTCTCTGCTATGACATGAAGCCTGATTCTGCTATGGGAGCTCTTTTTTATTATAAAATTACAAAACGTTACATGAATAATTATAAGTACAGACAAACAAAACTTAAACATAGACAGCATTCCAGCTGCCCCAGCCACATTCACACACACACATTCATACCTACACATAAAACTACAAACCTACAATCCACAATAAATAACCTAAAATAAATAAAACTTACCCAGCCGGTTCGGCCGAAATAACCTAACCCAAAGAAATTGAAATAAAACACAGGATAAAAATCAAACTCAAACAAAACAAAAATATGGCTACTTTGCCATAACTGCACTCTAGGCAAATTGCCCCAAAGCAAAAAAAAAAAACAATTTTTTTTTATTTATTTTTTTAAATATATAAACAACACTACAAACTTACCCTAACCTAACCTGTCCCTAGCCATTTCCTATCCTAAACTAAACCTAAGACCCCCACGACTGACCCCCGCCTCATGCCCTCTGCATGTCCGCATAGTCCGAGGCCAGCCCTACCTCCACCACCCACATCCAGCCCTCGCCCCATGTGCTCCTATGTCCGCGTAGTCCAGGACTGGATGTAGGCCTCCCCACACTTTATAAGTGTCCCCCCCCCCCCCCCCACCCTAACCCACCCAACCTAACTAACTAACCCCCGCTTACCCTATCCTTCAACATAATATACACAATATATACAATATACCATACAATAAACATTACTACAACCACACATAACCACTCCCGAAGGACCAAGTTCAGCCTTTGCAAGCCTTTCAAAACCATACACTATATCCAAAACAAAAATCTAGGACTACTAGGGTATGGTACACTAAAAGCAAAACCTCTCCAGAGGAGAGAGGCCCTGCTGGTACCCGTTCTTTCGTACTCGAGAGAACGTACCTTCACCAGGTCCCCCAGAATGTTCCTACACACCTCATCCACTGGGAGTACTTTCTGCCTTGTTGAAACTAAACACTGTGTGTTCCACGTGTAGTACCTAACCACTATACTAACTAAAAAACATGTGCACAGGTCCCTTCTGCCCAGGTCTCCATAGGCCCACTCCGCATAGGAGAGGCTGGCTAGCCTAGGCCAGCCAATGGAAGCTCCCACCCGTTTGTACACCTCTGTATTAAAGGGACACTGAAGCAGGAAGTGCTCCATACTTTCCAGTATGGAGCCGCACTCCTCCCGGGGACAACCCCTTTCATCAGAGTTCCTGTACTTCAGATTGTCCCTTACATACAGCCTCCCGTGAAAGCAGCACCAAGTCAAGTCCCAAAACTTCAAGGGGATCCTTGCAGAATTTAGCAACTGTAACCCCTTGTCTAGATCCCGGCTTGGGCAATCCTTGAGGGCCAGGGGCTTCTGGAAGTGGGACAAGACCCTCTCGTCAAGGGACCTCCTTTAAAGAGTCCTGATCTCCCCTACCTCCAAACCCCACCGGCGGATTACCTTCAGAACCGGGGTGACGTAAGCCGGAAGATATCCGTGAGGCGTACGCAAGTCCTTCACTTGTCCTCCTGTCTCCCATTCTTGGAAGAAAGGCTGAAACCACCCCCGGCAGGAGACTACCCACGGAGAAGCCCTCTCCATCCAGAGGTTCGCCAGATTTACTTTAGCAAATGTGTTTACAAGAAACACCACGGGGTTGACCATAGATAACCCCCCCCCTAGTCTCCTGGATCACCCCCTCCCAGCCAGAGACTCACACTTATCCCGGTTGATCATGGACCCGGATGCCTCCGAGTAGCGATCCACCTCAGACATCACGTATTCCGACTACCCTTTCGAGGACACGAAAATGGTGACATCGTCGGCGTACGCTACTGTCCTCAGAGTGGCTTCCGGCGCAGCCCGATCCATCCCGACTCCCGCCAACGGTCCACGATTGACCCTCTTAAGAAAGGGATCAATCGCGAACACGTATAAAAGCGGGCTCAAAGGACAACCCTGGCGAATGCCAGACCCAACCTCAAAAGGGCAGCCAGACCAACCGTTCACAAGCGGGAAACTCTCTGCCCCCGCATACAAGATCTTTAACCAATCGACAAACCCCCCCGGCAGGCCATACTTCAAAAGGACCGACCAGAGGAACTCGTGGTTCACCCGAACGCCTTTGCTTGATCTAAGGACAGCATGTACCCCCTCCAGTGGCCTGCTCTACTCTGTTCCACTGCCTATCGGACACCCAGTACAGCACTAAAAGTGCTGCGGCCTGGAACTGAGCAATGCTGAGCCACCGAAAGGAGTTGAGGCGCAAATTTCACCAGCCTGTTAAACAGTATCTTGGCCAGAATCTTTCTGTCCGTATTGAGAAGTGCTATGGGACGCCAGTTTTCAATACGGCTTGGATCTTTACCCTTTGAAAGAAGGATCAGGGCTGACCTCCTCATTGACCGAGGCAGAGTGCCTGAGGATAGACACTCATTGAATACCTCATTCAAGAGGGGACATAAAAAGTCCTTAAAGGTCTTATAAAACTCGGATGTTAAGCCATCCAGGCCTGGCGACTTCTTCAGAGCTAACCCTTCCACCGCCAGGATAACTTCCTCCTTCCTGATCTCTTCTACCAAAACGTCAAAAGAGAGGTGAGCTTCCGAATCAGGGGTGATTTCAGCCAGGAAAGCCGACATCTTGTCTCGATCCAGATCCCCCTTTCCCAAGAGGCACGAGTAAAAGGATCTGACGACTTCCAGAATCCCTGATCTGGACCTGTTCAGAGATCCCGTACTATCAACCAGTCCTGTTATTAACTTACTCTTCACCGACATCTTACAGTTTCTGTAGGGGTCGGGCGAGCGGTACCTCTCGAAGTCCCTCTCAAAAACTAAAGATGTGTGCCTATCATACTGGCACCTCTTGAGCAAAGATTTCACTCTGGAGACATCCTCGCGGCTACCTCCAGTCGAGACCAGACCTTCGAGTTTCCTCTTCAGACTCTGATAAAGGCGGTACCTGTCCAGAGACCTGAGGCTCGAGAGCTGGCGGAAGAACTCCTGCATGAGCTCGGGCCGCATTGACCTCAGAGAGGGGACAGCGACTAAATGGGTGTCCGAGCACACCACACAAGTTGCACCTAATCTCCTCACAAGTTGCGGCAAGGTGACCTGTCCCTCCACACAACGCGCACTTCTGCACTTGGCAGCTGGCGCTGAAGTGTGAAGGGCTGCCACACTTGTGACAGAGCTTAGGTTGCCCCCTGTAGAAAACCAGGATCCTATCCGGGCCGATGAAGGCAGAGGATGGAATGTGGGAAACCGTGCTTCCTAGACATTTCAACTTCACATTGAAAGTCCAGGCTCCCGACCAAATGCCAAATTCGTCCAGGTTTTTGGATGGTACACCCTGGACGTCCCCATACCTGCTTAGCCACGTCAGAATATCAACTCAAGAAAGTGATTTGTTACGGGTTAAATCTGTCACCTTCTTGACGTTGTTCTGCCGGGTTATCGCCTGAGCGAAAAAACCCTTCCAATCCGGTAAGTTCTTCACCAGCTCATACCCAGACCAGAAAAGCTCTAGGCCCTCCGGCCGGGCAAAGCTGATGTCGACTCCCTGGAACCATAAGGATGCATCAGGGCGAAGATGTCAGCCACCCTGAAACCCATCTCAAGCAGATGCTCCACCACCCTCTTTCTCGTAGGGCAGGCATCATTGCTTCTCCACTTGAGACAGACTACATTCCGTCTGGTCCCAGGGCCGGTTGTGTGCAGGGACCAGGTGGTCTCGCCCCCCCTTTCCTCTCGGAAAGCTCGCAGGCCATGCCTGTTTATACATAAGGATAGGTCCACCTTCTCACCCTCTACTGTCATTGAACTCTCCCCCCTTTTGAGGGCCTCCAGGTGTCGCCGTTGCAAGTCACCAACCGCGACTCCTGGGAATGAGGAAGCCAACGAGGATAGCCCCTCCCCCCCCCCCCCCGGCCGCAGCCACACTGGCATAACTTCTGCCAGGTGTTACGGCCGCAGGAGGGGAAACCGAACCGCCCCCCTTCCCCCCACTATACTAGTACCAGATGCCACACCGGACCCCTCCGGAAGGCGGACACTAGAAGCAGCAGCTGCCGCTTTCTCAGCGACTGTCCGCTGACCCCCAGCATCCCTCCCACCTTTGGGACCCGATGCAGCACCCTCTCCACCAACACCCTTACCAACACCCTGCTTGCATTCACCCTCTCTTCCTTCTGGGACAGCTGGTGCAGCAGGTGTCACCATATCATTATTTTTATTATTTTCATCAGCCCTTTTAACAGTATTTTTAACAGTATAAACATTGCCACTGTCACCGCCCCCGGCCATGCCCCTCCCCACCTCTGCTGCCCCATGGACCTGGGCATAGGTTACCACACTTCTCCCCTCCCCAGCACTTAATTTAGCACTGGAGGAGGAGGCAGAGACAGGGGGGCATGCCGAGTGGCAACGTACATGGCCATATATTTTGGAGCAATATACCCTTCCTTTCCTTTCTTTTCCGCCTTACCAGAGGACCGGAGCGCCCCAGACAACTCTTTTCCGGCAGCTCCGGCCCCCGGTTCTTCAGTGCGCAGGCGCTTACCTCACTGCGCCTGCGCACTCACTCACAACACCAGGAGCGCGTCCGGAAGCACGGCCACGCCCACATGCGCGCCGATTGGAGGAGGCCCGGACGCACCCCCGGTCACACCCCCAGCCGCACCTCCAGCCTCACCTGCTGCTTCCCCTGATCTCCGCCGCACTTTCGCAACCGCAGGCGGAGACTCAGGGCTGTCACCGCCTTGTGTGGGAGGGATGGTGCTCCCATCACACCGCCCCAGCACCACCCTACATACCGGAACGGCAGGCAGGGCAGTAGCCAGAGCGGCGAGCGGGACCACCTCCTTCACGGACCACCCCCCCCCTCCCACTGGAGAGTGGCCATCAGCACCGGAGGCTCCCGCTTGAACTAGATCTTTGCCGCCTCTTTTACCTCCTATGTCGGCGTCATCTTGGATTGAGTATTAACAGGCAGTGAATTGGGGACACTAACCTGCGGAGTACCTGGCACAGACTTTTCAGCCTGCACCAAGCGCTCCGCAGGGACATAGATGAAGTGTGTCTCCACTGCCTGCTGTTTTTTCTTGTTCTTGTTTTTCTTCTTTTCTTTGCCGGTTTCTTCTAGCAGCTCAACACCAAAAACAAAGTTCTGGAACTGGACAGGGGATTCCAGCTGACTAATTTCTTCCATCAATCCTCCTCCTCTACTGTCCTCCTCTTCACTGAAGGTCTCCGCGGCCGAGGACGATTCTCCCTCGGATGAGGGCAACCCCGCTTGCTGCGCTGGAATACTGCAGTCTCCTGGCACAGACCACTGCGAGTCAGGAGGAGCTGGCGCAGGCTCCGGCCGGACCGATCGGGAGGTGACAGACTTGGACACCACGCCAGGCATGTGGTTAACCTCGTCCTCACTGTCGCTGCTGCTGTTTGCTTTCTACTCTCTCCTTCTCTCTTCCATTTCCAGGAACCTCTCCTCATTAAGGAGTTTTTCCCTAAAAGGGCCGCTCTCACTCAGAAGCTTTTCCCTTCTTTCCTGTGCCTCCTTTACCTCCTTTTTAAGTGTCTTGATTTTTTCAGAGATAGGGGCTCTTTTCTTATTGCTCGTAACATTGGCCTTTGCCCTAAGCAGTTTCAGCTCTTGGCTTAGGCTCTTGAGGTGTCGTCCCAGCTCCTTGAATTCATGGAGGTGGTATGCCACGTGGGAGCTGTAGGTCTGGGTGGTCTCCCTCTCCCTCCGGGACCCAAAACCTACCTGGGACGACACCTCCTGATCCTCTGCTTGCGACTTCAGGTCCTCAGGGGGGACTTGGCTGCCTCTGCCACGTCCTGATGATACTACCCCCTCGCCGTCGTCACTCCTGGCCGGTCGCTGTAGCTCCCTACTTCCCGCCGATCCAGGCCGGGGAGCAGGGGCACCCTTCCTGGATGCCATTGCCACAGGGCCCTACCAGCTCCCAAGGGAGAGGCAGGGCCTGGGCTGGGGAGAGATGGAAAAACTCCCCGCAAGTCTGGATCCGATCACAGGGGAAGCAGATGGAAAAATCACCCTGGAAGTCTCTGGAAGTTCAGGAGCTCTCTTAGCACACGTCTGATCACCGCAGCTGCAGGCACCAGACACGCCCAAGCCTGATTCTCTGCTATGGGACCTCTCTCCTCTGTCTGGGTGCCGGGGCCTAAATATCTCACAGTGGCCTGTTCCAGTGGTGGGTGACATGAAGCCTGATTCTCTGCTATGACATGAAGCCTGATTCTCTGCTATGGGACCTCTCTCCTCTGTCTGGGTGCTGGGGCCTAAATATCTCACAGTGGCCTGTTCCAGTGGTGGATGACATGAAGCCTGATTCTCTGCTATGGGACCTCTCTCCAATTGATATTGGTAAAAAAAATAAAAATTTAATTCATTTCCCTATCCACATTTGTTTGCAGGGGATTTACCTACATTTTGCTGCCTTTTGCAGCCCTCTAGCCCTTTCCTGGGCTATTTTACAGCCTTTTTAGTGCCGAAAAATTTGGGTCCCCATTGACTTCAATGGGGTTCAGGGCGAGGTTCGGGTCGAGTTCGGATCCCGAACCCGAACATTTTCGGGAAGTTCGGCCGAATTTCTCGAACCCGAACATCCAGGTGTTCGCTCAACTCTAGTCTTGGTGCTTGTTCACACACAGCAAAAGCAAAACAATGTTCACCTGGAATCCTAGGTGTCGGTTCACACCTGGCTGAATGCTCAGCCACAGAATAGTTCACTGGCAGTCTTCCAGGTGGCCTGCACACCTTCTTGCAGTCTTCAGCCTAGAGGACTCCACAGCTTTACTGTCAGATGGAGGAAAATCCACACCAACTGATGGTGCTGACTGCTTTTATAAGCCTGCCAAGATTCGGCCTGGAACGTGGAGAGAAGCCACCCACCCAGAACTTTGGCTACTCCCAGTAAGAGCCGTCCCGGATCAGCTTTACAGCCATACTAACAGCTGAAGTGTAAGTGCAATCTGCAATAATGACACTTCAAGAAAAAAAAAACGGCTCTTACCTCACCGAGGCAAGGAACCTCGGTGACACCTACCGACCATCAATGATGGCCTCTTGTTCAATCCTACAATACCTCCAGGCACATAATGATTTGATCTTTTCTGTACAGTGAATGCATAATTTTTGGGGCCTGTAATCTAAATGTCCAACAGTAAAATTGTTATATGGTGACCGCCTAATATACCTCCAGCCACATTATCAATTGTTCTTTTTATGTACGGTGAATGAATAGTTTTTGGGGCCTGTACTCCACTGGCCTGCAATAAAATTGATATCCAATGACCGTCTAATATACCTCCTGCCACATAATTACTTGATGTTTTCTGTTTAGTGAATGCCTAATGTTTGGGGCCTGTACTCCCGTGGCCTAAAATAAAATCTCTCTAGGCTCCAGCAGGGCACATTTTTGAAAGTTTTTCTTTTTAAGATGCATAAAAATGGCCCTTGATTAAAATACATTTTTTTGTGAGAATTCCTCTTCTGGTATGTCACTGTCCATGTTGTGGGACGATTTGTGCACTTCTAGTAAGTATTTGGTGGCTGCAAATATGACCTGAAGGTTTTCAGGTTCGCCTGCAATTAAAGTGAATGGGGCCCGCCACGAACTTGCGGTTCGTGAACATTTAATTGTGTTTAGTGAATCGTCCCGGCCGATGTTCATCCATCCCTATATCTCACCTCTCTAGCAATTGGTACAGTCTTACCAGTAGACTTACCTGCGAGATGCTTGGAGTAGGTCTTCTGTTGCACTGTACTGCTCCACGAGACTCACCAATTGGTCAGCAGTTGTAGTAGGTCCTCCTTGTCCAACCCAGCGCTGGATCTTGGGAGGTACTGACCTGATGAACTTATCCAAGACAACTTTCTCTAAAATTTTACTTGGGTTACTTTCCTCAGGCTTCAGCCATTTCCTCACAAGATGGATCAGATTGTGCATCTGTGAATGGGGTGACAAACTCTCAGAGAAAGTCCAGTTGTGCACATGGCCTGCACGCACATGTATGTTTACTCCAAGTGGAGCAAGTATCTCACCCTTAAGCTTTGCATAATTTCTGGCATTTGGCTCAACCAAATCGTAGTAGGTCTTCTGCGGTTCCACAGTTAAGAAAGGCACCACTACATTTGCCCACTGGTCGACCGGTAACTTTTCACGCTCTGCTACTCTCTCAAAGACTATGAGATAGGCTTCCACGTCATCTGTGGGCATCATCTTTTGGAGTGAACTTTGTACTGCAGCCCGTGCTGTTTGTAACGCTCCCTGGCACGGCAGCGTTTTCACCGGTAAGTCGCAAAGCTGCCATTGCCTCACTCAGCACAGCCATTTTCTCCATTAATTGCCGATTCATCTCATCCTGCCTGGCCTGTGCCTGGTGCTGTCGTTTGTCAGCCTGTGCAAAGGCTTGCTGCTGCAGCAAAATCAGCTGTTGCTGTTGAAGAATGGACAAGCAAAAGTCCCCCATTACACCAGCCGTGAAGTGAACTGGCAGCTCTGTGCAAAAAACTTTTTAGGTGTCTGTCTCTTTAAGACTGCATTTTCGATCATTTTGCCTACATCCTCCACCATATGTGGGGTTCAGCTCAATAGTGGTAGGCACAGCAGTCAGAGATAGTGACACAATGGCACAGTTCACACAGGGATTTGCCTTTTTTCTTTATTCTCAAGAAAAATGAGGCCTTTACATTCAGGCAAAACACAAAATAAATTCCTGCTTGGCTGAGCACTAACTAAACATAAAATCTGTGATTTTAAATCACCCTTTCTATACAGGCAGCCTACTACCAGCCACATGACACAATTCAAAATAAACTCACCAGTCCCCCACCCAGACATGCTCATAGCGCAAACCTTTATAGCCCAGAAATTAGCTGAGCTCCATTACCTGGCTGAGAGCTCTATAAGAAAACCTGTTCTGGACAGGAAGGGAATGAGGAGCCCCGCTACCAACCTGCATCCATCTTGCAACCTGCATCCTCATTCCATTAAAATCCAGGCCCGACAACACCATTTACCAAAGTCCTCAGCAAACTATGTTTTGCTAAGGCGACCCTATGTCACTGGGCCACTCTATGGCCTCTTCATGCTGCTGCCACCTTCATGCTATGACACTTTGCCACTCTGTGGTCTCCTCATGCTGCTGCCAAATCAACACTGTCACTGGGCCACTGTGTGTCCTCCTCATGCTGCTGCTGCCACCTCCACACTATGTCACCTTGCCATTCTGTGGTCTCCTTGTTCTGCTGCTAACTCAATACAGTGTCACTGGCCCACTCTGTGGCCTCCTCATGCTGCTGCTAACTCAACCTTATGTCACTAGGCCACTCTGTGGCCTCCTCATGATGCTTCTGCCACCTCCACACTATGTCACCTTGTAAGGTCTGTGGCCTCCTCATGCTGCTGCTAACTCAACACTATGTCACTGGGCGACCCTGTGGATTCCACATGCTGCTGCCACCTCAACACTATGTAAATTGGCCATTCTGTGGTCTCCTCGTGATTCTGCTGCCACCTCCCCACTATGTCACTGGGCCACTCTGTGGTCTTATCATGCTGCTGCTACCTCAACACTATGTCATTGGGCTACTATGTGGACTTCTCAAGCGGTTTTCCCACTCTCCCCACTCCATGATTGGGCCACTATTTTGCCGTTTTGACCTGGTTGACATTATCATTTATTTGACCATTCTTCTGATCCGTCTGAAGGAAGGAAAAATGAGACGCACAATGGATCCTGCCTGTGTAGCAGCTGTAAGGCCTGTATGGTCCCATCAGAATTGGCTTATGATTTTCTAGCCAAAATCAAGAGTGGGTACAAAATACAGAAGACATGCAACTATGCCGTTACTACTCCTGTTTTTTTTTTTTTGCTTTAGCAATACTGATGGATTACTGACCAAATGCTGACCGAGTGAAGGCAGATGCTCAACAGACATGATCCGTTTTTTTGGGGTTATTGTTCTGACGAATCAGAGGAAGGGCAAACTAATCATTGACATCAACACAAACTTACTGCTGACACCCTCTTCACTCTGTCAGGGGCGCTCTACTTGTATAAGCATTTAATAGAACAGGTTCTGTAGACATCTATATGTGGAATCAGCTGACGACTGTGTAAAAGGAGTGCGCTCTTTCACGCTACAGTAGGATCTTGGGCCTCTGCACGGTTCTTTATACCTGGCGCTAACATCGACTTGTAAAGCTGAGTTCACACTTGAGTTATTTGGTCAGTTTTGGCCCCGTAACTGCCCAAATAAGTGAAGTGTGGAGTGATTCTAAGGCCCCTTTCACACGAGCGAGAACGCATTGCCCCCGCACGGAATCCGGACCCATTCATTTAAATGGGTCTATGTACATGAGCGGTGGTTTTCAAGCATCACTTTTGCGTTGCGTGAAAATCGCAGCATGTTCATAGAAGTGAATGGGGCTGCTTGAAAATCACATAGCATCTGCAAGCAAGTGCGGCTGCAATGCAATTTTCACGGATGGTTGCTTAGAGATGTTGTATGTAAACATTCCATTTTTTGTCACACGCAAGCAAAACGCAGTAAATCGCATTGCACCCGCGTGATAAAAACTGAACAACTGAACGCAATCACAAACAAAACTGGCTTTGTTTGCGAAATTGCGCAGTTTTACTGTTTGCATCCGCAACGCATCCGGACATAATCCGTTTGCAAGGGGCCTAAGAGCAACGCCTGTCATGTGCGTGTCATACTGACTTCACTACCTGTCATATATCTTCTATATAAAAAAATCTTCATATAAAAGAGAGGATAAAAAAAATATATATATATATATATATATATATATATTATCCTCCGATCGTACATAAACACGCCTCTTTTTATCAAGTATCTTAATTTGATTTGTGCAAGCAGTGAGACAAAGGGACAATTATATATGCAAAAATATATAATCATTTATTATAAAACAAAGAATATAAAATCAATACAATTGCAAAACAAATGAAGTTACAAAATAATACCCAAAATGTACCACACGGTGGTGTTAGCACACCCCTCTCTGATCAGCACAGTATGATTTAGTGATTTATGATAACCAGTGTCATACTTTTAACAAACAGACTCATATACCAAGAGAAATTTAGGTTCTTCTGTTTTATCAAACAGGCTATAACAATAAAACACGGATTATACAGGATAATAACTGTTATCCCTTGACTCTGTTTTCCTGTGACCAATCAAAAATATATCATATTAATATGATAAAATATTCAGCTCGGCAATCAGACTATGGAAAATAACTTCCCAAGGGTTTTAGTCCTCTTTTCAAATAATGTCAGATCTTCCATTAACAATATGCATCTTTGCTAAGAGAATAATCAGCATTATGGAGGCGCCTAACACTATATATTCCCACAGTATGGGAACTCTTGGCTATATACTGAGAGAAATATCTTGGTAATATCACGAGTAGTAAACAAAATATACGTTACCGGGTCAAAGGTAGACAGAGTTCAGATGGGACCAGTTCTGAAGAACTTTCCTAGTAATCTAGAAAAATAATCCAAGTTTCTTCTGGTAAAGTTTTCGTTTTGATTGGATGGATGGATGGATCTATGAATTAATATGGATTCATGGATCTATATGGATCTCCCTTGCTGCTCCGCACACGAGTAATTATTCCCCCCTTATCTAAGAATCATCCCCTTTAGATTAAGGATTCCCAATCAGGTAAGGTGGGTGTATTCGCATGCTAATAACACCATGATGTCATATTAACTCCTAATATGGTATAGAACAAATAATGAAATAATATAATATTGTCCATCTGCCTCCAGATGGCACTGCGGTACTGCAGATGAACATCACAACTTTTAAGCATTAAAATTAAATATCTAATAATACGTTCACATGACCTCATTGACCTTCTTAATATACATCATTGAGGAAGGTCTTTTCCTGACACTTTTAATTACCTATATCCTGGACTTGTTGGAGTTGGCTGTCTTCTCCTATCTTTTTGAAATATAGGTTGACTTGATGAAAATTTTATATAACGGCTTTGATGCTTGGCATCGGAATTTGTACATTTCACTTATCTACATCCATGAATAACTATTGTTTTGAAATAACATTTACTCTTCTCAGAAATCCAATTAACATAAACTTATTTTAATGTTTCTGTACCTTCCACAATACATTCTAAATGATAAATACATGGTATAACATTTATATAAAGCGATACATTGTTACACATAGATAATGCATTATATGAATTATTGATTAACATACGTTGTAAACTAAATATATCATACAATATAATTATGAATATATAAATTGAACCTCATACAGCAGGTGTGCCTCAAGGATATGAACCCTTATCATGTCATGGCTTATCCATGAAACAACCTTGTTCCCTCCAGACAAACATGTCTTAGGAAGTTGGTATACTCCCCATAGATAAAGCCATATCCTTAGCAATAACTTTTAAATACAATGTCCGTTTATGTTCACAATTATTTTTATATAAACTGAACTTGCCATGAACTCATCTTGGCTTCCTCAGCCACATAATAGAACTTTTGGTTCAGGCTGATTTTATTTTAAAGGCAATGAGATGAGCATTCATTTTGGTTATAATGTCATTAGATAATATTGTATACGTATGAAAATGCACAACATACCACAACAGACTCCCTATGTGTGTTACTGCAAGGCACAGTGTTCTACACCACTATACAGGCTCTCTGCAGCCATGAAATAGCTGTTTAACGCTATCACCACAAATAAATTCAGATCGAATCAAATATTTTTGGAAAATTTAGCGAACCGGCTGAATCGAATTTTTGAAAAATTCGCTCATCTGTAGTCTTGTCAAGTTTTCTACCTCACCAGTATCTGTTTTTGTGGGCGCTATGTATTTTCAGAATGTACGACTATGCTAATGAGCTTCTCCCTAACACCTTGTCTCATAATGTCTGCTTGTCTCAACCTTCTGATATAGAGTCTAAACCTATTCTGTCTGAAGAGATTGTAGTACCTGTAATTGCCCCTAATTTTGTCACTGACAGAGGATGTCAGCAATTGGCTCCAGTATCCGTACCTTCCAGACAACTGTTAGTTCGAGCTTGATCTGTACAAGTGGATCATCTGATCCAATATTTTTATAAAAAGTTTCCATTTAAATCTAGTCCTTAGTATAAGGGCTGTATTACACTGGCAGATTGTCAGCCAGATCATCACTAATGAGTGTTCATCATGACGCTCGTTAGCAATGATGTGGCAGTGTAATTCCGCCACCAATTAAAACTAATCATTTGCTGACAGCAGATCATGCTGTGTAATCATAAAATGCTGCCGGCAAACTACTCAGTAGGAGGACTAGAGATGGCATAACGATCACTCCTCTCCATACTGTGGAGGAGATTGCTGCATGTAATAGCAGTGGTCTCCTCCACTAGCAAGCAGGCGATTGACAGGAAGGAACGCTTCCCTCCTGATAATCTTCAGCTGCATTTTTAAATGTAATACTGCCCCAAGGGTCCAGTGGCTCCTCATAGAAGGAGGATACTGTCAGGTAGAGTCAGCTGGTTTACTTGTCTGTGTGATTTGAAGCTGGAGAGTTAAGCAGCGGATTTAAGACTGCTGGTTCCTGATTGCCTTGCCGGTTATTCATTTGCATTAGGGCTCTAAATTGTGCAATATCCTTATATTGACATTGGCCTGGATTAGGCCTCTTTCACACTTGCGTTGTCCGGATCCGGCGTGTACTCCACTTGCCGGAATTACACGCCGGATCCGGAAAAACGCAAGTGTACTGAAAGCATTTGAAGACGGAACCGTCTTCCAAATGCTTTCAGTGTTACTATGGCAGCCAGGACGCTATTAAAGTCCTGGTTGCCATAGTAGGAGCGGGGGAGCGGTATACTTACAGTCCGTGCGGCTCCCGGGGCGCTCCAGAGTGACGTCAGAGCGCCCCATGCGCATGGATCATGTGATCACATGGATCACGTCATCCATGCGCTTGGGGCGCCCTGACGTCACTCTGGAGCGCCCGGGGAGCCGCACGGACGGTAAGTACACTGCTCCCCCGCTCCCCACTACACTTTACCATGGCTGCCAGGACTTTAGCGTCCCGGCAGCCATGGTAACCACTCTGAAAAAGCTAAATGTCGGCTCCGGCAATGCGCCGAAACGACGTTTAGCTTAAGGCCGGATCCGGATCAATGCCTTTCAATGGGCATTAATTCCGGATCCGGCCTTGCGGCAAGTGTTCCGGATTTTTGGCCGGAGCAAAAAGCGCAGCATGCTGCGGTATTTTCTCCGGCCAAAAAACGTTCCGTTCCGGAACTGAAGACATCCTGATGCATCCTGAACGGATTTCTCTCCATTCAGAATGCATTAGGATAATCCTGATCAGGATTCTTCCGGCATAGAGCCCCGACGACGGAACTCTATGCCGGAAGACAAGAACGCAAGTGTGAAAGAGCCCTTAATCCTTTGGCTGCTGTTCCTGCTTACATTCACTCTTCTGGTAGCTCCCCTTGGCCTGTTTCTAGATTAACCTTTCATGTACTGCTTTGACTGTGTCTGGCTTTCCTGATTTTTGACCATACTTACTGACTTCTCTTTATACCTTCCTGGTCATTCTAGAAGGTCTTTCACCAGTATGCCCACACCTACAGATGTAGCAGAGTTAGCACTCAAGCTCTTAACTCAAATTTCTTAACTCATTGCGTTTGCGAGACAAAAGCCATTGAAAAGCAATTGAAGGTGTTTGCTTAACGCATTTAGTTTAGATAATGCGTCTCATAACTCATCCGTATTTTCATTTATCTACTCTACAGACATACAGTCAGGTCCATAAATATTGGGACATCGACACAATTCTAACATTTTTGGCTCTATACACCACCACAATGGATTTGAAATGAAACGAACAAGATGTGCTTTAACTGCAGACTGTCAGCTTTAATTTGAGGGTATTTACATCCAAATCAGGTGAACGGTGAAGGAATTACAACAGTTTGCATATGTGCCTCCCACTTGTTAAGGGACCAAAAGTAATGGGACATAATAATAATCATAAATCAAACTTTCACTTTTTAATACTTGGTTGCAAATCGTTTGCAGTAAATTACAGCCTGAAGGCTGGAACACATAGACATCACCAGACGCTGGGTTTCATCCCTGGTGATGCTCTGCCAGGCCTCTACTGCAACGGTCTTCAGTTCCTGCTTGTTCTTGGGGCATTTTCCCTTCAGTTTTGTCTTCAGCAAGTGAAATGCATGCTTAATCGGATTCAGGTCAGGTGATTGACTTGACCATTGCATAACATTCCACTTTTTTTCCTTAAACTCTTTGGTTGCTTTTGCAGTATGCTTTGGGTCATTGTCCATCTGCACTGTGAAGCGTCGTCCAATGAGTTCTGAAGCATTTGGCTGAATACGAGCAGAAAATATTGCCCGAAACACTTCAGAATTCATCCTGCTGCTTTTGTTAGCAGTCACATCATCAATAAATATAAGAGAACCAGTTCCATTGGCAGCCATACATGCCCACACCATGACACTACCACCACCATGCTTCATTGATGAGGTGGTATGCTTAGGATCATGAGCAGTTCCGTTCCTTCTCCATACTTTTCTCTTCCCATCACTTTGGTACAAGTTGATCTTGGTCTCATCTGTCCATAGGATGTTGTTCCAGAACAGTGAAGGCTTTTTTAGATGTTGTTTCGGAAACTCTAATCTGGCCTTCCTGTTTTTGAGGCTCATCAATGGTTTACATCTTGTGGTGAACCCTCTGTATTCACTCTGGTGAAGTATTCTCTTGATTGTTGACTTTGACACATACACCTACATCCTGGAGAGTGTTCTTGATATGGCCAACTGTTGTGAAGGGTGTTTTCTCCACCAGGGAAAGAATTCTTCGGTCATCCACCACAGTTATTTACTGTGGTCTTCCGGGTCTTTTGGTGTTGCTGAGCTCACCGGTGCGTTCCTTCTTTTTAAGAATGTTCCAGTTGTTTTGGCCACGCCTAATGTTTTTGCTATTTCTCTGATGGGTTTTGTTTTGTTTTTTCATCCTAATGGTGGCTTGCTTCCCTGATAGTGACAACTCTTTGGATCTCATCTTGAGAGTTGACAGCAACAGATTCCAAATGCAAATAGCACACTTGAAATGAACTCTGGACCTTTTATCTGCTCATTGTAATTGGGATAATGAGGGAATAACACACACCTGGCCATGGAACAGCTGAGAAGCCAATTGTCCCATTACTTTTGGTCCCTTAACAAGTGGGAGGCACATATGCAAACTGTTGTAATTCCTACACCGTTCACCTGATTAGGATGTAAATATCCACAAATTAAAGCTGACAGTCTGCAGTTAAAGCACATCTTGTTCGTTTCATTTCATTTTCATTATGGTGGTGTATAGAGCCAAAAATGTTAGAATTGTGTTGATGTCCCAATATTTATGGACCTGACTGTAAACTAGTCCCTAGCAGCAAAGTCTATCCGGCTTTGCGGGAGTTTCTAGTAAGAACCTAGGGGTAGACATAGCTTCTTGCCACCCATAGTGGTCTTGGAAGGCTGATAGTGGTTTTAGGGTTCAATAGATGGCCCAGATGGTGACTTTAGCGCTCTAATTGTCAGGCAGCCAGGGAGACAGGCGCAGTCATTCTCCTGGTCCTTCGGTGGGACATCCCTCACCCCTCTGGCCACGAGGGGTAGGGTGTTGCCCCCGGAGGGTGGAGCTAGTAAAGGTCTGCGCTTTACGCGTGCATAACTCTGTGGGATCCATTCCGGATCATGGTGCTGCTGGGAGACTGGATGCTGTAATTTCCAGCTGGTCAGGGGTCCAGGGACGCCAGAACCCCTAGTGTCAGCTGTTGCCAGGGAACCTCTGTTGTCATGTCTCCTGACTTAGACATGTAGTGGGAGGTTGCTTCCTCTGCCCACTCTCAGCCCTCACCTGTGCTTCCCTGGGCTGAGGGTGGAGATTGGGTGTGACTTCAGCAGTGTCAGGTGATATGTGGAGGGATATTTAAACCTGGTCTTTTACCCCACTCACTGCTGATTATTCAGTTGCTTCCCTGGCTCTGGATCTTAAGCTATCTGGTGAGTGGTTTCTCTGGTTATTGACTCTGGCTTTGGTTTTGGTTGTCTTCTGGTCCTTGTGCCCTGGATTACATTTAATGACCATTCTCGTGCTTCCCTATTCACCAGTGCATAGTGTCACAGTTTTGCCCAACTGCGGCCGGTGTGCCCAGCCACCAGCCTCCCTGCTATTTGACACCAGGGAAGGGCTCTGTCAAAGTCCCCCTTCCTGCTGGAGGCAGGTGAAGAGTACCCCGGCCCTCAACTGTGACAGCTTGCACAAAGTGTGTCTGGTACGCCTCGTTTGCTGGCCATCAGTTTGGCTTTATAATTGAATTAGCATTACAGAATAATCAGCCTAATCTATAGATCCTGCTAAGCAGATGGGTGATCAGATGCATAGTCTGTTAAATATGTTTCAGGATCTAGCTATGACTGTGGGGCACCATACTCAGAGGGCTTAGGGGGAGGGGCATCTTCTGAGCCTAAGATTCCCCTACCTCAGTTTTTTTTCTAGGGATTGCAAGCAGTTTTTTTTATTTATGTGAGAGCTGCAAACTATACTTCCAACTTAGACCCACTTCCTACTCAGGTAGGCCTAGCAATTTCCCTGCTTAGGGTGGAACCCCAAACGTGGGCCTTCACCTTAGCTGAAGATTCTCTGGCTCGTAATTCTATTTAGGAATTTTTTAGGGCTCTGGGCCTCATTTATGATGAACCAGACAGAACCGCCATTGCAGAGTATAATCTTAGATCACTCCATCAGGACGATCTTTTGGCAGAGGAGTATTGTTCCCAGTTGGGCCATTGAAACAGGATGGAATGATGCGGCCTTGCAGAGTTCTTTTCTGTTTGGGTTAGCGGATTCTCTCAAGTACATACCACTCGCCGCCTGAAAGTCTGGAAACTGCCATGACCCTGGCTGTTCGTCTCGAAAGAAGGCGACGTGAACGTCTACAAGATAAGTCCGCCTGTAAGGGGTCTCACCTGTGGAAGGGCCAATAACTCCTCTGGGTGAAGAACCTATGCAGCTGGAGAAAACCACCAATTCGCTTGATGTAAGGCAACGTCGCTGGGAACGAAGACAGTGTTTGCTCTGTGAGTCACCTAAACATCTGGTGCGGGATTGCCCTCATCTGGAGCAGTCGGGAAACGACCATGCCTAGTTTAAGCAGTGGCTCCCCAACTAGGCGCTCTGGTACCCTTATTTAAAAAAAATGTTTTTTCCTATTATGATTGCTTTCCAGGGGTGGGAAGTGAAGGGCCATGCATTTCTTGACTGGGGGGCTGAGGTTAATTTTTTGGACTCTGCCATATCCAAGGATCTGGGGGTGCCCCTTAGAGCCTTAGTCAGGTACTCACCTCACTTGACGGTTCGTTTCTTGCCCAAAGTGTAGATGCGGTTACTGACAGACCAGTATCCTTCAGGTGGGGTGTCTTCACAAGGAAGAGATTACCTTCTGGGTTATTAATTTCCTCCCTGCCTCTGTGGTTTTGGGACTGCCCTGGCTCAAACAACATTAATTCCTGTATTGATTGGGTCAGTGGGGATGTTACTAGTTGGAGTAAGGAGTGTCAGGATAAATGTATTCAAAAGATCAGTCAAATTGGATACTCCTCTACACAGGTCTCATGGTACATAAAGTTTCGAAGTTTTTTTCGAAGGGGGGGGAGAGTTCATTTTTACCACCTCATCAACCCTATGATTGTGATATTCAATTGATTCCTGGGGCCCCTCTGCCTAAGGAAGGATTTTCAATCTCTTGGAACCCAAGAGGGTGGCCATGAGGGATTATCTCCAGGAGAATGTTTCCAAAGGTTTTATTCGTGCCTCAAAGTCTCCTTTGTGTCTAAAAAAGATGGGGGTATAAGGCCATGTATTGACTATCATGAACTAAATAAGATCACTATTAGGAATCAGTATCTTCTTCCTCTCATCCCTGACTTGTACCACCAGCTTATTGGGGTCAAAAGCTTTACTAAATTAGATCTTAATGGGGCCTACAACCTCGTCCGTATCAAGTCAGGTGATGAATGGAAGATGGCCTTTAATACTCCTGAAGGGCATTTTAAGTACTTGGTGAGGCCCTTTTTTTTATTCTTTATTTAAATTTTCAAATGTATTTTGAACAGACAAATATATCAGTAAAGGGATGCAGCCCAACTATTGTATTAGGTGTATTTGCACATATACAGTTGCAAGAAAAAGTATGTGAACGCTTTGAAATGATATGGATTTCTGCACAAATTGGTCATAAAATGTGATCTGATCTTCATCTACAGTTGTGTTCAAAATTATTCAACCCCCAATACTGTAAAGGGTTTTAGGGAATTTAGTGTACATTTGTAATTGTGTTCAGAATGAAATCTTACAAGGACTTTTTAAAGAACCAAATGCAACTAAAATGACATCAAATGTTTTTGTAATACAGTATTAAATGTTTTTTTTGTGATTTCTTCATTGACACAATTATTCAACCCCTTAAAGACTACCACTCTTAAGAACAGAGGTTCATTCAAGTGTTTTCGATCAGGTATTGAAAACACCTGTGGATGTCAAGGAGCAGCAATCAAGCATAATAAGCACCAATTAGGCAGATTTAAAAGGACTGTGATACTCAGCTCCTTCTAGACATTTACTGGTGTGTTTACAAACATGGTGAAGTCAAGAGAATGGTCCAGGAAGACAAGAGAAGAGGTGATTTCTCTTCACAGGAAGGGCAATGGCTATAAGAAGATTGCAAAGATGTTAAACATACCAAGAGACACCATAGGAAGCATCATTCGCAAATTCAAGGCAAAGGGCACTGTTGAAACGCTACCTGGTCGTGGCAGAAAGAAGATGCTGACTTCGACTGTTGTGCGCTACCTGAAGCGCAAAGTGGAGAAGTGGAGAAAAGTCCCTGTTTGACTGCTGAGGAACTGAAAAAGATTTGTCAGATGTGGGTACTGAAGTTTCAGCTCAGACAATAAGGCGCACACTGCGTAATGAAGGCCTCCATGCCAGAACTCCCAGGCGCACCCCCTTGCTGTCTCCAAAGAGTCGACTGCAGTATGCCAAAAGTCATGTGGACAAACCACAAAAGTTTTGGGATAGTGTTCTGTGGACTGATGAAACAAAATTAGAACTGTTTGGGCCCATGGATCAACGCTATGTTTGGAGGAGGAAGAACAAGGCCTATGAAGAAAAGAACACCTTACCTACTGTGAAGCATGGCGGGGGGGTCAATCATGCTTTGGGGCTGTTTTGCTTCTACAGGTACAGGGAAGCTTCAGCGTGTGCAAGGTACCATGAATTCTCTTCAGTACCAGGAGATATTGGATGAAAATGTGATGCAGTCCGTCACAAACCTGAGGCTTGGGAGACGTTGGACCTTTCAACAGGACAATGATCCCAAGCATACCTCCAAGTCCACTAGAGCATGGTTGCAGATTAAAGGCTGGAACATTTTGAAGTGGCCATCGCAGTCACCAGACTTAAATCCGATTGAGAACCTCTGGTGGGACTTATAGAAAGCAGTTGCAGCGCGCAAGCCTAAGAATGTGACTGAACTGGAGGCTTTTGCCCATGAAGAATGGGCGAAGATACCCGTAGATCGCTGCAAGACACTTGTGTCAAGCTATGCTTCACGTTTAAAAGCTGTTATAACTGGAAAAGGATGTTGTACTAAGTACTAAGATTGAATGTCACTTGCGAGTTGAATAGAACTGATAATGATGTGAGCACAGAAAAGACATTTGTGGTTATTTCATTATAAATGTTATGTTATATTTGTCTGACTTACAAGTGCCTCTTTGATTTAATTGTAAACCAGATGACTGAAATGATCAAGATCAATGTCAAACTGGCCAAAACACTCAATTTCAGTGGGGGTTGAATAATTTTGAACACAACTGTAAGTCACAACAATAGACAATCACAGTCTGCTTAAACTAATAAAACACAAATAATTAAATGTTACCATGTTTTTATTGAACACACCAATCCATATCATTCCAAAAGGTTCACATACTTTTTCTTGCAACTGTATCAAATAAAAAGACCGAATAGCATAGACATTTACTTAACATTTGGTATTCGGAGTGTGAAAAGAAGAATAATACATTAAGAGATACAGTGCCTTGTAAAAGTATTCACCTTCCTTGACTTTTTTCGTATTGTGGTGCCTCACAACCTGGACTTAACCACCTCCGGACCGCCTAACGCAGGATCGCGTTCCGGAGGTGGCAGCGCTGCGCACAGTCACGCATATACGCGTCATCTCGCGAGACGCGAGATTTCCTGTGAACGCGCGCACACAGGCGCGCGCGCTCACAGGAACGGAAGGTAAGAGAGTTGATCTCCAGCCTGCCAGCGGCGATCGTTCGCTGGCAGGCTGGAGATGTGTTTTTTTTAACCCCTAACAGGTATATTAGACGCTGTTTTGATAACAGCGTCTAATATACCTGCTACCTGGTCCTCTGGTGGTCCCCTTTGTTTGGATCGACCACCAGAGGACACAGGTAGCTCAGTAAAGTAGCACCAAGCACCACTACACTACACTACACCCCCCCCCCATCACTTATTAACCCCTTATTAGCCCCTGATCACCCCTAATCACCCCTGATCACCCCATATAGACTCCCTGATCACCCCCCTGTCATTGATTACCCCCCTGTCATTGATCAACCCCCTGTAAAGCTCCATTCAGACGTCCGCATGATTTTTACGGATCCACTGATAGATGGATCGGATCCGCAAAACGCATCCGGACGTCTGAATGAAGCCTTACAGGGGCATGATCAATGACTGTGGTGATCACCCCATATAGACTCCCTGATCACCCCCCTGTCATTGATTACCCCCCTGTCATTGATTACCCCCCTGTAAAGCTCCATTCAGATGTCCGCATGATTTTTACGGATGCACTGATACATGGATCGGATCCGCAAAACGCATCCGGTCGTCTGAATGAAGCCTTACAGGGGCATGATCAATGACTGTGGTGATCACCCCCCTGTCATTGATTACCCCCCTGTAAAGCTCCATTCAGATGTCCGCATGATTTTTACGGATGCACTGATAGATGGATCGGATCCGCAAAACGCATCCGGACGTCTGAATGAAGCCTTACAGGGGCATGATCAATGACTGTGGTGATCACCCCATATAGACTCCCTGATCACCCCCCTGTCATTGATTACCCCCCTGTCATTGATTACCCCCCTGTAAAGCTCCATTCAGATGTCCGCATGATTTTTACGGATGCACTGATAGATGGATCGGATCCGCAAAACGCATCCGGACGTCTGAATGAAGCCTTACAGGGGCATGATCAATGACTGTGGTTATCACCCCATATAGACTCCCTGATCACCCCCCTGTCATTGATTACACCCCTGTCATTGATCACCCCCTGTAAAGCTCCATTCAGATGTCCGCATGATTTTTACGGATGCACTGATACATGGATCGGATCCGCAAAACGCATCCGGTCGTCTGAATGAAGCCTTACAGGGGCATGATCAATGACTGTGGTGATCACCCCCCTGTCATTGATTACCCCCCTGTAAAGCTCCATTCAGATGTCCGCATGATTTTTACGGATGCACTGATAGATGGATCCGATCCGCAAAACGCATCCGGACGTCTGAATGAAGCCTTACAGGGGCATGATCAATGACTGTGGTGATCACCCCATATAGACTCCCTGATCACCCCCCTGTCATTGATCACCCCCCTGTCATTGATTACCCCCCTGTAAAGCTCCATTCAGATGTCCGCATGATTTTTACGGATGCACTGATAGATGGATCCGATCCGCAAAACGCATCCGGACGTCTGAATGAAGCCTTACAGGGGCATGATCAATGACTGTGGTGATCACCCCATATAGACTCCCTGATCACCCCCCTGTCATTGATTACCCCCCTGTAAAGCTCCATTCAGATGTCCGCATGATTTTTACGGATGCACTGATAGATGGATCGGATCCGCAAAACGCATCCGGACGTCTGAATGAAGCCTTACACGGGCGTGATCAATGACTGTGGTTATCACCCCATATAGACTCCCTGATCACCCCCCTGTCATTGATCACCCCCCCTGTCATTGATCACCCCCCTGTCATTTAGCACCCCTCTGTAAGGCTCCATTCAGATATTTTTTTGGCCCAAGTTAGCAGAATTTTATTTTTTTTTTCTTACAAAGTCTCATATTCCACTAACTTGTGTCAAAAAATAAAATCTCACATGAACTCACCATACCCCTCACGGAATCCAAATGCGTAAAATTTTTTAGACATTTATATTCCAGACTTCTTCTCACGCTTTAGGGCCCCTAGAATGCCAGGGCAGTATAAATACCCCACATGTGACCCCATTTCGGAAAGAAGACACCCCCAGGTATTCCGTGAGGGGCATATTGAGTCCATGAAAGATTGAAATTTTTGTCCCAAGTTAGCGGAACGGGATACTTTGTGAGAAAAAAATTAAAAATATCAATTTCCGCTAACTTGTGCCAAAAAAAAAAAATTTCTATGAACTCGCCATGCCCCTCATTGAATACCTTGGGGTGTCTTCTTTCCAAAATGGGGTCACATGTGGGGTATTTATACTGCCCTGGCATTCTAGGGGCCCCAAAGCGTGAGAAGAAGTCTGGTATCCAAATGTCTAAAAATGCCCTCCTAAAAGGAATTTGGGCACCTTTGCGCATCTAGGCTGCAAAAAAGTGTCACACATCTGGTATCGCCGTACTCAGGAGAAGTTGGGGAATGTGTTTTGGGGTGTCATTTTACATATACCCATGCTGGGTGAGAGAAATATCTTGGTCAAATGCCAACTTTGTATAAAAAAATGGGAAAAGTTGTCTTTTGCCAAGATATTTCTCTCACCCAGCATGGGTATATGTAAAATGACACCCCAAAACACATTCCCCAACTTCTCCTGAATACGGCGATACCAGATGTGTGACACTTTTTTGCAGCCTAGGTGGGCAAAGGGGCCCATATTCCAAAGAGCACCTTTAGGATTTCACAGGTCATTTACCTACTTACCACACATTAGGGCCCCTGGAAAATGCCAGGGCAGTATAACTACCCCACAAGTGACCCCATTTTGGAAAGAAGACACCCCAAGGTATTCTGTGAGGGGCATGGCGAGTTCCTAGAATTTTTTATTTTTTGTCACAAGTTAGTGGAAAATGCTTATTTTTTTTTTTTTTTTTTTTTTCATACAAAGTCTCATATTCCACTAACTTGTGACAAAAAATAAAAACTTCCATGAACTCACTTTGCCCATCAGCGAATACCTTGGGGTCTCTTCTTTCCAAAATGGGGTCACTTGTGGGGTAGTTATACTGCCCTGGCATTCTAGGGGCCCAAATGTGTGGTAAGGAGTTTGAAATCAAATTCTGTAAAAAATGACCTGTGAAATCCGAAAGGTGCTCTTTTGAATATGGGCCCCTTTGCCCACCTCGGCTGCAAAAAAGTGTCACACATCTGGTATCTCCGTAATCGGGAGAAGTTGGGGAATGTGTTTTGGGGTGTCATTTTACATATACCCATGCTGGGTGAGAGAAATATCTTGGCAAAAGACAACTTTTCCCATTTTTTTATACAAAGTTGGCATTTGACCAAGATATTTATCTCACCCAGCATGGGTATATGTAAAAAGACACCCCAAAACACATTCCTCAACTTCTCCTGAATACGGGGATACCAGATGTGTGACACTTTTTTGCAGCCTAGGTGGGCAAAGGGGCCCACATTCCAAAGAGCACCTTTCGGATTTCACAGGTCATTTACCTACTTACCACACATTTGGGCCCCTAGAATGCCAGGGCAGTATAACTACCACACAAGTGACCCCATTTTGGAAAGAAGAGACCCCAAGGTATTCGCTGATGGGCATAGTGAGTTCATGGAAGTTTTTATTTTTTGTCACAAGTTTGTGGAATATGAGACTTTGTATGAAAAAAAAAAAAAAAAAAAAAAAAATCATCATTTTCCACTAACTTGTGACAAAAAATAAAAAATTCTAGGAACTCGCCATGCCCCTCACGGAATACCTTGGGGTGTCTTCTTTCCAAAATGGGGTCACTTGTGGGGTAGTTATACTGCCCTGGTATTCTAGGGGCCCAAATGTGTGGTAAGGAGTTTGAAATCAAATTCAGGAAAAAATGAGGAGTGAAATCCGAAAGGTGCTCTTTGGAATATGGGCCCCTTTGCCCACCTAGGCTGCAAAAAAGTGTCACACATCTGGTATCCCCGTACTCAGGAGAAGTTGAGGAATGTGTTTTGGGGTGTCTTTTTACATATACCCATGCTGGGTGAGATAAATATCTTGGTCAAATGACAACTTTGTATAAAAAAATGGGAAAAGTTGTCTTTTGCCAAGATATTTCTCTCACCCAGCATGGGTATATATAAAATGACACCCCAAAACACATTCCCCACCTTCTCCTGAGTACGGAGATACCAGATGTGTGACACTTTTTTGCAGCCTAGGTGGGCAAAGGGGCCCATATTCCAAAGAGCACCTTTCGGATTTCACAGGTCATTTTTTACAGAATTTGATTTCAAACTCCTTACCACACATTTGGGCCCCTAGAATGCCAGGGCAGTATAACTACCCCACAAGTGACCCCATTTTGGAAAGAAGAGACCCCAAGGTATTCGCTGATGGGCATAGTGAGTTCATAGAAGTTTTTATTTTTTGTCACAAGTTAGTGGAATATGAGACTTTGTAAGGAAAAAAAAAAAAAAAAAAAAAATCATCATTTTCCGCTAACTTGTGACAAAAAATAAAAAGTTCTATGAACTCACTATGCCCATCAGCGAATACCTTAGGGTGTGTACTTTCAGAAATGGGGTCATTTGTGGGGTGTTTGTACTGTCTGGGCATTGTAGAACCTCAGGAAACATGACAGGTGCTCAGAAAGTCAGAGCTGCTTCAAAAAGCGGAAATTCACATTTTTGTACCATAGTTTGTAAACGCTATAACTTTTACCCAAACCATTTTTTTTTTACCCAAACATTTTTTTTTTATCAAAGACATGTAGAACTATAAATTTAGAGCAAAATTTCTATATGGATGTCGTTTTTTTTGCAAAATTTTACAACTGAAAGTGAAAAATGTCATTTTTTTGCAAAAAAAATCGTTAAATTTCGATTAATAACAAAAAAAGTAAAAATGTCAGCAGCAATGAAATACCACCAAATGAAAGCTCTATTAGTGAGAAGAAAAGGAGGTAAAATTCATTTGGGTGGTAAGTTGCATGACCGAGCAATAAACGGTGAAAGTAGTGTAGGTCAGAAGTGTAAAAAGTGGCCTGGTCTTTCAGGGTGTTTAAGCACTGGGGGCTGAGGTGGTTAACATGGATTGTTTGAGGATTTGCATCATTTAATTTACAGAACATGCCCACAACTTTGAAGATTTTTTTTTTATTTTTAATTTTTTTTTTTTATTGTGAAGCAAACAACATAGAAACATAGAATGTGTCGGCAGATAAGAACCATTTGGCCCATCTAGTCTGCCCAATATACTGAATACTATGGATAGCCCCCGGCCCTATCTTATATGAAGGATGGCCTTGTGCCTATCCCATGCATGCTTAAACCCCTTCACTGTATTTGCAGCTACCACTTCTGCAGGAAGGCTATTCCATGCATCCACTACTCTCTCAGTAAAGTAATACTTCCTTATATTACTTTTAAACCTTTGCCCCTCTAATTTAAAACTGTGTCCTCTTGTGGTAGTTTTTCTTCTTTTAAATATGCTCTCTTCCTTTACCGAGTTGATTCCCTTTATGTATTTAAAAGTTTCTATCATATCCCCTCTGTCTCTTCTTTCTTCCAAGCTATACATATTAAGGTCCTTTAACCTTTCCTGGTAAGTTTTATCCTGCAATCCATGTACTAGTTTAGTAGCTCTTCTCTGAACTCTCTCTAGAGTATCTCTATATCCTTCTGGAGATATGGCCTCCAGTACTGCGCACAATACTCCAAGTGAGGTCTCACCAGTGTTCTGTACAGCGGCATAAGCACTTCACTCTTTCTACTGCTTATACCTCTCCCTATACATCCAAGCATTCTGCTGGCTTTTCGTGCTGCTCTATTACATTGTCTTCCCACCTTTAAGTCTTCTGAAATAATTACTCCTAAATCCCTTTCCTCAGATACTGAGGTCAGGACTGTGTCAAATATTCTATATTGTGCCCTTGGGTTTTTTTACGCCCCAGGTGCATTATCTTGCACTTATCCACATAACAAATAGGACAAAACAGAAAAAGTCGATGTGCATAACTATTCAGCCCCCTAAAGTCAATACTTTTGTAGAGCCACCTTTCGCGGCAATCACAGCTCCAAGTCGCTTTGGATAAGTCTCTATGAGCTTGCCACATCTTACCACTGAGATTTTTGCCCATTCCTCCTTGCAAAACTGCTCCAGCATCTTCAAGTTGGATGGTTTGCGCTTGTGAACAGCAATCTTTAAAGTCTGACCACAGATTTTCTATTGGATTGAGCTCTGGGCTTT
The DNA here is from genome assembly GCF_905171765.1 of Bufo bufo. Classification (NCBI taxonomy): domain Eukaryota; kingdom Metazoa; phylum Chordata; class Amphibia; order Anura; family Bufonidae; genus Bufo; species Bufo bufo. Next base: position 489,945,836 of record NC_053390.1, on the reverse strand, counting down.
GACTAGGCCATTCTAACACATTTACATGTTTCCCTTTAAACTACTCAAGTGTTGCTTTAGCAGTGTGTTTGGGGTCATTGTCCTGCTGGAAGGTGAACCTCCGTCCTAGCCTCAAATCACGCACAGAGTGGTACAGGTTTTGCTCCAGAATATCCCTGTATTTAGCACCATCCATCTTTCCCTCAACTCTGACCAGTTTCCCAGTCCCGGCTGCTGAAAAACATCCCCACAGCATTATGCTGCCACCATCATGTTTCACTGTGGGGATGGTGTTCTTTGGGTGATGTGATGTGTTAGGTACGTGCCAGACATAGCGTTTTATTTGATGGCCGAAAAGTTCAATTTTAGTCTAATCAGACCAGAGCACCTTCCTCCATACATTTGGGGAGTCTCTCACATGCCTTTTTGCAAACTCACACCGTGCCTTTTTGTTTTTAGCTAAAAGTAATGGCTTTCTTCTGGCCACTCTTCCATAAAGCCCAACTCTATGGAGCGTACGGCTTATTGTCGTCCTATTTACAGATACTCCAGTCTCTGCTATAGAACTCTGCAGCTTTGTGCTGCCTCTCTGGTTAATGCCCTCCTTGCCCGGTCTGTGAGTTTTGGTGGGCGGACGTCTCTTGGCAGGTTTGCTGTTGTGCCATGTTCTTTCCATCTGGTTATGATGGATTTGATGGTGCTCCTGGAGACCATCAAAGATTTGGATATTTTTTTAAAACCTAACCCTGACTTTTACTTCTCAGCAACATTGTCCCTTACTTGTTTGGTGAGTTCTTTGGTCTTCATGGCAGTGTTTGGTTAGTGATGCCTCTTGCTTAGGTGTTGCAGCCGCTGGGGCCTTTCAAAAAAGGTGTGTGTATACAGGGAGTGCAGAATTATTAGGCAAATGAGTATTTTGACCACATAATTCTCTTTATGCATGTTGTCTTACTCCAAGCTGTATAGGCTCGAAAGCCTACTACCAATTAAGCATATTAGGTGATGTGCATCTCTGTAATGAGAAGGGGTGTGGTCTAATGACATCAACACCCTATATTAGGTGTGCATAATTATTAGGCAACTTCCTTTCCTTTGGCAAAATGGGTCAAAAGAAGGACTTGACAGGCTCAGAAAAGTCAAAAATAGTGAGATCTTGCAGAGGGATGCAGCACTCTTAAAATTGCAAAGCTTCTGAAGCGTGATCATCGAACAATCAAGCGTTTCATTCAAAATAGTCAACAGGGTCGCAAGAAGCGTGTGGAAAAACCAAGGCGCAAAATAACTGCCCATGAACTGAGAAAAGTCAAGCGTGCAGCTGCCAAGATGCCACTTGCCACCAGTTTGGCCATATTTCAGAGCTGCAACATCACTTGAGTGCCCAAAAGCACAAGGTGTGCAATACTCAGAGACATGGCCAAGGTAAGAAAGGCTGAAAGACAACCACCACTGAACAAGACACACAAGCTGAAACGTCAAGACTGGGCCAAGAAATATCTCAAGACTGATTTTTCTAAGGTTTTATGGACGATGAAATGAGAGTGAGTCTTGATGGGCCAGATGGATGGGCCCGTGGCTGGATTGGTAAAGGGCAGAGAGCTCCAGTCCGACTCAGACGCCAGCAAGGTGGAGGTTGAGTACTGGTTTGGGCTGTTTGGGCTCAATGGACCCCATTGAGAACCTGTGGTCCATCATCAAATGTGAGATTTACAAGGAGGGAAAACAGTACACCTCTCTGAACAGTGTCTGGGAGGCTGTGGTTGCTGCTGCACGCAATGTTGATGGTGAACAGATCAAAACACTGACAGAATCCATGGATGGCAGGCTTTTGAGTGTCCTTGCAAAGAAAGGTGGCTATATTGGTCACTGATTTGTTTTTGAATGTCAGAAATGTATATTTGTGAATGTTGAGATGTTATATTGGTTTCACTGGTAAAAATAAATAATTGAAATGGGTATATATTTGTTTTTTGTTAAGTTGCCTAATAATTATGCACAGTAATAGTCACCTGCACACACATATATCCCCCTAAAATAGCTAAAACTAAAAACAAACTAAAAACTACTTCCAAAAATATTCAGCTTTAATATTAATGAGTTTTTTGGGTTCATTGAGAACATGGTTGTTGTTCAATAATAAAATTAATCCTCAAAAATACAACTTGCCTAATAATTCTGCACTCCCTGTATGTAATGACAGATCATGTGACACTTAAAGAGGACCTTTCATCTGAATCAAGTAAGTAAACTGAATATACATACATGGAGAGCGGCGCCCAGGGATCCCCCTGCACTTACTATTATCCCCGGGCGCCGCTCCGTTCTCCTGTTATAGGCTCCAGCTCATAGCATGGCTAAGAGCTGAGCGCTGCGATTGGCCAGCGCTACAGCATAGGAGAAGGAGACCGCGGCAGGCTCAAATGGGTGGAGCCTAACTATGACTTTACCGGAGCCTATAACAGGAGAACGGAGCGGCGCCCGGGGATAATAGTAAGTGCAGGGGGATCCCTGGGCGCCGCTCTCCATGTATGTATATTCAGTTTACTTACTTGATTCAGATGAAAGGTCCTCTTTAAATTGCACATAGGTGGACATCATTTCACTAATTATGTGACTTCTGAAGCTAATTGGTTGCACCAGAGCTTTTTATGGGCTTCCTAACAAAGGGGGTGAATACATACGCACATGCCAATTTTCTGTTTTCTATTTCTAAACAATAGTATTATTAATATAATATTTTTCTCATTTAACTTCACTAACTTAGACTATTGTGTTGTGATCCATCACATAAAATTCAGATTAATAAAACATTGAATTTAAGGCTGCAATGTAAAAAAATACGAAAAAAGTCTAGGGGGGTGAATACTTTTGCAAGGCACTGTAGGTGTGAATCTAAGAAAGGAGAGGAGAGAAGGGGGAGGATAGAGAGGAGGGTGGGATGGGGAGGAAAAAAAGGAAAAAAAAAAAACCTTCTGGATTCTATGCTGTCAATAATGCTGTGTATTCCTGTGAGTTTTGGAACGCAATCCAGTGCTGTTGTGGGAGCCAATTTTTGTTTCCACATGCAAGGGATACATGCTCTTGTGGCGTTCACCAGATGTTGTACCACCGACCTCCTGTATGTTGACATGGGGATCTCACTATGATGGAGTAGGAAGATTGCAGGTGTCTTGGGTAGAGTATGATTAGTGAATTAGTGAATGATTAGTGAATTTATACGCGATGCGCCACACCTCATGCCAAAAGCTGGCTAGCATGGGGCACTTCCCAAAAATTTGTAAAATCGATTCTCTGTTTCTCCCACAACGCCAACATAGCGGGGAGACTGTAGTAAATAGAGAATGTAACTTGGTATGTACCCTGTACCATTTGGATAGGACCTTAAAACCTATTTCCTGTATATTGATAGCTATAGAGATCTTATGTGTTAATGTGTAAAGACGTTCTTTTTGTTCCTTTGAGAAGGTTAGCCCTAGGTCTTTCCCAGTTGAGGATATAGGTAGGAGAGGATTGATTTGTTGGAGAATTGAGTAGGCTAGACATTGCGTATCTGATTACCCCCTTCGCATCGCATATTTGTTGGTGATGCCTTTTGGACTTTGCAATGCCTCAGCCGTCTTTCAAGCTTTTGTTAATTACATTTTTAGGGATATATTGGAATTACTCATAATTGTGTACATTGATGACATTTTGATGTTTTCTAAAGATGTTCAGTCCGACTATGTGCATACGGTTCTCAAAAGGCTCAGGGATAACTTCCTGTATATGAATTTACCCATGTGTTCTTTTGAGGTAGAGGAGATCAGGTTGCTTGGGGTGATTGTCACCCGCAGGCTTTCGGATGGATCCCGGCAAGGTGTAGGCGATACAGGATTGGGTCCAGCCCAGGAACCTGAAGGCCCTTCAAAGGTTTTTGGGTTTTGCCGACTTCTATAGGGAGTTTATTAGGGGTTTCTCAAAAATAGTGACGCCCCTAACTGACCTTACTTGCAAAGGGGTAGATGTGTGCTTTTTCGGCATTCTCAAACCTCAAGGATGCTTTTGCGTCTGCCCCTGTCCTGGTCCAACCCTACCTAGATGGGCCATATGTGGTTGAGGTGGATGCTTCGGAGGTCGGAGTGGGGGCGGTGTTCCAGGGGTCCCCTTCCCTCACACACCTCTGACCTTGTGCTTTCTTTTCTAGAAAGTTCTCGACCACAGAATTAAACTACCATATTGGTAACAGGGAGTTATTAGCCATTAAATGGTCCCTTGAGGAATGGAGACATTTCTTGGAAGGGGCCAGACATCCGTTTGTGGTTCTTACTGACCATAAGAACTTAATTTACCTGGAAAATGCTAAAAGCCTTAAACCCAGGCCTTGTTTTTTTAACGATTTCGATTTTCTATTTCATTTATTCCTGGGTCAAAAAACATTTGAGCAGATGCTCTATCCAGGAGTCTGCGCCCTGTCCAGCAAGAAAAGGCTAGTCTACCCCGGGAATTGTGGTCGCCTCCACCAACGTTTAATAAGAGGTGAGGAATTCACAACATCTGGCTCCCACAGACACCCCTCAGGATAAGTTGTTTGTGACAGTTAATCCGAGGCTCCGTATTATTCAGAGTTGCCATGATTCCGTGCTGGCCGGTCATCCAGGGCTAAAATCGAGTTGCTTTTAGAATTAAACTCCTTGGGAATTTTAAGATCCCTAATGTGTTTCACAGATCCCTCCTTAAAAAAGCCCAGGAGCCTTTGTGTCCTATACACCTCTTGGTCCTGTTCTGGTTGATAGTCGGGAGGAGTATGAAGTTGAACGGATTGACTCCTGAAAGTTCCAAAATTTGGTTCAATACCTAATACATTGGAAAGGTTATGGATCAGATTAGAGGTCATGGGTCCTCGAAAGTCGTATCCATACTGATATGTTGATTGCTGAATTTCATTCTAGGTTTCCGGACAAACTGGGTGTTGAGAGCCCAGAGGTCTCTCCTCAAGAGGGGGGTACTGTCAAGCAGCTAGAGAGACAGAAGCAGTCTCGCCGGAATCATGTCTCTCATTCTCCCAGGGGGTCTCTGGCCCTCCAGCGGGACATCCCTTACCCCTTGCTGGCCACGAGGGGCGAGGTGTCGCCTCCGCAGGCTGGAGTTAGTAAAGGTTTGCGCTTTACGTGTGCGTGTCACTCTGTGGGATCCATTCCGGATGTTGGTGCTTCTGGGAGACGGGACACCGTCATTCCCAGTGCTGACACTGGTCGCTGAGACGCTGGAACCCCTACCGTCAGCTGTTGCCAGGGAAGCTCTGTTGTCATGTCTCCTGACTTAAACATTTTGTAAAATTAATACACAACAATTCATGTTTGTGGCAACCTAAAAGTCTTAATCAAACAGACCAATGAATGTAATATGGCCCCTAAAAGAAATGAGGGAACTTCTCAAAATTTGTTTTGTGTCCAATTTGGCAAAATAAATAATAAACCTAAGGGTGTTATTCTAGTGGTCCCCTGGTATTCACTGTTTAACCCCTATTCAGAGATCTGGAATTTGCTGCAGGAAACCAATCAGGCCACTACCTCTTGGAGTAGTCCTGGTGTAGTTGTCAGTCAACCCCTGGAGGTGAGGACACCAGTGAGAAGCACCAAGGGGTCAGGCAAAACTCATCATCAGGAAACTAACTGAGGTCTTGGCAGATGGCAATAGGTCAAAACAGAGAACAAGCTATGGTCAGGGCAAGCCTCACAGAGTCAGAATAGTCAAGCAGGCAAAGGGTTTGGTACACTTAAGCCAGGCTAAAAAAATTGCACATTTGCTGCTAGACTTTGAACTATGTAGATCCCTAATACCTATACCAAAGGGAAATCCAGCCATTGGCTGGGGAACATTTGGGCTATCTGTGCTTGCTGTTTAAGAGGAATATGCCTTAAATAAAAGGCCAGGAGGCCTTAGCAAACATACACAGCCACAGCCTGCAGAACTAATCAGGATGCCGGTGGCTGGGAGTGCCAGAAGCAGAAGAGCGGCACACAACAGGGAAGCCGGGGGTAGGGTAGGGTGGTGTCCGTGCCCACAAGAGAGCAAGGCAGTGATGTTCACAGACCAGTATCCCCCATACTTACACTCTCTTTTTATTGGACCAGACTGTGCCAGGAATTTCTTCAGAAGTACAGGAGCATATGTGTTCTCTGCAGGCTCCCAACACATCTCCTCTAAACCAAAGGCCTTTCATTCCATGAGATTTAAGGTCTCCCCTTGTGGAGGCTGCCTTATATACCAAGGGACATCCAGCCATTGATTGGGGAACATTTTGGCTGCGCGCACGCTGGCCCTTTGAGAAGCTGAGAGTGAGCATGCACCCTCAAGAACAAACTAGGAGGCCTCTGCATATATATGCATGCAACGCCTGCAGGAGTAAGCAGGATGCTAGCGGCAGAAGAGTGGGACTCAGCAGGTAGGCAGAGGTGAGTAGCATGGTGTCTGTGTCTGCAGAGAAGAGCACGACAATGGTGGGTGTGACATTAACAAAAAGCCCAATTAAAAACACATTTGTCATGCTTTTTAATATTATAAACATTTCCAAAAATTTTCGTTTTCGGAGACAGATGCTGTTTAAACATACACAGTGGTATTGGAAAAAAACTAACTTGTTGGAAACAAGCGTCCAAAAGTTATGCCTTAATAGGACAGATGCCTGCTCCTGCTTATGCATGCATACATTAATGTCATAAGAAACAACTGTTCTGTAAAGGCATCAAAAATATTCCTTAACAGAGCCAGATGTCTGCCTGTATTTATATGTTACTTGTCAGAAGAAACAGAGGTTTGTTCTGAACAAGCCTGGAAAAATTCACAGCAACATCAGTACAGTTTGAATGTGGAAAGGGTAAGGTGGGTATGGGTAATAGTGGCAGAAATAGTAGAAGTACTAGTAGCAGCACAACGTGAAACAGACAAGGAAGCAGATGTATATGAGGGTGTGTTGGATTAATAGAGTAGTAGTAGTAGCGGTGGGTGTGTAGGGATAATGGTAGCAGAAGTAGAAGAAATGTAAGTGGCAGTAGGGGGATTTGCAGCAGGGATTAGCAGCTGTTGCAGTGGTGGCAGAAGCCATATGGTACAGAACATGATGTTAGGAAGGCACATAGCAACTGTGGTGTGTTGGGGCCAGTGATAGTCACCGTCAACACTGGGAGATCTTTTCATTGGCATCAGCAAGCGGTGTGTGAAAAACTTCATGGATCCTTGCCTCAATAATTTTGATATAGGCAGACAATTGGGCGGCAGTCGTGTGCTGGCTGAAAGCTGAAACCAAAAGCGTACACAGAGTATCCTAGTAATACATCAATTTGGCCTTCCTTTTAACAACTGGAAAACATTCCCCCCGTTTTGCTTTGATAGCAAGGGTCTAAAAGCATGGCTATCCAGTAATCATCAGATTCCTTGATGCTAGCAATACATCTTTCAGTACATAAGCAAGTAAGCATATACAGTGCCTTGAACAAATATTCATACCCCTTGAACTTTTCCACATTTTTTTTCACGTTATACCCACAAAAGTAAATGTACTTTATTGCCATTTTTGGCTTCGTTCACATCACCGTTCAGCCTTTCCGTTCTCCTGCTCCGTTTAGGAGCAGGAGAACGGAAAGGACGGAGAAGGCACATAACTGAGCCCTTAGGACCCCATAGACTATAATGGGGTCCGTTATGTTTCCGCACAGAAGATGATTTTGAATCAGAGACAAAAGTCCTGCATGCACAACTTTTTTCTCCGCTCCAAAATCATCTTCTGAAAAGGAAAAGGATACATGATTTTCAATTTTTTTAAATAAATAAATCAATAAAAATCTGGAAAGTGTGGCATACATTTCTATTCAGCCCTCCTGAGTCAATACTTTGTAGGACCACATTTCGTTGCAATTGCAGCTGCAAGTCTTTTGGGGTATATCTGTATCAGCTTTACACATCTAGATGCTGATGTTTTGCCCATTATTCTTTGCAAAATAGCTCAAGCTCAGTGAGATTGGATTGAGTGTCTGTACGGCATTTTTAAATATTGCCACAGACTCTCAATGGGATTTAGGTCTGAAATTTGACTGGGCCATTCTAACACATGGATATGCTTTGATCAAAACCATTCCATTGTAGCTCTGGCTGTACGTTTAATGTCGTTGTCCTGCTGGAAAGTGAACCTCTGCCCCAGTCAAGTCTTTTGCAGCCTCTACCAGGCTTTCCTCCAGGATTGCCCATCCATCTTCCCATTAACTCTGACCAGATTCCCTGTCCCTGCTGAAGAAAAGCATCCCCACAGCATGATGCTGCCACCACCATGTTTCATGGTGGGGATGGTGTGTTCAGGGTAATGTGCTGTGTTAGTTTTCTGCCACACATAGCATTTTGCATTTAAACCAATCAGTTCAACTTTGGTCTCATTTCACCAGAGCACATTCTTCCACTTCCACATGTTTGCCAAGTCCATGGCTTGTGGAAAGCTGCAAACAAGACTTCTTTTGGCTTGCTTTCAAAAATGCCTTCTTGCCTCTCTTCCATAAAGGCCAGATTTGTGGAGTACAGGACTAATAGTTGTCCTGTGGACAGATTCTCCTACCTGTGCTGTGGATCTCTGCAGCTCCTACAGAGTTACCATGGGCCTCTTGGCTGCTTCTCTAATTGCTGCTCTCCTTGCCTGGGCTGTAAGTTTAAGTGGACGGCCATGTCTTGGTATGTTTGCAGTTGCGCCATACTCGGATGATGTATTTAACAGTGCGGTTGTGTTCCTTGGTTTCATAAGGTCACGACTCACAAACAAACTTCTTAGGCCTTCACAGAACAGCTGTAGTTATTCTGAGAATGCATTACAAACAGGTGGATTCTATTTATTAATTAGGTGACTTCTGAAGGTAATTGGTCATGCTGGATTTCATTTAGGAGTATCAGAGTACAGGGGGCTGACTATAAATGCATTCATAATTCTGAAAACCATGTATCATTTTTAGTGTTGAGTGAAGTGAAGCTTTTGAAGCTGAATTCATCCAAAGTTTTGGAAAACTTTGATTCTAAACCAATCCAAGTTTCCTTGCGCTTTCTCCTGAATCTCTCTTAACCCAACTACCATCCACAGCCATCTAGGCAACCCTACACCACCAGCAGGCTTAATCTGACTCCAGCTGAACTCCCCTTCATACCATCAGTCAGGGGACCCGTCTCTCATACGTCTAGGCCCTCCAGAAATCGTCTTTGGATCAGGGCCTTGTCTGGCCTACAAATTCCCGGCCTTGATTTCGGCCCCAACGCCGAGTAAGAAGCCTCAACCGTGGCAATACGACCTACTCTCCAAACTGGAACTAGCGGGACGAGTGGTGACCTCGTGACCGATGTGGCAGGCCCTGCGCAAATCACTCCGGCGTCAATCGCCTCCAGGCAAGTGCTTCCCCGCCATCCAATACAGCCTGCATACTGTGGCAGGGCAGACACCAAACCCTTGCACTGAGTCTTGCTCAACAAAGCACCTCGCCTGGAGCGCTTTGCTTTTGACAAGAAGGTTGCTGCACTGCCATTTTCTTACCGCTGGCTCTCATCACATTCCTGGCACTTTTCCCCATCCCCCAGGAGCCCCAGCCTTGAAAGTGCTCCCTATCAAACTTCGGGGTCTCACCTAGAACATTTCTCTAGCCGTATACCTGGGCAACTGCCATCTGCCACAATATCTAAAGATTCACCCCCATCTGGGAAGGAGCCGTGCTCCAATCTTTTCTGGTTCTCCCCAGGCAAATCCTTTATAAATAACTGCACGTCAACAATAACTTTTCAGGGTCCTCTGCCCAATTTTTCTAAGCCAAGAGGCAATATCCTGGCTAAATAGTGTCTCCACCACCTGGAGGGGAGACCGCCTTGTTCTGTGTGCATCGCGCAAATACGTATCGCTTACCACTGCACATAAGCAGCCCATCTGACCCTTTTTCTGAACTCTCGTCACCTGGGTTCTCGCAATGGTCAAAGTAGGCAAACCGGAGGGTCTCTCCCATCAAGAAAAAGAACACTGCCTGGGATGGAGAAATTTTGGAAGAAAGGGGGAGCCCCTTCCTCAGTAACTTCTAAAGATAAGACATCGCTTTCACCTGGGAATGACCACCTAGGTAATCTCACCCCAGAAAAACCTAACAGAGGGACTTCAGGAGGCACACCAGATCCTATCAATCTCCCAATCCGCAATGCAGCGAATAATTGAAACAGCCCTTAAACCACTTAAGAAAGATCTCTCGGACATTAAGCATGACGTCGGTAATATAGGCCTCAGAGTGGACCAACTGGAAGTGAACCACGCATCTGCAGTCATGTTTGGGGAAGCTACAACAGGCGCTTTTCATTCATGTCATTCCCACCTCAATGCCCTTCTCTCTCACTTGGAAGATCAAGAAAACAGGAATAGAAGGAACAATCTACGGATTTGCGGAGTCCCTGAAATTTTCCCTTTCTCCTCTCTAATGGACACTGTTTACGACATTCTGAGATCTTTACTCCCAGGCGAGGAGGCCCCTCAATTGGTTCTTGAATGAGCCCATAGAGCACTTCGCCAGAAGCCGAGGATTTAAACTTCCAACACCGCAAACTTATTTTAAAGTCAGCCAGAGACTCAGAAAATATCACCTGCAGCGGCACTCCTATATCGTTCTATCAAGACCTATCCCCTCTAACCCTTAACAAGCACAAATGTCTCAAGCCGATCACAGAAGTCCTCAGGAGGAAGAAAATCCCCTCTCAGTGGCTGTTTCCGTTTTGGCCTCTCATTCACCTTTCATGGTTCGCTGAAGGTTATCCGCCACCCGGAAGATCTACCTTCCATCTGTTCGGATCTGAAAATGGACGCCTCCTCTATTCCTTCTTGGCTCCAATTCTCGTATATCTTCGAACTCCCTCGACTTCCTGAGATCTCGCCGTGGCAGACTGTAAGGTGGTCCACTTCAAGAAAGAGATCCGCGGTCTCCAATGAGGACTGAATGTCTTTCCATTTATCTCTAGGCTAAATCAAAGTTTGCTTTATGTTGTTTGGGTAACATTACTTTGTTCTAAATGACCCTCTCCCTAAACTGGAGAGCAATTGTCTTTTCTTGTGATTGTGTGATTCTTGGTGTCTGGGGTCGGCGGGGTTGGTGGACGGGGAGGGAGACTGGTCTTCCTGGGCACGTTCCCTTTTAAGTGAGTTGGCTAGTCTTCCTCTCTTCTCCCCCCCCCCCCTCCTCTGCGGTCGCCCAGCATGGCTTTGTATAGTGGTTCGGTGGGTTTCCCCTTCTCAGCCATGGAGTTTACACACTTTCCTTTTTAGCTCTTTAAGAGCTATCTTTATAAAATTGTTCTGTTTCTGTTATTACGTGGTTTATGTTATCTACTAATTCTCCAGCGAAGAGGTCCAGGGTCTTTCAGCACTTATGGTTGTTGCACGCGGACGTCGCGATCCTCCAAGAGACTCACTTCAAATTAGGTAAAACCCCTGCACTCACACGTACCAACTACTCACAATGGTTCCATTCATGCCACACCACTTCCAAGATTAGAGGAGTATCTATAGCCTTTAAAAAATCGGTCCCCTTCACGTTGTCCTCCAGCCTATCAGACCCAGAGGGCAGATTTCTTTTTTTGAAAGGCACAATCGCCAACACAACAATTTCCATTGCGAGCCTATACACCCCGAACAGTAATTATGCTCACTGGTTAGAGGGGGCTCTAAGACAATTCGATTCATTTAAAGATGGCCTTTGCATAGTGAGTGGAGACTTTAATGTTGCAATTGAGCCTATTTTAGATTCCTCTTTCCTCAAGTCCGACTTGTCCTTCTGGAAATTCAGATCTATAAAACTGGCCCTCCAGTCACTGGGAGTAAGAGATGCTTGGCGCACCTTATACCCATCACACCATGATTATTCCTACTTTTCTACTCCCCACAACTCCTACCAAAGACTGGATTACATATTTGTCTCCACCCCCCACTTACACCAGGTGTCTAGAGCTCATATCGGGCAAATCACTGTCTCAGACCATGCACCAGTCCTGGTCGAGCTAAAGATCTAAACCCTCCCTAAACGTGCATATACTTGGAGGTTGAACGAACTTCTCCTGAACAATGAGCTCTACAAACAAAGGATCTCAAAGATCCTCACCTCCTTTCTTTCCAAAAAGACATCTGACTCTATTTCCCCAACATAGAGGCCCATAAGACTGTGGTCCGCGGTGAATTTCTCTCCATATGCACATATGCTAAATCTTGCCGAACCAAGGAAGTTGACTCTCATGCCAGATATTGCTAGGCTAGAGAGATCTCATAAACAATCCCTACAGCTTCTCAATTTGAAGGCTGCAAAAGCATATTTATACTCCCAACACAGGGTCTATCAATATGGCAACAAGGGCTCTAAATTTATAGCCTTGCTAGCCAAACGCAAACAGGAACAACTACATATCAAGCAAATAGTCTCTGATTCAGGTTCCCCAGTCACGGACACACAGGTTATCGCACAACAATTCCAACAGTTTTACGCATCCCTATACAACATAAGGGAAGATGAATCTCCAGGCCAAACGGCCCAGCGCAAACTAGACATAGTTGCCTTCCTGGAACGATTGTCCCTTCCTTCGCTAGCTGATGCCCAACGCTCCAACCAAGATAAACGTTTCACCCTAGAAGAACTTAAATTGAGCCTTTTGTCATCCCCTCCCAAGGCAAGAGTCCAGGCCCCGATGGCCTTCCTATACAATATTACAAATCCTTCCCTGAGATTTTACTTCCCTAAATGTTGAACACCTTCAACTCGCTAATGGGAGAAATAGGGTTCCCGCCACGAACCCTAGCAGCACATATAGCAATTCTACCAAAAGACAGTACAGATCCCTCTCTGCAGCAGCTACAGCCCTATATCTCTCCTTAATGTGGACATAAAGCTATACGCAAAATTACTGGCAAATCGACTGAATTCTATGCTACTAGGTCTAGTAAACGCTGGGGGTTCGTGAAGGGGGGGGGGTAAAGAGAACACGCTACAGATCCTACAGTTGATCCAATTTGCTCGGCCTACTAAGATCCCCTTGGCACTCTTATCCACAGACGCTGAAAAAGCGTTTGACCGAGGAGATTGGATCTTCATGTCTCAAGCTTTAACTACAGTGGGGCAAAAAAGTATTTAGTTAGCCACCAATTGTGCAAGGTCTCCCACTTTAAAAAAAAATGAGAGAAGCCTGTAATTTTCATCATAGGTATACTTCAACTATGAGAGACCTAATGAGAAAAAAAAATCTGAAAATCACATTGATTTTTAAAGAATTTATTTGCAAATTATGGTGAACAATAAGTATTTGGTCAATAACAAAAGTTCATCTCAATACTTATGTTATATACCCTTTGTTGTCAATGACAGAGGTCAAACATTTTCTGTAAGTATTCACAAGGTTTTCACACACTGTTGGTGGTATTTTGGCCCATTCCTCCATTAAGATCTCCTCTAGAGCCGTGATGTTTTGGGGCTGTCGCTTTGCAACACGGACTTTCAACTCCCTCCAAAGGTTTTCTATGGGGTTGAGATCTGGAGTCACTCCAGGACCTTGAAATACTTCTTACGAAGCCATTCCTTCGTTGCCCGGGTGGTGTGTTTGGGATCATTGTCATGGCCCCATTCATTATTTCCTTTACACGAGTCAGCCGTCCTAGTCTCTTTGCAGAAAAACAGCCCCAAAGCATGTGAGATCTTGTGTGGAGCCCAAGATCGAGGGAGATTATCCGTGTGCTTGTATGTCTTCCATTTTCTAATAATTGCTCCCACAGTTGATTTCTTCACACCAAGCTGCTTGCCTATTGCAGATTCAGTCTTCCCAGTCTGGTGCAGGTCTACAATTTTGTATCTGGTATCCTTCGACAGCTCTTTGGTCTTGGCCATAGTGGAGTTTGGAGTGTCTTTTATACTGATAACGAGTTCAAACAGGTGCCATTGATACAGGTAACGAGTGGAGGACAGAGGAGCCTCTTAAAGAAGAAGTTACAGCTCTGTGAGAGTCAGAAACCTTGCTTGTTTGTAGGTGACCAAATACTTATTTTACCGAGGAATTTACCAATTAATTCATTAGAAATCCTACAATGTGATTTCCTGTATTCTTTCCCCTCATTCTGTCTCTCATAGTTGAAGTGTACCTATGATGAAAATTACAGGCCTCTCATCTTTGTAAGTGGGAGAACTTGCACAATTGGTGGCTGACTAAATACTTTTTTGCCCCACTGTAAGTTCAGGCTTCCTCCACATTTTATCTCCCGCATGTATTCTAATCCTACAGCATCGGTACGAGTCAACTGCACTCTTTCTCAACCCTTCCGAATATCCAACGGTACACGCCAGGGCTGCCCTTTATCTCCTTTGCTCTTCGTGCTCACGATAGAAACACTCATCCAACACATTAGACAACACCCAGATGTTTCAGGTATAACGGTAAGAAACCAAGTTCACCTTACAGCAGCTTATGCAGATGATCTTCTAATTCTCACAACGAATCCTGATGTTTCTTTCCCAACGTTACAAGGCATTTTCTCCACATTCCGAAACCTCTCCAATTTTAAGATAAATCCTGCAAAATCGTCTGTGCTAAACGTTTCTTGCGCCGGGGGGACAGTTGCTAGAACCTTTGCCAGATCTTCCATCCCATGGTCCCACACCTCTATCAAGTATTTGGGTCTTTCCATCTCGGCCAATCCTGGGAACTGGTACTCACTCAACTATGCCCCACTAGAGTCCCAAGTTTCACAGATCATAGACAGCTGGAAAATTCCTTACATCTCTTGGATTGGTCGAGCTAATCTCCTCAAAATTCCTCTACCTATTTCAAACATTACCTATCTTTCTTCCCCGATCCTTTTTCACGACTACGCGTAGGCGTTTTTTGCAGTTCCTTTGCTGGAAAACTCTGACAAAACCTAAAGGGGCTGGGGGCATAGGGTTTGCTGACATAGAGGTTCTCTACCAGACAGTTCACCTGGCTAGAATGGTTGACTGGCACCGGGGTACTTCCCCTAAACTGTATGTTCCCATAGAGGAAGCAGTCTCAGGCTTCCCACTCACCAAGGAATCTTACTCCTTCAAACTGGAAGACGACTGATCCAGAGAGGGTGACTCTCCAGGTATGGTATTCTCTTTGCAAAGTTACATCTATATGGTCATCCCCTTCCCCCATCACTGGTTTGGGAGACCTCATTGGTCTTAACACTCCCTATACTTCTATCGATCTTCCCCTACAAAAGAGCCTAAACACAAAGAAAATTGGAGATATACTAGTTGATGGCACTCTACCGGAGTTCTGGGCGTTGCGTGATCAGTTTCCCTCTATTTCTATGACTCAGTTAACCTACAACCAGATTGCCTTGGGTTTCAGGACATTAATGAAACTGGGCCCTCTGCCCCGAGATGTTACTTGGCAAGAGCGTCTATCTGCGCTACGCTCCCCTATTCCCAAGCTTATTTCTAAGATATACAGGGAACTGGTTATGCTTCCCCGGGATTCCCCGTTACCATACATCAGGGCTTGGGAACAGGAATTAGGCCAGACTCTCACCCCATCAGATGTATTATACTGCAAGAGATTAATTATAAACTGATGTGCCAATGGTAAAAAAACTCCTGTCGTTCTACATAAGATTAACACCTCCATTCTCAACCTCTGCTGGCGTTGTCTTTCCCACGTGGGCACTTATGTCCACATTAGTTGGGATTGCGCTCCTATAAAACCATTTTGGCAGAGAGTCTGAGAGCTCATAGCTAAAGTCTACCCAGAGGCCCCACCTCTGACTCCAAGAAAAAAATTTCTCGGCCTTCCTCCGGCGCTCCCACCACGCTTCAATAGACAGCTATGGGCCCAACTAGTAGTAGCTGGGAAAGTGCAGATTCCCCTCCACTGGAGGGACACTGCCCTCTCAATTTGCCAGTGGATTCACAAAGTGGCTCAAATTTCTCGCATGGAGGAGCTCTGTTACATATCCCTACGCAACACCCCTAAGTTTCATAGACTGGAACACATGGAGAGATTTCATGTCTACACTAACCTCCGATTACTTGTCATGATCTTAAATATAGGTCGGAAGTGGCTCACAATGTCTGCAGCAGGGGCCGGCTCTTCAGGGAGCACTGTTATGCGTCCTTCGGACTCAGACAATAAAGGTGGCCCTTGGACCTTTTTGCTGTCATTGCTTTACTCATGTTACTTACTATTCTGATTAAACGAATACGGAATGTACTAGGTAATCCAGAAAATATAGAACAAGTTTATTGATGGCTGGTTTTGGCCATCAGTTATTATGTTCTTATGTTTCATTTGAACTATTTTACATACAGGGTTATGTCTGTATTATGTATGCAAAAAATTTCAAAGGACTCTTGTCACTGTTTTCTTCTCATGTATCTTGTACCTAAACTCAATAGAAAAGAAATTTGCAACAAATTTCCTCGTGTTTTGTGGTAACAAATAATTTTTTGTTAAAATGGCGGCTGCACGTGCTAGAATGTGAAGGTATATGTAGAGGATACAAGCCCGTGAACACAAGATCCCCTATAATGCCGAGCAGCCAGCCAGTCCGAAGGTAGCCATCCCTCTGTGATGTCACAGATAGGCAGAGCCCTATAAAAACCTGATCCAGAGAGATATGCCAAGACACTCATTTACTATAGACAGTGTTGCTTCAACGTGTCAAACTGTTAACAGGGAGTGCAGGGAGATTGTATCGCCGTGCGCCGACATTCAGAGCTAATCCATTCTGCTAGTGAAACAGTTACTGTGTATCATTATTAAAGGCAGGTATAATATACCGCTGTGTGCATCACTGTGCAGTGCACCAACATTGATAGCTAATCCATTCTTTTAGCGAAACAATTACCATACATTCATATTAAAGGCAGGTCTAATATATCACAGTGTGCATCACTGTGCAGTACACTGACATTCAGAGCTAATCCGTTTTGTTAAATATGCAGTTTTTATACACCATGGTCTCTCCAATGGAATGGGCAGTGGCAAAAATGATGCTGTAGGTTGTATCCGGCACAAGTAGCAGCAGAGGGGATGGGGGGGCTGGTTGTAGCAGTCACAGCAACAGGCCAGAACTGCCACTGTTATCCACTGTCATGTTTTGACCAGCAATCCAGCTGTACTGGAATGGTTGACTGGCACAGTCATCTCAAGTTACAACAGATACACATAGCTAGGAATCGGTGGGTTCCTCTGACACCATGCTTAGTTGGCATGCTCCAGGAACTGCCTCTATGCCCTCACCTGTTCTGAACCTACCTCTTGCTTTTGCTGCTCCTTCTGCTAGCCAAATAATGATGGATGCCGGCTCTGCTCCACATTTCAGCGACAATGAGCTTTGTGAGGAAAATCAGCAGTTACAGGCCAGCCTAGACATGGAGGGGAGGTTCACTGCGACCTCGTTTAGGAGTGCAAATACCAATGATGACAGTCGGGTGGGAGCACATGTTGCGAGAGGTCAGGGACGTGCGCAAGAGACAGATGAGAGTGACGTAAGTGACGAGCAAACATATGTAGATGATGTAGCAGATCACACGTGGGAGCTTGGTGAAGAGGGGACATCGTCATCATCAGGGGCCAGGTTGGCATTGTGCTCCTGAGACAGCGGTATAGAAGCAGTGGTAGATCTGGAGCCAAACACAGGAAGGGTACACCATTTCTACTTGGGAGACTACCTGTGAGGAACAAACTAGCAGTGCATGGGTTCATAAAAGCAGTGGCAAGCAGGCATCATGCAGTGGTGGAGGGAAAATGTAATACTCGGCAGTGTGGTAATTATTCCCAAAGTTACTAGGGGATGTTAGCATGGTGGTATGCAGGATGCGTGGGCAGAAGGTGAGATACAGCCAGGGTAAAGTTGGCATGATGGTCCTGTGTCAACACATGGAGCGCAATCAGAAACTGCTGTGGGAAAACCATGCCACTCATTTAGTGGTACAACCTGATGCAGCAACCACTGCATCTCCCACTGACCTACACTCCCTCTCCAGCAGTCAGGGATCCTCAATGTCAGCAGAAGGAAGCTGTCGTTCATACCCACTGACTTCGTCGTCTATTGCTCCTCATGCTCCTCCTTCTCCTCATCACTTGTTTCAATAGCAATCGATCACTGAGGCGATTGCAAAAAGACAACAGTATGCATGCACTCATCCAGTGGAACAGAAGCACCTGGCCGATTCGCTGGTACTACAGTCCCTCCCTTTCTATTTATTGTAGTTGACTCTGCTCCTTTCAGAGAACTAATGGCTTGTGCCCAGCCCTGCACAAGTACGTTGAGCAGAAAGTGGGCCAGTCCTTGAGCTTCTGGGTGTCTGGAGTTGTAACAATATGTCATTCACAGCCCACTGGGTAAATGTTTTTCCAGCACAAGCACACCAGCAACTGCAATGCCGTCTTTGCATTGTAATCATGGGATTTCTGCATCAATGTCCTTCTCATCCTCCACTTTGGCCTCACCCTCCCCTCTAGGCACAGTTCACAGTGGTCCTCCATCATATCACCTGTGCAAATCTAGGTGTTGTCACGTGGTACTGCACCTCGTCAGCCTGGGAGAACTGAGCCACACCGGAAAGGAACTGTTCAGCGTCATCAATAAAGAAATCGAACACTGGCTGTCTCCTCGCCAACTGGAGATAGGAACATTGGTTTTCAACAATGGGAAGAACATTTTGTCTGCGCTGCATCAGGGAGGGATGACCCATATGCCCTGCATGGCACATGTCTTCAATCTCTGTCACCAGATTTCTCAAGTCTTCCACTGAACTGCAAGAGCTGTTAAAAATGTCCAGAAAACTCTGCATACACTTCAGCCACTCTTACTGTGCAAAACACACCCTCCTAGAGCTGCAAAGGCAAAAAGCTCTTCCCTTAAAACGCCTGATATTCAACGTTTCCACCCATTGTTCTGCACGATCCATATGTTAGACCGTCTGTACAAGCAAAAGAAGGTGGTCTATGATTTTTTAATCCACCTTAGCCAGTGACAGCTTTCATGTTTGCTCAGTATTTTAAAGTCAGTATTTTGCATCACTACTTTGTATCAGTATTTGTAAGCCAAAACCAGGAGTGGGTCCAGAAGAGATGCAAACATTTCCAATGTGAGGACAGTCTCCTGGACATGGAAAACACCCTCTGCAAACCACAATACTTTTTCAAAAGGTGATACACCCTTAAAGTTATCACATGCGTATGCAGGGAGCATGTGCTATTTCCCCCAAATGCAGCATAGCCATGATGTTCCTGCCAATGTCACTGATCACTTTTCCAAGTTGGTGTTGGAAAGGAGACATCCAGTGGGATGTTAGCTGCTTGATGCACTTTAGCAACTGTTTGGCTTTGTGGCTACCTTAGCCTAGCCTTATCTCTAACACCGCATGGGAACGCTTCACTTTACACATATGAGAGGGGAACTGGAAGCATACTTGCCCTGCTGTTGTTGGGGATTGGAGGATATCTACTGAGGAGGAGGCATGGAGGAGGAAGCTAAGCACCTGTCATTGGATACAGACTGACATAAACATGAAGGTGGCAGTAGGACCTGCCCTTTTTAATGCAGCGCAGCATCAGCACTGCTGCTAAAAAGATTGACCCTGTGGGTTGTGAAAGAAGTGTATCGTCCTTTCTTGTAACATCTGGTCCAGGTTGGTGTGCACCTTGCTGGACTGTAACAATTGCAAGCGGTGGCCCATGTTCTCCCTCATGTGAGAGTAAAAGGCAGGAATAGCTTTATTAGAGAAATAATGGTAGCTAGGTATTTTCATTGCCCAGCGTTTACAGAATAATGTATATTATGGATGCTGAATGGGCTGGCAATAAAATTAGGAACTGTGGAAACTTTAGGCTTTTACAAAAAAAAAAAAAGAAAGTTAGCTGGCTGTCTATTTACAGAAAAAATGAGGTTGTTGCAGGACTTTGTAATGCAGAATTTGCCAGCAGCTGTATGAAACTCCTGAACACACAACTCTGAGTGACCAGTCCCTCACTCAGTATGCTTTACCTGATAAAACCTTAAATCTACCTAACTATATTACTATACTCTCCCTATCACACCTAGATTGCGCTTGTGTCTGCAATTGCTTATTGACAGACACAGTCACAACAGCTGTACACAGAATGGCCTTTGTTCCTTGTGTGTCAGCCTCTGAGCTAATCAGGGCATGCACTCCCCCTCTCCCTCCAAGTGTCATGTGATCTTTCATCTTCATCCTCCCTTCTGTTTTCTCTGGCAAATTTCACAGTATAATGGCACTGGCACCATTTTTGCACAATTCGTCTGAAACAAATCGCCAAAACTTCTAATTTGTTTATCAGCCTAATTATTTTTTTATTCAGAATGAATCTAATTAGTTTAGAATTGATTCTCTCATCTCTAGTCCCTAACTTTCCCCAATAAATTGTATGAGACTTTAAATCAAGAACATGTCTCTCTGTACTCTGAGTTTAGTCCATAACTCTGTAGGACCAGAAATGTAAACTCATTTTTAATTATAATTTACAATATAAAACACTCTTTATTTGTTTGCTATTAGCATGTGGGCTGTGATCGGATTTTGGGATCTGATGCCAGAGAAGATAAGTGTCGAGTGTGCGGTGGTGATGGAAATACATGTGAGACGATTGAGGGACTCTTCAACCAGTCACTACATGAGACAGGTAAGAAATAATCATCAACAGAGCCATGTACTCACTAATAGGTGGCATCTTGATTTGTTCACACATACTGTGATTTTTATATTTTCAGGATTTGGATTTACCGATAGAAGCATATCTGAGAAAATCATTCCTTCTGTGGCAGACTTGGTCCCTTTGAAGGATCCAAGGCTGCCACAGCTATGTTCCTATGGAGACCTTGCCTGTGAGGCATGGCTCTATAGTAACACAGTGAATTTCTCATAGCCTTTAATGCTAAAGCCTTGGAGTATATGACATTACTCCTAGGGGAACTTTAAAAAGTGCAAAAAAAGTACAAAATAAGCGTGTGGGTGTGTATATGTATGTGTGTGTGTATATGTATGTATATATATATGTGTGTATATATATATATATATATATATATATATATATATATATATATATAATTAGAGAGAGAGATATATATATATATATATACTCACCTAAAGAATTATTAGGAACACCATACTAATACGGTGTTAGACCCCCTTTTGCCTTCAGAACTGCCTTAATTCTACGTGGCATTGATTCAACAAGGTGCTGATAGCATTCTTTAGAAATGTTGGCCCATATTGATAGGATAGCATCTTGCAGTTGATGGAGATTTGAGGGATGCACATCCAGGGCACGAAGCTCCCGTTCCACCACATCCCAAAGATGATCTATTGGGTTGAGATCTGGTGACTGTGGGGGCCATTTTAGTACAGTGAACTCATTGTCATGTTCAAGAAACCAATTTGAAATGATTCGAGCTTTGTGACATGGTGCATTATCCTGCTGGAAGTAGCCATCAGAGGATGGATACATGTTCTCATTCTGTTTACGCCAAATTCGGACTCTACCATTTGAATGTCTCAACAGAAATCGAGACTCATCAGACCAGGCAACATTTTTCCTGTCTTCAACAGTCCAATTTTGGGGAGCTCGTGCAAATTGTAGCCTCTTTTTCCTATTTGTAGTGGAGATGAGTGGTACCCGGTGGGGTCTTCTGCTGTTCTAGCCCATCCGCCTCAAGGTTGTGCGTGTTGTGGCTTCACAAATGCATTGCTGCATACCTTGGTTGTAACGAGTGGTTGGTTATTTCAGTCAACGTTGCTCCTCTATCAGCTTGAATCAGTCGGCCCATTCTCCTCTGACCTCTAGCATCCACAAGGCATTTTTGCCCACAGGACTGCCGCATACTGGATGTTTTTCCCTTTTCACACCATTCTTTGTAAACCCTAGAAATGGTTGTGCGTGAAAATCCCAGTAACTGAGCAGATTGTGAAATACTCAGACTGGCCCGTCTGGCACCAACAACCATGCCATGCTCAAAATTACTTAAATCACCTTTCTTTCCCATTCTGACATTCAGTTTGGAGTTCAGGAGATTGTCTTGACCAGGACCACACCCCTAAATGCATTGAAGCAACTGCCATGTGATTGGTTGACTAGATAATTGCATTAATGAGAAATAGAACAGGTGTTCCTAATAATTCTTTAGGTGAGTGTATGTATGTATGTATGTGTGTGTGTGTGTATATGTATGTATATATATATATATATGTGTATATATATATATATATATATATATATATATATATATATACAGTGGGGGAAATAATTATTTGACCCCTCACTGATTTTGTAAGTTTGTCCAATGACAAAGAAATGAAAAGTCTCAGAACAGTATCATTTCAATGGTAGGTTTATTGTAACAGTGGCAGATAGCACATCAAAAGGAAAATCGAAAAAAAAACTTTAAATAAAAGATAGCAACTGATTTGCATTTCATTGAGTGAAATAAGTATTTGAACCCCTACCAACCATTAAGAGTTCTGGCTCCCACAGAGTGGTTAGACACTTCTACTCAATTAGTCACCCTCATTAAGGACACCTGTCTTAACTAGTCACCTGTATAAAAGACACCTGTCCACAGAATCAATCAATCAAGCAGACTCCAAACTCTCCAACATGGGAAAGACCAAAGAGCTGTCCAAGGATGTCAGAGACAAAATTGTAGACCTGCACAAGGCTGGAATGGGCTACAAAACCATTAGCAAGAAGCTGGGAGAGAAGGTGACAACTGTTGGTGCGATTGTTCGAAAATGGAAGGAGCACAAAATGACCATCAATCGACCTCGCTCTGGGGCTCCACGCAAGATCTCACCTCGTGGGGTGTCAATGGTTCTGAGAAAGGTGAAAAAGCATCCTAGAACTACACGGGAGGAGTTAGTTAATGACCTCAAATTAGCAGGGACCACAGTCACCAAGAAAACCATTGGAAACACATTACACCGCAATGGATTAAAATCCTGCAGGGCTCGCAAGGTCCCCCTGCTCAGGAAGGCACATGTGCAGGCCCGTCTGAAGTTTGCCAATGAACACCTGAATGATTCAGAGAGTGACTGGGAGAAGGTGCTGTGGTCTGATGAGACCAAAATAGAGCTCTTTGGCATTAACTCAACTCGCTGTGTTTGGAGGAAGAAAAATGCTGCCTATGACCCCCAAAACACCGTCCCCACCGTCAAGCATGGGGGTGGAAACATTTTGCTTTGGGGGTGTTTTTCTGCTAAGGGCACAGGACAACTTATTCGCATAAACGGGAAAATGGACGGAGCCATGTATCGTGAAATCCTGAGCGACAACCTCCTTCCCTCTGCCAGGAAACTGAAAATGGGTCGTGGATGGGTGTTCCAGCACGACAATGACCCAAAACATACAGCAAAGGCAACAAAGGAGTGGCTCAAGAAGAAGCACATTAAGGTCATGGAGTGGCCTAGTCAGTCTCCGGACCTTAATCCAATCGAAAACCTATGGAGGGAGCTCAAGCTCAGAGTTGCACAGAGACAGCCTCGAAACCTTAGGGATTTAGAGATGATCTGCAAAGAGGAGTGGACCAACATTCCTCCTAAAATGTGCGCAAACTTGGTCATCAATTACAAGAAACGTTTGACCTCTGTGCTTGCAAACAAGGGTTTTTCCACCAAGTATTAAGTCTTTTTTTGTTAGAGGGTTCAAATACTTATTTCACTCAATGAAATGCAAATCAGTTGCTATCTTTTATTTAAAGTTATTTTTTCGATTTTCCTTTTGATGTGCTATCTGCCACTGTTACAATAAACCTACCATTGAAATGATACTGTTCTGAGACTTTTCATTTCTTTGTCATTGGACAAACTTACAAAATCAGTGAGGGGTCAAATAATTATTTCCCCCACTGTATATATATTTATATTTGTGGTCCTGGCTACGGCGCGAAGCCTGGCATGCGAGTCTGAACCTAATCTAACTAGGTAGGCTAGTGGTGTGCCCTTAGCCACGTGACAAGGGTAGGCCAAATAAAGAGGGCAAAAAATGGTTTATGATACAACCCTTTTATTGTTGAAGGTAGTATTAAAGTACCAAGTCGGAGAAAGCTCTGGCGATCTCGGCTTTTGGATGCGGGATGTACCGTGAGAAACTAGATGACTTCCATCGACCCATTGTGCGTATGATGTGAGCCGGGACCCTGTGTTTGGATGCGGCGGAGGCGGCTCCGATCCGGAACGAATGGCCTGATATGGCCCGGGGGTTGAACCCTAAACCTGATGCGAGGCTGCGCATGTGTTTGGTGAACTGCGAGGACGAAAGTGGCGGTGAAGGGAAAGGAAGCAGAGGGCTGGCTGGAGCTCGGTCGCCTATGGTGGTTAGTAAACAGTTGAGGACGGCCACTGGGCACCAAGAGTTGGTAGTAGGGAAATATTTGATGCATACAGGGGGCCCTATTTGCGAGGTTTTGGAAATGGGTAAGGTGAAGATGAAATGCTCGTGCCTGCAGGTGAGTTGGCTTAGTACGGGACCTGAATTATGAGGGGAGGTGCTGGTGAATTCCCCGGGCCGGAGAAAGCCGTAGAAACCTAAATAGAGGGCAGCTTTGAGAATGCTGCTTCTGAATGGGCCAAAAGGACTGCCGCCTAGGGAGGTTGAGATCTTCCTGAACAAGTCCCCTGAGACGGGTTGCCTGGTGGGTTCGGACTTGTTGGAGCTCTTCTGAATGCCCTGCAATGTGGCTTTGATGGCATGGGAGGAAAAAATGGAGTTGCTGTCAGGATGACAGATCATGAGGTGATGCTGGACCCCCGACAAATACAACCTGATGGTACTGTATGAAAGGTGAAGGTCTTTGTGGCAGTATGCCAGGAAAGCCATGATGAACGTGACTTCGCTCGTGTTGCCCCTAGGATGAAGGTGAGAAAAAACCTTAAATGCCTTCCAACCTGATTGGTAGTTTCTGGTGGAGTTCTCGGACAGGGACTTGCGGATGAGAGACTGTGCCACTGATATGTGCCTGTCTAGTCCAAGATCAGGGAATTGAAATACAGGGGGTGTAACGGAACGCCTAGCACCCCGACCGGGTACCTCCGTCGATAGATGTTCCTAGTGCTTCCAGAGGACTCCAAGCACTCCACTTGACACAGTCAGCGCTGCAGACCCCACGAACCGCCGAAGCTTGGTGGAGGTCTCGCCGTCTCCTACCCACCGTGGACCTACGACAAGGCTCCAGGCTCCAGTGGGTGAACCTCTCCTAAATCCAGAGACAGGAACCAGGAGAAAGCTCTTACAAGAGCTTATACTCAGGGGAGTATTGTGATATAGCAATCCCCAAGAGTGTAGTTATTCCATCCCCCAAACATGACCCAAGACTTCATGAAGGTATAAAACAGGAACTCTTTGAGGGCTACCCGCCCGTATTTATGCAGGTCCCCATCTGGTGGACACGCCCCTAGGGGACCAGAAGGAAGACTGTGACACAGGACAGATACGTAGCACTCATGATACACAGACACAACACATCCCCACAATGCTTCATGGTTTCCTCCTTTCTGCCCTGGAGACACCCGAGGAGCAATTCAATTATCTCTCAGGACAAAGGGAAATCGCCAATACACATGTGGAGACACAGGACAGAAATCACCACCCAAACACACAATGTCACACCCCCACAGCAAACACAGACATTTAACATTGCCCCAGATAGCTCAAGTCTGAGTGCATATCATTAGGTGAATGGCACTCAGAATACACTAATACAATAAAATTAGCTATCTGGGTATCCTCACATAACAAAATACCATTCCAAAGA
Source organism: Bufo bufo (assembly GCF_905171765.1). NCBI lineage: Eukaryota > Metazoa > Chordata > Amphibia > Anura > Bufonidae > Bufo > Bufo bufo. The sequence continues at coordinate 489,920,065 of NC_053390.1, read as the reverse complement.
CAGATTTAAGCTGTGTCTGTCTTCTCCTTTAAAGTTAGTATGGGCCATAATCCTGAGGCAAGAGGCTGGTAAACGGGCCTCTCCAAAACCCAGTGGCGAGGTTGGTTTCGCCACAGGGGGGTTATCCCGACTCTTTCGGCTTGTGGCATGACCTGGAAGAAAAGGTTAAGATTTAGGCGGGACAAGGGGTCTGCTGCAACGTTCTTGATGCCCTGGATGTGGGCACAAGAAATTTGGAAATTATGTTTTAGAGCTAGCCAAGTGAGTTTGCGCAGGAAGCGTATGACTTTGGGCAAGCTGGACCTGCCTTTGGTAAGGATGTCAACTACCGTGTGGTTGTCAGTGATGAAGGATATTGGCTTGTTGTTCCATTCTTTTCCCCAGATTTGCACGGCCGCCACGATGGGATATAATTCTAGGAGGGGGGAAGACTAAATGGCCTGAGGGTCCGAGTGAATTTGGGGAGGCCAGGAGTCTGCAAACCATTGGCGGCCAAATAAGGCACCGAACCCGACGGATGTGGCCGCATCGGAATACACGGTCAGACAGATGTCACTCCAGTGCGGGATGAACAGGGAGATGCCATTCCATTCAGATAGGAAGACCCTCCACATAGCTAGGTCGGCCAGGGCTTCCCGGTCCAGCTGAATAAGTGAGTCTTGCGTCGTGGCTGTAGGCAACAATTGGAGGAGTCTTGATGTGAAGGATCGACCCTGCGGCATGATACGGGTGGTGAAATTGAGAGAGCCCAACAACGACTGTAAAACGCCCTTCAACATGATCCTGGATCCCACGTGAGTGGAAATGGACATTTGGAGCCTGACTAATTGTGTCCTCTTGGAGTCTGGCCTCCATTCTGATGGTGTCTAAGGAGATGCCTAAGAAAGTGATGACTGTGGAAGGGCCATCGACCTTTGATGGTGCCACTGGGACCCGTAATGCAGTGAAAATGCTGAGGAGACTTTCCAACCTGTCGGGCACGTGGTTGGGGTTTTCGATCAGTAAGAAGTCATCCAAGTAATGGATTACTCTGGGACAATTGCGTGGGTTAACAGAATCCAATGGAGGGCCTGGGCGAACTGATCAAAGAGCCAGGGGCTGCTCTTTGACCCGAACGTGAGGCGGGTGGCGAAAAAGTACTGGTCCCTCCATTTGATTCCGTGAAACCTCCAAAGGTGAGGTTGGACTGGCAACAGCTTGAAGGCATCTAAGATGTCCGCCTTCGAAAAGCCAAGCGCCCGCCCCCACTTGTAAGATCAGTTGTATGGCTTCATCCAGGGAAGAGTAATGCATCGAGTACTCTTCGGACGGGATCAATGAGTTGAGACTTGGAACACTGGATGAATGAGGCGCTGACAAATCGTAAATGAAATGCTTTTTATTGGTGTTTTTTTTTTATGACTAGACCGATGGGGCTTACTCTATAGACATGGAAAGGAGGTTGGGAAAATGGGCCTATGATGAATTCCTTTTGCAGTTCGGCCTGCAGAAGAGAATCCACCGAGGCCGGGTCCTCCATGGATGACACCAGGTTAGGTGCTTCCCATGAACCTTGGGGCAAGGTGACGAGACCGGTATGGAAGCCTACGGAAAACCCGGACTGCAGGAATTTTACGAAACCGGGGTTGTGGTGGGTTTTTAGGAGGGAGACCAAAAGGGGAACATTGTCGGCTAGTCAGCTTTTAGCAGCGCGCTGGGAGCAGGAGGATTGAGGATGGGCCCGAAAGCAGGTGGAACAAATGTGGAGCACCTTACACTTGTTTTAATTGCAGAAAGTGGAATTGTAATTATTGAACAACTGATTTTTCCCCAGGAATACTATGGGCCAGCCTAATTTGTCCAGGAGCGGACCTGGCTTTTGGGAAGCTGAAGTGCTGGGCTGCTGTTTGGCCTGGGAAGTGACGTGTGAGTTGGGGCACCAGTCGGAAGTGTGCAGTACTGACTGGCAGTTGGAGCAATACGGGGATCTAAGTCCGGCAAAATGTCTACAGAAAAGCTCCATATCTAAGGACGCCCAGTTGGTGATATGTTAACCTATGGTAGTCGTAGTAGGCGAATCCTCCGTATTTATACCCGAGCTCCGTAACCCTGTACAGGTATGCGTTGAGCTCCTCCCTTCTGGCTGGCTGCGCCGAACAGATGATGTCCCGATACAGGCTGAACGCAAGCACAAACTCTGGGATAGAGAGTTTTTTGTTAAGGCGAGTGTCTTTGGACTTCAGTACCACAGACACATCGCCGCATGCGATGGTCCTGTTTTCCACGGTATCATGGGTAGAAATGAGGACCGCTGCTAAGTTGACATACTTGCCTGCCAGTATGTCTTTGCGCAAGTTCTCTGAAAAAGGAGTGAGCAATCTCGGGTGCCCAGGAAAACCTACCTGGGGAAGAAGGCCGGGAAGTGGAAGGACCTGGAGTGGGATTGATGGGAGCGGGAGGTGACGTGTCCCTACTTTCGACTGCCTGGAGTCTGGTGTTTGTCGCAGATGGAACTGGCTAGGTTGTTAATGGTGGCATGCAGTTGCGTTAGGGACAACTGGATGGTAGACATGGAGACTTGCTCCGTGGACGCTGTGGATGGCTCCGGAAACAAGAAGCGATACAGTTCGGCCTTACGGGCTGTGGCCGAATGACTTATCCCTCGCTTGTTTAGCTTGGCGATCATCTTAGGGATTGTCCAAGTCCGGTAGGGTGAAAGGCTTGCTCGCTCCGAAACCGCGGACTCTACAGTTGATTGAGCGTCCTCGAGGTCGGAAACGTGAGACATGTTGAGCTGAAAAATGAAAGGGACATAATGGAATCTGGTGGGGAATAATCGTGGGATGGGCGCAGGCGGTGCCGCCGGAGAAAAATGCTCGTAGCGAGGAACGGGGTCTTAACCTAGCTGGTGACCTAAGGACGCGTTGGTCCCCCTGCTAGGCGTGTGACTGTCAACTTACCTGAATTCACCGGAGCTGCTTGCGCCGAGATTTAAAGGGACTTCACCTGAAAAGAACGGTATATGTTGCCACGATTGGCTATGCCGGGAGGCCGAAATATCGAATCGTGCTTTACTTACCTGGGAAAAGATGATTAAACTCTAACGGGTACCCGCGGGTTAGCTTAGCACCTAAAAGAACAAGACCGTACATGTTGACTTCATGAACCGTGACTAAAAAGCGACTAGATGTTCGTGGGATATGACAGTACTGGTGCCAGGAACGAAACGTGTTGATTGCTGCGGAAGCGGGCACGGTATGGGGGAATTGCCGGAACCGGCAGCATGAACGGGGTAATGGTGCACGGTGACCATGAATCATTATGACTGACGGAAAGACTAGCAACAAGGGGTCTGCTGAGTAAAAGTGTACCAGGGTGATCCTGGGTTACCTGGGAATGACCGGGGCAGGAGACATGTAAACAAGGACAAGGAACGGTCCAGGGCGTACCAGGTAAGGATGACTGCTTTGGGAGACGTGAGGCCTGGATGTACCAGGCCAGGAGGCGGAAAAATGAACATAGAAGAAGAGTGTGACACCTATTAGGAAGGAGACCAGGGCGGACCTGGTTAGTGTGAGCGGGCGCACCAAGCGTGGAAAGACATGGGTTGCGTGACCTGAGGAGAAGGGAAAAAAAAAAAAGAGGTACAGAACCCAGGTGAAATAGACACAAGGAAACGGCACATGGAAAGGAGGGAATCCAGGGCGTACCTGGAGCAAGATGAGTGAAAGACCCCCGACAAATGAGGCGGGGGTGTGGAACCTGAGCGAATCAGGCGGGTGGGAACCGACAAGCAAGGAAGAGAGGAAAATAGCATGAAGAAGGCAGGGCGTTCCTACGGACAGGAGAAGATGACAGAAGGACGTTTGGGAACCTGAGCGTATCGGGGTTTTTTTGTTTTTTTTCCACTCGGTTACAGGACATAACAGGGAGCATCTGGAGTGTTCCTCTACAGCAGGGGTGAGCAACCTCCAGCACTCCAGCTGTTGTGAGGCGTGACACTACCACTCCCAGCATGCACTCTTGCTTGGCTCTACTGAAGTGAATGGTGCAGTGGAAGTAATGGAGGCTGCGGACCCTGGCTCCCCAGGTTCAGTCTCATTAACGTTGCTGCATGCCATTTGGTCAGTTGCTGCTCAGCAACGCACTGGGAACTGCTTCTCTGTCAGCATTCTGATGCTAAGGAGCAAGTGTCGAGCGACTGACAGAACTGAAGGCTGCACATTTCAGTGAGATGACTAAATGAACATTCTCTAATTCTGATAAATGAGCCAGAGTTAAGTATACAGTAGTAGAGACTGACGGTCGGGATCGCCCCTTCACAACAGATGACCTAGGTTATCAGCTGGGTGTATAAAGTGCGGTATACGGGGTGGACTCTCAGGCAGAATATTACTCTTAGGCCTCTTTCACACTACAGTTTTTTTTTTTTACTTTTTGCGGTCCGTATACGGTCTGTATACGGAACCATTCATTTCAATGGTTCCGCAAAAAAACCGGAATGTGCATTCCGTTTCCGTATTTCTGTTTTTCCGTTCCGTTGAAAGATAGAACATGTCCTATATTTGGCCGCAAATCACGTTCCGTGGCTCCATTAAAGTCAATAGGTCCGCAAAAAAAACGGAACACATACGGAAATGCATCCGTATGTCTTCCGTTTCTGTTCCGTTTCCGTTCCGTTTTTTCTGAACCATCTATTGAAAATGTTATGGCCAGCCCAATTTTTTTCAATGTAATTACTGTATACTGTATATGCCATACGGAAAAAACGGAACGGAACGACGGAACGGAAACGGAAACACAACGGAACCAAAAAAACGGAACAACGGATCCGTTAAAAACGGAACGCAAAACACTGAAATGGACATACTGTAGTGTGAAAGAGGCCTTATAAGGGGAACTGTGGCCCAAGTCAGATATACTGCATAAAACCTACATCTAATAGCGCACCTTCCAGCAACTCATGGGTAGCAGGGATCTTGCCTTGGGCCCTGGTGCATGGAGGTGCACATAATTCCCACTGCCACATGAGACACCAGTGTTATAAATGGCGCAGGGTCGGTAGGGAAACCCATGACAGATTTCACATTAGGACCTGTCAGGTTGCACCTCCATGTGCAGGGATTGTAGTGCACCCATCTTACATGAGCAATTTGCATTTTGCTTTCGTTTTTGCAATCAGCATTGGTAGTAGTCGCCTCCATAAATAGAGAGCACAGGGAAGTCTGATTTAATTCTCAGAGGCGTTCCTACTGCTAAAAAGTACTAATTGTATTTAATACTTGATTGCAAAAAGTACTATAATACCGTTCTATAATGCACATCAATGAAATGTTCCAATGTCAGCAAATAATCTTTGTCTAAAACCTGGCAATTATGTAGAGTTGAGTGGTGCTACACGGGCGCAGCTTATCACTTCTTGAAGAAGCCGTGTGTGGCAGATGTTTTTCCCCCGTGCAGATAGTAGCGGCGCTCCCGCTAGCTTCCGGCTCGCCGCAGCGGGGAGATCACGTGATGCGCTCCACGCTGGTACGCATGCCGGCGAGACTGAAGCAGCAGGAGAGAAGGACTCTGACCATGCGGCAGCGGGTGCGGATGTACTGGTGGTCTGGGGGACGGAATCGGGGAAGAAGGGGAGAACTTACCCGGAAGGCGGCGGGTTCTGGCGTGCAGGATCGCGGCACGTGCAGGCTGCTTGAGGCCGGAAATGGAAATGAAAGGTGCCACTTCTCCTACCCAACATCAGGCGAGAGGGGACGTGCACCATGTGTGCTGGGCGGCGGGGCTTAAGAAGCCTCCTACGCTCCTCCCACAAAAGCAGGCTGAATTCAGCCTGCTGAATATAGATATATATTCAAATCTCTTTCCCTATAATAAAAATAAACAAAAAATAAACTTCATAGGCATCTCTGCTTGCACCGGGTTTTTTTTGTTGCTTCATTTTCCCTAAAAAAAAAAAATGATTAAAAAAAATCATACACATTCCATAATTCTACATACCTAAATAGTTCAATCATGTGTTAAAGCATTGAAAAAAGAAAGACTAAAGCCACTTAACTCTGAATTCTGATTAAATTGATTACCAGCCCTGATTCTTTCAGCCACAGTATCAAGCAGGCATGGTGGGTTGTGAGGTTTAAAAGTGTGAAAATCAACAGATGTTTCAACATCCAATTCTTCAGTAGTGAGGCTTCTTTCAGCTGTGCCCAGGGACTTTGTTAGACTATTGCCCAGCAATATTATACCATCTTTAATCTAGAGGCTCTTAGGTAATACTTTATATTCTGAAGTCACAGCCCTCCTTCCTTAAAGGTTATGTACACCTTTGGGGGCATTTTTTTTTTATTATTATTGCATTGTACTCCTTTTGAGTTAAAAATTATTTTTTCAATTGGTCTGTATTAAAAATATGGAGCCTTTTCCATCAGTTAGAGCTGAATGGCTCATTATCTCTGCTCTCTGACATTATAAACATTCATTATATCCCATTATAGCTCTATAGCTTAGAGTTAAGGTTTATTAGATGACTAGAGATGGCCTTGCGGTTCGCCCGGCGGTCGTTTTGCTGCGAACTTTGCGTGTTCGCGATTCACCGAACATATGGCGATATTCACGCCCGCCATATTCTTTTACATTGTGAAGAACTTTGACCCATGACACATCCATCAGGTGGTACAGGACAGCCATTTGAGACGTTTCAGCAGATGGACATACCCCCTACCTTATAAATAAACCCGATCTGGCTGCCATTTTACATTCAGTGTTTTGCCAGTGTAGGGAGAGGTTGCTGTGTGGAGCAGGGACAGAATGTTAGGGACACCAAACGCTAGCTAATAGGGCCACAAAAGTCATTTTAAGGACTGGTATAGGTGTGCTATCTATATGTGTGATACACTTATAATATACTTTTATATTGAGTCAAAAACACATACATCTATATAGCGATCACCTGGAAGTCAGGGGGGCTTAGGGGCTATGGGCTTACTAGGGCCATTTTTATATAGGGTAAGGTTCCGGACGGGGTTGCTCTTATCAGGGCGGATGCTCTGTGGTTAGGCTATCAGGGCCAGAATAACACCCCCCTGTAGGGCAATATCAGGGACAGTTCTTTGCCCACCCTGTCCTTCAATACCACATCATCATCTAGCCCAGGGATAGATGTTTTTTGCTTTTCCTCCGGGATTCATGGATGTGCACTGGAACCCCTCGGATTGTGGTAGGACATATGGTTTCTGATTTAGTGCCGCTGAGCACTTGTTATTGCCCACCACATCTATGCTTTTTGCTTTACTTTAATAATTCGATTTATTTTCATTTTGAGGGATATCTTTTAATAGTAACATTATTTAAGGTTACGTTTTATCTTTATGTATATTCTAATGGATTGCCTTCCTTGTTGGAACAAGCGTTATTGGAACAAATAATTTCTACTGGTGTGATATACCAGTTGCCCCCCCTAAAAGTGATTGAAGTAGGTGTGGTATATACCAATAATATACTTTCTATATAGTGTATTTAGGTTGCGCAACAGGGCACATTTAAGAGAATTTCCCTTTAAGACGCATAAAAATGTCCCTTGATTAAGACACATATTTTTAGTTGGAATTTTTGTCATTGATCCCCCTCTAGTATGTCACTGTCCATGTTGTGGGACTATTTGTGCACTTCCACTAAGTATTTGGTGGCTGCAAATATGAGCTGAAGGTTTATCAGGTTCGCCTGCCATTAAAGTTCCCCCTAACCACCCCCTCTTGCCTGATAGTGACAGCCTGCAGTGCAGCTGTGATTCCCCAAGTCTCGCGCATGCACGGTGCGCTCTGTAGTAATGTGCTATCCCATCTCCTGCTGCCGCTGTTAGCTGAGTTTCAGCGGTGAAATACGCATGCGCGAGACTTGGGGAATCGCGGCCGTACTGCAGGCTGTTACTCTCAGTCAAGGAAGGACGGTTAGGGGGCGTGGTTACCTTGACTTAAAGCAAGGAGTCCGCTGCCCCCTTGACTTCAAGCTAGCCGGCACTATAGCGCTGATGGAGAAAAAAAAATGTGTTTTTTTAACTTACGCAGCATCGGACAACAGGATGAAACATATGAATATTAACAGGCTGCGGGCTAGTATGAGGTACTGCTGGCAGGTGTAGATGCATTTTTGAGGTGAAAGGTTCCCATTAAGAAGAAAATTTTGTTTTTCCCTTCCATCCTCCCCAAATAAAGCACAAGCTTAATTCTCAGCAGCAAGCTGTATTATCATCTGGAAAGTATAAGGGTTTACATCTATATATCTATAGAATTTTTATAGGAGTACACATTTTAAATGTATCTATTTTTGCTATCCACAATAACCTCAGTTTTGAGACTCTATCTAGATCAGTTTTGTTTTTTATAATAAGATACACATTTCATAATAAGATACACACATACAAAACATGGTGGTATATCAACAAGTTACATACATCAGTGATAAAGAAATGCATAAGAGACCTAACAGTTAAATGTGTCTGACCATAATAGAAGATGTAGTCCCCCAGTATGTTAACCTCAAAGGTCTAAACTTATTTGTAACTAAGACCCTCCCCTATGCGACCTCAGGCCCATCCCACATCCAATTATTATTATTTATTATTAAAGTGCCATTCATTCCATGGCGCTGTACATATGAAAAGGGGTATACACTCACCTAAAGAATTATTAGGAACACCATACTAATACGGTGTTAGTGCCTTCAGAACTGCCTTAATTCTACGTGGCATTGATTCAACAAGGTGCTGATAGCATTCTTTAGAAATGTTGGCCCATATTGATAGGATAGCATCTTGCAGTTGATGGAGATTTGAGGGATGCACATCCAGGGCACGAAGCTCCCGTTCCACCACATCCCAAAGATGCTCTATTGGGTTGAGATCTGGTGACTGTGGGGGCCATTTTAGTACAGTGAACTCATTGTGACATGGTGCATTATCCTGCTGGAAGTAGCCATCAGAGGATGGATACATGTTCTCATTCTGTTTACGCCAAATTCGGACTCTACCATTTGAATGTCTCAACAGAAATCGAGACTCATCAGACCAGGCAACATTTTTCCAGTCTTCAACAGTCCAATTTTGATGAGCTTGTGCAAATTGTAGCCTTTTTTTCCTATTTGTAGTGGAGATGAGTGGTACCCGGTGGGGTCTTCTCCTGTTGTAGCCCATCCGCCTCAAGGTTGTGCGTGTTGTGGCTTCACAAATGCTTTGCTGCATACCTCGGTTGTAACGAGTGGTTATTTCAGTCAACGTTGCTCTTCTATCAGCTTGAATCAGTCGGCCCATTCTCCTCTGACCTCTAGCATCCACAAGGCATTTTTGCCCATAGGACTGCCGCATACTGGATGTTTTTCCCTTTTCACACCATTCTTTGTAAACCCTAGAAATGATTGCGCATGAAAATCCCAGTAACTGAGCAGATTGTGAAATACTCAGACCGGCCCGTCTGGCACCAACAACCATGCCACACTCAAAATTGCTTAAATCACCTTTCTTTCCCATTCTGACATTCAGTTTGGACTTCAGGAGATTGTCTTGACCAGGACCACACCCCTAAATGCATTGAAGCAACTGTCATGTGATTGGTTGACTAGATAATTGCATTAATGAGAAATAGAACAGGTGTTCCTAATAATTCTTTAGGTGAGTGTACATACATAATACAAACAATTACAATAAGCATGAAAAAGACAAGTTACAAACTGGTACAGAAGGAGAGAGAACCCTGTCCGTGAGGGCTTACAATCTACAAAATTTGGGGGAAGGACACAGGAGGTGAGGTAAAGCTGGTCATAGAGGTATAGCAGCACCATGGTCACTGTAGGTTGTAGGCTTGTCTGAAGAGGTGGGTTTTCAGGTTTCTTTTCCACTGTAGGTCATAGTCTGATATGTTGGGGTAGAGAGTTCCAGAGTATAGGGGATGCATGGCAGAAATCTTGGAGGAAATTGAGGGAAGAGGTGATAAGCGGAAAGAAGGTCTTGTGAGGATCGGAGAATACATGTGGGGATGTGTAGTGCTCTGGAGCAGGGTGTACTTTTGTGGACATCTGTCTATTTCCACTATGCAAAGTTAAAACTTCTTACTTTATTTCTCTTGAAAGGGTTAACTTATACTGTTTATTACTGTGTAATAGTGTTGATCGCAAATATTCTATTCGCAAATTTTTATCGTGAATATTGGCACTTTGAAAATTAGCGAAGATCTAGAATATAGTGCTATATCTTTGTAATCGTGAATATTCTAGATTTTATTTCAACAGTACTCCCTGCTTCTTGCTTGTGGGCCAATGAGAAGGCTGCAATATCTTTTTCTGAACTGAGCAACATCACTAGCAACCAATAGGAAAGTTGCCTACCTCTTACTATATAGGAAACTCCCCAGCAGCCATTTTCTGCTGTTTTTTGCAGTTCTGAGAGAGAGCGAGAGCAGTGTCATTGCTGTGCTTTGTGCTTTGCTGAGTCATCTGGATCCTTATTCAATTACATTAGATAGTTTGTTAGCTCATATATATAATACAGATAGTTAATGGGTAGGGTTGAGCGAACCCACACTGTAAAGTTTGGGTTCATACCGAACTTTAGGATTTTTGAACCGCGGACCTGAACCCAAACTATTCAGTAAAAGTTCGAGTTCGGTGTTCGGCAATTTAATGGCGCTTTTTGAAAGGCTGCAGGGCAGCCAATCGACAAGTGTTTATCTCGTGTGCCTTAGAAGCCATCACAGCCATGCCTACTAACGGCATGGCTGTGATTGGCCAGTGCAGCATGTGACCCAGCCTCTATATAAGCTGGAGTCACGTGGTGCTGCACGTCACTCTGCTCTTACTAGTGTAGGGATAGGATGCTGCTGCTGTGAGGGAGAGAATAGGAAATAATCTATCTATTAGAACTTGTTAACTCTGCAATCTACAGCGATTTTGTGTGGGTGGAGTGCAATATTTTTTACCCTGCCCTGAGCCCAGTAATACAGAAAAAAAAGTTTTATCTGTCTGTTAGGTGGGCATCGGCGGCCATTTTGTGCAAGTTCAGTGTGCCAGGGACAATAATTTAACCCTGTTCTTTTAGTTCAGTGGGCAACATATACCCATTTTTTAAGTGCACCTGCACTGCATATGTGCCAGGGGAAGGCAAAATAATATAGGAAATCGGTCTGTGAGTTCAGGGACCCAGGGGGTGACATATTCACATTTTTTTCTGTAAAGTACAATCCAAGTAAATCCATCTGTTAGATTCTGTGGGAACAAATTATATTTTTTCTGCTAAAAAGTACATTTGCGCCCTACATTTGTGACAGTCCAATATAAGCGATAAATACTGCTGTTATATTCTGGTTTAAAAAAAAACACCCATTTTGTGCAAGACACTACATTTGGGGCCTTTGCTGCATTTGTGATAGTCCAATACAAGCGTTAAATACTGCTGTTATATTCTGGTTTAAAAAAAACATCCATTTTGTGCAAGTTACTACATTTGCGGCCTTTGCTGCCTTAGTGACAGTACAATACAAGCGTTAAATATCGCTGTTATATCCTGGTTTTAAAATTTTTTATTTTTTTTGCAAGACACTACATTTGGGGTCATTGCTGCATTTGTGACAGTCCAATACAAGCGTTAAAAACTGCTTTTATATTCTGGTTTTAAAAAAAACATCCATTTTGTGCAAAACACTACATTTGCGGCCTTTGCTGCATTTGTGACAGTCCAATACAACCAGTCAATACTGCTGTTACATTGTTGGTTGACAAATTAAAATTTTTTGTGACCGTGAAGTAATTGTATAAAATTTGCCTATCACACTATTGTGTGACCTCAAGAAATTTTTCTTCTTTATGACACCGGCACTGCCTTACTGTCAGTGAACTTAATTGTTGACTGTTGGCGGTTACATTGTCGCCTGACATAAACCATCTGTTAATTTGGTTGGTGAACGCAAAGAATGAGGAAAGCGTCAAATAAGGGACGTGGCCCCGGTTGTGGTGCTGCTGGTGTTGGTGGAGCTCCTGTTGCAGGGAGAGGACATAGTCAATCTGTGCCAGCTACACGCACAAGTGAAACACCTTCCTCAGGTGAGAGTACTCGACAGAACCTTCAGCGTTACTTGGTCAGGCCTAATGCGGCTCTACGAATGGTGAGGCCAGAACAAGTAGAGGCGACAGTAGATTGGGTGGCTGACAGTGCCTCCAGTTCCTTAACATTGTCTCCCACCCAGTCTCCTGCTGAAAGATCAAAGTTGGCACCTGCAGCCCATGGCCATCAGTCTTTCACCTCATCCCCTTGCAAATCAGCCAAGCAGTCTGAGCCCCAAGTCATGCAGCAGTCTGTTCTGCTTTCTGATGACTCTGCTAGATGGGTTTCCCAGGGCCATCAAGATAGCTCTGCTCCAGAAGTGGAAGAGATTGAGTGCACCGATGCACAACAACTTATGTTTCAGGATGAATACATGGGAGGACCACCGGCGCACGTCTCGGATGATGACGAAACACAGGTTCCAACTGCTGTGGCTTTCTGCAGTGTGCAGACCGACAAGGAGGGCAGGGGTGAAGACTGGGTGGAAGATGATGTGGAGGACGATGAGGTCATCGACCTCACATGGAATCAAGGTCATGCGAGTGACCTGTCTAGTTCGGAGGAAGAGGCGGTGGTTGCACAGAGCCAAGAGCACAGCAGAAGAGGGAGCAGGGTGCAAAAGCGGAGCGGCCGTCCCCTAGACAGTACGCCTGCTACTGCCCACTGCACCAAGGGACTGAGCACACCAAAGCCAGCTCCAAGAAGTTCCCTGGAGTGGCAGTACTTCAGACAATGTGCTGACAACAAGACACGAGTGGTTTGCACGCTGTGCAATCAGAGCCTGAAGCGAAACATAAACTTTTTAAACCTGAGCACAACCTGCATGACCAGGCATCTAAGTGCAAAGCACTAGCTGCAGTGGAGTAGACACCTCAAAACCAAGACAGGTCTCTGGCTCCTCCTGCTTCCTCTTCTGCTGCAGTCTTTGCCTCTTCATTCCCCTATGGAACAGAGGATGTGCCAGTCATTCACAAGTGGCTCCGAGGGTGGGTTCCTGCACCAACATACGCCAGGTACACAATTGTCCAGCCAGGGCACAGTTCTGGAGGATGACGAGGTGGAGGATGAGGAAGAGGAGATGGAGGCGGAGGAACCATGTTTACAGCAGGGTGGCACCCAAACCAGCTCATGCGCATCACTGGTGTGTGGCTGGGGGGATACAGAGGACACAGACTATACACCTTGTCAATACACCTTGCCTCTGGGCAGCCTGGCACACATGAGCGATTATATGCTGTAGTGTCTCCGCAACGACCGCCGAGTTGTCCACATTCTAACTTGTGCTGATTACTGGGTGGCCACGCTGCTGGATCCCTATTACAATGACAACGTACCGTCCTTAATTCCGTCACTGGAGCGTGATCGTAAGATGCGCGAGTACAAGCGCACGTTGGTAGACGCGCTGCTGTTGGCTTTCCCACCTGACAGCGGGGGCACAGTTGAAGCACAAGGGGAAGGCAGAGGAGGAGGAAGAGGTCACCAACGCAGCTGGGGCATCGCCAGCACCTCAGAAGGCAGGGTTAGCATGGCCGAAATTTGGAAAAGCTTTGTCAGCACGCCACAACAACCAGTACCACCAGCTCATATGGAACGTCTTAGCAGGAGGCAGCATTTCAGCAACATGGTTGAGCAGTATGTGTGCACATGCCTACTGACTGATGGGTCTGCCCCCTTCAACTTCTGGGTCTCCAAATTGGGCACATGGCCTGAACTTGCCCTTTACGCCTTGGAGGTGCTGGCCTTCCCTTCAGCCAGTGTATTGTCTGAACGTGTGTGTAGCATGGCAGAGGGCGTTATCACAGACAAGCGCAGCCGCCTGTCCACAGCCAATGTGGAAAAGCTCACATTCATTAAAATGAACCAGGCATGGATCCCACAGGACTTGTCCGTACCTTGTGCAGAATAGACATGTATACCGGCCTTACCCAGCCATTGTCATACCCCAGAGCACATTCTCATTGTTGTATTTTATATATTTCTCAATGTTTTGGGGTGTACCCTAATTTAAACAACAAAAAAATTAATGAATTAATTAATTAAAACAAAAAATCAGTGTTGGCTACCTCATCCTCCTCCACCGCCGCTTCCCCCTACACCGCTACGCCTTCTCAACCTCCTACTCCATATAGACCTCCACCTCCTAGATCAAGATTATTATTTTTTATTTTTAAGTATTTTGTTATTTTAAGTCATTTCACTAATTTGTCTGATAGATTGTCGGGTGACATATCCCGAATTTTTGACTGTGATATACCCCTGCTCTACCTAGTGGACAGAGAAATACATTTCACCAATTCGTCTATTACATTGTTGTGTGACATTAAACAACTTTTGGCTGTGATATACCACTGCTCTACATAGTGGACAGGAAAATAAATTTCACTAATTTGTCTGTTACATTGTTGTGTGACATTAAACAATTTTGGGCTGTAATATACCCCTGCTCTACATTGTGGACAGGGAAATACATTTCACTAATTCGTCTGTTACATTGTCGGGTGAAATTCACCAATTTTTGGCTGTGACATACCCCTGCTCTACCTAGTGGACAAGGAAATACATTTCACTAATTCGTCTGTTACATTGTTGGGTGATAAATGCTCATCTTTTGCGCTAGAAAGTACATTTGCGGCCTACACTGCATTTAGGACAGTACGAATGGTGAGGCCAGAACAAGTACAGACAATAGTAGATTGGGTGGCTGACAGGGTCTCCAGTTCCTTCACATTGTCTCCCACCCAGTCTCCTGCTGAAAGATCAGAGTTGGCACTTACAGCCCATTGTCATCTGTCTTTCAACTCACCCCCTTGCAAATCATTCAAGCAGTCTGAGCCCCAAGTCATGCAGCAGTCTCTTATGCTTTTTGATGACTCTGCTGGCAGGGTTTCCGTGGGCCATCCTCATAGCCCTGCACCAGAAGTGGAAGAGATTGAGTGCACTGATGCCCAACCACTTATGTTTCAGGATGAGGACATGGGAAGACCACTGCAGCACGTCTCTGATGAAACACAGGTACCAACTACTGAGGCTTTCTGTAGTCTACAGATCGACAAGGAGGGCAGGGGTAAAGAGTGGGTGGAAGATGATGTGGAGGATGATGAGGTACTAGGCCCCACATGGAATCAAGGTCATGCGAGTGACTTGTGCAGTTTGGAGGAAGAGGCGGTGGTCACACAGCAAAAGAGGGAGCAGGGTGCAAAAGCGTCTGTTACATTCTTGGGTGACATTTTAGCATTTTTTCCGTGAGTAAATATTGACTGGAGATCATAAATTCTAGAATTTGCAAATTTATGGCGAATATTAGGCCAAAAATTTGCTAAATATCGCGAAAACGAATATTGCCTATGCTGTTCATCACTACTGTGTAACTGCATTTTATATGTTGTGATATACAGTACAGACCAAAAGTTTGGACACACCTTCTCATTCAAAGAGTTTTCTTTATTTTCATGACTATGAAAATTGTAGATTCACACTGAAGGCATCAAAAAGCTCCTCTTGAAGCTCATCAAGAGAATGCCAAGAGTGTGCAAAGCAGTAATCAAAGCAAAAGGTGGCTACTTTGAAGAACCTAGAATATGACATATTTTCAGTTGTTTCACACTTTTTGTTATGTATATAATACCACATGTGTTAATTCATAGTTTTGATGCCTTCATAGTCATGAAAATAAAGAAAATTCTTTGAATGAGAAGGTGTGTCCAAACTTTTGGTCTGTACTGTATATCCTCTTTATTATCCCTGTATTTGCAACACTGAGAGACTGTTATGAATTTGAATGAGCAGCTGGTAATATTCCACTGCTGTCATAGAGTTTGAAGAAGATCATGTTTTAGAGGGGGGGAAAAAAAATGACGTTTGCCACCAAACCCAGACAGCCTGACCTTGTGACTGTTTAGTTTTAGCTCTGTTGTCAGGGTCGGACTGGCTCACCGGGAAGCCGGTGAAATGCCCGGAGGGCCCCTTGCCTGTCTGCTTATACTCCAGCCAGAGCCACGAGCAGGGCAGTTACTATACTTTCAGGCGCCTGGCTGTTATCAGGTGCTGGACTGCAGCACTGGCATACATATCATTTCACTTTGGTGAAAGGGACAGCACAATACTTTGCAGCGCTTGTTCCTTTCTCCAAAGTAAACTTCACCGACCCGACATGAGCGGACAGATCCCCCCCTACTCCTCTCTGCAGTGTGATATTCCATCATGTGTGAGGAGGGGGCAGAGCCAGAGGAGCCGAGGCAGCAGCAGGAGATAATGGAGTCACTGTGCCTCCAGTATAAAGTTCAGTTCTCTTCTCTCACTGGTCCCACTAATCCCCACAGCAGAACTGGGGTAAGTTACTGTGGGAGGGAACTGGAAAGTTAGGAGAGTCCTGAAGCTGCTGCCCCTGCACATCTTGTGTCCCTGTTGTTCCAGCCCCTCACAGACCTTTGCCCACCAACTATTTCACCTATACTTTATACAGGGCAAGAAGTTATGTCTCCCAGTGTCCCCCTCTTCCCTCTCATCAGTGGCATTTCACACTTTCCCAGCCCCTCACCCCCACATAATATGTAATGTCTCTGGAGCAGTGGCGTACACACAATCCATGGGGCCCCGGTGCAAAACTGAACCATGGGGCCCCCCTCCCTGTCCCCGCCCCCCCCCCCCAACCTCCCTCCACCAGCAGCAGAGTTAGGCTACTTTCACACCCGTGTTAGGTGCGGATCTGTCTGGTATCTGCACAGACGGATCCGCACCTATAATGCAAACGCTTGTATCCGTTCAGAACGGATCCGTTTGCATTACCACGAAAAAAAAAAAAAGCTAATGCAAACGGATCCGTTTTGACTTACACTAAAAGTCAATGGGAGGCGGATCCGTTTTCAATTACACCATATTGTGTCAGTGAAAACGGATCCGTCCTCATTGACTTACATTGTAAGTCAGGACGGATCCGTTTGTCTCCGCATCACCAGGCGGACACCAAAACGAATCTGCACAGACGGATCCGCACCTATAATGCAAATGCTTGTATCCGTTCAGAACAGATCCGTTTGGCTGCAAGCAGCGTTTTGGTGTCCGCCTCCGGAGCGGAATGGAGGCTGAATGGAGGCAAACTGATGCATTCTGAACGGATCCTTATCCATTCAGAATGCATTGGGGCAGAACTGATCCATTTTGGGGCCGCTTGTGAGAGCCCTGAAACGGATCTCACAAGCGGACCCAGAAACGCCAGTGTGAAAGTAGCCTAACTCTGCTATATTTCTGTAGCCTACAACCTCTGACTGCCCAGTTGGGCTGAAACTACTACACCCAACATGTTCTGGCTGTAATAGTAAATGGATGTTGGTGCAATTCTGAGCTACTAGTCTATATAATACAATATAATATTATGTATTATATAGACTAGTAGCTCAGAATTGCACCAATATCCATTTACTATTACTGCCAGAACATGTTGGGTGTAGTACTGTAGTTTCAGCCCAACTGGGCAGTTAGAGGTTGCAGGCTACAGAAATATAGCAGAGCTAGTTCTAAAGCCAGCCCCCATCAGACCCTACTCTGAGTCTACTCTGAACTCACTGACCATAAATGTGGTGAACAATTATGAAGACCTTTTTTTTTTTTTACAAATCTTATCTTCACTTCCGGACCGGCACCGGCTTCTTCACACTCTCCCGAAAGCTTTTCCGGCGCCTTCTCCCTGCTGCGTCTCGGCGTTGTTGTGCGCCTGCGCAGCCTAGGGAAACGTCATGTCCGGTGCAGCCGCCCAACAGGAAATGACTAGGCACGCCGCACCCGCACGGGGAGGAGAATCAGGGGGAGGAGACTCTCACTCAAGGAGGGTAGGGCTGGCCTGGCCTGGCACTGCAGCGCAGAAACGCAACACTGGACGGCCGCCCGGGTTAAGGCTGTTTCACACGAGCGAGTCCATTGCGGGAATCACGCTCCGTCTGTAAGGCTACTTTCACACCTGCGTTAGGTGCGGATCCGTCTGGTATCTGCACAGACGGATCCGCACCTATAATGCAAACGCTTAGATCCGTTCAGAACGGATCCGTTTGCATTACCATGAACAAAAAAAATGATAATGTTGTTTGTTCATGATAATGCAAACGGATCCGTTTTGACTTTACATTGAAAGTCAATGGGGGACGGATCCGTTTGAAAATTGAGCCATATTGTGTCATCTTCAAACGGATCCGTCCCCATTGACTTACATTGTAAGGCCTCATGCACACGACCGTATTTTTTTGCGGTCCGCAAAACGGGGTTCCGTTTTCCCGTGACCCGTGACCGTTTTTTCGTCCGTGGGTCTTCCTTGATTTTTGGAGGATCCACGGACATGAAAAAAAAGTCGTTTTGGTGTCCGCCTGGCCGTGCGGAGCCAAACGGATCCGTCCTGAATTACAATGCAAGTCAATGGGGACGGATCAGTTTGACGTTGACACAATATGGTGCCATTTCAAACGGATCCGTCTCCATTGACTTTCAATGTAAAGTCTGGAGTCCCTTTTATACCATCGGATCGGAGTTTTCTCCAATCTGATGGTATATTTTAACTTGAAGCGTCCCCATCACCATGGGAACGCCTCTATGTTAGAATATACTGTCGGATATGAGTTAGATCGTGAAACCTCATTTCCGACAGTATATTCTAACACAGAGGCGTTCCCATGGTGATGGGGACGCTTCTAGTTAGAATATACTACAAACTGTGTACATGACTGCCCCCTGCTGCCTAGCAGCATCCGATCTCTTACAGGGGGCCGTGATCAGCACAATTAACCCCTCAGGTGCCGCACCTGAAGGGGTTAATTGTACTATCATATCCCCCTGTAAGAGATCAGGGCTGCCAGGCAGCAGGGGGCAGACCCCCCCCCTCCCCAGTTTGAATATCATTGGTGGGCAGTGCGGCCCCCCCCCCTTCCTCCCTCTATTGTAATAAATCGTTGGTGGCACAGTGTGCGCCCCCCATTGGCCCCCCCTCCCTCTATAGCATTAACAACATTGGTGGCCAGTGTGCGGCCTCCCATCTCCCCCCCCGATCATTGGTGGCAGCGGGTTACTAGCAATAGTACAATAGTAAAAGATTCATACTTACCTGGGAGCTGCGATGTTCGTGTCCGGCCGGGAGCTCCTCCTACTAGTAAGTGACAGTTCATTTAGCAATGCGCCGCACAGACCTGTCACTTACCAGTAGGTGGAGCTCCCGGCCGGACACGAACATCGCAGCAGCAGCCAGCAGCAGGTAAGTATGAATCTTCTACTACTGTACTATTGCTAAGTAACCATGGCAACCAGG
Source organism: Bufo bufo (assembly GCF_905171765.1). NCBI lineage: Eukaryota > Metazoa > Chordata > Amphibia > Anura > Bufonidae > Bufo > Bufo bufo. Next base: position 489,900,716 of record NC_053390.1, on the reverse strand, counting down.
ACTGTAGTAGCGTCCTGGTTGCCATGGTTACCGATCGGAGCCCCAGCGATTAAACTGGGACTCAGATCGGAACTCCGCTGCCACCAATGATGGGGGGGGGGGAGAGATGGGAGGCCGCACACTGGCCACCAATGTTGTTAATGCTATAGAGGGAGGGGGGGCCGATGGGGGGCGCACACTGTGCCACCAACGAATTATTACAATAGAGGGGGGGGGGGGGGCGCACTGGCCACCAACCTATTATTACAATAGAGGGGGGGGGCCGCACTGGCCACCAATGATATTCAAACTGGGGAGGGGGGGGAGGGTCTGCCCCCTGCTGCCTGGCAGCCCTGATCTCTTACAGGGGGCCGTGATCAGCACAATTAACCCCTTCAGGTCCCGCACCTGAAGGGGTTAATTGTGCTGATCACGGCCCCCTGTAAGAGATCGGGTGCTGCCAGGCAGCAGGGGGCAGTCTTGTACACAGTTTGTAGTGTATTCTAACTAGAAGCGTCCCCATCACCATGGGAACGCTTCTGTGTTAGAATATACTGTCGGTTCTGAGTTTTCACGAAGTGAAAACTCAGCTTTGAAAAAGCTTTTATGCAGACGGAGCTTCGGATCCGTCTGTATAAAAACTAACCTACGGCCACGGATCACGGACACGGATGCCAATCTTGTGTGCATCCGTGTTCTTTCACGGACCCATTGACTTGAATGGGTCCGTGAACCGTTGGCCGTGAAAAAAATAGGACAGGTCATATTTTTTTCACGGCCAGGAAACACGGATCACGGATGCGGCTGCAAAACGGTGCATTTTCCGATTTTTCCACGGACCCATTGAAAGTCAATGGGTCCGCGAAAAAAAACGGAAAACGGCACAACGGCTACGGGTGCACACAACGGTCGTGTGAAAGAGGCCTAAGTCTGGACGGATCCGTTTGCCTCAGCACGGCCAGGCAGACACCCGAACGCTGCAAGCTGCATTCAGGGGTCCGCCTGCTGAGCGGAGCGGAGGACAAACGGTGCCAAACTGATGCATTCTGAGCGGATCCGCATCCACTCAGAATGCATTAGGGCTGGACGGATCCGTTCGGGGCCGCTTGTGAGAGCCTTCAAACGGAACTCACAAGCGGAGCCCCGAACGCTAGTGTGAAAGTAGACTAAGTGTGATCCTCCGCTCTGAACTTGCAGGAGCGCACGACATTATCATGATTTATAATGCTATGTGTCTCTGCATGACCTTATTTCCACAGAATCATACTGACAGCTTTATGTCGCTATGTCCAGAGCGGAGGTTCACACTCACACACGGAGAGTGATTCCCGCAATGGACTCGCTCGTGTGAAACAGCCCTTATACAGGCAGGCACAGCACTACTGCAGGGCGGGGCCAGGGGTCCACAGGCAGCCGGGCCCCCTGGAGTGCCGGGCCCGGTCGCAACTGCGACCCCTGTATGTACGCCCCTGCTCTGAAGGTTATATCAGCGTTGGAGCGTTATAAGAAGAGCGGCTGATATCAGTCACATATGATGTAATGTCTCTGGAGGTTACCGTATTTTTCACCCCATGAGACGCACTTCCCCCCCCAAAAAAATGGGGAGAAAATGCCCCTGCGTCTTATGGGGCGATTGCTGACATTTTTACATCGCAGGCTGCGATGTATGCGAGAGCGGGGAGGGACTGGGAGGAGGAGCTGGGGGCCGGCAATTGCGGCGAAGCCGGTGCAGTCACTGTACTCCGGCCCCGCCGCTCCAGTGCTGCAATATTCAAATATAAAATGTCTCATTCAATTAAAAGTGATTAAACATGCCCCCCCTCCCCCCCACTTTTAATATTACCATACACCCTAACAGCTTCTGTAGAAGGCAGGCCGGGCAGCCGGCAGCATAACTCCCTGATGTCACGTGCCTGCGCCACCTACTTTATGAATCAAGCAGGCGGCGCAGGCACCTGACGTCAGTGAGTGACCCGCCCGGCCTGCCTGCCTGCGTTGTACAGAAGCTGTTAGGGTGTACGGTAATATTAGGAGTGAGGGGGCATGTTTAATTACTTTTAATTGAATGAGACATTTTATATTTGTATACTGCAGCACTGGAGCGGTGGGGGGGGATCTGTGGATGACAGTTTTATGGGGGACATCTGTGGATAGCACTGTTATGGGGTGGGGGGGTCTGTGATGGCACATATATAACAGTGCCATCCACAGATCCCCCATAACAGTGCCATCCACAGATCCCCCATAACAGTGCCATCCACAGATCCCCCATAACAGTGCCATCCACAGATCCCCCATAACAGTGCCATCCACAGATCCCCCATAACAGTGCCATCCACAGATACCCCCCCCATAACAGTGCATCATCCACAGATCCCCCCCATAAGGCCTCATGCACACGACCGTTGTGTTCCGTTCCGCAAAATGGGGTTCCGTTGTTCCGTGATCCCTTTCCGTGTGTCTTCCTTTATTTTTGGAGGATCACCAGACATGAAGGAAAGTAAAAAAAAATCTAAGTCAAGTTTGCCATGCAAATGATAGGAAAAAAACGGACGCGGACACGCGGACGTGGATTACATTCTTGTGTGCCTTCGCGTTTTTTCACGGTCCCATTGATTTGAATGGGTCCGCAAACCGTTTTCGTTGGGAAAAATAGGACAGGTTATATTTTTTTGACGGACTGGAACCACGGATCACGGATGCGGATGACAAACGGTGAATTAGCAGAGTTTTAAACAAACCCATTGAAAGTCAATGGGTCCGCAGAAAATCACGAAAAACTGAACGGACACGGAATAAAACAACGGTCGTGTGCATGAGGCCTAACAGTGCGTCATCCACAGATCCCCCATAACAGTGCCATCCCCAGATCCCCCCATAACAGTGTCCTTCACAGATGCCCCCCATAACAGTGTCCTTCACAGATCCCCAGTAATAGTGCCATCCACAGACCACCATTAGTTCCACACCCACAAAAAGCACACCTTTTGGTTAAAAATATATTTTTTCTTATTTTCCTCCCCAAAAACCTAGGTGCGTCTTATGGGCTGGTGCGTCTTATAGGGCGAAAAATACGGTATCAGTACTAGAGCGTTATAAGAGGAGCGGCTGATATCAGTCACATATGACTGTGGATAGGTCATCAGTATCTGATTGGTGGGGGTCTGACACCCGGGACTAGGGATCGACCGATATAGATTTTTTTAGAGCTGATAACCTGTGAACTTTCAGGCCGATAGCCCATAATTTATATCAATATTTTGTGCATTTTCATTTTTGAAAAAAAATAAAAATTCCTGAACAAATCTTAAATATTTATACTTAATATTTTGGTGTTTTTTTTATTTATTTAATAACTATTTCCCCCTTAGGGGCTAGAACCTGGATCCCTTGTCCTATTCACCCTAATAGAGCTCTATCAGAGTGAATAGGACTTCACACTCTCCCTGCTGCCCTGTGCATAGTACACACAGCAGCAGGAGCTGACTATGGCAGCCAGGGCGTCAGTAGCGTCCTGGCTGCCATGGTAACCGATTAGAGCCCCGCAATTACACTGCTTGGGCTCTGATCAGAAGCTGCTACTGCCACCAATGAAGATAACTTGCCCATTAATTCAAATATAGCGACACCTGACCTCTATGAGAGGTAGCTGCGATCCGCGGCAGTTAACCCCTCAGGTGCAGCTATATGATTCACCCGCCTCCTATATTTGAATTAATAACGGAGTTAACATCATTGGTGGCACAATGGCCACAGCCCCTCCCCTCCTCCTCCCCTCTTGCCTCTCACTGGTGGCAGCGGCAGCAGCAACACAGGGGGGAGGGACTGGCGTGTACTTCAGAAAGAGAGTGAGTGGATTCACAGATTCCGCTCCCAATCACCCCGTGGACTCAACGAGCGTCTGACTTATTCATGTTTTCTATAACCACCCTCGTCTTCCATTTACCCACCTATATCCATTTAATTATGGTCTAAATACTCTGGTTGTCCTGCTTTTCTTGGCCTCAGAGTGGGGTTCTCCCCCTCTTCCCCCCCCCCTTTCCCCCCCCCCCCTTTCCGCGGTTGTCCCCTTAGCGCTTGTGGCCTCAGTAGAAATAATAGTTATTCCCTTAAACTTAGCCTGGGCACGTTAAGTACCCGAATGTTTACCTATTTGGGGTGTTCTTGTAACTTTCCACACCCTCTAGTGGGCGTCCTTGTTATCATCAAGGTAGCCCCAATTTTGCATTTAAGGATTTGTATATATGTAGTCATTTCTCCATTCTTATCTTTCCTGGTACATTATTTCCCCCCCGCCCATTCCCTAGTTTCCCCTTGTCCCTCTTTGTTTAGCCCACTTCATTCATAATTATCTTCTTTAGCATTTACCCCATATGTGGCCTTGGTCTGGGTACATGAAGGGATGGGGATACCTTCCCCTGCTACTATATATGGCTTATAGGTGGGAGGATCATGTTGTCATCCTCTCAGTTGATTTATCCACCCTAATCCACCTCCTCTATCTATTGGTGGCATTCTTTCGATCCGGCAGTAACATAGGTGTGTCACTTCCGGTGTGCGTTCCATGCTGGAACGCACGCCGCATGACACATACCGCACTTCCGGTTTGTCAGCCATACGGGTACGTCACTTCCGGCGTGCGTTCCACGCTGGCATGCACGCCGCTCGGCAGCAACACTGGGCTGGCTGTAACACACTTACCGGATATCTGTCCGGCTAATCACCAGTGTGGACGCATCCCTGTGTGCGTTCCACCTTGGAACGCACTAATTATGGCGGCTGCACCTGAGCCGTCCCTCCCTCCCTCTCTCTCCTCCTCCCCCGTAGGGGTAATTGTTTCATCCTAGGACATGGGATCTTAGGGTATTTAATGGGCGAGGCATCACAGTACGTCTGCCTCAGACCCAGCTTTTCACACCGACGGCGTCACCATGTAAGTACTATTGTACTATATCCAATATATATATGGTTCATTTATAGTATACATGGCCTAGTTCCTGTGTTTTACTCCAGGCCTTTGTGCATCATAGGCATTTTCCAGGCGGGTAGCCCTATACCTGAGGAGCTACGAACCTTGTCATTATTTTCCTGGAGCACTGAATAGGTATCTATCCAGCATCCTCCTATTCGGGTTATACGGGTTAGGGTTATGTATGCATTTAGGGCTCATTATGCTCATTGTGTCTTGTACAGCTAGGTAGGTCCGGGGTGATCACTCTCCATGCCCCTGCATGAACCCTTGCACATAGTATACCTACATGATCCTTTTGCCATCGCCTATATCAGGTACTTACAAGGATTTTATCTCTTTAGCGCTTCGTGTTTAATTTTTCTGTTTACCTTATACGTTCTCATTTAAGCCTCTCTTTTCTATTTAGAGTTGCAGGCTGCATCTAGGCGGTCGAACTTACTATCCATGCCGCTGTTTGAACGTATGTTATCTGCCAATTGGCAACTCCTTACTTATTCTGGGTCTGCTGTAGCGTTATAAGTGTTTATATACACATGTATCTACGCGCATATCATGTGACTGCGCCCGTTATCTTTACTGTCACGGGCGTTCGGTCCTAACTCTACCTACCCCATATCACCCCCTGATGATCCCACTGCTGTGGGTGAAACGCGTCGGGGTTGTAGGTCATCTTTTTACATTGCTAGATTTATGTTTGTGTGCGTGTGTTTGTCTGTATAGTTTTATCCTCTCGGTGGACCCTGTACCTCCTGGCAAACTGTCACGAGGGCAGCATACAGGGGACATCTTCTCTATTTTCTAATTGTGTGCTGGGAATCTGTACGGGTACCACTCTTCACCCATCTCCCCCCACTGTTCACCTTACCAGGGACAGCTAGGAGGTTGAGATTAGGTACGTGGACAGGGCGTCCCCACCATCAGGAGACGTCCCTGGGCTGAGGACCAGTTTAGGGCATTAGTGCTAGGGACCTATTCCCCACCACTTACCCACTGCATCTGGTTTACACTGGCCCCTTACCCCGGATCCAGTTGTGAGACTTTCTTTGATTGTGTATTTTCTTACATTTCTTAATAAATTTAGTTATCTGATGTAATTACAGGGTACCCTTGCTGGACTTTTTTGTTTTCTACAATAATACTCTGTCTTGGTATAATCTTAATATTTATACTGCTGGACTTTGTTGATTTTGTTCTTGTTATGGCTAGTTTCCTGTCGGGAACCATTTTTACTGACGACCTGGTCAATGAAGCGAGGGACATCTTTTCGGACAGGGACGTCCCCGCGCTGGGCCAGTCAGCTTTAAGCAAACAGGTATTTAGTGATTTATATACCTATTATAAAGACAACATCAAGTCCTGGTGGGAGATTAAGTCTCTTGAAAGTTATCTCGAGCATAAAATTGTACCACGAGGACTCCGGATTCGTATACGACCTGCCGATAGAATCTCCTCACCAGGACTCTGTGTCAGATGGGATGAGATTCTGACTCAGAATTCTCTGTCTCTTATGAAACTACTCTTAGATGAAGAGAAAATATTTTTTGAAAGCTCTTCCAAGAAATTGAAGGAACATATTGACATGGCACTTAAACTGAAAGAAGATCCAGAGTTTGCTAGAATGGAGGCGTCTTTACAATCTGCTGTAGATAGGTTCCAGGTGCTCATAAAAGAACGTAAGCACAGACAATTTGTGCGAGACCTGGACGACTTTAGGGAGAATCGGGCATATACATCTGTACAGAGTCAGGTATCTGGATCTGAACCATCATCTTCGGACATAGATACTTCTGACACAGACTCCCATTCGAAATCACGACACGTGACCTCTTACCGTGGTCGCCCTGACTTTAGACGACAGGGCGGTCGGCGATGGTCAGGACAGAGTGGTTATCGAGGCAGGGGCAGAGGGTATCGGGGATCTGGGTATCAACACCTGGCCCCCGTCTATCAGCCTCCCCTGCCTTCAGGCTCGTTTCAAAACACCCTACCTCAACAGCCGCCATTTCCTGCTATCTCTTCTCCCTCTTCGTCCTCTTCTTCTTTTTTAGAGAAAGGGGCGATCCCCTATCAGCTTCGGGATCGCAATCGGTAGGGCAGCGGCCCACAGATGATCTTGTAGTCATCAACCTCTCTACCCGTGTCCTTCGTCCTGAGGAGATGGGGGTCCTTAGGCGGGGACTGTCGTTCGTACCCACTACGGACTTCAGCCTCTTCACCTGGACTAAGGACCTCCATCTCTTCTGTAGAAGGTTAAAATGGCATAAGTTCTATAAGAACTCTAACAGAGAGACATGCCGTAGGTTGGGCCTTGATGAGGTTGACTTTGGGGACCTGCAGGACCTTGTTGATCTCAATAGCGAACACAATAGAACCCCTGGTACAGGCCCATTCACCAAACTACGGCCCAAAAGCAGTAGAATGCCACCCCCATCGAGTTCTGAACATATCGACATATTCCTTCAGTTGGTCACACGAGATCTTGACCAGCTTGGATATGTGAGACCTAGGTCCTTTAATCTATCTGTCGCAGAGATGGAGGCACTAAGGTCACTGGAGAAGGATGACACGATTGTGATTAAGCCATCCGACAAGGGTGGCAATCTTGTCATCCTTGATTTTTTGATGTATAAAAACATGTGCCTGGACCTCCTAAAAGACAGAGAGGGATACGAGATCTTACAGACTAATCCGACTGTACTGTACATGGGGGAACTCAAGAACATTCTGAGTACGGGCTTACAAAATAAGGTCATTAGCGCCGCAGAATATGCCTTTTTACTACCAGCTAAACCTCTGGTAGCTACATTCTATGGCCTCCCTAAAGTACATAAGGGTACCTCTCCCCTAAAAGGCCGCCCAATAGTCTCAGGCGTTAACTGCTTAACACAGAACTGTGGTATTTACCTGGATCAGATTCTGAGGGAGTTCGTCGTGTCCCTCCCGGCCTACACGAGGGACACGATGGACTTCCTCAATAAAATTAATACCTTGAATCTGGATCCAGCCTGTCTACTTTGTAGTATCGACGTTGAAGCTCTTTATAGCTCCATACCACATGAGCAGGGCCTTAAAGCAGTTGATTACTACCTTAGCACCAGGGGCACTCACTTTTTTCCGCACAATGCCTTTATCCATGAACTATTGAGGTTCACCCTTGATCACAACTTTTTCCTTTTTGACACACGGTTCTACCACCAGCTCAGGGGGACGGCGATGGGCAGCCCCTGTGCCCCGTCATACGCCAATCTCTTCCTGGGCTGGTGGGAGGACACCCATGTGTTCCCGGACCACATCGTCTGGTGGGCAGAATATATCCAATTTTGGACCAGATATATAGACGATGTGTTCATTGTCTGGAAGGGTGACCCCCTTAGTTTCAAACGGTTTGTGACGGATCTTAATGTGAACAAGGTAGGTCTTAAGTTCACATGTGAATGGGACCACGTGTCCATTACCTTCCTCGATGTAAGAGTTACAAAGGTGGGTGACGGTTTATCAACCAACATCTTTTGGAAGAGCACAGCGACCAACTCCCTTCTTCATTGGAGCAGCTATCATCCTGCGCCTCTTAGGCGGGGTATACCTAAAGGCCAATACCTTAGGCTCAGGAGAAACTGCTCCAATGATCTTTCCTTTTTTCGTGAGGCTGGTAAGCTTCAGGATAGATTCCTGGCAAGGGGTTACCCTAGAGGAATACTGCGTGAAGCGTTCCAGAGTGCATCCACTAGACCACGGACGGAACTTTTAGTTCTAAGAAGGAGAACCGATGACGGCCCTCAACTGGCACGCATCATCGCAAACTTTGACTCCGCTAATCGTGAAACTAGGGAAGTCCTTCAGAAATACTGGCCGATCTTACATATGGACGCCGATCTCTCAGACATCATTGGCAAGTACCCCTCGGTCTCTTATAGACGGGGTAGGAGCCTTAGGGATCGTTTGGTTCGGAGCCACTTTTCACCACCCCTGAAGAGTGGCTCCTGGCTCGACCGGAGACCCACGGGTATTTTCAAATGTGGTCGCTGCAAGGCCTGCCAATATGTCCTCACCACTAAATCGGTCACTTGTTCGGCCACAGGTCACTCGTTTCAGGTCCGGGATTTTATCAACTGCCTGTCCAAGGGGCTTGTTTACCTATGTCAGTGCCCATGTCCCATGGATTACGTGGGCAAAACGATACGGGAGTTTAGGAGAAGAATCCTAGAACACGTTAACGATGTCATCAAGAAGGAGCCTACACCTGTGGCTACTCATGTTAATGATTGCCACGGTGGCGACCCTTCCTGTCTCCGGTTTACTGTCCTCGAATTGATACCTCCCTCCCCAAGAGGAGGAGACCTGGACAGGCGTGTACTTCAGAAAGAGAGTGAGTGGATTCACAGATTCCGCTCCCAATCACCCCGTGGACTCAACAAGCGTCTGACTTATTCATGTTTTCTATAACCACCCTCGTCTTCCATTTACCCACCTATATCCATTTAATTATGGTCTAAATACTCTGGTTGTCCTGCTTTTCTTGGCCTCAGAGTGGGGTTCTCCCCCTCTTCCCCCCCCCCCCCTTTCCCCCCCCCCCCCCTTTCCGCGGTTGTCCCCTTAGCGCTTGTGGCCTCAGTAGAAATAATAGTTATTCCCTTAAACTTAGCCTGGGCACGTTAAGTACCCGAATGTTTACCTATTTGGGGTGTTCTTGTAACTTTCCACACCCTCTAGTGGGCGTCCTTGTTATCATCAAGGTAGCCCCAATTTTGCATCTAAGGATTTGTATATATGTAGTCATTTCTCCATTCTTATCTTTCCTGGTACATTATTTCCCCCCCGCCCATTCCCTAGTTTCCCCTTGTCCCTCTTTGTTTAGCCCACTTCATTCATAATTATCTTCTTTAGCATTTACCCCATATGTGGCCTTGGTCTGGGTACATGAAGGGATGGGGATACCTTCCCCTGCTACTATATATGGCTTATAGGTGGGAGGATCATGTTGTCATCCTCTCAGTTGATTTATCCACCCTAATCCACCTCCTCTATCTATTGGTGGCATTCTTTCGATCCGGCAGTAACATAGGTGTGTCACTTCCGGTGTGCGTTCCATGCTGGAACGCACGCCGCATGACACATACCGCACTTCCGGTTTGTCAGCCATACGGGTACGTCACTTCCGGCGTGCGTTCCACGCTGGCATGCACGCCGCTCGGCAGCAACACTGGGCTGGCTGTAACACACTTACCGGATATCTGTCCGGCTAATCACCAGTGTGGACGCATCCCTGTGTGCGTTCCACCTTGGAACGCACTAATTATGGCGGCTGCACCTGAGCCGTCCCTCCCTCCCTCTCTCTCCTCCTCCCCCGTAGGGGTAATTGTTTCATCCTAGGACATGGGATCTTAGGGTATTTAATGGGCGAGGCATCACAGTACGTCTGCCTCAGACCCAGCTTTTCACACCGACGGCGTCACCATGTAAGTACTATTGTACTATATCCAATATATATATGGTTCATTTATAGTATACATGGCCTAGTTCCTGTGTTTTACTCCAGGCCTTTGTGCATCATAGGCATTTTCCAGGCGGGTAGCCCTATACCTGAGGAGCTACGAACCTTGTCATTATTTTCCTGGAGCACTGAATAGGTATCTATCCAGCATCCTCCTATTCGGGTTATACGGGTTAGGGTTATGTATGCATTTAGGGCTCATTATGCTCATTGTGTCTTGTACAGCTAGGTAGGTCCGGGGTGATCACTCTCCATGCCCCTGCATGAACCCTTGCACATAGTATACCTACATGATCCTTTTGCCATCGCCTATATCAGGTACTTACAAGGATTTTATCTCTTTAGCGCTTCGTGTTTAATTTTTCTGTTTACCTTATACGTTCTCATTTAAGCCTCTCTTTTCTATTTAGAGTTGCAGGCTGCATCTAGGCGGTCGAACTTACTATCCATGCCGCTGTTTGAACGTATGTTATCTGCCAATTGGCAACTCCTTACTTATTCTGGGTCTGCTGTAGCGTTATAAGTGTTTATATACACATGTATCTACGCGCATATCATGTGACTGCGCCCGTTATCTTTACTGTCACGGGCGTTCGGTCCTAACTCTACCTACCCCATATCACCCCCTGATGATCCCACTGCTGTGGGTGAAACACGTCGGGGTTGTAGGTCATCTTTTTACATTGCTAGATTTATGTTTGTGTGCGTGTGTTTGTCTGTATAGTTTTATCCTCTCGGTGGACCCTGTACCTCCTGGCAAACTGTCACGAGGGCAGCATACAGGGGACATCTTCTCTATTTTCTAATTGTGTGCTGGGAATCTGTACGGGTACCACTCTTCACCCATCTCCCCCCACTGTTCACCTTACCAGGGACAGCTAGGAGGTTGAGATTAGGTACGTGGACAGGGCGTCCCCACCATCAGGAGACGTCCCTGGGCTGAGGACCAGTTTAGGGCATTAGTGCTAGGGACCTATTCCCCACCACTTACCCACTGCATCTGGTTTACACTGGCCCCTTACCCCGGATCCAGTTGTGAGACTTTCTTTGATTGTGTATTTTCTTACATTTCTTAATAAATTTAGTTATCTGATGTAATTACAGGGTACCCTTGCTGGACTTTTTTGTTTACTGCTTCCTTCTCCCCTGTGCTGCTGAGGGAACATTGATCGCGTTGATAGCAGCGCGATCCATGTTCGCGATTTGTTATCGGCAAGGTTAGATGCTGATACCATAACTTTAAAAATCCCTGAATATCGGCCGATAATATCGGTAAATCCGATAATCGGTCGATCCCTACCAGGGACCACTTCCGATCAGCTGTTTGAGAAGGCATCGGGGCTCCTGTGAGCCCTGTGCCCTTCTCTGTGATTTTTCTGTGCCATTGATCAAGTGGCCTAGGAGCAGCTCAGCCCCATAGAGGTGAAAGGGGCTGAACATGATACCAAGCACAGCCGCTATACAATGTACGGCGCTGAGCTTGGTGAGCTGTGAGGAGGCCGGGGCACTACTGCCAGCACTTCAATAAACTTATCCTTTTGAATATGCAGGAAACATTTCCTTCACTTTGGATATTGTTTAGGCTGGGGGACTGGATGGTTCATCTAGGACATGGAATGTCCATGTGTGACCGCCGTCCAAACTACTGACTGGTAAATAACAGATACAGTTATCAACTAAATGAGTTGCTTAAAGGGAGTCTGTCATCACAGTTTCACCTTTTTAACCTTTCCCATAGCTTTCGAGCAGCATTACAGTTGATAAAAACGTTACCTTTATAAGCAATCGTGGACTTATAAAACTGGCAAAAATCATCTTAGTAGGATATGCAAATGAGGGCTCACAAGTGCCCAGGGGCGGCGTCAACCTCGTAGGTGCCCAGGCAGCTCTGCCTTATCGTCGCTTCTCCCCGCCCAGTCTTTCCCTCTGCCCGCCCATCTTCTTACTACTTCTTTCGCCGAGATCCCGCGCCCGCGCACTGAGTCCATCGGCCGGCGCATGTGCACTGCGATGTCCATTCCTGGTACGGCATCACAGTAATTAATGCGCATGCGCCTGCTAACGGACTCAGTTCGCAGGCGCGGGATCTCGGTGAAAGAAGAAGTAAGAAGATGGGCGGGCAGAGGAAAAAGGATGGGCGGGCGGGGGGAAGCGACGATAAAGCAGAGTTGCCTGGGTACCTACGAGGTTGACGCTGCCCCTGGGCACTTGCGAGCCCTCATTTGCATATCCTACTAAGATGATTTTTGCCAGTTTTATAAGTCCACGATTGCTTATAAAGGTAACGTTTTTATCAACTGTAATGCTGCTCGAAAGCTATGGGAAGGGTTAAAAAGGTGAAACTGTGACAGACTCCCTTTAAAGAGAAACTATTTGATATAGTGCAGTGCTCAATACTGTTCTGTTTAGCATACTGTTACTGTATTGTGTGCTAAAATGCATAGATTCATGTGTGCGAGACTGAAAAATGAACAAGTTAGGCTACTTTCACACTAGCGTTCGGGTGTCCGCTCGTGCGCTCCGTTTGAAGGGGCTCACGAGCGGTCCCGAACGCATCCGTCTGGCCCCAATGCATTCTCAATGGATGCGGATCCACTGAGAATGCATCCGCCTGCCAGGGCTCAGCCTCCGCTCCGCTCAGTGAGCGGACACCTGAACGCTGCTTGCAGCGTTCGGGTGTCCGCCTGGCCGTGCGGAGGCGAGCGGATCCGTCCAGACTTCTAATGGAAGTCAATGGGGACGGATCCGCTTGAAGATTACACCATATGGCTCAATCTTCAAGCGGATCCGTTCCCCATTGACTTACAATGCAAAGTCTGAACGGATCCGCTCAGACAACTTTCACACTTAGAAAATTTTCTAAGTTTTAATGCAGACGCATCCGTTCTGAACGGATGCGAACGTCTGCATTATCGGAGCGGATCCGTCTGATGAAACATCAGACGGATCCGCTCCGAACGCTAGTGTGAAAGTAGCCTTATATCTCCAGCTCTAGGGTGGGCCCCCAAAATCAATTCTACTGGTGGGCCCTAGGCACCCCAGTCCGACACTGTCTGTTATGTCTGGAAACTTGTTTTTGTCTGGAAAAACTGCTGTGTCATTGCCATTGAGTATCATTGAAGCTGTAATGTAAGTCTATGAGAGATGAAAAGTGTTACAATGTATCTGTTTGTGCTAAGCTTCTCCACTCCACCCAGGGACTGAGAACTTAAAGTGGCCCCGGAAAAAATACTAAAAGTGGCCCCGTTTTTGTAGTCGGGTCCAAATTGATGGAAGGCAGGGCCAGCAATACCATATTCTGGCACATTATACCAACAGAGCCAAATACCACAGTCCATCAAAAAATACTGCAGTCAGCAGCACAAAATTCATCCCCAGCCAGCCATGATGAGGGCTCAGGCTGCCCCCTGGGCATCGGCCCACCGGGAAATTTCCCTGTAAGGTCTATGGCCAATCCGCCCCTGATTTCACCCCTCCAACTAAGGCCTAGTTCACACGAACGTATGGCTTTTATAGTTTTTTGCGGTCTGTTTTTCACGGATCAGTTGTTCCGTTTTTGTGTTTCCGTTTCCTTTCCGTTCCGTTTTTCCGTATGCCATGTACAGTATACAGTAATTACATAGAAAAAATTGGGCTGGCCATAACATTTTCAATAGATGATTCAGCATAAACAGAACGGATATGGATGCATTTCCGTATGTGTTCCGTTTTTTTTGCGGACCCATTGACTTGAATGGAACCACGGAACGTGATTGGCGGGCAATAATAGGACATGTTCTATCTTTTAACGGAACGGAAAAACGGAAACGGAATGTATACGGAGTACATTACTTTTTTTTTTGCGGAACCATTGAAATGAATGGTTCCGTATACAGACCGTATACGGAACACAAAAAAACGGCCCGTACACTCGCAAAAAAAAAACGTTCGTGTGAACTAGGCCTAAAAAGTTTCAGTATAGCTAAAACTGTAAATAAGAAGAGCAGTCAGTTAGGGACTAGTGCTTGGAGGGGAAGATTAATGCCAGTCTGCATGAGTGACCAGAATAAGACTCTGAGATGGGGACACTGAGCCACAGACCATGGGTCACTAGCCCTGTGACCAAGAAGCCACCCGGACTACTGAGTTACAGACCGCACGCCCTTGACCAGGATGCCAGCCTTCTGAGAGAGAGGGACAGCTAGCTCAGGCCTTTCTTAAGCATTAAGCCCTTTTTGTGCCTGGAAAAGCCAGCCCTATGCCTCACCTGTATTGTTTTGCACCTGAATTCCTCCAGTAAAGAAGCACCCTGGTTAACTGCAGACCCTGACTCTCTGGACTTATTTCCCATTGGGGTGCACCACGCCTTACCATCCCTTCTGGAGAGCAGCAGTGGTGATTCCTTGACGGTGTCCGGGAGACCCAGTGTAGGCAGGGCCGTCTTTAATATTGATTGGACCCTGGGCAAGAATTTACTTGGGCCCCCTGGATCCCTTGCTATACAGCAGCACTTACCTGTCACGTCCAGGGCCTCCAGGTGACGTCTCCTCTCTGTCATCATCCTCTCTGTAGATCTTCTCTCTCATCATCTTCTCCACTCGGTCTGGACAACTTCTCTCAGCCGCCTCGTCTCTGCAGAGTGTGACACACAGACATCTTAGCTTCCTCACATTCTATCATTATCCCCCAACTGGAGTCCCCACAGTGTTATCCTGCTGCTTGCTGTACCCCCCCCCCCCCAGGGGTGTAGCTATAGGGGGTGCAGAGGTAGCAGGTACCAGGCCTAGGAGCCAGAAGGGGCACAAAGACACTTGTGCCGCATAAGAAGACACACAAAGCACTGAGGGAAGGGGGGCGCCCAAGCTGAACTCTTGCACCGGAGCCCACGAGCCTTTAGTTACGCCCCTGCCCCCCCCCCAATACCCCCAAATACTATCCTGAAGAAACATTACTGCCCCCCATAGTAATAGTGCTCCTCATAGTCCCACCAATACACTGCATGCAGAATTATTAGGCAAATGAGTATTTTGACCACATAATCCTCTTTATGCATGTTGTCTTACTCCAAGCTGTATAGGCTCGAAAGCCTACTACCAATTAAGCATATTAGGTGATGTGCATCTCTGTAATGGGAAGGGGTGTGGTCTAATGACATCAACACCCTATATTAGGTGTGCATAATTATTAGGCAGCTTCCTTTCCTTTGGCAAAATGGGTCAAAAGAAGGACTTGACAGGCTCAGAAAAGTCAAAAATAGTGAGATATCTTCCAGAGGGATGCAGCACTCTTAAAATTGCAAAGCTTCTGAAGCGTGATCATCGAACAATCAAGCGTTTCATTCAAAATAGTCAACAGGGTCGCAAGAAGCGTGTGGAAAAACCAAGGCGCAAAATAACTGCCCATGAACTGAGAAAAGTCAAGCGTGCAGCTGCCAAGATGCCACTTGCCACCAGTTTGGCCATATTTCAGAGCTGCAACATCACTGGAGTGCCCAAAAGCACAAGGTGTGCAATACTCAGAGACATGGCCAAGGTAAGAAAGGCTGAAAGACGACCACCACTGAACAAGACACACAAGCTGAAACGTCAAGACTGGGCCAAGGAATATCTCAAGACTGATTTTTCTAAGGTTTTATGGACTGATGAAATGAGAGGGAGTCTTGATGGGCCAGATGGATGGGCCCGTGGCTGGATTGGTAAAGGGCAGAGAGCTCCAGTCCGACTCAGACGCCAGCAAGGTTGAGGTGGAGTACTGGTTTGGGCTGGTATCATCAAAGATGAGCTTGTGGGGCCTTTTCGGGTTGAGGATGGAGTCAAGCTCAACTCCCAGTCCTACTGCCAGTTTCTGGAAGACACCTTCTTCAAGCAGTGGTACAGGAAGAAGTCTGCATCCTTCAAGAAAAACATGATTTTCATGCAGGACAATGCTCCATCACACGCGTCCAAGTACTCCACAGCGTGGCTGGCAAGAAAGGGTATAAAAGAAGAAAATCTAATGACATGGCCTCCTTGTTCACCTGATCTGAACCCCATTGAGAACCTGTGGTCCATCATCAAATGTGAGATTTACAAGGAGGGAAAACAGTACACCTCTCTGAACAGTGTCTGGGAGGCTGTGGTTGCTGCTGCACGCAATGTTGATAGTGAACAGATCAAAACACTGACAGAATCCATGGATGGCAGGCTTTTGAGTGTCCTTGCAAAGAAAGGTGGCTATATTGGTCACTGATTTGTTTTTGTTTTGTTTTTGAATGTCAGAAATGTATATTTGTGAATGTTGAGATGTTATATTGGTTTCACTGGTAAAAATAAATAATTTAAATTGGTATATATTTGTTTTTTGTTAAGTTGCCTAATAATTATGCACAGTAATAGTCACCTGCACACACACATATCCCCCTAAAATAGCTAAAACTAAAAACAAACTAAAAACTACTTCCAAAAATATTCAGCTTTGATATTAATGAGTTTTTTGGGTTCATTGAGAACATGGTTGTTGTTCAATAATAAAATAAATCCTCAAAAATACAACTTGCCTAATAATTCTGCACTCCCTGTAGTAATTCCCTTCTAGAATGCCCTCATTAGTAACACTGCCCCAACCGTGATAATGCTCCTCAACAATGCCCCCATTATTAGAAGAGCCCTCCCATATTAATAATACCCTCACAGAGTCCCCAGTAGAAATAAGGCCCCCTATTGTTCCCCCAGTGGTAATAAAGCTCCCTACAGACCCCTCAATAGTAATAAGGCCCCCATAGTGCGCTTAGTAGAAAAAAGGCGGATCTATAAGACCCTCCTATAGAGCCCCCAGTAGTAATAAGACCGCCTATAATGTCCCCTGGATCTGCAGTGCCCCCTGCAGTTATAATCCTCCCTCCACCATACAGTCCCATGTAAATAACATCACCTCCTCCCCAGCCGCCTCCAACGCACAATCCCATGTAAACATCACCCCCTAAGGCTACTTTCACACTTGCGTCCGTGCGGATCTGTCCTGTACTTGTACAGGACGGATCCGCACCGATAATACAAACGAATGCATCCGTTCAGGACCGGTTCGTTTGTATTAGATTTGAATTTCTAAGTCCCAATACGGATCCGTCCTGACTTACATTGAAAGTCAATGGGGGACGGATCCGTTTACAATTGCACCATTTTGTGTCAATGCAAAGAGATCCGTCCCCATTTACTTACATTGTAAGTCAGGACGGATCCGTTTGGCTCCGCAAGGCCATGCGGACACAAAACGCTGCTTGCAGCATTTTGGGGTCTGCCTCCAAAACGGAACAGGGGGCCGTACGGAGCCGAACGAATGCATTCTGAATGGTTCCGCATTCATTCAGAATGCATTGGGGTTAAACTGATGCATTTGGGGCTGCTTGTGACTGAGAGCCTTGAAACGGATCTCACAAGTGGATCCCCAAACGCAAGTGTGAACGTAGCCTAAACATTAAGTCCCATGTACATAAACATCATTCCCCCCCACCATCCACTTTCAACATACAGTCCCATGTAAATAACATCACTCCCTCCCCCAGCCACCTCAAGCACACAGTTCCATGTCAATAACATCCCTCCCTTCAGCCCTAACATACATCCTAGTTAAATAACTACAACTCCCAGCATTGCTCTGCCTCTCCCTTCACTTACCTCTCCTCGTGTACAGACATCAGCATTAGGCTCCTTCTCCTCTGCACTCCGGTCCAATCCTGCACTGGTCACATGATGGTGACATCATCCAGGTCATCCTATCACAGCCTGTTTTGCTGATCACATGACCTGTGATGTCACCACAGGTCCTTCACCTCTTCCCAGACAGTGTATATTAGATTCAATTGTATTGCCGTTCTGTGTACGGCAATACAGTTGTATCTAGCAGGCAGGCAGGACATTCGGGGCCCGGGACAAACCATCAGGGGCCCAGGCTCCGAATGTTTTAACCTAGTGACTAGTGAATGGGAGTCGGGAAATGGAGCTCCCTTGGGCCCCCAGGAGCAACTGGGCCCGGGGCAGCTGCCCCTTTTGCCCTGCGGCAAAGACGGCCCTGAGTGTAGGGTTGAGGCCACCCCAAACCTGGCCACTGCAGATATATCAGGAAAGTAACTCCCTGATATGTATTTGTTCGTTGGGTGATGGGGAGCCAGTAAAGGAATTGGGGAGAGAAGTAATGGCATGAGAGGGGCACTAGTTGGGCAGCAGAGTTAAGGATAGATTGGAGGGATGTGAAGGTGCTAGATGGAAGATCGCATAGGATAAAGTTACAGTAGTCTAAGCAGGAGATGATGAGGGCATATACAAGCATTTTTGCAGACTCCTGGTTTAGGAATAGGCAGATGCGAGACATATTTTTGTTTAAGGCAGCAGCTGGTGGAAAGGGTTCGGATATGCACTTTGGAGGAGGGCAGGACTTAGTTGATCAATCCAATCCAAATGCAAAGTCTACCTAAAATTCCTTTCAAATCTTCCTTTAAGTACCAGGAGGTTAGGCGAAACGAATTCATGAAACTTTCTATTTCAATTAAATTTTTTTTAAAGGGTTTCTGTCATCAGAAATTAAGTTATGTAGCTGACTGACATTAGAGATGGGCTAATGTCAGCAGTACATTACAGTATGCTTTATAAGTCTCTGCCTGCCGCAGTTCTCTTAAAATAAAAACTTTTACAATATGCTAATGAGCCTCTAGGTGCTATGAGGGCGTTGCTTCAGCACCTAGAAGCTCGGTCTACTCACCCTTCGGCACGCCCAGGTCCAGTTGATTGACTGGCGAGAAGAGTTGAGAGGACAGCTGGATGTTCGGGTTCGACCGAACTTCACAAAAATAAAATACATAATACATAAAATACATAAAAATAAAAAATAATAATCTTGATCTAGGAGGACGAGGTCCATATGGAGTAGGAGGTTGAGGAGGCGCTGGATGTGTCAGTGTAGGTGGAAGCGGCGGTGGAGGAGGAGGTAGCCTACACTGCTTTTTGGATTTAAATTTATTGAAATTTTTTTAAATTAGGGTACACCCCAAAACATTGGGAAATATAACCTGTGATAACCCCCTCCACTCGTGCTAAACACACGTTCAGACAATACACTGGCTGCAGGACAGGCCAGCACCTGCAAGGCGTAAAGGGCAAGCTCAGGCCATGTGCCCAATTTGGAAACCCAGAAGTTGCAGGGGCTGACCCCTGTCAGACAGTTTGTGTAGGCGTGTGCACACATACTGCCCCACCATGTCGCACGTCCCTGTGATGTTCACGATCCAATTTGGTATCTGTTCTATCAACTTTCAATGTTCTTTTCTGCGCCTACCATGATGATAACAGTTAGCGGCGAATCAGGGTTCCACGCCGGAGAGGGAGCGTGAGAAAGAGAGACCACATCCAAAAGAGATCAATGGATGAAATTCAATCGTAATCGAGCGGAAATGTGGGACAACTTATTAAAGCAGAAGAATTGAAGGAAAGGAGGGGGCACGCGGCAATTACCCACTTTCGACTCAGGGAGGTAGTGACGATAAATAACAATACAGGACTCTTAAGACGATGCCCTGTTATTGGAATTATTAATAAAAAAATTATAGGGAATGTCACTGGGGTATTTAGGATTTGGAAACGTTAGCCAGGAGAGGCCCTGCTGCCACTTTGTTGACTCTAAATAACTTCTGCATGATCACACGTCTCTGTGACGTCCACGATCCATTTGGATATCTTCTCTATCAACTTCCGATGTTCTTTTCTGAGCCTACCATGTTGATCACGGTTATCGGCAAATCACGGTTCCACGCTGGAGAGAAAGCGTGAGAAAGGGAGACCTCATCCAAGGGAAGTCAATGGCTGCAATGGGAGGAGCGGAAATGTGGGTCAAGTTATTAAAGCAGAAAGATCGAATGAAAGGGACAATTAAAGATGAATTTTAGAAATTGAAGTCACTCACCTATGCAGAGCAGGGTTTTCATCGCCAGAAATGGGTTGATGTCAGCCACCAATGGAACAGATTATTTTTAAAAATTTCGGTCACTGTCACCTATGCAGAGCAGGGGTTTATTCATGGCAAAAGTTGTAAAATGTCACACAAGAATGTAACAGAAAAATTTGTGAAATTTTTAACCTGTCTACTAGGTAGAGCAGGGGTCTATACCAGTAAAAAAATTGTTGAATGTAACCCGAAAATGTAACAGAAAAATTAGTGAAATTTATTAAGCTGTCAACTAGGTAAAGCAGGGGTATATCACAGCCAAAAATTGGTGAATTTCACCCGAAAATGTAACAGACAAATTAGTGAATTTTTTTTACCTGTCTACTAGGTAGAGCAGTGGTATATCACACCCAAATATTGGTGAATTTCAGCCGAAAAATGTAACAGACAAATTAGTGAAATGATATAAAATACGTATAAATAAAAAATAAAAAACTTGATTTATGAAGTGGAGGTCCATATGGAGTAGGAGTTTGAGGAGGCGGTGGACGTAGCGATGTAGGTGGAAGCGGAGGTGGAGGAGGACGAGGTAGCCAACAATGGTTTTTGGTTTAAAAATTTTTTTAAATAGGGTACACTCCAAAATACAAGAATGAGCAATTGCGCTGTAGTATAACAATGGCTGTTTAAGGCCTTTATACATGACTATTCTGCACAAGGTACGGACAAGTCCTGTGGGATCCATTTCTGGTTCATTTTAATGAACGTGAGCTTGTCCATGGCTGCGCTTGTCTGTGATAACGCCCCCCTGCCGTGCTAAACACACGTTCAGATAATACACTGGCTGCAGGGAAGACCAGCATCTCCAAGGCATAAAGGGCAAGCTCAGGCCATGTGCCCAATTTGGAGACCCAGAAGTTGAAGGGGGCAGACCCGTCATTCAGTACATGTAGGCGTGTGCACACATACTGCTCCACCATGTTGCTGTACTGCTGCCTCCTGCTAAGACGTTCTATATCACCTGGTGGTGCTGGTTGTTGTGGCGTACAGACAAAGCTTTTCCAAATTTCAGCTATGCTAACCCTGCCTTCTGAGGTGCTGGCGGTGCCCCAGCTGCATTGGCGACCTCGTCCTCTGCCTTCGCCTTGTCCTTCCACTGTACCCCCACTGTCAGGTGGGAATGCCAATAGCAGCGGGTCTACCAGCGTGC
This sequence comes from Bufo bufo, assembly GCF_905171765.1. Taxonomy (NCBI): domain Eukaryota; kingdom Metazoa; phylum Chordata; class Amphibia; order Anura; family Bufonidae; genus Bufo; species Bufo bufo. The sequence goes on along the minus strand of NC_053390.1, from coordinate 489,879,173 downwards.
GCTTGTAATCGCGCATCTTACGATCACGCTCCAGTGAGGGAATTAAGGACGGTACGTTGTCCTTGGGGATCCAGCGTCGTGGCCACCCAGTAATCAGCACAAGTTAGAATGTGGGCAACTTGGCGGTCGTTGCGGAGACACTGCAGCATGTAATTGCTCATGTGTGCCAAGCTGCCCAGAAGCAACGAAAAGCTGTCCTCTGTGGGAGGTGTATCATCTGTGTCCTCTGTATCCCCCCAGCCACGCACCAGTGATGGTCATAAGCTGGTTTGGGTGCCACCCTGCTGTGAACATGGTTCCTCCTCCTCCATCTCCTCCTCCTCATCCTCCACCTAGTCATCCTCCAGAACTGTGACCTGGCTGGACAATTGTGTACTTTGGCGTTTGTGGGTGCAGGAACCCACCCTCGGAGCCACTTGTGAATGACTGGCCGGAAACCCTATGAAATGATCCCTCTTCCTCCTCCTCCTCCTCCTGTGCCACATCCTCTTCCATCATCGCCAGCAGCGCTTTTTCAAGGAGGCATAGAAGTGGGATAGTAACGCTGAGAACTGAGTCATCGCCACCGGCCATGTTGGTGGAGTACTCGAAACAGCGCAACAAGAAACACAGGTCTCGCATGGAGGCCCAGTCATTGGAGGTGAAGTGGTGCTGTTCCGCAGAGCGACACACCCGTGCGTGCTGTAGCTGAAACTGGACTATCGCCTGCTGCTGCTCGCACAGTCTGGCCAGCATGTGAAAGGTGGAGTTCCACCTTGTCACGTCGCATATGAGGCGGTGAGCGGGAAGGCCGAAGTTACGCTGCAGCGCTGACAGGCAAGCAGCAGGAGGGTGAGAACGCCGAAAGCACGCACAGACGACCCGCACTTTATGCAGCAGCTCTGACATATCGGGGTAATTTTTAAGGAATCTCTGCACCACCAAATTCAGCACATGCGCCAGGCAAGCGATATGCATCAAACCTGCTAGTCCCAGAGCTGCTACGAGATTTTGCCTATTATCGCACACCACCAGGCTGGGTTTGAGGCTCACTGGCACCAACCACTCGTCGGTCTGTTGTTCAAGGCCCGCCAACAGCTCCTGCGCGGTCTGGGGTTTGTCCCCCAAACAGATAAGTTTTAAAACTGCCTGCTGTCATTTACCCCTGGCTGTGCTGAAGTTGGTGGTGAAGGTGTTACGCTGACCGGATGAGGAGACGGTAGAGGATGAGGAAGCGGAGCAGGAGTAGGAAGCAACAGGAGGCAAACTGAAGCGCCCTACAATCCTCGGTGGTGGAAGGACATGTGCCAAACTGCTTTCCTCCTCAGGCCCAGCCACCAGTGCATTTATCCAGTGTGCTGTTATGGAGATATAACGTCCCTGACCGTGCTTACTGGTCCACGTATCCATAGTGAGGTGCACCTTGCCTGAGATGGCGTTGCGCAGTGCACACCTGATTTTGTCCCCCAGTTGGTTGTGCAGGGAAGGGATGGCAGGCCTCGAAAAGTAGTGGCAGCTGGGCACGACGTACTGTGGGACAACCACAGCCATGAGGATTTTAAAACTCTCCGTCTTCACCAGACGGAATGACAGCATTTCAAAGGACAGTAATTTTGAAATGCTGGCATTCAGGGCCAGTGATCACGCGTGGGTAGGGGGGTACTTCCTCTTGGGAGTATTTGGGAGATGGAGAGCTGAACGCTTCCATGAGACATTGTGGAGATGCTTGGTGGCTCAGGTGGTGGTGTTGCTGGCAGATACTCTGTTTGCGGGGTGGCAGGTGTCACTGTCACTCCAGAGGTGGATGAAGAGGCCGAGACTGCAGCAGAAGAGGAAGCAGGAGAAGCCAGAGACCTTTCTTGGTTTTTGAGGTGTCTACTCCACTGCAGCTCGTGCTTTGCACTTAGATGCCTGGTCATGCAGGTTGCGCTCAGGTTGAGAACGTTTATGCCTCGCTTCAGGCTCTGATTGCACAGCGTGCAAACTACTCGTGTCTTGTCGTCAGCATATTGTCTGAAGAACTGCCATGCCAGAGAACTCCTTGGAGCTGGCTTTGGTGTGCTCGGTCCCTTGCTGCGGTGGGCAGTAGCAGGCGTACTGTCTAGAGGACGGCTGCTCCGCTTTTGCACCCTGCTCCCTCTTCTGCTGTGCTGTTGGTTCTGTGCGACCACCGCCTCTTCCTCCGAACTACACATGTCACTTGCATGACCTTAACTCCATGTGGGGTCGAGGATCTCATCGTCCTCCACATCATCTTCCATCCAGTTTTTACCCCTGCCATCCTTGTCGGTCTGCACACTTTCAAAAGCCCCAGCAGTTGGCACCTGTGTTTCGTCATCATCCGAGATGTGCTGCGATGGTCCTCCTATGTAGTCATCTTGAAACAGAAGTGGTTGGGCATCGGTGCACTCAATCTCTTCCACTTCTGGGGCAGGGCTAGGTGGATGGCCTTGGGAAACCCTGCTAACAGAGTCATCAAAAAGCAGAAGATACTGCTGCATGACTTGGAGCTCAGACTGCTTAGCTTGGGATATAGAGATGCGGACATGCACGGCTAGATCGCCGCTAGCATGTCCGCAATATACCTGTCCTACAGGGCTGTGTGCTTTTATTTTCTTTAAAAATGGATTTTAGAGATGTGTAAATTAGTCTTGTAGGTGCCCAAGGGGATATACGAACCTTCCTGGTGCCCAGCCACGCCCGCCTGTGAAGGAGCCCAGCACCGCCTATGTCCTCCGAATCTCCTCCTTTCATCAACGATAGATTGCCGTAATCTCGTGATGCGCAGTGCCGGTATAGTGTTCCTTCCCTGTGCTGGCATCAGCCTCAGGGAAAGAGCTGCGCATGTGCGAGCTCGTGCATCGCGAGATTACGGCAATCTATCGTTGATGAAAGGAGGAGATTCGGAGGACATAGGCGGTGCTGGGCTCCTTCACAGGCGGGCGTGGCTGGGCCCCAGGAAGGTTCGTATAGCCCCTTGGGCACCTACAAGACTAATTTACATATCTCTAAAAGCACACAGCCCTATAGGACAGGTATATTGCGGACATGCTAGCGGCGATCTAGCCGCACATGTCCGCATCTCTATAGCCCAAAACTTGGTGACAGAATCCCTTGAAAGAATAATGGACATCGGCTACAGGTGCCAACTCTGATCTTTCAGCAGGAGACTGGGTGGGAGACAATGTAAAGGAACTGGAGGCACTGTCAGCAACCCAATCTACTATCGCCTGTACTTGTTCTGGCCTCACCATTCGTAGAGCCGCATTGAGCCTGACCAAATACCTCAGAAGGTTCTGTTGCCTACTCGCACCTGAGGAAGGTCTTTCACTTGTGCGTGTAGCTGGCACAGTTTGACGTCCTCTCCCTGCAACAGGAGCTGGGATTGGGTGGATCTCAGATCCTTGAGGGGAACTGCAATCAGAAGAGTCTCAAAGAGGTACAGAAGTTTGGGTAAGATCGTCATTTTAGTCGCGGCAATGCATCCCAAGAGAGACAGCAGGAGAGCGTGCCACTTATCCAGAAGACCCCTGATTTCCACATATATGCGTGGGAAGTTGGCTTTATAGAGGTCCCCATATCGGGACGTAAGAGCAACACCCAAGTATCTCAAGGAATCCCTCTTCCATTGGAAAGGGAAGTTCATCTTAAGAGAGCTTAGGGCCGCCTGAGGAACATTAAGAGGGAGGGCCTCAGTTTTATGGGTGTTGACCCTATACCCAGAGAGCCGACCAAATTCTTGTAGAATGGAGTGGAGGTTTGGTAGGGAAACATGAAGTTTGGTAAGGGTAAGAAGGATGTCGTCCGCGTATAGAGATAGCTTGAACTTCTTGTCCCTAACTTGAACACCTCTGATGTCTGGGCAGGCTCTGATTTTGGCCGCCAGGGGTTCAATACACATAGCAAATAATAGAGGAGACAAGGGGCACCCTTGTCTGGTCCCATTGGCAATGCGTATGGGTCGAGACTGGGCATGGGAGAGTTTGATTGTCACTGTGGGGGAGGAGTATAGGCTACGTATGGCGTGAACGAAGGGGCCAGAAAGACCGTATGCTTGCAGAGTAGCAAAGAGGAATGGTCAGCTTAAATGGTCATACGCCTTTTTAGCGTCTAAACTAAGTAGTAGCGCCTCCTCCCCCGAGCGAGACATAACATCTATCAAGTCAATGCTTCTACATGTGTTATCAGCTCCCTGGCGGCCTGGCACAAATCCTACCTGGTCTTTATGGATCAGGGAGGGGAGAAAAACGTTTAGTTGGGAGGCCAGTACCTTGGTATAGATCTTAAGGTCTGAGTTAAGCAGGGCAATAGGCCTGTAATTTTGGCAGTCGTGGGGGTCTTTCCTGTGTTTCGGGATCATTGTGAGGTAAGAGTGAGATATTGGCGCAGGTACTGCGTTGCCAGCTAGGAAATGATTAAAAGGGTCACTATGTGAGGGGTTAGTTCGGTCTTGAAAGTCTTATAATATTTATACGAAAAGCTGCCAGGTCCTGGTGATTTACCTTCAGGCAGGCGGTCAACCACTTCCCCTATCTCTTCAGGAGTAACCGGACTGTTAAGGGTGGAGAGATCGGAGGCTGGCAGGGTAGGAAGGTGACAGGAGGTTAAGTAAGACTGGAGTGCACTGTCTCTAAGTCCCTCATCGGAGGGGAGGTCAGAGGGTAGGTTGTATAGGGCAGTGTAGTAGGCCGAGAACCTCACTGCTATCACTCTGGGGTCATAGTGAATCGTTCCATCCACCCCCTTAATAGCACTCGGACTCGCTTGGGGAGTGCGGTTCCTAAGTTGTCTGGCCAGTAAATTGTGTGGTTTGTTCCCCCAGGCATAGTAACGCTGTAGTGTGTAAAGCAGTAGCTTGTTGACACGACCTAAAGCTAGACTCTTCAGTTGGGCTCTAGTGTCGACGATTCGTCTCAGTGTGCAGCGCGAGGGATAAGCAGCCATCTTGTCCTCTAGGGTTTTGCAAACGGGAGGTAAGGGTCCAGACCAGAGCAACCGAGTCCTTCTTTAGTTTAGAGCTTATTGCAATACAATGCCCCCTCATGACCGCCTTATGGGCCTCCCACAGGGGACGGACATCCCCTACTGACCCCTCATTCAGATCGAAGTAGGACTTCAGATGTTCTCGAAGTTCCTCCTTAGTGATGGGCTGCTTCAGAAGGGAGTAATTAAGTCTCCAGTGGCATTGGCGAACAAGACCCGACCCACAACTAATGTCGACCAGCACTGGGGCATGATCAGACCAGGTGATTTGGCCCATGTCTGCCCCCTCCAGTAACCTGAGGGTCAAGATTTTACCAAAGAAATAATCAATATGGGTGTGGGAGCTGTGTGGGCAGAGTAAAAGGAGAAGGACCTGTCAGTGGGGTAGGTGAGACGCCAAAGGTCATACAGGGAATATTTCCGCACCAATTTATGAAAGTCCCTAGCTAAGCGCTGCTGTGTCGCGTGCACCGGCCTGCCCGGTAGAGTTAAGCGATCTATGGATTCAGAAAAAACGGCATTAAAGTCCCCGCCCAGAAGCACCAAAGGTTCCAGAGAGTCCGCTCCCTCAACAAAAACCTTGCGGAAGATTCCACCGAGAAAGCGGATCTGCGAAGTATTTGGGGCATAAGTGGTAGGCAATTAAGAGTGCCGCATTTGTGTGAGGGGAGGCGGGGCGTTCACTATTTAAACCTGGCCCTCCTCCCCCCACTTGTCGGTTCGAACGATTTCGAATCGGCTTGTGGGTTGGTGCCAGAGAAGGGCATGCGTCACTGGAGGATCGGGGGATCGGCTGCGTCGAGCTCGTCGCTACGGTGATTAGGTAGGCAGGGTGGCTTGCACACCCGTCTCGCTATGTATAACATGTGGGGCTGCCGAGCGTGCCGCCGGTCCCCAGCTGCGCTGGAGACTGCCCGCACTCCCGATCGCTTCCGGCACCCCGAGACAGGCACCCCGATCCGCTCCAGGCCCTGCGCTAAGCACCCCCGCTCCCACATGCAGCGTCCCCCAGGCGGGCACCCCTCACCTGTGGCTCAGCAGCGACGGGTCACGATGTCCGCTCGCATACCCTGAGCATCGGTCACGCCGGCCGTCGGCTCCACGACGCAGCGTTATATATCACTCACTCCCGTATCAGAACGTTCCGCCGTAGAGGAAAACGCTGTCCGCTCACACAGGGATCTATTCATTAGCTGCAATCAGTAAGCGGAGGTCCAGCTGCAGGATCAGGGGGCGGAAGCCGAAACCTATAGGCGATTAATACGCCGCGGCTTTCCCTGTACAAATAGTCGATAGCGGTGGGCACGGGATGCAATGTTCCACATGGCGGAGCGCAAATCCCTCACAGCCGCTCCTGATGCACGTTCTCCTGGTAATTACAATTAGCGAGGCTGTGAAGGTGGACATGCTTATGTGACTTTCAGTCATGTCTAGGAATCCGCTGCAGAATAAACTCGTCTTCTTTACTGCGCCAAACTCAGGCAAGACGAGATAAGCAGATACTCAGACATGTGCACTGTATACAAGTTATGATTTCAATGGTTAATTCTAACCTAGAAGGGAATCACTGGCTTGCTGCGCTCCAGCAGGTCCTGGCTTGAGAGAGGGTGGGGGATGGTCGACACCTACAGGCCCATACTGGTTCTGCAGTCCAGGTGCAGGGCTCCTCTGCTCAGGCACAGTGGCTAGGTACTAAGGCAGGAGTATAAAAAAAAATAAAAAAATATTTAAATAAAATTTGGAATATGTTCAAGGATCAAATATAAAGAGGGCTTCAAGGAGGGGGGCTGGCCACGTCACTTTGCGCACGCAGCCGGGCCACCCGTAAGCCCATACGGTCAGTCAGGGGGTTGGTTCGGGCGCAGTCACAATAATCCGGTGGTTAGCTAGGGAGCGGTGGCATGAGTGAAGTGTCGCCCAGCTGGCGTGCGCTCACTCACACGTCTGTTCTTGGTTGTTCAGGTCCACAGGTGGTGGGCTAACTTACGATACTGTGGGGTTCGTGGCTGTCATGGCCGCCAGGTGAGTCAGGGGTGGTGCATGCGGGGGCCAACCCCCTCTTTTCTCCTGCATAGGCTTGGGGGACGGGGGATGGTGGACTATTATGTCCAGGCCTCTGGTGCATCTCTTACAGGGTGGCGCCTACAGTCGTGGCCTTTGGTGGGGGGGGGAAAGAAAGAAAAAAAAAAAAAAAAAAGAAAAGAAAAAATAATAATAATGGTATAGATAGAAATGTTGCTTTGCCAGGTCTGTCACGACTACAGACTCCTTATAAAGCCCTGCCACGACTGCAGGCATCAGTCTGTCACGACTACAGACCCGCTCTAAAGCCCTGCCACGACTGCAGGCAACAGTCTGTCACGACTACAGACCCGTTATAAAGCCCTGCCACGACTGCAGGCATCAGTCTGTCACGACTACAGACTCGTTATAAAGTCCTGCCACGACTGCAGGCATCAGTCTGTCACGACTACAGACCCGTTATAAAGCCCTGCCACGACTGCAGGCATCAGTCTGTCACGACTACAGACTCGTTATAAAGTCCTGCCACGACTGCAGGCATCAGTCTGTCACGACTACAGACCCGCTCTAAAGCCCTGCCACGACTGCAGGCACAAATCCGTTACGACTACAGACTCATTATTAAGACCGGCCACGACTGCAGGCATTAGTCTCATGTCAACAGACTCACGAGGTAATACTACCACGTCTACAGGCGATGGTCCGTTACCGCTACTCTCGATGTAGGGTCCCCTCACGACTACAGGGGCTAGTCGGTCACATCCACAGACTCGGTCGCACTGCCGTTAACTACAGGCACTGGGTGGGCATCTACGGGTAGTTGCGTCACGACTACGCACGTGGGTCAGCCACGGCCTGGGAGGTCAGCCTTCACGGTCACAGGTAGGTCCAGTTAGGCTTCAGTCTCCCAGGGGGTTCCAGTCACAATAACCAGCCCCTAGGTGAGGGGGGGCACTCCCGCACCGGCGCACAATGCCAGGGAGCTGTGCGGCTCCTCACGCGGCACACGGTTCAAACCAGCGGGGGCCGGGGCCCACGGTAAAGGAGGGGCTCCCTCTGATCCGGTGCACATTGCCAGGGAGTGGCGCTGCTCCCCACGCGGTACGAGTGTCCAGCCGGCGGTGGGTCGGCCCTAGTTGAGGAGGGGGGCTCCTCGCACTGGTGCATTCTGCCAGGGAGCAGCGTGAGCTCCCCACGCGGCTGGGGGGTAAGGCTCCTCATCTTCAATAAAGTCTGGCACGGGCCGCCGTGCCGTTAGGTAGGCAGGGATCAGGGGAAGGAGTACTAGGCTCGGTCAGGGGGAGCAGATCATAGGCGGTGGCTGGCTTCCTGCTGCCGGCCGTACATTAGGTTCCAAGGGGGTTATTTAGGCACAGGATGTTAGTTAGTCCATGCAGGTGATCTGCGTTATACCATGCTCTTCATGCTCGTACTCAGAGCTGTGCCCATACGAGAGCTGCTTAAGTGGTTGATAGTGAAAAAAAAAAAATTTAAATAAAAAAAAAAAAATACATTTTTGAGTCTCTCACGCATGGCTTCTCCGTTTTAGGTTTACACATATGACTCCGCCATTAGAGTCTCTCACGCATGGCTTCTCCGTGTTAGTTTTACACAGACGTATCCGCCATTAGAGTCTCTCACGCATGGCTTCTCCGTTTTAGGTTTACACTTATGACTCCGCCATTAGAGTCTCTCACGCATGGCTTCTCCGTTTTAGGTTTACACTTATGACTCCGCCATTAGAGTCTCCCACGCATGGCTTCTCCGTTTTAGGTTACACATATGACTCCGCCATTAGAGTCTCTCACGCATGGCTTCTTCGTTTTAGGTTGGCACATATGACTCCGCCATTAGAATCTCTCACGCATGGCTGCTCCGTTTTAGGTTTACACATATGACTCCGCCATCTGAGTCTCACGCATGGCTTCTCCGTTTTAGGTTTCCACATATGACTCCGCCATTAGAATCTCTCACGCATGGCTTCTCCGTTTTAGGTTACACATATGACTCCGCCATTAGAGTCTCTCACGCATGGCTCCGCCATTAGAGTCTCTCACGCATGGCTTCTCAGTTTTAGGTTACACATATGACTCCGTCATTAGAGTCTCTCACGCATGGCTTCTCAATGTGAGTTTTACACATACGAGTCCGTCATTAGTCTCTCACGCCTGGCTTCTCCGTTTTAGGTTGGCACATGTGACTCCGTCATTAGAATCTCTCACGCATGGCTGCTCCGTTTTAGGTTACACATATGACTCCGCCATTAGAGTCTCTCACGCATGGCTTCTCAATGTGAGTTTTACACATACGAGTCCGTCATTAGTCTCTCACGCCTGGCTTCTCCGTTTTAGGTTTCCACATATGACTCCGCCATTAGAGTCTCTCACGCATGGCTTCTCCGTTTTAGGTTACACATATGACTCCGCCATTAGAGTCTCTCACGCATGGCTTCTCAATGAGAGTTTTACACATACGAGTCCGCCATTAGTCTCTCACGCCTGGCTTCTCCGTTTTAGGTTGGCACATGTGACTACGTCATTAGAATCTCTCACGCATGGCTTCTCCGTTTTAGGTTACACATATGACTCCGCCATTAGAGTCTCTCACGCATGGCTTCTCAATGTGAGTTTTACACATACGAGTCCGTCATTAGTCTCTCACGCCTGGCTTCTCCGTTTTAGGTTTCCACATATGACTCCGCCATTAGAGTCTCTCACGCATGGCTTCTCCGTTTTAGGTTACACATATGACTCCGCCATTAGAGTCTCTCACGCATGGCTTCTCAATGTGAGTTTTACACATACGAGTCCGCCATTAGTCTCTCACGCCTGGCTTCTCCGTTTTAGGTTGGCACATGTGACTCCGCCATTAGAGTCTCTCACGCATGGCTTCTCCGTTTTAGGTTACACAAATGACTCCGCCATCTGAGTCTCTCACGCATGGCTTCTCCGTTTTAGTTTTACACATATGACTCCGCCATTAGAGTCCCTCACGCAGAGCTTCTCCGTTTTAGTTTTACACATATGACTCCGCCATTAGAGTCCCTCACGCAGAGCTTCTCCGTTTTAGTTTTACACATATGACTCCGCCATTAGTCTCTCACGCATGGCTCCGCCATTAGTCTCTCACGCATGGCTTCTCCGCTTTAGGTTTACACACAGGACTCCGCTATTAGAGTCTCTCACGCATGGAGATTAAAAAAAAAAAGGGGGCCTATCACTCACCTATTGGGCTTTGTCAGGATTTTTGCCACTCTCAATTAAACTTGTCCTATAGCATTGTTAACTATACATGGCAGGTATTCAGCACCATTGGTACAGGCTACATCCGGACCTACCGTCACTCTTCTCCGCCCACCCGATCAAAGCGGCGTTGAAGGGTTTGCGCAAGATGTCTGTTGTGAAACGACATGGGCGTCAGCCATTTACCGGTAGCTTGTTCAGGCCGTGACAGGCAAACTGCAGGGGCAAACCGTTCGGGCCACAGGTTAGCGCTCTGGTAGAAACAGCCTTGTACCTGGCCTTCCATGGATTCCTCAGGTCAGGCGAGCTCATGGGCACCAATACGCTGGCTGGGTGCCTGCGGAAAGGTCAGCTCATCCGGCGCGGGTCCATCTATGTCCTCACCTTGGCCTCGTCCAAGACGTCACGGCCGGGGCAACCAGTGGCGGTCAGATACTTTCCCACGGACAGCAGATGGTGTCCGGTGCAGGCCTTGGAGGCTTGGCTCATAGTATTTAGTCCAAGCGGCATGTTCTCCCGTACTCGAACTAGGCAATGCCCGGCTAACCACCGCGGCCTTTCTTACGTACATTCAGGTTAGTTGACAGGTTCAGGGGTCGGTCCTCGCTGGATCACAGGACATTCCTTCCGCATGGGCGCGGCAGCAATGGCGTCCATGCATTAGGTGCCAGTACATGTCATCAAACGGTTGGGTCGTCGCAGTTCCGCGTGTTCCATGCGTAATATCCCGGATCCTTATACGAAATATCATTGGCTTTCGAGTTTTGGTCTGTAGTTTCTGTTATCAAGTTTTCTAACTCCTATGCATGGTTCTTTTGGCCCCTTTAGGCTACCCTTCGATAAGCAGTTCCGGCATAACTCTACTGCTTCTAGGTTGGGGGGGTGGAGTATAGGCTTAGGTAGGGTACCCTCTCAGCATGAGCCGATCCGAGCACAAGTGGTAGGCAATTAAGAGTGCCGCATTTGTGTGAGGGGAGGCGGGGCGTTCACTATTTAAACCTGGCCCTCCTCCCCCCACTTGTCGGTTCGAACGATTTCAACCCACCCAGGAGCCCTCCCTTCTTTCAGGTCTCATCATTGGGGTAGCCCCCTTTAGGCGCAGGATGAAAGCAATGCCATACGGTTTTTAGACGCAGATTTTGCTGGACTGGTTTTTTGACACCATGTCCCATTTGAAGCCCCCCTGATGCACCCCTAGAGTAGAAACTCCAAAAAAGTGACCCCATTTTAGAAACTACAGGATAGGGTGGCAGTTTTGTTCTTACTAGTTTAGGGTACATATGATTTTTGGTTGCTCTATATTAAACTCTATATTTGTGAGGCAAGGTAACAAGAAATAGCTGTTTTGGCACCGTTTTTACTTTTTGTTATTTAAAACATTTATCTGACAGGTTAGATAATGTGGTATTTTTATAGAGACATAAATATTGAGTTTTGTTTGGCTGCTAACCCTTGCTTTGTAACTCGAAAAAAATTATTAAAATGGAAAATCTGCCAAAAAAGTGACATTTTGAAATTGTATCTCTATTTTCCATTACGCCCATGACAGCACCTGTGAGAGATCCTCCTCCTTCCGGACAGGAAACAGGAACTTCCCAGATCTTTAAATTGGTCCCATGCCTTCCACCTTCAGTTCTTTCCTGTTTCCTGTCCAGGGACAGGAGGATTTCTTTCCAGGTCTATTTTGTGGCTGCAGGACCTCTAGGGTTAAGACGAAACCTAGTGGAGGTACCTGTCGGCGTAAGTCTCCACTAGGAGCCGCTAAGAAGCCCGGCGTCTGCATTTTCTTCCCTTCTTCGGAGCCATGGGGGGATGCCTGGGCTGCCTCGTGTCCCTGCCTGCCGACGAAGTCGCGGCATGAGGGGGGAGCTGCGTCTTCCCTCTCATTGAGGCTGGCTTTGCTGGACGCGCTCGTCGCGCCGGAAGTGACGCGTGCGTTCCACCGGCCGGAAGGGGAGGAGCTAAAACATGGCAGGCGCTGCGCGGCCCATTTGAAAAAGGGAACGCCGGCCAGCCAGCGTCGAGGGAGTAGCAGCAGGATCGACTGGCACAAGCGGCACCTACAGCCCTCGATTGCCCCCCTTTACACAGCATGATGATGCAGGAAGAAGGGGATGTACAACAGCGCACCGACAGACAGGAGCAGCTTTTGGAACCCAGCATGGTACTCCTGGGGGTAAGAGGGGTTAACCCCCACCATCTCCCTTTGGGGAGTTATTATTATGGTCAGGTTAAACTGATGGGATGTTTTATTAAATGCAGGCTAAAGAGGCCCCAAGGAAAGCTTCCCACAAAAGAGCTAAGGAGTGTGGAATCTGCAAGAGGAAGTTGGATTCATCTTACTCCAAGACATGTTGTCAGCCATGTCTGGATAAGTTAGTGGCAGAGGAGTCGCCATCTTTAGTACAGAGTATCCAGAATTTAGTAAAAAATGAAGTCCGTTCGTCCGTAGAGGAGCTTAGAAAATCCCTGCCTAGCTCATCCAGGCATAAGAAGGCCCAGGCGGTAGCGGAGGATACTACGGACTCCGAGTCTGAGGAGGGCGCTATTGTAGACTCAGATTCCTCTTCCGAGGATTTGACAGGGAAGCCGTTGTTTAGAGCTGAAGATACGGACCTATTATTGAAGGCGGTTAGATCCACGATGGAGCTGGGGGAGGAAAAGGAGTCCAGGTCTAGACCAGAGCTGATGTTTGAGAGCCTTAAGCCCAAAAGTTTTCCCCGTTCAGGACTGTATCAAGGACCTGATTAAACGTGAATGGGAGAAGCCCGATAAAAAATTCTTTATCCCTAGAGCGGTCAAGAGAAAGTACCCCTTTGATGATCAGGAGGTCTCAGCTTGGCAGGAGGTACCAAGGGTAGACGCTCCTGTAGCTAAGATAAATAAGAAGTCAGCCCTTCCGTTTGAGGATCTAGGGTCCCTTAAAGATCCCATGGACAAAAGGGCTGACGCATACTTAAGGAAGAATTGGGAAGCTTCCACCTCTGCCTTTAAGCCAAATATAGAGGCGCCGAGGCTCTTCACAAAGCTGATGGCGGAGGTAATGGCAGAAGTAAGGAGGTCGGACATCATTATAGTCTCATACCTGGACGACCTTCTCCTGGTAGGGCAGTCCACAGAGCAGTTGAAATCTCACATACAGAAGGTCCTGGGGATCCTGATGATTGGGACAAATCATCCCTGATTCCAACATCCAGATGCGTTTTCCTCGGCATCCTGTTAGACTCTCAGACTCAGAAATCTTATCTTCCAGCAGACAAAAAGGAGGGGATTCAGCAGAAGATCAGGTCTTTCAGCAAGGTCAAGGAAGTCCCCTTAAGAAAAGCTATGTCTATTCTGGGTCTGATGACGGCTTGTATTCCGGCTGTGAGGTGGGCCCAATTCAGGTCCAGAATACTGCAACGGCTCATTCTATCCAAATGGGATGGGAGGTCGCTATCCCTGGATCACAAGATTGTGGTCCCGGGTTCAGTAACCCGGTCCCTAGCTTGGTGGCTAAAGGCTTCAAACCTCGGTTGGGGGGTAGAGTGGGTGAGACACGATCCCTTGATAATTACCACCGACGCAAGCCCTTGGGGATGGGGGGCCCATTCAGTTTTGGGGTTTTTCCAAGGTCCTTGGTCAAGAGACCAGAGTGCTCAGTCCCAAAATGCCAGGGAATTAAGAGCAGTCCTGTGCGCACTAGAGAAAAGTCTCCCTTTTTTGTCCCAAAAGCATGTCAGGATCCTATCAGACAACGCCTCGGTGGTGGCTTATATAAACAAACAAGGGGGGACAAGATCCTATCAACTAATGGAGCTGGCTTCCAGGATTTTCTTGTTGATACAGAGGAAAGTTCTGTCCCTCTCAGCGGTGCACCTGAAAGGCTCAGAGAATCACCAGGCGGACTTTCTCAGCAGACACAGATTCAGTCAGGCGAATTGGTGTCTGAATCAGGAAGTGTTTCACCAAATACAGGCCCTATGGGGATCCCCTACGATAGATCTATTCGCCTCAGTGGAAAACAAAAAGTGCAAAAAGTTATTTTCTCTCAGCAGGGAGGATCAGTCGATAGGCACAGATGCGCTCTCACAGTCGTGGGGGAAAGGCCTAGTCTATGCGTTTCCTCCCATCAGCCTATTGCCCAGAGTGATCCAGAAGATCAGAGGGGAGCAGGCGACGGTGATACTAATAGCACCATTCTGGCCAAGAAGAGTCTGGTTTGCTTGGTTGAGGAGACTATCAATAGCCGATCCTTGGGTGCTTCCAGAAAGACAGGACCTATTATATCAGGGCCCTCTACATCATCCGGAAGTCAAGAACCTCCACCTGACGGCTTGGATTTTGAGAGGACATTCTTCAGGTCTAGAGGCCTATCAGAACAGGTCATCGGGACTCTCCTAGCTAGTAGGAAAAAAGTCACCTCCGAAATCTATCTGAGAGTATGGAAAACCTTCCTTCGGTTTGCAGGTCCAGGCTTAGACTTGAGCTCACCCAACATCCTGTTAATTTTGAACTTTTTGCAGGAAGGCCTTAACAAAAAGCTTAAACCCAGCACTCTCAAGGTGCAGGTCTCAGCTCTGAGTGTCCTGTTTGACTTTCGATTGGCTACTCATCCTTGGGTCAAAAGGTTCATTAGGGGGTCCTCTAGACTATGTCCTATAGTTAGATCTAAGTCAGCCCCCTGGGACCTTAACCTGGTTCTTTCTGCTCTTACCAAGGCTCCGTTTGAGCCTCTGGGGGACATCCCCCTTAAAGATGTTGTCCTATAAGACCGTATTTTTAGTGGCCATTACATCTGCCAGACGAGTAGGAGAGCTGTCCGCCTTGTCCTCTTCCCCACCATATACTCAGATTCTGGAGGATAGGATTGTTTTCAAAACAGACCCTGCATTCCTGCCCAAAGTAGTGTCTGTATTCCATAAGTCTCAGGAGATAGTTCTCCCTTCCTTTTGTCAGGACCCAAAGAATGAGGGAGAAAGATCCTTTCATACTTTAGACGTTAGAAGGTGTGTCTGTGAGTATTTAGAGTCTACAAAGGACTTTAGAAAGACCCCGCAACTCTTTGTTCAATTTCAGGGTCAGAACAGGGGCTCAAAGGTTACAAGCCGTACCTTAGCCAGATGGATCAAGAGAGCGATAGGTTTGGCATATTCACTATCAGAGTGTCAGGTCCCTTCAGATTTTTCAGCCCATTCTACCAGGGCAGTAGCCTCTTCCTGGGCAGAAAAAGGGTGTGCTACTATAGAACAGATCTGTAGGGCTGCAACGTGGAGTTCTCCCTCTACGTTTTACAAGCACTACAGGTTGGACCTTTCATCTGTGCAGGATATGTCTTTTGGGAGAAAGGTGCTGCAGGCTGTAGTCCCTCCCTAATAGTTATCTAGTCTAGTCTCTCACAGGTGCTGTCATGGGGCGTAATGGAAATACTTCAATTACTCTTACCGGTAATATGTTTTCCATGAGCCCATGACAGCACCTACATAATTCCCTCCCTTATTTAAAAAATAAAAATAAAAAAAATAATATAATAATAATAAGACTTTTATTTATAAAGAATGATGATGAAAAAAAAAAAAAGAGAGAGAGAGAGAAATTTACTCTTTAGTATGGTGCCAAAGAAGAGATATGCCTGGCATATATTTGGTGCAGAGTTTTTTCTATTATGTTTTCTCGCCTATGTTGTTAGTTTTTACTATATATAGGTGCGTTGCTGGTCCCAGGAATCTTGTCAAATACTGAAGGTGGAAGGCATGGGACCAATTTAAAGATCTGGGAAGTTCCTGTTTCCTGTCCGGAAGGAGGAGGATCTCTCACAGGTGCTGTCATGGGCTCATGGAAAACATATTACCGGTAAGAGTAATTGAAGTATTTCCTTTAATTCTTGTGGAACACCTAAAGGGTTAACAAAGTTTGTAAAATCAGTTTTGAATACCTTGAGCGGTGTAGTTTCTAGAATAGGGTCATTTTTGGGTAGTTTCTATTAAGTAAGCCTCACAAAGTGACTTCAGACCTGAACTGGTCCTTAAAAAGAGTGTTTTTGAAAATTTCGGAAAAATTTCAAGATTTGCTTCTAAAATTCTAAGCCTTGTAACATCCCCAAAAATAAAATGTAATTCCCAAAATGATCCAGACATGTATTTGACATATGGGGAATGTAAAGTAATAACTATTTTTCTAGATAATACTATGAATTATAGAAGTAGAGAAATTGAAACTTGGAAATTTGCAAATGTTTCCAAATTTTTTGCAAAACTTGTATTTTTCTTACAAATAAAAAAGATTTTTCTTTACTCCATTTTAACAGTGTAATAAAGTACAATACGTGACGAAAAAACAATCTCAGAATGGCCTGGAAAAGTAAAAGCGTTTTAAAGTTATCACCACATAAAGTGACACTGGTCAGATTTGCAAAAAATGGCCTGGTCCTTAAGGTGAAAATGAGCCCGGTCCCCAAGGGGTTAAATTGCACACTGACTAATGCGGTAGAGGCCCCAGATAGAGCGTATTGCAAAAAAATTGTGTTTTTTAAAACCCAGAAAATTACTGAAGTATTCAAAGCTTGTTTTAACAATAACAAATGCAGCAAAGGCTGCAACATTAAGTACTTTGCCCAAAAAGGGTGTTTTTTTTAAAAACAGAATATGACAGCAGTATATAACACTTGAATTTCACACTGACAGATGCAGCAAGGGCTGTAAAATTGTGTATTTTGCCCAAAAAGGGTGTTTTTTAAAACCCAGAAAATTAAAGCTGTATTTCTAGCTTAAATTGCACACTGAGTAATGCAGCAGAGGCCCAAGATGGAGGGTATTGCCAAAAATGGGTGTTTTTTTACCTGTTCAGGACACATGACGTACCGGTACGTCATGTATAGTTCCAATCACCGCCGCCCGGCGGGCGGTGAATGGAACCCGGTGCCTGTTCAAATCAATGAGCAGGCACCTTGGCTAAATGCGCCGGGGGGTCCTGTGACCTTCCCGTGTCGGCGATCGCAGCAAACCGCAGGTCAATTCAGACCTGCGGTTTGCTGCGTTTTACGGGTTATTCGGGTCTCTAGGGACCCGATAACCCGGAATAGGATGGTGATCAGTGGTGCGATAATACACCACCAATCACCATCCTGCGATCTTGAGAGGTGATGGTGACATCACCTCTCAGGATCGCTCTCATTGGTCGGCTGGGTGGGCGGTTCATTCAAATTATTGCAGCGCTGCACGTGAATTCAGAGCTGCACCGATCTCCAGCCAGCACCCCCATCTGTGCCCCAGCACCCCCCAGGTATTTAGGGAAAGGTTGGGTTAGGCAAGGATATTCAGGGAAAGTTAGTGAGGAAGAAAAAAAAACTAATTTTTGTTGCATCACCCTAAATCGTGTGACCCTAGACCCCCCAGGGGTGCTGCAGCTTGCCCCCCTGCCTCCCCTCCCCCCTTCAACTTTTTTGGGGCGCAAACATTTTTTTTTATTTTTTTTTGGCGTACACTGACTGTGGCCGAAACTCTTAGTGTCCGGCCACTGTTAGCGCATCGCACACCCCACCACTGATCAACTTCGGACGGTTGATCAGCGATTTTCTAATTTTATTTTTAATTGTTTCACATTTTTTTCCCTATTTTTAGTTAGTCTTTTTTTTTTTTTTTTGTCTGTTAGGTTTAGGGTAAGTTCGCGAACATCCTTGCCCCCACACACACGCACACTGAATAAAGATTTACACGCACACACGAGCTGTGGGGCTCGTACTAGTTTTCCGCCCCCCAGAAGTTAAATCTACCGGACCTCCCTGCCGGTGAACTTGTCTGGTGTACCCCGGAGCGATTTGAGCCCGTGATTCCTGATTTTGTAGGCCAACCAGGAATCCAGATTTCCACAGTGGGCTTCACTAAATATGACTATTTTAGTCTTTTTTTCAGTGACAACTTTGTAAATCTGATGGTGGAGCAGACGAACCTGCTTCAGGGAGTACCACACTTCCATGGAGTACTAAATTTATACCCCCAATTTAGCCACTGACAATCGGATAAAAAACTGGTTCTCAGACTTGAGACACTAAAACAAAAAAAAATTTTTTTCAACAAATATAATTTTGTAAAACAACAACAAAAAAAGACATATTAGGTATCGCCGCGTCCGTAAGAATCTGCTCTATAAAAAGACCCCCCCAACCCCTCAGATGAACAGGGTCAAAAAAAATAAAAAATAAAAAACGGTGCAAAAAAATGACTTAGACTATAGAGATACTAAAAATATTTTTTTTGTTTATAAAAAATAGTGTAAAACATAAAAAAATAAATAAATAAATAAAAATAGACATATTAGGTATTCCCGCATCCATAAGAATCTGCTCTACAAAAATACCCCCCAACCCCTCAGATGAACACGGTAAAAAAAAACGGTGCAAAAAAAAGTTTTTTTTTTGTCACCTTACATGACAAAAATTGTAATAGCAAGCGATCAAAAAGTCATATGCCCCCCAAAATAGTGCCAATAAAACCGTCCTCTCATCCCGCAAAAATTGAGCTTCTACCTAAGATAATCGGCTAAAAACTAAAGAAAAAAATGACTCTTAGACTATGGAGATACTAAAATGTTTTTTTTGGTTTATAAAAAGATAATATAGTGTAAAACATAAATAAATTTTAAAAAAGTAGACATATTAGGTATCGCCGCATCCGTAAGAATCTGCTCTATAAAAATACCCCCCCAACCCCTCAGATGAATACGGTAAAAAATAAAAACAGTGCCAAAAAAGCAATTTTTTGGCAAATTTTCAATTTTAATCAGTTTTTTTCCAATATCAAAGCAAGGGTTAACAGCCAAACAAAACTTAATATTTATTACCCTGATTCTGCAGTTTACAGAAACACCCCATATGTGGTCGCAAACTGCTGTATGACCAAACGGCAGGGCGCAGAAGGAAAGGAATGCCGTATGGTTTCTGGAAGGCAGATTTTGATGGCCATTTTTTTTGTCACCATGTCCCATTTGAAGCCCTTCAGATGCACCCCTAGAGTAAAAACTCCATAAAAGCGACCCCATCTAAGAAACTACACCCCTCAAGGTATTCAAAACTGATTTTACAAACGGCGTTAACCCTTTAGGTGTTCCACAAGAATTATGAAATTTCAGAATTTCTATTTCTGGTAAACTTCCCTCACAAAAATGTACAGGGTGGGCCATTTATATGGATACACCTTAATAAAATGGGAATGGTTGGTGATATTAACTTCCTGTTTGTGGCACATTAGTATATGTGAGGGGGGAAACTTTTCAAGTTGGGTGGTGACCATGGCGGCCATTTTGAAGTCGGCCATTTTGAATCCAACTTTAGTTTTTTCAATAGGAAGAGGGTCATTTGACACATCAAACTTATTGGGAATTTCACAAGAAAAACAATGGTGTGCTTGGTTTTAACGTAACTTTATTCTTTCATGAGTTATTTACAAGTTTCTGACAACTTATAAAATGTGTTCAATGTGCTGCCCATTGTGTTGGATTGTCAATGCAACCCTCTTCTCCCACTCTTCACACACTGATAGCAACACCGCAAGAGAAATGCTAGCACAGGCTTCCAGTATCCGTAGTTTCAGGTGCTGCACATCTTGTATCTTCACAGCATAGACGATTGCCTTCAGAAGTGTATCCATATAAATGGCCCACCCTGTAATATAGATAAACCAAAAATCATATGTACCCTAAAAATGAATGCAAAAAGGAGTTTGTCCAGCCTTGCTTCGTGGTAATCCAAAAGGCACTTTATTCAATAATGGTGTATACTAAAAACATCCAGATACAGGTTGCATACGTCAATGACGTATGCAACCTGTATCTGGATGTTTTTAGTATACACCATTATTGAATAAAGTGCCTTTTGGATTACCACAAAGCAAGGCTGGACAAACTCCTTTTTGCATTAATTCCTATTTTCTCCCAGACCGGGTGAGGGAGCGGTTCCGTGCCTTAGAGGTGGATTTCCAGGCAGGTGAGTGCTGCTCATACCACGTTTTCTCCTGAATGTACCCTAAAAATAGTCCCAACAAAACTGCCAACTTATCCCGTAGTTTCCAAAATGGGGTCACTTTTATGGAGTTTCTACTGTAGGGGTGCATCAGGGGGGCTTAAAATGGGACATGGTGTAAAAAAACCAGTCCAGCAAAATATGCCTTCCAAAAACCATATGGCGCACCTTTCCCTCTACGCCCTACTGTGTGCCCGTACAATAGTTTATGGCCAAATATGGGGTGTTTCTGCAAAATACAGATTTGGGGCAATAAATACTGCATTTTGTTTGGCTGTTAACCCTTGCTTTGTTACTGGAAAAAATGGATTAAAATAGAAAATTTGCCCAAAAATTTAAATTCTCAAATTTCATCTCCATTTGCCAATAACTCTTGTGCAACATCTAAAGGGTTAACAAAGTTTGTAAAATCAGTTTTAAATACCTTGAGGGGTGTAGTTTCTTAGATGGGGTCACTTTTATGGAGTTTCTACTCTAGGAATGCATCAGGGGGGCTTCAAATGGGACATGGTGTAAACAAACCAGTCCAGCAAAATCTTCCTTCCAAAAACCACACGGCGCACCTTTCCCTCTACGCCCTACTGTGTGCCTGTACAGTAGTTTACGGCCACATATGGGGTGTTTCTGCAAACTACAGAATCGGTGCAATAAATATAGCATTTTGTTTGGCTGTTAACCCTTGTTTTGTTACTGGGGAAAAAATAGAAAATGTGCCAAAAAATCTAAATTCTGAAATGTTATCTCCATTTGCCATTAAGGCCTATTGCACAAGACCGTATGGCTTTTTCAGTGTTTTGCGATCCGTTTTTCACGGATCCGTTGTTCCGTTTTTTGTTTCCGTTGTGTTTCCGTTTCTGTTCCGTTTTTCCGTTCCGTTTTTCCGTATGGCATATACAGTATACAGTAATTACATAGATAAAATTGGGCTGGGCATAACATTTTCAATAGATGGTTCAGCAAAAAACGGAACGGAAACGGAAGACATACGGATGCATTTCCGTATGTGTTCCGTTTTTTTGCGGACCCATTGACTTGAATGGAGCCACGGACTGTGATTTGCGGACAATAATAGGACATGTTCTATGTTAAAACGGAACGGAAAAACGGAAATACGGAAACGGAATGCATACGGAGTACATTCCGTTTTTTTTGCGGAACCATTGAAATGAATGGTTCCGTATACGGACCGTATACGGAACGCAAAAAACGGCCAGTAAACGGGGAAAAAAAACGTCCGTGTGCAGGAGGCCTAACTCTTGTGGAACACCTAAAGGGTTAACGACGTTTGTAAAATCAGTTTTGAATACCTTGAGGGGTATCGTTTCTAGAATGGGGTAATTTTTGGGTAGTTTCTATTATGTAAGCCTCACAAATTGACTTCAGACCTGAACTGGTCCTTAAAAAGTTGGTTTTTGAAAATTTCTGAGAAATTTCAAGATTTACTTCTAAACTTCTAAGCATTGTAACGTCCCCCAAAAATAAAATGGCATTCCCAAAATGATCCTAACATGAAGTAGACATATGGGGAATGTAAAGTAATAACTATTTTTGGAGGTATTACTGTGTATTATAGAAGTAGAGAAATTGAAACTTGGAAATTTGCAAATTTGGTATTTTTTTATAAATAAAAGTAATTTTTTTTTTACTCCATTTTACTAGTGTCATGAAGTACAATATGTGACAAAAAAAAACAATCTCAGAATGGCCTGGATAAGTAAAAGCGTTTTAAAGTTATCACCACTTCAAACGCAGATTTGCCAAAAATGACCTGGTCCTTAAGGTGACATGAGGCTGTGTCCTTAAAGAGGACCTTTCACCATAATAAAACCTCTAAACTATACAGACGCGTAGAGCGGCTCCCAGGGATCCCCCTGCACTTACTGTTATACCTGGGCGCCGCTCCGTTCTCCGGTTATAGCCTCCGGTATCTTCATAGTTAGGCTCCACCCAGGGGAACCTGCCGGCGTCTCATTCTTCCATGCTGTAGCGCTGGCCAATCGCAGCGCTCAGCTCATAGCCTGAGAGAGAAAAAAAACTCTCAGGCTATGAGCTGAGCGCTGCGATTGGCCAGCGCTACAGCATAGGAGAAAGAGACGGCGTCAGGTTCCCCTGGGTGGAGCCTAACTATGAAGATACCGGAGGCTATAACCGGAGAACGGAGCGGCACCCGGGGATAATAGTAAGTGCAGGGGGATCCCTGGGCGCTGCTCTACATATCTGTATAGTCAGTTTAGAGGTTTTATTATGGTGAAAGGTCCTCTTTAAGGAGTTAAAACCCAGAAAATTATTGAAGTATTTCAAGCTTGTTTTTACAATAACAGATGCAGCAAAGACTGCAAAATTATGTTTTTTTTCCAAAATGGGTGTTTTTTTTTAATAGGAGAATATGACAGCAGTATATAACGCTTTAATTTGACACTGACAGATGCAGCAAGGGCTGTAAAATTGTGTATTTTGCTCAAAAAGGGTGTTTTTTAAAACCCAGAAAATTGAAGCTGTATTTCTAGCTTAAATTGCACACTGATTAATGTGGCAGAGGTCCAAGATGGGAGGGTATTGCAAAAAATTTGTGTTTTTCAAAAACCAGAAAAGTATTGTAATATTTAAAGCTTGTTTTAACAAAACAGATGCAGCAAAGGCTGCAATATAAAGTACTTTGCCCAAAAAGGGTGTTTTTTAATAACAGAATATGACAGCAGTATATAACGCTTGAATTTTACACTGACAGGTGCAGCACGGGCTGTAAAATTGAGTATTTTGCCCAAAAAGGGTGTTTTTTAAAACCCAGAAAATTATAGCTGTGTTTCTAGCTTAAATTCCACACTGACTTATGCGGCAGAGGCCCCAGATGGAGGGTATTGCCAAAAATGGGTGTTTTTTAAAACCCAGAAAATTATTGAAGTATTTCAAGCTTGTTTTAACAATAACAGATGCAGCAAAGACTGCAAAATTAAGTTTTTGGTCCAAAATGGGTGTTTTTTTTATAACAGAATATGACAGCAGTATATAACGCTTTAATTTCACACTGACAGATACAGCAAGGGCTGTAAAATTGTGTATTTTGCCCAAAAAGGGTGTTTTTTAAAACCCAGAAAATTAAAGCTGTATTTCTAGCTTACATTGCACACTGACTAATGCGGCAGAGACCCCAGATAGAGGGTATTGCAAAAAATGGGTGTTTTTTAAAACCCAGAAAATTACTGAAGTATTTAAAGCTTGTTTTAACAATAACAGATGCAGCAAAGGCTGCAATATGAAGTACTTTGCCCAAAAAGGGTGTTTTCTTAATAACAGAATATGACAGTAGTATATAACGCATGAATTTCACACTGACAGATGCAGACAAGGCTGAAAATTAAGTATTTTGCCCAAAAGGGGTGTTTTTTTTAAATAACAGAATATGACATCAGTATATAATGCTTGAATTTCGCACGTATAGATGCAGCAAGGGCTGTAAAATTTAGTATTTTGTCCAAAAAGGGTGTTTTTTGTTTGAAATCTCTTTTTGATTAGACATAGGTCATAGTTGAGTGCACAATTACAATATTGAGTGTGTCACATCATAAAAAAATCAAAGTGAATACCTTCAAAGGCGTAGCCTAACAATACAGGCTAGGATGGATGACCACTCATCAGGGGCCCATCAGGTGAATGACCTTACAGAGTGAACATACTGAGGACATAGAATGTACAAAAGAGGAAAAAGAATAAACAATTAACTAATACTAACAGCCCTGTTGTTGTGTTACCCTGGTTTGGTAGCTACAGTCCGTTCAGGAATATCAATTAGGTCATAGCGGCGCACGTTCTCGGGAGCGCTGGAGTGTATGGTCCATAACCACTGGACGGAAGGAGGAACGTGGGAGGGGGGGAGGTGGAGAGAAAGGGGGGAAGAGGGAGGAGAGGGGGGAGTGAACTGGGGTAGGCGAGGGGGGGGCTGAGTCTAGAAGACCCTAAAAAATATCTTCCAACGCATATCTCTAGCTGGTTCCTGAGGACAGAGGGTCAGGGAGGCTTGCTCTGTAGTTCAGCCAGGGCTGCCAGAGTTGCAGGTAGCAGTCTCTACTGTGGTATGTCCAGCCTATCAATTCCTCTATTTGACACATCTGGTGAACCCTGTCGTGCCACATATCCAGGGTCGGTGGGTCTACCGATCTCCATTTCAAGGGAATTAGAAGTTTTGCAGCCATAAGTAAGTGGGTGGTTAGATTGTTCTTCCCTGGGCGAAAATTTGGTGTGGGCAGCCAGAGTAGGACTAACTGGGCTGTGAGTTTCAGGGTCGTGGAGCAGACCTTGTTTATAACTCGCTCTAGCTCTTCCCAAAATTGGCGATTGGCCGAGCAGAACCACCAGATGTGGGAGATGGACCCAGTAGCGGCATTACATCTCCAACAGAGGTCTGTGGGGAGGAGATTGATTTTATAAAGGTACTCGGGGGTTCTATACCATCTAAACGCCACCTTCACAGAGTTCTCTTGTATTTTTATACATTTGGAGAAACCGTGTGAGCACTTTGGACCCACTTTTTGCTATTATCATCTAGCGTGAGATGTAGCTCTCTCCCCCAGTCAGCTACCCATGGTGGCATATTGGAGTCTCTTGCACAGAGTATTTGCCTATATATGTGGGTGGTGCACTTGTGGGGCAGAGTTGGCAGTAGTTTGAAGTTTTCTAACCACGTCGGATCTGGTAATGGAACATACTTAGAGGTCTTAAACTGTCTGCAGACGTTTTCGAAGTCATTCCCTTGAATAAAGTTCTTCCCAGGGTCTGGTCTTCCAGAAAGGGCAGCGTAGAAGTCGGTAGGGGCCTGTAACTTTGTTAAGTCACCCAGTCTGTGTCGGGTCATTGAAAGCCAGATTTCAGACGGGTCTCTAACTTGTGGGCGCATAAGGTTGGGGAGGACTGATATAGGAGCCAGAGGAGAGATCTTTGCTTGGCCAGAGTTGAGCTCTTTTGTATTTTTGGCAAGCATGTAACATCCCTCTGGTAAGCTCGCTGTCTATTTTGGCCCCCTCTCCCACTTTTCCAGGTAACCACAGTCTGTGGAATGAGTCTTTGCCCAAAAGGGCCAACTCGAAATCTACATGCATACAGTGAATCTCCTGTCTGGTCAGCCTCAACCACCTTTCTAAGTGAATGGCTTGAATATAGGCCGGGAAGTCTGGGAGAGAAATGCCGCCATGTTTTTTCCTACGAGAGAGCAGGCGGAGGGACATTCTAGGTCGGCCACTAGCCCAAAGATATTTACTCATAAGGGTTTGAATTTTGTTTATGAAGTTGCAGGATAATGAAATAGGAAGGGCTCATAGGGTATACATAAGTAATGGCAGGATGTAGGTGGTTAAGACATTCTTCCTGCCTAGCCAAGTGAGGAAAGGTGAGGAGCTTTTTGAGAGAATAGAGGAGACTTTGGTAAGTAAAGGGGGATAATAATTTGGTAAGTAAGTGGGATCATGACTCCCAGATATTTTATTGTGTGGGCAGGTCATTTAAACGGTTTGAGGGCTTTAACCCTAGCTCGCAAGGTAGGTGATAGAGATATGCCTAAGGCTTCCGACTTATCAAAATTTATCTTAAAGTTCGAGATTAGCCCAAAGGATTTTAATATCTGTAGAACCTCCGGCAGGGCCTCCTCTGGATTCGTCAGCAAGAGCAGTAGGTCGTCCGCAAAGGCGGCCATCTTGTGGGAGTGATTTCCCAGTTTTACGCCTTTGATGGTGGGGGACTGGCGGAACTTTAGCAGTAACGTTTCCAGGGTGAGAATGAACAGGGTGGGAAACAACGGGCATCCCTGGCGGGTACCGTTTTTGATTTGGAAGGCGTCCGATAGGGTCCGGTTGACAAGCACTCTTGCAGATGGTGCTGAATACAATGTAAAAATGGCTCGTGTATAGTTCTCTGGGAAGCCAAAGGCATTCAATACCCTTCTCATATAGTGCCAACTGACCCTATCGAACGCCTTCTCAGCATCTGTGCCTAGCAGCACAAGGGGGGACTTAGTTTTAATAGCATGTTATGTCTGCCCTCTCTGCCTGCCATGAAGCCCACTTGCTCTTCACCCACCAGCCCAGGAAGCAGCTTCGATATTCTGTTGTTAAGCAGTTTAGCCCACCATTTTAGGTCGGTGTTTAGCAGCGATATCGGTCTGTAACTTCCACAGACCTCTTTATCTTTTCCATCTTTGTGGATAATTGTTATATGTGCTTCCTGGGATTGCGGGGATAGAGATCCACCTCTAAGAAGATGATTACAAACATCGACAAAGCGAGGTATTAGAATGTCCCTGAATTTTTTGTAATAGGAGATTGGAAACCCATCAGGCCCTGGGCTCTTACCGGAAGGGATAGACGAGAGGACTTGGTCTACTTCTTCTATCGTAAATGGCAGTAGTAACCCACGTATATCTTCTGTGGATATGCTTGGAATATTAATGGAACCTAGAAACTCTGTGATGCGGTCGTCGAGCTGCTGATTAGAGGAGGATGCCGGGAGGTTATACAAAGTCGAGTAGAAGGAGCAAAACTCCTGTGCTATTGCTGAGGTGTTGATAAGTTGGGAGCCTGAACCCGATTTAATGGCCTGGATAAAGGATTTGTTCCTTTGTCCCTTTAGAAGGCTATAAACTAGTTTTGATCCCCTGTTCCCATGTAGATATTGTTTAAAACGCAGGGTCTTTAGGGCTCTAGCAGCCCGTACGTTTAGTAGGTCTGTAACATGTTGTCTCAACCGTTTTAGTGACTCCAGAACCTCTACTGATCTCGCTCTCTTGTGCAAAGTCTCAAGTGTGGAGATCTGCTGGGGGAGGGAGTCTAACTGTTTCTGTCTATTTCTCTTGACCTTGGTGCCTAAACTTATAAGCTCCCCCCTGAAAACCACCTTGTGCGCCTCCCAGAGAGTTGTCTTACTGGCGAGATCCCGGTCATTTCCCCTGAAATAGTTTCTAAGGTGTTGATCTACAGCTCGTCTGTGTGATTTGTCTTCTAGAGGTGTCTCGTTCAATCTCCAAACCCAGGACTTCGGTGGGATTGCGTGGAACCTCACCTTCACACTCACCAGCGCATGGTCAGATATGACTATGTTCCCAATGGTGGCCTCTGTTACTGAAGACAGCAGTTGGTTTGTCAAAAGTAGATAGTCCAGGCGTTGGTATGTATTGTGCGCCCGCGAGTGGAAGGTATAATCCTTTTCCTCAGGGTGGGTGAGGCGCCACCCTGAGGAAGTTGAGTCTTTGGACGAGTCTAGAGTAAGATTAAGGTCTCCCCCTATTATGAGGTGCCCCTCTCTGAAGGTTTTAAGAATCTCCAGCGTGTGGAGCAACCAGGGAATCTGTCCACTATTAGGAGCGTACATGTTTGCCAGAGTAAACATGGAGTTCGCCACACTGCCTTTCAGAAATAGATAACGTCCATCAGGGTCGGCCAGTTTAGATGTCAAAGTGAAGGGTATATTCTGTCCCAGGCCTATGGAAACCCCCCTGGCTGCTGAGGAATAAGAGGTGTGATGCCACACAGGGAAATGTTTGCTCACCACCCTAGGTATGTGCGGGTGTCTAAAGTGGGTCTACTGTAGCAGCACTAAGTCGGCACTCTCCTTCCTGAGCAGGTGGTAAATTTTTTATTTTTTTTTGCGGGGTATTCATGCCATTCACATTGAACGACACAATCTTTATGTCAGTCATGGCGGTGGTATGGGGGCCTGAGAGGATGAGCTGAGGTAGTAGTCAGAGGGTGACACAGGGCAACATATAGAAAACAGAGTATAAACATTGTGTGGCATCACACCTCTTATTCCTCAGCAGCCAGGGGGGTTTCCATAGGCCTGGGACAGAATATACCCTTCACTTTGACATCTAAACTGGCCGACCCTGATGGACGTTATCTATTTCTGAAAGGCAGTGTGGCGAACTCCATGTTTACTCTGGCAAACATGTACGCTCCTAATAGTGGATTGCGCGTCCCCTTTAAGCAGAGAAATAATTATACCTATCCTCTGACTCTCATCACCTGACGATGATGGACGCAGCCGAAAGTACCATTTGCAGGACTCTTTAAAACTGACAAAGTCATCTGTACCCCCTGAAAATCGATCAGGAAGAGCCACTTTAAGCTCCACACAAACTTGACCTCCTCCTGATGCCAGAGCACTCTGACACCGTGCGACCTAACCTTGCAGCTCCGCAACCTCTAGGGATAGCCCCTGCATGCGGTCAACTAATGCTTCAATTGCAGTCATCACAAAACCGCTGAGTAATGACAGTCAACTATTTGGGCGGATTATAATGTCACGGCGGACGTGCACTCAGACTAACAGATAAACCACCAACCAGGCTCTAGGCGAGAGGCAGGGGAAGGGTCACCTCCTAGCTAATCCCTGACCTCTCTCCCTGCACTGCTCAGCCCACATGCAGACCTTAGTGGTAGGTATGATGTGTCCCCGTGCCTGGGCTGAAACACCCTAAATTCCCTGAGATGGTGAAGAGGGGAAATAGGAGCAGCCTGCTCGCACAGAACCTGGATGGGAGAGATGACAAAACAATCAAACTAGAAACCACACTTATCTTTCTGAGCTGGAACAGCCAACCTTCCTTCCTAGCTTCCAAGACCAAAGTGATTCCTATAATTCGCTCAGAGCACTGGGCTGGAGTGATTTAAACTAATGACCCCACCCAGTGCACCTGATGGGAGGTGGATCCAGCACGGCTCCAAAACAAAACACTAAACTCGTGCTGCTATTCTGGCCGACCTCCGCACATAGTCAGGGCGGGGCATGACAAATTAACTTTTTGGACACTGCTACCATTCTGAGAGCGGCTAGAGAGAAGGGAGACGTCACTCTAGATGGGCACAAGGTGCTCCTGTTTCAAGACCTGGCGGCGAGCACGCTGGCCAAACGCAGGAATCTCCGCCCGCTAACTTCGCTGCTGAGGGACAAGAAGCTCCCGGTCCAATGGCTGTTCCCTTTCGGCTTAAGCACCATAATCGGGGGGAAGCAGTACACTGAGACTCCTGGAGGACTTACCGCCTGTCTGGGGAGGCCTTGGGAACAGATGCTCTGGACATTCAGTCTTGTCTCCCCTGCAGTCCGGTCCTGGACCTTCCGAGCCCGCTGCGGCCGGAGAGTTGGCGCTTGGCGCAGAAAGAGAGATCCCCGAAGAAGATGGTCCCTTGAATCGATGCCTCCAGAGGCCTTGGAAGCGCACTTTGATGTGGGACTCTGACGATCACCGCCATTGAGGCCGCTGCCACATCCTCCTCTTGCAGGACTCTGGTTCTATATAGCCCCTGCTTGTTTCCTCTTCCATGGGGTTCCCCTCTCTTCTCTCCTTTACTGCTGTCCTGCACTCCACTCCTGATCCTACCTACCCCCCTCCTCCTCTCCCCCCCCCAAATGCATCTTGTCGCCCCAACCGTTCTGGAGTTAGTCCACGAAAATGGCCACCCCGGGCTAGGTTAGAGCAACGGGCGGCCGTTCAAGGGTGGCGATGTAGAGTGCCTGTTCCATGATTAGTGCCTTCACTCTGTATAGCCTAACTATGTCTGCTATTTGCATTCCTTGAAATGGGCTTAGTGTGTGAGACCTGATCTCGGGCACTTCCACACAAATTTCCCCCTCCTGAGGTCTGAGACCTCTTTGGTAAATTTTACCGTTTTCGTTTTTGCTTATTCAAGAATCCTTTCTATTGCAATGTTTATACTCTGTTTTCTATATGTTGCCCTGTGTCACCCTCTGACTACTACCTCAGCTCATCCTCTCAGGCCCCCATACCACCGCCTAAACTTATAAGCTCCCCCCTGAAAACCACCTTGTGCGCCTCCCAGAGAGTTGTCTTACTGGCGAGATCCCGGTCATTTCCCCTGAAATAGTTTCTAAGGTGTTGATCTACAGCTCGTCTGTGTGATTTGTCTTCTAGAGGTGTCTCGTTCAATCTCCAAACCCAGGACTTCGGTGGGATTGCGTGGAACCTCACCTTCACACTCACCAGCGCATGGTCAGATATGACTATGTTCCCAATGGTGGCCTCTGTTACTGAAGACAGCAGTTGGTTTGTCAAAAGTAGATAGTCCAGGCGTTGGTATGTATTGTGCGCCCGCGAGTGGAAGGTATAATCCTTTTCCTCAGGGTGGGTGAGGCGCCACCCTGAGGAAGTTGAGTCTTTGGACGAGTCTAGAGTAAGATTAAGGTCTCCCCCTATTATGAGGTGCCCCTCTCTGAAGGTTTTAAGAATCTCCAGCGTGTGGAGCAACCAGGGAATCTGTCCACTATTAGGAGCGTACATGTTTGCCAGAGTAAACATGGAGTTCGCCACACTGCCTTTCAGAAATAGATAACGTCCATCAGGGTCGGCCAGTTTAGATGTCAAAGTGAAGGGTATATTCTGTCCCAGGCCTATGGAAACCCCCCTGGCTGCTGAGGAATAAGAGGTGTGATGCCACACAGGGAAATGTTTGCTCACCACCCTAGGTATGTGCGGGTGTCTAAAGTGGGTCTACTGTAGCAGCACTAAGTCGGCACTCTCCTTCCTGAGCAGGTGGTAAATTTTTTATTTTTTTTGCGGGGTATTCATGCCATTCACATTGAACGACACAATCTTTAAGTCAGTCATGGCGGTGGTATGGGGGCCTGAGAGGATGAGCTGAGGTAGTAGTCAGAGGGTGACACAGGGCAACATATAGAAAACAGAGTATAAACATTGCAATAGAAAGGATTCTTGAATAAGCAAAAACGAAAACGGTAAAATTTACCAAAGAGGTCTCAGACCTCAGGAGGGGGAAATTTGTGTGGAAGTGCCCGAGATCAGGTCTCACACACTAAGCCCATTTCAAGGAATGCAAATAGCAGACATAGTTAGGCTATACAGAGTGAAGGCACTAATCATGGAACAGGCACTCTACATCGCCACCCTTGAACGGCCGCCCGTTGCTCTAACCTAGCCCGGGGTGGCCATTTTCGTGGACTAACTCCAGAACGGTTGGGGCGACAAGATGCATTTGGGGGGGGGAGAGGAGGAGGGGGGTAGGTAGGATCAGGAGTGGAGTGCAGGACAGCAGTAAAGGAGAGAAGAGAGGGGAACCCCATGGAAGAGGAAACAAGCAGGGGCTATATAGAACCAGAGTCCTGCAAGAGGAGGATGTGGCAGCGGCCTCAATGGCGGCGATCGTCAGAGTCCCACATCAAAGTGCGCTTCCAAGGCCTCTGGAGGCATCGATTCAAGGGACCATCTTCTTCGGGGATCTCTCTTTCTGCGCCAAGCGCCAACTCTCCGGCCGCAGCGGGCTCGGAAGGTCCAGGACCGGACTGCAGGGGAGACAAGACTGAATGTCCAGAGCATCTGTTCCCAAGGCCTCCCCAGACAGGCGGTAAGTCCTCCAGGAGTCTCAGTGTACTGCTTCCCCCCGATTATGGTGCTTAAGCCGAAAGGGAACAGCCATTGGACCGGGAGCTTCTTGTCCCTCAGCAGCGAAGTTAGCGGGCGGAGATTCCTGCGTTTGGCCAGCGTGCTCGCCGCCAGGTCTTGAAACAGGAGCACCTTGTGCCCATCTAGAGTGACGTCTCCCTTCTCTCTAGCCGCTCTCAGAATGGTAGCAGTGTCCAAAAAGTTAATTTGTCATGCCCCGCCCTGACTATGTGCGGAGGTCGGCCAGAATAGCAGCACGAGTTTAGTGTTTTGTTTTGGAGCCGTGCTGGATCCACCTCCCATCAGGTGCACTGGGTGGGGTCATTAGTTTAAATCACTCCAGCCCAGTGCTCTGAGCGAATTATAGGAATCACTTTGGTCTTGGAAGCTAGGAAGGAAGGTTGGCTGTTCCAGCTCAGAAAGATAAGTGTGGTTTCTAGTTTGATTGTTTTGTCATCTCTCCCATCCAGGTTCTGTGCGAGCAGGCTGCTCCTATTTCCCCTCTTCACCATCTCAGGGAATTTAGGGTGTTTCAGCCCAGGCACGGGGACACATCATACCTACCACTAAGGTCTGCATGTGGGCTGAGCAGTGCAGGGAGAGAGGTCAGGGATTAGCTAGGAGGTGACCCTTCCCCTGCCTCTCGCCTAGAGCCTGGTTGGTGGTTTATCTGTTAGTCTGAGTGCACGTCCGCCGTGACATTATAATCCGCCCAAATAGTTGACTGTCATTACTCAGCGGTTTTGTGATGACTGCAATTGAAGCATTAGTTGACCGCATGCAGGGGCTATCCCTAGAGGTTGCGGAGCTGCAAGGTTAGGTCGCACGGTGTCAGAGTGCTCTGGCATCAGGAGGAGGTCAAGTTTGTGTGGAGCTTAAAGTGGCTCTTCCTGATCGATTTTCAGGGGGTACAGATGACTTTGTCAGTTTTAAAGAGTCCTGCAAATTGTACTTTCGGCTGCGTCCATCATCGTCAGGTGATGAGAGTCAGAGGATAGGTATAATTATTTCTCTGCTTAAAGGGGACGCGCAATCCTGGGCCTTTTCTCTGCCATTTGGTTTTCGGGCACTCCGGTCGGTGGAGGAATTTTTTAAGGCTCTGGGATTAATCTACGATGACCCAGATCGGGTCTCGATGACAGAGTCGTGATTACGTAATTTGTTTCAGGGGGAACATACTGAAGAGGCTTACTGTGTTGAATTTAGGAGATGGGCTACTGAATCAGAGTGGAATGATCCCGCGTTACGTAGCCAGTTTTGTCAGGGGTTATCTGAAAGATTGAAGGATGCCCTTGCTTTTCATGAATACCCAGACTCTTTGGAGAACGCCATGTCTCTAGCAGTATGGCTAGACAGACGTATCAGAGAGAGTTATAGGGCTCCCCCTGCGCAAGGTATCCCTTCTGTGAGTGGTTTCATCTCTGCTGCCTCCCCAGGTGATGTTACAGGTAACGCGGGGGTAGCAGAGGAACCCATGCAATGGGGTCAGATTTCTTGCCATTCTGATAGTAGAGACTTTAGGAAATTGCACAAACTATGTTACTATTGTGGAAAGAGTGGTCATTTTGTTTTTGCTTGTCCTTATGTTAAACCGCAGGTGGTAGAGAAAAGGGAAAAAAAAAACTTCCCTGACACTTGGTAGCATGAATGGTGTGGTGGAGCAGGCAGGTATGAAAGCTCCCTGCAGTTCCCGTTTTCTCCTTCCAGCTATGGTGGCGCTAGAGTCAAGAAATGTTTTTGTTGAGGTGTTCCTTGATTGTGGTGCTGGGGTAAACCTAATTGACTTTCTTTTCCTTCAAAATCTAGGACTAAGTACTTGCACTTTAGAGAACGAGATTCGTGTTTTTGCAATTTATTCTTCCCCTCTTTCTCAAAAGACCTTACTTACATTGTTCATGGTATTCACTTAAGGGTGGGTGATTCACATGTTGAAATTATTTCTTGTTTTGTCTTGAAGGATTTGCCAGCTCCTATAGTTTTGGGGTTGCCATGGTTGACTAAACATAACCTAATTATAGACTGGCAAGCGAGACAAATCATCGGTTGGAGTGAGTTTTGTTCGGATAATTGTTTTGGCACATCTATCTCTGGTGTGTCCATTACCGCTTTACCTCAGTATCTCTCAGATTTTGCCGATGTCTTTTCAAAGGGTGGGGCTCAGGAATTTCCCCCTCATCGTGACTATGATTGTACAGTTAATCTCATCCCAGGGGCTAAGTTGCCAAAGTCTCGCCTTTACAACCTTTCTCAACCCGAAAGAGAGGTCATGCGAAAGTATATCGCCGAGAGTTTGGCAAAAGGTCATATTAGACCATCTAAGTCTCCAGTGGCAGTGGGTTTATTCTTTGTGAAGAAAAAGGATGGATCACTGAGACCGTGTTTGGATTTCCGGGAATTGAACCGTATTACAGTCCGGGATCCATATCCCCTGCCTTTGATCTCTGATCTTTTTGATCAGATTGTGGGAGCCAAGGTGTTCTCCAAGTTGGATTTGAGAGGGGCCTACAATCTGATCAGAATCAAGGAGGGGGATGAATGGAAAACGGCCTTCAATACGCACGAGGGTCATTTTGAGAACCTGGTTATGCCTTTTGGGTTGACGAACGCGCCAGCAGTATTTCAGCGATTCGTCAATGACATTTTTCATCATTTGGTGGGGAGGTTCGTAGTAGTTTACCTGGATGATATTTTAATTTATTCTCCTGATCCGAAGACCCATCAGGATCATGTGAGACCGGTTTTGACGATCCTTCGGGAGAATAAATTATATGCTAAATTGGAGAAATGTTTGTTTGCGGTGCAAGAGCTTCCGTTCTTGGGATACTTGCTTTCTGATTCTGGTTTTCGTATGGACCCCGAGAAGGTCCGGGCGGTTCTGGAATGGGACCGACCAGAGAATCAGAAAGCCTTGATGCGGTTCTTGGGGTTTACGAATTATTATAGAGAATTTATTTCGAACTACTCTACCATAGTAAAACCTCTCACTGATATGACCAAGAAGGGCGCCGACGTCTGTCTGGTCGGATGAGACATTGCAGGCCTTTTCGGCTATTAAAGAGAGTTTTGCGTCTGCTCCCATTCTGGTGCAGCCGGATGTGTGTCAGCCATTTGTAGTGGAGGTTGATGCATCAGAGGTGGGGGTTGGTGCAGTGTTGTCACAGGGTTCATCCCCTGGCAAGTGGGTCCCGTGTGCCTTTTTCTCCAAGAAGCTCTCGGTCGCCGAGAGGAATTATGATGTTGGAGATAGAGAGTTGTTGGCTATCAAGTTGGCCTTTGAGGAATGGCGTCACTGGTTGGAGGGGGCGTCTCACCCCGTTACGGTATATACAGACCATAAGAATTTGGCTTACCTGCAATCTGCCAAGCGTCTGAACCCTAGGCAGGCCAGATGGTCACTGTTTTTTACCAGGTTCAATTTTGTGGTTACCTTTCGCCCAGGGGTCAAGAACG
Source organism: Bufo bufo (assembly GCF_905171765.1). Taxonomy (NCBI): domain Eukaryota; kingdom Metazoa; phylum Chordata; class Amphibia; order Anura; family Bufonidae; genus Bufo; species Bufo bufo. The sequence continues at coordinate 489,844,105 of NC_053390.1, read as the reverse complement.
TCAAGGCAGATGCCTTGTCTCGCAGCTTCCCTGGGGGAGGTGATTCAGAGGATCCTGCGCCAATTTTAGCGGATGGGGTGGTGGTCTCCGCTCTATACCCTGAATTGGAGATGGAGGTGTTGGGAGCCCAGGAGGGGGCTCCTGGTTCTTGTCCCCCAGGGAGGTTGTTTGTTCCTGAGGGCCTGCGATACAAGGTGTTCAAGGAACATCACGATACTGTCCTTGCTGGACATCCTGGGGGTAAGTCCACCTGTGATCTGGTGTCCCGGAGGTTCTGGTGGCCAGGGTTACGTAAGAACATTGAGAATTACGAGACAGCCTGTGAAACCTGCTCTCGGTCAAAGGTTGCTCATACTCGACCAGCTGGTTCACTTCTTCCATTGTCTATTCCGTCTCGTCCTTGGACGCATTTGTCTATGGACTTTATTACGGATCTGCCGAGTTCGTCCGGGAGAACAGTGATTTTGGTGGTAGTTGACCGTTTCAGTAAAATGGCTCACTTTATATCGCTAACTAGTCTGCCTAACGCTAAGACTCTTGCGCAGATTTTTGTGGATAATATTGTGAAATTGCATGGTATTTCTTCGGATGTGGTCTCTGATTGGGGCACGCAGTTTGTCTCCAGGTTTTGGAGGGCGTTCTGCTCTCGGCTTGGCATTCAACTTTCATTCTCTTCGGCTTTTCATCCCTAGTCGAATGTTCAGACGGAGCGTACTATTCAAAACCTGGAGACCTACTTGAGGTGCTTTGTGGCTGAGAATCAGGAGGACTGGTCCTCATTCTTGTCCTTAGCAGAATTTGCGTTGAATAACTGTAGGCAGGAGTCCACGGGTAAGTCGCCATTTTTTGTCGCATACGGTTTCCATCCTCGGTTTGGTACCTTTTCTGGGACTGGTTCCTCTGGGATGCCAGAGGAGGAGAGATTCTCTTCTGCCTTATCCTCCATCTGGCAGAGGATTCAAGGGAATTTGGAGAGGATGGGTGAGAGGTATAAACGAATAGCTGACAGGAAATGTGTGACTGGTCCGGACCTGTGGGTGGGTGATCTGGTGTGGTTGTCCACTAAAAATATCAAATTAAGAGTGCCATCTTGGAAACTGGGTCCAAGATTTATTGGTCCGTATAAAATTTCTGCGGTGATCAATCCTGTAGCGTTTCGGCTGGATCTTCCGCAGACTTGGAGGATCCATGATGTGTTCCACAGGTCGTTACTAAAAAAATACGTGAAACTGGTGGAACCATCGCTATTGCCTCCTCCTCCTCTTCTAGTCGAGGGAAACTTGGAGTTCGAGATCTCCAGGATTCTCGACTCTAGAATTCTTCGGGGTTCCCTCCAGTACCTGGTGCACTGGAGAGGACGTGGGTTCCGGCTCTAGATGTCAACGCCAGCCGACTGGTGAGGGATTTTCATAGGTCCCATCCGGATAAGGTTGGTCCGGGGTGTCCGAGGTCACCCGTAGAAGGGGGGGTACTGTCATGCCCCGCCCTGACTATGTGCGGAGGTCGGCCAGAATAGCAGCACGAGTTTAGTGTTTTGTTTTGGAGCCGTGCTGGATCCACCTCCCATCAGTGCTCTGGGCGGATTATAGGAATCACTTTGGTCTTGGAAGCTAGGAAGGAAGGTTGGCTGTTCCAGCTCAGAAAGATAAGTGTGGTTTCTAGTTTGATTGTTTTGTGTCATCTCTCCCATCCAGGTTCTGTGCGAGCAGGCTGCTCCTATTTCCCCTCTTCACCATCTCAGGGAATTTAGGGTGTTTCAGCCCAGGCACGGGGACACATCATACCTACCACTAAGGTCTGCATGTGGGCTGAGCAGTGCAGGGAGAGAGGTCAAGGATTAGCTAGGAGGTGACCCTTCCCCTGTCTCTCGCCTAGAGCCTGGTTGGTGGTTTATCTGTTAGTCTGAGTGCACGTCCGCCGTGACATCATTAAGGCACACACCACGTCTCTAGGTGGGTCTCCCGCGGCAGGTTTAGGCCTGAGGGCTTTATGGGCCCTCTCAATGACCATGGCGGCGGCTTGGTCTTGTCCCACCAGAAGGACAAATAGACGGCGTACAGTGTCCGGCAGGTCCTCCGCCGGCACCATCTCAGGTATACCACGTAGGTGAACATTTTTCCTCCGCCTTCTATTCTCCTGGTCCTCCAGGTCCACATAGTTAATCATTTTAGACATAGCGGTCAGGTGGTTTTGTACTCCTGCTTCATGCTGAACCAGGAGGTAGTGGCTTTCTTCCAGGTATTCAACCCGGTGGCCGAGTTGCTGGAACTCAGCTTTGATGTCAGAGAGTTCTTTCAGAACCGGGATAAGGGCCTGGGCTAGCGATTGTTGCAAGAAGCTCCGGGTAAGAAGGAGGGAGTCTGTCTCACCTTTGTTGAAAGATTCAGTGTCTGAGCTGCCGGCATCTGAATCGGCGTCTTCCCGTCTTGAGTCAGTTCGCGCCTCGCGGGCCTCTTCTATTGAGGAATTTATTCAGGTCTCCCTGTCGCACCATCTCTGTCTCTGAGAGTTTTTCTCATCGTGAGTTCTCTGTCTGCTGAATATAGCTGATAAAGCTGGGCTAACGGCGGGGAGCTCTGGTGGAGACGTCCTACACCATGGCTTGCTGGCTCCGCCCCAAGGGTGTTTTTTAAAACCCAGAAAATTATAGCTGTATTTCTAGCTTTAATTGCACACTGACTAATGCGGCAGAGACCCAAGATGGAGGGTATTGCCAAAAATAGGTGTTTTTTAAAACCCAGAAAATTATTGAAGTATTTCGAGCTTGTTTTAACAATAACAGATGCAGCAAAGACTGCAATATTAAGTACTTTGCCCAAAATGGTTGTTTTTTTTTTTTTACTAACAGAATATAACCGCAGTATAGAACGCTTGTACTTCACACATAAAGATGCAGGAAGGGCTGTAAAATTTTGTATTTTGCCCAGATAAGGTGTTTTTTTAAAACCCAAAAAATCAAAGCTGTATTTCTAGCTTAAATTGCAAACTGACTAATGCGGCAGAGGCACCATATGGAGGGTATTGCCAAAAATTGGTGTTTTTTAACTCCTTAAGGACACAGCCTTATTTCACCTTAAGGACCATTTTTTTGCAAATCTGACCAGTGTCATTTTAAGTGCTGATAACTTTAAAACGCTTTGACTTATCCAGGCCATTCTGAGAATGTTTTTTCGTCACATATTGTACTTCATCACACTGGTAAAATGAAGTAAAAAAAAAAATCGTTTTTATTTATAAAAAAATACCAAATTTAGCTAAAATTAGTAAAAAATTGCAAATTTCCAAGTTTCAATTTCTCTACTTCTATAATACATAGTACCTCCAAAAATAGTTATTGCTTTACAGTCCCCATATGTCTACTTCATGTTTGGATCATTTTGGGAATGATATTTTATTTTTTGGGGATGTTACAAGGCTTAGAAATTTAGAAGCAAATCTTGAAATTTTTCAGAAATTTTCAAAAACCCAATTTTTAGGGACCAGTTAAGCTTACATAATAGAAACCACCCAAAAATGACCCCATTCTAGAAACTACACCCCTCAAGGTATTCAAAACTGATTTTACAAACTTTGTTAACCCTTTAGGTGTTGCACAAGAGTTATTGGCAAATGGGGATAAAATTTGAGAATTTAATTTTTTTGCCAAATTTTCCATTTTAACCCATTTTTTCCACTAACAAAGCAAGGGTTAACAGCCAAACAAGACTGTATCTTTATTGCCCTGACTCTGCCATTTACAGAAACACCCCATATGTGGTCGTACACTACTGTATGGCCACACAGTAGGGCGTAGAGGGAAAGGTGTGCCATATGGTTTTTGGAAGGCAGATTTTGCTGGACTGGATTATTTACACCATTTCCCATTTGAAGCCCCCCTGATGCACCCCGGAGTAGAAACTCCCTAAAAGTGACCCCATCTAAGAAACTACACCCCTCAAGGTATTCAAAACTGATTTTACAAACATCGTTAACCCTTTAGGTGTTGCACAAGAGTTATTGGCAAATGGGGATGAAATTTTTTTGCCAAATTTTCCATTTTAACCCATTTTTTCCACTAACAAATCAAGGGTTAACAGCCAAACAAGACTGTATCTTTATTGCCCTGACTCTGCTGTTTACAGAAACACCCCATATGTGGTTATACACTACTGTACGGCCACACGGCGGTGCGTAGGAGGAATGGAGCGCCATGTCGTTTTTGGAGGTGTGACGGTAACGTACACTACACACAGGGGGGAGGATAGTGACCACTGCGCTCCACCCTCACCCCTGGCCATGCCTACTTGCCTCGCAAGTCCTAATGACAGGGGACAACTAGACAGCAGTCCCTAACTTAGGATACGTGCTGGGAAGACAGACAAGACAACGGAACGTGAACGGACCGGGTCAATACCTAGAGAGCTACGCAGTACTAAGGAATGAGCAGAGAATAGTCAGGAAAAGCCGAGGTCAAATACCAGGAGAGAAACGAAGTACAACAGGAGTCCGCAGAGAATCGTCCGGTGGAAGCCGGGGTCAGGATACCAGGAGAGATGCGCAGTACAGGAGGAGCAGGCAGAGAATCGTCAGGGAACACAGGATCAGGTAAGTATGCAGGAACAAAACAATCACCAGATACCTAAAATTAACAGGCAACCTGTGGCCAGCAGGCTGCCTGTATTTATAGTGGGGAGTGAGGGTCATGTGACGTGGCCAGCATCACATGACCGACAGACCGACCAGTCGAGCACCGAGTGATCAGCTCGGCGCTCAAGGCAGACCTACGAGCAGGGAGCCTCCCAGCTAGCAAAGCTGCCCTGGGAACAAGGTCAAACACAGATCCTCGCTCCCGAAGCTAAGCAGCAGGTCTGCGGCTGATGGGAGACCGAGTGCGCATTCGGCACCCCGTTACAGGAGGGCTGATTTTTATGGACCGGTTCATTTACACAGTGTCCTGTTTCAACCCCCCTGATGCACCCCTGGAGTAGAAACTCCCTAAAAGTGACCCCATCTAAGAAACTACACCCCTCAAGGTATTCAAAACTGATTTTACAAACGTCATTAACCCTTTAGGTGTTGCACAAGAGTTATTGGCAAATGGGGATGAAATTTGAGAATTTCATTTTGTTGCCAAATTTTCAATTTTAACCCATTTTTTCCACTAACAAAGCAAGGGTTAACAGCCAAACAAGACTGTATCTTTATTGCCCTGACTCTGCTGTTTACAGAAACACCCCATATGTGGTCGTACACTATTGTACGGCCACACGGCGGGGCGTAGAGGGAACGGAGCGCCGTGTGGTTTTTGGAGGGCTGATATTTATGGACCGGTTTATTTACACCGTGTCCTGTTTCAACCCCTGGAGTACAAACTCCCTAAAAGTGACCCCATTTTGGAAACTACGGGATAAGGTGGCGTTTTTTTTGGGACTATTTTTAGGGCACATATGATTTTTGGTTGCTCTATATTACATATTTGTGAGGTAAGGTTACCAAAAATTGAAATTCTGAAATTTCATCTCCATTTGCCATTAACTGTTGAACACCTAAAGGGTTAATAAAGTTTGTAAAATCAGTTTTGAATACCTTGAGGGGTGTAGTTTCTTAGATGGGGTCACTTTTAGGGAGTTTTTACTCTAGGGGAGCATCAGGGGGTTTCAAAAGGGACATGGTGTCAATAAAAAAAGACCATCAAAATCAGCCTTCCAGAAACCATATCGGTCCTTTCCTTTTGCGCCCTGCCTTTTAGTGATACAGCAGTTTACGACCACAAATGTGGTGTTTCTGTAAACTGCTGTATCAGGGTAATAAATATTAAGTTTTGTTTGGTAGTTAACCCTTGCTTTGTTACCGGAAAAAACGGATTGAAATGGAAAAGTGCCAAAAATAGCTGTTTTGGCACAGTTTTAAATATTTTTTTTTGACCGTGTTAATCTGGGGGGTTAGGTCATGGGGTATTTTTATAGAGGAGATTCATACGGACGCGGCGATACCTAATAAGTCAATTTTTTTTACAATTATTTAGGTTTTAGAATATATATTTTGTATCTCTAAAGTCTGAGTCATTTATTTATTTTTTTAGCCAATTATCTTATGTGGGGGGCTCATTTTTTGCGGAATGAGAGGATGGTTTTATTGGCACTATTTTGGGGGCTATATGACTTTTTGATCGCTTGCTATTAAACTTTTTGTTATGTAAGGTGACAAAAAAAAACTTTTTTTTTTTTTTTTTTGACCTTGTTAATCTTGGGGGTTGGGTCCTGGGGTATTTTTTATAGAGGAGATTATTACCGACGCTGAGATATCTAATTTGTATACTTTTAATAAATTATTTTAGTTTTTACAATTTTTTTGGGTGTCTCAAGTATGAGAACCAGTTTTTTTATCCGATGTCAGTGGCTATTGGGATATAAATTTAGTACTCCATGGAAGTGTGGTACTCCCTGAAGCAACCAATAATGCAGAGGCCCGGATGATCGGGGCATGTGTCACATTGAGTAGTGGTGTCCTTCCGTGTTCCCCTCCTGTGACACACGCTGCACCTTTTTTGGGTTCGTCTCTTCTTTCCAGTATAGGGGAACACACCTGGAAAGTGTTGGCCAGGGATGATCCGGGCGCCTACAGTTCCCGAGGTATTCCAGCCTGCTCTTTCCCGGTCTGAAAAGATCAGGGCCTTGAGGACTGCCTCATAGAACTGAAGGAATATCCCTGTGTTGCCAGCGCTCCAGGACGGCACAAAAGAGTTGTACATGGCAACCTGCACCAAGTAAACCGCAACTTTTTTGTACCATGCCCGGGTTTTGCGCATGGCATTATATGGCTTGAGGACTTGATCAGAGAGATCAACTCCTCCCATATACCAATTGTAGTCGACGATACAATCGGGTTTGAGGACCGTTGCCACGGTACCTCGCACAGGGACAGGGGTGATGCCGTTACCATGAATTGTGGACAGTACAAGGACATCCCTCTTGTCCTTATACCTGACCAGCAACAGGTTTCCAGTGGTAAGGGCACGGGTCTCTGGAGGGGGAGGATAGGGAGGCCTCGTTGATTTTTCTGCATGGTCCCACAAGCGGACGTGGATCTGGCGGCAAGGGACTGGAACAAGGGGATACTAGTATAAAAGTTATCCACTTAAAGGTGGTAACCCTTATCTAGCAGTGGGTGCATAAGGTCCCACACAAGTTTCACGCTAACACCCAGAGTGGGGGGACATTCTGGGGGTTGAATACGGATATCTCGCCCCTCGTATACACAAAACTTGTAAGTGTACCCTGAGGTACTCTCACAAAGTTTGTATAGCTTCACGCCATACTTCGCCCGCTTAGAGGGAACATACTGGTGGAAAATGAGCCTCCCCTTGAACGCAATGAGAGACTCCTCAACCGCGACCTCCCTTCCAGGTACATAGGCCTGTACAAATTTGGCCCCAAAGTGATCAATGCCGGCCGTATCTTATACAGACGGTCATGGGCAGGATCACCTTGGGGGGGACATGCTGCATTATCTGAATAACGTAGACATTTCCGGATGGCCTCAAACCGGGAGCGTGTCATGGCCATACTGTAAAGTGGGGTCTGGTAGAGGATGTCCCCACTCCAGTAATGCCTGACACTGGGTTTCTTGACCAGGCCCATATGCAGCACGAGGCCCCAAAATGTCCTCATCTCGGCTGCACTGACCAGCGTCCAGCCACCGGGCCTAGCCAAAAAGGTTCGTCTGCTCCACCATCAGATTTACCATTTGGTCACTGAAAAAATGACAAAAAAAGTCATATTCAGTGAAGCCCACTGTGGAAATCTGGATTCCTGGTTGGCCTACAAAATAAAGAAACGCGGGCTCATATCGCTCTGGGGTACACCAGACAAGTTCACCGGCAGGGGGCTCCGGTGGATTTAACTGGTGGGCCGGAAAACTAGTACGAGCTGCTCGTACTAGGGTGGGCCACAGGGTCCCTAACATGGCGGTCCCCACAGCTACATACCATAATTTCTGATGACATAAACCCTTTAAGAACCTCCAGTCTAAGAAAATTGGTCGTCCAGATGCCTCACTCCCGGTGTGTGGGATAGAACCAATTTTGGAGGAAGCATTTCTTTGCTACCATTAGAATGATGTGACCTATGGCAGGAAACAAAGGAGTCCCTGAATGGAAAAGAACCATTGTGGTCTGCACTGGCACATACTAAGTGTTAATCGCCTCCAAGAAAGGGTACGTGGGAGATTAAAAGCAACAATATCATGATTTTAATTTTCAGGTGTGTTTCATTCACTATAGTTCTTTGATTTGCAAAAATTCCCTGCCTGGCCCGTTGTTTGATATCAGCAATGTTCAAGATGGACTCCCATTTCTTAAACACAGTATCCGGATTTTGAGTAAAGAAAACCTGTCTTTCATTTCATGGTATAACAAAGATACATTGGATCTCTAGTATCTACATATGAATTTGTCAAAAGCATTAGAAGCTTGGACATGTCATATATTAAGTTTTTGCAATATGACCTTATCTGCAACATTTGCAGGAAATTAGTACCCTCCAATCTGAATCATGAGGTCAGCTCCAAAGGAGTAGCCCAGCATGGTTCCTGGCAGTGAAATAGATCCCCCATTGTTCCAAAACCTTTTCCTAAACAGCTTATTGAAGTGTCTTGGTAAAAAAAACTTGGATTACATTGGGAGATACTTGAAAATTTGATATGAGAGGCCAAAGTGTTTTTGGAGAATCTTCCAAAATTTAAATTGTGTCCCCAAACAAGAGACCTTCTAATGAAAGATGGTAACGGTGAGTTTACTGTGGACAATTGCCCTGAGGGGCAATTGCCCTAAAGGTAAATTAGAGTAATGGGACTTTCTATTCATCCAATCCAATAAATGATGCCTTAATCAAGCTAAATTATGGTGTTTCATCAGGAAATAACTTGCTGTTTAAATCACTTTTTTTATTTTTAACATATTTGTAATCCCTTGAGGACCGGGATCACCTTAATGACCAGGCCATTTTTTGGCAAATCTGACATGTCTCTTTATGTGGTGATAACTTAAAAACGCTTTTACTTATCCAGGCCATTCTGAGATTGTTTTCTCATCACGTATTGTACTTCATGACAGTGGTAAAATGGAGTCCAAAAAAAATATTTTTATTTATTAAAAAAAATCTAAATTTACCAAAAATATTGAAAAATTTGCTAATTTCAAATTTTTTATTTCTCTACTTTTATAATAGATAGTATTACCTCCAAAAATAGTTATTACTTTACATTCCCCATATGTCTACTTCATGTTTGGATCATTTTGTGAACGCCATTTTATTTTTGGGGGACGTTAGAAGGCTTAGAAGTTTAGAAGCAAATCTTGAGATTTTTCAGAAAATTTCGAAAACCCTCTTTTTCAGGACCAGTTCAGGTCTGAAGTCACTTTGTATATAATATCATAATAGAAACCACCCAAAATGATGCCATTTTACAAACTACACCCCTCAAGGTATTCAAAACTGACATTACAAACTTTGTTAACCCTTTAAGTGTTCCACAAGAATTATTGGAAAATAGAGATAAAATTTCAAAAATTCACTTTTTTGGCAGATTTTCCATTTCAATAAATTTTTTCCATTTACACAGCAAGGGTTAACAGACAAACAAAAATCAATATTTATGGCCCTGATTCTGTAGTTTACAGAAACACCCCATATGTGGTCGTAAACTGCTGTACGGGCACACGGAAGGGTGCAGAAGGAAAGGAATGCCATACGGTTTTTGGAAGGCAGATTTTGCTGGACTGGTTTTTGACACCATGTCCCTTTTGAAGCCCCCCTGATTCACCCCTAGAGTAGAAACTCCAAAAAAGTGATCCCATTTTAGAAAATATGGGATAGGGTGGCAGTTTTGCTGGTACTATTTTAGGGTACATATGATTTTTGGTCGCCCTATATTACATTTTTAGTGAGGCAAGGTAACAAGAAATAGCTGTTTTGGCACCGTTTTTATTTTTTGTTATTTACAACATTCATCTGACAGGTTAGATCATGTGGTATTTTTATAGATTAGGTTGTCATGGATGCGATTAATACCAAATATGACAACTTTTTTTGGTTGTTTGTTTCAGTTTTACATGACAAAGCAGTTAAAAAAAAAAAATTATTCTTTACTGTCTCCACATTCTGAAAGCCATAGTTTTATTTATTTTTTGGGCGACTGTTTTGTGTAGTGGCTTATTTTTTTCGTGATGAGATGACGGTTTGATTGGCACTATTTTGGGGTGCGTATGACTTTTTGATTGCTTGCTATTACACTTTTTGTTATGTATTCACCTGAGGGGTTAGGTCATGTGATATTTTTATAGAGCAGGTTATTATGGCCGCGGTGATACCTAATATGTATACTTTTTTTATTTATGTAAGTTTTACACAATAATATCATTTTTAAAACAAACAAAAAAAATCATGTTTTAGTTTCTCCATATTCTGAGAGCCATAGTTTTTTCAGTCTTTGGGCGATTATCTTGGGTAGGGTATGATTTTGGCTGGATGAGATGACTGTTTGATTGGCACTATTTTGGGGTGCGTATGACTTTTTGATCGCTTGCTATTACACTTTGTGTGATGTAAGGTGACAAAAAATTGCTTTTTTTACACCGTTTATACTTAATTTTTTTTACGGTGTTCACCTAAGGGGTTAGGTCATGTGAAATTTTTATAGAGCAGGTTCTTACGGACGCGGCGATACCTAATATGTCAACTTTCTTTTAATTTACTTAAGTTTTACACAATAACAGCTTTTTTAAAACAAAAAAATTATGTTTTAGTATCTCCATATTCTGAGCCATAATTTTTTGGGCCATTGTCTTAGGTAGGGGCTCATTTTTTGCGGGATACGGTAACGATTAGATTGGTACTATTTTGGTGGGCATACGCCTTTTTGATCGCTTGCTGTTGTACTTTTAGTGATGTAAGGTGACAAAAAAATTGTTTATTTAGCACATTTTTTTTTTTTTGCAGTGTTCATCTGAGGGGTTAGGTCATGTGATATATTTATAGAGCCGGTCAATACGGACGCGGTGATTCCTAATGTCTACTTTTCTTTCTTTTTCCTATTTTTTACCAATTCTTTTTTTACTTTATTTGGAGAAAATGAGTTTTTTTTTTATAAACTTTACATTTTTTTTAGGGGAAAACTTTTATTTTTTCAACTTTTTTTCACATTATTTTTTGTCCCACTTTGGGACTTCAACTTTTGCTGGTCTGATGCCCTTTACAATGCGTTCCAATTCTTCTGTATTGGAATGCATTGGCTGTATGAGTAATACAGTGTGTATTACTCATACAGCTTCCTGCCTGTGAGATCCAGGGGGTTGGATCTCACAGGCTCTTTCCCGGAAGGCAGCCCCGATGCCTAAGGAAGGCATCACGCTGCCTTCCATGCCATCGAGTCCCCATTACAGCAGCATAATCCCCGCCGGAATCACCCGTAAATGCTGCAAACCGCAGGTCTGAATTGACCTGCGGTTTGCATCGATCGCCGATATGCGGAGGTCACAGGACCCCCCTCGGCATTGTCACAGAGTGTTCCGATCACCGCCCACCGCGCGGTGGTGATTGGAAATACATAGGTCCTACCTGTATACCCTGTGTCCTTAAGTACCGGGACATCAGGGCGTACCTGTACACCCTGTGTCCCCAAGAGGTTAAATAATTTCTGATGATATTTAAAGTTTTCCATGTACCTTTTTGCATTAACAGTAGATTGTCAAAGCTTATCTATTCGTTCCTTGTACAATAACCTCTGCACAGGTCACAGAGCATGTCTAAAAGACTTTCCCATGTGAGTCAATAGGGTTCCTTCCTGTCCATTGTGTCTATTGCCTATGGGGCTGCCATAAAGCAATTTGTTCATGCTTTGTAGATGCTGTTAAAGGTAACCTGTCAACTTTATGCTGCCCATACTAACGGCAGAATAAAGTAAGAAACAGGTGTGTTGATTTTAGCGGTCTATCATTTATAAGTTAAAATTAAGTGGAACCAACATCACAATCATTGCAGATTGGCCTGGAAAAGAGTCACATCCACCTGAGAAGAGTCATGGTTATGTGAACCGAGAGCAAGGCAGGTGATTTGACTCCGCCACCAGAAAAGAGTGCGTACGCAGAAGTCAAGATTAAGAAAATTGCATTTACTATAAATTAATAAAAGCAGGTTAACAGTGAAGTTACAGAGGTAAAGACAAGCAAAATATTCAAAACAGTATAAACAATACAAGTTAAACACTGCAACAATTTTCACCTTTGGTGTGTCCGTATTCGCAGTGTGGACACTAAGAAATAATAGTCCCAGAAACTGTCCCTAACTGACCCTAACTTTCAAGCGGGTGCACACCTCCCTTATCCCAGTGGTCCAAGTGGACCGCTTACAGTTTGTGGAAGTGCACGGTGGGGACCAATGTCGTCCTTTTCCTTTTAACCAGCGCAGGATCTGCAACAAAGTCCTCCTCAGCAGGCCAGAAAACCAGTTGAATATAATCCAGAATTTTACAGTTACTGTCCGGTACCTCAACAGCACTGTGAGTCTCTTTACTGTTTGGGGCAATCCACTCAGCCCAATATCGGCTCCACAGGTTAGTTGCTGCACACAGTCCTTTTTAACTTGGCTTCACTAAATGCACGGTTTCTTCTTACTCCATTCGTCTCTAGACCGAAGTTCACACAGCTTGGCTGTACAGGGAAGTCCTTTAGTATCTCCACACATGTCTTACACAACACAGAACTTGTTTTCTATCTTGCCAATATGGCAGCAGTTGCATTTCAAGTCTCTCTTCCTCCTTCTTGCTCACACCGAGGCAGGCTGACATCATAACACTTAGCTGCTGCCTTAAAGAACCAGTATCACAGTAATACACTTTCTCTTTGGTAAACTCCAATGCAAATTGGTCCTATACTGCCATCTACTGACCAAACAAATACTGCAGGCATTTCACATAAATCTTTAACACAGTTTACCAGGATAATTAAACTTGGAAACATTACATGACTGTTTCTTAGTTATTCATGAATTCTTGCTCTCCCTGCCCACCTGCTGATGACTGACAGTCTTCTACCTAGTTTTCTCCCTTTCTCTCTAGGAGAGAACTGCCAGTCATCAGCAGATGGGCGGGGAGAGCGGGAGATTATGAATAACCATGACTCTTCTCAGGTAGATTTGACTCTTTTCAAGGCCTGTGCTGTAATGATTATGATGCCAGTTCTCAGCAACCACCTACTTTTAGCTCATGAGTGACACACTGCTGAAATCAGCATTTCTGTCACTATTTTATGCTGCCCTCAGTGTGGTCAGCATAAAGTTGATGACAGGTTCCCTTTAAGAACAGCTCAGGCAAGATGGCAGCCCCCATAATAATGTTCAGAAAATAAAATCTACAATCAGAAAATAGAAACAGATTAGAAAAAAAGAATATGTGCTACTATCTGATTTTAACTGACAGATAACATTTTTGATGACACATTTCCTTTTAGTTAAACGGAACGGTCATGTGCATGAGGCCTAAGGAGTACAGACCTTTTGATTTGAACTGGAAAATCTCTTAACCTTGTGTGCAGCAAGGCTGCTAAATCCCAGGGATATGCTAATTCTCGTTCTAGATGTCCTGCTGAAAAATTTGAGGTTTCCCAAATCCAGTCTTTCACATGTCTAAACAGCTAAGTTATAGTGTCTTATATTTGGCAATTGCATTCCCCCCTACCATTTTAACACACAAAGTTTCTTGTATGCTATACGGGGTCTCTTTTTTTTTTTTTTCCAAAGGAAAGATGTAAATGCTGTTTGTAGGCTCACTATGTCTACATGCTTCAATAGCAAAGGGATTGTTTGTAGGGGATATAATAACCTGGAAAAACTAATAATGGTAGCTCTCTCCACTTATCTAGTTCCTTCTCTATCTTCCGAATCAATGGGGGATAGTTTAAGGCATATAGTGAGGCTGGGGTTCTGCCTATTTTAATCCCTAAATACGTAATGTAATCCTGCCTTACTTCCACATCCAAATAAGAAGTAGGCATATTACCCTGAGTCCGTAGGAACAACAGCTGACTTTTCATCACATTTATCTTGTATCCCGTAACTGGGCCATAATATTGAAAAATTTCTAATATCTTTTTCAAATTTAGCCCAGGAGCCTTCATATAGACCAATAGGTAGTCTGCAAAACATGCTAGCTTTATTTCCCTCCTGCCCACTTTAATCCCTTCATATAGATCATAAATAACTGCGCAAGAGGCTCAAGGGCTACATTAAAAAGCAGCGGGGACAGTGGGCACCCTTGTCTAGTTCCTTTTTTAAGTTTTATAATACCCGACAAAAATCCAGGCACATATAACCTAGCTTGTAGATCTTCATACACTCACCTAAAGAATTATTAGGAACACCATACTAATGCGTTGTTGGACCCCCTTTTGCCTTCAGAACTGCCTTAATTCTACGTGGCATTGATTCAACAAGGTGCTGATAGCATTCTTTAGAAATGTTGGCCCATATTGATAGGATAGCATCTTGCAGTTGATGGAGATTTGAGGGATGCACATCCAGGGCACGAAGCTCCCGTTCCACCACATCCCAAAGATGCTCTATTGGGTTGAGATCTGGTGACTGTGGGGGGCCATTTTAGTACAGTGAACTCATTGTCATGTTCAAGAAACCAATTTGAAATGATTCGAGCTTTGTGACATGGTGCATTATCCTGCCGGAAGTAGCCATCAGAGGATGGGTACATGGTGGTCATGAAGGGATGGACATGGTCAGAAACAATACTCAGGTAGCCCGTGGCATTTAAACGAAGCCCAATTGGCACTAAGGGGCCTAAAGTGTGCCCAGAAAACATCCCCCACACATTACACCACCACCACCAGCCTGCACAGTGGTAACAAGGCATGATGGATACATGTTCTCATTCTGTTTACGCCAAATTTGGACTCTACCATTCGAATGTCTCAACAGAAATCGAGACTCATCAGACCAAGCAACATTTTTCCAGTCTTCAACAGTCCAATTTTGGTGAGCTTGTGCAAATTGTAGCCTCTTTTTCCTATTTGTAGTGGAGATCAGTGGTACCCGGTGGGGTCTTCTGCTGTTGTAGCCCATCCGCCTCAAGGTTGTGCGTGTTGTGGCTTCACAAATGCTTTGCTGCATACCTCGGTTGTAACGAGTGGTTATTTCAGTCAACGTTGCTCTTCTATCAGCTTGAATCAGTTGGCCCATTCTCCTCTGACCTCTAGCATCCACAAGGCATTTTCGCCCACAGGACTGCCGCATACTGGTTGTTTTTCCCTTTTCACACCATTCTTTGTAAACCCTAGAAATGGTTGTGCGTGAAAATCCCAGTAACTAAGCAGATTGTGAAATACTCAGACCGGCCCGTCTGGCACCAACAACCATGCAACGCTCAAAATTGCTTAAATCACCTTTCTTTCCCATTCTGACATTCAGTTTGGAGTTCAGGAGATTGTCTTGACCAGGACCACACCCCTAAATGCATTGAAGCAACTGCCATGTGATTGGTTGACTAGATAATTTCATTAATGAGAAATAGAACAGGTGTTCCTAATAATTCTTTAGGTGAGTGTATATTGCTTTTAAATAGTTGTGAAAAGATCCCTTTAGTCCAACCGTGTCCAAGACCCCTCCAAGCCATTCCCAACTGACATTGTTGCAAGCCTTTTCCACGTCTATTGCTAGAAGCGCCAGATTATCATTTTGCCCTATCTCTCTCTGCCCATCCTGAGCTGCTAAGACTCTCCTAATGTTAGTGACCGCAGAACATCCTTTTATAAAACCTACTTGATGGTCTCCTATCAGGTTTGGCAAGAAAATGGCAAGTCTATTTGCCAGTATTTTTGACATCCGTTTTATATCTTGCTTAATGAGAGAAATTGCTCTGAACGACTCTGGACGAGTCAAATCTTTCCCTTGTTTAGGGAGTACCTTTATATAGGCCATGTTACCCGAAGGTGTCAACCTTCCCCCTTGTAAAATAGTTGAAAAGCAAAGTAAGTATAGGTGCAAACTCTGCAGGATACCCATCAGGGCCTGGTGCTTTCCCATTTCCATTTTCCCATTGAGAGTTTTCATTGTGGATTTTAAAACATCTTCAGTAATCTCGGCAATTAGGATATTTAGAGAATCTTCTGACAATTGTGGGAGATTGACCTTACGCAAGAGATCTTTTGCACGGGCTCCGTCGTAAGAGTCCTGAGCATAAAGGGATGTAAAGTACCTTCCCAATATATCTACCACCTTTTTCAGGTGAGTATGCAAAGTTCCTGTTTTATCTTTCAGAGGATACATATGTACTTGTCTAGAATATGGTCGCTATAAGTTTTCTAGCATCTTCCCCACCTTATTGCCATATTTAAACAGATCTGCATTTTTGCGGTCTGCAAACCATTTAGCTTTGCCCTCCATATAATAATCAAAATTATGTTTAGCCGTTACCCATCGTATTTTGCGTGTCTCTGTTGGATCAAGAGGTTGTATAAGCTTTGTGTACTGTTTTTACCGCGGTATCATACTGTTTACTTATTTCTTTTTTTTCCCCTGTTGTATACACTATAATATGTCCTCTCAGGACTACTTTCGCTGTTTCCCAGAATAATTTGGGGTTTTGTTTGTGGGCTTCATTATCTTGGGAGTATTCCCACCACCATCCTCGGTGATATGGGTAGTTGTGGACAGATTTAGTAAAATGGTGCACTTCGTCCCTCTGGCAAAACTGCCTAACGCCAAGACTTTAGCTTCTCTGTTTGTTGATCATGTTATTCGGTTACATGGAATTCCAGAGAATGTGGTTTTGGATAGAGGTGTTCAATTTGTTTCTAGGTTTTGGGAGGCCTTTTGTCGCAAATGTAACATCTTTGTCTTTTTCTTCTGCCTTTCATCCGGAAACCAACGGTTAATTTAATGTTTGAACCAGTCTCTGGAGCAGTACTTGAGCTGTTATGTCTCCGACAACCAACAGCTGTGGGTGAAACATCTGACCCTGGCTGAATTCGCCATTAACAACTAGGTGAACTCATCTATTAGTATGTCTCCTTTTTTTTTTGTAATCTTGGTTTCCATCCGCTTTTTAGTTCATTTTCGCCGTCTTCTTCACAAATTCCAGAAGCTGATCTGGTAGCTAAAGAACTGTGCACAGTTTGGGCACAGGTTCAGTCGAACCTGAAAAAATCCCAAGAGGTTCTTAAAACCAAGGTGGATAAAAAGCGCTCTCGAGGAGTAGACTTTGGGTTAGGTGATGAAGTATGGTTATTCACCAAGAATTTGTCCTTGAAGGTACCTTCTAATAAGTTTGCACCACGGTTTATTGGGCCTTATTAGATTGTTGACATTATTAATCCTGTGTCTTTTAACCCCTTAAGGACACAGCCTTTTTACACCTTAGGACCAGGCCATTTTTTGAAAATCTGACCAGAGTCCCTTTAACCACCTCCGGACCGCCTAACGCAGGATCGCGTTCCGGAGGTGGCAGCCCTGCACAGAGTCACGCATATATGCGTCATCTCGCGATGGGCGAGATTTCCTGTGAACGCGCGCACACAGGCGCGCGCGCTCACAGGAACGGAAGGTAAGAGAGTTGATCTCCAGCCTGCCAGCGGCGATCGTTCGCTGGCAGGCTGGAGATGTGTTTTTTTTAACCCCTAACAGGTATATTAGACGCTGTTTTGATAACAGCGTCTAATATACCTGCTACCTGGTCCTCTGGTGGTCCCATTTGTTTGGATCGACCACCAGAGGACACAGGTAGCTCAGTAAAGTCCCACCAAGCACCACTACACTACACTACACCCCCCCCCGTCACTTATTAACCCCTTATTAGCCCCTGATCACCCCTGATCACCCCATATAGACTCCCTGATCACCCCCCTGTCATTGATCACCCCCCTGTCATTGATTACCCCCCTGTAAAGCTCCATTCAGATGTCCGCATGATTTTTACGGATCCACTGATAGATGGATCAGATCCGCAAAACGCATCCGGACGTCTGAATGAAGCCTTACAGGGGCGTGATCAATGACTGTGGTTATCACCCCATATAGACTCCCTGATCACCCCCCCTGTCATTGATTACACCCCTGTCATTGATCAACCCCCTGTAAAGCTCCATTCAGACGTCCGCATGATTTTTACGGATGCACTGATAGATGGATCCGATCCTCAAAACGCATCCGGACGTCTGAATGAAGCCTTACAGGGGCATGATCAATGACTGTGGTGATCACCCCATATAGACTCCCTGATCACCCCCCTGTAAAGCTCCATTCAGATGTCCGCATGATTTTTACGGATGCACTGATAGATGGATCCGATCCGCAAAACGCATCCGGACGTCTGAATGAAGCCTTACAGGGGCATGATCAATGACTGTGGTGATCACCCCATATAGACTCCCTGATCACCCCCCTGTAAAGCTCCATTCAGATGTCCGCATGATTTTTACGGATGCACTGATAGATGGATCCGATCCTCAAAACGCATCCGGACGTCTGAATGAAGCCTTACAGGGGCATGATCAATGACTGTGGTGATCACCCCATATAGACTCCCTGATCACCCCCCTGTAAAGCTCCATTCAGATGTCCGCATGATTTTTACGGATGCACTGATAGATGGATCCGATCCGCAAAACGCATCCGGACGTCTGAATGAAGCCTTACAGGGGCATGATCAATGACTGTGGTGATCACCCCATATAGACTCCCTGATCACCCCCCTGTCATTGATCACCCCCCTGTAAAGCTCCATTCAGATGTCCGCATGATTTTTACGGATGCACTGATAGATGGATCCGATCCGCAAAACGCATCCGGACGTCTGAATGAAGCCTTACAGGGGCATGATCAATGACTGTGGTGATCACCCCATATAGACTCCCTGATCACCCCCCTGTCATTGATCACCCCCCTGTAAAGCTCCATTCAGATGTCCGCATGATTTTTACGGATGCACTGATAGATGGATCGGATCCGCAAAACGCATCCGGACGTCTGAATGAAGCCTTACAGGGGCATGATCAATGACTGTGGTGATCACCCCATATAGACTCCCTGATCACCCCCCTGTCATTGATTACCCCCCTGTCATTGATTACCCCCCTGTAAAGCTCCATTCAGATGTCCGCATGATTTTTACGGATGCACTGATAGATGGATCGGATCCGCAAAACGCATCCGGACGTCTGAATGAAGCCTTACAGGGGCGTGATCAATGACTGTGGTTATCACCCCATATAGACTCCCTGATCACCCCCCTGTCATTGATCACCCCCCTGTCATTGATCAACCCCCCTGTCATTGATCACCCCCCTGTCATTGATCACCCCCCTGTCATTGATCACCCCCTCTGTAAGGCTCCATTCAGATATTTTTTTGGCCCAAGTTAGCAGAATTTTTTTTTTTTTTTCTTACAAAGTCTCATATTCCACTAACTTGTGTCAAAAAATAAAATCTCACATGAACTCACCATACCCCTCACGGAATCCAAATGCGTAAAATTTTTTAGACATTTATATTCCAGACTTCTTCTCACGCTTTAGGGCCCCTAGAATGCCAGGGCAGTATAAATACCCCACATGTGACCCCATTTCGGAAAGAAGACACCCCCAGGTATTCCGTGAGGGGCATATTGAGTCCATGAAAGATTGAATTTTTTGTCCCAAGTTAGCGGAACGGGAGACTTTGTGAGAAAAAAATTAAAAATATCAATTTCCGCTAACTTGTGCCAAAAAAAAAAAATTTCTATGAACTCGCCATGCCCCTCATTGAATACCTTGGGGTGTCTTCTTTCCAAAATGGGGTCACATGTGGGGTATTTATACTGCTCTGGCATTCTAGGGGCCCCAAAGCGTGAGAAGAAGTCTGGTATCCAAATGTCTAAAAATGCCCTCCTAAAAGGAATTTGGGCACCTTTGCGCATCTAGGCTGCAAAAAAGTGTCACACATCTGGTATCGCCGTACTCAGGAGAAGTTGGGGAATGTGTTTTGGGGTGTCATTTTACATATACCCATGCTGGGTGAGAGAAATATCTTGGTCAAATGCCAACTTTGTATAAAAAAATGGGAAAAGTTGTCTTTTGCCAAGATATTTCTCTCACCCAGCATGGGTATATGTAAAATGACACCCCAAAACACATTCCCCAACTTCTCCTGAATACGGCGATACCACATGTGTGACACTTTTTTGCAGCCTAGGTGGGCAAAGGGGCCCATATTCCAAAGAGCACCTTTAGGATTTCACAGGTCATTTACCTACTTACCACACATTAGGGCCCCTGGAAAATGCCAGGGCAGTATAACTACCCCACAAGTGACCCCATTTTGGAAAGAAGACACCCCAAGGTATTCCGTGAGGGGCATGGCGAGTTCCTAGAATTTTTTATTTTTTGTCACAAGTTAGTGGAAAATGCTTATTTTTTTTTTTATTTTTTTTTTCATACAAAGTCTCATATTCCACTAACTTGTGACAAAAAATAAAAAGTTCCATGAACTCACTATGCCCATCAGCGAATACCTTGGGGTCTCTTCTTTCCAAAATGGGGTCACTTGTGGGGTAGTTATACTGCCCTGGCATTCTAGGGGCCCAAATGTGTGGTAAGGAGTTTGAAATCAAATTCTGTAAAAAATGACCTGTGAAATCCAAAAGGTGCTCTTTTGAATATGGGCCCCTTTGCCCACCTAGGCTGCAAAAAAGTGTCACACATCTGGTATCTCCGTAATCGGGAGAAGTTGGGGAATGTGTTTTGGGGTGTCATTTTACATATACCCATGCTGGGTGAGAGAAATATCTTGGCAAAAGACAACTTTTCCCATTTTTTTATACAAAGTTGGCATTTGACCAAGATATTTATCTCACCCAGCATGGGTATATGTAAAAAGACACCCCAAAACACATTCCTCAACTTCTCCTGAATACAGAGATACCAGATGTGTGACACTTTTTTGCAGCCTAGGTGGGCAAAGGGGCCCACATTCCAAAGAGCACCTTTCGGATTTCACAGGTCATTTACCTACTTACCACACATTTGGGCCCCTAGAATGCCAGGGCAGTATAACTACCCCACAAGTGACCCCATTTTGTAAAGAAGAGACCCCAAGGTATTCGCTGATGGGCATAGTGAGTTCATGGAAGTTTTTATTTTTTGTCACAAGTTTGTGGAATATGAGACTTTGTATGAAAAAAAAAATTAAAAAAAAAATCATCATTTTCCACTAACTTGTGACAAAAAATAAAAAATTCTAGGAACTCGCCATGCCCCTCACGGAATACCTTGGGGTGTCTTCTTTCCAAAATGGGGTCACTTGTGGGGTAGTTATACTGCCCTGGTATTCTAGGGGCCCAAATGTGTGGTAAGGAGTTTGAAATCAAATTCAGGAAAAAATGAGGAGTGAAATCCGAAAGGTGCTCTTTGGAATATGGGCCCCTTTGCCCACCTAGGCTGCAAAAAAGTGTCACACATCTGGTATCCCCGTACTCAGGAGAAGTTGAGGAATGTGTTTTGGGGTGTCTTTTTACATATACCCATGCTGGGTGAGATAAATATCTTGGTCAAATGACAACTTTGTATAAAAAAATGGGAAAAGTTGTCTTTTGCCAAGATATTTCTCTCACCCAGCATGGGTATATATAAAATGACACCCCAAAACACATTCCCCACCTTCTCCTGAGTACGGAGATACCAGATGTGTGACACTTTTTTGCAGCCTAGGTGGGCAAAGGGGCCCATATTCCAAAGAGCACCTTTCGGATTTCACAGGTCATTTTTTACAGAATTTGATTTCAAACTCCTTACCACACATTTGGGCCCCTAGAATGCCAGGGCAGTATAACTACCCCACAAGTGACCCCATTTTGGAAAGAAGAGACCCCAAGGTATTCGCTGATGGGCATAGTGAGTTCATAAAACTTTTTATTTTTTGTCACAAGTTAGTGGAATATGAGACTTTGTAAGAAAAAAAATAAAAAATAAAAAATCATAATTTTCCGCTAACTTGTGACAAAAAATAAAAAGTTCTATGAACTCACTATGCCCATCAGCGAATACCTTAGGGTGTGTACTTTCAGAAATGGGGTCATTTGTGGGGTGTTTTTACTGTCTGGGCATTGTAGAACCTCAGGAAACATGACAGGTGCTCAGAAAGTCAGAGCTGCTTCAAAAAGCGGAAATTCACATTTTTGTACCATAGTTTGTAAACGCTATAACTTTTACCCAAACCATTTTTTTTTTACCCAAACATTTTTTTTTTATCAAAGACATGTAGAACTATAAATTTAGATCAAAATTTCTATATGGATGTCGTTTTTTTTGCAAAATTTTACTACTGAAAGTGAAAAATGTCATTTTTTTGCAAAAAAATCGTTAAATTTCGATTAATAACAAAAAAAGTAAAAATGTCAGCAGCAATGAAATACCACCAAATGAAAGCTCTATTAGTGAGAAGAAAAGGAGGTAAAATTCATTTGGGTGGTAAGTTGCATGACCGAGCAATAAACGGTGAAAGTAGTGTAGGTCAGAAGTGTAAAAAGTGGCCTGGTCTTTCAGGGTGTTTAAGCACTGGGGGCTGAGGTGGTTAAGTGCTGATAACTTTAAAACGCTTTGACTTATCCAGGCCGTTCTGAGATTGTTTTTTCGTCACATATTGTACTTCATGACACTGGTAAAATGGAGTCAAAAAAATAATTTTTTTTGCACCAAAAAATACCTAATTTAACAAAAATTTGGAAAAATTAGCAAATTTCAAAGTTTCAGTTTCTCTACTTCTGTAATACATAGTAATACCCCCAAAAATTGTGATGACTTTACATTCCCCATATGTCTACTTCATGTTTGAATTGTTTTGGGAATGATATTTTATTTTTTGGGGATGTTATAAGGCTTAGAAGTTTAGAAGCAAATCTTGAAATTTTTTTAGAAATTTACAAAAACTAAATTTTTAGGGACCAGTTCAGGTCTCAAGTCACTTTGCGAGGCTTACATTATAGAAACCACCCAAAAATGACCCCATCTAAGAAACTACACCTCTCAAGGTATTCAAAACTGATTTTGCATACGTTGTTAACTCTTTAGGTGTTGCACAAGAGTTATTGGCAAATGGGGAGGAAATTTGAGAATTTCATTTTTTTGTAAAATTTTTCATTTTAACCCATTTTTTCCACTAACAAACCAAGGGTTAACAGCCAAACAAGACTGTATCTTTATTGCCCTGTCTCTGCTGTTTACAGAAACACCCAATATGTGGCCGTAAACTACTGTACGGCCACACAGCGGGGCGTAGAGTGAAAGGTGCGCCGTTTGTTTTTTGGAAGGCTGATTTTTATGGACTGGTTTATTTACACCATGTCCCATTTGAAGCCCCCTGATGCACCCCTAGAGGAGAAACTCCCTAAAAGTGATCCCATCTAAGAAACTACACCCCTCAAGGTATTCAAAACTGATTTTACATACGTCGTTAACCCTTTAGGTGTTGCACAAGAGTTATTGGCAAATGGGGATGAAATTTGAGAATTTCATTTTTTTGCCTACTTTTCCATTTTAACCCATTTTTTCCACTAACAAAGCAAGGGTTAACAGCCAAACAAGACTGTATCTTTATTGCCCTGACTCTGCTGTTTACAGAAACACCCCATATGTGGCCGTAAACTACTGTACGGGCACACAGTGGGGCGTAGAGTTAAAGGTGCGCCGTTTGGTTTTTGGAGGGCTGATTTTGCTGGACTGTTTTTTTGGCACCATGTCCCATTTGAAGCCCCCCTGATGCACCCCTAGAGTAGAAACTCCATAAAAGTGACCCCATCTAAGAAACTACACCCCTCAAGGTATTCAAAACAGATTTTACAAACTTTGTTAACCCTTTAGGTGTTGCACAAGATTTAATGGAAAATAGAGATACAATTTCAAAATTTCACTTTTTTGGCAGATTTTCCATTTTAATATTTTTTTTCCAGTTACAAAGCAAGGGTTAACAGCCAAACAAAACTCATTATTTATGGCCCTAATTCTGTAGTTTACAGAAACACCCCATATGTGGCCGTAAACTACTGTACGGGCACACGGCAGGGCGCAGAAGGAAAGGAATGCCATACGGTTTTTGGAAGGCAGGTTTTGCTGGACAGTTTTTTTTTACACCATGTCCCATTTGAAGCCCCCCTGATGCACCCCTAGAGTAGAAACTCCAAAAAAGTGACCCCATTTTAGAAACTACGGGATAGGTTGGCAGTTTTGTTGGTACTAGTTTAGGGTACATATGATTTTTGGTTGCTCTATATTACACTTTTTGTGCGGCAAGGTAACAAGAAATAGCTTTTTTGGCACCGTTTTTTTTTTTTTGTTATTTACAACATTCATCTGACAGGTTAGATCATGTGGTAATTTTATAGAGCAGGTTGTCACGGACGAGGCGATACCTAATATGTATACAATTTTTTTTATTTATGTAAGTTTTACACAATGATTTCATTTTTAAAACAAAAAAAATGTTTTAGTGTCTCCATAGTCTAAGAGCCATAGTTTTTTCAGTTTTTGGGCGATTATCTTAAATAGGGTCTCATTTTTTGCGGGATGAGATGACGGTTTGATTGGCATCTATTTTGGGGTGCATATGACTTTTTGATTGCTTGCTATTACACTTTTTGTGACGTAAGATGACAAAAAATGGCTTTTTTTACACCGTTTTTATTTTTATTTTTTTACGGTGGTCATCTGAGGGGTTAGATCATGTGATATTTTTATAGAGCCAGGCGATACGGACGCGGCAATACCTAATATGTATACTTTTTTTTATTTATGTAAGTTTTACACAATGATTTCATTTTTGAAACAAAAAAAATCATGTTTTAGTGTTTCCATAGTCTAAGAGCCATAGTTTTTTCAGTTTTTGGGCGATTATCTTGGGTAGGGTATGATTTTTGCGGGATGAGATGACAGTTTGATTGTTACAATTTTGGCGTACATGCGACTTTTTTGATCACTTTTATTACCTTTTTTGGGAAGTACGGTGGGCAAAATTTAAATTTCATCATAGTTTTTTATTTTTTATTTTTATGGCGTTCACCGTTCGGGTAAAGTAACATGACCGTTTTATAGATCAGGTCGTTACGGACGCGGCGATACCAAACATGTGTAGGGAATTCTTTTTTTTTTCATTTTTTATCAGTGATAAATGTGTTTTTTGATTTTTACTTTTTTTTCACTTTTATTCACTTTTTTTTTACCCAGACCCACTTGGTTCTTGAAGATCCAGTGGGTCTGATGTCTGTATAATACAGTACAGTACAATATATATTGTACTGCACTGTATTTTACTTACACTGAACAGATCTATGCCTTTTAGCACAGATCTGTTCAGCACCATGGACAGCAGGACGCCTGAGAGGCGTCCTGTTGCCATGGAAACCTTGCCCGTCTGCTCAGTTCTGGTCAGAACTTCGCAGACAGGGAAGGGTAAGGAGGGGATCTGTCGGGGAGCTGTCTGGGGGCTCTCTCCCTCCCCATCGGGGGGCTGCAAAGGCACAGCAGCCCCCCGATGGGAGAGGGAGGGAGCTCCCTGCGCTGTTAACCTTTTCCATACAGCGGTCCGTACGGACCGCTGTATGGAAAGGGTTAAACGGCTGACATCGCATCGCAGATGTCAGCCGTTTATACCAGGGTGCCAGCAATGTGCTGGCACCCTGGTATACCCACTAGAAAGCAACGATTATACAAGGTGAGGCGGGCGGGGGATCGCGATCCCGCCTGCCGCACCTCCCGCACCGCCCACACCGCCCGCAACCCTCCCCCTGCACCTCTCGCCACCATAAAATCATTCGGGGGTGCAGGGGGGGGTGAATAAAACTTTTTTTAGGCATATAAAGTTTCTGATCCCCGCGGTCAGGGACCGCGGGGACCAGAAACTGCAGAAATCGCAGCAAACCGCAGGTCTGAATTGACCTGCGGTTTGCCGCGATCGCCGACATGGGGGGGTCACGGGACCACCCCGCGCATTTAGCCTAGGTGCCTGCTCAATGATTTGAGCAGGCACCGGGTTCCGATCACTGCCAGCCGCACGGCAGTGATCGAAAATACACAGGGCGTGCATGTACGCCCTGTGTCCTTAAGTACCAGGGCACAAGGGCGTACCTGTACGCCTTATGTCCTTAAGAGGTTAAAGGGGTTTTCCCATCTCATAAAATGGGGGCATACCGCTAGGACCCGCACCTACAATGAGAACGGAGCCGGGAAATTAACGGAGGACGCACTGCGCATGCCCAGCCGCCCTCCATTTATTTCTATGGGGCCGCCGAAAATTGCCATCTGCCCCATAGAAATTAATGGGAGTATGGGCCGCACATGAGCGGTGCGTTCCCATTCACTTATATGGGAGCAGAGCTTGGTGGTGGACGGACCCCGGGAAATCCAGGCTCCTTCAGCCACAGTGCTCCCCTCTTCATTCTCGTTGTAGGTGCGAGACTGCTGGGACCCACACCTATCAGACAATGGGGGCATAACCCCTTTAAGTTACGTTTGCCTGACTCTTTTCGTATTCACAATGTTTTTCACAAGTCTCTACTCAAGAAGTATGTGTCCCCTGTATCCCCTACACAGGAATCTCCGCCCCCAGTGGAGGTTGCCAGGCAACCTGAATTTGAGATCTCTAGGATTATTGATGTGAGAAGGGTCTGGAATTATTTTCAGTATTTGGTCCATTGGAGAGGTTTTGGTCCTGAGGAGAGGTCTTGGGTGCCGGCTAAGAATATGAATGCTGAGAGGTTGGTGAGAAAATTCCATCTGGCTCACCCAGAGAAACCCACTCCAGAGATCATGGGTCTGGTGGCCCCTCGTGGAATGGGGGGTACTGTCACAGGGAGCCAGCGGCGTACTCTCTCTCCGTGCGGTGTCCTCGTCTCCATGGGGACCAGGGGGCAGTGAGGATCCGTCCGCGCATGCGTCTTAGGCGGGACCGGCATCCTCCGTCCCTTACACAACAAGCAGCAGCAGGAGAGCTGAGCACCGATAATGATGATCAGCGCTCGGCTATGTTGGGCTGTGTTATGCGAGTCACGTGACGCTGGCCACGTCATGTGACTCGCCAGTCATAAAAGGTCATTACCATATTCCCTGGCCTCACAGGTGGGGGATGGTGATGGGGTGGATGATACTGACCCTTTTTGACACATGCAGGAAGAAAAAGCAAACTGTCATTCTTTGGGGATCACTAGTTTGATGGACTGACCGATATTTCTGCTTTCCCAGGCAACCGGACTTAACCGTCTCGTAACGTATTAAGTTCTGTTTTTATCCCTTTTATTTTACAAACTCTTATTTTGCACTGTATGCATATGTCTGTGTATTTTATCTTATATTTTCTATGATAACCCTATTGTTTGTATGCACTGTCCTTTTTTATATTAAAACTCCACTTTAATGGGGGTGTGGCCAGCAGCCGGCATGTGAGCACGCTTCTGTGAGTAGCTCCACTTACCCTCGATAATCCTTCACCATCCTGACAAACTGCCGACTCCAGGCACAGAGTGGACGGTGTGTAGGAGACGGAGGAGACCCCGCACACCGACTATGGGGCCCAGCAAAGCGCAAACGGCTGCGGAGAAGCTCAAAGAGTTCGCCAGGTCTGAGGCCCAAAGTGGAGCCACGACTCCTACACGTGCGGCTTTCACCCGCGGGCAGGCTGCCCAACAGGCGGATGCAGAGGAAGGCGCTAAGCAGGAGTTTACCCTCAAGGCAGCTTATGAGCAGTTACTAGTGGCAATATCATCATGCCAAACATCACTCACCGGGAAGCTGGAGGAGGTGATAGTGGATGTGGGCCTGCTCCGCCATGACATGCAGCAGCTCAGAGATCGGGTCAAAAACACAGAAGATCGCGTGTCTGCGCTGGAAGATCTGACCAGACCCATGGCAGGGAAGATGCAAGGCCTGGAGCGATCCGTAGGTCAGTGGCAACAGAAATGTGACGACCTGGAAAATAGATCGCGCCGCAACAATGTGAGGATCTTGGGCCTACCAGAGAAAGCTGAGGGCAGAGATCCTGCAGCCTTCCTAGAGGCCTGGTTTAAAGAGCAGTTCCCTGAGGCACCCTTCTCTCCTGCATATACCGTGGAGAGGGCACATCGTGTCCCAGCCAGATACCCCCCACCAGGGGCTCCTCCTAGACCCCTCTTGGCGCGTCTGCTGAATTGGAGAGACCGGGATCTTATCCTTAGCCAGGCCAGAAGCAAGCAAGACATCAGGCATGAAAATGCAAAGATCTCCCTTTTTCCGGATTTCTCTGCAGATCTCCAGAAGAGGAGAGCCACATTTGTTGCAGTTAAACGTCGCCTTCGGGATCTAAATCTTCAATATTCAATGGCTTATCCGGCCCGCCTTAGAGTCATAGACGGCGATAAAACAGTGTTTTTCAATGATCCTCGCGAGGCGGAGGACAGGGCCTCAAGAAAATCTGCGTGTCCCGGACCGCGCTGAACTTTTCGCTGTCTGTTCACAGTAAGTATTAAAACATCCTCATATGTCTGATTCTAGCGAGACTTGTTCTTGTTTGCCCTGAGCATGACATTATTTAAGATGCAGCACAGCTGAAATCGGTCACTTTTTCATGTTCTGGACTGCATTTGATAGTCTTATGTGTGTTCTCACTTAAATGCAGGGTGTTTCCCTTCACACAGCACCAGTCACTTTGTCAACATGTTCTATTGTCATGTATTAAGGCCTGCAGTTTTGCATATATTTGCTGAATGGGGGGTAGGAGCAATACCTGTATGGTTATAACACCTATTTGCACTATACAGGTCCCCGAGTTAAGGGCCACCAAGTTAGTCGGATCAGGATTCGACACCTTTATGTTTATAATGTTATTGTTCTGTATTACGTTTTTGTATGCTCAAGCTTATAAGTCTCAAGTATGGCCATCTCTCCATGATAGCAACAGGGGAGTCTCTGCTCTATGTTGATCAAATGCCTAAACTGTCAGTGTATGCAATATGGATGTGGGTATTTGTCCTTGATTCAAACCTGGTGATTCCATGGCCTCCATGAGAGTGATGTCATGGAACGTGAGGGGACTGGGAGACCCTAATAAGAGGATTGCGATTTTTTTTCTCAAATACGCTCCTTTAATCCTCATATTCTGGGCCTTCAGGAAACCCACCTCACCCCGGAAACAGGGAACAGGTTGAAAAAGCCCTGGGCGCAACACTTATTCAACTCATATGGGAGCTCTCACTCCAGAGGTGTGGCCCTGCTGTTCCATAGAAGTCTCAGATGCGAGATTCACTACTCAGCTGTAGATCAGGGAGGGCAGTACATCTTCATACATGCTCACATTAACTGTGTCCCCTATGTGATTGTTAATTTGTATAATTCCCCTCCTGCATCTTTATCCCTTCTACAAGCAGTCACGGGTTTTGTGGCTAACTATCCCAATGCCCGTTTCATATGTATGGGAGACTTTAATCAAGTAGTCAGTGAGGATTTAGACAGATTCAGCTGTAGGGCAGATAGAGGAGGGACGGGAGGGAACAGCACGGTTCTTGCCAGAATATCGCAGGAGATGGGATGGGTAGACATGTGGAGAGCCAGGAACCCACTAACGAGGGAATACTCTTGCTTTACCCCTGCCAGGGGAGCAGTGGTGTATCTTGGTTTTGTGCTGCCCTAGGCGAGACTAAACTCGGGCACCCCCTAATATAATTTTAACCCACCCCTTCCTGTCACGGCCAAACCCCTTACTCTGTAAACCCCACCCCTTCCTCTTTAGGCCCCACCCTTTCCTGTCGGAGCTTCACATCTTCCTTTCTGTATTTAAAAGTGAATAACGAAGGACAATATTTTATGTTTTCTGCACCAAATTTTGCATCTATTATTTTAAGAGAATCTTTACATATAATAATATAAAGTGTAAATTCAACCACTTTACAAAGATCAGTCATCCAGGTCAACTATACTATATTGATCACGTCTTCAAATTGTTTGAATTAGCACGTGGTCAGTCCAGAGTCCACATGAGCAGTAACAGCACCAAGGCTTCAACAGCTGTTACTGGACATGCATACACAATTTGTGTCATTCATACAAGACGATGCCACTGTACATATCAACACATCCAGTCCATTACATTACTTTAGCCATAGCACAGACTTTCACACACCATTTACTTACATCAATTAATTTATCCTGAAACGGACACGATGAGGTTTTTAATAACTTAGATGACTTTAATTAAATATATTAATATATTAAACTGAAATGCAACTTGTTGAATACAACAAATGAAACTGTAAACATTTCTGACTTAAGTGCAAACTGTTGAATATTAGACTATTAGATCTAAATTATACTTGGAAACTAAAATGCCTTTCGCCGAACTCTGTGTGGCAAAGCTGTTGATGAGCTCTTCATAGTCCAAAGTTTTAGTGAGTTCAGACTCTATTGCCAACACTGCCAGGGAGTTCAATCTTTCCTCTCCCATTCTGGATCGCAAGTAGTTCTTTACTCGCTTCAAAGTCGAGAAAGAACGCTCAGCTGAGCAGTTTGTTGCTGCAGTACACAAAAACATTCTGAGAGCAATGTCCACATTTAAATAAATACTTTGCAATCCTCTCTCTCTTATCATTCGGGACATCACCAGAACAGAGGTATCTTCTGCAGAAGAACTTATTAAGTATGAACGAAAGTGGAGGCACTCATCAACAAAACACTCCTGTTCCAAGTCTTTGCTGTAAGAAGAACAAAGGTTATTTGCATGCTGTGAAATTGCTGATGGCTCAGTTTTTGATAGTTCAGTAATGAATTTAAACTTTCCAACGAAAGAGTCATATGCCGTTTTTCTTCTCATAAGTTCAGCAACTAAGTTGTCACAAATAACATAAAAGGTGTTAATGCGAAAGTTTTCTTGGGCTACCTCTGCCTGTGTCTTGCTGGAAGTTGCTGAAACTCTCCGTGCTTGTACACCTTTCCTCTTAGTCTCATAATCCTTCACAACAGATTTTTCCATTGCAGCAGCTTCAAAAGTCGGGAATAGGCCTCTGGTTTCTCGAACAAACTGGATCAGTGACTCATACAGCTCCCCTACAATTCCAACATCAATACCAATGCTTTGGAGTTTTTTACTAACTGCACCAAATCTATCCAGGATAGTACCCCACAAACCACTCATAAGTGCAGTCTCCAGACGTTGTATTTTATTCAGAAGACCTTCAGCTTCCTTGCATGTTCCTGGTGCCTCTCCGGTATTTTCCTTAATTTTTGTTAAGGCTTCGATTACTTGAGTCCAATTTCGATTTAAGCTTCGACAGGCATCTTCCCTGGCTGACCATCGTGTGTCAGATAATCTCTTTACCGCTACAGTGTTTGGCACAGATGATAAGTGTTTTTGTAAAATCTCCCATCTGTGAGTGGAAGCAGTAAAAAAAATGTAAAGGTATTGTAGGAGACCAAAGAATGAACAGGCTTCAGGACAACTTTCAGCAGCATGCTTCCCTACTAGATTTAAAGAGTGTGCAGCGCATGGAATATACACAGCAAGTGGGTTTCTTTCCAGAATTCTGGCTTGCAATCCTCTATAATGGCCAGACATATTGCTTGCATTGTCATATGATTGACCACGACAGTTGGCAATATCAAGATCATATGACTTAAGAGTGGTGAGGACCACTTCAGCCAGTTGTTCCGATTTATGTCCAGGATTTGGAATAAAATGTAGAAAGCGCTCAATCGGTAAGCCATCTTCCTTGACATACCTTAAGATGAAGGCCAGCTGATCCATGTGGGAGCTATCCGGTGTTGAATCAACACTGATAAAGTAATATTTAGCAGCCTTTGCCTCCTTAACTATCTGCTTTGTAACAGAATCTGCCATAAGCTGAATAAACTGCTCACAGGTAGTGAATGAGAGGTAAGATGTGACTCCTTTTCCTGCATTGCCGTAACGGGCAATGTGTTCTGCTATAAATGGGTCAAATTCTGGCAGAAATTCAAACATCATCATGTAGTTTCCGTTATGTGTGGAACCAAAACGGTCATCTTTCCCTCTGAAAGCAAGTCCTTGAGTGCCAAGTGCCTTAACTGCAGCAACAACTCTTTTTAAAACATTTCTCCAATATTGAATTTTATCAGAACGCTGCTTGGTAAGACTTTCATCAATTCTCCCCAGTGTACATGCTCTCGATTTTAAAGATAGCACGCAGGATTTGTGTTCAGCTGAACGCTCGTGTTCATTTAATCGAGCCATTTTTCCAGTCATTGAAGCCACTTTCTGCCAACTGGGATTTGCCACCAAACAAACGACATGGAGCACAAAACACTACTCCTTTGCTTTTTGAGTAAACCAAATAGCTCCTTTTTTGTTTCTCTCCATTAAAGTTTTCTTTTTCAAAAAGGTGTTTAGTTAGCAACCTAGAATGGTCCGCATACAGCCTTCTCGACTGTGTAAAGTCCAGATTCTCATTTTGAATTATTCCATGTTTAGCCACATGGTCTCTGGTGCAATCATTTAAAACCCATTCAGCAGGGTCAGAGTTCACTCCTATTTGTACAACAGGATCATCAAATTCTACTGAACTCGAAGGACCTGATTCAGAAGTCTCTGTTTCTCTGGCAATACTAGTACTACTGGTAGCTATGGAAGTATCATAACTGCATGATGCAGCAACATCAGTTTCACAGATGTCAGCAGTTAAATCTTCAACTACCTCCTCACCCTGCTCAGTGCTCAGTATTAGAAGAAGCCACAGGTTTCGTGAAAAATTGCTAAATTTTTCCTGTCTGTTCAAGCTTCCTGGCTTGTTTTTCACGCCTAATTTTTGCATTTTTTCGGTAACCTGCTCCACTTAGCCTTTTTCGCCCGTCACTCATGGCTGCTAAGAATAGTACCAATGCTGTGAAAATCAACCGACAGAGCATCAGTGAAAATCAACAGGCATAGCGTCAGTGAAAATCAACAGACATAGCGTCACTGAAAATCAACAGACGTAGCACGTGCTGCTCGGCTATAATGGAAGGAGGCTCTGAAGGAGCATGCTGCTTCTCATGGGAGGTCGGCTTGCTGTCTGCTCTCCATGGCAACAGTCAGACTTTAATCAGGGACAGAGCAGAGAGAGCTGCAAGTGCGAGGGCCCTATTAACCCCTCCCTAATTCTCCCCCCTCTAACCACCCAACCCCTTACCCCATAAAACATCTAAGTAATAGATTTTTTGTGAATTACTCTAATTTAAGTACTTACAGTTTTTGAAGACAGCAGGCTCAGGGATCAGTGCATTAGCGGCCGGGCCTGGTCTCAGTATTTACGGTGACCGTGTGCAGGATCTGTTCTGCACTTGGAGGAGATAAGGCTCACCCTAGCGTTGCCGGCCCGTGACTCCACCTAGGGTTGGGCGATATCAAAAATATTCAGTCGATAACGATAGTAAGAAATTTATCGCGATAACGATATATATCGCGATAAATACCCGTTTAAAAGAAGAAAAAAAAACACAAGGAGACGTTATACTGTATGCGGGGCGGGGGCAGCCACAAGGAGACATTATACATACTGTATGGGGGCAGACATAAGGAGATGTTATACTGTATGGGACAGCCTCAAGGAGACGTTATACTGTATGGGGCATCCTCAAGGAGATGTACTGCATGGGGCATCCTCAAGGAGACGTTGTACTGCATGGAGCAGCCTCAATGAGACGTTATATTGTATGGGACAGCCTCAAGGAGACGTTATATTGTATGGGGCGGCCACAAGGAGACGTTGTACTGCATGGGGCATCCTCAAGGAGATGTACTGCAAGGGGCATCCTCAAGGAGACGTTGTACTGCATGGAGCAGCCTCAATGAGACGTTATATTGTATGGGACAGCCTCAAGGAGACGTTATATTGTATGGGACAGCCTCAAGGAGACGTTATATTGTATGGGGCAGCCTCAAGGAGACGTTATACTGTATGGGGCAGCCTCAAGGAGACGTTATATTGTATGGGGGCAGCCTCAAGGAGACGTTATATTGTATGAGGCAGCCTCAAGGAGACGTTATATTGTATGGGGCAGCCTCAAGGAGACGTTATACTGTATGGGGCAGCCTCAAGGAGACGTTATACTGTATGGGGCAGCCTCAAGGAGACGTTATATTGTATGGGGCAGCCTCAAGGAGACGTTATATTGTATGGGGCAGCCTCAAGGAGACATTATATTGTATGGGGGCAGCCACAAGGAGACGTTATACTGTATGGGGCAGCCTCAAGGAGACGTTATATTGTATGGGGCAGCCTCAAGGAGACATTATATTGTATGGGACAGCCTCAAGGAGACGTTATATTGTATGGGGCAGCCTCAAGGAGACGTTATACTGTATGGGGTCAGCCTCAAGGAGACGTTATACTGTATGGGGCAGCCACAAGGAGATGTTGTACTGCATGGGGCATCCTCAAGGAGACGTTGTACTGCATGGGGCAGCCACAAGGAGATGTTGTACTGCATGGGGCAGCCTCAAGGAGACCTTGTACTGCATGGGGCAGCCTCAAGGAGACGTTGTACTGCATGGGGCAGCCTCAAGGAGACGTTATATTGTATGGGGCAGCCTCAAGGAGACGTTATATTGTATGGGGCAGCCACAAGGAGATGTTGTACTGCATGGGGCAGCCTCAATGAGACGTTGTACTGCATGGGGCAGCCTCAAGGAGACGTTGTACTGCATGGGGCAGCCTCAAGGAGACATTATATTGTATGGGGCAGCCTCAAGGAGACGTTATACTGTATGGGGTCAGCCTCAAGGAGACGTTATACTGTATGGGGCAGCCACAAGGAGATGTTGTACTGCATGGGGCATCCTCAAGGAGACGTTGTACTGCATGGGGCAGCCACAAGGAGATGTTGTACTGCATGGGGCAGCCTCAAGGAGACCTTGTACTGCATGGGGCAGCCTCAAGGAGACGTTGTACTGCATGGGGCAGCCTCAAGGAGACGTTATATTGTATGGGGCAGCCTCAAGGAGACGTTATATTGTATGGGGCAGCCACAAGGAGATGTTGTACTGCATGGGGCAGCCTCAAGGAGACGTTGTACTGCATGGGGCAGCCTCAAGGAGACGTTGTACTGCATGGGGCAGCCTCAAGGAGACGTTATATTGTATGGGGCAGCCTCAAGGAGACGTTATATTGTATGGGGCAGCCTCAAGGAGACGTTATATTGTATGGGGCAGCCTCAAGGAGAGGCCAGGGCCACTATAGACAGTCTGACATCATACCACCTTTATTTATGAGTCTCACTCTTACTGTGCACGTGCACTATTTGCTTTTTAACTCTCTTGTCTCACTCACTCCTGTTTGTTCCTCTGCCTGGACCTGGTCCTGGACACTCCTCGCAGGGTAGGTAGGCCATGAGTCAGGCAAAGTGGCCAACTGTGTGAGGAGGGAGCCGGTCGACCGTCTGGGCAGACTTTTCCCGGCTGGCTGTGGCTGCCGCTTGTGTTGTGAATATTCTGACCCACTGCGCATGCGCAAATAAGACGACTCAGCGCATGCGCAGTAGGAGCCGGAATTTTCTGCTAATACGGCTCCTACTGCGCTTCGGGCATGCGCTTCGGGCATGCGCCGACAAACCCCTAGCAGAGCCAGTCAGGAGCGGAGGGAAGAGACGCACCTCCCACGTCACTACTGGACGTGACGTGAGTAGCAAGGCCGGGTAGGTAAAAATTCCGGAAACACCTGGGGTCGGGAGGAGGAGGTATCCTTCACTATGCGGCGCCGGCGATGCTGCCGCTCGCAGCGGCATAGTGAAGGATCGGATCGATTGGCAAGTGTGTACGTAACGTTAACTAACTAGGCAAACAAGGCATTTTGCCGCCCCATTGGCAAGTGCCGCCCCAGGCAAATGCCTTGTTTGCCTCGCGATAGATACGCCTCTGCAGGGGAGCCCTGTCCAGAATTGACTACTTGTTTGGCAATGCCATAGTATTTACTGACCTGGTGAATATTAGACACGGACCACAGGGCCCGTCCGATCATGCCCCATTATTGGCGGAGTTAGCCCTAACTGATCATGCCGGCGCTGGCAGTAAGATGCGTATACACCCTTTCTGGCTGTCCTTGTTTGGTTTAAATGACAGAATCCCTGATAAGTTGAGGATGTTCTTTGAGGTACAGGGCGAGTCTACAGACGCTCTATTGCTTTGGGATACAATGAAAGCGTACCTTAGAGGTTGCATCAAATCCTCCATCTGATACGTTAAGAGAGATTCGCAACGTAAGGAAAATGATTTACATGCCAGCTGTAAGGAGGCCGAGAGGGCATTCACTGAGTCCCCCTCTGAAGAGCGCAGAGTAGAGTGGTTATCCAGAGGGAGAATGTACATGCTGCATCTGGAGGAAAAGAGCAAAAGGAAGCTCTTTTTCCTTAAGCAACAGGCGTTTGAAACAGGCAATCAGACAGGGAAGTTACTTGCGCATTTAGCACGGACTAATAATATGTCTCCCCCGGTACTCAGGATACAGGAGACTGACGGCCGCATAATGGAATCGGTGCAAGATATATTGAAATGCTTTCATAATTTTTACAGAGACCTATACAAATCAGCAGCTACTTACTCAGGGCTAGAATTAGAGTCCTACCTCACTGAAGTGTCTCATCCTCGGCTAGCGGACCTAGATAAGGGTCTTATGGAGGAGGATATTACATTAGAGGAAGTGTAGAGAGCCATTAAGGATCTACCGACAGGGAAAGCCCCAGGCCCAGATGGCATCCCGGTAGAGGTATATTCTAAGTATGGGGAAAATCTAAACCCTCAGTTACTGAACCTGTACCGAGCGGCGCACTCCCGTGGCTCCTTGTCAAATTCCATGTATGATGCATCCATTGTTGTGATCTTGAAGCCTGGCAAGGACCCATTGGAATGTGGATCTTATCGTCCAATTTCACTTTTAAACTTGGACTATAAAATCCTGACCAGAATTATAGCCAATAGATTGAATAAGGTCATCACGTCAATAATTCACTCTGATCAGTCGGGCTTCATGCCTGGAAGGTCCACATCAGACAACATTAGGAGGGCTCAAGTAATTGCGCAGCTGGGGGTAGCTAAGAAGGAGAGATGGGCTTTGGCCTCACTGGACACGGCCAAGGCTTTCGACTCGTTGGAATGGCCCTTTTTGACTGCAGTGCTGGGCAGCTTTGGCTTCAGTCCTAAATTCATTAAATGGTTAGAAATATTATATAAAAACCCCACTGCTAGCATCCAACTGAACGGTTCCCACTCTGATAGGTTCCCCTTACTCAGAGGCACGAGGCAGGGATGCCCGCTCTCGCCTTTGCTGTTTGCAATTGCCATAGAGCATCTGGCCATTAGATTTAGACAGGACCAGGTTTATGCAGGTGTCTGCGAGGGAGATAGGGAAGACAGGATTGGACTGTATGCAGACGACTTGATCCTCTTTATGTCGGAACCGGAAGTATCTCTACTAAGAGCTATTGAAATCATAGAGCACTTTGGGCAATACTCCGGGCTGCACATAAACTGGGGCAAGTCTGCCATCATGCCACTCTGGAACCATGATTGGCCTAGTTGCCGAAACAACCTGCCTGTAGTTGATAGGTTTAAATACTTAGGGGTAATAATCACTAAAGAGCCCCAACTCTCCAATGTATTGAATATTGAACCCTTAGAGACCATATTCAAAGATAAGGTTAAAACATGGGAGACCCTCCCTTTGTCGGTTATGGGTAGATTGAATCTGGTAAAGATGGTACTCTTGCCTAAGGGTTTATACTTGCTGTCCCACGCCTGTACACCAGTTCCCAGGGGA
The DNA here is from genome assembly GCF_905171765.1 of Bufo bufo. NCBI lineage: Eukaryota > Metazoa > Chordata > Amphibia > Anura > Bufonidae > Bufo > Bufo bufo. The sequence goes on along the minus strand of NC_053390.1, from coordinate 489,806,320 downwards.
TTTTTTTAAACGTATCCATGCTATTATAGCCTCCTTTGTATGGGGTAAATCTAGGAGGAAACTCTCACTGTCAGTTTTACAGAGGCCGAGGCTACAGGGAGGAGCTTCCCTTCCAGACTTCTTTCTTTATTATATTGCAAGTCAACTTAGATTTCTGAGATATTGGGTCACCGATGCCCCAAGTCCAAACGCAGAATGCTACCTGCACGAATATTTGCAAGTCCCCACGTTGTGGCTCGTTCTGGAGGGATCTCGCCATATTCAAAAGGGTCTTCTCCCAGTACATAAGCTAGCCCATCAGATATGGCAGGCATCTAAGTTAAATTCCTACAAGGATTTGCCAAGTGAAGTCCCCGTATGGGATAACTGTATGTTCCCACATCTGGTAAAGCTGGAGGGTGTGTCTGACTGGAAGAGGCATGGTATACTCACTTTGGGCGATCTATATGAGAGCGGGCAGCTTAGATCATTCTCCCAGATCCAGGATAAGTTTCAGGTGTCCCGTACTCTTTTCTTCAGGTACCTCCAATTGAGACATGCACTACAGGCCCAATTCAGAGGTGATAACAGGAGTATTTCTAAATACCCTATCATAGGGGTTTTAAAATCGTAAGGCCCGAGAGGCATAGTCTCAGCGCTATATACACACTTGTTAAACTGCCGCCTGCTAGTGGCCCCGTTGGCCGTTGAGGGCAGATGGAAGTTGCTAATACCATCTTTGTCTTCTGAGGATTGGGAGGAGGCATTAATGGCTCCGACTAAGGTATCACCCTCTATAAATAATAGGATGATCCAGCTTTTTATCCTTCATTGTAGCTATCTCACGCCCACCAGACTTCAAAAGATGGGCAGGATTAACCACTCCAGGTGCCATAGATGCGATGCTGTTGGAGCCAATTTTTGGCATATGATGTGGGAATGTGAGTTCATTCGACAGTTCTGGATTTCAGTTCTGGAGGTCCTCGCAACTATGGTTCCTGTGACATTGCCGTTATGCCCCAAGATGTGCATTCTGGGAGTCATTGATGAAGAGTCGTGGTCACACTACCACAGAATCTTCTTAGCTGAAACACTATTTCTAGCTAGAAACATAGAAACATAGAATGTGTCGGCAGATAAGAACCATTTGGCCCATCTAGTCTGCCCAATATATCTGAATCCTATTAATAGTCCCTGGCCCTATCTTATATGAAGGATAGCCTTATGCCTATCCCATGCATGCTTAAACCCCTTCACTGTATTTGCAGCTACCACTTCTGCAGGAAGGCTATTCCATGCATCCACTACTCTCTCAGTAAAGTAATACTTCCTTATATTACTTTTAAACCTTTGCCCCTCTAATTTAAAACTGTGTCCTCTTGTGGTAGTTTTTCTTCTTTTAAATATGCTCTCCTCCTTTACCGAGTTGATTCCCTTTATGTATTTAAAAGTTTCTATCATATCCCCTCTGTCTCTTCTTTCTTCCAAGCTATACATGTTAAGGTCCTTTAACCTTTCCTGGTAAGTTTTATCCTGCAATCCATGTACTAGTTTAGTAGCTAGAAAGGCAATTGCCATAAGATGGATGGGAGATGTCAATGTCTTTATGTATCACTGTTCTCTTGGTATTTCTGAGGCGCCCCTGCGTGGGCCATCACATTGCTACATGTATCTTGTGTCATTCTCTTTTAATAAAACGAGTAAAAAAAATAAAAAAATAAAAAAATTCCACTTTAATAAGAACTTTCTTGTGTTCTAACGATTCCATGACTGTAGAAGAAGGGTTAACTAGATTGAGTTATTAACCCTGTGAATGCTAGCAGTTGTAGCGTGTACTTAGGTGTTATGTAATGCGAGGTGTCTCGTCAGCCTGAGATGACGAGTGGCAGCAGCTAAGTCTACTTTCACACTCGCGTTTTGGCTTTCCATTTGTGAGATCTGTTCAGGGCTCTCATAAGATGTCCAAAATGGATCAGTTTGCATTCTAATGCATTCTGAATGGAAAAGGATCAGTTCAGTCTCCTTGCAGTGTTTTGGTGTCCGTCTGATGAAACTGAGCCGCTTTCACTGACACAATCTGGCACAATAGAAAACTGATCCGTCCTCCTTTGACTTTCAATGGTGTTAAAGACGGATCCATCTTGTCTATGTTAAAGATAATACAAACGGATCCATTCTGAATGGATGCAGACCATTGCACTATCTAAATGGATCTGTCCATGACAGGTCCGGACAAAAGCGAGTGTGAAAGTAGCCTTAGATTGATTCGTTTCAAGAAGGAGTGCTGACAGAAGGAGGTCCAGCATGACCCTGCAGGCTCCCCTCCTGAACCTAAGTCTGCGGATCCTCACAGTATGTGCTCCTTTTTTACACTCTTGATCAAACTTGGACGCCATGTGTTTATTTAGAAACATATATGTATTATGTGCAATTATTTATTCATGTTGTACCTTTATTATTTTCTGATACATGCATTGACCAATGACATTACTGTTCGACTGTAGTCATAATAGGTCTCTTCTCGGGTAGCGTTATCTATCCCTTGTCAGAGACATAGGGCCTACCAGGAGGTTCCTGACATGGGATCGCCCCTATCGGGGTGGTCATTCCGTTTTGCTAGGCAGGGCTTGTAGTTCGATAGGGCAAGTGTGAGGGTAAGATATTTTTCCTTTCCTTGTCCCGCCCAGCCTTATTGTCAATTGCTTTTTAGGGGCACAATCTGGGTAAGTTTTAATGATCATCAGTAAAAGTGAAGTTTTACACTAGTGAAAATCTCTTTGTTATAGAACTGCTGCCCCTTCTATGATGGTATCGGTCAATGGACCGGATAGCCCGTGTACTGGGGTACCTCCATCACTGCTTGGGAACCCCGGTGTGTTGCTGTTGTAAAGAGGTGCCTAATCAAGAGGGCTTTGGAGCAGAGCTTGATCTGCATACATCCCATCCAAATCTCAAGATATACTGTTTTAACTGCCAGTGGAAGTTTTGACTTATTGATATAAATTTTCTTTGAAGGTATATCTGCAATTGTTATTTCTAAGTATTTTATTCCACTTATGGCCCATGAAAATGCACAATGCTCTTGAATGTACTTTCTTAATTCCAAAGGGATGTTAACTGGAAAAAGTTGGCATTTACATTCATTTAAATTTATGCAAAGAGGCATTAGAATACTTATAAATTGCCTGCTTTACATTTTTACATGAGGACTGTATGTTGGTACAAGAAATCATAATATCATCTGCATATAACATGAGGTAGTCCTGGTTCCCCAACTAAATCTGACTGCTTTGAAGTGCCTCATTGCTCTTCACTGGAGATGGGAATCACCCCCTTCAAGGTAAGAACTACTCTCTAGAGTTTCTGAGGTTCAACATTTGGAATATCTAGCTACATCAATCAATAACAAACTGGATACATTTCAGAAAATGTATTCTGTATTGTCTTTCCTTACACTGTTTTTGTCTTTTCTGTGCTCTCTATTGGATTAGGTTTGTTCTTGCTCATCAGTTAGTCTGGACAAAGCTACATATAAGATTTGGGGTTTCAAATCAGTTTTAATAGATGTCTGTTTCACCTTTCTGTCTTGGCTAGTAATAATCATAATCATGTCTTGGCTCGTCATAAAGTTTTTTAGTATTTTTGCTTTGTAAAATGTTCTTTAATAAAATATTATAGTTTTCAAAAAATATATACAGGAGAACATATTTTAGTGTTTTAAATATTATAACAGATGGAATTAATCCCAGTGTGAATAAGCCCAGGTACACCACTCATTTTCATTAGACACCAGACTATTCAGATTCTAGGATTTCAGGCAATTTTGAGTAGTATATACATGGACATACACTATTAGAGATCCACTTTATTCTTGGCATACACTTTAGACAGCATTCAGCCAAACACCCAATTCATCGAAGTCCACCACAAAATGTATTAACTTGGCCAAACATGAATGTTAGCCTCAGTGGGAGAAATTAATAACATTTCTCTGGCAGCAGCTTAACTTCCACAGTGTTATACAGCGGATGTGGATCTGCTGTGTCTATTGAACAAATTCAACTTGGGGCTACCCTTAAGAGCATTGTCAAAGTGGACCCCCTGGTCTTCAGCCTTTACCTATACAGGGATCTAGACTCTGTTGCAGATAGCTTAGTCAGTATGAAAATCAGCCAAAGGTCAGGTCAAGAAGGGTCAAATCCAAAGTCAGACGTGAGTCCTAGAGATAGGAGAGCAAAGAACACAACTAGCACACCTTTCCTGGAAACAAGAGTGTTAGGGTATTTAACTTTCCTTATAAGAAGCTGCCTAAGCAATAGTTTCTAAGGTGCACAGCCATTGGCTGGGGAGGACAAAGGTGCGCAAGTTAGCCCTATAAGGGCTGTAGAGAGTGGAAGCGTGCCTCATGGGCTTCAGCAGGAGAAGCAGAGCTAGCAGAAAGCAAAAGCTGAGAAGACCGCAGCCAGGGTGGAGTGGCAGTGGAGCATTACAGTGATACCTGCTTGGGACAGGCAGGAGGACGCTGGGGACCTGTACCACCGGCTTGATAAAACTGAGGACCAGGTTATTTATCCGATGGCTGATTACATGATGGTGGACACCTTTGTATACTGTGAATTTTCCGCAGTCAGTTTTAGATTTAATATCTTGAACAACCAAAGTGTTCATATATATTGGATGTTGTGTCAGCAGTTCACCAGCATTGAGAAAAAATAGTTAAGAACAGCCTATTTCAATGCTTGTCAAGTTCATGAATATATTAATGACTGTATGTATGGTATCAGTGAGAAATCTTCTGCTGCATGAATGTAAGTGATGTGTTTAAATGAGCATTATGTTCAACATCTGTCTTACAGCTTATTCCTTGTCTCCTTCCCCCATTTCTCAAGGATATGAGGAAGTAGTCTGGATTCCCAAAGGCTCTGTCCACATTGAAATTCGTCAGCTCAATGTATCACAAAACTACCTGGGTAAGTAGAATAAATATATAGAGAGTGATGAATTAAAGTGTACTTGTTACTCAGGGTGGACCCTGCCTGTCCAAGAAATACATAAGTAGCCATTAATGAATGGCATGTAATATTACACGGTATGGAAAGATGAGGTTGGGCCAGCTCCTGTTTAAGAGGGTGCCTTATTAGACAACCTCATTAAGTTGCGATCTTTACTTTTGATTTTCTCATCCTAGTTACCAAATGCTGACATAAACTTGCTTAGTAATCAAGTGCTAATGATCGTTGTGAAAGGGATTCTTTGCTATTGCCGCTTTGTGTCTTCATAGGTAAAGATGACCATTAGTGTTGATCGAGCACCAAAGTGCTCGGGTGCTCGAGTACAAAAACTCAGGAGCACCCGAGCACAATGGAAGTTAATAGGAGAACCCGAGCATTAAACCAGGCACCCCCTGCTCTGAAGAGGGGAGGGTGTCTGGTTCACATGAAAAGGTCAGAAATTGATGGAAACACCACTGAAATGATTCGGTAACAGCATGGGGGGATGTCTGGATGCATCTTGGACTCCCAGGTCGCTGGTGGGAACGATGTTGTCCGAGTAGTACGCCAATTTTACAGACTGACAATAATACGCACAAAACCGAAGATAGAAATTGTTAGGAAACATTCTTTCCTGTATATTTACTTGTATATAAAGTGCAAGTACTGGCAAAAATTACAAGGAAGAGGCACTCCGATACAACCTATAAATCACATAAAGGAGGGCCTCATTAATATTGTGGTACGATAGTTTAGGTAGTGGGACTCCTAAACTCATAAAGCCTATGCACTAAGTGAAAGGGCTGCCAAAAATTACAAGGAACCGACACTCCAATACACCCTTTATTACACATAAAGGAGGGCATCATACACACCCTTGAAAAATTATGATTGCTGGCCTGCTGGTGACCTTCAAAAACATTAAGAGCACGGGCCTGCTGGTGACCCTCTAAAACATTAGGGGCGAGGGCCTGCTGCTGATCCAACCATCTAAAACATTAGGGTTGAGGGTCTGCTGCTGAGCTCACCATCTAAAACATTAGGGGTGAGGGCCTGCTGCTGAGCTGGCCATCAAAAAAATTATGGTTAAGGGTCTGCTGGTGATCTGATTCTCTAAAATATTAGGGGTGAGTGCCTGCTGCTGATCTGACCATGGAAAAAATAATGGTTGAGGGCTGAGCTGACCCTCTAAAAAATTAAGAGCGAGGGCAGCCTAATAAGCATGTTGATATGATCGAGGAGGAGGATGAGAAAAGGAAGATTGAACATATACCCTTTTTTGTGGTGGAAGAGCTGCATGCGAATACAGTGTATTCAATACACCATAAAAGCCATATTTAATTTGCCTTTATATTCAGCCGCTTTCCTCTGGTGGAGTCAGGGGCAATTCAGGCCTTGTTCATTTTGATGAGTCAACCGGTCAGTAGTGATGATCGAGCACCAAAGTATTCAGGTGTTTGGGCCAAACACATTGCTATATTCGTGTGCTCGGCCGAGCACCCGAGTATAATAGAAGTCAATGGGAGACAACCAGGCACTCCCTGCCCTGAAGAGGGGAGGGTGCCTGGTCCATTGGAAAAGGTCAGAAAGTGACAGAAACACCATTTGGACGATGTCTGGATGCATCTTGGGCTCCCAAGTCGCTGCTGGGAACCATGTTGGCCGAGTTGTACGCCACTTTTACAGACTGACAAAAATACGCACAAACCCCCCAAAAATCTATTTTACGGGAAAAAATTTTAGGAAACATTTTTTCTTGTATATTCAGTTGTATATAAAGTGCAAGTGCTGCAATAAAATTACAATCAAGAGGCACTCCGAAACAGCCTGTATATCACATAGGAGGGCCTCATTCACATTGTGGTACAATTGTTCAAGTAGTGGGACTCCTACACTCATAAAGCCTATGCACTAAGTGGAAGGGCTGCCAAAAATAACAAGGAACCGGCACTCCAAAGCACCCTTTGTTATACATAAAGGAGGGCATCATACACACCATTGAAAAATTATGATTGATGGCCTGCTGGTGACCCTCAAAAACCTTTCGAGCAAGGGCCTGCTGATCTGACTATCTAAAACCTTAGGGGCGAGGGCCTGCTGCCGCTTTGTTGACTCTAGATAACTTCTGCCTGATCGCACGTCCCTGTGATGTCCACGATCAATTTGGATATCTTTCCTATCAACTTTCGATGTTCTTTTATGCGCCTAACATGGTGACCACCGGTAACGAGGAATCATTGTTCGATTTCGGAGAGGGAGCCTGATAAACGGCTACAGCTAGTACTTTAAAGCAAGGCAGCATGAGTTGCGGCCCTGGATGTGAGCTGACCCAGTAAAACATTCGAGTTGCGGGCCTGCAGGTGAGCTGAGGTGGAACCGACAAACCCAACTTGAATTTGATTGCTGGATTAATCTGCAGGTGACGGTGATACAGCTCCAAAGATTGTTTCCATCTGCATCTTTCTAAGCAATCTGTGGCCTTAGTCTTTTATCCAGACTCAGTCATTGTGCCACTATGTGGCCTCCTCATGCTTCCATCTCCACACCATGTCACCTTGCCACTCATTTTTATCACCATGCTGCTGCTGATGATGCTGCTTAAAAGGTCTTAAACTGATCACCAGGCCCACAATTTAATTAAGGTTTTGTAATAGATAAACCCAACTTGCATTTGTGGGCTGCATCAGTGGCGTAGCTAGAATTGACTGGGCCCCACAGTAATTTTTTAGCGACCCCCTTCCTTTCATGCCGCCCCCATTCCTGTGGCTAGTAAATATCGCTCTCTCAGACCAGGGCCGGCAGCTGTTCCATCAGTTTTATACACTGTCTATAATGACACTGTATATAATTTCATTGTGTAATACTGTTAAGGGGGCCCTGACCAAATCCATTAGTCCTCCTCCTCCTGGATGGGCCCCTTCTGGGTCAGGGCCTCAAAGCTGCAGTTTCCCCTGCTTCCCCTATAGCTGCAGCCCTGGTCTGCATTAATCTGCAGGTGACCGTGATACAGCTCCACACAATCTGTGGCCTCAGTCTTTTATTCAGACTCAGTCATTGTGCCACTATGTGGCCTCCTCATGCTGCCATTCTCACAGCATGTCACCTTGCTATTCATTTTTATCACCATGCTGCTGCTGTTCAGCTTAAAAGGGCTTAAAGTGATCACCAGGCCCACAATCTAAGGTTTTACGCACAAAACCAAAGTAAAAAATCAAAAAATTTATTGAAAACATTCTTTCCTGTATATTTACTTGTCGATAAAGTGCAAGTCCTGCCAAAAATTGCAATGAAGAGGCATTCCAATACAACCTCTATATCACATAATAAGCTAAATAACTGTGGAGCCCCAGTTATTGGTCTTCAACACAGAGAAAGCCAGATATCCTTCAAAGGAAGGAAAACCGAGCAAAGGGGTGTGTCCATTACAGAGATTACCAGATCCACCATATTAAGTGGCCCCTATGTCAAGGTCCCGCTCTTTTACAAGCTTTAAGGATGTGACGGGGAAGACCTAAGCCAGTTATGCATCGGGGTGTTGCCCCTCATCAGTGCGGAGTAGGATTCTGGCTAACCAGGAGCAATGCCTTCAACACTACTCAAACAAAACAATAGCTGATCTTAAGGAGACCAGCTAAAGAAAACACCATGGAGCCAAGACCAGGCCACTTTTTACACTTCTGACCTACACTACTTTCACCGTTTGTTGCTCGGTCATGCAACTTACCACCCAAATGAATTTTACCTCCTTTTCTTCTCACTAATAGAGCTTTCATTTGGTGGTATTTCATTGCTGCTGACATTTTTACTTTTTTGTTATTAATCAAAATTTTACGATTTTTTTGCAAAAAAATGACATTTTTCACTTTCAGTTGTAAAATTTTGCAAAAAAAACGAGATCCATATATAAATTTTGCTCTAAATGTATTGTTCTACATGTCTTTGATAAAAAAAAAAATGTTTGGGTAAAAAAAAAAATGGTTTGGGTAAAAGTTATAGCGTTTACAAACTATGGTACAAAAATGTGAATTTCCGCTTTTTGAAGCAGCTCTGACTTTCTGAGCACCTGTCATGTTTCCTGAGGTTCTACAATGCCCAGACAGTACAAACACCCCACAAATGACCCCATTTCGGAAAGTACACACCCTAAGGTATTCGCTGATGGGCATAGTGAGTTCATAGAACTTTTTATTTTTTGTCACAAGTTAGCGGAAAATGATGATTTTTTTATTTATTTTTTTTCTTGCAAAGTCTCATATTCCACTAACTTGTGACAAAAAATAAAAAGTTCTATGAACTCACTATGCCCATCACGAAATACCTTGGGGTCTCTTCTTTCCAAAATGGGGTCACTTGTGGGGTAGTTATACTGCCCTGGCATTCTAGGGGCCCAAATGTGTGGTAAGGAGTTTGAAATCAAATTCTGTAAAAAATGACCAGTGAAATCCGAAAGGTGCTCTTTGGAATATGGGCCCCTTTGCCCACCTAGGCTGCAAAAAAGTGTCACACATCTGGTATCTCTGTATTCAGGAGAAGTTGAGGAATGTGTTTTGGGGTGTCTTTTTACATATACCCATGCTGGGTGAGATAAATATCTTGGTCCAATGCCAACTTTGTATAAAAAAAATGGGAAAAGTTGTCTTTTGCCAAGATATTTCTCTCACCCAGCATGGGTATATGTAAAATGACACCCCAAAACACATTCCCCAACTTCTCCTAAATACGGCGATACCACATGTGTGACACTTTTTTGCAGCCTAGATGCGCAAAGGTGCCCAAATTCCTTTTAGGAGGGCATTTTTAGACATTTGGATACCAGACTTCTTCTCACGCTTTGGGGCCCCTAGAATGCCAGGGCAGTATAAATACCCCACATGTGACCCCATTTTGGAAAGAAGACACCCCAAGGTATTCAATGAGGGGCATGGCGAGTTCATAGAAATTTATTTTTTTTGGCACAAGTTAGCGGAAATTGATATTTTTTTTTTTTCTCACAAAGTCTCCCTTTCCGCTAACTTGGGACAAAAATTTCAATCTTTCATGGACTCAATATGCCCCTCACGGAATACCTGGGGGTGTCTTCTTTCCGAAATGGGGTCACATGTGGGGTATTTATACTGCCCTGGCATTCTAGGGGCCCTAAAGCGTGAGAAGAAGTCTGGAATATAAATGTCTAAAAAATTTTACGCATTTGGATTCCGTGAGGGGTATGGTGAGTTCATGTGAGATTTAATTTTTTGACACAAGTTAGTGGAATATGAGACTTTGTAAGAAAAAAAAAAATAATTCCGCTAACTTGGGCCAAAAAAATGTCTGAATGGAGCCTTACAGAGGGTGATCAATGACAGGGGGGGTGATCAATGACAGGGGTGGTGATCAATGACAGGGGGGTGATCAGAGAGTCTATATGGGGTGATCACCCCCCTGTTATTGATCACCCCCCTGTAAGGCTCCATTCAGATGTCCGTATGTGTTTTGCGGATCCGATCCATGTATCCGTGGATCCGTAAAAATCATACGGACATCTGAATGCAGCATGACGGGGGGGTGATCAATGACAGGGGGGTGATCAGGGAGTCTATATGGGGTGATCACCCCCCCTGGAAGGCTCCAGGGAGACGCCTGTATGTGTTTTGCGGATCCGATCCATCTATCAGTGGATCCGTAAAAATCATGCGGACATCTGAATGGAGCTTTACAGGGGGTTGATCAATGACAGGGGTGTAATCAATGACAGGGGGGTGATCAGGGAGTCTATATGGGGTGATAACCACAGTCTTTGATCACGCCCCTGTAAGGCTTCATTTAGACGTCCATATGCGTTTTGCGGATCCGATCCATCTATCAGTGGATCCGTAAAAATCATGCGGACATCTGAATGGAGCTTTACAGGGGGTTGATCAATGACAGGGGGGTGATCAGGGAGTCTATATGGGGTGATAACCACAGTCATTGATCACGCCCCTGTAAGGCTTCATTCAGACGTCCGTATGCGTTTTGCGGATCCGATCCATCTATCAGTGGATCCGTAAAAATCATGCGGACATCTGAATGGAGCTTTACAGGGGGTTGATCAATGACAGGGGGGTAATCAATGACAGGGGGGTGATCAGGGAGTCTATATAGGGTGATCAGGGGTGATCAAGGGTGAATAAGGGGTTAATAAGTGACGGGGGGGGGGGGTGTAGTGTAGTGGTGCTTGGTGCAACATATTACTGAGCTACCTGTGTCCTCTGGTGGTCGATCCAAACAAAGGGGACCACCAGAGGACCAGGTAGCAGGTATATTAGACGCTGTTATCAAAACAGCGTCTAATATACCTGTTAGGGGTTAAAAAAAAACACATCTCCAGCCTGCCAGCGAACGATCGCCGCTGGCAGGCTGGAGATCAACTCTCTTACCTTCCGTTCCTGTGAGCGCGCGCGCCTGTGTGCGCGCGTTCACAGGAAATCTCGCGTTTCGCGAGATGACTCGTATATGCGTGACTCTGCGCAGCGCTGCCACCTCCGGAACGCGATCCTGCGTTAGGCGGTCCGGAGGTGGTTAAGAGTCTCAACACAGCAATCCAAAATGCAAAGCTCCCTGGGAAACAGTAATATGCAAAATAACTGTGGAGCCCCAGTTATGTGTCTTCAACACAGAGAAAGCCAAATAGCCTTCAAAGGAAGGAAAACCGAGCAAAGGGGTGTCTCCATTACAGAGATTACCAGATCCACCATATTAAGTGTCCCCTATGTCAAGATCCCACTCTTTTACAAGCTTTAAGGATGTGACTGGGAAGACCTAAGCCAGTTATCCATCCACAGATAGCTATTTCGGGGTGTTGCCCTTCATCAGTGTAGAGTAGGATTCTGGCTAACCAGGAGCAATTCCTTGGACTACTCAAGGGGCCACTTAATATGGTGGATCTGGTAATCTCTGTAATGGAGACACCCCTTTGCTCAGTTTTCCTTCCTTTGAAGGATATCTGGCTTTCTCTGTGTTGAAGACCCATAACTGGGTCTGCACAGATATTTTGCATATTACTGTTTCCCAGGGAGCTTTGCATTTTGGATTGCTGTGTTGAGACTCTTAAATGAGGCTCCATGGTGTTTTCTTTAGCTGGTCTCCTTAACCCCTAAGGACCAGGCCATTTTTTGCAAATCTGACCAGTGTCACTTTGTGGTGATAACTTTAAAACGCTTTGACTTATCCAGGCCATTCTGAGATTGTTTTTTCGTCACATATTATACTTCATGAAACTGGTAAAATGGAGTCAAAAAAATAAATTTTTATTTATAAAAAAAATACCACATTTGCCAAAAATATCGAAAAAATTTCAAATTTCTATTTCTCTACTTTTATAATACATATTAATACCTACAAAAATAGTTATTACTTTACATTTCCCATATGTCTACTTCATGTTAGGATCATTTTGGGAATGACATTTTATTTTTGGGGGACGTTTACAAGGCTTAGAAGTTTAGAAGTAAATCTTGAAATTTCTCAGAAATTTTTAAAAACCAACTTTTAAGGACCAGGTCAGGTCAGAAGTCACTTTGTGAAGCTTACATAATAGAAACCACCCAAAAATGACCCCATTCTAGAAACTACACCGCTCAAGGTATTCAAAACTGATTTTACAAATGTCGTTAACCCTTTAGGTGTGCCACAAGAATTAATTGAAAATAGAGATACAATTTAAAAATTTTACTTTTTTGGCAGATTTTCCATTTTAATATTTTGTTTCCAGTTACAAAGCAAGGGTTAACAGCCAAACAAAACTCAATATTTATGGCCCTGATTCTGTAGTTTACAGAAACACCCCATATGTGGTCGTAAACTGCTGTACGGGCACACAGCAGAGCGCAGAAGGAAAGGAATGCCATACGGTTTTTGGAAGGCAGATTTTGCTAGACTGTTTTTTTTTTTTACACCATGTCCCATTTGAAGCCCCCCTGATGCACCCCTAGAGTAGAAACTCCATAAAAGTGACCCCATCTAATAAACTACACCCCTCAAGGTATACAAAACTGATTTTACAAACGTCGTTAACCGTTTAGGCTGGGTTCACACTTGAGCGTTTTACAGCGCGTTCAAACGCGCTGTAAAACGCTCAACACATGAAAACCAATGCTTCCCTATGGCCCTGGTTCTCACTTGAGCGTTTTACAGCGCTGAAAAACGCGCTGTAAAACGCCCTACGCTCAAACAAGTACTTGAGCTTCTTTGGGGCGTTTTACAGCGCGTTTGTGGCCATAGGACATTGCAGTCAATCACACAAACGCGCGTCAAACGTGCGTTTACTAATGCAAAAAACGTGCGTCAAAAACGCGCGTCAAAAACGCGCGTTAAACGCGCATATCAAAGACGCTCAGGTCTGAACCCAGCCTTAGGTGTTCCACAAGAATTAATTGAAAATAGAGATACAATTTAAAAATTTAACTTTTTTGGCAGATTTTCCATTTTAATTTTTTTTCTAGTTACAAAGCAAGGGTTAACAGCCAAACAAAACTCAATATTTTCGGCCCTGATTCTGTCGTTTACAGAAACACCCCATATGTGGTCGTAAACTGCTGTACGGGCACACGGCAGGGCGCAGAAGGAAAGGAATGCCATATGGTGTTTGGAAGGCAGATTTTGCTGGACTGCTTTTTTTTTGTCCCATTTGAAGCCCGCCCTGATGCACCCCTAGAGTAGAAACTCCAAAAAAGTTACCCCATTTTAGAAACTACGGGATAGGGTGGAAGTTTTTGTTGGTACTAGTTTAGGGTACATATGATTATTGGTTTTTACACTTTTTGTGAGGCAAGGTAACAAGAAATAGCTGTTTTGGCACCGTTTTTTATATTTTTTGTTATTTACAACATTCATCTGACAGGTTAGATTATGTGGTATTTTTATAGACCAGGTTGTCACGGACGCGGTGATACCTAATATGTATACTATTTTTTTATTTATGTAAGTTTTACACAATGATTTCATTTTTGAAACAAAAAAAATCATGTTTTATTGTCTCCATAGTCTGAGAGCCATAGTTTTTTTTCAATTTTTGGGCGATTATCTTAGGTAGGTTCTAATTTTTTGCGGGATGCATATGGGGTGCATATGACTTTTTGATCGCTTGCTATTACACTTTTTGTGATGTAAGATGACAAAAAATGGTTTATTTAGCACAGTTTTTATTTTTTACAGTGTTCATCTGAGGGGTTAGAACATGTGATATTTTTATAGAGCCGGTCAATACGGACGCGGCGATACCTAATATGTATACTTTTTTTTATTTATTTAAGTTTTACACGATGATTTCATTTTTGAAACAAAAAAAATCATGTTTTAGTGTTTCCATAGTCTAAGAGCCATAGATTTTTCAGTTTTTGGGCGATTATCTTGGGTAGGGTATGATTTTTTGCGGCATGAGATGACGGTTTGATTGACACTATTTTGGGGTGCATATTACTTTTTTATCGCTTGCTATTACACTTTTTGTGATGTAAGGTAGCAAAAAATGGTTTATTTAGCACAGTTTTTATTTTTAATTTTTTACGGTGCTCGTCTGAGGGGTTAGGTCATGTGATATTTTTATAGAGCCAGTCGATATGGATGCGGCCATACCTAATATACATAATTTTTTTTAATATATGTACGTTTTACACTATCATTTTTGAAACAAAAAAAAAATCATGTATTAGTGTCTTCATACTCTGAGAGCCATACTTTTTTCAGTTTTTGGACGATTATCTTGGGTAGGGTATGATTTTTGCGGGATGAGATGACGGTTTGATTGGCACTATTTTGGGGTGCTTATGACTTTGTGATCGCTTGCTATTACACTTTTTGTGATGTAAGGTGACAAAAAATGGTTTATTTAGCAGTTTTTATTTTTTATTTTTTACAGTGTTCATCTAAGGAATTAGGTCATGTGATATTTTTATAGAACTGGTCGATACGGACGTGGCAATACCTAATATGTATACTTTTTTTTTATTTATGTAAGTTTTACACTAACAGCTTTTTTAAAACAAAAAAATGATGTTTAAGTGTCTCCATATTCTAAGCCAAAGTTTTTTTTTTGGGAGGGGCAATTGTCTCAGGTAGGGGCTGATTTTTTGCGGGATGAGGTGACTGTTAGATTAGTACTATTTTGGTGGGCGTACGCCTTTTTTATCGCTTGCTGTTGTACTTTTTGTAAGGTGACAAAAATATTGTTTATTTAGCACAGTTTTTTTTTTTTTTTTACGGTGTTCTTCTGAGGGGTTAGGTCATGTGATATGTTTATAGAGCTGGTTGATACTGACGCGACGATACCTAATATGTCTATATGTATTTTCCCTATTTTTTTTAAAAAAATTTACTTTATTTTTGGAAAAGGACTTTTTTTTTTTACTTGAAACTTTTAATTTTTTTTGTAAAACTTTTATTTTATTAACTTTTTTTTCCCCACTTTATTATTTGTTTCACTCTGGGACTTCAACATTACAGGGTCTGATCCCTGTTTCAGTGCAGCACGATACATCTGTATTGTGCTGTATTGAACTGTTAGTGTCTTACACTGTAAGACGCTAACAGTTGCCTAGGAGACCCAGCCTGGGGGCTGGGCCTCTTAAGCCTCCGTACATGCCAGGCCCCAAGCCTTGGAATGGCTTGGGGCTGCCATGGCAACTATCGAGTCCCCGCCACAGCAGCGCGGGGATCGATGGATGAGGTGAGGGAGCGCAAACTTCCCATATGCCGCGATCAGCACTGACTGCGGCATATGAGGGGTTAATCCACCGACATCTGCATCATCACCGAAGCTGGTGAATGCAGCAGGGATCCGGCTGTCAGTAACAGCCGGATCTCTGCCGCTGATCGCTGCACCGCACGCGGGGGGGAGGAAGGACCGGAGGACGAGATTGCTCACCCTCTAGCGCTAAGTGCCGGCGATTTAGGACGAGCATTCTCATCCTGGGTCATTAAGCTGTTAAGATCAGCTATTGTTTTGTTTGTATATCACATAAAGGAGGGCCTCATTCATATTGAGTTGCGGGCCTGCAGGTGAGCTGACCCTGTAAAAGATTTTAGGTTTGGGCCTGCAGGTGAGCTGACCCTGTAAAAGATTTGAGTTGCGGGCTTGCAGGTGAGCTGACCAAGTAAAAGATTTTAGGTGCGGGCCTGCTGGGGAGCTGACCCTGTAAAACATTAGGGGCGAAGGCCTGCTGCTGAACTGACCCTCTAAAACATTAGGGGCGAGGGCCTGCTAGTGAGCTGATGCTCTAAAAAATTATATGCAAGGGCCTGCTAGTGAGCTGATGCTCTAAAACATTATATGCCAGGGCCTGCTGCTGAGCTGACCCTCTAAAACATTAGGGGCGTAGGCCTGCTACTGCACTGACCCTCTAAAACATTATGGGCGAGGGCCTGCTGCTAAGCTGACCCTCTAAAACATTAGGGGCGAGGGCCTGCTGGTGAGCTGATGCTCTAAAAAATGATATGAGAGGGCCTGCTGGTGAGCTGACGCTCTAAAACATTAGGGGCGAGGGCCTGCTGCTAAGCTAACCCGCTAAAACATTAGGGGCAAAGGCCTGCTGGTGAGCTGACCCTATAAAAAAATGTGAGTTAAGGGCCTGCAATCTGGAGGAGGAGGAGGAGGAGGAGGAGGAGAAAACAAGATTCAACCATATACCCTTTTTTGTGGTGGAAAAGGTGCATGGGAATACACTACAGTAGATTGAGTACATTATAAATGATAGATTGAAATTGCCTTTATGTTCATCAGCAGCTCAGCCCTCCTCTAGTGGTGTTGAGAAGTCAGGGGCAATCCAGGCCTTGTTCATTTTTATCTGAGTCAACCTGTTAGCATTGCCAGTGGACAAGCAGATACGCTTATCTGTTATAATGCTACCAGCAGCACTAAATACACGCTCAAAATGCTGGCGGCAGGGCAGGCCAGCACCTCCAAGGCATAGAGCACAAGTTTGTGCCACATGTCCAGCTTGGACACCCAGTAGTTGTAAGGCACTGAGGGATCATTTCGGACGCTGACATGGTCTGCTATGTATTCCTTCACCATCTTCCAAAACTTTTCCCTCCTTGTACCACTAGGTCACGCTTCAGGGTGAGGTTGCTGGAAGGGTGTCATGAAAATGTCCCATGCCTTGGAGAGTGTTGCCCTGCCTTTGGTTAAACTGCTGTGTGTTCCCCTTGTCTCCCTTCCTCGGTTGCCTAAGAAAGTACAGACTCTGTCGCCAGCGTTGTCAGATGGAAAATTTGTGAGCAATTTTCCAACAAGGATCTTCTGGTATTGCAACATTTTGCTCATCCTCTCCACCAATGAGATATGAGAAGTTCTCTTTGTAGCGGGGGTCGAGAAGTAATCCATATTATCTAAAATGCGTATAACGCGAGGGTCGCTGGAAAGGCAGCCTAACATAAAGTCATCTCCTCCTCTTCTGCCCATCCACATTGAACAGATGGAATTAAACTTCCATGGGTACTACCCTCTGTAGCAGAGGCAACTGTCTCCAGCTCCTCCTCTTCATGGTCCTATTTGCGCTTAGAAGACGAACTGAGGGTGGTCTGGCTATCACCCTGTGTAATGTCTTCCCCCATTTCCTCGTCTGCCACATTCAGAGCGTCGTCCTAAATTGTGAGCAGCAATCGTTTGAGTAGACACAGCAGTATGATGGTTAAGCTGATAATAGTGTTATCATCACTAACCATCTCTGTCGACTCATCAAAGTTTTTTAAAACCTCACAGAGGTCTGACATCCATGCACACTCCTCGCTTGTGAATAGTGGCAGTTGACTCGAAAGGCGACGACCATGTCCACAACTGCCCTCTGCTGCTCACAAAGCCTGGCCACCATGTGGAACGTAGAGTTCCAGCACGTGCTTACGTCGCACAACAGTCGGCGAGCTGGAAGCCGTAAGTGCTGCTGCAGCGTTGACAGACCGGCTGAAGCTGTGCACGACTTGCGGAAATGGACACACACGCGGCGGGCCTTCACTAGTAGCTCTGGCAAATTGGGGTAGGTTTTGATAAACCGCTGAACCACTAAGTTTAAGACGTGGGCTAGGCATGGGATGTGTGTCAGATTGCCGAGCTCCAAAGCCGCTATCAAGTTACGGCCATTGTCACACACAACCATGCCTGGTTGTAGGTTGAGTGGCGAGAGCCACAGCTCGGTTTGGTCCCTTATACCCTGCCACAGCTCTGTGGCGGTGTGCTGTTTGTCCCCTAAACAGATCAACTTCAGCACGGCCTGTTGACACTTACCCACAGCAGTGCTACACTGCTTCCAGCTAACGACTGATGGCTGACTGCTGCTGGAGGTGTAAGTGGAGGAGAAGGCGGCAGAGGAGGAGAAGTGGGGACTGGAGCCAGTAATATAGCTGCTGGCGGAGACCCTGATAGATGTAGGGCCCGCAATCCTGGGCGTAGGTAGCACCTGTGCCATTCCAGGGTATGACTCACTCCCGGCCTCCACAATATTCACCCAGTGTGCCGTCAGGTAAATGTAGCGTCCCTGGCCAAATGCACTTGTCCATGTGTCCCTGGTTAAGTGGACCTTCCCAGTAACTGCGTTGGTCCGGGCAAGGGTGATGTTCTGGGACACGTGTCACATCTGTGACAGGTCCCAGAAGGTCTGAAAGATTATCTACGCATTAGTGATCTGACAGCCTCTTTTGGTTTCACTTTGTGTGTTGCTGGTATGTCCACACCTCCTGTTCAGGTGTGGATCATGTGACCTTTACCTCGCCCTATTTAATCTGACTTTTCCCATCACTCCTTAATTGGGATAGCTTCATTTGGTCTTGGAAGAGCTGGAGTCTGGTTCGTGTTGAAGTCCTGTTCATCCTTCATCCTCTGAAGTTAAGTGTTCCGCTTGTCGTGTTTTGTATCCCCGCCTCCCCCCGGTTGTTTACTAGGCCTCAGTGAGACGCTAGTTCCTTCACCAGGGAAGGAACAGGTGGTCTCTGCCCTGTCAATATCTTTAGGGCATCTGAGGGTCACCAGGGTTTTCTAGGTTCCTGTATATGGGTATCTCTACCATCGAGAGGTGCCCATACGGATAGGAGTTAGGGCCAGGAGCAGGGTTTTATAGGTGGTGACCCTTTTCCTTCCCTAGCGGTGAGGCCTAGAGTCTTTCCCATTCCTTCTTGATTGTCTTTTGGTGTTCCCCCCTACTACATCCGTGACAACATGCTGGTGTAAGGCGGGCACGGTACACCGCGCAAAATAGTGTCGACTGGGGACTGCGTACCGAGGGATTGCTGCCGACATCAGGCTGCGGAAGGTTTCAGTATCCACAAGCCTAAATGGCAACATTTCAAGGGCCAGTAATTTTGAAAGTTGCGCATTTAGTGCTATGGCCTGTGGGTGGGTGGGGGAATATTTGCGTTCAAATGACTGTGTTATGGACATTTGGATCCTGCACTGGGACAGGGAAGTGTATGTTGTTGCTGATGGTTCAGGCGAAGGTCCAGGTGCAGGGCGAGGGGCGTCCGGGCCTGCGCCTTCGATAGGGGATTGGCCAGCAGTGTGTAACACAGAGGAAGAGGAGGCAGTGGTGTGACCCGCAGACCCAGATTGTGGACCCAGGCATTAAGCCCACTTGTTAGGGTGCTTGGATGCCATGTGGCAGATCATGCTGGTGGTGGTGAGGTTGCTAGTGTTCACACCCCGACTCATTTTAGTACGGCACAGGTTACAAACTACCACTCTTTTGTCGTCTGCACTTTCCTCAAAAAAGTGCCAAACTGCGGAACACCTAACCCGTGGCAATGTAGATTTATGCATGGGGGTGCTCGGTGTAATGGTTGTGGGCCTGTTTGGTGTGGGCCGACTTCTACATTTTGCAACCCTACTGCCTTTTCCAGCCTGTTGCGGTGCTGCGGATCCCTCCCCCTCTGTACTGCTGTCCTCGCTCGGCTTTTCACCTTCCCATGTTGGGTCAGTGACCTCATCGTCAACCACCTCCTCTTCCATTTCCTGACTCTGCTCATCCTCCTGACTTAACCCCTTAAGGACATGGCCATATTTCACCTTAAGGACCAAGCCATTTTTTGCAAATCTGACCAGTGTCACTTTATGTGTGAATAACTCTAAAAAGCTTTTACTTATCCAGGCCATTCTGAGATAGTTTTTTTGTCATATATTGTACTTGACACTGGTAAAATGGAGTCAAAAAAATTTATTTTTATTTATAAAATTTCCAAGTTTCAATTTCTCTACTTCTATAATGCATAGTAATTCCTCCAAAAATAGTTCTTACTTTACATTCTCCATATGTCTACTTCATGTTTGGATCATTTTGGGAATTACATTTTATTTTTTGGGGACCCTACAAGGCTTAGAAGTTTAGAAGCCTTCTAAGAAGTTTAGAAGCAAAAACCCACTTTTCAAGGACCAATTCTGAAGTCACTTTGTGAGGCTTACATAATAGAAACCACCCAATTCTAGAAACTACACCCCTCAAGGTATTCAAAACTGATTTTAAAAATGTCGTTAACCCTTTAGGTGTTCCACAAAAGTTAATGGCAAATGGAGCAAAAATGTCAGAATTTCGATTTATTTTTTTATGGCAAATTTTCCATTTTAAGCAATTTTTTCCAGTAACAAATCAAGGGTTAACAGCCAAACAAAACTCAATATTTATTGCCCTGATTCTTTAGTTTGCATAAACACCCCATAAGTGGTCGTAAACTACTGTACGGGCACACGGTAGGGCGTAGAGGGAAAGGAGCACCGTGAGGTTTTTGGAAGGCAGATTTTGCTGGACTTGTTTATTTACACCATGTCCCATTTGAAGCCCCCCTGATGCACCCCTAGAGTAGAAAATGTATAAAAGTGACCCCATTTTGGAAACTAAGGGATAAGGTTGCAGTTTTGTTGGGACTATTTTTAGGGTACATATGATTTTTGGTTGCTCTATGTTACATTTTTGTGAGGCAAGGTTACCAAAAATGGAAATTCAGAAATTTAATCTCCATTTGCCATAAACTGTTGAGGAACACCTAAAGGGTTAATAAAGTTTGTAAAATCAGTTTTGAATACCTTGAGGGGTGTAGTTTCTTAGATAGGGTCACTTTTATGGAGTTTCTACTCTAGGGGTGCATCAGGGGTTCTTCAAATGGGACATGGTGCCAAAAAAAAGGCCATCATAATCTGCTTTCCAGAAACCATATGGCGTTCCTTTCCTTCTGCGCCCTGCCAATTGGTCATACAGCAGTTTACGCCCACATATGGGGTGTTTCTATAAACTTCAGAATCAGGGTAATAAATGTTAAGTTTTGTTTGGCTGTTAACCCTTGCTTTGTTACTGAAAAAAACGGATTAAAATGGAAAATTTGCCAAAAATGAGGGGTTAGGTCATGGGATATTTTTATAGAGCAGATTCTTACGGACACGGAGATACCTAATATGTCTACTTTTTTACATTTATTTAGGTTTTACACTATATTATCCTTTTACAAATAGAGATGTCGCGAACATAAAATTTTCCGTTCGCGAACGGAGAACGCGAATTTCTGCAAATGTTCGCGAACCAGGCGAACCGCCATAGACTTCAATAGGCAGGCGAATTTTAAAACCCACAGGGACTCTTTCTAGCCACAGTAGTGATGGAAATTTTTTTGAAGGGGACTAACACCTGGACTGTGGCATGCCGGAGGGGGATCCATGGCAAAACTCTCATGGAAAATTACATAGTTGACGCAGAGTTGGATTTTAATCCATAAAGGGCATAAATCACCTAACAATCCAATATTTTTTTGAAAGTGGTTTAAAACATCCAGTGTGTGTATACGATCAGGTATGATGTTGTATCGATCAGGTAGTGTAAGGGTTACGCCCGCTTCACAGACATTGACAGACCAAACTCCCCTTTTAATGCACCGCAAACAGTCCATTTGCCCAACTGCAAACTCCCCATTTGTACAAGGTTGGATACCAAGCTAGCCATGTCCCGTTGATGTCATTGAAGGTTTCTTCCTCCACCCAGCCATGTACAACACCAAGGGTCCCAGAAAGGTGAATTGAATAGATTTTTCGAACGGGGAGATGGTTAAAAAAACCGCTGGCTCCCTCCCCTTTGTTTGAATCCACGGTCACTGCGTCTGTGCCGTGCAATTATACTGTCCCACCCGATATGAGTGGTATTTTCTGTAGTTCTCTCTTCTCATCAGTTTAATCCCTGTTACGTTCCCAATCTGGGGTTCATTTATTAAATTGATTTTTCGAACGGGGAGATGGTTAAAAAAACGCTGGCTCCCTCCCCTTTGTTTGAATCCACGCCACAGTCACTGCGTCTGCGCCGTGCAATTTAGGCCTCATGCACACGACCGTTGTTGTGTTCCGTTCCGCAAAATGGGGTTCCGTTGTTCCATGATCCGTTTCCGTTTTTGTTTCCGTGTGTCTTCCTTTATTTTTGGAGGATCACCAGACATGAAGGAAAGTAAAAAAAAAAGTCTAAGTCAAGTTTGCCATGCAAATGATAGGAAAAAAACGGACGCGGACGCAGATGACAATCTTGTGTGCCTCCGCGTTTTTTCACGGTCCCATTGACTTGAATGGGTCCGCGAACCGTTTTCCGTGAAAAAAATAGGACAGGTTATATTTTTTTGACGGACTGGAACCACGGATCACGGACGCGGATGACAAACGCTTAGAGGGAACATACTGGTGGAAAACGAGTCTCCCCTTGAATGCAATGAGAGACTCATCAACCGCGTCCTCCCTTCCAGGTACATAGGCCTCCAAAAATTTGGCCCCAAATTGCATAATGCAGGCATTTCCGGATGACCTCAAACCGGGTAAGTGTCATGGCCGTACTGTAAAGTGGGGTCTGATAGAGGACGTCCCCACTCCAGTAATGCCTGACACCATTTTTTTGACTAGGCCCATGTGCAGCACGAGGCCCCAAAACGTCATCATCTTGGCTGCAGTGACCGGAGTCCAGCCACCGGTCCTAGCCAAAAAGGAGCCTGGGTGTTGAGCAATGAACTGTTGGGCGAACACATTCGTTTGTTCCACCATCAGATTCACAAAGTGGTCACTGAAATAAAGACTAAAATAGTCATATTCAGTGAAGCCTACTGTGGGAATCTGGATTCCTGGTTGGCCAACAAAATCAGGAATCACAGGCTCAAAATGCTCTGGGGTACACCAGACAAGTTCACCAGTAGGGGGCTCAGGTGGACTTATCTGGTGGGCCGGAAAACTAGTACGAGCCCCAGAGCTGCTCGTACTAGTGTGGGCCACAGGGTCCCTGGCATGGTGGTCCCCTTGCTCTGCCTGGCGGCGTCTCAGCCACCTTGGGGGCGCATTATCATCGCTAGATGATGAGGAGGATGCGGATGACAAAAGGAAAGTGGGGTGATCCTCGTCCTCACTGGGGCTCTCGGAGTAGGAGGCAAGCTGGGCATATGCCTCCTCGGCCGAGAACATCCGGTGGGCCATAGGGGAGTGTGTTCAAATCCTGAAAAATTCTACAATTATATGCGCATGACGGTTGAGAGTTTTGACCAGCTTCTGCAGCGCATTTCTTCAACCATTGAAAGGCAGGATACCCAAATGAGAAGGCCCATTTCACCATCAGAGAGGCTAATGGTGACAATAAGGTAAAAAAAAGAATCATTTTATATATTGTTGTATATTTTTATATATATTTTTTTTTATATATAATTTTTTTGTTGGGTTTAGGTTTCTTGCTACCGGAGAAACCCTTACGTCATTACATTACCAATATTGTATTGGAATATCCACACTCTGTGGAATAGTAAAGGATACTTGCCGTGCATTGTGGGCATTATTGCATGAAGACTATATCCTGCATCCAACAACTGAACGATGGCTTCAAATAGCGGACAAGTTTATGCAAACCTGCCAATTCCCAAATTGTGTAGGAGCCGTGGATGGAAAACATATACGTATTGTTAAGCCATCAAGAAGTGGATCAGAATATTTTAATTATAAAAAATATTTCTCCATTATTTTAATGGCAATTGCAGAATATCGATTTGTTGCTGTGGATATTGGAGCATATGGACGGACCAATGACTCCATGGCTTTCAAAACCTCCTCTATGGGACGCCTCTTGTATTCCAAACTATTTGGATTACCGCCTGCAAGTCCGTTGCCAGGGAGAGATGGACCTCCCATGCCATTTGTTGTACTAGGGGACGAAGCCTTCCAAATGTGTGAAAACCTCATAAAGCCATACTCCAGCCGTGATTTAAATTCCACCAAACGGATTTTTAATTATAGACTCACAAGAGCTAGACGACTGGTGGAGTGCGCCTTTGGGATACTTGTTGCAAAATGGCGTATTCTAAACAAGGCCATTAACCTAAAAGTAGAAACTATTGATGTTGTTAAGGCTTGTGTGGTGCTACATAATTATCTATTATCGGAGGAACTACTGCGTCTGGACCCGCAAGATGTAGATTGTACACTGACTAGGATGCAAAATGTGTCATATCGATCTACCGTCGCCATTGCTAGAATGAGGGACGGTTTTGCCAATTACTTTGTATCAGAAGCAGGTAGAGTGTCCTGGCAAAATAATGTATTGTTTTTACTGTTTAATTTTTCTAAAAATAAAAAAAACCATAAAATTTATCACAACTGTTGTAATGTATTTTTTTTTCTTTACCTAAAGAGGTCTAGTCATTATGGATAAAGACATATTGTGTTTATCCAAACGTCCATTTATTTTTTTGTGGTGCCATTTCATCTCTATTGTGCCTGCTATAGCATTTCAAATAGCTATGGCATGGCTACAGATAGGCCTCCACATTGTAGATGGGGACAACATTTGTCACGTGACATATAGTTACAGGAATTTTAATAACTATTTTTTTTATGATAGTCTATGTTGTTGCACTGCTACATGCTTCAAAAGGGAACGGAATATTGTTAAAAAAAAAATCCATTTGTGATGGATTTTTAAACAACTGTTGTGCATGTCGCATTGGGACATCATAGACCATCAGTATAGTAATTATAGTAGAAGAAGAAAATCCAATAATCAAATAATACTAGTTTTTTTTTTAATATATGTGTAAGGCCGATTCATTGGCCTGTATTTGTGGGAGGGGCTTGGCTGCCTACATCAGCGGCCGGCGCCCTCCCACACGTGTACGGCGTACAGAGTTCTAGAGTTCCGGAGCGTGCGTTGTACCTGACAGTCCTGCCGAACAGGCCAGGTAAGTCTATGTCCGGCGGTGCGGTCGGCCCCGTTGGTAAGCGGGTCCCACGCTCCGGACCACTTCACATGCCCTCGTTCGTCTGACGGAGGTGGTGGAGCCGACGGAGACGGCGCTCCCCCCTCCGCCGCTTAGGTCGGGCGTGGTGGTCGCTCGCCGGCGGGGGGAGGGGCCCACGGCCAGGAGAGGCCGCCCCCCGTCCTCCTCTTCAGGCCACCTCCCACGCTCCATGTTCAGCCGGTACTGCCCGCTCCCCCACGTGGTGGGCGTGCCCCTCAGCGGCGGGCCGGCCCCCCAGTTGGGGGGAGGCGCCCCTGCCATGAGCGCTCTGTCGGGGAGCGGGGCGGCTCCATGTGGCCCCTCTTTGCCACAATCTGGGTGGGGCAAGGCCACACAGGCCCCCCCCCCCCTCCCGTCTCTGTCCAAGCCAGGAGGCACCACCGTGTCCCCACGCGGCGGAGATGCTCAGCCGGCGGGCGGGCCAGCCCTCGAACGCAAGGGGCCCCCCCGCACTGCGCACCCTGCCAGGGACTCGCGTTAGCTCTCCACGTGGCACAAAATCGTGTTGCGTGAGGCGCGAGCCGTTGCTCAAAGGTATCCCCCCACTTGGTCCTCGGTGCCAGGGAGCTCCGCGCTCCCCACGCGGTTCACGGTGGAGCACGGTGGGGGACGCAATGGCCCGCGCTTCGCACACACCTAAAGTCTGGCACTGGCCGCCGTGCTGCTTAGGTAGGTAGGGGTTCGCCACAAACGACAGACAGAGACGGGGGGTGGACAACGTCAATCAATGCCGCCCCCATCCATTGATCAAATCCACAGCCCACAGCTCGTGCTCCATCAGTTGTGCCTCGTGCATTGACTGGTTTCTTTGTGTTTGTTTCCCAGGTCTGAGAAAAAAGAAAAAAAAACAAGAGAAGTCAGCCTAGGATTTCACTCGAGTTTTCTTTTGAACGAGGTAGTGGGGGTTCACACCAGTGGCGGGAGGTATTGATTGTTAGCAAGGGAGTGGTCTCATGCACTGTTTTACGTTCAGGTTGTTCCGTTTCCAAAAAAAAAAAAACATCCGCGGGGTTTCAGAGCGCAGAGTTCCTCAGTTGGTAAGTAAGTTAGGTCTCCTAGCGTGTACTTCCGGGTGGCGGTTCCTGGCCACTCTTTCACGGCCGTTCTGGGGTTAGTGTGCGTGCTTCACAGGGACAGTGCACCTTTTCTACCACGTTGTCAAACAGCTTCACGGACACGGGTGGTCGCCCAGGGTAGTCGGTCACCTTGCGTTATTGTTTCCACAGCTGCGATGTCGCACGCATCTGATATCATGGAAGCATCAGTGCATGAAAACGCTGCAGGGTCGTCCGAAGGGGGCAGTACGCTATCCCTGCGTGCTTGGACTATTCCCAAGCTGATGGCGGAGCTGACAAGGCGGGGCGTTCCGTTCCCGGCATCTGCCAGAAAAGCGGAGCTGTACCGGCTATGGAAAGACTCCCTGCTGCCCAGCAGCGGTGATCCCCCCCGCAACCACGATACAAACATCGCTGGCCCAATTACACCTCATGCTGAACAATTTGACGTCGGCCGTCACGTCCATACAGGCTAGACTAGAGTCAGTCGAGGCTCACAACTCAGCAGTGTCGGTCTCTTCACCCGAGCCTCCGGTCGCCTCCACCTCTGCCGCGGCAGACATTCGGACTGCCCAGCCAGTCCCCAACGTGACTCCGTCTCATTTTGTCCCCATCAGCATCAGAAAGGACATCCTAGAGGGTAGGGATGTCAATCTCGCTTCTCTACTAATAGCCTCCAGGGACCTTTCCGACAACAAGGTCATAGCTTGCGGGGAAGTGTCGGTGGTCCTGAGAAGCCGCGACCACCGGCTCAATCGCAAATTGAACATTCCAGAGTTCGTCATGGCTTTCAGCCTTTTCAGGGACGTCATTTGTACTGCCAGGCCGGACAGGAGGGAGGAACTAGACCTGTACCTCTTTCGGGTCACAGAATTGGGTCATAGGTATGGTGGGAACGCGTTCTATGATTACCACTGTTCGTTCTCAGCCAAAGCAGCTGCGGCCCTGTCCCAGTTTCAACATGTCACAGACTGGTCCGTCTTGGACACAGAGTTGTTCTGCAGACACTTTGCAGGCCTGAAAGCTCCCTCCTGTTCTGCCTGTCAGTCTATCTTTCACTCAGTAGAGTGGTGCCATAAGTCGGCTGTCAGCACGACATCATACCCCTCCGGCTCTTCAGCGGGACCACTCGACATCTTCAGACCCCCCAATTCGGTAGATAAACTAGGACGACCCATTGTCCAGTTAGGTAGGGCCCAGATATGCAACAATTTTAATTACGCGTCTTGTAATTTCAGGCAATGCCGTTTGTTGCATATCTGTACCAACTGCTTCAGGGCCCACCCCCGAGTAGCTTGCTCATTAAAATCGGTGAAGAATTACATGAGCGTGGTCAATACTAGTCGTCTACAGCTACAATTGCAAGGTCATCATAATCCAGGGTTTGTGCAGTTTCTGGTATCAGGGTTTCATGAGGGTTTCCACACGGGGTTAATCACGACCCCAGAGGTCACACACGAGTGTAGGAACCTTCAGTCAGCCGAAAGGAATCCTGGCTCAGTAGACACATAGAGTCCGAGTTAGACAAAGGGTTCTTAATTGGTCCTTTCGAAGTGCCCCCATTTCAACGGTGGAGAGTCAGTCCCGTGGGGGTCGTCACAGGCAAGTTCAGTAAGGAGGAGAGACTCATCATTGACTTGTCTGCCCCACACGGCTCTCAGGTCCCCAGCCTCAACTCCCTCATTCCTTCGGAAGAAGTTGGTATGAGGTATTCTTCTATAGACCAGGCCATCGCCATCATCATGAAGACAGGTCCCGGGTCCGTGTTGTCCAAAGCAGATATATCGGACGCCTTTAAATTGCTCCCCATCATGCCAGCACTCTGGCAATGGCACGGTATCAGGTGGAGAGGCCTGTATTATTTCGCCACAAAACTCACCTTTGGTTCCAAGAGCGGCCCCTGGCTCTTCGATCAGCTGGCTCAAGCCCTTCACTGGGTTCTGGTACACAAGGTTCGCTGCAAATTCGTCATCCATTACTTAGATGACTTCCTACTGATTGAGAGGCCAGGGGCTGCTCCTCTGGGGCTGGGGAAGCTGCTAAGGTGTTTCTCCCAGTTGGGGGTACCAGTTTCTTCCATGAAAGTAGAGGGCCCGTCCACCGTGATCACCTTTCTGGGCATCGAGTTAGACTCCCAACGCATGTTAGCCAGGTTACCTGCGGACAAGCTAACGAGAGTCAGAGAAGTGATCCACAGGTTTTCAGTCACGTCAGTGGTCACTAAGACTGATCTTCAGTCGCTACTGGGCATGTTAAATTTTGCCATGCGCATCATTCCGCAGGGCAGAACGTTCATATCCCGCCTGCTGGCGCTCTTAAGCACCGCCCCAGAACAGGACAGCCCAGTGCGTCTGGACAGTCAGGCCTTAGCGGATCTCCGTATGTGGGACCATTTTCTGGACCGGTGGAACGGGGTGTCCCTATTCGTTCCCGAGCTGTCGTGTCAGTCCCCCTTAGTCTTTTCAGACGCGGCGGCCGGCACAGGGTTTGCCGCTATATTTGGCACTCACTGGGTTGCAGACGGATGGCCTGCCGAGGCGGAACTAATCCCAGGGTTCCTCCAAACCTCGGCACTGTTCGAGCTGTACCCCATTGTGGTAGCTGCTCACATATGGAGCAGTCTTTGGGCGAATCAGTCCGTCCTGTTCGTGACTGACAACACAGCCGTGGTAGACATCATAGACAGTGGGTCATCAAAGTCAAGCAATGTCATGTGCTTCCTTAGACGGTTAGTACAGCTCTCCCTACACCACCATTTCCACGTTCATAGCGCGCATATGCCAGGTGAGCGAAACTTGGCTGCCGACGCCTTATCGAGGGCTAACTTTTCCCGTTTCTTTAAGATCATGCCAGAGGCAGACGCGACAGGCGCCACCGTTCCTCCTCACGAGTCCTTAATGTTAGTGTAATCGACCACCTTGAGACGGACCACGCTCTGATTCGCAATTCCCTCTCGCCCAACACGACCAGAGCGTACCACACCGGGTGGAAGATGTTCCGCAGGTTCCAGGGGGAATGTCCTCAGGGGGAATCCAGTTTTCCAGATCACATCCTGGCGTTCATTGGCTATTGCCACTCAGTGCACAAGCTCTCCCACAGTACGGTGAGGTCGTACCTAGCGGGTGTACAACATTTCCTCTCCGTTAGTCATCCCGAACGACCATCAGTGTTCGCCATGCACGCTGTCAAAGCCGCACTCAAGGGCTTAAGCAAATGCGGACATCAAGGCCAAGGGCGTAGGCAGGCGGTCACCGGGCCCCTTTTTCGCAATCTATCCGACGTCCTGGACAGTAATCCTTTCGGGGTTTTGCCCAGCCTGGTACTCAAATCTGCTATCTATTTAGCCTTTTACGGCTTTCTGAGGCCTGGGGAGTTCACTTGTTCTTCCGGCAGTAGCAAGTTCCTCACTGTCAGCCAGCTGGTCCAGAACACCGAAGGGTTCACGTTACTGCTCAGGACGTCCAAGACCTCCCAGGTGGGCCCCCCTGTCCCGGTGTCCTTCTTTCCCATGTCACACCAATGGTGCCCCGTCACGGTGCTCCGTCAGCTACGGTCCGCCTTGTCGGGGTCTGGGCCTAACAGTCCACTGTTGCCCTTCGGGGTGGTTCCACTCACCACCCATCAGTTCGTATCCCACGTCAGGTCACTGGTGGCCAGCCTGGGCTGTGACCCCTCCACTATTTCAGGACATTCGTTCCGCATAGGCGCTGCGTCTGCAGCATCCAAGAATCAAGTACCAGCACACGTCATTCAGAAATTAGGGCGTTGGCACTCGGCATGTTTCACCCGTTACATACCTCACCCCGATACTGAAATGTCAACAGCTTTTCAGAACCTGGCTTTATAATAACCTCGCAATAAATTACTTTTGCCTATCAGTATGTCTTTTGCCCTCTTTCAGGCGTCCCTCCACGACGCGGTTGCGGCACAACTCTGACCGCTTAGGGTTAGGTATCCCTGGTAGGGTCAGGTACGTACCTGGTGGCCACGACCACAAGTGTAAGGCCGATTCATTGGCCTGTATTTGTGGGAGGGGCTTGGCTGCCTACATCAGCGGCCGGCGCCCTCCCACACGTGTACGGCGTACAGAGTTCTCCCTCCCACCCAGCCCCCTTTTCCTGCTACTCTCAAAGGGGATGCCCTCTTTCAGGCGTCCCTCCACGACGCGGTTGCGGCACAACTCTGACCGCTTAGGGTTAGGTATCCCTGGTAGGGTCAGGTACGTACCTGGTGGCCACGACCACAAATATATATATCTTGTCCTTTAATGATGGAATCAGGGGCGGACTGACCGGTCGGGCACTTCGGACATGGTCCGAGGGCCCGCCGCAGAATAACATTATGTGTTAATGTTATGCTGGCTTGGTAATGGCAGCGGGGCCCGGCGCAGTCACTGTATTCTATTACACCGGGCCCCGCTCACTGTAATTCATATGTGAACAACTTGAAGTCCTCTGCGATCCTCTCCCTCTGAGCTCTCTGTACTCACAAACTCAGTAGCAGGCTGGGCGGCAGCGCAACTCTTCCTGTGTCCCGCCCTGTATGTCCATATATGGAGTCAGTGCTTGTGTATTCTAATTTAGCCTGTATTTCAGAAAAGTTTCTGCTGGGATTCGAACCCACGACCTTCTGTATCAGAGGCAAAGCACCTAACCACACGGCCATAAGAGAGGCATTGACACTGAAAAAATATGTGACTTCTACTGTTATAGCTGGCTAAGTGTACATCTATACACATGACTGCTGCCTTAACACACCCAGCACTGCTATATCTCTATATGACAGCTGTCCAAGCACACTCAGCTCTGCTATATCTCTATATATGATAGCTTCCCACGCACACCCAGCTCTGCTACATCTAATACACATGACAGCTGCACCAGCTCACCAGCACACTCAGCTCTACTATATCTCTATATATGACAGCTGCCCCAGCAAACCCAGCTCTGCTACATCTATACACATGACAGCTGCCCAAACACACCCACCTCTGCTATATCTCTATATGACAGCTGTCCCAGCACACTCAGCTCTGCTATATCTCTATATATGATAGCTTCCCACGCACACCCAGCTCTGCTACATCTAATACACATGACAGCTGCACCAGCACACTTAGCACTACTATATCTCTATATATGACAGCTGCCCCAGCAAACCCAGCTCTGCTACATCTATACACATGACAGCTGCCCCAGCACACTCATCTCTGCTATATCTCTATATATCTACTGTATAGCAATACTTAGAGATATATAGATGTAGCAGAGCTGGGTGTGCTGGGGCAGCTGTCATATATAGAGATATAGTAGAGCTGAGTGTGCTGGTGCAGCTGTCATGTGTATTAG
This sequence comes from Bufo bufo, assembly GCF_905171765.1. Lineage (NCBI taxonomy): Eukaryota > Metazoa > Chordata > Amphibia > Anura > Bufonidae > Bufo > Bufo bufo. The sequence goes on along the minus strand of NC_053390.1, from coordinate 489,774,718 downwards.
ATGTAGCAGAGCTGGGTGTACTGGGGCAGCTATCATATATAGAGATATAGCAGAGCTGAGTGTGCTAGGACAGCTGTCATATAGAGATATAGCAGTGCTGGGTGTGTTAGGGCACAGTCATGTGTATAGATGTACACTTAGCCTGCTATAACAGTAGAAGTCTCATATTTTTTCAGTCAGTGTCAATGCATCTCTTATGGTCGTGTGGTTAGGTGCTTTGCCTGTGGTACAGAAGGTTGTGGGTTCGAATCCCGGCAGAAACTTTTCTGAAATACAAAGCACTATATGGACATACAGGGCGGGACACAGGAAGAGGCTGACATGGAGGTAAGTATAAGTGTTTTTTATTAATACCTGACTGTTAATGCCATGGGGGAAGGAGAGAGGCACCTGATACTGGCACATGGGGGGGGGGGCACCTGATACTGGCACATGGGGGGGGGGGCACCTGATACTGGCACATGGGGGGGGGGGCACCTGATACTGGCACATGGGGGGGGGGGGGGCACCTGATACTGGCACATGGGGGGGGGGCACCTGATACTAGCACATGGGGGGAGGGGGGTTGGCACTAGGATACTGGCACATGGGGGGGGAAGGAGAGAGACACCTGATACTGGCACATGGGGGGGTTGGCACCTGATACTGGCACTTTTTTTTTGGGGGGGAGATGGCACTATGATACTGGGACATGGGGGGAAGAGAGAGGCACTTGATACTGGCACATTGGGGGGGATGGCACTATGATACTGGGACATGTGGGGGGGGGAGGAGAGAGGCACTTGATACTGGCACATGATGGGGGGGCATCTATGGGGACACTTACTGGCACATTATTGGGGGGCATTATGGGGGACACTAGGCCGGCAGCCTATCAGAGGCCTGAGGGCATCTACTGGGGCACTATATATGGGGCATTTTATACTGGTACATTATGGGGGGCACTAGCAGGAAGGGGGTAGAGGAGCACTATGGGGGAATTTACTGGGGGCACTAAATAGGGGTATTTTATACTGTGACATTATGGAGGCACTATGGGGACATTAGCTCAACTGGGGGCATTACAAGGGGGTATTTTTTGCACTGTCACAATAAAAGGAGAATTATTTCTACTAGGGGGGGCATTATGGTGGGCTTTATTACTCCCCATGGTATGACCCCCTAGTAGCAGCACCAGCCTCACCCTGCTCTGCTATCCCTCTGCCCCTTCTCCAAATCCTTATTATGAAATCTTTCTCATTAGGATGAAACACAACATCAGCTCCGCTGAGCCCCCGGCCAAAGTGTGGAAGTGGCGTCCGAGATCCCCAAGGGCCAAGCCAAGTAACTGTAAGTTTTCATATGAAATATGTTTGTTATACACATATAGCCTACACTGTGCCACACAATATACAGTATACCGCTACACTGTGCCCCACAATATACAGTATGCCGCTACACTGTGCCACACAATATACAGTATACCTCTACATTGTGCCACACAATATGCAGTATACCTCTACACTGTGCCACACAATATACAGTATACCGCTACACTGTGCCACACAATATACAGTATACCTCTACACTGTGCCCCACAATATACAGTATACCGCTACTGTGCCACACAATATACAGTATACCTCAACACTGTGCCACACAATGTACAGTATACCTCTACACTGTGCCACACAATGTACAGTATACCTCTACACTGTGCCACACAATATACCTCTACACTGTGCCACACAGTATACCTCTACACTGTGCCACACAGTATACCTCTACACTGTGCCACACAGTATACCTCTACACTGTGCCACACAATGTACAGTATACCTCTTCACTGTGCCACACAATGTACAGTATACCTCTTCACTGTGCCACACAATGTACAGTATACCTCTACACTGTGCCACACAATGTACAGTATACCTCTACACTGTGCCCCACAATGTACAGTATACCTCTACACTGTGTAGTCTGTTCTATAAGCACCATTGTTTTGTGGTGGTGGACAGAAAATAATCTGGAAGTGCCCCTCCCGAGACCAGGCTCTGACTGCTAGGGGGGGTCTGCTGAGCTAACGGATGCCCCCTATGGCAGCAGCACCACCATAGCCCCCATATATGACTAAATGGTGACACCATTTTCTACCGCACCGGGTGACACCAGCCCTAGCAACGCCACTGGCTCCGCCTGCTTCATTCATAAAGTGGGAGGAGCAGTCGCGTGACGTCAGTGAGTTGCGCTGCCGCCCGGCCTGCTACTGAGTTTGTGAGTACAGAGAGCTCAGAGGGAGAGGATCGCAGAGGATTTCAAGTTGTTCACATATGAATATTAGTATTACAGTGAGCGGGGCCCGGTGTAATAGAATACAGTGACTGCACCGGGCGCCACTGCCATTACAACACCAGATGCCGGCCCCCAGACCCTGTATTGGGGATCATTCACTCACAGGGACACTGTTATCGGGGGGGATCTGTGGATGACACATATATATAGCATAAGGTGCTATATATGTGTCACCCACAGATCCCCCCCCCCCCACAACAGTGCCATCCACAGAGTCCCCACAACAGTGCCATCCACAGAGTCCCCACAACAGTGCCATCCACAGAGTCCCCACAACAGTGCCATCCACAGAGTCCCCACAACAGTGCCATCCACAGAGTCCCCACAACAGTGCCATCCACAGAGTCCCCACAACAGTGCCATCCACAGAGTCCCCACAACAGTGCCATCCACAGAGTCCCCACAACAGTGCCATCCACAGAGTCCCCACAACAGTGCCATCCACAGAGTCCCCACAACAGTGCCATCCACAGAGCCCCCACAACACCTTTTGGTTCAAAATATTTTTTTATTTGGCTATTCCCCACCCCTCTTGTAATTGTTCCGCTACTTGTGGGCTGCGCGGGAATAAGTTCAGTCACTACGGTGGGCAATCCTGTCCTGCAAGACCCGCCGCTGTAGGTCACGGGTCTCGCGGGATCACGCGCCGCAGGATGGGATTGCGCACCGAAGTGACTGAACTCATGCCCATGTAGCCCGCAAGTAGCAGATCAGTGGAACAAGTACAAGGGGGGTGGGGGGATGATCTGTGGGGTTGCCCAGACGGCTAGGCCCTTTACAGTAGTTATTAACCCCTTTCAGCAGTCCCCCATTCACTGAAGGGGGGACTGCTGAAAGGGATTAATAACTACTGTGAAGGGCCTCCCCCCCCCCCTTTCACAGTAGTTATGCCCGGATATGTGCCCCCTTCACAGTAGTTATGCCCACACTGCTTCTAACAGAGGCTCACTAATGGACGCTGAGATTAGATCACCCCATACGAAAGCATTGAATCAATGCTTTCCTATGGGGAAAAATCTGACCCTGGAGGTCATCATGCAGAGTGTGAGGACGTCCAGTGTCAGATACCGGACCAAAGGTCTGTTTTACTCCAGGAAGCCCTCAGGTGGCTGCCAGCCACTATAGGCTGACTTATTGCTGGAACGTAAACAATGCAGTTTCTCTTGAACATTGCAGCTCGATTTGCAAAAGGGACACTGTACCCAGACCACATCAATGAGCTGAAGTGGTCTGGGTGCCTTTTGTGTCGCTTTAACTTTGAAATCTTATTAAAGATTGTGTAGGGTGTGGCTGGAGGCGGGGCTTGCAGCAGAACATGGGTGGGTTCTCAGTCCGCCCCTGGATGGAATATATAAATGTTTAAAAACACACAGTTTGTCTGAATTTTCAGCCATGCAGTGTGTTTTGTTCATCTCTTTCTATGTCTGAACAAACACATGTCAAGGGAGAGCATTCCAAAGTGTTGATGTCTTCGACTGGGCGCAGTTCACTAATTGGCTCTGAACCCAGGTCAAAGACTACAACATTATGTTAATTTCCTGTCCCTTGTGGTAATGACGATAATACCGCATCATCTTTGCTAAAGACAAAAATGAAATATTTTTGGCTCTCTAGTAAATTCTACAGTTGGTGATGATCCAATAGTATCGTTAGTTCCACAAGGGCTCATGTGGATTAGAACAAGATTGGCAAATGAACATAGCTTTTTTCATGAGCCAATCAGCATTTCACAACCAGCGTGCCTACAGCTGTTGCTAAACTACAACTCCAAGCATGACCGCACAGCCTTTGGCTGTGCAGGCATGCTGGGATTTGCAGTTTTGAAATACCTGGAGGCACACTGTTTGGCAAACACTGAGCTAGAATATGCTCAATTATCAGCTTTTTGAAAGCCAGTTATTGATTATACTCTAGCAATTTATTTAATAACATCAGTACTACAGGTGTAGGCAAAATTATTTTTCTAATAACCCAAATATAATTATATAGATTTTTTTAATTTTAAGAATTTTACTTTACCCACAGCTGTAGTGAACATTGTGTATGAGATACAATAACAACAGACAAAGTTTCTTCAGAAAAAACTAAATTTTATTAAATTTTTTAAATAATAAATAAATTAATTTTTTTATCAAAAAATAAATTTTTAAATATTTGAAAAACGTTTAGGGGAGGTGTAGCGTTGCGGAGTGGACCGTCCTGGACTGGCAGTAGAAGCCGCCCTGTCTTCAGTTGAGGACTGAAAATGACGGGCCGTGGGAAAGGATGCAGGATTAATTCTTGGGGTGTGGAGAGTGGAAGGGTCGGGAGTTGATTGTTCCCGAGCATGGGACGAAGAATTAGTGGGGAAAGAAGTAGGAGTGTGATAGTGAGGAGGAGAGGGAGTTGAAGAAAAAGATGGTAGATTGTACCCATGCTCGGGGGGTTGGGAAAGGAAAGGATGATGAAAATGGGAAGGTTGACTTGGACCATGTTGATACACGTGGGTTGGGGGGTAGGTAGTGGGCGGGGGGGCGGTGCAGGATTTCCCACGACCCATTCTCCATCATAATACGAAACTCATGCACCTGCTCAGGATTCATTTGGTCCATTCGGGAGACCAAAGGTTTGCAGGTAATGTTCGTTTTCGGAGAGTTGACGTGCCGACTCCGCCCCCTCCACTTGGCGTGCCAAGTCTTCCAAAACCCGACGCATCTCTTCTGCAAAACCTTCCAGAGCATCAGAAACGATCTCTACAAGGTCCCCATAGTCTTCCCGACGGCTCCTACCTGATCTCCTGCGATTCAGCTTAGCTCTCACATTTTCTCGCCATGTTGAGAGCGTACGCTGAAAAGAGGGACCAGGTAGGGGACCAGGATTGACCTGAACAGGTGAATGAGGGACAGGAGGGCTGATGGTGGCGGCCGGTCCGGGGGCCGCTTCAAGAGAGGGTTCAGGCTCCCGAGTGCTGCTGGCAGTTCTGCAGAGAGAAAAAAATATAATGCCTTTTAGTCAAAAATACAGTATCTAATAACATTTTATACTTCATAATGTAGATGGCTGCATGAGAGAAACATACATATACTTAGGAGATAGTTACAAGAAGAGCTACTAAAAACTAGTGCATTAAATTACTAAAAAATCATAAACTAATTCAACACGTATAGTTTGGAAGAAAAGACGAGACAGAGGGGATATGATGGAAGCTTTAAAATACATTAATGGAAAAGAATGAAAAGTGGATATTTTTTTTATATAAACTGCTATAAGAGGACATAGTTTAAAATGAGCAACAAATATTTAAATTTAATATCAAGAATTTTAGAGTAGTGGATGCATGGAATAGCCTTCCTGCAGAAGTGGTAGCTGCAAATACAGTGAAGGAGTTTAAGCATGCATGGGATAGGCATAAGGCCATCCTTCATATAAGATTGTAGCTAGGTGATATTCATAGTATACTGAATATTGGGCAGACTAGATGGGTCCAAAAAATTGTATGGGGCAAATACATTCTATGCTACTATAGGTCAGAATAGTTTTATGAAGAAGGAATTATTAATTGGAATGGTAAACGTGTCTCTTCCTTCGGCTAATGCAATTGTTAATTTCTAACGATAATTTGTTTTCCCTTAGTCCTAACAGCAGCACAGATGGGGTTAACTGCCCCTGTGGACTGGTAGGACCGGCAGAATTTTTAATGAGCCCAAGAACCAATAAACGATCTTCAGCTCCCTGAAAGGTAGGAGATCACCCCCCAGCCCACCGTGTTTTTAACAAGCATAATGTATTTAGGGTGGGATATTTGTGTGCTGCTGTTAGGACTAAGGGAAAACAAATTATCGTTAGAAATTAATGATTCCCTTACGTCCTACCAGCAGCACAGATGGGGAGATAGCAAGAAGAATCCCCTAGGGAGGGTCCTCATGCCTGGCAGAACTAAGAACTGTCTGCCCAAAAGCCGAAAACTCTGCCATCCTAGCATCTATCCTATAATGGGAGATGAAGGTTGACTCAGAGCTCCAGGAGGCCGCCTTACAGATCAACTCTAAGGGGAGAAGTCTTCTCTCCGCAACAGAGGTGGAGACAGCCCTAGTAGAATGGGCTCTCACAAACTCCGGAGGATCTAGGGATTGGGAGACGAAAGCTTCTCTAATGGCCTCCTTGATCCAGCGACTAATTATGGCTTTAGACGCTTTACGGCCTTTAGACTTACCGGCAAACAGGATAAGGAGATTCTCATCTATCCTGAACTCTCTGGATCTATCCACATAGACCTGGAGGCATCTTGAAATATCCAGCGGGTCTCTGGAGTATCAGAGGAGGAGGCTGAAAACAAAACTGGTAAAGAGATTACCTGGTTGATATTTTGGAAGGTAGGCACCTTAGGCCTGAAGTAGGGTAAGAACTTCAGGAGTACTCTGTCCTGTAAGAAGATAATATACGGGTGAATTGCAGAGAAAGCCTGCAATTCAGAGATTCTTTTGGCTGAAGCTACAGCCAGAAGAAAAACCATCTTTAAAGTCAAAAATTTGAATTCCACCTCCTCCAAAGGCTCGAAGGGGGGAGATGCTAGCCCCCTGAGCACTACTGAAAGATCCCACTGGGGAATAAGTTTCAGTATAGTAGGCTTTAGTCTTTCAGCTCCCTTCAGGAAGCGTTTGATGAGTGGGTCCCGAGAGTGTGGCCTGTTGAGACAGGCCGAGATGGCACAAATCTGTACCTTCAAGGTAGCTGGAGATAGGCCCCTATCTAATCCATCTTGAAGGAATTGTAGTATCGCAGGAAGGGGCGGATCTGCGGACGCCACTTGTTTGGAATCACACCATGCCACGAAGATTCTCATGATCCTGGAGTAGGCCTTCTTTGTAGACTCTGCTCTGGAATGCGACAAAGTTCTCAGGACCGACTCTGAAAGCCCTTCTATATTGGGAAGGGACTGGTCAACCTCCAGGCTGTCAGGTTGAACCTGTGCAGATCTGGGCAGAGGGGAGTGTCCCACGACACCAGGGTCTGCTCCGGGTGGAGTCTCCAGTATTGTCCCCGACTCATCTGAATGAGCTGGGTAAACCAGGATCTCCTGGGCCAGAACGGTATGATGGCTATTACCGAGGCCTGATCCTGACGAATTTTCGTCAATACCCTCGGTATCATGGAAAACGGAGGGAAGATGTAAGCCAGCCTGAACCTCCACGGTATCGACAGAGCATCTATCGCCAGGGGGTTGTCCTCCCTGTACAGGGAACAGAACCTCAGCACCTTGGCGTTGAACCTGGTTGCCATGAGATCCACCTCTGGCATACCCCATCTGTGAACTAACTGCCTGAAGATCTCCGGATGCAGAGACCACTCCATGGTCGGTAATCCCCGACTTAAGCGGTCCGCTATCATATTGAGGGAACCTCGAATATGAGTGGCAGATAGATGGGAAAGGTTCGTCTCTGCCCACCGAAGAATTACCCCGATCTCTGACAGAAGGGGCAATGATCTTGTGCCTCCCTGCTTGTTTATATAGAGAACCACAGTCATATTGTCTGACTGGACTTTCACTGCTTTGCCCTGGATCTGAGGGGCGAAGTGAAGGAGGGCTAGCCGGATAGCTCGCATCTCGCGAAGATTGGAAGAAAGACGCCGCTCCAGAGGAGACCAAGATCCCTGTACTGGGGATTCGTCCAGGTGAGCGCCCCAGCCTACAAGGGACGCGTCTGTAGTCAATATGACCCAAGCTGGTTGGGTCATAGACTTCCCTGCTGGCAGCTGAAACCACCATCTGAGGGAATTCCGGGTTTGACCGGACAGGGAGTACAGGGAATCTAGCCCCGCAGGGCTGCCGTAAAATAAGTGTAAGACCTCCGACTGAAGAGGACAGAGGTGCCATAGTGCCCAAGGGACTGCGTCCGCAGCCGCTGACATGAGCCCCAGCATCTTCATGAGAGTCCGGATAGAGACTCGACGAGGGACAAAAAGGACTCTTGCTAGGTCCTGAATCCGCACTCTCCTTTCTAGAGTCAACCGGAGGGACATCTCCACAGAGTCGACCACGAATCCTAAATAATGGATTGAAGTCGATGGGCTCACATTCGACTTCTGCCAGTTGATAATCCAGCCCAGGCGGAGGAGAAAGGAGATTGCGATCTGAAGATGGTGGGTAAGAACCGGAACTGAAGAGGCTAAGAAGAGCCAATCGTCCAGATAAGGAATAATAGTCAGTCCTTGAAGTCTCAAAGCTGCCACCACCGACACCACCACCTTGGTGAAGATAAGGGGGGCAGAAGAGATTCCGAAGGGAAGCGCGGTGAACTGAAAGTGCCTGCGAACCCCTAAAATCTGGACCGCGATCCTGAGGAATTTCCGTGAAGCGGAATGGATCGGGATGTGAAGATACGCATCCTTGAGGTCCAGAGTAGCCATGACGTCCCCAGGGTTGAGGATATGGCTGACTGACCTTATGGTTTCCATACAAATCGATTGAGGAATCTCAAGTCGATGATCATCCGGAGATCTCCCTTCTTCTTGGGAACCAGGAACACTGGAGAATAAATCCCTAGGCCTCTCTTCCCTGCCGGCACCTCCTCTAGGGCTCCCTTGGAGATATAGTCCTGAATATAAGTTTCTAGGATCCTTTGTTTGGCAGACCCGAAGTTTCACGTGGCGATGAATCTCTCTGGGGGAGGGAGATAAGATCTACCCGGTACCCGGCAGAAATTATGTCCTGAACCCAGGGGTCTGCGATCAAATGGGCCCAAGGGTCTTTGAAATGGGAGAGACGGCCCCCCGCGGGAATCTGGGGGAGGGGTACGGGAAAGTCTAGAGGAGATACTGCAGGGGCAGCAGGGCTTATCCAAGAGCCTCGAGGAGGCCCATAGTCAGGAGGGTTTTGCCTCCCTGGTGGGTTTGCGGGAGCGTCTCGAATATTTACGAGACGGCCCCCCCAATCTCTGCACCTAGTCTGCTGCCCTGGACGGCCTCCGCCTTTCTTCTCTTGTCTGGGGCGTCCCCGAAAGGGCTGCTGGGGGAGACTCTTCCCTTTCTTGTCGGAGAGTCCCTCCATGATCATGTCCAATTCGGACCCGAACAGCCTATCCGGCTCAAAGGGGAGCCCACAAAGGTTGAATTTGGACGCGTTGTCCGCGATCCATGGCTTCAGCCAAAGTGGTCTGCGGGCAGCTGAAACTAGGGCCATAGTTTTGGCAGCCAGCTTCAGCTGCATCTGGGTGGAATCGACCAGGAAATCCATCGCCAGATTGGCAGATTTGAAGGCTGCCAAGATGTCGTCTCTCGAAACGCTCTGGTCCACGTCCGTCTGGATCTGGTTGAGCTTAGAAAGTAGAAAGGAGGCTACTTCAGTGGCCGCAATTGAAGTTGATGCGGAGGCAGCCGCCGCCGCGTAACCCCTTCTGAGGGTGCACTCTGCCCTCCGGTCTAGAGGGTCCTGCAGACTAGACCCATCGTCTGCAGGGACCAGAGTGCGCCTGGACAACTTGGCTATAGCCATGTCCACCTTGGGAACGGAACCCCACGATTCCACCAAGGGTTTAGCCATCGGGTACATGAGCTTAAATTTCCTGGTGAGGACTGGGCCTTTCTCAGGCTTTCTCCACTCTGTACGCATTACAGAGAGATGGGTCTCATCCGCTCTAAAGACACGCTGTGTCCGTCCGGCGGGATCGGAGGACTCCCCCATGTCAACATCCTGGTCCCCCGACCTGATGGACTTCAGCAACTTCTGCGTTTTCTCTGGAGGAGAAGACCCCACGGAACAGGGGGTAGGTCTCTCGACCGATGCAACCACTCCCATGGGAGTCTGAGAGGATCCTGGTAGCCTCTCATTAAGCAGACGCACCACTCCCTTAATGGAATCATCCACGTAAGTCTTTGTCCACTGAAACATCTTGCATCGTGGGTTCCGTGGATGCCTGTGTGCGGCAACTCTCGCACCTCGAGTAAGGGCAGTTGTCGTCCAAAGGTGTGTTACACTCGTAACAGGCCAAATGCTTCCTTTTGGCCCCGGACTTCCACTGATCCGCATCTTTAGGGGAAGCCATAACTGTAAGAAGAAGAAACAGGTCAAAACACCTACAAACACAAAGTGGAGGTGAAACAAGACTATATGGGCGCCCACCAGCACAGAAGAAACTAGAGCTGTGAAGAAAAAAACCCAAGGCAAGCAATATATCACTAGAATATATGAAGCACAAGGAACTCTGGAGCTAGCTTGTGAAAGCGGTGCAACCAGAGCACTGAATGACAGGCTCTGGGTCGCTTAAAAGGAGGAAGCCCTGCCCCCTGGGCGGGGCCTCAATCGGAACAGCCCAGAGAAGGAAATAGAGCCTATATCAGGCTAAAATCAACCCTATGTGTCTCCCCAGGCTACCTGAACCTTAGAGACATTTATAAGGAGCCAAAAAAACCCGAGCGGTGAGATTTACCAAACCCCACCGCATCGGACGAAAAACCGGAAGTGACGTAGCGCACAGGGTGCGCGTCACTTCCGGAAGATGGCGGCGCCCACAGCGCCGCACACCTGCGGCGAGGAGAGGTACCGGACACCGCAGAGACGCCAAATCAAGGCGGAAGAAGAGAGGGGAGCCACCCCTCCCCCGACGGTACCCCCAATAAGATAAGTGTATCAGCGATACCGCCTAAAATAAAGGCATTACAATAAAGGGGCAATTTTCCTATAGGAAAAAAAAAGAGAGCCCCTCAAGCACTCTTCAGCTCCCTGAGAGGGAGCGATACGCCAGTCCACCTGTCCAAAGGACAGAAAAAACACGGTGGGCTGGGGGGTGATCTCCTCCCTTTCAGGGAGCTGAAGATCGTTTATTGGTTCTTGGGCTCATTAAAAATTCCGCCGGTCCAACCAGTCCACAGGGGCAGTTAACCCCATCTGTGCTGCTGGTAGGACGTAAGGGAAAACTCTATTTCAAGCCATGCCCATACATTCCTTGAAACTACAATCATACAGCAGCACAATGTGGACATTTTTCACCAGCTTGAGATCCATTTGCCAGACCTGATCTATTGTCCCTTGTGACCTTTGCTTGACAAATTTTAGATAACTGAATCAGAGAATGATTTGTCTCACACAACCTTGTCAAGAGTTGATTCTGGATCGATTGTAACTGTTGACCATAATAGGACAAGTGAGATAAAAGTTGTCATAGAATCCTTTGTCTCACAAATCCTATTACAGACAGAAGTCAAGGTCTATTGTTCCTTTATGACCTTTTGTTGAATGAGATAAAGAAATAAGAATTTCCTTGTCAAGGTCTATTGTCCCTTTAGACTGAACGATGTTGAATGCAAAGGTGGGAGAATCCTTTGTCTCAAACAAACCTTTCAGGAAACAAGGTCAATAAAGACAAATCATAAAAAAAAAAAAAAATTGAAATAATAATAATTTACCTTCGAAGGCCCAGCGTCGGACGCAGAAACCCCAACGCCGCATTATGGGCGTAGGGCTTCTGTCGCCTGGCTCCAGAGCCACTCGGGGCATGAACCTCCCTATTATACTCTCTCTTGAAGCGGTCCCGGATTGACCGCCACCGAATGATAACCTTGTCCACTGTTGAAAAAAAAATAAAAAATGTTAGTGTAATGTATTTTATTGTTGAGTATGTTTACCTCATACATGACTTATAGTTGTACTTACCACATTCTTTTTGTTCCGCCGCAGAGAGATCCTCCCAGCCAGAGAAGAATTCTTCGGCAATATCCCTCCAGAGCCGCTGGGTGAGATGATGGTCTGCATGTTGGCGGTCGGAGGGGTCCCATAGTGAGGGACGCGCCTCCACCAGTTGGATAAGGAGTTCGTTCTCACTGCTGGGAATGACAAACTCCCTATCTTCCCTGGTGGAGACCGCGGAAACCTTGAACCAAAAATAAAATAAATAAATTAAAAAATCTCCCAAAGGAATTTAATTTTAATAACCAAAATATATGATACTTACACATCCCCGACCGCCACGGCCTCTCCCACGGCCTCTGGAGGGGACTGGGGGATCATGTCTGGTGGATCGTGTAGAAGTTTCCTTTAACAAAAAAATAAATTGGGTTAAAAAATGAAATTTAGAAAATAATATAAATATATTGAAATTTTCTTACTTCAGTCCGGTCCAGGTCCATACCACCTACACCTCCCCGTGGTGAACGCTGGCTTTCCACTGAGGAATTGGTCCTGGCTGGTGAGGGCTGGTTGCCTCAGAATTTGTTGTACCTGAAGAAGAAGATGAAGACTATAAAAAAAAAATATATATATATATATATATATATATATAAAGAATGACTGTTTTATGAAAATACAAGTTGATGAGTATACTGTGGAGGTTGTCCAATATCGATGATAACCATATTGGAAATTTTATCACGATAGGAATATATATTGTTTAAAAAAATACATTTGGAAGTTATAAAAGAATAGGGTCAAAAAGATGATATTGTATGGTCATTGCCTACAAGGTGATATTATACGGTATGGGGCCCACATGGTGAGCTTGTACGGTATGGGGCCCACATGGTGACTTTGTACGGTATGGGGCCCACATGGTGACCTTGTACGGTATGGGGCCCACATGGTGACCTTGTACAGTATGGGGCCCACATGGTGACCTTGTACGGTATGGGGCCCACATGGTGACCTTGTACGGTATGGGGCCCACATGGTGACCTTGTACGGTATGGGGCCCACATGGTGACCTTGTACGGTATGGGGCCCACAGTATACAGTGAGACAGTGGCGGATGATGCAAAGTTGACATTCTACTATAACATTCTAAAGAAAAATTTATACTGCACGCTGTCACACTAGCATGTACTTACAACTTCTTCAATACGACGGCGCCTTGTTGGAGGACGAGGGCGAGGTCTTGCCCCTTTTTGATATTCAGACATCTGTAGAGAAATATTTCAAATATTTGTATTAATGTGAAATAACATAATTGGCCTATATAATCCCAATTTTTTAACTTACTTTTTGGCCAAAATTAATTTCCAAATCACTTGAAATTTTAATTATTGGAGTCGCTAAAAAAAAAAAAAAAAATTCTATTATATGCATACTAAACTTTCGATAGTTAAAATCTGTGATGTCTGCCCACCGCCATTGCCTGCATTGCCATCTACATCCACCTATTCAATCTGAAACCATTCTGTGCGAGATTTGACACACCACACACGTGCAATAATCTGCAACCTATGCCCAAGGCCAGTGATAGACAAACTGCGGCTCTCCAGCTGTTGCAGAACTACAACTCCCAGCATGCAAAGACTGCTTACAGCTTTCAGCCTACAGCAGAGCATGATGGGAGTTGTAGTTTTGCGACAGCCGGAGAGCCGCAGTTTGCCTATCAGTGCCCTAGGCAAAGTACTTTGGTCACACCCACATTTTCCATCAAACATAAATCCCAGATATCTCTAGCCGACCCCACACTCCATAAACTTGCAGTAATCATAAACCATTACAATATTGAAAATCAATCACACTCATGCACTCGTCTACAGCTATAAATGCTCCACAAGACACGTTCATTTATAGTGCCCCTATAGAATGACCAAACCAACGTGCGTCAACTTCTCACACAACTTGCATATTCAATGCCTCAAAACAGCATCCACCTCGCCATGTGACATTCTGACACCTATACTGACATCTTTCAGACTCATGCTCAATGAACAAAACCATCCGACATGCCATTGCAGCCACACCACTTTGCTGACGTCTGCTAAAATATGCCCATGAAAGTGCCTTTATATGCCCCCATGATAGAAAGATTAAAAGAAAATTGAAAGATAAATAGAGAAACAGAGACAGAAGTTTCATGTACATACCTGCTCCTGAACTTGGGGGTCCAAAATGGCCGCTGGGTGTGCAGGGGAAGGAGAAAGGCAGAAGGAGGAGAAATGTAGGGGAGGAGAAATGCAGGGGGAGGTTAAAATCATTCTGAGCATGCTCAACTAGTAAAATTTAAAGTGAACGGATCCGCTTCAGACGGAGCCCATGACAGACCATCACAGACGGATCCGTCCCCATTGACTTCTATTGTTAGTTCAGACGGATCCGTTTGCCTCCGCACGGCCAGGCGGACACCCGAATGCTGCAAGCTGCGTTCAGGTGTCCGCCTGCTGAGCGGAGCGGAGGCCAAGCGGAGCCAGACTGAGGCATTCTGAGCGGATCCGCATCCATTCAGAATGCATTGGGGATGAACGGATCCGTTCGGGGCCGCTTGTAAGAGCCTTCAAACGGATCTTTCAAGCGGAGCCCTCAACGCTAGTGTGAAAGTAGCCTAAGTTGGACATGAAGCTGGGTACAGTGGATGTTTTTTTTTTATCTGGTGCACTGGCAGCAGGCACAGTTTCATTGCACCCAGGGCCATGGCCACTGCGTGCACCATCAGCATCACCCCCACTTCTCAGTCCCTTAGTGCTCGCCTTCTTCATATTAATGGTTTTGTCACTAGATGTGGCACAGATTGTTTTACAGTCCGCTTAGACTGTACAGTTTTCTGATGCAGGACAGTATATGTCACAGAAACACACAGAATATGGATGCTATTTTAGGCCCAGATTACTGGAATCTGCGGTACAGACACTGTTTTCTGATGTAGTTTCTATTTATATTTATATTTTTCACTATATCTGGGCTTGACAACCACACAATGTATTGAAGCGCAGATCACACAATTCATGGATTGCACCGTTGACAGCAAAAATGTGGATAGATTATCGGGGAAAAAAAGTGTTTTCTGTATTATAATTTTACCCTATCTCTGGGCCTGACAACCGCACAATGTATTGAAGCGCAGATCACACAATTCACAGATTGCACCGTTGACAGCAAAAATGTGGATAGATTCTGGGGAAAAAAATTGTTTTCTGTATTATTATTTTTTACCTACAGTATATCTGGGCCTGACAACCACACAATGTATTGAAGTGCAGATCACACAATTTACGGATTACACCGTTGACAGCAAAAAAGTGGATAGATTATGGGAGAAAAATAGTTTTCTGTATTTTACATTTTTTCCCTATATCTAGGCCTGACAACCACACCATTAGAGTTGAGCGGACACCTGGCTGTTCGGGTTCAAATAGTTTGGCCGAAATTCACAAAAAAGTTTGCGTTCGGGACCCGAACTTGACCCGAACTTGACTCAGAACCCGAACTCCATTGAAGTCAATGGGAACCTGAACTTTGAGCACTAAAATGGCTGTAAAAATGTCATGGAAAGGGCTAGAGGGCTGCAAAAGGCACCAAAATGTGGTTAAGAGCATGGCAAGTGCTCTGCAAACAAAAGTGGATAGGGAAATAACTTTAAATAACATAAAATACGTAAAAATAAACAATAATAATCATGATCTAGGAGGACGAGGTCCATATGGAGTAGGAGGTTGAGGAGGTGGTGGATGTGGCGGTGTAGGTGGAAGCGGCAGTGGAGGAGGAGGTAGCCTACACAGTTTTTGGGTTTTAAATTTATTTTTATTTTTTTAAATTAGGGTACACCCTAAAACATTGGGAAATATAACCTGTGATAACCCCCTCCAGTCGTGCTAAACACACGTTCAGACAATACACTGGCTGCAGGGCAGGCCAGCACCTCCAAGGCGTAAAGGGCAAGCTCAGGCCTTGTGCCCAATTTGGAGACCCAGAAGTTGCAGGGGGCAGACCCATCAGTCATGTCACGGGGTTCCGAAGGTGCCCTCGGTCCCCCATTTCCCGCAGACCTGTTGCTTAGCTTTGGGAATGAGGATCTGTGTTTGACCTCATTCCCAGGGCGGCTTTAATAGCTGGGTGGTTCCCTGCTCCTAGTCTGCCTTGAGCGCGGAGCTGATCCCTCGGTGCTCGACTGGTTGGTCTGTCGGTCATGTGACGCTGGCCACGTCACATGACCCTCACTCCCCACTATAAATACAGGCAGCCTGCTGGCTACAGGTTGCCTGTTAATTTCTAGGTTCCTGGCTATTTGTTGGACTACTGAATACTTACCTGATCCTGTTCCCTGACGATCCTTTGCCTGCTCCTCCTGTACTGCGCATCCGTCCTGGTATTGTGACCTCGGCTCCCACCTGACTACTCTCTTAGGACTCCTCTTGTACTTCTTTGCTCTCCTGGTATTTGACCCCGGCTTCTCCTGACCATTCTTTGCTTAATCCTTTGTACTGCGTAGCTTTCTTGGTTCTGACCCGGTCTGGTCATGTTCCGTATTTTGTCTTGTCTGTCTTCCCTGCACATATCCTAAGTTAGGGACTGTCGTCCAGTTGTCTTCTGTCATCAGGACTCGTGAGGCAAGTAGGCAGGGCCAGGGGTGAGGGTGGAGCGCAGTGGTCACTATCCTTCCCCCTGTGTGTGTGTGGACGTGACCGTTACAAGTCAGTTCGTGTAGGAGTGTGCAAACATACTGCCCCACCATGTCGCACGTCCCTGTGATGTTCACGATCCAATTGGATATCTGCTCCTCGATGTTCTTTTCTGCGCCTACCATGGTGATCACAGTTATCGGTGAATCAGGGTTTTACCCTGGAGAAGGAGCGTGAGAAAGAGAGACCACATCCAAGGGAGATCAATGGATGAAATTTAATTGTGATCGAGCGGAAATGTGGGAGAAGCTATTAAAACTAAAGAATTTTGAGGAAATTAGTGGGCGCGCGACAATTACCCACTCCTGACTTGGGGAGGTAGTGAGGATAAATAACAATACAGGACTCTTAAGATGCCCTCTTATTGGAATGATTAATAAAAAATTATAGGGAATGTCACTGTGGTATTTTGGATTTGGAAACGTTAGCCAGAAAAGGCCCTGCTGCGGGTTTGTTGACTCTAGATAACTTCTGCCTGATCGCACGTTCCTGTGACGTCCACCATCCATTTGGATATCTTTTCTATCAACTTTCGATGTTATTTTCTGAGCCTACCATGTTGATCACGGTTATCGGCGAATCAGGGTTCCACGCCGGAGAGGGAGCGTGAGAAAGAGAGACCACATCCAAGGGAGATACAAGTTTTAATTTTTTTGGGGATCGAGCAGAAATATGGGAAAGTTATTGAGGTGCAAATGTGGGAAAAATTAGTAAAGCGCAATTGTGGGACAAATTATTGAAGCGCAAATATGGTACAACTTGTTAAAGTTTAAGCATTGAATGAAAGGAGGTGGCGTGCATCAATTAAAGAAGAATTTCTGAAATTTTATTTTCTGTCACCTATGCAGAGCAGGGGTTTATGTCCAAAATTGTAAAAGGTCAACTCAATAATGTAACAGAAAAATTACAGAAATGTATTAACCTGTCTACTTGGTAGAGCAGGGGTCTATGACAGAAAAAAATTTTGTCACCCGAAAATGTAAAAGAAAAACTATTGAAATTTATTAAGCTGTCAACTAGGTAAAGGAGGGGTATATTACACCCAAAAATTGGTGAATTTCACCTGAAAATGGAACTGACAAAGTAGTGAAATGACATCAAATAAAATACATACAAATAAAATAAATTGATTTATGAGGTGGAGTTCCATATGGAGTAGGAGTTTGAGGAGGCAGTAGACGTAGCGGTGTAGGTGGAAGCGGCGGTAGAGGAGGACGAGGTAGCCAACACTGGTTTTTGGTTTTAATTTATTTTTATTTTTTTAATTAGGGTACACTCCAAAAGAGTGTGAAATATCCAAAATACATGAATGAGCAATTGAGCTGCAGTATAACAATGTCTGGTTAGTGCCGGTATACATGTCTATTCTGCACAAGGTACAGACAAGTACTGTGGGATCCATGCCTGGTTCATTTTAATGAACATGAGCTTGTCTACATTGGCTGTGGACAGGCGGCTGCGCTTGTGCAGCGTACTCAAGTTGTGTGTAATGGAGTTTCTGGGTGTAGTAGTGCAATGACACTAACCTGAGACGGCTGACTCTCTGCATAGGCAGGTGATGGTAGGAAAATGTTCGTGACGCCAGTGCCAATTAAACGGTGGCACGCCGTTTGCTGATAGCAGGAATAAATGAGGAACACCGTGATGTTAAAACAGAACTCCAACTTTAGTAGTTTTCATAGAGACATGAACGGAAGCACAGTTCCTTTGCATACAGTTGATTTTTCAATACGGTCGATGCAGGCAATACAGATTGAGCAAGGTGACTACAGAGTGTTAAACACACAGGACTTGCAGTACAGGAGCTTGCACTCTATCTCTGACTGATCCTGGCACATAGCAAATCTTCTCCAAGGCCCAATACCTTAACTCTGGCGTATATCCTTGGTTTTAGCTTTATAAAGTACCTCCTCTGTTATCTTGAGTACCTCTTGCTTCTCTGCGCTTTGCCTCTGTCTCCCTCTCAGCTTCCTCAGGCTCTAGAAACTTCTGAACTCTAAACTAGACTGACTTTTGCTTCCCTGACTGGGCCTTATATAAACTAGGGCTCTCTAGCTCCCTCTAGTGACTAGAGCTCGAATGACACCCCTAGCAGGCCTGTACATGCAAGTTTCACAGTAACAGGGAAATACATAACATTACATGACAATTTATAAAAATGACATATACCAACTTCCCCATAATTAAGGAGGGACGACAGCACACCAAGTGACACTTTTGTAGTGACGGGCATTACAGTCCCCGTACACTACACTTGTCTGTGATGACGCCTCCTGCCGTGCTAAGCACACTTTCAGATAATACACTGGCTGCAGGGCAGGCCAGCACCTCCAAGGCGTAAAGGGCAAGCTCAGGCCATGTGCCCAATTTGGAGACCCAGAATTAAAGGGGACAGACCCGTCATTCAGTACGTGTAGGCGTGTGCACACATACTGCTCCACCATGTTAGTGAAATGCTGCCTCCTGCTAAGACGTTCCATATCAGCTGGTGTTGCTGGTTGTTGTGGCGTGCTGACAAAGCTTTTCCCCATTTCGGCCATGCTAAACCTGCCTTCTGAGGTGCTGGTGGTGCCCCAGCTGTGTTGGCAACCTCTTCCTCTGCCTTCGCTTTGTGCTTCCACTGTGCCCCCGCTGTCAGGTGGGAATGCCACCAGCAGCGCGTCTACCAGCATGCGCTTGTACTCGCGCATCTTATGATCACGCTCCAGTGAGGGAATTACGGACGGTACGTTGTCCTTGTAACGGGGATTCAGCAGCGTGGCCACCCACTAATCAGCACAAGATAGAATGTGGGCAACTCGGCTGTCATTGCGGAGACACTGCAGCATGAAATCGCTCATGTGTGTCGGGCTGCCCAGAGGCAACAAAAAGCTGTCCTCTGTGGGAGGTGTATCGTCTGTGTCCTCTGTATCCCCCCATCCACGCACCAGTGATGGCCATGAGCTGGTCTGAGTGCAACCCTGCTGTGAACATGGTTCCTCCTTCACCATCTCCTCATCCTCCACCTCATCATACTCCAGAACTGTGTCCTGGCTGGACAATTGTGTACCTGGCGTTTGTGGGTGCAGGAACCCACCCTCGGAGCCACTTGTGAATGACTGGCCGGAAACCCTACGAAATGATCCCTCTTCCTCCTCCTCCTCCGTTTTTTCAAAGAGGCATAGAAGTTGGATAGTTAAACTAAGAACGGCGTTATCGGCACTAGCCATGTTGGTGGAGTACTCGAAACAGCGCAACAAGGAACACAGGTCTCGCATGAAGGCCCAGTCATTGGTGGTTAAGTGGTGCTGTTCCGCAGAGCGACTCACCCGTGCGTGCTGCAGCTGAAACTCCACTATCGCCTGCTGCTGCTCGCACAGTCTGGCCAGCATGTGCAAGGTGGAGTTCCACCTTGTGGGCACGTCGCATATGGGGCGGTGAGCGGGAAGGCCGAAGTTACGCTGCAGCGCTGACAGGTGAGCAGCAGCAGGGTGAGAACGCCGAAAGCGCGCACAGACGGCCTGCACTTTATGCAGCAGCTCTAACATATCGGGGTAATTTTTAAGGCAAGGGAAGGGAGGTGCGTCAAACCGGCTAGTCCCAGAGCTGCTACGAGATTTCGCCCATTATCGCACAGGCGGCACTGTCACTCCAGAGGTGGATAAAGAGGCCGAGACTGCAGCAGAAGAGGAAGCAGGAGGAGCCAGAGACCTTTCTTGGTTTTTGAGGTGTCTACTCCACTGCAGCTCGTGCTAAGCACTTAAATGCCTGGTCATGCAGGTTGTGCTCAGGTTGAGTACGTTTATGCCTCGCTTCAGGCTCTGATTGCACAGCGTGCAAACCACTCGTGTCTTGTCGTCAGCACATTGTCTGAAGAACTGCAATGCCAGAGAACTCCTTGGAGCTGGCTTTGGTGTGCTCAGTCCCTTGCTGCGATGGGCAGTAGCAGGCGTACTGTCTAGGGGACGGCCGCTGTGCTTTTTCACCCTGCTCCCTCTTCTGCTGTGCTGGTGGCTCTGTGCGACCACCGCCTCCTTCTCTTAACTACATAGGTCACTCGCATGACCTTGATTCCATGTGGGGTCGAGGACCTCATCGTCCTCCACATCATCTTCCACCCAGTCTTCACCCTTGCCCTCCTTGTCGGTCTGCACACTTTGAAAGCCCCACCTGTGTTTCGTCATCATCCGAGACGTGCTGCGATGGTCCTCCCATGTACTTATCTTGAAATATAAGTGGTTGGGCATCGGTTCAATCAATCTCTTCCACTTCTGGGGCAGGGATAGGTGGATGGCCCTGGGAAACCCTGCTAACAGAGTCTTCAAAAAGCAGAAGAGACTGCTGCATGACTTGGGGCTCAGACTGCTTGGCTGATTTGCAAGGGGGTGAGGTGAAAGACTGATGGACATCGGCTGCAGATGCCAACTCTGATCTTTCAGCAGGAGACTAGGTGGGAGACAATGTGAAGGAACTGGAGGCACTGTCAGCAACCCAATCTGCTATTGCCTGTACTTGTTCAGGTCTCACCATTCGTAGAGCCGCAATAGGCCTGACCAAATACCGCTGCAGGTTATGTCGCCTACTCGCACCTGAGGAAGGGTTTTCACTTGTGCGTGTAGCTGGCACAGATCGACCAGGTCCTCTCCCTGCAACAGGAGCTCCACCAGCAGTTCCACGACCTGGGCCACGTCCCTTATTTGACGCTCTCCTCATATTTCTCAAATTTAGGATCTTGCCCTAAATAGGTGTTTAATTAATAGTAGAATATAACAACAGTATATAAAGGTTGGATCTCACAGGTACAGATACAGATTAGTCCACAATTAAAGTTTTTTGCCCAAATTTGGAGTTTGTTTAATAACTGAATAGAACCACAGTATCTAAAGGGTGTATCTCAAAAGCCAAGATCCAGACTAGGCCGCAATTAAAGTTTTTGGCCAAACATTGCTGTTTTTCAAATTATTGAATAGAACCACAGTATCTAAAGGGTGTATCTCTCACGCCCTGATCCAGACTAGGCCGCAATTAAAGATTTGTGCCCAAAATGGGTGTTTTTCAAATAACTGAATAGAACCACAGTATTTAAAGGGTGCATCTCACAATGACATATGCAGCAAAGGCTGCAAAACAAACTTTTTTGCCCAAAATAATTGTTTAATAACTGAATATGACAGCAGTATATAACCCTTAAATTTCACACGTGTTGATGCTGCAAGGGCAGAAAAATTGTGTATTTTGCCCAAAAAAGGGTATTTTAATAATAGAAGAATATATCCACAGTATGGAAAGGGTGCATCTCACACCAACTGATCCAAACAAGGCCGCAATAAAATTTGTTTGCCCAAAATGGCTGTATTTCAAATAACTGAATAGAACCACAGTATCTAAAGGGTGTATCTAACATGCCCTGATCCAGACTAGGCCGCAATTAAAGATTTGTGCCAAAAATGGCTGTATTTCAAATAACTGAATAGAACCACAGCATCTAAAGGGTGCATCTCACACACCCTGATACAGACTAGGCCGCAATTAATGTTTTTTGCCCAAAATGGCTGTATTTCAAATAACTGAATAGAACAACAGTATTTAAAGGGTGTATCTCACAATGACATATGCAGCAAAGGCTGCAAAACAAACTTTTTTGCAAAAAAAAGGGTGTTTGTTTAATAACTGAATATGACAGCAGTATATAACCCTTGAATTTCACACGTGCTGATGCTGCAAGGGCAGAAAAATTGTGTATTTTGCCCAAAAAAGGGTGTTTTATTAATAGAAGAATATAACCACAGTATCTAAATGGTGTATCTCACACACCCTGATCCAGACTAGGCCCAAGATTATTGCCCAAAATGGCTGTATTTCAAATAACTGAATAGAACCACAGTATGTAAAGGGTGTATCTCACACGTACAGATCCAGACTAGGCCGTAATTTAAGTTTTTTGCCCAAAATTAGTGTTTCTTTAACACCTTAGGGACGCATGACGTACCGGTACATCATGGGTTTAAACCGCGATTGGGGCGCGGCGGGGGTTAATTGTGACACAATGCCGCTGAAATCATTCAGCGGGCATCCTGTCACAACGCCGGGGGGGTCATGTGACCCCCCCGTATCGGCTGTCGCCGCAAACCGCAGGTCAATTCAGACCTGCGATTTGCGGCTTTTACATGCGGTTGCGGTGGTGCCATCGGGTCCCCATGCGGCTGTGGGGGGGACCCGATGGCATGGAAGGCAGCGCGATGTCAAAGGAAGGCATCGTGCTGCCTTCCGGTGAAGAGCCTGTGAGATCCAGCCCCCTGGATCTCACAGACCACGGAAGCTGTATGAGTAATACACACAGTGTTACTCATACAGCCAATGCATTCCAATACAGAAGTATTGGAATGCATTATAAAGGAATATACCAACCAAAGTTCAAGTCCCAAAGTGGGACAAAAAAAAAGTGAAAATAAATTTGAAAAAATAGAGTTCCCCCCCCAAAAAAAAATTAAAGTTTCAAGTAAAAATAAACAAAAAAGTCCTTTTCCCCAAATAAAGTAAAAAAAAATTGGTAAAAAATAGGGGGGAATAAAAAAGTATACATATTTGTTATCGCCGCGTCTGTATCGACCGGCTCTATTAACATATCTTATGACCTAACCCCTCAGATGAACACCGTAAAAAAAATAAAAATAAAAACTGTGCTAAATAAACCATTTTTTTGTCACCTTACATCACAAAAAGTACAACAGCAAGCGATCAAAAAGGCGTTTGCCCACCAAAATAGTACCAATCTAACCGTCACCTCATCCCGCAAAAAATGAGCCCCTACCTGAGACAATCTCCCAAAAAATAAATATGGCTCAGAATATGGAGACACTAAAACATAATTATTTTTTTTAAAAAAATGCTGTTAGGCCCCTTTCACACGAGCGAGTATTCCGCGCGTATGCGATGCGGGAGGTGAACGCATTGCACCCGCACTGAATACTGACCCATTCATTTCTATGGGGCTGTTCACATGAGCGGTGATTTTCACGCATCACTTGTGCGTTGCGTGAAAATCGCAGCATGCTCCTCTTTGCTGCTTGCTGGTAGCAGCCGCATCCTCCGATCCTAATGACGCCCACTCCGCATTGTGATTGACAGGGCCAGGGAACGGAATCGTTCTCTGCTGGCCCTGCCTGTTAGCATTTAAAATCTGGCGCCTGCGCCGCGGCCGTACCTATCTTCAATCTGCGCAGGCGCACTGAGAGGCGGCCGGAGTGACGTCATCAAAGGTCCTTGACCTGTAATGGACGCTCACCACAGGTCCTGTTCAGCAAAGGAGACAGAAGGAGATGCCGGCATTGCGATCAAGTGGACTAAGGTGAGTTAAATTATTATTATTATTTTTTTAACCCCTCCAGCGCTGTTTTACTATCCATTCTGTATTCACAATGCTATTATTTTCCCTTATAACCATCTTATAAGGGAAAATAATACAATCTACAGAACACCGATCCCAAGCCCGAACAAACATGCGCGATTTTTCTCACGCGAGTGCAAAACGCATTACAATGTTTTGCACCCGCACATTTTCCCGCAACACCCGTGTGAAAGAGGCCTTATAGTGTAAAACTTACATAAATAAAAAAAAAAGTATACATATTTGGTATCGCCGCGTTCGTATTGACCGGCTTTATAAAAATATCACATGACCTAACCTCTCAGATGAACAACGTAAAAAATAAAAACTGTGCTAAATAAACCATTTTTTGTCACCTTACATCACAAAAAGTGTAATAGCAAGCGATCAAAAAGTCATATGCACCCCAAAGTAGTGCCAATCAAACCATCATCTCATCCCGCAAAAAATGAGACCCTACCTAAGATAATCGTCCAAAAACTGAAAAAACTATGGCTCTCAGAATATGGAGACACTAAAATATGATTTTTTTTTTTTTCAAAAATTAAATCATTGTGTAAAACTTACATAAATAAAAAAAAGTATACATATTAGGTATTGCCGCATCCGTGACAACCTGGTCTATAAAAACATCACATGATCTAACCTGTCAGATGAATTTTGTAAATAACAAAAAATAAAAACGGTGCCAAAACAGCTATTTCTTGTTATCTTGCCGCACAAAAAATGTAATATAGAGCAACCAAAAATCATATTTACCCTAAACTAGTACCAACAATACTGCCACCCTATCCCGTAGTTTTTAAATGGGGCCACTTTTTTGGAGTTTCTACTCTAGGGGTGCATCAGGGGGGCTTCAAATGGGACATGGTGTCAAAAAAAACAGTCCAGCAAAATCTGCATTCCAAAAACCGTATGGCATTCCTTTCCTTCTGCGCCCTGCCGTGTGCCCGTACAGCGGTTTACGACCACATATGGGGTGTTTCTGTAAACTACAGAATCAGGGCCATAAATATTGAGTTTGGTTTGGCTGTTAACCCAAAAAAGTTAAATTTTGAAATTGTATCTCTATTTTCCATTAATTCTTGTGGAACACCTAAAGGGTTAACGACGTTTGTAAAATCAGTTTTGAATACCTTGAGGGGTGTAGTTTATAGAATGGGGTCATTTTTGGGTGGTTTCTATTATGTAAGCCTCGCAAAGTGACTTCAGACCTGAACTGGTCCCAAAAAATTGGGTTTTTGAAAATTTCTGAAAAGTTTCTACTCTAGGGGTGCATCAGGGGGGCTTCAAATGGGACATGGTGTCAAAAAACCAGTCCAGCAAAATCTGCCTTCCAAAAAACGTATGGCATTCCTTTCCTTCTGCGCCATGCCGTGTGCCCGTACAGCGGTTTACGACCACATATGGGGTGTTTCTGTAAACTACAGAATCAGAGCGATAAATATTGAGTTTTGTTTGGCTGTTAGCCCTTGCTTTGTAACTGGAAAAAAATTATTAAAATAGAAAATCTGCCAAAAGTGAAATTTTGAAATTGTATCTCTATTTTCCATTAATTCTTGTGGAACACCTAAAGGCTTAACAAAGTTTGTAAAAACAGTTTTGAATACCTTGAGGGTGTAGTTTCTAGAATTGGATAATTTTTGGGTGGTTTCTAGTATGTAAGCCTCACAAAGTGACTTCAGACCTGAACTAGTCCCT
The DNA here is from genome assembly GCF_905171765.1 of Bufo bufo. Classification (NCBI taxonomy): domain Eukaryota; kingdom Metazoa; phylum Chordata; class Amphibia; order Anura; family Bufonidae; genus Bufo; species Bufo bufo. The sequence goes on along the minus strand of NC_053390.1, from coordinate 489,748,986 downwards.
AAAAATTTGGTTTTTGAACATTTCTGAGAAATTTCAAGATTTGCTTCTAAACTTCTAAGCCTTGTAACATCCCCAAAAAATAAAATATCATTCCCAAAATGATCCAAACATGAAGTAGACATATGGAGAATGTAAAGTAATAAAATTTTTTGGAGGTATTACTATGTATTATAGAAGTAGAGAAATTGAAACTTGGAAATTTGCAATTTTTTACAAATTTTGGGTAAATTTGGTATTTTTTTATAAATAAAAATGATATATTTTTTTTTTTTTACTTCATTTTACCAGTGTTATGAAGTACAGTATGTGACGAAAAAACTATCTCAGAATGGCCTGGATAAGTCAAAGCGTTTTAAAGTAATCAGCACTTAAAGTGACACTGGTCAGATTTGCAAAAAATGGGCAAGTCCTTAAGGTGAATTAGGGCTGAGTCCTTAAGGGGTTAATAACTGAATATGACAACAGTATATGGCCTCATGCACACGACCGTTTTTTTTCCCAGTCCACAAAAACGGGTTCCTTATTTCCGTGATCCGTGTCCGTTTTTCTTTCGTGGGTCTTCCTTGATTTTTGGAGGATCCACGGACATGAAGGAAAAAGTAGTTTTGGTGTCCACCTGGCCGTGCGGAGCCAAACGGATCCGTCCTGACTTACAATGCAAGTCAATGGGGACGGATCCGTTTGACGTTGACACAATATGGTGCAATTGCAAACGGATCCGTCCCCCATTGACTTTCAATGTAAAGTCAGGAGTCCCTATTATACCATCGGATCGGAGTTTTCTCCAATCCGATGGTATATTTTAACTTGAAGCGTCCCCATCACCATGGGAACCCCTCTGTTAGAATATACCATCGGATTTGAGTTAGATCGCAAAACTCAGATCCGACAGTATATTCTAACAGAGGCGTTCCATAGTGATGGGGAGGCTTCAAGTTAGAATATACTAAGAACTGTGTACATGACTGCCCCCTGCTGCCTGGCAGCACCCGATCTCTTACAGGGGGCTGTGATCCACACAATTAACCCCTCAGGTACCGCACCTGAGGGGTTAATTGTGCGTATCATAGCCCCCTGTAAGAGATCAGGTGCTGCCAGGCAGGAGGGGGCAGACCCCCCTCCCTCCCCAGTTTTAAATTCATTGGTGGCCATTGCGGCCCCCCTCCCTCCCCTGTATTACATTCATTGGTGGCCAGTGCGGCCTACCCTCTCCCCCCTCCTAATTAAAATCCCCCCTCCATATCCTATGGCCCCAGTTGTGCCCCCATCTTTATATTATGGCCCCAGTTGTGCCCTCATACATATACTATGACCCCAGATGTGTCCCTATACATATTATGGCCCCAGTTGTGCCCTCATACATATACTATGACCCCAGATGTGTCCCTATACATATATTATGGCCCCAGTTGTGCCCCCATACATATATTATGGTCCCAGTTGTGCCCCCATAGATATATTATGGCCCCAGTTGTGCCCCCATACATATATTACGGTCCCAGTTGTGCCCCCATAGATATATTATGGCCCCAGTTGGTGGCAGCGGAGAGTTCCGATCGGAGTCCCAGTTTAATCGCTGGGGCTCCAATCTGTAACCATGGCAACCAGGACGCTACTGCAGTCCTATAGTATGACAGGCTGGTTAAAACTGTAAAAAAAAGATGGGCGCACCATAGGGTAATTCTGTGGGTATACAATTATAAGCAGAGAGAACTAGCAAGGCTCACCTTGTGTGGTTGTGCAAATGTAGGCACAACACTATTGTGGGTTTGTCTAACAAGCCTGGACGTCTGGATATGGCGGTCTGCAGCCACGGGACCACGAGGGATCTTCAAATGGAGAAGCCTGGAGCCCCCAAGAAGATGATGAATGCAAGAAAACAAGATATGGCCCTGTACAGCTTCTTTGTACGCGTTGTATCGCTGCAATAAAAGATTCCTTCTTGATCCTGGTGAGTGGTTGACTGTATTTTCGCGCCGTGGGACGTATCTTATTTTCTTGCTACTGCAGTCCTGGTTGCCATAGTTACTTAGCAATTTTAGAAGCATTATACTTACCTTCGCTGTCTGTGACCGGCCGGACGCTCCTCCTACTGGTAAGTGAAAGGTCTGTGCGAATTGCTTATAGCTGTGTGAAAGTAGCCTACGGCCACGGATCACGGACGCGGATGTCAATCTTGTGTGCATCCGTGTTTTTTCACGGACCCATTGACTTGAATGCGAAAAAAGTAGATTGTCCAGCTACACCTTGCAGTGCGTTTTATTAGGAAACGTGCTTAAAAACCAAACATCAGGCTTATTTCATCAACCTGTTTCGGATCAACATATATCAACATATATTACAGATCCTTCCTCATGACACAGAGAATAAGACTGTCAAATCTTATATACAGAGTAAAAGCAGTGATTCAGCTGTGGATTATTAATTGGCAATTAGACTGCTTTCACCCCACCCACAGCATATACCACTGAGACACAGGAACAGAACTGCATGAGGAGAGAAAAAAAAAAAAATATATATATATATATATATCACTTGAATTTCACACGTGCTGATGCTGCAAGGGCAGAAAAATTGTGTATTTTTGCATAAAAAGGGTGTTTTACACTGCTCAAAAAAATAAAGGGAACACAAAAATAACACATCCTAGATCTGCATTAATTAAATATTGCTGATGAAATACTTTGTTCTTTACATAGTTGAATGTGCTGACAACAAAATCACACAAAAATTAAAAATGGAAATCAAATTTTTCAACCCATGGAGGACTGAATTTGGAGTCACACTCAAAATTAAAGTGGAAAAACACACTACAGGCTGATCCAACTTTGATGTAATGTCCTTAAAACAAGTCAAAATGAGGCTCAGTAGTGTGTGTGGCCTCCAAATGCCTGTATGACCTCCCTACTACGCCTGTGCATGCTCCTGATGAGGTAGCGGACGGTCTCCTGAGGGATCTCCTCCCAGACCTGGACTAAAGCATCTGCCAACTCCTGGACATTCTGTGGTGCAACGTGACATTGGTGGATAGAGCGAGACATGATGTCCCAGATGTGCTCAATTGGATTCAGGTCTGGGGAACGGGCGGGCCAGTCCATAGCATCAATGCCTTCGTCTTGCAAGAACTGCTGACACACTTCAGCCACATGAGGTCTAGCATTGTCTTGCATTAGGAGGAACCCAGGGCCAACCGCACCAGCATATGGTCTCACAAGGGGTCTGAGGATCTCATCTCTGTACCTAATGGTAGTCAGGCTACCTCTGGCGAGCACATGGAGGGCTGTGCGGCCCTCCAAAGAAATGCCACCCCACACCATTACTGACCCAATGCCAAACCGGTCATGCTGGAGGATGTTGCAGGCAGCAGAACGTTCTCCACGGCGTCTCCAGACTCTGTCACATCTGTCACATGTGCTCAGTGTAAACCTGCTTTCATCTGTGAAGAGCACAGGGCGCCAGTGGCGAATTTGCCAATCTTGGTGTTCTCTGGCAAATGCCAAACGTCCTGCACGGTGTTGGGCTGTAAGCACAACCCCCACCTGTGGACGTCGGGCCCTCATATCACCCTCATGGAGTATGTTTAACACCGTTTGAGCAGACACATGCACATTTGTGGCCTGCTGGAGGTCATTTTGCAGGGCTCTGGCAGTGCTCCTCCTGTTCCTCCTTGCACAAAGGCGGAGGTAGCGGTCCTGCTGCTGGGTTGTTGCCCTCCTACGGCCTCCTCCACGTCTCCTGATGTACTGGCCTGTCTCCTGGTAGCGCCTCCATGCTCTGGACACTACGCTGACAGACACAGCAAACCTTCTTGCCACAGCTCGCATTGATGTGCCATCCTGGATAAGCTGCACTACCTGAGCCACTTGTGTGGGTTGTAGACTCCGTCTCATGCTACCACTAGAGTGAAAGCACCGCCAGCATTCAAAAGTGACCAAAACATCAGCCAGGAAGCATAGGAACTGAGAAGTGGTCTGTGATCACCACCTGCAGAACCACTTCTTTTATTGGGGGTGTCTTGCTAATTGTCTATAATTTCCACCTGTTGTCTATCCCATTTGCACAACAGCATGTGAAATTGATTGTCACTCAGTGTTGCTTCCTAAGTGGACAGTTTGATTTCACAGAAGTGTGATTGACTTGAAGTTACATTGTGTTGTTTAAGTGTTCCCTTTATTTTTTTGAGCAGTGTATTAATAGAAGAATATAACCACAGTATGTAAAGGGTGTATCTCACACACCCTGATCCAGACTAGGCCGCAATTAAAGATTATTGCCCAAAATGGCTGTATTTCAAATAACTGAATAGAACCACAGTATCTAAAGGGTGTATCTCACACGTACTGATCCAGACTAGGCCGCAATTTAAGTTATTTGCCCAAACTGGGTGTTTGTTCAATAACTGAATATGACAGCAGTATATAACCCTTGAATTTCACACGGGCTGATGCTGCAAGGGCTGTAAAATTGTGTATTTTGTCAAAAAAGCGTGTTTTTAACCACCTCCGGACCGCCTAACGCAGATTCGCGTTCCAGAGGTGGCAGCCCTGCGCAGAGTCACGCATATACGCGTCATCTCGCGCGAGCCGAGACTTCCTGTGAACGCGCGCACTCACAGGAACGGAAGGTAAGAGAGTTGATCTCCAGCCTGCCAGCGGCGATCGTTCGCTGGCAGGCTGGAGATGTGTTTTTTTTAACCCCTAACAGGTATATTAGACGCTGTTTTGATAACAGCGTCTAATATACCTGCTACCTGGTCCTCTGGTGGTCCCCTTTGTTTGGATCGACCACCAGAGGACACAGGTAGCTCAGTAAAGTACCACCAAGCACCACTACACTACACTACACCCCCCCCATCACTTATTAACCCCTTATTAGCCCCTGATCACCCCATATAGACTCCCTGATCACCCCCCTGTCATTGATTACACCCCTGTCATTGATCAACCCCCTGTAAAGCTCCATTCAGATGTCCGCATGATTTTTACGGATCCACTGATAGATGGATCGGATCCGCAAAACGCATACGGACGTCTGAATGAAGCCTTACAGGGGCGTGATCAATGACTGTGGTTATCCCCCCATATAGACTCCCTGATCACCCCCCTGTCATTGATTACACCCCTGTCATTGATCAACCCCCTGTAAAGCTCCATTCAGATGTCCGCATGATTTTTACGGATCCACTGATAGATGGATCGGATCCGCAAAACGCATACGGACATCTGAATGAAGCCTTACAGGGGCGTGATCAATGACTGTGGTGATCACCCCATATAGACTCCCTGATCACCCCCCTGTCATTGATTACACCCCTGTCATTGATCAACCCCCTGTAAAGCTCCATTCAGATGTCCACATGATTTTTACGGATCCACTGATAGATGGATCGGATCCGCAAAACGCATACGGACGTCTGAATGAAGCCTTACAGGGGCGTGATCAATGACTGTGGTTATCACCCCATATAGACTCCCTGATCACCCCCCTGTCATTGATTACACCCCTGTCATTGATCAACCCCCTGTAAAGCTCCATTCAGATGTCCGCATGATTTTTACGGATCCACTGATAGATGGATCGGATCCGCAAAACGCATACGGACGTCTGAATGAAGCCTTACAGGGGCGTGATCAATGACTGTGGTTATCACCCCATATAGACTCCCTGATCACCCCCCTGTCATTGATTACACCCCTGTCATTGATCAACCCCCTGTAAAGCTCCATTCAGATGTCCGCATGATTTTTACGGATCCACTGATAGATGGATCGGATCCGCAAAACGCATACGGACGTCTGAATGAAGCCTTACAGGGGCGTGATCAATGACTGTGGTTATCACCCCATATAGACTCCCTGATCACCCCCCTGTCATTGATTACACCCCTGTCATTGATCAACCCCCTGTAAAGCTCCATTCAGATGTCCGCATGATTTTTACGGATCCACTGATAGATGGATCGGATCCGCAAAACGCATACGGACGTCTGAATGAAGCCTTACAGGGGCGTGATCAATGACTGTGGTTATCACCCCATATAGACTCCCTGATCACCCCCCTGTCATTGATTACACCCCTGTCATTGATCAACCCCCTGTAAAGCTCCATTCAGATGTCCGCATGATTTTTACGGATCCACTGATAGATGGATCGGATCCGCAAAACGCATACGGACGTCTGAATGAAGCCTTACAGGGGCGTGATCAATGACTGTGGTTATCACCCCATATAGACTCCCTGATCACCCCCCTGTCATTGATTACACCCCTGTCATTGATCAACCCCCTGTAAAGCTCCATTCAGATGTCCGCATGATTTTTACGGATCCACTGATAGATGGATCGGATCCGCAAAACACATACAGGCGTCTCCCTGGAGCCTTCCAGGGGGGGTGATCACCCCATTCAGACTCCCTGATCACCCCCCTGTCATTGATCACCCCCCCCTGTCATTGATCACCCCCCCCTGTCATGCTGCATTCAGATGTCCGTATGATTTTTACGGATCCACGGATACATGGATTGGATCCGCAAAACACATACGGACATCTGAATGGAGCCTTACAGGGGGGTGATCAATGACAGGGGGGTGATCACCCCATATAGATTCTCTGATCACCCCCCTGTCATTGATCACCCCCTGTAAGGCTCCATTCAGACATTTTTTTGGCCCAAGTTAGCGGAATTATTTTTTTTTTTTCTTACAAAGTCTCATATTCCACTAACTTGTGTCAAAAAATAAAATCTCACATGAACTCACCATACCCCTCACGGAATCCAAATGCGTAAAATTTTTTAGACATTTATATTCCAGACTTCTTCTCACGCTTTAGGGCCCCTAGAATGCCAGGGCAGTATAAATACCCCACATGTGACCCCCTTTCGGAAAGAAGACACCCCCAGGTATTCCGTGAGGGGCATATTGAGTCCATGAAAGATTGAAATTTTTGTCCCAAGTTAGCGGAACGGGAGACTTTGTGAGAAAAAAATAAATATCAATTTCCGCTAACTTGTGCCAAAAAAAAAAAATTTCTATGAACTCGCCATGCCCCTCATTGAATACCTTGGGGTGTCTTATTTCCAAAATGGGGTCACATGTGGGGTATTTATACTGCCCTGGCATTCTAGGGGCCCCAAAGCGTGAGAAGTCTGGTATCCAAATGTCTAAAAATGCCCTCCTAAATGGAATTTGGGCACCTTTGCGCATCTAGGCTGCAAAAAAGTGTCACACATCTGGTATCGCCGTAATCAGGAGAAGTTGGGGAATGTGTTTTGGGGTGTCATTTTACATATACCCATGCTGGGTGAGAGAAATATCTTGGTCAAATGCCAACTTTGTATAAAAAAATGGGAAAAGTTGTCTTTTGCCAAGATATTTCTCTCACCCAGCATGGGTATATGTAAAATGACACCCCAAAACACATTCCCCAACTTCTCCTGAATACGGCGATACCACATGTGTGACACTTTTTTGCAGCCTAGGTGGGCAAAGGGGCCCATATTCCAAAGAGCACCTTTAGGATTTCATAGGTCATTTACCTACTTACCACACATTAGGGCCCCTGAAAAAATGCCAGGGCAGTATAACTACCCCACAAGTGACCCCATTTTGGAAAGAAGACACCCCAAGGTATTCCGTGAGGGGCATGGCGAGTTCCTAGAATTTTTTATTTTTTGTCACAAGTTAGAGGAAAATGATGATTTTGTATTTTTATTTTTTTTCATACAAAGTCTCATATTCCACTAACTTGTGACAAAAAATAAAAACTTCCATGAACTCACTATGCCCATCAGCGAATACCTTGGGGTCTCTTCTTTCCAAAATGGGGTCACTTGTGGGGTAGTTATACTGCCCTGGCATTCTAGGGGCCCAAATGTGTGGTAAGGAGTTTGAAATCAAATTCTGTAAAAAATGACCAGTGAAATCCGAAAGGTGCTCTTTGGAATATGGGCCCCTTTGCCCACCTAGGCTGCAAAAAAGTGTCACAAATCTGGTATCGCCGTACTCAGGAGAAGTTGGGGAATGTGTTTTGGGGTGTCATTTTACATATACCCATGCTGGGTGAGAGAAATATCTTGGTCAAATGCCAACTTTGTATAAAAAAATGGGAAAAGTTGTCTTTTGCCAAGATATTTCTCTCACCCAGCATGGGTATATGTAAAATGACACCCCAAAACACATTCCCCAACTTCTCCTGAATACGGTTATACCACATGTGTGACACTTTTTTGCAGCCTAGGTGGGCAAAGGGGCCCATATTCCAAAGAGCACCTTTAGGATTTCACAGGTCATTTACCTACTTACCACACATTAGGGCCCCTGGAAAATGCCAGGGCAGTATAACTACCCCACAAGTGACCCCATTTTGGAAAGAAGACACCCCAAGGTATTCCGTGAGGGGCATGGCGAGTTCCTAGAATTTTTTATTTTTTGTCACAAGTTAGTGGAAAATGATGATTTTTTTATTTTTTTTCCATACAAAGTCTCATATTCCACTAACTTGTGACAAAAAATAAAAACTTCCATGAACTCACTATGCCCATCAGCGAATACCTTGGGGTCTCTTCTTTCCAAAATGGGGTCACTTGTGGGGTAGTTATACTGCCCTGGCATTCTAGGGGCCCAAATGTGTGGTAAGGAGTTTGAAATCAAATTCTGTAAAAAATGACCAGTGAAATCCGAAAGGTGCTCTTTGGAATATGGGCCCCTTTGCCCACCTAGGCTGCAAAAAAGTGTCACACATCTGGTATCGCCGTACTCAGGAGAAGTTGGGGAATGTGTTTTGGGGTGTCATTTTACATATACCCATGCTGGGTGAGAGAAATATCTTGGCAAAAGACAACTTTTCCCATTTTTTTTTATACAAAGTTGGCATTTGACCAAGATATTTATCTCACCCAGCATGGGAATATGTAAAAAGACACCCCAAAACACATTCCCCAACTTCTACTGAATACGGAGATACCAGATGTGTGACACTTTTTTGCAGCCTAGGTGGGCAAAGGGGCCCATATTCCAAAGAGCACCTTTCGGATTTCACTCGTCATTTTTTACAGAATTTGATTTCAAACTCCTTACCACACATTTGGGCCCCTAGAATGCGAGGGCAGTACAACTACCCCACAAGTGACCCAATTTTGGAAAGAAGAGACCCCAAGGTATTTCGTGATGGGCATAGTGAGTTCATAGAACTTTTTATTTTTTGTCACAAGTTAGTGGAATATGAGACTTTGTAAGAAAAAAAAAAAAAAATCATCATTTTCTGCTAACTTGTGACAAAAAATAAAAAGTTCTATGAACTCACTATGCCCATCAGCGAATACCTTAGGGTGTGTACTTTCCGAAATGGGGTCATTTGTGGGGTGTTTGTACTGTCTGGGCATTGTAGGACCTCAGGAAACATGACAGGTGCTCAGAAAGTCAGAGCTGCTTCAAAAAGCGGAAATTCACATTTTTGTACCATAGTTTGTAAACGCTATAACTTTTACCCAAACCATTTTTTTTTTACCCAAACATTTTTTTTTTATCAAAGACATGTAGAACAATAAATTTAGAGCAAAATTTCTATATGGATCTCGTTTTTTTTTGCAAAATTTTACAACTGAAAGTGAAAAATGTCATTTTTTTGCAAAAAAATCGTTAAATTTCGATTAATAACAAAAAAAGTAAAAATGTCAGCAGCAATGAAATACCACCAAATGAAAGCTCTATTAGTGAGAAGAAAAGGAGGTAAAATTCATTTGGGTGGTAAGTTGCATGACCGAGCAATAAACGGTGAAAGTAGTGTAGGTCAGAAGTGTAAAAAGTGGCCTGTTCTTTCAGGGTGTTTAAGCACTGGGGGCTGAGGTGGTTAAAAACCTAGAAAATGATGGCTGTACTTCTAGCTTAAATTGCACACTGACTAATCCAGATGTTGTATATTGCCAAAAAAGTGTGTTTTTTTTACTAACTGAATATGAAAGCTGTATATAACCTGTGACAGGGTGTCACAATGTTTTGCAGAGAAAGTGCTGGATGGTGTGTGCATTGCACCAAGTTTCCGGCACTTCATGTGTTAAAAGGCTCCAGGAAGGTTTGGTTTTCTTTGTATCCAGAAGCTTCCTGGGAAAAAGAAAGCCAGTTTAGGGTCCTGGAGCCGGTCAGGGAAAAGTTGGGTGGGTACCCTGACCACCCGGAGCCAGTCCAGGCTTTACCTGCCTGGGGGATTGCTCACACAGATGTACTAATTAAGTCAGCAGCCCTGACCCAGGAGCTCTCTCTCTGGGAGTCTGGGTAGTCTGTTTGAGAAGCTGCAAGCCTAGGCGCTCTGAGAGCGGTCGGCTTCTCTACCTAACTACTGAACTGTAAGTTGCTCTGTTTTCCCCTTGAAAATGCTCTTTGTGTTTTGTGTTATGAGTTTAGCTAGGGCTGCCGAGTGAGATAGGCAGGAGCCAGACGGCTATTGTTGTTTTGGTTTTTGTTTGTTATTTTGAGCAACTTTCAAAATAAACTAGCAACAGTCTGACGCATAAGCTACAAAGGTGTCGGTGTACCTGTTTCTGCCCAAAACAACCCTGCAGGAGGGTGTAACAGTTCACAAATTGGTGTCGGAAGATACCACCCATCTAGCAACTTGAATTGCATTTCATCTCATCTTCCAATACGATGGAAGACCTGGTGTTGAGGTTGGCACAAGCCTGTGAAACCCAGCAAGACGCAAATGCAGTCTAGCGAGAGACTACTCAGGTGACGGCACTAGCTGAGGCTGCGGAAAGAGACAGGCAAATGCAAGCTGAAGCTGTTCGGAAAGACAGAGAAACTCTTAGGCCCCTTTCACACGGGCGAGTATTCTGCGCAGATGCGATGCGTGAGTTGAGCGCATTGCACCCTCACTGAATACCGACCCATTCATTTCTATGGGGCTGTTCACATGAGCGGTGATTTTCACGCATCACTTGTGCGTTGCGTGAAAATCGCAGCATGCTCCTCTTTGTGCGTTTTTCACGCAACGCAGGCCCCATAGAAGTGAATGGGGTTGCGTGAAAATCGCAATTGCGGATGCGGTGCGATTTTCACGCACGGTTGCTAGGAGACGATCGGGATGGAGACCCGATCATTATTATTTTCCCTTATAACATGGTTATAAGGGAAAATAATAGCATTCTGAATACAGAATGCATAGTAAAATAGCGCTGAAGGGGTTAAAAATAAAATAAAAAATGTTTTACTCACCTTAGTCCACTTGATCGCGCAGCCCGGGATCTCCTTCTGTCTCCTTTGCTGAACAGGACCTGTGGTGACGTCACTCCGGTCATAACATGATCCATCACCATGGTGATGGATAATGTGATGACAGTAGTGATGTCACCACAGGTCCTGTTCCTGTAATGAATGCTCACCTTAGGTCCTGTTCAGCAAAGGAGACAGAAGGAGATGCCGGGCAGCGCGAGCAAGTGGATTAAGGGGAGTAAATTATTATTATTTTTTTTAACCCCTCCAGCGCTGTTTTACTATGCATTCTGTATTCAGAATGCTATTATTTTTCCTTATAACCATGTTATAAGGGAAAATAATACAATCTACGGAACACCGATCCCAAGCCCGAACTTCTGTGAAGAAGTTCGCGTTTGGGTACCAAACATGCTCGATTTTTCTCACGCGAGTGCAAAACGCATTACAATGTTTTGCACTCGCGCGGAAAAATCACGGGTGTTCCCGTAACGCACCCGCACATTTTCCCGCAACGCCCGTCTGAAAGAGGCCTTTACAGAGGTTCTGCAGCAGGTGGCGAATACGCATCAGGATCGACCTAGCAATAGTGGGTTGATCAAAGCAAGCCATTTTCTTCAGAAAATGACCCCACACGATGACGTGGAAGCGTTTCTGAATACGTTTGAACGTACCGCAGATCGGGAGGCGTGGCCTAAGACTCAGGGGCGGGGTTGGTTACTTTGTTTCTAACGGGTGACTCTCAGAAAGCGTATTTTGATTTGTCTGCCGAGGATGCCCAGGACTACGAGAAGCTAAAGCTAGAAATTCTCCGCCGTTTGGGTGTCACTCCTGCTGTGCGAGCCCAACGAGTGCACCGCTGGAATTACCAACCTAATAAGTCTCCCAGGTCACAGATGCATGACTTAATTTATCTGGTACGAAAGTGGTTGCAACCGGAGATACTCACGGCACCCCAGATTGTTGAAAGGGTCACAATGGATCGCTTCCTGACAGCGCTGCCGTATGAGTTAAGAAAATGGGTCAGTCACGCTGATCTAAAGTCCGCCAATGAGTCAGTTGAGATGGTTGAACGCTACCTCGCGGCAGAGGGTTTTTTGGCAGGGCGGTCTGACCCCGAGAACTTGCCTGTGCAGTGGCGGGGAGAAGCGCCGCAACCTTAAATGCTGATCCTGGTTTAAAAACGTGGGTGAAGACCAACATGGATACTAGGCTGCTGAAAGAGACCCTACCAGGGTCCGGTGTCCAGTGCTGGAGGTGCAAAGCCCGGGGCATGTGGCTGCTAAATGTCCTGACGTCCCAGAACCTATGGAGTGTGGAGCCGCTCGGCGCCTTTCCTTCTTCGCTCCTCCAGCGTGTCTGACATCTGCGCTGGCTCACATGGCACAGGTCAAAGTGGGTGGAAGGAGTTTCCAGGCCTTGCTGGATTCTGGGAGCCTCGTTACGCTTGTACATTCAGACCTGGTAGCTCCAGACCAGCTGAAAAAACAGTGCATGGGTGTTGTGTGCATACATGGTGATGCAAAAAGTTATGGTACAGCGGTGGTCCCCATTGAGACTCAGTTTGGTGTGACGTCCCATGAGGTTGGAGTATCTAAATCCCTGATGCATAGTGTCATACTAGGGCGGGACTTTCCTTTGTTCTGGGACCTGTGGATGGTCGAGTTTCCACCTCAAATTTCCTTAAGTGTGGGGGATGAAACTCCGGCTAGCCTGTGTCACGACCATGGTCATGGTCGTGACTCTTTGGGAGCCGCATGCATTTGCCCGCGGGCTGGTATTGTTGTCAACCACAGGTGAGGGCTAGTATCTTGCCTCATGTGTGGTTGCCGCTGGCAACTTTTGGTTGTTGCGCAGTGGAGCAGCCTGAGCTGGTTGCTGGGCGGCTCGCTGTCCATGCATGCGGTTGTCTTTGGCAACGTGTAGTTTTGTGTATGCACTTTGTCTGTTTGTTGTCCACAAGGTTATTTATATGTGCACTTCCCCTTTAAGTGGCTGTCTTCCCTTCCCTGGTGTGAGAAGGGTTAAATCCCTTCCTAGTATGTGAGCACTGGGTGTGTCTGTGTGGGTGTGGCTACTTGGGCCTATATAGCCTCTGCTGAGAGCAGTAGTCAGAGGGGTACTTCAGCCATGGTCTGCTGGAGTCATCCGCCTACTTTTATACCACCTGCCAGTGAGTGTTGGTCATAAACAAATGTTATGTGATGTTAAGTTTATGTCACACATGATGTCATGAAGGTGTGTTTTTGGTATGTTTGTTTCTTGCAGCTTATGGTCCTGGGTTCCTGTGTAATGTCTGGTGTGTGCTGTGTCCGTGTGTGTTCTTTGGACAGCAGCGCTTCTGCATGGGTTCCAGGCTTTGTGTCTGTGGCAGGTAGGTGCTATACTTGTTGCATTTACCTGCCATTGCCATAAGTTGTTTGTTTCCCCTTTTTGGTAGCCTGGCCTGCGAGACTCCTGTTCCTCCGTGTCTAGGAGGAACAGGTAGTCTTACCCTGCTCCTAGCTTTAGGGATCTGCGGAGGGTTACTAGGGATCCGAGGTTCCGGAGCATGAGCCCTCTTACCTTCAAGGTCGGCTCATGCAGATAGGAGTCAGGGTCAGATTAGGGATGCGATAGGAGGTGACCTGCTCCCTAATTCGGTGCTCCTGGCCAAGCAGGGACTAACATCTCGTTGCGTCGCACGGCTGAGGGTTTTCCCCATCCTCAGCCGTGACAGCCTGCCTGACTTTGGGGATTCCGGTTCTGAAGTACCAGCTGGTGGACTGGCCCCAGTTGAGCCTGACCAGTTCCCCTTCTCTGTGCTAGTGGGGGAATCCGAGAGACCTCAAGAGTCTGTGGAAGAGTTACCTATGCTAGAAATAAACTGCTCTCAAGATAACTTTGGCACATCCCAAGTGAGGGACCCAACGTTATCTCATGCTTGGGAAAATGTTGCTGTGGTTAATGGGGTTGCCCACAGTACGGGCTTGGAGAAGGTATACCCTCACTTTTCTGTCAACCATGATCTTCTCTATCGTGTTGATAATATAAGGGGTGAAGTCGTAGAGCAACTAGTTGTTCCCAAATCGCATAGGAAAGTCGTACTTGACCTGGCTCACAAAAACCCCATGGGAGGACACCTGGCAGCTGAGAAAACTCAGCAACGGGTACTCCAGAGTTTTTTTGGGCTTGGTATATTTGCAGAAATCAAACGATTCTGTGCGTCTTGCCCAGAATGTCAGTTGATGTCCCCTGCGCCTCATTACCGGGGACCCTTGGTACTGTTACCCATCATTGAGGTACCTTTTCACTGGATTGCAATGGATTTGGTGGGGCCCCTGGTGAAGTCTGCAAAGGGACATCAATACATTCTTGTGGTTTTAGACTGCCACTAGGTATCCCGAGGCGGTTCCTCTGCGGAACACGTCAGCTAAAACAATTTCTCGGGAGCTGTTTCATATGTTTGCTAGAACAGGCATTCCCAAAGAGATCCTGACGGATCAAGGAACACCTTTTATGTCCAACGTAATGAAAGGTTTGTGTAAGCTGCTGGGTATAAAACAGTTAAGGACATCTGTCTATCACCCTCAAACTGATGGGTTGGTTGAGCGATTCAACAAAACCCTCAAGAGAATGTTAAAAAGGGTCGTTGAGGCAGACGGGAGAGATTGGGATTGCCTGCTCCCCTACTTGATGTTTGCTGTTCGTGAGGTGCCTCAGTCATCTACTGGGTTTTCCCCGTTTGAGCTTTTGTATGGGCGACACCCCCGGTGGCTTTTTGGATATTGCAAAGGAGTCGTGGGAAGAGGAGCCCTCTCCCCACCGCTCCGTGGTGGAACATGTTCTACAGATGCAGGACCGCATCACAGCTGTAATGCCCATAGTACAAGAACATATGAGACAGGCTCAAGAGGCCCAAAGTCGCATATACAATCGGGGAGCCAGACCGGGTCCTGGTTCTGGTTCCCACCGCGGAAAGTAAATTCCTAGCGAAATGGCAAGGGCCCTATGAGGTTGTAGAGAAAATAGGGGATGTGAATTATAAAGTCCACCAATCCGACAAACAGAAAAAAATGCAAATCTATCATGTCAATTTAATAAAGGCCTGGAAGGAACCGTTTGTTTCTATGGCGGCTGAGCCTCTCAGCCCTGCACTTCAGGGGGGAGTTATTGAGGTGAAGGTCTCGGAGACTCTGTCAAGGGCACAAGCCCAAGAGGTAAAGGAATTCCTCCTTAGGAATGCTGATGTGTTTTTAGAGTGGCCAGGTTGCACTCATGTAATTAAGCATGATATTGTTACAGATCCACAAGCTCGGGTTCGCTTGCAGCCATATTGCATTCCTGAAGCCCACAGACAGACAGTAGCTGGTGAGATCCAGAGAATGTTGGAGCTAGGTGTTATTGAGCCATCCCATAGTGATTGGAGTAGCCCTGTGGTGTTGGTACCAAAACCGGATGGGTCCTTGCGGTTTTGCAACGACTTTAGCAAATTAAACGAGATCTCAAAGTTTGACGCTTATCCCATGCCACGGGTGGATGAGTTGATAGAAAGGTTAGGTCCAGCCAGGTACATTACCACCCTGGATCTAACCAGAGGTTATTGGCAGATTCCACTTCAATGGCTAGGGAAAAGACTGCATTTTCTACTCCACAGGGCCTGTTCCAGTATGTGAGAATGCCATTTGGGCTTCATGGGGCCCCTGCCACCTTTCAGAGGTTGATGGATGAAGTCCTCAGGCCTCACCGACACTTCGCGTCGGCGTACCTTGACGACGTGGTGATATTCAGCTCGGATTGACAGTCATCTTCCCAAGGTCCAAGCGGTGGTAAACTCAATTTTGGCAGGCTGGTCTGACTGCCAATCCCAAGAAATGTGCCCTGGGCCTTGAAGAGGCACGATACCTAGGGTACATTATTGGTAAAGGCCTCATCAAGCCTCGGGCTCAAAAGGTACAGGCAATTAAGGAGTGGCCTCAACCTTGCACAAAAAAACAGGTGAAGACGTTTCTGGGCATGGTATGGTATTACCAGAGGTTTATTCCAGATTTTGCCACCATAGCTGCTCCACTTACGGACCTAATCAAGGGCAAAAGCTCAGGGGGAACTTCTTGGAACAAAGATGCTGAGGTTGCGTTCTGTAAACTCAAGGAGGTGTTATGCAGTAGGCCAGTTTTGATCGCTCCTGATTTTAAAAAAAGTTTGTTGTTCAAACAGATGCGTCCAATGTGGGCCTAGGGGCCGTGTTGTCACAGTTGGTGCATGGAGAAGATGATATATTTGAGTAGGAAGCTAACCCCGGCTGAGAAAAACTATAGTATTGTGGAGCACGAGTGTTTGGCCAACAAATGGGCTTTGGAGACTCTGCGATACTATCTGCTCGGCCGTCGATTTCAGTTAGTGACAGATCACTCCCCTCTTACCTGGATGTCACTGGCCAAAGATCATAATGCAAGGGTGACTCGCTGGTTCCTGTCACTACAGGACTATAATTTCTCAGTGGAGCACAGAGCAGGAAAGCTGCAGGCCAATGCTGACGCTCTCTCCCGAACTCATTGTATGTTCTCGGAAAGTGTCCGTACCCACGGGTTCGAACAGAGGGAGGGGGTATGTGACAGGGTGTCACAATGTTTTGCAGAGAAAGTGCTGGATGGTGTGTACATTGCACCAAGTTTCCGGCACTTCATGTGTTATAACATAGAAACATAGAAACATAGAATGTGTCGGCAGATAAGAACCATTTGGCCCATCCAGTCTGCCCAATATACTAAATACTATGGATAGCCCTTGGCCCTATCTTATATGAAGGATGGCCTTATGCCTATCCCATGCATGCTTAAACTCCTCCACTGTATTTGCAGCTACCACTTCTGCAGGAAGGCTATTCCATGCATCCACTACTCTCTCAGTAAAGTAATACTTCCTGATATTACTTTTAAACCTTTGCCCCTTTAATTTAAAACTATGTCCTCTTGTAGCAGTTTTTCTTCTTTTAAATATTCTCTCCTCTTTTACCTTGTTGATTCCCTTTATGTATTTAAAAGTTTCTATCATATCCCCTCTGTCTCGTCTTTCTTCCAAGCTATACATGTTAAGGTCCTTTAATCTTTCCTGGTAAGTTTTATCCTGCAATCCATGTACCAGTTTAGTAGCTCTTCTCTGAACTCTCTCCAAAGTATCAATATCCTTCTGGAGATATGGTCTCCAGTACTGAGCACAATACTCCAAATGAGGTCTCACTAGTGCTCTGTAGAGCGGCATGAGTACCTCCCTCTTTCTACTGGTAATTCCTCTCCCTATACACCAAAGCATTCTGCTAGCATTTCCTGCTGCTCTATGACATTGTCTGCCTACCTTTAAGTCTTCTGAAATAATGACCCCTAAATCCCTTTCCTCAGATACTGAGGTTAGGACTGTATCATTGATTTTATATTCTGCTCTTGGGTTTTTACGTCCCAGGTGCATTATCTTGCACTTATCAACATTAAATTTTAGTTGCCATATTTTTGACCATTCCTCTAGTTTTCCTAAGTCCTTTTCCATTTGGTGTATCCCTCCAGGAACATCAACCCTGTTACAAATCTTTGTCATCAGCAAAAAGACACACCTTACCATCGAGGCCTTCTGCAATTTCGCTGATAAAGATATTAAACAATATGGGTCCCAGAACAGATCCCTGAGGTACCCCACTGGTAACAAGACCTTGGTCTGAATATACTCCATTGACTACAACCCTCTGTTGCCTGTCCCTCAGCCACTGCCTAATCCATTCAACAATATGGGAGTCCAAGCCCAAAGACTGCACTTTATTGATAAGCTTTCTATGTGGGACAGTATCAAAAGCCTTACTAAAGTCTAGATAAGCGATGTCTACTGCACCTCCTCCATCTATTATTTTAGTCACCCAATCGAAAAAATCAATAAGATTAGTTTGACATGATCTCCCTGAAGTAAACCCATGCTGTTTTTCATCTTTCAATCCATGGGATTTTAGATGTTCCACAATCCTCTCCTTAAGTATGGTTTCCATTAATTTCCCCACTATTGATGTCAGGCTTACTGGCCTATAGTTGCCCGATTCCTCCCTACTACCTTTCTTGTGAATGGGCACAACATTCGCTAATTTCCAATCTTCTGGGACGACTCCTGTTGCCAGCGATTGGTTAAATAAATCTGTTAATGGTTTTGCTAGTTCAACGCTGAGCTCTTTTAATAGCTTTGGGTGTATCCCATCAGGCCCCTGTGACTTATTTGTATTAATTTTAGACAGCTGACTTAGAACCTCTTCCTCTGTAAAGACACATGCATCAAAAGATTCATTAGTCTTCTTTCCTAACTGAGGTCCTTCTCCTTCATTTTCCTTTGTAAAAACTGAACAGAAATATTCATTGAGGCAGTCAGCTAGTTCTTTATCTTCTTCTATATACCTTCCTTCTTTTGTTTTTAATTTGGTAATTCCTTGTTTTAGTTTCCTTTTTTCATTTATGTATCTGAAGAATGCCTTCTCGCCTTTTTTCCCTGACTGAGCTAATTTCTCTTCTGCCTGTGCTTTGGAAGCTCTTATAACTTGTTTGGCCTCTCTCTGCCTAATCTTATAAATTTGTCTGTCATCCTCATTTTTTTTTTTTTTTATAATTCCTAAATGCTATCTTTTTGTTTTTAATGATTTTGGCCACTTCTGCTGAGTACCACAGTGGTCTCTTCCTTTTTTTGCTTTTACTGACAAGCCTAATGCAATTTTCTGTTGCCTTTAATAGGCAACAGGAAGGTTTGGTTTTCTTTGTATCCAGAAGCTTCCTGGGAAAAAGAGAGCCAGTTTAGGGTCCTGGAGCTGGTCAGGGAAGAGTTGGGTGGGTTCCCTGACCACCCGGAGCCAGTCCGGGTTTTACCTGCCTGGGGGACTGCTCACACAGATGTACTAAATAAGTCAGCAGCCCTGACCCAGGAGCTCTCTCTCTGGGAGTATGGGCAGTCTGTTTGAGAAGCTGCAAGCCTAGGAGCTCTGAGAGCTGTCGGCTTCTCTACCTAACTACTGAACTGTAAGTTGCTCAGTTTCCTCTGCTGCTCACAAAGCCTTGCCAACATGTGGGACGTGGAGTTCGAGCGCGTGCTCACGTCGCACAACAGTCGGTGAGCTGGCAATTGCGAGCTCTGCTGCAGCTTTGCCAGACCGGTGGCAGCTGTAGATGACTTTCGGAAATGGGCACACACGCGGCACACCTTCACCAGTAGCTCAGGCAAATTGGGGTAGAGTTTCAGAAACCGCTGAACCACTAAGTTGAACACATGGGCTAGGCATGGTATGTGTGAGCTTGCCGAGCTCCAAAGCTGCCACCAAGTTACGGCCATTATCAGACACAACCATGCCTGGTTCTAGGTGGGTTGGCGAGAGCCACAGCTCAGTCTGGTCCCTTATACCCTGCCACAGCTCTGCGGCGGTGTGCTGTTTGTTACCTAAACATATTAGTTTCAGCAGGGCCTGTTGCCGCTTCCCCACTGCAGTGCTACACTGCTTCCAGCTACTGACTGATGGCTGACTGGTGCTGCAAGATGATAATTCAGAGGTGGAAGTGGAAGAGGAGAAGGGGGAGTTGCAGTTGCTAATGTAGGTAGTGGCAGAAATTCTGATGGAAGTAGGGCCTGCAATCCTTGGCGTCGGTAGCTCCTGTGCCATTCCAGGGTACAATTCGCTCCCGTCCTCCACAATGTTCACCTAGTGTGCCGTCAAGGAAATGTAGCGTCCCTGGCCAGAAGCACTTGTCCATGTGTCAGTCGTTAAGTGGACCTTCCCAATAACTGTGTTGGTCAGGGCACGGTGATGTTATGGGACACATGCTAAGGCGGGGACGGCACACTGGGAAAAATAGTGGCGGCTGGAGACTGAGTAAAGAGGGACCGCCAGCGCTATCAGGCCGCGGAAAGCCTCAGTGTCCACAAGCCTAAAATTCAACATTTCCAGGGCCAGCAATTTGGAAAGGTGCGCATTTAGTGCTATGGCCTGTGGGTGGGTGGCTGGGTATTTCGTTCAAAGGCCTAGGGTAAGGACATCTATACGCTGCGCTGGGACACAGAAGTGGATGTGCTAGCTGATGGTGCTTGTGAAGGTCCAGGTGTAGGGCGGGAGGGAGGGATCCGGGCCTGCGTCTTGGACAGGGGATTAGCCAGCACATAACACAGGGGAAGAGGCAGTGGTGTGACCCGCAGACACTGATTGTGGACCCAGGCATTCGGCCCACCAATTAAGGTGCTTTGATGCCATGTGGCCGGTCATGCTGTTGGTGGTGAGGTTGCTAGTGTTCACGCCCCGGCTCATTTTGCTACGGCACAGGTTGCAAATGACAATTCTTTTATCGTCCGCACTTTCCTCAAAAAGCACCAGACTGCGGAACACCTACCCCTTGGCAAGGGAGATTGCCGCAAGGGGGGGCTCCGGGGAACAGTTGCAGGCCTGTTTGGTGTGGCCCGCCTTCTCCCTTTTGCCACCCCACTACCTCTTCTAGCCTGTTGCGGAGCCCTCCCCCTCTGTACTGCTGTCCTTGCTCGGCTTGCCACCTTCCCAGGTTGGGTGAGTTATTTCATCGTCCACCACCTCCTCTTCCACTCTCTGGTAATCCTCCTGACTTGTTTACCTAACAACAACCTCATTTATTGACAACTGTGTCTCATCCTCATCATCAACCTCTTGAGACTCTAATTGCAGTTGACTTATTGGCAACTGTGTCTCATCATCATCATCATCATCCACCTCGTGAAACACTAATTGCCATTCCCCACCATCATCTTGTGACTGTGGATGCTCAAGAGATTGGGCATTGGTGCACATGATCCCCTCATGTCCCTCTTCAAGTGAGCTTGGTGAAAGGCCCAAATCAAAAAATGGCGGTGAAAAGAGCTCCTCGGAATATCCAAGTGTCGGATCACTTGTTTGGCAAGACTCAGGAAGGAGGATCAGGGTGAGGATTCTGTTGACCAAACTCCTGGCTACTGAGACTGGACTGTGTGGAAGACAGGGTGGTGCTTAACCGACAGGAAGCATTATCTGCTGCAATCCAACCGACCACCTGGTCGTACTGGTCTGACTTAGAGAGTGGTGTCCTGCTCCACCCTGCAAACTGGGACATGAAGCTAGGTATCGTGGATGAGTGTGTTTCTTGTGCTCTGGCAGCAGGCACAGTTTCACCACGTCCAGGGCCATGGCCTCTGGGTGCACCACCATCAACAGCACTCCAAAGAAATGCCACCCCACACCATTACTGACCCAATGCCAAACCGGTCATGCTGGAGGATGTTGCAGGCAGCAGAACGTTCTCCACGGCGTCTCAAGACTCTGTCACGTCTGTTACATGCGAATTTGCCAATCTTGGTGTTCTCTGGCAAATGCCAAACGTCCTGCACGGTGTTGGGCTGTAACACAACCCCCACCTGTGGACGTCGGGCCCTCATATCACCCTCATGGAGTCTGTTTCTGACCGTTTGAGCAGACACATGCACATTTGTGGCCTGCTGGAGGTCATTTTGCAGGGCTCTGGCAGTGCTCCTCCTGTTCCTCCTTGCACAAAGGCGGAGGTAGCGGTCCTGCTGCTGGGTTGTTGCCCGCCTACGGCCTCCTCCACGTCTCCTGATGTACTGGCCTGTCTCCTGGTAGCGCCTCCATGCTCTGGACACTACGCTGACAGACACAGCAAACCTTCTTGCCACAGCTCGCATTGATGTGCCATCCTGGATAAGCTGCACTACCTGAGCCACTTGTGTGGGTTGTAGACTCCGTCTCATGCTACCACTAGAGTGAAAGCACCGCCAGCATTCAAAAGTGACCAAAACATCAGCCAGGAAGCATAGTAACTGAGAAGTGGTCTGTGGTCACCACCTGCAGAACCACTCCTTTATTGGGGGTGTCTTGCTAATTGCCTATAATTTCCACCTGTTGTCTATTCCATTTGCACAACAACATGTGAAATTGATTGTCACTCAGTGTTGCTTCCTAAGTGGACAGTTTGATTTCACAGAAGTGTGATTGACTTTGAGTTACATTGTGTTGTTTAAGTGTTCCCTTTATTTTTTTGAGCAGTGTATATATATATTGCAGTTGCCTGCCAGTGTGTGTTAGGCCCACAGAGTGTACTGTGCCCACTGCCAGTGCCCACCACTCATATCTGGTGGCACAGTAGCTTGCAGATAAAAAAGTAATACAACTTTTTCTCTGTAATATAATTGCAGTTGCCTGCCAGTGTGTGTCAGGCCCACAGACTGTACTGTGCCCACTGCCCACCACTCATATCGGGTGGCACAGTACCTTGCACGCATAGTACCACTAATCAAAAAAAAAATGACAGGCAGACGCAGGCCACCCCGCAGGGGCCGTCGTGGTCGTGGTGCTGTGATTTCCTTTGGCACTAGAATAATGCCCAGTGTTTAGAGGCCACGTACCCTGAACTCGAAAAGTTCTGAGGACATCGTTGACTGGCTAACACAGGACACGAAATCTTCTACAGCTTCCGCTCGGAACCTTGACACACCATCCTCCTCCAGCTCCGCTTCGGGCACCTCTCAAGTTACCACTCTCCCACCTGCTGCCACCACCAACACTAGCACCACAGCCGCTTCACTTGATCTGTCAGAGGAGTTATTTACACATCAGTTGGAAGAAATGAGTGATGCGCAACCATTATTGCCAGAGGATGTAGATAACAGGGATATGTCTCAGTCAGGCAGCATTACACACATGGACTTACGGTGTGATGATGATGATGTTGTACTCGCTGCTGCTTCCTTTGCTGAGTTGTCAGATACAAGTGAAGCGGTTGATGATGACGATGTGTCCGTGGATGTCACGTGGGTGCCCGCTCGAAGAGAAGAACAGGGGGAAAGATCTCGCATCACAAACGCTTATAGGATCAACACATGATGAGTACAAGCAGCACACAAACTCAAAGCCACCATCCTCCTCCTGGTCCAGCATCTTCAGCCACGTCAACCACTGCTGTGGTCCTTGCCCCCTCTCAACAACCCGCCACTCCGCCTCTCACCTTCAGCAGTTCCTGCTCATCTGCCCACAGTCAGGTGTCTGTTAAGGAAATGTTTGAGCGTAAGAAGCCAATGTCAGTCACCCCCTTGCCTGGCGTCTGACAGCTGGCTTGTCGGAACTCTTAGCCCGCCAGCTTTAATCATACAAGCTGGTGGAGTCTGAGGCATTCAAAAAATTTGTAGCTATTGGGACACCGCAGTGGAAGGTACCCGGCCAAATTTTTTTTTCAAAAAAGGCAATCCCAACCTGTACTCTATTGTGGAAAAGGAAGTCATGGCATGTCTGGCACACAGTGTTGGGGCAAGGGTCCATCTGACCACTGATACCTGGTCTGCAAAGCACGATCAGGGCAGGTATATCACGTACATTGCGCATTGGGTAAACCTGCTGACGGCTGCCAAGCATGGAATGTGTGGCTCTGCAGAGGAGTTGGTGACACCGCCATGACTTTCAGGCAGGCCTGCTGCCACCTCCTCTACTCCATCCTCTTCGCTAACCTTCTCTTCTGAGTCCTCTTCTGCTGCTGCGTCTTGCTCCACATCAACGGCACCCCCCCCCCCCCCCCAGCTCCCCAGGGGCTATTCCACATCCTGGATACGACAGTGTCACGCTGTCTTGGGGTTGACTTGCCTGAAAGCAGAGAGTCACACCGGACCAGCACTCCTGTCCGCCCTGAACGCACAGGTGGATCAGTGGCTGACTCCGCACCAACTGGAGATCGGCATAGTGGTGTGCGACAACGGAAGCAATTTGCTGGCGGCATTGAATTTGGGCAAGTTGACACATGTGCCGTGCATGGCACATGTGTTGAATCTGATCGTACAACGCTTTGTGCATAAGTACCCAGGCTTACAGGACATCCTCAAGCAGGCCAGGAAGGTGTGTGGCCATTTCAGGCGTTCCTACATGGCCATGGCGCACTTTTCCGATATTCAGCGGCGAAACAACATGCCAGTGAGACGCTTGATTTGCGACAGCCCGACATGTTGGAATTCAACACTCCTAATGTTCGACCGCCTGCTCCAACAAGAAAAAGCCGTCAATGAGTATTTGTATGACCGGGGTGCTAGGACAGCCTCTGCAGAGCTGAGTATTTTTTTGCCACGTTACTGGACGCTCATGCGCAATGCCTGTAGTCTCATGCGTCCTTTTGAGGAGGTGACAAACCTAGTCAGTCGCACTGAAGGCACCATCAGCGACATCATCCAATTTGTTTTCTTCCTGGAGCGTGCCCTGCGAAGAGTGCTGGATCAGGCCGTAGATGAGCGTGAAGAGGAAGAGTTGTGGTCACCATCACCACCAGAAACAGCCTTATCAGCATCGCTTGCTGGACCTGCGGCAACGCTGGAAGAGGAGTCAGAGGAGGAATGTGGCTTTGAGGAGGAGGAAGACCAACCACAACAGGCATCCCAGGGTGCCAGCAGAAAGTGGCTGAAATGTTACCAAATTACCGGAAGTCGGAAAGGATGCAGCAGTTCCAAAACAAGTTAAAAAGTATGCTTTACACAGCGTATAAGAGTGATGTCACAGCACAAAGGGAATCTAACAGGGGAAGAGGTGAAAGTAATCCTCCTCCTACCACGACCACGCCGGCAAGGACAGAACGGTTTACAGACGTGTTGTTGTTGGAGGACATGCAGAGCTTTTTAAGTCCTACGCATCGCCACTTCCCTTCGGGGTCCACCCTCAGAGCACGACTCGACCGACAGGTAGGAGACTACCTCGCCTTAACTGCAGATATCGACACTCTGAGGAGCGATGAACCCCTTGACTACTGGGTGTGCAGGCTTGACCTGTGGCCTGAGCTATCCCAAATTGCAATAGAACTTCTGGCCTGCCCGCTTCAAGTGTCCTGTCAGAAAGGACCTTCAGCGCAGCAGGAGGTATTGTCACTGAGAAGAGAAGTCGTCTAGGTCAAAAAAGTCTAGATTACCTCACCTTTATTAAGATGAATGAGGCATGGATCCCGAAGGAACTGACAGTGGGGTATGCATTTAACTAAAAAAAGCCTGATGAGATGCCTTGGGCTAAAAATGGTCCACACGCTGCTGTATTTAATCTCTGCATGTCGGATGACTTGCGTGACTTCTCCGCCACCAACTAGGGTTCAAGCCGCAATGTTCTAGTGCACTTTCAATTTTTCCGGCCGCTGCTACAGAGGCTGCAACAATACCTAATTTTTCAGGCATGTGTACATGCCTAATTTTTCTGGCCTCTGGTGCTGCACTGTGGCTGCAAAAACAAAACAAAAAAAAGCACATACATGTGTCAATTCCCCTTCGTGATCATTACCTTGTTGTGGTGAAGGGGCTTGCGTATCACAATGAAGCGATCACCTCTATGAGTGTGTTGGCAATGGCAATGTTGGCACACCCCAGATGATAAGGTCGTTGCTTCATTGTGAACAGACCAAAAGCGATCGGCTGGATAATTTTGCATAAAAAAAACATTAATTTGTGATCATCTAAGGCGATCATTAAAGCCTACTAGGCCAACAATGGGCCCACACTGCAGAATCATTGTTTTCTGGGTCACTTAACTGTCACAGAACTACCTCAGCACGGCCATAGGCTTTGAAAAACCGCCATCGCCTGCAATCTCCCAAACGTGCGCACGAGCACTGTCATCACTACACCAAGATTGACGCAAGGAGGAATAAAATTTATGTCATGAGTGTGTCAACTATTGACAACTCTTTGCGGTTGTCTAAAATCTATTCGATACACGTCCCCTGATAGGGGACATAACAGGGATTAAACTGATAAGAATAGTACTACTTAACATACCACTCATATAGGGTAGCACAGTACATTGCACGGCGCACGCGCAGTGCCCCAAATTGGTAGTAAGAGGACCAACCAAGCCTCTTTTTCCATCTCCCGGTTCCTAAAATCTATTCCATACACCGGCCCCTGATAGGGGACAAAACAGAGATTAAACTGGTAAAAACAGATTTTTTTTTTTATAAAAAAAAAAAAAAAGAGGACAGCCTCTGCGGAGCTGGGTATTTTTTGGCCGTGTTACTGAACGCTCATGCACAATGGCTGTAGGCTCATGCGTCCTTTTGCGGAGGTGACAAACCTGGTCAGTCAAACCCAAGGCAACATCATCAACCTAATCCCATATGCGTTTTTTCCGGAGCGTGGCCTGCGAAGAGTGCTGGATCAGGCCGTAGATGAGCATAAAGAGGAAGAGTTGTGATCACCATCACCACCAGAAGCAGCCTTGTCGTCGTCGATTGCTGGACCTGCGGGAACGCAGAGAGAGAAGTCTGAAGAAGAGGAGTTGGAGGAGGAAGGTGGCTTTGAGGAGGTGGAAGACCAACCACAGCAGGCATCCCAGGGGGCTCGTTGTCACCTTTCGGGGACCCTTGGTGTTGTACGTGGCTGGGTGGAGGAAGAGACCTTCAATGACGTCAGTGAGGACAAGGAATGGGACATGGCTAGCTTGGTATCCAACCTTGTGCAAATGAGGAGTTTGCAGTTGTGCAAATGGACTGTTTGCGGTGCGTTAAACGGGGAGTTTGGTCTGTCACTGTGAAGCGGGTGTAACCCTTACACTACCTGATCGATACAACATCATACCTGATCGTATACACACACTGGATGTTTTAAAGCACGTTATTCCAAACAATTTAGGAATGTTAGGTGATTTATGCCCTTAATGGATTAAAACCTGACTCTGCGTCAACTACGTAATTTGTGCTGCCTTTTTTTTTTATCTTCATGTATGTATTTTACATTGTCAATAAAGTTTATTTATATTTACTATGCAAAGATTTTTGTGTAATTTCTTTGGTGATAGTTAAGGCTCCTTGTGGGTCTGCAACTCTTTGTGATTTTTTTCTGTCCGGTAACAATTTGGTAGCCATACAGAAGGAGGAAAAGCGCAAATAGATGAGAACTGTATTATCAACCTAACTAATCGGGCACTTACTTCTGATGAACTACAGGTCCTCTCTAAGGTGCTTTCATTTGTCCCTACTGTGGACTTTGACGCATTCTTATGGGTGAAGGATTTTAATCTGTTTACTCGCAAATTAAAATGGCATAAGTTCTATAGGAACAACGATAGGGAGGAGTGTGTTTAACTTGTCACTCCCCTTGATTGTCTTGAGGATGCAAGGTTATTGGTATCTTAGTGAGAGTCCAGGTCAAAAATATGGCAAGGCCCCTTCGCAGATCTACACCCAAGAAACAAAGATGCCCCCTCCTCAGGAAAATTCAGCGATTGGCATATTCTGTAGATTAGTGGTGCAAGAAATTGAAAAAATAAGTCTGCACAGAGGTCAACAATGGAATTTTTCTTGGGGAGAGAGAGAGGCCCTGAATGGGCTACAAAGGGGTAGTAGCATTATTGTAAAACCCTCAGATAAAGGGGGGAACAGGAGATGTGTGGCTCCCTTCTAAATGATGCAAATTGTTATGGTCGCCTACATGTTGACCCCTCAGAAAAATTCATGGGCGAACTCAATTTGATTTTAATGGAAGCCTTTGAAAATAAATTGATCTCTTCTGAGGAACTAAAATACATGACTCCTAAGAATCCACAGATACCAACATTTTACGCCCTCCCCAAAATCCACAAAGGAAGGGACACGCTTAAAGGAAGACTGATAGTTTCGGGTAATGACTCTCTGTCCCAGAACATAAGTATATATGTGGACAAAATTCTTAGACCTTTTGTATCCTCGTTGCCCTCCTTTATCAGGGACACAACCAACTTACTTCTAAAAATTCAGGATACTGGTGTGGAGGAGAGTACATTGTTGGCCTCCATAGATGTTGAGGCTCTCTACAGCAGTATACCACATGAATGGGGTATCAAGGCTGCACAATCCTTCTTGGAATCTAGGGGGATACAGTTTAGGGCTCATAATGCCTTTGTCCTATCTCTCCTCAGTTACATCCTGACCGATAATATCTTTCTTTTTGAGTCTGTATTCTACCACCAGCTCAGGGGCACCGCGATGGGTAGCCCATGTGCACCCACGTATGCTAATCTGCTCCTGGGCTGGTGGGAGGATCGCCTGGTTTTTAGTAAACCCCTGTACCACCCATATCCTCCTGTGGGGGAGATATATCGATGACGTCTTTATCTTCTTGGGTTGCACTTTACATATGAAATCAGCAATAGGGAGATCTCATTTCTGGATGTGAGAATCTCAAAAAAGGAGGGTATGCTTCATACTAAAACTTTTAAAAAACCTATGGCGACAAACAGCCTTCTTTATTGTGGGAGTTTCCACCCAAAACCACTAAAGAAGGGAATACCTAAGGGCCAATATATATGGATTAGAAGAAATTGTACAGACACCTCTACCTTTGTTGCACAATCAAGAGATTTGAAAAGTAGATTCCAGAGGAGACGCTCAAAGGGGCGTTTAAACATACCATGGCCACGGATAGGAATGAATTCTTGAGGCCCCAGAATAAGGATTCACAAAAGGGGATAATGAGAATAATTGGTACATACGATAATGCCCATGAAAAAGTATTTGAGATACTTAGAAAACATTGGGGTATCCTATAGACGGATCGGGATTTGATGGATGTACTCCCACTAAGACCAGCAATCACTTTTAGGAGAGGGAAATCCATCAAGGACCGGTTGGTACATAGTTTGTTTACAAAACCAAGACCCGTAAGCACGTGGCTAGATAGGAGGAGACCCCTAGTGACTTTTAATTGTAGTGGGTGTGTGGCGTGCCACTTTATCTCTACATCTAAGACATTCAAAAGTGTCTCCACAGGAAGGAGTTATGAACATGTGGAGTGGTGTATTTGATTACCTGCCAATGCCCCCTAAATTATGTGGGGAAGACAAAAAGAGACTTGAGAAGGAGAATTGGTGAACACATAGGAGATATCAAACATAAAAGGGACACACCGGTGGCCAATCATGTTCAGGAATTTCATGAGGGGAATCCAAACTCCCTAAAATTCTAATCCATTGAGTTTATCCCCCCCCCCCTCATCATGAAAGGGTGATCGGGATAGGAAAATATTACAGAGGGAGTGCCAATGGATTTACAGACTGAGGACATCCAATCCTGAGGGTCTAAATATACAACTGTCATTTGGATGTTTCCTCTAGCCAGTGTCACATGTGGTATTTACATATTGTTAAACTGGTATATATCCCAGATTTTTGATACTCCATCTCTCTTATTATCTTGTGTTACTCTGCTCCGTTTCACCTTCACTTTACCTCCATGCACCTGTCAATATAGTCTTTGGTATTTGAAATAGATGCCATATCTTGAATTATCGGATCAGAAAGATCCAGTGTTGTTTATTATTGGAACCCATTACAGGACTACCCTTATCAGAAATGGATGACCCCGTGCTGGTGTAAATATGTAGGCTATATATAGCAAAATGGTGTTGATGGCCTTCTAACCCCCCGCCACTAGCCCCCGCCCTCCATTTCCAATTTGAATAAACTCCTTCATCTGCCTCGTTCCAACTAACACTGACCCCTGGTCTAGATATAAAATCTATTAATATAGCATTAGGCCATAACCAGCCCCTAAGAAGATTACACATGTATATCCCCAGATTTAGCTCGGTAATGTGAAAAAAAAACTCCAGTGACGATTGTACTGCCCTGTTGTTTCTGTCTGTGGAACGCATTAGCATTCCAGACCGCACTTCCGGAGTCTATATCTTTAGCCCGATGGTAGTGGAGCGCATCAATGTGAAGAGATAGTACTTCCTTTTCCTGGAACGCACCTGCATTCCAGAGGCGCATCCGGCGCTTACACTTCCAGCCCGAAGGCTTGGAGCGCATTGATGTGAGGAGGCTTCCGGTCTGTGGAATGCATGTGCGTTCCACAGCGGCGTTCTGTTAGCTATATGACTTTCAAAGACGCCGAACTATTATACTGTTAAGTCTTCAATTATGAATTTTGAATGGGGATGTTAGCCTTTAGGCCAACTAGAGCCCTTTAGCGAGTATAAGGAAGTTTTTGGACAATGTAGTGATACTATTAGTAGGGGAAGCAGAGGGGTAAGATTAAGGAGGGGGGAGTGATATATAAGGCGCCAATGTTGAATTGAACATTGAGACACCTGACATCTTAGAAGCCTGCATCCTAGCTCATGTCTCCCAGCGGGTCCTGATTGTTAGGCACCACTGTGAGAGTAAATTGTTGAGAAAAAAGTAGTAGGAATAGCTCACTCTTATGTGACACGGAACAGGTGCTCTAGTCCAAATAGCTGTATCACCCGTACAGAGAAAAATATTGGAAATAATTGTAAAATACAGACTGCCACTCTGTATGTGTGGGTACAAATATAATACACAATGTATAAAGTGATCACAATGAATTTAATAAATGAACAAATATCAATAAAATACTAATAAAAACTAATATAAAATATCATAAAAACATCAAACAAATACGTGCATGCTAGCACACATTATATTGGATTTGGAGAAAGCAAGCAATATGTACGAAAAATACAAAGAATTCCTTATTGAATAAATGAGGGTTTCTTCTTAATAAGACTAGTTGAGTCTTTATATTGATTCGATAGTCCGCATAAAATGCACTCAACAGTACTATTGGATTGTTTGGTTATGGCTTGTGGCTTGTGTGCCAAACGAAAAAGTCCTGGATGTGGTTGCAGTTTACATGTCCGGACCCAGTTATTACCGATACTAATAAATCGAGTGCTGGTTTGCACTATGGTAACAATATATACAGGTCTTACCTGCTTCTAGGTGGGTTGAGTTTAATGTCCCAAAAATACGGCATTACATACCCAATATAGCGGTTGCTGCTGTATGTGCTTTTCCACGCTGTTCAGGCAGACGCCGGCATGTCACGTGGTCTGTACTAGGAAGCAAGCTTGTATCTCGCAGCAGGGTATCGCGGGAACTGAAGCCGAAAATAGGATCCGAAGATTTTTTCTTATTTGGAGCGCTCCAATTATTCGTAAATTTTGTCGATAATCTGTATAGAAGCTTCTTATCGGTCCGGTGGGAGTTCTCAGCTTTTTACGCCAGACGCGTTTCGGGGACCTCTTACCCCTTCCTCAGTGGCAGCTGGATTTATATACTAGGTACGAGGGAACCCCTACCATTAAGGGGTGTTCCTGGGCTGAAGCTTAGGGAGAGACATATAGGGAGAACATAGGCATATTATATCCTGTTCTTTTCCTAGCCCCCTATCTGCATCTTGAAGTATCTACCTACAGAGACCCTCATCTGCAATCCTCAAGGGCTGTATAGCTGCAGTAAAATCTTGAGATTTCAACAAACCATGAGTGATCTCAGTAAAACCATTACGTTTATTGTTCTGAGATAACAAGTGTACCATATGAATCTGTATTCATGACCCACGGGGTTTGGGCTTGATATGAGCTTTTCTTTTTAAAGTGTATATTAAAAGTTATATTTTATACAAGTGGGAAGGTGTTTCAAGTTTAGTTCTTTCAATTCGGATATGAGATCATTTTTGTAGCCAACCCATCGACAGCTGCCCTCCGGATCCAGCCTCAGGGAATGCCTAGACCGACAGGTGTCTGACTACATCGGGTTAACGGCCGATGTGGACGCTCTGAGAAGCGAAGAACCCCTGGAATACTCGGTGTGCAGGCTTGACCTGGCACTATTTGACATGGAACTCTTGGCTTGCCCCTTGTCGAGTGTCCTGTCCGAAAGGATGTTCAGCGCAGCAGGGGGGGATCGTGACCAATGAACGCACTCGCCTAGTTCACGACAGTGTGGACTACCTCACATTTCTAAAAATGAATGAGGCATGGATCTTGGAGGAATTTAACACATCTGACGATCACGTTTAATTGAATTTCCTCATGACAGCCCACAAATATCCGCCACCACCCAGAACAAATAATGGTCCCTGTCTTAGGTAAATACAGCGGCATAAAAGGCCTTTTCTTGTGGTCCTTGGAGGAATTCAACACCTGTGACGACCACATGTTTTAACTATTATCATTAGGGGATTTTTAAAGAGGGGGGATTTCGTTAGCCATGTATTTAATCCAATTTTATACTTTTAGTTCTTTTACACATGTTTTTGACCTTGACTGGCCTTCTGTAAAATTGATATCCATTGACCGTCTAAAAGACTTCCAGCCACATACTTACTTGTTCTTTTATGTACGCTGAATGCATAATTTTTGGGGCCTATAGTCCACTGGCCTGCTGTAAAATTGATATCCAATGACCGTGTAATCTACCTCCAGCCACATACTTACTTGTACTATTCTGTCCGCTGAATGCATAATTTTTAGGGCCTGTAGTCCACTGGCCTGCTGTAAAATTGATATCCAATAACCTTGTAATCTACCTCCAGCCACATACTTACTTGTTCTTCTCTGTATGGTAAATGAATAATTGTTGCGGCCTCGAAGGAATTCAACACCAGTAACGACCACATGTTATCGAATTTCAACTATTATCATTAGGGTTTTTTTCAAGTGGGGGGATGTTTTTAATCCAATTTTATATTTTTAGTTCTTTTAAACATATCTATTTGACCTGTTTTTGTACTGGCCTGCAGTAAAATTTATATCCATTGACTGTGTAATATACTGTACTTCCGGCCACATAATCACTTGATCTTTTCTGTCCGGTGAATGGCTAATGTTTGGGGCCTGTAGTCCAGTGGCCTACAGTAAAATTTGTATCCATTGACCGCATATTGTACCTCG
This sequence comes from Bufo bufo, assembly GCF_905171765.1. Taxonomy (NCBI): domain Eukaryota; kingdom Metazoa; phylum Chordata; class Amphibia; order Anura; family Bufonidae; genus Bufo; species Bufo bufo. The sequence goes on along the minus strand of NC_053390.1, from coordinate 489,716,091 downwards.
AGCCACATAATCAGAATTTATTTTATGTCAGGTGAATGCCTAATTTTTTATGCCCGTACTCCCGTGGCCTAAAATAAAAAATTTCTAGGCTCCAACAGGGCACCTTTCAGAGAATTTCCCTTTTAAGACGCATAAAAATGTCCCCCGATTAAGATACATATTTTTTGTTGGAATTTTTGTCATTGATCCCCCTCTGGTATGTCACTGCCCATGTTGTGGGACTATTTGTACACTTCTAGTAAGTATTTGGTGGCTGCAAATATAAGCTGAAGGCTTTTAAGGTTCGCTTGCCTTTAAAGTGAATGGGGCCCGCCGCAAACTTGCGGTTCGCGCACATTCGATCGTGTTCGCACGTTCGCGAACCGTCCCGGCCGATGTTCGTCCATCACTGTCCTTAGCCATATTTGAGAATAAATGTGTTCTTTAAAGATAATACTTTTGTGTCATATTTTAAGAATTTTCTGAGATACATTGACAATGTTTTCCTCATATGGTCCAGTAGTGAGTAACAGTTTGGAGATTTTGTTAAAAATTTAAATACCATCAATGATAACACTGAACAGGTGGCGTTTTTGGACATCAGATTTAAGATAAAAAAATTAATTACAACAGAAGGTTACAGGAAGCCCACTGTAACAAATGAATTGTTGCACTTTGACAACTTCGACATGTACAGTGTTAGGGTGTCACGAGGGTGTCAAGAGCCACGCCTGACTCTGTTATACCCGGGGTCAGGAAGTCGCAGCGGGTGGCTGCGCGCTCTATGTCTAAAGACAGTGCTGTTTATTAATGGTAGCTTTCTGGGTTTGCCTTGCAATCCTTTTTGGCTCACTCAGGGATCCGTAGCTTCTCCTCCTCAGCTGTTTCTTGTCCAGCAATCCCAACCTCCTTATATTCCCACCTCTCACTTCTCTGGTTGCCAGATATAGAGCTTCCTGCCTGGACTTCTATACTGACCCACTGGAGCTGTGTAGCTGTGTTCCCTGGTTGTTGTTCCAGAACGTTACCCTCCGGATCCCTGTTGGGCCTTGGTGGTCTGCTGTTGTCGCCCACCTGGGATTATATGTTTGTCTGTATTGTCTGTCCTTTCCTTGGTGTTTTCCTCTTAGTGTCAGTGGTGCGGACTAGTGATCCCACCGCCCCGTTTACTACATAGGGCTCATCTTAGGGAAAGCCAGGGTTTATGCACGTAATCGGCGTACGGGTGAGGAACCCGTCTAGGGGCGTCAGGGCAGTCAGGTGCCAGCCGCAAGGTGAGTCAGGGGTCACCATCTTTCCCTCTCCCTTGGACAGGGCCTTCCCATTTCCCTCCCTTTGCGTGACGCCGGTCATTACATTATATCTGGCCCTTATTTTGTGTAGGTAAAAAAAAAAAAACTTTTTCTTTCTACCTACTTAGAATCCAGTATGGATCCAATTGCTGCTTTGTCAAAGCAACTTCAAGGCCTATCTTTGGAGGTGGCAGGATTGAAGGCGTCGGTCCTCCAGCAACAGCAGCAATTGCTACAGACCGCAAGCCCAGCGGTTGCTACAGGTAACCAGGTTGTTGCGGAACCCAAGGTTGCTCTTCCTGACAGATTTTCTGGGGGAAGGGACAAATTTGTGACGTTCCGTGAGGCCTGTAAATTATATTTTAAACTGCGCCCTTACTCCTCTGGTAATGAAGAACAGCGGGTGGGGGTTGTTATTTCCCTGCTTCAGGGGGACCCGCAATCCTGGGCGTTCTCTTTACCCACTGATTCCCAGGCTCTCCGGTCAGTGGATGAATTTTTTGGGGCCTTGGGTCTCATATATGATGACCCTGACCGAATCACACTGGCTGAATCAAAGTTACGGAGACTCCTACAGGGAGAGCGGCCAGTAGAGGAGTATTGCTCAGAGTTCCGTAGGTGGGCTACGGATACCCAGTGGAACGACCCGGCTCTCAGGAGTCAGTTCTGCTCTGGGTTATCCGAAAGGATTAAGGATGCGCTTGCGCTGTATGAGACTCCCTTTTCCCTTGATGCTGTTATGTCCCTTTCTATCAGGATAGATAGACGTCTTAGGGACAGATTGAAAAATCCGGAGCAACTGGTAACCCCTCCCAAGCAGCAGTTAGTCTGTACGGACTTAGACGAGCCTATGCAGCTAGGAGGAACTACTCGTCAGGTCCGTCCTCCTGAGGCTCGCCGTAGGCGTGGGGTTTGTTTTTTCTGTGGGGAGAGGGGTCATTTTATTAATGTCTGTCCTTCCTTTCTCAAAAACAAAAGACCGTCAGAAAACTACTAACCCCAGGCTGTGTGGAGGATGTCAGCCGGGGGTATACGTTTCCTCCATACGAACATCGTAATTTGTGTTGCCAGCGGTTGTTGTTTTTGGTGTTAAGACGGAGACTATTTCATTTTTTCCAGACAGTGGAGCAGGAGTAAATTTGATAGATGCCCATTTTGCGCACACTATGGGTTTGTCTCTCTGTACGCTACAGAGACCTATTCCCATATTCGCTATTGATTCTGCTTCTCTGTCTCAGAGAAACCTCACTCACATTGTCCATAACTTACACTTTCGGGTAGGGGACCACCATAACGAGTGGCTTTCATGTTATGTTCTGGAGGGGCTTCCCACTCCTGTGGTGTTGGGTCTTCCCTGGTTGGTAGCGCACAATCCAGTGGTGGATTGGCAGGCCAGGGAGATATTGGAGTGGAGTGAGCATTGCAGAGAAAATTGCTTAAATAGCAATTGCTTAGTCGCCTCCATAGCTACCCTACCTACATTTGTTTCGGACTTTGAGGATGTTTTTTCTGAAAAGGGTTGCCAGAAGTTACCACCTCACCGTCCTTATGATTGCCCGGTTAACCTGATTCTCGGTGCAAAATTACCCAAGACCAGGTTATATAATCTTTCGGGTCCGGAGAGACAAGCCATGAAAGATTATATCTCCGAGAGCTTGGCTAAGGGACACATCAGACCCTCTTCTTCACCCGTGGGTGCAGGGTTTTTCTTCGTTAAAAGAAAGATGGGGGCCTGCGTCCTTGCCTAGATTTTCGCGAATTAAACCGGATAACCATCCAAGACCCATACCCTCTTCCTCTCATTCCTGACCTGTTTAATCAGATTGCGGGTGCTAGGTGGTTCTCCAAACTTGATCTTAGGGGGGCCTACAATCTGATTCGTATCAAGGAAGGGGATGAGTGGAAGACAGCTTTTAACACCCCTGAGGGGCATTATGAAAATCTAGTCATGCCTTTCGGTCTGACCAATGCTCCTGCTGTCTTCCAACATTTCGTTAATGACATTTTTAGTCATCTTATCGGCAGGATTGTGGTGATATACCTAGATGATATTTTAATTTATTCGTCTGATCTGAAAACACATGAGGTGCATGTCAGACTAATAAATTATATGCTAAAATTGAAAAGTGTGTCTTCGCCGTTCAGGAAATACAGTTCCTAGGTTATTTATTATCTGCTTCAGGTTTCCGTATGGATCCTAGGAAGGTCCAGGCAATTTTAGATTGGGATCTTCCTGAGAACCTCAAAGCACTGCAACGGTTCTTGGGCTTCGCAAATTTCTATAGAAAGTTCATTAAAAATTATTCGGTGATTGTAAAACCTCTTACTGACATGACTAGGAAGGGGGCTGATTTTTCTAAATGGTCTGACGCCCAAAATTGCTTTTTCCTCTCTAAAAGAGAGGTTTACCTCGGCACCTGTACTAATCCAACCTGATGTCTCCCAGCCTTTTATTGTTGAAGTTGATGCGTCAGAGGTGGGAGTGGGGGCTGTGCTGTCTCAGGGTCCGTCTCCTGGAAAATGGCGTCCTTGTGCGTTCTTTTCTAAAAAAAACTATCTGCAGCAGAGAAGAACTATGATATTGCCAATAGGGAACTATTAGCTATTAAAGTAGCATTTGAAGAATGGCGTCACTTTTTAGAGCGGGCAATCCACCCTGTCACTGTGATTACGGACCACAAAAACCTTCTGTACCTCGAATCAGCCAAGCGTCTCACCCCTAGACAAGCTAGGTGGTCGCTATTTTTTACCAGGTTTAACTTTGTTATTACCTATCGTCCTGGGGCAAAAAATACCAAAATCTCGTTGTTTCCCTGGAGGGGGTAATGTGAGTGATCCGGTACCCATTCTACAAAGAGGAGTGGTTGTCTCTGCGGTACACTCTGTTCTAAAGGGGAAGGTGTTAGAGGCCCAGGGGGACGCCCCGGTCTCTTGCCCCTCAGAGAAATTGTTTGTACCGTTAAACCTGCGTCTCGAATTATTAAAGGAACATCATAATTCGACACTTGCTGGGCACCCAGGTAGTAAAGCAACCTTGGAGCTATTGTCTCGTCGTTTTTGGTGGCCAAGGTTGCGTCAGGATGTAATGGATTTTGTGTCTTCCTGTTCTACTTGTGCGCGTGCGAAAGTCTCTCATACATATCCTGCAGGGTCTTTATTGCCACTTGTCATTCCCAATAGGCCATGGACACATCTGTCAATGGATTTTATCACTGACTTACCTTTGTCTGCGGGTAAAACTGTTATCTTGGTAGTAGTGGACAGGTTTAGCAAAATGGTACACTTCATTGCGTTACCCGCACTACCTAATGCTAAGACTCTTGCTCAGGTATTCATCAGTGAAATCGTGAAGCTTCACGGGGTCCCTTCCGATGTTGTTTCGGATCGGGGAACCCAGTTTATTTCTAGATTTTGGAAAGCTTTTTGTTCCCGTTTGGGGGTACACTTGTCCTTTTCCTCAGCTTTCCATCCTCAGTCGAATGGACAGACTGAGCATACCAACCAAAACCTTGAGACATATCTAAGATGTTTTGTGTCTGAAAACCAAGAGGTGTGGTCATCATATTTACCGTTAGCCGAGTTTGCCATAAATAATCGCCGTCAGGAATCTACTGGCAAGTCACCATTTTTTGGTGCATATGGTTTTCATCCCCAATTCTGTACTTTCAAAGAGGGGGGGTCTTCTGGGGTTCCCGAAGAGGAACGGTTTTCGTCATCTCTTTCTTCTGTATGGCAGAAAGTGCAAGCTAATTTGAAAAATATGGGAGGTAAATATAAATGCATGGCTGATAAGAGACGGTCGCCAGGTCCGGACCTAGGAGTGAATGACTGACTATGTGTGGTTGTCTACTAGGAATATTAAATTAAAGGTTACCTCTTGGAAACTGGGTCCTAGGTTCATTGGCCCTTACAAAATAGTAGCCATCATTAACCCCGTGGCTTTTTGCCTGGAGCTACCTCAGACTTTTAAAATCCATAACATCTTCCATAAGTCGTTACTCAAGAAGTATGTTCCACCTCTAGAACCGTCACCGCTGCCACCTCCTCCTGTTGTTGTGGATGGTAATCTAGAGTTTCAAATATCCAAAATTGTTGATTCTCGTCGGGTCCGCCGCTCTCTTCAATATCTGGTGCATTGGAGGGGTTATGGTCCCGAGGAAAGAATGTGGGTTCCAGCGTCTGAGGTAAACGCCGACAGGTTAGTTCGGGCTTTTCATGCCTTTCATCCTGAGAGACCCAGTCCTGAGTGTCCGGAGGCCCCTCGTAGAGAGGGGGGTACTGTCACGAGGGTGTCAAGAGCCACGCCTGACTCCGTTATACCCGGGGTCAGGAAGTCGCAGCGGGTGGCTGCGCGCTCTAAGTCTAAAGACAGTGCTGTTTATTAATGGTAGCTTTCTGGGTTTGCCTTGCAATCCTTTTTGGCTCACTCAGGGATCCAATATTCCAAGTGTGCTGGCACACTGGAATATTGTGCAAAATGGGCCGTAACTCCTGGCCACCTGCTGCTGCCACTATTCTGATACTGCCACCTGCCTACTGCCTCTACTGCAATTCCTACAATGAGGCTTTTTGGCCTAGTGCTTTGCATATGTTAATTTTTTTAAATTATATTTGTGCCACTGGGCCTTGCTATCACACTGCTGCTACTACTTTGATCTGCCACCATCTTGTGCTGTATGCCAGTGCAGTTGCCCACTTCCCACTCTGTCATATTGGCCACTACTGTCCCTGTTACTGCCACTGCTGTTGGCCCCCATCCTTATTCTGTTTTGGGACCACTATTGTCCATGTTGACATCCCCATTTATTTTTCTGTTCTGCTAACCATCAGAACAGGGAAAAAAAGGATACTGCATTTTGAGAATTTGACTCTTGTACCCGATCAGTAGTGGCTCCAAAACATTGAAGAGATGAAAATATTTCCATTACATTTTATCTCTGTTTTGGACCCACTCTGTTTTTGGCTTACAAATACTGATGCAAAATACTGATCGTCTGAAAGAGGCCATTAACCAGCTCCCGACCGCCTAATGCAGGGATGCGTCCTGCGGGCGGCCGGGTTATTCCTCGTTGACGCATCGGCGCGTCATCTCGCAAGACGCGAGATTTCCTGTGAACGCGCGCACACAGGATCGCAAGGTAAACGAGTTGATCTACAGCCTGCCAGCGGCGATCATTCGCTGGCAGGCTGTAGATGAAATTTTTTTAACCCCAGAAAGGTATATCAGACGCTGTTTTGTTAACATCGTCTGATGTACCTGCTACCTGGTCCTCTGGTGATCCCTTTTGCTTGGATCGACCACCAGAGGACACAGGCAGCTCTGTAAGTAGCACCAAGCACCACACTACACCCCCCTGTCACTTATTAACCCATTATTAACCCCTGATCACCCCATATAGACTCCCTGATCACCCCCCCTGTCATTGATCACCCCCCTGTAAGGCTCCATTCAGTAGTCCGTATGTGTTTTGCAGATCCGCAAAACACGGACACCAGCAATGTGCTTTCCGCATTTTGCGGATCCGCACATTGCCAGAACTATAGAGAAAATGCCTTTTCTTGTCCGCAATTGCGGACAAGAATAGGACATGTTCTATAGGCTCTACAAAAAACACAGTGTTCGCCCGATCAGGCCTGATCTTGTGCGCACACTTGCGTTCAGTCCGCCCCACCGCAGTGACATAATTTTTTTTTCTTCTGATCACTGCAAAAACACCGTAAAATCGCTGCGGCTCTATAAAGATCACTTTTGAGAGTCATGGCGAGTTTATAGAAGATTTTTTTTTTTTGGGCACAAGTTAGCTGAAATTTTTTTTTTTTTTTTTTTGTTTTTTCTTACAAAGTCTCATATTCCACTAACTTGTGAGAAAAAATAAAATCTCACATGAACTCACCATACCCCTCACGGAATCCAAATGAGTAAAATTTTTTAGACATTTATATTCCAGACTTCTTCTCACGTTTTAGGGCCCCTAAAATGCCAGGGCAGTATAAATACCCCACATGTGACCCCATTTTGGAAAGAAGACACCCCAAGGTATTTCGTGAGGGGCATGGTGAGTTCATGTAAAAAAATTTTTTTTTTTCACAAGTTAGTGGAATATGAGACTTTGTAAGAGGAAAAAAAAAAAAAAAACATTTTCCGCTAACTTGTGCCAAAAAAAAAATATTCTAGGAACTCGCCATGCCCCTCAAGGAATACCTTGGGGTGTCTTCTTTCCAAAATGTGGTCACTTATGGGGTATTTATACTGCCCTGGTATTTTAGGGGCCCTAAAGCGTGAGAAGTAGTTTGGAATCCAAATGCGTAAAAAATGCCCTGTGAAATCCTAAAAGTACTCATTGGAATTTGGGCCCCTTTGCGCACCTAGGCTGCAAAAAAGAGTCACACATGTGGTATCTCCGTACTCAGGAGAAGTAGGGCAATGTGTTTTGGGGTGTATTTTTACATATACCCATACTGTGTGTGAGAAATATCTCTGTAAATGACAACTTTTAAAAAAAATTTATACAAAGTTGTCAATTTACAGAGATATTTCTCTCACCCAGCATGAGTATATGTAAAAAGACACCCCAAAACACATTTCCCTACTTCCTCTGAGTACGGCGATACCACATGTGTGACACTTTTTTGCAGCCTAGGTGCGTAAAGGGGCCGAAAGTCCAACGAGTACCTTTAGGCTTTACGGGGTTGCTCACAATTTAGCCCCGCCCCAAATGCCAGAACAGTAAACGCACCCCAGAAATGACCCCATTTCGGAAAGTAGACACCGCAAGGTATTCGCTGAGGGGCATATTGAATCCATGAAAGATTTAACTTTTTGTCATAAGTTAGCGGAAAGGGAGACTTTGAGAAAAAACCAAAAAAAATCTATTTCCGCTAACTTGTGCCCAAAAAAAAAAAATTCTATATACTCGCTATGCCCCTCACGGAATACCTTGGGGTGTCTTATTTCCAAAATGGGGTCACATGTGGGGTATTTAAACTACCCTGGCATTTTAGGGGCCCTAAAGCGTGAGAAGAAATCTGGAATCCAAATGCCTAAAAATGCCCTCCTCAAAGGTACTCATTGGAATTTGGGCCCCTTTGCGCACATAGGCTGCAAAAAAGTGTCACACATGTGGTATCACCGTACTCAGGAGAAGTAGTGCAATGTGTTTCCGGGTGTATTTTTACATATACCCATACTGTGTGTGAGAAATATCTCTGTAAAATGACAACTTTGTATAAAAAAAAATGGGAAAAGTTGTATTTTACAGAGATATTTATCTCACCCAGCATAGGTATATGTAAAAATACACCCCAAAACACATTGCCCTACTTCTTCTGAGTACGGCGATACCACATGTGTGACACTTTTTTGCATCCTAGGTGCGCAAAGGGGCCCAAATTCCAATGAGTACTTTTAGGATTTCACAGGGCATTTGGATTCCAAACTACTTCTCACACTTTAGGGCCCCTAAAATGCCAGGGCAGTATAAATACCCCACAAGTGACCCCATTTTAGAAAGAAGACACCCCAAGGTATTCCGTGAGGGGCATAGCGAGTTCATAGAAGTTTTTTTTTTTGGCACAAGTTAGCGGAATATTAGACTTTGTAAGAAAAAAATAAAATAAAAATAAAAAGAATTTTCCGCTAACTTGTGACAAAAAATAAAAAATTCCATGAACTCACTATGCCCATCAGCTAATACCTTAGGGTGTCTACTTTCCGAAATGGGGTCATTTGTGGGGTGTTTCTACTGTCTGAGCATTGTAGAACCTCAGGAAACATGACAGGTGCTCAGAAAGTCAAAGTGCGTAAATTCAAATTTTTGCACAATAGTTTGTAAACGCTATAACTTTTACCCAAACCAATAAATATACACTTATTTCATTTTTTATTTATTTAAAGACATGTAGAACAATAAATTTAAAGAAAAATTTATATAGAAATGTAGTTTTATTTGAAAATTTTACAACAGAAAGTGAAAAATGTCATTTTTTTTGCAAAAATTTCGGTAAATTTTGATTAATATAAAAAAAAAAGTTAAAATGTCAGCAGCAATGAAATACCACCAAATGAAAGCTCTATTAGTGAGAAGAAAAGGAGGTAAAATTCATTCGGGTGGTAAGTTGTATGACCGAGCAATAAACCGTGAAAGTAGTGTAGTGCAGAATTCTAAAAAGTGGTCTGGTCATTAAGGGGGTTTAAGCTAGGGGAGCTGAGGTGGTTAAAGAGGCCTAAAGTCCTTGTTAAAAATAACTGATTTCAGAAATAAATGGTCAAAACGGATGCAAATTGAGCATAAGGCCTCATTCACACAGTCAGTATTTGCATTAGTATTTGATCACTACTTGTAAGCCAAAAGCAGAAGTGGACCCACTCCTGGTTTTGGCTTACAATTTCTGATCAAATAGTGATTTTTATTTTATTTTTTTATTTATTTGTTTTCAGTTCTTCTGATGGATCAGAAGAATGCAAAAATAAACAGTAATGTGAACACAGCCTTACTGCCACTGATGCTACTACTGTGATCTGCCACCATCTTGTGCTGTATACAAGTGCGGTTGCCCCCCCCCCCCCCCACTCTGTCATATGGGCCACTATTGTCGCCTTTACTGACCCGGCTGTTGGACCCCATCCCTGCCCTGTCATGGGGCCACTAATATCACTGGTACTGCCACTGCTGACATATTCCCCACTCTGGCAGTAACAGTGACAATAGTGGCCCCATGACACTGTTGCCACCCTCCCCACTCTGTCATGGGGCCACTTCTTGAATTTTAGGGTACTGCATGGTTAAGTCCATGGGGATAAATTAGACCTGATGGTAAAATTGACCTGTAATACTGACGCACAGTAAATCTACAGCTAACAGAAGGCATTAAAAAGCATGTGCTTAGACTGCCACAACATGCATTAAAATAACTTTTTTTTTTTTTCTCCACTACTTTATTGGTGCTGCCTCCATTTCTTTATTTTGTTCCACTAAGGAGCCATGTGGACACAGCTTCCGCAGGGGGGCACACATGGTTTTTTGCTTTACTGAAGAGTGCTGTTTGCTTTCCTTTTTGTTTAACAGAAGGGATTAGCTATACATCTTGGTGCAGTGATGTAGATGGCAATACAATTACACCTGCTTGTAAAACACAGTGCCTGGCATGAAATGGCACAGTGCCTACAGAACTGATTAACTATAATGTGTGTGCCCTAGAACGTAATGCACATGGCGGTACACTCTCCATGCAATTTACCTTCCAAGCCTTCACACAGAGTGGGCCACCAAGTTGGATGAATATGATTAGGCAGAGTGGCCTGGGTATTCCTGATTTATCGTGATCTGTGACAATTTAATTCGGAACGAATCAAAGTTCTTGTCCAAGTTAAGCGAATAAGCAGAATCAAAATTTTTAAAACTTCACTCCATTTATAACGTTCAGGAAAAAAATGGTTGGACAGAATGATACGTTAAAGGGAATATTAAATGAGGACATTGTTCTTTATGTAGTTACAAAAGATTGTCCAGGAATCTTTTTTTTAGGGAACATTAATAGGACTGTTAATGACTTTATTAATCGTAGAACTTAAAACTTTGTGGTCTGTGTTATACTATGTCTCTGCCAGGGGTGTACCACCAATGAGGCGATTGCCTCAGGCAGCACCAGGTAGGGGCAAGAGGGGGTCAGCAGAAGGGCCATGGGCAATGAGCACCTTCATTGTGGAAACATTCATCTCTACATATTCAACTGCATTGCTGTAGTCAGGACAGCAATACAGTTGAATGCTGTGATGGCAGTGATGTTTCTCTGGCACACAGTTTCCTCTAATAGGCTTCAGTCCTAGTTTATTTAGCCCTTCAGAGGCTGGTGTCATCATTATCGCGCTGCCTGGGCCGGGCGTTTCAGTTTTCGCTTCAGGCAGCAGAAAGGCTAGGTGCACCCGTGGTCCCTGCAATAGCTACTACATTGGGAAACTGATCCTCAGACTATATGAGAGGATGTGCAAACGTTTTAATTCCATCTCCACAGGGCATGACGCCACATGATTAATTGAAAATGTGAAAGAAATCCACAATGCAGACCCAACAGTACTGCGTCTTGTTGGTATAGTAAAAGTGTGTCCCTCACTAACAGGTGGCAATCGTGATAGAGAGTTTCTCTGAAAAGAAAAGAAAAACTGCTTTTGAAACCCAATGCTACAAGGGCCTTTAGGTTTCAACAAGATATGTGCATTTTTTATAAAACCTTAAATAATCATGTTGCACTGCATAAAGAGTTAAAGAAGGAAGTCTCTAATGACACAGGTGCGCACAGGTATATATGTGGTAGTGCACCTGCTTTCATCAGGGAGGCTTCAGGAAGCGCATATTTTGCAAAATAATTGTTGTCTGCTAGCCCTTGCTGTGTCTTGTTACCTGCTTGAATTTTTTATTTGTTCAATAAAGTAGAAGATTTTATACTGGTGTGTGCCACAATCTTTCTACTTTTTGATATTATACATTCTGACCACCATGCCTAAAGAGTTAGTTCTTTACAGCTCTACCCCCCATTGAAATGATTGGATGTCATGGCCAGTACCATTGTCATCAGTTTCCTCCACCTCCGACTACTCCTTCTCCTGCTCTTCCAGTGGCAGCTCCTCAACCTCCTCCTCCACAGAAGTTTCTCCTTGTGTGTCCCCAAGAGCTACAGGGAGGGCAGCAAGATGCATTAGCTGTTCTTCCGCTGTTGTCCCCTGCTGTATGAGCATCAGCATCTGTTCTAAGATAAATATGACAGGGATGAGATTGTACATGCCATTGTCCCTGCTGACAAACTTTGTGGCCTTTTCAAACAGCTTGAATGAGCTGCCATTGCCGGACCTCGAAACAACACATAATCCCCTGCTGAGACAGTCTTGGACATGACAAAATCATTGTGGTTTTATGCTGCTCGTATAGATGCTGTAGCATGTGCAATGTTGAATTCCAGCAAGTTGGAATGTTGCAGACAGTTGCAAGTCCAGGACAGTCTGAAATGTGAGGACAGTCTCCTGGACATTGCTAGCACCTTACACACTCCCGTGTACTTTTTTTTTAAAACTGTTGCACGACTAAGGCTACTTTCACACTAGCGTTCGGGGCTCCGCTTGTGAGTTCCGTTTGAAGGCTCTCACAAGCGGCCCCGAACGGATCCGTACTGCCCCAATGCATTCTGAGTGGATGCGGATCCGCTCAGAATGCATCAGTTTGGCACCGTTTGGCCTCCGCTCCGCTCAGCAGGCGGACACCCGAACGCAGCTTGCAGCGTTTTCGTGTCCGCCTGGCCGTGCGGAGCCAAACGGATCCGTCCAGACTTACAATGCAAGTCAATGGGGACGGATCCGTTTGACATTGGCACAATATGGTGCAATTTCAAACGGATCCGTCCCCCATTGACTTTCAATGTAAAGTCAGGATTATACCATCAGATCGGAGTTTTCTCCAATCCGATGGTATATTTTAACTTGAAGCGTCCCCATCACCATGGGAACGCCTCTATGTTAGAATATACCATCGGATTTGAGTTACATCGGGAAACTCAAATCCGACAGTATATTCTAACACAGAGGCGTTCCCATGGTGATGGGGACGCTTCAAGTTAGAATATACTGAGAACTGTGTACATGACTGCCCCCTTCTGCCTGGCAGGTGCTGCCAGGCAGCAGGGGGCAGACCCCCCCCTCCTGTATTTAACTTATTGGTGGCCAGTGCGGGCCCCCCCTCCCTCCCCAGTATTAATTGTAACCAGTGCGGCCCCCCTCCCTCTATATTCATCGGTGGCCAGTGCGGATATTAAATATGAGCAGTGCGGTCTCCCCCTCCCTCCCTCCCCAGTATTAAATATGAGCAGTGCGGTCTCCCCCTCCCTCCCTCCCCAGTATTAAATATGAGCAGTGCGGTCTCCCCCTCCCTCCCTCCCCAGTATTAAATATGAGCAGTGCGGCCTCCCCCTCCCTCTATTCATTGGTGGCCAGTGCGGATTCAAAGTATTGTGATCAGTGCGGACTCTCCTCTCGACCCCCCCCCCCCCATCATTGGTGGCAGCGGAGAGTACCGATCGGAGTCCCAGTTTAAATCGCTGGGGCTCCGATCGGTTACCATGGCAGCCAAGACGCTATTGCAGTCTTGGCTGCCATGGTTACTTAGCAACAAATAGCAGCATTATACTTACCTGAAGAGCTGCGATCTATGTGACCGAACGGGAGCTCCTCCTACTGGTAAGTGACAGGTCTATAGGCAATGCGCCGCACAGACCTGTCACTTTACCAGTAGGAGGAGCTCCCGGCCGGACACAGACATCGCAGCTCTTCAGGTAAGTATAATGATTTTATTTGTTGCTAAGTAACCATGGCAGCCAAGACTGCAATAGCGTCTTGGCTGCCATGGTAACCGATCGGAGCCCCAGCGATTTAAACTGGGACTCCGATCGGTACTCTCCGCTGCCACCATAGATGGGGGGGGGGGGGGGGGAGTCGAGAGGAGAGTCCGCACTGATCACAATACTTTGAATCCGCACTGGCCACCAATGAATAGAGGGAGGGGGAGGCCGCACTGCTCATATTTAATACTGGGGAGGGAGGGAGGGGGAGACCGCACTGCTCATATTTAATACTGGGGAGGGAGGGAGGGGGAGACCGCACTGCTCATATTTAATACTGGGGAGGGAGGGAGGGGGAGACCGCACTGCTCATATTTAATATCCGCACTGGCCACCGATGAATATAGAGGGAGGGGGGCCGCACTGGTTACAATTAATACTGGGGAGGGAGGGGGGGCCGCACTGGCCACCAATAAGTTAAATACAGGAGGGGGGGGGTCTGCCCCCTGCTGCCTGGCAGTCATGTACACAGTTCTCAGTATATTCTAACTTGAAGCGTCCCCATCACCATGGGAACGCTTCTGTGTTTAGAATATACTGTCGGATCTGAGTTTTCCGAAGTGAAAAATCAGATCTGAAATAAACAGTTATGCAAACGGATCCGTTCTGAACGGATGCAAGCGTTTGCATTATAGGAGCGGATCCGTCTGATGAAACATCAGACGGACCCGCTCCGAACGCTAGTGTGAAAGTAGCCTAAGTTAATGACGTATGCCATGCAGGGAGAATGTGTTATTTCTCCCAGGTTCATGGCAGCTAAGATATTCCTCCTATTGTTGCTGACCACCTTGACCAGTTGGAGTCGGCAGAGTGACAGCCAGTGGGATGTTTGCTGCTTGATGTACTTTTGAAACTGCTCAGCTGTGTAGGTACTCTCGCCCAGGCCGATAAGCTCCGACACGGTATGGCAACACTTGACTTGAGAAATGTGATAGGAAGGAAGGTGAGTGGGAGCGCCGCTGTGGCCTACTGCTGTTGGGGAGGGGAGCATGTTCATGGAGGAGGAGATGAAGGAGGCAGATAAGTGCCTGGTGTGGGAGCCAGGCTGACACAATCGTGGGGAGATCAAAAGGACCTGGCCTGGGTGCTTCCTCGCCACTTCTGCAAAAAACATGACACAAATCAAGACCTCCCAGGAAAGAACTATAACCCGCATAGGCCAATGGGGGAAGGAAGGATAAATAGCCTCACTAACAATGAAACCCAGTACACCTGAGGGAAGGTGGATCCAGCTCAAACCCAAATCAAAACAAACAAAGAAGTCAGACATGTGCAGCCAGTCTGACAGATCTCCGTACATTCACAGGGCAAGGCGTGACAAGGAGTGAGCCATTCAATCCACAATCTCATCCTCTTTCTCCTCAATGATAATGTTGCGTCTTTCTTAAACCAGGGATAACTGCATCCTACTACTACTTTTTTCCGGATAGTTGGTGCTCCTAGTACTCACATTCTGATTTTGGGTCTTCCATTTGGTACCCTTCCGTATTCCTGAATTTTTTGGGCCAAAATGTACACAGTCACACAAAGTATGAAATGGTTTGCAAATCTGTTTCCTGTAACTTAAACACAGGGAGGTGCAATAAACTGCCCTTCCCTTTCCACAAACACACTGAGACACTGCTACTGACAGTTGACTTTGCAAATAATGCAGGATCTGCGCCACTAACAGATTTCAATAGTGTAAAGTTGTCAAACTACTATGCCATTATTTCCCACCCCCTCCCACGCCAACACTTAAACTGCCTGGAGATGCACAGACATGGATTTCGGCCTAGTAATTCACGCTATCCGTCAGAGATATAAACCACTACCCTTTGTATTGTAAGACACACGTTTATGCTATTTTCCTAAACTTAAACAAAAAAAAAGTTGAACTGTCTGAAGATGCATTGACACAGATTTCTGACTAGTATTTCACGTTATCACTCAGAGATGTAAAACTCTACCCTTTGTATTATAAGATACACACATATGCTATTTTTCAAAACCAAAACAAAAATAATGAATGCATTTGAACTGTATGGAGGTGCACCAACACAGATTTCGGCCTGCGTATTAGGCCTCTTGCACACGACCGTATGCATTTTGTGATCTGCAAAAAAACGGATCAGCAAAAAATATGGATGACCGTACTATCCTTGTCCGTAATGCGGACAATAATAGGACATGTTCTATTTTTTTGCGGAATGGAAATACGAACATACAGAAACAGAAAGCACACGGAGTAACAAAAAAAAAATGGAACGGACACGGAAAGAAAATACGTTTGTGTGCAAGAGGCCTTAGGATTTGCAATTCAATAATCACAGTTAGTATGTAAAATAAAATAACATTTAATGAATAACAATAATATGGAAAATAATGAAAATATGAAAATAGAAAAGGTATTATACGGCATGATGTCCTGGTACTTAAGGACACATGACGTACCAGTACGTCATGTGTAGTTCCGCCACCTGGGAAGCTGTGATCGGAACTGGGTGCCTGCTCAAATCAGGCTTTTACAGGTTGCGGCGGGTGGTGGTGCCATCGGGTCCCTGTGGGGCTGAAGGGGGGACCTGATGGCATGGAAGGCAGCGCGATGCCTTCCTGAGGCGAGCCTGTGAGATCCAGCCCCCTTGATCTCACAGGCCGGAAGCTGTATGAGTAATACACACTGTATTAGGCTAAGTTCACACAAACGTGTGTGATCTGTGGCCGTATTGCGGCCCGCAAATCGCGGGCCGCAATAAACGGCCACAGTTCCGTGTGAATTCCGCATCACGGATGCGGACCCATTCACTTCAATGGGTCCGCAAATCCGGAATCGTGGAACGGCCGCACGGGACGGGACCCCTCGGAAGCACTACGGAGTGCCTCCGTGGGGTTACGTCCCGTACTTCCGTTCCGCTAAAAGATAGAACAAGTCCTATCTTTTAGCGGAACGGCCGGATCGCGGACCCATTAAAGTGAATGGGTCCGCGATCCGATGCGGCTGAGCTACGGCCGGCGATCATGCATTGCGGCCCGCTATTTGCGGGCCGTAGCACGGGCACGGGTCACACACGTTCGTGTGAACTCGGCCTTACTCATACAGCCAATGCATTCCAATACAGAAGTATTGGAATGCATTGTAAAGGGGATTAGACCCCCAAAAGTCCCAAAGTGGGACAAAAAAATTAAGTGAAAAAAAAGTTTAAAAAATTAAGTTTCCCCCCCCAAAAAATTAAGTTTCAAGTAAAAATAAACAAAACATAATTTTCCCCAAATAAAGTTAAATAAAAAAAGTTGACATATTAGGTATTGCCGCGTCCATATCGACCGGCTCTATAAACATATCACATGACCTAACCCCTCAGATAAACACCATAAAAAATAAAAAAAATTGTCACCTTACATCACAAAAAGTACAAAAGCAAGCAATCAAAAAGGTGTATGCCCACCAAAATAGTACCAATCTAACCATCACCTCATCCCGCAAAAATGAGCCCCTACCTAAGACAATCACCCAAAAAATAAAAAAACTATGGCTCAGAATATGGAGACACTAAAACATAATTTTTTTTTTGTTTTAAAAAAGCTGTTATTGTGTAAAACTTACACATATTAGGTATGTAATAACATGCTGTATAAAGATATCACATGACCTAACCCCTCAGGTGAATACCGTAAAAAAAAAAAAAAAAACGGTGTAAAAAAAGCCATGTTCTGTCACCTTACATCACAAAAAGTGTAATAGCAAGCGATCAAAAAGTCATACGCACCCCAAAATAGTGCCAATCAAACCATCATCTCATCCCGCAAAAATCATACCCTACCCAAGATAATCGCCCAAAAACTGAAAAAACTATGGCTCTCAGACTATGGAAACACTAAAACATGATTTTTTATTTTTTTTTATTAAAAAATGAAATAATTGTGTAAGACTTACATAAATAAAAAAATAGTATACATATTAGGTATCGCCATGTCCGTGACAACCTGGTCTATAAAAATACCACATGATCTAACTTGTCAAATGAATGTTGTAAATAACAAAAAATAAAAACTGTGCCAAAACAGCTATTTCTTGTTACCTTTCCTCACAAAAAAAGTAATATAGAGCAACCAAAAATCATATGTACCCTAAAACAGTACCAACAAAACTGCCACCCTATCCAGTTTCTAAAATGGGTTCACTTTTTTGGAGCTTCTACTCTAGGGGTGCATCAGGGGGGCTTCAAATGGGACATGGTGTCAAAAAAACAGTCCAGCAAAATCTGCCTTCCAAAAACCGTATGGCATTCCTTTCCTTCTGCGCCCTGCAGTGTGCCCGTACAGCAGTTTACGACCACATATGGGGTGTTTCTGTAAACTACAGAATCAGAGCTATAAATATTTAGTTTTGTTTGGCTGTTAACCAAGAATTGAAATTTTGAAATTGTATCTCTATTTTCCATTAATTCTTGTGGAACACCTAAAGGGTTAATAAAGTTTGTAAAATCAGTTTTGAATACCTTGAGGGGTGTAGTTTCTAGAATGGGGTCATTTTCGGGTGGTTTCTATTATGTAAGCCTCACAAAGTGACTTCAGACCTGAATTGGTCCTTAAAAAGTTGGTTTTTGAAAATTTCTGAGAAATTTCAAGATTTGCTTCTAAACTTCTAAGCCTTGTAACTAGGGTTGAGCGAACCCAAACTGTAAAGTTCGGGTTCGTACCGAACTTTAGGATTTTTGGAACCCAGACCCAAACCCAAACATTTTAGTAAAAGTTCGAGTTCGGTGATTTCTCTGCACTTTTTGAAAGGCTGCAGAACAGCCAATCAACAAGCGTTTAACTCTGTGCCCTTAGAAGCCATCACAGCCATGCCTACTAATGGCATGGCTGTGATTGGCCAGTGTAGCATGTGACCCAGCCTCTATATAAGCTGGAGTCACGTAGCGCTGCACGTCACTCTGCTGTGCTTAGTGTAGGGAGAGGATGCTGCTGGTGATTTCAGGGAGAGAATAGGAGAGAATCTTTGCTCAAAACGTGAATCTAACTCAGCGATCTACATACATTGTGTTGTGTAGGTGCAGGGCACAATTTTTTTTTCCTGCCCTGAGCCCAGTGACCGGAAAAAAAAAACTTTTATAAGTCAGTTAGGTGGGCGGCGTCGGCGGCCATTTCATGCAAGCTCAGTGCAACAGCACTGCATCTGAGCTTTTGGGACATTGAAATCAAAGCTTTAAAAACAGCACAAATAATCAGTTTTTTTTAAAAATCTAAATTTTTTGGGCAATTTACAACATCTGGTGCATTTGCAGGCTTAGTCAGTGTGCAATTTAAGCTAGAAATACAGCCACCATTTTCTGGGTTTTTAAAAACACATTTTTTTGCCAAAAACCACTATTTTCCAGATCTGCAAGTGTTAAATTCAAGTTTAATTTATACAGCTTTCATATTCTGTTACCAAAAAAACACTTTTTTGGCAATATACAACATCTGGATTAGTCAGTGTGCAATTTAAGCTAGAAATACAGCCATCATTTTTTTGGCTGATTCCACTATATTTTTCTGGCCTTGCAGCATCAGCACGTGTGAAATTCCAGGGTTATATACTGCTGTCAAATTCAGTTATTAACCTCCTGCCGTCACACTAACGCCGAAAGGCGTCAGCTCTCTCAGGTCTCGTCTCCTGAGACCCGAGATTTCGCGTTCACAGCGCTGCTTGGAAGTTATACTACAGCCTGCCAGCGATGATCATTCACTGGCAGGCTGTAGATGTTAAAATAATCGCATCAGAAAGGTATATCAGACGCTGTTTTGTTAACAGCGTCTGATATACCTGCTACCTGGTCCTCTGATGGTCCCTTTTGCTTGGATCGACCACCATAGGACACAGGCAGCTCTGTAAGTAGCACCAAGCACCACACTACACTACACCCCCCCTGTCACTTATTAACCCCTTATAAACCCCTGATCACCCCATATAGACTCCCTGATCACCCCCCTGTCATTGATCACCCCCTGTAAGGCTCCATTCAGACGTCCGTATGTGTTTTGCGGATCCACGGATCCGCAAAACACGGACATCGGCAATGTGATTTCCGCACTTTGGGGATCTGCACATTGCCAGAACTATATAGAAAATGCCTTTTCTTGTCCGCAATTGCGGACAAGAATAGGATATGTTCTATATTTTTGTGGAACGGAAGTGCGGACCCGGAAGTGCATATCCGCAATTCCGGATCCAAGCGGGACAAAGTCTGTCCCCATAGAAATGAATGGGTCCGCAATTCCGTTCCGCAAAATGCGGAACAGAATTGCGGACGTGTAAATGGGGCCTAAGAGTCCCTTAACACCGCCAGTTAGTTAGCTACTTGTTAGGTAGTTAGCGCCCAGCCCACTGCTCCGCAGTCACTAATTAGTCGCTGATTAGTGTCATCGCTGTCTCTAATCAGCACTAGTACTATATAGTATCTGTAAGTGATCAAGACTGATCGCAATCAGATCTATATAAGTACATTAGGGTCACCTTAGGCTCTGAAAAAAAACGCAGTGTTCGCCCGATCAGGCCTGATCTTGTGCGCACACTTGCGTTCAGTCCACCCCACCGCAGTGACAGAATTTTTTTTTCTGATCACTGCAAAAACACCGTAAAATCGCTGTGGCGCTATAAAGATCACTTTTGAGGGGCATGGCGAGTTCATAGAAGATTTTTTTTTTGCCACAAGTTAGCGGAAATAGATTTTTTTTTTTGTTTTTTTGTTTTTTATTACAAAGTCTCATATTCCACTAACTTGTGCCAAAAAATAAAATCTTACATGAACTCACCATACCCCTCACGGAATCCAAATGCGTAAAAATGCCCTGTGAAATCCTAAAGGTACTCATTGGAATTTGGGCCCCTTTGCGCATCTTGGCTGCAAAAAAGTGTCATACATGTGGTATCGCCGTACTCAGGAGAAGTAGGGCAATGTGTTTTGGGGTGTATTTTTATATATACCAATGCTGGGTAAGAGAAATATCTCACTTCTTCTCACGCTTTATGGCCCCTAAAATGCCAGGGCAGTATAAATACCCCACAAGTGACCCCATTTTGGAAAGAAGACACCCCAAGGTATTCCGTGATGGGCATGGCGAGTTCATGTAAAATTTTATTTTTTGTCACAAGTTAGTGGAATATGAGACTTTGTAAGGAAAATAAAAAAATTTAAAAAAAACATTTTCCGCTAACTTGTGCCAAAAAAAAAAACTTCTATGAACTCGCCATGCCCCTCACGGAATACCTTGGGGTGTCTTCTTTCCAAAATGGGGTCACTTGTGGGGTATTTATACTGCCCTGGCATTTTAGGGGCCCTAAAGCTTGAGAAGTAGTTTGGAATCCAAATGCGTAAAAATGCCCTGTGAAATCCTAAAGGTACTCATTGGAATTTGGGCCCCTTTGCGCATCTTGGCTGCAAAAAAGTGTCACACATGTGGTATCGCCGTACTCAGAAGAAGTAGGGCAATGTGTTTTGGGGTGTATTTTTACATATACCCATACTGTGTGTGAGAAATATCTCTGTAAATGACAACTTAAAAAAAAAAATTATACAAAGTTGTCAATTTACAGAAATGGCTGGGGGGATACTGATGATACACCTCCCACAGAGGACAGCTCTTCGTTGCCTCTGGGCAGCCTGGCACACATGAGCGATTACATGCTGCAGTGTCTCCGCAACGACCGCCAAGTTGTCACATTCTAACTTGTGCTGATTACTGGGTGGCCACGCTGCTGGATCCCCGTTACAAGGACAACGTACCGTCCTTAATTCCCTCACTGGAGCGTGATCGCAAGATGCGCGAGTACAAGCGCACGCTGGTACACGCGCTGCTGGTGGCATTCCCACCTGACAGCGGGGGCACAGTTGAAGCACAAGGCGAAGGCAGAGGAAGCCAACGCAGCTCGGGCACCGCAGCACCTCAGAAGGCAGGGTTAGCATGGCCGAAATGTGGAAAAGCTTCTTCAGCACGCCACAACAACAAGCACCACCGGCTGATATGGAACGTCTTAGCAGGAGGCAGCATTTCACCAATATGGTGGAGCAGTATGTGTGCACACGCTTGGCCTTTACGCCTTGGAGGTGCTGGCCTGCCCTGCAGCCAGTGTATTATCTGAACGTGTGTTTAGCACGGCAGGGGGCGTCATCACAGACAAGCGCAGCCGCCTGTCTACAGCCAATGTGGACAAGCTCACGTTCATTAGAATGAACCAGGCATGGATCCCTCAGGACTTGTCCGTACCTTGTGCAGAATAGACATGTATACCGGCACTAACCAGCCATTGTTATACTGCAGCGCAATTGCTCATTCTTGCATTTTGGATATTTCACACTCTTTCAGAGTGTACCCTAATTTTAAAAAATAAAATTAAAACCTGTGTTGGCTACCTAGTCCTCCTCCACCACCGCTTCCACCTACACCGCTATGTCCACCGCCTCCTTAACCACTTCCCATCTGGGCCCTTTGCCCCCTTCCTGACCAGGCCTAATTTTGCAAAACTGACATATCTCACTTTATGTGGTAATAACTTTGGAACGCCTTTATTTATCCAAGTCATTCAGAGATTGTTTTCTCGTGACACATTGTACTTCATGATAGTCATAAATTTGAGTCAAAATATTTCACCTTTATTTATGAAAAAATCCCAAATTTACCCAAAAATTTAAAAAATTTGCAATTTTCTAAATTTCAATTTCTCTGCTTTTAAAACAGAAAGTGATACCTCATAAAATATTTATTATTTAACATTCCCCATATGTCTACTTTATGTTGGCATCATTTTGGAAATGTCATTTTATTTTTTTAGGACGTTAGAAGGCTTACAAGTTTAGAAGCAATTCTTCAAATTTTTAAGAAAATTGCCAAAACCCACTTTATAAGGACCAGTTCAGGTCTGAAGTCACTTTGTGGGGCCTACATAGTGGATACCCCCATAAATGACCCCATTGTAGAAACTACACCCCTCAAGGTATTCAAAACCGATTTTACAAACTTTGTTAACCCTTTAGGCGTTCCACAAGAATTAAAGGAAAATGGAGATCAAATTTTTAAATTTCACTTTTTTGGCAGATTTTCCATTTTAATAAATTTTTTTCTTTAACACATCGATGGTTAACAGCCAAACAAAACTCATTATTTATTACCCAGATTCTGCGGTTTACAGAAACACCCCACATGTGGTCATAAACTGCTGTATGGGCACACGGCAGGGCGCAGAAGGAAAGGAACTCCACATGGTTTTTAGATGCCATGTCCCATTTGAAGCCCCCTGATGCACCCTTACAGTAGAAACTCCCAAGAAGTGACCCCATTTTGGAAACTAGGGGATAAGGTGCCATTTTTTTTAGTACTATTTTTGGGTACATATGATTTTTTGATCATTCATTATAACACTTTATGGGGCAAGGTGACCAAAAAATTGGTTGTTTTAGCACAGTTTCTATTTATTTATTTTTACAGCGTTCACCTAAGGGGTTCAGTCAAGTGACATTTTTATAGAGCAGATTGTTACGGACGTGGCGATACCTAATATGTATACTTTTTCTCATTTATTAAAGTTTTACACAATAATAGCATTTTTGAAACCAAAAAATTATGTTTTAATGTGTCCATGTTCTGAGAGCTATAGTTTTTTTATTTTTTGAGAGATTTTCTTATGTAGGGGCTCATTTTTTGCGGGATGAGGTGACGGTTTTATTGGTACCATTTTGTGGGACATACGCGTTTTTGATCACTTGGTGTTGCACCTTTTGTGATGCAAGGTGACAAAAATTGCTTGTTTTGACACAGTTTTTTTTTTTTTTTTTTTACATGTGAAACTTTTTTTTATTTTATTTTTTCAACCCTTTATTTTATTTTTATTTTATTTTACACTTTTCGTCCCCCATAAGGTCATACAAGACCTCTGGGGGACATTTACTTCACTTTTTTTTTTTTTTTACACTGTTGATTTCTCCTGTAACTGGGGCTGACATAGTAGCCCCAGTTACAGGACAAATGCACCCCTATAGAGGCTGTACAGCAGCAATCCTGCGCTGTACAGCCTCACAGCAGGGCTGATCGAGGTCTCTGAGAGACCTCACACAGCTCCTGCACACTCCGGTCCCGGCGGTCACATGACCGCCGGGCCGGAACAGGAAGCGCACAGCGCTTCCTTCTCTGCAGACACAGCGCTCGGTGAGCGCTGTGTCTGCAGCGATCGTGAAGGCAGGGACACCTGGGCACTGTCCCTGCCTTGTCTTAGGGTTGCCCTGCTGTCACTGACAGCGGGCAACCCGATCAGCAGCTGCACGATTAGCGTGCAGCTGCTATTTCTGACAGGACGTTTTAAAACGTGCTGTCAGAAATAGACGTCCACCCATAGGACGTTTATATCCTATGGGCGGACGTGAGGCGGTTAAACTCCTACTCCATATGGAACTCCACCTCATAAATAATTTATATTTTTTATTTGTACGTATTTTATTTTATGTAATTTCACTACTTTGTAATTTATTTTTTCGGGTGAAATTCACCAATTTTTGGGTGCGATGTACCACTGCTATATCTAGTAGACAGGTTAAAAAAATTAATAAATAGTCAGTTACATTTTCCGGTGAAATTCTCCAATTTTTGGGTGTAATATACCTAATTTTTCTTTAACATTTTCGGGTAACAATATATAATAAACCAAGTAGACAGGTTAATAAATTTCACAAATTTTTCTGTTACATTCTTGGGTTGACATTATACAATTTTAGACGTGAATAAACCCCTGCTCTGCATAGATGACAGGGAATAAAATTGAATACCGTATTTTTCGCTTTATAAGACGCACTTTCCCCCCCCCCCCAAAAGTGGGGGGGAAATGGCAATGCGTCTTATAAAGCAAACACTGCCATGTTTACTTTGGTCACGCTGATACATCGCAAGCCGCGATGTATCAGAGGGGTGGGAGGAGGGGACGGAGGCTGGCAACACTCGCGTCGGGGCCCGGTGCAGTAACTGTACTGTAATACATCGGGCCCCGCTCACGGCAATTATCACATGTACAGTCTATAATCTTCAAGCAGTATCTCTGCTTTAAACTAGGGCAATCCTCTGTAGTAGTACAACTCACTATGAAAGCGGCAGGCAGAGCGGCAGCGTAACCTCGCGATGCTCACTCATTCACGCTCCTCCCACTTCATTCATGGGAAGGAAGTGGGAGGAGCGTGAATGAGTGAGAATCGCGAGGTTACGCTGCCGCCCTGCCTGCCGCTTTCATAGTGAGTTGTACTGCTACAGAGGATTGCCCTAGTTTAAAGCAGAGATACTGCTTGAAGATTATAGACTTTACATATAGAAGAAAGCAGAGTGTAATGAAGCAGTTTTCATAACAGTTCTCACTATGAAAGCAGCGGTCCAGCCGGCGCGTGACGTCACTCACTCGGTCATGCTCCTCCCACTTCATTAATGAAGCTGGCAGGAGCGTGACTGACTGAGTGAGTGACGTCACGTGCTAGCCAGACTGCTGCTTTTATAGTGAGTACTGTTATAGAAGAAAGCAGAGCCATTAAAAGATTTTACATATAAAATCTACTGTGTGCCCTGTGGTGTAATGGGGGTCACTATTCACACAGGGACAATATACTGTGACACATATGATACTATGACCAGCATAAGATCATCTTATGCTGGTCACAGTATCATATGTGTCACAGTATATTGTCCCTGTGTGAATAGTGACCCCCATTACATAAGATGCTATATGCGTGTCATCCACACATCCCCCGTAGTAGTGTATCATCCACACATCCCCCTCATAAGTGTATCATCCACACATCCCCCTCATAACAGTGCATCATGCACAGATCCCCCATAACAGTGCGTCATCCACAGGTCCCCCCATAACAGTGCGTCATCCACAGGTCTCCCCATAACAGTGCGTCATCCACAGGTCCCCCCATAACAGTGCGTCATCCACAGACCACCATTAGTTCAAAACCCCTCCAAAAGCACACCTTTTGGTTCAATTTTTTTTTTCTTATTTTCCTCCTCAAAAATCTAGGTGTGTCTAATCATCAGGTGCATCTTATAAAGCGAAAAATACGGTACATTCTTCAGTAATTAATGCGCGCCACATCCTTTCATTCAATGCTTTAACTTTAAAAAGTTTTCACACTTTTATGCTTTAATAATTTCTCCCATAATTCAACTCTATAATTTTAAATTTGAAAAAATTAATCCTCCCTTGGATGTGGTCTCTCTTTCTCACGCTCCCTCTCTGGCGTGGAACCCTGATTCCCCGCCACCCGTGATCACCATGGTAGGCGCAGAACAGAACATCGAAAGTTGATAAAGCAGATATTAAATTGGATTGTGAACATCACGGGGACGTGCGACATGGTGGGGCAGTAAGTGTGCACACGCCTACACGAACTGACTGACAGGGGTCAGCTCCTGCAACTTCTGGGTCTCCAAATTGGGCACAGGGCCTGAGCTTGCCCTTTACCCCTTGCAGGTGCTTGCCTGCCCTGCAGCCAGTATATTGTCTGAATGTGTGTTTAGCACGACTGCAGGGGGTTATCACAGGTTATATTTCCCAATGTTTTTGGGTGTAACCTAATTTAAAAAATAAAATGTAAAACCAAAAAGCAGTGTAGGCTACCTCCTCCTCCACTGCCGCTTCCACCTACACCGCCACATCCACCGCCTCCTCAACCTCCTACTCCATATGGACCTCGTCCTCCTAGATCAAGATTATTATTTTTTATTTTTACGTATTTTATGTTATTTAAAGTAATTTCCCTATCCACATTTGTTTGCAGAGCACTTGTCATGCTCTTAACCACATTTTGATGGCATTTGCAGCCCTCTAGCCCTGTCCATGACGTTTTTACAGCCATTTTAGTGCTCAAAAGTTCGGGTCCCCTTTGACTTCAATGGGATTCGGGGTCAAGTTCGGGTCCCGAACTCGAACTTTTTTCCAAAGTTCGGCCGAACCTGTCGAACCCGAACATCCAGGTGTCCTCTCAACTCTACTTGTAACGTCCCCCCAAAAATAAAATGTCATTCCCAAAATGATCCTAACATGTAGTAGACATATGGGCAATGTAAAGTAATAACTATTTTTGTAGGTATTACTATGCATTATAGAAGTAGAGAATTTGAAACTTGGAAATTTGCAAATTGTTTTAAATTTTTGGCAAAGTTGGTATTTTTTCATAAATAAAAATTATTTTTTTTAACTCCATTTTACCAGTGTCATGAAGTACAATATGTGATGAAAAAACATTCTCAGAATGGCCTGGATAAGTCAAAGTTATTCACACATAAAATGACACTGGTCAGATTTGCAAAAAATGGCCTGGTCCTTAAGGTGAAAATGAGCACGGTCCCTAAGGGGTTAAACAATGATAATAAACTGCTACTTGGCTGAGCTTACAGTCCGCAACTTCCACATATAGTTTGTCAAGAAAGAGGCCCGTGCCAGCTTCTCCTTCTTGATTAGGTAGCTGCAGCAGGGAATGGTTGTTCCGAGCAACACAGTGCTAGTGTATTCCACCTTTCAATTTACCAGTTGGTTTCTTCAACAATGGCCACTTTTTTTTACCTCTGCATATGTTGCACACTCTTGGACTATAGCTTTCCTCCCCAAATAGGCTTTCCATGAATCTTCCACTTGTTGACTCTCCAACTGTCAGTGTAGATCACCAAATTGTCTTCTTGGTTGTCTAAGATGACCATTGCCACTGCTTGTAATTCAGCAAATTGGCTGGATCCTCCTTTGACTCGGGCCATGCTTTTGGCGCAGCCAACTGATTAAGCAACTCAGCCACAGGTGTCCATTGACAGGTTATAGACCACTTGGGGATGCACTGCCATGCACACCCAGCCTCAGCTACTCACTTCTCACTCCCTGGCTGACAGCTTTCTCTGCCTTTATCTATTCTATACAATTTCTTTGTAGCCTTTCGCTTCTATGTCCCTCACTCTAGAATAGAAGTTTGATTGTGATTGTACACGGTCCCCAATATTGTTTTCTGTCAGACACTGTATAGACCCATCCATCTTTATTCACAGCCCACCGCAGAATGATGTTCTGCTCCTTCTGCAAGGGCACCTCCTTGCCAGGTGCAGTACTAATTGGCTCATTCAGGCTGTCAGCCTGTGAGCCAATGATGGCAAGCCACCCCCCCCCACACACACTTCTTTAAGATCATATGAGCATCCTTCTTTCTCTCTAATGCTTTTTCCTGTGCAGTAAAATGTGCAGTAAAATGGAGCTGTGTGCCGTTTTACTGGATTCGTCCAAAAGAAACCGGAAAAGCTTAGCTTCTGGTTTGTCGCAGACCAAAATTTGGGGATGTTACAAACTGATAGACTCTTCTCTACTATTACCTCTATGGGGATTTGCTCTGGTAGACAGGCTTGTGGACGCAGTATAGAGGCAACGACAACGTCTTTTACTTAAACAGTTCAGTGTTTATTCACACAAGGATAAGTAAAACGTCAGTTTCAAGGAAAACAGTCACTTTGAGTCTGGTGTTTGTTCACATCATGCAGCAATGCAGAAGTCCTTGGACATAGCATAAACCATCTGCTCTCACGCCAACAAGGTAGCAGGCCTTTACCCAGGCCCAAACTCCCAGGTCCCAACACAGAGACTGACAGAGCTTCACTGTCAGAGAGGAGTAAATTCCTACCACCTGACAGTGCTGCCTGTGTTTTATAGCCCAAACCAAGACCCGGCCTGGAACGTGGGGACCAGCCACCCACCCTGCACTTTGGCAGGCTCCCAGTAAGAGCCGGCCCAGATCGGCTTTACAGCCATACTAAATACCGAAACCATTTTAGCCAGCACTAGCTGCCACTGACACATGAAATTACCGGCTCTTACCTTACCGAGGCCAGGAATCTCGATGACACATACCTTCCGTCAATAAAGGACCCTTGCGTCTTCCTACACCTCATAAAATGACACATGTCAGTTTTGAAAAATGTGACTCTTCCCCGTTACTGAGGCTCTTTTAGCTCAATATGTGTTGAGAAATTACCTGATGATTTAGTACCT
The DNA here is from genome assembly GCF_905171765.1 of Bufo bufo. Taxonomy (NCBI): domain Eukaryota; kingdom Metazoa; phylum Chordata; class Amphibia; order Anura; family Bufonidae; genus Bufo; species Bufo bufo. The sequence goes on along the minus strand of NC_053390.1, from coordinate 489,687,417 downwards.
GTACTTAATAATTAGAGTGAAGTTATTAAAAATTTTATTCACCTGCTTGTTATTACAGCTGGCTTGGACCCACTGTGCCACTGACCGGCTATACCCTGGAGGGGCGTGACCAAGTGACTACCTGGTCTTCACCAGAGCCTCTTATGGTGAGGATAGGCCTGGACTATAGGGTAGACACAAGGTACCACTCCAGAGCAGTCCCCGAGCAAGTGGCAGCTGACCAGGGGGTCAGAGATACCGGTGCAAATCACCGAGGGGAATGACGTAGTCAGGTAGTCCGGAGTCAAGGCAGGCAGCGATCAAGAAAAATCCATAAATAAAGTCCAAGGTCATAGGCAGGCGGCAAACAAGCAAAGTCTGTTGAATTAAGAAGCAGGGTCCGATACACAGAAAAGTAGAACTACAAAACACCTTCACACCAGGAACTAGACAAGCTAGTGACCAAGATTGCTCAGGCGCCTTCCTGGGGCAGGAAGTGCCTTTAAATACTTCCTGCAACCCAGCCATGGGCTGGGGAGATAGAGGGCATGTACGTGCTGCCTCACAAGGGAGGAGAGACACGCCCATGCACGCCGTAACCACTGTACAGGATTCAAGCAGAAAGTAAGCTCTGGAATAGATACAACAGTTACAACGCTACCTGCTTCCCGCACTTGTCAGCACGGTGCACGGCAGAAGGAAATGAGGGAGCCCAGCACCTGTCCCAGCAAGTAGGGCCAGCAGCACAGGTACAGACAGCTGGGCTAACACTGCTTCGCCGAAGTTCACAAAGAAATTCAATTTGTTATGACTTTGTCATGAATCGCATTCCATTATACTGTATTTAACGGGTGCAATGATTTGGAACGGTGCCCCTTCATTGAACCCCTCAGATGCACATTCGACGCTGATTGCAGCATCTGACAGTCACATTCACGCCTTTTAGGGGTTAATCAGGGGTCAAAAACAAAAAGATACATACTCACCTCATCCATTTGCTTGCCAAATCGTACGCACGCTGGGAGTGCCAGAGTGGTGAGGTCACATGTCAGCGCGCAAGAGATTTGACTCGTTTTCTTCAATCAAGATGGCCACGATGGCCTCTTCATGAGAAAATGGATGAAGTGAGTATGTATTTTTAAGATTTTTTTACTGTCATTTCAGGAAAAATTTATTCATTACCACGAAAAGCGAGGAAATTCAGCTTTGTGACTAATCACATTTTTCCTGGAATTCTGATAGAAATCCACTTTGTTTACTTTGATTCGCTTAACACTGTTTACAATCATTCTGCCCCTGCTGTAATGATGCTGACTATTTAATGTGTATGGTGACCTTTCAAATCTCCCTTGATGGCTGATGTGGGGAGAGCTAAGAGTCGGTCATGTTTGATTTCAAATGCACAATCGTTTAGTTTTTAGTACATAAGCTCCTTCCAGAGTAGTCAGACAGTAGCTTTTACCCTTCTCCCTATTCAAACATATTCATGCTATGCAGCATTGACTGGTTAGGGTGAGACTGTGCAGGGTACACACTCCCAACTGGTTAACACCCCTCAGTACCTTTACTGCAGATTGTTAGCAATTCATTCATAACTTCTATTAATGAAATAATGAAGGAATGGCACAACACAGTCAATAGATGCTCCAGAGTTGTTAGTACATGGGGAATGCATGTAGCTTTTAAAACAAGCATGTCAGGAGCAGTGACAGGTCCTCTTTAAAGGATATGTATACTTCTTATTATTGCATTGTACTCATTTTGAGCTAAAAATAATTTTTTCAATAGGTTTTTATTAAAATTCTCAGCCCCTTTCTCTGTACTGTCTTGAGATTCTCTAGTAGCATGCTCTGACCAGCTAGGCAGCTCAGATGATGGGCTCCTTATCTCTGTACTCTGACCTTATAAACACTCATTACAGCTCAATTCTTATCTTACTCGCAGAAAACTCAAATCCGACAGTATATTCTAACACAGAGGCGTTCCCATGGTGATGGGGACTCTTCAAGTTAGAATATACTAAGAACTGTGTACATGACTGCCCCCTGCTGCCTGGCAGCACCCAATCTCTTACAGGGGGCTGTGATCCGCACAATTAACCCCTCAGGTGCCGCACCTGAGGGGTTAATTGTGCATATCATAGCCCCCTGTAAGAGATCAGGTGCTGCCAGGCAGGAGGGGGCACACCCCCTCCCTCCCCAGTTTGGGCCAGTGTGCCCCCCCTCCCTCCCCATCCAGACGTCATCTCTTTCAGGGCCAGTGTGCCCCCCCCTCCCTCCCCTGTATTACTGTACATTCATTGGTGGCCAGTGTGCCCCCCCTCCCTCCCCTGTATTACTGTACATTCATTGGTGGCCAGTGTGCCCCCCCCTCCCTCCCCTGTATTACTGTACATTCACTGGTGGCCAGTGCGGCCCCCCCCTCTCTCCCTCCCTCGTATTACATTCATTGGTGACCAGTGCGGCCTCCCCTCCCCCCCTCCTAATTAAAATCCCCCCCCCCATCATTGGTGGCAGCGGAGAGTTCCGATCGGAGTCCCAGTCAATGTGCCGCACAGACCTTTCACTTACCAGTAGGAGGAGCGCCCAGCCGGTCACAGACAGCGAAGGTAGGTATAATGCTTCTAAAATTGCTAAGTAACCATGGCAACCAGGACTGCAGTAGCGTCCTGGTTGCCATGGTTACCGATCGGAGCCCCAGCAATTAAACTGGGACTCCGATCGGAACTCTCCGCTGCCACCAATGATGGGGGGGGGATTTTAATTAGAAAATTAGAAGGGGGAGGGAGGGGGGGCACACTGGCCACCAATGAATGTAATACGAGGGAGGGAGGGGGGGGGCGAACCTGAGGGCAGCCCCCTGTAAGAGATCGGGTGCTGCCAGGCAGCAGGGGGCAGTCATGTACAAAGTTCTTAGTATATTCTAACTTGAAGCGTCCCCATCACCATGGGAACGCCTCTGTGTTAGAATATACTGTCGGATTTGAGTTTTCACGATCTAACTCAAATCCGACAGTATATTCTAACATAGAGGCGTTCCCATGGTGATGGGGACGCTACAAGTTAAAATATACCATCGGATTGGAGAAAACTCCGATCCGATGGTATAATAGGGACTCCTGACTTTACATTGAAAGTCAATAGGGGACGGATCCGTTTTCAATTGCACCATATTGTGTCAACGTCAAATGGATCTGTCCCCATTGACTTGCATTGTAAGTCAGGATGGATCAGTTTGGCTCCGCACGGCCAGGCGGACACCAAAACGCCTTTTTCCTTAATGTCCATGGATCCTCCAAAAATCAAGGAAGAGCCACGGAAGAAAAAACGGACACGGATCACGGAAATACGGAACCTGTTTTTGCGGACCGCACAAAAAACCGGTCGTGTGCATGAGGCCTTATCCTGCAACAAATATGGCTATATGAACTAAATTTGAAAAAGTTATGGCTACTGGAACGTGGGGAGGTAAAAATTAAAATGCAAAACCAAAAATGGACCCGGTACTTAAGTGGTTAAAGACCGGGAGCATTCACTCTCAACTGTGTACCTGCTCCCCCAGCGAGGATCAGGGGAGCCAGTGTGTGTAGCAACCTCTGTACTCAGGAGTGGTACAGGGCTGCCGCACATTTGCTCCGCTCCTTCTCTTCTGTGCCGCCGGCGCCCTGCGATAAGTTCGGAGCGAGGACGTGCGCTGCGTCTTCGTCTCCAGGGCAATGGGGGCCGGCGTCCAGCGCTCCCATGGTTATGGTGAGGAGTCTGAGTGCCGAACTGGGCACTCGGCGCTCAGCAGTATGCAGGCCACATCACATGACTCCTTCTCTCCCCTATTTAACAGGCAGCCTGCTGGCCACAGGTTGCCTGTGATTAAGGTCCTATACCTTGTGTATATCCCTCTTTGTCATTGCTACTTGGTATTTGTATTTTGGCTCGTTTTTTGACTTTGTCCCTCGCTTGCTCCTATTGTCCGGTATCTCCTGGTATTTGACTTCTGCTTGTCTTTGACTTATCCCCGCCTGCTCCCTGTGTCTTACTTGCTTCTCCTGGTATTTACTCCCAGTTTGTACATTGGCGCTGCTTCTGCTTGTTCCCTGGTACCGCCTTGACCTTGCTAGTTTGACCGCTCTGTGTTTGTATGTTTTGTTTGTCTCTCCCACACTTACTCAGGTTAGGGATCGCCGCCCAGTTGCGCTCCATTACCTAGGACGGGTAAGTGCAAGTAGGCAGGGACAGAGGTGTGGGTGAAGTCAGTTTTGCACCTTCCCCACCCCCTTCTCGTGACACCCTGTCTGTGGCAGGGCTCTGTAGAAACATAGTGTAATTCTCATAAACTATATAAGAAACAATATGAGAAAAGCAATCTAATGATTGCTTGTTATAGTTCCCAAAAAGTTTTTAAAAATATAAAAATACACTATACAAATCGTGAATAAAAACTGAATGCAATGATGTGGAGGCGCCAACTTCTAATATTTTATTCAGAATAGAACATAAATCACGGAACAAAAGTTTAAACTGAGAAAATGTACCATTTTAAGGGAAAAATATGTTGAATCAGAATTTCATGGTGTCAACAAATCCCAAAAAAGGGACAAGGCCATTTTCACCACTGTGTGGCATCTCCCCTTCTTCTTACAACACTCAACAGACGTCTGGGGACCGAGGAGACCAGTTTCTCAAGTTTAGAAATAGGAATGCTCTCCCATTCTTCTCTAATACAGGCCTCTAACTGTTCAATCGTCTTGGGCCTTCTTTGTTGCACCTTCCTCTTTATGATGCGCCAAATGTTCTCTATAGGTGAAAGATCTGGACTGCAGACTGGCCATTTCAGTACCCGGATCCTTCTCCTACGCAGCCATGATGTTGTGATTGATGCAGAATGTGGTCTGGCATTATCTTGTTGAAAAATGCAGGGTCTTCCCTGAAAGAGATGACGTCTGCATGGGAGCATATGTTGTTCTAGAACCTGAATATATTTTTCTGCATTGATGGTGCCTTTCCAGACATGCAAGCTGCCTATGCCACACGCACTCATGCAACCCCATACCATCAGAGATGCAGGCTTCTGAACTGAGTGTTGATAACAACTTGGGTTGTCCTTGTCCTCTTTGGTCCGGATGACATGGCGTCCCAGATTTCCAAAAAGAACTTTGAATCGTGACTCGTCTGACCACAGAACAGTCTTCCATTTTGCCACACTCCATTTTAAATGATCCCTGGCCCAGTGAAAACGCCTGAGCTTGTGGATCTTGCTTAGAAATGGCTTCTTCTTTGCACTGTAGAGTTTCAGCTGGCAACGGCGGATGGCACAGTGGATTGTGTTCACTGACAATGGTTTCTGGAAGTATTCCTGAGCCCATTCTGTGATTTCCTTTACAGTAGCATTCCTGTTTGTGGTGCAGTGTCGTTTAAGGGCCCGGAGATCACGGGCATCCAGTATGGTTTTACGGCCTTGACCCTTACGCACAGAGATTGTTCCAGATTCTCTGAATCTTCGGATGATGTTATGCACAGTTGATGATGATAGATGTAAAGTCTTTGCAATTTTTCGCTGGGTAACACCTTTCTGATATTGCTCCACTATCTTTCTGCGCAACATTGTGGGAATTGGTGATCCTCTACCCATCTTGGCTTCTGAGAGACACTGCCACTCTGAGAAGCTCTTTTTATACCCAATCATGTTGCCAATTGACCTAATTAGTGTTGATTGGTCTTCCAGCTCTTCGTTATGCTCAAATTTACTTTTTCCAGCCTCTTATTGCTACTTGTCCCAACTTTTTGGGGATTTGTTGACACCGTGAAAATTGGAATCAACGTATTTTTCCTTTAAAATGATACATTTACTCGGATTAAACGTTTGATCTGTCATCTACGTTCTATTACAAATAAAATATTGACATTTGCCATCTCCACATCATTGCATTCAGTTTTTATTCACAATTTGTTTAGTGTCCCAACTTTTTTGAAATCCGGTTTGTAAATTAATCTCCCACCTTTCCCCAAAATTAAAATACATAAATAATAAAAAAAATTAACCATCATGGGCATTGTCGTGTGCAAATATGCTTCTACTATTAAAATATAAAAAACATTTATCCCATACGACAAATAAATAAAAAAAGGCAAAATGGCTTCACCTTCCACAAAAATTTTAATGAAAAGTGATCAAAAAGTAAAACAAACCCCAGCATGGTATCAATGAGAAATACAGATCGCTCCACAAAAAATGAGTCCTCATACAGTGAGAATATGGCAATGCAAAGAAAAAACTTTCCCAAAGTTTTTTTTCATTGTTTTCAGTATTAAAATGGAAGAAAAATTATACATATGTGGTATCATTGTAATCGTACTGACTGACTCAGTTTTACCGCATAGGAAATGGTGTAAAAAGAAACCGCATAAAACAGTGGTGGAATGTCTTTCGTTTATTTTTAGTTTTTTTTAATGGTTTTACCCAATTTGGAATTTATTTTCGGCTTCCCACCACATTGTATGCAACCGTAAGTGGTGCCATTAGAAAGTGCATCTTGTCCCTCATAAAAAAGCTATGTGAATTAAAAAATAAAGTTATGGCTTTGGGAGGGCTGGGAGTGAAAAACGAAAATGAAAAAAAAAATTGAAAATACCCCAGTCTTGAAAGGGCTCAAAAGGTGTTTTTGAACAATTAGTAATTGAGACATAAGATCTGCATTCCACGAAACAGGAAATTACTGTCTGATGGTTGCTGAAGGCAATTTTTAGTAAGGGCTCTTGCACACAACCGCATGTATTTTGCGGTCCGCAAAACACTGATCCACAAAAGAAATGCATCCATTTTTTTTGAAGATCCATTGTAACAATGACTGTCCTTGGACTTGCGGACATACGGAAATGGAATGCACACTGTCATTTCCGTTTTTGCAGACCCATTGAAGTGAATAGTTCCACATACAGGCTGCAAATAAAAACGGAACGGAAACTTCAAGAAAATACGGTTGTGTGCATGAGCCCTAAGAATTTTCCACTTCATCTTCCTCATTATAATACACCTCATGTTTTATTCAGCCCTGAAAGCAGAGGATGGGAATGAATACTTCATTAATGGCAAACCTCCACCAGATACCACAAAGAAATTTGATGCTGCTGGGACCATATTCCACTATAGAAGACCTCAGAATGAGCCAGAGTCACTTGAAGCTTTAGGACCCATTAATGCAACACTAGTTCTGATGGTAAGAAAGAAGTTAATTGCTCTCTCTCTCTCTCTCTATGGTGATAGGCATAATTTGTGGGACATGTCTAATTTCTTGATATAAAGCCTGCTGCATAAGTATGAGTCTTACCTCTTTGTTCACATTTGGCAGATTTGTTGCATAAATTTCTGTAACTGTTATTTACATCTGAATGGGTTTGCACAAATTCACGTACATGCTGCAGAAGCATCCCCTATTCTAATATATAGGATGTATTTATAGTTGCAGACATATCTGCAAAAAATCTGCTGTGTGTGAATATAACCATATTTCTTACAGGTTATGATGAGAGAGGAGGTATTTGGTATTCGCTACAGGTTTAATGCTCCCATCAATAGACATACACAGACCGGGTACAGCTGGCATCTCTTACCATGGACTAAATGCTCTGCACTATGTGCTGGAGGTATGCTAAAGAACTATTTAAACATATAAAAAAATCATATGTACTAGTTTAATTATTTTCAACAAAATTATCTCAACAGGGGTGCAAATGCAGTATGTTGTTTGCAAAAGACTGTCGGATGGATCTGCAGTGTCTGATGACATGTGTGACACACAAGACAAACTACAGGAAAAGCAGCGTCTATGTAACACTGAACCTTGTCCTCCTGAGTGAGTGAGATTTTTTTATCACTGGAAAAAGATTTTAGGATTTTTACTGTACATTAACATGTTGACTAGGAATGAGCAAAATTCATATTTTGAAGTTCAGGTTGGGGTATATGCTGAATTGCGTTATGGATTCCGTTACCACGGTCCATAACACAATTCCATGATGGAATGCATAATGGAATGCCTTTAGAGGCATTTCATTATTTATTTGGTCATAAATAACGGATCCGTCCGGTTTTTGTTATGCTGGAGTCCTCTCCTGCATAACGGAAACTAGGGGTGGGCGATATGGCCTAAAATCTATATTGCGATATAATTTTAAGCATGTGCGATATGCGATATATATTGCGATATATTGTTTTCTATATTTGGGGGGGCGTGTTTAAACTTTTTTTTACTTTTTATTTAATAACTATTAGTCTCCTTAAGGGCTAGAACATAGAACCCTTGTCATATTCACCCTAATAGAGCTCTATTAGGGTGAATAGGACTTTACACTCTCCCTGCTGCCCTGTGCTTTGTGCACATAACAGCAGGGAGCTGATCCCCCTCCCCTAAATGGTGCCATCCACAGATCCCCCCCCCTCACCTAAACGGTGCCATCCCCAGATCCCCCCCCTCCCCTAAACGGTGCCATCCACAGATCCCCCCTCCCCTAAACGGTGCCATCCACAGACCCCCCCCTCTCCTAAACGGTGCCATCCACAGATTCCCCCCCTCCCCTAAACGGTGCCATCCCCAGATCCCCCCCCTCCCCTAAACGGTGCCATCCACAGATCCCCCCTCCCCTAAACGGTGCCATCCACAGACCCCCCCCTCTCCTAAACGGTGCCATCCACAGATTCCCCCCCTCCCTAAACGGTGCCATCCACAGACCCCCCCCTCTCCTAAACGGTGCCATCCACAGATTCCCCCCCTCCCCTAAACGGTGCCATCCACAGATTCCCCCCCTCCCCTAAACTGTGCCATCCACAGATTTCCCCCTCCCTAAACGGTGCTATCCACAGATTCCCCCCCTCCCCCTAAACGGTGCCATCCACAGATTCCCCCCCTCCCCCTAAACGGTGCCATCCACAGACACCCCCCCCTACCCTAAACGGTGCCATCCACAGACACCCCCCCTACCATAAACGGTGCCATCCACAGATTCCCCCCCCCTCCCCCTAAACTGTGCCATCCACAGATTCCCCCCCCTCCCCTAAACGGTGCCATCCACAGACACCCCCCCCTACCCTAAACGGTGCCATCCACAGATTCTCCCCCCCACCCCCCGCGGCGCTCACAGAAATACATTTAAAAACGAATCAGTAACTTTAACTTTATTCATTGGTGATCTCTTTACTGTATACCTTACTAGGTCTTAGCTCCGGTAACAGCAGGCAGTGCGGGCGGGCGGCGCTCACTCACTGACGTCACGCGCCTGCGCCGCCTAGTGGGAGGAGCAGGCGCGTGACGTCAGTGAGTGAGCGCCGCCCGCCCGCACTGCCTGCTGTTACCTGAGCTAAGACCTAGTAAGGTATACAGTAAAGAGATCACCAATGAATAAAGTTAAAGTTACCGATTCGTTTTTAAATGTTCTACTGTCAGCGGCGTGGCCCTGTATGTTCTAACCCCCAGGCAAGCGTCCCTGTCACCATGGGAACGCCTGGGGGTTAGAATATACCATCGGATTTGAGTTTTCACGCGCTCACTGAGATCGTGAAAACTCAATGATTTACTGTCAGTCCCTCCCCTCCTCCTCTTGTCATTGGTGGTCAGCGGCAGCCGCGCACAGTGGGGAGGGAGGGACTCTCTCCTTCTCCACTGTGCCGACTCAGGATCATATCGCGGTCCTAGGCGATATGCTCAAAATCCATATCGTGGCACAAATTTATATCGCATATCGCCTATATCGCCCACCCCTAACGGAAACCAGACGGGTCTGTTATGCAGGCCATAGACTTCTATTATACAATATCAAATACAATGTCATTTCATGTCTCAATGTTAAATAATTTTATGAAACACCTGATGGTCAAGCCAATCACTATACTCAGTTTATGACCACATATGGGTTGTTGCTATCTTCAATAAAATATGTGTAACACATTTCGGGGTCTATTTTCTCCGTCACCCTTTCTGAAAGTGAAAAATCTGGGCTAAAGCAAAAATTTATTTATTTTCACAGGTAACAGTTTCTAAATTCTATGAATTGCCTGTGAGGCAAAGTGCTCACTATGCGCCTTGATGAATTTGTTGAGTGTCATTTCCAAAATGGGGTTACTTTTTGAGGGTTTCCATCGTAGAGGTGACATAGCTCCCAAAAATCATTCCAGAAAAATCTGCCGTCCAAAAGCCAACTGGTACTCCTACCCTTCTGAGCCCTGCTGTGTACCCATACAGCAGTTTATAACCACATATGGGGCATTATTATATTCAGTAAAATATATTTTGTAACAAATTTTGGTATGTGTTTTTCCCTTTCACCCCTTCTGAAAATGAAAAATCTGGACTAAAGCAACATTTTATTGGATAAAATAAAATTTTTCATTTTCACAGCCAAAAGTTTCTAAATGATATGAAATGCCTTTTTGGGGATTTCCACTGTAGAGGTGACATAGTGTCCGACTATGTTAGGGCATCTTCTAATGATGCATAGTGCCCAATAACCATTCCAGCAAACTCTGTCCTCCAAAAGCCATATACTGCACCTTCCCTTCTGAACCCTGCCATTGGAGTGTAAACAGCAGAATTAGAGTAGTCAACATTGAGGTTTGTTTTGCTGTTAAAGGGGTTATCCCATGACTAATGTAAAAAATGAAAATTAGACATCATATAGTACCCGACAACCTCTTTCTAACAAAGCTAGAACCAGCCCTGTACCTCACCTGGGTCCAGAGATCTCCCCATTCATTGCTCTGCTAGATTTATATCAAACTGACAGCTCAAGGGGAGTGTCTCTTCTGTTGCAGCTAAGGGGGTGTGTCCATGCTCTCCCTCTCACAGCTCAGGAGGCAGATGAAGGATGAAACTGGGCATGTGCGGCCATCTCAGTGAACAAGACAAAGAAATAGGGAGAAAAAAAAACTGCAGGTGGCGCGATACAGATACATTTTATTGAGTAACTCACAGTGGCTATGCTAAATTTTTAATTACATGCAATTATAAAAGTATTCAGATCCAGGTGTTGGTTTGAAAACTGTAGAATATTTTTTATGGGACAACCCCTTTAACCATTGTTGTGTTACAGGAACAAATGGAAAATCTGCAAAAAATGTTTATATTTCACCTCCATTTTACTTTAATTACTGTGTAACACCTAAAGATTATAAAACAATTCTAAAACCAGTTTATAATAATTTGAGGGATGTAGTTTCTAAAATGGGGTCAATAATGAGTGGTTTCCATTATACAGTATAAGCCCCTCAAAGTCACTTCAGAAATAAATGTATCCTAAAAATGTTCTTGCTTCTAAAATTATAAACCATCTAACATCCAGAAAAATGACATTTGCAGAAAGCCATTAAGACTTAATCTGTTCTGTTATACTTAGACACTATGCTTCTGACTCATTGTCAACAGGCTGTCTATATACAGACGTGTTTATCTAGTTCACCTGCTGTGCCATTAAAGGGGTTGTCCGGGTTCAGAGCTGAACCCGGACATACCTCCATTTTCACCCAGGCAGCCCCCCTGACTTGAGCATGCTCCGATGCTCTCCTTTGCCCTGCACTAAATCGCACAGAGCAAAGGCATTTTTAGGAGTTCCGGTGACGTACCGGGGCTCTTCATGGGGCTGGCAGGAAGCCCGGTGACGTCACTGGCACTGATGCATGAGCTTTAGCCCTGCCCTAGCCAGTAAAATGGCTAGGGCAGCGCTAAAGCCCACCCATCAGAGCTGGTGACATCACCGAACACACACTGCTGGGCGGAAGCTTACACCAGATCTAAAAATGGGTGTGTGGTGTGGGCGGGGAGGGGGTGGGTTGGCAAGCCAGTCTCATTTATCATTTTATTTGCCTGTTTTAGGCATAGAAAATGGTCTAAATCTACACCAGCAAAGATGCTGGCATAGATTTAGACAGGCTGTGGATACACCGAAATTATGTAAAGGCCGGCACCTCTACATAAATTTGACGCATCCACCGCTGGCTAAAGGAGTATTAAGACTTACTGTGTGTCAGACTCATTGTGAATTAGAGGTCTGATATATAGGTGCATTTATCTCGTTCACCTGCTGTGCCATTAAGACAATCTGTTATACATAGATAGAGATGAGCAAAGTTTTCAAAAATTTGATTCGGACACTTCAACGAATTGAAAGAAAAAATTAGATTCAATCAGAATAAATTTAAGACAAAGCACGTTAAAAAACAGCTACAGATGTAGCAGGGGTAACACTCACACTCTTAACTCAAATTTCTTAACTCATTGCATTGTCTTGAAACAAAAGCCATTGAAAACCAATTGCTTAACACATTTAGTTGCATTTAGTTTAGATTACATGTCTCATAAAGCATGAGTGTTAACCCTGCTACATCCGTATTTCCGGGCTGCAGGGATTGTGTATCTTGTTGTGCATCACTGTGCAGTGCAGAAACGTGTATAGCTAGTCCGTACAGTGTTCATTTTAGGACATGGTCAGATATCATAGTCAAGTATCAAAATAATGCCAATGTGACACCTGACCCTTGACACCTGACCCTTGACACCTGACTCTCACATCTAAGTTTGACTTATGCTCTTCAAAGGTCAGGGTCAAAGTGAGAATGAGTTATAGATATACTATGTATTTCTATGCTAAATCACACAACCAAAGTATGTCTATTGCTGAGCTTATAGCTCTGTGCCTAAAATGATGTAAGCTAACACATTACAGTGTTATATGTGGTTTTGTATGCTACATCACATAGATGAACAAAAATCCCAACCATCCCAACCATCCCAACCATCCCAACCTCATACAAGGCTAGCTGGTAGCTTAGTGGTAATGCCGTTGCCCCATGTCCAGGCTTTCGGTGTTCAAAACCCCTTTCAGCCTCTAAATTTTTTTTACATTTTATTAAGCCCTAGATAGGAGGCAAATTTAAATTATGTGTGACGCTGATAAAGTCCTGATCAAAAGTTTAAGACCACTTGAAAAATGGCAAAAAAATCTTATTTTACATTGTTGGATCTTAACAAGGTTCCAAGTAGAGCTTTAACATGCAACAAGAAGAAATGAGAGTGAGACAAAACATTTTTTGAGCATTCAATTAATTGAAAATAATGATAGAAACTGGAACAGGCTGTTTTTTAGCTGATCCAAATTTTAGGACCACATGCCTTTAACCCCTTAAGGACGCAGGGCGTACCGGTACGCCCTATTTCCCGAGTCCTTAAGGACTCAGGGCGTACCGGTACGTCCTAACTGTAAATCGTTATTCCGGCGCCGCAGAGGTTAATCGGAAGGGGATGCCACAACGCCAGGGGGGGTCATGTGACCCCACGTATCGGCCATCGCCGCAAACCGCAGGTCAATTCAGACCTGCGGTTTGCTGCGCTTTCTGCAGTTTCTGATCCCGCGGGGATCAGAAACTTTAGTGTCCCTAAAATAAAGATTTTGCACCCCCCCTGCACCCCTGCATGATTTTTTGCCGGCGGGTGGTGCAGGGGGGGGGGAAGTTGTGGGCGGTGCGGGAGGCGGGCGGTGCGGCAGGCGGGATCGCGATCCCCCGCCCGCCTCCTCTTGAAAATTTGTTGGCGTCTAGTGGGTATACCAGGGTGTCAGCACATTGCTGACACCCTGGTATAAACGGCTGACATCTGTGCAGATGTCAGCCGTTTAACCCTTTCCATACCGCGGTCCGTACAGACCGCAATATGGAAAATGTTAACAGTAAGAGGGAGCTCCATCCCTCTCCCATCGGGAGGCTGCTGTGCCTTTGCAGCCCCCCGATGGAGAGGGAGAGAGCCCCCAGAGAGCCCCGTCCTTACCCTTCCCCGTCTGCGAAGTTCTGACCAGTACTGAGCAGACGGAGAAGGTTCCCATGGCAACAGGACGCCGTCTCAGGTGTCTGGTGCTGAACAGATCTGTGCTAAAGGCAGAGATCTGTTCAGACAAAGTGTAAGTAAAATACAGTACAGTACACTATATATTGTACTGTACTGTACTGTATTATACAGACATCAGACCCATTGGATCTTCAAGAACCAAGTGGGTCTGGGTCAAAAAAAAAGTGAAAAAAAGTAAAATTCAAAAAACACATTTATCAATTTATCACTGATTAAAAATGAAAAAAATAAAATTCCCTACACATGCTTGGTATCGCCGCGTCCGTAACGACCTGATCTATAAAACGGTCATGTTACTTTCCCCGCACAGTGAACGCCATAAAAATAAAAAAATAAAAACTATTAGGAAATTGAAATTTTGCCCACCTTTCTTCCCAAAAAAGGTAATAAAAGTGATCAAAAAAGTTGCATGTACGCCAAAATAGTACCAATTAAACCGTCATCTCATCCCGCAAAAATCATACCCTACCCAAGATAATCGCCCAAAAACTGAAAAAAACTATGGCTCTTAGACTATGGAAACACTAAAACATGATTTTTTTTTGTTTCAAAAATGAAATCATTGTGTAAAACTTAAATAAATAAAAAAAAGTATACATATTAGGTATTGCCGCGTCCATATCGACCGGCTCTATAAAAATATCACATGATCTAACCTGTCAGATGAATGTTGTAAATAACAAAAAAAAAAAGTGCCAAAAAATCTATTTCTTGTTACCTTGCCGCACAAAAAAGTGTAATATAGAGCAACCAAAAATCATATGTACCCTAAACTAGTACCAACAAAACTGCCACCCTATCCCGTATTTTCTAAAATGGGGTCTTTTTTTTTTGGAGTTTCTACTCTAGGGGTGCATCAGGGGGGCTTCAAATGGGACATGGTGTCAAAAAAACCAGTCCAGCAAAATCTGCCTTCCAAAAACCGTATGGCATTCCTTTCCTTCTGCGCCCTGCCGTGTGCCCGTACAGCGTTTTACGACCACATATGGGGTGTTTCTGTAAACTACAGAATCAGGGACATAAATAATGAGTTTTGTTTGGCTGTTAAGCCTTGCTTTGTAACTGGAAAAAAAATATTAAAATGGAAAATCTGCCAAAAAAGTTAAATTTTGAAATTGTATCTCTATTTTCCATTAAATCTTGTGCAACACCTAAAGGGTTAACAAAGTTTGTAAAATCAGTTTAGAATACCTTGAGGGGTGTAGTTTCTTAGATGGGGTCACTTTTATGGAGTTTCTACTCTAGGGGTGCATCAGGGGGGCTTCAAATGGGACTTGGTGTCAAAAAACCAGTCCAGCAAAATCTGGCTTCCAAAAACCATACGGCGCACCTTTCCCTCTACGCCCTACTGTGTGCCCGTACAGTAGTTTACGGCCACATATGGGGTGTTTCTGTAAACGGCAGAGTCAGGGCAATAATGATACAGTCTTGTTTGGCTGTTAACCCTTGCTTTGTTAGTGGAAAAAATGGGTTAAAATGGAAAATTAGGCAAAAAAATGAAATTCTCAAATTTCATCCCCATTTGCCAATAACTCTTGTGCAACACCTAAAGGGTTAAAGAAGTTTGTAAAATCAGTTTTAAATACCTTGAGGGGTGTAGTTTATAGAATGGGGTCATTTTTGGGCGGTTTCTATTATGTAAGCCTCGCAAAGTGACTTCAGACCTGTAGTGGTCCCTAAAAATTGGGTTTTTGTAAATTTCTGAAAAATTTCAAGATTTGCTTCTAAACTTCTAAGCCTTGTAACATCCCCAAAAAATAAAATATCATTCCCAAAATGCTACAAACATGAAGTAGACATATGGGGAATGTAAAGTCATCACAATTTTTGGGGGTATTAATATGTATTACAGAAGTAGAGAAACAGAAACTTTGAAATTTGCTAATTTTTCAAATTTTTTGGTAAATATGGTATTATTTTATGCAAAGAAATTAACTTTTTGACCCAATTTTAACAGTGTCATGAAGTACAATATGTGATGAAAAAACAATCTCAGAACGGCCTGGATAAGTCAAAGCGTTTTAAAGTTATCAGCACTAAAAGTGACACTGGTCAGATTTGCAAAAAATGGCCAAGTCCTTAAGGGGTTAAAAGGCCAAATCTGTGCAAAGATGTGGATTCATTGTCATGGCAAAAAAACTCTCCCTTTTTGAACGTGGTAGGGTTGTTGAACTGCATAAGCAGGGTCTCTCACAGCGCGCCATCGCTGCTGAGGTGGGACGCAGTAAGACAGTCATTTGGAATTTCTTAAATGCTCCTGAGGGTTAGGCCTCTTTCACACTACAGTATGTCCATTTCAGTGTTTTGCGTTCCGTTTTTCACGGATCCGTTGTCCCGTTTTTTGGGTTCCGTTGTGTCTCCGTTTCCGTTCAGTATGTCCGCAAAAACCTTTCAGTATGGTTTCCGTATGGTTCCCGTATACGGTCCGTTTTTCACGGATCAAAAACGGAAGCCACCTGTATTTGTGCTCAGCCAAAGTTTGGCAACAAGAAACACATGGCCACAGTGGGCTGGGCCTAGCATTTGTTAATGACGGATCCGCAAAAAACGGATGACATACGGATGACATACGGATGCCTTCCGTATGCATTCCGTTTTTTTGCGGACCCATTGACTTTAATGGAGCCACGGACCGTGATTTGCGGAGAAACATAGGACATGTTCTATCTTTCCACGGCACGGAAATACTGAAATACTGAAACGGAATGCACACGGAGACACTTCAGTATTTTTTGCTGAACCATTGAAATGAATGGTTCAGTATCTGTTCCGTATACTGAACTCAAAAAACGTCCAGTATACTGAACGCAAAATACTGTAGTGTGAAAGAGGCCTTAAGGAACGAAAAAGTCAAGTGGAAGACCCCAAAAAATTTCATCAGCACTGAGCCGGAGGATCCAATTGGCTGTCCGTCAAGACACTGGACCAGGGGCGTTGCTAGGGTCTCAAAAGATCTGGGGCACAAGCCCCAATAAATATGTTGCCCCCCCTGCACTTTGCTGTACTTGCTATACAGCAGCACTTACCTGTCACATCCAGGACCTCCAGGTGACGTCTCCTCTCTGTCATCATCTTCTCTGTAGATCTTCTCTTTCATCATCTTCTCCACTCGGTCTGGACAACTTCTCTCAGCCGCCTCGTCTCTGCAGAGTGTGACACACAGACATCTTAGCTTCCTCACATTCTTTCATTATCCCCCAACTGGAGTCCCCACAGTGTTATCCTGCTGCTTGCTGTGCCCCCTTTCACCCAGGGGCATAGCTATAGGGGGTGCAGAGGTAGCAGTCGCTACCGGGCCCAGGAGCCTGAAGGGGCCCAAAGACACTTGTGCAGCATAAGAAGACACACAAAGCACTGAGGGAAGGGGGGCCCAAGCTGAACTCTTGCACCGGGGCCCATGAGCCTTTAGTTACGCCCCTGCCCCCCCCAATACCCCCAAATACTATCCTGAAGAAACATTACTGCCCCCCATAGTAATAGTGCTCCTCATAGTCCCACCAATAGTAATTCCCTTCTAGAATGCCCCCATTAGTAACACTGCCCCAACCGTAATAATGCTCCTCAACAATGCCCCCATTATTAGAAGAGCCCTCCCATATTAATAATACCCTCACAGAGTCCCCAGTAGAAATAAGGCCCCCTATTGTTCCCCCAGTGGTAATAAAGCTCTCTACAGACCCCTCAGTAGTAATAAGGCCCCCATAGTGCGCTTAGTAGAAATAAGGCGGATCTATAAGACCCTCCTATAGAGCCCCCATAGTAATAAGACTGCCTATAATGTCCCCTGGATCTGCAGTGCCCCCTGCAGTTATAATCCTCCCTCCACCTTACAGTCCCATGTAAATAACATCACCTCCTCCCCAGCCGCCTCCAACGCACAATCCCATGTAAACATCACCCCCTAAGGCTACTTTCACACTTGCGTTTATGCAGATCTGTCCTGTACTTGTACAGGACGGATCCGCACCGATAATACAAATTAATGCATCCGTTCAGGACCGATTCGTTTGTATTAGATTTGAATTTCTAAGTCCCAATATGGATCCGTCCTGACTTACATTGAAAGTCAATGGGGGACGGATCCGTTTACAATTGCACCATTTTGTGTCAATGCAAAGGGATCCGTCCCCATTGAATTACATTGTAAGTCAGGACGGATCCGTTTGGCTCCGCAAGGCCATGCGGACACAAAAACACTGCTTGCAGCATTTTGGGTTCCGCCTCCAAAACGGAACGGGGGGCCGTACGGAGCCTAACGAATGCATTCTGAATGGATCCGCATCCATTCAGAATGCATTGGGGTTAAACTGATGTATTTGGGGCTGCTTGTGAGAGCCTTGAAGCGGATCCACAAACGCAAGTGTGAACATAGCCTAAACATTAAGTCCAATGTACATAAATATCATTCCCCCCCCACCATCCACTTTCAACATCATTCCCTGTAAATAACATCATTCCCTTCCGCCAGCCACCTCAAGCACACAGTTCCATGTCAATAACATCCCTCCCTTCAGCCCTAACATACATCCCAGTTAAATAACTACAACTCCCAGCATTGCTCTGCCTCTCCCTCCACTTACCTTTTCTAATGTACAGACCTAACCATTAGGCTCCTTCTCCTCTTCACTCCGGTCCAATCCTGCACTGGTCACATGATGGTGACATCATCCAGGTCATCCTATCACAGCCTATTTTGCTGATCACATGACCTGTGATGTCACCACAGGTCCTTCATCTTTTCTCAGTGTATTAGATTCAATTGTATTGCCGTTCTGTGTACGGCAATACAGTTGTATCTAGCAGGCAGGCAGGACATTCGGGGCATGGGACAAAACTAGAGATGTCCCGAATAGTTCGCCGGCGAAAAGTTCCCGGCGAACATAGCTTGTTCGCCGCGGCGGGCGAACATATGTGATGTTCGGTCCGCCCCGCCCCCTATTCGTCATAATTGAGCAAACTTTGACCCTGTACCTCACAGTCAGCAGACACATTCCAGCCAATCAGCAGCAGACCCTCCCTCCCAGACCGTCCCACCTCCTGGACAGCATCCATTTTAGATTCATTCAGAAGCTACATTCTTAGTGAGAGGAGGGACAGTGCTGCTGCTGATTCAATAGGGAAAGCATTAGCTAGGGCAGTGTTCTGTGTCCACAGACTCATCTGCTGTAAGGACAGCGTCCTGACAGCACCCAAAAAAGCCCTTTTTAGGGCTGGTACATCAGTCTGCTTTTTTTTTATTTTTATATACATATATATATATATATATTGCTGTTGCCTGCCCGTGTGTGAGAGGCTGCAGGCTCACAGACAGTACTGTGTGCACACCATTCATACAGGGTGTCACAGACAGTACCTTGCAGATAAAAAAAAGTCCATTTATTATTTCTCTGTGATATAATCACAGTTGCAAGCCAGTGAGTGTCTGGCCCACAAACTGTACTGTGGCAACTGTCTAGGCCACCACTCATACCGTTACAGGGTGTCACTCCCAAAACCTTGCAGATAAAAAAAAGTCCATTTATTATTTCTCTGTGATATAATCGCAGTTGCAAGCCAGTGTGTGTCAGGCCCACACAGACTGTACTGTGCCCACTGCCCACCAATTATATAGGGTGGCACAGTACCTTGCACGCATAGTACCACTTATCTAAAAGAAAAATGACAGGCAGAGGCAGGCCACCCCGCAGGGGCCGTCGTGCTGCGATTTCCACTGGCCCTGGAATAATGCCCAGTGTTCAGAGGCAACGTACCCTGAACCCGAAAAATTCTGAGAAAATAGTTGACTTGCTTACACAGGACACCCAATCTTCAACAGCTTCCGCTAAGAACCTTGATGCACCATCCTCCTCCAGCTCAGCTTTGGTCACCTGCTCTCAAGTAACCACTCTCCCGCCCGCCGCCACCACTACCACCACAGCCACCACAGCCGCTTCACTTGATCAGTCAGAGGAGTTATTTACACATCAGTTGGATGAAATTAGTGATGCGCAACCATTATTGCCAGAGGATGTAGATAACAGGGATATGTCTCAGTCAGGCAGCATTACACACATGGACGTACAGTGTGATGATGATGATGATGTTGTACCCGCTGCTGCTTCCTTTGCTGAGTTGTCAGATACAAGTGAAGTGGTTGATGATGACGATGTGTCCGTGGATGCCACGTGGGTGCCTGCTCGAAGAGAAGAAGAAGAGGGGGAAAGTTCAGAAGGGGAGACAGAGAGAAGGAGGAGACGAGTTGGAAGCAGGGGGAGGTCGTCGCAAGGAGCTAGTGGCACAGTCAGACAGCATGTATCGGCACCCGGGGTCAGCCAGACAGCACGCCAATCAAGGCATGCTGTTGCCACCACCAGAATGCCGTCATTGCAAAGGTCAGCAGTGTGGCATTTTTTTTGTGTCTGCCTCTGACAACAGCGATGCCATTTGCAACCTGTGCCAAAAGAAACTGAGTCGTGGGAAATCCAACACCCACCTAGGTACAACTGCTTTGCGAAGGCACATGATCACACATCACAAACGCCTATGGGATCAACACATGAGTACAAGCAGCACACAAACTCAAAGCCGCCATCCTCCTCCTGGTCCAGCATCTTCAGCCACATCAACCAATGCTGTCCTCCTTGCTCCCTCTCAACCATCCGCCACTCCATCTCTTGCGTTGAGCAGTTCCTGCTCATCTGCCCACAGTCAGGTGTCTGTCAAGGACATGTTTGAGCGTAAGAGGCCAATGTCACAAAGTCACCCCCATGCCCAGCGTCTGACAGCTGGCTTGTCGGAACTCTTAGCCCGCCAGCTGTTACCATACAAGCTGGTGGAGTCTGAGGCCTTCAAAAAATTTGTAGCTATTGGGACACCGCAGTGGAAGGTACCCGGCCAAAATTTCTTTACACAAAAGGCAATCCCCAACCTATACTCTATTGTGGAAACGGAAGTCCTGGGATGTCTTGCACACAGTGTTGGGGCAAGGGTCCATCTGACCACTGATACCTGGTCTGCAAAGCATGGTCAGGGCAGGTATATCACCTACACTGCGCATTGGGTCAACCTGCTGACAGCTGACAAGCATGGAATGCGTGGCTCTGCAGCAGAGTTGGTGACACCGCCACGACTTGCAGGCAGGCCTACTGCCACCTCCTCTACTCCTCCTACTCCATCCTCTTTGATAACCTCCTCGGCTGAGTCCTCTTCTGCTGCGGCGTCTGGCTGCACATCAACGGCACTCCCCCAGCTCCCCAGGGGCTATTCCACATCCCGGATACGACAGTGTCACGCTGTCTTGGGGTGGACTTGCCTGAAAGCAGAGAGCCACACCGGACCAGCACTCCTGTCCGCCCTGAACGCACAGGTGGACCAGTGGCTGACCCCGCACCAACTGGAGATCGGCAAAGTGGTGTGTGACAATGGAAGCAATTTGTTGGCGGCATTGAATTTGGGCAAGTTGTCACATGTGCCGTGCATGGCACATGTGTTGAATCTCCTCGTACAACGCTTTGTGTCTAAGTACCCAGGCTTACAGGACGTCCTGAAGCAGGCCAGGAAGGTGTGTGGCCATTTCAGGCGTTCCTACATGGCCATGGCGCACTTTTCAGATATCCAGCGGCGAAACAACATGCCAGTGAGGCGCTTGATTTGCGACAGCCCGACACCTTGGAATTCAACACTCCTAATGTTCGACCGCCTGCTCCAACAAGAAAAAGCCGTCAACGAGTATTTGTATGACCGGGGTGCTAGGACAGCCTCTGCGGAGCTGGGAATTTTTTTGCCACGTTACTGGACGCTCATGCGCAATGCCTGTAGGCTCATGCGTCCTTTTGAGGAGGTGACAAACCTAGTCAGTCGCGCCGAAGGCACCATCAGCGACCTCATCCCATTTGTTTTCTTCCTGGAGCATGCCCTGCGAAGAGTGCTGGATCAGGCTGTAGATGAGCGTGAAGAGGAAGAGTTGTGGTCACCATCACCACCAGAAACAGCCTTGTCATCATCGCTTGCCGGACCTGCGTCAACGCTGGAAGAGGAGTCAGAGGAGGAATGTGGCTTTGAGGAGGAGGAAGACCAACCACAGCAGGAATCCCAGCGTGCTCGTTGTTGTCACCTATCTGGGACCCGTGGTGTTGTACGTGGCTGGGGGGAAGAACAGACCGCCAATGACATCAGTGAGGACGAGGAACGGGACATGAGTAGCTTGGCATCCAACCTTGTGCAAATGGGGTCTTTCATGCTGTCATGTCTGTTGAGGGACCCTCGTATAAAAAGGATGAAGGAGAACGACCTGTACTGGGTGGCCACGCTACTAGACCCCCGGTATAAGCAGAAAGTGGCGAAATGTTACCAAATTACCGAAAGTCGGAAAAGATGCAGCAGTTCAAAACCAAACAAAAAAATATGCTTTACACAGCTTATAAGGGGGATGTCACAGCACAGCTGGAATCTAACTGGGGAAGAGAGAAAGTAATCCTCCTCCTACCACGACCACGGCGGCAAAGGACAGGACGCTTTACAGATGTGTTGTTAATGGCGGACATGCAGAGCTTTTTCAGTCCTACACATCGCCACAGCCCTTTGGGATCCAGCCTTAGAGAACGACTCGACCGACAGGTAGCAGACTACCTAGCCTTAACTGCAGATATCGACACTCTAAGGAGCGATAACCCCTTGACTACTGGGTGTGCAGGCTTGACCTGTGGCCTGAGCTATCCCAGTTTGCGATAGAACTTGTGGCCTGCCCTGCTACAAGTGTCCTGTCAGAAAGGACCTTCAGTGCAGCAGGAGGCATTGTCACTGACAAGAGAAGTCGCCTCGGTCAAAAAAGTGTTGATTACCTCACCTTCATTAAGATGAATGAGGCATGGATCCCAAAGTGACTGACAGTGGGGGATACGTTTGACTAACAAAAGGCCTGATGGCATGCCTTGGCCTCAAAATGGTCCCCACGCTGCTGTATTTAATGTCTGCATACCAGATAACTTTCGTGAATTCTCCGCCACCAACTAGGGTTCAAGCTGCAATGTTTTAGTCACCTTTCTGCCTGGAAAACATAAATTTTTCCGGCCGCTGCTACAACAGCGGCTGCAACAATACCATTCTTTTTCAGGCATGTGTACATGCCTAATTTTTCTGGCCTCTGGTGCTGCACTGTGGCTGCAAAAACAAAAAAAAAGGCACATACATGTGTCAAATGGGTTTTTAATACATAAAATAAAAAAATCATAAATAAGTCTCTTAATAGTTTATTAGAAATAATGCAGACAATTTAAAAAATCCCCATCAATTCCAATACAAAGCAAGTACAGAGCTCAGAACTAAATTATTTCAGGATGTCGTAATGGTTCGTTAATTCGACAATGGTTAATAATCAATTCGAGACACTTCCCCGGATAGGGGACGTAACAGGGATTAAACTGATAGGAATAGTACTAGTTAAGACACCACTCATATAGGGTGTCACAGCACATTGCTCCGTGCACGCGCAGTGCCCCAACTTGGGAGTAAGAGGACCGACCAAGCTGCCTTTTCCATCTCCTGGTTCCTAAAATCAATTCAGTTTGGTGTATCAGAGTTTGGTCTGTCACTGTGAAGGCAGTCGAAGGTACCTGGCCTAAATTTTTTTCACAAAAGGCAATCCCACCCTAATATTGGACGTAACAGGGATTAAACTGATGAGAAGAGAACTACAGAAAATACCACTCATATCGGGTGTGAGAGTAAATTGTACGGTGCAGACGCAGTGACCGTGGATTCAAACAAAGGGGAGGGAGCCAGCGTTTTTTTAACCATCTCCCCGTTCGAAAAATCTATTCAATAAATGGACCCCAGATTGGGGACGTAACAGGGATTAAACTGATGAGAAGAGAACTACAGAAAATAACACTCATATCTGGTGTGAGAGTAAATTGCACGGCGCAGTGACCGTGGATTCAAACAAAGGGGAGGGAGCCAGCGTTTTTTTAACCATCTCCCCGTTCAAAAAATCTATTCAATAAATGGACCCCAGATTGGGGACGTAACAGGGATTAAACTGATGAGAAGAGAACTACAGAAAATAACACTCATATCTGGTGTGAGAGTAAATTGCACTGCGCTGACGCAGTGACCGTGGATTCAAACAAAGGGGAGGGAGCCAGCGTTTTTTTAACCATCTCCCCGTTCGAAAAATCTATTCAATTCACCTTTCGGGGACCCTTGGTGTTGTACGTGGCTGGGTGGAGGAAGAAACCTTCAATGACATCAACGGGACATGGCTAGCTTGGTATCCAACCTTGTGCAAATGGGGAGTTTGCGGTTGGACAAATGGGCAAATGGACTGTTTGTGGTTGTTTGCGGTTCATTAAAAGGGGAGTTTGGTCTGTCAATGTCTGTGAAGCGATCGTAACCCTTACACTACCTGATCGATACAACGTTATTCCGAACAATTTAGGAATGTTAGGTGATTTATGCCCTTTATGGATTAAAACTAGACTCTGCGTCAACTACGTAATTTTCCATGGGAGTTTTGCCATGTATCCCCCTTCCGGCATGCCACAGTCCAGGTGTTAGTCCCCTTGGAACAACTTTTCCATCACTACTGTGGCTAGAAAGAGTCCCTGTGGGTTTCTAAAATTCGCCTGCCTATTGAAGTCTATGGCGGTTCGCCCGGTTCGCCCGTTCGCGAACATTTGAGGAAATTTGCGTTCGCGAACAGAAAATTTTATGTTCGCGACATCTCTAGACAAAACATCCGGGGCCACGGCCCCGAATGTTTGAACTTAGCGACGCCCCTGCACTTGCACGATCCTCGACCCAAATTAGGGCCCTTACTGGTGCTGACTGCAGCCCCATAACCATCAGACGGCATCTGAGACTGAAGGGCTTCAAAAATAACAAAACTTCTTCAAAGACCTCGTCTCCTTGAATGCCACAGAACTGCTCGTTTGGACATTACAAGAGAGCACCAAACATGGGACATTCAAAGGTGGAAGAAAGTTTTATTCTCTGATGAGAAAAAATGTAACCATGATGGTCCTGATGGTTTCCAACATTACTGGCATGACAAGCAGATCCCACCTGAGATGTTTTCTACGCGCCACAGTGGAGGGGGCGCAGTGGCGGATTACAATAGGGACGTTCGGGTCGGCAGCCCCGGGCCCAGCACCGCTGGGGGGCCCAACGCTGACCCGAACACCCACATACGGCGGCGGGTCACGGGAGCGCATAGCTCCCTGTCCCGTCGCCGATCACCGTCATAGGCTTCAGGCCTTGTAGGCCTGAGGCCTATGCGGTAGAGAAATCCCGGCGCAGGCGTGCGTGATGACGTCATTGCGCGCCTGTGCCGGGACTCAGCACTGCGACGCGCCTGACTCATCCCGCCTTCCTCTGCGAGCAAGCGCCTGGCCCTGGACATAGGTGAGTATTTATCTTTTCATTTTTTTGTTCATTTTTTATTTTTTTATTTCATGTGCCTACTTTGGGGGGGGGGGACTACACACAGGAGGACATATTAGGGAAGTTAAATCGAGTACATAGGGAGGATGTGGGGGCTGTATGGGGCCAAATTATTATGGGAGGGAATACTATGTGGGGGCAAATTGCTATGTGGGGGCGGTGTGGGGGCAAATTGCTATGTGGGGGCGGTGTGGGGGCAAATTATTATGAGAGGGACTACTATGTGGGGGCAAATTTCTATATGGGGGCAGTGTGGGGGAAACTATTGTGTGTGGCGAAATTGCTATGTGGGGACAAATTACTATATGGGGCAGTGTGGGGGCAAATTACTATGTGGGGGCAGTGTGGGGGCAAATTACTATGTGGGGGCAGTGTGGGGACAAATTACTATGTGGGGGCAGTGTGGGGACAAATTACTATATGGGGCCGTGTGGGGGCAAATTACTATGTGGGGGCAGTGTGGGAGAAACTATTGTGTGGGGGCAGTGTGGGGGAAATTGCCATGTGGGGACAGTGAGGGGTAATTTCTATGTGGGGACAGTGTGGGGAAATTGCTATGTGGGGACAGTGTGGGGAAATTGCTATGTAGGGGCACATTACTATGTGGGGGCAAATTACTATGTGGGGAAAACTATTGTGTGGGGTCAGTGTGGGGAAATTGCTATGTGGGAACAGTGTGGGGAAATTGCTATGTGGGGGCAAATTAATGTGTGGGGGCAAATTACTATGTGGGGGCAGTGTGGTGGAAATTACTATGTGGGGGAAGTGTGGTGGAAATTACTATGTGGGGGCAGTGTAGGGCAAATTACTGTGTGGGGGGCAAACTACTATATGGGGGCAGTTTGGGGGAAATTACTGTGTGGGGGCAAATTACTATGGGGGGATTACTATGTGGGGGCAGTGTGGTGGAAATTACTACATGGGGGTGTTGCTATTGGGGAGGCACTGTAGGGGCAATTCTATTATTTCTGGGGACACTATACAGGGATTATTGCCTGGAGCACAATAGAGGGTGGTATTATTACTTGGGGCACTCTAGGGGATATTATAGCTGCTGTGGACACTATAGGAACATTTGGGGTAATTTATCAAACTGGTGTAACGCAAAACTCTGGCTTAGTTGCCCATAGCAGCCAATTAGATTCCACCTTTCATATTTGACAGCTCTTTTGGAAATCCAGTTCTACTTTACACCAGTTTGATAAATTACCCCAATTATGTCTATTAGGGTCACTATTTTTTCAGCAGTATAATTCCTGGGGCATTGGGAAGCACAACGGGCACAGTATTGGGGGTGGCAGGATGACGCTGTGGGGACACCAGGATGAGGAGGTTGATGGAAAAATTTAGAAATCTAACGTGTCTGTTACAAACTGTAGAGACGAGATGCGGCTGAAAGAATTTGCCATGGTGGTCTGGGTCAAATGGAGGAGAAGAGGAAAGAGAAGGTCTACATGACAGGAGATGTCACTAGATGTAAGAGGTATGTGGTGCTGTATTCTCCTCCATGTCTTTTTTATTACAATTATATGTATTTTAAATTTGGTGACCAAATTTTTCAGTTTAGGACCCAATTTGGGGTATTTTTTTTTAGTCTGAAGATGTCATATGGCCTAAGAAGAGACTGTGGCGCCCATGAAGCACCGCAGCCTCTTCATACAAAAAAAAAAAAACTAAACTAAAATGGAGGGGGGGCCCAAGTTGGGTAGACAGCCCCGGGCCTATTATGCACTTAATCCGCCCCTGAGGGGGCGCCATAATGATCTGGCGTGCTTTTTCCTTCAGTGGAACAATGGAGCTTAAGGAAGCTGGCTATGTCCAGATGTTGCAGAGAGCATTCCTCATGACTGAGGGCCCTCGTCTGTGTGGTAACGACTGGGTTTTTCAACAGGACAACGCTACAGTACACAATGCCCGCAGGACAAGGGACTTCTTCCAGGAGAATAACATCACTCTTTTGGCCCATCCTGCGTGTTCCCCTGATCTAAATCCAATTGAGAACCTTTGGGGATGGATGGCAAGGGAAGTTTACAAAAATAGACAACAGTTCCAGACAGTATATGGCCTTCATGTGGCCGTCTTCACCACTTGGAGAAATGTTCCCACTCACCTCATGGAAACGCTTGCATCAAGCATGCCGAAACAGATTTTTGAAGTGATAAACAATAACGGCGGAGCTACTCATTACTGAGTTCATGTTTGGAAGTTGGATTTGGGGGGGGGGGTTCATTTTTTTTTTTTGGAGGTGTGGTCCTAAACTTTTGATCAGCTGAAAAACTGCCTGTTTCAGTTTATTAATTGTTTTCATTAAATTGAATGCTCAAAAAAATTTTTGTCTCACTCTCATTTCTTCTTGTTGCATGTTGAAGCTCTACTTGGAACCTTGTTAAGATCCAGCCATGCTAAATATAATTTTTTGCCATTTTTCAAGTGGTCTTAAACTTTTGATCAGGACTGTATCTGACTTCCTTCACTTGTCAGTGTCACAAATTAATATTTTATATTTTATTGAGCTCTAGATCAGAGACAAATTCAAGTGTTGTGTGATGTAAGTAGTCCTTTTTTATTTTATTAAGAGTACATGGGCAGCCCTATAGTAAAGGAGGCACTAATTTACTGTATCTTCATCTATTTCCAGGTGACCACCCAAACATAAGCTGCAAAGATATGACCACTAGGGGTCTCACTAGTCCACTGTGGTTAGGCATGGTTCAGCTCTACCAGCAAATACAAGCAGGAGGAAGTTTGGGTGTGATCTGGAGTAGCTGATGAGGAGACTTGCCTAATTCACTGCCTCATCACAGATCTGGAAACCAAATTATTTTACTGTAAGGGCTCATGCACACGACAGTATTTTGCGTTCAGTATACTGGCCGTTTTTTGAGTTCAGTATGCTGTACATATACTGAACCATTCATTTCAATGGTTCAGCAAAAAAAACTGAAGTGTCTCTGTGTGCATTCCGTTTCAGTATTTCCGTACCATGAAAAGATAGAACATGTCCTATTCTTGTCCGCAAATCACGGTGCTTGGCTCTATTCAAGTCAATGGGTCCACAAAAAAAAACGGAACACATACGGAAATGCATCTGTATGTCTTCCGTATCTGTTGCTTTTTTGCTGAACCATCTATTGAAAATGTTATTCCCAGACCAATTTTTTCTATGTAATTACTGTATATGGCATACGGAAAAACGGAAAGGAAACGGAAACACAACGGAAACAAAAAACGGAACAACGGATCCGTAAAAAACGGACCGCAAAACACTGAAAAAGCCATACTGTCATATGCATGAGCCCTAAGTCTGCTCTTCTTCCACTATCTTACATGGCTTATACATTGATTCACCTCTCTCAAGTGTGTATGCAGTTCAATATTAGCTAGAATCACTGTATTTCTGGGACCCCTGAAAAAGTTGATTAGTCACTGTATACAGAGCTGTGTCCTGGATTATACATATCTACTGTATATATGTGTATTATACATACTGTGTGCTATAGCTTCACCACACTGAGATCTGCTCAGAAAGCTGATATACATATTACTGCTTTATCCACAGACACAATATATGATCATACAGATCGCAGTATTATGTGATAGCTTCTAAGTATAGAAAACCCATGTGGTAATGTCCCTATGTGGTAATGTTATAGCTTGGAGGTTACATTAATGGCTTTGAAGTCCCCAGAAGGTTGAAGTCCCCAGAAAAACATATTTTTTTTCGTCCTTTAATAGCATATACAGTGGCGGATTACAATAGGGACGTTCGGGTCGGCAGCCTCGGGCCCAGCACCGCTGGTGGGACTAACGCCCACCCGAACGTCCACATACTGCGGCGGGGCACGAGAGCGCATAGCTCCTGGTCGCGTCGCCGATCACCGCCATAGGCCTGAGGCCTATGCAGTAGTGAAATCCCGGCGCAGGCGGGCGTGATGACGTCATTGCGCGCCTGTGCTGGGACGCAGCACTGTGACGTGTGCACGCCTGCCTCATCCCGCCTTCCTCATCCCGCCTTCCTCTGCGAGCAAGCGCCTGGCCCTGGACATAGGTGAGTATTTAGCTTTTCATTTTTGTTTCATTTTTTATTTTTTTATGTCATGTGCCTACTTTGGGGGACATGTGGGGGGGGGGCACATATGAGGACATATTAGTGAAAAGACATTGAATACATCAGGAGGAAATTACTATATTGGGGCTTAATGGGTGCAAATTACTATGTGTGGGAAATTATTATGGAAGGATTACTATGTGGAGGCTGTGTGGGGCTACATTATTATGGGAGGGACTACTACAGTGATGGTGAACCTTTTAGAGACCGAGTGCCCAAAACTGCAACCAAATACCCACTTATTTATCGCAAAGTGCCGACACGGCAATTTAACCTAAATACCAATATAATATATCTTTCATGTCCTTTATCATTTATCTATAATAGATTAATAGCCTACATTTAATGCGCTGCCTGTGCTCTTCATAGTGTGTCCTGGGGTTTATGAATGGCAGGAAAAGTCTAAAGCATATTCCTATGCCATAGACTTTTTCCAGGGCGTGGGTGCCCACATAGAGGGCTCTGAGTGCCGCCTCTGGCACCCGTGCCATAGGTTCGCCATCACTGGACTACTATGTGCGGGGAAATTCCTATATGGAGCAGTGTGGGGGCAAATTACTATGTGGTGGCAGTGTAGGGGCAAATTGCAGTGTGGGGGCAAATTATTATGGGAGGGACTACTATGTTGGGGCAAATTACCATATGGGGCAGTGTAGGGGAAAATTACTATGTGGGGGCAGTGTGGGGGCAAATTATTATGGGAGGGACTACTATGTGGGGGCAAATTACTATGTGGGGGCAAATTATTATGGGAGGGACTACTATGTGGGGGCAAATTTCTATATAGGGCAGTGTGGGGGCAAATTACTATATGGGGCAGTGTGGGGGCAAATTACTATGTGGAGGCAGTGTGGGGTCAAATTATTATGGGAGGGACTACTATGTGGGGGCAAATTGCTATATGGGGCAGTGTGGGAGCAAATTGCTATATGGGGCAGTGTGGGGGCAAATTAATATGTGGGGGCAGTGTGGGCGGAAATTATTATGGGAGGGACTACTATGTGTGGGCAAATTATTATATGGGGCAGTGTGGGGGCAAATTCCTATGTGGGGGCAGTGTGGGGGAAATTGCTATGTGGGGGGACAGTGTGGGGAAATTGCTATGTGGGGACAGTGTGGGGAAATTGCTTTGTGGGGACAGTGTGGGGAAATTGCTTTGTGGGGACAGTGTGGAGGCAAATTCCTATGTGGGGGCAAATTACTATGTGGGGCAGTGTGGGGGAAATTACTATGTGGGGGCAGTGTGGTGGAAATTACTATGTAGGGGCAGTGTGGGGCAAATTACTATGTAGGGGAAAGTGCTGTGTGGGGGCAAACTACTATATGGGGGCAGTTTGGGGGAAATTACTCTGTGGGGGCAAATTACTATGGGGGGATTACTATATGGGGGCAGTGTGGTGGAAATTACTATATGGGGTGTTGCTATTTCGGAGGCACTGTAAGGGCAATTCTATTATTTTTGGGGACACTATACAGGGATTATTGCCTGGAGCACAATATAGGGTGTTATTATTACTGGGGGCACTCTAGGGGACATTATAAAACTGCTGTGGGTGGACACTATAGGGACATTTGGGGTAATTTATCAAACTGGTGTAAAGCAGAACTGGCTTAGTTACCCATAGCAGCCAATCAGATTCCACCTTTCATTTTTGACAGCTCTTTTAGAAATCCAGTTCTACTTTACACCAGTTTGATAAATGACTCTAATTATGTCTATTAGGGTCAGCAGCATAGTACCTGGGGCATTGGGGAGCACAACGGGCACAGTATTGAAGGTGGCAGCAGGATGACACTGTGGGGACACCAGGATGAGGAGGTTGATGGAAAAATTTGGAAATCTAATGTGTCTGTGTTACAAACTGTAGAGACGAGATGTGGCTGAAAGAATTTGCCATGGCGGTCTGGGTCAAATGGAGGAGAAGAGGAAAGAGAAAGCCTACATGACAGGAGATGTCACTGGATGTAAGAGGTATGTGGTGCTGTATTCTCCTCCATGTCTTTTTTATTATAATTATATGTATTTTAAATTTGGCAACAATTTTTTTTTAGTTTAGGACCCAATTTAGGGTAATTATATTTTTTTTGTCTGAAGATGTCATATGGCTTAGGAAGAGACTGTGGTGCTCATGAAACACCGCAGCCTCTTCATACAAAAAAAAAAACTAAACTAAAATGGAGGGAGGGGCCCAAGTTGGGTAGACAGCCCCGGGCCTATGACGCACTTAATCCGCCCCTGAGCATATACTATAATAAATAATATGTAATTAACCCGTAGGATACCACCGCTGTACATGTATGTCGCTGGAAACACGGTCACAAATCCCAGCGCCGTACAGGTATAGCGCTCTGATCGGGCGGCCACAGGAGCTACTCCCTCCCAATCAGTTGCAGGGGTCCGGCAGTCACTGATAATTGGACCCTTGATGTATGCATCGGCATTGGTAAAAACAATGATGCCGGCTCATTAACGCTTGCACTGCCGCGGTGACCGCTGCACGTGCGGTATCCTACCGGGTGCAGGGTGTTCATCGGGTCCCCGTGGTGCTGGCACGTCAGCCTGCTGTCCAGAACTGTCAGTTAATGGGGGGAGGGGTGTGTGCAGAGCACAGGGGGTGTCACAGAGCATTGCTCAGAATATTCAGCCCCGCCTCTGAGTGCTCTAATTGTTTATTTGCATATGAATAAAAACACAGATATCTCTGCAGCTATTTATCATACATAATCAGCATAATGAGCCCTACCAGGCAGTATGAATGGTCTAATAGGGTTGATTCTGGTACATGTACGACCTGATGTCCGAGTCCTTAAGGACACAGTGCGTACAGGTACGCCCTATGTATTTCCGATCACCGCTGTGCGGCGGGCGGTGATCGGAACGGTGTGCCTGCTGAAATCATTCAGAAGGCACCCTGTGACAATGCTGAGGGGGTCCTGTGACCCCCCCGTATCGGCAATCGCTGCTAACCGCAGGTCAATTCAGAGCTGTGGTTTGCAGCATTCCCGGGTTATTCGGGTCTCTGGTGACCCGATGACACAGAATAGGAGGGTGATCGGTGATGTAATATACACCACCAATCACCCTCCGTAGATCCTGTGAGGTGGCGGTGACTGAGGGTGAGGGTAAAGATCACCTGTGATTGGCTGGAGGGACTGACCTGGAGATAAAGTCCTGGAGCTCCGCTCTCCCCGCCCACAGACTTCTGTGTAAGCAAGGAGAGAGGAGCCCTGTGTTGATCCCTCTGCATCCCACACGATCCGCGGCCCCTTAGACCCCATAAAGTGCCATCTGGCATATAAACATTTAGGGAGAGCTTTAGGTTAGGCAGGGATAGTGTGCAGCACCCGGATCTGAGGGTGTCTGGGGTCCTGTGACCCCCCCGTATCGGCAATCGCTGCTAACCGCAGGTCAATTCAGAGCTGCGGTTTGCAGCATTCCCGGGTTATTCAGGTCTCTGGTGACCCGATGACCCAGAAAAGGAGGGTACTCTGTGGTGTAATATGAAAAAAAAAAGCCATATTCAGTGAAGCCCACTGTGCTAATCTGGATTCCTGGTTGGCCAAAAAAGTCAGGAATCAAGGGCTCAAAATACTCTGGGGTACTCCAGCCAAGTTCACCGGTAGGGGGCTCAGGTGAACTTGCCTAGTGGGCCGGGAAAACTAGTACGAGCCCCAGGGCTGCTCATACTAGTGTGGGTCACAGGGTCCCTGGCATGGTGGGCTCCTGGCTCCGCCTGGCGGCATCTCTGCCGCCTTGGGGGCTCATCATCATCACTAGATGATGAGAACGAGGATGACAACAGGAAAGTGGGGTCATCCTCGTCCTCACTGGGGCTCTCGGAGTCTGAGAGCAGCTGGGCGTATGCCTCCTCGGCCGAGAACATCCGGGAGAACATCCGGCGGGCCATCTTAGAACGCTAAAGGGGAGTGCGTGTGTGTGTAAAACTTTATTTAGTGTGTGTGGGGGGGGGGGGGGGACGGTGTGTTTTTATGTATACCCTACCCTAACCTAACCTAACCTAACCCACCCTAACCTAACAGAATCCCCCAAAAATTGCTCACAGCCCAAAAACTCGCTGATCAGCGGTACCAAGCTGATTAGCGGTCGGTGGGGTGGGTGATGCGCTAACAGTGGCCGGGCGCTCTTTTATGGCTAAGAGTGCCGGCCACAGTCAGCGCACCAACAAAAAGAAAAAAAATGCGCTTGCGCCCAAAAATATGTGGGGGGGCCAGCTACAGCACCCCTGGGGGGGATGGGGGTCGCACAGGTTGCTGTGGACCCCAGACACCCTCAGATCCGGGTGCTGCACACTATCCCTGCCTAACCTAAAGCTCTCCCTAAATGTTTATATGCCAGATGGCACTTTATAGGGTCTAAGGGGCCGCGGATCGTGTGGGATGCAGAGGGATCAACACAGGGCTCCTCTCTCCTTGCTTACACAGAAGTCTGTGGGCGGGGAGAGCGGAGCTCCAGGACTTTATCTCCAGGTCAGTCCCTCCAGCCAATCACAGGTGATCCTCACCCTCAGTCACCGCCACCTCACAGGATCTACGGAGGGTGATTGGTGGTGTATATTACATCACCGATCACCCTCCTATTCTGTGTCATCGGGTCACCAGAGACCCGAATAACCCGGAAATGCTGCAAACCGCAGCTCTGAATTGACCTGAGGTTAGAAGCGATTGCCGATACAGCGGGGTCACAGGACCCCCCTCGGCATTGTCACAGGGTGCCTTCTGAATGGTTTCAGCAGGCACACCGTTCTGATCACCGCCCGCCACGCAGTCCTTAAGGACTCGGACATCAGGGCGTACAGGTACGCCCTGTGTCCATAAGAGGTTAAAAAGGCTCTGTCACCAGAATCAACCCTATTAGACCATACATACTGCCTAGTAGGGCTCATTATGCTGATTATGTATGATAAATAGCTGCAGAGATATGTGTTTTTTTTAATCATATTTAAATAAACAATTCGAGCACTCAGAGGCGGGGCTAAATATTCTGAGCAATGCTCTGTAACACCCCCTGTGCTCTGCACACTTCCCCCCCCCCTCCCCCCATTGACTGACAGGGCTAGACAGCAGGCTGACGCGACAGCACTACGGGGACCCGATGGACACCCTGGACCCGGCAGGATACCGCACGTGCAGCGGTCAGCGCTGACCGCGGCAGTGCAAGGGTTAATGAGCCGGCATCATTGTTTTATCCAATGTCGGTGCATACAGCAGGGATCCAATTATCAGTGACTACCAGACCCTGCAGCTGATCGGGAGGGAGTAGCTCCTGTGGCCGCCCGATCAGAGCGCTATACCTGTACGGTGCTGGGATTTGTGACCGTGTTTCCAGCGACATACATGTACAGCGCTGGTATCCTACGGCTTAATTACATATTATTGTCATGAGGGTGTCAAGAGCCACGCCTGACTCCGTTATACCCGGGGTCAGGAAGTCGCAGCGGGTGGCTGCGCGCTCTGTGTCTAAAGACAGTGCTGTTTATTAATGGTAGCTTTCTGGGTTTGCCTTGCAATCCTTTTTGGCTCACTCAGGGATCCGTAGCTTCTCCTCCTCAGCTGTTTCTTGTCCAGCAATCCCAACCTCCTTATATTCCCATCTCTCACTTCTCTGGTTGCCAGATATAGAGTTTCCTGCCTGGACTTCTATACTGACCCACTGGAGCTGTGTAGCTGTGTTCCCTGGTTGTTGTTCCAGAACGTTACCCTCCGGATCCCTGTTGGGCCTTGGTGGTCTGCTGTTGTCGCCCACCTGGGATTATATGTTTGTCTGTATTGTCTATCCTCTCCTTGGTGTTTTCCTCTTAGTATCAGTGGTGCGGACTAGTGATCCCACCGCCCCGTTCACTACATAGGGCTCATCTTAGGGAAAGCCAGGGTTTAGGCACGTGATCGGCGTATGGGTGAGGAACCCGTCTAGGGACGTCAGGGCAGTCAGCTGCCAGCCGCAAGGTGAGTCAGGGGTCACCATCTTTCCCTCTCCCTTGGACAGGGCCTTCCCATTTCCCTCCCTTTGCGTGACGCCGGTCATTACATTATATCTGGCCCTTATTTTGTGTAGGTAAAAAATAAATAAAAATTTTTCTTTCTACCTACTTAGAATCCAGTATGGATCCAATTGCTGCTTTGTCAAAGCAACTTCAAGGCCTGTCTATGGAGGTGGCAGGATTAAAGGCGTCGGTCCTCCAGCAACAGCAGCAATTGCTACAGACCGCAAGCCCAGCGGTTGCTACAGGTAACCAGGTTGTTGCGGAACCCAAGGTTGCTCTTCCTGACAGATTTTCTGGGGGAAGGGACAAATTTGTGACGTTCCGTGAAGCCTGTAAATTATATTTTAAACTGCGTCCTTACTCCTCTGGTAATGAAGAACAGCGGGTGGGGGTTGTTATTTCCCTGCTTCAGGGGGACCCGCAATCCTGGGCGTTCTCTTTACCCACTGATTCCCAGGCTCTCCGGTCAGTGGATGAATTTTTTGGGGCCTTGGGTCTCATATATGATGACCCTGACCAAATCGCACTGGCTGAATCAAAGTTACGGAGACTCCTACAGGGAGAGCGGCCAGCAGAGGAGTATTGCTCAGAGTTCCGTAGGTGGGCTACGGATACCCAGTGGAACGACCCGGCTCTCAGGAGTCAGTTCTGCTCTGGGTTATCCGAAAGGATTAAGGATGCGCTTGCGCTGTATGAGACTCCCTTTTCCCTGGATGCTGTTATGTCCCTTTCTATCAGAATAGATAGACGTCTTAGGGACAGATTGAAAAATCCGGAGCAATTGGTAACCCCTCCCAAGCAGCAGTTAGTCGGTACGGACTTAGACGAGCCTATGCAGCTAGGAGGAACTACTCGTCAGGTCCGTCCTCCTGAGGCTCGCCGTAGGCGTGGGGTTTGTTTTTTCTGTGGGGAGAGGGGTCATTTTATTAATGTCTGTCCTTCCTTTCTCAAAAACAAAGGACCGTCGGAAAACTACTAACCCCAGGCTGTGTGGAGGATGTCAGCCGGGGGGTATACGTTTCCTCCATACGAACATCGCAATTTGTGTTGCCAGCGGTTGTTGATTTTGGTGTTAAGACGGAGACTATTTCTTTTTTTCTAGACAGTGGAGCAGGAGTAAATTTGATAGATGCCCATTTTGCCCACACTATGGGTTTGTCTCTCTGTATGCTACAGAGACCTATTCCCATATTCGCTATTGATTCTGCTCCTCTGTCTCAGAGAAACCTCACTCACATTGTCCATAACTTACACCTTCGGGTAGGGGACCACCATAACGAGTGGCTTTCATGTTATGTTCTGGAGGGGCTTCCCACTCCTGTGGTGTTGGGTCTTCCCTGGTTGGTAGCGCACAATCCAGTGGTGGATAGGCAGGCCAGGGAGATATTGGAGTGGAGTGAGCATTGCAGAGAAAATTGCTTAAATAGCAATTGCTTAGTCGCCTCCATAGCTACCCTACCTACATTTGTTTCGGACTTTGAGGATGTTTTTTCTGAAAAGGGTTGCCAGAAGTTACCACCTCACCGTCCTTATGATTGCCCAGTTAACCTGATTCCCGATGCAAAATTACCCAAGACCAGGTTATATAATCTTTCGGGTCCGGAGAGACAAGCCATTAAAGATTATATCTCCGAGAGCTTAGCTAAGGGACACATCAGACCCTCTTCTTCACCCGTGGCTGCAGGGTTTTTATTCGTTAAAAAGAAAGATGGGGGCCCGCGTCCTTGCCTAGATTTTCGCGAATTAAACCGGATAACCATCCGAGACCCATACCCTCTTCCTCTCATTCCTGACCTGTTTAATCAGATTGCGGGTGCTAGGTGGTTCTCCAAACTTGATCTTAGGGGGGCCTACAATCTGATTCGTATCAAGAAAGGGGATGAGTGGAAGACAGCTTTTAACACCCCTGAGGGGCATTATGAAAATCTAGTCATGCCTTTCGGTCTGACCAATGCTCCTGCTGTCTTCCAACATTTAGTTAATTACATTTTTAGTCATCTTATCGGCAGGTTTGTGGTGATATACCTAGATGATATTTTAATTTATTCGGCTGATCTGAAAACACATGAGGTGCATGTCAGACAGGTACTGCAGGTCCTACGGACGAATAAATTATATGCTAAAATTGAAAAGTGTGTCTTCGCCGTTCAGGAAATACAGTTCCTAGGTTATTTTTTATCTGCTTCAGGTTTCCGTATGGATCCTAGGAAGGTCCAGGCAATTTTAGATTGGGATCTTCCTGAGAACCTCAAAGCACTGCAACGGTTCTTGGGCTTCGCAAATTTCTATAGAAAATTCATTAAAAATTATTCGGTGATTGTAAAACCCCTTACTGACATGACTAGGAAGGGGACAGATTTTTCTAAATGGTCTGACGCCGCTAAAATTGCTTTTTCCTCTCTAAAAGAGAGGTTTACCTCGGCACCTGTACTAATCCAACCTAATGTGTCCCAGCCTTTTATTGTTGAAGTTGATGCGTCAGAGGTGGGAGTGGGGGCTGTACTGTCTCAGGGTCCGTCTCCTGGCAAATGGCGTCCTTGTGCGTTCTTTTCTAAAAAACTATCTGCAGCAGAGAAGAACTATGATATTGGCAATAGGGAACTATTAGCTATTAAACTAGCGTTTGAAGAATGGCGTCACTTTTTAGAGGGGGCAATCCACCCCGTCACTGTGATTACGGACCACAAAAACCTTCTGTACCTCGAATCAGCTAAGCGTCTCACCCCTAGACAAGCTAGGTGGTCGCTATTTTTTACCAGGTTTAACTTTGTTATTACCTATCGTCTAGGGCAAAAAATACCAAGGCAGATGCACTATCTCGTTGTTTCCCTAGAGGGGGTAATGTGAGTGATCCGGTACCCATTCTACAAAGAGGAGTGGTTGTCTCTGCGGTACACTCTGTTCTAAAGGGGAAGGTGTTAGAGGCCCAGGGGGACGCCCCGGTCTCTTGCCCCTCAGATAAATAGTTTGTACCGTTAAACCTGCGGCTCGAATTATTAAAGGAACATCATAATTCGACACTTGCTGGGCACCCTGGTAGTAAAGCAACCTTGGAGCTATTGTCTCGTCGTTTTTGGTGGCCAAGGTTGCGTCATGATGTAATGGATTTTGTGTCTTCCTGTTCTACTTGTGCGCGCGCGAAAGTCTCTCATACACGTCCTGCAGGGTCTTTATTGCCACTTGTCATTCCCAATAGGCCATGGACACATCTGTCAATGGATTTTATCACTGACTTACCTTTGTCTGCGGGTAAAACAGTTATCTTGGTAGTAGTGGACAGGTTTAGCAAAATGGTACACTTCATTGCGTTACCCACACTACCTAATGCTAAGACTCTTGCTCAGGTATTCATCAGTGAAATCGTGAAGCTTCACGGGGTCCCTTCCGATGTTGTTTCGGATCGGGGAACCCAGTTTATTTCTAAATTTTGGAAAGCTTTTTGTTCCCGTTTGGGGGTACACTTGTCCTTTTCCTCAGCTTTCCATCCTCAGTCGAATGGACAGACTGAGCGTACCAACCAAAACCTTGAGACATATCTAAGATGTTTTGTGTCTGAAAACGAAGAGGTGTGGTCATCATATTTACCGTTAGCCGAGTTTGCCATAAATAATCGCCGTCAGGAATCTACTGGCAAGTCACCATTTCTTGGTGCATATGGTTTTCATCCCCAATTCGGTACTTTCAAAGAGGGGGGGTCTTCTGGGGTTCCCGAAGAGGAACGGTTTTCGTCATCTCTTTCTTCTGTATGGCAGAAAGTGCAAGCTAATTTGAAAAATATGGGAGGTAAATATAAATGCATGGCTGATAAGAAACGGTCGCCAGGTCCGGACCTAGGAGTGAATGAATATGTGTGGTTATCTACTAGGAATATTAAATTAAAGGTTCCCTCTTGGAAACTGGGTCCTAGGTTCATTGGCCCTTACAAAATAGTAGCCATCATTAACCCCGTGGCTTTTCGCCTGGAGCTACCTCAGACTTTTAAAATCCATAACGTCTTCCATAAGTCGTTACTCAAGAAGTATGTTCCACCTCCAGAACCGTCACCGCTGCCACCTCCTCCTGTTGTTGTGGATGGTAATCTAGAGTTTCAAATATCCAAAATTGTTGATTCTCGTCGGGTCCGCCGCTCTCTTCAATATCTGGTGCATTGGAGGGGTTACGGTCCCGAGGAAAGAATGTGGGTTCCAGTGTCTGAGGTAAACGCCAACAGGTTAGTTTGGGCTTTTCATGCCTCTCATCCTGAGAGACCTAGTCCTGAGTGTCCGGAGGCCCCTCGTAGAGAGGGGGGTACTGTCACGAGGGTGTCAAGAGCCACGCCTGACTCCGTTATACCCGGGGTCAGGAAGTCACAGCGGGTGGCTGCGCGCTCTATGTCTAAAGACAGTGCTGTTTATTAATGGTAGCTTTCTGGGTTTGCCTTGCAATCCTTTTTTGCTCACTCAGGGATCCGTAGCTTCTCCTCCTCAGCTGTTTCTTGTCCAGCAATCCCAACCTCCTTATATTCCCATCTCTCACTTCTCTGGTTGCTAGATATAGAGCTTCCTGCCTGGACTTCTATACTGACCCACTGGAGCTGTGTAGCTGTGTTCCCTGGTTGTTGTTCCAGAACGTTACCCTCCGGATCCCTGTTGGGCCTTGGTGGTCTGCTGTTGTCGCCCACCTGGGATTATATGTTCGTCTGTATTGTCTGTCCTCTCCTTGGTGTTTTCCTCTTAGTGTCAGTGGTGCGGACTAGTGATCCCACCGCCCCGTTCACTACATAGGGCTCATCTTAGATAAAGCCAGGGTTTAGACACGTGATCGGCGTACGGGTGAGGAACCCGTCTAGGGACATCAGGGCAGTCAGGTGCCAGCCGCAAGATGAGTCAGGGGTCACCATCTTTCCCTCTCCCTTGGACAGGGCCTTCCCATTTCCCTCCCTTTGCGTGACGCCGGTCATTACAATTATTTATTATAGTATATGCTATTAAAGAAAAAAAAATATGTCTTTCTGGGGACTTCAACCTGGGATATCTACATGCAAAGCCATTAATGTAACCTCCAAGCTATAACATTACCACATAGGGACATTACCACATGGGTTTTCTATACTTAGAAGCTATCACATAGTACTGCAATCTGTATGATCATATATTGTGTCTGTGGATAAAGCAGTAATATGTATATCAGCTTTCTGAGCAGATCTCAGTGTGGTGAAGCTATAGCACACAGTATGTATAATACACATATATACAGTAGATATGTATAATCCAGGACACAGCTCTGTATATAGTGACTAATCAACTTTTTCAGGGGTCCCAGAAATACAGTGATTCTAGCTAATATTGAACTGCATACACACTTGAAAGAGGTGAATCAATGTATAAGCCATGTAAGATAGCGGAGGGAGAGCAGACTTACAGTAAGATAATTTGGTTTCCAGATCTGTGAAGAGGCAGTGAATCTGGCAAGTCTCCTCATCAGCTACTCCAGAACATGCCCAAACTTCCTCCTGCTTGTATTTGCTGGGAGATCTGAACCATGCCTAACCACAGTGGACTAGTGAGACCCCTAGTGGTCATATATTTGCAGCTTATGTTTGGATGGATGCCGACAACTAATTGCAATCAAGTGATTGACAGATCTGATAATTTGACTCCTTCCTAAGAAATATGAATACATTATTATATTGTACAGTGACTGTTTCAAGACAACAAAAAACAAATAAAACCTCAGTCACCTGGAAATAGATGAAGATACAGTAAATTAGTACCCCCTTTACTATAGTGCTGCCCATATACTCTTAAAATAAAAAAGGACTACTTACATCACACACCACTTGAATTTGTCTCTGATCTAGAGCTCAATAAAATATAAAATATTAATTTTATTAAAAGCCTAAAAGAGGTTTTGAACCCATGAACACTACATGCAAAGCAAGTGTCTTACCACTAAGCTATAGCTTTAGACA
The DNA here is from genome assembly GCF_905171765.1 of Bufo bufo. Classification (NCBI taxonomy): domain Eukaryota; kingdom Metazoa; phylum Chordata; class Amphibia; order Anura; family Bufonidae; genus Bufo; species Bufo bufo. The sequence goes on along the minus strand of NC_053390.1, from coordinate 489,646,081 downwards.
CCAAAGGTGGTGATTTTTTTGATCTATGAGATGTAGTATACCAAAAAACACAGTAAACCTAAAATCGTTTGTGACCCTGACAAGTAAAGGAAGTCAGATATCAGCGTCACACATCAGCGTCAAACATCATTTAAATTTGCCTCTTATCTAGGGCTTAATAAAATGTAAACATTTTTTAGAGGCTGAAAAGGGTTTTGAACTCAGAAAGCCTGAATATGGGGCAACAGCATTACCACTGAGCTACCAGCTTGACTTGTATGAGTTTAGGATTTTTGTTTATCTATGTGATGTAGCATACAAAACCACAGTAAACCTAAAAATCCTTTGTGACCCTGACAAGTGAAGGAAGTCAGATATCAGTGTCGCACATCAACGTCACATATCATTTAAATTTGCCTCTTATCTAGGGCTTAATAAAATGTAAACATTTTTTAGTGGCTTAAAGGGGTTTTGAACACAGAAACACTAGGTATGAGGCAATTGCTTTACCACTGAGCTATCAGCTATGCACTCATATAACACTGTAATGTGTTAGCTTACATCATTTTAGGCACAGAGCTATAAGCTCAGCAATAGACGTACTTTGGTTGTGTGATTTAGCATGCAAATACATAGTATATCTACAACTCATTCTCACTTTGACCATGACCTATGAAGAGCATAAGTCAAACTCAGGTGTGAGAGTCAGGTGTGAGAGTCAGGTGTGAGAGTCAGGTGTGAGAGTCAGGTGTCACATTGGCATTATTTTGATACTTGACTATGATATCTGACCATGTCCTAAAATGAACACTAAGTCCTGTGTGGTTGTCAATCACTTACTGAGAATCAGTTCACACTTTAGTTATTTGGTCAGTTTCTGACCCATAACTGACCAAATAAGTGAAGTGTTAATGTTATCATCAGGTATAAAGGACTTAAAGGGCTTCTGTCACCCCACTAAAGTGATTTTTTTTTTTTTGGGCTAGTTAAATTAGTTATATAGCGATATATGAAAATATAATTGTGTTACTTACATTGATCCAGCAGTTTATTCAAAAAACGAAGTTTTATCATATGCAAATTCACCGAAATAGAAGACGTCATCGGCGCAGGCGCACTGAGGGAGTTCTGAGGAGACGAGCCTCCTCATCTCAGAGCGCCTGCGCCGAATCAACACAGGCGCGCGATTTTTGAAATGACGACAGGGCTGGCCGGAGGAGGAGATCCCGGCTGGCCCTGTCAATCAACAAGAGGAGGGGGCGGATTTCTGCAGCAGCTACCAGCAAGTAGCCGCCCTACTTGCTGGTAGAGACCGAATTTGCATATGATAAAACTTCGTTTTTTGAATAAACTGCTGGATCAATGTAAGTAACAGAATTATATTTTCATATATCGCTATATAACTAATTTAACTAGCCCAAAAAAAAAAAAATCACTTTAGTGGGGTGACAGAAGCCCTTTAACCATGCAAGCCCAAGATGCTTCTATAGACTTAAAAAGCGCTTGCCTTTTACACCATCTGCTAATTCTACATAGATTGCTATAGAACTGGTTCTGTTACACACTGATACAAGTAGAGGGCCCATGACAGAGTGGAGAGGGTGTCAGCAGTAAGTTTGTGTTGACTTCACTGTTTATTTTTCCCTTCTTCTGATCCGTTACAAGAACAACCCCAAATTAAAAGGGATCTTGTCTTTTGAGCAACTGCCTTTATACAGTCAGCATTTGGTCAGTAATTGATCACTGTTGCTAAGGCCAAAAAAAAGACAGTAGTGGATCCAAAAACAGAGATGATTGGAATATTTGAATGTCTTCTGTGTTTTGCATCTGTTAAAGGGGACTTTAATTGTTGATATTTTGGGTGCTCAATAATTAATAATCATAAATAGGCACGAGTCGTCTATTGATGACTTTGCCTATTTATACCTTAAATGAAACTATCTCTGTTGCCTTATCTAATTACTGAACTATGTGCGCTATATTTCTATGTTACTACGGCGGTGACTATAAAAGACTATACGCTGTGTCATGAGCAATAAAGCATATTTATTAACACAATTACACGTCTACAGTCTATAATTGCTATAATTATATATATTTATATCAATGGACATACAAATATATATACTTAGTCACACACAATAATACATTAACAACACTATAATACACCTGAACTATGCTACACACAGTACAATACACAATTCCTCCCCAAATCTACCTAAACATTACACTTACACTCGCACTATATACCAGCAGCCCACCCACCTGGTTACACACTGTCCCTACTGTGTATCAAGGGGTTAAAAACAAATAGTGGCACTGCAAGGGTTAATACATGCAGGCCAGGGATATAGGCAGGGATGTAGCCGTGGGTTACAGGTTAGTGCAATGCAGTGAAGGGGTTAATATACTGCTGCAGAGGTCAGGGCAGCAGTGAAGGGGTTAATGCAGGTATTACAGCAGGGCAGGAATGCAGGGGTTCAGGGAGGGTACATGGATTAGGAGTATAGCAGGGGTTAACTACAATCCAACGAGTGGGATCAAGGCTGCAGGGGTTAATGCTGGGGTACAGGGATAGGAGGCAGGGCAGGGCAAGTAAGGCACAGCAGGGGTTACAGCAGTAACATCCTGCGCTTCCTGCTCTCCTAGGTGGGTTGGGGTTCCTGCTTCTGAGCACCTCCTGCGCTCTTCCTCTTAGGGCTGGGGGCTGCTTCCTGAGCGCTGCCTGCTCTCATGGGGAGGGGGGTGTCCGGGATTCTCTGCCTTGAGCGGAGCGCTGCTGGGATATTTAAACCCGGCTGCGCTCGCTCCTGTTTCCCCACACTGCAGGCGTGCATCTCCTGTTATCAAAGGACAGAGGATCTAAATTGATTCTTTGTCCTTTGAAGTGGCCGAAACTAGACATATTTGTCAATTTGTCGGCCTCTCCTCAGCTGGGGTGGGGGGGCACCCGGAACTGGCGGGAATCTTGGCCAGCATTTTAAATATAAATATATCCATAGATGCTTGGGGCACATCCATAAATATATATACACATAAAACCGGGATATACACTCGTGGCCAAAAGTTTTGAGAATGACACAAATATTCGTTTTCACAAAGTTTGCTGCTAAACTGCTTTTAGGTCTTTGTTTCAGTTGTTTCTGTGATGTAGTGAAATATAATTACACACACTTCATACGTTTCAAAGGCTTTTATCGACAATTACATGACATTTATGCAAAGAGTCAGTATTTGCAGTGTTGGCCTTTCTTTTTCAGGACCTCTGCAATTCGACTGGGCATGCTCTCAATCAACTTCTGTGCCAATTCCTGACTGATAGCAACCCATTCTTTCATAATCACTTCTTGGAGTTTGTCAGAATTAGTGGGTTTTTGTTTGTCCACCCGCCTCTTGAGGATTGACCACAAGTTCTCAATGGGATTAAGATCTGGGGAGTTTCCAGGCCATGGACCCAAAATGTCAACGTTTTGGTCCCAGAGCCACTTAGTTATTACCTTTGCCTTATGGCACGGTGCTCCATCGTGCTGAAAAATGCATTGTTCTTCACCAAACTGTTGTTGGATTGTTGGAAGAAGTTGCTGTTGGAGGGTGTTTTGGTACCATTCTTTATTCATGGCTGTGTTTTTGGGCAAAATTGTGAGTGAGCCCACTCCCTTGGATGACAAGCAACCCCACACATGAATGGTCTCAGGATGCTTCACTGTTGGCATGACACAGGACTGATGGTAGCACTCACCTTTTCTTCTCCGGACAAGCCATTTTTCCAGATGCCCCAAACAATCGGAAAGAGGCTTCATCAGAGAATATGACTTTGCCCCAGTCCTCAGCAGTCCATTCACCAAACTTTCTGCAGAAGATCAATCTGTCCCTGATGGGTTTTTTTTTCGAGAGAAGGGGCTTCTTTGCTGCCCTTCTTGACACCAGGCCATCTTCCAAAAGTCTTTGCCTCACTGTGCGTGCAGATGCGCTCACACTAGCCTGCTGCCATTCCTGAGTAAGCTCTGCACTGGTGGCACTCCGATCCCGCAGCTGAATCCTCTTTAGGAGACGATCCTGGCGCCTGCTGGACTTTCTTGGACGCCCTGAAGCCTTCTTAACAAGAATTGAACCTCTTTCCTTGAAGTTCTTGATGATCCTATAAATTGTTGATTGAGGTGCAATCTTAGTAGCCACAATATCCTTGCCTGTGAAGCCATTTTTATGAGACGCAATGATGGCTGCACACGTTTCTTTGCAGGTCACCATGGTTAACAATGGAAGAACAATGATTTCAAGCATCACCCTCCTTTTAACATGTCAAGTCTGCCATTTTAACCCAATCAGCCTAACATAATGATCTCCAGCCTTGTGCTCGTCAACATTCTCACCTGAGTTAACAAGATGATTTTAAGAGGAAAAGAAATCCAGCACCTCATTGTTCTTGCTTGACGGTGTTTTATTCCACAAACCAAATATACAGCGGTAAAAGAATCCTCAAAATACAAGCCCCAATACGGTCTACGCGTTTCGAACCAGATGGTTCTTAATCATGACCTCCACAATAAATTTCTAACACAGTATATATATATATATATAGAGGTGAACACAAAAATCCCTCCCCCTCCCTCCCTGATCTCAGCAGGTCCTTTAATGACAGCAATGAAATGCAGTGGAAAGTTTTTTTTTGGGATGAAGTTTATTTTCATGGCAAAGAAGGACTATGCAATTCATCAGAACACTCTTCATAACATTCTGGAGTATATGCAAATAGCCCCTAAAGCCTGTTGTGGACCGCTGAAAAAACCTGCTAACAAGGTGACTGTTTTGTGCTTTGGACTTTCATTTGTGTGAACGAACACTAAGACAGAAAAATGTTGCTTTGTTTTTTCCTCCTGTGTGAATAAACAGACGTTTTGTTTTACAAATTGGCCATACAGGGCCTATATATATATATATATATATATATATATATATATATATATATTGGACATATATACATCAAATCTCACCCTTCCCTCTACAATCCCCCTGTTGTCGAGTACACGACAATAACTTGAGGGAAGGGTTGGGATGTATTTGCCTCCTCCACCCCACACACTGTTGGTAACAGTTCAGGAAAGACTGAAGTATACTCTGGCCTTTAGGTACCTAGACATCACCCATCACCACCGACACCGACACCTCCGACCTGCCCTTCACCGTAACCAGACGTCTCCAACCACAGAATACACCTTCTTCTCTCTGGATCTTGAACTTTCTTTTAACTGTCAGTCTCGATCTTCAGGTTTCAGCCGCTGACAGTCATCTTTTATGGGTCAGACTCTGGGATGGCTTCACCCTCAGTCTCTCCACATAGCACCCCCAGTGGCGTAACTATCAGGGAAGCAGGGGAAGCAGCTGCTTCGGGGCCCGAGCTCAGAAGGGGCCCGGGAGCAGTCACTGTACTTCGTCACTCCGGGCCCCTGTCAGAGCAGCTGACTTCTCTTGCACCGGGTCCAGAGTCCTGCACTTGCACCTCTGACCTGACATCAGTGACATTGCTCCGCCTCTCCCCTCGTTAGTTCTTATGATGGACAGTAACCAGCAACAGGACGGCCCGATGTGGGCGGAGCTATAATAGTCCCGCCCCCTTTTCTACCTGTGATTCCTGCAGCCTGAACCTTCCCTGCCCAGCGTGCTGAACATCAGTTGGATTGCCACAACTGAACCAGTGATGTGAGTAGCAGGGGAACTACTGCGGTTATATTCAGCTTTCCCAGACTGTGCACATGTGACATGCAGTACAGTAGGAAAGCTGGGTGAATTATATCATGAAATGTCATCCAGATTCCCTGCTATCCTGCATGGCACAAGTGCAGAGGCATTAGAGTATGGGGGAGAGGCACAGCAGGAAAGCTGGGTGTCTATATATGTGTATTGTATATGTGTGTCCATGTATGTGAAGAGTGTGTGTATGAGTGCGCCCCTGTATGTGAAGAGTGTGTGTATGAGTGCGCCCCTGTATGTGAAGAGTGTGTGTATGAGTGCGCCCCTGTATGTGAAATGTGTGTATAAGTGCGCCCCTGTATGTGAAATGTGTGTATGAGTGCGCCTCTGTATGTGAAATGTGTGTATGAGTGCGCCCCTGTATGTGAAATGTGTGTATGAGTGCGCCCCTGTATGTGAAGAGTGTGTGTATGAGTGCGCCCCTGTATGTGAAGAGTGTGTGTATGAGTGCGCCCCTGTATGTGAAGAGTGTGTGTATGAGTGCGCCCCTGTATGTGAAGAGTGTGTGTATGAGTGCGCCCCTGTATGTGAAATGTGTGTATAAGTGCGCCCCTGTATGTGAAATGTGTGTATGAGTGCGCCCCTGTATGTGAAATGTGTGTATGAGTGCGCCCCTGTATGTGAAATGTGTGTATGAGTGCGCCCCTGTATGTGAAATGTGTGTATGAGTGCGCCCCTGTATGTGAAGAGTGTGTGTATGAGTGCGTCCATGTATGTGGAGAGTGTGTGTATGAGTGCATCTATGTATATGGTGAGCGCATGTATGAATGCATCTATGTATATGTTGAGTGCGTGTATGAGTGTGTCCATGTATGTGGAGAGTGTGTGTATGAATGCATCTATGTATATGTTGAGTGTGTGTATGAGTGCATCTATGTATGTGGAGTGCGTCCATATATGTGGAGAATGCGTGTGACTGCGTTCATGTATGTGGAGAGTGTATCTATCACTGCGTCCATGTATGTGGAGAGTGCGTGTATGACTGCATCCATGTATGTGGAGAGTGCGTGTATGACTGCATCTATGTATGTGGGGAGTGCGTGTATGACTGCGTCCATGTATGTGGAGAGTGCGTGTATGACTGCATCCATGTATGTGGAGAGTGTGCGTGTATGACTGCGTCCATGTATGTGGAGAGTGCGTGTATGACTGTGTCCATGTATGTGGAGAGTGCGTGTATGACTGCATCCATGGCTGCAGTATGAAAGGTACAGAGGCTAAAATACTTGTGGATATGTAAAGGTAAATCAGACATGTCTATTACAATTGCAGCGCAGGTTTTAAAGGGGTTGAGTTGAATATAAACTCCGTCAGCAACTGTAAATGATAAAAAAACAAAGTCGTGCTAAAATGACAGTAAATACAGTAAATAAAAAGTCACAAAATAGCCATATAAGAGGGGTTTGCACAGGAGGACGGGGTTTGTGAAGAAGTGTGTAAGTGTGTGTGGGTAGTGATGAGCGGCAGGGGTCATATTCGAATTCGCAAAATTTTTTACTCAAAGAATCGGAAAGGTAATGATTGTGTAATATGCGAATTTTCGGATTCAAATTTTTTATTGCGAATTTTTCAACTTACAACTATTAGACAAAGAAGATTATATCACTATATTAGCTAAATTGCTCTATTCGATTTTTTTAGAATATTCTCTATATTGCTATAACTTAGTTTTTTCGAATATTCGTAATATTCTAAAACAAGAATATATAGCAATATAGCGAATATTCAAAAAAAACTAATATAGAGCAAAATTCGCAAACACTACTACTCCTAAAGTCAAGTATATTGCAGCCTTCTTATTGGCCCACAAGCTAGAAGCAGTGAGGGATCATGTGTACTGATAAAAAAAAAAAATGAAAAAAGAAAAAGAAAAATGAAAAAATTCGAATATTCGAAATTTCGAATATATATAACGAATTTTAGAAGTACCTATATTCGCGATAAAAATTCTAAATTCGAATATTCGTGATCAACACTATGTGTGGGGGGCCCCATACAAAAATTTGCTGTGGGGCCCAGTAAGTTCTATTTACGCCTCTGAGCACTTCCATCCGACACTTCTCCTTACATTCACGTATCAGCTGCTCCCACTGTCTTTTATTGGTCAGACTCTGGTATGGCTTCACCCTCACTGTCACTTTCTTTCTGGGATATGGTCGACCGGGGAATGGCCTCTTCTCAGCATAGGCACGACTTTCGTCTGACACTTCTTCTTTCATCTTGATTGAAGAATCTATCGCTGAGGAGGTTGATGTATGGGCCGGCTCTTACTGGGAGTAGCCAAAGTGCTGGGTGGGTGGCTTCTCCCCACGGTCCAGGCCAGGCCTTTTTTGGCCTATATAAAACCCAGCCAGCAGTCTCAGCTGGGTGTGGATTATCCTCCATCTGACAGTGAAGCTGTGGAGTCTCTGTGCTTTGAGATCCAGGGATGTGTGCCGTGCTAAAGGGCTGAGAGCTGCATTGCTTGGAAGCAGGCCCCTGAAGACTGTTGTGGACTGCTGCTGACAAATCCGCTGACAAGGTGAATGTTTTTTTTTTTTTTCTGTGGACTTGCCATGGTGTGAATGAACACCAAGACAGCGACCTGACCTTTTGTTTGTTTGAATAAACACTGAACTGTTTAATTTAAAGACTTTGTTTTTGCCTCTATACTGCGTCCGCTAATTTGCCTACCAGAACGAATCCCCACAGGGGACACAAGAATAGATAAAAAACAGCAGCGACTGGACTCACAACAGGGAATGTAAACTACAAAAATCAGCAGGGTGAAACACATTTTTAAACAAGGACTATGTGTTTTGTCCTTACCTGCTTTCCAGTGTTTCGCTATATGACCTAAGCCAGCACATGCAAAACATCTGATGTTTGCCCTGCATGGCTTAGGTCTGTCTACACTGCCGTCATGCTCCCTTTTCCTGAATTGTTCCATCCTCAGGAACGCACTTTTAACAATATTTCTTTTTCCTAAAGTCAGGAAAAATCTCTGTTAGTCTGGACAGGCTTAGTCTGGTGATTTGGCTGTCACAGACTATTCTCCCCCCTTTTTGCAGGGCAAAATTTTGGGAGATTCTGGCCCCGACTTTAAGGAAATTGAAAGGGTCGGCACCATTTTTGAACATTTTTTAATGACCTGTTACATGCCAGACATTAGCTGGGATCTTACAGCAACCTCATTCTTCAATTTCGCTACTGTCACATCAGTAGAGGCAAGCCCGTTCCTTGAAGGCCTTGATCTCAGCATACGACTGAGTCAACTGAGCCTCAATCTCCTCCTTCTGCCTCTGCAGCTCTACCAACTGTGACTCTGTCACGCTGGACAGGATACAAGATACACAAAAACAACCAAACCAGTGTCTAGGCAAGAAGCTGGGGATAAAGGTCACCTCCTGACAAATCCCTATCAGCTCTCCCTAGACTTCTATGTTCACGATTAGACCCTGAAGGTGGGAATGAACGTGTCCCCGTGCCTGGGCTGAAGATACCCTAAGATGGTGAAAGGGGAAAAGAGGCAGCCTGCTCCCTCAGTACCTGGAGGGGGCAGGCGTCTCTCTAACAGCCCAGACAGACAATAACAAGAAACACAAAACCAACTTATCTTGTTAGTGAGCAGGAACAGCAAATCCTTCCTTCCTTCCTCTCAGCAAGACAGAAGCTATAACCCGCACAGGACACTGGGAGTGGGCATAATTTAAACTGATACCAATGACCCCTCCCAGTGCACCTGAAGGGAGGCAGATACAGCTCACTCCAAAACAAAAACAAAAGGCTACACATGTGCTGCTAACCTGGCAGACCTTCGCACATAACCTGAGCAGGGCATGACAGTACCCCCCCTCTACGGGTGACCTTTGGACACCCTGGCCCAACTTTATCCGGGTGGGATCTGTGAAAAGCCCTCACCAGTCGACTGGCACTAACATCCACAGCTGGAACCCACATCCTCTCCTCAGGTCCGTATCCCCTCCAGTGTACCAGGTACTGAAGGGAACCCTGAAGAACTCTTGAGTCGAGAACCCTAGAGATCTTGAACTCAAAATTTCCATCAACCAGAACAGGGGGAGGAGGCAATGGCGATGGTTCCACCGGTTTCACATATTTCTCCAGTAAAGACCTGTGGAACACATCATGGATCCTCCAAGTCTGCGGAAGATCCAGACGAAACGCTACTGGATTGACCACCGCAGATATTTTGTAAGGTCCAATAAATCTTGGACCCAGTTTCCAAGATGGTACTCTCAGTTTAATATTTTTAGTAGATAACCACACCAGATCACCCACACACAGGTCCGGACCAGTTATACGTCTCTTGTCAGCCATTCGCTTATACCTCTCACCCATCTTCTCCAAATTCACTTGGATCCTCCGCCAGATAGAAGACAAGGCAGAAGAAAATCTCTCCTCCTCTGGCATCCCAGAGAAACTAGTCCCAGAAAAGGTACCAAACTGAGGATGAAAACCGTATGCGCCAAAAAAAAACGACTTACCCGTGGACTCCTGCCTACGATTATTCAAAGCAAACTCTGCTAGGGATAAGAATGAGGACCAGTCCTCCTGATTTTAAGCCACAAAGCACCTCAAGTAGGTCTCCAGGTTTTGATTAGTACGCTCTGTCTGTCCATTCGACTGCGGATGAAAAGCCGAAGAGAATGAAAGTTGAATGCCAAGTCGAGAGCAGAATGCCCTCCAAAACCTGGAGACACACTGCGTGCCCCTATCAGAAACCACATCCGAGGGAATGCCATGTAATTTCACGATATTATCAACAAAAATCTGAGCAAGAGTCTTGGTATTGGGCAGACTAGCTAACGATACAAAGTGAGCCATTTTACTAAAACGGTCAACAACCACCAAAATTACTGTTTTCCCGGAGGAACTCGGTAGATCCGTAATAAAGTCCATAGACAAGTGCGTCCAAGGACGAGACGGAATAGACAAAGGAAGAAGTGAACCAGAAGGTCGAGTGTAAGCAACCTTTGACCGTGCACAGGTTTCACAGGCTGCTACGTAATCCTCAACACTCTTACGTAACCCAGGCCACCAGAACCTCCGGGACACCAGATCAAAGGTGAACTTACCACCAGGATGTCCAGCAAGGACAGTATCATGATGTTCCTTGAATACCTTGTATCGCAGTCCATCAGGAACAAACAACCTCCCTGGGGGACAAGAACCAGGAGCCCCCTCCTGGGCTCCCAACACCTCCATCTCCAATTCGGGGTACAGAGCGGAGACCATCACCCCATCAGCCAAAATCGGAGCAGGATCCTCTGAATCACATCCTCCAGGAAAACTGTGAGACAACGCATCTGCCTTGACGTTTTTAACCCCCGGGCGAAAAAAGTAACCACAAAATTTAACCTGGTAAAGAACAGTGACCATCTAGCCTGTCTAGGATTCAGACGCTTGGCAGATTGCAGGTAAGCCAAATTCTTATGATCAGTATATAACGTAACGGGATGAGACGCCCCCCCCCCCAACCAGTGATGCCATTCCTCAAAGGCCAATTGGATGGCCAGCAATTCCCTATCTCCTACATCATAATTCCTCTCGGCGACCGAGAGCTTCTTGGAAAAAAAAGCACACGGAACCCATTTGCCAGGAGATGAACCCTGCGACATCACTGCTCCAATCCCCACTTCTGATGCATCAACCTCCACCACGAATGGCTGAGAGACATCGGGCTGCACCAGAATGGGAGCAGACGCAAAACATTCCTTAATAGCCGAAAAGGCCTGCAATGCCTCATCCGACCAGACAGAGACATCGACACCCTTTTTAGTCATATCGGTCAGAGGTTTTACAATGGTAGAATAGTTCAAGATAAATTTTCTACAATAATTAGTAAACCCCAAAAATCGCATTAAAGCTTTCTGATTCTCCGGTCGGTCCCATTCCAGAACCGCCCAGACCTTTTCGGGGTCCATACGAAAACCAGAGTCAGAAAGCAGATATCCCAGAAACTGAAGCTCCTGCACAGAAAACACACATTTCTCCAATTTAGCATATAATTTATTCTCCCGAAGGATCGACAAAACCTGTCTCACGTGATCCTGATGGGTCTTCAGATCAGGAGAGTAAATTAGAATGTCATCCAAGTAAACTACCACGAACCTCCCCACAAAATGATGGAAAATGTCATTGACGAAACGCTGAAATACCGCTGGCGCGTTAGATAACCCAAAAGGCATAACCAGATTCTCGAAATGACCCTTGTGCGTGTTGAAGGCCGTTTTCCACTCATGCCCTTCCTTGATTCTGATCAGATTGTAGGCCCCTCTTAAATCCAACTTGGAGAACACCTTGGCTCCAACAATTTGATCAAAAAGATCGGAGATCAAAGGAAGGGGATACTGATCACGGACCGTAATACAGTTCAATTCCCGGAAATTCAAACAAGGTCTCAGTGACCCATCTTTTTTCTTTACAAAAAATAAACCAACTGCAACCGGAGACTTAGATGGCCAAATATGACCTTTTGCCAAACTCTCGGCAATATACTTCCGCATGAGCTCTCTTTCAGGTTGAGAAAGATTGTAAAGCCGAGACTTTGGCAACTTAGCCCCTGGGATGAGAATAACTGGACAATCATAATCACGATGAGGGGGAAAATCCTGAGCCCCACCCTCCGAAAAGACATCCGCAAAATCTGAGAGATACTGAGGTAAAGCCGTAGTAGATACACCAGAGATAGATGTGCCAAGACAATTGTCCGAACAAAATTCACTCCAACCAATGATCTGTCTTGCTTGCCAATCTATAATTGGGTTATGTTTTGTCAACCACGGTAACCCTAAGACTATAGGAGCGGGCAAGTCCTTCATGACAAAATACATGATCTCAACATGTGAATCACCTACCCTTAACTGAATACCATGAGCAATATGAGTGAGACTTCTTTGAGAAAGAGGGGAAGAATCAATTGCGAAAACCGGGATCTCTCTTTCTAAAGTGCAAGTACTTAGACCCATATTTTGAAGAAAAAGAAAATCAATAAGGTTTACCCCAGCACCACAGTCAAAATTTCTTGAGTCTAGCGCCACCATAGCTGGAAGGAGAAAACGAGTATTACAGGGAGCTTGCATACCTGCTTGCTCCACCACACCATTCACACTACCAAGAGTCAGTGTTTTGTTTTTTTTTCCTTTAAGTAAACCTCTTTGTGATTCTTTCTTATCAACATGCGGTTTAACAAAAGGACAAGCAAAAATAAAATGACCACTTTTCCCACAGTAATAACATAGTTTATGCAACCTCCTAAAGTTCCTACTACCAGAATGGATAGACACCTGACCCAGCTGCATGGGTTCCTCCCCTACCCCAGAGTTACATGTCATATCACCCTGGGGAGCAGGTGAGACGAAACCACTCACAGAAGGTGGGTCTACCTTGCGCGGAGGGAACCTTACACCTCTCTCTAATACGTCTATCTAACCGTACTGCCAAAGACATAGCATTCTCCAATGTATCCGGGTACTCATGAAAAGCAAGGGCATCTTTCAATCTCTCAGATAACCCCTGACAAAACTGACTACGTAACGCGGGGTCATTCTACTTTGACTCAGTAGCCCATCTCCTAAACTCAACGCAGTAAGTCTCTGCAGTATGTTCACCTTGTAATAAATTACGCAATTTAGATTCCGCCATCGAGACCCAATCTGGATCATCATAAATGAATCCCAAGGCTTTAAAAAATTCTTCCACCGACCGGAGGGCCAGAGAACCGGACGGCAGAGAAAAGGCCCAGGATTGCGCGTCCCCTTTAAGCAGGGATATGATTATCCCTACCCTCTGACTCTCATCACCAGACAAAGATGGACGCAGCCGAAAATACAGCTTGCATGACTCTTTAAAGCAGATAAAGTCATCCACACCCCCTGCAAATCTAACAGGGAGAGCGACTTTAGGCTCCCCATAAATTTGACTTCCTCCTATAGTACCTGATGCCAGAGCATTCTGACACCGTGTGACCGAATTACGCAGATCAGCAACCTCTAGGGATAATGCCTGCATGCGATCAACTAGCGCATCAATTGACTCCATCTAAAAACAGTTGAGAAATGGCAGTCAAAGTATGGGTGGGATATAATGTCACGCTGGACAGGGTACAAGATACACAGAAAACAACCAAACCAGTGTCTAGGCAAGAATCTGGGGATAAAGGTCACCTCCTGACAAATCCCTACCAGCTCTCCCTAGACTTCTATGCCCACGTTCAGACCCTGAAGGTGGGAATGAACGTGTCCCCGTGTCTGGGCTGAAGATACCCTAAAATCCCTAAGATGGTGAAAGGGGGAATGAGGCAGCCTGCTTCCTGAGGACCTGGAGGGGGCAGGCGTCTCTCTAACAGCCCAGACAGACAATAACAAGAAACACAAAACCAACTTATCTTGTTAGTGAGCAAGAACAGCAAATCCTTCCTTCCTTCCTTTCAGCAAGACAGAAGCTATAACCCGCACAGGACACTGGGAGTGGGCGTAATTTAAACTGATACCAGCGACCCCTCCCATCGCACCTGAAGGGAGGCGGATACAGCTCACTCCAAAACAAAAACAAAAGGCTACACACGTGCTGCTAACCTGGCAGACCTCCGCACATAACCTGAGCAGGGCATGACAGACTCTATTTTAGCCACCTGCATGTCTCGGTCAATGGTAGACTGTACATTCTCTGCCAGCTGTGCCTGCAATGCCGAAACCTGGTTCGAATTACTGGCACAGCATCGGCAATGAATGGTCGGACGATTTGTCTCTGTTGACCGAGACAATAGTGCAACACTCTTTGGTTTGCAGATGCTAACCTCAAATTTATGTACTAGTTTGGCTAGCATCTGAAGCCGTTTGCTCACCTTATTCAATACCGTCCGTTTGTTAACACAAAGCTTGTCATAGCTACAAGCCTGTGCCAACAAATCAGACCACAGCATTTCTGCTGACTTGTAAGTGGTGGGGAGGGTGGGGGTTAAATGTACTATGTTTAGCTAGGTGTTGCAGTGTTGAGAAGTCCATACTTATGGGGACGCGCAATCCTGGACCTTTTCTCTGCCGTCCGGTTCTCTGGCCCTCCGGTCGGTGGAAGAATTTTTTAAAGCCTTGGGATTCATTTATGATGATCCAGATCGGGTCTCGATGGCGGAATCTAAATTGCGTAATTTATTACAAGGTGAACATACTGCAGAGACTTACTGCGTTGAGTTTCGGAGATGGGCTACTGAGTCAAAGTAGAATGACCCCGCGTTACGTAGTCAGTTTTGTCAGGGGTTATCTCAGAGATTGAAAGATGCCCTTGCTTTTCATGAGTACCCGGATACATTGGAGAATGCTATGTCTTTGGCAGTACTGTTAGATACACGTATTAGAGAGAGGTGTAAGGTTCCCTCCGCACAAGGGATCGCTTCTGTGAGTGGTTTCGTCTCACCTGCTCCCCAGGGTGATGTGACATGTAACTCTGGGGTAGGGGAGGAACCCATGCAGCTGGGTCAGGTGTCTATCCATTCTGGTAGTAGGAACTTTAGGAGGTTGCATAAACTATGTTATTACTGTGGGAAAAGTGGTCATGTGTCACTTTGTCGTAATAACTTTGGAACGCTTTTATTTATCCAAGCCATTCTGAGATTGTTTTCTCATGACACATTGTACTTCATGACAGTCCTAAATTTGAGTCAATATATTTCACCTTTATTTATGAGAAAAAACCCAAAATTTCTATTTCTCTGCTTTTAAAACAGAAAGTAATACCTCATAAAATATTTATTACTTAACATTCCCCATATGTCTACTTTATGTTGGAATCATTTTATAAATGTCCTTAAATTTTTTATGGACGTTAGAAGGCTTAGAATTTTAGAAGCAATTCTAAAAAAAATTAAAGAAAATTTCCAAAACCCACTTTTTAAGACCAGTTCAGGTCTGAAGTCATTTTGTGGGGCTTACATAACAGACCCCTGCCCCCCCATAAATGACCCCATTGTAGAAACTACACCCCTCAAGTAAAAAACTGATTTGACAAATTTTGTTAACACTAGGTGTTCCATAAGAATTAAAGGGAAATTCAGATGAAATTTCAAAATTTCACTTTTTTGGCAGATTTTCCATTTTAATCCATTTTTTTCTTTAACACATCGAGGTTTAACAGCCAAACAAAACTCAACATTTATTACCCTGATTCTGAGGTTTACAGAAAACACCCAACATGTGGCCGTAAACTGATGTAAGGGCGTCCGGCAGGGCGCAGAAGGAAAGAACTGCCACATGGTTTTTGGAAGGAAGATTTTGCTCGACTGGTTTTTAGACACCATGTCCCATTTAAAGCCCCCCTGCACCCCTACAGTAGAAACTCCCAAAAGTGGAAACTAGGGGATATGGTGACAGTTTGGTACTATTTTGGGGTACATATGAATTTTAATCACTCTATTACGTTTTTTGTGAGGCAAGGTAACCAAAAAATGGCTGTTTTGGCACTGTTTTTATTTTAATTGTTTTACAACGATCATCTAACAGGTTAGATCGTGCGCTATTTTTATTATTTAGCAGGTTGTTACGGACGCGGTGATATCAAATATGTCTACTTTCTTTCTTTCAGTTTTACATAATAAAGCATTTTTGAAAAAAATATGTTTTTGTGTCTCCATTTTCCGAACGCCATATATATTTTTTTTTCTGCCAATCGTCTTGTGCAGGGGCTCAATTTTTTCAGGAAGAGTTGAAATTTTTATTGGTACCATTTTTGGGTATATATGATTTTTTGATCATTCATTATTATACTTTATGAGGCAAGGTGACCGAAAAAATTGGTTGTTTTGGCACAGTTTTTATTTATTTATTTTTACAGCGCTCACCTGAGGGGTTAGTTCGCGTGATATTTTTATAGAGCAGGACGTTACAGACGTGACAATACCTAATATGTATACTTTTTCTTATTTATTTAAGTTTTACACAATAATAGCATTTTTGAAACTCTGTTTCAACAGAAAAATCTGTTTTAGTGTCTCCAGAGAGACATATTTTTTTTATTTTTTGACCGATTGTTTTAGTTAGGGGCTCATTTTTTGTGGGATGAGATGACGGTTTGATTAGTACTATTTTGGGGGGCATACGCCTTTTTGATCGCTTGGTGCTATAATTTTTGTGATGTAAGGTGACAAACAATTGCTTTTTTGGCACAGTTTTATATTTTTTTTTTACTGTGTTCACCTGAGGAGTTAGGTCATGTGATATTTTTATAGAGCTGGTTGTTACGGACGTGGCTAATATATCTAATATGCATACTTGTTTTATTTATTTCACTTTAACACAGTAATTGCATTTTTGAAACAAAAAAAAAAAAGATGTTTTAGTGTCTCCATGTTCTGAAAGCTATAGTTTTTTTTATTTTGTGGGTGATTGTCTTATATAGGGGCTCTTTTTTTGCGGGATGAGGTGATGGTTTTATTGCAGAGGTCAGGGCAGCAGTGAAGGGATTAATGCAGGTATTACAGCAGGGCAGGAATGCAGGGGTTCAGGGAGGGTACAGGGATTAGGAGTATAGCAGGGGTTAACTACAATCCCACGAGTGGGATCAGGGCTGCAAGGGTTAATGCTGGGGTACAGGGATAGGAGGCAGGGCAAGGCAAGTAAGGCAAAGTATGGGTTACAGCAGTGATACTTAGCCAGCTGAGCTGCTCCGTCCATCCTGCGCTTCCTGCTCTGTTAGGTGGGTCAGGGTTCCTGCTTTTGAGCGCCTCCTGTGCTCTTCCTCTTAGGGCTGGGGGCTGATTCCTGAGCACTGCCTGCGCTCTCCTATTGGGGGGGGGTCCGAGATTCTCTGCCTTGAGCGGAGCACTGCCGAGATATTTAAACCCAGCTGCGCTCACTCTCGTTTTCCCGCACTGCAGTGCACGCATGCCTGCAGCTGAGTACACGTGGGCTGGTGCGGCGATATGACATAACTGCACGGTGCACCAGCCCGCGCGTGGGGGATGATTTGCATCTCCCGCCTGTGAAGCGCCCGCATACCTCCTGTTGCTGTAATTACAGCATTGGAGGTATGCAACCTACAGGGGCAGGGGAGTTCTTTGTTCCCTCGCCCTTGTAGTGCAGAACCTCTCTGGACTTGCTGGAAATGTTATCATAGGACAGAGGATCTAAATTGATTCTCTGTCCTTTGAAGTGGCCGAAACTGGACATAAATGTTGTTGGCCTCTCCTCAGCTGGGGGGGCACCCGGAACTGGGGGGAATCTTGGCCAGCATTTTGAATCTATATATCCATAAATTCTTGGGGCACATCCATAAAAATATATATATATATATATTTATATATATATATACACACACACACACACACACACACACACACGTGTGTGTGTATGTGTATATATATATATATATATATATATATATATATATATAGCAAACAAAAAAAAAAATGCACAGCAGCACAAGACCAAGGATAAGGGTGCAAGAATCCTCACAGCCGCAGGCTCCAACGGCTAACTGTAGGTATCAATTCAAAAGGATGAGGCAGCACTCCAAGCATAAGGTGAAAAAATGGTGGATCTTTTTATTCCCCTCTGCAACGTTTCAACCGCTCAATGAGGTCTTTATCAAGCATAAAACAAGGTGTCATACAGGGGTTTATATACCCAGAATACATAGCAACAAATCAAGTGATCATCATTCAATTAAAGAGATGTATAAACTTAAAAACCAGTATAAAAATATAGACAATATTTACAACAGAGGTGCACATAGTGTGTTCCATTATGTAGATCAATAATATCCATAATCCTCACATAACTATACCCTTCAATGTGTAAATAGGGCTCATCATGGCAGTGTAACAACACCAGTGTATAAGCCACCCACCGCAGGCAAAATGAGTACAAGCCGGAGAAGCAGGGCCGGCGCAGCCAGAATAAACAGGGAGGTGGAGAAACAGAGGGCACAACATTATGAAGGAAAGGTCAGAAGACCAGTGAAATGGATGTCAAAATAAAAGCACACAATGAAATGCATAAAGACACCCAAATGGTCACTGTATTCAGGTTAAGAACCAAAGCGATCGTGATCCATGAAGTATATCGGCACCCAGAATAAAAACTTTTCAAATTGAGTGGCATACGTATAGAGAGAAAGGAAGGGGGAGAGGCAATGGTTATATCATTTTCATGATCATCACCATAAGCCCACAACGGGTCAGAGGTCAAGGACACGTCCATGCCCGAACACCTCAAAACCCAATAACTCCCCTAGAATCTGAGAACTAGATAAATTAGAACCACCACTCATTAGACCCTATACAGTCGACCAGCATAATAAACAATAATAATTGGTATTTGCGCCCCATGTATCCCCTCCAGCCCAAGATATAGAAGGAGCGTAGAATCCAGCGTCCGCCAACACCGCCGTAGAAGCTTTGATAAAGAAAATCTAGAAAAAAGGAAAAAAGAAAAAATAAGTATACAGATAACTGTAAATTCAGTTGTCATAATTAGTTATAAGGTAGATGACACCAATTGAATTCACATATCACGGGCACAGCGAGGAAAAGAAAACAAGAGTGATGAGCAGCCCCATCTTATATCACACTCCATTTAAAATCGACATTAAGTCCTCCTGGTTAGAGTTGAGCGAACACCTGGATGTTCGGGTTCGACGAGTTCGGCCGAACTTTCGAAAAATGTTCGGGTTCGGGATCCGAACTCGACCCGAACTTCATTCCGAACCCGAACCCCATAGAAGTCAATGGGGACCCGAACTTTTGGGCACTAAAAAGGCTGTAAAACACACCCGGAAAGGGCTAGAGGGCTGCAAAAGGCAGCAAAATGTAGTTAAATCCCCTGCAAACAAATGTAGATAGGGAAATGATGAGTTAACATAAAATAAATAAAAATTAAACAATATTAATTGGAGTGAGGTCCCATAGCACAGAATCAGGCTTCAAGTCACCCACCAATGGAGAAGGTCACTTACTATTATTTTGACCACAGCACCCAGACAAAGGAGAGAGGTCCCACAGCAGAGAACCAGGCATCATATCACCCACCACAGGAGTAGGCCACCATTTAGTTACTTTGACCCCTACACCCAGACAGAGGAGAGAGGTTACACAGCAGAGAATCAGGCATTTAGATCACCCACCACAGGAGTAGGCCACCATTGAATCAGACCCCGGCAACCATGTCAGATGGCACAACCATCAGCTTCATATCAATCAGCACAGGAGAAGGCGACTTTGAAAGACTTTGACCCCTACACCCAGACGGAGGAGAGAGGTTTCACAGCAGAGAATCAGGCATTTAGATCACCCACCACAGGAGTAGGCCCCCATTGAATCAGACCCTGGCAACCATGTCAGATGGCACAACCATCAGCTTTATATCAATCAGCACAGGAGAAGGCGACTTTGAAAGACTTTGACCCCTACACCCAGATGGAGGAGAGAGGTTTCACAGCAGAGAATCAGGCATCATATCAACCACCACAGGAGAAGCCACCATTTAGTTACTTTGACCCCTGCACCCAGGAAGAGGAGAGAGGCACCACAGCACATATTCTGGCATCATATCAGCCACCACAGGAGAAGCCACCATTGAGTTACTTTGACCCCCGCACCCAGGAAGAGGAGAGAGGCACCACAGCACATATTCTGGCATCATATCAGCCACCACAGGAGAAGCCACCATTGAGTTACTTTGACCCCCGCACCCAGGAAGAGGAGAGAGGCACCACAGCACATATTCTGGCATCATATCAGCCACCACAGGAGAAGCCACCATTGAGTTACTTTGACCCCTGCACCCAGGAAGAGGAGAGAGGCCCCACAGCACATATTCTGGCATCATATCAGCCACCACAGGAGAAGCCACCATTTAGTTACTTTGACCCCTTCACCCAAACAGAGGAGAGAGGTTCCACATCAGAGAATCAGGCATCATATCAACCACCACAGGAGTAGGCCACAATTTAATGGGACCCCGGCAACCATGTCAGATGGCACAACCATCAGCTTCATATGAATCAGCACAGGAGAAGGCGACTTTGAAAGACTTTGACCCCTACACCGAGACGGAGGAGAGAGGTTTCACAGCAGAGAATCAGGCATTTAGATCACCCACCACAGGAGTAGGCCCCCATTGAATCAGACCCTGGCAACCATGTCAGATGGCACAACCATCAGCTTTATATCAATCAGCACAGGAGAAGGCGACTTTGAAAGACTTTGACCCCTACACCCAGATGGAGGAGAGAGGTTTCACAGCAGAGAATCAGGCATCATATCAACCACCACAGGAGAAGCCACCATTTAGTTACTTTGACCCCTGCACCCAGGAAGAGGAGAGAGGCACCACAGCACATATTCTGGCATCATATCAGCCACCACAGGAGAAGCCACCATTGAGTTACTTTGACCCCCGCACCCAGGAAGAGGAGAGAGGCACCACAGCACATATTCTGGCATCATATCAGCCACCACAGGAGAAGCCACCATTGAGTTACTTTGACCCCCGCACCCAGGAAGAGGAGAGAGGCACCACAGCACATATTCTGGCATCATATCAGCCACCACAGGAGAAGCCACCATTGAGTTACTTTGACCCCTGCACCCAGGAAGAGGAGAGAGGCCCCACAGCACATATTCTGGCATCATATCAGCCACCACAGGAGAAGCCACCATTTAGTTACTTTGACCCCTTCACCCAAACAGAGGAGAGAGGTTCCACATCAGAGAATCAGGCATCATATCAACCACCACAGGAGTAGGCCACAATTTAATGGGACCCCGGCAACCATGTCAGATGGCACAACCATCAGCTTCATATCAATCAGCACAGGAGAAGGCGACTTTGAAAGACTTTGACCCCTACACCGAGACGGAGGAGAGAGGTTTCACAGCAGAGAATCAGGCATTTAGATCACCCACCACAGGAGTAGGCCCCCATTGAATCAGACCCTGGCAACCATGTCAGATGGGTCAACCATCAGCTTTATATCAATCAGCACAGGAGAAGGCGACTTTGAAAGACTTTGACCCCTACACCCAGATGGAGGAGAGAGGTTTCACAGCAGAGAATCAGGCATCATATCAACCACCACAGGAGAAGCCACCATTTAGTTACTTTGACCCCTGCACCCAGGAAGAGGAGAGAGGCACCACAGCACATATTCTGGCATCATATCAGCCACCACAGGAGAAGCCACCATTGAGTTATTTTGACCCCCGCACCCAGGAAGAGGAGAGAGGCACCACAGCACATATTCTGGCATCATATCAGCCACCACAGGAGAAGCCACCATTGAGTTACTTTGACCCCTGCACCCAGGAAGAGGAGAGAGGCCCCACAGCACATATTCTGGCATCATATCAGCCACCACAGGAGAAGCCACCATTGAGTTACTTTGACCCCTGCACCCAGGAAGAGGAGAGAGGCACCACAGCACATATTCTGGCATCATATCAGCCACCACAGGAGAAGCCACCATTGAGTTACTTTGACCCCTGCACCCAGGAAGAGGAGAGAGGCCCCACAGCACATATTCTGGCATCATATCAGCCACCACAGGAGAAGCCACCATTGAGTTACTTTGACCCCCGCACCCAGGAAGAGGAGAGAGGCACCACAGCACATATTCAGGCATCATATCACACACCACAGGAGAAGGCCTCTTTCAGTGATTTAGGCCTTTGGACCCAGACAGAGGAGAGAGGCACCACAGCACATATTCTGGCATCATATCAGCCACCACAGGAGAAGCCACCATTGAGTTACTTTGACCCCTGCACCCAGGAAGAGGAGAGAGGCCCCACAGCACATATTCTGGCATCATATCAGCCACCACAGGAGAAGCCACCATTTAGTTACTTTGACCCCTGCACCCAGGAAGAGGAGAGAGGCACCACAGCACATATTCTGGCATCATATCAGCCACCACAGGAGTAGGCCACAATTTAGTTTATTTGACCCCTGCACCCAGGAAGAGGAGAGAGGCCCCACAGCACATATTCTGGCATCATATCACACACCACAGGAGAAGGCCTCTTTCAGTGATTTAGGCCTTTGGACCCAGACAGAGGAGAGAGGTCAGAGATTAGCTTCATATCCCCCAGCACAGCAGAAGACCGCTTTATTTGACTTAGGCCTCAGCACCCAGACAGAAGACAGAGGTAGCATGGCAGAGGTTATGGCTTCATGTCACCCGTTAGTTTAAACGGCCACTTTCATATGGTTAGGCCCCGGCGACCAGACAGAGAAGAGTTTCATTCAACTGTGGGTTTCATAAAATTTGTATCAAATAAAGAAGTGGCCCGTAGCACAACAAGACATGTTTTAGGCAGTTAATAAGGACTACTCTGCACAAGGGAGGGACAGGTCCTGTGGGATCCAGGGCTGGGACAAGGCCATTTGGTGCCCAGGGCGAAGATGGCAAACTGCGCCCCCCCCCCCCCCCCCCGTTTTTAAGAAAGAATCAATGTTGTTTCAAAACAAGAATATACTTAAAGCAATAGAACAAAGGACTGTGGGACTTTGAAAGTCCCCCCCATCATCATGTGCCAGTATAAAGTCCCCCCCATCATCATGTGCCAGTTTTGTAATAAGCCCCCCCAATGTGCCAGTAACACTATTGTAAAAAAAAAAAAAAAAAAAACACTTATACTTACCTAAGTGTCAGCGATGCGATGCAGCCTCTTCCTGTGTCCCACGCTGTAATGTAAGGCTCAGGCGGCACGATGACGTCATTGCGCCGGCCTCTGATAGGCTGCCGGCCTAGTGCCTGCAGCCAGGGGCGTACATAAAAATCACTGGGCCCCATAGCAGGAATCTAAATTGGGCCCCCATTCCCCTTTTATAGCCCCTCCCTTTGTTCCATGAACTATTCTTGCTGCTGCGTTTTATAATTTATGCCATCAGGACCGGAATGGGATTACAAAACAGCCCTGGCACACAAAAGAGGTATAATAGATGCAGATGTATATTATATACAGCAGTGTACAGTTATGTGAGGTACGCGGTATAATAGATGCAGTGTGTACAGGTATATAGTATATTCCCTAGTGTTCTGATATGTGAGGTACAGGGTATAATAGATGCAGTGTGTACAGGTATATAGTATATACAGCAGTGTACTGATATGTGAGGTACGGGGTATAATATATGCAGTGTATACAGTATATACAGTAGTGTAATATGTGAGGTACGAGGTATAATAGATGCAGTGTGTACAGGTATATAGTAAATACAGCAGTGTATTGACACCTCGTACCTCACATATCAGTACACTGCTGTATATACTATATATCTGTACACACTGCATCTATTATACCTCGTACCTCACATATATAGTATATACAGAAGTGTACTGATATCTGTACACACAGCATCTATTATACCTTGTACCTCACATATCAGTGCACTGCGGTATATACTATATATCTGTACATATTGCATGTATAATACTGTGTAATATATGCAGTGTGTGTGCATGTATGTGTGTGTGTATATATATATATATATATATATATATATATATACAGAGCAGTGTATTGATGTGACACATAGAAGGTATAATACTGTAGATGCAGTGTTTATAGAAATATGTGGTCAGTTATGCATTATAGTCACTGTGAGGTACATGAGGTAGTGGTAACTGTCTGAAGTAGTATACATGAGTGAGCAATGAGTAAAAACAGGGCATGGAGGGGGGGGGGGGGGTAAATGATGAAAAGTGGAGGACCTCCTCTTACCTCTCCATTCCAGTCTGTATGGATCAATACAGAGCTGCTTGTGAACTTTTAATACTTGCTGTTAGGGGTTGAAGGACCTGTGATGATGTCATCACAGGTCCTGGCAGATGCACTGTTCTAACCTGGGAACTACACTTTACACTGTGCAGTTCCCTTACAGGACCTGTGATGACATCATCAAAGGTCCTTTAGCTTTAGAAAGGTAAACAGGAGTAATTAGGGGGCGGGGCCTCTCCTCCACTTCGGTGCCTGCCTGCAGCCTATCAGAGGAAAGGGAAGGGACACGCCTCTCCCTCCCCTGCACCTCCGCTGGCACAGACAGTTTACAATGGAGATGAGCGCAATGGAAGCGCTCATCTCCCTGTGCCCGGCGGCGGCTGCTCACTTGGGGGGGGGGGGGGTCATTTTAGTTGGGGGGGCACATGGGGGGGCACAGCATGATGTAGGGGGGGCCGTGGCTGGCACTTCACCTGCGCCCCCCTCCTGTCCGCAAATGGTAGCGCCCAGGGCACCCGCTCCTTCGGCCCCTGCCTTGTACCGGCCCTGGTGGGATCCATGCCTGGTTCATCTTTATGAAGGTCAGCTTGTCCACGTTGGCTGTGGACAGGCGGCTGCGCTTGTCAGTAATGACGCCCCCTGCCGTGCTGAATACGCGTTCAGATAAAACGCTGGCCGCCGGGCAGGAAAGCACCTCCAAGGCATAACATGCTAACTCTGGCCACGTGGACAATTTCGAAACCCAGTAGTTGAATGGGGCCGAACCATCCGTCAGGATGTGGAGGGGTGTGCAGACATACTGTTCAACCATGTTAGTGAAATGCTGCCTCCTGCTAACACGTTCCGTATCAGGTGTCGGTGCAGATAGCTGTGGCGTGGAGACAAAACTTTTCCACATTTCTGCCATGCTAACCCTGCCCTCAGATGAGCTGGCCGTGACACAGCTGCGTTGGCGACCTCTTGCCACTCCTCTGCCTTCACCTTCCACCTGTTCCCCTGTGACATGTGGGAATGCTCTCAAGAGCGCCTCTATCAGCGTGCGCTTGTACTCGCGCATCTTACGGTCGCGCTCCAGTTCAGGAATTAAAGTGGGCACATTGTCTTTATACCGGGGATCCAGCAGGGTGGCCACCCAGTAGTCTGCACACGTTAAAACGTGGGCAACTCTGTTGTCGTTGCGCAGGCATTGGAGCATATATTCGCTCATGTGGGCCAGGCTACCCATGGGTAAGGACAAGCTGTCCTCTGTGGGAGGCGTATCGTCATCGTCCACCGTATCCCCCCAGCCACGCACCAGTGATGGGCCTGGGCTGCCACCCCGCTGTGAACTTGCGTCATCCTCGTCCCCCTCCACCTCCTCCTCCTCATCCTCCTCGTCCTCCAGTACAGTGCCTTGGCTGGCGACTTGTGAACCTGTCCTCTGCTGCTTAAACAAACCTCCCTCTGAGCCACTTCGAACAGACTGGCCCGAAAGTGTTAGAAACGAGCCCTCATCCTCCTCCACCTGGGCCACCTCCTCTAACATCATTGCCCTAAGTGTTTTCTCAAGGAGACATAGAAGTGGTATTGTAACGCTGATAACAGTGTCATCGCCACTGGCCATGTTGGTGGAGTACTCGAAACAGCGCAGCAGGGCACACAGGTCTCGCATGGAGGCCCAATCATTGGTGGTGAAGTGGTGCTGTTCGGCAGTACGACTGACGCGAGCGTGCTGCAGCTGAAACTCCACTATGGCCTGCTGCTGCTCGCACAGTCTCTCCAGCATGTGCAAGGTGGAGTTCCACCGGGTGGGCACGTCGCATATGAGGCGGTGAGCGGGAAGGCCGAAGTTCCGCTGTAGCGCAGACAGGCGAGCAGCGGCAGGATGTGAACGGCGGAAGCGTGCACAGACGGCCCGCACTTTATGCAGCAGCTCTGACATGTTGGGGTAGTGGTGAATGAACCTCTGCACCACCAAGTTCAGCACATGCGCCAGGCAAGGGATGTGCGTCAAACCGGCTAGTCCCAGAGCTGCCACGAGATTTCGCCCATTATCGCATACCACCAGGCCTGGCTTGAGGCCCACCGGCAGAAACCACTCGTCGGTCTGTTGTTCAATACCCCGCCACAACTCCTGTGCGGTGTGGGGCCTGTCCCCCAAACATATGAGTTTCAGAATGGCCTGCTGACGTTTACCCCGGGCTGTGCTGAAGTTGGTGGTGAAGGTGTGTGGCTGACCGGATGAGCTGGTGGAAGCAGTGGAGGAGGAAGCCGAGTAGGAGGAGGAGGCTACAGGAGGCAGAGAATGATGCCCTGCGATCCTAGGGGGCGGAAGGACGTGCGCCAAGGAACTGTCCGCCGGGGGCCCAGCCGCCACTACATTCATCCAGTGTGCAGTTAGTGAGATATAGCGTCCCTGGCCGTGCTTACTGGTCCACGTATCTGTGGTTAGGTGGACCTTGCCACAAATGGCGTTGCGCAGTGCACACTTGATTTTATCGGACACTTGCATGTGCAGGGAAGGCACGGCTGTCTTGGAGAAGTAGTGGCGGCTGGGAACCACATACTGCGGGACAGCCATGGCCATCAGCTTTTTGAAGCTGTCTGTGTCCACCAGCCGGAATGACAGCATTTCAAAGGCCAGCAGTTTAGAAATGCTGGCGTTCAGGCCAAGGGCTCGAGGGTGACTCGGGGGGAATTTGCGCTTCCTCTCTAAGGTTTGAGATATTGAGAGCTGAACGCTGCTGTGTGATATAGTGGAGACGCTAGTTGACGGTGGCGGTGGTGGTGGTGTCGGTGGCACATCCTCTGTTTGCTGCTCGGCAGGTGGCAACATTCCTCTCGAGGCGGAAGCCGAGGCAGCAGCGGTAGTGGGAGCAGGGGGAGCCTCAGCGAGTGCCTGGTTTTTAAGGTGTGTACCCCACTGCAGTTCATGCTTTGCATGTAGATGCCTGGTCATGCAGGTTGTGCTGAGGTTCAGAACGTTAATGCCTCGCCTCAGGCTCTGATGGCAGAGCGTGCAAGTCACTCGGGTCTTGTCGGTAGGACATTGTTTAAAGAAGTGCCATGCCAGGGAACTCTTTGAAGCTGCCTTTGTGGGGCTGGGTCCCTGTTGGCGATGTCCAGTAGCAGGCGAACTCTGGGGGCGGCGGCTCGTCTGCTTTGGCCCCCTGCTCCCTCTTTGGCTTCGCTGTTGTCTCGGTCTCACCACTACCTCTTCCTCTGAACTGTGAAAGTCATCGCCACGACCTTCAGTCCATGTGGGGTCTAAGACCTCATCGTCCTCTGCATCGTCTTCCACCCAGTCTCCCTCCCTGACCTCCTCCTGTTCAGTCTGCACACTGCAAAAAGACGCGGCAGTGGGCACCTGTGTTTCGTCATCATCAGAGAGTCGGTGACTCTGCTGTGGTGGTATTCCCATGTCCTCTTCATCTGGAGACATAAGTGGTTGTGCGTCAGTGCATGGTATGTCTTCCTCCACTGGGGAAGGGCTAGGTGGACGCCCCTGGGAAACCCTGGAAGCAGAGTCTTCAAACAGAAGAAGAGACTGCTGCATAACTTGTGGCTCAGACCGTTTCCCTGATATGCTTGGGGGTGATGTGACAGACTGATGGGCTTGGTTTTCAGGTGCCACCTGTGCGCTTTCCGCAGAAGACTGGGTGGAAGACCATGTGGTGAACGTGCTGGAAGCACTGTCGGCCACCCAATCGATTAATGCCTGTACCTGCTCAGGCCTTACCATCCTAAGAGCGGCATTGTGCCCCACGAGATATTGCGGTACATTCTGCCGGCTAGTTGAGGGAGTTCGTTCCCTACTGTGTGCGCCTGGGGCCGAACGGCCACGTCCTCTACCAGCAACAGAGGCTCCACGGACACCACCACGACCGCGTCCTCGTCCCTTAATAGTATTTTTCTTCATTGTTGCGATTCAACTCGCACCACAATGAAATATATTATTTTTTATAAGCAAAATCCCCTCACTGGAATACTTTCAGTCTTTTGACTGTATGGATTACAGATGGAATGACTGTTATATGTGAGTACCGCTTTCTTTGACAGATTCTAGTATGGGTACATATATGTTTTCCCAACCCCAGCACATTAGTTTGCTAATTCCAGATGTATGAAACGCAGGCCTAACTGTATCTAGTATATTGAACGCCAGATAAACTAACTTGGCCTTTTTTAAATAAAAAAAAAATTCCCTCACTGGAATACTTTCAGTCTTTTGACTGTATGGATTACAGATGGAATGACTGTTATATGTGAGTACCGCTTTCTTTGACAGATTCTAGTATGGGTACATATATGTTTTCCCAACCCCAGCACATTAGTTTGCTAATTCCAGATGTATGAAACGCAGGCCTAACTGTATCTAGTATATTGAACGCCAGATAAACTAACTTGGCCTTTTTTAAATAAATAAAAAATTCCCTCACTGGAATACTTTATGGCTTTTCACTGTGTGGATTACAGGTGGACTGGTATTAGTAGGGGTGACACAAGCACACCCAAGTCCCTGATGTAGGATTTCTATGGCACAGACCACTATTACAAGTGATTAATGGACGTTGGGAGAGATTGTGCTGCAGCACTAGTCCCAAGATAGCCGCCGCCTATCAGCCCAGTAACATGTGCCACAAAATGGTCTGCACAACCTTTAAAAAAAATAGCCTTGGACTGTGCTGCTAAATCGCTATTGGTCTGAATCCCAGGTGTAGATGTCTGACTTGTTTGGAGCTTTGGAATGCACACTGTGGCAGCTTCTGCTGCAGCACTACAAGTCGCAAAATGGCGGCCGGCGGTCAGCCCGGGTACATGTGGATGGAAAAATCACTCTGGCCACTCTAAAAATAGCCAATCCCTATCAAAAAAGCAGCTCAGCTGCAGTTGTTCAGATGAATCACAGGTGGAGGAGAGAAATTTGCTTCCAGTTATTCAATTATCCCTGCCTATTCTCGCCCTAGCATCAGCTGCGTCTAACCCTGTTCTATTCACATCGGGAGTGAGCACGTCCCGACGTGCGCACAAGCTTATAAGAGGCTGAGTCACATGCTGCACTTGGCCAATCACAGCCTTGCCAATAGTAGGCATGGCTGCGATGGCATCTTAGGGCAAGTAGTATGATGCATGTTGATTGGCTGCTTTGCAGCCTTTCAAAATGCGCCAAAATACATGCCGAACGACGAACCCGAACCCGAACTTTTACGAAAAAGTTCGGGTTCGGGTCCGTGTCACGAACACCCCAAAATTCGGTACGGACCCGAACTATGCTCGAACTGTTCGCTCAACACTACTCCTGGTCTCAGAGTATTAAGGCGATGGATCCAT
This sequence comes from Bufo bufo, assembly GCF_905171765.1. Taxonomy (NCBI): domain Eukaryota; kingdom Metazoa; phylum Chordata; class Amphibia; order Anura; family Bufonidae; genus Bufo; species Bufo bufo. The sequence continues at coordinate 489,616,329 of NC_053390.1, read as the reverse complement.
CTTAGCTCTCTCTGTTTGAGAGCCAATGTCCTATCACCTCCTCTCCTTGACAAACTGATCTGATCCAGTATCATAAATTTTAAATCCTTCTCCCTATGATTGGCCTCAACAAAATGTTTAGGGACTGGCAAGTCTTGCCTCTTATGTCTGATTGAAAAACGATGGTTGTTTAAACGTGTCTTCATGTCACATGTGGTCTCCCCAACATATAGGAGACCACATGGACAGGAGAGCACATAAACAACATATGAGCTGTTACATGTCAGAAAATTACCAATATCATAGTGGCTACCCGTAACAGGGTGAGTTAATCTATCCCCCCTAATCATGTATGAACAGTTCACACAATTAAGGCAGGGATAGCAACCCCTCCTCTGTGGCCCAATTTGAGTTTGTACCAAACCTTTAGCTGGAATATCTGCCCGAACCAATTTGTCACGAAAATTGGTGGGGCGTCTATAAGAAAGCAAGGGGGGCACAGTGAATGTTGTAATGTTGGGCAGATTACTTTTCAATATAGACCAATGTTTGCGGACAATTTGGGCAACTGCCCCACTCTGTTCAGAGTATGTGGATATAAATGGAATTCTTTCCACTTTATTGTGTGTAGTATCAGGTAACCCCTGCTGTGGCCCTCTCACCTTAGTAAGATGTTTATCAATCACCCGAGTGGGATAACCTCGCTCTCGAAATTTGTGCACCATCTGGGCATAACGAGTGGGTAGCATTTCTGAGTCCTGCACTAACCTTTTGACCCTAAGGAGTTGACTGTAAGGTAGTGAGTCAATAATGGACCTAGGGTGACAACTATTGTAGTGCAACAAAGTGTTGCAATCAGTAGGCTTAGTAAAAATATCAGTGGATAATTTGTCACCAACAATAGTGACAGTGGTGTCGAGGAATTGAACCTGAGTGTCAGAGTGTATCAGGGTAAACGCAATGCCGGGGTCCAGGTTATTCAAAAAAAGGTGAAATGACTCCAAAGAAATGGAGTCACCATGCCAGATTAGGAAGACATCGTCTATGTACCACCACCACCCCAGTACATGACTGAAGTGGTGGGATACATAGACAAGGTCGTCCTCGAAGGGCCGCCATGATGACATTGGCATAGGTGGGCGCCACATTTGACCCCATGGCGGTCCCCCGTAGCTGCAGGAAAAAACTTTCCATGAACAAAAAATAATTGTTCCTCCAACAGTTGGATAATAAAATCCTGACATGCCTGGGAGTACTCACTGCCCGATAGCTGTCTCCGGACAGCAGACACCCCCCTAGTGTGATCAATGGAAGTATATAAACTCGTGACGTCAAAGGAAGCCACGAGACAGCCATCAGGCAACATGATACCGGAGATTTTATCAAGAAAATCTCCCGTATCCCTAATGTAGGATCTGGCACTGACTGCATACTGGCGAAGTAATCGATCCAAAAAGATGTAAATATTTGAAAAAATGGATTCGGTACCAGCCACAATTGGCCGACCTGGAGGGTCAACCATCGATTTGTGGATTTTTGGTAGCACGTATATAACAGGTGTACGTGGCTGTGGTATAGTCAAAAAAGAATAAAGCTCACCATCAATAATGTCCTGACCCAAGGCAACATCAAGGACCTTCTTGATACATCGAGCAATGTCAAATCTTGGATCACCAGCTAATACCCTGTATACATTCTGATCACTCAATTGCCTCCTAATCTTCTGAATATATTTAGTTGTCCATGACAACAACCGCACCCCCCTTATCGGCAGGTTTGATAGTGAGGCTGTTGTCATGGCAAAGTCCCTCAAGTATTGCAACATCAGAAGTAGTCATGTTAGGATGTTTCAGAGGCATGTTGGCAACCTCATCACGCAAAGTAGCCACATCCACAGAAATAGCCTTCATGAAAGTATCAAGTGCAGGTAGATTACTGTGCGGTGAAAAATCACTCTTAGTGAAGATCCCAAAGGACTTCAATCTTAACTCAGTATGTGTCAATATACTAGTCGATTGATCTGTGGGGGGACGATCTGCAAACCAAACCTTAAGTTCGATGTTCCTATACAGGCGCTGCAGATCGACCTCCAACTGAAACCAATCAACTTTGGTAGAGGGACAAAATGAGAGGCCCTTAGAGAGCACATCAATTTGCATGTCAGACAGGGACACAGAGGAGATATTTACCACAGTGAATTTACAATCAGATACACTATTCATTAGGCCTGGTTGCCCTTCTTGCGTCGCGCCATAGGTTTTACCAATTTTGGAGATTTGGGATTTCCTCCATCTGTGGTGTCTTCTGCCACCCCGTCTGGTTCTTTTTCTGTCGTTGAACCCATCTCTAAAAAAGGCTGAGTGGAAGATGAACTAGAGGTGGCCGTAGCCCCAGAATGTCCAGATTGCTGATATTTCCTATTAGCCGGCCGGTATGAGGACATCTGTTTCTTTGGCCCATCGGTCTGCCACGTGTATATCTTTCCCTTAGCGTAATCATCAGCATCCCGCTGCCACTTTTTCCTTTTTGTAGCTTCCTGGTCTTTAATAAATTTAGACACATGACCCATACAGCTATCACCATAGATTTTCCATTCATCAGGCCCCAGCATGGTTAGTAGTGGTGACCTGGTTTGAGCTTGCCGAGTCCTGCTTTCAACCAATTCATGTTGCAAATATTCCAAATTGAGAAGGATTATATCAAAAGCATATTTGTTAGAGATCTGAACAAATTTTTGTGCAAAAACTGATTCAGTAGGGAATAAATTAGGCTTCAATTGTGAACGGATACCTCTAGGGATTCTATGGTCCTTGAAATACTGACCAAGGGTCATCAGATGTAAATCAGTGGATGCAATCTTCTTAATCCTCACATAACTATACCCTTCAATGTGTAAATAGGGCTCATCACGTTGCTTGACTCCGTCTGTTTGGGCGGCGTTGCTATGTTGCCGGGCATGCGCAGTCGGACATTGAAGACGCGGACTTTGGCGCCGGTATCTTGTCACCGCCTACTGAGTTTTTAATTATTTTTAATCATGATTACTGTTGACACTTATACACTGGTGTTGTTACACTGCCATGATGAGCCCTATTTATACATTGAAGGGTATAGTTATGTGAGGATTATGGATATTATTGATCTACATTATGGAACACACTTTGTGCACCTCTGTTGATATTTGATTCACATTATGGAAATATTGTCTATATTTTTATACTGGTTTTTAAGTTTATACATCTCTTTAGTTGAATGATGATCACTTGATTTGTTGCTATGTATTCTGGGTATATATACCCCTGTATGACACCTTGTTTTATGCTTGATAAAGACCGCATTGAGCGGTTGAAACGTTGCAGAGGGGAATAAAAAGATCCACCGTCTTTTTCACCTTATGCTTGGAGTGCTGCCTCATCCTTTTGAATATATATATATATATATATATATATATATATATATATATAGAAATAACAAAAAGGGCAGCACTCCAAAAAGTAAAAGAAGAAAAAATCTTTAATTACCCATACGGGACAAGCGACGTTTCGGCTCAATGTGTGAGCCTTTCTCATTGAGCCGAAACGTCGCTTGTCCCGTATGGGTAATTAAAGATTTTTTCTTCTTTTACTTTTTGGAGTGCTGCCCTTTTTGTTATTTCTGTCTATTTGGATTGGCTTTCATCCACGCTGGGCCAGCTGCACCCGCATTTTTTTCATTGACGGTGCTGCCACTGAACTCTTTTTGCTCTCTATATATATATATATATTTATACACCTGAAACCGGGGGTATGAATGGGCAGCTATAAGCCCATATATATCATATATATACACATACACATCCTTGGGGCACATAAGTGTAAATACATATATATCTAAACAACCTGGAGAGACCCATATACTGGGTCCACATACAGGGGACCCATATGTCCCCACTGGTCATACAGGGCCAATATATATATATGCATATATTGAACATATATACATATATATTCAAATCTCACCCTTCCCTCTACAGTATCCACTCCTGGGTTTGGCTTCCAAATCATGAGCAAATCCTGATGCAAAATACTAACCATCAACGCCTCCATCTGCAATTTGCATGAGTTTTGGCTATTTGCCTCAGAAATCGGATTCATTCAGATAGGAAAAATCCTACATGCAGGCCTTTAATGGCCTCTAATACTTGGTCAGTATTTAGTAAATTTTTTTGCATCAGTATTTGATCAGTATTGGTAAGGCAAAAACAGGAGTGAGTCTAAAACAGAGATAACATGTGATGGAAATATTGGCATGTCCTCTGTGTTTTAGACAAACACCTGCTTTTGGCTTCCAAATCATGATCAAATCCTTCTTCAAAATACTGACCGTGTGATAGAGACCTTATAGATGCTCCAAAGACAGGATCCATTGTGTTTTTAATTTTTCCGTTCTTCTGACAGATCAAAAGAAGAGTAAAATAAATGGTGATGTCAACAAGGCCAAACAAGGACACTAGTGGACCCATCACACAGAGAGGGGAGTCAACTTTGTGGCCCCATTACAGAGTAGGGAGGATGGCAACAGTGAGAGGAGTCAACATACTGGTCCAGTCACAGAGTGGGGAGGGTGACAACAGTATGAGGAGTCAACACAGTAGCTCATTTACAGAGTGCAGAGGGTGGCAACTGCATGAGGAGTAAACATAGTGGCCCGGTCACAGAATGGGGTGGTGGGGGTCAATAGAAGTGGCAGTAACACTTTAAGATAGTGGCTAGAGATGAGCGAATTTCATGTTATGAAATTCGTTCACGCTTCGTTTGGTGGTAAAAGCAGAATTGCGTTATGGATTCCGTTACCACGGACCATAATGCAATTCTACGACGGAATGCATAACGGAATGCCGTTATTCATTCCGTCATAATAGAAGTCTATGGCCTGCATAATGGATCCGTCCTGTTTCCATTATGCAGGAGATGACTCCCCTGTAGGGTTTGTACCAAACTTTAGGATTTTTGGACCCCGGACCCGAACCCGAACATTTCCGTAAAAGTTCGGTTTCGGTGTTCAGCACTTTCTTGGCGCTTTTTGAAAAGCTGCACGCAGCCAATCAACAAGCGTCATACTACTTGCCCCAAGAGGCCATCACAGCCATGTCTACTAATGTCATGGCTGTGATTGGCCAGAGCAGCATGTGACCCAGGCTCTATATAAGCTTGAGTCACGTAGCGCTGCACGTCACTCTGCTGTTACAAGTGTAGGGAGAGGATGCTTCTGGACTTGTGATTTCAGGGAGAGAATAGGAGAGAATCTAACTCAGCGATCTACCTAGAAATAGTTGTGTGGGTGCAGGACACAATCGTTTTAACCTGCCCTGAAGCCATTGACCAAAAAATAAATAAATTTATACTTCTGTTAATTAGATGGGTGGCGGCGGCAGCCATTTTATGCATGCTCAGTGCACCAGCACTGCATCTGAGCTTTTGGGACATTGCAAATCACCATTTTTTTGGGGCAAACTACAACATCTGCATCAGTCAGTGTGCAATTTAAGCAAGAAATACACGCATCATTTTCTGGTGTTTGAAAAACACATTTTTTTTTCCAAAAAAAATATTTTCCAGATCTGCAAGTCTTAAATCCAAGTTTAATATATACAGCATTCATATTCTGTTAGCAAAAAAATACTTTTTGGGCAATCTACAACATCTGTATTAGTCAGTGTGCAATTTAACCTCCTCCCGTCCGCCTATAGGATATAAACGTCCTATGGGTGGATCTCTATTTCTGAACGCACGTTTTAAAACGTCCGTTCAGAAATTGCAGCTACACGCTAATCGTGCAGCTGCTGATCGGGTTGCCCGTTGTCAGTGACAGCAGGGCAACCCAGAGAGAAGGCAGGGACAGTTCCCAGGTGTCCCTGCCTTCTGGATCGCTGCATACAAAGCGCTCACCGAGCGGTGTGTGTGCAGAGCAGGAAGCGCTATGCGCTTCCTTTTCCGGCCCGGCGGTCATGTGACCGCCGTGACCGGAGAGTGCAGGGGCTGTGTGAGGTCTTTCAGAGACCTCGATCAGCCCTGCTCTGAGGCTGTACAGCGCGGAATTATGCTGTACAGCCTCTCTGGGGGATGCATTTCTTCTGTAACTGGGGCTACTATGTCAGCCCCAGTTACAGGAGAAATCAATAGTGAAGAAAAAAAGAAAAAGGGAAGCAAATGTCCCCCAGAGGTCTTGTATGACCTTATGGGGGACGAAAAGTGTAAAAAAAAAAAATAAAGGGTTGAAAAAATAAAAAAATAAAAAGTTTCACATGTAAAAAAAAAAGTCCCCAAGTAAGGAATAAAAAAATAAATGTTAAAAATAGAAAAAATAAAATAAAATAGACATATTTGGTATTGCCGCGTCTGTAAAAACCAGCTCTATAAAAATATCACATGACCTAACCCCTCGGGTGAACACCGTAAAAAAAAAAAAAGTGTCAAAACAAGCAATTTTTGTCACCTTACATCACAAAAGGTGCAACACCAAGTGATCAAAAACGTGTATGTCCCACAAAATGGTACCAATAAAACAGTCACCTCATCCCGCAAAAAATGAGCCCCTACATAAGAAAATCTCTCAAAAAATAAAAAAAACTATAGCTCTTAGAACATGGAGACACTAAAACATCATTTTTTTGGTTTCAAAAATGCTATTATTGTGCTAAAGTGAAACAAATAAAAAAAAGTATACATATTAGGTATTGCCACGTCCGTAACAATCTGCTCTATAAAAATGTCACTTGACTGAACCCCTCAGGTGAACGCTGTAAAAATAAATAAATAGAAACTGTGCTAAAACAACCAATTTTTTGGTCACCTTGCCCCATAAAGTGTTATAATGAATGATCAAAAAATCATATGTACCCAAAAATAGTACTAATAAAACTGGCACCTTATCCCCTAGTTTCCAAAATGGGGTCACTTCTTGGGAGTTTCTACTGTAAGGGTGCATCAGGGGGCTTCAAATGGGACATGGCATCTAAAAACCATGTGGAGTTCCTTTTCTTCTGCGCCCTGCCGTGTGCCCATACAGCAGTTTATGACCACATGTGGGGTGTTTCTGTAAACTGCAGAATCTGGGTAATAAATATTGAGTTTTGTTTGGCTGTTAACCATCGATGTGTTAATGAAAAAATTGGATTAAAATGGAAAATCTGCCAAAAAAGTGAAATTTAAAAATTTGATCTCCATTTTCCTTTAATTCTTGTGGAACGCCTAAAGGGTTAACAAAGTTTGTAAAATCGGTTTTGAATACCTTGAGGGGTGTAGTTTCTACAATGGGGTCATTTATGGGGGTATCCACTATGTAGGCCCCACAAAGTGACTTCAGACCTGAACTGGTCCATAAAAAGTGGGTTTTGGCAATTTTCTTAAAAATTTGAAGAATTGCTTCTAAACTTCTAAGCCTTCTAACGTCCTAAAAAAATAAAATGACATTTCCAAAATGATGCCAACATAAAGTAGACATATGGGGAATGTTAAGTAATAAATATTTTATGAGGTATCACTTTCTGTTTTAAAAGCAGAGAAATTGAAATTTAGAAAATTGCGAATTTTTCAAATTTTTGGGTAAATTTGGGATTTTTTCATAAATAAAGGTGAAATATTTTGACTCAAATTTATGATTATCATGAAGTACAATGTGTCACGAGAAAACAATCTCTGAATGACTTGGATAAATAAAGGCGTTCCAAAGTTATTACCACATAAATTGAGATATGTCAGTTTTGCTAAATTAGGCCTGGTCAGGAAGGGGGCAAATGGCCCAGATGGCAAGTGGTTAAGCTAGAAATACACCCATCATATTCTGGGGTTTGAAAAAAACTTTTTTGACAAAAAACACTATTTTCAGGCCTTGCAGCATCAGCACGCGTGAAATTACAGGCTTATATACTGCTGTCAAATTCAGTTATTAAACATTTGGGCACCAAAAATTTAGTTGGCAGCCTTTGATGCAGATGTCATTGTGAGATACACCCTTAAAACATTTGGGTTACATTCAGAGATTTTAAATACCGCCATTTGGTGCACCAATATTGAATTCAGGCCTACAGAGGTTCAGGCCCTGTGAGATACCACCTCTACATACAGGGGTTTGAATTAGGCATTTGAAATACAGCCATTTGAAATACAGCCTTTTTGTGCAAAGATATATTTAATTCAGGCCTAGACTGATTCAGGGCGTATGTGATCCCCCCTCTACATTACAGGGGTTTGATTCAGCCATTTAAAATACAGCCATTTGAAATACAGCCATTTTGTGCAAAGATATTTTTACTTTAGGCCTACACTGATTCAGGGCGTGCGAGATACCCCCCTATACATGCAGGGGTTTGAGTTAGGCATTTGAAATACAGCTATTTAAAATACAGCCTTTTTGTGCAAAGATATATTTACTTCAGGCCTACACTGATTAAGGGCGTGTGAGATACCCCCTTACATACAGGGGTTTGATTCAGCCATTTGAAATACAGCCTTTTTGAGCAAAGATATATTTACTTCAGGCCTACACTGATTCGCGGCATCTGAGGGGTTAAATGACAGTGGTGGCACGTTTCACCGCTTCCTATCAGTGCAGGTGGGTGCCGGCTGTATGATACTGCAGGGGCCTGCTCCATACATCCCATCACACATTATGACATACAGGTACATCATAGTGCGTGAAGGGGTTAATATTTATGGCCTATCTTTAGTGTGTCTAACCCACCGCACCCCACCAATCAGCTCTATTGGATTTTTTCAATATTGAGTCTGTCCGTTGTGTAGTGGACAGAGATGGAAACCGCAGCATTCAATTTGCTCATTGGTTCCAGAGCAACTCTTAAGACTGATTGGCAGGGTTGTGGTGTGTCAGATCCCTACTGATCAGATATTGATGACCATCAAGGTTAAAAAAAATAATTAAACAAAAACTTTTACAGTAACATAAATATATAAAAAAAACTACAATAGTGCCCCAAATCATAATATCAAACAGTACAAAAGTTTGCACACCTCCCCTTGTTCAATCATTACCAATATGGTAAATCACCACATAGGCAAGTATAATCATTAGTGTTGAGTGATTCAAAGTTAACAATGTAGACTGTGATCCAAATTTCCTTGAGCTTAATCAGATGCCGCAATTGGCATTGAACATGGCATCTGAGGGGTTCAATGATGGTGCCGTTCCCCGTCATTGCGCCCGTTACATACAATGGAATGTAATTTATGATGAAGCAATTTGTAGCAAATTAAATTTCTTTGTGGACTTTGACAAAGCAGGTGAATCGATTGTTTGATAACTTATAATCATATTTGTGATAAAATGTAGCAGGGCCAATCTATGAGAATCCAACCAATTATCCCAAGGTTTTTCACATTTATGTCCTACACCCATTTATAGATAAATGCTTTTCCCAAAAAAGATTAACCAGTTTAACAAAAAATTATTTTAAAGTTTGGGACCTTTCTTGACCCAATATTGAGAAACTAATTTCCTGGCTGTGCATTGTACAGAAGGCGTGCCACCCCTACTTTTTCACCTACCCCAAGTACACAAACCAGTGTTATTTTGTCCATAGCAATCTGTTATGTAGAGTTGAGACCTTCTACATCCTGTCAATATCTCACTATCTTTGGGCAATACCACAGTATGTGAAGCAAGTCAGCATGGTGCATTTTTGAAACGGTGAAGAATTTCTTGGGAGTGACCTTACAGTAAGCAGATGTTTTTTGTATATAACATTTAGGTTTGTAAAAAAGTATTACCTCCTCTTAAACAGAGAGATAAAAAGTATAAAAAAAGTGTGAATACAGTTTAACATCTTCATCACAATTGCTTCTACATTAGGTGGACAGTGGGTTCATGGTCTGAATGTAGCCGGAGTTGCAATTCTGGTGTGCGTACCCGCAATGTGATCTGCCAGCGGAGGGTATCCTCAGGGGAGGGGAAATATCTGGATGATAGCAACTGCCCAACACCTCGCCCAACCATGCTGGAGCCCTGCAACATGAAAGCATGCCCACCAGAGTGGGTTGCACTGGACTGGTCCGAGGTATCAAAATCAATATTTTTTTTTTATGTTAGTTTTCTTTTTTTTTTGTCTGTTTATTGGTGTTTTTAATTTAAAAGCATATAAAGACTGCTTGTCTTAAAAGGAACCTGTCACCAGTTTTATGGTGTCATAACTAAGGGCAACATAAATAAGTAACTGATTCTCTTAGCAAAATGCTGGGTCACTTTCTTTAATTGACCCAGTCAATCTGCCAACATCTTGTATTGAAAAGCTCCAGCTGATAATGATGAGCCATGAATATTTATGAGCTCCTGACTCTCCCCGCCTACCTGCTGCTGATTGACAGTTTTTTCCATATGAATCAGCAGCAGGTGGGCAGGGGAGTGGCTATATCTCTGAATTTAAAAAACGCTGGACTCACTGACATCACGCTGGACTCAAATCAGCTCATTAGCATGCGGCATGTGGCATCTTTGTGTGTATATTATGAGGTAACCATCTGTCACACCAGTAAGTGAATACATCTAAGGTACTTTTTAGTAGTTAATGATTGTATATAATTAGTTAGATTATAATCAAATATCCACATGACAGGTTCCCTTTAAATTAGAATATGCAAATAGTATTAAAAAACAAGCATTTAAAGGGGTTCTCCGGGAAACTAAACAAAATTAAAAAAATTAAAAAATTAAAAATATTGGTGGATCACCTAGCTATTCCAATGTAGATAGGTGTTCCGTGTTCACCTGATTCAACCAATCAGAAATAATTGTTACAAAAATAAATGGATATTGTGAACCAGCACTCTACAACCAATTCCAGGCAGAGGGCAGTATCAATATAGGTATAAAAACAATAAATTTATTTTATAAAAAAATTACCCAAAATAAAACCTAGAATAGAATGTACACACAATGTCACCATTGGATTATTACTAAATATATAAAAACTGAGTGGTGGCCACCTCCTGTATCTGTACTGGTATGTCATGTATAGTTCCAAACACCTACACGCGGCAGTGATCCCCCCCCCCCCCCCCCCCCGTGTCGGCGATCGCAGCAAACCACAGGTCAATTCAGACCTGCGGGTTGCAGCGTTTCCGGGTTGTTCGGGTCTCTGGGGACCCGATAACCCGGAACATGATGGTGATCGGTGGTGTGATAATACACCACCAATCACCATCCTGCGATCCGGAGAGGTGATGGTGACATCACCTCTCAGGATCGGCTCTGATTGGCTGCAGGGGCGGGCTGTTCAAATTATTGCAGCGCTTCTCTCTTGCTCCTTTCTGTGTCCGGGAGCCGCTGCATCGATCTCCTGACCCAGCACCCCCTTCTGACCCTCCACAGTGCCATCTGGCACTAAAAGATATTTAGGGTTAGGTTAGGCAGGGATATTCAGGGAGAGTTTAGTGAAAAAAAAAATATATTTTTTTGTTGCATCACCCTAAATCGGATGTCTGGGGTACACAGCACAGTTGTGTGAACCTAGACCCCCCCAGGGGTGCTGCAGCTTGCCCCCCCCCACACAACTATTAGCGTCCGGCCACTGTTATGACACCCCACCGCTGACATATTTTGGCCTTTTTTATATTTAGTTTTAATAATTTATTTTTTAAATGTTTTTTTTTCTGTTAGGTTTAGGGTAAGTACGTGAACACCCGATCTCCCACACACACGCACACCAAATAAAGATTTCCACACACACACTCACACTCCCCTATGGCCCGCCGGATGTTCTTGGCCGAGGAGGCATACGCCCAGCTTGCCTCCGAATCCGAGAGTCCCACTGAGGAGGAGCATAACCCCACTTTCCTTTTGTCATCCGCGTTCTCCTCATCATCTAGCAATGATGATGAGCCCCCAAGGCGGCGGAGAAAGGGGACCGCCATGCTAGGGACCATGTGGCCCACACTAGTACGAGCAGCTCTGGGGCTCGTACTAGTTTTCCGGCCCACCAGTTAAGTCCACCGGTGGACTTGCATGGTGTACCCCAGAGAATTTTGAGCCTGCGATTCCTGATTTTGTTGGCCAACCAGGAATCCAGATTCCTACGGTGGGCTTCACTGAATATGACTATTTTAGTCTATTTTTCAGTGACCACTTTGTGAACCTGTGCAGCACGCCAGACCTGCAGGGTATTGCGAAGTGAGGTCACGGTTATGGGCAATCGAAGGGCTGCTCACTGTATTGGAGAACCCTGGGCAGGCATTCTGCAGTGAAGGAGAGGTAGACACAAGTTCCTCTGGGGCACACTCTGTATGTAGGGACCAGGCTCGATGGTGGATGAGGTGCCCTGGATGTTACCGGTATTTTGAGTGCCTGAAGCAAGGTCCCTTTTGGAATCGTGACGCCAGTGCCTGTAACGGTGGCACACCGATTTTATAGTAGTAATAAGTGAGGTACACAGGTGGTATAGTGAACCAAACGTTGCTTTACTTAAACAGTCCAACTTTGTACATCAAGATGGTAATGCAGTCCCTTATATCAAGTGCTTCACAAGCAGGCTTCAATACAAATACTGGCAGGTATAATTCTGTGCAAGATACTCAGAGGGTAATCCACAACACACTCAGAATCAGGTTGTACCTTTCCTCAGAAATAGTGTACGCTGTTCTTTAGAACTCCTGTCTGGTTTCTATCCCAAGGCCCGGATGCCTAAATGCTGGCTTGAATCCTTGGTAAAATATATCTTCCTCCCGTATGGATTCTTGCTCTCACTCTATAATTCCTCTGCCAATTAGCTTACTTATCTGAGCTGATGACACTGTCTCTGCTTGACTTGAGGGTAACTGCAGGTTTTCTCCCAGGAGGTTCTGTCCTACAACTGGGGTATCTCAACTGAGCTAATCCTAGCCTCAGGAGCTTCAGGTAGACGAAGTGACTCCTCTAGTCCCCTGGAATGCACTACTTCTCCCCTGTCTGGGCCTACCTATATATAACCAGGGCTCTCTGGCTCCCTCTAACGTCTGGGAGGCTAAACTGCACCCTAACAGGCCTGACACCCAGTTAACACAGGGAAATGCATACACATGACATTAAATGTAATAAGGCACATTAGCCCTTGTGTAGTGCCCACCTTTAGCTAGTGGGACACTACATACAACCATGCTATAACGTTGCCCGTCCTCGGCGCAACATGGAGGGGCCCTGCCCAGCTGGATACTGCAGTCTGAAAGACAAAATAGAGAACAGCTATACACAGCAACAATATAAGGATTAACAAACAGTGTCACTGAAAGGAATGGTGAAAAGGGGCGTCGTTCTCTTCTCTCAGGATAATGTAAGGGAACAGGGGCGCTGACCTGGTGCAGCGTATCAACAATACCAGGATATTCCATTATAAACTTTGAATGCAAATTGTCCATAATAATGCGAACAACCATAAGTCCTTGGAGGCTCACAGGATCACATGAGTCCGTACCCGGTCTTGCAAAGGGTTAAACAGGGTGTGAAGGACTTTTATGCAATTGCCTATATGCTTCAGTTTGATTCTCTCCCTGCTATTTTGAGGACTATATTGTTCGGTTCCAAATGTCAAGAATGAATGTATTCGTGTACCGGACAATGATGTTGAGATTATGTTTGTATGTGGGATAGAAAGTACTTGTGTGAAATTGTTAAGAATTGTAAATGTTCTGGCCAGCAGATAATTGAGCTGTGTGTATTGGTAAAACTCAATTGTCTAGCCTGGCCCAGAGGAGGAGTTTTAGGATAATTGAGCTGTGTGTATTCTTAAAACTCAATTATCTAGTCTGGCCCAGAGGAGGAGTTTTTGCTGCATAAATTGTGAGTTCTGTGTACCAGTAAATCAGTCTTGTTCCAGCATTAAGTTGACTCATGTGTGGATTATTCGGCGATTCCAGGGATATTCCTACTCGTGGAATATTGGGTGATTTTCTTTTATGAGAAGAAGGGAATGCTTGACGAGGATATTTTCTACTACCGTCACAATTGGTTGGCAGCAGCGGGATTTTCCCTTCTACTTTCCTTTACACCAGGATTCCAAGCAGACACTGGGAACAGTGAATGGAAGTCTGGTACACCCCGCTTAAAAGAAAAACACTGAAAGAACTACTGGAAGTCCGTGGAAGGATTGCTAGCAACAAAACCAAGCGGGTCATTATAGCAGAATTAATGGAGCTAGACCAGGAGAACTTGGTTGCAGCAACGCCAGCAGTACAAGAGATGGGGACACCAGTGATTCAGGAGGAGGAATCACCAGCCAACAAGGCAATGAGAGAGAAGCTAGCATGGTTCGGTCCGAACCCAACGGCGGATGTGGTGCTGAAAGTGATGAACCTGTTAGCGGAGGAGGCTAAACAAATAAGAGACGCAGAGCTACAGTTAAAATTGGCAGCAGTCCAACAAGCAGCCGCACATTCTCCAAACAGTGAGTACAGCACAGCAGACACAAGGAAGATTCCGTTTAGCGCTTTTAAAGCTTTTGATGAAAAAGACTGTGACATTGATAATTACCTGGCAGATTTTGAGCGACAATGTAACCTGCACCGTATAGATAGAGGAGAGTGGGTCGCAATATTGTCAGGCAAACTGTCAGGCAAAGCTTCTGATGCTTTCCGGACCGTGCCAGAGCAGGAGATCCATAGCTACGCCAGGGTTAAAGAAGTGCTCCTGGCTCGTTATGCAGTAACCCCAGAGTCCTACCGACAAAAGTTCAGGGACTCACGCAAAACCACGAAAGACTCTTACGTGGAATGGGCATGCCAGTTATCCCTGTCGGCCTCTAACTGGGTCAACAGCAGCCAGGCCACCTCCGCAGAGGACATTTTACAACTAACCCTCCTGGAACAATTTTACAATCACATCCAGACGGATGTCAAAGACTGGGTGAGAGATCGCAGGCCCATGACTCTACCAGAGGCCGCTAAGTTGGCGGATGAATATGCGGATACTCGCAAGACGAACCTGGTCACACCACGGGTACAACCTCCACGACCAACGGTGCCCTCACACCCACCAGCCGCTAGATACCAACCTCCTAACAGACCGGTGACATCTAGCCCTCGCTATCCACGCCAGGAGGACAATGAACAACGCTGCTTCCGGTGCAAACAGCTGGGTCACTACAAGCAGAATTGCCCCATGGACAACAACACCAGGTCAAATTGGTCTCGACCTGGGTACCGCCCACCAGCAGCAGCCCATTGTGTAGACTCGGCTTGGGATCCCCAGGAACTGGGTCAGGAAGAACCATTGGGCACCCTTTACGAAGCCCTCATGGTACAATCTGTTATTACGGACAACAGGAAACACCATTGTCAGCTGGTCATGGTTAACGGAAAAACCGCCCGGGGATTAAGAGACAGTGGGGCAACCATCACGTTGGTACAAAGACACCTTATTAAGGCATCAGAGAAACCGGGGAAATCAATTGCTGTGAGAGTGGCAGGGGGAGCAGTATACCGTATTCCTACTGCACAGGTACACCTAGACTGGGGTGCGGGAGCTGGCAATGTTCATGTGGGCGTCATGAAAGACTTACCTTCTGAAGTCATCCTGGGCAACGACATTGGCCCCCTGACTTCGGCGTTCGCCTCTACCCCCGCTCAGGAGGCCCACGCAGTAACCACCAGAGCACAAAGTCGCGCTGCCGAGAGCCATCTGCTTCCTACTGAGACCCAGGTAAGCCAACCCAACCTACCCTTGACTGTAGAACCCCTACCCTGGGACACCCCAGAGGATTTTGGGCGGGAGGTGACCGGAGACCCTTCCCTCAGAAAGTATCGAGAGAAAGCCAGGAGGGGCCAAGGGGGGTTAGAGAAGGAGCAATTTATCTGGGAGGAAGGCCGCTTGTACAGGCTCACCGAGACCCGGGGTAATACACCAGGGCCTAAGCAAAAACGCCAGCTGGTAGTTCCCCGGAAATACCGCCAGGAGTTATTGAGGATTGGGCACGACGTACCCTTGGCAGGCCATTTGGGAATACGCAAGACAGGGTATCGGACAACCCAGAACTTCTTCTGGCCTGGGGTGTCCGACGACGTCAGGGCGTATTGTCAAACGTGCGAGGTATGCCAACGTATAGGTAAAAAGGGAGACCACCCAAAGGCTAAACTAGTTTCCATGCCCATTATTGAAGAACCGTTCACAAGGGTAGCCGTGGACATTATAGGGCCCCTGGCCCAACCTAGCCGTTCCGGCAAGCGGTATATACTCACCATAGTAGACTACGCCACCCGTTACCCCGAAGCGGTAGCTCTCTCTAACATACAGGCTGAGACCGTAGCAGAGGCCCTAGTTAAAGTATTTTCCCGAGTAGGCTTTCCCAAGGAGGTTCTGTCCGACCAAGGTACCCAATTCACGGCCGAGGTAACCCAGCAGATATGGAAAACCTGTGGAGTTAAATCCCTGACTAGCTCCCCATACCATCCCCAGACTAACGGCCTGTGCGAGCGCTTCAACGGAACGCTAAAGCAAATGTTGAAGTCGTTCACGGGGGCATACAAGGATTGGGAGCGATTCCTGCCACACCTTCTCTTTGCCTACCGAGAGGTGCCGCAGGAATCGACCGGATTCTCACCCTTCGAACTTCTCTATGGGAGGCGGGTGAGGGGGCCCTTAGATCTCATCAAGGATCACTGGGAGGGGCAGACAGAGATTGAGGGGACACCGGTTGTACCTTATGTCCTGGAGCTGAGGGACCGCATGGAGGAATTAGCCCAGACAGTGCGAGAGAACCTCCGGGCGGCCCAACAGCGCCAGAGGGTATGGTATGACCGACGGGCTAGGCACCGGAGCTTTCAGATAGGCCAAAAGGTCATGGTATTAAGGCCGGTCCGAACAGACAAGCTCCAGGCCGCCTGGCAGGGCCCCTATAAAGTTATAGGACAGATATGCGACACTACCTACACGATAGCCAGCTGCGAGGATGAAGATGTGAAACGAACCTTTTACATCAACATGCTCAAGGCCTATCAGGAACGGGCAGAGGAGGTAGCCGCTATCTGTGCACCAGCAGGAGAAGACACAGAGACCCTACCCCTTCCTGACCTATTGGGCAGTAACGAAGGGATGACCCAGATAAAGAAAGTCCAGCTAGGTGAAGAGCTGGAGCCGCAAGAGCGGGATCAAGCTGTCCGCTTACTAGAAACAAAACAGGCCACATTCTCTCAGGAGCCTGGATACACACTCCTAGCCATACACAAGGTAGAGACTCCAGGACAGGCACCCCTGAGACAGCCTCCCTACCGTATCCCCGAAGCAGTCCAGGAAGGGATGCGGAAGGAGATAGATGAGATGCTTCGGCTAGGCGTAATCGAACCCTCAGAAAGTCCTTGGGCCTCGCCGGTAGTCTTAGTGCCAAAGAAGGATGGGACAACCCGCTTCTGTGTAGATTACCGGCGCCTCAATGACAAGACAGTTACGGACGCCTATCCGATGCCACGGATGGACGAGCTGCTTGACCGTATCTCTGCAGGGAAGTATCTGACCACAATAGACCTATGCAAGGGATATTGGCAGATTCCCCTAGCAGAAGATGCCATACCCAAGTCGGCCTTCATCACCCCGTTCGGCCTATACCAATTCCGGGTTATGCCGTTCGGGATGAAGAACGCCCCGGCCACCTTCCAACGGATGGTGGATCAGTTACTTAGGGGTCTCCAGAGCTTTGCAGGCGCTTACCTGGATGACATCGCCATCCACAGCGATACCTGGGAAGCGCACCTAGAGCACGTAGGGGTAGTATTAGATAGGATCAGGGGGGCCGGGCTGACCCTGAAACCCGACAAATGTCACTTGGGTATGGGCGAGGTACAATATTTGGGCCACCGAGTAGGATGTGGTAAGCAACGGCCGGAGCCGGCTAAGATCGAGGCCGTTGCCAATTGGCCCACTCCCCACACCAAGACACAAGTCATGGCTTTCTTAGGCACAGCCGGCTATTACAGACGCTTTGTACCCGACTATAGTGCCCTGGCCAAACCCCTGACCGACTTGACCAAAAAGAAGCTACCCCGACAAGTCCTGTGGTCCCTGGAATGCGAGGTGGCTTTCCAAGCACTAAAGACTGCTCTGGTTAATGCTCCGGTGTTGGTTACCCCAGATCCTAACAAAAGATTTATTGTCCATACAGACGCTTCAATGTTTGGACTGGGGGCAGTACTAAGCCAGATCGGGGAGGATGGAGGAGAGCACCCGGTGGCATACCTGAGTCGGAAGCTGTTGCCAAGGGAGGTCAGTTATGCCACCATTGAAAAAGAGTGTTTGGCCTTGGTATGGGCACTCAAAAAGCTCACACCTTACCTTTATGGCCGGGCGTTCACTCTCATCACCGATCACAACCCCTTGGTGTGGCTTAACCGGGTTTCAGGGGACAACGCCCGTTTGCTACGCTGGAGCTTGGCCTTACAGCCCTATGACTTTACGATTCATTATCGCCCAGGCAAGCAAAACGGGAATGCCGATGGATTGTCACGCCAAACGGATTTAACCTCGGACTAAAAGCTCTGAACCCGTCAACCCTACTGGACCAGGAAAGGTCCAACCGAGTTGCCGGAGCAGGGAGAAAAAGGGGGGCCATTGTGAAGGACTTTTATGCAATTGCCTATATGCTTCAGTTTGATTCTCTCCCTGCTATTTTGAGGACTATATTGTTCGGTTCCAAATGTCAAGAATGAATGTATTCGTGTACCGGACAATGATGTTGAGATTATGTTTGTATGTGGGATAGAAAGTACTTGTGTGAAATTGTTAAGAATTGTAAATGTTCTGGCCAGCAGATAATTGAGCTGTGTGTATTGGTAAAACTCAATTGTCTAGCCTGGCCCAGAGGAGGAGTTTTAGGATAATTGAGCTGTGTGTATTCTTAAAACTCAATTATCTAGTCTGGCCCAGAGGAGGAGTTTTTGCTGCATAAATTGTGAGTTCTGTGTACCAGTAAATCAGTCTTGTTCCAGCATTAAGTTGACTCATGTGTGGATTATTCGGCGATTCCAGGGATATTCCTACTCGTGGAATATTGGGTGATTTTCTTTTATGAGAAGAAGGGAATGCTTGACGAGGATATTTTCTACTACCGTCACACAGGGGTTTCCCGTGAGGGGCTACCTGGGCCCATAATGTAGTCCCCAAACCTCACAGGTGGCTGCCCCCTGGTAGAATGAGTGGACCTCCTTAGTGGCAGGGATTCTTCCTGCCTGGACTCAGGAAGGTCAGGGGAGCTCACCGCCTCTGGAGCCACTTCAGGAGCTCTCTGGGGTAAGATGTCCTGAGACGGAGGACTAACAGGAACAGGAGCAGGAACCAGTAAATTCAACCAAGGCGTGAGGGCCCAGTGGAGCGGCTCTTTATCATGGATCAAGTTCTCCACAGCCTGCATAGGGTCCATAGGTGGAGCCAGCAATCAGAAGGCTCAGGCTCCATTTCCTCTGCCGCTGGTTCTCCTTCTCTACAAGGCTTGAGGCGGTTCCTGTGAACGACTTGGGGACCTTTTCCTTCTCTGGAGACCTGGTAAATGTGGACTGCAGCATTGGGTATGGCAGTAATAACGTAGGGAATCCTTTCCCATTTGCTGTCCAACTTGCTGGTCCGGTGGTTGTTTTTTAACCACACCTTGTCTCCAAGAGCCAGGGGTTCCGCATGGGCAGTCTGGTCATAGTCTTTTTGCTGGCGTTCCCGGACATTTTCCATGCGTTCTTGCACGATCTCTTTGGCATTAAGAAGATGCCTTTGGTGCTCCACTACCCAATTAGTCCTGGGCAGTGGGTTGATCACATCCGGCACTTGTACCCCCAGGGAGTGATCCGCAGGTAATCTCCCTTGTCGCCCAAACATCAGATAGAACGGGGTGTAACCGGTGGAACAATGGATGGTGTTGTTATAGGTGTACATAAGCTGTGGCAACAGAGTAGGCCAATCACCCCTCGTCTCAGGGGGTGCTGCTCTCAGCATTTCAATGAGAGTCTTATTCATTTTTTCACAGAGTCCGTTACCTTGCAGATGATAGGCGGTGGTCCGGACTTTCTGGCAGTTGTGCAGCAGGCACATCTCATGGAACAGCTGCGACTCAAATGCGGACCCTTGGTCGGTGAGGATCCTTTCTGGGCAGCCGTAGGGCAGCAGGAAATGCTTCCAGAACGCCTCCGCTGTAGTCTTAGCTGTCAGGTCTTTCACAGGCACTGCTACGACAAACTTGGTGAAGTGATCAATTATAGTCATGGCATACGTATACCCAGAGCGACTCGGCTCCAACTTCACATGATCAATAGCGACAAGTTCTAAAGGAGCTGTACTTACAATAGGATGGAGAGGCGCCCTCTGGTCATGGCGTTCAGTTCGTCCCACAGCACAGGCAGTGCATTCTCTGCACCATTTCTCGATATCCTCTCTCATCCCAATCCAATAGAATCTTCTACGTATGGTGGCCTTAAGTCTTTTGCACACCGAAGTGTCCGGACTGGTTGTGGTACATATCCAGTACCAGGCTGGCATCCCGACGTGGCAGGAGAATCTGGTACACTCTATCACAGGACACTGGATTCAGACTCCTTCTGAGCAACAGGCCTCTTTGAAGGAATAGTTGGTGGCGATGTCTCCACAGTCTCACTAGTTCTGGGTCTGCACTCTTCCTGAGGATTCTCTCAGGGATTTTCCCACTGGTAAGGAAGTCGAGCAGTTCACCGAGGACTCTACTTTCGGACTGGAGCTTAATCCATCTTTCTTGATCGCCTCTGGACACAGGATCATCTGATGAGGGAGGATCAGCAGCAGGGAGATTTTCAGTACGGATATTATCCTGCTGGGCAAATTTATTGTAGAACGCGGGCATTTCCACTTCTTCCCAGGCATCTTTCGGTTCATCTGGGGCCTCTGTAGTGGGAAGCCGCGACAGAGCATCGGCATTATCATTGGAGTGGCCTGCCCGGTATTTCACAGCAAAGTCATAGTTGGCAAGGCGGGAGGCCCATCTTTGCTCCAGTGCCCCTAACTTGGCTGTATTCAGATGTGCCAGGGGATTATTGTCCGTGAAGGCAACAAATGGTGTGGCAGCGAGATAGTCTTTAAACTTTTCGGTCACAGCCCACACTAAGGCAAGAAACTCCAGCTTGAAAGAACTGTAATTCTGGTCATTGTAGTAATAGGAAAATGAGCGAGCACTCATACACTTGGCAACCAGATTGACATATGCAGAAAATATTTATTAAATCCCCATAAAATACAAGTAATAAAATTTATAAGAACAATGTAGCAATAATATACAACATTACAGTCACATATATTGTGGTAGATATGATCAACACTATATTCATATGACTCAATAGTGTCGATAAATTCAATAATATATATCACACCAAAAAACTTCAAGTATATGCTGTTATTTGGGAAAGAGGGGGCGCTATCTTCTAGCGCTCTATCCCAATTTGGGAAACTGAATGTCACTGAAAATGTTGTAGGTGTATTCACTGGGAGCGCAATATGTTCATAAAGTGTCCACAGGAATCCTGATAATATGAAAAGTCTCTTATAGCATATCCTTTTAAGGTCGATATGAGCTTTGAATTGAAGAAAACTTTAAATCGTTGTTTGGCTTACCGTCTAGCGTCTGCTGTCTCCCTATTGCTTCAATGGAGCTTTAAATATTTGCCGGCTTGTTCAGTCGCTCCATACAGCAAGCTGGTTTGAATTTCGCGGGAGTTCCAAAGATCGCAGGAGTTGCACTCTGTTCCGCAATTTCCTTCGGTGCAGCTTTCGACGATAAGTATAGTTAATCCTTTACTGTAGAGATTTTCTTCTGTATGGCCATACAGTGTTATCGGATGCTTTTCAATGCAGGTACATCACTTGTTTCACCATACGCGTTACGGGTAGATTCACTCTCCCTTCCTCAGTGGTCTTTCTGGTCATTCTTTTCAGCTCCCTTCAGGGATCTGCTGGCGTAGGCAATTACCCTTTCTTTGTTATCTTGTACTTGAGCCAACACGGCCCCCAGGCCTCTTTTACTGGCATCTGTGTAGAGGTGGAATGGCTTCTGATAATCTGGGTAACCCAGAACAGGCGGTTCAGTCAACTACTTCTTCAGGAGTTGAAAGGCAATTTCTCGTTCTTGGTTCCATTCAACAGGAATAGGAGTTTTCGGGCTCTTCTTTGGATGCCCCCTCAGGAGTTCCTGGATAGGATCCGCAATTTGTGCGAAATGCGGGAGGAAACGCCTGTAGTACCCTGCAAAACTGAGAAAGCTTCTCACCTCCTTCACGGTCGTAGGAGTAGGCCAGTTGCGGACAGCAGCAAGTTTATCAGGATCAGGCTGTACTCCTTCGGCACTGACAACGTGCCCAAGGTATTTTACGCTGGTTTCAGCAGGTGGCACTTGGATGGCTTGATTTTGAGGCCATATTTAGCAAGAACTTGAAACACCTCACCCAGGTGCTTTAAATGGTCCTCATACGTCTTGGAGTATACAATGACGTCATCCAGATATAAGAGTACAGTCTCAAAATTCCTATGGCCTAAACAACGTTCCATCAGCCTCAGGAACGTTCCTGCAGCGTTACACAGTCCAAACTGCATATAATTGAATTCAAACAGGCCCATAGGTGTGGTGAAAGCAGTCTTTTCTCGATCTTCTGGGGCCATGGGTACTTGCCAGTACCCACTGGTTAAGTCCAAGGTGGAGAAATAGGCTGATGACCCCAGGGCAGTCAAGGACTCTTCAATGCGTGGCAATGGATATGCATCTTTGTGGGTGATTTGATTAACTTTTCTGTAATCCACGCAGAACCTTATGCTGCCATCTTTTTTCCGGACAAGTACTAGGGGCGCATCCCAGGGACTATGACTGTCCCGGATTAAATTAGAGTCTTTCATCTCTTTTATCATCTCTTTCATAGACTGATAGGTAGTAGGCGGTATGGGTCTGTGCCTCTCCTTAATAGGAGGATGAGAGCCAGTGGGTATAGTGTGTTTGATTACACTGACCTCTCCGTAGTCCGTGGAGTGCTTGCTGAAAGCCTGGTGGTGCTCCTTCACCAGCTTCAGGACTCCCTCTATTTGCTCCTTTGGGGTGGATTCGTCCCCCACATGTAGTTCTTCCCACCAGGATGTTGTTGGGGTGCTGCTGCTCTGTGTGGTCTGGAACGCCTCCGTGGCAGGCAAACGGATCACATCCTGGAAAGACACCTGAAAAAGCTGAGCAACGGGGCAGTGTTTAAGGAGAGTAATGGGATGATCACCAAAGTTAATTAGACGGACAGGCACTTTACCTTGAGACACGGTCACCAGGCTCTTGGCTGTCCGTACGAAGGGATGATTTTCAAAGTGAATCGGTTCCACTAGGGCTTGATAGTCCTGGCCCTGGATCCCTAACACAGCACGGCACCACAGGATGATCTGGGAATTTGGAGGCAGAATTACCGGCCGGTTATCCCGGATCCGGACAGTGCAAATTTCTCCTTTCTTGTTGGCGAACCTTTGTTGAGCACACAGAACACTAATAGTCTTTTGAATAACTCTCCTAGAAGCAGGTGAGGCTGAAGATATAGTTTGATTCAATGCTTCAAGTACTTCGGAGTAGCAACTTTTCAGGACGTTAGTCCCTAGGATCACAGGGTGTCCTCCTTTATCTCCTGCTTGCACCACAATCACGCCTTGCTGTGGTAAGGTGGCTTCTCCCACCTGAAGGGTAGGTTCCCAATACCCATGCACTTTCACTGGCTTACCGTTGCTGGCAATGATATCCAGCCAGGACTCTGGTGGCTGGGTGAGGAGACTTGGATCCCAGAATTTGTCAAAGGCAGGCCGTTGAATGGTGGTGACCTGTGACCCAGTGTCCAACAGGGCTTCAAAGGGTATCCCGTTGATACATATATTGACTTTTGGACGGGATCCTACATACTTAGGCATCCAGCTTGGATCCTTTGAACCTACTGTCCTACCTCCCGAGGGGCGGTCCTCTGCCTCAGGGGTTGCCCGTTTAACTGCCAGCACATTGATTCAGTATGTCCATATTTCTTGCAGTGGTGGCAGACAGGCTGTTTTCTACTTTTGGGCCGGTACCTCGGTCGCCCATCAGGCTCTTTTGGGTATACGTCTCCATATGCAGGTGGGAGCCTTGGAGGAAAAGGACCTTCGTCTTCCAGTAACAATGGTCTCTCCCACTCCTCTATTTTCTTGCACACCTTCTCTAGACTTAGAGTAAGATGGTTCACTTGCTCCATGAGGGCTGCCACTACATCTGTGACTGGAGCTTGGGTGGCCTGACTGACCCCTGCAGACCCCACATTCACAGTCTTTGGCTGACAAGCCTGGGGTTTATAGGAGGCTGCTGGCCCGGGAGAGGGTTCTGGCCTAATATACTGATGGCCAATTCCTTAAAGTCCAGAAATGCACAGTGGGGGTGTTGGGCTGACAACATGCGTAGCTGGCCCTTTAAGTGCTCAGTACCTATGCCCGCAATGAATTGCTCCCTAAGAGTCCGGTCCTGGTCCTCAGCTTCTTTAGGATCCACTTGGACTACAGCTCTCAGTGTCTCTTGTAAGGACAGGGCAAAATCGCGGAGTGACTCTCCAGGCTGCTGCTTTCTGCTGAAGAAACGCATTTTAACTTCTGACACCGTTCTGGCCTCAAATGTGGTGCCCAAGCGATCAAAAATCTGTTCTAGGCTACTCTTCTCAGAGCGGGGCCATGACATGACTTCCCTGCGGGCGGCCCCTTCTAACTGAGCTAGGAGGATCTCCATTTGTTGTTCAGCAGTTATGGGATAAAGCCGGAACAAGGCCAGTATCTGCTCCCTAAAGTCCTTTAACTTATGGGCTTCCCCTGAATAACGTGGGAACCAGGGGGCCCCAAAATAGTACGGCATGGTTAGCGGCATCAGACTTGACGGTGCCGCGGCGACAGGGGCCCTAGGGTCAGCTGTGGGTACTTCAGAAGACACGACTGGGGCCACCTGTCCGATTTCCTCAGGTGTGGACATGGCGTTGCTAGGGGGGTATGGCCCTTTAATTGTAGCAGAGCGGACTGGAGCGGCAATGGAAATAATTTTTTTTCCAGAAAAGTCTTTGGTTACTAACGGGGCTCCCTCCGGTGCCCTGGCAGGGTCGGGAAGGTTTCGGTAAGGTGATCGGAGGAGCCGGCACAAGTTTTAAGTCCCTACTTACTCCGGTGGTGCTCGCTCCAAGTCTCGCGAGATGCGTGGCTACGGGCGTTGAGCGTCCTGCGTACAGCGTCAGCAGGTGGGCGCGGCCTCTCGTAGCTCCGGGACTGAGGTAGGCGGCACTTTTTCCTCCAGACAGGGTGGCGTTCTTTCTCCTTGCTGGCTGGGTGATGACTCCGCCAAAGTCCTCTTTTTCGCGCCAAACGGTTCCACAAGGCGCACTTATAATCCACCTCAGGTTAAGTGGGCAAAATCGCTGTCTATTCACTGACAGCAAGCGGTGGCTCAAATAAGCAGGAAACAGTCCAGAAAATATTATCTTTACACCGCTAATTTTTACAGTTCTTTGGCCCAGCAATTTTTAATAAAGCAATAGGGCTTGGTCACTTTAAGGCAATTTTTAGCACACAGTTTTATATCCGCAATGGCGCAGGAATGTTCGTTATCCTGTTCGTGACGCCAATTTATGCAGCACGCCAGACCTGCAGGGTATTGCGAAGTGAGGTCACGGTTATGGGCAATCGAGGGCTGCTCACTGTATTGGAGAACCCTGGGCAGGCATGCGGCAGTGAAGGAGAGGTAGACACAAGTTCCTCTGGGGCACACTCCGTATGTAGGGACCAGGCCCGATGGTGGATGAGGTGCCCTGGATGTTACCGGTATTTTGAGTGCCTGAAGCAAGGTCCCTTTTGGAATCGTGACGCCAGTGCCTGTAACGGTGGCACACCGATTTATAGTAGTAATAAGTGAGGTACACAGGTGGTATAGTGAACCAAACGTTGCTTTACTTAAACAGTCCAACTTTGTACATCAAGATGGTAATGCAGTCCCTTATATCAAGTGCTTCACAAGCAGGCTTCAATACAAATACTGGCAGGTATAATTCTGTGCAAGATACTCAGAGGGTAATCCACAACACACTCAGAATCAGGTTGTACCTTTCCTCAGAAATAGTGTACGCTGTTCTTTAGAACTCCTGTCTGGTTTCTATCCCAAGGCCCGGATGCCTAAATGCTGGCTTGAATCCTTGGTAAAATATATCTTCCTCCCATATGGATTCTTGCTCTCACTCTATTCCTCTGCCCATTAGCTTACTTATCTGAGCTGATGACACTGTCTCTGCTTGACTTGAGGGTAACTGCAGGTTTTCTCCCAGGAGGTTCTGTCCTACAACTGGGGTATCTCAACTGAGCTAATCCTAGCCTCAGGAGCTTCAGGTAGACGAAGAGACTCCTCTAGTCCCCTGGAATGCACTACTTCTCCCCTGTCTGGCCCTACCTATATATAACCAGGGCTCTCTGGCTCCCTCTAACGTCTGGGAGGCTAAACTGCACCCTGACAGGCCTGACACCCAGTTAACACAGGGAAATGCATACACATGACATTAAATGTAATAAGGCACATTAGCCATTGTGTAGTGCCCACCTTTACCTAGTGGGACACTACACCTGATGGTGGAGCAAACGAACCTGTAGGCCCAACAGTTCATTGCTCAACACCCGGGCTCCTTTTTGGCTAGGGTCGGTGGCTGGACTCCGGTCAGCTGAGATGAGCACGTTTTGGGGCCTCGTGCTGCACATGGGCCTAGTTAAAAAACCCAGTGTCAGGCATTACTGGAGTGGGGGCGTCCTCTACCAGACCCCACTTTACAGTATGGCCATGACACGCTCCCGGTTTGAGGCCATCCGGAAATACATGCATTATGCAGATAATGCAGCATGTCCCCCCAAGGTCATCCTGCCTATGACCGCCTGTACAAAACCAGGCTGGTCATTGATCACTTTGGGGCCAAATTTTTGGAGGCCTATGTACCTGGAAGAAGGTCGCGGTTGATGAGTCTCTCATTGCTTTCAAGGGGAGACTAATTTTCTGCCAGTATGTTCCCTCTAAGCGGGCGAGGTATGGCGTGAAGCTGTACAAACTTTGTGAGAGTACCTTAGGGTACACTTACAAGTTTCGTGTGTACGATGGGCGAGATTCCCGTATTGAACCCCCAGAATGTCCCCCCACTCTGGGTGTTAGCAGGAAACTTGTGTGGGACCTTATGCACCCACTGCTAGATAAGGGTACGTGGATAACTTTTATACTAGTATCCCTTTGTTCCAGTCCCTAGCCGCCAGATCCACGTCCACTTGTGGGACTGTGCGAAAAAAATCAAAGCGGCCTCCCTACCCACCCCCTCTAGGTACCTTTCTTTAGGGATGAGACCCGTGCCCTTACCAGTGGAAACTATAAGGACAAGAGGGATGTCCTTGTACTGTCCACAATTCACGGTAACTGCATCACCCCTGTCCCTGTGCAAAGTACCGCGGCAACGGTCCTCAAGCCCGATTGTATCGTCGACTACAATCGGTATATCGGAGGAGTTGATCTCTCTGATCAAGTCCTCAAGCCATATAATGCCATGCGCAAAACCTGGGCATGGTACAAAAAAGTTGCGGTCTACTTGGTACAGGTTGCCTTGTACAACTTTTTTGTGCTGTCCCAGGGCACTGGCAACACAGGGAAATTCATGCAGGTCTATGAAGCAGTCCTCAAGGCCCTGATCTTTTCTGACCGGTGAAGAGCAGGCCGGAGTACCCTGGGAACTGGAGGCGCACGGATCGTCCCTGGCCAACACTTTCCAGGTGTGGTTCCCCCATACTGGAAAGAAGGGACGGTCCCAAAAAAAGTGCAGCGTGTGTAACAGGAGGGGGTAACGGAAGGACACCACCACTCAGTGTGACACATGCCCCGATCATCCGGGCCTCTGCATTGACGGTTGCTTCAGGGAGTACCACACTTCCATGGAGTACAAAATTTATAATCCCCTTCCCCCATTTTAATTTATTTCTCCACAGTCTTCACAGGAATAGCTGCAAAGTGGAGGAGAAAATTCAAAATCTCTTTTTTTACACTAACATGACACCACCACTCAGTGTGACACGTGCCCCGATTATCCGGGCCTCTGCATTATTGGTTGCTTCAGGGAGTACCACACTGCCATGGAGTACTACATTTATAATCCCCTTCCCCAATTTTAATTCCATTTAGCCACTGACAATTGGAAAAAAAAACTATGGTTCTCAGACTTGAGACACTAAAACAAAAAAATTTTTATTTTCAAAAATATTATTTAGTAAAACTAAAATAAAAATATTAGGTATCGCCACGTCCGTAAGAATCTGCTCTATAAAAATACCCCATGACCTAACCCCTCAGATGAACACGGTAAAAAAATTCAAATAAAAACAGTGCAAAAAAAGGTATTTTTTTGTCGCCTTACATCACAAATAGTGTAATAGCAAGCGATCAAAAATTCATGTGCCCCTCAAAATAGTGCCAATAAAACCGTCCTCTCATCCTGCAAAAAATGAGCCCCTAACTAAGATAATCGGCTAAAAACTTTTAAAAAACTGACTGTTATACTATTTGTTTATAAAAGGATAATATAGTGTAAAACCTAAATAAATTTTAAAAAAGTAGACATATTAGGTATCGCCGCGTCCGTCGTCAGTAAGAATCTGCTCTATAAAAATACCCCATGAACTAACCCCTCAGATGAACACAGTCTAAAAATAAAATAAAAACGGTGCCAAATCAGCTTTTTTTTGGCAAATTTTAAATTTTAAAGGATAACTGTCATATTTAGACCCTAATTTAAATTTTCATATATGTACTTACTAATAACATGATATTCCATTATCAGCTACTATTAGACTGACTTACCCCATATTTAATAAGATAGCAACCAGTCTGCATAAAACTGCAATTTTTACTATTCAGTTAAGATGGTCGCCACTGCCCTCACCCTGAGGCTAATCCCGCCTGCCCTCACTACCCACAATGCATTGATCTCCTCACATGCACTAGCCAGTAACAATAGCCCCCCAAAAGTGTCAGTAACCAGAGCCCTCCCCCCTAAAGGGTTAATCTCCTGCAGCACAAAGGGGTCCTCTTACCACATGTTGCTTTCATTTATACACTGAGCAGATGGCAGATCTCCCTTCCTTGGTCTGCGCTGCTCCAACTCTGCTGAGTGAGGGAGCGTCTGCCAAGCGCAGGGACAGGGAGAAGTGCACACAGCCCAGGCACTGTTATCAGCTGCTGGGGAGGACCTGGCTTTAATCATTTACTTACAGTCCCTGGCTGTCAGTAATGTGAGCCTGCACGCTGCAAGCTCCGTCTATCAACAGATAGACGGACCATGCCTAGCAACCCCATTTTAAGCACAGGTAAAAATAGGCAGTACAGGGAACAAAAATGTGGAATTAAGGGGTAATTGAATACACAGTGAAAAGTTGA
Organism: Bufo bufo; assembly: GCF_905171765.1. Classification (NCBI taxonomy): domain Eukaryota; kingdom Metazoa; phylum Chordata; class Amphibia; order Anura; family Bufonidae; genus Bufo; species Bufo bufo. Next base: position 489,586,940 of record NC_053390.1, on the reverse strand, counting down.
AATAGGGCCACCAAGGTGTTATTAATCACTACAATCCAATACTCCAAAAAAAAATAAAAAATACGACAGTTATCATTTAAACCATTTTTTCCAGTAGCAAAGCAAGGGTTAACTGCCAAACAAAACATAATATTTATTACCCTGATTCTGCAGTAATACAGAAACACCCCATATGTGGTCGTAAACTGTTGTATGACCAAACGGCAGGGTGCAGAAAGAAAGGAACGCTGTATGGTTTCTGGAAGGCAAATTTTGATGGCCTTTTTTTTTTCGCACCATGTCCCATTTGAAGAACCCTTTATGCACCCCTAGAGTAGAAACTCAATAAAAGTGACCCCAGATTTTACTAACTTTATTAACCCTTTAGGTGTTCCTCAACAGTTTATGACAAATGGAGATGAAATTTCAGAATTTCTATTTTTGGTAACCTTGCCTCACAAAAATGTAATATAGAGCAACCAAAAATCATATGTACCCTAAAGATAGTCCTGACAAAACTGCCACCTTATCCCGTAGTTTCCAAAATGGGGTCACTTTTATGGAGTTTCAAAATCTGCCTTCCTAAAACCACATGGCACACCTTTCCCTCTACGCCCTACCGTGTGCCCGTACAGTAGTTTACGGCCAAATATGGGGTGTTTCTGCAAACTACAGAATCGGGGCAATAAATATAGAGTTTTGTTTGGCTGTTAACCCTTGCTTTGTTACTGGAAAAAATGGATTAAAATGGAAAATTTGCGAAAAAATTGAAATTCTTAAATTTCATCTCCATTTGTCAATAACTCTTGTGGAACACAAAGGGTTATGATGGTTGTAAAATCAGTTTTGAATACCTTGAGGGGTGTAGTTTCTTAGATGGTGTCACTTTTATGGAGTTTCTACTCTTGGGTAGAGATGTCGCGAACATAAAATTTTCCGTTCGCGAACAGCGAACGCGAACTTCCGCGAACGGGCGAACCGGGTGAACCGCCATAGACTTCAATAGGCAGGCGAATTTTAAAACCCACAGGGACTCTTTCTGGGCACAATAGTGATGGAAAAGTTGTTTCAAGGGGACAAACACCTGGACTGTGGCATGCCAGAGGGGGATCCATTGCAAAACTCCCATGGAAAATTACGTAGTTGACACAGAGTGTGGTAAGTTGAATTCGCAATGCGATTAATATAACCTGCATTAATCGCATTGCGAATTCAACTTAGGGCTAAGTTCCTAATGGTTGTATTGCTAGAATTGACGAATATAACGAATATAGCACTATATTCTCAATCTTTGTTATATTCTAGCAATACAACCATTAGGAAGTTGGAACCTAGCTCTAAGTTGAATTCGCAATGCTATTAATATAACCTGTATTAATCGCATTGCGATTACAACTTAGTCAAATTTGTGACACTGCAGCTTCAGAATGAATCTAAGATGGATGCTATCCTTGCTTTTTGATAGGAGGTGGGAGGGTCTGGGAGGGAGGGTATGCTGATTGGCTGGAATGTGTCTGCTGACTGTGAGGTACAGGGTCAAAGTTTGCTCAATGATGATGTATAGGGGCGGACCGAACATCGCATATGTTCGCCTGCCGCGGCGAACGCGAGCAAGCTATGTTGGCCGGGAACTGTTCGCCGGCGAATAGTTCGGGACATCTCTACTCTTGGGGTGGATCAGGGAGGCTTCAAATGGGACATGGTGTAAATAAACCAGTCCAGCAAAATCTGCCTTCCAAAAACCACATGGCACACTTTTCCCTATACGCCCCACCGTGTGCCCGTACAGTAGTTTACAGCCAAATATGGGGTGTTTCTGCAGACTACAGAATCGGGGCAATAAATGTTGAATTTTGTTTGGCTGTTAACCCTTGCTTTGTTACTGGAAAAATGGATTAAAATGGAAAATTAGCTAAAAAATTTAAATTCTTAAATTTCATCTCCATTTGTCAATAACTCTTGTGTAACACCTAAAGGATTAACGATGGTTGTAAAATCAGTTTTGAATACCTTGAGGGGTGTAGTTTCTTAGATGGGGTCACTTTTATGGAGTTTCTACTCTAGGGGTGCATCAGGGGGGCTTCAAATGGGACATGGTGTAAATAAACCAGTCCAGCAAAATCTGCCTTCCAAAAACCACAGGGCGCACCTTTCCCTCTACGCCCTACTGTGTGCCTGTACAGTAGTTTATGGCCACATGGGGTGTTTCTGCAAACTAAAGAATCGGGGCTATAAATATTGAGTTTTGTTTGGCTGTTAACTCTTTCTTTGTTACTGGAAAAAATGTATTTAAATGGAAAATTAGCCCAAATTTTAATTCAGAAATTTTATCTCCATTTGCCATTAACTCCTGTGGAACACCTAAAATGACGATTGTAAAAACAGTTTTGAATACCTTGAGGGGTGTAGTTTCTAGAATGGTGTAATTTTTGGGTGGTTTCTATTATGTAAGCCTCACAAAGTGACTTCAGACCTGAACTGGTCCTTAAAAAGTGGGTTTTTGAAAATTTCTTTTTTAAACTTCTAAGCCTTGTAACTTCCCAAAAAAATTCTATGTAATTCCCAAAATGATCCAAACATGAAGTAGACATATTGGGAATGTAAAATAATAGCTATTATTGGAGGTATTACTATGTATTATAAAAGTAGAGAAATAGAAATTAGCTAATTTGCTAATTTTAAAAATTTTTGGGTAAATTTGGTATTTTTTTATATATAGAAATGAATTTTTTTGACTCCATTTTACCATTGTCATGAAGTACAATATGTGACGAAAAAACAATCTCAGAATGGCCTGGATAAGTCAGTGTTTTAAAGTAATTCACACATAAAGTGACACTGGTCAGATTTGCAAAAAATGGCTTGGTCCTTAAGGTGAAAATGAGCCCGATCCCTAAGGGGTTAAACAATATAAAGATGGAGATCTGACAATAGAGATCAATACCTCCTCTATTCAATCCTTTAGTGGTTAAGGTATTGGATTAGGATACTTTATCCATAAAGTTTCCTATTTTGAGATGTCTATGAATGTCCCAAAAAGTGCTTAATTCTTATCCAAAGGACGGTACTCAATTGTCATTCGTCAATCCTCGTTACGGACTTTTATAATAATTATTCATCAACACTTCGGCTGTGTGTACACATCACAGTATAATGGTTAATGGTTAATCCCCGGTACACATATACTCAGAGTATCTCAATGGTTAATATTGCAATGGTTAGTAGGCATGTATGTATTGGAAAGTAATTCCAGAAGGAGGGTACCGTGTCAACCGTGGCATCCCACGTGGTATTGCTGACAAGGTCCCAAATAGTGATGAGCGGCAGGTGCCATATTCAATTTCGACGAAATTCGCGAATATTCGATAGAATATTCGTTTCATATACGCGAAAAATCGAATATTCGTCATTATTCTAGGTATCGCGATTATTATGCGATTTAAATAATCGCGTATTGCGATTTTAAGAATACTTTGTTATCTTCGTTTTGAGGAATATGACGAATACATTCGTCATATTCGCTAATTCTACCAAGCCAACCATAGTAAACCAGGTCCAAGTTGAAATAGCAATGCGATTTATTCAAGTTATAATAATCGAATTGCGATTTCAACTTAGCACTGCTATATTCCATATTCGTTAATTCTAGCCTAATATGGAATATAGCAGTGCTAAGTTGAAATCAAAATTCGATTATTATAACTTGAGTTAATCGCATTGCTATTTCAACTTGGACCTGGTTTACTATGGTTGGCTTGGTAGAATTAGCGAATATGACGAATGTATTCGTCATATTCCTCAAAACGAAGATAACGAAGTATTCTCCATCTTCGTTTTAGCTACCTATTCGTCAACTTCGCTAATTCTAGCAATCAAATAGGAAGGTTGACTATAGAGACAGCTGTGTTTAATTCGCTATGCAATTATATTACTTTGCTTTTTTTATAAATAGAATCATTATAATAATCAAGTATTTAACTATTAATTTTTTTTTAAAAAAAGCAAAGTAATATAATCGCATAGCGAATTAAACTTAGCTGTCTCTATAGTCAACTTTCCTATTTGATTGCTAGAATTAGCGAAGTTGACGAATAGGTAGCTAAAACGAAGATGTAGAATACTTTGTTATCTTCGTTTTGAGGAATATGACGAATACATTCGTCATATTCGCTAATTCTAGATATCAAACCAATAGGAAAGTAGCCTTAAGTTAAAATCGCAATACGCGATTATTTAAATCGCATAATAATCGCGATAACTAGAATAATGACGAATATTCGATTTCGACGAATATGAAACGAATATTCTATCGAATACTTGCGAATTTCGTCGAAATCGAATATGGCACCTGCCGCTCATCGCTATTTGGGACCTTGTCAGCAATACCACGTGGGATGCCACGGTTGACATGGTACCCTCCTTCTGTAATTACTTTCCAATACATACATGCCTACTAACCATTGCAATATTAACCATTGAGATACTCTGAGTATATGTGTACCGGGGATTAACCATTAACTATTATACTGTAATGTGTACACACAGCCGAAGTGTTGATGAATAATTATTGTAAAAGTCCGTAACGAGGATTGACGAATGACAATTGAGTACCGTCCTTTGGATAAGAATTAAGCACTTTTTGGGACATTCATAAACATCTCAAAATAGGACACTTTATGGATAAAGTATCCTAATCCAATACCTTAACCACTAAAGGATTGAATAGAGGAGGTATTGATCTCTATTGTCAGATCTCCATCTTTATATTGTTTAACCCCTTAGGGATCGGGCTCATTTTCACCTTAAGGACCAGGCCATATTAGGCTAGAATTAACGAATATGGAATATAGCAGTGCTAAGTTGAAATCGCAATTCGATTATTATTACTTGAATAAATCGAATTGCTATTTCAACTTGGACCTGGTTTACTATGGTTGGCTTGGTAGAATTAGCGAATATGACGAATGTATTCGTCATATTCCTCAAAACGAAGATAACGAAGTATTCTCCATCTTCGTTGTAGCTACTTATTCGTCAACTTCGCTAATTCTAGCAATCAAATAGGAAGGTTTACTATAGAGACAGCTGTGTTTAATTCGCTATGTGATTATATTACTTAGCTTTTTTTTTTTTTATAAATAGAATCATTATTATAATCAAGTATTTAACTATTCAATAAAAAAAAAAAAGCAAAGTAATATAATCGCATAGCGAATTAAACTTAGCTGTTTCTATAGTCAACTTTCCTATTTGATTGCTAGAATTAGCGAAGTTGACGAATAAGGAGCTAAAACGAAGATGGAGAATACTTCGTTATCTTCGTTTTGAGGAATATGACAAATACATTCGTCATATTCGCTAATTCTACCAAGCCAACCATAGTAAACCAGGTCCAAGTTGATATAGAAATGCGATTAATTCAAGTTATAATAATCGAATTTCAATTTCAACTTAGCACTGCTATATTCCATATTAGGCTAGAATTAACGAATATGGAATATAGCAGTGCTAAGTTGAAATCGAAATTCGATTATTATAACTTGAATTAATCGAATTGCGACTTCAACGTAATTCTCAAATCCGACAGTACATTCTAGTATGGAGATGTTCCCATGGTGATGGGGACGCTCCATGAGCACGGAAGTCGTCAGAAGCGGCAACGGGCACTGACTGGAGCAGCCAGGAAGCCAGGAATCCTAAGGACAGGTAAGAACTACTTTTGGGAAGTGGGAAAGAAAAAAATATAACAATAAAAAAATAAAGAATATTAGAAATATCGAATTTATAGCACTATATTCAAAATATTTGAGAATTATCGAAGTGGCGATATTCGCTAAAAAAATTAGATATTCGAATATTCGCGCTCAACACTAGTCCCAAACTACCGTTACCTGCAGCCGGATGTTCACAGCTTAGCGGAGTATATTCTTTCTCGCAGGATCCTTTCCGGAACTGCGAGTGATGAAGTCACGTGACTCTCGGCCTATCAGGTGACTATGATGTAGTTACTGCCACGGCTCACATGGGTTGGTGATGTAATTCTAGTAGCGTTCCACGTGACTGGGATCTGAATCCACGTGTTCTGTGCCGATCTTTGTTATACAATTAAATTAATTCACAATGCGGCAGAGCAATATTGTGATTGGGAGCGCTTCCAAAAGGATAATAAAGATGTAGAAAGTTTAGTCCATAGATGGAGTATAAACACTTTTCCCAGACACGCTTTGGAGTCTGTTTGCCTCCTTCATCAGTGGTCACCCACTGGGACATTCATAGACATATCAAAATAGGACACTCTACGGATAAAGTATCCTAATGCAAAACCATAACCACTAAAACATTGAATAGAGGAGGTATTGATCTCTATTGTTAGATCTCCCTCTTTATATTATTTAATCTCAAACTGGACACAAATCACTTATTCTGATAAAATGCACTACTGATGGAACACTTTATGACTGTCATGCCGCTACTTCTATCAGGGGGCCAGATACAGGAGGTGGCCACCACTCAGTTTTTATATATTTAGTAATAATCCAATGGTGACTTTGTGTGTACATTTTATTCTGTTTTATTTTGGGTAATTTTTTATGAAATTTATAGTTTTTATACCTATATTGATACTGCCCTCTGCCTGGAACTGGTTGTAGAGTGCCGGTTCACAATATCCATTTATTTTTGTATAAATTAAAAAAAGAAATATTATGTCATAGTAAAAACATTCATAAGTACCTTTATTTATCAAAAAAAGCTTGTTTTCCCTAGGGAGTTATCATTGTCGGACCCTAAAATGGCTGCCATCAAGTCATTGCGTCAGAAACACGTCCTAGAAGGCCCAGTACACTCACTAGGACTGGCTGCGTCAACACCAGAAGCTCGAGACACTGTTTAGTCTGAGGTAACAGCTACTTCCTGGTTGAGCTGACTGCTAGTGAGACGTGAATGCACAAATAAAAGCATGCGCACTGTGCTTAGGCAGTTCCCATTGAAGAGTAAGGGAGAAAACCGTTCCCTGGAGACTGTGTTTGCGATCAGTCTCAAGCACCTGGCAGGGCTCGGAATTTTAAATGGAATCTACTCTTATCACAGTTTGTGTTGTGCCCTGTCAGCCTGGCAGGAGTAAGGGAGGCCGGCTACATCATCAGCTGCTGGCTGTGTAAGCTAGTAATTTATGTTCCCAGTAAAAATGAATATATAAAAAAAGGCTAATTTATTAATATATACAGTGCCTTGTAAAAGTATTCACCCTCTTGCCTTTTTTTGTATTTTGTTACATTACAGCCTTAAGTCAAATATTTTCTTAATCAGAATTTTATGTGATGGATTAGAACACAAAAGTTGGTTAAGTGAAATGAGAAAAATATATAAATAAGGCTAATGTTCAGAAATAGAAAACAAAAAATTGGCATGTGTGTATATGTTCGCCCCCTTTGTTAGGAAGCCCATAAAAAGCTCTTGTGCAACCAATTACCTTCAGAAGTCACATAATTAGTGAAATGATGTCCACCTGTGTGCAATCTAAGTGTCCCATGATCTGCTATTACATATACACACTTTTTTTTTTTTTTTGAAAGGCCGCAGAGGCTTCAACACCCAAGCAAGAGGCATCACTAACCAAACACTGCCATGAAGAACTCTCCAAACAAGTAAGGGACAAGTCAGGGTTATTAGGTTAAAAAAAAAATCCAAATCTTTGATGATCCCCAGGAGCACCATCAAATCTATCATAACCAAATGGAAAGAACATGGCACAACAGCAAACCTGCCAAGAGACGGCCGCCCACCAAAACTCATGGACCGAGCAAGGAGGGCATTAACCAGAAAGGCAGCACAAAGACCTAAGGTAACCCTGGAGGAGTTGCAGAATTCCACAGCAGCAGAGAGTGGAGTATCTGTACAAAGGATGACAATAAGCCGTACGCTGCATAGAGTTGGGATTCATGGCAGAGTGGTCAGAAGAAAGCCATTACTTTCAGCAAAAAATGAAAAGGCACGTTGTGAGTTTGCGAAAAGTCATGTGGGAGACTCCCAAAATGTATAGAGGAAGGTGCTCTGGTCTGATGAGACTAAAATTGAACTTTTCGGCCATCAAAGAAAACGCTATGTCTGGCATGTACCTAACACATCACATCACCCAAAGAACACCATCCCCACAGTGAAACATGATGGTGGCAGCATAATGCTGTGGGGATGTTTTTCAGCAGCAAGGAATGGGAAACTGTTCAGAGTTGAGGGAAAGATGGATGGTGCTAAATACAGGGATAAAAAAGCAAAGTTTGGAGGGTTCAACAACTAGAAGAATAGATAACGGTGGGTTCTCTGCAAACTGGGTCACCCACCCAGTATAAAGGGTAAAATAAATAAACACAAATATGCAGGCACACCACCTTTCATAGCTGGTAGGACTTAAAAAGCCAGTGTAGGATAAGTAGGCAAACTATTTATTAGTACATTACTAAAAGGAGACCAAAATGAAAATCACAATAAAATGTACAGAATATTACACATTCAATATAATAAAAGCGGCTGTGGATAAATAAAAGTCAATTCATACACCTGATTGGTAGAGATGTCCCGAACTATTCGCCGGCGAACAGTTCCCGGCGAACATCACTTGTTTGCGTTCGCCGCGGCGGGCGAACATGATGTTCGGTCCGCCCCCTATATGTCATCATTGAGCAAACTTTGACCCTGTACCTCACAGTCAGCAGACACATTCCAGCCAATCAGCATACACTCCCTCCCAGACCCTCCCACCTCCTATAAAAAAGCAAGGACGGCAGCCCTCTTAGATTCATTCTGAAGCTGCAGTGTTAGTGAGAGCAGGGAGAGTGCAGCTGCTGCTGATTTAATAGGGAAATCGTTAGCTAGGCCTGTGTTCTGTGTCCACTCCAGTCCTCAAAGACTCATCTGCTGTAAGGACAGCGTCCTGACAGCACCCCAAAAAGCCCTTTTTAGGGCTGGTACATCAGTCTGCTTTTATAATTTTTTCTATATATACACTGCTCAAAAAAATAAAGGGAACACTTAAACAACACAATGTAACTCCAAGTCAATCACACTTCTGTGAAATCAAACTGTCCACTTAGGAAGCAACACTGAGTGACAATCAATTTCACATGCTGTTGTGCAAATGGGATAGACAACAGGTGGAAATTATTGGCAATTAGCAAGACACCCCCAATAAAGGAGTGGTTCTGCAGGTGGTGACCACAGACACTTCTCAGTTCCTATGCTTCCTGGCTGATGTTTTGGTCACTTTTGAATGCTGGCGGTGCTTTCACTCTAGTGGTAGCATGAGACGGAGTCTACAACCCACACAAGTGGCTCAGGTAGTGCAGCTTATCCAGGATGGCACATCAATGCGAGCTGTGGCAAGAAGGTTTGCTGTGTCTGTCAGCGTAGTGTCCAGAGCATGGAGGCGCTACCAGGAGACAGGCCAGTACATCAGGAGACGTGGAGGAGGCCATAGGAGGACAACAACCCAGCAGCAGGACCGCTACCTCCGCCTTTGTGCAAGGAGGAACAGGAGGAGCACTGCCAGAGCCCTGCAAAATGACCTCCAGCAGGCCACAAATGTGGATGTGTCTGCTCAAACAGAAACAGACTCCATGAGGGTGATATGAGGGCCCGACGTCCACAGGTGGGGGTTGTGCTTACAGCCTAACACCGTGCAGGACGTTTGGCATTTGCCAGAGAACACCAAGATTGGAAAATTCGCCACTGGCGCCCTGTGCTCTTCACAGATTAAAGCAGGTTCAAACTGAGCACATGTGACAGACGTGACAGAGTCTTGAGACGCCGTGGAGAACGTTCTGCTGCCTGCAACATCCTTCAGCATGACCGGTTTGGCATTGGGTCATTAATGGTGTAGGGTGGCATTTCTTTGGAGGGCCGCACAGCCCTCCATGTGCTCGCCAGAGGTAGCCTGACTGCCATTAGGTACCGAGATGAGATCCTCAGACCCCTTGTGAGAACATATGCTGGTGCGGTTGGCCCTGGGTTCCTCCTAATGCAAGACAATGCTAGACCTCATGTGGCTGGAGTGTGTCAGCAGTTCCTGCAAGACGAAGGCATTGATGCTATGGACTGGCCCGCCCGTTCCCCAGACCTGAATCCAATTGAGCACATCTGGGACATCATGTCTTGCTCTATCCACCAACGTCACGCTGCTCCACAGACTGTCCAGGAGTTGGCAGATGCTTTAGTCCAGGTCTGGGGGGAGATCCCTCAGGAGACCGTCCGCCACCTCATCAGGAGCATGCACAGGCGTTGTAGGGAGGTCATACAGGCACGTGGAGGCCACGCACACTACTGAGCCTCATTTTGACTTGTTTTAAGGACATTACATCAAAGTTGGATCAGCCTGTAGTGTGTTTTTCCACTTTAATTTTGAGTGTGACTCCAAATCCAGACCTCCATGGGTTGAAAAATTTTATTTCCATTTTTTTATTTTTGTGTGATTTTGTTGTCAGCACATTCAACTATGTAAAGAACAAAGTATTTCAGAAGAATATTTAATTAATTCAGATCTAGGATGTGTTATTTTTGTGTTCCCTTTATTTTTTTGAGCAGTGTATATTGCAGGTGCCTGCCCGGGTGTGAGAGGCCACAGGCCCACAGACTGTACTGTGTGCACATCACTCATATCGGGTGGCACAGTACCTTGCAGATAAAAAAGTCATTTAATTTTTCCTCTGTAATATAATTGCAGTTGCCTGCCAGTGTGAGTCAGGCCCACAGACTGTACTGTGCCCACTGCCCACCACTCATAAGGGTGATGTCACAGCACAACGGGAATCTAACAGGGGAAGAGGTGAAAGTAATCCTCCTCCTACAACGACCACGCCGGCAAGGACGGGACGCTTTACAGATGTGTTGTTGATGGAGGACATGCAGAGCTTTTTAAGTCCTACGCATCGCCACAGCCCTTCGAGGTCCACCCTCAGAGAACGACTCGACCGACAGGTAGCAGACTACCTCGCCTTAACTGCAGATATCAACACTCTGAGGAGCGATGAACCCCTTGACTACTGGGTGTGCCGGCTTGACCTGTGGCCTGAGCTATCCCAATTTGCGATAGAACTTCTGGCCTGCCCCGCTTCAAGTGTCCTGTCAGAAAGGACCTTCAGCGCAGCAGGAGGTATGGTCACTGAGAAGAGAAGTTGCCTAGGTCAAAAAAGTCTAGATTACCTCACCTTTATTAAGATGAATGAGGCATGGATCCCGAAGGGACTGACAGTGGGGGATGCATTTGACTAAAAAAGGCCTGATGAGATGCTTTGGGCTGAAACGCTGCTGTATTTAATCTCTGCATGCCGGATAACTTGCATGACTTCTCCGCCACCAACTAGGGTTCAAGCCGCAATGTTTTAGTACACTTTCTGCCTGGAAATCATCAATTTTTCTGCTACAGCAGCGGCTGCAACAATACCTGATTTTTCAGGCATGTGTACATGCCTAATTTTTCTGGCCTCTGGTGCTGCACTGTGGCTGCAAAAACAAAACAAAAAAAAAGGCACATACATTTGTCAATTCCCCTTCGTGATTGTTACCTTGTTGTGGTGAAAGGGCTTGCGTATTACAATGAAGCGATCACCTCTATGAGTGTGTTGGCAATGTTGGCTCACCCCAGATGATAAGGTCGTTGCTTCATTGTGAACAGACCAAAAGCGATCGGCTGGATAATTTTTCATAGAAAAAACATTCATTTTCTTTGTGATCATCTAAGGTGATCATTAACCACCTCAGCCCCCAGTGCTTAAACACCCTGAAAGACCAGGCCACTTTTTACACTTCTGACCTACACTACTTTCACCGTTTATTGCTCGGTCATGCAACTTACCACCCAAATGAATTTTACCTCCTTTTCTTCTCACTAATAGAGCTTTCATTTGGTGGTATTTCATTGCTGCTGACATTTTTACTTTTTTTGTTATTAATCGAAATTTATCGATTTTTTTTGCAAAAAAATGACATTTTTCACTTTCAGTTGTAAAATTTTGCAAAAAAAAACGAGATCCATATATAAATTTTGCTCTAAATTTATTGTTCTACATGTCTTTGATAAAAAAAAAATGTTTGGGTAAAAAAAAAAAATGGTTTGGGTAAAAGTTATAGCGTTTACAAACTATGGTACAAAAATGTGAATTTCCGCTTTTTGAAGCAGCTCTGACTTTCTGAGCACCTGTCATGTTTCCTGAGGTTCTACAATGCCCAGACAGTACAAACACCCCACAAATGACCCCATTTCGGAAAGTACACACCCTAAGGTATTCGCTGATGGGCATAGTGAGTTCATAGAACTTTTTATTTTTTGTCACAAGTTAGCGGAAAATGATAATTTATTTATTTATTTTATTTTTTCTTACAAAGTCTCATATTCCACTAACTTGTGACAAAAAATAAATAGTTCTATGAACTCACTATGCCCATCAGCGAATACCTTGGGGTCTCTTCTTTCCAAAATGGGGTCACTTGTGGGGTAGTTATACTGCCCTGGCATTCTAGGGGCCCAAATGTGTGGTAAGGAGTTTGAAATACAAATTCTGTAAAAAATGACCTGTGAAATCCGAAAGGTGCTCTTTGGAATATGGGCCCCTTTGCCCACCTAGGCTGCAAAAAAGTGTCACACATCTGGTATCTCCGTACTCAGGAGAAGGTGGGGAATGTGTTTTGGGGTGTCATTTTACATATACCCATGCTGGGTGAGAGAAATATCTTGGCAAAAGACAACTTTTCCCATTTTTTTATACAAAGTTGGCATTTGACCAAGATATTTATCTCACCCAGCATGGGTATATGTAAAAAGACACCCCAAAACACATTCCTCAACTTCTCCTGAATACAGAGATACCAGATGTGTGACACTTTTTTGCAGCCTAGGTGGGCAAAGGGGCCCAAATTCCTTTTAGGAGGGCATTTTTAGACATTTGGATACCAGACTTCTTCTCACGCTTTGGGGCCCCTAAAATGCCAGGGCAGTATAAATACCCCACATGTGACCCCATTTTGGAAAGAAGACACCCCAAGGTATTCAATGAGGGGCATGGCGAGTTCATTGAAAAAAAAAATTTTTGGCACAAGTTAGCGGAAATTGATTTTTTTGATTTTGTTCTCACAAAGTCTCCCTTTCCGCTAACTTGGGACAAAAATTTCAATCTTTCATGGACTCAATATGCCCCTCAGCGAATACCTTGGGGTGTCTTCTTTCCAAAATGGTGTTATTTGTGGGGTGTTTGTACTGCCCTGGCATTTGAGGGTCTCCGCAATCATTACATGTATGCCCAGCATTAGGAGTTTCTGCTATTCTCCTTATATTGAGCATACGGGTAATAAGATTTTTTTTTTTCCGTTTAGCCTCTGGGCTGAAAGAAAAAAATGAACGGCACAGATTTCTTCATTCGCATCGATCAATGTGGATGAAAAAATCTCTGCCAAAAAAAGAAAAAGGAGGGGAAAGGCGTCTGCCAGGACATAGGAGCTCCGCCCAACATCCATACCCACTTCAGCTCGTATGCCCTGGCAAACCAGATTTCTCCATTCACATCAATCGATGTGGATGAATAAATCAGTGCCGGGATTTTTTTTTTTATATATACAAAGTGTTTGCCAAAGTATATGAACACCGCCACCTCCTCAGCTCATATGCCTCGGCAAACATATCTTTTACTGCAGAGGAGAAATCTCGTCTTGCAGCGCCGCATACACCGACTTGCGTGTAATCTGACAGCAGCGCAATGCTTCTGTCCGAATGCACATCAGTGCTGCAGCTGGTCGATCGGTTGGTCCACCTGGAAGGTAAAAAAAAACAAAACAAAAAAGAAAAAACCAGGCCGCAAAGCAATAACTTTATTAACTTTAGAACAGAACATATTAACTTTTTTTTAACTTTTTTAACTTTTTTACTTACCGGTAATTTTTTTTTTGTTTAGTTTTTTTTACCTTTATAGAACAAACCTCTCCTTCCCCATGGGACAATGTGCAAAGCGCAAATCGCCCAAAGATGTGGCGAAGTACGTTATGCACTTTATCCCAGGTGAAAGGAGAGGTTTGCAGCAGCTGAGAGTAAAAGGGCCCTAATAGCCCTGTGTGCCTGTCCTGTGAGATGCAATCCCTATGCTAGGTGTACCTGTGTGTGGTACTTTCGGAAACACTCACCAAAGCATAGGGCAGGGTGGTCAGGACAGTCAGGACAGAAATAGCGGGTGTCACGCCTTATTCCACTCCTGCTACAGACACGACATCTTTTTCGGGGTGACGGTTGGGTTGAGGTACCAGGAACGACACTGGGGAAATGTCGCTCGTGTAGACGGCTAACTACACTGGTGGATGGGGCCACGGAACCTCCTGGGTAAAGGAGGTTCTCGATGATCTCTTCCTGGAATTTGAGGAAAGATCGTGTTCTCCCAGCCTTACTGTAGAGAACAAAACTATTGTACAGCGCCAATTGAATTAAATATACAGACACCTTCTTATACCAGCGTCTGGTTCTGCGGGAAACTAAATACGGAGACAACATCTGGTCATTGAAGTCCACCCCTCCCATGAGCGCATTATAGTCGTGGACACAGAGGGGCTTTTCAATGACACGGGTTGCTCGCTCAATTTGGATTGTCGTGTCTGCGTGAATGGAGGAGAGCATGTAAACGTCACGCTTGTCTCTCCATTTCACCGCGAGCAGTTCTTCGTTACACAAGGCAGCCCTCTCCCCCCTTGCAAGACGGGTGGTTACAAGCCGTTGGGGGAAGCCCACGCGACTAGTTCGCGCGGTCCCACAGGCGCAAATCCGTTCTAGAAACAAATGCCTAAAGAGGGCCACACTTGTGTAAAAATTGTCCACATAAAGATGGTACCCCTTGCCGAATAAGGGTGACACCAAGTCCCAGACTGTCTTCCCACTGCTCCCCAGGTAGTCAGGGCAACCGACCGGCTCCAGGGTCTGATCTTTTCCCTCATAGATCCGAAATTTGTGGGTATAGCCTGTGGCCCTTTCACAGAGCTTATACAATTTGACCCCATACCGGGCACGCTTGCTTGGGATGTACTGTTTGAAGCCAAGGCGCCCGGTAAAATGTATTGGGGACTCGTCTACGCAGATGTTTTGCTCGGGGGTATACAAATCTGCAAATTTCTGGTTGAAATGGTCTATGAGGGGCCGAATTTTGTGGAGCCGGTCAAAAGCTGGGTGGCCTCTGGGACGGGAGGTGGTGTTGTCGCTAAAATGCAGGAAACGGAGGATGGCCTCAAATCGTGCCCTGGACATAGCAGCAGAGAACATGGGCATGTGATGAATCGGGTGCGTGGACCAATATGACCGCAATTCATGCTTTTTTGTCAGGCCCATGTTGAGGAGAAGGCCCAAAAAAATTTTAAGTTCGGAAACTTGGACTGGTTTCCACCGGAAAGGCTGGGCATAAAAGCTTCCCGGGTTGGCGGATATAAATTGTCTGGCATACCGGTTTGTCTCTGCCACGACTAAGTCCAAGAGCTCCGCAGTCAAGAACAGCTAAAAAAATCCCAGGGCCGAACCGATTTGAGCTGTCTCAACCCGAACTCCAGACTGGGCGGTGAAAGGGGGAACTACAGGTGCGGCTGAAGTTGGTGACTGCCAATCAGGGTTTGCCAGCACCTCAGGGATTCTAGGGGCTCTACGGGCCTGTCTGTGCGGTGGCTGCGATGGGGTAACTAGTGCACGTGCCACCGTACCAGCTTCAACTGCCCTTCTGGTGCTCGCCACGTCACCATGTTGTACGGCAGTGCTGGTACTAGGTCCAGGGAGGGCTGCGCTGCTGGTGTATGCCTCACCACGTGATCCGGCAGCGACAGCCCCACTCTGCTGCTCTTGAAGCAGATCCTGCATAACCTGTGGTCTAGCGACACGGGGCCGGGTACGCCTGGTGCTGCCAGGGACCTCAACCTCCTCGTCCGAACTTTGGGTCAGAGAGCCACTGCTTTCTACAGGTTCATATTCTGACCCGCTAGATTCGGCAGATGAGGGTTCCCACTCCTCATCCGACTGGGTCAGAATCCTGTAGGCCTCTTCAGAAGAATACCCCCTGTTTGACATTTGGACTACTAAATTTAGGGGTATTCCCTGAGACTACCCAAGAAAAAAAGCAAGCCTGTCTTACAAAGGGGAGGCTAGCGATGTACCGGAGGCCGCTGCGGTTGATAAAAAATATCAAAACTATTTTTTTTTTATCGCCGCAGTGCGTGTAAAATGAATGTGCAGTGATCAAAAAATATATATTTTTTGTCACTGCGGTGGGGCGGGCGTGGGTGAACGCACGTGTGGGCGACCGATCAGGCCTGATCGGGCAAACACTGCGTTTTGGGTGGAGGGCGAACTAAAGTGACACTAATACTATTATAGATCTGACCGTGATCAGTTTTGATCACTTACAGATACTATAAAAGTACAAATGCTGATTAGCGATACGCTATTCAGCGAATAAAAGTGACTGCGGTGCGGTGGGGTGGGCGCTAACTGACGCTAACTACCTAACCAAGGGGCCTAAACTATCCCTAAAACCTAACAGCCAATACCAGTGAAAAAAAAAAAGTGACAGTTTACACTGATCACTTTTTTTCCTTTCACTAGTGATTGACAGGGGCGATCAAAGGGGTGATCAAAGGTTTATTGGGGTGCAGGGGGGTGATCTGGGGCTAAGGTGTAGTGTTTGGTGTACTCACAGTTCAGTCTGCTCCTGTGCTGGATCCAACCGACGAAAAGGACCAGCACATGAGCAGACAAGCCATATAACAGATCATATTTACTAATATGATCTGTTATATGACTTTTGATTGGATTTTTTGAAAATCGCCAGCCTGCCAGCCAATGATCGTTGCTGGCAGGCTGGTGACGAACTTGTTCTTTGAATTTTGCCGGCCCGCGATGCGCATGCGCGGGCCGGCTTTGAGCGAAATCTCGCGTCTCGCAAGATGACGCGTATATGCGTGATTGTGCGCAGCGCTGCCACCTCCGGAACGCGAATCTGCGTACAGCGGTCCGGAGGTGGTTAAAGCCTACTAGGCCAACAATGGGCCCACACTGCAGAATCATTGTTTTCTGGGTCACTTAACTGTCACTGAACTACCTCAGCACGACCATAGGCTTTGAAAAACCGCCATCGCCTGCAATCTCCCGAACGTGCGCACGAGCACAGTCATCACTACACCAAGATTGACGCATAGAGGAATAAAATTTATGTCATGAGTGTGTCAACTATTGACAACTCTTTGCGGTTGTTTGCGGTGCGTTAAACGGGGAGTTTGGTCTGTCAGATTTTGGTCTGTCACTGTGAAGTGGGCGTAATCCTTACACTACCTGATCGATACAACATCATACCTGATCGTATACACACACTGGATGTTTTAAAGCACATTATTCCAAACAATTTAGGAATGTTAGGTGATTTATGCCCTTTATGGATTAAAACCCGACTCTGCGTCAACTATGTAATTTTCCATGGGAGTTTTGCCATGGATCCCCCTCCGGCATGCCACAGTCCAGGTGTTAGTCCCCTTGAAACAACTTTTCCATCACTATTGTGGCCAGAAAAAGTACCTGTGGGTTTTAAAATTCGCCTGCCTGTTGAAGTCTATGGCAGTTCGCCCGTTCGCGAACATTTGCGTAAACTCGCGTTCGCCGTTCGCGAACGGAAAAATTTATGTTCGCAACATCTCTACTGATTGGTGGAGGACGTGATACGACTCTCAAAATCAGCAGTTAGTGATGGAAGGGGTGATGTCCCACAGTCCCTGCATTCCAATAAAGAGGTGTCCCGCAAATGTATAATTCACTACTGCTGCAGATAGGACAATAGCTTGCATGTGCTGCAGATACCTCACAAAGAAATGGTATTGGGGGGCGAGTAGGAGAGTCCAGATACAGCAATGTGTATATAGGCAGGGTTCAACAAATAGTCCCATCCCTGATAAGTACAGCGGCTAGATGTTGCATTTCATTATAATATTGAATAGATGAAAACCTATCTGAGGCTCTTAGAGCTTTGCTGGTGTTGAAATCTGTGATGTCTGTATTTTAGTGGGGCATAAAAGCCTCCATCGTACACAAGGCTGAAGTTGGTTTCTTATTCACTGAAGTTGGTTTCTTATTCGGCAGTTTCTTATACATTACTATGACAAATAAACCTTTTTTTCTCTTATTCCTCTGCAGTAAATCTGTTTTTTTCTACATAAATGTTAAATATTATTTGTGAACAATCAGATTAATAAAAAAAAATCTAGATTATTTGTGTTTTTACAAAAAAAAACAATAGTGAAAAATGGATGAAAAAAAATGCATTTTGAATAAGTAACTGAGGAATTTAAGGGGTTAAACGCCGTTGGGCCACTGATCTAAGGGTGGAAATACAAAGAGTAAGGACCCCTCCATAATACCCAACTGTATCCAGCCGGGCCTAAACTTTGGATTGGCAAGAAAACAGGTGCCAACCTTGCCAACTATACACATTTTCAGCATTTTGAATAAGTAACTGAGGAATTTAAGGGGTTAAATGCCATTGGGCCACTGATCAAAGGGTTAAAATATAAAGAATAAAGACCCCTCCATAATACCCAACTGTATCCAGCCTGGCCCAAACAGTGGATTGGCAGGAAAACAGGTGCCAACCTTGCCAACTATATACATTTTCAGCATTTTGAATAAGTAACTTAGGAATTTAAGGGGTTAAACGCCGTTGGGCCACTAATCAAAGGGAGGGAATATAAAGAGTAAGGACCCCTCCATAACACCCAACTGTACCCAGCCTGGCCCAAACAGTGGATTGGCAGGAAAACAGGTGCCAACCTTGCCAACTATATACATTTTCAGCATTTTGAATAAATAACTGAGGAATTTAAGGGGTTAAACGCTGTTATGCCACTGATCTAAGGGTGGAAATAGAAAGAGTAAGGACCCTTTTTTAATACCCAACTGTATCCAGCCTGGCCCAAACAGTGGATTGGCAGGAAAACAGGTGCCAACCTTGCTAATATACATTTTCTACATTTTGAATAAGTAAAGGAGGAATTTAAGGGGTTAAACGCCATTGGGCCACTAATCTAAGGGTGGAAATATAAAGAGTAAGGACCCCTCTATAATACCCAACTGTATCCAGCCTGGCCCAAACTGTGGATTGGCATTAAAATAGGTGCCAACCTTGCCAACTATATACATTTTCAGCATTTTGAATAAGTAACTGAGGAATTTAAGGGGTTAAACGCTGTTGGGCCACTAATCTAAGGGTGGAAATATAAAGAGTAAGGACCCCTCCATAATACGCAACTGTACCCAGCCCAGCCCAAACTGTGGATTGGCATTAAAACAGGTGCCAGCCTTGCCAACTATATACATTTTCAGCATTTTGAATAAGTAACTGAGGAATTTAAGGGGTTAAACGCCGTTGGGCCACTAATCTAAGGGTGGAAATATAAAGAGTAAGGGCCCCTCCATAATACCCAACTGTATCCAGCCTGGCCCAAACAGTGGATTGGCAGTAAAACAGGTGCCAACCTTGCCAACTATATACATTTTGGCATTTTGAATAAGTAACTGAGGAATTTAAGGGGTTAAATGCCGTTGGGCCAAAATGCTGAAAATATATATAGTTGGCAAGGTTGGCACCTGTTTTAATGCCAATCCACAGTTTGGGCCAGGCTGGATACAGTTGGGTATTAGAGGGGTCCTTACTCTTTATATTTCCACCCTTAGATTAGTGGCCCAACGGCGTTTAACCCCTTAAATTCCTCAGTTACTTATTCAAAATGCTGAAAATGTATATAGTTGGCAAGGTTGGCACCTATTTTAATGCCAATCCACAGTTTGGGCCAGGCTGGATACAGTTGGGTATTATAGAGGGGTCCTTACTCTTTATATTTCCACCCTTAGATTAGTGGCCCAACGGCGTTTAACCCCTTAAATTCCTCCATTACTTATTCAAAATGCTGAAAATGTATATAGTTGGCAAGGTTGGCACCTGTTTTCTTGCCAATCCACAGTTTGGGCCAGGCTGGGTACAGTTGGGTATTATGGAGGGGTCCTTACTCTTTCTATTTCCACCCTTAGATTAGTGGCCCAACGGCGTTTAACCCCTTAAATTCCTCAGTTACTTATTCAAAATGCTGAAAATGTATATAGTTGGCAAGGTTGGCACCTGTTTTCCTGCCAATCCACAGTTTGGGCCAGGCTGGATACAGTTGGGTATTATGGAGGGGTCCTTACTCTTTCTATTTCCACCCTTAGATCAGTGGCATAACAGCGTTTAACCCCTTAAATTCCTCAGTTACTTATTCAAAATGCTGAAAATGTATATAGTTGGCAAGGTTGGCACCTGTTTTCTTGCCAATCCACAGTTTGGGCCAGGCTGGGTACAGTTGGGTATTATGGAGGGGTCCTTACTCTTTATATTTCCACCCTTAGATTAGTGGCCCAACGGCGTTTAACCCCTTAAATTCCTCAGTTACTTATTCAAAATGCTGAAAATGTATATAGTTGGCAAGGTTGGCACCTGTTTTCCTGCCAATCCACAGTTTGGGCCAGGCTGGATACAGTTGGGTATTATGGAGGGGTCCTTACTCTTTATATTTCCACCCTTAGATTAGTGGCCCAACGGCGTTTAACCCCTTAAATTCCTCAGTTACTTATTCAAAATGCTGAAAATGTATATAATTGGCAAGGTTGGCACCTGTTTTCCTGCCAATCCACTGTTTGGGCCAGGCTGGATACAGTTGGGTGTTATGGAGGGGTCCTTACTCTGTATATTTCCACCCTTATATTAGTGGCCCAACAGCGTTTAACCCCTTAAATTCCTCAGTTACTTATTCAAAATGCATATTTTTTCATCCATTTTTCACTATCGTTTTTTTTTAGTAAAAACACAAATAATCTAGATTTTTTTTTATTAATCTGATTGTTCACAAATAATATTTAACATTTATGTAGAAAAAAACTGATTTACTGCAGAGGAATAAGAGAAAAAAAGGTTTATTTGTCATAGTAATGTATAAGAAACTGCCGAATAAGAAACCAACTTCAGTGAATAAGAAACTGGACGAATAAGAAACCAACTTCAGCCTCGTCCATCGTACTCACATATTCATTTGTCCCTCAGCTCAGACGCTGAATCCATGTGGTAAAGCCGCTGTGCTATGCTGCCGTGCTGGTATCAGGTAACTTGGTCATCTGGTATAGTCATGTGACCACCTCCAAGTCAGGTGATGCTTTCCACAGGTCCTGGAAGATTATTACTTTCCATAGATCCTATTCACAGGTCCTGAAAGGTTAATGTCTCACCCGTATTGTTTGGGACTTAAAGGGGTTGTCCGGGTTCAGAGATGAACCTGGACAACCCTCCATTTTCACCCCGGCAGCCCCCCTGACATGAGCATCGGAGCAGTTCATGCTCCGATGCTCTCCTTTGCCCTGCACTAAATTGCGCAGGGCAAAGGCATTTTTAGGAGTTCCGGTGACGTACCGGGGCTCTCCATGGGGCTGACAGAAACCCCGGTGACGTGACCGGCACTGATGGGCGGGATTTAGCTCTGCCCTAGCCAGTAAAACGGCTAGGGCAGAGCTAAAGCCCGCCCCTCAGAGTCGGTGACGTCATCGAACACACTGCCGGGCGGAAGTTACCGCCCGGCAGTGTGTTATTGAAAACAAAAGAGCCCGTGCCCTGCGCGATTTAGCGCAGGGCACGGGAGCGCATCGGAGCATGAGATGCTCCGACGCTAGCCTCAGGGGGGCTGCCTGGGTGAAAATAAGGGTATGTCCGGGTTCTGCTCTGAACCCGGACAACCCCTTAATCATTTGCCGGCATAAAACAAAAGTAGGGAAGATAGCACAGCGGCTTTGCCACATGGATTCAGCATCTGAGCTGAGGGACAAATGAATATGTGAGTACAATGGAGGCTTTTATGCCCCACTAAAATACAGACATCACAGATTTCAACACCAGCAAAGCGGTAAGAGCCTCAGATAGGTTTTCATCTATTCAATATTATAATGGAATGCAACATCTAGCCGCTGTACTTATCAGGGATGGGACTATTTGTTGAATCCTGCTGATCTATTTGTTGAATCCTGCTGATATACACTCTGCTGAACCCTGCCTATATACACCTTGCTGTATCTGGGCTCTCCTACCCGCCCCCCCAATACCATTCCTTTGTGAGTTATCTGCAGCACATGCAAGCTATTGTCCTATCTGCAGCAGTAGTGAATTATACATTTGCGGGACACCTCTTTGTTTGAATGCAGGGACTGTGGGACATCACCCCTTCCATCACTTAACTGCTGATTTTGAGAGTCGTATGACGTCCTCCACCAATCAGGTGTATGAATTGACTTTTATTTATCCACATCCGCTTTTATTATATTGAATGTGTATTATTCTGTACATTTTATTGTGATTTTTACTTTTGGTCTCCTTTTAGTAATGTACTAATCAATATCTGTAAAGAATAAATCAAGGCAACTGGACTTACTGTAGATTTCTTGAAAACGTTTCACTCGTTCTTCCAACGAGCTTTCTCAATTCTGAGTGACTGTACAAGAATTCTCTGGGAATAAATATGTAACTGAATCAACATCTGGTAATTATACCCAGCATGGGGTCAGAGGTCATTATACCCAGCATGGGGTCAAAGGTGTTGATTCCATTATCCTAATTGGAGTCAGTAGGTGATAATGAACTCCCAGAAAAAGGTGTCAAGACAGCATTGTATGTGGCAGACGATAGATGTCTAACCCCCCCCCCCCCCCCGCCTCTTTTCGAGCTTGGCTTCTCCATTTTTAC
The DNA here is from genome assembly GCF_905171765.1 of Bufo bufo. Lineage (NCBI taxonomy): Eukaryota > Metazoa > Chordata > Amphibia > Anura > Bufonidae > Bufo > Bufo bufo. The sequence continues at coordinate 489,564,162 of NC_053390.1, read as the reverse complement.
GTAGATGGCCTCCTTCACACCTCTCTTGTACCAATCGGCCTGCTTATCCAAAGCACGTACTTGACTGTCTTCAAAGGTGTGACCTGTTTCTTTTAGATGTAAGTACACAGCTGAATCTTGACCAGAGGTTTTGGCTCTTCTATGCTGAGCCATACGCTGATGTAGTTGTTTTGTTTCGCCGATATACAGTTCTGGGCATTCCTCATTACACTGGACTGTGTACACAATGTTGTCCATCTTGTGTTTAGGCGTTGGGTCTTTTGGGTAAACCAGTTGTTGCCTCAGTGTGTTGCTGGGTTTAAAGCAGACAGGGATGTGATGTTTATTAAAAATCTTTTTGAGTTTTTCAGACACCCCAGCTACATATGGGATAACCATATTCTTGCGTCTGTCATGCTTCTCGCCCTCACTGGTAGTGCTCTTTCTTCTCCTTCCTTCTGTTTTGACAAAGGCCCAATCTGGATACCCAAAAGTTTTAAGTGCCCTTCTGAGGTGTTTGAATTCCTTCGCCTTGGCCTCTGTGCTGGTGGGGATTTTCTCTGCCCGGTGGTGTAGAGTCTGGATGACTCCCAGTTTGTGGTCTAGAGGATGGTGGGAATCAAATAGCAGGCACTGGTCTGTGTGTGTAGGTTTTCGATAGACCTCTATTCCCAGCTTCCTTCCCTCTTCCACTGTTATAAGACAGTCCAGAAACGCCAGTTGGTTGTTCTGCATGCCTTCCCGCGTGAAATTGATGTTATGATCAACTGAGTTGATGTGGTCGATGAAAGCCTGTAACTCTTGTTTCTGAATTTTAACCCAAGTGTCATATACATATCTGAACCAATGACTCGGTGTAATTCCCTTGAAAGTGACCAGGGCTTTCCTTTCTACTTCCTCCATATACAGGTTCGCTACAATAGGTGAGACTGGCGGTGTGTAAAAAAGAGAGCAGCACTCCAGCATAGGATAAAACAAAATCCAAAAGATTTATTTACCCATAGTGTGGCGACGTTTCAGCTCTACAATTGAGCCTTTCTCAAGCAATACATGGGACTCAGTGACTCAGATATATACACCCACATCATTAACAAGGTGTCACATGATCGTTACAATACAAATAATTGTTAACCATGCGTTGTCATAATTACAAAAGATTAAAACGTTACATGTGTATAAATCATTAATTACAATACATCTATAAACATACCTATGCATACAATATATCTAGTGTTGTATTAAAAAAAAATAAAAAAAATCACGTATGAAAGTGCAAGTGCTTCTGTGCTTCGGTACAGAATAGGTTAAAAGTGCAGGTACTGTTAATTATTGTTCGCTAGGAATGGGTAACCGGCCATCCATATGTAAACTCACTGACATGGTGCAAGCGCGGTCCTGATAGACGACAACGGTGTCCTTGGCGTGTTGAACTTCCTAATGCGCATGCTCGAGATTGCATCTACGTCATCAACATCACGCTAACCTTGTCGGCTTTCCGGGATTGCGCAGATAAGTTCTTGCATCCATCAGCCATTGTTATTGAGGTCCTTGCCCATACTTGTTGAAGCCAGAACAACCGGGCAACAATGTATCATAGCAGAGACCCATAGGCTGATATCATTCATGCCAAATACATCTATCGACTGTGCTATATAGATCACTATGGGGTCCGGCGGATCACTTTGTCAAGTGCATGCCGTCACCCACATACGGAAGAAAGAGTGGGCCGACCTCAGCAACTGAATGCCATGTCTGACCCCAATTGTCCTCCGGATCCAAAATTGCAGTCGAGGAGGGATCTCCTCCATAACATACATGCAGACATACATCCCGTATATAGAACCATCGATGTCCACATAATGCAATTTAGATGCATACAAACATCCAGATACATTCAACATATATATATCCTATATAGTTAGTGTGTGTGTGTGTGTGTGTATATGTGTATATATATATATATATATATATATATATATATATATATATATATGTATGGGATTCGCTCTGGTAGACAGGATAAGCGGATGCAATATAGAGGCACCAACCAGTTCTTAAATCAAACAGTTCAGTGTTTATTCACACTCTTGGCAAGTTCATAAACCATAAGTCACATTCAACACAAAAAGTCACCTTTTGGTTTTGGTGTTAGTTTACACCCAGCTGGCAGTTCTGACAGACTTTAGGTGGCCTGTTTCCCCTCACACTGGTCTCAGACCTCCAAGCCCAGCACAAGCCTCAGATCCCAATACAGAGATCCTCTCTGCTGAACCCAACTGCCTTTTAAAGGCAGCTAGGTGTTGTCAAAACCCGGACTGGCACATAAATCTAGTCCGGTGTTTGACCCCACCTGGCCGCTAATCAGTCCAGTAGCACACACTGGCAGGAAAATACCTGCCTCCCCATACAACTCCCTTTACTGTGTCACATACCCCCCCTCTTTGTTCAACCTTGAGGGGGTGAACACATGCCAAACAGTGCACCCAGGACAGGGCATCCACGTTTCCCTGCAACCGACCTGCTCTGTGTTCTACCGAGAACTTAAAGTTCTGTAAGGATAAGAACCACCTAGTGACCCGGGCATTTCTCTCTTTGGCCTGGGTCATCCACTTGAGAGCAGAGTGGTCGGTCAACAGGCGGAACTTTCTCCCCAACAAATAGTAGCGGAGAGACTCGAGTGCCCACTTGATAGCCAGGCACTCTCTCTCCACTATACTGTGGCTGGAGTGAGCTTGCAGCTTAGGAAAACAATGGGATGCTCCTCCCCATTGACTTCCTGAGACAGTACAGCACAGAGGCCTACTTCAGAGGCATCTGTTTGTACCACAAACTCCCTCTTGAAGTTGGGCGTCACCAAAACCGGTGACCCACACAACCCAACTTCAAAGCGGAAAAAGCCTCTTCCATTCGATCATCCCAGCAACCAACACAGATTTTTATCCCTTTAAGAGTTCTGTCAATGGTGTGGCTAGAATAGCAAAGTGGGGGACAAACCTCATGTAATAGCCCACCATTCCCAGGAATGACTTTACTTGCCTAGTGGTGACAGGTCGGGGCCAGTTCCGTATCTCCTCTATTTTGTTCAATTGGGGTTTGATGAGTCATTGCCCAATAAGTATTGGGACATCGACACAATTGTAACATTTTTGGCTCTATACACCACCACAATGTATTTGAAATGAAACAAACAAGATGTGCTATAACTGCAGACTATCAGCTTTAATTTGAGGGTATTTACATCCAAATCAGGTGAATGGTGTCGGAATTACAACAGTTTGCATATGTGCCTTCCATTTGTTAAGGGACCAAAAGTAATGGGACAATTGGCTTCTCATCTGTTCCATGGCCCGGTGTGTGTTATTCCCTCATTATCCCAATTACAATGAGCAGATAAAAGGTCCAGAGTTCATTTCAAGTGTGCTATTTGCATTTGGAATCTGTTGCTGTCAACTCTCAAGATGAGATCCAAAGAGTTGTCACTATCAGTGAAGCAGGCCATCATTAGGCTGAAAAAAACAAAACAAACCCATCAGGGAGATAGCAAAAACATTAGGCGTGGCCAAAACAACTGTTTGGAACATTTTTAAAAAGAAGGAATGCATCAGTGAGCTCAGCAACACCAAAAGACCCGGAAGACCACGGAAAACAACTGTGGTGGATGACCGAAGAATTCTTTCCCTGGTGAAGAAAACAGCCTTCATAACAGTTGGCCAGATCAAGAACACTCTCCAGGAGGTAGGTGTATGTGTGTCAAAGTCAACAATCAAGAGAAGGCTTCACCAGAGTGAATACAGAGGGTTTACCACAAGATGTAAACCATTGGTGAGCCTCAAAAACAGGAAGGCCAGATTAGAGTTTGCCAAAATACATCTTAAAAAGCCTTCACAGTTCTGGAACAACATCCTATGGACAGATGAGACCAAGATCAACTTGTACCAGAGTGATGGGAAGATAAGAGTATGGAGAAGGAAAGGAACTTCTTATGATCCTAAGCATACCACCTCATCAGTGAAGCATGGTGGTGGTAGTGTCATGGCGTGGGCATGTATGGCTGCCAATGGAACTGGTTCTCTTGTATTTATTGATGATGTGACTCAGCAGCAGCAGGATGAATTCTGAAGTGTTTTGGGCAATATTATCTGCTCATATTCAGCTAAATGCTTCAGAACTCATTGAACGGCGCTTCACAGTGCAGATGGACAATGACCCAAATCATACTGCAAAAGCAACCAAAGAGTTTTTTAAGGAAAAAAGTGGAATTTTATGCAATGGCCAAGTCAATCACCTGACCTGAATCCGATTAAGAATGCATTTCACTTGCTGAAGACAAAACTGAAGGGAAAATGCCCCAAGAACAAGCAGGAACTGAAGACTGGCAGAGCATCACCAGGGATGAAACCCAGCGTCTGGTGATATCTATGCGTTCCAGACTTCAGGCTATAATTGACTGCAAAGGATTTTCAACCAAGTATTAAAAAGTGAAAGTTTGATTTATGATTATTATTCTGTCCCATTACTTTTGGTTCCTTAACAAGTGGGAGGCACATATGCAAACTGTTGTAATTCCTACACCGTTCACCTGATTTGGATGTAAATACCCTCAAATTAAAGCTGACAGTCTGCAGTTAAAGCACATCTTGTTCGTTTCATTTCAAATCCATTGTCGTGGTGTATAGAGCCAAAAATGTTACAATTGGGTTGATGTCCCAATATTTATGGACCTAACTGTATCCTAAGTATTTAGTCTCCTCTAACCCTATCGCACATTTTTTGGGGTTAGCAGTTAGTCCAGACTTCCGAAGGGAGTCCACTACGGCCTGCACCTTGGGCAGGTGACTCTCCCACTCGGTACTATGAATGACAATATCGTCCAGGTAAGCCGAGGCGTACCTACAATGGGGATGAAGTACAATGTCCATTAATCATTGAAACGTGGCGTGGGCGTCATGAAGGCCAAAGTGTAACACCTTATACTGATACAGCCCCTCAGGGGTGATGAAGGCAGTTTTTTCTTTGTCAGCCTCCGTTAAGGGCACTTGCCAGTACCCTTTGGTGAGATCCCAGACCGAGAAATACCTTGCTTGTCCTAACCGCTCGATTAGCTCATACACCAGTGGCATGAGATACGCATCAAATTTAGGAATCTCATTTAATTTACGAAAATGGCAACAGAACCGTAATGTCCCATCTGGCTTGGGTATAAGAACTATTGGGCTTGTCCACTCACTTTTAGACTCCTCGATGACATCCAGCCTCAGCATTAGCTGCACTTCCTCCAAGATGGCTTTTCGCGAGGCCTCGGGCTCTCGGTACGGCTTTAACCGGACTTTTGCCTGGGGCTTGATGACAATATCATGCTGTATTATGGAAGTGCGTCCATGGAGTTCCGAGAACACATCCGTGTTCTGACTAACGAACTCCCTGGCTTCCTGAGCCTGTTTAGAGGAGAGGCTGTCAGCAATTCTTAGGCCCCTTTCACACGAGCGGATGCGATGCGGGAGGTGAACGCATTGCACCCGCACTGAATACGGCCCCATTCATTTCTATGGGGCTGTTCACATGAGCGGTGATTTTCACGCATCACTTGTGCGTTGCGTGAAAATCGCAGCATGCTCCTCTTTGTGCGTTTTTCACGTAACGCAGGCCCCATAGAAATGAATGGGGTTGCGTGAAAATCGCAAGCATCCGCAAGCAAGTGCGGATGCGTTGCGATTTTCACGCACGGTTGCTAGGAGACGATCGGGATGGAGACCCGATCATTATTATTTTCCCTTATAACATGGTTATAAGGGAAAATAATAGCATTCTGAATACAGAATGCATAGTAAAACAGCGGCAGGAGGGGTTAAAATTTTTTTTTTTTAACTCGCCTTAGTCCACTTGATCTCGTAGCCCGGCATCTGCTTCTTTCTCCTTTGTTGAATAGGACCTGTGGTGAGCATTAAATACAGGAACAGGACCTTTGATGACGTCACTCCGGTCATCACATGATCCATCACATGATCTTTTACCATGGTGATGGATCATGTGATGACCGGAGTGACGTCATCAAAGGTCCTTGACCTGTAATGGACGCTCACCACAGGTCCTGTTCAGCAAAGGAGACAGAAGGAGATGCCGGCAATCGCGATCAAGTGGACTAAGGTGAGTTAAATTATTATTATTATTTTTTTAACCCCTCCAGCGCTGTTTTACTAAGCATTCTGTATTCAGAATGCTATTATTTTCCCTTATAACCACGTTATAAGGGAAAATAATACAATCTACAGAACACCGAACCCAAGCCCGAACTTCTGTGAAGAAGTTCGGGTTTGGGTACCAAACATGCGCGATTTTTCTCACGCGAGTGCAAAACGCATTACAATGTTTTGCACTCGCGCGGAAAAATCGCGGGTGTTCCCGTAACGCACCCGCACATTTTCCCACAAAGCCCGTGTGAAAGAGGCCTTATTGTGGCAACCGCTTCCCCTGCAGCAGACAGAGGGGCCAAAACCCCTTCCCCTAGACAAACCGACCTTGGTCTGTCCTCAGCGCAGGTCTCCCTATCCTTCGAAGGTTTTAGTAGATTAACATGGTAGACCTGCTCCGGCTTTCGCCGCCCTGGCTGGTATACCTTGTAATTTACATCTCCAATTTTCTCTATTACCTCATAGAGCCACTGCCACCTAGCCAAGAACTTACTGTCCACTGTCGATACCAGAACCAAGACCCGATCACCCGGTTTAAAGCTCCGGACTCGACTCTGGGCTCGCAGAGCCGCCTCCATATGTTCTTAAACCAGAGGCAACAAGGTCTTTATCCGTTCTTGCATCTTGGTGACGTATTCAATAACACTTTTATACGGAGTGGGCTGTTGTTTCCATGCCTCCTTGGCTATGTCCAGCAGCCAGCAAGGATGTCTACCATATAGCAATTCAAAGGGCGAGATTCCAGCAGAGGCCTGGGGAACCTCTCGCAATGCGAACATAAGATAGGGCAGGAGGAGGTTCCAGTCCCTTCCATATTTAAACACCACTCTTTAACATATTTTTTAAGGTTTGGTTAAACCTTTCTACCATTCCGTCCGTTTGTGAATGGCAGACGGATGTCCATAACTGTTTTATGTGCAGCAACTTGCACAATTCCCTCATGAACTTGGTCCATCAAAATCTCTTTGGGTAGTCCTACGTGGGAAAACATCTCCATAGAGTTGAGCGAACACCTGGATGTTCGGGTTCGAGAAGTTCGGACGAACTTCCCGAAAATGTTGGCTCTGATGGCACAGCGTGCAAACCACTCGGGTCTTGTCGTCAGCACATTGTTTGAAGAACTGCCACGCCAGGGAACTCCTTGAAGCTGCCTTTGGGGTGCTCGGTCCTAGGTGGCGGTGGCCAGTAGCATGCGAACTCTCTTGGCGGCGGGTGTTCTGCTTTTGCCCCCTGCTCCCTCTTTTGCTACACTGTTGGCTCGGTCTGACCACTGCCTCTTCCTCTGAACTCTGAAAGTCAGTGGCACGACCTTCATTCCATGTGGGGTCTATGACCTCATCGTCCCCTGCATCGTCTTCCACCCAGTCTTCCTCCCTGACCTCCTGTTCAGTCTGTACACTGCAGAAAGACGCAGCAGTTGGCACCTGTGTTTCGTCATCATCAAAGACGTGCTGAGGTGGTATTCCCATGTCCTCATCATCAGGAAACAGAAGTGGTTGTGCGTCAGTGCATTCTATGTCTTCCACCGCTGGGGAAGGGCTAGGTGGATGCCCTTGGGAAACCCTTCCAGCAGAGTCTTCAAACAGCATAAGAGACTGCTGCATAACTTGAGGCTCAGACAGTTTCCCTGATATGCATGGGGGTGATGTGACAGACTGATGGGCTTGGTTTTCAGGCGCCATCTGTGCACTTTCTGCAGAAGACTGGGTGGGAGATAATGTGAACGTGCTGGATCCACTGTCGGCCACCCAATTGACTAATGCCTGTACCTGCTCAGGCCTTACCATCCTTAGAACATCATTGGGCCCCACCAAATATCGCTGTAAATTCTGGCGGCTACTGGGACCTGAGGTAGTTGGTTCACTAGGATGTGTGGCTGTGACAGAACGGCCACGTCCTCTCCCAGAACCAGAGGGTCCACTAACACCACCACGACCATGTCCGCGTCCCTTACTAGATGTTTTCCTCATTGGTACCATTCACCACAATAAGAAAAAAATTATTTGGCCCAATGTATTGAATTCAAATTCAGGCCTTTTTTTTACAGGCACATAACACTATCTGGCTATCTATTTAGGTACCGTATTACATTAATACAGGCACAGCAGTGACCACAGATTTAGCTGAATCTAAACTGTAGGCTTAGTATTTAGGCCCTGGATGACAGGTATCCCTTTTTTACGGACAGAATTAGACTTGGAAATGCACGGTAGCGTGTGAAGTTATTGAGGATGACCGTATCAGCACCTTCAATGATATATACTCTTTTATGGATAGATTTAAACTTGGCCTGCTACAGCAGAAACCACTGATTTATGGAATTGCTAATTTGGCAATTGAATTTCAACCCAGAACAAAATATATCCTTTGCCAGACAGCAGACAGTATTACAATTGGCTAGCCACAGCTGAAACACCAGATTTAGGGTACTGCTATTTTGGCAATTGTATTTCACCCCTCAATAAGATAGCAAGCACAGCCAAGCCCCTGATGTAGGATATAGCAAAAATAAAACATACTATTGATGGTTAAATGGACTTGGTGGCAGCTTATGCCGCCGATCACCCCAGAAAAAAGTAACAGAAAAACGGTCTGGGCAGCCTAAAAACAATGAGCAATTAACTAGCAGAAGTTGAATGATACACAGCTGTAGATCGATCACTTCATTAAGTGTTTTTGATGAGTAAATCCCTGCCTAATCTCGCCCTAACAGCAGCAGCTGCATCCCATCCCTACACTGATCAGAGCAGAGTGACGTGCGGCGCTACGTGACTCCAACTTAAATAGAGGCTGGGTCACATGCTGCACTGGCCAATCACAGCTATGCCAATAGTAGGCATGGCTGTGATGGCCTCTTGGGGCAAGTAGTATGACGTTTGTTGATTGGCTGCTTTGCAGCCTTTCAAAAAGCGCCAAGAAAGCGCCGAACCTGGACTTTTACGTAAATGTTCAGGTTCGGGTCCATGTCACAAACACCCCAAAATTCGGTACGAACCCGAACTATACAGTTTGGGTTCGCTCATCCCTACATCTCGATTAACTCTTTAGCTATGAGTTTGGCCGATGTATGCCACAGTGGCACTGCCTCCGGGTAGCATAGTCTAGGATGACTAGAATGTGTTGGTGCCCTCTAGCGGACTTTGGTACTGGTTCTATGAGATCCATAGCGATTCTTTCAAACGGGACATCGATGATCGGAAGAGGTACTAAGTTGACTACGGAAATGGGGCTTGGGGCTAGTTATCTGGCAGATCTGGCAAGACTTACAAAACTTTTCCACCTCTCTAAACACACTGGGCCAGTAAAACCGCTGTAGTATAAGGTCCTGTGTTTTCTGCAATCCCATATGACCCCCAAGAACATGTTGGGCACCACCAACTGTTCCACATTCTCCCCCTGTAGTTGGTTGACCCGATACAGCAAATCATGGAGAACCACAAAACGCGGAAATATCGACTTGCCCCCAGTTGTTGTGGTTCTCCATCCATCATTAACACATTCTCCCAGGCTCGGGATAATGTTGGGTCCCTGTGTTGTGTTGTACCGAAATTTTCACCGGAGACATTCAAGTCTGCCAATTCAGGGCCCGGCGGCAATTCCTCCACCTCCCCAACCATCACATTCAACGGGGTTGTTCCCCCCTCATCCACCGAAGTGGTGGTCACCCCTACCGCTGGCCCTTCGGCCTCGGGTTCCCAGAGTTCTGGCCTACCACTTGAGTAAGGCCAATCCCCTGGGGTTATCCATGACTCTTGGGGACCGGTAAGTCTCATAGCTGGCCACAGTCCTGGGAAGCCCTGGAAGTCTCTTCCTATTATTAGTTCATATTGTAGATTTATGGCAATGACCACTTAATGAATCCTCCTGCCGGAAACTGTGGTTAAAGACACCAGAGCGGTGGGGTAGTCTTTTAAGTCACCATGTATGCACATTACCTCCTCGACTTTCCGGCCAGTAAACTCAGCGGGTCGCATCAGGGTAGCCCTTACCAGGGTGACCAGATTCCCCGAGTCCAGCAGAGCCACCGCTGGAGTGTTTCCCACTTCCACCTGGCACAGGTGATTATTATCTAGAGACTCCCTAGTAGTGATGGACGAACATTCGAAAACCGCAAGTACGCGACGGGCCCCATTCACTTTAATGGCAGGCGAACCTGAAAAACCTTCAGCTCATTTTTGCAGCCAACAAATACTTAGTAGAAGTGCACAAATAGTCCCACAACATGGACAGTGACATACTAGAGGGGGATCAATAACAAAAATTTTAACAAAAAATGTGTATCTTAATCAGGGGACATTTTTATGTGTCTTAAAGGGAAATTCCCTGAAATGTGCTCTGTTTGAGCCTAGAAAAAAATTATTTTAGGCCACAGGAGTACATGCCTTAAAAATTAGGCATTCACCTGACATAAAAGAAATTCTGAATATGTGGCTCAAGGTACATTATGCGGTCAATGGATAAAATTTTTACTGTAGGCCACTGGACTACAGGCCCCAAACATTAGGCATCCACCGGACAGAAAAGATCAAGTGATTATGTGGCCGGAGGTACAGTATATTATACAGTCAATGGATATCAATTTTACTGCAGGCCAGTACAAATACAGGTCAAATACATATGTTTAAAAGAACTAAAAATATAAAATTGGATTAAAAACATGGCTAACGAAATCCCCCCTCTTGAAAAAAGCCCTAATTATAATAGTTGAAATTCAATAACACGTGGTCGTCACTGGTGTTAAATTCCTCAGAGGCCCCAACAATTATTCATTCACCGTACAGAAAAGAAAAAGTAAGTATGTGGCTGAAGGTAGATTACACGGTCATTGGATATCAATTTTACAGCAGCCCAGTGGACTACAGGCCACAAAGATTATGCATTCAGCGTACAGAAAAGAACAAGTAAGGCCTCTTTCACACTACCGTTTTTTGTTTCCGTTTTACGGTCCGTTTTTTGCGTTCTGTATACGGTCCGTATACGGAACCATTCATTTCAATGGTTCCGCAAAAAAAATGGAATGTACTCCGTATGTATTCCGTTTCCATATTTCCGTTCAGTTGAAAGATAGAACATGTCCTATTATTGCCCGCAAATCACGTTCCGTGGCTCCATTCAAGTGAATGGGTCCGCAAAAAAACGGAACACATACGGAAATGCATCCGTATGTCTTCCGTATCCGTTCCGTTTTTTCTGAACCATCTATTGAAAATGTTATGCCCAGCCCAATTTTTTCTATGTAATTACTGTATACTGTATATGCCATACGGAAAAACGGAACAGAACAACGGAACGGAAACGGAAACACAAAGGAAACAAAAAAACGGAACAACGGATCCGTGAAAAACGGACTGCAAAACACTGAAATAGCCATACGGTAGTGTGAAAGAGGCCTAAGTATGTGGCTGGAGGTAGATTACACGGTCATTGGATATTAATTTTACTGCAGACCAGAGCATTACAGGCCCGAAAAATTATGCATTCAGCGTACAGAAAAGATCAAGTGATTATGTGGCTAAAGGTCTATTAGACGGTCAATTGATATGAATTTTACTGAAGGCCAGTACAAATACAGATCAAATACATTATGTTTAAAAGAACTTAAAATATAAAATTGAATTAAAAACATGGAAAAGGAAAGTCCCCTCTTGAAAAAAACCCTAATGACAATAGTTGAAACACGTGGTCGTCACAGGTGTTGAATTCCTCTGAGGACCAACACATTAGGCATTCACCGGACAGAAAAGGCTTTTTATGCTGCTGTATTTTACCTAAGACAGGGAGCATTATTTGTTCTGGGTAGTGGCGGATATTTTTGGGCTGTCATGAGGGAATTCAATTAAACGTGGTTGACTCGTCACATGTGTTGAATTCCTCCGAGATCCATGCCTCATTCATTTTTAGAAATGTGAGGTAGTCCACACTGTCGTGAGCTAGGGGAGTGCGTTCATCCATCACGACCCCACCCCCTGCTGCTCTGAACGTCATTTTGGACAGGACACTGGACATGGGGCAATCCAAGAGTTCCATGGCAAATTGTGCCAGCGCTGGGCGCAGGTCAAGCCTGCACACCCAGTAGTCCAGGGGTTCCTCGCTTCTCAGAGCGTCCAAATCGTCCGTTAACCCGATGGAGTCGGACACCTGTTAGTGTAGGCGTTTCCTGAGGCTGGATCCGGAGGGCGACTATCAATGGGTTTGCTGCAAGAATGATCTCATATCCGAAGTGACCAACACATCTTCAAATCCTCTTGCATGCGCTGTTGGATTGGGACCCGCAACTGTTTCTCTGTGAGTGGAAATTCCTCTGCCAGTACCTGCAAAAGCAGAATGCAGCATTTCTCGAAGCAAGGCCTGGAAGTGCTGCATTCTGACAGCCCTCTTTGATGCTGGTAACATGTCCCCCATTTTGTGTTTGTACAAGGGGTCTAAGTACATTGCCACCCAGTACAGATCCTTGACCTTCATGCTTTTTATACAGGGGTCCCTCTTCAAACACAGGAGCATGAAGGCCCCCATTTGCACTAAATTGGAAGCAGTGGAGCTCCCTGGCTCCTGCTCATCGCCCAGGAGAATGTCGTCCTCGGCCTCCTCCCCCCAGCCACGGACAACACCAGGGATTCCTTAAAAGTTAAAAGCCTGCTCTTCTTGCCCCTCCTCCCCCAAGCCACCATCCTTCTCTGACTCCTCTTCAGACTCCTGTTAACTTGTCTCTGAAGGAGTAGCCCCCCCCCCTGTGAATTCATCCAGCATTGCGACTTCCTCATCTTCCTGCTCCTCGACGGCTTGACCAATGACACAACGCAATGCATGCTCCAGAAAGAAGGTGTAAGGTATTATGTCACTGATGGTGCCCTGGCTGCGACTGACCAGTTTGGTGATCTCATCAAATGGCCGCAGAAGTCTGAATGGGTCGTGCATAAGCAGCCACTGGCGCGGTGAAAAAAAACAAGCTCCCAGAACCTGTCCTGCCGCAGAGATCGTACAGGTAGTCGTTAAATGCACCTTTCTGCTGGAGCAGCCTATCAAGCATATACAAGGTGGAGTTCCATCGCGTCTTACGGTGGTGTCGCCGCTGAATATCAGCAAGGCGAGCCATGGCCGTGTAAGATCTTCTAAAATGGCTATAGATTTTCTTGGCCCGCCGCAAGACGTCCTGGACCTTGGGGTATTTGGCAACGAATCGCTGCACGATTAATTTCAGGACGTGTGCCGTGCATGGCACATGTCATTTTGCACTGTTTCCGCGCGCTCAGCAGATTGGCACCGTTGTCGCACACCACTTTACCAACTGTCAAATTGAGCGGGGCTAGCCACTGATCGGCCTGTGTGGCCGCAAAGCTGAAAGGAGTGCAGGACCGGTGTGGCTCTTGGCTTCCAGGCACAACAGCCACAGCACAGCATGGCAACGTCTCACCTGGCACGTCGAATAGGTTCTGGGGAGCTTGGGGGGTGCAGCGGAAGAGGCGGTAGTAGTGGAAAAGAAGGAGTCAGCCGAGGAGGAGACGGAGGATGGAGTAGGAGGAGGAGGAGAAGAAGAGGCAGGCCTGCATGCAATCCGTGGCAGTAACACCAAATCCACAAGGGTGCAAAGGGTTGCATGCTTGATGGCCGTCAGAAGGTTCACCCAGTGGGCAGTAAGTTATGTACCTTCCCTGCCCATGTTTGCTAGACCACATGTCTGTGGTCAGATGTATATTGGCACTGACAATGTGTGCCAGAGATACATTCACTTGCTGCTGAACGTGGCCATATAGCTCCGGGATGCCCTTCTGGGAGAAATATTTCATTCCAGGGACCTTCCATTACGGTGTGCCAAATTTTCTAAAGGCCTCCGAGTCCACCAGTTTACATGCAGTAATTGGCGGGCTAGCAGTTCCGACAAGCCAGCAGTCAGCCGTTGGGCAAGAGGGTTATCCGGTGTCATCATCTTTTTACGCTCGAACATTTGGGCCACGGAAGCCTGCCTTTTGCCAGATGAATGCGACAACGGCACGGTGGAAGGTGGAGTGGAGGACAAATTGTAGGAGAGAGGAGAAGGAGAAGAGGCAGGACGTGGAGCGCCGGGAGTGTGTCTGTGCATCGGTAAGGTCTTGGAATGGATGGGAAAATAATTCCTCTGACTCAAGCGGAGGGGATATGGTGGTGGTGGTGGTGGTGTCTTTGGGGGTGCACACAGCAGAGAGTGAAGAGGGTGCAGATAAAGAGGATGAGGAGGGTGCAGAAGCGGAAGGCTGAGTGAGCCACTCAACCAAGTCTGGTGCATCCTTTGACGTAATTGCACACACTTTCTGCAACTTCCCACTTAGCCTGGGGCACCTGCCTGACCCCTACCACCCCTGGGGAATGGCCTGCCTCTGCGTGTCATTTTCAAAATGACCCTGTGTCAAAAGTCCCTATAGAAGAGCATTATTTGTGGTATATCACACCCCTGCCTCAATCACTTTTTTGGGGGGGCAACTGGTATATCACACCAGTAGAAATTATTTGTTCAAATAGCGTTTGGCACTCTTTGTAGCTGCGGTAATGTCAACATCTGGTTTGCCGCAGCCAATCGCTGGCCACAACGGTTATGGAGGATCTGTGGATGACACTATTATGGGGGATCTATGGATGACACACTGATATGGGGGAGTTGTGAATAATACTGTTATGGGGGATCTGTATTTTTCGCTTTATAAGACGCAACTGATGATAAGACGCACCTAGGTTTTTGAGGAGAAAAATAAGAACCAATAGGTGTGCTTTTGGTGGGTTTTGAACTAACGGTGGTCTGTGGATGACACTATTATGGGGGGTCTGTGGATGACACTGTTATGGAGGGGATATGTGGATGAGGCACTGTTATGGGGAATCTGTGTATGATGCACTGTTATGAGGGATCTGTGGATCATGCATCGTTATGGGGGATCTGTGGATAACACTGTTTTGGGGGATCTGTGGATGGCACACTGTTATGGGGGATCTGTGTATGATGCACTGTTATGAGGGATCTGTGGATCATGCATCGTTATGGGGGATCTGTGGATAACACTGTTTTGGGGGATCTGTGGATGGCACACTGTTATGGGGGATCTGTGTATGATGCACTGTTATGAGGGATCTGTGGATCATGCATCGTTATGGGGGATCTGTGGATAACACTGTTTTGGGGGATCTGTGGATGGCACATTGTTATGGAGGATCTGTGGATGACACTATTATGGGGGATCTATGGATGACACTGTTATGGGGGGGATCTGTGGATGACACATAGCATCTTATATTGACCCCATTACACTGGGCCCCACTCACAGCAGTCTTTAGATTTAAAGTGTATTTATTCAATCCTTAAACAGTGGCTCTGGTTTGTTAAATTAGCGTAATCTTCTGTAGTAGTACTCACTTTCAAAGCAATGGGCAGGTCGGCAGCATAACCTCACTCCCTCATTCATGCTCCTCCCACTTCATGAATGGAGCAGGAGGAGCATGAATGAGTGAGAGAGGTTATACTGGCAGCCTGCCCTCCGTTTTGATAGTGAGTACTACTACAGAAGATTACGCTAGTTTAACAAGCCAGAGCCACTGGTTAAAGGGGTTCTCTGGGCTTTTAATATTGATGACCTATTCTCAGGATAGGTCATCAATATCAGATCGGCGGAGGTCCGACACCCGGCACCCCCGCCGATCAGCTGTTTGAAGAGGAGCCAGCACTGCCTCCTCTTCACTGTTTACCTTCTCGTCATTGCCTCTGCAGCGGTGAGCAGGTGTAATTACACCCAAGCCGTCCCATTCATTTTAATGGGACTGATCGCTCCTATACAAGTGTATGGGAACGATCCGTTCCATTAAAATGAATGGGATGGTTAGGTGTAATTACACCTGCCCACCGCTGCATAGACAACGGCGAGAAGGTAAACAGTGAAGAGGAGGCAGCGTTGGCAATGCGCACGCCTCCTCTTCAAACAGCTGATCGGCAGGGGTGCCAGTGTCGGACCCCCACCAATCTGATATTGATGACCTATCCTGAGCATAGGTCATCAATATTAAAAGCCCGGAGAACCCCTTTAAGGATTAATGGCCAGGCAGCACAGAGGAGAAGGCGATCCTCCTGCTGCTTCGACTGTGGTGAGTGAAGGACGTGTGGGCTGGCGGCAGTACAGCGCATACAGAGAAGCCACCAGCCCGCCTAACGCTACTAAATGTCATAAATTGAAGCGCGGGCTGACGGCATCATTTAGTGAAGCCGCCAGCCAGCACAATGTGCTGCTTAGTGCCACGATGTATGTGCAATAAGCAGCATATTGCGCGGGCTGGCGGCTTCACTGAAGGCTCTGCTGCCAGCCTGCGCTAATTCCCCCCACAACAGTTTTATGGCAGCTCAGGAGCCGTTAGTGAGAGCTCCTGAGCTGCCACAGCCAGCACATTGCGTTTATAAGACGCAGTGACCTTTTCCCTCCACTTTGTGAAAAATTAGGTGTGTGTGTGTATATATATATATACACACACACACACACACACACACACTTACACACGCACTGTATTATTATATGTATATATTAAATGTATTATATATAGTCATACACACCTATAGATATGGATAAAAAGTATATATCTGTCTAATTGTATAAAAATATAAATGGTTTTGATCTATTTGTTTATAGTATTTGAAGAAAATAGACTTTTTACTATAAAAAGTAAAAAAAATTCACACGGTGTGTGCAAATATATCTTTATATATTTAAATTAATAAATTAGCCTTTTTTATATATTTATTTTTACTGGGAACAGAAATTACTAGCTTACACAGCCAGCAGCTGATGATGTAGCCGGCCTCCCTCACTCCTGTCAGGCTGACAGGGCACAACACAAACTGTAATAAGAGTAGATCCCATTTAGAATTGCTGCTTCCGAGCCCTGCCAGGTGCTTGAGACGGATCGCAAACAGTCTCCAGGGAACGGTTTTCTCCCTTCCTCTTCACTGGGAACTGCCTAAGCACAGTGCGCATGCTCTTATTTGCGCGTTCACGTCTCACTAGCAGTCAGTTCAACCAGGAAGTAGCTGTTACCTGAGTCTGAACATTGTCTTGAGCTGCTGGTGTTGACGCAGCCAGTCCTAGTGAGTGTACTGGGCATTCTAGGACGGGTTTCTGACACAATGACTTGATGGCAGCCATTTTAGGGTCCCACAATGATGACATAATATTATTATTATTTTTTTATTTTTTTAGTTTCCCGGAAAACCCCTTTAAGTAGAATCTGGTCAATCCATCAAGTTAGTTATTGTTGCACATTCCGGATTTGCTGATTTAACATTGAAATATAATCTTTATATCTACGGCCAGAGTAAGAGTAACTATCTTTTAAATTTTGTTCATAAATCAATATAATATATCTTATCTAAGGAAAATGTGCACACACACACGCCCATACACTTCACTAACTCTCAATGCACTTCTCAAATCTGTCTTAAGTGAAGATGAGCTAATAGGTCACTGAAGGATCAGATAACATATGCAACCCATAGAAGACAATTGAGAGAAGAGGGAGGAGATGGAATGAGGGACTGCAGCAAAGAGTCCAGAGACACACAGGCCATACTGCTGGCTAGCAAATGTTATACTGTCCCCTTTCACTGCTGGATTCTCACATAACAACTTCTTATTTCTGCAATATTATGTCTTCTATTACTTCTGGTGATCACAAACATTCTAACATATAGGAGGAAGGCAATCAGACTAACTCCCAGGATCAAAGATCCTTCTCCAGAATTATATAATAACTATAACTTGTAATTAGAGATAAGTGAACATTTTGAGATTTGGTTTGTTTCAGGTTCACCAAATTTTTGAAAAAGTTCAGTTTGGACTCAAATCGATTCCATAGTCAAACCAAAGTTACTCCAATTGCCCTGAAAATTGGTATACAACACCATCTAGTCTCTTAGGACGTTTTTAGGAATTTTTAGGAAAAGATGTTATCACTTTTTGCATTTTCTCTCTCTCTCCCCAGCTCTTGAACACAGTGACAGCAATAGCACATAATTTTAGAGTGACTATAGCTATCGGTAAATGCATGCTTGACAGCACTAATGACCTGCGTATTTAAAAACACACCACACCATTGCATGTGTTATGCTTTTTCATATTCAAAAGCTTCCAAAAATTGCGCCTCATCAGGTGCAGATGTTGTTTAAACACTCTGTATTATGGGAAAAAACTGTGGCTTGTTTGGGGACCAACCATTCAAAAATTATGCTGTCATGGGGGTAGAATACAGCTTGTTGGATGGGTGGCTTGTTGGAACCAAACCTCCAAAAATGATGCCTTAACAGGGGCAGAATACACACACACACACACACAGGTTGTAATTGTCAGAGGAAAAAGTGGCCCTTTAGAACAACCCTAGAACACTTCCCCCTTTTAATTTAGAGCAGTTCAAAATAGACAACATTCTGCTGGTTCTTCAAGAGCCCCCTGCCTGCTGCCCCACTGATTGGCTGATTTTTTTCTTCCTGTGAGCCAATCATGGCAAGTCCTCCCCCCACTTCCTCCCAGGGGTCATATAAACTTCCTTCTTCCTTCCTTTTGATTTTTCCTGCTGGCATGTGCAGTAAAATAGCACTGTGCGCCATTTTACTGGATTCATCTGAATTTTTGTGATATTTATAACAAACCCAGTTCACTCATCTTTACTTGTAATATTATTAAACTAAAGGAATCCATCCAGGCTTTTGAACTGTTTTAGTGAGTTTATTTTGACAACCTCTTTTGTCAAAAAATTCCGTAGTCTCACTGCTATTACAGTAAAGAATCCTGTTCTGTGTTAATGATCATAACTGTCCCCTTGTCACAGTTAGAATTCTGGGTATAAATAAATTATGGCAGAAATCTATGTATTAACTTTTGATATAATTATACATATTTATTAGGTCTGCCTACAGTTATCTTTTTTCTAAAATAAATAAGTGCAAGTTCACATCAGCACTATTCCTGTTGTTCTTCTCCGTAAGCAGAACAATGAAAATAGCATTAGTGCTGGATTCTGCACATAACTTACAGGAACAGAGCCCATTTTTTCCATTTAATCTTTACTGGTTGTTACGGCAGTCGATGTGCAACCACTGTTTTTACCAACAGATCTGGCTTGGGGCTAATCCTGGGGGTGTTATCCTGGCATCCCCCTGGTTTTCACTCTTAACTCCTTAACTCCTATACAGGGATCTGGACCTTTCTACATGGGAGCCACCTGGCTGTTACCTCCTGGAATAGTCTCCGTGTGATTAACAGCTAACCCACGGGGGTCAGAGACATCAGTGCTGGGCTCCAAATAGTCAGGCAGAATATGTAGCCAAAAACAGGTCCAGGTGATGGCTGGTGAAGTAGGTAAAATACCGTAATAGATCTAAGGGCAGGGCAGGCAGTGTTGGATCAATGCAGGTAACAGGCACAAGTTAGGTCAGGAAGCGGAGAAGGAATAGAAGTAAATGGGCAGGCGTCAGTACATGGGCAGAAAAAAAAGAACAGCACACCTACACAAGGAACTTAGCAAGCTAAGGGACCTTAGTGCTAAGCCACCTTCCCACAGAGGAAGGTGGCAAGTTCCTCAAGACTGCCAGCAATTGGCTGAAGATTTGGGCATGCTCTCTGCCCTCTAAGACCCAGAGGCAGCGTACCCTGCAGGCAGAGGGGGAGAGTTTTTTTTCCTGCAAATGGGCCTCAGCCTGCATGGAGTAATAGACGGGGCCCTCCTAGAAGATGAGAGCAGAACATTTGTCACATTTATATTCCTTTCCCATGTGCATAACCTTACATTTATCAGTGATAAACTGCATTTGCCACTTCTCTGCCCAACTTAGAATCTCTACATGCAAGGCTGACCACTTACCAGCTCTAGGACATAGCTCTGCCCTCAGCATGCTAATGTCTAGCCCTGTCAATCAAGGGGAGGGAGGAGGTGTGCAGAGTACAGGGGTTGTTACAAAAGCAGGCCTCCAATCAGCCAGCTCCACCCCCTAGTGCTCCAATGTGTTCATTTGCATATGAATAAAATGCAGATATCTTTGCAGTTTAGCATACAGACAATTTTTTTACACAGTTTAGTAATAACTGATATTTTACTGTGCAATACCTCTACAAGATCATATCATAATAAATATGTTGAATAGAATAGGGCCAATACTTACTTCTATGGTACCCCACTACTTTCTGTGATCCAATTTGCGAATGTACGGTTAATAACCATCTTCTGTTTTCTGTCTTTGAGCCATATATGCACAATTGCCCCCAGCTCAAGTATTTTCATTTTATGTATTAACTTTTTATGCAGTACAGTATGAAAACTCTTTACACAAATCAACATATGTGACATCCAATCACTCACCCCAATTCAGTCTATAACTTACCTCCTCGCAGAAACTGATCAGATTAGCTGACAGGATTGATCCCTCATAAATTTGTGCTAATACGGCATTATATACTTATTTATTAGGATGCTTCAGGATAACAATCCTTAGACAATCTTCAAACAGGTTACTAAAAAGTAGAAGTGAAACTTACAGGCCTATAGTTTGTCTGTGCCATTCCTGTGGAACAGACCCAATCATTATAGAGTCCTTAAATATCAGAAATAAGGCTCTGTCTATTAAATTCCAGGTCTGTTGGGGTTCTACTGCTGTGACCCCCACAGTTCCCAAGAAGGCGGACCCAATTCTAGATATGAGCAAACTTTAAAAATATTTTGTGTCTGATTCATTTAATTTTTTGAAAAATTCAGCTGGTGGCTGGATTGATTCTACTCGAATCAAACATGCTCTAACTGGCCTGAAAAATTTGTGAGGTCTCCTACAACTTTATTTAATTTCTTGTTGTTTTTAAAAATTTTCATTCTCTCTCTCTCTCTCTCTCTACTTCTCCACCTTTTAAACTATTTAATGCAAGGGCAGCAATAGTAAATAATGACACTAACATACACTGCTCAAAAAAATAAAGGGAACACAAAAATAACACATCCTAGATCTGAATTAATTAAATATTCTTCTGAAATACTTTGTTCTTTACATAGTTGAATGTGCTGACAACAAAATCACACAAAAATTAAAAAATGGAAATCTAATTTTTCAACCCATGGAGGTCTGGATTTGGAGTCACACTCAAAATTAAAGTGGAAAAACACACTACAGGCTGATCCAACTTTGATGTAATGTCCTTAAAACAAGTCAAAATGAGTCTCAGTAGTGTGTGTGGCCTCCACGTGCCTGTATGACCTCCCTACAACGCCTGTGCATGCTCCTGATGAGGTGGCGGACGGTCTCCTGAGGGATCTCCTCCCAGACCTGGACTAAAGCATCTGCCAACTCCTGGACAGTCTGTGGTGCAACGTGACGTTGGTGGATAGAGCGAGACATGATGTCCCAGATGTGCTCAATTGGATTCAGGTCTGGGGAACGAGCTGGCCAGTCCATAGCATCAATGCCTTTGTCTTGCAGGAACTGCTGACACACTCCAGCCACATGAGGTCTAGCATTGTCTTGCATTAGGAGGAACCCAGGGCCAACAGCACCAGCATATGGTCTCACAAGGGGTCTGAGGATCTTATCTCGGTACCTAATGGCAGTCAGGCTACCTCTGGCGAGCACATGGAGGGCTGTGCGGCCCTCCAAAGAAATGCCACCCCACACCATTACTGACCCAATGCCAAACCGGTCATGCTGGAGGATGTTGCAGGCAGCAGAACGTTCTCCACGGCATCTCAAGACTCTGTCACGTCTGTCACATGTGCTCAGTGTGAACCTGCTTTCATTTGTGAAGAGCACAGGGCGCCAGTGGCGAATTTGCCAATCTTGGTGTTCTCTGGCAAATGCCAAACGTCCTGCACGGTGTTGGGCTGTAAGCCCAACCCCCACCTGTGGATGTCGGGCCCTCATATCACCCTCATAATGTGTATGTTTAACACCGTTTGAGCAGACACATGCACATTTGTGGCCTGCTGGAGGTCATTTTGCAGGGCTCTGGCAGTGCTCCTCCTGTTCCTCCTTGCACAAAGGCGGAGGTAGCGGTCCTGCTGCTGGGTTGTTGCCCTCCTACGGCCTCCTCCACGTCTCCTGATGTACTGGCTTGTCTCCTGGTAGCGCCTCCATGCTCTGGACACTACGCTGACAGACACAGCAAACCTTCTTGCCACAGCTTGCATTGATGTGCCATCCTGGATAAGCTGCACTACCTGAGCCACTTGTGTGGGTTGTAGACTCCGTCTCATGCTACCACTAGAGTGAAAGCACCACCAGCATTCAAAAGTGACCAAAACATCAGCCAGGAAGCATAGGAACAGAGAAGTGGTCTGTGTTCACCACCTGCAGAACCACTCCTTTATTGGGGGTGTCTTGCTAATTGCCAATAATTTCCACCTGTTGTCTATCCCATTTGCACAACAGCATGTGAAATTGATTGTCACTCAGTGTTGCTTCCTAAGTGGACAGTTTGATTTCACAGAAGTGTGATTGACTTGGAGTTACATTGTGTTGTTTAAGTGTTCCCTTTATTTTTTTGAGCAGTGTATATAGCAATGTATAAATGCATGGTTGATGTGTGTAAACAGCCTCATCAACACCCTCTACCCTTTCACCCTCCTGCCCAAATTCTGGAAAAATGTGCAATCTTCAAAACTTCAATTTCTCCGCTTTTAAAACAGGAAATGATACCTCATAAAATATTTAATAATGTAACATTCCCTATACGTCTACTTTATGTGGGCATCATTTGAAAAATAAAATGTCATTTTATTTTTTAGCACATTAGAAGGCATAGAAAATTTCCAAAACCCACTTTTTTAAGGACCAGTTCAGTTATGAAGTCACTTTAAGGGGCATACATAGTAAAAACCACCCATAAATTAGGCCATTTTAGAAACTACACCCTTAAGTTATTCAAAACTGATTTTACTAACTTTGTTAACCCTTTAGGTATTCCACAAGAATTAAATGAAAATGATGATTGATTTCTAAATTTCACTTTTTTGGCAGATTTTCAGTTTTAATATTTTTTTTTTTCTGTAACACATCAAGGGTTAACAACCAAACAAAACTCAATATTGATTACCCTAATTCTGGAGTTTACAGAAACACCCCATATGTGGTTGTAAACTGATGTAAGGGGACACAACATGGCACAGAAGTAAAGGTACACCATATGGTTTTTGGGAGGCAGATTTTGCTGGACTGGTTTTTAGACACAATGTCCCATTTGAAGCCCCCCTGATGCACCCCTACAGTAGAAACTCCCAAAAAGTGACCCCATTTTGGAAAACACAGGATAAGGTGACAGTTTATAGATACTATTTTGGGTTACATATGATTTTTACGCTCTATATTACGCTTTTTGTGAAGCAAGGTAAACAAAAAATGGCTGTTCTGTTTATATTTTTGTTTTTTACAGTGTTCATCTGACCGGTTAGATCATGTGCTACTTTTATAAAGCAGGTTGTTACGGACGTGACAATATCAAATATGTCTACTTGTTTTTTTCAGTTTTACATAAAGCATTTTTGAAAAAAAAATTATGTTCTTGTGCCTCTTTTTTTGCAGAAAGAGTTGACGTTTTTATTAGTACTATATTTGGGTAGATATAATTTTTTTGGATGTTTCAATATTATACTTTATGGGGCAAGGTGACCAAACAATTGGTTGTTTTGGCACAGTTTTTTTTTAGTTTTTTATTTATTTATTTATTTTTACAGTGTTAGCCTGAGGGGTTAGGAAATGTGATATTTTTATAGAGCAGGTCATTACGGACATGATATTACCTAATATGTATATTATAGTTTTACACAATAAAAGCATTTTTTAAACAAAAAAAAATGTTTTATTGTCTCCATATTCTGAGAGCCATATTTGTATTTTATTTTTTAGGGCAAATTGTCTTATAGAGGGTCTAATCTTTTTGGGATGAGGGGACGGTTTGATTGGTACTATTCTGGTACTGTTTTTGCATATGACTTTTTGATCGCTTGATATTATACTTTTTGTGATGTAAGGTGACAAAAAATGTTTTTTGAAACAGTTTTTTTTTTTTTACGGTGTTCATCTGACAGGGTAGATTATGTGATATAGTTATAAAGCCGGTCGTTACGGACGCAGCAATACCTAATATGTGTGTTTTTTCTTTTTTTTTCTTAATATAAAATCAGGTGAAAGGTGCTTTTTTCTACTTTAAACTTTATTTATATTTTTTATTCTCCCTTTTCATTGGGAGCAACAGCAGTATAATGTGTAGCTGGAAAGGGTAGGGTAATAGTCGCATATGGAAGCAATAGTAGTAGCAGCAGCAGTAGCAGCACAGCATGGAACCGACAAGACAGTAAAAATAGATGTGTGTGCAACTAAGTAGGAGTAATAATAGTAGTAGTGGAAGCTGGGTAGGACTAATGATAGTGGCAGTAGGGGAGTAGCGCCTGCAGCTGTGGCAGCAACAGTGGTAGCAGCATCCATACAATATGGAACATGATTGTAGGCTGGCAGACAGCGGTAGTGGCATGATGGGCCTGGCAATCAATAGTCACGGTCGGCAACGGTAGTTCTATTTATTGGCCTCAGCTGGAGGTATGTGAAAATAATTACATTTGTTTTGACAAATGTGATATTTTGAACACTTGCAAAGGACAGCTTTGTCAGTTTGAGTGTGACAACGTCACCTGCCACATGTAAAACCCTCTCTGAATTGACACAGGAGGCTGGACGTGACAGTACAATGTGAGTAAACTGCAAGTTCTGGCTAATGTTCCAATTTGCCTGCCCAGAAATCCATGGGGTCAGGGAACACAGTATGTGCTGAGGAAATGCTACAGTCAAGCAATTTTAAACATTTTAAACTATCAAAAAGTTCAACTGATGGACTTAAAGGGAGTCTGTCACCACATTTGAGCCTATTAGACAGATCCAATAGCGTTAATAGTGCCACCCAGAAGTTTAAAACGGTACCTTTGTTGCATATACCGGAGTCTTGTTTGAGCCAAAAATGAACTTTGTAGGTTCTGTAAATGCGCCGTCTCAAGTGCCCAGGGCGGCGTCTCAATCTTCCGAGCCCAAGACCGGACCTCCCCAACGGCTCATAACCCCGCCCTCCTTGTGCCTCTGCCCGCCCGTTTACACTCCTCCTCTCTCCTTTTCCACTGCGCCGCAGGAGAGAGGAGGAGTGTAAACGGGCGGGCAGAGGCACAAGGAGGGCGGGGTTATGAGCCGTTGGGGAGGTCCGGTCTTGGGCTCGGAAGATTAAGACGCCGCCCTGGGCACTTGAGACGGCGCATTTACAGAACCTACAAAGTTCATTTTTGGCTCAAACAAGACTCCGGTATATGCAACAAAGGTACCGTTTTAAACTTCTGGGTGGCACTATTAACGCTATTGGATCTGTCTAATAGGCTCAAATGTGGTGACAGACTCCCTTTAAATTTTGTTGAAGGCATGGAACTGCATCACTATGGACAATTGGCAAAAAGTCCAGCTACAGAAGAATACAATTTTAGTGAAGACACAGAACTGTGCCACTATGCGTATGCAGAACTGTGCCACCCAGACAAAAGTCTTACCATTGGCAGAGAAAACAATTCAATTTGGTTGAAGGAGCAGAAATGTGCCACTACAGACACCAGGCAAAATGTCTGGCACTGGGCCCCTACAGACACAAAAGTCTGACTGATGGAATAAAGAATTACATTTTAGAGAAACTGCACTTCTAAAACTTGACTAGGTAGGAGTTCAACTTGTTCACAACCAGATTGCTGACCGTGTAGAGTTGTTTTCTGGTCTCACATTTCATTATTAATGCCTGACAACAGAGCAGAGGAAGGGGAATCCGAGTGGAAGAACAATTAACTGATGAAGACAATGACAAGGACACTGTACTGGTTGTGGATGCAGCCTGGCTGCTACAAAGAGGACTAGGCGAAGGAGGACAAACTTGTTCTCCCACTGGATCTAGTGATGCTCCGTCATGGACGACGAACTGCACATTTAAATAAAATAAAATAAAAACGACAATGTTTATGGACAGCTGGCCAGAAGTAATAATAGTGCAGCACAGAATTAAATGTGAGTGAAGGCACGGAACTTTAATTACCACAACTAAGTGGTAGGGCAACAACTTAGCCAGGTCGGAGTAAAACTTGCACACAAGCTAATTACTAGTTGTAAATAGTTTGTTTATGGCCACACATTTTGTTACGGATGTCTCACAGTATAGATGATGACAAGGAGGAGGAGAAGCAGCTGATCATGACAAGGACACTCTGCTGCTTGAGGAAGCTGGGCTGTCACAAAGAAGTTTAGGAGAAGGACAGACTTGTTACGTATTAGGCCTCATGCACAGGGCCGTGCTCCGCGGCCAAGAGCGGTCCAAGGTAACTCGGCCTGGATTCCTGTTGAAAGCAGGAGAGCACGGTGTCATTGGTTGCTATGACGCCGTGCGCTTCATGCCGTCGGTGCACTACAGTAATAGCAACCAATGACGCCGTGCGCTCCTGCTCTCAACAGGAATCCAGGCCGTGTTACCACGGACCACTCTCGGCCGCGGAACACGGCTGTGTGTATGAGGCCTTAGGTTACTTTCACGCTGGCATTTGGTTTCCGTTTGTGAGATCCATTTCAGGGCTCACAAGCGGTCCAAAACGGATCAGTTTAGCCCTAATGCATTCTGAATGGATAAGGATCCGCTCAGAATGCATCAGTTTGCCTCGGTTTCGGCTCCATTCCACTCTGGAGGCGGACACCAAAACGCTGCTTGCAGCGTTTTGGTGTCCGCCTGACGATGCGGAGGCAAACGGATCCGTCCTGACACACAATGTAAGTCAATGAGGACGGATCCGTTTTCACTGACATAATTTGGCACAATAGAAAACGGATCCGTCCCCCATTGACTTTCAATGGTGTTCAAGACGGATCCATTTTGGCAATGTTAAAGATAATACAAACGGATCCGTTCTGAAAGGATGCATTCAGTTGTATTATCGGTGCGAATCAGTCTGTGCAGATCCATGACGGATCCGCACCAAACGTGAGTGTGAAAGTAGCCTTAAAATGCAGGCCGGTTTTATTTCCCCACAAGAGTCATTGACTCCACCTCATGTGCTGCAATAGAGCCGTAGATCTTGTACACCATTGTGGGTTTGTGTGCTGGCCTTTTAGAGAAAAACTGCCATAAGGGGTGTAATGGTGATAGCACCTTCAACCAGTGTTGAAGAAAGGCAAGTCACTTCCAACCGGTTTATTGATAATTCCAGCCAACTTACAGCATACTACAGCCAGATCTAAGCCTGGTCAGGTAGTCAGTCCATAATATCCAGAACAAAGTGATACAGGCTCAGGTCTCCCTTAGGCTCCTTTAAAATCTGAGCTTTCCCTTTCCGCTATTGAGATCCGTCATAGGATCTCAATAGGAGGGGGGACACTTCCTTTTTGTCCCCATACATTGTCAATGTGGATAAAACTGAACTGAGGTGCATCCCCATCGCGGACAGAATAAAACAAGCAGCATTTTTCTGTCCGTGATGTGATGCGGAACAAGGCAGATCCATCATGACACACATTGTAAGTCAATAGGGACGGATCTGTTTTCTCTGACACAATAGAAAACTGATCCGTCTCCCATGGACTTTCAATGGTGTTAAAGATAATACAACCAGATCCGTTCATAAAGGATGCAGACGGTTGTATTATCCGTAATGAAAGCGTTTTATTCTGATACATGACGGATAAAGCAAAAATGCTGGTGTGAAAGTTGCCTTAGATCTGTACTCAGTCCAGTGTTGCTTCACACACGCCTTGCGCTCTGTGATGTGCAAGCCTCTCACTCATACAGACACACCCTGCTTCTTGCTGCTGACTTTTAAATGAGAACTGTGGACATGGGCCACCTGTGAGATCCGAAGTGGATCGTGGGGAATAAGCACCCATCCAGCTCTTTGCTTATTCCCAATAAAAGCCAGACCCGGAATTAGTTGGAACCAGCTATGCTAAGTACCAAAAGCATTCACTATCTATCCTAGTGGACACACTAGCTACTGGCTTTTACTCCACCACGGCCAGGCACCTTGGAGACACGTCTCAGGTGAAAACATAGCAAACCATAACATACAGTCATGGCCAAAAGTTTTGAGAATGACACAAATATTAGTTTTCATATTAGTTGGATTGTTGGAAGAAGTTGCTGTTGGAGGGTATTTTGTTACCATTCTTTATTCATGGCTGTGTTTTTGGGCAAAATTGTGATTGAGCCCACTCCCTTGGATGAGAAGCAACCCCACACATGAATGGTCTCAGGATGCTTTACTGTTGGCATGACACAGGACTGATGTTAACGCTCACCTTTTCTTCTCCGGACAAGCCTTTTTACAGATGCCCCAAACAATCGGAAAGAGGCTTCATCGGAGAATATGACTTTGCCCCAGTCCTCAGCAGTCCATTCACCATACTTTCTGCAGAAGATCAAGCTGTCCCTGATGTTTTTTTTGGAGAGAAGTGGCTTCTTTGCTGCCCTTCTTGACATCAGGCCATCTTCCCAAAGTCTTTGCCTCACTGTGCGTGTAGATGCGCTCACACCTGCCTGCTGCCATTCCTGAGCAAGCTCTGCACTGGTGGCACTCCGATCCCGCAGCTGAATCCTCTTTAGGAGACGATCCTGGTGCTTGCTGGACTTTCTTGGACGCCCTGAAGCGTTCTTAACAAGAGCTGAACCTCTTTCCTTAAAGTTCTTGATGATCCTATAAATTGTTGATTGAGGTGCAATCTTAGTAGCCACAATATCCTTGCCTGTGAAGCCATTTTTATGCAATGCAATGATGGCTGCATGAGTTTCTTTGCAGGTCACCATGGTTAACAATGGAAAACAATGATTTCAAGCATCACCCTCCTTTTAACATATCAAGTCTGCCATTTTAACCCAATCAGCCCGACATAATGATCTCCAGCCTTGTGCTCGTCAACATTCTCACCTGAGTTAACAAGACGATTACTGAAATGATCTCAGCAGGTCCTTTAATGACAGCAATGAAATGCAGTGGAAAGGTTTTTTTGGGATCAAGTTAATTTTCATGGCAAAGAAGGACTATGCAATTTATCTGATCACTCTTCATAACATCCTGGAGTATATGCAAATTGCTATTATAAAAACTTAAAGGGTTTCTGTCACCCCATTAAACCGTTTTTTTTTATTTTATTTAATAATAATCCCTATAGTGCGATCTCATGATACATAATCAAATTAATAATTTTGGTTCAGTAGATTTTGCTTGCTGGTAGCAGCCGCATCCTCCGATGGTAATGACGCCCCCTCGGCATGCTGATTGACAGGGCCAGGGAAGGTAATCCTTCTCTGCTGGCGCTGTTAGAATTTGAAATCTCGCGCCTGCACCGTACCTGGCTTCAATCGGCGCAGGCGCACTGAGAGGCGGCCACTCTGCTCGACCGCTCCATCCTCAATGCGCCTGCGTCGATGACGTCATCGCATACACCCGGAAGAGAAGACGCCGGCGTCAACTTTTCCAATTTCCAATATTTATGTTATTCTCAAAACTTTTGGCCACGACTGTACATCAACTCTAATAGGTTTCCTGTACCATTCTAGGAGACACATATCTTCCCTCATATATGAGGCCTGTCACTACCTAACAGGGGATATTCGCACAGAGGTTGGCCTAGGTATGGCATATTTTAAGCCTGCGCCCAGAGTATTAGCAGCATCTCGAGTTCCCGAGTTGACCACAATAAAGGCAGATCTGGCCCTTGCAGTTTTTGTGAAGGTTTTAGCCATATGTTACCTTTGTTCTCTATTGCTTTTGTGGCCACCACTCTCCTTGGATGTCACTTCCCTCTAGCACCCTGATCTGGCTCCCAGGCTTTGTCCAACACACAATCATTATCATAGTCCTCACCCTCCCACGCACTTTTATCAAATGTGTTTTCCCAAGTGCCAGTGTCTCTACCAGTGCTCCTACCGCCACTACCATGGTTACAATTGCCACTACTAACCAACAAAACAAACCAATAACCCCATAAGAATAGGAGAAAACACATATAAAATATATGTAATTTATTGACATAATCAAATGACATAAGAAATAACACAAGGCACAAGGTAAAGGAGGGTGGGACGCCCCATGTGGCGGGATCATAGACAACCACCCTCACATATACCCAGCTAACAAGGAAAGGGGTCACAGCCCTGGGTATAAAGCCACATACGTTTGGGAAAACTGTAAGTTCACCCAAAGTAACATATAAGCATGTGTATGCTGCATACATGTAAAAAGTGAATATGGTCACACATAGCAAACTTACCCACTCAGGATAACATAGATGGCCACCTGAGGAATGCAGCTAGCCAAATGTAAATAGATTGAGTCAAGGCAAGAGTGCTAAGTGTAAGCAGTGACACTAAAATAACAAACTAACTTGACATGAAGCAAAACAAATTACCCATGGTATGCCGGAACCCAGAGTCTGTGACCGGAGCTGCACCTCGACGCACGTTTCGCCTGGAGAGGCTTCGTCAGGAGGTAAAGGTAACTAACAGTGTCCGTCTTTAAATAGTGTGGTCCACAGCCGGCAGTTAATTAGCGCATGCGCCCAGTGATGTGGAGCATGACATCATAGAGGCGCGCCACCCAATACCAGGAGCCAGGCGAGGCATGCCCACCGCGTCACATGACCAGACAGGGGGAGGGAGCCGCACTGACAGTGCGCAGCCACACCCCCTCCCGTCCGATCACATGACCCGAGGGCGCGCGTCAGCCGGCTCACCAAGGACCAGGTATAGGAGCGCCACCAGGATGCCGCCCCACAGCGCACCGGTGCGATGCGCATATGCCAGGTGGAGATAGAACTTGGAGGAAAGCGGATCACAATGTACTTTGGGGTATTTACTCAGGGGTCCAGCATACCAGCGCAACAATAGGTGAACATATCAGTACCAAAGGCGCAACATAACCCATTTCAGATCTACTGTATCCATACATTACAAGTGCGTATAGAAACAAAGTCCCCATATATACCCCATATTGGTATGGCCTGAGAAACAATACTACATATACAGCAGTAAAATGTTGGCTAATCCATTTGATCACACCATAATAGATGGTTTATTAATAGCCATGATTACAATAGCCTGTACCGTGAGTAGGGAATTGACTCTGAACATGTATAGAATCATAGACCTGAAAATAAAAAATATATAAAATATAAAATAAAACAGTGACATGTAATCCCAAGTGATTATACTTAATTCTATGAGTCCAGAATGAAACCTATATCTGAATCCTTAATAATAATCAGTGCACTAGTGAGAGGCCTTCAGCCTCTACTAAATAAATTTGTGGTCGTGGCAACCAAGTACGTACCTATCCTACCTAGTATACCCTATCCCTAAGCGGTCAGAGTTGTGCCGTAACCGCGTCGTGGAGGGACGCCTGAAAGAGGGCATCCCCTTTGAGAGTAACAGAAGAAAGGGGTGGGTGGGAGGGAGAACTCTGCACGTCGTGTGGGAGGGTGCCGGCCGTTGAAATAGGTGGCCAAGCCCCTCCCACAAATACAGGCCAATGAATCGGCCTTTACACTTGTGGTCGTGGCAACCAAGTACGTACCTATCCTACCTAGTATACCCTATCCCTAAGCGGTCAGAGTTGTGCCGTAACCGCGTCGTGGAGGGACGCCTGAAAGAGGGCAAAAAGACATACTGATAGGCAGAAGTAATTTATTGCAAAGTCGTTACAAAGCCAAAGTTTGAAAGGCTGCCGACATTTCTGTTTCGGGGTGAGGTATGTAACGATTGAAACAAGACGAGTGCCAACGCCCCAGTTTCTGTATGACATGCGCAGGCACTCGGTTTTTGGAGGCCGCGGACGCGGCACCTATGCGAAATGAATGACCCGAAATAGTGGCAGGGTCACCGCCCGTGCTGGCCACGAGTGACCTTACATGGGATATGAACTGATGGGTGGTGAGTGGAACCCCCCCGAAGGGTAACAATGGACTATTCGGTCCGGCCTCGGACAAGGCAGACCGTAACTGACGAAGCACCGTCACCGGACACCATTGGTGTGCTGTGGGAAAGAAGGATACCGGAACAGGGGGGCCCATCTGGGAGGTCTTGGACGTTTTGAGCAGTAATATGAACCCGTCAGAGTTCTGGACCAGCTGACTGACCGTGAGGAACTTGCTACTGCCTGGCGAACAGGTGAACTCCCCAGGTCTCAGGAAGCCGTAAAAGGCTAGATAGATGGCGGATTTAAGTACCAAGCTGGCCAAAACCCCGAAAGGATTACCGTCCAAGGCGTCGGACAGTTTGCGGAAAAGAGGGCCAGTGACCGCTTGCCTGCGTACTTGGCTTTGCGGCCCGCACTTGCTCAAACCCTTGAGAGCGGCTTTGACAGCATGTATGGTAAACACTGACGCTAGTTCGGGATGGCTAACAGAGAGGAAGTGTTGCACTCCCGCCAGGTACGACCTCACTGTACCGTGGGAGAGCCTGCGCACTGAGTGGCAGTAACCAATGAACGCCAGGATGTACTCTGGAAAACTGGAGTCCCCTTGAGGACATTCCCCTCGAAACCTGCAGAACGTCTTCCACCCGGTGTTGTATGCCCTGGTTTTGTTAGGTGAGAGGGAATTGCGTATCAGAGCGTGAGCCGTCTCAAGGTGGTTGGTTACATTAGCCTTAAGGACTCGAGAGGAGGGACGGTGGTGCCTGTCGCGTCTGCCTCTGGCATGATCTGAAAGAAACGGGAGAAGTTAGCCCTCGACAAGGCGTCAGCAGCCCCGTTTTGCGCACCTGGCACATGGGCACTGAAAACATGAAAGTGGTGACGTAGGGAGAGCTGCACTAACCGTCTGAGAAAACACATGACTTGGCTAGACTTTGACAGCCCACTGTTAAGGATGTCTACCACGGCTGCGTTGTCAGTTACGAACAGAACAGACTGACGCGCCCAAAGACTGCCCCAAATGTGGGCGGCTACCACGATGGGGTACAGCTCGAACAGCGCCGAGGTTTGGAGGAACCCCGGAATTTGTCCCACCTCGGCAGGCCATTCGTCTGCAACCCAGTGGGTGCCAAAAATGGCGGCAAACCCTGAGCCCGCAGCTGCATCCGAAAAGACTGTATGCGACCGACAAGACAGCTCGGGTACGAATAAGGACACCCCGTTCCACTGGCTCAGAAAATGGTCCCACATGTGGAGATCCGCTAGGGCTTGACTGTCCAGGCACACTGGGCTGTCCTGTTCCGGGGCGGAACTTAAGAGCGCCAGTAGGCGGGATATGAACGCTCTGCCCTGCGGGATGATGCGCATGGCGAAGTTTAACATACCCAGTAGAGACTGAAGGTCAGCCTTAGTGACCACGGTTGTGACTGTAAACCTGTGGATGACTTCTCTAATCCTTGTTAACTTATCCGCAGACAACCTAGCTAACATGTGCTGGGAGTCTAACTCAATGCCCAAAAAGGTGATGACTGTGGCCGGGCCTTCTACTTTCTTGGGGGAAACCGGGACACCTAACTGGGAAAAACACCTCAGCAACTTTCCCAGCCCTAGGGGAACTGCCCCTGGCCTCTCAATCAGCAGGAAGTCATCCAAATAGTGGATGACAAACTCACAGAGGACCTTGTGTACCAAGACCCAGTGGAGCGCCTGAGCCAACTGATCGAAGAGCCAGGGGCTGCTCTTGGAACCGAAGGTGAGCTTGGTGGAGAAATAATACAGGCCTCTCCACTTGATGCCGTGCCACTGCCAGAGGGCTGGCATGATGGGAAGCAACTTAAAGGCATCCGATATGTCGGCTTTGGACAACATGGACCCTGGGCCCGTTTTCATGATGATGGCGATAGCCTGATCGATCGAAGCATCTCTCATGCCCACTTCCTCCGAAGGAATGAGGGAGTTAAGGCTGGGGACCTGGGAGCCGTGTGGGGCCGATAAGTCAATAATGAGTCTCTCCTTTTTACTGAACTTGCCTGTAACTACCCCCACGGGACTGACTCTCCAGCGTTGAAAGGGGGGCACACTAAAGGGACCGATCAAGAACCCTTTGCTTAACTCGGCCTCTATTAGTGTGTCTACCGAAGCGGGATTTCTTTCGGCTGACTGAAGGTTCCTGCATTCGTGTGTGAACTCCGGAGTCGTGATCAAGCCCGTATGGAAACCCTCGTGAAATCCTGACACCAGGAACTGTACGAACCCTGGATTGTGATGACCTTGCAAGTACTCTTGTAGACGGCTAATATTGACCACACTCATATAATTTTTCACCGACTTTAATGAGCACGCTACTCGGGGGTGGGCCCTAAAACAGTTGGTACAGATATGTAACAGACGGCATTGACCGAAATTACAAGACGCGTAATTGAAATTGTTACATATCTGTGCCCTCCCTAGCTGAACGATGGGTCGGCCCAGCTTGTCTACTGAGTTGGGGGGTCTGAAGACGTCGAGTGGACCAGCTGTAGAGCTGGAGGGGAAGGATGCCGTGCTGACGGCGGACTTGTCGCACTACTCGACAGAGTGAAAGATAGACTGGCAGGCGGAACAGGAGGGAGCCTTTAGACCTGCAAAATGCCTGCAGAAAAGCTCAGTGTCCAGGTTGGACCAGTCAGTAACGTGTAGGAACTGGGAGAGAGCCGCTGCCGCCTTAGCTGAAAATGAACAGTGGTAGTCATAGAATGCGCTCCCTCCATACCTGTGACCCAACTCTGTGACCCTAAAGAGATACAGGTCTAGTTCCTCCCTCCTGTCCGGCCTGGCAGTGCAAATCACATCCCTGAAAAGGCTGAACGCCATGACGAATTCCGGTATGGACAATTTGCGGTTGAGCCGGTGGTCGCGGCTTCTCAGTACCACTGACACTTCCCCGCAAGCTATGACCTTGTTGTCAGATAGGTCCCTGGAGGCTATCAATAGAGACGCAAGATTGACATCCCTACCCTCCAGGATGTCCTTCCTGATGTTGATCGGGACAAAGTGGGAGGGAGTCACGTTGGGGACGGACTGGACAGAGCGAATGTCTGCGGCGGCAGAGGTGGAGGCGACCGCAACCTCGAGGGAGGAAACTGGTAGGACTGCGCTGCGAGCCTCGATAGACTCCAACCTCGCCTGCATGGACGTGACGGCAGACGTCAGACTGTTTAGCATGACATGTATCTGAGTCAGCGAAGTTTGCATCGTGGCCGCAGGGGGATCATTGGTACTGGGTACCAGGGAGTCTTTCCATAGGCGATACAGTTCCGCTTTTCTGGCAGATGCCGGGAAAGGGATGCCCTGCTTTGTCAGCGCCGCCATAAGCCTGGGGATGGTCCAAGCACGTAGGGACGGTATACTGCCCCCTTCGGATGTCTCTGCTACGACCTCGTCCACTGACGCTTCAACGATGTCTGACGCGTGTGACATCGTGGCTGTGAAAACAGTAACGTAAAATGACCGTCTAGCCTCGATGACCGCCGGAAACCGTGCAGCAGTCTAAACCACGTAACGAAAGGGTGAACTATCCCCGTGAGGAATGTACGTTGACACCAGAAGAGCCGTGAAGGAGTGGCCAGGAACCGCCACCCGGTAGTCCATGCAAGGAGACCTGCCGTACTTACCAACTGAGAAGCACTACACTCTGACTTTCACGGAAGTATCAATGAACACAGAACAACCTGTACGTAAAGTAATGCATGAGACACAAGCCTGACAAAGGCAGCACCTACCCGTCCCCCAAGGTGTACCCCCACTACCTTGGTTGACAAGGAAAATCAACTGAGATCCAAACCAACTTCTCTCTGACTAATAACTGCTTTGAACCTGGAAAACAACAACGGAACAACAAAAGAACCAGTCAATGCGTAAGGCTCAATTGTAGAACGTGGGTTGTGAGTAAAAGGTATGGTCGGCTAACGAGAGTAGGTATACTGATTGACATTGACCACTACCTGACGTTGGCGGTGAAAAACCCCTACCTATCTAAGCGGCACAGCGGCCTGTGCCAGACTTTGGTGTGGGCGAGGAGCGGGGCCGCTGCGAGCCCCACCGTGCTTCACGGCAACCACGTGGGGAGAGCGGGGTTCCCTGGCACCGTGAACCAAGTGGGGGTGGACCTCTGGGCAACGGCCGACACCCCACGCCAACATGTCTCAGGTGCCACGTGGAGAGCCAGCGCGTGTCCCTGACAGGGTGCTCAGTGCGGGGCCCCCTGCCGTCCCGGGGCTGGGCCGCCCGCCGGCTGAGCACTACTGCCGCGTGGGGAGCAGCGCAGCCCTCTGGCATGAAGTTGACACAGGGGGGGCCCCCGGCGTCGAGGGCCCCACCTAGCCAAAAACTAGAAATGCCGCGTGGGGGGCCTCACCGGTCCCTGATGGAGAGCTCAGTGCGGGGGAGCCCTCCTACCTCTGAGGGGCCAACCCACCGCCGGCTGGGCATCTCCACCACGTGTGGAAACGGTGCTGCCCCCTGGCATAGGGGGAGGCTTTATCAGACATGGCCTCCCCCCTTCTAATGTGCGAACGTGCCACGTGGGGGGCCCGGCGCTCCCTGATGGGGTGCCCAGTGCAGGGGTGCCCCCTTATTCCATGAGGGGCCGACCCACCGCCGGCTGGGCCCCTCCACCACGTGGGGAGAACGGTGGTGCCCCCCTGGCAGACCTGGGGTAACGGGGGAGCTTGTGTGGCTCATCCCCAGCTCCGTGTTGAGATGGGCGGAGCCTCGTGGTGCCGCCCCGCCCCCCGGTAGGGCGCACGTCGCAGGGGTGCCTCCCCTAGCTAGGGGGCCGGCCCACCGCAGACTGCGTGCGCCCACCACGTGAGGGAGCGGGGTAGCACTGGCTGTATGCGCGAGGTGGAAGGGCGGAAGCGGCCGGGGAGGCGGGCGGGGGGAGGTCCTGTTGTGACCGCGAGCCCCGCCCCCCCCCCCCCCGCCGGAGAGTGGTGTCGTGACCGGACCTGAGCGGTGGAGGAGAGAGGAGCGTCTCCGTGGGCTCGGACCCCCACCCCCGCCGGCGGCTGAAGTGGCGGCGTTTGCAACGGGCAGGAGGGACCCCCCGTAGTGCCGAGGCCCGCCCCCCCGCTGTCTACAGTCAGCCATGCAGTGGCCCGGCGCATGGCGGCCCCTACTTACAAAAGGCCTGAACCAGCGCACGGACGTCCACTCACCTACTCTTCCGACCAGGACTGCCAGGTACGAGCGCACGCTAGAACTCTGCACGTCGTACGCATGTGGGAGGGTGCCGGCCGTTGAAATAGGTGGCCAAGCCCCTCCCACAAATACAGGCCAATGAATCGGCCTTTACACAAATGTATCTAAAAGAAAAGTGCTCTCCCGCACCAATATACATAAATAAATTCATATGATCAATATATCTAACATAATAGTAATACACATACAACACACGTAAACAAATGATTGATAATTAATAAATACAAATTATATATGAAGAAGTATGCAGGTAAATAGCCTTATAATTATAAAAGGACGAATTAAAGTGCATGGTGCAATCAGACCCTGAGAAAAATAGCCACAGAGCCCGTGAATACTAGACACATTATCAGAGCCATTCACCCACCCCCTTCATATGGCAGCCCGAGTCACCCAATTAAGGGTGCCGGGCACAAAGTGCAACAGCCCACACTATAAGGCCGAGTTCACACGAACGTGTGTGACCCGTGCCTGTGCTGCGGGCCGCAATGCACGATCGCCGGCCGTAGGTCAGCCGCATCTGATCGCGGACCCAATCACTTTAATGGGTCCGCGATCCGGCCGTTCCGCTAAAAGATAGGACTTGTTCTATCTTTTAGCGGAACGGAAGTACGGGACGTAACCCCACGGAGGCACTCCGTAGTGCTTCCGAGGGGTCCCGTCCCGTGTGGCCGTTCCGCGATTCCGGATTTGCGGACCCATTGAAGTGAATGGGTCCGCATCCGTGATGCGGAATTCACACGGAACTGTGGCTGTGTATTGCGGCCCGCGATTTGCGGGCCGCAATACGGCCACAGATCACACACGTTCGTGTGAACTTAGCCTAAGATGGATATAAAGGTGTTGATAGATGTCCATTGCTTCATAGAGAGTTGTTCTCCTCTAGGCCCGAAACTCGCAAATCTCCAAAAGGACCACACATAATCGCAGCAATCAGATATACTATGAAATACAAATAACAACAGTAAATACAAGACAAAAAGACAACGAACATATAATAAAAATAAAAAGCACGATTTATCGAAAGAACTTGAAGCTAACAGTCTCATTGAGACCTCTAGGGATCTCACTCTTACCCTAAGTTCACACCTGAGCGTTTTACAGCGCGTTCCTACGCGTTGTAAAACGCACAAGGAGAAACCAATGCTTCCCTATGGGAATGGGTCTCACCTGGGCGTTTTACAGCGCGTACGATCACGCTGTAAAACGCCCGACGCTCAAACAAGTACTTGAGCTTCTTTGGGGCGTTTTGTCACGCGTTCCCGTACATAGACTTTCGGGAACGTGCGACAATGGGCGTTCGCTTGTCTCTGTATGCACGCTTGTAAACGCCCGTACAATCGCGCATACAGAGCGCTCCTTTCAGAA
The DNA here is from genome assembly GCF_905171765.1 of Bufo bufo. Classification (NCBI taxonomy): domain Eukaryota; kingdom Metazoa; phylum Chordata; class Amphibia; order Anura; family Bufonidae; genus Bufo; species Bufo bufo. The sequence goes on along the minus strand of NC_053390.1, from coordinate 489,525,448 downwards.
CGCTCAGGTGTGAACCCAGGGTAAAAGGGATTCTGTCACAAAGTTTTGGGCTATAGAGATACGGACATGCATGGCTAGATCGCCGCTAGCATGTCCACAATATATCTGTCCTATAGCGCTGTGTGCTTTTAATTTCTTTAAAAAAGGATTTTATAGATATGTAAATTAGTGTTGTATGTGTCCAAGGGGCTGTACTAACCTTCTTGGAGCCCAGCCGTGCCCAGCCACGCCCGCCTGTGAAGGAGCCCAGCACCGCCTATGTCCTCTGAATAGATTGCCGTAGTCTCGCGATGCGCGAGCTCGCGCATGCACAGTGCCGGTATAGTGTTCCTTTCCTGTGCTGGCATCAGCCTCAGGGAAAGAACTGTGCATGCGCGAGCTCGCTTATCGCGAGATTACGGCAATCTATTCGGAGGACATAGGTGGTGCTGGGCTCCTTCACAGGAGAGCGTGGCTGGGCACGGCTGGGCTCCAGCAAGGTTAGTACAGCCCCTTGGACACATACAACACTAATTTACATATCTATAAAATCCTTTTTTAAAGAAATTAAAAGCACACAGCCCTATAGGACCAGGGCCGGTGCAAGGATTTTTGCCAACACAAGCGAAGCTACATTTTGGCGCCCTGTGCAAGATACCATAAAAATGGCCAGGAAACGTTGCATGCATTTCAGCCACTCGTACACCGCAAAGTACACCCTCCTTGAGCTGTAGCGGCAGAATGGCATCCCCCAACATAGGCTGATATGTGACTTTTCCACCCTGCATATGTTGGACCGACTGTACGAACAGAGAAAGGCCATCAAGAATTTCTTGATGATCAAAGTGGACAGGAGTACTCCCCTGTGTAACTTCGATGTCAGCCAGTGGCAGCTCATGCGTGACACCTGCCGTTTGCTCTGGCCTTTTGAGGATGCCACAATATTTGTCAGTCGCGAGGACTACAGGATGAATGACGTCATTCCACTGCTTCATGTCCTGGAACAGATGCTGCTAAATATGGGTGGTCAGGGAACTGGAGACTTGGCGCCTAGACCTCACGGCCACATGAGCCCTGTGGGGGCTGAACTGAAGGAGGAGTAGAACATTGGAGCCCAAGAAATGTGTAGCAAAATGGGTGTTTTTTCTACACAGGTGACAGGAGAGGAGGAGCAGCCGGAGGAGCAAGAGGGAGATGAAGAAGACAAGGCATATGACCCAGGCATACCTTGGCAGTATGCAGTGGAGATGGAGGCAGGGAGTCCCTCCGAGTCACTTGCGTAAATGGCCCACTGCATGCTCAGTTTCTTGGGTAGTGGCAGCCGAATTGTCACCATTCGGCAGAGGAATGACTTCTGGCTCTCCACCTTGTTGAACCCTTGCTACGGGTCCAAAATGGGGGCCTTTTTTTACACCCGCTGAGAGGGAGGAGGAACTGTACTACTATAAAGACATCCTTTGTAGTTAGTTGGCTGCTGGACATCTGTCACACGTAATTGGGAGTGGATAACACCAAATGACACACAGAAGAAATAGACTGGAGTCTAGGCCTCAAAGCTAAGAGAGAGGGATGGTGACCTCCTAGGAATCCCTAGACCTCTCCCTGACTCCTGCCAGTATGAGTAGACCCTGAAGGTGGAAAAACTCATACACTGGAACCTAGGCCCTGAAGACCCTGGAGTGGTGGCAGGGAATGAGACTACTTGTTCCTTCCCATATGAAGGAACCAGCGTCTCCCTGAGTCCTAGACAACAACACATACAAGCGAACAACAAAATGCAAGACAAAATGTACTTGGCTTAAAGCAGAATGGAGGAGCAGGAGATCCAAAGGAACACACCAGCTCAACCAATTCTAGCAGGAAATATTAACTGTATGGTAAGCAGTGTGAGTCAGAACTAAATAGGGCCTCAGAAATTATTACAAGCTGCACTTGATAAGAGGTGTGGTTATAACAAAACAACAACACTGCAAAGAGAAAACAGAAAGACTGTCAGTGTTATGGAGTAGTGTCAATCGAGGCTCACCTGAGTCTGAGGACACCCGAGCTGGAAGTATGGAGTCCAGTGGCAGAGGCCCACAGAAGCAGGAGGCAGGTAGCGTGGTCGATCAGTCCGGGTCGGCAGCAGAGATGGCAGCGAGATAACAGCAGGAGTAGACGGACGAGTGGTCGGTGGTAAGCAGTGAGTCAATGCAGGCGGCAATTCAGCGAGGTCAAAACGGTCCGGGTTGGCAACGATGGTAAATCAGCAATAGCGGTGGAGGAGCAGAGAGGAAGCTTGCTACAGGCTTGGAGGCACAATAACCAGCAAAGGGCTGAGTTTTATAGGGAAGTAGCAGGTGCAAGAGATTGGAATAATCAGCAGGTCAAGGCAAGGACAAGAGAGGTAGATAGAAGTTAGCTAGAGAACAGTCCAAGGAGAGACGGTAGCCTAGTGGGTAGAGCTACCGCCTGGGACATGACTGGCCACAGGTTCAAGTCCTGACAGTACTCCCCCCCCCTTCCAAGGTGACCTCCGGACACCGCAGGGGAAGGCTTATCTGGGTGACTCAGATGGAACTCCCTGACAAGTCTGGGGGCATGAATGTTCTCCTCCGGTTCCCAGGAGTTGTCTTCTGGAGGATAACCTTTCCAGGAAATCAAGTATTGGATTTTGCCCCGGTGGAGTCTGGAGTCAAGGATCTTTGAGACAATGTACTCCTCTTCGCCTTGTACCCTTACTGGTGGGGGGGGGGAGGATAGCGGCCAGGGAAGGTGTTCTCTACAAACGGCTTGAGAAGGGAGCAATGGAAGACTGGGTGCACCCTGATGGAATGTGGGAGGTCCAGCCGGAAGGTGACTTTATTAATCCGGCCAGAGATCCGGAAAGGCCCCAAGTATTTTTGGCCCAATTTCTGAGCAGGTACCTTCAGTCTTAGGTTTCTTGTGGAGAGCCACACTTGATCTCCTATCTGAAAGTCCGGAGCGGGTCTACGACGTTTGTCTGTCGCCCGCTTAAAGCGTCTCTGAGCCTCAAGGAGATTATTGGAAATGTTCTCTTGTGCCTCTTGTAAATTTGGCAGGCGTTCGGCCACAGCTGGAAGCGTGGAGGTGATGGGCAGGCGTGGGATGAAAGCTGGATGCAGGCCAGTGTTGGCGTAGAAAGGACTGTAATGGGTGGAACTGTGTTCCGCATTATTGTAGGAAAACTCGGCCGTAGGAAGGTGGTCCAACCAGTCATCCTGCAAATGAGTGATGAAACAACGTAGGTACTGCTCGAGGGTCTGGTTTGTTCTCTCTGTCTGCCCATTAGACTGGGGATGGAAAGCGGAGGACAGGTTTATCGTGATCCCAAGGGCCAGGCAGAAGTCTTTCCAGAATTTAGAGGTGAATTGCACTCCTCGGTCAGAGACCACATCATCCGGAACCCCGTGTAACCTAAAGATTTCACTGAATACTAGGTCAGCCGTCTGTTTGGCGGTCGGTAGGCCCTTGCAGGGGATGAAATGGGCCATCTTGGTAAGGCGTTCCACGACGACCAGGATGGTGTTCATCCCTTTTGAAGGGGGTAGGTCAACCACAAAGTCCATAGAAATTGAACCCCAAGGGCGGGAGGGGATGGGGAGTGGTCGCAGCAGCCCCACGGGTGAAGAGCGGGGAGTCTTGTTGCGGGCACAGACCGTGCATGAGGAGACAAACCTTTTAGTATCTTTCTTATACGTCGGCCACCAGAAGGAGCGGGACAGGAGTTCCTGGGTCTTTCTTGTACCTGGATGGCCAGCCAACTTGGTATCGTGGTTATATTTTAGTACATCGAGCCGTGCCATTTCTGGTACGTACAGTTGTCGACCCAGGTATACCCAGAAGCCACCCTTGAGGGTGAGTTTGATGTCTTCTGCTGGTGGGTGAGGAAGGGGTCCTTTTCATAAGCCTTCTTGATTGACCCCAGGAGTTCCTTTGGGTAAGTAGCTCCTAAGACCTTTTTCTCAGGTAGAATGCTGGCTTGGCCCTTGTTGTCCTGTGAAGGTTCAGAGAACATCCTGGAAAGGGCATCTGCTTTGCCATTCTTCGACCCAGGACGATATGTGATAATGAAATTGAATCGAGAAAAAAAAAAAAAAACTCCATCTGGCTTGTCTAGCGGAAAGCCTCTTGGCAGAACGGATGAATTCGAGGTTTCGGTGGTCAGTGAACACAGTTATGGGATTGATGGCCCCCTCCAATAGATGTCTCCACTCCGAGAAGGCATCTTTGATTGCCAGTAACTCCTTATTCCCGATGTCATAGTTCCTCTCTGCGGGGGACATTTGGCGAGAGAAGAAAGCGCAAGGGTGTAAAAGCATCTTTTCTCCCGTACGTTGTGATAGGACAGCGCCTACTGCGGTGTCGGAAGCGTCCACTTCGATTGTGAATGGCAGTTCGGGATTAGGATGGATCAGAATTGGAGCAGACGTGAAGAGGGATTTAAGCTTGGTGAAGGCTTCCTGTGCTTCGGGTGTCCAGGAAAAGGGCACAGTCTTTTTGGTTAACTGGGTAATTGGAGTAATGATTTTTGAGAAGTTCCGAATGAATTTTCGGTAAAAGTTGGCGAAGCCGACAAACCTCTGTATCTCTTTTTCGTTCTTAGGGGGAGGCCAATCTATTACAGCCTGAATTTTCAGAGGATCCATACTCAGCCCTTCCGGGGAGATGATGTAACCGAGAAACTGGGTGGTGGTCTGTTCGAACTCGCATTTCTCGAGCTTGATGTAAAGGGACTGCTCGCAAAGTCTTTGTAACACCCTGCGGACATGTTCGCGATGTTGATCGAGATTTTCAGAGAAAATTAAAATATCGTCCAGGTATACCACTACGAACAGATCCAGCATGTCCCTAAGGACGTCATTAATGAAATTTTGGAAAGTGGCTGGGGCATTGCAAAGTCCGAAGGGCATAACTAAATATTCAAAATGTCCATATCGCGTGCGAAAGGCGGTCTTCCATTCATCCCCGGGGCGAATGCGAACCAGATTATAGGCCCCTCGAAGATCGAGTTTCGTAAAGACTTTCGCCGCCCGGAGTCTCTCGAGAAGTTCCGAAATCAGGGGGAGAGGGTAACGTTTTTTTACTGTAACATCATTCAGCTTGCGGTAGTCAATGCAAGGGCGTAGAGAGGAGTCTTTTTTCTCCACGAAGAAGAAGGGTGCTCCGGCGGGGGAGGTGGAGGGTCGAATGAAGCCCTTCTTTAGGTCCTCGTCCAAGTAGTCCTTCAGGGCCTTGAGTTCAGGCTCCGAGAGGGAGTAGATGCTGCCGAAGGGTATTTCAGCCCCAGGTAATAATTCAATTGGGCAGTCGTATGGTTGATGCGGGGGCAGCTTGTCTGCGTTTTTTTTTTTCGCAGACATCCTGAAACTCGCTATATTGTGGAGGCAACAGCTCCTTGACCGTTGGTTCCGAGATGATAGATACTTTGGGTGTTGGGGAAGCAGGTTCATGCAGACAGTTCGTAGAGCAGAACTCGGATGTGAACCGTAGACAGCGGGTTTCCCAGTCCACCGAAGGGTTGTGAGTGGCTAACCACGGGATGCCCAAGATCACCGGAAACTTGGGGGAGGCAATCAAAGAGAAGTGGATCGTCTCGTGGTGGTCGGTTTTAATGTGGAGCTGTAAATCTGTGGTCTGATGTGTAACGGGTCCCGAGGAGAGTGGGGACCTATCCACCGTTTCCAGATCGATGGGGGCTGTCTTGGTTACAAGCGGAATGTTGTTCCCGTGAGCAAAAGTTTGATCCATAAAATTGTCGCCAGCCCCGGAGTCGAGCATTGCAGAACAGAGAAGTTGTCGATCCCCGATGGTAATGACAATTGGAACGGTGAAGTGGGACCCGGTGGCTGCTAACTCAGTTGTCTCTGCCGTCACCGGTGGGATTGCGGCCTGCCGCTGCTCTCACAGTTTAGTGACAGCAATGGTTCTGCGGGATTTGTTGGGGCATTTGATGGCAATGTGTCCTGGCTCCCCACAGTAGAGGCAGAGGCAGAGGCCAGTCGTCGTTCTTTTTCAACTACGGACAGAGTCTTGCGCACTGTGTCAACCATCATCGGCTCGATGGGAGGTTGGGCGACCTGCTGGGTAGTAGAGTAAGTGGGTCTGTCGCCTTGGAACCAGAGCCTTTCTTTCCTTCTCTCGGTGAGCCTCTGATCAATACGGACACACACTTGAATGAAGTCGTCCAAATCATCCGGGGCTTCAAGTCTGGCAAGTTCATCTTTGATCGCTTCCGATGGACCTCGCCGAAATTGGCTCCTTTGAGCAGCTGGGTTCCAGTTGGTGTCGGAGACCCAGCGGCGGAACTCGGCGGCGTACTCGGCGACAGAGCGTCTTCCCTGTCGAAGACTGTGTAATCTTGCCTCAGCTGTCGCACAGCGATTGGGGTCATCAAAGACCTGGCTCATAGCTGTGATGAAAACATCCAGATCGTGCAGCAGACGGCTATCGATTTCCACGTATGGAGACGCCCATGCCAGGGCCTCGTCCGTCAGGAGGTTAACAATGAACAATACTTTCTTCTCGTCAGTGGAAAAGGGGGCCGGATGCATCCGGAGGTAGATACGGCACTGATTGAGAAAGCCCCGGTACTGGCGACGATCTCCATTGAATTTCGAGGGTAGTGGCATGCGGGTGTCTGCAGCCGCGCCGCGTATGTCCAGGAGTTGCCGTTGGAGCTCAATGATCTCCCCCTGTTGACTCTGTACCAGGCCTTGGATTTGCGAAAATTTCTCCTGGTAGGTGGTGCCGAACTATTGCAGCTCAGACACCTGCTTGCGCAGGGTGGCCACTGCGGACTCAATTTTTTTTGGGCTGGTTATTCTGTTATGGAGTAGTGTCAATCGAGGCTCACCTGAGTCTGAGGACACCCGAGCTGGATGTATGGAGTCCAGTGGCAGAGGCCCACAGAAGCAGGAGGCAGGTAGCATGGTCGATCAGTCCGGGTCGGCAGCAGAGATGGCAGCGAGATAACAGCAGGAGTAGACGGAGGCGTGGTCGGTGGTAAGCAGTGAGTCAATGCAGGCGACAATTCAGCGAGGTCAAAACGGTCCGGGTTGGCAATGATGGTAAATCAGCAATAGCGGTGGAGGAGCAGAGAGGTAGCTTGCTACAGGCTTGGAGGCACAATAACCAGCAAAGGGCTGGGTTCAAGGGCTGGGTTTTATAGGGAAGTAGCAGGTGCAAGAGATTGGAATAATCAGCAGGTCAAGGCAAGGACAAGAGAGGTAGATAGAAGTTAGCTAGAGAACAGTCCAAGGAGAGACGGTAGCTTAGTGGGTAGAGCTACCGCCTGGGACATGACTGGGCACAGGTTCAAGTCTTGACAGTCAGATACCCTCACGTGCCACCAGTCTCTCCGATCTTCTCACCTCTGTCATGGGAGGGACCATGACACTATCTGCGCTATCGTCCATCCTCTCGTAGGTCTGACCGGGGGGGGCCCTCTGCGCTCACGTTCCTCTGCTGGTGAGGGGTGGGGTGGCAGGAGCAGTACCAGCTCCATCAGCAGCAGCCTGTCTAGAGTCGCTGATGAGCAGCTTCCTTCACCAGCATAATAAAGAAACTACTCCAGCAGCTAGACCTGGAGCAGGACCTGAACCAGCAGGTGGTGGCATACTTGGACAGAATCCTGCCAACCGTCATTGAAGATCCGTTGGACTACTGGGCAGTCAAACTGTATTTTTGTCCGCAACTAGCAGAGTTTGCCCTGGAAAAGCTGTCCTGCCCAGCCAGTAGTGTGGCATCAGAGCAGGTGTTTAGTGTGGCGGGGGCCATAGTTACCCCAAGAAGTACTCGCCTGTCCACCCAAAATGTGGAGAGACTGACCTTTGTCAATATGCATCAGGCGTGGATCAACCAGGATTTCCACCCACCAATGCCTAGCATCCGACTAGATCATCCATGGTGCCCCACCAACACTTTGACAAAATTGACCCGTTTCTCCTGGCTACCTGCCTCAGCTACTATTCTGATGCTGCCACCTGCCTGATGCCTCACATCTGATGCCAAGTGCTCCTTCTTTTACCCACCATTTTCATCGTGTTCTGGTATTGCAAACCACCTCCACACTATGTCACTGTGCCACTCTGTGGCCTCCTCATGCTGCTGCCACCTCTACACTCTGAAATTGTGCCACTCTGTGGCCTCCTGATGCTGCCACCACCTTCAGACTCAGTCATTGGGCCACTCTGTGGTCTCTTCATGCTGCTGCCACCTCCAAACTCTCTAATTGTGCCACTCTGTGGCGTCCTCATGTTGCTGCCACCTCCATGCTCTGTCATTGTCCACTCTGTGGCCTCCTTATGCTGCCGCCACGTTCAGACTCTGTCATTGTGCCACTCTGTGGTCTCCTCATGCTGCTGCCACCTCCAGACTCTGTCATTGTGCCACTCCGTGGCTTCCTGATGCTGCCACCACCTTCAGACTCTGTCATTGAGCCACTCTGTGGCCTCCCCCTGATGCTGCTGCTGCCACCACCTCCACATTCTGTCATTGTGCCACTCTGTGGCCTCCTGATGCTGCCGCTATCTTCAGACTCTGTCATTGTGCCACTCTGTGGTCTCCTCATGCTGCTTCCACCTCACCACTATGTCATAGGGCCACTCTGTGGACTTCTCATGCTGTTCCCACCCTCCCCAATTCATGACTGGGCCACTATTTAGCCTTTTTGGCTTGGCTGACATCATCATTTATTTGACCCTTCTTATCTTTCAGAAGGAAGATAGATGAGAAACACAACGGATGCTGTCTGTGTAGCAGCTGTAAGGTCTGTATGGTCCCATTAGAATTGGCTTATGATTTATTAGCCAAAAGCAGGAGTAAGTACAAAACACAGAAGACATCCAACTATACCGTTCACATGTCATCTCTGTTTTGGATACTCCTGTTTTTTTTGGCATTAGCAATACTGATGGATTACTGACTAAATGCTGACCGAGTGAAGGTGGATGCTCCACAGACAGTATCAGTTTTTTGTGGGTTATTGTTCTGCCGGATCAGAGGAAGGGCAAAATAATCAGTGAAGTCGACACAAAGTTACTGCTGGCACCCTCTCCACTCTGTCGGGGTCTCCACTTGTACAGGGAGTGCAGAATTATTAGGCAAGTTGTATTTTTGAGGATTAATTTTATTATTGAACAACAACCATGTTCTCAATGAACCCAAAAAACTCATTAATATCAAAGCTGAATATTTTTGGAAGTAGTTTTTAGTTTGTTTTTAGTTTTAGCTATTTTAGGGGGATATCTGTGTGTGCAGGTGACTATTACTGTGCATAATTATTAGGCAACTTAACAAAAAACAAATATATACCCATTTCATTTATTTATTTTTACCAGTGAAACCAATATAACATCTCAACATTCACAAATATACATTTCTGACATTCAAAAACAAAACAAAAACAAATCAGTGACCAATATAGCCACCTTTCTTTGCAAGGACACTCAAAAGCCTGCCATCCATGGATTCTGTCAGTGTTTTGATCTGTTCACCATCAACATTGTGTGCAGCAGCAACCACAGCCTCCCAGACACTGTTCAGAGAGGTGTACTGTTTTCCCTCCTTGTAAATCTCACATTTGATGATGGACCACAGGTTCTCAATGGGGTTCAGATCAGGTGAACAAGGAGGCCATGTCATTAGATTTTCTTCTTTTATACCCTTTCTTGCCAGCCACGCTGTGGAGTACTTGGACGCGTGTGATGGAGCATTGTCCTGCATGAAAATCATGTTTTTCTTGAAGGATGCAGACTTCTTCCTGTACCACTGCTTGAAGAAGGTGTCTTCCAGAAACTGGCAGTAAGACTGGGAGTTGAGCTTGACTCCATCCTCAACCCGAAAAGGCCCCACAAGCTCATCTTTGATGATACCAGCCCAAACCAGTACTCCACCTCCACCTTGCTGGCGTCTGAGTCGGACTGGAGCTCTCTGCCCTTTACCAATCCAGCCACGGGCCCATCCATCTGGCCCATCAAGACTCACTCTCATTTCATCAGTCCATAAAACCTTAGAGAAATCAGTCTTGAGTTATTTCTTGGCCCAGTCTTGACGTTTCAGCTTGTGTGTCTTGTTCAGTGGTGGTCGTCTTTCAGCCTTTCTTACCTTGGCCATGTCTCTGAGTATTGCACACCTTGTGCTTTTGGGCACTCCAGTGATGTTGCAGCTCTGAAATATGGCCAAACTGGTGGCAAGTGGCATCTTGGCAGCTGCACGCTTGACTTTTCTCAGTTCATGGGCAGTTATTTTGCGCCTTGGTTTTTCCACACGCTTCTTGCGACCCTGTTGACTATTTTGAATGAAACGCTTGATTGTTCGATGATCACGCTTCAGAAGCTTTGCAATTTTAAGAGTGCTGCATCCCTCTGCAAGATATCTCACTATTTTTGACTTTTCTGAGCCTGTCAAGTCCTTCTTTTGACCCATTTTGCCAAAGGAAATAATTATGCACACCTAATATAGGGTGTTGATGTCATTAGACCACACCCCTTCTCATTACGGAGATGCACATCACCTAATATGCTTAATTGGTAGTAGGCTTTCGAGCCTATACAGCTTGGAGTAAGACAACATGCATAAAGAGGATGATGTGGTCAAAATACTCATTTGCCTAATAATTCTGCACGCAGTGTATAAGCATTTAATAGAACAGGGTCTGTAGACATCTATGAGGAATCAGAGAGTGCGCTTCTTCTTGGCGCTAACATTGACCTGTATGGCGGAGTTCATACGTGAGTTATGTAGTCAGTTTTGGCCCCGTAACTGCCCCGTGAAGTGTGCAGTGATTCTAAGTGCGACGCCTGTCATCTGCATGTAATACGGACACACAGTATTATTTCACTACCCAGGCAGACTCCCTATGCCTGTTACTGCAAGGCACAACTCTAGTATAAAGGCTCTCTGCAGCCAGGAAATAGCCATTTTTTTTAACAAAATTTTGCGTGAATTTTTTGATCGAGACAAATTGTTCCCAAAAAATTAGTCAACCAGCAATTCAAATTTTTGAAACATTTTCTCATCTTTAATTCGTATACATGCAATTAGAAGGTTTTGAGATTTTTTATTTTATTCTTTTCTTTTATCTGTTCTCACTTCTCCCTCCACTGCTTCCACAGTTCCATTACTTACTCCCAGATCTGCAGACATTTCCTGTCACCAGGCCTTTACCTCTTGGAATAGTAATAATGTGGCAGCTGACCCACTGGTGGAGGCACCTATGTGAGGAGTACAGCAATATTTGTTTTCAGAGAAAAAGGCAGAGGTCAGGGGAGGCAGAGTACATGCAATGTCACGGGTAGAGTCACGGAATCAAGATAGAGCAGAGGTGCACCCCCTGAGCTGCCACCCGGTCCCCTGTCCCTGCCTACTTGCACCACCCGCCCTAGGTGACGGAGCGCAACTGGGCGACAGGGAAGAGGACAGCCACTGAGAAGTTACAATAAGCGGACAAGAGGTGTGGAGTGAGGGTCATGTGACGTGGCCAGCGTCACATGACCGTCAGACAGACAAGTCGAGCACCGAGTGATCAGCTTGGCGCTCAAGGCAGACCTAGGAGCAGGGAGCCTCCCAGCTAGCAAAGCCGCCCTGGGAATGAGGCCAAACACAGATCCTCGCTCCCGAAGCTAAGCAGCAGGTCTGCCGCTGATGGGAGACCGAGGGCGCCTTCGGCTCCCCGTTACATGCAAATCCATGAAACTAGTCCAAGGTCAAAGCAGAAGCGGGTCAATGTGATAAATAGGCTATGGTCAGGTCAAGCAGCTGAGAGTCGATAAACAGGCAAAAGTCGGTACATGGGCAGACAAATAATACACCACACCTTTACTAGGAACTAGCAGGCTATGTTATACTTATAGCTCAGGCACCTTCTTATAGGAGAAGATGTCTTAAATACTCACAGCTGGTTATCCATAGGCTGCAACTGATTTGAGCACACTGTCACGACAGAAGGGGTAGTGATAAGTGCAGCCCTAAACTCCACTCCACCTCTGTCCGTCCCTGCCTACTTGCATGGCCTGTCCTAACCAACAGCGTACAACTTGGCGGCATTCCCTCGCTTAGACACGTGTAGAGTTGAGCGAACACCTGGATGTTCGGGTTCGAGAAGTTCGGCCGAACTTCCCGGAAATGTTCGGGATACGAACCCGACCCGAACTTCGTCCCGAACCCGAACCCCATTGAAGTCAATGGGGACCCGAACTTTTCGGCACTAAAAAGGCTGTAAAACAGCCCAGGAAAGAGCTAGAGGGCTGCAAAAGGCAGCAACATGTAGGTAAATCCCCTGCAAACAAATGTGGATAAATAAATGAATAAAAATAAAAATAAAATATATAAAAATAAACCAATATCAATTGGAGAGAGGTCCCATAGCAGAGAATCTGGCTTCACGTCAGCAGAGAATCAGTCTTCATGCCATAGCAGAGAATCTGGCTTCACGTCACCCACCACTGTAAGAGTCCATTGTCATATATTTAGGCCCCGGCACCCAGGCAGAGGAGAGAGGTCCCGTAACAGAGAATCTGGCTTCATGTCAGCAGAGAATCAGTCTTCATGTCATAGCAGAGAATCAGGCTTCACGTCACCCACCACTGGAACAGGCCACTGTCACATATTTAGGCCCAGGCACCCAGACAGAGGAGAGAGGTCCCGTAACAGAGAATCTGGCTTCATGTCAGCACAGAATCAGTCTTCATGTCATAGCAGAGAATCAGGCTTCACGTCACCCACCACTGGAACAGGCCACTGTCACACATTTAGGCCCTGGCACCCAGACAGAGGAGAGAGGTCCCGTAACAGAGAATCTGGCTTCATGTCAGCACAGAATCAGTCTTCATGTCATAGCAGAGAATCAGGCTTCACGTCACCCACCACTGGAACAGGCCACTGTCACATATTTAGGCCCAGGCACCCAGACAGAGGAGAGAGGTCCCATAACAGAGATTCAGGCTTCATGTCAGCAGAGAATCAGTCTTCATGTCATAGCAGAGAATCAGGCTTCACGTCACCCACCACTGGAACAGGCCACTGTCACATATTTAGGCCCAGGCACCCAGGCAGAGGAGAGAGGTCCCATAACAGAGATTCAGGCTTCATGTCAGCAGAGAATCAGTCTTCATGTCATAGCAGAGAATCAGGCTTCACGTCACCCACCACTGGAACAGGCCACTGTCACACATTTAGGCCCTGGCACCCAGACAGAGGAGAGAGGTCCCGTAACAGAGAATATGGCTTCATGTCAGCACAGAATCAGTCTTCATGTCATAGCAGAGAATCAGGCTTCACGTCACCCACCACTGGAACAGGCCACTGTCACATATTTAGGCCCAGGCACCCAGACAGAGGAGAGAGGTCCCGTAACAGAGAATCTGGCTTCATGTCAGCACAGAATCAGTCTTCATGTCATAGCAGAGAATCAGGCTTCACGTCACCCACCACTGGAACAGGCCACTGTCACATATTTAGGCCCAGGCACCCAGGCAGAGGAGAGAGGTCCCATAACAGAGATTCAGGCTTCATGTCAGCAGAGAATCAGTCTTCATGTCATAGCAGAGAATCAGGCTTCACGTCACCCACCACTGGAACAGGCCACTGTCACATATTTAGGCCCAGGCACCCAGGCAGAGGAGAGAGATCCCATAACAGAGATTCAGGCTTCATGTCAGCAGAGAATCAGTCTTCATGTCATAGCAGAGAATCAGGCTTCACGTCTCCCACCACTGGAACAGGCCACTGTCACACATTTAGGCCCCGGCACCCAGACAGAGGAGAGGTTCATTCAACTTTGGGTTGCCCCGCAATATAATGGTAAAATGAAAATAAAAATAGGATTGAATGAGGAAGTGCCCTGGAGTACAATAATATATTGTTAAGGGAAAGTAGTTAATGTCTAATCTGCACAAGGGATGGACAGGTCCTGTGGGATCCATGCCTGGTTCATTTTTATGAACGTCAGCTTGTCCACATTGACTGTAGACAGGCGGCTGCGTTTGTCTGTAATGACGCCCCCTGCCGTGCTGAATACACGTTCAGACAAAACGCTGGCTGCCGGGCAGGCCAGCACCTCCAAGGCATAAAAGGCTAGCTCTGGCCACGTGGACAATTTGGAGACCCAGAAGTTGAATGGGGCCGAACCATCAGTCAGTACGTGGAGGGGTGTGCACAGGTACTGTTCCACCATGTTAGTGAAATGTTGCCTCCTGCTAACACGTTCCGTATCAGGTGGTGGTGCAGTTAGCTGTGGCGTGGTGACAAAACTTTTCCACATCTCTGCCATGCTAACCCTGCCCTCAGAGGAGCTGGCCATGACACAGCTGCGTTAGCGACCCCTTGCTCCTCCTCTGCCTTCGCCTTGGGCTTCCACTGGTTCCCCTGTGACATTTGGGAATGCTCTCAGTAGCGCGTCTACCAACGTGCGCTTGTACTCGCGCATCTTCCTATCACGCTCCAGTGTAGGAAGTAAGGTGGGCACATTGTCTTTGTACCGGGGATCCAGCAGGGTGGCAACCCAGTAGTCCGCACACGATAAAATGTGGGCAACTCTGCTGTCGTTGCGCAGGCACTGCAGCATGTAGTCACTCATGTGTGCCAGGCTGCCCAGAGGTAAGGACAAGCTGTCCTCTGTGTGAGGCGTATCGTCATCGTCCTGTGTTATCCCCCAGCAACAGGCCACACAGGTCTCGCATGGAGGCCCAGTCATTGGTGTTGAAGTGGTGCTGTTCCGCAGTGCGACTGACCCGTGCGTGCTGCAGCTGAAACTCCACTATGGCCTGCTGCTGCTCGCACAGTCTGTCCAGCATGTGCAAGGTGGAGTTCCACCTGGTGGGCACATCGCATATGAGGCGGTGAGCGGGAAGGCCGAAGTTACGCTGTAGCGCAAACAGGCGTGCAGCAGCAGGGTGTGAATGCCGGAAGCGCGAACAGACGGCCCGCACTTTATACAGCAGCTCTGACATGTCGGGGTAGTTGCGAATGAACTTCTGCACCACCAAATTCAGCACATGCGCCAGGCAAGGGATGTGCGTCAAACCGGCTAGTCCCAGAGCTGCAACGAGATTTCGCCCATTATCGCACACCACCAGGCCGGGCTTGAGGCTCACCAGCAGCAACCACTCGTCGGTCTGTTGTTCTATACCCCGCCACAACTCCTGTGCGGTGTGGGGCCTGTCCCCCAAACATATGAGTTTCAGAACGGCCTGCTGACGTTTACCCCGGGCTGTGCTGAAGTTGGTGGTGAAGGTGTGTGGCTGACTGGATGAGCAGGTGGAAGAAGAGGAGGAGGAAGCTGAGTAGGAGGAGGAGGAGACAGGAGGCAAAGAATGTTGCCCTGCGATCCTTGGCGGCGGAAGGACGTGCGCCAAACAGCTCTCCGCCTGGGGCCCAGCCGCCACTACATTTACCCAGTGTGCAGTTAGGGAGATATAGCGTCCCTGGCCGTGCTTACTGGTCCACGTATCTGTGGTTAGGTGGACCTTGCCACAGATGGCGTTGCGCAGTGCACACTTGATTTTATCGGACACTTGGTTGTGCAGGGAAGGCACGGCTCTCTTGGAGAAGTAGTGCCGGCTGGGAACAACATACTGTGGGACAGCAAGCGACATGAGCTGTTTGAAGCTGTCTGTGTCCACCAGCCTAAATGACAGCATTTCATAGGCCAGTAGTTTAGAAATGCTGGCATTCAGGGCCAGGGATCGAGGGTGGCTAGGTGGGAATTTACGCTTTCTCTCAAATGTTTGTGAGATGGAGAGCTGAACGCTGCCGTGTGACATGGTTGAGATGCTTGGTGACGCAGGTGGTGGTGTTGGTGGTACATCCCATGTTTGCTGGGCGGCAGGTGCCAACGTTCCTCCAGAGGCGGATGAAGATGCCGAGGCGGCGGCAGCAGCAGAAGAGGCCGAGGCGGAAGCAGCAGAAGAGGTAGCAGGGGGAGCCTGAGTGACTTCTTTGTTTTTAAGGTGTTTACTCCACTGCAGTTCATGCTTTGCATGCAGGTGCCTGGTCATGCAGGTTGTGCTAAGGTTCAGAACGTTAATGCCTCGCTTCAGGCTCTGATGGCACAGCGTGCAAACCACTCGGGTCTTGTCGTCAGCACATTGTTTAAAGAAGTGCCATGCCAGGGAACTCCTTGAAGCTGCCTTTGGGGTGCTCGGTCCCAGATGGCGGCGGTCAGTAGCAGGCGGAGTCTCTTGGCGGCGGGTGTTCTGATTTTGCCCACTGCTCCCTCTTTGTCTTTTGCTACGCTGTTGGCTCGGTCTCACCACTGCCTCTTCCTTCGAACTGTGAAAGTCAGTGGCAAGACCTTCATTCCATGTGGGGTCTAGGACCTCATCGTCCCCTGCATCGTCTTCCACCCAGTCTTGATCCCTGACCTCCTGTTCAGTCTGCACACTGCAGAAAGACGCAGCAGTTGGCACCTGTGTTTCGTCATCATCAGAGACGTGCTGAGGTGGTATTTCCATGTCCTCATCATCAGGAATCATAAGTGGTTGTGCGTTCTATCTCTTCCACCCCTGGGGAAGGGCTAGGTGGATGCCCTTGGGAAACCCTGGCAGCAGAGTCTTCAAACAGCATAAGAGACTGCTGCATAACTTGAGGCTCAGACAGTTTCCCTGATATGCATGGGGGTGATGTGACAGACTGATGGGCTTGGTTTTCATGCGCCATCTGTGGGCTTTCTGCAGAAGACTGGGTGGGAGATAATGTGAACGTGCTGGATGCACTGTCGGCCACCCAATTGACTAATGCCTGTACCTGCTCAGGCCTTACCATCCTTAGAACGGCATTGGGCCCCACCAAATATCGCTGTAAATGCTGGCGGCTACTGGGACCTGAGGTAGTTGGTACACTAGGACGTGTGGCTGTGGCAGAACGGCCACGTCCTCTCCCAGCACCAGAGGGTCCACTAACACCACCACGACCATGTCCACGTCCGCGTCCCTTACTAGTTGTTTTCCTCATTGTTACCATTCATCACAATAAGAAAAATATTATTCGGGCCAATGTATTGAATTAAAATTCAGGCCTTTTTTTTACAGACACCTTACACTGTCTGGCTATCTATTTAGGTACCGTATTACACTAATACAGGCACACAAGTAATGACAGATTTAGTTGAATATAAATGTGAGGCCTATTTTTTACGCGCTGTGTGACAGATATACCTTTAATCACAGAATTAGACTTGTATCTGCACTGTAGTGTGTGTGTTAAGTTTTTCAGAATGACACTATCAGCACCTTGAATCTAAGATATCCTTTTTGGGATAGATTTAAAGTAGGCCTGATATAGCAGAAACTACTAATTTTGAGAATGGCAAATTTGGGAATAGTTTTTCAACCCAGAACAAAAACTGTGCTTTTACGGTCACTACAAATAATTTGACCAGCTAAAACAGTACAGATTTGGTTGAATATAAATGTGAGGCCTATTTTTACGCGCTGTGTGACAGATATACCTTTAATCACAGAATTAGACTTGTATCTGCACTGTAGCGTGTGTGTTAAGTTTTTCAGAATGACACTATCAGCACCTTCAATCTAAGATATCCTTTTTGAGATAGATTTAAAGTAGGCCTGATATAGCAGAAACTACTAATTTTGAGAATGGCAAATTTGGGAATAGTTTTTCAACCCAGAACAAAAACTGTGCTTTTACGGTCACTACAAATAACTTGACCAGTTAAAACAGTACTGATTTGGAGGAATATAAATGTCAGGGCTATTTTTTAGGCGCTGGGTGACAGGCTCAACTTGCCCCTGATGTAGTATATGGCCAAAAAATAACCACACTATTGATGGTTAAATGCACTTGGGTGACACAGGCTCAGCCTGCACCTGATGTAGGATATAGCAAAAAATAACCACACTATTGATGGTTAAATGCACTTGGTGGTAGCTTGTGCTGGCGCACCACAAGCCACAAAATGGCCGCCGATCACCCCAGGAAAAAGTGATATAAAAACGCTCTGGGCAGTGTAAAAAAAGTGAGCAATTCAATATCAGCACTTCAATGATCCACAGCTGGAGATCGATCACTGAATTAAGTCTTTTGGAGAAGTTAATCTGCCTAATCTCGCCCTAACGTCGCAGCAGCAACCTCTCCCTATGCTTGAATCAGCAGAGTGACGTGCAGCGCTACGTGACCCAAGCTTATATAGAGGCTGGGTCACATGCTGCACTGGCCAATCACAGCCATGCCAATAGTAGGCAAGGCTGTGATGGCCTCTTGGGGCAAGTAGTATGACGCTTGTTGATTGACTGCTTTGCAGCCTTTCAAAAAGCGCCAAGAAAGCGCCGAACACCGAACCCGAACCCGGACTTTTACGAAAATGTATACATACAGTTTGGGTTCGCTCATCCCTAGACATGTGCAAGGGCCTAAAAAGATAAAGAAGTACTGTAACAGAGTCAGGAAAGTCGATTCATTAACATCGGAGTTCAGATCCCCTGCTGCTCGTTGTCTAGGGGATGGAGGACGCTACCAACGCTGAGGAGGCGTGCGCGGCCGTGTACTCCCCGCCCCCTAGTCACCATGGAGACAAGGACACCGACCGTGTCCTCGAATGATGAGCGCACTGCCGACTCCCCATGACAGTACCCCCCCCCCCCCCTTTTACCAGGTGGTACCCGACCCATAATCACTGTAGTGGATTTCTCCGGGTCAGCTAAATGAAAATTTTTTAACAACCTCTTAGCATTTATCTTGCTAGCTGGTATTCAAGACCTCTCCTCAGGACCATAACCCTTCCAGTGAACCAAATATTGCAACGAATTCCGGACCTTTCTCACATCAAGGATTCTAGAAATTTCAAATTCTAGTAGGCCGGCAACCTCCACTGGCGGTGGAGATTCCTGATTAGGGGATGCAGGTGGTATATACTTTTTGAGTAATGCTTTATGGAAAACATTATGGATATGAAAGGAGTCAGGTAGCCGTAACTTACTGTAAAAGACACAGGTTTAATGATTTCAATGATTTCATACGGACCAATAAAGCGCGGTGCAAATTTACTTGAAGGTACCTTCAGAGACAAATTCCTGGTAGACAACCACACTTTATCTCCCAACCCAAAATCCACTCCTCGCGAGCGCCTCCTGTCAGCCTTAACATTTTGAATCTCCTGAGCTTTTTTCAGGTTCGTTTGTGCACAGTTGCAAAATATGGATACCAAGTGGATCCCCAATATTTTTTATCATTTTTATTTTTATCTTTATTTTTCTCATTTTCTAAAAACTGACTTTACTAATAACACATCTATATTTATAAATAAATACATTTTTTTAAACAGCAACAAGTTAAATGTGATCACTATATACTACCCCTGGAATTTTAAATACCACCCACACTTATAGTATAATTATACTGCAAATCCCTCCAGCGACACAGTTGCCGGGTAGGGCACCTATCCAATTTTATCAGTTTGGTGCAGCTACACACTCAGTTCACTTCTGTACGACTGCGCTCATCCAGCCTAGATACTGAGTGCCCCCCCCCACATCCATATTTTGCAACTGTGCACAGTCGAACCTGAAAAAATCTCAGGAGATTCAAAAAGTTAAGCCTGACAGGAGGTGCTCGCGAGGGGTGGATTTTGGATTGGGAGATTTTCTTGCGACACAGGGGTGAGTCGCTTGGGGCATGCACCACACTATTGTTTGCTATAGGTGCAGCCACTAATCCTCATCTGACTGTGCACAGTTGTTTAACTACTACATCAGGTTCAGGAACCTGCAAGGAGGACGGCGAAACCGAACTAAATCGCGGATGGAAACCATGATTACAAAAGTAATAAGGCATACCAGTAGATGAATTCAACTGATTGTTAATGGCGAATTCCGCCACAGACAAATATTCCACCCACCGATGTTGGTTGTCGGAGACATAACATCTCAAATATTGTTCTAGAGACTGATTCAAAAGTTTAGTTTGACCATTGGTTTCAGGATGAAAGGCCGAAAAAAAAGACAAAGACATTAAACTTATGACAAAAAGCCCTCCAAAACCTTGAGACGAATTGAACGCCTCTATCTGAAATCACATTCTCTGGAATCCCGTGTAAGCGTACCACATGATCTACAAACACCGAAGCCAAGATCTTAGCATTAGGCAGTTTTGATAGAGGAATAAAATGCACCATCTTACTAAATCTGTCAACAACCACCCATACCACTGACTTACCCTCAGAAATCGGTAGGTCGGTGATAAAAGCCATGGAGATATGGGACCAAGGTCTACTTGGGATGGGCAACAGTCGCAACTCACCCACCGGACAGGACCTAGGAGTCTTGGACCTGACACATACCTCACATGAGGACACATATGAGTGGACATCTCTTGACAAAGTGGGCCACCAGTAAAACCTGGAGACGAGTTGTTTGGTGGCATTAATACCCGGATGTCCACTAAACACAGAATTATGGCACTCGGAGATGTAAATGACCGGGGACAAATAATTTATCAGCAGGGGATTGTACTGGAGCCGTGTGTTGTCCCGCAGTTATTTGAATCCAGAGGGAAAACAAACCAGGCTGGTGTAGTGAGCTGCATTTATATTTATATAAGGAGATATATAACGCGTGTTTGACCGCGACGCGTGGCTGATTAAGTGTGGTTGCGTAAGTGTGTGACTTAAGATTAAGTGAGGGAGTATCTGAGAGCTAAATTAATTGTGGACATTGATGAGTGGCTGTGTTTGACTGTATTGTGTGCTGTGATAACACTTTTTTTTTCCTTCTCCAGGGGTTGCACAGGTGAGCAATTAGGGTGTGGCTGTCTAATTAGGGTGTGGCTGTCTCTTTAGGAGACTATAAAAACTCAGCAGTGAGAGCAGCACAGCCTTTTTGAATCCAGAGGGAAAACAAACCAGGCTGGTGTAGTGAGCTGCATTTATATTTATATAAGGAGATATATAATGCGAGTTTGACCGCGACGCGTGGTTGATTAAGTGTGGTTGCGTAAGTGTGTGACTTAAGATTAAGTGACTTTAGATTCAGGGACTTCAGAGGGGGACTGCAATTACTGGCTTTCTTAGTACTACATTATATTGTATTGTTCGCTTTTGTGGTGTAATCCCCATTTAGTATGTGTTGCACAATTGACAACGCAGTCCAGTGCACATCTTGCATGATGTATGCAGTCCTGGAACAGCCGTTCAAGGGTGTATATCTTTGTTCAAGATGTGAGCAAATGACCCATTTGGAATCGCAAATCGAGTCTCTAAATGGGCAAGTTGCAACACTGAGAGGCATTGACAATTTGCAAAAGAGTTTGCTTCTCACCGAGCAAGCACTCTTTGGGGTAGATGAGGGGGAGGGTGACAGAGAGGAGGCTGAGGAAAGTGAGGTAGCTAGCTGGGTAACAATTAGAAAGCGGGGTAGAGGGAAGAGTGCCAGGGAGGCTAGTCCTGATCTGACACACCCCAACAAGTTTGCACGTTTGGCAGATGAGGGGGATATCAGTCCAGGGACGGCACTGCCGCAGCCAGACACTTCCTCTGCCAGTCAGGGGAATGTCATCTCCGGTAAGCAGGGAACCAGGAGAGCAGGGCAGGCCAGACAGGTGCTGGTAGTGGGAGACTCAATTATTAGGGGAACAGATAGGGAAATCTGTCACAAAGACCGTGATCGCCGAACAGTGTGCTGTCTTCCTGGCGCTAGAGTTCGACACATCGCGGATCGGGTTGACAGATTACTGGGAGGGGCTGGAGAAGATCCAGTGGTCATGGTCCATATCGGAACCAATGACAAAGTTAGGGGTAGGTGGAGAGTCCTTAAAAATGATTTCAGGGATTTACGTCAAAAGCTTAGGGCAAGGACCTCAAAGGTATTATTTTCCGAAATACTACCTGTACCACGGGCCACACAAGAAAGGCAGCGGGAGATTAGGGAAATTAACAAGTGGCTCAAGAACTGGTGTAGGAAGGAGGGGTTTGGGTTCCTGGAGAACTGGGCCGACTTCTCTATCGGCTACAGGCTCTATCGTAGGGACGGGCTGCACCTCAATGGGGAAGGGGCAGCTGTGTTGGGAAAGAAGATGGCTAGAAGGTGGAGGAGTGTTTAAACTAGGTACTGGGGGGAGGGTAATTACGTTACAGGATGGGAAGATAGTGCAGATAGAGACCGGGGGCAAGGTAGTGGGACTGGGGGAGTAATGGAAGGAAGGACTAGAACAGTTCAGAAGGAAAGGTGTAGGGTAAAAAATATACATAAACCTCTCAAATGTATGTATACTAATGCCAGAAGCCTGACTAATAAAACTGGTGAACTGTAATTAGTGATGTGTGAGGAGGACTATGACATAGTGGGAATAACTGAGACATGGCTGGATGATAGCTATGACTGGGCAAGGTTACAGTCTGTTTAGAAAGGATCGTCAAAACCGGAGAGGGGGAGGGGTTTGCCTTTATGTAAAGTCCTGTCTAAAGCCCACACTCCGTGAAGATATAAGTGAGGGACATGAACATGTGGAGTCACTGTGGGTAGAGATATATGGAGCTAAAAAGAACAATAAATTACTAATAGGAGTTTACTATAAACCACCTAATATACCAGAGTCCACAGAAAATCTACTACTAAATGAGATAGACAAGGCGGCAAATCATAATGAGGTGGTTATTATCGGGGACTTCAACTACCCAGTTATAGACTGGGAAACTGAAACTTATATATCTCATAAAGGAAACAGGTTCTTGGCAATAACCAAAGACAATTACCTTTCCCAACTGGTTCAGGACCCGACTAGAGGGACGGCCATACTGGACTTAGTATTAACCAATAGACCTGACAGAACAACAGACGTGCAGGTTGGGGGACACCTGGGAAATAGTGACCATAAAGTAATAACCTTCCAATTATCATTCAAAAGAGCATTTCTACAGGGAGGAACAAAAGTACCAAACTTCAAAAAAGCAAAATTTAGCCAACTAAGAGAGGCCATAGGCCTAACTAAATGGGATAAAGTCCTCACAAATAAAAATACAGCCACAAAATGGGATATCTTTAAAAGCATCCTAAAAGCTCATTGTGAGAGGTACATACCGTATGGGAATAAAAGGTTAAGGAACAAAAAGAAACCAATGTGGATAAACAGAACTGTAAAGAAAGCAATAAATGACAAAAAGAAAGCATATAAAACACTAAAACAGGAGGGTAGCACGGAAGCACTGAAAAACTATAAGGAAAAAAATAGAACATGTAAAAAACAAATAAAAGCGGCCAAACTAGAGACCGAGAGATTAATTGCCAAAGAGAGTAAAACTAACCCTAAAATGTTCTTCAATTATATAAATGTTAAAAAGTATAAATCTGAAGGTGTCGGCCCTTTAAAGAGTAATGAGGGGGGAGTTGCAGAGAGCGACGAGGAGAAAGCAAAGCTGCTAAATATTTTTTTCTCCAATGTATTCACTGAGGAAAATAAACTGTCAGATGAAATGCTGAATGTTGAAATAAATTCCCCATTAAAAGTGTCCTGTCTGACCAGGACAGGAAGAAGTACAACAGCGACTTAAAAAGATTAAAATAGACAAATCGCCAGGACCGGATGGCATACACCCCCGTATCCTAAGGGAATTAAGTAATGTCCTAGCCAGACCCTTATTTCTGATATTTGCAGATTCTATACTGACAGGGAATGTCCCACAGGATTGGCGCATGGCAAATATGGTGCCAATATTCAAAAAGGGTCCAAAAACAGAGCCTGGAAACTATAGGCCGGTAAGTAATATAGGTTCTGGTGGAGTATCAGGAGGTTGAAAAGCACAAAAACTCCAGGATAGGGGATCTGCCTTGATATTTTTACTTCCTGGCCTTAAAGTAATACAAAAGTTAAAACGTGTAAAGAATAATGCCCTCCTAGCCTGTCTGGGATTTAAACGTTTAGCAGATTCCAAAAACAATAGATTCCTATGATCCGTGAGAACAGTAATACGATGTTGAGCCCCCTCCAAAAAATTAAAACATTCTTCAAAGGCCCATTTAGAAGCAAGTAACTCTCGGTTTCCAATATCATAATTTCTCTCAGTGGAAGAGAACTTACGAGAAAGAAAAAAACGCACAGGGTCTCAAATTAGTGAGAGTTGAATACCTCTGAGAGAGTACTGCTCCTACCCCATCCTCGGAGGCATCAACCTCAACTACAAAAGGCCTCTCTTGGTCTGGTTTCACCAATATTGGGACGTTAACAAAACACCTCTTAAGTGTTTCTAAAGCTGTTATGGCCTCCGGTGACCAATTCACTAGACCGACCCCCTTTCTGGTTAGGTCGGTGAGAGGTTTGGCTATCACAGAATTTTTTTTTATAAATTTTCGATAATAATTAGAAAAACCCCAAAAGTGTTGTAATGCTTTAAGGGAGGAGGGTCTTTCCCATTCCAGAATAGCCGCACTTTCCCTGGATCCATCTTAAAGGGTTGGGGTGTGAGAATATATCCCAAAAACAAAATTTCCTGTACCCCAAAGATACACTTTTCACCTTTAGCAAATAATTGGTTTTCACAAAGAACCTCCAGTACCTGTCTAATATGGTTAATGTGAGAATCCCAGTCAGGTGCATAAATCAAAATATCATCCAAATACACAATCATGAATTTCCCAATAAATTGTCTAAAAATATCATTGACAAAATTTTGGAAAACCGCCGGGGCATTACTTAGACCAAATGGCATCACTAAATATTCATAATGGCCCTCAGTGGTATTAAAGGCCGTTTTCCACTCATTCTCCTCCTTAATTCGAATGAGATTATAGGCCCCCCTGAGATCGAATTTGGTAAACCAGTGAGCCCCAAGAACTCAATTGAACAGGTCAGGAATCAACTACAAAGAATACTGATTTTTAATAGTAATTTTGTTTAACTCTCTGTAATCAATACAAGGTCTCAATCCCCCATCTTTTTTCAACAAAGAAAAATCCTGCCCTTATAGGAGAAACTGAGGGTCTAATATGGCCTTTTGCAAACTTTCTTTCAAATAATCCCTCATAGATCGTCGTTCAGGACTGGACAAATTATAAATATGACCCTTAAGGTATTTGGATCCTGGAATAAGATCTATTGTACAATCGTATGGTCTATGAGGGGGAAGAAACTCAGCATCGGACATGGAAAAAACATCAGCGAAGTCACTGATGTATGGGGGAAGAGTTTTTGACTCAGTAGTGATTCCAGCCTGAATAACAAGTAGACAGTATGAATTACATTTTAGCCCCCATTTCTTTAATTCACCCGTGGACCAGTTAATGACTGGGTTATGAATCTGGAGCCAAGGCATGCCCAAAACTACCTCCACGGGTAAAAAATTTTGTATCAAAAAAGAACAAATTTCAGTATGAAGGGCCCCCACAGTCAAGGTTACTTCAGGAGTACAAAATTTCACCGTTCCGCCCACCAAAGGAGTAGAGTCAATGGCAATAATATGGACAGGGTTAGAAAGAGACAACATGGGTACCCCAATGTAAAGTGCAAAATTATGTTCAATAAAATTAGAAGCAGACCCAGAGTCAATAAACACCTTCCCAGAACCTTTACAAGAACCCAAATAAATAATCACTGGTACTTTCTTATTACCCACTTCTGGGATTACCTTAACCTTCAAGATGTCCGGCCGTGATGATCTTCGGGAGAGAGGAGTCTTAGGGCATTGTCGTACCCAGTGGTCAGATTCTCCGCAATAAAAGCTGGCACCCCTTAGACGTCTCTGATCCCTTCTGGTCATTCCGAGCTGCATGGGATCTTCAGGATAATTCTCTACCTTGACTCCCATGGGTAAGGAGTCTGGCTTGACCACCACCTGTGGAAAGGTCAGATGTTCTCGTTGTCTTTCCCTAATATGTCGGTCCAGCCTAACAGCCAGTCATAGATTGCTCTAAGGTGTCAGGGCAGGGATAGCTGACCAACATATCCTTAAGGTTTTCAGAGAGCCCTGACCTAAACTGGCACTTAAGCGCTGGCTCATTCTAACCAGAGGGAACACACCACTTCCAGAACTGAGTGCAGTATTCCTCCACCGGTCCGTCCCCGTTGCCATATTGCGGACGACATTTGCGGATCCGCAATACACGGGCGGCATTCACTTCAATGGGTCCGCAAATCCGGAGATGCGGAATGGTGTGGAACGGAACCACGGAACGGAACCCTACGGAAGCACTACGGAGTGCTTCCGTGGGGTTTCGTCCCGTACTTCCGTTACGCAAAAAGATAGAACATGTCCTATCTTTTTGTGGAATGGCCGGATCGCGGACCCATTCAAGTGAATGGGTCCGCATTCTGATGTGGCTGCCCCATGGACTGTGCTCGTGCATTGCGGCCCGCATTTTGCAGGCCGCAGAACGACCACGGGGCACACATGTCTATGGGAAAGAGGCCTAAATGAGAGCCTTCAACTGAGATTCTGCTAAAGACGACTTGTCTGGTTCATCCAGTACCCCCAAGGCCTGAAAAAATTATTCCACGGAAGCTAGACAAGGGGAGTCCGTGGGGAGAGAATAGGCCCATTCTTGTGGGTCCCCCTGCAACAAAGAGATAATTATTCCTACTCTTTGCTGTTCGGAACCTGAGGAAAGAGGGCGTAACCGAAAATGCAACTTAGAACTTTCCTTAAATGTCAGAAAACACAATCCGCGAAAAAATGGTCAGGCAGTTTAACACTTGGTTCGAGATTTTGAGCAGAGGAGGCCGCTACAGATGGGGCCTGATGCAATTACTGCTTCTGTAGCCTCTCCGCCAAATCCTGCACCATATGGGCTAGACTATGTACCTAGTCCGTGAGGACTCGCATAGGGTCCATGGTATAGGTAAGGCCTGTGATTCTGTCACGATAGAGGGTAGGGAAAAGTGCAGCCCTAAACTCCACCCCACCTCTGTCCCTGCCTACTTGCACAGCCCGTCCTAACCGACGGCGTACAACTTGGCGGCAGTCCCTCGCTTAGACACGTGCATGGGCCTAAGAAGATAAAGAACTACCGTAACAGAGTCAGGAAAGCCAGGGTCAAAGCCAGGAGGTCATGCAGGTATACAGGGAGTTATACAATAACACAATCCGGAGGGTAGCAAGACCAATCACAGGCAACCTGTGGCCAGCAGGCTGCCTGTTTAAATAACCTCTACAGCGTCACATGACTCTGATTGCTCATAACACAGCTAAGCGCCGATTCATTAACATCGGCACTCAAATCCCCTGCTGCTCATTGTCAAGGGAACGGAGGACGCTGGTCATGCTGAGAAGGTACGCGCGGCCTTGTCCTCCCCACCCCCTGGTCACTATTAAGACGAGGACACTGACCGCATCCTCGCTCCACTGTATGCGCAGCATGCTGGTGGCGCTGCGAATGAAGAGCGCGCCGACGACTCCCCTTGACACAATCATTTACTAGCCCTTTAAGAGACAGCAAGACAGGCATGTGCACCCTAGGGACAGAGACAGTAGGGACCATTTCAGCAGGCCATGGTATGCAGGAATATGGAGCCATGGGGGACTGGAGCCTCGGGACCCAGACAGCAAGAGGGAAGGGAAGGATGGCAGGGGTCATGAATAGTGCTGAGCGAGCATGTTCGGCTCGAGCATCGCTATGCTCTGCACATGGCGGCACTCAGCCAAGTACCGCATGTGCTCGAGCATCATGCTAGAGTCTCCTTCCCGCACGTTTCGCAGCTGCTATGCAGCTAATAAACGTGCAGGTGTAGTGTACGGGAACTGTAATACCCGTCACTACCAAAGTGTCACTTGGTGTGCTGTCGTCCCTCCTAATTATGGAGAAGTTGGTATATGTCAGTTTTATAAATTGTCATGTAATGTAATGTTATGTATTTCCCTGTTACTGTGAAACTTGCATGTACAGGCCTGCAGGGGTGTCATTCCAGCTTCTAGTCGCTAGAGGGAGCTAGGGAGCCCTAGTTTATATAAGGCCCAGTCAGGGAAGTGCAAGGCAGACGGAGTCTAGTGTCTGTAATCTACAGTTGGAGATTAGACAATGTCTGAGACAAGTCCAGGCCTGAAGCCTGCTGTCCAGGAGAAGATTCCCTCCTGAATTCCCATATGCAGAAACAGGAATATGTTAGATCAAGAACCTGAGGAAGTTTCCAGCAGCTGAGAGAGACAGAGGCAAAGATCAGGAAAGCCAGAGGTACTCAGAAAGACAGAGGAGGTACTTATAAAAGCCATAGCCAAGGATATAAAGCCAGAATTAGGTTAATGGGCCTTGGTGAAGAATTGCTGTATTCCAGGATCAGACAGAATTAGAGTGCAAGCTCCTGTGCTGCAAGTCCTGTGTTCAACACTCTGTAATTACCTTGCTGTAACTGAATTGCCTGCATCGACCGAATTGCAAAATCGACTGTATGCTTAGGAACTGCATTTCCAATATTGTCTCTGCTTGCAAAACTACTAAAGTTGGAGTTCTGTTTTAAGACCACGTTTCCTCGATTTATTCCTGCATCCGCAAACGGCGTGCCACCGTTTACTTGGCACTGGAGTCACGAACTATCTTTACCTATACCTGCCCTTGCAGAGAGTCAGCTGTACCAGGTTAGTGTATATTGCACTACATCACCCAGAAACACCTATTGCACACAACTTGAGTACGCTGCACAGGTAAGTACTGCCCTCACTGTAAAGCCAGTAGCCATGTTGGCTACTGGCATTACAGTGATTGGCTATCCGGAACACGTCATCGGGTACTATAAAGCATGTTTGGCTCATTTGTAGTCGGGGAGAGCTATGCTTCGGAAGAGAGTGTAGGGAGTCTGATCACAATCAATTTAGTAGAAAAACGTTTCAAAGACCCACATTTTTTTCCATCATTTTCAATACTTTTTATATAGAGGGTATCTGCAGTGACTAGTGACATTTGTCCAATACCTTCTGTGTGTCAGGGCCAGAGATTTGAGAAATAGAAGTGAAAATTAATATATTTTTTCCATCATTTTCAATACTTTTTATATAAAGGGTGTCAACAGTGAGTTGTGACATCTGTATAATACCTTCTGTGTGTCAGGGCCAGAGATTTGAGAAATACAGGGAGTGCAGAATTATTAGGCAAGTTGTATTTTTGAGGATTAATTTTATTATTGAACAACAACCATGTTCTCAATGAACCCAAAAAACTCATTAATATCAAAGCTGAATATTTTTGGAAGTAGTTTTTAGTTTGTTTTTAGTTTTAGCTATTTTAGGGGGATATCTGTGTGTGCAGGTGACTATTACTGTGCATAATTATTAGGCAACTTAACAAAAAACAAATATATACCCATTTCAATTATTTATTTTTACCAGTGAAACCAATATAACATCTCAACATTCACAAATATACATTTCTGACATTCAAAAACAAAACAAAAACAAATCAGTGACCAATATAGCCACCTTTCTTTGCAAGGACACTCAAAAGCCTGCCATCCATGGATTCTGTCAGTGTTTTGATCTGTTCACCATCAACATTGCGTGCAGCAGCAACCACAGCCTCCCAGACACTGTTCAGAGAGGTGTACTGTTTTCCCTCCTTGTAAATCTCACATTTGATGATGGACCACAGGTTCTCAATGGGGTTCAGATCAGGTGAACAAGGAGGCCATGTCATTAGATTTTCTTCTTTTATACCCTTTCTTGCCAGCCACGCTGTGGAGTACTTGGACGCGTGTGATGGAGCATTGTCCTGCATGAAAATCATGTTTTTCTTGAAGGATGCAGACTTCTTCCTGTACCACTGCTTGAAGAAGGTGTCTTCCAGAAACTGGCAGTCGGACTGGGAGTTGAGCTTGACTCCATCCTCAACCCGAAAAGGCCCCACAAGCTCATCTTTGATGATACCAGCCCAAACCAGTACTCCACCTCCACCTTGCTGGCGTCTGAGTCGGACTGGAGCTCTCTGCCCTTTACCAATCCAGCCACGGGCCCATCCATCTGGCCCATCAAGACTCACTCTCATTTGATCAGTCCATAAAACCTTAGAAAAATCAGTCTTGAGATATTTCTTGGCCCAGTCTTGACGTTTCAGCTTGTGTGTCTTGTTCAGTGGTGGTCGTCTTTCAGCCTTTCTTACCTTGGCCATGTCTCTGAGTATTGCACACCTTGTGCTTTGGGCACTCCAGTGATGTTGCAGCTCTGAAATATGGCCAAACTGGTGGCAAGTGGCATCTTGGCAGCTGCACGCTTGACTTTTCTCAGTTCATGGGCAGTTATTTTGCGCCTTGGTTTTTCCACACGCTTCTTGCGACCCTGTTGACTATTTTGAATGAAACGCTTGATTGTTCGATGATTACGCTTCAGAAGCTTTGCAATTTTAAGAGTGCTGCATCCCTCTGCAAGATATCTCACTATTTTTGACTTTTCTGAGCCTGTCAAGTCCTTCTTTTGACCCATTTTGCCAAAGGAAAGGAAGTTGCCTACTAATTATGCACACCTAATATAGGGTGTTGATGTCATTAGACCACACCCCTTTTCATTACAGAGATGCACATCACCTAATATGCTTAATTGGTAGTAGGCTTTCGAGCCTATACAGCTTGGAGTAAGACAACATGCATAAAGAGGATGATGTGGTCAAAATACTCATTTGCCTAATAATTCTGCACGCAGTGTATAAGTGAAATCTATTTTCCTTTTTCCATACTTTTACATACTGTGCTTGCTATGAACTGTGACATCCGTGCCACATCTTGTGTGTCAAGCGTGCATATAACATTTAATATGAAGAAGGCGAGCAGTAATGGACGGGGAAGTGGCCGTGATGCTGATGGTTCACGCAGAGGCTGTGGCCCTGGGCGCGTTGAAAATGTGTCTGCTGCCAGAGCACAAGAAAAACAATCATCCACGATACCTAGTTTCATGTCCCAGTTTGCAGGGCGTCGCAGAACAAAACTATTGAAGTCAGACCAGTGCGACCAGGTGGTCGGTTGGATTGCAGCAGATAATGCTTCCAGTCGGTTAAGCACCACCCTGTCTTCCACCAATTCCAGTCTCAGTAGCCAAGAGTCTGGTCAACAGAATCTTCTGCCTGATTCTCCTTCCTCCCACCATAGAGATTTCTAGCCAAACAAGTGATCCCACACTCGGAAATTCTGAGGAGCTCTTTTCATCGCCATTACTTGATTTGGCCCTCTCGCCAAGCCCGCTTGAAGAGGGACATGAGATCTTGTTCCCTGATTCCCAACCTCTTCAGCATTCACAGTCACAAGAACATGACGGTGGGGAACACTAATTAGTGTTTAATGAGGTCGATGATGATGAGACACAGTTGCCAATGAGTCAACATCAATTACTGTCTGAAGAGGTTGATGAAGAGGATGAGACACAGTTGTCAATCAATGAGGTTGTGGTTAGGTCAACAAATCAAGAGGATGATCAGAGTGAGGAAGTGGAAGAGGAGGTGGTGGACGATGAGGTCACTGACCCAACCTGGGAAGGTGGAAAGCCGAACGAGGAAAGCAGTATAGAGGGGAAGGATCTGCAGCACCGCAACAGGCAAGGCAGTGGGGTGGCAAAAGGGAGAAGGCGGGACAAACCAAACAGGCCCGCAACTGTTCCACGGAGCACCCCCTTGCGTAAATCTCTATTGCCAAGGGGTAGGTGTTCCGCAGTATGGCGTTTTTTTGAGGAAAGTGTGGACGACAAATGAATAGTAGTTTGCAACCTTTGCCACACCAAAATGAGCTGGGGCGTGAACACTAGCAACCTCACCACCATCAGCCTGATCCGCCACATGGCATCCAAGCACTGTAATAAGTGGGACGAACTCCTGTGTCCACAATCAGTGTCTGCGGGTCACACCACTGCCTCCTCTTCCCCTATGGTACGTGATGGCCAATCGCGTGTTGAAGGTGCAGGCTAGGATGCCTCCCGCCCTGCACCTGGACCTTCGCAAGCACCATCAGCGACCACATCCACTTCCCTGTCCCAGCTCAGCGTCCAAATGTCATTACCCCAGGCATTTGAACGCAAGCGCAAATACCCAGCCACCCACCCACAGGCCATAGCACTAAATGCGCACCTTTCAAAATTACTATCCCTGAAAATGTTGCCATTTAGGCATGTGGACACTGAGGCCTTCAGCAGCCTGATGTCAGCGGCCATCCCGTGGTACTCTGTTACCAGCCGCCACTGTGCCGTGCCCGCCTTACACCAACATGTGTCCCGAAAAGTCACACGTGCCCTGGCCAACGCAGTTACTGGGAAGGTCCACTTAACCACTGACACATGGACAAATGCATTTGGCCAGGAACGCTACATTTCCCTGACGGCACACTGGGTGAACATTGTGGGGGCCGGGAGCGAGTGGGATGGCACAGGTGCTAACGACGCCGAGGATTGCGGGCCCTAATTCCATCAGGGTTTCCACCAGCACCTACGTTAGTGGCTCCAACCCCCACTTCTCCTCCTCCACCTCCTCCACTTCCACTCCGAATTATCCACATGCAGCACCAGTCAGTCATCAGCCGGTAGCTGGAAGCAGTGTAGCACTGCAGTGGGGAAGCGTCAACAGGCCGTGCTTAAGCTGATATGCTTAGGGGACAAACAGCACACCACCACAGAGCTGTTCCAGGGGATAAGAGACCAGACTGAGCTGTGGCTCTTGCCACTCAACCTACAACCAGGCATGGTTGTGTGCGATAATGGCAGTAACTTGGCGGCTTTGGAGCTCGGCAAGCTCACACACATCCAATGCCTAGCTCACGTCTTAAACTCAGTGGTTTAGTGGTTTCCAAAAACCTACCACAATTTGCCTGAGCTACTGGTGAAGGTGTGCCGCGTGTGTGCACATTTCCACAAGACAGACCGGCTGAAGCTGTCGATGACAACGCTGCAGCAGCGCTTTAACTTGCCAGCTCACCGGCTTTTGTGTGATGTGAGCACGCGCTGGAACTCATCTCAAAGAGAACTTCTCATCTCTCATTCCTGTGGTGGAGAGGACTAGCAAAATGGTGCAATACCAGAAAGTCCTTGTTGAAAAATTGTTCCAAAAATGTCCATCTGACAAGCAGAGTCCGAACTTCCTTGGGCAACCAAGGAGGGGAGAAAAGGGGAACACACAGCAGTTCCAAGAGAGGCAGGGCAACACTCTCCAAGGCCTGGGACAGTTTCATGATACCCTGCCAGCACCCTCACCCTGATGCGCGGCCTAGTGTCACAAGGAGGGAAAAGTTTTGGAAGATGGTGAAGGAGTACGTAGCAGACCGTGTCAGCGTCCTCAGTGATCCCTCAGTGCCTTACAACTACTGGGTGTCCAAGCTGGACACGTGGCAGGAACTGGCTCTCTACGCCTTGGAGGTGCTGGCGTGTCCCGCCGCCAGCGTTTTGTCTGCGCGGATATTTAGTGCTGCTGGTGGCATTATAACAGATAAGCGTATTCGCCTGTCAACTGAAAATGCTGACAGGTTGACTCTTATAAAAATTAACAAGGCCTGGGTTGCCCCTGACTTCTCGACTCCACCGGAGGAAAGTGAATGAACAAAGGCACTTTAAATGTGTTGTTTAATGTACTCAATACACTGTATTCCCATGCACCCCTTCCACTTCAAAAAAGGGTATATGGTTAAATCTTCCTTTTCTCATTCTCCGACTCTTCCATTATATCAAAATGCTTTTTCGTCGCATATATGCCCTCGCATATAATTTTTTACAGGGTCAGCTCACCTGCAGGCTCTCGCATATAATGTTTTACAGGGTCAGCTCACCGGCAGGCCCTCGCATATAATGTTTTACAGGGTCAGCTCACCGGCAGGCCCTCGCATATAATGTTTTACAGGGTCAGCTCAACTGCAGACTCTCGCATATAATGTTTTATATGGTCAGCTCACCTGCAGGCCCTCGCAAATAATGTTTTATATGGTCAGCTCACCTGCAGGCCCTCGCAAATAATGTTTTACAGGGTCAGCTCACCGGCAGGCCCTCACATATAATGTTTTACAGGGTCAGCTCACCTGCAGGCCCTCACCTACAGTCTTTTACAGGGTCAGCTCACCTTCTGATGACGACAGCAAAGTCTTGCCTGTTTGTACTCTGGCACACATAGCTGACTTCATATTAGGCATTAGGCTGCCTTTCCCATGACCCGCGCGTTATACGCATTTTAGACAACACGGATTACTGGTTGTTCACCGTTTTCGACCCCCGCTACAAAGAGAACTTCTCATCTCTAATTCCTCTGGTGGAGAGGACAAGCAAAACGGTGCTATACCAGAAGGTCCTTGTTGAAAAATTGCTCCAAAGTTGATAGGGCAGACATCCGAATGGATTGTCGCAGTCACAGGGACGTGTGATCGCCTAGAAGTTATCTAGAGTCAACAAAGCAGCAGCAGGCCCTCAGCTACAAGTCCAGCCTCAGTAGCCAAGAGTCTGGTCAACACAATCCTCAACATGATGGCACACTGGGTGAACGTTGTGGAGGCTTGGAGCAAGTTGGCTGCTGGCACCAGACTTGCCCTCCAATAGATCCTCGTTAATGGAAAGTGTACTTATTCCAATAACAGGGCCTCTTAAGAGTGCTGTATTGTAATTTATTGTCACTACCTCCCCGAGTCGGGAGTGGGTAATTGCTGCGCGCCTGCTGCCTTCCTTGGATGCTTGTGCTTTAATAACTTTACCCACCCTTTCTGGGTTGTTCACAATTAAGAAAAAAAAGTGGCAATGTAACAACAGCCAATCAGATTTCAGCCATTGACCTCCCTTGGATGTGCTAGCCGTTTCTCAGGCTCCCTCTCCGGCATCGAACCCTGATTCCCCGTTACCCGTGATCACCATGGTAGGCGCAGATGCTCCAAATGTTTTTGAGGGTCACCAGCAGGCTATCAATCATAATTTTTCAAGGGTGTGTATGATGCCCTCCTTTATGTGTAACAAAGGGTGTTTTGGAGTGACGGTACCTTGTAATTTTTGGCAGCCCTTTTACTTAGTGCATAGACTTTATGAGTGTAGGAGTCCCACTACCTGAACTATTGTACCACAATATGAATGAGCCTATCCATTAAGTGATATACAGGTTGTATCGGAGTACCTCTTCCTTGTAATTTCAGGCAGCACTTGCACTTTATATAAAAGTAAATATGCAGGAAAGAATGTTTCTTAACAATTTTCCCTCTAAATGTTATTTTTTCCCCCCGGTTTTGTGCATATTATTGTCAGTCTGTAAAAGTGGCGTACTATTCAGACATTGTTCCCAGCAGCGATCTGTGAGTACAAGATGCATCCAGACATCCTCCCCATACTGTTCCAGAACCATTTTGGTGGTGTTTCCATCAATTTCTGACATTTTCCTATGAACCAGGCACCCTCCCCTCTTCAGAGCAGGGGGTACCTGGTTTAATGCTCGGGTTCTCCCATTGACTTCCATTATACTCGGGTGCTCGGTCGAGCACCTGAATATCCCGATGTGTTCGGCCCAAGCCCCTGAGCACTAGGGTGCTCGATCAACACTAGTCATGTAGTGTCACTATAACAGTACCCCCAATCTTATGGCCATTCTTCTTTGGACCAGAGCTTTACAGAAACTTCTTTAGGAGGGCTGAGACATGAATGTTCTTCAAAGGTTCCTACCCACCAGGAAAAAGGCCTTGTCTGTGATCTTTCTCATCCTTAAGATATCCTTGAATTTATACACATCTTCAAAACTGACTGGGGAGACAGTAGGAGTAGAAACTCTGGAATAGCGATTGAAGGTTTGCTGAAGTGCTAGGTGTGTGGATATTCGTGCCGGGTGACTCTTGGTTAGGTATTAGTTGGGTAATGGGTGTAGTAGAACTTCAGTGCGAAATGTGAACTTCAGTGGGAACATGTGCATGTATTTACAAAATGGATGGACTTCCAGTGTTTCCTCAGGATGCTTGTCCTGGTAGTGGAATTCTTATGACAGTCGTGTAGTGATCATAAAAAGTCATATAAATGGGTCCATGAATTGGAGGAAAGTATACAATGTGAAAATAAAAATATAAAAATAGGATTGGAGTGGAAGTGATAAATATAGTTCCACTTTGTGTCCGTTAAAATGTTGAATAGATGGTACTTTACTGATTCACTGTGTTCTGTTCCACTTGTCCGATCGCTTTCTTTACCCTGCAAGGACCTACGAGGTGTCCCACGTGGTCCGTTGCGGGTGTGTTGTGGCGTCTCACGTGACAGGGCGGGGCAACACGTCACTCCTGGCGGTGGTTGTGATTGGTCCCTAGATTTAGCGCGGGAATTCGCTTTCGGAGTGTTGAATCGCAATTGGTTTTCTGCTTTTTGTTTTTTTCTGATTGGCTTTAAGTTTTCGGAAAGATCATTCAAATGATTTAGAAAAACGGGTAAATGTAAAAAAGTATAAAAAAAATGAGTAAAAATAAGAATAAACTTGTGTGTCCCTCGAGTTCCTTTTACCAAACGCGTTTCGGAGCTTTTTTCTCTGTGAGGGTATTTTAAGCATTTTTCCTGAAAGTGGGCATTACGATTGTCTGATTAGGTGATCTCGAAGATCTGGATTGGGTTTTGTTGGATTTTGTATTCGTTCGTATTGTTAAGTAAATCGCAGTGGTAATCGCATGAATGGAGTTGTTTGGAAGTGTTACTCTATTTCAGAACATTAAGGCTTGGTCTATTCGGACGCAATGTTGTATTTGCCTTGATGTCTCAGTTTGAGTTTTCTTTGAGTTGTAGGCCATTGGAATCCTTGGATGAAGATTATTTAGTCGTTTGTTGTGCATTTGTGTTTGCGATTTTTTTGTGAATTTGTTTTCTCATAAGAAACGTAGGTGGGTTTCAAGTGCGATTCTTTTGTGTTTGCATGTATTGGGTGTAGTTGTATCATCCTGTACTAGTTTCTTGATCCTTTGCTACCTTGGGTTTGATGGAATATTAGGTAGAGTGTTGATCAATTGTTTGCGGTTTTTAATGTTTTTAGTTCTTTTGTATTGGGTGTGTGTTGTGTGTGGTTTTGATATGTTTTTTTTTCGTATTTTAGATGTAGATGTATCTTCTTGTGGTAACCTTTTGATCTTTTTCTTGGTTATTATTAATGAGATATGTGGTAGCTGACTGTTAGCCATAAAAACGCACATGCGTTTTATTTGCGTTTTTTGTGTTTCTTTTGGGGTTTTGTTTAAAGTTTTATTTTTTTTATGTGTTTGAAATACTTTTGTTGTCTTTGTAGTGGCTTCATATGCTCCTTTGGTAGTGTATATTCCAATGTTTGGGAAATGTTTTCTTTTGATTGCAGTATACTGCTTTGATGGGTGCAAATGGGTCTGTAAAAAACAAGAGCAAAGGGGGCTGGATCGAGAAATTGAAGGAACTGCCAACTTTGATGGCGGAAGCCTAATGATATGGGGTTGTTTCACAGCAAAAGGCATTAGATACATGACCAGGATCTACAGTGTTCTCAATGCTAAGCTATATGTGAGTATCCTACAAGACAAGACACTGGAGTACTAAAAAGAATGACAGTGTTCCAGCAGGACAATGACCAGAAGCATATGTCAAGATTGGTGAAGAAATGGTTCAATGATGGAAGGATTCAGGCAGTGTTGAAAGCCAAAAGGTTGATTTAAAAAGTACTAATAAAATAATAAAAATTAAAGAGACGAGTCTCTCCTCCATAATGTTGGATCCTTAGTACTGCAGGATATTTTAGCTGGAATTAAATTCTCCTTGCATAAAGAGCTCCTCCTTGTCACATCATCAAATACAAGCAGCTTTTCACCACGCAGGATGAGGGGGGACAGTTTAGCATGGAAAGTTCTTAGGATTTTCTCTTTATGGTTATAGTCCAGGTACCTTTCTTGGCTTGTTCATAGAAAACCTCCTCTTGTAATTGTTGGGTTTTCCCCAGTGGGCGAGCAGGGCAAACATGGCCCTCTCCACCCTTTGGTTGCCCGTCAGGCCTAATGCAATGGGGAGTTCTTCCTCACACAGAGCCTGTAACAGAGAAGGTTTGATGGTCTCTGGGAGGCCAAATATTTGCAGGTTATTCCTGCGTGACCAGTTTTCCAGGTCTTCCATGTGGTCCCGTAGCTTGGTGTTCTCCCTCTCCAACTTATACACCTTAGCATAAGCCCCTAATGCATCGTCTTCCAGAAAGGTTACTCTTTGCTTGAGCTTCTCTAACAAGTGTTCATATGGCTATGTGAATGGGAAACCAAATAAAAAAAAAAATTAAAACTTATGGCTCTGGGAAGGCAGGGGGCGAAAAATGAAAACGCAAAAATGGAAAATGGCTGTGTCAGGAAGGATTATT
Organism: Bufo bufo; assembly: GCF_905171765.1. NCBI lineage: Eukaryota > Metazoa > Chordata > Amphibia > Anura > Bufonidae > Bufo > Bufo bufo. The sequence continues at coordinate 489,487,286 of NC_053390.1, read as the reverse complement.
TCTAATAATAATTAAAGGATTTTTTCTATCTCCCACTTTAGCATTTTGTTCAACTGCCTGTCACGGCGGGCGTGCACGCACTCAGTGACAGATAACGAACCAACCAGGCTCTGGGCGAGAGACAGGGAAGGGTCACCTCCTAGCTAATCCCTGACCTCTTTCTCTGCGCTGCTCAGCCCATCTACAGTTCTTGAAGGTAGATCTGAGATGTCCCCGTGCCTGGGCTGACAAAACCCTGAATTCCCTGAGATGGTGAAGTGGGAAATAGGAGCAGCCTGCTCGCACAGAACCTGGATGGGAAAGATGACACAAAACAACCAACAAGAAACAACACTTATCTTCCTGAGCTGGAGCAGACAGCCAACCTTCCTTCCTAGCTTCCAAGATCACAATAATGAATATAATCCGCTCAGGGCACTGGGCAGAGGAGCTATTTAAACTAATGACTCCACCCAGTGCACCTGATGAGGGGCGGATCCAGCACGACGTCAAAACAAACACTAAACTCGTGCTGCAATCCTGGCCGACCTCCGCACATCGTCAGAGTGGGGCATGACAGTACCCCCCCTTCTACGGATGACCTCCGGACACCCTGGACCAACCTTATCCGGATGGGACCTATGAAAGGCCCTCACCAGACGGCTGGCGTTGACATCTGACGCCGGAACCCACATCCTCTCCTCAGGACCGTATCCCCTCCAGTGAACCAGGTACTGGAGGGAACCCCGCAAAACTCTCGAGTCGAGAATCCTGGAGATCTCGAACTCCAAGTTTCCCTCGACCAGAACAGGAGGAGGAGGCAATGGCGATGGTACCACCGGTTTAACATATTTTTTTAGTAAAGACTTGTGGAAGACATCGTGGATCCTCCAAGTCTGCGGCAGATCAAGTCGAAATGCCACAGGATTGATCACAGCAGAAATCTTATATGGACCAACAAATCTTGGACCCAGTTTCCAAGATGGCATTCTCAACTTGATATTCCTAGTGGACAACCACACCAAATCACCCACACACAGGTCCGGACCAGTCACACGTCTCCTGTCAGCCATTCGTTTATACCTCTCACCCATCCTCTCCAAATTCCCTTGAATCCCCCGCCAGATAGAGGATAAGGCAGAAGAGAATCTCTCCTCCTCTGGCATCCCGGAGGAACCAGACCCAGAAAAGGTACCAAACTGAGGATGGAAACCGTATGCGCCAAAAAATGGCGACTTACCCGTGGACTCCTGCCTACGGTTATTCAATGCAAATTCTGCTAAGGGCAAGAACGAGGACCAGTCCTCCTGATTCTCAACCACAAAGCACCTCAAGTAGGTCTCCAGGTTTTGATTGGTACGCTCCGTCTGACCATTCGACTGTGGATGAAAAGCCGACGAGAAAGAAAGTTGAATGCCACGTCGAGAGCAGAACGCCCTCCAAAACCTGGAGACAAACTGCGTGCCCCTATCAGAGACCATATCCGAAGGAATACCGTGCAATTTAACAATATTATCCACAAAAATCTGCGCAAGAGTCTTAGCGTTAGGCAGACTTGTTAGTGGTATAAAGTAAGCCATTTTACTGAAACGATCGACTACCACCAAAATCACTGTTCTCCCGGAGGAACTCGGTAGGTCCGTAATAAAGTCCATGGACAAATGTGTCCAAGGACGAGATGGAATAGACAATGGAAGAAGTGAACCAGGCGGTCGAGTATGAGCAACCTTAGACTACCCAGTATCTGGGAAGGTTTCACAAGCTGCCACGTAATTCTCAATACTCTTACGCAAACCTGGCCACCAGAACCTCCGGGACACCAGATCACAGGTGGACTTACCACCAGGATGTCCAGCGAGAACAGCATTGTGATGTTCCTTAAACACCTTGTATCGTAGGCCCTCAGGAACAAACAACCTCCCTGGGGGACACGAACCAGGAGCCCCCTCCTGAGCTCCCAACACCTCCATCTTCAATTCAGGGTACAGAGCGGAGACCACCACTCCATCCACCAAAATCGGCGCTGGATCTTCTGAATCACCTCTCCCAGGGAAGCTGCGAGACAAGGCATCAGCCTTGACGTTCTTGACCCCTGGGCGAAAGGTAACCACGAAATTGAACCTGGTAAAAAAAAGTGACCATCTGGCCTGCCTAGGGTTCAGACGCTTGGCAGATTGCAGGTAAGCCAAATTCTTATGGTCAGTATACACCGTAACGGGGTGAGACGCCCCCTCCAACCAGTGGCGCCATTCCTCAAAGGCCAACTTGATAGCCAACAACTCTCTATCTCCAACATCATAATTCCTCTCGGCGACCAAGAGCTTCTTGGAGAAGAAGGCACACGGGACCCACTTGCCAGGAGATGAACCCTGTGACAGCACCGCCCCAACCCCCACCTCTGATGCATCAACCTCCACTACGAATGGTTGAGACACATCCGGCTGCACCAGAATGGGAGCAGACGCAAAACGCTCCTTAACAGCCGAAAAGGCCTGCAACGCCTCATCCGACCAGACAGAGACATCGGCGCCCTTCTTGGTCATATCAGTAAGAGGTTTTACTAGGGTAGAATAATTCGAAATACATTTCCTATAATAATTTGTAAACCCCAAGAACCGCATCAAAGCTTTCTGATTCTTTGGTCGGTCCCACTCCAGAACCGCCCGGACCTTTTCGGGGTCCATACGAAAACCGGAATCAGAAAGCATGTATCCCAAGAACGGAAGCTCTTGCACCGCAAACAAACATTTCTCCAATTTGGCATACAACTTATTCTCCCGAAGGATCGTCAAAACCTGTCTCACATGATCCTGATGGGTCTTCAGATCAGGAGAATAAATTAAAATGTCATCCAGGTAAACTACTACGAACCTCCCCACCAAGTGATGAAAAATGTCATTGACGAATCGCTGAAATACTGCTGGCGCGTTCGTCAACCCAAAAGGCATAACCAGGTTCTCAAAATGACCCTCGTGCGTATTGAAGGCCGTTTTCCACTCATCCCCCTCCTTGATCCTGATCAGATTGTAGGCTCCTCTCAAATCCAACTTAGAGAAAACCTTGGCTCCAACAATCTGATCAAAAAGATCAGAGATCAAGGGCAGGGGATATGGATCCCGGACTGTAATACGGTTCAACTCCCGGAAATCCAAACACGGTCTCTGTGATCCATCTTTTTTCTTCACAAAGAACAAACCTACTGCCACTGGAGACTTAGATGGTCTAATATGACCCTTTGCCAAACTCTCAGCGACATACTTTCGCATGACCTCTCTTTCGGGTTGAGAGAGGTTGTAAAGCCGAGACTTTGGCAACTTGGCGCCAGGAATGAGATTAACTGGACAATCATAGTCCCGATGAGGGGGAAATTCCTGAGCCCCACCCTCCGAAAAAACATCCGCAAAATCCGAGAGATACGGAGGTAAAGCCGTAATGGACACTTCAGAAATAGATGTGACAAGACAATTGTCCGAACAAAACTCGCTCCAACCAATGATTTGTTTCGCTTGCCAGTCTATAATTGGGTTATGTCTAATCAACCATGGCAACCCCAAAACTATAGGAGCTGGCAAATCCTTCATGACAAAACAAGAAATAATTTCAGCATGTGAATCACCCACCCTTAAATGAATACCATGAACAATGTGAGTGAGACTCCTTTGAGAAAGAGGGGAAGAATCAATTGCAAAAACACAAATCTCGTTCTCTAACGTGCAAGTACTTAGTCCCAGGCCTTGAAGAAAAAGAAAGTTAATTAGGTTTACCCCAGCAACACAATCAAGGAATACATCAACAAACACATTTTTTGACTCTAGCGCCACCATAGCTGAAAGGAGAAAATGGGAACTGCAGGGAGCTTGCATACCTGTCTGCTCCACCACACCATTCATACTACCAAGTGTGAGGGAGGTTTTTTTTTCTTTTTTCTTTTTCTCTTCCACCTGTGATTTAACATGAGGACAAGAAAAAATAAAATGACCCCTCTTTCCACAAAAGTAACATAGTTTGTGCAATTTCCTAAAGTCTCTACTATCAGAATGGCAAGAAATCTGACCCAATTGCATGAGTTCCTCCCCTACTCCAGAGTTATAAGCAATATCACCCTGGGCAGAAAAAGAAACAAAACCACACGCAGGAGGGATCCCCTGCACGGAGGGACCCTTTCCCCTCTCTCGGATACGTCTATCCAACCGTATAGCCAAAGACATTGCATTCTCTAAAGTATCCGGATACTCATGAAAAGCCAGGGGATCCTTCAACCTTTCAGATAACCCCTGACAAAACTGACTACGTAACGCGGGGTCGTTCCACCCCGACTCAGTAGCCCACCTCCTAAACTCTGTACAGTAACCCTCTGCAGTATGTTTACCCTGTAGTAAGTTACGCAATTTTGATTCTGCCATCGAGACCCGATCTGGGTCATCGTAAATCAATCCCAGGGCTTGGAAAAATTCCTCCACTGACCGGAGAGCCAGAGAACCGGGCGGCAGAGAAAAAGCCCAGGATTGAGCGTCCCCTTTAAGCAGAGACATGATGATACCAACCCTCTGATCCTCATTACCTGACGAAAATGGACGCAGTCGAAAGTACAATTTGTATGACTCTTTAAAGCAGAAAAAATCATCCGTACTCCCTGTAAATCTGTCGGGAAGAGCGACTTTAGGCTCCCCACCAATTTGACCTGTATCTGATGCCAGAAACCTCTGACACTGTGTGACCGTACCACGCAGATCCGCAACCTCTAGGGATAAACCCTGCATGCGGTCAACCAGTGCATCAATTGACGCCATCACAAAAGCGCTGAGTGATGGCAGTCACAGTATGGCGGATTATAATGTCACGGCGGGCGTGCACTCAGTGACAGATAACGAACCATCCAGGCTCTGGGCGAGAGACAGGGAAGGGTCACCTCCTAGCTAATCCCTGACCTCTTTCTCTGCGCTGCTCAGCCCATCTACAGATCTTGAAGGTAGATCTGAGATGTCCCCGTGCCTGGGCTGACAAAACCCTGAATTCCCTGAGATGGTGAAGTGGGAAATAGGAGCAGCCTGCTCGCACAGAACCTGGATGGGAAAGATGACACAAAACAACCAACAAGAAACAACACTTATCTTCCTGAGCTGGAGCAGACAGCCAACCTTCCTTCCTAGCTTCCAAGATCACAAGATTGAATATAATCCGCTCAGGGCACTGGGCAGAGGAGCTATTTAAACTAATGACTCCACCCAGTGCACCTGATGAGGGGCGGATCCAGCACGACTCCAAAACAAACACTAAACTCGTGCTGCAATCCTGGCCGACCTCCGCACATCGTCAGAGTGGGGCATGACACTGCCTTACTGCTCCAGGTTCCCCTTCTGGCTCACACTGGCCCACAAGGGAACAGTTGAATCCCCCGGTGTGCCCAAGAGCAAGGTGGGCCCCTAGTCCCCTAACCCTAGCAGAAGTGGCACATGGCACAGTAAACTGACTGCACTACATATAGGTAGCCAGCATGCAGCATGTAAAGCACCATGTGTTTATATAAAGAGCTGGGAAGATTATTTATCAAACTACCCAGTATATTATTATAGATGCATCGTGTGGCTGAGATGAGTTCTAGGTACAGAGTCTAGCCTGTATCCTCTTTTCCCAAGGACTTGCTCTCTCAAAGTTACTGCAGGGGCCCCGTAATCAATCATCATGTAGCATCTTTCTGGTGCCACTGTGTGAGCAGGTAATATTTGCATGAAGTTTTACAGTGTGCCCTCAGAATCAATGTTACTGGTGGGCCCTAGATACAAGAGTCCAACACTGTTCCTCTGTCCTGCTTGTTATGTGGGCAGAGCTATGCTGTTATCAAATTACACTATGCAGGGCTCTGGGCAGTGGCGTACCTTGCATGCAGGCAGACCACGCAGCTGCTATGGGGCCCGTAGGGAAGGGGGGCCTGCAGTGGAGGATAGGCCCCACCCCTAATTACCTTCAATACTGGCTCCCGTCCATTTTCACACTAAAATTCCTATCATCAGTGGAGAAAGCTAAAGGACCTTTAATGATGTCAGCACAGGTCCTGCAATCACCATTCGGTGCAATCACCATTCCCCTTCATTGCGCCCGCTACATACAATGGAATGTGATTCGTGATGAAGTAATTTATAACTAATCAAAGTTTTTTGTGAACTTCGGCGAAGCAGCCAAATCAAATTTTTGATAACTTCATTCATCTCTAATATTAGGTATTGCTGCATGTGTAATGACCGGCTCCCTTAAAATATCACATTGTCTACCCTGTGTGGTGAATGCAGTAAAAATAATTTTAAATATGATGCCAAAAATGCCACTTTTTGGCCACTTCACCTCACAAAATGCATAAATATCGAGCGATCAAAAACTCGTATGTACCCCAAAATGGTGCGAAAGAAAACGTCACCTAATCCCACAAAAAATGAAACAAGACATTACAAAAGACCATCTAGAGAAAAATAAAAAATTTATGTTAGAAAATGGTAAAACAACATGATTTATCTTTTAAAAGATGCTTTTATTGTGTAAAACTGTACAACAATGTAAGAATAGACATATTTGATATTGTCGCATATGTAAGGACCTGTTCTATAAAAATATCACATGATCTACCCCATCGGATGAATGCTGTAAAAAAACAAAACAAAAAAACACTATATCAGGACACCCATTTTCGGGTCAACTTTCCTCCCAAAAATCATATTATCAAGCAATCAAATAGTCATATGTACCCCCAAAATAGTAACAACTACATTGTCATTAGTGATGTACGAACATCGGCTGGGACGATTCGTGAACGTGATCAAATGTTCGCGAACCGCAAGTTCGCGGCGGGCCCCATTCACTTTAATGGTGTCACGAGGGTGTCAAGAACCACGCCTGACTCCGTTATACCCGGGGTCAGGAAGTCGCAGCGGTTGGCTGCGCGCTCTATGTAAGATAGGGCTGTTTCCTTATGGTAGCTTTCTGGGTTTGCTTTGCAACCCTTTTGGCTCACTCAGGGATCCGTAGCTCTTTCTCCTCAGCTGTTCCTTGTCCAGCACTCCCAACCTCCTTATATTCCCCTCTCACACTTCTCTAGTTGCCAGATATAGAGCGGAACGACCCGGCTCTCAGGAGTCAGTTCTGCTCTGGGTTATCCGAAAGGGTTAAGGATGCGCTTGCATTATATGAGACCCCCTTTTCCCTTGATGTGGTTATGTCCCTTTCTATCCGAATAGATAGACGCCTTAGGGGCAGGTTGAAAAAACCGGAGCAATTGGTAACCCCTCCCAAGCAGCAGTTAGTCTGTACGGACTTAGACGAGCCTATGCAGCTAGGAGGAACTACTCGTCAGGTCCGTCCTCCTGAGGCTCGCCGTAGGCGTGGGGTTTGTTTTTTTTGTGGGTAGAGGGGTCATTTCATTAATGTCTGTCCTTCTTTCCTCAGAAACAAAAGACCGTCAGAAAACTACTAACCCAGGGCTGTGTGGAGGATGTCAGCCGCAATTTGTGTTGCCAGCGGTTATTGTTTTTGGTGATAAGACGGAGACTATTTCTTTCTTTCTAGACAGTGGAGCAGGGGTAAATTTGATAGATGCCCATTTTGCCCGCACTATGGGTTTGTCTCTCTGTACGCTTCAGAGACCTGTTCCCATATTCGCTATTGATTCTGCTCCTCTGTCTCAGAGAAACCTCACCCACATTGTTCATAATTTACACCTTCGGGTAGGGGACCACCGTAACAAGATGCTTTCATGTTATGTTCTGGAGGGGCTTCCCACTCCGGTAGTGCTGGGTCTTCCCTGGTTGGTAGCGCACAATCCATTGGTGGATTGGCAGGCCAGGGAGATATTGGAGTGGAGTGAGCAGTGCAGAGAAAATTGCTTAAATAGCAATTGCTTAGTCGCCTCCATAACTACCCTACCTACATTTATTTCGGATTTTGAGGACGTTTTTTCTGAAAAGGGTTGTCAGAAGTTACCACCTCATCGTCCTTATGATTGCCCGGTTAACCTTATTCCTGGCGCAAAATTACCCAAGACCAGGTTATATAATCTTTCAGGTCCAGAGAGACAAGCCATGAAAGATTATATCTCCGAGAGCTTGGCTAAGGGACACATCAGACCCTCTTCTTCACCCGTGGCTGCAGGGTTTTTCTTCGTTAAAAAGAAAGATGGGGGCCTGCGTCCTTGCCTAGATTTTCGCGAATTAAATCGGATAACCATCCGAGACCCATACCCTCTTCCTCTCATTCCTGACCTGTTTAACCAGATTGCGGGTGCTAGGTGGTTCTCCAAACTTGATCTTAGGGGGGCCTACAATCTGATTCGTATTAAGGAGGGGGATGAGTGGAAGACAGCTTTTAACACCCCTGAGGGGCATTATGAAAATCTAGTTATGCCTTTCGGTCTGACCAATGCTCCTGCCGTCTTTCAACATTTCGTTAATGACATTTTTAGTCATCTAATTGGCAGGTTTGTGGTAATATACCTAGATGATATTTTAATTTATTCGTCTGATCTGAGAACACATGAGGTGCATGTCAGACAAGTACTGCAGGTCCTACGGACGAATAAATTATATGCTAAAATTGAAAAATGTCTCTTCGCCGTTCAGGAGATACAATTCCTGGGTTATCTTTTATCTGCTTCAGGTTTCCGTATGGATCCTAGGAAGGTCCAGGCAATTTTAGATTTGGATCTTCCTGAGAACCTCAAAGCACTGCAACGGTTTTTGGGCTTCGCGAATTTCTATAGGAAATTCATAAAAAATTATTCGCTTATTGTAAATTCCCTTACTGACATGACTAGGAAGGGGACTGATTTTTCTAAATGGTCTGACGCTGCTAAAGTTGCTTTTTCCTCTCTAAAAGAGAGGTTTACCTCAGCACCTGTACTAGTCCAAGCTGATGTCTCTCAGCCTTTTATTGTTGAAGTCGATGCGTCAGAGGTGGGAGTGGGGGCGGTGCTGTCTCAGGGTCCGTCTCCTGGCAATTGGCGTCCTTGTGCTTTCTTTTCTAAGAAACTATCTGCAGCAGAAAAGAACTACGATATTGGCAATAGGGAACTATTAGCTATTAAACTAGCGTTTGAAGAATGGCGTCACTTTTTAGAGGGGGCAGTCCACCCCGTCACTGTGATTACGGACCACAAAAATCTTCTGTACCTCGAATCAGCTAAGCGTCTCACCCCTAGACAAGCTAGGTGGTCGGTATTTTTTTACCAGGTTTAACTTTGTGATTACCTATCGTCCTGGGTCAAAGAATACCAAGGCTGATGCACTATCTCGATGTTTCCCTGGAGGGGGTAATGTGAGTGATCCGGTGCCCATTCTTCAAAGAGGAGTGGTTGTTTCTGCAGTACACTCTGTTCTGGAGGGGAAGGTGTTAGAGGCCCAAGGGGGCGCCCCGGTCTCTTGCCCCTCAGAGAAATTGTTTGTACCGTTGAACCTGCGTTTTGAATTATTAAAGGAACATCATAATTCGGCACTTGCTGGGCACCCGGGTAGTAAAGCAACCTTGGAGCTATTGTCTCGTCGTTTTTGGTGGCCAAGGTTGCGTCAGGATGTATTGGATTTTGTGTCTTCTTGTTCTACTTGTGCGCGCGCAAAAGTTTCACATACACGTCCTGCAGGGTCTCTATTACCACTCGTCATTCCCAATAGACCATGGACACATCTGTCAATGGATTTTATCACTGACTTACCTTTGTCTGCGGGTAAAACAGTTATTTTGGTAGTAGTGGACAGGTTTAGCAAAATGGTACACTTCATTGCGTTACCCGCACTACCTAATGCTAAGACTCTTGCTCAGGTATTCGTCAGTGAAATCGTGAAGCTTCACGGGGTCCCCTCCGATGTTGTTTCGGATCGGGGTACCCAGTTTATTTCTAGGCACGTGATCGCCGCACGGGTGAGGAACCCGTCTAGGGACGTCAGGGCAGTCAGGTGCCAGCCGCAAGTTGAGTCAGGGGTCACCACCTTTCCCTCTCCCTTGGGCAGGGCTTTCCCTTTTCCCTCCCTGTGCGTGACGCCGGTCATTACAAATGGCAGACGAGCCTGAAAAACCTTCAGGTCATTATTGCAGCCAAGAAATACTTACAAAAAGTGTACAAATCATCCCACAACATGGATAGTGACATACCAGAGGGGGATCAATGGCAAAAATTCTCTAAAAAAATATGTATTTTAATCAGGGGCCATTTTTATGCATCTTAAAGAGAAACTGTCAAAAATGTGGCCTGTTGGAGCCTAGAAAATTTTTATTTTTGGCCACGGGAGTACAGGCCCCAAACATTAGGCATTCACCGGACAGAAAACATCAAGTGATGATGTGGCTGGAGGTATATTAGACAGTCATTGGATATCAATTTTACTGCAGACCAGTACAAATAAATGTCAAATACATATGTTTAAAATAACTAAAAATATAAAATTTGATTAAAAACATGGCTAACGAAATCCCCCCTCTTGAATAAACCCCAAATGAAAATATGTGAAATTCAATAACACATGGTCGTCACAGGTGTTGAATTCCTCCGAGGCCCCAACAATTAGGCATTCACAGTACAGAAAATATAAAGTGATTATGTGGCCGGAGGTATATTAGACGGTCAATGGATATCAATTTTACAGCAGGCCGGTGGACTACAGGCCCCAAAAATTTGTCATTCGCCGTACAGAAAAGAACAATTGCGGTTGCCAATGGCCACAAATTTTCTAAAGGTCTCAGAGTCCACCAGTTTATATGGCAGTAGTTGACCGGCTAGCAGTTCCGACAAGCCGGCGGTCAGCCGTTGGGCAAGAGGGTTATCCGGCGTCATCAACTTTTTACGTTCGAACATTTGGGCCAAGGAAGCCTGCCTTTTCCAAGTTAAACACAACGATGGCACGGTGGAAAGTGGAGGACAAATGGGAGGAGAGAGGAGAAGGAGAAGAGGCAAAACGTGGAGCGTGCGGGAGTGTGGCTTTGTGGGTTCTGATGGCATTGTTCCCACTAGGCTCGGTGATGGCTATCGTCTCTAGGTGAGTGTTGGGCTTACTGCGACTTATGCGTTGACAGCACAGGCTGCAGATGGCAACACGATTGTCAGCAGCTAACATGTTAAAAAAAGCCCACACTGCGGAGCCATGTGCTGGCATCCTGAAAGCACCAGATGTGACCGTGCATGGTGGATGGCTCGCTCCAGATACATTTGCAGTCTTCTTTTTTTGCCTCCTGTGCACAGCGAGTTCTGCCTGCTTCTCCTCTCTATCTATTTGTGGAAGCAGGTATATAGAACCCTTTAATGAGTATTTGCTGGAAGCAGGTATATCAAACGCCTTAATCAGTTTTTTTGGGGGGCAACTGGTATATTACACCAGTTGCAATTAGTTGTTCTAATAGTGTTGGTCCCTCTGTATAGCTACGGTATCTCAGCAGAACTGCACACAAATGCTGCACAATACAAATGCACTATATAGGAAGTATATTATAGGCATATCACACCCCTGCCTCAATCAGTTTTTTTGGGGGGGCAACTGGTATATCACACCAGTTACAATTAGTTGTTCCAATACTGTTGGTCCCTCTGTATAGCTGCGGTATCTCAGCAGAACTGCACACAAATGCTGCACAATACAAATGCACTATATAGAAATTATATTATAGGTATATCACACCCCTGCCTCAATCAGTTTTTTGGTGGGGCAACTAGTATATCACATCAGTTGCAATTAGTTGTTCCAATAGCCTTTGTCCCTCTGTATAGCTGCAGTATCCCAGCAGAACTGCACACAAATGCTACATAGTTACATAGTTAATACGGTTGAAAAAAGACATACGTTCATCAAGTTCAACCAAGGGATAGGTGGGGTACTGCACAATACAATACAAATGCACTATATAGGATGTATATTATAGGTATATCACACCCCTGCCTCAATTCGTTTTTTTGGGGGGCAACAGGTATATCACACCAGTTGCAATTACTTGTTCGATTAGCGTTTGTCCCTCTGTATAGCTGTGGTATCGCAGCAGAACCGCACACAACTGCTGCACAATACAAATGCACTATAATATACTTTCTATGTTAGAAAGTATATTATAAGTATATAACACCCCTCATTAAGTCACACCTATTGATAGCACACCTATACTAGTCCTTAAAAGGACTTTTGTGGCCCTATTAGCTAGCCTTTGGTGTCTCTAACAGTCTGTCCATGCTCCACACAGTAACCTCTCCCTACACTGGCAAAAGACTGAATGTAAAATGGTGGCCAAATCGGGTTTATTTATAGGATAGGGGGGTGTGTCCATGTGCTGAAACATCTAAATTGGCTGTCTTGTCCCACCTGATGGATGTGTCATGGGTCAAAGTCCGGCACAATGCAAAAGAATCTCGCGTCGGCGGACATCGCCATATGTTCACCTGTTCGGCAAACCGTGAACGAGCAAAGTTCGCCGCAAAACGACCACTGGGCGAACAGCAAGGCCATCTCTAATGGTCATCTCATACCACAAAAACGTAAATTTTCTGTCTGAAAAGGGTTAACTTCCAAGTAGGGATGAGCGAATCCGACGGTTACAGGTTCGACGTTCGGCGGCGGTGGAGGAATTCTGTTATGGATTCCGTTATCACGGAATATAATGAAATTCTAGGATTGAATGCTAAACGTAAGCCTCTAAGAGGCATTCCGTCATGATAGAAGTCTGCGGGACGCATAATCGATCCATCCGGTATGCAGGACAGAACTTCTTTTTCCGTCCTGCATAACGGAAACCAGACAGATCTGTTATGCTGCCTATAGACTTCTATTATAATGGAATGCAAAACGGAATGCCTCTTAAAGGCTTCCATTTAGCATTCCATCATAGCATATTCCGTGATAATGGAATCCATTATGGAATTCCACCACCTTATGAACACCGAACCTGTAAATGTTTGGTTCACTCATCGCTACTTCCAAGCTTTCACACTGAGATTGGGCCACCAAGTGGGAAGAATATGATTAGGCAGAGTAGGTATACCTGATTTATAGCTATTTTTGACAAATTAATTTCGAACAAATCAAATTTCTTGGCGAACTTTGGTTAATCAGCCAAATCAAATTTTTCTAAATTTCGCTAATCTCTACTTACCATTAGAATGTATTAACACGCTGTGTTTATATTGCATTGTTGTAGAAGATTTGCTGGTAAAAAAACATGTAAATGTGGAATAGTTGGTGTCCTTTTAATAAGGACTTCTATCTTGCTATATTTATGGTATTTGCATAGACAGCTCAGTACATGAATTACATGAAAAGAAAGCTGTATTTTAGAGAAGAAACTAAGTGTACATCTGGCTAGGAATTAAAAAAAAGGTGAGCACTTATACAGTTATCCTTCTTTCTGCAGTGTACTCCAAGTTGTGGTCCTGGGTATAGACATAGAGTTGTCCTTTGCAAGTCAGGGGACAATGAGAACACGCTGCCACCCTCCCAATGCCAAGGAACAGATAAGCCAGCAACTAATATGAGGTGTACACTGCAACGTTGTCCCCCACCTCACTGGGTGACAGGTGAATGGTCTGAGGTATGTATAGATCAAATAATTTTAACATTGCAAAAATAAAAAATTAATGCAAGAAAGCACAGTTTTGTGATAATTTAATGCATATTATTCCCAGTGTTCAGCACAATGTGGACTTGGACAGCGGAGACGTTCTGTACAGTGTGTGAGCCACACAGGACAGCCCTCAGTGGAGTGTGTAGAGTCTGTGCGTCCGCCTGCTATGCAGCAGTGTGAAAATAAATGTGAAGTTGGACCTTCTGACAGTCCAGATGGTTAGAGATTTTACTACATCATATTTGTACAAATATTGCTTTGTTGCCTGTTTTTGTATCCTCATTCTTTGTTGCTGTTTCCCTATATCTGTGCCCCTGTCTATTCCTCCCATAGCTTGAAACTTCCTATATACTTTTCTCTTCCCACGATGTGTATCCAAAGACCATTTTGTCCAGTTCTTTCCTGTTTCTAACATTCTCATTCTTTCTCCTTGCTCTCTACAGAATGTAAAGATGTCAACAAAGTGGCCTACTGCCCCCTGGTGCTCAAGTTTAAGTTTTGTAGCCGACCATACTTCAGACAGATGTGTTGCCGGACCTGTCAGGCCCACTGACATTAATCAGGAGTAGCCAATCTCTTGTCTTTCTTCTTTTTTTTTTATCAACTGAATCCTTTTCTGCCCTTGTATTTTTGGATTTCCAAATGTCTTCAATTCCTCAAAAGAATAGTTTTCTAGTCCTTTTTTTTTTTTACTAATTTCATGTCAAGACTGACATTTCTCAGTTTTCTACTGTTTGTACAATTAACTGTGGTGCTATTGTATATTTTACACATTTCACTTGTTTCATAGATATGCTACAGTATTCAAATCCTACATATACATCACTTATCACCTCACTAAATGGCGGGATTAATGTTGACAAGTAAAGGCTATCATACATGGTTATCAATAAACAAATTGGTTGTCAAAGGTTTGTATTTTAACCACGGTAAAATATCACATTTTTTAGTCTGCTAGATCAGGGATGCCCAACCTGCGGCCCTCCAGCTGTTGCAAAACTACAACTCCCAGCATCCCTGGACATTTTACAGATATTAGAGCATGCTGGGAGTTGTAGTTTTGCAACAGCTGGAGGGCCGCAGTTTGATCATCCCTGTGCTAGATCAAGGAGAACAAGAAGGCTACAGCTTTCGGGTATCACCAAGAGATGTAGCATTACCATGCGCTGCTGGACATTTTTAGCAATTTTGTGCCATTTCAAATTAATTCTTAGAAAATATGTGGAAGTTTTCCAGTGCTTTTTCAATCCGAGTGCATCTAAACTTATCTATGATATAATATTGTTGGTGCTAAAAACTAAATAAACTTTATTATGTTTATTTTTTAGTGTAAATTTAACAAAGAAAACCTTGTTGTATAAAGCCCCCTTTACACTGCTCAATGGAGCAAAAGTTTGTTAGAAAGGAAACGTTCCTTCCCGGCAATCGCCTGCTTGTCATTGGAGGAAATATGTGGCCACAGGATGAGAAAGGCGCTCATAGTGAAAATAAGTAAAGATGAATCAGCGTCCTTCAAATTAAGGTGAATATGTGATGCTCACCTGTTTAGGTTGCACCGAATTGGGTGCAACCGTGATGAAGGTTCGCTGGATGAACTAGGTATCAGGTTGTCCAAAAGAACCTAGTCGCCACTTGGTTAATTACTAGAAATAATGACTGTGCCCGTCACGACTTTTGTGGTCTGGCGAGCTGGTGGACGTGAGGCGCAAATCACAACCGGATTGGAAAATGCAGGTTTATTGAGAGACAACGCGTTTCAGGGTGCACATGACCCCTTTATCAAGTCTGGTGTGGTGCAGCTGGATGTTTGCTGTTCGATTAATGCTCCTCGGTCGCTTTTACTGACAATGTAGTACAATGCTTTGCCAGAGATGAATTAGATATGGCTGAAGCGCTGTGACTTTGCTATTATACTTGGTCAGACGATGCTGTCGCGGTGGTAAGACTGATGTGGCTGGAGTATTCTATCCCGGCTACTGCACGTGGTGCGTGCTGTAAGGACGAGCAGGGTATTTTCCAATCCGGTTGTGATTTGCGCCTCACGTCCACCAGCTCGCCAGACCACAAAAGTCGTGACGGGCACCGTCATTATGTCATTGGAGGAGAATGCTGCTATTACGTGCAGTGATCTCCTCCACAGTATGTGGAGGGGGAACGATCCCTAATGCCATCTCCTATCCCTATTCATAATTATTGTTTGCAGGCAGCAAAGATCCTACTTGGCAGGACCTTTACACCAGCAGATTATCGGCGAATGCTCATGAGTGATAATCTGCCTGTACATCAGTCAGTGTAAAGGGATACAAGACTTTATCTTCCAGGATGTTTTTTCTTAACCGCCTCCGGACCGCCTAACGCAGGATCGCGTTCCGGAGGCGGCAGCGCTGCGCAGAGTCACTCATATACGCGTCATCTCGCGAGACGCGAGATTTCGCTCAAAGCCGGCCCGCGCATGCGCATCGCGGGCCGGCAAAAGTTAAAGAACAATTTCCTCACCAGCCTGCCAGCAATGATCATTGGCTGGCGATTTTCAAAAAAACAAATCACAAGCCATATAACAGATCATATTAGTAAATATGATCTGTTATATGGCTTGTCTGCACCTCTGCTGGTTTTTTTCGTCGGTTGGATCCAGCAGAGGAGCAGACTTCACAGTGAGTAGCACCAACACTACACCTTAGCCCCAGATCACCCCCCTGCACCCCAATTAACCCTTTGATCACCCCTTTGATCGCCCCTGTCAATCACTAGTGAAAGACAAAAAGTGATCAGTGTAAACTGTCACTTTTTTTTTTCACTAGTATTGGCTGTTAGGTTTTAGGATAGTTTAGGCCCCTTGGTTAGGTAGTTTAGCGTCAGTTAGCGCCCACCCCACCGCACCGCAGTCACTTATTCGCTGATTAGCGTATCGCTAATCAGCATTTGTACTTTTATAGTATCTGTAAGTGATCAAAACTGATCACGGTCAGATCTATAATAGTATTAGTGTCACTTTAGTTCGCCCTCCACCCAAAACGCAGTGTTTCCCCTATCAGGCCTGATCGGTCCCCCACACGTGCTTTCACCCACGCCCGCCCCACCGCAGTGACAAAAAATTATTATTTTTTGATCACTGCACATTCACTTTACAAGCACTGCGGCGATAAAAAAAATCAGTTTTGATATTTTTATCAACCGCAGCGGCCTCCGGTACTTCGCTAGCCTCCCCTTTGTAAGACAGGTTTGCTTTTTTTCTTGGGTAGTCTCAGGGAATACCCCTAAATTTAGTAGTCCAAAATGTCAAACAGGGGGTATTCTTCTGAAGAGGCCTACAGGATTCTGACCCAGTCGGATGAGGAATGGGAACCCTCATCTGACGAATCTAGCGGGTCAGAATATGAACCTGTAGAAAGCAGTGGCTCTCTGACCCAAAGTTCGGACGAGGAGGTGGAGGTCCCTGATAGAACCAGGCGTACCCGGCCCCGTGTCGCTAGACCACAGGTTATGCAGGATCCGCTTCAAGAGCAGCAGAGTGGGGCTGTCGCTGCCGGATCACGTGGTGAGGCATACACCAGCAGCGCAGCCCTCCCTGGACATAGTACCAGCACTGCCGTACAACATGGTGACGTGGCGAGCACCAGAAGGGCAGTTGAAGCTGGTATGGTGGCACGTGCAATAGTTACCCTGTCGCAGCCACCGCACAGACAGGCCCGTAGAGCCCCTAGAATCCCTGAGGTGCTGGCAAACCCTGATTGGCAGTCACCAACTTCAGCCGCACCTGTAGTTCCCCCTTTCACCGCCCAGTCTGGAGTTCGGGTTAAGACGGCTCATATCGGTTCGGCCCTGGGATTTTTTGAGCTGTTCTTGACTGCGGAGCTCTTGGACTTAGTCGTGGCAGAGACAAACCGGTATGCCACACAATTTATATCCGCCAACCCGGGAAGCTATTATGCCCAGCCTTTCCGGTGGAAACCAGTCCAAGTTTCTGAAATTAAAATTTTTCTGGGCCTTCTCCTCAACATGGGTCTAACTAAAAAGCATGAATTGCGGTCATATTGGTCCACGCACCCGATTCATCACATGCCCATGTTCTCTGCTGCTATGTCCAGGGCACGATTTGAGGCCATCCTCCGTTTCCTGCATTTTAGCGACAACACCACCTCCCGTCCCAGAGGCCACCCAGCTTTTGACCGGCTCCACAAAATTCGGCCCCTCATAGACCACTTCAACCAGAAATTTGCAGATTTGTATACCCCCGAGCAAAACATCTGCGTAGACGAGTCCCTAATACATTTTACCGGGCGCCTTGGCTTCAAACAATACATCCCAAGCAAGCGTGCCCGGTATGGGGTCAAATTGTATAAGCTCTGGGAAAAGGGCCACAGGCTATAACCACAAATTCCGGATCTATGAGGGAAAAGATCAGACCCTGGAGCCGGTCGGTTGCCCTGACTACCTGGAGAGCAGTGGGAAGACAGTCTGGGACTTGGTGTCACCCTTATTTGGCAAGGGGTACCATCTTTATGTGGACAATTTCTACACAAGTGTGGCCCTCTTTAGGCATTTGTTTCTAGAACGGATTTGCGCCTGTGGCACCGCGCGAACTAGTCGCGTGGGCTTCCCCCAACGGCTCGTTACCACCCGTCTTGCAAGGGGGGAGAGGGCTGCCTTGTGTAACGAAGAACTGCTCGCGGTGAAATGGAGAGACAAGCGTGACGTTTACATGCTCTCCTCCATTCCCGCAGACACAACAATACAAATTGAGCGAGCAACCCATGTCATTGAAAAGCCCCTCTCAGTCCACGACTATAATTTGCTCATGGGAGGGGTGGACTTCAATGACCAGATGTTGTCTCTGTATTTAGTTTCCCGACGCACCAGACGCTGGTATAAGAAGGTGTCTGTATATTTGATTCAATTGGCTCTGTACAATAGTTTTGTTCTCTACAGTAAGGCTGGGAGAACAGGATCCTTCCTCAAATTCCAGGAAGAGATCATTGAGAACCTCCTGTATCCAGAAGGTTACGTGGCCCCATCCACCAGTGTAGTTAGCCGTCTACACGAGCGACATTTCCCCAGTGTCGTTCCTGGTACCTCAACCCAACCATCACCCCGAAAAAGATGTCATGTCTGTAGCAGGAGTGGAATAAGGCGTGACACCCGCTATTTCTGTCCTGACTGTCCTGACCACCCTGCCCTATGCTTTGGTAAGTGTTTCCGGAAGTACCACACACAGGTACACTTAGCATAGGGATTGCATCTCACAGGACAGGCACACAGGGCTATTAGGGCCCTTTTACTCACAGCTGCTGCAAACCTCTTCTTTCACCTGGGATAAAGTGCATAACGTACTTTGCCACATCTTTGGGCGATTTGCGCTTTGCACATTGTCCCATGGGGAAGGAGAGGTTTGTTCTATAAAAGGTAAAAAAAAACGAAACAAAAAAAAAATACCGGTAAGTAAAAAAGTTAACGTTCAGTTAAAAAAGTTAAAAAAAAGTTTATATGTTTGGTTCAAAAGTTAATAAATTTATTGCGTTGCGGCCTGGTTTTTTCTTTTTTGTTTTGTTTTTTTTACCTTCCAGGTGTACCAACCGATCGACTAGCTGCAGCACTGATGTGCATTCTGACAGAAGCATTGCGCTGCTGTCAGATTACACGCAAGTCGGTGTATGCGGCGCTGCAAGATGAGATTTCTCCTCTGCTGTAAAAGATACGTTTGCCGAGGCATATGAGCTGAGGAGGTGGCGGTGTTCTGGCAAACACTTTGTATATATAAAAAAAAAAATCCCGGCAAGGATTTATTCATCCACATCGATTGATGTGAATGGAGAAATCTGGTTTGCCAGGGCATACGAGCTAAGTGGGTATGGATGTTGGGCGGAGCTCCTATGTCCTGGCAGACGCCTTTCCCCTCCTTTTTCTTTTTTTGGCAGAGATTTTTTCATCCACATTGATCGAGGCGAATGAAGAAATCTGTGCCGTTCATTTTTTTCTTTCAGCCCAGAGGCTGAACGGAAAAAAAAAATCTCATTACCCGTATGCTCAATATAAGGAGAATAGCAGAAACTCCTAATGCTGGCCATACATGTAATGATTGCGGAGACCCTCAAATGCCAGGGCAGTACAAACACCCCACAAATGACCCCAATTTGGAAAGAAGACAC
The DNA here is from genome assembly GCF_905171765.1 of Bufo bufo. Taxonomy (NCBI): domain Eukaryota; kingdom Metazoa; phylum Chordata; class Amphibia; order Anura; family Bufonidae; genus Bufo; species Bufo bufo. The sequence goes on along the minus strand of NC_053390.1, from coordinate 489,467,589 downwards.
CCCAAGGTATTTGCTGAGGGGCTTATTGAGTCCATGAAAGATTGATATTTTTGTCCCAAGTTAGCAAAAAGGGAGACTTTGTGAGAAAAAAAATCAAAAAAATCAATTTCCGCTAACTTGTGCCAAATTTTTTTTTTCTATGAACTCGCCATGCCCCTCATTGAATACCTTGGGGTGTCTTCTTTCCAAAATGGGGTCACATGTGGGGTATTTATACTGCCTTGGCATTTTAGGGGCCCCAAAGCGTGAGAAGAAGTCTGGTATCCAAATGTCTAAAAATGCCCTCCTAAAAGGAATTTGGGCCCCTTTGCCCACCTAGGCTGCAAAAAAGTGTCACACATGTGGTATCTCCGTATTCAGGAGAATTTGAAGAATGTGTTTTGGGGTGTCATTTTACATTTACCCATGCTGGGTGAGATAAATATCTTGGTCAAAAGCCAACTTTGTATAAAAAAAATGGGAAAAGTTGTCTTTTGCCAAGATATTTCTCTCACCCGGCATGGGTATATGTAAAATGACACCCCAAAACACATTCCCCAACTTCTCCTGAATACGGAGATACCACATGTGTGACACTTTTTTGCAGCCTAGGTGGGCAAAGGGGCCCACATTCCAAAGAGCACCTTTCGGATGTCACAGGTCATTTACCTACTTACCACACATTTGGGCCCCTAGAATGCCAGGGCAGTATAATTACCCCACAAGTGACCCCATTTTGGAAAGAAGACACCCCAAGGTATTCCGTGAGGGGCATGGCGAGTTCCTAGAATTTTTTATTTTTTGTCACAAGTTAGTGGAAAATGATGATTTTTTTTTTCTTACAAAGTCTCATATTCCACTAACTTGTGACAAAAAATAAAATCTTCCATGAACTCACTATTCCCATCAGCGAATACCTTGGGGTGTCTTCTTTCCAAAATGGGGTCACTTGTGGGGTAGTTATACTGCCCTGGCATTCTAGGGGCCTAAATGTGTGGTAAGGAGTTTGAAATCAAATTCTGTAAAAAATGACCAGTGAAATCCGAAAGGTGCTCTTTGGAATATGGGCCCCTTTGCCCACCTAGGCTGCAAAAAAGTGTCACACATGTGGTATCTCCGTATTCAGGAGAAGTTGAGGAATGTGTTTTGGGGTGTCATTTTACATATACCCATGCTGGGTGAGAGAAATATCTTGGCAAAAGACAACTTTTCCCATTTTTTTATACAAAGTTGGCATTTGACCAAGATATTTATCTCACCCAGCATGGGTATATGTAAAATGACACCCCAAAACACATTCCCCAACTTCTCCTGAATACGGAGATACCACATGTGTGACACTTTTTTGCAGCCTAGGTGGGCAAAGGGCCCACATTCCAACAAGCACCTTTCGGATTTCACTGGCCATTTTTTACAGAATTTGATTTCAAACTCCTTACCACACATTTGGGCCCCTAGAATGCCAGGGCAGTATAACTACCCCACAAGTGACCCCATTTTGGAAAGAAGACACCGGAAGGTATTCGCTGATGGGCATAGTGAGTTCATGGAAGTTTTTATATTTTTTGTCACAAGTTAGTGGAATATGAGACTTTGTAAGAAAAAAAAAAAAATCATCATTTTCCGCTAACTTGTGACAAAAAATAAAAAGTTCTATGAACTCACTATGCCCATCAGCGAATACCTTAGGGTGTCTACTTTCCGAAATGGGGTCATTTGTGGGGTGTTTGTACTGTCTGGCCATTGTAGAACCTCAGGAAACATGACAGGTGCTCAGAAAGTCAGAGCTGCTTCAAAAAGCGGAAATTCACATTTTTGTACCATAGTTTGTAAACGCTATAACTTTTACCCAAACCATTTTTTTTTACCCAAACATTTTTTTTTATCAAAGACATGTAGAACAATAAATTTAGAGCAAAATTTATATATAGATCTTTTTTTTGCAAAATTTTACAACTGAAAGTGAAAAATGTCATTTTTTTGCAAAAACATCGTTAAATTTCGATTAATAACAAAAAAAGTAAAAATGTCAGCAGCAATGAAATACCACCAAATGAAAGCTCTATTAGTGAGAAGAAAAGGAGGTAAAATTCATTTGGGTGGTAAGTTGCATGACCGAGCAATAAACGGTGAAAGTAGTGTAGGTCAGAAGTGTAAAAAGTGGCCTGGTCTTTCAGGGTGTTTAAGCTATGGGGGCTGAGGTGGTTAATATACAAAACTTTGGGGCTCATTTATTAACTTATATACGCCACTTTTGTGGCATATAATCTGCAACTTTTCCCCACTAACGCCACTTTTCTGTAAGTTCAAGAAAAGGGGGCATGGCATAGCCAGTGAAGAGGGCGGACCAGTAGGCACGTTGCATTCATCATTTTGTATGCCAGAATTTGGTGTAGAAAATGGCTTAAATCTATTCCAGCAAGGGAGCAGATTTCTGCTAAAGAAAGCACCAAAGTTAAGTAGAGGCCTGCAATTTCTTCAGCAGTGCAGAGAGACTTAGGAGACGCTGGTCTTAATAAATGAGCCCCTTTGTATTCCAGGTTGCTATGATGTTTTGGCCAGATCACCTCTTATTGTATGCTGATTTAAAGCCTATGTTCCCATTTGAAAACAATTTAACAGAAGATAAATATCGATAGTAGGCATTACTTCTCTTTCAGTGATTTGGAGTTGCAGCCTGTATTATAAGAGGTGTATTTACATTTGTTGCTGGTTCAGTAGCTGTACAGCATAGCTTTTATACCAGGATGTTACAGCATCTGATGCAGGGAACAATTAAAGGGGTTTCTGGCACTTAAAGGAAATGTGTCATGAAAACTTTGTCAGTTAAAACCAGTTAACACTTATCCTTTTTATCTAATCTGTTTTTATTTTCTGATTACAGTATTTTTATTGTGTTTCCTGAACATTATTATAGAGGTGGCCATCTTGCATGAGCTGTTCTTAACAGCATTTAGAAAGCCTTAAGAAAATTGCTTTATGGCAGCCCCATGGGCCATAGACTGGATGGGACCCTATTGACTTATATGGGAGACTCTTCTTGGCATGCTCTGTGACCTGTGCAGAGGTCATTGTACAAGGAAAGAATAGATAAGATTTGACAATCGCCTATTGTGAATGGAGGATACTGTGTTATCTATATACTGAGGTGATATCTCCTTATTACAGGCAGGATTAGAATGAGTTAACTGTAGTAAAGCGATCTGTACAAACCAATAAGTGGCGCCAATTATTAGACATAGTGGCCACTGCAAAAACTGCAGGATTTTATCTTTTTTGTTCAAATATAGACACTGACATGGAAAATAAAAAATGACACCATCAAAATTCTATAAAAATATGTTAAACATAAAAACGTGATTTAAACAATAGATCATTTTCTGATGACACATTCCCTTTAAGTATTAATGGTATTCAGGATAAATTACTCAAGGACTCTTTAGAGTCATTCACTCTTTAGAATCATTCATATAATTTCAGCAAGGCTTATAATTTTACCACCCCACTTAATTAATAAAACATCCCTTTTATTTGTACCTAATTGCATCAGCTCTTAAGAACCCTTTACATAGGCCGAAAATGCCAAAGATAATCGCTAATGAGCGTTCAAAGGAATACTGGTTAGCGATTATCTGGCAGTGTAAATATACTGCTGATTACCCGATGAACGAACGAAACGAGATTCTCTCGTTCAAAGGATAATTAAATCGTTTGTGCGCACACAAAAAAACTATGTTTACTGGCAGCAGATCGTGCTGTGTAAACACGATCTCCTGCCAGCAAACAACGAGTCTGTATGGGGACGAGTGATGGCATTAGTGATCTCCTCCCGATACTATGGCCCTACAATCTGCTGCCATCTGTCATCCTGTGTAAAGGGACCTTTAGAACCAAAAGAAAGTAGAATTAAAAACACTTAAGGCCATTCAATATCTCTGTTGTTCTGTGCAGGGACTTCAGCCAATGTTTCTATATCTATCTCTGAACTGATACATTTACAATGTATTTCCTATTCAGGATAAATAAAACCTCTTACTCAGCCTGTGTTATCACGTCCATTGGTCACATGGCCTTAATGCAGCTAAGTCCCATTCAAGTGAATATTCTATACAATGAACAGCGCAGAGTTTTTTTTTTTTTTGTTACTATGTAGAGACTGCGGGTCTTGCCAGCGCTATGACCCCCTTTAAACAGATGATTAGAGGGAGTGCTGTAGTTGCACTCCCACCAATCAGCTATTGAGATAACCTATCCTGAAGACTGGTTATCAATATTTAATTCCTGAAAAAACTTTTTAAGCTGGCCCACTGGATTAGGTGGACCACTGTTAAATATGTGACAACCAGGCAATAACAGAATTGTGAATAAATCTCTAAAAGAATTTGGCACACTAACAACATTCATCTTCTAACCGCAAGATGGATGATACATTTATGATCATTCTGGGTCCCACTGAGTGCCCTGTTTAAATGGAGTGATAATGTGCAGAGTAAAATGCTCTGCAATTTGCAGCTGCCCATAGAAGTGTATCTTGTGGTGGTCATGCATGTGCATTACAGCTCAATTTACACAGGGTATTCAGGGAACCTGTTCACATGTTCAGCAACCGGTCCCTAGGAGATCATACATATTTCACCTATCCTGTGGATGAATGATAAATGTTAAATAGCCAACCTGTTTATTGATAATACAAGCTATAACTCAGAACCAGAAAAAGTAATGCAATATGTTTTCAAAGTAACTCTTTATGTCCGAAAATTATATACTGTGTGTGTATATACACTCACCTAAAAAATTATTAGGAACACCTGTTCTATTTCTCATTAATGCAATTATCTAGTCAACCAATCACATGGCAGTTGCTTCAATGCATTTTGGGGTGTGGTCCTGGTCAAGACAATCTCCTGAACTCCAAACTGAATGTCAGAATGGGAAAGAAAGGTGATTTAAGCAATTTTGAGTGTGGCATGGTTGTTGGTGCCAGACGGGCCGGTCTGAGTATTTCACAATCTGCTCAGTTACTGGGATTTCCACGCACAACCATTTCTAGGGTTTACAAAGAATGGTGTGAAAAGGGAAAAGCATCCATTATGCGGCAGTCTTGGGGGCAAAAATGCCTTGTGGATGCTAGAGGTCAGAGGAGAATGGGCCGACTGATTCGAGCTGAGAACAACATTGACTGAATTAACCACTCGTTACAACCGAGGTATGCAGCAAAGCATTTGTGAAGCCACAACACGCACAACCTTGAGGCGGATGGGCTACAACAGCAGAAGACCCCACCGGGTACCACTCATCTCCACTACAAATAGGAAAAAGAGGCTACAATTTGCATGAGCTCACCAAAATTGGACTGTTGAAGACTGGAAAAATGTTGCCTGGTCTGATGAGTCTCGATTTCCGTTGAGACATTCAAATGGTAGAGACCGAATTTGGCGTAAACAGAATGAGAACATGTATCCATCCTTTGATGGCTACTTCCAGCAGGATAATGCACCATGTCACAAAGCTCGAATCATTTCAAATCGGTTTCTTGAACATGACAATGAGTTCACTGTACTAAAATGGCCCCCACAGTCACCAGATCTCAACCCAATAGAGCATCTTTGGGATGTGGTGGAACAGGAGCTTCGTGCCCTGGATGTGCATCCCTCAAATCTCCATCAACTGCAAGATGCTATCCTATCAATATGGGCCAACATTTCTAAAGAATGCTGTCAGCACCTTGTTGAATCAATGCCACATAGAATTAAGGCAGTTCTGAAGGCAAAAGGGGGTCCAACACCGTATTAGTATGGTGTTCCTAATAATTCTTAAGGTGAGTGTATATAAACACACACACACACAAACAGATGTAGCCTAGCTAAACTTGATGGTTAATGCGTTAAGTAAACAATGGTAAGAAAATGTTAATTGACTTTTTTCAATGAATTTCAATGGCTTTTGCCATCAGATAACACTGACATGTTATCAGAGTCAATTTTAGCTCAGCTACATCTGTATATATATATTCATACATAAACAGATTAAAATATATATATAAGGGTCCCACTTTCTTCACCAAACGCATGTGCTGCGGTGTCTTTCTTTATTCTACATTGTACACCTTGGTAAGGTGTTTATCGCCGCTGGCACCCATACCCGACTACCAGGAGTGCTGCACTAATTTCTTTTCCTATATATATATATATATATATATACAGTCCTGATCAAAAGTTTAGGACCACTTGAAAAATGGCAAAAAATCATATTTAGCATGGCTGGATCTTAACAAGGTTCCAAGTAGAGCTTCAACATGCAATAAGAAGAAATGGGAGTGAGACAAAACATTTTTTGAGCATTCAATTTAATGAAAACAACGAATAAACTGAAACAGGCTGTTTTTCAGCTGATCAAAAGTTTAGGACCACACCTATTGTTTATCACTTCAAAAATTTGTTTCGGCATGCTTGATGCAAGCGTTTCCATGAGGTAAGTGGGAACATTTCTCCAAGTGGTGAAGACGGCCGCACGAAGGCCATCTACTGTCTGGAACTGTTGTCCATTTTTGTAAACTTCCCTTGCCATCCATCCCCAAAGGTTCTCAATTGGATTTAGATCAGGGGAACACGCAGGATGGGCCAAAAGAGTGATGTTATTCTCCTGGAAGAAGTCCCTTATTCTGCGGGCATTGTGTACTGTAGCGTTGTCCTGTTGAAAAACCCAGTCATTACCACACAGACGAGGGCCCTCTGTCATGAGGAATGCTCTCTGCAACATCTGGACATAGCCACTGGCCTTTTGACGCCCCTGCACTTCCTGAAGCTCCATTGTTCCACTGAAGGAAAAAGCACCCCAGACCATTATGGCGCCCCCTCCACTGCGGCGCGTAGAAAACATCTCAGGTGGGATCTGCTTGTCATACCAGTAACGTTGGAAACCATCAGGACCATCAAGGTTACATTTTTTCTCATCAGAGAATAAAACTTTCTTCCACCTTTGAATGTCCCATGTTTGGTGCTCTCTTGCAAAGTCCAAACGAGCAGTTCTGTGGCGTTCAAGGCGACGAGGTCTTTGAAGAAGTTTTTTGTTTATGAAGCCCTTCAGTCTCCAATGCCGTCTGATGGTTAAGGGGCTGCAATCAGCACCAGTAAGGTCCTTAATTTGGGTCGAGGATCGTCCAGTGTCTTGACGGACAGCCAATTGGATCCTCCGGCTCAGTGCTGATTAAATTTTTTTGGGTCTTCCACTTGACTTTTTTGTTCCATAACCCTCAGGATCATTTAAGAATTTAAGAAGCGATGGCGTGCTTTGAGAGACCCTGCTTATGCAGTTCAACAACCCGACCACGTTCAAAAAGGGAGAGTTTTTTTGCCTTTTGCTATCACAACGTGTGACTATGTGAACCGAGAGCAAGGCAGGTGGTTTGACTCCGCAACCAGAAAAGAGTGCGTACGCAGAAGTCAAGATTAATAAAATTGCATTTACTATTAATTAATAAAAGCAGGTTAACAATGCAGTTACAAAGGTAAAGACAAGCAAAATATTCAAAACAGTATAAACAATACAAGTTAAACACTGCAACAATTTTATCCTTTGCTGTATCCGTATTTGCAGTGTGGACACTAAGAAAGAATAGTCCCAGAAACTATCCCTAACTGACCCTAACTTTCAAGCGGGTGCGCACCCCCCTTATCCCAGTGGTCCAAGTGGACCGCTTACAGTTTGTGGAAGTGCACGGTGGGGCCCGATGTCGTCCTTTTCTTTAATTAGCGCAGGATCCGCAACAAAGAAGTCCTCCTCAGCAGGCCGGAAAACCAGTTGAATATAATCCAGGATTATTACAGTTACTGTCCGGTACCTCAACAGCACTGTGAGTCTCTTTACTGTTTGGGGCAATCCACACAGCCCAATGTCGGCTCCACAGGTTAGTTGCTGCACACAGTTCTTTTAACTTGGCTTCACTAAACGCACGGTTTCTTTGTACTCCATCCATCTCTAGACCGAAGTTCACACAGCTTGGCTGTACAGGAATGTCCTTTAGTATCTCCAACACAGAACTTGTTTTCTACCTTGCCAATATGGCGGCAGCTGCAGTTCCAGTACCTCTTCTTCCTTCTTCCTGCTCACACTGAGGCAGGGTGATATCATAAGGGGCGTGTCACTTCAACACTTAGCTGCTGCCTTAAAGGACCAGTATCACATTAATACACTTTCTCTATGGTAACCTCCAATGCAAATTGGTCCTATGCTGCCATCTACTGACCAAACAAATACTGCAGGCATTTTACATACAATTTTAACACAGTTTACCAGGATAATGAAACTTAGAGACATTACATGACTGTTTCTTACATATTCCCCCCCACTTTAAGATTGTCAGTCCCTGCATATGACTGAATATCCAGAGGGCTGTACTCTTATACGTAGAGTGGTAATGTACCGTTGTATGGCAGGCCAAATAAACTCATCCTGCGCATACCGAACAGGGGGAGTGCCAGCATTTGGTCTAGTGGTGCGTCTGGGAAACACTGGTATACTCTGGGGTGCTGTAGCCATAGGCTGAGAAGGACCAGCAGACTCCGCACCAGAGGGGGCACAGGCTGGGGGCACAGTAGTCACAGGTGGAACATCCTCAGGAGTAGGGATTGGCCAACAATCATCCTCATCATCATAAGCCCATTCCACACCACCAGTCTCTGACTGTGGGATCTTGTTGACATTATCAGTTCCATCACAATTTGCTTCTTTAGATTGACACAGGCGCAACATATTTCTGTGAAGTACTCGGACACAATCAGTTCCTTCCTTCTGGACTTCGTACACTGGTCCATTTGCATACTTGCGGGCAACTACACGATACGGCACAGCCTCCCACCTGCTTTCCAATTTTCCTTGAGGCTTCTTGACACGTACCAGCACCAGGTCACCTGGCTGCAATGGTGCCCTTTGCACCGGGGTCTTATCAGGATGAGAATTTTCTTTCAGACGCTGCCGCACCAATCGATGAACTGTCTCAAGTCTCTGCCGGTGTGCCCGCACCCAGGAGGCTGGATCTCTTGGAGGGAACCCATCCACATCATTTAGCTGTAACTCTCCGACACTTCGCCCAGACCGTCCAAAGAGGAGAGTATAAGGAGAATACCCTGTTGTAGAATGGACCTGATTGTTATAGGCCCACACCATCTCAGACAAGAACTGAGGCCACTGTAACTTTTTGTCCTCCTCCAAAGTCCGCACCATCTGTAGCAGAGTTCTATTGAATCGTTCGCAGGCTCCGTTTCCCTGGGGTTGGTATGGAGTCGTGTGCGACTTCTTTATCCCGTAGATACGTTGAACTTCTTTCATTACATGTCCCTCAAAGCAAGCCCCTTGGTCAGAGTGGATGCGTTGTGGACGCCCGTACACTTGGATGAAATCTTGGCATAGGGCTCGAGCTGCCGACTCAGCGGTCTGGTCCTTGGTGGCGGTCACCACCACAAATTTGGTGAAGTGGTTCACCATTTCGAGGCAGTACTGGTACCCACTGTTGGATGGGCCCACCATTAGGTAGTCTATCATGACGATCTCCAAAGGTGCCTGGGTCACTATGGTCTGCAGGGGAGCTCTTTGTTCTATCGCCTTATGGATCTCACAAGTTCGACATCTATGACATACTTCTTCGACCATTTGATTGAGGCCTGGGCAGTAAATCAGTTGCTGTAGCCAACAAAAGGTCTTCTCATGACCAAAATGTCCATTCTTATTATGAGCCTCAAGAGCCAATGATTGAGCCAGTTCACTAGGCACTACGATTTGATAACGAATGTCGATTTCAGGAGGTAGATATACTTTTCGGCATAACACTCATTTTTCATCTCTAACTTTTCCCACTGACTCAGGACTGATAGCATTTCACGTGTCAGTCGTTCTCTTTCCTCTTTACAGGGCTTCTTGCCTTTCTCAACACACTTTATCATTTTCGCCAGCCCCTCATAGGCCTGCTGTATTTGCACCCATTCCTGTCGTGAGGGGCCAAAGAAAGGAGCCGTTTCGGTCCCTTCCACTGCACACTGCATAGCAATGACCAAGGCTTGTGAAAATCTGCTGAAGTCAGGCACCTCCACATGCTCTAACTCATGATCCACGTCTCCACTGGGGGCCTGGGTAGTTACCCTAGAGAGTCCATCTGCATTTTGGTTCTCTGTCTTGGACCGATACTTAATTACTGTAATTGAACTTAGACATTCGGGCTATCCACCTCTGCTCCAAAGCCCCGAGCTTGGCATTCTCTAGGTGAGCTAATGGGTTGTTGTCAGTCAGTACTAAGACTTCAGCTCTGGTCAAATACTCAGAGAATTTCTCAGTCATGGCTCATACCAGTGCCAACAGTTCTAACTTAAATGAACTATAATTGCCAGGGTTTCTTTCAGAATCTCGCAAAGATCGGCTGGCATACGCTATGACACGCTCTTGACAATCCTGGAACTGAGAGAGCACTGCTCCGAGACCATACAGGCTTGCATCCGTATATAGCTGGAAGGGCAAGTGTTAATCAGCATACGCCAGGATTGGGGCAGTTGTAAGAAAGTACCGTTCGTAACAGTCTCTACTCAGGGTCGTTACTTGGGAACCCGTGTCAATCATTCCGGTAACCGGAATACCTTCCAATTCCATCTGTATGATGGGACTTCAATGCCTGGGACTTCAATGCCTGGAAGGCGTGTTCCTGTTCAGGGCCCCATTTCACAGACCGGTTCTTCGGACCCCTGGAGGTGCCTTGTAGGAGAGCATTAAGTGGTGCTGCTACCCTAGCAAAGTCCTTAATAAACCGTCGATAGTAGCCGGCTACTCCCAGGAACGCTCTCACCTCTCGCAGGGTAGTCGGTGTCAGCCAATCTTGAACAGCCGCTATCTTGTCCCTCGATGGCCTTACCCCTTCTCCTGATGCACGATGACCCAAGTAGTCAATTTCAGATTGGAACAACTGACATTTACTGGGTTTCAGTTTGAGCCCATGTTCCTGCAATCGTTTAAACACTTGTCCCAACTGGTGGAGATGGTCCTCAAAGGTTGCAGAGTTCACTATAATGTCGTCCAAGTAGATGAGAGTGAACTCAAAGTTGAAGTCACCAAGACATTTCTCCATCAATCGTTGAAACGTTCCAGGTGCATTTGTCAACCCAAAGGGCATCCGGTTAAATTTGTATAGTCCCATGGGCAAGATAAAGGCTGTCTTTTCCTTATCTTTCTCGGCCATTGGCACCTGCCAATACCCACTAGCAAGATCTAGCGAGGAGAAGTACCGGGCTCTTCCTAGTGCTCTTCCTCAATCCGAGGTAAGGGGTAGGAATCTCGTACGGTGCAGGTGTTTAACTTTCGATAGTCTACGCAAAACCAAATGGACCCATCTTTCTTCCTTACTAGTACCACTGGAGCTGCCCAGGGACTTTGGCTTTCTTGAATGATCCCACTCTGCAGCATCTGGGTCAACAGTTCTTTCACCTCCTGATACATCTGTGGAGGAATTTGTAGGTAGCGCTCTCTGATTGGAGGGGTGTCTCCTGTGGGAATCTCATGGTAGATCCCTGTTGTACATCCAAAGTCTTCAGCATGACGTGCAAAGGTTGTGCGGTTTTCCCATAACAGTTCATCTACCTTCCGGATCTGTTCCAGAGAACACGAAGAAGTCTCTATCTTCATCTGTTCTCGAATTGCACCGCCATTCCATTTAGGGGTGGGGTTCTCGCCTTCCCCCATAGACACGGTTACGGTCCATTCACCTCGTTCTGCCGGCCTCAACTGCATCGGGGTCGCTTTCCTCACTTCCTTCGAAGTCACATCGAGGTTAGCCAGAAGCCTTCCTGGGGCTAGGTCTACACTCTGATCCTGGGTGTTCACACATCGGAGGGGTACTCTCCCATTGCGGACTACTGCCAAGGAACGGCTACTAGTGGATCAACACTTCTTCCGGCTGTCGGCAGTGGTTCTATCAACACAGCTATGCCCTCTAGTTTCCTACAGGTGCCTACAGGCATGGACACTATCATCTCCCGTCTGGATGGCAACGTAACTTTTGTATGCAGAGGGACCGAAACTCGAGCAAGAGGACACTGTGCATCTGAACTTTTCTGTAAGCCACATGTTCGGACCAGCCGCTGGAAGGCCGTTTGAGTAGGCCGATGGCTAGTGGTTTCTCTCCAATAACCGTGACCTTTCTTTTCAAAGAGAATCTGATCCAATTCTTTTAACACATTCATCCCCAAGATGACAGGGACCTATACTTCATGTGACTCCTGTACCACCACAATGCCTTTCTTGCCTAGATCTTGCCCACATAATCTGACATTCATCCAGGCCACTCCCACCACCGATACTGGTAACTGATTAGCTGCAACCACTCGTATGAATGTATGGGGATCATATTTTACATGTTGCTGAAAGTACCGTTCGTAACAGTCTCTACTCAGGGTCGTTACTTGGGAACCCGTGTCAATCATTCCGGTAACCGGAATACCTTCCAATTCTATCTGTATGATGGGACTTGCAGCGATCAGGTCCTCTTCAGGGCATTCTCCCCTCATAGTCTCCTTCTCAGTTTCCCCTACTGCCCGCCCTACTGCAGCAGGGGATTTCAGTTTAACGGCGGTCTCTCATAAGCTTGTCGCTGCTCTGGACATCTAGCAGCAATGTGGCCCACGCGTCCACACTCCCAGCAGCTTATTTCCCGCTGCTCTGACCATCGGTTTGGGCCCCTTCGGTAAGCCCCATCGGTCTCTCCGATGGGGCTTACATTATTGGGACCCCTTCGGTAGGTCCTATCCTCATCCCTCCATCGGGGTTGTGGGTGATTCTGACCTTCTTGGGTGAACAGCCCACCCCTTCGTCTCTAGTTGTCTGGAGGCCTGCAATTCTCATAGAATTCTCATTACAACTGGTTTGTAGGTGTTCCATTTGCTCTTGCAATTTCTGCATTACTGTAAGTATCTCTTTAACTGTCCCTTTTTCCACTGTTTCTGGGCCAGAGCTAGCCCCCTGCGACAATGTAACTCCAACTGCGGTTTGAGGCTTCTGAACCATACTATTGGCATGTGAGATGGCCTCTACCTGTACGTCATGAAATTTAGCATCAGTCTCCCGTCGTATAAAGTCCTGCATAGCAACAGTCAAACTGCGATCACGGATCCCCAGAATAAACTGGTCACGGAGTGTCCAATCAGGGTTACAGAAGGCTGGTGAGCCCCCTCTTTCCGTCCCTTGAATATCTCGGAGCAGTTCTTGTAGGGCATTTGCATACTGAGGGAGAGTTTCATTCTCCTTTTGTACCCTCTGGAAGAACCGTGCCTGCAGGGACCCCAGCAATGCGGTTTTCCCATAGATAGTTTCTAGAATCTGGACAACTTGCTCAAATGTCTGTCTTTGTTCAAATGGCCGCAATATCACTGTAGTCTTAGCATCTCCTTGTAACGTCAATATGGCTAGCTCTACTAGTACTTCTGGTGCGGTCTGGTACATGCGGTGTACCATTCGTATCTGCTCTGCCACACACTCACAGACATATTATTGCCATCAAACTTTGCTAACTGACTCATTACAGCCCCTGCTGGCATTTTTCCTCCAGCACCATCCCTCCTAACGGGTGCGTTGCCGTCCATTCTGGTAGGCGGATCCTGCCGACTACGCCAATTTGTGAACCGAGAGCAAGGCAGGTGGTTTGACTCCGCAACCAGAAAAGAGTGCGTACGCAGAAGTCAAGATTAATAAAATTGCATTTACTATTAATTAATAAAAGCAGTTTAACAATGCAGTTACAAAGGTAAAGACAAGCAAAATATTCAAAACAGTATAAACAATACAAGTTAAACACTGCAACAATTTTCACCTTTGCTGTGTCATTATTTGCAGTGCGGACACTAAGAAAGAATAGTCCCAGAAACTATCCCTAACTGACCCTAACTTTCAAGCGGGTGCGCATCCCCCTTATCCCAGTGTTCCAAGTTGACCGCTTACAGTTTGTGGAAGTGCACGGTGGGGCCCGATGTCGTCCTTTTCTTTAATCAGTGCAGGATCCGCAACAAAGAAGTCCTCCTCAGCAGGCCGGAAAAAAAGTTGAATATAATCCAGGATTATTACAGTTACTGTCCGGTACCTCGACAGCACTGTTAGTCTCTTTACTGTTTGGGGCAATCCACACAGCCCAATGTCAGCTCCACAGGTTAGTTGCTGCACACAGTCCTTTTAACTTGGCTTCACTAAATGCACAGAATCTTTGTACTCCATCCGTCTCTAGACCGAAGTTCACACAGCTTGGCTGTACAGGAATGTCCTTTAGTATATCCACACACGTCTTACACAACACAGAACTTGTTTTCTATCTTGCCAATATGGCGGCAGCTGCAGTTCCAGTCCCTCTTCCTCCTTCTTCCTGCTCACACTGAGGCAGGGTGATATCATAAGGGGCGTGTCACTTCAACACTTAGCTGCTGCCTTAAAAGGACCAGTATCACATTAATACACTTTCTCTATGGTAACCTCCAATGCAAATTGGTCCTATGCTGCCATCTACTGACCAAACAAATACTGCAGGCATTTTACATAAAATTTTAACACAGTTTACCAGGATAATGAAACTTTACATGACTTACAACTACCTGACAGAAAATGACAATGAATCCACATCTTTGCACATATTTGGCGTTTTAAAGGCATGTGGTCCTAAACTTTTGATCAGCTGAAAAACAGCCTGTTTCAGTTTATTCGTTGTTTTCATTAAATTGAATGCTCAAAAAATGTTTTGTCTCACTCCCATCTCTTCTTGTTGCATGTTGAAGCTCTACTTGGAACCTTGTTAAGATCCAGCCATGCTAAATTGTCACTACCAGAGCTTTGGGACGTTCTCACAGCTCTGTTTCGCCACCCCTGTGATGATGTCACTACTAGAGCTGGGAGGAGTTCTCTGTTTCCTTCCTCCCAGCTGTTCCTCCTGCGTTTGATTTCCCATTTGAGTTGTAGCTCTTGCTTGAGTATCTTCCCTTGTATGCTATCCTTTCAATGGACCTGTGTTCTGCTGCAGCAAGTACTCCGGATATTGCCAGCCTGTCTTTGGATCCGTCTTCACTGCGGCTGCAGCCCCTTCAGCTAAGTGTGCAGACATTGTTGTGTATCTGTGTGTTTTCTGACTGGATCCGAGGCGACCACGGTTCCCTCCATATACTGAGCAGGGCACCGGTGGCCGTGCCCCTTCCACTATTGTAGGGGTTACAGTGGTCATCAGTCTTAGGTACGCGGGCATGCCTCCTTCCACCATTTGGATCCGGGCATGGGCTTAGCAGCATAGGGAGAGCTTTGAGGGTATGACAGGGGTCACCCTTTATCCTCCCTAGTTTGGGTCCGGTCAGTAGCTCTATTTTCTGTGCATGCTCTTGTTGCTCACATACAGCCGTGACATTATAATCCACCAAAACCGTCTTTTTTTGACATGGATCCGCTTTCTGGCCTGGTTGACCGCATGCAGGGTCTTTCTTTGGAGGTAGCGGATCTCCGTCAATCTATGACTCAGCTTCAAGCATTGGGCTCTGCTCCGGCCCATGGAGTCTGTTGCGAGCCAAAGGTCTCGCTTCCGGAAACGTTCTCCGGGGGCAGTGAGAGTTTTGTTCGCTTCAGAGAGGCATGCAAACTCCATTTTTGCTTGTATCCACATTCCTCTGGTAATCAGGAGCAGAGGGTGAGGATTGTCATCTCCCTGCTCAGGGGTAATGCTCAGACTTGGGCTTTTTCGCTGCCATCAGGGGATCCCTCCCTTCGATCCGTGGAAGGATTTTTTGTGGCCCTGGGGCAGATATATGATGACCCGGATCGTGTTGCTCTGGCCGAATCTAACTTACGTTTTTTATGCCAGAGCAAACTGTCTGCGGAGCTTTATTGTTCTGAATTTCGGAGATGGGCAGCTGATTCAGGTTGGAATGATGCTGCACTCCGGAGTCAGTTCTGTCATGGTCTCTCAGAGAGATTGAAAGATGCGTTTGCTTTCCATGAGAGACCAACGTCCTTAGAGTCTGCCATGTCATTGGCGGTACGCCTTGACAGGCGTCTAAGAGAAAGAAACGAGACATCTCTGTCCAGCCATTGGTACTCTAGGGGCAGTGGTGCGGACTCATTCAGTGTGCAGGGGCCTCATCCTGTCTCGCTCCCCTCTGAGGAGGAGCCCATGCAGCTAGGTCGACTTGCCCCTGATAAAAGAGGATTTAGTCCTCAGAGTATGGTGTGTTTTTGTTGTGGGGGCATAGGTCATTTGGCAAATGTTTGTCCGTCTAGGAGATTCTTGAACTGTACTAAGAGCGATAATAAGAGAAAAACCTCAAAAGGTAAATCATCAAACTCTGCTTCATCTGCTACTTTGGGCAAAGTTGATGTAGGAATTGATGCTTTTCCTCTGACCTGCAGTTCCCGTTTTCTCCTGTCTGCCAGGGTGGCGCTAGAGAGCAAAGTCATTTCTTGTGAGATTTTTGTTGATAGTGGAGCGGCCGTCAATCTTATTGACACTCAATTTGTAGCCATGCATGGTTTTCAGGTTTGCACATTATAAAAGGATATACCTGTTTTTGCTATTGACTCTGCTCCACTCTCACAGAGATCTCTGAAGGGCATTGTTCACAATATCCGGTTAGCTGTAGGTGACACTCATGTGGAGGATATATCTTGTTTTGTCCTTAACGGATTGCCTTCTCGTCTAGTTTTGTGGTTACCCTGGCTCACTAGACATAACCCCACTATTGATTGGCAAGGAAGGCAAATAAATGAGTGGAGTGACTTTTGTAGAGAGAATTGTCTTACAGCGACTTTTGCAGAGGTGTCTACTAAAACTGTGCCATCATTTCTCTCTGATTTCTCGGACGTGTTTTCCGAGAGCGGTGTTCAGGAGCTACCTCCTCACCGGGAGTTTGACTGTCCCATTAACCTCATTCCCGGCGCCAAGCTGCCAAAAGCTCGCCTCTACAATCTCTCACAACCGGAAAGAATCGCAATGCAAACCTATATCTCCGAGAGTCTCGATAAGGGGCATATTCGTCCCTCAAAATCACCTGTTGCGGCTGGTTTTTTTTTTGTTAAAAAAAAAGATGGCTCTCTGAGACCTTACCTAGATTTTAGGGAGCTGAACCGTATCACGATTCGCGATCCCTATCCCCTTCCTCTGATCCCGGAGCTCTTCAACCAAATTGTTGGGGCCAAGGTTTTTTCCAAATTGGATTTGAGAGGTGCGTACAACCTGGTCAGGGTCAATGAGGGGGATGAATGGAAAACGGCCTTTAATACCCCTAACGGGCATTTCGAGAATCTCGTTATGCCTTTCGGCCTGATGAATGCTCCGGCCGTCTTTCAGCATTTTGTTAACAGTATATTCTACCATTTAATGGGGAAATTTGTATTGGTGTATCTTGATGATATTTTGATTTTTTCCCCTGATGTTCAGACCCATCAGGATCATCTTTTTCAGGTTCTGCAGATTCTGCGGGAAAATAAATTGTACGCCAAGCTGGAGAAATGTCTTTTTATGGTATCGGAGATTCAATTTCTGGGTTTTCTCCTCTCTGCTTCTGGTTTTCGCATGGATCCGGAGAAGGTCCGTGCTGTACTTGAGTGGGAGCTTCCTGAGAATCAGAAGGCATTGATGCGCTTTCTGGGTTTTGCAAACTATTACAGAAAGTTCATTTTGAATTATTCCTCTGTTGTCAAACCCCTCACTGACATGACAAAAAAGGGGGCGGATTTTTCCTCTTGGTCGGAGGAGGCGCTTGCAGCTTTTTCTAAGATTAAAGAGAGTTTTGCATCTGCTCCCGTCTTGGTGCATCCCGATGTTTCCTTACCTTTTATTGTTGAGGTGGATGCTTCCGAGGTGGGTGTGGGTGCGGTTTTGTCCCAGGGCCCTTCTCCTGCCAAATGGCGACCCTGTGCCTTTTTCTCTAAAAAACTCTCCCCGGCAGAGAAAAACTATGATGTGGGAGATAGGGAGTTGTTGGCCATCAAGTTGGCTTTCGAGGAATGGCGCCATTGGTTGGAGGGGGCCAGGCACCCTATCACCGTTTTTACCGACCATAAGAATCTGGCATACTTGGAGTCGGCCAGGCGTATGAATCCGAGACAGGCCAGATGGTCTCTGTTCTTCTCCAGATTCAATTTTGTCGTCACATTCCGCCCTGGGATCAAAAATGTGAAGGCTAATGCTCTCTCTCGCTGTTTTCCGGGAGGAGGAAACTCCGAGGACCCGGGTCCCATTTTGGCGGAGGGGGTAGTTGTTTCTGCTCTATATTCGGATTTGGAGGCCGAGGTCCAGGCTGCCCAGACTGAGGCAGCTGCCCGTTGTCCTTCTGGGAAGTTGTTTGTGCCTCCTGAGCTACGTCACAAACTCTTCAAGGAGCATCATGATACTGTTCTTGCTGGTCACCCCGGGAGTAGAGCCACGGTAGATCTCATTGCTCGGAGATTTTGGTGGCCGGCTCTTCGTAAGTCGGTGGAGGGTTTTGTGGCTGCTTGTGAGACGTGCGCTTGCGCTAAGGTCCCTTGTTCACGGCCTTCAGGTTCCCTTCTCCCGTTACCCATACCTTCCCGTCCTTGGACACACCTGTCCATGGACTTTATCACGGATCTTCCTTGTTCCTCAGGGAAGTCGGTGATCCGGGTGGTGGTGGACCGTTTTAGCAAGATGGCTCATTTCGTACCTTTCCCTGGTTTACCCAATGCTAAAACGTTGGCGCAAGCTTTTGTCGACCATATTGTTAAATTGCATGGCATTCCCTCTGATATTGTTTCCGATAGAGGCACGCAGTTTGTGTCCAGGTTCTGGAAGGCTTTCTGTTCTCGCCTGGGGGTTCGGCTGTCCTTCTCTTCTGCTTTTCACCCGCAGTCGAATGGTCAGACTGAGCGCCTCAATCAGAATCTGGAGACATATTTGCGCTGTTTCGTGGCAGAGAACCAGGAGGATTGGTGTTCATTTCTCCCTCTTGCTGAGTTTGCTCTGAACAACCGTCGTCAGGAATCTTCTGATAAGTCGCCATTCTTTGGTGCATATGGGTTCCATCTGCAGTTTGGGACATTCTCGGGAGGGGCTCTTTCTGGTTTACCTGAGGAGGAGAGATTTTCCTCGTCTTTGTCTACCATTTGGCAAAAGATTCAGAGTATTCTTAGAAAGATGAGTGAGAAGTATAAGCGTGTGGCTGATAAGAGACGTGTACCTGGTCCGGACCTGAGTGTGGGTGATCTGGTGTGGTTGTCTACAAGAAATATTAAACTGAAGGTTCCCTCCTGGAAATTGGGTCCCAAGTTTATTGGGCCTTATAAAATCTTGTCAGTCATCAATCCTGTTGCCTTCCGTCTTGATCTTCCACGGGTTTGGAAGATACATAATGTATTTGACAGATCTCTCTTAAAACCATATGTCCAGCCCACGGTACCCTCCTCTTTGCCTCCTTCTCCGATTTTGGTTGATGGCAATCTGGAGTTTGAGGTTTCCAGAATTGTGGACTCTCGCATTGTCCGCAGTTCTCTCCAGTACCTCGTTCATTGGAAGGGTTATGGTCCTGAGGAGAGGATGTGGGTTCTGGTGTCGGACATTAAAGCCACTCGCCTCATCAGGGCATTTCATAGGGCTCATCCTGAGAAGGTGGGTCCTGGGTGTCCGGAGTCCACCCGTAGAGGGGGGGTACTGTCACTACCAGAGCTTTGGGACGTTCTCACAGCTCTGTTTCTCCACCCCTGTGATGATGTCACTACTAGAGCTGGGAGGAGTTCTCTGTTTCCTTCCTCCCAGCTGTTCCTCCTGCGTTTGATTTCCCATTTGAGTTGTAGCTCTTGCTTGAGTATCTTCCCTTGTATGCTATCCTTTCACTGGACCTGTGTTCTGCTGCAGCAAGTACTCCGGATATTGCCAGCCTGTCTTTGGATCTGTCTTCACTGCGGCTGCAGCCCCTTCTGCTAAGTGTGCAGACATTGTTGTGTATCTGTGTGTTTTCTGACTGGATCCGAGGCGACCACGGTTCCCTCCATATACTGAGCAGGGCACCGGTGGCCGTGCCCCTTCCACTATTGTAGGGGTTACAGTGGTCATCAGTCTTAGGTACGCGGGCATGCCTCCTTCCACCATTTGGATCCGGGCATGGGCTTAGCAGCATAGGGAGAGCTTTGAGGGTCTGACAGGGGTCACCCTTTATCCTCCCTAGTTTGGGTCCGGTCAGTAGCTCTATTTTCTGTGCATGCTCTTGTTGCTCACATACAGCCGTGACATAAATATGATTTTTTTGCCATTTTTCAAGTGGTCTTAACCCCTTAAGGACGCAGGGCGTACCGGTACGCCCTATTTCCCGAGTCCTTAAGGACCAAGGGCGTACAGGTACGTCCTGACTTAAATTCGGAATTCCGGCGCCGCAGGGGTTAATCGGAACGGGACGCCGGCTGAAATCATTCAGCCGGCATCCCGTAACAACGCAGGGGGGGGTCATTTGACCCCCCCGTATCGGCGATCGCAGCAAACCGCAGGTCAATTCAGACCTGCGGTTTGCTGCGCTTTTTGCAGTTTCTGATGCCCGCGGTCCCTGACCGCGGGGATCAGAAACTTTAGAGTGGCTAAAATCATTATTTTTCACCCCCCCCTGCACCCCTGCACGATTTTATGCCGGAGGGTGGTGCGGGGGGGGTGTCGCAGGCGGTGGGGGCGTTGCGGGAGGCGGGCGGTGCGGCAGGCGGGATCGCGATCCCCCGCCCGCCTCCCCATGAACGATCGTTGGCTTCTAGTGGGTATACCAGGGTGCCAGCACATTGCTGGCACCCTGGTATAAACGGCTGACATCTGTGAAGATGTCAGCCGTTTAACCCTTTCCATACCGCGGTCCGTACGGACCGCTGTATGGAAAAAGTTAACTGTCATTGGTCAGGGAGCTCCCTCCCTCTCCATCGGGGGGCTGCTGTGGCTTTGCAGCCCCCCGATGGAGAGGGAGAGAGCCCCCAGAGAGCCCCCCTCAGCCCCGTCCTTACCCTTCCCCGTCTGCGAAGTTCTGAGCAGACGGGGAGGGTTCCCATGGCAACAGGACGCCTGCTCAGGCGTCCTGCTGTCCATGGTGCTGAACAGATCTGTGCTAAAAGCACAGATCTGTTCAGTGTAAGTAAAATACAGTACAGAACAATATATATTGTACTGTACTGTATTATACAGACACCAGACCCACTGGATCTTCAAGAACCAAGTGGGTCTGGGTCACAAAAATGTAAAAAAAAGTGAAAAAAGTTAAGATAAAAAAAAAAAACATTTATCACTGAATAAAAATTAAAAAAATAAAATAAACTACACATATTAGGTATCGCCGCGTCCGTAACGACCTGATCTATAAAATGGTCATGTTACTTTCCCCGCACGGTGAACGCCATAAAAATAAAAAAATAAAAACTATGAGAAAATTGAAATTTTGCCCACCTTACTTCCCAAAAAAGGTAATAAAAGTGATCAAAAAAGTTGCATGTACGCCAAAATAGTACCAATCAAACCGTCATCTCATCCCGCAAAAAATGAGACCCTACTCAAGATAATCGCCCAAAAGCTGAAAAAACTATGGCTCTTAGACTATGGAGACACTAAAACATGATTTTTTTTTTTTTCAAAAATGAACTCATTCTGTAAAACTTACATAAATAAAAAAAAAGTATACATATTAGGTATCGCCGCGTCCGTATCGACCGGCTCTATAAAAATATCACATGACCTAACCCCTCAGATGACCACCGTAAAAAAATAAAAATAAAAACAGTGTAAAAAAAGCCATTTTTTGCCATCTTACGTCACAAAAAGTGTAATAGCAAGCGATCAAAAAATCATATGCACCCCAAAATAGTGCCAATCAAACCGTCATCTCATCCCGCAAAAAATGAGACCCTACTCAAGATAATCGCCCAAAAACTGAAAAAACTATGGCTCTTAGAATATGGAGACACTAAAACATTTTTTTGGTTTTAAAAATGAAGTTATTGTATAAAACTTACATAAATAAAAAAAAATGTATACATATTAGGTATCGCCGCGTCCGCGACAACCTGCTCTATAAAATGACCACATGATCTAACCTGTCAGATGAATGTTGTAAATAACAAAAAAAAAAAACGTGCCAAAAAAGCTATTTCTTGTTACCTTGCTGCACAAAAAGTGTAATATAGAGCAACCAAAAATCATATATACCCTAAACTAGTACCAACAAAACTGCCACCCTATCCCGTAGTTTCTAAAATGGGGTCACTTTTTTGGAGTTTCTACTCTAGGGGTGCATCAGGGGGGCTTCAAATGGGACATGGTGTCAAAAAAAACAGTCCAGCAAAACCTGCCTTCCAAAAACCGTATGGAATTCCTTTCCTTCTGCGCCCTGCCGTGTGCCCGTACAGCGGTTTACGACCATATATGGGGTGTTTTTGTAAACTACAGAATTAGGGCCATAAATAATGAGTTTTGTTTGGCTGTTAACCCTTGCTTTGTAACTGGAAAAAAAATATTAAAATGGAAAATCTGCCAAAAATGTGAAATTTTGAAATTGTGTCTCTATTTTCCATTAAATCTTGTGCAACACCTAAAGGGTTAACAAAGTTTGTAAAATCAGTTTTGAATAGCTTGAGGGGTGTAGTTTCTTAGATGGGGTCACTTTTATGGAGTTTCTACTCTAGGGGTGCATCAGGGGGGCTTCAAATGGGACATGGTGTCAAAAAACCAGTCCAGCAAAATCTGGCTTCCAAAAACCAAACCGCGCACCTTTCACTCTACGCCCTACTGTGTGCCCGTACAGTAGTTTACGGCCACATATGGGGTGCTTCTGTAAACGGCAGAGTCAGGGCAATAAAGATACAATCTTGTTTGGCTGTTAACCCTTGCTTTGTTAGTGGAAAAAATGGGTTAAAATTGAAAATTAGGCAAAAAAATGAAATTCTCAAATTTCATCCCCATTTGCCAATAACTCTTGTGCAACACCTAAAGGGTTAACGACGTATGTAAAATCAGTTTTGAATACCTTGAGGGGTGTAGTTTCTTAGATGGGGTCACTTTTAGGGAGTTTCTCCTCTTGGGGTGCATCAGGGGGCTTCAAATGGGACATGGTGTCAAAAAACCAGTCCATAAAAATCAGCCTTCCAAAAACCATATGGTGCACCTTTCACTCTACGCCCCGCTGTGTGGCCGTACAGTAGTTTACGGCCACATATTGGGTGTTTCTGTAAACGGCAGAGTCAGGGCAATAAAGATACAATCTTGTTTGGCTGTTAACCCTTGCTTTGTTAGTGGAAAAAATGGGTTAAAATGAAAAATTTGACAAAAATATGAAATTCTCAAATTTCCTCCCCATTTGCCAATAACTCTTGTGCAACACCTAAAGGGTTAACAATGTATGCAAAATCAGTTTTGAATACCTTGAGGGGTGTAGTTTCTTAGATGGGGTCATTTTTGGGTGGTTTCTATTATGTAAGCCTCGCAAAGTGACTTCAGACCTGAACTGGTCGCTAAAAATTGAGTTTTTGTAAATTTCTGAAAAATTTCAAGATTTGCTTCTAAACTTCTAAGCCTTATAACATCCCCAAAAAATAAAATATCATTCCCAAAACAATTCAAACATGAAGTAGACATATGGGGAATGTAAAGTCATCACAATTTTTTGGGGTATTACTATGTATTACAGAAGTAGAGAAACTGAAACTTTGAAATTTGCTAATTTTTTTCAAATTTTTGGTAAATTAGGTATTTTTTTGTGCAAAAAAAATAATTTTTTTGACTTCATTTTACCAGTGTCATGAAGTACAATATGTGACGAAAAAACAATCTCAGAATGGCCTGGATAAGTCAAAGCGTTTTAAAGTTATGAGCACTTAAAGTGACACTGGTCAGATTTGCAAAAAATGGCCTGGTCCTTAAGGTGAAAATGAGCCCGGTCCTTAAGGGGTTAAACTTTTGATCAGGACTGTAAATATATTGTAGGAAAGCGCAAGGGGCCGTCATTGACGGAAGATATGTGTCACCGAGGTTCCTGGCCTCGTTGAGGTTAGAGCCGGTGATTTTAAGTGTCAGCAGCAGCTAGTGCTGACTGACACTAATGGTTATTTAGTGTGGCTGTAAAGCCGATCCCGGCCGGCTCTTACTGGGAGCAGCCAAAGTGCAGGGTGGGTGGCTGTTGCTCACGGTCCAGTCCGGGTTTTGGCTAGGGATATAAAACCCAGCCAGCAGTCTCAGCTGGATGTGGATTATCTTCCATTTCACAGTGCATATCCGTGGAGTCTCTGTGGTTTGGGATCTGCATGTTGTGTGCTGTACTAAAGGGCTGAGAGCCGTATTGCTGGGAAGCAGGCCCTAAAGCCTGTTGGGGACTGCTACTGCCAAAACCGATAACAAGATGAATGCTTTTTGTTCTGTGGACTTGCCATGGTGTGAATGAACACCAAGACGACGAACTGTCATTTTTGTTTATGTGTGAATAAACACTGCACTGTTTAAGTCAAAGACTTTGTTTTTGCCTCTGTACTGCATCTGCTAATCTGCCTACCAGAGCGAATCCCCACATTTGGTGTCGGATGCGGGCAAACGCAGTGAGGCAGGTCTGAAGGGCAAAAAGTTTTTGTTTTCCCAGGCACAAGTGCATGTCTTATAATAAGCTGGCAAGGTTGCGACCCGAGGACCCTGACAAAATGGAGGTGGTTGTGAAAGCCCTTGTGGAGGCTAACTTGCAGCAGCGGGAGGCTAACAAGCAGCAACAAGAAACTAACCAGCTGCTATTACAACATGTAATGGCATTGCTAGCGGCAGGAGCGTCCCAGAACGTCCACGGTGCCCGGAAAGCTGTCCGTGCAGCGATTCCTAAGATGACCCCCTCGGATGACGTTGAGACCTATCTGGTGGTCTTCGAAAAGGTGGCCATGAGGGAAAAGCTACCCCGAGACCAGTGGGTTGAGGTCGTTGCTCCGTTCTTGCGTCTGGTCCCCAGCAAGTATTTTTTGATCTCCCCGATGATCAAGCAGCCGACTACCCGACAGTAAAAGGTGAGATCCTGGCGAGACTTGGGGTGAATGTATTGGCCCGGGCCCAGCGGGTGCATTAGTTGGAATTTAACCTGGCTGAACCCGCCAGACCACAATATTATGATCTGCTGCACCGATTGCAAAAATGGCTGCAGCCTGACATGTTAACTCCCAATGCTACGTTGGATCGGCTGTTGGCGGATGTGTCTTGGAGGGCTTTGCCGTACCCTCTCCAGCACTGGATTGGCCAGGTGTCTCCTGATAATGCCTTGGAGATGGTCAACCTGGTGGAGCGCTACGAGTCCACCAGAAATCTGTAGGGGGGTTCTTTTGGGAGGGGGCCAGTCAAACCCGGGAAATCTCCACTCCAAATCCGGTTGCTTATGCCAGCCAAACCAGCCCAGGATGTAACCCCTGCAGACCCAGCACCGGTGGCCTGCTAGCGGTGTCACGAGCCTGGACACATAAGAGCCGACTGTCCCCATCGGGGTGAACCCATGGATACCAATTCTGGCTACTGCCACTCATTGTATGCCAGGAAGCTGTGCGCCACAGGTACCTCTGAGACTGTAGACAATAGTCACCTGTGCCAGGTGGAAGTGGGGGACATTCTGGCGGTGGCACTGCTGGATTCAGGGAGCCTGGTGTCCCTGGTAAGAGTTGCCCTGATGCGGCCCACCGAGTATACTGGCCGAAAAGTCGGCGTGGTCTGCATTCATGGGGACTTAAAGGACTATCCCACCTCCCTGGTCTCTCTGTCAACAGTGGCCGGCAGGTGGACGCATGAGGTGGCCATCGCCACAAAGTTACCATATGAGTTAATAATTGGGAGAGACTTCCTTGGTTTCCTTGTTACCGATACACAGGGTGGAGACCAGAACCCTGGGAACCTGAATCAGAAGTGCCAGCGGTAGTGGTGACCGCCACTTCAGTGGAAGAGGGGGAGACAACCTCGCTGTGTGATGGTGGAAGACGTGGAGGACTTGCCGCCGGGTCCTGAACTGGCAGACCTCAATGTCTCTGGGAATAATTTTGGTACAGCACAGCACCAGGACCCGACTCTGTCTCGAGCCTGGGAAAATGTGGTAATAGTTGAGGGTGAGCCGCAACAACTAGGGGCCGAGTCTATGTTCCCCTGTTTTGTGGTTCAACAGGAGATGCTGTGCCGGATAAATCAACTACGGAGTGAACATACTGAACAGCTGGTGGTGTCCAAGGCGTATTACAAGCTCGTGTTGGAGTTAGCCCACCAACATGTTCTTGGGGGACACCTGGGCCATCAGAAAGCGCAGGACCAGATTCTACAGCGGTTCTACTGGCCCAGTGTGTTCAGAGAGGTAGAAGAGTATTGCAAGTATTGCCCAACCTGCCAGATAACCAGCCCCCAGCCACATTTCCGAACTCCCCTGGTCCCTCTCCCGATTATTGAGGTTCCATTCGAGCGGATCGCTATGGATCTCATAGGCCCAGTATCGAAGTCCGCTAGAGGGCACTAACACATCTTGGTCATCCTTGACTATGCCACTCGGTACCCGGAGGCGGTACCACTGCATCATACATCAGCCAAACTCATAGCTAAGGAGTTAATGGAGATGTTTTCTCGAGTGGGTCCGCCTAAAGAGGTTCTGACTGACCAAGGGACCTCTTTTATGTCCAAGGTCATGAGAGAACTCTGTAAGTTGCTCCACATAAAACAGTTGCGGATGTCCGTCTATCACCTGCAAACAGGCAGCCTGGTAGAGAGGTTTAATCAAACATTAAAAAACATTTAAAAATATGTTAAAAAGAGTGGTGTCTAAGGATGGGAGGGACTGGGACCTTCTTCTGCCCTTTCTCATGTTCGCAGGCCTCTACTAGGTTCTCGCCCTTTGAACTGCTGTACGGCAGACACCCTCGCGGTCTGTTGGACAACAACCCACTCCGCACAAAAGTGTTGTTGAGTATGTCACCCAGATGCAAGGACGGATGGAAACAGTGTTACCTCTGGTTAGGGAGCATATGGAGGCAGCGCAGCGAGCCCAGAGTAGGGTCTATAATCGGCAGACTTGGGTCCGGAAGTTTAACCCGGGTGATCGGGTATTGGTGCAGGTACCAACCGTAGACAGTAAGTTCCTAGCTAGGTGGCAGGGGCCCTACGAGGTACTTGAAAAAATTGGAGAGGTAGATTACAAGGTACAATTTGAAGTAAGTAGAAAATAACATGCTTATTAAAACAATACCTTTTTTAGTATAAGGGGGTAACGGAGCAAATAGTTGCTCAAGTGATATCCTATATTTTAAGCGAAGGATACTCTTTAAGAAAAAACTCCTACTATGAATAGGATAATTAATTACAGGGAGAGATAGATAGTCACTAGGTATGAAAAATATTGCAGAGACAGGTGAAAAATTGATGTTATGGGGAAAATGAATATCTTTCCCTAGATATCCCTAGAGATCTAAGACCTATGCCCAGGGATACCCCCTGATGGTGGAAGTACCATGCCCCCGTACCAATATCTATCTAAAACCCTAATAAAGCCTTACTCAAATGATGGATACAAGATAAATCCATTAATCCAAGAAAACATGATATCTATATATATTGTACTAAAAAAAAACAACGCGTTTCACCTGCGCCTGGCAGTTCATCAGGGGGTGAAATATAGTAAATAATCGTA
This sequence comes from Bufo bufo, assembly GCF_905171765.1. Lineage (NCBI taxonomy): Eukaryota > Metazoa > Chordata > Amphibia > Anura > Bufonidae > Bufo > Bufo bufo. The sequence continues at coordinate 489,439,969 of NC_053390.1, read as the reverse complement.
GGGAATATAGATAAACCAATAGGTAAAAATGTGGGGGGTTGAGCCCGCACAACCTGCCTGTAGGTGCAGATCACTATGGCGAAATACATATACAAACGGAAAATGCAAATGTGATCGCACACTACATCCAGCACTCTGCCCTCCATGCTGGATGAGACATTGGTGTACATTTTGGCCAAAGCGTAATAAGCCACTCACCGCGTCAAGGTCGTCTCATTTTGAGTGGTCCCTAACTCTTGTTCCTACCTGTTTATGGGCCATGACAGCCACTCAAAATGAGACGACCTTGACGCGGTGAGTGGCTTATTACGCTTTGGCCAAAATGTACACCAATGTCTCATCCAGCATGGAGGGCAGAGTGCTGGATGTAGTGTGCGATCACATTTGCATTTTCTGTTTGTATATGTATTTCGCCATAGTGATCTGCACCTACAGGCAGGTTGTGCGGGCTCAACCCCCCACATTTTTTCTTTGCAGCATATATTGGAGGCGTGGCGATCTCCTTTGAGTCAAGCACACCTGACCAGTCAATCTGTCCTGGAGGCTGGTTTTAAAGTCAGTATAAAACTGAGTCTGCTTATAAAGAACCTACCATTAGCCATTTGGCTCCAGGAGAAGTATATGGTGGGCTCAGCATGCATGTTGGTACTTGCATCCCTGGATCCGATGAAAGCTGTAATGGCACCGGACGGGGTTAAAAGCAGAGTGTACTTGGCTTGCATGCTGACCTGCATTCCCTGGACTTTGTGTGGCTGTCATGGCCCATAAACAGGTAGGAACAAGAGTTAGGGACCACTCAAAATGAGACGACCTTGACGCGGTGAGTGGCTTATTACGATTTGGCCAAAATGTACACCAATGTCTCATCCAGCATGGAGGGCAGAGTGCTGGATGTAGTGTGCGATCACATTTGCATAAACCAATAGGTAAATGAAAATTATACTTAGCTCCCATGAGTGGCCTATTGGATATAATACCGATAAAAAGACTCTGTCATTGGATAGTTAACCTGCAATAAAAAAAAGTGATATAGCAAACACCAGTAAAGAAACCCTATAATTATCTGGGTATAAATATGGCACTTACTGATCAAAGGAGCCAGTTGCACCACAAGTACAGGCATCTGGGGAGCTGATGTGGCTAGTGTGTGCACTCCAGTGCTCTGTATTTGAGCACCGGTGTCATATGCAGCTTCCGGACGCCAAGACAGGTGTACTTCCGGTAATTGGAACGCATCGCGGTGACGCGATATACGTCACTTCCGGTCTATGAAATGCATGAATGGAACGCATATCCTCCAAAGCGCACCAGGAAGCGCTGAAGAATATCGGAGGTGATTGACACGGTATAAGGATAAACAGTTTGTGCCAACAGATAGTCAAAAGCCCATATAGAGCCCCTATATGTATAATTAGATGATCCAAATATTCCAAAAGTGATTCACCAGCCACAAAATTCACAAAAAGGAGTAAACTCAATACATAGGTAATAATAGTCAATTATTACACATACATTACCTGGGCCCCACTAAAAATAAAGGGGGACCCATGCATGTAAGAAAGTAAAATAAGATAAGGCGACAAAGATACAGATGTCGCCTACAAGTAAGGGGTGCTTCATGCACCAACATGGTCAGGATGGGACAAACTTACAATAGCAGAGGAGAAGGCAATATCTGAAATAAGAAGAAGAGCATATAAGTCATATAAAACATGTGTAAGTGAGTCGTTCATTTAGGCCTCCAGCCAGGGAGGCGAAAGCCGGAGCAGGTATATCATGTGAATCTGCTCAAACCCTGGAAAGATGGGGAAACCTGTACGGAAGACAGCCCACGTCCAGGGTTTCTAGGGGAATCTGATTTGGTCCCTCTCTCTGAAGCAAGGGAAGCGTCTGCCACAGTGAAAATTGCTGACAGCCTCTCCTCTAAACAGGCTCAGGAAGCCAGGGAGTTCGTTAGTCGGAACACGGATGTGTTCTCGGACCTTCCTGGACACACTTCCATAATCCAACATGACATTATCACTGAGCCTCAGGCAAAAGTCCGGTTAAAACCATACAGGGTACCTTAGGCTCGACGACAAGCCATCGCGGAGGAAGTGCAGCTAATGCTCCAGCTAGGTGTCTTCGAGGAGTCAAAAAGTGAATGGGCCAGTCCGATAGTCTTAATACCTAAGCCAGATGGGACATTGCGCTTCTGTAATGACTTCCGCAAACTGAATGAGGTGTCCAAGTTTGACGCATATCCCATGACCCGAGTAGATGAGCTTATTGAGAAGTTAGGCCAAGCCCGGTATTTTTCTGTGTTGGACCTCACCAAAGGGTACTGGCAGGTACCCTTGACGGAGGATGCCAAGGAAAAACGGCTTTTATCACGCCAGAGGGGCTGTATCAGTACAAGGTACTACCCTTTGGGCTACATGGCGCTCTCGCCACGTTTCAAAGGTTAATGGACATTGTACTCCATCCACATCGTTGGTACGCTTCGGCGTACCTGGACGATATCGTTATCCACAGTACCAAGTGGGAAAGTCACCTACCTAAAGTACAGGCTGTAGTGGACTCCCATAGGAAGGCTGGCTTAACTGCTAACCCAAAAAAGTGTGCGATACCCCAAGTACCTGGGGTATGTAATTGGGCGCGGAATTATTAAACCTAAGGTAAACAAAATTGAGGCAAATCGGAATTGGCCAAGACCGGTCCCTACTCGGCAAGTAAAGTCGTTACTGGGAATGGTGGGATACTATATGAGGTTTGTCCCCCACTTTGCTACAGTCGCTGCACCATTGACAGGCCTTTTAAAGGGACGCAAGTGTAACATCCTGAAATATGTCACTAAACTTCAGTTCCCCTGCTTCATAATGTTAGGTATATGCATAATGTCATCTGGTAAAAGTTTGCATCATTTTCCTCTACAATGTGCATTTTCCAGGTCTGTTGCATTGTATTTATGCTGTAATATCCATGTACAACAGCAGGTGGCAGCAGTATGTAGCAGAACCAAGCCAGTTAGTATATCTAGACTGGAATATACCATTCCAGGCTACTTCCCCCTATCTGAGGAGGAGTGGAATGTTCCCACACCCTACTTCAGAAGGAGGACAGAAAGTTCTAGGCAGTGTACCAGCCACCCCCTGTTGGGGTAGGCTATGTAAATAGGAGCTCCCAGAAACAGGGATCCCAACCAAGGATTCAGGCCTAACCTGAGGCCCAAAGCAACTTTCCCAGCCTGAGTTCCTTACCTCAGCTGGATGACAAAGAAAGCAGCAAACTTCAGAACTACTAGATCTCCAGGAGGAAACCACCATTCCCTGCGAGCAGTCCTGTAAGTACAGATTCCAGAACAAGGAGAAGATAAGTACCTCCATAGCTAGTCAGGCCCAAACCAAGCAGAGCATAGACAGAGCAGAAGACAGATACCTGCCAGTTTCTTAAAGGCGTATGTACTAGATGCAGAATATATATATATATAATTCCTGCCACATATTGCCAACACCTGCTGGGACCTAAAGACTATTGCTGTAACATTGTATGGATCTAAGGCTGCATCTTATAACACCAAGTAAAGACAAGTTGGACCCTCTTTTCTGTGTGGAATTCCATCATTCCTACATTACTCCTATTTACAGCACTCAATTTGTTGCATGTGAGCCAGGATACAGGAGTCCAGCCGTACTACAGGTAGGAGACACCGTTGACACAATACAGAGACAATATCCCCCTCTGGCATTCCTAACCTAGAACATGAGCTATACCATCTTAAAGGGCCCTCTTACAATACCTGCGCAAGCTGCAACTGGCGTCACGAACTTAGTTACACCTAAATCTGACCCACTGCATAGCAGCCCCAACTGACCCAGTGTCCTGCTAAGTGGCATCACAAACAGGATTGTATTGTATTGTGTGTCCATCCCTAGCAACAGAATTGCATCTAATTGCACCAGAAAACTGACTTAAACCGCATGCTGCACAGTATAACAATCAGGGCTGAAGATTGTGCAAAGATCACAAAAAAAGTGACTTTCTTACTTGCACTGCTGTGCCAAAGAGAGCGCTGCACGTGCGCTACAGCATTCAAATAGTTAAATTCGGCATTGTGGGATTCGCCATATTCATTTAAAATGGCGCCCTGTCTTCATGCCCAAAGACAAAGAAACCAAAGAACGCCCTCTCAGGAGCGCGAAAATGCTGTCTACGCCTCCCAGAAGCGGGAAAATCTTGTAACACCCCCTCAAGAAAGGCGCGAAGATGTCGAATACGCCCCTTCAGGAGCGGGAAAAAGCGAGCCTGCCCACCATAAACTTTCTATTGTGGACCGAGGTGATAAAGTCTCCACCCCCTGGGCTGCACCCTCAGAACCTGCTATTTGCCAGAAGGAAGAAGAGGCCAAGATGGCTTTTCCTCAGCCTAAATGGAATCAGATGGCGATATGTGGTGAAGCCGTTTATGAGGAGCACCCACCGGAGATCCATGTCTCTCAAATAACGAGGAAAGGTGGACCCTTAATATTTGCTACCATGCTGGAGGCTGTGGATTCCTCCCTGGCCAAGGCCGAAGCACCACTCACCTTGCCCAGCATTCCGGAGGAGACCGCTGCTGAAGTCCCGACTCCTGTTACCAAGAACTCAGATATGATAGAGTTCCCGGAGGCTGTGGATCCCTCCGCCCTATCAAGTGCTCCAGCGGAAGGCGACGCACCCATGAAGATGGAGGTGGACGTCGTGCCTGTTCCCGCGGAGGACGTCGCTTACGTCGCCACTCCAGTCAGCAACCAGTCTGCGGCGCAGATGAAGATGACCTCTCCCGATGACATCCAGAAGGCACCGGAACCGGTCGTCCGGCCGCAACCACAGGTAGGAGCTGCCGCGCTCCCTGAGGCCCCGGCCCGGTCCGTGCCCATCCATCCGCCACGTCCCGAAACCCCAGCACCGGCCATTAACCTTAGGCCTACCACGCCACTACCGCCAACTGGTGCGGCAGAGGCGGCTGGAGATTCCACTCCGCCACCCAGCTACGCCCAACTCTGCAGCCTTAACCCGGAGATTCCCCATGAAATGACGGCCTTTGCCCAGACCGCATGGGAATACAAATCCGCGGTTGAGGAATGGGTGAAGCAAGTGATAGACCACCCCCAGGCCGGAGATCCCAAGCTTACCCGGAGAACCGGAACCGTCCTGTGGTTCTCGGTTGAACGTGGTGTGGGTTTCGTGCAGGACAGCCACTCCGGCACTGAATTATTCGTAGGCTGCTGCTCAGTCAAAAGGCACTACTTGCCCCAGGCCCGACATAATTTATATTCAGGGGACCAGATTGAGTATACCCCCATGCGGTCCATGCAAGGACTTTTTGCTACCGGAGTCACTTTGCTACAGAAGCCACTTTCTCCTGCCATCACCCCAGAGACCTGGCAGGAAGATCCAGGCTCTGCGGGCAGGACCAGATGTCTGCAAGAAGCACCGGATGGCCGTCTGCAGTTTAAAGAAAAGTCACCACCTGCACCTGTACCTCTCATCCCAGACCTGTCGCCACCACCAACCTTGAGAGTGGGACAGATAAACAATAGCGTATTAACCTTTAACCCCAAGGTCCAGCCTTGTTTCATGCCCCCCTACATGCTGCCCTGGAAGCAGCCCCAGCAAGCTGCTCCAGCTCTCCCTGCACCCCTGCAGCCAGAAGTTCTGCCCCTTCCTGCACCGGCTGTGGATTCCGATCTGCAGCAAGCCACGGCAGCGTTTTCCAGGCTGTCTGCACAGCCAACCCCTCCAGCCACTGGTAGATGTCAGTGGCGCACCACTACCAATACTACCCTCAGCTACCAGCAGAGGCTAGAGCTCCCTTTGATGCATTTCAGCAGCTCCAGTAGTGACGAGGAGCTGGACACCTACTTATAAGGTGTCCCCACTACAAGAATAACCGACAAGTGACATTGTTCTGGGAGCCACTCCATGGACTGCTACCTGACGGTTGAGGACCTGTTTGGCATTGTTGTGTGATTTTAACCCTTTTGTTCCAGGTTGCCATTGTTTGTCCTCGTCCAGATGGTCATGTCAGTAAGGACTCCCCCCATCAGCACTTAACCCCTTCATCTCCAAGTTGAAATTTTTATCCCCTTTCTCAGGTTACTTGATAGCCTTTTGCTGCTATTTTATGACATTTTAACCCTTTGGATTACAATTAACTTTTGCCCTGTGGATTGCAAAGGACTTTTCTACAACTTCAAGCACTTCCAGGAATACGGACTCAAGTTACTCTTGAGCCTATCCTTGCACTTATAAAATTGCACTATTTTATAAAATGTTTTACTGCAACATAAAAGCTTGCATTTGATTGCCATGCTATTTAATAACTTATGCTATTGTAACCAGATTACAAATGTAGTGTAATGTTCAAGATAACCTGCCCATTGTGTGTATTATCTTTCCAGGTGCCACAATGTGATTTTATGCACTATTCCAAATGATTGCACTTACCATTGCACTTAACAAAAAATTGTAGCAACTTACTCAAAGTGTGCCTTTTTTACAGCTCTCGTTCTCTCCCCCTTTATACGGACTGTCATCAGAGGGACGTTGTACACCAATGGCCTACACCCGGTGATATATACCCATAGGTACCCAGGGTAGGACCAAATGGTAAGTCCTGACAGGTCTAGTTTTACAGGTACCCCTGCTGCTTCGGGAATCGTTAGAAGCCCTAGGCTGCTCCTTCCCGCTTGTTTTATGTTCCGGATTGTTCCCATCCGGAGGTGTCTCATTTCCAGGAGATCCATGGGAACGTACTGCCCTCCTCCTGTGACTTGCCAGAAGACACGGAGACGACGCATACCTCCTCTTCTGAGCCTTTTTGCCTAAGGTATGGTACCTCAAGCCTTACAGCCTTATATTCTAGCTTCCTCATAGACATCATAGTGATCATGCTATAAGCCAAATTTCTTCAGGCTATGATGCAGGGAAGGGAATACAGGCTAAAGCCACCCTTTCATTTGCGGGCATTCCATTACATAATGGTGGGATTACGGAGTAAAGACACCCCCATGCTTTCTTTGATGTTTAAAGGATCCAGAACATACAAAGTCAGTCAGTAAGGTTTTGCTTTGTGCATTTATAGGTTCACTGGTTATACCAAGAGAAGGAAACTGTGTGTTGGACACCTTACTCTAGCGGCAGGAACCTCGAGGAAACCGTTAAATGTTTTGTCTTTGCACGTCATTATATGTAAGTTACGCAGCACTTTGTATTAATTGGGTACCCAGAGCTCACTCCTCACCCGCCTATCTTGCGCCGAGGACGGCTTCACTTAAAGTAACGGGGTATGTAACATCCTGAAGTATGTCACTGAACTTCAGTTCCCCTGCTTCATAATGTTAGGTATATGCAAAATGTCATCTGGTAAAAGTTTGCATCATTTTCCTCTACAATGTGCATTTTACAGGTCTGTTGCATTGTACAGTCGTGGCCAAAAGTTTTGAGAATTACATAAATATTGGAAATTGGAAAAGTTGCTGCTTAAATTTTATAATAGCAATTTGCATATACTCCAGAATGTTATGAAGAGTGATCAGATGAATTGCATAGTCCTTCTTTGCCATGAAAATTAACTTAATCCCCCAAAAAATTTCCACTGCATTTCATTGCTGTCATTAAAGGACCTGCTGAGATCATTTCAGTAATCGTCTTGTTAACTCAGGTGAGAATGTTGACGAGCACAAGGCTGGAGATCATTATGTCAGGCTGATTGGGTTGAAATGGCAGACTTGACATGTTAAACGGAGGGTGATGCTTGAAATCATTGTTCTTCCATTGTTAACCATGGTGACCTGCAAAGAAACGCGTGCAGTCATCATTGTGTTGCATAAAAATGGCTTCACAGGCAAGGATATTGTGGCTACTAAAATTGCACCTCAATCAACAATTTATAGGATCATCAAGAACTTCAAGGAAAGAGGTTAAATTATTGTTAAGAAGGCTTTAGGGCGTCCAAGATAGTCCAGCAAGTGCCTGGATCGTCTCCTAAAGAGGATTCAGCTGCGGGATCGGAGTGCCACCAGTGCAGAGCTTGCTCAGGAATGGCAGCAGGCAGGTGTGAGCGCATCTGCACGCACAGTGAGGCGAAGACTTTTGGAAGATGGCCTGGTGTCAAGAAGGGCAGCAAAGAAGCCACTTCTCTCCAAAAAAAACATCAGGGACAGCTTGATCTTCTGCAGAAAGTATGGTGAATGGACTGCTGAGGACTGGGGCAAAGTCATATTCTCCGATGAAGCCTCTTTCCGATTGTTTGGAGCATCTGGAAAAAGGCTTGTCCGGAGAAGAAAAGGTGAGCGCTACCATCAGTCCTGTGTCATGCCAACAGTAAAGCATCCTGAGACCATTCATGTGTGGGGTTCCAAGGGAGTGGGCTCACTCACAATATTGCCCAAAAACACAGCCATGAATAAATAATGGTACCAAAACACCCTCCAACCGCAACTTCTTCCAACAATCCAACAACAGTTTGGTGAAGAACAATGCATTTTCCAGCACGATAAAGCACCGTGCCATAAGGCAAAAGTGATAACTAAGTGGCTCGGGGACCAAAACGTTGACATTTTGGGTCCATGGCCTGGAAACTCCCCAGATCTTAATCCCATTGAGAACTTGTGGTCAATCCTCAAGAGGCGGGTGGACAAACAAAAACCCACTAATTCTGACAAACTCCAAGAAGTGATTATGAAAGAATGGGTTGCTATCAGTCAGGAATTGGCCCAGAAGTTGATTGAGAGCATGCCCAGTTGAATTGCAGAGGTCCTGAAAAAGAAGGGCCAACACTGCAAATACTGACTCTTTGCATAAATGTCATGTAATTGTCGATAAAAGCCTTTGAAACGTATGAAGTGCGTGTAATTATATTTCACTACATCACAGAAACAACTGAAACAAAGATCTAAAAGCAGTTTAGCAGGAAACTTTGTGAAAACTAATATTTGTGTCATTCTCAAATCTTTTAGCCACGACTGTATTTATGCTGTAATATCCATGTACACCAGCAGGTGGCAGCAGTATGTAGCAGAACCAAGCTAGTTAGTATGAACCAAGCCAGTTAGGATGTTCCCACACCCTACTTCAGAAGGAGGACAGAAAGTTCTAGGCAGTGTACCAGCCACCCCCTGTTGGGGTAGGCTGTGTGAATAGGAGCTCCCAGAAACAGGGATCCCAACCAAGGATTCAGGCCTAACCTGAGGCCCAAAGCAACTTTCCCAGCCTGAGTTCCTTACCTCAGCTGGATGACAAAGAAAGCAGCAAACTTCAGAACTACTAGATCTCCAGGAGGAAACCACCATTCCCTGCGAGCAGTCCTGTAAGTACAGATTCCAGAACAAGGAGAAGATAAGTACCTCCATAGCTAGTCAGGCCCAAACCAAGCAGAGCATAGACAGAGCAGAAGACAGATACCTGCCAGTTTCTTAAAGGCGTATGTACTAGATGCAGAATATATATATATATAATTCCTGCCACATATTGCCAACACCTGCTGGGACCTAAAGACTATTGCTGTAACATTGTATGGATCTAAGGCTGCATCTTATAACACCAAGTAAAGACAAGTTGGACCCTCTTTTCTGTGTGGAATTCCATCATTCCTACATTACTCCTATTTACAGCACTCAATTTGTTGCATGTGAGCCAGGATACAGGTGTCCAGCCGTACTACAGGTAGGAAACACCGTTGACACAATACAGAGACAATATCCCCCTCTGGCATTCCTAACCTAGTACATGAGCTATACCATCTTAAAGGGCCCTTTTACAGTACCTGTGCAAGCTGCAACTGGCGTCACGAACTTAGTTACACCTAAATCTGACCCACTGCATAGCAGCCCCAACTGACCCAGTGTCCTGCTCATTGCACAAGTCAGTGACGGTCCAGTGGAATGAGCAGGTGGAAAAGGCTTTCTCCTCTTTGAAGTCAGCCCTGTGTGGGTCCCCGATGTTGGTTACGCCCAACTTCAAGAGGGAGTTTGTGGTACAGACCAATGCCTCTGAAGTAGGCCTCGGAGCTGTACTCTCTCAGGACATCAATGGGGAGGAACATCCCGTTGTTTTCCTGAGCCGCAAACTTACCCCATCCAAGATTAGGTACAGTATAGTGGAGAGAGAGTGACTGGCCATCAAGTGGGCACTCGAGTCTCTCCGCTATTATCTGTTGACAAGAAAATTCCGTCTGGTGACCGACCACTCCACTCTCAAGTGGATGAGCCAAGTCAAAAAGAGGAATGCTCGGGTCACCAGGTGGTTTTAGTCTGTACAGAACTTTAAGTTTTCCGTGGAACATAGTGCAGGCAGGTTACAGGGAAATGCAGATGCCCTGTCTCGGGTACATTGTCTGGCGGGTGTTCACCCCCTCAGGGTTGAAAAAAGGGGGGAGGTATGTAGGAAAGCGCAAGGGGCCATCATGGACAGAAGATATGTGTCACCGAGGTTCCTGGCCTCGGTGAGATAAGAGCCGGTAATTTTAAGTGTCAGCGGCATTTAGTGTGGCTGTAAAGCCGATCTGGGCCGGCTCTTACTGGGAGCAGCCAAAGTGGAGGGTGGGTGGCTGTTCCCCACATTCTAGGCTGGGTTTTGACTAGGGATATAAAACCCAGCCAGCAGGCTCATCTGGGTGTGGATTATCCTCCATTTCACAGTCAATATCTGTGGAGTCTCTGTAGTTTGGGATCTACATAGTAACATAGTACATAATGCCGAAAAAAGACATTTGTCCATCCAGTTCGGCCTGTCATCCTGCAAGTTGATCCAGAGGAAGGCAAAAAACCCTGTGAGGTAGAAGCCAATTTTCCTCACTTTAGGGGAATAAAAAATTCCTTCCCGACTCCAATCAGGCAATCAGAATAACTCCCGGGATCAACGACCCCTCTCTAGTAGCTATATCCTGTAATATTATTACACTCCAGAAATACATCCAGGCCCCTCTTAAATTCCTTTATTGTACTCACCATCACCACCTCCTCAGGCAGAGAGTTCCATAGTCTTACTGCTCTTACCGTAAAGAATCCTTTTCTATGTTTGTGTACAAACCTTCTTTCCTCCAGACGCAGAGAATGTCCCCTCGTCATAGTCACAGTCCTGGGGATAAATAGATGATGGGATAGATCTCTGTACTGACCCCTGTTTTTTTTTTTTTTTGTTTAGGGCCCCCATAGTGCCCCCGATAATGTGCCAGTATATAGGGCCCCCATAGTGTGCCCCTATAATGTGCCAGTATATAGGTCCCCCATAGTGCCCCCCATAATGTGCCAGTATATAGGGCCCCTATAGTGCCCCCCATAATGTGCCAGTATATAGGGCCCCCATAGTGTGCCCCCTATAATGTGCCAGTATATAGGGCCGCCATAGTGCCCCCCATAATGTGCCAGTATATAGGGCCCCCATAGTGCTTCGCCTCTTCTCCATAGTGGCCCCCATATTGCTTCCCCCTCTTCTCCATAGTGCCCCCCATAATGTGCCAGTATATAGGGCCCCCACCCCCCTTCTTGCCACAGTATACAATAAATAATAAAAACAATAAACACATATACTTACCTTATGCTGCTGTCAGTGATGCGATGCAGACCTCTTCAGTCCTGTGTCCCGCGCTGTACGGCTCAGGTGGCGCGATGATGTCATTGCGCCGCCTGCATCGGCATCTGCATATTGTGTGCCATACTAAAGGGCTGAGAGCCGTATTGCTGGGAAGCAGGCCCTAACAAGGTAAATGTGGAATTTTTGTTCTGTGGACTTGCCATGGTGTGAATGAACACCAAGACAACGAACTGTCATTTTTGTTTATATGTGAATAAACACTGCACTGTTTAAGTCAAAGACTTTGTTTTTGCCTCAGTACTGCGTCCTCTAATCTGCCTACCAGAGCGATTCCCCACAATATATATAAAATACTGTGTAAAAGTTGTAGGTATATGTGGGGACAAAATGCTGCATATTAACAGTGCTTTCAAAAATAAGTGTTGATAGTTTAATCACTTCATGACACAGGTAAAATGGAGTAAAAAAAAATCTTTTTTATTTATAAAAAAAATACCAAATTTGGCAAAAATTTAGAAAAATTTGCAAATACATAGCAATACCTCCAAAAATAGTTATTAATTTACTTTCCCCAAATGTCTACTTCATGTTTGGATCATTTTGGGGATGCCATTTTATTTTTGGGGGACGTTAAAAGGCTTAAAAGTTTAGAAGCAAATCTTGAAATTTTTCAGAAATGTTCCAGAATCCACTTTTTAAGGACCAGTTCAGGTCAGAAGTCACTTTGTGAGGCTTAGGCCTAGTTCATGATTCAGGAGGTGGGTAATCTAAAATTTAACATTTATTGATAATGCAGATAAAATAATTCCAAAATAAAGAGTGCAATAACAGACCTTGGGATAGAACAGATGAAAATACACTGGCGGACAGCCTAAGTGTCCATCCCAATTGAAAAATACATGTAAACACTAAAAATAGTGCACGGCGGCACCAGAAACCCGTTGTCCTACTGGTACCGTGAGACAGGAAACGGGACGTTCACCCTTGACAATGCTCATATGCAGCTTCTCCATAGAAGATGAAAAAAATGAAAAAGACGATGTCAGGCAGTGATACACAGGAGTGTAGGGTCCCTGTATACACCCTATAGCTGACTAGCGAACATGACCCTAATTCTAAGATTGGGTAGCAGCCTCACCACAGGGCACTCGTCCTTACAAGGACGACCCCGTCCGGAACCTGTCCCTGAAGATAAAACTAGAAGTCCCTAAAAGGATCTAGAAAAAAAGCTCCCTACACGCATGTTTCACTGCCTGCAAACAGATGTGTATATAACGCAGGTAGTTCATCAGGGGGGATAGAGAAAAGAACACCAGGGATAAGTATAAGGTAAACACTAAATCCCTAGAGACCAGCCTGAACAAATTTGTCAGCCAGTGATGGAGATTTGCCCAGATGGTGGACAAATCCTGGGGCGGTCTCTATAGATGGAGAGACTGTGGATATGCAGCTAAATAATATGTAGTAAGCTACAACTGGGACGCCAACTATACTGGCGTGCCAGACACTTTTAAATAGTTTACCTACTTGCCGCCTTCGCCGCCCACACTATGGTCAGGCCAATAGGCGCATCTGTGCGGTTGCACGTCATCGCCGCGCATGCGCCCATCGCGGAGACGGAAGCGAGGCTTGAGGCGCACGGAAGTGCTATGGATGCCAGCTACTTCCTTCGCATGCGCGGCATCGCCAAATATCGCGATGCCGCGGCTGCCAGCTGAGTTAGCCGCAGCAATACAGATAGGTAAGAATAATGGTCCTACCTGTAATCACTATTGGGTAACAGGGCGATCGGAACTCACCCCGCTCCCAAGTGCAATGGTCCCCAATCGGACCATCAGAAAATACACAGTATTTGGGCAACCGGTCATATGAACCAGAATAGGACATCTGGACAATGACAGGCACCGACATATCGATGTGGTGGCCAGAAAATCGGACAAATTATAAAGCATTGTATTCAATACATAGGAGGAATAATAAAATGTGTTAGGGACACCCAAGACGTAGTACATACACACATGCAACCTCCATGCAAAATCAGTATATAAACATAAATTGGCTAAGTGGGCCCGAATGAACGCCGAAACCGTCTGTATAGAGCTAGACCCAGCTAGTCCCATCATAGGAAGCAGCTGAAATTCAACTGTTCATTCAGGCCCATCGGTACAACTGTGCGCAAGAGGAAAATCCAGCGGGCTTCTCGCTGTAATATGATTTTATCCCAGTCTCCTCCACGTTTTGGGGGGGAGACTGCCTCAATACCACAAACTTTGATAACCCGCAGGCCGCCTTGGTGGAAATCACACACATGACGGGCCACAGCCGTGTCCCGTCCTTTTTCTATATCAAGGAGATGTTCTCCGATTCGCCTTCGCAGCTCGCGATTGGTCTTTCCAATGTATTCTTTGTTACAAATACACGTGATCTTATATATCACGCCTGCGGTTCTGCAAGAGATAAAATCTCTGATATCAAAGGTCCGTTTGAGATTGTTACTAAAGAAAGTCTTGCCTGTGGCAATCCTGTCACAGGCTATACAGCCGCTGCACCTGAAACTGCCAACCGGCCGCCGGCTCAGCCAGGTCTCAGGGGCAGCGGGTGGCGAGAGATGGCTATGCACAAGCAAGTCCTTGAGGCTCTTACCTCGTCTGTAGGTCACTTGTGGGTAGTCATGTAAAACATCACTGATGTCAGGGTCCATCATAAGAATGGACCAGTGACGATTAAGTATCTCCCTTGATTTGTTGGCTAAGCCATCAAAGGTGGTTATAAACCGTACCTTCTTCTCTGTCTCTTGTTTTTGCTTAGGGACTAGAAGTGTGTCTCTATGGATGTGGGCAGCTCTCTGAAATGCTTTTTTCAAAATGCAGTCGGGATAGCCTCTGGCCAAAAACCTTAGTCGGAGGTCTGCCGCCTGGACTTTGAATTCATGCTCCCCTGAGCAGTTCCTCCGTAGGCGCAGATACTGCCCATAGGGGATACCTCGCTTCAGGGGCAACGGATGGCTACTCTGCCAATGGAGGACTGAGTTGGTTGCCGTAGTCTTTCGATAAATGCTAGTAGAGAGTTCCCCCCCAGCTAACTCAGCTGGCAGCCGCGGCATCGCGATATTTGGCGATGCCGCGCATGCGCAGGAAGTAGCTGGCATCCATAGCACTTCCGTGCGCCTCAAGCCTCGCTTCCGTCTCCGCGATGGGCGCATGCGCGGCGATGACGTGCAACCGCACGGATGCGCCCATTGGCCTGACCATAGTGTGGGCGGCGAAGGCGGCAAGTAGGTAAACTATTTAAAAGTGTCTGGCACGCCAGTATAGTTGGCGTCCCAGTTGTAGCTTACTACATATTATTTAGCTGCATATCCACAGTCTCTCCATCTATAGAGACCGCCCCAGGATTTGTCCACCATCTGGGCAAATCTCCATCACTGGCTGACGAATTTGTTCAGGCTGGTCTCTAGGGATTTAGTGTTTACCTTATACTTATCCCTGGTGTTCTTTTCTCTATCTCCCCTGATGAACTACCTGCGTTATATACACATCTGTTTGCAGGCAGTGAAACATGCGTGTAGGGAGCTTTTTTTCTAGATCCTTTTAGGGACTTCTAGTTTTATCTTCAGGGACAGGTTCCGGACGGGGTCGTCCTTGTAAGGACGAGTGCCCTGTGGTGAGGCTGCTACCCAATCTTAGAATTAGGGTCATGTTCGCTAGTCAGCTATAGGGTGTATACAGGGACCCTACACTCCTGTGTATCACTGCCTGACATCGTCTTTTTCATTTTTTTCATCTTCTATGGAGAAGCTGCATATGAGCATTGTCAAGGGTGAACGTCCCGTTTCCTGTCTCACGGTACCGGTAGGACAACTGGTTTCTGGTGCCGCCGTGCACTATTTTTAGTGTTTACATGTATTTTTCAATTGGGATGGACACTTAGGCTGTCCGCCAGTGTATTTTCATCTGTTCTATCCCAAGGTCTGTTATTGCACTCTTTATTTTGGAATTATTTTATCTGCATTATCAATAAATGTTAAATTTTAGATTACCCACCTCCTGAATCATGCCTTACCTCTGGTAATCTGGAGCGCAGACCTTTTACCACGGTTTGACCTCCCTAATCAGTGTTTGTAGTTCTATTCTCAATTAAGCGGTATGGCAGGATTTTTGGACAGTGGCATCAACACTGACACGTGGTTGGAGGAGGCCAAGGAAGTTTTTTCGGACAAATCCTATCTCCAGAAGAAGTGTATACCCTCTTTTAAGGTTGCCTTTAAGGAGCTTAATCGTTTGTACAAAGAACATCTATCAAGTTGGTGGGAGGTACAGAGCCTTGATAACTATATCAAACACGGTATTGTGCCGCGGGGACTTCGCATATCAGTCACTCCTGTTTACAGGCAAAGAAGCCCCGGGTTCAATACACGTTGGGAGCAACTTGCTACAAAAGGCTCACTCCAATTAATGACATTGCTATTGGAAGAAGAGCGAATAAACCTCACCACCCTTACTGAAAAACTAAAAAGTCAGGTTGAAATTACCAAGACTTTTTCAGGCGATCCGGAATTTCTCAACAAAGAAAAATTACTTCAAACTACTGTTGAGAAATTCCAGTATTACTTGCGCGAACGCAAGCATAGGCAATTTAATAAAGATCTAGCTGAATTCAAAGAAAACAAAGCCTACTTGGTTCTGAGAGAGGTGCCACCTACCAAAGAGGTTATTTCCGAAATCTCTACTACGGAAACAGATCTATCCGATAGTGATAGGGAAATAAGTGGCAACCCTAACAGAAGCAAGCAGAAGTCTAACAAGAAGGGGAAAGGCAGGGGCAGGGGAACCGGTGGTGTTAATCGCGGCGGTTTTTTAGATCAGGGGGTCAATTATCACCTGAGAAACCGTCCAAACAACCGGGATCAGTCGGCCCAGAGATAATTAATTTATCAAGTCGCACCCTCTCGAAAATTGAAATGGCTGTATTATTAAAAGGACTTTCATTTGTTCCAACTCGCCAACATGATACATTCACATGGGTAAAAGACCTACACTTATTTATACGAAAGCTTCGCTGGCATAAGCAATTCAAAGTAATTAATAGGAGGAGGAGTCAATATTTAGGAATACCTACAGACTTACTCCATGATGTGGAACTACTGCAGAGTCTGTCTTCTGATGTACATACTTTTAAAGGACAGGGCCCATTCACACCCTTACGTAATAAGAGCAACAAAATGCCACCGATAGGAGATGTATCATGCTTAGATGTCTTCTTACAATTAGCTACCGCAGATCTTATGGAACTTCAGAAAAACCGTAGATATAATAACTGCTCTGTAGAGGAACTCGATGCTATCAAATCCTTGAGAGAAGATACCACCATAGTTATAAAACCGTCTGACAAAGGTGGTAATACTGTTATCATGAATAGACAGAGCTATAAATCTATTTGTGAACAGATTCTGAAGGATAAGACCAGCTATCAGATACTTACTCTTAATCCTACTGCTCCGTATTTGGTGGAATTGAGGGATATTTTGTCTATGGGAAAAAGTAACAATCTTATATCCCAGGAGGAATTTGATTTCATGTACCCTCGACATCCAGTAGCGGCCACGTTCTATAGCCTCCCTAAGGTCCACAAAGGGCTAAAACCACTCAAGGGGAGACCGATCGTGGCCGGTATTGGTAGTATAGGACAAAATATAGGGGTATATATTGATAAAATTCTAATGCCCTTCGTCACGGCCCTCCCGTCCTTTACCCGCGACACTATGGATCTATTGAAGCGGGTAGATGGAGTATGCATCGACGACCACTCATACCTGGCCAGTGTCGATGTTAAGGCCCTCTATTCCTCGATACCCCACGAAGCGGGCTTGAGAGCAGTTGAATATTATTTGAGCATGCGAGGCCAACAGTTTGCGGCTCATAATGAGCTTGTTCTACAACTGCTTAAATTTTTACTTACACACAACTTCTTCATGTTTGACGGTCGTCTCTACCACCAGCTCAGGGGCACGGCGATGGGTTGTTCCTGTGCGCCGTCCTACGCAAATCTGCTCCTGGGCTGGTGGGAGGCCGTAACCGTCTTTGGAGAAGGGGAGTCGATGACCGGGCCCGTTTCCCTATGGGCCCGGTACATCGACGATATCCTGATCATTTGGAATTCCAGCCATGCAGCCTTTAAATTATTCGTGGACTCGCTCAACATAAACTGTATCGGTCTCCGTTTCACGTTTGAGATTAACAAAGAAAAACTTCCGTTTCTGGATGTCTGTATATTCAAAAACCCTGGGGGGGAACTCTCTACTAGCATTTATCGAAAGACTACGGCAACCAACTCAGTCCTCCATTGGCAGAGTAGCCATCCGTTGCCCCTGAAGCGAGGTATCCCCTATGGGCAGTATCTGCGCCTACGGAGGAACTGCTCAGGGGAGCATGAATTCAAAGTCCAGGCGGCAGACCTCCGACTAAGGTTTTTGGCCAGAGGCTATCCCGACTGCATTTTGAAAAAAGCATTTCAGAGAGCTGCCCACATCCATAGAGACACACTTCTAGTCCCTAAGCAAAAACAAGAGACAGAGAAGAAGGTACGGTTTATAACCACCTTTGATGGCTTAGCCAACAAATCAAGGGAGATACTTAATCGTCACTGGTCCATTCTTATGATGGACCCTGACATCAGTGATGTTTTACATGACTACCCACAAGTGACCTACAGACGAGGTAAGAGCCTCAAGGACTTGCTTGTGCATAGCCATCTCTCGCCACCCGCTGCCCCTGAGACCTGGCTGAGCCGGCGGCCGGTTGGCAGTTTCAGGTGCAGCGGCTGTATAGCCTGTGACAGGATTGCCACAGGCAAGACTTTCTTTAGTAACAATCTCAAACGGACCTTTGATATCAGAGATTTTATCTCTTGCAGAACCGCAGGCGTGATATATAAGATCACGTGTATTTGTAACAAAGAATACATTGGCAAGACCAAGCGCGAGCTGCGAAGGCGAATCGGAGAACATCTCCTTGATATAGAAAAAGGACGGGACACGGCTGTGGCCCGTCATGTGTGTGATTTCCACCAAGGCGACCCGCGGGTTATCAAAGTTTGTGGTATTGAGGCAGTCTCCCCCCCAAAACGTGGAGGAGACTGGGATAAAATCATATTACAGCGAGAAGCCCGCTGGATTTTCCTCTTGCGCACAGTTGTACCGATGGGCCTGAATGAACAGTTGAATTTCAGCTGCTTCCTATGATGGGACTAGCTGGGTCTAGCTCTATACAGACGGTTTCGGCGTTCATTCGGGCCCACTTAGCCAATTTATGTTTATATACTGATTTGGCATGGAGGTTGCATGTGTGTATGTACTACGTCTTTGGTGTCCCTAACACATTTTATTATTCCTCCTATGTATTGAATACAATGCTTTATAATTTGTCCGATTTTCTGGCCACCACATCGATATGTCGGTGCCTGTCATTGTCCAGATGTCCTATTCTGGTTCATATGACCGGTTGCCCAAATACTGTGTATTTTCTGATGGTCCGATTGGGGACCATTGCACTTTGGGAGCGGGGTGAGTTCCGATCGCCCTGTTACCCAATAGTGATTACAGGTAGGACCATTATTCTTACCTATCTGTATTGCTGCGGCTAACTCAGCTGGCAGCCGCGGCATCGCGATATTTGGCGATGCCGCGCATGCGCAGGAAGTAGCTGGCATCCATAGCACTTCCGTGCGCCTCAAGCCTCGCTTCCGTCTCCGCGATGGGCGCATGCGCGGCGATGACGTGCAACCGCACGGATGCGCCCATTGGCCTGACCATAGTGTGGGCGGCGAAGGCGGCAAGTAGGTAAACTATTTAAAAGTGTCTGGCACGCCAGTATAGTTGGCGTCCAAGTTGTAGCTTACTACATATTATTTAGCTGCATATCCACAGTCTCTCCATCTATAGAGACCGCCCCAGGATTTGTCCACCATCTGGGCAAATCTCCATCACTGGCTGACGAATTTGTTCAGGCTGGTCTCTAGGGATTTAGTGTTTACCTTATACTTATCCCTGGTGTTCTTTTCTCTATCTCCCCTGATGAACTACCTGCGTTATATACACATCTGTTTGCAGGCAGTGAAACATGCGTGTAGGGAGCTTTTTTTCTAGATCCTTTTAGGGACTTCTAGTTTTATCTTCAGGGACAGGTTCCGGACGGGGTCGTCCTTGTAAGGACGAGTGCCCTGTGGTGAGGCTGCTACCCAATCTTAGAATTAGGGTCATGTTCGCTAGTCAGCTATAGGGTGTATACAGGGACCCTACACTCCTGTGTATCACTGCCTGACATCGTCTTTTTCATTTTTTTCATCTTCTATGGAGAAGCTGCATATGAGCATTGTCAAGGGTGAACGTCCCGTTTCCTGTCTCACGGTACCGGTAGGACAACTGGTTTCTGGTGCCGCCGTGCACTATTTTTAGTGTTTACATGTATTTTTCAATTGGGATGGACACTTAGGCTGTCCGCCAGTGTATTTTCATCTGTTCTATCCCAAGGTCTGTTATTGCACTCTTTATTTTGGAATTATTTTATCTGCATTATCAATAAATGTTAAATTTTAGATTACCCACCTCCTGAATCATGCCTTACCTCTGGTAATCTGGAGCGCAGACCTTTTACCACGGTTTGACCTCCCTAATCAGTGTTTGTAGTTAGGCCTAGTTCACACGAATGTTTTTTTTCGCGAGTGTACGGGCCATTTTTTTTGTGTTCCGTATACGGAACCATTCATGTCAATGGTTCCGCCAAAAAAACGGAATGTACTCCGTATGCATTCCGTTTCCGTATTTCCGTTTTTTAGTTCCGTTGAAAGATAGAACATGTCCTATTTTTGCCCGCAAATCACGTTCTGTGGCTCCATTCAAGTCAATGTGTCCGCAAAAAAAACGGAACACATACGGAAATGCATCCGTATGTCTTCCGTATCCGTTCCGTTTTTTCTGAGCCATCTATTGAAAATGTTATGCCCAGCCCAATTTTTTCTATGTAATTACTGTATACTGTACATGTCATACGGAAAAAAGGAACGGAAAAACGGAAAGGAAACGGAAACACAACGGAACTCAAAAAAGGAACAACGGATCTGTGAAAAACGGACCGCAAAAAACTATAAAAGCCATACGTTCGTGTGAACTAGGCCTTACATAATAGAAACCACCCAAAAATGGCCCCATTATAAGAACTACATCCCTCAAGGTATTCAAAACTGATTTTACAAAGCCTTTAGGTGTTCCACAAGAGTTAATGGCAAATGGAGATAACATTTCAGAATTTCAATTTTTTGGCAAATTTTCCATTTTAATCAATTTTTTCCAGTAACAAAGCAAGGTTTAACAGCCAAACAAAACTCTATATTTATTGCCCTGATTCTGTAGTTTGCAGAAACACCCCATATGTGGTTGTAAACTGCTGTACGGGCACACGGCAGGGCACAGAAGGAAGGGAACGCCATATGTTTTTTGGAAGGCAGATTTTGCTGGACTGGTTTATTTACACCATGTCCCATTTGAAGACCCCCTGATGCACCCCTACAGTAGAAACTCCAAAAAAGTGACCCCATTTTGGAAACTATGGGATAAGGTGGCAATTTTTTTTTTTTTTTGAGGCAAGGTAACAAAATATAGAAATTCTGAAATGTTATCTCCATTTGCCAATAACTCTTGTGGAACACCTAAAGGGTTAACAAAGTTTGTAAAATCAGTTTTGAATACCTTTAGGGGTGTAGTTTCTTAGATAGAGTACCTTTTTTGGAGTTTCTACTCTAGGGGTACATAAGGGGGGTTCAAATGGGACATGGTGTCAAAGAAACAGTCCAGCAAAATCTGCTTTCCAAAAATATTGAGTTTTGTTTGGCTGTTAACCCTTGCTTTTTTACTGGAAAAAATTGATTAAAATTGAGAATTTGCAAAAAAAATAGCTGTTTTGGGACCGTTTTTATTTTTTGTTATTTACATAGTTGATCTGAAGGGTTAGATCGTGTGCTATTTCTATAGAGCAGGTTGTTATGGACGTGACAATACCAAATATGACTACTTTTTGGGGGGTTTTGTTTCAGTTTTACATAATAAAGCATTTTTGAAAAAAATGATTTTTTTTGTGTCTCCACATTCTGAAAACCATATTTAATTTAAAAAATTTTGGGCGACTGTCTTATGTAGGGACTCATTTTTTGCGGGATGAGATGGCGGTTTGATTGGTACTATTTTGGGAGGCATATAACTTTTTGATCCCTTGCTATTACACTTGTTGTGATGTGAGGTGACAAAAATGGCTTTTTTGACACGGTTTTTATAAAAAACATTTTTTTATGGTATTTCCCATACAGCACAGCAGCCCCCGATGGGAGAGGGAGGGGGCTCCCTCCCTGTTAACCAGGTACGGACGCGGCGATACCTAATATGTATAGTTTTTTTATTTATTTTACTTTAACACAATAACAGTATTTTAGAAAAATAATAATCATGTTTTAGTGTCTCCATAGTCTGAGAGCCATATTTTTTTTAACTTTTTGGGCGATTGTCTCATGTAGGGGCTCATCTTTTGCGGGATGAGGTGCCGATTTGATTGGTACCATTTTGGCGTACATACGACTTTTTTTTTATCACTTTTATTACCTTTTTTGGGAAGTAAGGTGGGCAAAGTTTAAATTTTATCATAGTTTTTTTTAGTTTTTTTTATGGCGTTCACCGTGCAGGGAAAGTAACATGACCGTTTCATAGATCAGGTCATTATGGATGCGGTGATATCAAAAATGTGTAGTGCATTTATTTTTTTTATTTTTTTAATCAGTGATAAATGTGTTTTTTTTATTTTTACTTTTTATTTTTTACTTTTTTGTATATTTTTTTGACCCAGACACACATGGTTCTTGAAGATCCAGTGGGTCTGATGTCTGTATAATACAATACAGTACACTATATAGTGTAATGTACTGTATTTTCACTTTACACTTAGTCTGATCAGACTTCTGCCTTTAGCAGAAGTCTGATCAGACTTAGCCTTACCATGGCAAGCTGGAAGCCTGTGAAGGCGTCAGGTTGCCATGGTAACCATCACCCGCTGCCATAACAGAGCAGCAGGTGATGGGGAGGGAGGGGGGCCCCCTCCCTTTGTGATCCCCATTCAGAATCGGGGGCCGAAACAGCACAGCAGCCCCCGATGGGAGAGGGAGGGAGCTCCCTCCCTGTTAACCATTTCCATACAGCGGTCCCTATGGACCGCGGCATGGAAGGGGTTAAACGGCTGACATCTGTGCCAGCACAGATGTCAGCCGTTTCAAGCAGAGTGTCAGCAATGTGCTGATACTCTGCTAACCGCTCGGCCATCCTGGAAATGAGAGGGGGCGGGCGGATGATCGCGTGCCCGCCCGCACCGTCTACACCCCCCCGGCACAGCCAGCCGGCACATAAGAATGAGGGCTGCAGGGGGGGTGCAGGCGGTGCTGGCGGTGCGACCGGGCGCACGATCATCCGCACGCCCCCTCTCATTGAAAGATCTGTCATTTTGAAGTTTCTGATCCCCGCGGTCACGGACTTCCGAAAGCGCTGCAAACCGCAGGAATTGACCTGCGGTTTGCAGCGATCGCCGATACGGGGGGATCACAGGACCCCCCTCGGCATTGTCGCAGAGTGCCTGCTGAATGATTTCAGCAGGCACTCTGTTCCGATCACCACCCGCCGCGCGGCGGTGATCGGAAATACACAGGGCGTACCTGTATGCCCTGTGTCCTTAAGTACCGGGACATCAGGGCGTACCTGTACGCCCTGTGTCCCCAAGATGTTAAAATGTATTCTGCAGCAAAGCAACGAGCCCAAACATATAGCCAATATTAAGAGCCATCATCAATGTATAAAGATCTCAACATAAAGCCTGTCTGGGATTAAAAGAAGAAACAGAAGGATTTGAGCAAGCCTACATCCACAGAAGATCTGTGGTTAGTTCTCCAATATGTTTGGAATAACCTCCCTGCCAAGTTCCTTCAAAAACTGTGTGCAAGTGTACCTAGAAGAATTGATGCTGTTTTGAAGGCAAACGTTGGTCACACCAAATTTTGATTTCTCTTGTTCATTCACTTAGCATTTTATTAATTGATAAAAATAAACTATTAACACTAAAATATTATATATATATATATATATATATATATATATATATAAAAGTAAAGAAAAGAAGCAGCACTCAAAAAGTATGCGGGTGCAAAAAATCCTCCTATCAGACCTGTGACCAAGGTCCAGATTGTAGATACAAGGCAAAAAACGAAGGCAGCACTCCAGATAGTGAAGAAAGTGGAAGGTTTATTCACCCAACCAGCAGCAACGTTTCAGCTCTCTCTATGGAGCCTTTGTCCAGCTGAGTAACATGTGCACAGTAACATACATAAGTAGTGGCAGTGATTTAACATGATTACAAATTGATTCATAGTGTCATAGAAACAAATAAAATAAATATACTAAAGTGCAGTCATATAAGTAGTGCGATTCATCTATACATCTGATGTGAATATAGTTGGGCATAAGTGAATACATAAAAATACATGATATAATTCATATTGTGTAGAATATACCCAAATCTTGCATGATTGATAATCATTACAAAAGTGAACAGGTGTGTAAGCATAAAAAAAACAATTAAAAACCTTTGAAATGGAACAATGCTGGCTGAAGCGACATGGTGGAGACTGCTGGCGTCCGGAAAAGACACCGGCGCATGCGCCGCACTATCTGTTATCGTGAGACATGTACAGGAGCTGAGCACCATTATAGACCATAACAAAAATGGCCACTGTGGGAGCATCGCATTAGGGCGCATGCGCAAGACAGCACTGTCGCCCATACAGCGTTTGACGTCACTGAGTACTAGAACATGTACCGCAGTGTTCAGCAGAAAAGCCGATCCATTTATCGGGGGCCGGCGGTTCAATGCCGGTCACCGCCAGGACATCTGTATCGACAGGGGGGTGTGGCTGTCAGGGTAGTGACAAATTCACATGTGAGTTAATCACACTGGCATGAAAGAGCGCACGGATTCACTGCATCGGTAAACATGGAAATATATGCAAAATAAAAAAGAGAGAGAAAGCAGGACAGCCTACCCGTCTGTGTGATGTGACCCGAGACCCAAATAAAGGGGCTGGGGCCACACAAGACAGACAGGGACCGTCACTGAACTGCCCAGCATCACATAATAATACGAGAATATATATAGGGATCGCCGACACAGTTCCTCCAGTCTTCACCATGTATGTCCATTCATAGTATACAGTCATAGTATTTTCCTATGTAGGAAAAAGGGAATAAGGAAAAAAGAAGAGAAACCAATTAATATATGGCACATGTTATTTTCCATATACACAATCCAAACAGAAGAAAGAATATGCATAATCGGCAATTAGACAACCCTGAACTCCACATTTAAACCCTGGGGTTTCAGGGTGCCTAAAGTACACTGCGTGCAGAATTATTAGGCAAATGAGTATTTTGACCACATCATCCTCTTTATGCATGTTGTCTTACTCCAAGCTGTATAGGCTCGAAAGCCTACTACCAATTAAGCATATTAGGTGATGTGCATCTCTGTAATGAGAAGGGGTGTGGTCTAATGACATCAACACCCTATATTAGGTGTGCATAATTATTAGGCAACTTCCTTTCCTTTGGCAAAATGGGTCAAAAGAAGGACTTGACAGGCTCAGAAAAGTCTAAAATAGTGAGATATCTTGCAGAGGGATGCAGCACTCTTAAAATTGCAAAGCTTCTGAAGCGTGATCATCGAACAATCAAGCGTTTCATTCAAAATAGTCAACAGGGTCGCAAGAAGCGTGTGGAAAAACCAAGGCGCAAAATAACTGCCCATGAACTGAGAAAAGTCAAGCGTGCAGCTGCCAAGATGCCACTTGCCACCAGTTTGGCCATATTTCAGAGCTGCAACATCACTGGAGTGCCCAAAAGCACAAGGTGTGCAATACTCAGAGACATGGCCAAGGTAAGAAAGGCTGAAAGACGACCACCACTGAACAAGACACACAAGCTGAAACGTCAAGACTGGGCCAAGAAATATCTCAAGACTGATTTTTCTAAGGTTTTATGGACTGATGAAATGAGAGTGAGTCTTGATGGGCCAGATGGATGGGCCCGTGGCTGGATTGGTAAAGGGCAGAGAGCTCCAGTCTGACTTAGACGCCAGCAAGGTGGAGGTGGAGTACTGGTTTGGGCTGGTATCATCAAAGATGAGCTTGTGGGGCCTTTTCGGGTTGAGGATGGAGTCAAGCTCAACTCCCAGTCCTACTGCCAGTTTCTGGAAGACACCTTCTTCAAGCAGTGGTACAGGAAGAAGTCTGCATCCTTCAAGAAAAACATGATTTTTATGCAGGACAATGCTCCATCACACGCGTCCAAGTACTCCACAGCGTGGCTGGCAAGAAAGGGTATAAAAGAAGAAAATCTAATGGCATGGCCTCCTTGTTCACCTGATCTGAACCCCATTGAGAACCTGTGGTCCATCATCAAATGTGAGATTTACAACGAGGGAAAACAGTACACCTCTCTGAACAGTGTCTGGCAGGCTGTGGTTGCTGCTGCACGCAATGTTGATGGTGAACAGATCAAAACACTGACAGAATCCATGGATGGCAGGCTTTTGAGTGTCCTTGCAAAGATAGGTGGCTATATTGGTCACTGATTTGTTTTTGTTTTGTTTTTGAATGTCAGAAATGTATATTTGTGAATGTTGAGATGTTATATTGGTTTCACTGGTAAAAATAAATAATTGAAATGGGTATATATTTGTTTTTTGTTAAGTTGCCTAATAATTATGCACAGTAATAGTCACCTGCACACACAGATATCCCCCTAAAATAGCTAAAACTAAAAACAAACTAAAAACTACTTCCAAAAATATTCAGCTTTGATATTAATGAGTTTTTTGGGTTCATTGAGAACATGGTTGTTGTTCAATAATAAAATTAATCCTCAAAAATACAACTTGCCTAATAATTCTGCACTCCCTGTATAGATCCAGTAAAGTTCACGTTTTTTTAAAAGTTTAATACGGTCACCTCAAACTTTAAAAAAAACGTGAACTTTACTGGATCTATACTTTAGGCACCCTGAAACCCCAGGGTTTAAATGTGGAGTTCAGGGTTGTCTAATTGCCGATTATGCATATTCTTTCTTCTGTTTGGATTGTGTATATGGAAAATAACATGTGCCATATATTAATTGGTTTCTCTTCTTTTTTCCTTATTCCCTTTTTCCTACATAGGAAAATACTATGACTGTATGCTATGAATGGACATACATGGTGAAGACTGGAGGAACTGTGTCGGCGATCCCTATATATATTCTCGTATTATTATGTGATGCTGGGCAGTTCAGTGACGGTCCCTGTCTGTCTTGTGTGGCCCCAGCCCCTTTATTTGGGTCTCGGGTCACATCACACAGACGAGTAGGCTGTCCTGCTTTCTCTCTCTTTTTTATTTTGCATATATTTCCATGTTTACCGATGCGGTGGATCCGTGCGCTCTTTCATGCCAGTGTGATTAACTCACATGTGGATTTGTCACTACATGGTAGTCATGAGCGTCATGGAGCGGATGCGCCGATATATCTGGACGACAGGGTGGAGTTGGTATGACAGCCACACCCCCCTGTCGATACAGATGTCCTGGCGGTGACCGGCATTGAACCGCCGGCCCCCGATAAATGGATTGGCTTTTCTGCTGAACACTGCGGTACATGTTCTAGTACTCAGTGACGTCAAACGCTGTATGGGCGACAGTGCTGTCTTGCGCATGCGCCCTAATGCGATGCTCCCACAGTGGCCATTTTTGTTATGGTCTATAATGGTGCTCAGCTCCTGTACATGTCTCGCGATAACAGATAGTGCGGCGCATGCGCCGTTGTCTTTTCCGGACACCAGCAGTCTCCACCATGTCTCTTCAGCCAGCATTGTTCCATTTCAAAGGTTTTTAATTGTTTTTTTTTATGCTTACACACCTGTTCACTTTTGTAATGATTATCAATCATGCAAGATTTGGGTATATTCTACACAATATGAATTATATCATGTATTTTTATGTATTCACTTATGCCCAACTATATTCACATCAGATGTATAGATGAATCGCACTACTTATATGACTGCACTTTAGTATATTTATTTTATTTGTGGACAGGACATGGCGAATGGAGGATGCCCAACCACCACCCCCCTACCTAATTTGGCCTGAGGTGTGCCTTGGCCTCACTAGGTTGGTATGCCTGAAAAAGGGGGCATACCCTGGATGTGATAGTTAAATGACTGAATGAAGAATGGG
The DNA here is from genome assembly GCF_905171765.1 of Bufo bufo. Taxonomy (NCBI): domain Eukaryota; kingdom Metazoa; phylum Chordata; class Amphibia; order Anura; family Bufonidae; genus Bufo; species Bufo bufo. Next base: position 489,412,070 of record NC_053390.1, on the reverse strand, counting down.
GATGGGTGGGCAGGGGACGTCCGAATGCCGACGTGCTGCCTGGGAGAAGTGGACCGCTTAAAACAAGTACTGGTCCCTCCCACAAATCCAGGCTAGCCTGCGGCCAGCCTTATCACTTGTGGACAGGACCTGGCGAATGGAGGATGCCCAACCACCACCCCCCTACCTAATTTGGCCTGAGGTGTGCCTTGGCCTCACTAGGTCGGTATGCCTGAAAAAGGGGGCAAAACCCACCAGTGAGGGAAGGATGTCCTGCCGTGCTATTCTGCCAATGTACTGAATGCTTGGACCAATTCTGCCAGAGGCTCCGGGATATACCGAACAAAGCACCCCGAGCGCCAGCGCCCCAAGTGCTTGATGATATGTGCAGGAACTCCATGTTTGGACGCTGCGGATGCCGCACCGATGCGGAAAGAATGCCCCGAGAATTGAGCCGGATTCAATCCTACACTGGACAACAGGGTACGGATATGTTTGGTGAACTGGCTGGCCGTCAGTGGATCAACAGGGAATGGAAGTAATGGGTCGGTGGGGCCGTGGAGACTAAGGGCCAGCAAGAGGTTGTCCAAGACTGACACTGGACACCATGCATTTGTGGTCTGGAAGAATTTGACTACATGGCCGAGACCTACCTGCCTAGTTTTATTGTGAGGCAACTGCAGATGAAAGACACTGCCCATCCTAGCTAAGTCTCCCTTGCGGAAAGCCACTGCCTCTCGTCTGGCCTGAGTCACTTCACCTGGTCTTAAAAACCCATAAAACGCCAAGTACATCGCTGCCTTGATCACCAGGCTGGGAAGGACCCCGAATGGTGACAACGAGAGGACTTCCGACAGGCTACGAAACGTGTCCCCCGGAATTTGGTTGACGGACCGACTTGACCGTGACCTGGCTCTTCTGGATGCCTCTGAGGATGGCCTTAATCGGGTGAGCTGCAAATATAGAGGGTCTGTCTGGCTCTTGAAGTGCCAAAAAATGCTGCACCCCTGCCAAATATAGCCTAATGGTGTTGTAGGATAACGCCAATACCGAGTGACAATAAGACACGAAAGCCACCATATACTTGACCTGACCAGCGTCACCCCTAGGATATACCAACTGGAAGTCTAAGAAAACTACCCACGCTCGGCGGTATGACTTCAATGTACTGGTCGACAAAGACTTCGTAATGAGTGAACTGGCAACCACCATCAGAGAGTCTAGTCCAAGACCAGCAGCCGCCAGTCCGGTACAGGGGTGCCCACCGAGTCTGCTTCTGGGTTCTGTAAGAAAAAGCGTGAAAAATCAAAACAAGATAAAGCATCAGCTGCCACATTGCTGACTCCGTCCAAAAACTGGGCATGGAAATGAAACCCCTGTTCCAGGGCTACCCAGGTCAACCTACGCATGAAAGACATGATGAGTAACGATTTGGACCTACCCTTGTTAATGATTTCTGCAGTCGCCATGTTGTCAGTGTGGAAAACCACCGTGTGACCCGACCACCTATGCCCCCAAACTATAGCAGCTGCTACAATAGGATAGATCTCAAACAATGCCGACGTCTGAGAAAACCCCGGCATCTGTAGTATGTGCGTGGGCCATGAGCCGGCGAACCAATGAGAGCCAAATATGGCCGCGAAACCTACCGAGGCAGCCGCGTCTGAAAATACGTGTGGAGAATCAGAAGTGGCCCTTGGAATAAACATGGAAATGCCATTCCACCCGCTGAGAAATCTGTCCCACATGAACAGATCTGCCCGGGCGTTGGCATTAAGATGCACAGATGCGTCCAAATCACTGGTCTGTTGCAGTAAGACTAACAATCTTGAAATAAATGATCTACCCTGAGGAATGATCCTCATGGCAAAGTTTAACATGCCCAACAGAGACTGCAATTCTCTCTTAGTGCAAACCTGACACGTGAGCAAAGAACGGACACCTGACTTGATCCTGTCGAGTTTGTCTTGTGGTAGACTGGCCGACATGGCGCGTGAATCCAGGGAGATCCCCAAGAACGTGACAACCTGCGCAGGCCCTTCTGTTTTGTGGGCAGCCACCGGAATGTTTAAGTCCTTGAAAACTTGCAAGAGAACCTGCAAGTCAGCAGGCGCCCGTGAGGGTTCTTCTATCAACAGAAAATCATCCAGGTAGTGAATGACATTCTGGCAACCCTGTACTTCCAACAAAATCCATTCCAGGGCCTGCGCTAATTTGTCAAACAGACTGGGGCTGCTCTTGGAACCAAACGTCAACTTGGTGGCGAAATAGTATGCCTCTCTCCATTTGATGCCATGCCACTGCCAGAGAGATGGGCTAATAGGCAGCAGTTTGAACGCATCAGAGACATCTGCCTTGGACAGCCAAGCGCCCCTGCCTGTCTGTAGAATGACCTGGATAGCCTGGTCCACGGAAGTATACTTCAACGAAAACTCTTCAGACGGAATCAGTGAGTTGAGACTTGGAACGTGGGAAGAATGCGGAGCAGACAAGTCATAAATCAAACGGAATTTATTTGAGTATTTTCCCTGAACCACCCCCACTGGGCTCACCCTCCACGTGCAAAAAGGAGAGGACTGGAAAGGACCGATGATAAAGCCCTTCTCCAGCTCACTTGCCAGCAGCAGATCCACCAGATCAGCATGGATAGAAGCCGACTGCAGATTGGGGCATTCATGCGTCTGCTGAGGCAAGGCGATGAGCCCAGTGTGGAACCCCCGTGAAAAACCTTCCACCAGAAAAGCGCGGAACGGCTGAACGGGATGAAGCCGCAGCAGCTGGTCGAGGACCTCGACATTCACCCGGCTCAGTCATGCCGGCTTCACGGTGCAGACCGTGACCGGATGTGCCCTGAAACATGTGGCACAGATATGCAGGAGCCTGCACTGGCTGAAGTTGCAGACAGCATAGTTAAAGTTGTTGCAGAGCTGGGCTTTTACCAAGTAATGAATGGGTCTCCCCAGCTTGTCAAACTGGGTTGACTGCTGGCTAGGACCCGGGTTGATCCCACCTCTGGAGGTACTGGGGGCAGCTGTGAGGTCAGCCAAAGGGCACCAGGCGGTAGTATGAGCAGGAGACTGACATGTGGCGCACCCCGGGGACTTCAGACTGGCGAAGTGCCTACAAAATAGCTCCATGTCAATATCGCTCCAGTCCGTGACTACCTGGAACTGGGCCCAAATGGCTGCCGCTTTGGCCGAGAAGGACCTATGGTAGTCATAGAATGCTGTGCTCCCGTACTTATGCGCCAAATCTACCACCCTGTAGAGGTAAATGTCCAACTCTTCTCTCCTATTGGGGCTGGCAGAACACAAAACGTCTCTGAAAAGACTGAAAGCCAGGACAAACTCGGCCAGGGTCAGCTTGCGACTGAGCCTGGGGTCTTTAGCCTTGAGTACCACTGATAACTCACTACAACCGAAGGACTTGTTCTCTGTAACGTCGTGGGACGTAATTAACAAAGATGCCAAATTGACATCCTTGCGTTCTAAGATGTCCTTCCTTATACTGGGCCTGACGAAATATACCGGCGCCACTGAAGGCACTCTCCCGCCCTGTGACAGGTTAGGTGTTGGAAGTAGAGAAGGCACGGTACCTGTGACCACAGCCGGAGGTGCCGCGCCGCCAGCCGGCCCAACTGCTGGGGGGGGGGGGTCGCGATGCTGTTCCATTACTTCCATCCGGGCTTGTAAATCCTGGATGGAACTAGTGAGTGAGTTTAACACCGAGTGGATCTGTACCAATGAATTGGTGATGGTGGTATTGTCACCGGAAGAAGCAGGCCTGGCCTGTGGTGTAGCGGGAAACAGAAGTTTGAATAGTTCCGCCTTTCTGGAAGTAGCCGCGAACGGAATCCCTCTCCTGAGCAATTCAGCCGTCAACTTAGGCACTGTCCAAGCCCTGAGGGATGGAGTGCTGCCGTGTTCGGACCCTCTCGGAGACGGAGGCAAGGACACAAACTCCTCAATATCTGATGGCTGAGACATGACGACTGAAACAACACAACAACAAAACAACGACAAAACAAAAACAAAAAAAGAGAGGAGAAAAAAAAAAAAAAACAACCTGTTAACCCTACGACCTGTAGCCCGTAAGCCGACAGACAAACTGACAGAATCTAACCTCCCCCCCCAACAGCGTGAACGTATGACGAGCAGCCGACGAGGCTCACAGGGAGTATGATAGTCGTTTCCACTGACGTATGAAACGAGCCCGAGTTTGTCTGAATCTGTGACGTGGCAGACTCATTAAAAACGAACACTGCGGGCTATTGAACCTACAGACGTGGTAGGTGATGTATGTAAGTATAGGATTTGTGGAAAACAGACCGTATGACGTATGACACTATTCTACGAGATGATGCGAGGTGTCTCTGACTGTTGTGCGAGAGTGTGGCTGCACTAGTGAATGTACCTATGCTAGTGGTGTATGCAAACGCTTGGTGGAAAAAGGTTTCCACCTAACATTGTATATATATATTTTTTATTTTATTTTTTTTCAAAGCAAACCCCCCCTTTTATTATTATTATTTTTTTTCTCTTTTTTAACCCCGCTCCCTAATTTTTTTTTTTTTTTTCGTCAACTGTCACATGTGCGGGACTACGTGTATAACGGTAAGTATGTAGTGTATGTATATGAGGTCAAACGTGTGCACAGACAAAGAACCTTGCAGCAAATGCACAGTAATGACACCGGGACCCAGCCACTAGAGCCTAGACATGCTGTGCCCAGGTAACTCGTAGCCCCATGTGTACTGGGATTCAGAATGAGCAGCAGGTGCTGAGCAGGCAATGGTGCATGTAGCAACGCTGCCCCCCGGTGTCAAGACCTGGGACCGCATGTGCCTGATCGCAAGAAGAAGCGATCCTGCCGCACACTTCCCTCTACCCTCATAACCTCCTGCCCTCCCTCGCTTACCCCACCTTCCTGAACAAACCAGCGATCTGGAAAAGCTTGTGGAGGCTTGCAGGCAGAAATAAAAGGCACCACCTGGCGTCTAGGAGCTCCAACTCGTGTGGACGCTTGGTGATGACGTCACACCCGGAAGTAGCGATGTCCGAATGCCGACGTGCTGCTTGGGAGAAGTGGACCGCTTAAAACAGGTACTGGTCCCTCCCACAAATCCAGGCTAGCCTGCGGCCAGCCTTATCACTTGTTTCTATGACATTATGAATCAATTTGTAATCATGTTAAATCACTGCCACTACTTATGTATGTTACTGTGCACATGTTACTCAGCTGGACAAAGGCTCCATAGAGAGAGCTGAAACGTTGCTGCTGGTTGGGTGAATAAACCTTCCACTTTCTTCACTATCTGGAGTGCTGCCTTCGTTTTTTGCCATATATATATATATATATATATATATATATATAGGGGACTCGCTCTGGTAGACAGGATTAGCAGACACAGTACAGAGGCAACAACAAGTTCTTTGGTAAACATTTCAGTGTTTTATTCACACTTTAGGCCTCATGCACACGACTGTTGTTTGCTTCCACGTCCGTTCCGCCGATTTTAGCGTTTCAGGTGCGGAGCCATTCATTTCTATGGAGCCGTTAAAAATGCGGATAGTGCACCGTTTGCCATCGCGTCCGTGATCCGTGGTACCAGTCCGTCATAAAAATATAACCTGTCCTATTATTTCCACAGAAAACGGTTCGCGGACCCATTCAAGTCAATGGGACTGCGAAAAAGCGCGGAATCACAACAGAAGCCATCCATATGAGGCGTATGAGGCGTGCAGAATGGGAAAAAGCCGATGCCAGGGGTCATGTGGAATTAGATAAGTGTCTTGGTCCTGTATTGTTCTTTATGATGTTGCTAGTACTTACATCTCTTCAGATTTATGTCCCTTTTTTTGGGCAGGCTTAATTCTGTTGTGGTATGGACATGTTTTATGGTTTGCTAAGGCACTTTTTACCTCCCAACTAAATGTTTTAATGGCTGTACCAACCTTACCTCATGCCCACAGTAGTACTGTATACCCAGCATGTATGTGCAGTATTTTGGTGACGCACGTGACCCTGTTTTAAAAAATGGCCAAAGATATATGTATACTTCACATATCCTAAAGTTTTTGGAAAACAAAGGCCTAGCATAAATTATCTTGTCCTTACTGGATAGATAGAAACATAGGATAGCCACAGCTGCCCTAGTGTACCATGTTCTGTGTATTTGGCCCTTGTTTTGTTGTTTATTTGCCTTTTTTTATATATTTAAAACATGTTTTAGGGTATTGTGTACAATGACTTATTTTCTTGTTTGCTTCTTTCACAGTAAAAAAAACTAAGACCCGCTGGAATAGTTGCCGCGACCAATTCCAGCGGGAGTGCAACGAAAGGGGCCGGAGTGGTGAGGGCTCATCCCGAAAAAGGCCATACATCTATTGCTCACAGCTTCAATTTCTGAGGCCGATGATGGACTTGAGGCCGTAAGTTTTTTATTTATAATTTTAAAGTTAATTTAAACTGTTATATATGTGATTGCCCACTGTCTGAATATCTATATTTTTTTTTTCAAGTTTTTATGTTGAATATTTTTTTTCATTTTTAATATACAGTACAGACCAAAAGTTTGGACACACCTTCTCATTCAAAGAGTTTTCTTTATTTTCATGACTATGAAGGCATCAAAACTATGAATTAACACATGTGGAATTATATACATAACAAACAAGTGTGAAACAACTGAAAATATGTCATATTCTAGGTTCTTCAAAGTAGTCACCTTTTGCTTTGATTACTGCTTTGCACACTCTTGGCATTCTCTTGATGAGCTTCAAGAGGTAGTCCCCTGAAATGGTCTTCCAAAAGTCTTGAAGGAGTTCCCAGAGATGCTTAGCACTTGTTGGCCCTTTTGCCTTCACTCTGCGGTCCAGCTCACCCGAAACCATCTCGATTGGGTTCAGGTCCGGTGACTGTGGAGGCCAGGTCATCTGGCGCAGCACCCCATCACTCTCCTTCATGGTCAAATAGCCCTTACTTTCAAAGTTTTCCCAATTTTTCGGCTGACTGACTGACCTTCATTTCTTAAAGTAATGATGGCCACTCGTTTTTTTTACTTAGCTGCTTTTTTCTTGCCATAATACAAATTCTAACAGTCTATTCAGTAGGACTATCAGCTGTGTATCCACCTGACTTCGCCTCAACGCAACTGATGGTCCCAACCCCATTTATAAGGCAAGAAATCCCACTTATTAAACCTGACAGTGCACACCTGTGAAGTGAAAACCATTTCAGGGGACTACCTCTTGAAGCTCATCAAGAGAATGCCAAGAGTGTGCAAAGCAGTAATCAAAGCAAAAGGTGGCTACTTTGAAGAACCTAGAATATGACATATTTTCAGTTGTTTCACACTTGTTTGTTATGTATATAATTCCACATGTGTTAATTCATAGTTTTGATGCCTTCAGTGTGAATTTACAATTTTCATAGTCATGAAAATAAAGAAAACTCTTTGAATGAGAAGGTGTGTCCAAACTTTTGGTCTGTACTGTAGGTTAGCTTTGTGAAATGTTTGCCTCACTCTAATTACACTTTGAAACTATTATTGCACCTTTTCACAGGGAAAGCATTGCACCCGCATTGTATATGTACCCTTTTCAAAAAATTATGCTGTGCAGATATGGGGAGATTTGGACGCCCCACTTGTGTGGTATGTGAAAATGCCAGCCTGCTGTAAGATTGTTGAATTGTATTGCTACACAGGCCCAATAGAACTGATTGCTTCTGTGTTAAATCCGAACGCATAGCCAGGAAAATGCATATACATTTGGTGTAAATGTCCTGCATGTTTGCTAGGAGATGATAGTGAAGAGCAACGTTGGACCTCATGAAAATAGGCAACGTTCCGTTGCTGTTGAGTGTTTATCCCGCTGCGAGTCTACTATTGAGCTTCTGCGCGGACCTTCCAGCACTGCCGGAGTCACATTCATTTTTATACATTTATGATGCTCTGTTAACCCTTTACACTTTTGTCATTTCTAGTAGAACCCTGGCATAATAATGCTGCCAGTCTAATCCCATACATTCATGAACTGTTAAGGGGTACCTACCATCATAAATCTATAGAATTATATGTCACCACAGCAGTTCTGGTAGGTCATGGCGGAAGCAGAGTTGGGGATTTGCTGCGTCAGGAACGCTCCTTTGCAAGGGAGCTAATAATTTTTTGAAAAAGATATCCCTCTTAAAATGGTTAGCGTAGAAACTCTGAGCTTTTGAAATATTTAACTTTTTTAATGTAATGAGTATTGCAGTTTTTTGTAACTATATGTTTAAAAACCAACACTTTCAGTTGATTGCGTAGCCGGACTATTCTTCTAGCTTTTTCTTGTAGAACTTTGCAATAGACATTTATTGACATAATTGTGTTCTCCACCTGGTGAGTGGAACTATGTCAACAAAGGTTTTTTGTCAGCTTTTTCATAAAAAAAAAGTAAGATGACGATGTTGTCTGGCTCATCAAGTGTTTTTTTTTTTTAAATGTATTCCCTCACTTCACATTGTTGTTTGCAGTCTTTTGAAAGAATGCAATTATTGAACCCTATAGCCATGTTATAATATTTAAAAAATGAAATTCAACCAAGATAGAAACCAAACACCAAATCCATCAGTGAAGAAGTCGTTATTTTGTGTCTGGTGCAAACCTATAGTTTCTTAAAAACGCAACACAATTGCAGTCCAAACTAACCTAAATTGCGTGGCCGCTCACACGACTTACCACTACTGCACCCGGCAATCTTCTGATCCCAATCCATCCAACCAGTGTGAATACTGGCAATCTTTAAATGACAGATTCCAAAAAAAAGCAAATAATGAAAATTCACTTTTGCCTTTTGTGAGATATCACAGGGGTGCTCAACGTTCGTCCTTCCAGCTGTTGCAAACATGCAGCTCCCAACATGCACTTGTGTAGGCTGATAGATGTAGCTTGTCTGGGAATGATGTGAGTAGGACTTTAGCAACAGCTTGATGGGCGCAGGTTGAGCTGGCTAGATCTACATTGGACTTGAAATCAGCACTTGGTTAGCTCCACGATGTGTCAAGGCGCAGCAGGCTTTGTTTTTTTCTATGGGATATTTGCACAGTGTCCAAAACAACAGTCCTAAAATGATTGGTTGATGCTTGGTGTACTTACTGTTTAATAAAGGTGTAACTTTACCATTAGACTCCCATTTGATATTAATGATGCCTCACCTATGCTTGACGAAAGGATTTTGTGTGTTTGTTTAGTAAATTTGACCAATACATTAATTTTTTATTTTATCTATATACAGTACTGTGGACAGCCTGGAAGAACCCGAGGACTCGGATGTTGGTGGAGACGAAACTCCACTTGTTTTTTCGCCGGAGCCAAGTCCCGCACCTACACCAGCTGAAGAGCCCACTCAACCGGCCATGGCAACAACAGTATTGACAGAAGGGAGTCCTCAGACATCCCCACAGTGTCGGCCCAGGACAAGGAGGAGTGCCAGCCAGTCTTCCGCTAGTAACTCGGGAAATGATTGATGCCCGGTTTATGGAGTTCCTAGCCCAGAGGAGGAGTGAGAGCCAGGAGGCAGCCTTGCTGAGGGGTCTCGCACACTTATTGCGTGGTGTCCCCAGAGCAAGACATAATTTATGTGTAGCCGGGGTGGCTATAGTTTTTGAACTTTTTTCTCAGGAAAATCCAGGCGATGTTCTATCGCAATTGAATAATTTAAGGGTGCAAAACATGCCCCAACAATCACACCATGTCACCAGCTACCCCCCACAACCACCTCATGCCCAACCTACTTATGGGCCGAATCCTTTTCGCTGGCCCACAGTTGCAAATCCACCAGCAGTCCATCCATCTTCTGTTGGCCCATTGCCAACAGAGGCCCAACGACCTCAGGCACAACAGGCCGTGTCCTTTGCAAACCCCGGCCCGTTCAGTCGGGATTTATTTGATTTGTAAATAAGTGTAGTGATCAGCAATAGCTAATTATGTTCTTTATTAAGTTTAATTATGTAATACAAGATTATTGTGGGTTTCTTTTTGGGGTGGGCTTTGTTTGCACTCAAATTGACGTTACCAAAAAACAATTCGTTTGAGTTTATTTGTCAACTATATGTATATTAGGTCTACTAAAAAATGCATAACAATAAACAGCCCTCAACACACCAATCAACCTTTTTGGTTAAGAAGAATAAATAAAGGTTATATAGTAAACACTAATGGGGGCCAACACAAAGATATGTTTGGACCTGGATCAATATAATTTTAAATATATATAAAAAAATAAATGAAAATCTATACTATAAATAACCGACTGGTCTTTACATTATCCACCTTCAACTTTGATTTGAATAATATGTTGGAAACAAACAATATGATGTTGTAAGAGTCCATGTGGAAGACAACATTTTCAATTTGGGATGTTCTTGCTTCTGAGACACATTATAAATGTAAAAATTATTTTGACGTCATAAAGACACACACACCATAATGAAAGTATTATCAATTTATTTATAAACATATCATTGTCGCCACAATATTCTGTACTTGAGGTATTAGAAGGATTTTCTAACCATATACCAAAAATTTTAAATATGTTTATCAAAGTGTACTTTCATTAACATATTTATCCATTATATTTGCCTTTAAAAAATTTGTGGTCCCAAAATCCTCAGCCCGCAAGCCCACGTCAAGGGTCCTCATTCTCTTGTGAGTCCCTACACTCAACTACAACATAAATTCAATTAGCTATCTGACAAAATAAAAAACAACTAGCGAGCACAGAAGATATTAAACACTGCCACGAATAGTGTCCATCTGCCATGGCAATGACCCCTCTGGGCTGGAAAAGTAGTCTGCATAGAGTTCACGAACTGCAATGCCTGCAGTCCCTGGTCGTCTATGCAGGGTCCTATCCAATCCCAAAACTGTTGACGAGGGAAATTCATCCATGTCAACAGATTAGGAAGCCTTGTGAATCCTGGTGAAGTTGTGTAGAACAACACAAGCCTGAATCACCAGGGTAGCATTCTCTGGATCCATCTGTATGGATGACAAAAACACCCTCCATTTGCTAGAGAGTATTCCAAAAGTGCACTCAACATACCGACGGGCACGAGTCAAGCGGTAGTTGAAAATACGCCTCCTGACATCCAAACCACGCTTTGGGAAGGGCCCCATAACATGGTTAGTCAATGCAAACCCTTCATCCGCCACAATGACAAAAGGGGCCGGCGGACCAGCATATCCGGGCAGTCTTCTGGACTCGGGCAGGGCAAGCTGGTTGGCACGAAGCCGCTCACCCATTCTAGAAGCACTAAAGATGCGAGCATCAGCAGTGCTTCCATAGGACCCGATATCAACCATTATAAACCGGTAGTTACTGTCAGCAACAGCCATAAGCACTACCGAAAAATATTGTTTATAATTGAAGAAACGGGTCCCTGAGTGTGGCGGCTTCTTCACACGGATGTGCTTGCCATCCATTGCCCCAATGCAGTTTGGAAACTGGGCCAAAATATTAAACCCCTCAGCAATCCGAACCCAATCATCCACCTTTGGCTGTGGCATCACCGTCTCTCTGAGTTGATGCCAGATGACATGGTAAGTGTGACACCCAATCCGAGAAATTGTTGAGGTTCCCAAAAGAAACTCAAAATGCAGGGATGCAAAAGAGTTCCCAATTGCAAGGAATCTTTAGAAGAAATAAAATAAAAAAACAGTAAACCGCTTAACCACCTCAGCCCCTATAGCTTAAACACCCTTAATGACCAGACCACTTTTTACACTTCTGACCTACAGTACTTTCACCGTTTATTGCTCGGTCATGCAACTTACCACCCAAATGAATTTTACCTCCTTTTCTTCTCACTAATAGAGCTTTCATTTGGTGGTATTTCATTGCTGCTGACATTTTTACTTTTTTTGTTATTAATGGAAATTTAAAGATTTTTTTGCAAAAAAATGACATTATTCACTTTCAGTTGTAAAATTTTGCAAAAAAAACGACATCCATATATAAATTTTTCTCTAAATTTATTGTTCTAAATGTCTTTGATAAAAAAAAATGTTTGGGTAAAAAAAAAATGGTTTGGGTAAAAGTTATAGCGTTTACAAACTATGGTACAAAAATGTGAATTTCCGCTTTTTGAAGCAGCTCTGACTTTCTGAGCACCTGTCATGTTTCCTGAGGTTCTACAATGCCCAGACAGTACAAACACCCCACAAATGACCCCATTTCGGAAAGTAGACACCCTAAGGTATTCGCTGATGGGCATAGTGAGTTCATAGAACTTTTTATTTTTTGTCACAAGTTAGTGGAAAATGATGACTTTTATTTTATTTATTTTTTTCTTACAAAGTCTCATATTCCACTAACTTGTGGCAAAAAATAAAAACTTCTATGAACTCACTATGCCCATCAGCGAATACCTTGGGGTGTCTTCTTTCCAAAATGGGGTCACTTGTGGGGTAGTTATACTGCCCTGGCATTCTAGGGGCCCAAATGTGTGGTAAGTAGTTTGAAATCAAAATCTGTAAAAAATGGCCGGTGAAATCCGAAAGGTGCTCTTTGGAATGTGGGCCCCTTTGCCCACCTAGGCTGCAAAAAAGTGTCACACATCTGGTATCTCCGTACTCAGGAGAAGTTGGTCAATGTGTTTTGGGTTGTCATTTTACATATACCCATGCTGGGTGAGATGAATATCTTGGTCAAATGCCAACTTTGTATAAAAAAAATGGGAAAAGTTGTCTTTTGCCAAGATATTTCTCTCACCCAGCATGGGTATATGTAAAATGACACCCCAAAACACATTGCCCAACTTCTCCTGAGTACGGAGATACCACATGTGTGACACTTTTTTGCAGCCAAGGTGGGCAAAGGGGCCCACATTCCAAAGAGCACCTTTCGGATTTCACCGGCCATTTTTTACAAATTTTGATTACCACACATTTGGGCCCCTAGAATGCCAGGGCGGTATAAGACAACTTTTCCCATTTTTTTATACAAAGTTGGCATTTGACCAAGATATTTATCTCACCCAGCATGGGTATATGTAAAATGACACCCCAAAACATATTCCCCAACTTCTCCTGAGTACGGCGATACCAGATGTGTGACACTTTTTTGCAGCCTAGATGCGCAAAGGGGCCCATATTCATTTTATGAGGGCATTTTCAGACATTTGGATCCCAGACTTCTTCTCACGCTTTAGGGCCCCTAAAATGCCAGGGCAGTATAAATACCCCACATGTGACCCCATTTTGGAAAGAAGACACCCCAAGGTATTCAATGAGGGGCATGGCGAGTTTATAGAAATTATTTTTTTTTTGGCACAAGTTAGCGGAAATTGATTTTATTTATTTTTTTCTCACAAAGTCTCCCTTTCCGCTAACTTGGGACAAAAATTTCAATCTTTCATGGACTCAATATGCCCCTCACGGAATACCTTGGGGTGTCTTCTTTCCGAAATGGGGTCACATGTGGGGTATTTATACTGCCCTGGCATTCTAGGGGCCCTAAAGCGTGAGAAGAAGTCTGGAATATAAATGTCTAAAAAAAATTAAAAAATTTTCATGTGAGATTTAATTTTTTGACACAAGTTAGTGGAATATGAGACTTTGTAAGAAAAAAAATAAATATTTCCGCTAACTTGGGCCAAAAAAATGTCTGAATGGAGCCTTACAGGGGGGTGATCAATGACAGGGGGGTGATCAATGACAGGGGGGTGATCAGGGAGTCTATATGGGGTGATCACCCCCCTGTCATTGATCACCCCCCTGCAAGGCTGCAATCAGATGTCCGTATGTGTTTTTCGGATCCGATCCATGTATCCGTAAAAAACATACGGACATCTGAATGCAGCCTTACAGGGGGGTGAGCAATGACAGGGGGGTAATCAGGGAGTCTATATGGGGTGATCACCCCCGTGTAAGGCTGCATTCAGATGTCCGTATGTGTTTTGCGGATCCGATCCATGTATCCGTGGATCCGTAAACAATATACGGACATCTGAATGCAGCCTTACAGGGGGGTGATCAATGACAGGGGGGTGATCAGGGAGTCTATATGGAGTGATCACCCCCCTGTCATTGATCACCCCCCTGTAAGGCTGCATTCAGATGTCCGTATGTGTTTTGCGGATCCGATCCATGTATCAGTGAATCCGTAAAAATCATACGGACGTCTGAATGCAGCCTTACAGGGGGGTGATCAATGACAGGGGGGTGATCAGGGAGTCTATATGGGGTGATCACCCCCCTGTAAGGCTGCATTCAGATGTCCGTATGTGTTTTGCGGATCCGATCCATGTATCCGTGGATCCGTAAAAAACATACGGACATCTGAATGCAGCCTTACAGGGGGGTGAGCAATGACAGGGGGGTGATCAATGACAGGGGGGTGATCAGGGAGTCTATATGGGGTGATCACCCCCCTGTCATTGATCACCCCCCTGTAAGGCTGCATTCAGATGTCCGTATGTGTTTTGCGGATCCGATCCATGTATCAGTGGATCCGTAAAAATCATACGGACGTCTGAATGCAGTCTTACAGGGGGGTGAGCAATGACAGGGGGGTGATTAATGACAGGGGGGTGATCAGGGAGTCTATATGGGGTGATCACCCCCTGTCATTGATCACCCCCGTGTAAGGCTGCATTCAGATGTCCGTATGTGTTTTGCGGATCCGATCCATGTATCAGTGGATCTGTAAAAATCATACGGACATCTGAATGGAGCCTTACAGGGGGGTGATCAATGACAGGGGGGTGATCAGGGAGTCTATATGGGGTGATCACCCCCGTCATTGATCACCCCCCTGTAAGGCTCCATTCAGATGTCCGTATGTGTTTTGCGGATCCGATCCATGTATCCGTGGATCCTTAAAAAACATACGGACATCTGAATGCAGCCTTACAGGGGGGTGAGCAATGACAGGGGGGTGATCAATGACAGGGGGGTGATCAGGGAGTCTATATGGGGTGATCACCCCCCTGTCATTGATCACCCCCCTGTAAGGCTGCATTCAGATGTCCGTATGTGTTTTGCGGATCCGATCCATGTATCAGTGGATCCGTAAAAATCATACGGACGTCTGAATGCAGTCTTACAGTGGAGTGATCAATGACAGGGGGGTGATCAATGACAGGGGGGTGATCAGGGAGTCTATATGGGGTGATCACCCCCTGTCATTGATCACCCCCCTGTAAGGCTGCATTCAGATGTCCGTATGTGTTTTGCGGATCCGATCCATGTATCAGTGGATCTGTAAAAATCATACGGACATCTGAATGGAGCCTTACAGGGGGGTGATCAATGACAGGGGGGTGATCAGGGAGTCTATATGGGGTGATCACCCCCGTCATTGATCACCCCCCTGTAAGGCTCCATTCAGATGTCCGTATGTGTTTTGCGGATCCGATCCATGTATCAGTGGATCCGTAAAAATCATACGGACGTCTGAATGGAGCCTTACAGGGGGGTGATCAATGACAGGGGGGTGATCAATGACAGGGGGGTGATCAGGGAGTCTATATGGGGTGATCAGGGGTTAATAAGGGGTTAATAAGTGACAGGGGGGGTGTAGTGTAGTGTGGTGCTTGGTGCTACATATTACTGAGCTACCTGTGTCCTCTGGTGGTCGATCCAAACAAAAGGGACCACCAGAGGACCAGGTAGCAGGTATATTAGACGCTGTTATCAAAACAGCGTCTAATATACCTGTTAGGGGTTAAAAAAAATCGCATCTCCAGCCTGCCAGCGAACGATCGCCGCTGGCAGGCTGGAGATCCACTCGCTTACCTTCCGATCCTGTGAACGCGCGCGCCTGTGTGCGCACGTTCGCAGGAAATTTCGCATCTCGCGAGAGGACGCGTATATGCGTCCAGGAGGAATCAATCAACCACCTCCAGGATGCGTCGCTGCGTTCGGCGATCCGAAGGTGGTTAAAAAAGGAAACATACAATACATGTTTCATCTAATGCTTTTAAAGACACGTGTTTCAAAAATGTCCATTCATAAATAACAACATTCACAATAGCATTTGTTTGGTTATAAAAAAAAAAAACACTAGTAGCAATTGGGGTGTGGGCACTACTTCCACAAGCTATGTTACCCCAACTGTGCTAACGCCATTCCCAAGCAGAATGTATGGCCAAATGAAGGAAGAATTTAACAGTCTGCAGGATGATAAAGTTAAGCAAATCCAAAAGAAAATCCGGTTAAAAATACACGAATACCTTGGAACTTGGCATCTTAGGTATCTGGGATTTATCACATTAAAAATTAAAACATCACTGATACCTTTCTTAGTCCATAATATGTATGTAACGCAAAAAAACATTAGCACATGTGTAAGACCAGGCTATTTTGCTATCATGGTCCTCATGCCAGAAGCAGTGCACATTACTATTTGAACTATAAAAGTAATATACTGCTTACCTCAATGTGACGATGAGCCTTTCCTCCGGAGAAATGCTGCGCCTCATATTGGTGTCCATAAAGGTAAGGACAGTACGTAGAGACGACAGCAAGCTATCAAATGTAGACACTGACATCGGACAGAATGCAAAGAACTTCTCAGGATGCTGGACAGTAGTGTTGAGCGCGAATATTCGAATATCAAATTTTTTTTACGAATATCGGCACTTCGCTAATTCGCGAATATTTCGAATATAGTGATATAAATTCTATATTTCGAATATTCGTTTTTCGTTTTTTCTTTTTTTTTTTTTCTTTTTTTTTATTGTTAGATTTTTTTCTTTCCCACTTCCCTAAAGTTGTTCTTACCTGTCCTTTGGATTCCTGGCTTCCTGGCTGCTCCAGTCAGTGCCTGTTGCCGCTTCTGCCGACTTCCGTGCTCATGGAGCGTCCCCATCACCATGGGAACGTCTCCATATACTAGAATGTACTGTCGGATTTGAGAATTACGTGAAAAATCGCAATTCGATTATTTCAAGTTATAATAATCGAATTTCGATTTTAACTTAGCACTGCTATATTTAATTCTAGCCTAATATGGAATATAGCAGTGCTAAGTTAAAATCGAAATTCGATTATTATAACTTGAATTTTTTTTTTTTTTTATTGTTATATTTTTTTCTTTCCCACTTCCCTAAAGTTGTTCTTACCTGTAGCTTTGGATTCCGGGCTTTCTGGCTTCTCCAGTCAGTGCCCGTTGCCGCTTCTGCCGACTTCGGTGCTCATGGAGCGTCCCCATCACCATGGGAACGTCTCCATATAATAGAATGTACTGTCGGATTACGTGAAAAATCGCAATTCGATTATTTCAAGTTATAATAATTGAATTTCGATTTTAACTTAGCACTGCTATATTTCATTCTAGCCTAATATGGAATATAGCAGTGCTAAGTTAAAATCGAAATTCGATTATTATAACTTGAATTAATCGAATTGCGATTTCAACTTGGACCTGGTTTACTATGGTTGGCTTGGTAGAATTAGCGAATATGACGAATGTATTCGTCATATTCCACAAAACGAATATAACGAATGTATTCGTCATATTCCACAAAACGAAGATAACGAAGAATCCTGCATCTTCGTTTTAGCTACCTATTCATCAACTTCGCTAATTCTAGCAATCATATAGGAAAGTTTACTATAGAGACAGCTAAGTTTAATTCGCTATGCGATTATATGACTGCTTTTTAAAAATAAAAAAATTGAATAATTATAATACCTGATAATTATTATAATTATTCTATTTATAAAAAAAAAAAGCAAAGTAATATAATCGCATAGCGAATTAAACTTAGCTGTCTCTATAGTAAACTTTCCTATATGATTGATAGAATTAGCGAAGTTGATGAATAGGTAGCTAAAACGAAGATGCAGAATACTTCGTTATCTTCGTTTTGTGGAATATGACGAATACATTCGTTATATTCGTTTTGTGGAATATGACGAATACATTCGTCATATTCGCTAATTCTACCAAGCCAACCATAGTAAACCAGGTCCAAGTTGAAATCGCAATTCAATTAATTCAAGTTATAATAATCGAATTTCGATTTTAACTTAGCACTGCTATATTCCATATTAGGCTAGAATTAAATATAGCAGTGCTAAGTTAAAATCGAAATTAGATTATTATAACTTGAAATAATTGAATTGCGATTTTTCACGTAATTCTCAAATCCGACAGTACATTCTAGTATATGGAGACGTTCCCATGGTTATGAGGACGCTCCATGAGCACGGAAGTCAGCAGAAGCCGCAACGGGCACTGACTGGAGCAGCCAGGAAGCCAGGAATCCAAAGGACAGGTAAGAACAACTTTAGGGAAGTGGGAAAGAAAAAAATATAACAATAAAAAAAAAAAAAAATTAAAGTTATAATAATCGAATTTCGATTTTAACTTAGCACTGCTATATTCCATATTAAGCTAGAATTAACGAATATGGAATATAGCAGTGCTAAGTTAAAATCGAAATTTGATTATTATAACTTGAATTAATCGCATTGCTATTTCAATAGGAGAGTAGCCTTTAAGTTAAAATCGCAATACGCGATTATTTAAATCGCATATTAATCGCGATAACAAGAATAATGACGAATATTCGATTTCGACGAATATAAAACGAATATTCTATCGAATATTCGCGAATTTCGTCGAAATCGAATATGACACCTGCCGCTCATCACTACTGGACAGAACGCAAAAAACTTCTCAGGATGCTGGCGAAGATCTTGGTAGAGGGTATGAAAGTGTCCTTTCCGGTAGCGTTGGGAAACAATGGGATGCACCCAAAATCGCCGCCTTTAAATCGGTTCCTCGTCCAACAAAAGGGAGCGCAGTCCTCATCGACGAGAAATAAGCTAGTGCAGTACGACCTCTTCCTCAGAGTCATCCGCCATGGTGAACCCAAGACGCAAACTAAGAAGCAAAGATCAGCAAAGCCAACAACACTGTGTACCCTGTGAAGACTACAGAAAATGGCCGCAAAGCACTCAGGTGAATAGCATTATATACCTGTATCCTGGGTGGGGATATGAAAATGAATTTTTTTTTCCTTCCTTTAAAAAATGCGGATCGCAGTTAGCGGTCCGCGAAAAAAAACAGAAGACACACGGAAACACAACGGAAACGGAAACAGATCACGGTACAACGGAAGCCCATTTTGCGGAACGGTAAACAACAACGATCGTGTGCATGAGGCCTTAGGCAAGTGACAAAACAAACAGTCATATTCAAACAAAAAGTCACCTTGTGGTGATGGTGGTAATTCACACCATGCGGCAATTCTGCCTCAAAGAGTCCTTGCTGACAGCAGCACCAACCTGTTTTCACACCAAACAGGTAGCAAGTAGGGTTGAGCGAACCCAAACTGTAAAGTTCGGGTTCGTACCGAACTTTAGGATTTTTGGACCCCGGACCCGAACCCGAACATTTCAGTAAAAGTTCAGGTTCGGTGTTTGGTGATTTCTCAGCGCTTTTTGAAAGGCTGCAGAGCAGCTAATCAACAAGCGTTTAACTATCTGACCTTAGAAGCCATCACAGCCATGCCTACTAATGGCATGGCTGTGATTGGCCAGTGCAGCATGTGACCCAGGCTCTATATAAGCTTGAGTCACATATCGCTGCACGTCGCTCTGCTGTTACAAGTGTAGGGAGAGGATGCTGCTGGACTGGTGATTTCAGGGAGAGAATAGGAGAGAATCTAACTCAGCGAACTACATAAAATTAGTTGTGTGGGTGCAGGGCACAATCTTTTTACCCTGCCCTGAGCCCATTGACCAAAAAAAAACACTTTTATCCGTCTGTTAGTTAGATGGGCGGCGGCCATTTTATGCAAGCTCAGTGCACCAGCACTGCATCTGAGCTTTTGTGACATTTTAATCCAAGCTTGAAAAACTGCACTAATATTCTGGTTGTAAAAAATCACCCTTTTTTGGCAATATACAGTACAGACCAAAAGTTTGGACACACCTTCTCATTCAAAGAGTTTTCTTTATTTTCATGACTATGAAAATTGTAGATTCACACTGAAGGCATCAAAACTATGAATTAACACATGTGGAATTATATACATAACAAACAAGTGTGAAACAACTGAAAATATGTCATATTCTAGGTTCTTCAAAGTAGCCGCCTTTTGCTTTGATTACTGCTTTGCACACTCTTGGCATTCTCTTGATGAGCTTCAAGAGGTAGTCCCCTGAAATGGTTTTCACTTCACAGGTGTTCCCTGTCAGGTTTAATAAGTGGGATTTCTTGCCTTATAAATGGGGTTGGGACCATCAGTTGCGTTGAGGAGAAGTCAGGTGGATACACAGCTGATAGTCCTACTGAATAGACTGTTAGAATTTGTATTATGGCAAGAAAAAAGCAGCTAAGTAAAGAAAAACGAGTGGCCATCATTACCTTAAGAAATTAAGGTCAGTCAGCCGAAAAATTGGGAAAACGTTGAAAGTAAGGGCTATTTGACCATGAAGGAGAGTGATGGGGAGCTGCGCCAGATGACCTGGCCTCCACAGTCACCGGACCTGAACCCAATCGAGATGGTTTCGGGTGAGCTGGACCGCAGAGTGAAGGCAAAAGGGCCAACAAGTGCTAAGCATCTCTGGGAACTCCTTCAAGACTGTTGGAAGACCATTTCAGGGGACTACCTCTTGAAGCTCATCAAGAGAATGCCAAGAGTGTGCAAAGCAGTAATCAAAGCAAAAGGTGGCTACTTTGAAGAACCTAGAATATGACATATTTTCAGTTGTTTCACACATGTTTGTTATGTATATAATTCCACATGTGTTAATTCATAGTTTTGATGCCTTCATATTCATGAAAATAAAGAAAACTCTTTGAATGAGAAGGTGTGTCCAATCTTTTGGTCTGTACTGTACATCTGGTGCATTTGCAGGATTAGTCAGTGTGCAATTTTAGCTAGAAATACAGGCAGAATTTTCTGGGTTTTTTAAAACACCCCTTTTGTGCAAAATACACTATTTTACATCCCTAGCTGCATCTGGACGTGTGAAATTCAAATGTTATACAGGGAGTGCAGAATTATTAGGCAAGTTGTATTTTTGAGGATTAATTTTATTATTGAACAACAACCATGTTCTCAATGAACCCCAAAAACTCATTAATATCAAAGCTGAATATTTTTGGAAGTAGTTTTTAGTTTGTTTTTAGTTTTAGCTATTTTAGGGGGATATCTGTGTGTGCAGGTGACTATTACTGTGCATAATTATTAGGCAACTTAACAAAAAACTAATATATACCCATTTCAATTATTTATTTTTACCAGTGAAACCAATATAACATCTCAACATTCACAAATATACATTTCTGACATTCAAAAACAAAACAAAAACAAATCAGTGACCAATATAGCCACCTTTCTTTGCAAGGACACTCAAAAGCCTGCCATCCATGGATTCTGTCAGTGTTTTGATCTGTTCACCATCAACATTGCGTGCAGCAGCAACCACAGCCTCCCAGACACTGTTCAGAGAGGTGTACTGTTTTCCCTCCTTGTAAATCTCACATTTGATGATGGACCACAGGTTCTCAATGGGGCTCTGATCAAGTGAACAAGGAGGCCATGTAATTAGATTTTCTTCTTTTATACCCTTTCTTGCCAGCCACGCTGTGGAGTACTTGGACGCGTGTGATGGAACATTGTCCTGCATGAAAATCATGTTTTTCTTGAAGGATGCAGACTTCTTCCTGTACCACTGCTTGAAGAAGGTGTCTTCCAGAAACTGGCAGTAGGACTGGGAGTTGAGCTTGACTCCATCCTCAACCCGAAAAGGCCCCACAAGCTCATCTTTGATGATACCAGCCCAAACCAGTACTCCACCTCCACCTTGCTGGCGTCTGAGTCGGACTGGAGCTCTCTGCCCTTTACCAATCCAGCCACGGGCCCATCCATCTGGCCCATCAAGACTCACTCTCATTTCATCAGTCCATAAAACCTTAGAAAAATCAATCTTGAGATATTTCTCGGCCCAGTCTTGACGTTTCAGCTTGTGTGTCTTGTTCAGTGGTGGTCGTCTT
This sequence comes from Bufo bufo, assembly GCF_905171765.1. Taxonomy (NCBI): domain Eukaryota; kingdom Metazoa; phylum Chordata; class Amphibia; order Anura; family Bufonidae; genus Bufo; species Bufo bufo. The sequence continues at coordinate 489,390,090 of NC_053390.1, read as the reverse complement.
TCAGCCTTTCTTACCTTGGCCATGTCTCTGAGTATTGCACACCTTGTGCTTTTGGGCACTCCAGTGATGTTGCAGCTCTGAAATATGGCCAAACTGGTGGCAAGTGGCATCTTGGCAGCTGCTCGCTTGACTTTTCTCAGTTCATGGGCAGTTATTTTGCGCCTTGGTTTTTCCACACGCTTCTTGCGACCCTGTTGACTATTTTGAATGAAACTCTTGATTGTTCGATGATCACGCTTCAGAAGCTTTGCAATTTTAAGAGTGCTGCATCCCTCTGCAAGATATCTCACTATTTTTGACTTTTCTGAGCCTGTCAAGTCCTTCTTTTGACCCATTTTGCCAAAGGAAAGGAAGTTGCCTAATAATTATGCACACCTAATATAGGGTGTTGATGTCATTAGACCACACCCCTTCTCATTACAGAGATGCACATCACCTAATATGCTTAATTGGTAGTAGGCTTTCGAGCCTATACAGCTTGGAGTAAGACAACATGCATAAAGAGGATGATGTGGTCAAAATACTCATTTGCCTAATAATTCTGCACGCAGTGTATACAGCTTTCATATTCCTTTTTGGCAATATACAACATCTGCATTAGTCAGTGTGCAATTTAAGCTAAAAATATAGCCATAATTTTCAGTTTTTTTAAAAACACACTTTTTTTTGCCAAGAACCACTATTTTACAGCAAGTGTGAAATTCAAGTTTAATACGGTATATACAGCTTTTATTTTCTGTCAGTAAACCCCCCCCCCACTTTTTGGGCAATATACAACATCTGGATTAGTCAGTGTGCAATTTAAGCTAGAAATACAGCCATAATTTTCTGGATTTTTAAAAACACACTTTTTGGCCAAAATACACCATTTTACAGCCCTTGAAGCATCAGCACGTGTGAAATTCAAGGGTTATATACTGCTGTCATATTCAGTCATCAAACAAACACCCGTTAGGCAAAAAAAAGTTTATTTGGCAGTCTTTGCTGCATATGTCATTGTAAGATACACCCTTTATAAATTTGGTTTGTATTCAGATATTTGAAATACCGCCATTTGTTGCACAAATCTTTAATTGAGGCCTAGTGTGGGTCAGGGCGTGTGAGATACACCCTTTATATACATGTATACCGGCACTAACCAGCCATTGTTATACTGCAGCGCAATTGCTCATTCTTATATTTTGGATATTTCACACTCTTTTGGAGTATACCCTAATTTAAAAAAATTAAATTAAAACCAAAAACCTGTGTTGGCTACCTCGTCCTCCTCCACCACCGCTTCCACCTTTTTTATTTGTATGTATTTTATTTTATGTCATTTCACTACTTTGTCAGATACATTTTCTGGTGAAATTCACTAATTTTTTGGGTGTGAAGTACCACTGCTATACCTAGTAGACAGGTTAAAAAATATATAAATTGTCCGTTACATTTTCCGGTGAAATTCACCAATTTTTGGGTGTGATGTACCACTGATATACCTAGTAGACAAGTAAAAAAATAAATAAAATTGTCTGTTTCATTTTCCGATGAAATTCACCAATTTTTGGATGTGATGTACCACTGATATACCTAGTAGACCGGTAAAAAAAATAAAAATAATTGTCAGTTACATGTTCTGGTGAAATTCAAAAATTTTTGGTGTGATGTACCACTTATATACCTAGTAGACAGGTTAAAAAATATATAAATTGTCCGTTACATTTTCCGGTGAAATTCACCAATTTTTGGGTGTGATGTAAAACTGCTAAACCTAGTAGACGTTAAAAAAAAATTGTCAGTTTCATTTTCAGGTGAAATTCAACAATTTTTGGGTGTAATGTACCACTGACTAGAAGACCGGTAAAAAAATAAAAAAATAAAATTTGTCAGTTACATGTTCTGGTGAAATTCACAAATTTTTGGGTGTGATGTACCACTGATATACCATGTAGACGGGTAAAAGAAATAAAAAAAATTGTCTGTTTCATTTTCAGTTGAAATTCAACAATTTTAGAGTGTGACGTACCACTGCTATACGTAGTAGACGGTCAAAAAAAATAATTGTCGGTTACATTTTCGGGTGAAATTCAACAATTTTTGTTTGTGGTATACCACTGATATACCTAGTAGACGGGTATATACAACATCTGGATTAGTCAGTGTGCAATTTAAGCTAGAAATACAGCCGGGTGTGAAGTACCACTGCTATACCTAGTAGATCGGTAAAAAATAAAATTTGTCAGTTACATTTTTTGTTGAAATACAACAATTTTTGGGTGTGATGTACCACTGATATACTAAGTAAAATAAAAATTAAAATAAAAAAATAAAAAAAATTCAACAATTTTTGGGTGTGATGTACCACTGATATACCCAAGTAAAAAAAAAAAAAGTCAGTTACATTTTCAGTTGAAATTCAACAATTTTTGGGTGTGATGTACCACTGCTATACCTAGTAGATCGGTAAAAAATAAAAATAAAATTTGTCAGTTACATTTTTTGTTGAATTTCAACAATTTTTGGGTGTGATGTACCACTGATATACCTAGTAGACGGGTAAAAAAAATAAAAAAATTGTATGTTACATTTTCTGGTGAAATTCAACAATTTTTGGGTGTGATGTACCACTGATATACCTAGGAGACGGGCAAAAAAAATAAAAAAATTGGCTGTTTCATTTTTGTGTGAAATTCACCAATTTTTGGGTGTGAAATACCACTGCTATACCTAGTAGACCGATAAAAAAAAAAAAAAAAAATTCTGTTACATTTTCATTTTTAAAAAATAAAATTTGTCAGTTACATTTTTTGTTGAATTTCAACAATTTTTGGGTGTGATATACCTAGTAGACGGGCAAAAAAAATAAAAAATTTGTCTGTTACATTTTTGGGTGAAATTCACAAATTTTTGGGTGTAATATACCCCTCCTCTACCTAGTTGATAGCTTAATAAATTTCAATAATTTTTCTTTAACATTTACGGGTGACAAACAATTTTTTTGGTAAAAAAAAAAAAAAATGTCAGTTACATCTTCGGGTGAAATTCACCATTTTTTGGGTGTGAAGTACCACTGCTATACCTAGTAGATCGGTAAAAAATAAAAATAAAATTTGTCAGTTACATTTTTTGTTGAAATTCAACAAATTTTGGGTGTGATGTACCACTGATATACCTAAGTAAAATAAAAATAAAAATAAAAAAAATAAAAAAAATTCTACAATTTTTGGGTGTGATGTACCACTGCTATACCTAGTAGATCGGTAAAAAATAAAAATAAAATTTGTCAGTTACATTTTTTGTTGAATTTCAACAATTTTTGGGTGTGATGTACCACTGATATACCTAGTAGACGGGTAAAAAAAAATAAAAAATTTGTATGTTACATTTTCTGGTGAAATTCAACAATTTTTGGGTGTGATGTACCACTGATATACCTAGGAGACGGGCAAAAAAAATAAAAAAATTTTGGTCAAATGCCAACTTTGTATAAAAAAATGGGAAAAGTTGTCTTTTGCCAAGATATTTCTCTCACCCAGCATGGGTATATGTAAAATGACACCCCAAAACACATTCCCCAACTTCTCCTGAATACGTAGATACCACATGTGTGACACTTTTTTGCAGCCTAGGTGGGCAAAGGGGCCCATATTCCAAAGAGCACCTTTCGGATTTCACCAGTCATTTTTTACACATTTTGATTTCAAACTCCTTACCACACATTTGTGCCCCTAGAATGCCAGGGCAGTAGAACTACCCCACAAGTGACCCCATTTTGGAAAGACACCCTAAGGTATTTCGTGATGGGCATAGTGAGTTCATGGAAGTTTTTATTTTTTGTCACAAGTTAGTGGAATATGAGACTTTGTAAGGGAAAAAAATAAAAATAAAAAAATCATAATTTTCCGCTAACTTGTGACAAAAAATATAAAATTCTAGGAACTCGCCATGCCCCTCACGGAATACCTTGGGGTGTCTTCTTTCCAAAATGGGGTCACTTGTGGGGTAGTTATACTGCCCTGGCATTTTCCAGGGGCCCTAATGTGTGGTAAGTAGGTAAATGACCTGTGAAATCCTAAAGGTGCTCTTTGGAATGTGGGCCCCTTTGCCCACCTAGGCTGCAAAAAAGTGTCACACATGTGGTATCGCCGTATTCAGGAGAAGTTGGGCAATGTGTTTTGGGGTGTCTTTTTACATATACTCATGCTGGGTGAGAGAAATATATCGGCAAAAGACAACTTTTCCCATTTTTTTATACAAAGTTGGTATTTGACCCGAAAACACATTGCCCAACTTCTCCTGAGTACGGCGATACCACATGTGTGACACTTTTTTGCAGCCTAGATGTGCAAAGGGGCCCACATTCATTTTATGAGGGTATTTTTAGATATTTGGATCCCAGACTTCTTTTCACGCTTTAGGACCCCTAGAATGCCAGGGCAGTATAAATACCCCACATGTGACCCCATTTTGGAAAGAAGACACCCCAAGGTATTCAATGAGGGGCATGGCGAGTTCATAGAATTTTTTATTTTTTGGCACAAGTTAGCGGAAATTGATTTTTTATTTTTTTTCTCACAAAGTCTCCCTTTTCGCTAACTTGGGACAAAAATTTCAATCTTTCATGGACTCAATATGCCCCTCACGGAATACCTTGGGGTGTCTTCTTTCCGAAATGGGGTCACATGTGGGGTATTTATACTGCCCTGGCATTCTAGGGGCCCTAAAGCGTGAGAAGAAGTCTGGAATATAAATGTCTAAAAAAATTTACGCATTTGGATTCCGTGAGGGGTATGGTGAGTTCATGTGAGATTTTATTTTTTGACACAAGTTAGTGGAATATGAGACTTTGTAAGAAAAAAATTAATAATTTCCGCTAACTTGGGCCAAAAAAATGTCTGAATGGAGTCTGACAGGGGGGTGATCAATGACAGGGGGGTAATCAATGACAGGGGGGTGATCAGGGAGTCTATATGGGGTGATCACCACAGTCATTGATCGCGCCCCTGTAAGGCTCCATTCAGACGTCCGTATGCGTTTTGCGGATCCGATCCATCTATCAGTGGATCCGTAAAAATCATGCGGACATCTGAATGGAGCTTTACAGGGGTGTGATCAATGACAGGGGGGTAATCAATGACGGGGGGTGATCAGGGAGTCTATATGGGGTGATCACCACAGTCATTGATCACGCCCCTGTAAGGCTCCATTCAGACGTCCGTATGCGTTTTGCGGATCCGATCCATCTATCAGTGGATCCGTAAAAATCATGCGGACATCTGAATGGAGCTTTACAGGGGGGTAATCAATGACAGGGGGGTGATCAGGGAGTCTATATGGGGCTATCACCACAGTCATTGATCACGCCCCTGTAAGGCTCCATTCAGACGTCCGTATGCGTTTTGCGGATCCGATCCATCTATCAGTGGATCCGTAAAAATCATGCGGACATCTGAATGGAGCTTTACAGGGGGGTGATCAATGACAGGGGGGTAATCAATGACAGGGGGGTGATCAGAGAGTCTATATGGGGTGATCAGGGGTGATCAAGGGTGATCAAGGGTGAATAAGGGGTTAATAAGTAACAGGGGGGGGGTGTAGTGTAGTGGTGCTTGGTGCAACATATTACTGAGCTACCTGTGTCCTCTGGTGGTCGATCCAAACAAAGGGGACCACCAGAGGACCAGGTAGCAGGTATATTAGACGCTGTTATCAAAACAGCGTCTAATATACCTGTTAGGGGTTAAAAAAATCACATCTCCAGCCTGCCAGCGAACGATCGCCGCTGGCAGGCTGGAGATCCACTCGCTTACCTTCCGATCCTGTGAACGCGCGCGCCTGTGTGCGCGCGTTCACAGGAAATCTCGCGTCTCGCGAGAGGACGCGCCGGCGCGTCCACCCAGAAGAGCAGGGCCGCCGCAAAGACGCAATCCTGCGTACGGCGGTCCTGAGGAGGTTAATAATGCGCGGCACATCCTTTCATTCAATGCTTAAACTTTAAAAAGTTGTCCCACTTTCACACTTTAATAATTTGTCCCATAATTCCACTCTATAATTTTAAATTAGAAAAAATGAATCCTCCCTTGGATGTGGTCTCTCTTTCTCACGCTCCCTCTCTGGCGTGGAACCCTGATTACCTGCCATCCGTGATCACCATGGTAGGCGCAGAAAAGAACATCGAAAGTTTATAGAGCAGATATTAAATTGGATCGTGAACATCACGGGGACGTGCAACATGGTGGGGCAGTAAGTGTGCACACGCCTACACGAACTGACTGACAGGGGTCAGCCCCTGCAACTTCTGGGTCTCCAAATTAGGCACATGGCCTGAGTCTCACGACAGTGACTGATCCAGACAGGTCTGGGAGGAGAAGGTCGCAGCGACTTGCTACTCGCGATAGCTTGTGAGTTTGCTCCGTGGTTCAGGGTATGTCATCTGGGTTTTGCCTTGTGAACCTTTTTGTCCTGACTGGGAGTTTGTAGGCATCCTCCTCAGGTGAGTCCTGTCTGCCACTCCCAGCTACTATATTAGTTTCACTTTCACTTGCAGTCATTGCCAGATATAGTCCTTACTTCCAGTGCTACTCTGACCTTGGAAGGTTGCTGTAGAGCTCTTGTCCGGCGTGCACTGTCGTGTTTTGGATCGCCTTCTCTGCTCGTGACTAGATAAGTTTATCTCTGCTGTTGTTTGTTTGTTGCTGTCTTCCCCTGTTGTTTTCCTAAGACGTGAGTGATGGTGACTAGCGCTCCCATCGGCCTTTCCCCAGTCCAGTCTTGTTAGGGCGACTGAGGGTTTAGGCATCCTGCTCGCCGCACGGGTTCACACCCCGTCTAGGGTATCAGGGCAGACAGGTGCCAGCTTAGGGTTAGTCAGGGGTGGCCATTCTATTTCCCATCCGTAGATAAGGGTCCCCCTTCCCCTCCGTCTGGTGCGACACAACTGCTGCTGGGATAGCGGTCGTGACAGTATATCTGGCCTTTTAAAAAATTAAAATAAAGAAATAAAAAAAAAGTGACATTTCTTTTTTTTTTCTTTGCTTGCTGTTTTGCTTTGTATTTTGTCTGTTCCACTATGGATCCGGTTTCGGTTTTGGCGAAACAATTACAGGGGTTATCCCTTGAAGTGGCAGGATTAAAAGCAACAGTGCTGCAGCAGCAATCCTTGGGTTCCACCGTTGCTACGGGAAACCAAGGTACTCCTGAGCCAAAAGTGGCTTTATCTGATAGGTTCTCTGGAGGGAGAGACCAATTTGTAACCTTCAGAGAAGCTTGCAAATTGTTCTTCAGGTTACGCCCTAGATCCTCCGGCGGTGAGGAACAATGGGTGGGCATTGTAATTTCTCTCCTGCAAGGAGATCCGCAGGCTTGGGCTTTCTCCCTACCATCAGACTCTCCGGCCTTACGATCAGTGGAGGAGTTTTTTGAAGCCCTGGGTCTCGTATATGATGACCCGGACAGGGTCTCACTGGCTGAGTCTGAGCTGCGTAGACTTCGGCAAGAGAACCGGTCTGCTGAACTATATTGTTCCGAGTTCCGTAGGTGGGCTACTGATACGTTATGGAACGACTCGGCCCTTAGGAGTCAGTTCTGCCAGGGGTTGTCTGAGAAATTAAAAGACGCGCTGGCAGTATACGAGGTCCCTGGGTCTCTTGAGGCTGCTATGTCTCTGTCCATAAGAATCAACAGACGACTCAGGGAGAGACTATTAAATTTCACGGAGGCCTCTATAGGGCAGGGATCGGTCTGTTATGGTCCAGTCGAACCAATGCAAATAGGGGGCGCCACTAGACGGGTGAATCCTCCTAAGTTCCGCCGTAGGTCAGAGGTTTGTTTTTTCTTTGTGGGGGGAGTGGTCATTTTGTAAAGGTTTGTCCCTCAGAACCCAAGAGACCACAAACAAAGGAGCCGCCGGAAAAACTAGAGTCCCCAGATTGTGCGGAGGAGAACAGTATGGGCGTATTCGTTTCCTCCATACGCATGTCTCAGTTTTTGTTGTCCGCTACCGTTGAAGCGGGCAATAAGACTGAGATCTGTTCCGTCTTTTTGGACAGTGGGGCGGGGGTCAACTTGGTGAATTCACGGTTTGCTCAGGCTCTGGGTTTAACTCCGGAACCAGTATGCAGAACTATTCCTGTGTTTGCCATCGACTCCTCCCCTCTTACTCAGAGAGAGTTAACTCAGATCATCCATAATATCCATCTGCAGGTAGGGGACCTCCATAAAGAGCATATCTCTTGTTATGTCCTGGACGGTCTTCCGGCTCCTATGGTATTAGGGCTTCCCTGGCTGGTGACTCACAATCCAGTGGTGGATTGGCAGGCCGGGGAGATTGTGGAGTGGAGTGAACATTGTAAGGACAACTGCTTGAGTAGTAGGTGCTCTACACTCTCTGTAACATCTTTACCTGCCTTTCTGTCAGATTTTAAGGATGTGTTCTCTGAGAAGGGTTGTCAGGGGTTACCACCTCATCGTCCATATGATTGCCCGATTAATCTATTACCTGGGGCAAAACTACCTAAAACCCGGTTATACAATCTTTCCGGCCCGGAGAGGAAGGCTATGAAAGATTATATTTCGGAGAGTTTGGCTAAGGGACACATCAGACCCTCTTCTTCACCTGTGGCTGCAGGGTTCTTTTTCGTTAAAAAGAAAGATGGGGGCCTGCGTCCTTACCTGGATTTCCGGGAATTAAACCGGATAACTATCCGAGATCCCTATCCTCTTCCTCTCATTCCCGACCTCTTTAATCAGGTTGCTGGTGCTAAATGGTTCTCCAAAATGGATCTCAGAGGAGCCTATAACCTGGTTCGCATCAAAGAGGCGGATGAGTGGAAGACGGCTTTTAATACTCCGGAAGGGCATTATGAAAATCTGGTCATGCCATTTGGTCTTACTAATGCGCCTGCGGTATTCCAACATTTTGTCAACGATATTTTTAGTCACCTTATCGGGAGATTTGTTGTGATATATCTTGATGACATCCTGGTCTATTCCCCGGATCTGGATACACAAAACTTTTGATATGTCATAGAGACATATTAAAAGCTTTGATCTGTGGGGGTCTGAGTGCTGAGACCCCCACCAATCCCTACAAAAAGATGAAAGAAGCACTCGCATAGTTTTCTTTCTCTTCTGGCTGCAGAGGATGGAATAGAGATGGTCATATAGACTTCTATTAAGCCATCTCCTGCAACGAGGAGCAAGAGCACAATATATGTACTCTATTCTCTCCTTGTTCTAGCGATCGGTAGGAGGTCTCAGCACTTAGACCCCCATCGATCAAAACTGTTGATACATCTGTATGACATGTCAATTTATTTTGTGAGCTCAGTGACCCATTAATAATCTGTTGGGGAACCTGCTGCAAATTTGTATTTTCCCTGCAGTGCCACGTCTTGTAAAATAAAGCATAGCACAGTTCCAATTGAAATGAATGGGTAATGCATGCACATGTTAGATAGACCAGTGATGGCTAACCCCCGACACTCCAACTGTGGTTAAATTACGACTCCCAGCATGCTCCATTCATTTCTATGGAATTATGAGAACAACCAAGCAAGTCTGTATCTTCAGAGTTGTAGCTTTACCACAGCTGGAGTGCTGGAGGTTAGCCTTCAGAGCCCTAGACACTTTGCGCTCTGGCTAGTATGACCTTTACTTAACTCTCCCTAATAAGGTATTTCAAAATAGCTTTCCTAGACAACTACTTTTTAATTTTTCATATTCTAAGCTGCCCTGACAAATTTAACTGTATTCTTACTAGCCTCTATGGGTAATTTCAGCCACAAGTCATTAAATACTAACTTTAATTGCAGACGTGGTCCTTTGTGCGCCAATCACAGATTTATACTGGTTTTATCAGTTAACAATTGATACTAAATTTCGTACTTGTTTTCTGTTTTCTATTATATAATATGTCCGTGAGAAAACAAGAACCCAGTGCACATAAAATTATAAGCGATTTGTAAAATGATTTAGAAAAATCAATTATACCTTTTATTCCTCATAAGATAAAGCAATTTGGGTTATTTTATAGCTGACTTCTTGAATGACTTCACATTGAAGTCACTTTTCCTTTGTAACATGCATCAGTTACTCAGTTTCACAAAAGATCTATTGGGGAGATTTATCAAATCTGGTGTAAAGGAAATCTGGTTTAGTTGCCCAAAGCAACCAATAAGATTTTACCTTTCATTTCCCAGAGCTCCTTTGGAAAATGAAAGGTGGAATCTGATTGGTTGCTATGGACAACTATGCCTGTTTTCCTTTACATATGCTTTGATAAACCTCCCCCATTGTGCCAATTTGGATGAATTGCTACTTTAAACTGAATGTATAATAAGGAAAATATATAATTTTTAAATCAGTTTTGTATTAATAGCTGGATTTCTTTATATTTTTTACATGTTTGAGATCATTGTCCATCCAAGAAATATTCCAATTTTCACACTGGCAACTACAACAGTCACAATAAGCTGACACTTGTTTTGTTTACAGTAGGTCACTTGTCAGCTTTGCCACATAGATTGTGTCACTGTAAGGGCTGTTTCACACAAGCGGATGCAGTGCGTGGCATCCGCTCCGTGAAAGAGTGCCAAGACCCGATGCAGACTGCAGAGGCACGGAGCATTAACATGACTGATAATGCTCCGTGCCTCTCTGTGATCTCTTTACTACGAAATCACAGTGACAACTGTGATTTCGTAGTAAAGAGATCACAGAGAGGCACGGAGCATTATTAGTCATGTTAATGCTCCGTGCCTCTGCAGTCTGCATCGGGTCTTGGCTGTCATTCACGGAGCGGATGTCATGCATGGCATCCGCTCGTGTGAAACAGCCCTAAGAGTTATTTTATCTCTCTGCAGATTTGTTGGCAAGAATAACACTGTATATGCAGCCCTATTCGTCCTGCACAATAGTAGTGTAAACTCACCCTAAAAAGATTCACAATTTTGCATATTTTTATTGTTGCTGTATTTCCATCTATTGTGACCTAAATAAGGCTTTGTATGCATCTCTCCCAGGGAAGGCTTAAAAAAATTGTTACAACATTAAAATCACATTTAATTAAACAAAATCAAATACTTGAGACATTCTCTTTAAGCAGCTCAAACAGTATTCTTGGCTGAACATTGCTTAAACTTCACCACCTGGAATTACAGTTCAGGCACATGCTACAAGTTCTGGTCTGTAGAGAGACACGTGTATTCTCTAATGTTTCTAGTGTTCCCTGCTTAGAGTTGCTATTGGCTGTGCAGTGAACTGCAGTAGCCACTTAACATGGCTGTGTTGCTGTATCCTGCACTGAAGATGCCTTGGTGCCACTCTCAGGTAAAATCCATGAAAGGGGCACAGTCCTAAATCACCATTGCAGACTCTTCATTCCCAGGATCAATAGGGGTCCCCAGAGGTCAGACTCCCATGGTTCATTAAATGATGTCATATCTTAGGGATATGCCATCACTATATAGGATGTGAATACCCCTTTAAATATGAAACGGACCTGGGTAGTCTATCAGGGAGTATGCATTACCCCATATAGTCAAAAGGTGGAGTTGTAGTCTAAAATCTACTTGCAAGTTGAAGATTATGAAATAGATTGTATCCTCATCTCCTTCCTCTCATCCTCTGCCTACCCCTTTCCCCTCATATTTTTTCCTTAAAGGGCTTCTGTCACCCCACAAAAGTCATTTTTTTTTTTTTGGATAGTTACATTCCTTATAGCGCGATATAGGAGAATATAATCTTGTCACTTACTTTCATGCGGCCGTTTCTTTAGAAAACGAAGTTTTATAATATGTAAATCCGGTCTCTACCAGCAAGTAGGGCATCTACTTGCTGGTAGCTGCAGCAGAAAACCGCCCCGTCGCCGTGTTGATTGACAGGGCCAGCCGTGATCTCCTCCTCCGGCCGGCCCTGTCAGTATTTCAAAAATCGCGCGCCTCTGTTCATTCGGCGCAGGCGCTCTGAGATGAGGAGGCTCGTCTCCTCAGAACTCCCTCAGTGCGCCTGCGCCGATGACATCACCGAAAGAGAAGACGTCATCGGCGCAGGCGCACTGAGGGAGTTCTGAGGAGACGAGCCTCCTCATCTCAGAGCGCCTGCGCCGAATGAACAGAGGCGTGCGATTTTTGAAATACTGACAGGGCCGGCCAGAGGAGGAGATCACGGCTGGCCCTGTCAATCAACACGGCGAGGGGGCGGTTTTCTGCTGCGGCTACCAGCAAGTAGACGCCCTACTTGCTGGTAGAGACCGGATTTACATATTATAAAACTTCGTTTTCTAAAGAAACGGCCGCATGAAAGTAAGTGACAAGATTATATTCTCCTATATCGCGCTATAAGGAATGTAACTATCCAAAAAAAAAAAAAAAGACTTTTGTGGGGTGACAGAAGCCCTTTAAACTTCAATCTCATAGGTTAGCAGTGATTAAAAGGAATGACACTGTTCAAGGATGCAATAGCTACCAATGGTGATGAACCTCTATGAACAGCCTCTCAAGATACCTACTCTATATTGTCTGATATATTACCTCGGCTCTAATGTATCACCACTCATTTGATGTAGTTGTAAGTTTATATTTGTTCTTGGTTTTGAAACCATTAATAAACAAATATTTTAAAAGAAAAATAATAAAATAACACTTATTTTGGAGTCTAAAAGGAATTGTCCAGCCTTGGATGACCTATACTCAGGAAAGCTGATTGGCAGGGGTCCGACACCCCTCACTCTTGCTGATCAGCTGTTCTGTGTAGCTCCATCGCTGGATGTAGGTGCCAGAATTACAAAGCACTGTGTCATTATCTTAGTAGACAGCACTCATCACTGCAGCACTGCTCTCATAGATGTGAATGGGAGCACATGTTTCGAAGTTAAAAACCCCTTCTTCAGATACAGTGGGAGACTAACTATGACACAAATGGGCTGCTTTAAATACATTGTACTAAGGCCAAATTGTCAGAATAAACACAACTTAAAGGGAGCAGTCAGTAACACAATATAAAACTAAAAATATTCAGGTCCCTTAAAAATCTACCAAAAAGATTGTGTAGAAGGCATTCTGACTCACTCGAAGGATTCTGGATAAAATATACAGTCAATGTGAACTCGCCTGACTCACAGTCCTCTGTAGTTCCTGGTTTCCACCGCCTAGCAGGAAGTGGGAGAAAGATGTGGAAATAGCAGACTCTCTGCTGAAGCAACTCCACAAAGCTATACACAGTCTAGCACACTTTCAGACTAGGAACCACACCCCAGCTTTCCTGGGCTTCCTGGCTTATATAGGCCAGCCAAAACCTGGCCTGGATATGTGGGAGTAGTCATGCCACCCTGCTCTTTTTTCTTTTTTTTTTTGAGAGGGGAATATGGTCTCTGAAATTTTAACCTCTTCAATGGCGGACTCTGGTTGTGTCACCAGGCAAGAAGCCTCAGGATGGTCTCTCTCCTTCCAGGGTTTGATCAAATCAGATTGACATGGTAGATTTGGAAGTGCTTCCTCTTCCCTGGCTGGTGTACCCTATAGTTGACTTCTCCCACCTTTTTCACCATCTCATAGGGACCTTGCCACTTGGCTAGAAATTTGCTCTCGACAGTGGGGACTAACACTAATACACAATCTCCCGGATTAAACTGTCTCAGACAGGGAAAACTATTATAGACCCTGGCATGTGCCTCTTTTGCCTGGAGCATATGCTTCTCTACGATTGGCATCACCCTGGACATCCTCTCTTGCATCTGGGCTACATGTTCTACTATACTTTTGTAGGACGTGACCTCACTTTCCCATGTTTTCTTTGCCACATTCAAAAGCCCCCTGGGGTGCCTTCCATACAGTAATTCGAAGGGCAAAGACAATCCCTGTCTCGCCCATCCTTTTCTACCACATTCTCAGCATGGCCTTCAGTGTCTTATTAAATCGCTCAAGACGATCTGTCTGAGGATGGTAGACCCATGTGTGCAACTGAGTGACTTAAGACTTTACATAGTTCCTACATCACCTTTGACATAAATAGGGTTCCCTGGTCTATAAGCATCTCCTTGGGAATCCCTATTCAGGAGAAGACATAGAATAATTCCCTGGCAATATTTCTGGATTATGGTTTCTGTAGGGGGACAGCCTCAGGGTAATGGATAGCATAAATCAATGATTAGTAGGATGTATTAATGCTCCCTAGCTGACTTCACCAATGGCCCTACCAGGTCTATTGGTATCCTTTCAAAGGAGACCTCAATGATTGGTAATGGGACCAGAGAGCTATGGAAGTGGACTACCAGGGAAGTGACCTGGCAAACCGGATAAGATTGACAGAAATCCCTAATCTCCTGGTAACACCCTAGCCAATAAAACTGCTGTAGGACCCTCTCAGGCATTTTGTCTGCCCCTAGGTAACCACCCAACACATGGGAGTGGGCTATAACCATATGCTTATATAGTCCTGGGACTAGTAGCTGCTCCACGACCTCATCCTGTATCTTGGTCATCCGGTATAAAAGGTCCTGATTCAGGGCAAAATGTGGGAAACGGTTGTCGGCCCCAAGCTCCTGCGGAACCCCATTAAGGACCACCACATTCTCTAGTGCCCCTTTCAAGGTCAAGTCTCATAGTTGGGCCGTACCAAAATTTCCCTGGGACACCTCCAAGCATCATGAAGCATGCGTTTCACCACCCCCACATTGTCAGACAGGGTACCCCAGCCTGTCTCCAGAGTAACCTGGGTCACCAGGTAAACCCTGGTACCCCCACATTTTCCCCAGGGGCCAATACATGAGGAAGAAAGGCAGAGTGACCAAGCTCCCCAAGTCCAACAGTCCTGAGACCAGAGTCCCATTTATTGTTTGGAGTCCCTCCCCATTGGTTGGTGCGGTGCTGCAAGATGGCTGCGCGAAGAGGGAACAGTCCATGGGCTCTGTGGTGAGGGGACACTGGGCCGCCATATAACCCGGGACCTGACATCTCTAGCAAATGATCTCCCAGGGAATCGCTTTGGTCACCGGTTGTCGCCCCCCCCCCCCCCCCCGGCCTTGGTGCGACCCTCTCAAGGGGGTTTGGACCCCAGTCTCTGACTGTCCAAGTCTCCCAGTAGGTTGACTTCAGGATCCCTGGACCGTACAGGGACTTCACTATGGCATAGAATCCCAGTCCCACCAGGACATCTGCCATGTTGGGGAAGGGTGTGCATTAACCAGTCCATGATCCCACACTCCACCATTTGGGGTGGGGAGCAGACCTCCAGCTGTAACCACTTCTGGATTAGTTTTAACAAGTCAAACAGCTGGGATCTTAGAGGTTTGTCCAGTCTATAGGCCCAGTGGTGTACCGTCTGAGCCCGCACCAAATGGTGACGCTGAGCCATGCTGATCCAGCGGCAGCTTCTCCCGGTCAGCCACCAGCTCAAACATGGTGAGGAAAGCCTTGATGTTGTCCTCCAAGGTAATCTTTTGCAAGGCTTCCCTCATGGCCCTCCTGACATGATGACCATCATCCTGGGTGGGTGGAGCTGAACTATTCCGAGACCGAATGGCATCTGTCAGGGCAGCCATCTGCTGGATGAGCAGCTTATTGGTCTGAGCTTGCATGGCCTCTTTATATGACTTCTGTTGCTGGGCACTCATTTGAATTTGCTGTAGGTTTGCCTGTACAAGGTGCTTGATCACCAAGCCATTATGGCGCATAACAGATAGTATTTAGTGTTAGGACCCGTCTAACAGAGATCGCCTTGACGTACGGCAGACGGGCTCAGATGGTTTTGTACAAAATGCATTGGCCAAGCATCTCACTTTATAAATAAGCGTAGCATTAGCACCATAATTTTTGTAATCATTATTTTTGTGACTATGGCATTGTTGTACTTTATCTGATTTGCAGGGTGCTGCTGCACTGTCTTTTTTTCTTCTAGGTCTTTGCCATGGCAGCGTGCACCTGCGCACTGGGAGGTGCTGACTAACCCCCTTTTTTTTTGCAGATCTCCTCCACCTATGGTTACTGATAAAACATTACCAGTACGCTTCTCTGAGGCCAGGCACGTAT
The DNA here is from genome assembly GCF_905171765.1 of Bufo bufo. Taxonomy (NCBI): domain Eukaryota; kingdom Metazoa; phylum Chordata; class Amphibia; order Anura; family Bufonidae; genus Bufo; species Bufo bufo. The sequence goes on along the minus strand of NC_053390.1, from coordinate 489,374,083 downwards.
GTATCGACAACTTGTGTCTTCTCACTGTCTATTTTGCTTCGTCTGAAACTAGAGCGGTTCCTATGTAGTGGTCAGGGGAGGAAAAGACCGCAGGGCAGGATTCAACTACAATACAGCAGACAAGGAGGCTGAAGCAGATACCGGCTTTATTAAAGGGCAAAATATAACGGCCGGTAAATTGGATTAACAGTATTGACACCAGAGGCGCAATCGAAAAATGACAGAAATAGTGTAAACAGGTTTACATAAATTTACAGGAAGGATAACTGAACTTTGTATCCAAACAAAATGCGCTCTAAACAGCAAACACATAAAAAATGCAAGCTACTCTCCTCTAATATTCTCCTGTCTGCCCCTGCTAACCAGGGCACGTTTATAAAATGCACTGACTAATTCTCCTGCTCTACGTCCTACCACAGATTAGCTCGAGTGCACACTCACAGTTCTGAAGGTAGCTGCTGGTCTTGGTCTGGCACGTGAAGGCAGATGCAGTCTGGCTCCTGATCCGGTCGTTTACTTGTCCCAGCGCAGTCTTTTCCTCTCTCTCTCCAGTTTGCAAGTGCAGGCATCCACATAGTTCAGCTCTGACTGGAGAAACCCGTCCTGTCACAGGTCTCTGAATTGAACACTTTGCTCCTCTGGAGCACACTTTGCAGTCTCTGTTGATCTGTCCCACAGCCGCCAGGAAAAATCACTTTATAGTTCCTGTAGTCCCACAACAGCAGACTCTCTCTGTGCACCTCAGCAAGGACGCAGCACTCCAGCTCTCCTGCCCGGGAACTTCAACTCCTCCTACATCCTCTGTAAGCAACAACTTTAATTTTTCTCTTACTCATTGACACAGTGGCCTCTTGTGGCCGGAGGAAGACATCACAGTCTGTGTGAAACCTTATCATTAGCAATACAGTGCAATGTAAATTGGTGTTTCTAGGGGCTGACCCTTACACCTGTATCGTGTTGCTAAGCGACCAGCAGGGGCGTACATAGAAATCACTGGACCCCATAGCAAGAATCTAACTTGTGTCCCCATTAATAGCATATCCCAATGCCCATTCCTAGCCTTTCCCTTTGCTCCATGTGTAACACCCCGGAGTTGTGTTACTACACGCCTCTACCCCGCTAATATCTCCTAAGAGCCTTTACCTTGTCATCTGATATGATTTTGCTCATGTCTTCACATCTGTGCATTTAAAACTATGTTAAATGTATAGGGAAGAAAGCCAGGGTCTTCTCTCGGCTGAGACATTGATCACCTCCCGAGCCTGAGAGCCCTGCAGCCTCAGCTGGATGACAGAAACAGCAGACAACCTCCAGAGTTCCAGGACGAAAGCATTCCCTGAGAATATATTTGTGAGTAAAGTCCAGGGACCTAGGAGAAGCCAGTTTAAAGCAGAAGCATTTATCAATTATTGCGAAAACCTTCTGGGACCAAAGACCAAAGCTGTTTTCTGCTTGGATGAAAGTTATCTTCAGTAAAGACAAGTTTGAACTTCACCTAAAGGTCTGGACATCAATTTCTGCTGCAAAATCCCTCTATTACTCCTACTATCACTACACTCAATTTATTGCAAGTGAGCTAGGAGTCCAGCCGTACCCAGGTAGGAGACACCGTTGACACCATTATCATCACCATACAGAGACATTATAGGCCATCACACCACTCAGGCATTCCTAACCTGGGACATGCGTTATAACACCTTGGAAGGGCCCTGTGAAAGTACCCTGCGCACGCTGCAATTGGCGTCACGACAAATACAGAACATTAAACAACCCGTACCTGGCCACTGCACATGAACTGTGCTTGCTGCTGCATTATATTGTGTACCATCACGGCTGGACTGGGACTACAAAACAGCCCTGGCACACAAAAGAGGTATAATAGATGCAGTGTGTACAGGTATATGGCATATAGAGCAGTGTATTGACATATGAGGTACGAGTTATAAATTAAAGCTTGTACCTCACATATCAGTACACTACTGTATATACTATATACCAGTACAGATGGCATCTATTATAATTTGTACCTCACATATCAGTACAATGCTGGATATATGATATATCTGTACACACTGCATGTATTATACCTCGTACCTCACATATCTGTTCACCGCTGTATATATTTCTGTACACACAGTATTATACCGCGTAACTAACATATCAGTACACTGATGTATATACTGTATACACAGTGCATTTATAATAAACACATACATATTATAAATGCACTAGTTATAGATATATAGTATATACAACAGTGTACAAGGTGTAATTTATACCTCATACAGAACCTCACATATCTGTACACTGCTGTATATAAACTATATATCTGTACATACTAATTATGTGTAATATCCGAATATATATATATTTGTGGTCAGGGCGACGGCCCTTGAACGTACTAATCAGAGCTTACCGAAGGCTGGTTAATGCCGGGAGCCCGGAGTGAGGGTAGGCCTAAAATGGGCCAAAAATGGAGACATAATCATACTGTCAAACACTTTATTGTAGCATTACAGGGCAAGTGAACAGAACGCATCACAAATCTCGGATTGAGGATTTGGAACATATCTGGAGAAACAAGACGATCTCCAACGCCCCATACTCCTGATGACATGCGGTGGTATTTTATGCCTAGAAGCGGCTGAGGCCGCCCCAATACGAAAGGAGTGGCCCGAGATGGCCTTGGGATCCTGACCCAACCCTGCAACCAAGGAGCGGACATGGGACATGAACTGAGAGGTGGACAATGGACCCCCCTTAAAGGGAAGTAGAGGACTACCTGGGGCCGCCGCCTGCAGCCCTGAAGACAATTGCTGCAGCGCATTGACCGGGCACCAGTCGTTGTGCGAGGGGTAAAACCTCACCAGAGTTGGAGGTCCTGTTTGAGCGGTCTTGGTAGACAGGATGCTCAGTATAAAATGGTCGTGATGCCAGGTCAAGTGCTGCTTCTGGAGATGATGGCTGTTCCGGACGGCAGTGGTGAATTCCCCGGCCGGAGGAACCCGTAAAACCCCAGGTATAGGGCGGCTTTTATGACGGTGCTAACCAAGGGCCCAAAAGGATTACCATCCAGAGCCAAGGACAACTGCCTAAACAAGGAGCCGGACATGGGTTGACGGACCACTGGCCTACTTGCACCGGCTTTCTCAATGCCCCGGAGCGTGGCCTTGATGGCCTGCGATGTGAAAAAAGATACTCGGGCAGGGTTGTTCAATGTGAACTGATGTTGAATTCCTGCCAAGTAAAGGCGGATGGTGTTGTGAGCGAGACCGAGGTTGGCATGACAATGCGCGATAAACGCCATCACGAATGATACATCATCCACGTTGCCTTGTGGGTGATTCTTGGCAAAATCCTTATACAGGTTCCAGCCCGTGCGATAATTCCTGACTGTATTCTCAGAAAGGCTCTGGTGCAGGAGATCTTTTGCTGTCCTGATCAACGACGTTAATCCCACACCAGGTCGCTGTAAGCTGGAATGCCCGCCCCCGTTGCGTCTGCGTGCGGCATATTCTGAAAAAAGACATTAGCGTTAAACCGGGACAGCGCATCCGCAGCCGTATTCATGGAACCCTGAATGTGGGAGCACTCAAAGCAAAAATTATGCACCATGGACAGCCAAACCAACCTGCGCATGAGGGCCATGATTTTAGGGGATTTAGCTCTGCCACTACGGATGATGTCAACCAAGTCCTGACTATCGGTGATAAACAACACCCTCGAGTCTGACCAGTCGTGGCCCCATACATGGGCCGCCGCCACCAAAGGATATAACTCCAACAGGGGGGATGACCGAAGAGCCTCCCTGTCCACCGTGATCTGGGACGGCCAGGCACCGGCCAGCCAGTGATTGCCAAATATGGCTGCAAAGCCCTTGGATGCTGCTGCGTCTGAATAAATCGTGGGAGAGGACGGGTCCCGGGGGGGAATGAACAACCTTACCCCATTTCATGAAGACATGAATGTACTCCACATGGACAGGTCCGCCATGGCCTGTTGGTCCAACCGAATAACACTGTCTTGCTCTGGGGCTGATGGCAGGAGCAGCAAGAGCTGGGAAACAAAGGTACGTCCCTGAGGCATGACCCTCATGGCGAAGTTCAGCCGGCCCAGTAACGATTGGAGGTTCGTCTTGGTCAGGAAGCAGGCCTTGGACGCCTCCAGGATGGCTAACCGTATCTGCTGCAACTTCTCCTCGGGGAGCCTTGCTTCCAACCTCACCGAGTCCAGGGTGACCCCCAGGAAGGTGATCGTCTTGGAAGGACCTACCGTCTTCCCTGAGGCGACAGGAACCTGGAGTGCCGCAAATAATTCCAGCAGGGAGGATAAGCTGGAGGGCCGCCGGGAAGGGTGTTCCACCAGCAGGAAGTCGTCCAGGTAATGGATGCACATGGGCGCCTGCCCATGTTCGACCAGGATCCAGTGCAGGGCCTGGGCCAGACGGTCAAACAGCCATGGGCTGCTTTTTGAGCCAAACGTTAGGCGATTGGCAAAGTAGTACCTGCCTGCCCACTTGATGCTGTAGTATTGCCACAGTTGCGGATGGATCGGGAGCAGTTTGAAGGCGTCAGCAATATCCGTCTTGGACAACCAGGCCCCCCTGCCTGCTTTGAGAATAAATTGAATGGCCTCATCGATAGAGGAGTACTTCATACTAAACTCTTCCGATGGTATGAGGGAGTTAATACTGGGTATGTGAGAAGAATGAGGAGCCGAGAGATCATAGATAAGTCTTCTTTTATTTGAGTCCTTCTTGGCCACCACTCCAATGGGGTTAACCCTCCATACTTCAAAGGGGATAGAATCAAACGGACCGATGAGGGACCCTTTTTCCAATTCCAAGGAAATCGCCGCTTGCATAGCCTCTGGATCCTGTCTGGCAGAGAGGAGATTCTCACACTCCCAGTTGGCATGCGGAAGGGCCACCAACCCCGTATGGAACCCCTGTGACAGACCCGTAAGCAGATGTACCACAAACTGTTGATCACCATGCCCTTCTAGGAGTGCCCCCAGGAGATCAACGTTGATGTCGGTCAGTCATGCCTGTTTAGACGACTTTTTAGGACACGTGGAGGGCCCTGCACCCACTGAACATGCAGTGACCGAAGTTAAAATTATTGCATATCTGGCTTTTGCCCAGATACACAATCGGCCTGCCAAACTTGTCCATGAGGGCCGGACCCCTGCGGACTCCTGATGTACCTGGAAGGGCTCTATCTGGATGGGAGGCCGCCTCGTTGGGGCACCATTCTCTGGCATGGAAAATGGACTGGCACGAACCACAAGCGGGGGCTCGGTGCCCTGCAAAATGCCTGCAGAAAAGCTCCATGTCTAGCACAGCCCAATTGGTCATGAATTGAAACTGTGCTAGGGAGGCTGCGGCTTTAGCCGCGAAGGACCGATGGTAATCATAAAACGCCGAGCCCCCATACTTGTGGCCCAAATCGGTGACCTGATATAGATAGGCGTCCAGCTCCTCCCTCCTATTAGGCTGTGCCGAGCAGATGACGTCCCTGAACAAACTGAAAGCGAGTACAAACTCGGGTATGAACAGTTTGCCATTCAGTCGGGCATCTTTGGACTTCATCACTACTGACACCTCCCCGCAATCAATGGTTCTGTGCTCGCTTGCATCGTGGGATGTTATGAGGATGGATGCCAGGTGGACATCTTTGCCTGCCAGTATATCCCTCCTAATATTTTCCGCCACAAAATGAGCTGGGACAATGGCCGGCGGAGTAGAAAACATACCTGGGGAACCCGCCAATGGCCCTGACACCGCCGTCACGGGCTACACTGACTGCGAAGAGGTGGAGGCCCTGGACTCCAGCTCCATGACCCTGTGCTGGATGTCCGCTACTGAGGCAGCCAGACTCCCCATAGTGGCATTCAACTGAGCCAGTGATGACTGGACAGTAGGTACTGCCAGCTGCTCGCTGGATGGACCCGGACTAGATACCAGCAGCCTATAAAGTTCGGCTTTCCTGGCCGAAGCCGGGTGACTGATGCCCCTTCTATTCAATTCGGCCACCAGTTTTGGAATTGTCCAGTTCCTCAGGGATCCATGACCAGCCAGACCGGAAACCACGGACCCGGAGATGGACGAGGCATCGTCGATGTCTGAGGCCTGGGACATGTTGACCGCGCTGCAATAACTCTACGCCCTGGATATCACCTGAGGACAAAACCTTTGTTACTTGTGCAGACACCAGGCGTGTCTTGGACATCCCGATGGCCCCTCCCCCTTTTTGCCTCTACCAGAAAGACCGCCACTAGATTATGTAGCGGTGAGTCGACCAGCACACGCCAAGATGCACGCCGCGCGGGATAGGACCAATTCCACGTGTAGCTAGATGAAGAATCCCAGCAGACGTGACTTGCTCTTCAAAAAATTTTATTGTCATAAATCAATATGTCCCATAATCTAGGACGCGTTTCGGCAACTGCCTTTTTCAACAAGTCAATTTACATGGTAGGAAGCAGATATATATACAGGCATCAATGATCAAGGATAGGGAACCTCCCAGTAACATCCACGCCCATAGGGGGCGGTACATTTCAGATTAACATACAGATAAGGGGTTAATCAAACAAGTAGACGGCACTGGTATTAGAACACATACTCATAATATAGATAATAGATGGTAAATACCAGCAAGGCTGAGAAAATTCTTCAATGGATAATGGATGTCTAAAAAATAATGATATAAAAAAATTTATTAAATGACAAATAGAAAATGCATGAGTGAACAGAACCAGAACTTAAATGTGAATAATTTCGTAATCTCTATTGAGACCCCTTGGATGAAGGGTGTCCAGGGTGTGAATCCAATAGGCCTCCCGACGCAATAAAAGCTTCTTGATATCACCTCCCCGCCTGGGCCTAATGACCTGTTCTATAATTTGAAACTTCAGTTGAGCGATTGTATGATTATGTTTCTCAAAATGGGAGGGGATAGGTAGGAGTAAATTTTTGGTCCTAATCGTTGACTTGTGCTTGCCAATGCGATCCCGAATACTCTGTATAGTTTCACCAATATACAGCAACCCACATGGACATTTAATCAAATAAATGACGTTAGCTGAATCACATGTAAAAAAAACATCTACTGGGTATATACGTCCAGTATGTGGGTGGTATATATTGGGCCCCTTGATGATATTGGAGCACTGGAAGCAATGCAGACACGGAAAAGTACCCTTCCGCTGTGTGGCCAGTACACTCTGTTTGAGGGCAACACGAGTACTCCCAATATCCGCGCGTACTAGTTTATCCTTATAACTTTGGTTCTTTTTGTTACAGATGAGGGGCGGATTTTTGAACTCCTCAATCTGGGGGTACGCTTTCTCTAGAAAGTGCCAATGTTTCCTTATGACATTGTCCAATTTCTGATTGAACGGGTGGTATTTGTGGATCAGTGCCACTCTTTGGTTTTTGGCTTGTTCTTTACCAGGGCTAGTAAGGGTTTCTAATCCACTTAGGGTCTTTGATAGAATTGAGGCTGGGTACCCTCTTTCTTTAAACCTCATGGTCATTTGGTCAGTTCTGAGTTCCCGTGTTGAGGGATCAGACACAATTCGTCTGACCCTCTGGTACTGGGACTTAGGAATGGCTCTTTTTAGAGAGGGTGGGTGTGCACTGGTGAAGTGGAGAATGCTGTTCCTGTCTGTCTCTTTGCGGGTGTAAAATAATGGAGAGATTACCTATGGGATCCTTAATCACCCTAGTATCCAAAAAACTAACTGTGTGATCATCGCATGTAACCGTGAACTGTAGACCAATGCATGCTTGGTTCAGATGTAAGGCGAAGGATGCAAGGGCCTCCTGTGACCCCGCCCATATGCAAAAAACATCGTCGATAAATCTTTTCCACAATAAAATGTGGTTGTGATACCATTGATTATTGTATACAAACTCATCTTCGAATTTCGACATGTATGCATTTGAATAGGGCGGGGCCACATTTAGTCCTTCCACTCATTTTGATTCTTTTCAATATGACATTGATCTAAATCACTTTTTCCATAAATTGAGATTGAAAGCTCATTTCTTAAATCAGGACAATAGAACTGCTGGTCCGGATGATGGTGAGGGACCGTGTGTCCTCCGTTTGCATGATTTAGGTTTGAAGAATCCAAGTAAATTTATGCCCCCCAAGTTTTATCACCCGGTGGAGACTTATATAGAACTGGTCTATAAGGACATTAAAAAACACTTAGATGGGATCAAGAAAGGTGAATTGTGACTCACACATAATGTGACACCAGAAGAAAGAACTGCAATTAAATCTTTGATGGATGATAAGAGGGTTGTTTTAAAGCCAGCCGATAAAGGGGGCGCTATTGTCCTTATGGATAGGGCAAAATATGTGGCAGAAGTGAATCGACAACTCTCGGATCATAATACATATGAGCTTTTGACCACTGATCCAGTCTTTCGTATCAAAGAAAAAATACTGAGGGTTGTGGATCACTTCGCCACATTAGGTATTTTTGATAATAACATGTATACTTTTCTAATAAATCAAACACCAATAACACCTGTGTTTTATGTGCTCCCAAAAGTCCACAAAACCCTATTAGACCCCCCAGGCCGCCCTATAGTGGCCTCAGTGGGATCTATCTTATCTCCATTGGCAATAGTACTTGAGAAAATACTCACACCCTTGATTAGGGATATTCCATCTTATTTAGCTGACACACAGCACGTTCTCAGTACTATTTCTGAATTAGGTTCGGTACCGTCAGATTGTTTGTTGGTGACAATTGATGTGGTCAGCCTGTATACCTCCATTGAACACAGTGGAGGTGTACAGGCCGTCAAAACATTTTTAGAAAGAAGTGATTACTCTATCATTGAACGAGAATTTTTCATGGAACTTCTTCACCTGGTTCTGTATGAGAATTACTTCATGTTCGAAGATTCCTATTATCTGCAGAAGCGGGGGACCGCGATGGGGTCGAATGTGGCCCCGCCCTATGCAAATGCATACATGTCGAAATTCGAAGATGAGTTTGTATATGTAACAGGGTTTTGGGGGCGCCCCCTAGTGTCTTTGGGGTCCCTAACCTTAGTTAACTCACTATGCCTGACAGGCGGATCCTGAGCCTCCGCTATCTGGGAGTTGGGGTACATGTCTGCGGCAGTGCCTCCACCCAGTGGAGCATCCGGGGTAGGGATGTGGGGCTCCACTGGGAACATACTTGGTGCAATTGAGACTGACACAGCCTAACTGAAATTAACTTTATATAGTGCGTAACAAAATGAACCAACATACATAGGAAAATACAATAGAGTAACACAAATAACAGGGTAATGTGGATTCTTCCTCACCCACCCACCAGCACACCTGCGTCCCACCCCCTATATTCGCCCTAATGGCCGTTGGTGCACATAGGAGAGTTGGGGCCCTTATAAGTCCTGCTCCGCAGGGTCACTGAAGCAGCCTGAGCTGTGTAATGTCCGTCACTGGAACTCAGAGTCTTTATTGTGAGTGAGGAGACAGGTGCCCTGTGGTGATACAGGGAGAGGTTTGACTTACCCTCACAACACCATTAGCCAGGTAGGTCAGCAGCAATCTCCTTTCACTGGATTCAACAGACGTCTGGACTCAGTGCTTGTCTTTGCCAGCGGTCCCTCTCTCAGCAGGTGTGATCTTGGGTGAAGTAAGTTCTCTCCGCCAGGTTCTATCTCTGTGCTGCAGTCTCTCAATGCCAGACACATGTCCTCTCTCTGGCTGAGCAAATCGTAACTTCCAGAAACTTCCAGGACCTTCCTCCTTAGAGCTGTGTAGCAAGCGTCCTTTTAGGACCTGCGATGATGTCACAAAACATGTGACCCCTTTCAGCCGGTCATGTGATCAATGCTCAATGTCTTATTAACAGCATACTGAGTCCATCTACTGGGCATTTCAGATAACGCAGCCTGTGTAACTTCACAGGGTTACATATACAATAGTCAATGGTATCACAACCACATTTTATTGTGGAAAAGATTTATCGATGATGTTTTTAGCATATGGGCGGGGTCACAGGAGGCCCTTGCATCCTTCGCCTTACATCTGAACCAAGCATGCATTGGTCTACAGTTCACGGTTACATGCGATGATCACACAGTTAGTTTTTTGGATACTAGGGTGATTAAGGATCCCATAGGTAATCTCTCCATTGATTTACACCACAAAGAGACAGACAGGAACAGCATTCTCCACTTCACCAGTGCACACCCACCCTCTCTAAAAAGAGCCATTCCTAAGTCCCAGTACCAGAGGGTCAGACGAATTGTGTCTGATCCCTCAACACAGGAACTCAGAACTGACCAAATGACCATGAGGTTTAAAGAAAGAGGGTACCCAGCCTCAATTCTATTAAAGACCCTAAGTGGATTAGAAACCCTTACTAGCCCTGGTAAAGAACAAGCCAAAAACCAAAGAGTGGCACTGATCCACAAATACCACCCGTTCAATCAGAAATTGGACAATGTCATAAGAAAACATTGGCACTTGCTAGAGAAAGCGTACCCCCAGATTGAGGAGTTCAAAAATCTGCCCCTCATCTGTAACAAAAAGAACCAAAGTTATAAGGATAAACTAGTACGCGCGGATATTGGGAGTACTCGTGTTGCCCTCAAACAGAGTGTACTGGCCACACAGCGGAAGGGTACTTTTCCGTGTCTGCATTGCTTCCAGTGCTCCAATATCATCAAGGGGCCCAATATATACCACCCACATACTGGACGTATATACCCAGTAGATGTTTTTTTTACATGTGATTCAGCTAACGTCATTTATTTGATTAAATGTCCATGTGGGTTGCTGTATATTGGTGAAACTATACAGAGTATTCGGGATCGCATTGGCAAGCACAAGTCAACGATTAGGACCAAAAATTTACTCCTACCTATCCCCTCCCATTTTGAGAAACATAATCATACAATCGCTCAACTGAAGTTTCAAATTATAGAACAGGTCATTAGGCCCAGGCGGGGAGGTGACATCAAGAAGCTTTTATTGCGTCGGGAGGCCTATTGGATTCACACCCTGGACACCCTTCATCCAAGGGGTCTCAATAGAGATTACGAAATTATGCACATTTAAGTTCTGGTTCTGTTCACTCATGCATTTTCTATTTGTCATTTAATAAATTTTTTTATATCATTATTTTTTAGACATCCATTATCCATTGAAGAATTTTCTCAACCTTGCTGGTATTTACCATCTATTATCTATATTATGAGTATGTGTTCTAATACCAGTGCCGTCTACTTGTTTGATTAACCCCTTATCTGTATGTTAATCTGAAATGTACCGCCCCCTATGTTGATGTTACAGGGAGGTTCCCTATCCTTGATCATTGATGCCTGTATATATATCTGCTTCCTACCATGTAAATTGACTTGTTGAAAAAGGCAGTTGCCGAAACGCGTCCTAGATTATGGGACATATTGATTTATGACAATAAAATTTTTTGAAGAGCAAGTCGCGCCCCTAGATTATGGCCGGCCTGACGGATTTGAATTGATACTCACCTGGTTATGGAATTTGATGAAAATGATAATGATACCGTACTGGAGGCCGGTACCACCGACCAAGGTGGAGGCCTTGTTAATGGGAAACCGAAGGCACCGAGACCCCAACGTGCTGCCGTATAAACAAAGAACAAGCATGAAAATCTAAACCCACCTGGTTGCGTCCGGCCGTACAACCTACCCCTAAGGGTAAACGAGAAACATGGCCTAAACGTTTTAGGCAACAATGATGAGGACAGAAGAGCCAACAAACCAGGATGACGTGCTCCCCGGGCGTGCTGCTGGGTCATGCATGCTGCTATGGACGGATGTGTGCCAAGATTAGTGAAAAAGACCCCTTGGACGTACTTAGACAGGACACCATGCCGCCGGGGCGGCTGACGCGACATTGTCTGAACGCTTCAGACAGACGTGCAACAAGAGACGAGTAAGACAACCTGGACGTACCAGGTAGGACCACGTGCCACCGGGGTGGCGGACGTAATATTTGCCCGAACGTTTCAAGCAGACGTGCAACAGGAGATGAATATGACAACCTGGACGTTCCAGGCAGGACCCCGTGCCACCGGCGTGGCAGACATACTTTGCCTGAACGTTTCAAGCAGACGTGCAACAGGAGACGAGTATGACAACCTGGACGTTCCAGGCAGGACCACCTGTCACAGGAGTGACCAACATAATGCTTGAACGCTTCAAGCGGACGTACCACATGAGATGACAAGACACCCTGGAGATCCAGGCAGGACACCGTGCCACGAAGTGGCGGACGTAACATTGCCTGCACGCTTCAAGCAGACGTACCACAATAAAGAAAATGACAACCTGGAGTTTCAGGCAGGACCACATGCCACTGGAGCGGCGGACGCAACAATGCCTGAACGCTTCAAGCAGACGTACCACAATAAACAAAGCGACAACCTGGAGTTCCAGGCAGGACTACATGCCACCGGAGTGGCGGACGCAACAATGCCTGAACGCTTCAAGCAGACGTACCACAATAGACAAAGTGACAACCTGGACGTTCCAGGCAGAATCATGTGCCACCGGGGTGGCTGACAGAAAAGCGCCTGAACGTTTCGAGCAGACGAGCAACGAGGGAGAGAGACGGGTACGACAACCTGACGTGCCAAGAGGAACCACATGCGACTGGTGCGGCGGACATCACATATGGGACGTGCAAATGTGCCTGCGGCCAAACCCCCGTGACACATACCATACCCATATAGAAAAAAGGACGTACCACCTACTGAAAGTAAGGAATCCTTGGAATGGAGTGGAGCGTCAGATAAACGACCAGAAACAGACACTGCAATATGATGATGCATGACAACAATATAAATGTATAATTTTTATTTATTTTTTTTCAACCCAGCTTTCCCACAGAACGCAGGTACTGCTGCTCCCGCACGGAGAGCCCCACAACACCGCTCTGGAGCAGGGAAAGTAGAAGATATCTAGAAGCTTGGGTAATCATATATGACAATCACACGCCGTGCCACGCCTGCGCAGAGAGATTTCCACAACGCCGACACAACGGCGCTGAATGAGCCTCCTTGCTTGATGGGTATGTTCCCGATACCAATTCCTTGCTCCTCCCCCTCTTCATCACTTACACTTATGTACAACAAATGTGGATACATTGTCCGATTATGTTTTATGCACTTGATTCATATATATTCAGTATGTAAGATCATGCTTCTCATGTCTTTCTCTAATGATGATCAATGTGTCCTCTGCACTATATAATACCATGTGTATTCACTGTACACTATTGTTATGATTTGTTAAACACACCCACTGGGTTTGTGATCACATGATTTGTATTTTCCTATATAATCACTGCCATTTGAGTTGTGTCTTTGCTTGAGGAAGGCTCGTGACTAGAGCCGAAACGTTGCACCACTTGGGTGAATAAAGGGTTCACTTTCTTTTATCTACTGGAGTGCCGCTCTTTTTTCCGGATATATATATATATATATATATATATATATATATATATAGAGAGAGAGAGAGAGAGAGAGAGAGAGAGAGAGAGCGAGAGAGCAGTGTACTGATGTTAGACATTCAAGGTATAATGGATATGAATGAGTAAAAACAGGGCATAAGGTGGGGGGGGGGGGGGCAAATGGAGAAAAGGGTAGGACTTCCCTTTACTACTCCATTCCAGTTGCAATGGATCAATGCAGAGCTCATTGTGCACTTCTAATCTTTGCTGTTAGGGGTTAAAGGACCTGTGATGATGAAATCAAAGGTCTGGGCAGATGCACGTTTATAACCTGGGAACTACACCATTATTGGTGCAGTTCCTTTTCTAGATGATGCAAGACCTGTGATGCTGATGATAATGTCATCAAAGGTCCTGACCAATGCACTATTCTAACCTGGGAACTACACTATTATCTGCAGTTCCCTTGCTACTATAGATGTGCATAACAGCTGCGTGGTCTGCCTCTATGGAAGGTTGGAAGAAGAAAAAAAACAATGCAACAGCACACTGCAAACACAAATTATGTACAATAATGCCATAGTTATAGAAAATATTCTGGTGCTAATGCTACTCTTATTTTATAAATTTGATATTCTTGGCAAACACATTTTGTACGAAATTATTTGGGCCTGTCTGCCGGATTCAAGGCGATCTCTGAAAGACGGGAACCTAACACTAAATACTACCTGTTATGTGCCATACTGTCCACCATAAAATTTGGGGAACGCAGGTTCCACATGCATGCTGGGTCCACTCTGCCTTTTACAATTTTTGTGCCATGATGGCCACCATAGAATTCAGGTTCCACATGCATGCTGGGTCCACTCTGCCTTTTACCATTTTTTGTGCCACAGTGGCCTCGATTAAATCCAGGGAATGCAGGTACCAACATGCATGCTGAGCCCACTCGATACCTCTCCTGGTGCCAGATGGCTTCCAATGAATGCAGGAAGAGCAGGCTATAGCTTTATACTTACAGGCTGGTCAGGGGTGCAAGACTAACTGGAGTCAGACACACCTCCAGCTCAGTATAACTGCAAGAAAAAGGGGGTCAGTCAGCACATCCCAATGTGCAGGTGCACGCTGCCATGGCTAGAAACACAAAGAAAGAAAACACAATGCAACAGCACACTGCAAACACAAATTACATACAATAATGCCATAGTTATAGAAAATATTCTGGTGCTAATGCTATGCTTATTTAAAAAAATTTAGATTCTTGGCAAATACATGTTGTACAAAATTATTTGGGCCTGTCTACTGGCGTCAAAGCGAATCTCTATTAAATGGGAACCTAACACTAAATACTACCTGTTATGTGCCATAATGGCCACCATAAAATTCAGGGAATGCTTATGCAGGTTCCACATGGATGCTGCATACTTCCATGTAAACCTGTGAGACCCAACCCCCTGGGTCTCACAGGAAAGCAGGCTGTAAGTGTATTACACTGTGTAATACCCTTAAAGCCAAAGCATTACAATACAGATGTATTGTAATACATTGTCCAGGGGATCAGACACCCAAAAGTTGAAGTCCCAAAGTGCCAAAACAGCCATTTTTTGGTCACCTTGTCTCACAAAAAGTGTAATACCAAGCGATCAGAAAGTCAAATGTACCCCAAAATGGTACCAATCAAACTATCATCTTATCCTGCAAAAAATGAGACCCGACATAAGACAATCGCTCAAAATATAAAATAAAAAATTAGAAAATGGCAATACAAAACAAGATGTATTTCTTTTCAAAAATGCTTTTACTGTGTAAGGCTACTTTCACACAAGCGTTCAGAGCGGATCCGTCTGGGGTCTGCCCAGACGGATCCGCTCATATAATGCAGACTTGGGATCCGTTCAGAATGGATCCGTCTGCATTATATTGTAGAAAAAATTCTAAGTCTGAAAGTAGCTTTAGACGGATCCGTCCAGACATTGAAGGTCAATGGGGGACGGATCAGTTTGAAAATTGAGCCATACTGTGTCAACTTCAAACGGATCCATCCCCACTGACTTACATTGTAAGTCTGGACGGATCCGCTTGCCTCCGCACGGCCAGGCGGACACCCGAACGCTGCAAGCAGCGTTCAGGTGTCCGCTTGCTGAGCGGAGCGGAGGCTGAACGCTGCCAGACTGATGCATTCTGAGCGGATCCGCGTCCACTCAGAATGCATTAGGGCAGTACGGATGCGTTCGGGGCCGCTTGTGAGCCCCTTCAAACGGAGCTCACAAGCGGACACCCGAACGCTAGTGTGAAAGTAGCCTAAAACTTAAAAATAAAAATAGACACATTGGGTATCATTGCATCCATAACAACCTGCTGTATACAAATATCACGTGATAAGCCCCCTCAGGTGAATGCTGTAATAAAATAAAATTAAAAAAAAATTGTGCCAAAACAGCCATTTTTGTACCCCAAATGGTACCAGTCATCTTATGCTGCAAAAAAATGAGACCCTACATAAGAAAAATCACCAGAAAAATACTAATATGGCTCTCAAAACATAGCAACACAAAAAAAAGATTTTATTTCTGTTACCATATGTGGCAATGTGAACATTGAGGTGTTGTTTGCACCAGGAGCGTGTCACTAAGGGGCCCGTCCTTGGTGGAGTAAAAACCCTAGTCCAGGTGTCCACTAAAGTAGTTAGGGGACACCATATAGATAGTGTTGCTTGTTCAGCTAGTTCAGGGCTTTTACTGGGAGCAGGCAATGTGTTGGGTGGGTGCCTGTTCCCCATGCTCTAGTCTGGGACTTAGGGCATGCTCACGTCCAGGGATTCCATTTAATCTGGTTTCTGGAAGTGGGTGTGTCTCACTCTGGAGTGTTTTGTGAAGCAGAGTCCTGGTGAGGCTCTGTGTGAGTGATCTCAGCCGAGTGGGCTGAGGGGCCACGAGGCTAGGCGATAGCCTGAACTTTGGGGCATGCGGTGACGCCTGTAAAATAGGGATCAAGAGGCCAGAGTTGGGAGCACTACTGGGCCACAATCCCCCAAAAGGTATTGAAGTGTCACAGCCTGGAGGTTGCTGGACTGTATGGCTGAGGAAAGACGCATTTGTGTTCCATGTGTGAACAAGGCTCTCTAGGTGAGTCAGGGATACGCTTATGTGTTTAGTTAGAGCCTAGCCGGGCAAGGGTTTGTTATTTTGAGTGGATGTCACACGTGATAATTTGAAGCTGCGTCTTCGTAACCTGTGCTTTGCTAAAGTGTCTGAAATAAAGCAAGAGTTTGAACCATGTCTGTGAAGAGATCTGTGAGTGTGTCCCCCTAAAAAGAGATGATCCCTTACACATGTAATACTGAATAATAAAAATAATAGAATAATAATGGTTAGGGCCTAACCTGGGTAAGGTTTATTAATAAATAAATTTACAAATGCCTAGGAAGGCAATAAGACCTATCTTGACCCAGGTGAAATTTAATACTTCACTTTTATTATTATATACTGTATATTAAAATCTGAATTACTAGGTGAGTGCTCATTTTATTTACCTTTATTAACTATTTTACAAACCAAAAAAATACTATGTTTAAAAATACAGTCAGCACTCCACTAGAGAATTGAGATGTTGAACGGCAATGACGGGGCGTGGAGGGGTGCACTACCTCCCACCCTATTACTTGTAATACAGGGCAATGTCGTATTACTTAGTGCAGGGCTGTTGCCAACTGAATATTGTTGTCAGTATGGCAGTGTAAAGCAGTGGGGAACAGGTGACATAAACCCACTGTCAGATGGGATGCTAATGACCCCCTTATACACGTGAGGCCAGCTAAAATGCCAGACCACAGATAGCCCTACAAACTATAGTACACACCATAAGCTGGTGTTTGAACTGAATAGCTTGATTAATCTCTCTATTGAGATGTAGTCCAGCCGGACTGAACACAGTTGGATCACAACGAAGTGGAAGACTTCTTACTTGTAATACAGGGCAATGCCGTGTTACTTAGTGCAGGGCTGTTGCCAACTGAATATTGTTGTCAGTATGGCAGTGTAAAGCAGTGGGGAACAGGCGCCATCGACCCACTGTCAGAGGGATGCTAATGACCCCCTTATACACGTGAGGCCAGCTTAACGCCAGACCACAGATAGCCTTGCAAGCTATAGTACACACCATAAGCTTGTGTTTGAACTGAATAGCTTGATTGTTCTCTCTATTGAGATGTAGTCCAGCCGGACTGAACACAGTTCAGTGATCCAACTGTGTTCAGTCCGGCTGGACTACATCTCAATAGAGAGATTAATCAAGCTATTCAGTTCAAACACCAGCTTATGGTGTGTACTATAGTTTGTAGGGCTATCTGTGGTCTGGCATTTTAGCTGGCCTCACGTGTATAAGGGGGTCATTAGCATCCCATCTGACAGTGGGTTGATGTCGCCTGTTTCTCACTGCTTTACACTGCCATACTGACAACAATATTCAGTTGGCAACAGCCCTGCACTAAGTAATACGGCATTGCCCTGTATTACAAGTAATAGGGTAGGAGGTAGTGCACCCCTCCACGCCCTGTCATTGCCGTTCAACATCTCAATTCTCTAGTGGAGTGCTGACTGTATTTTTAAACATAGTATTTTTTTGGTTTGTAAAATAGTTAATAAAGGTAAATAAAATGAGCACTCACCTAGTAATTCAGATTTTAATATATATAATAATAAAAGTGAAGTATTAAATTTCACCTGGGTCAAGATAGGTCTTATTGCCTTCCTAGGCATTTGTAAAATTATTTGTTAATAAACCTTACCCAGGTTAGGTCCTAACCATTATTATTCTAGTGTATTAGGCTCAACAGCCTTTGTTTTTTGAGGACACTCTTCGCTCACCGACCCCTCTCCATCCTACGCTTTCAGACAGGTGACCACTTTCACATGGCAGGGTTTCTTTCCAATGCACCGTCGTCCAACTTTAATGTTACGGAAGCAGCACAAGTATTTTCTACTGGTTGCCTCCCTATAAATACCACTGATATACAAGTGGCATTTAAAGAAATTTATAAAACCTACAAGCAATATGTCCGTGCCCAGTGGGAAGTTGCAAGCTTAGACACCTACCAACAACAGGGCTTGGTATTCAGGGGCATGAGAGTTAACATTGTGCCTCATTCACACCAAGACGACGCAGCCTTTATCAAAGGCTGGCAACAACTCTTGACAGAAAACTCACTGCGGATGCAGCAATACTTGTTAGAATACGAGAGACAGGCACTGACTAGAACAGCTAAGCAATTGGAACAAGAAATATCCCAGATTCAGTCCCTCATGTCAAATCCAGATTTTGTTACGCAGGAATTGCGGTTACAAAAACATATTGAATCCTTCCAAACTGAAATCAAAGAAAGGAAGCATAATAAATATATCAGAGACAAAAGAGATTTTGACACTGGTCAGATTTACCAACAGAAGTCTAATACCATCAATACTCAGACCAGAAAATATAACATCAATAGGTCAAATCCATCACAGTCTGATTTCTCTGAGTCAGACTGGTCTGGATCTGAGAACCGACCCACTAGAAACCCTGTAGGGACCAAACGCAAATATAAATATCGAGGGCCACCTGGCCAAAGGAAGGCATCAGCCCCCCAGACAGGCACAGTGACGCAGACTGGCCAAATATGGCAAGGTATTCAAACACCCACTATTGTATCCAGTGCAGGTCCCACAGCGTCAATGTTTGTCCCACCAATCAACTCTCAACAATTTGTTCCCACTACTGGGGGACAATTTTTACCCTCTGTACAGTCTGGTGTTTTTTGTGGCCCATCTTTGACAATGGCCCCTACAGTGACATCTTCAGCTCTTCCTCCTTTTTTAGGCCAGGGCCCATCCCTGAGGGACAGGGATAAGTGGGCCTACAATGCCAGGTCATAGATGACCCCCTTAGGATAATCAACCTCTCGAATTTTCGGTTGGAAGCTCATCATTTTAAGGTGCTCAGCAAAGGATTGTCCTTTACACCAACCCCTGCTTTTCAATGCTTCAATTTGGTTAAGGACATTAACCTGTTCGCAAGAAAGCTGGCACTTCACAAAACTTTCAACCAGCAATCCAGAGAATTCCAGCGGATGCAGGCCAAAGAAAAACAGGCTCTGGCCATCCTTGAATCCCTGGATACATTCGATGACAATGCCCAGGATGTAGTCGAGGCACCCCTGTCCTCCCTCAAACCACAATCTAAATACACTCCCCCCTTTTCCCAGTATGGGAATATTGACAGTTTTGTCCAATTAGTGACAAGAGATATCAAAACCCTAAACACTAAGATACCCACCTCACAACTCAACCTTGAGGCGGATGAACAAAAGGCACTTGAAGAACTGAGGGAGAATGACGATCTGGTGATAAAACCCTCGGACAAGGGTGGAAATGTTGTCCTTATGGACAAACCTGACTACAAAAAGATGGTTGAAGATTTGGTGAAACAAACAGACACGTACCAGCAGCTAGATCATAACCCAACTGATAGATTCCTGAGTGAATTAAAGACGATACTGTCTGCAGCGAAGGACGCTGGACTAATCTCCAAAGACGAATTTCAATTCCTCTTTAAAAAGCATCCGACCATTGCCACTATTTATGCCATCCCAAAGGTGCATAAACAGAGGCGGCCGGTGCCAGGCAGACCCATAGTGTCCGGCAACAATAGCCTAACTGAAAACATCAGCCAGTATGTTGACGAGTTCATAGCACCATTTGTATCCAGCTTGCCATCTTATATCAAAGACACGAAGGATGTGGTCATCAGGCTCCAGGATGTACAGGTCACTTCACGGACCAAATTGGCTAGCCTCGACGTAGAGGCCCTGTACACTAACATCCGACACGACCTAGGGATTAAGGCAGTGTCTACATTTCTCTCCACTAAGAGCACTCAATTTCATACACATAATGAGTTCTTGTTAACTCTCCTCAAATTTCTTCTCACGCACAATTATTTTCTTTTTGACGGTCATTATTATTTACAGACAGTCAGCACCGCTATGGGTAGTAAATGTGCACCAAATTATGCTAATCTCTTTTTAGGGTGGTGGGAGGACACTATTGTTTTTACACACGATTTCTCTTGTTACACTGAGCACATATTATTTTGGGGTAGATACATCGATGATGTACTAATATTTTGGGAAGGCCCCACTGACACTTTTCACCAGTTTGTTTTGGCACTTAATACCAACTGTATTGGTATGAGATTCACTTCTGAGATCCATGACAAAACCATCACTTTTCTGGATCTCAAACTCATACTGGACCCTGATGG
This sequence comes from Bufo bufo, assembly GCF_905171765.1. Taxonomy (NCBI): domain Eukaryota; kingdom Metazoa; phylum Chordata; class Amphibia; order Anura; family Bufonidae; genus Bufo; species Bufo bufo. The sequence goes on along the minus strand of NC_053390.1, from coordinate 489,353,309 downwards.
CCACATCCAGTCTAAGATTCATCGTAAACCCACAGCTACCAATAACCTTTTGCAGTGGAACAGCTACCACCCAAAACCACTCAAAAGGGGAATACCTGTGGGACAATACATTAGAGCCCGCAGGAGTTGTTCGGACGATGCTAGTTTTGCAAAAGTGTAATGACAGACGTCACGCACAGGGAGGGAAGAGGGAAAGCCCTGCCCAAGGGAGAGGGAAAGGTGGTGACCCCTGACTCACCTTGCAGCTGGCACCTGACTGCCGTGACGTCCCTAGACGGGTTCCTCACCCGTGCGGCGATCACGTGCCTAAACCCTGGCTTTCCCTAGAATGAGCCCTAGGTAGTGAACGGGCCGGTGGGATCGCTAGTCCGCACCACTGACACTAAGAGGGAAACACCAGGGACAGGACAGACAATACAGACAAACACATACACCCAGGTGGGCGACCACAGCAGACCACAAAGGTTCAACAGGGATCCGGAGGGTAACGTTCTGGACCAACTACCAGAGAACGCAGCAACACAGCTCCAGAGGGTCAGTATAGAAGTCCAGGCAGGAAGCTCTATATCTGGCAACCAGAGAAGTGTGAGAGGGGAATATAAGGAGGTTGGGAGTGCTGGACCACGGAACAGCTGAGGAGAAAGCTACGGATCCCTGAGTGAGCCAAAAAGGGTTGCAAAGCAAACCCAGAAAGCTACCATAAGGAAACAGCCCTATCTTACATAGAGCGCGCAGCCAACCGCTGCGACCTCCTGACCCCGGGTATAACGGAGTCAGGCGTGGTTCTTGACACCCTCGTGACAGTACCCCCCTCTCTACGAGGGGCCTCTGGACACTCAGGACCAGGTCTCTCAGGATGAGAGGCATGAAAAACCCGAACTAGCCTGTCTGCGTTTACCTCAGACGCAGGAACCCACATTCTTTCCTCGGGACCGTAACCTCTCCAATGCACCAGATATTGAAGAGAGCGGCGGACCCGACGAGAATTAACAATTTTGGATATCTGAAACTCTAGATTACCATCCACAACAACAGGAGGGGGTGGCAGCGGCGACGGTTCTAGAGGTGGAACATATTTTTTGAGTAACGACTTATGAAAGACCTTATGGATTTTAAAAGTCTGAGGTAGCTCCAGTCGAAAAGCCACGGGGTTGATGATGGCTACAATTTTGTAAGGGCCAATGATCCTAGGACCCAGTTTCCAAGAGTTAACCTTTAATTTAATATTCCTAGTAGACAACCACACATAGTCATTCACTCCTAGGTCTGGACCTGGCAACCGTCTCTTATCAGCCATGCATTTGTATTTACCTCTCATATTTTTCAAGTTAGCTTGCACCTTCTGCCATACCGATGAAAGAGATGACGAAAACCGTTCCTCTTCGGGAACCCCAGAAGACCCCCCCTCTTTGAAAGTACAGAATTGGGGATGAAAACCATATGCACCAAGAAATGGTGACTTGCCAGTGGATTCCTGACGACGATTATTTATGGCAAACTCAGCTAACGGTAAATATGATGACCACAACTGGTTTTCAGACACAAAACATCTTAGATATGTCTCCAGGTTTTGGTTGGTGCGCTCAGTCTGTCCATTCGACTGGGGATGGAAAGGTGAGGAAAAGGACAAGTGTACCCCCAAACGGGAACAAAAAGCTTTCCAAAATTTAGAAATAAACTGGGTACCCCGATCCGAAACAACATCGGAAGGGACCCCGTGAAGCTTCACGATTTCACTGACGAATACCTGAGCAAGAGTCTTAGCATTAGGTAGTGCGGGTAACGCAATGAAGTGTACCATTTTGCTAAACCTGTCCACTACTACCAAAATAACTGTTTTACCCGCAGACAAAGGTAAGTCAGTGATAAAATCCATTGACAGATGTGTCCATGGTCTATTAGGAATGACGAGTGGTAATAGAGACCCTGCAGGACGTGTATGCGAAACTTTTGCGCGCGCACAGGTAGAACAAGAAGACACAAAATCCAATACATCCTGACGCAACCTAGGCCACCAAAAACGACGAGACAATAGCTCCAAGGTTACTTTACTACCCGGGTGCCCAGCAAGTGCCGAATTATGATGTTCCTTTAGTAATTCGAAACGCAGGTTCAACGGTACAAACAATTTCTCTGAGGGGCAAGAGATTGGGGCGTCCCCCTGGGCCTTTAACACCTTCCCCTCCAGAGCAGAGTGTACCGCAGAAACAACCACTCCTCTTTGAAGAATGGGTACCAGATCACTCACATTACCCCCTCCAGGGAAACAACGAGATAGTGCATCAGCCTTGGTATTCTTTGCCCCAGGACGATAGGTAATAACAAAGTTGAACCTGGTAAAAAATAGCGACCACCTAGCCTGTCTAGGGGTGAGACGCTTAGCTGATTCGAGGTACAGAAGATTTTTGTGGTCTGTAATCACAGTGAAGGGGTGAACTGCCCCCTCTAAAAAGTGACGCCATTCTTCAAACGCTAGTTTAATAGCTAATAGTTCCCTATTGCCAATATCGTAGTTCTTTTCTGCTGCAGATAGTTTTTTAGAAAAGAAAGCACAAGGACGCCATTTGTCAGGAGACGGACCCTGAGACAGCACCGCCCCCACTCCCACCTCTGACGCATCGACTTCAACAATAAAAGGCTGAGAGACATCAGGTTGGACTAGTACAGGTGCCGAGGTAAACCTCTCTTTTAGAGAGGAAAAAGCAACTTTAGCGGCGTCAGACCATTTAGAAAAATCTGACCCCTTCCTAGTCATGTCAGTAAGGGGTTTTACAATAACTGAATAATTTTTAATGAATTTCCTATAGAAATTTGCGAAGCCCAAGAACCGTTGCAGTGCTTTGAGGTTCTCAGGAAGATCCCAATCTAAAATTGCCTGGACCTTCCTAGGATCCATTCGGAAACCTGCAGCAGATAAAAAATAACCTAGGAATTGTATCTCCTGAACGGCGAAGACACATTTTTCAATTTTAGCATATAATTAATTTGTCCGTAGGACCTGCAGTACCTGTCTGACATGCACCTCATGTGTTTTCAGATCAGACGAATAAATTAAAATATCATCTAGGTATATTACTACAAACCTGCCGATTAGATGACAAAAAATGTCATTAACGAAATGTTGAAAGACGGCAGGAGCATTGGTCAGACCGAACGGCATAACTAGATTTTAATAATGCCCCTCAGGGGTGTTAAAAGCTGTCTTCCACTCATCCCCCTCCTTGATACGAATCAGATTGTAGGCCCCCCTAAGATCAAGTTTGGAGAACCACCTAGCACCCGCAATCTGGTTAAACAGGTCAGGAATGAGAGGAAGAGGGTATGGGTCTCGGATGGTTATCCGATTTAATTCGCGAAAATCTAGGCAAGGACACAGGCCCCCATCTTTCTTTTTAACAAAGAAAAACCCTGCAGCCACTGGTGAAGAAGAGGGTCTGATGTGTCCCTTAGCCAAGCTCTCGGAGATATAATCTTTCATGGCTTGTCGCTCTGGACCCGAAAGATTATATAACCTGGTCTTGGGTAATTTTGCGCCGGGAATAAGGTTAACCGGGCAATCATAAGGACGGTGAGGTGGTAACTTCTGACAACCCTTTTCAGAAAAAACGTCCTCAAAATCCGAAATAAATGTAGGTAGAGTAGTTATGGAGGCGACTAAGCAATTGCTATTTAAGCAATTTTCCCTGCAATGCTCACTCCACTCCGATATCTCCCTGGCCTGCCAATCCACCACTGGATTGTGCGCTACCAACCAGGGAAGGCCCAGCACTACCGGAGTGGGAAGCCCCTCCAGAACATAACATGAAAGCATCTCGTTATGGTGGTCCCCTACCCGAAGGTGTAAATTATGAACAATGTGGGTGAGGTTTCTCTGAGACAGAGGAGCAGAATCAATAGCGAATATGGGAATAGGTCTCTGTAGCGTACAGAGAGACAAACCCATATTGCGGGCAAAATGGGCATCTATCAAATTTACCCCTGCTCCACTGTCTAGAAAGAAAGAAATAGTCTCCGTCTTAACACCAAAAACAATAACCGCTGGCAACACAAATTGCGATGTACGTATGGAGGAAACATATACCCCCCGGCTGACATCCTCCACACAGCCTGGGGTTAGTAGTTTTCCGACGGTCTTTTGTTTCTGAGGAAAGAAGGACAGACATTAATGAAATGACCCCTCTCCCCACAAAAAAAACAAGCCCCACGCCTACGGCGAGCCTCAGGAGGACGGACCTGACGAGTAGTTCCTCCTAGCTGCATAGGCTCGTCTAAGTCCGTACAGACTAACTGCTGCTTGGGAGGGGTTACCAATTGCTCCGGTTTTTTCAACCTGTCCCTAAGGCGTCGATCTATTCGGATAGAAAGGGACATTACCGCATCAAGGGAAAAGGGGGTCTCATATAATGCAAGCGCATCCTTAACCCTTTCGGATAACCCAGAGCAGAACTGACTCCTGAGAGCCGGGTCATTCCATTGGGTATCCGTAGCCCACCTACGGAAGTCAGAGCAATATTCCTCTACCGGCCGCTCTCCTTGTAGGAGTCTCCGTAATCTTGATTCAGCCAGTGCGACTCGGTCAGGGTCGTCATATATGAGACCCAAGGCCCCGAAAAACTCATCCACTGACCGAAGAGCCTGGGAATCAGTGGGTAAAGAGAACGCCCAGGACTGCGGGTCCCCCTGCAGCAGGGAAATAACAACCCCCACCCGCTGTTCCTCATTACCAGAGGAGTAAGGGCGCAGTTTAAAATATAATTTACAGGCCTAACGGAATGTCAAAAACTTGTCCCTTCCCCCAGAAAATCTGTCAGGGAGAGGGACCTTGGGTTCCGCAACAACCTGGTTACCAGTAGCAACCGCTGGGCTTGCGGTCAGTTGTAATTGCTGCTGTTGCTGGAGGACCGACGCCTTCAATCCTGCCACCTCCAAAGAAAGGCCATAATTATTTTTTTTACATACAAAAAAAATAAGGGCCAGATATAATGTAATGACCGGCGTCACACACAGGGAGGGAAGAGGGAAAGCCCTGCCCAAGGGAGAGGGAAAGGTGGTGACCCCTGACTCAACTTGTGGCTGGCACCTGACTGCCCTGACGTCCCTAGACGGGTTCCTCACCCGTGCGGCGATCACGTGCCTAAACCCTGGCTTTCCCTAGAATGAGCCCTAGGTAGTGAATGGGCCGGTGGGATCGCTAGTCCGCACCACTGACACTAAGAGGGAAACACCAGGGAGAGGACAGACAATACAGACAAACACATACACCCAGGTGGGCGACCACAGCAGACCACAAAGGTCCAACAGGGATCCGGAGGGTAACGTTCTGGACCAACTACCAGAGAACGCAGCAACACAGCTCCAGAGGGTCAGTATAGAAGTCCAGGCAGGAAGCTCTATATCTGGCAACCAGAGAAGTGTGAGAGGGGAATATAAGGAGGTTGGGAGTGCTGGACAAGGAACAGCTGAGGAGAAAGCTACGGATCCCTGAGTGAGCCAAAAAGGGTTGCAAAGCAAACCCAGAAAGCTATCATAAGGAAACAGCCCTATCTTACATAGAGTGCGCAGCCAACCGCTGCGACCTCCTGACCCCGGGTATAACGGAGTCAGGCGTGGTTCTTGACACCCTCATGACAAAAAGAGAGCAAGACCCTGTATGACCGTTTTAGATCAAGGGGTTACCCCAAAAAGGTTTTGCATCAAGCCTATGCTAGGGCAAGCAACACTAACCGGATTGAACTGTTAAAAGCCATGCCCAAGGTCCCTGAGGAATATAAGGTCAGATGTATAGGCACCTTTGATGCCAATAACAACCAGGTTTTTCGGATCCTGAAAAAACACTGGCATATTCTGTGGGCAGACAATGATCTAAGGACAGTAATCACACGAAAACCCAGTGTCACCTACCGCAGAGGTAGGAATATTAAAGCCAACTTGGTCCATAGTTTTTATCGACCTGCACCGCCTAACACCACCTGGCTTACATAGAAAATAGTGGGTACTTACCCTTGTGGAGATTGTATCTTCTGCCCCCTTGTCAAAAGGTGTCGAACATTCACCAACCCTATGGACGACAAAGAATATCATATAAGACAGTATATCAACTGCAAGACCAAAGGCATTGTCTACGCTATTCAATGCACGTGCCCTAAGATCTATGTTGGCCAAACGTCTCAGGAGTTTAGGAGGAGAATTTCACAACATATTAGTAGCATCAACACCAAGGCGGACACATCAATTTCCAGACATGTCAGGGCCCATCATGGCGGAGACCATAAGGGGCTTAAATTCTGAGGTATCTGTAAGAAAACCCTAGGGGTCAGAAAGGGGGACCTGGATGCCATCCTGTTACAGGAAGAAACCAGGTGGATCTATAGGCTAGATAGCCTCAGCCCTAAAGGGCTTAATGAAGGGTTTGCCTTCACATCCTTTCTTTAAAAGTGAAGGAGTAGGAATACATTATGTCGGTTTTCAAGAATTCAAAAATAGTAATAATTGATAAATAGTAATTGGCATTTCTTATATTACATGATTGGTATTTTACTGTACCTTAAAATATTTTGTGTACCACAATGACTGTGCTGATCACTACAACACTTTCTCTGAGGGTACGTGTAATTCGATATTGATGCACTGTATATATATATATATTTTTTTAAAAAACAATGATATATAATGGCTTGCGACCTTCTGATATTATTTGACCTAATATGCCAGTGTACGACTGTAGATGAATTACAGGTGCAGTTTTTCCTGTGCTGCACATTAGTCTGAACCCCCCTCAAGGCACATCAGTGTCTATTTATCAATTGAGATCAACCTAAATCTCTTATTTTGTTTCTTGTGCTCCAAATGCTATGTACTTGTGGATAAAACCCACCAGCATATCAAATGATTATCAAGCACCCATGTCACACTGTACCTGTACAGTTTGAGCAATATTGAGCTGTTTTATTCTAAGTTCAGGCGCAGGTCTCATCTGCAAAATGGTCCTAGCTGCTCTGTTCCAGGTCTAGACGCAGCACTCATTTGTATAGCTCTTCAGCCACTTACCCCTGTTGTGGAGCGTCGCTCCCTCTAAGTCCAGGCGCAGCTTCCATCAGCGCAGCCTCTCTGCTACTGACTCTAAGTGTGAGCGCAGCCCCTATCGGCACAGGCTCCCGACACCAGTTTAAGGGTGCATTTGCGCGTCTGTGTGTGTTTTGCGGATCCACGGATCCCCGGATCCGCGAAACTCGGACCTCGGCGATGTGCATTCCGCATTTTGCGGACCGCGCATCGCCGGCATTCTCATGGAGGATGCCTTTTCTTGTCCGCAAATGCGGACGGGAGTGGAACATGTTCTATAATTTTCGGGATCGGAGTTGCGGACCCGGAAGTGCTGCCCCATAGAGATGAATGGGTCCGCGGTTCCGTTCCGCAAAATGCGGAACGAAATTGCGGACGTCTGAATGGACCCTAAGTCCGTGCGCGCCTGAATGTAGCGCAGCGCATGCGCACTGGAATCACTCTGGGACGTTTGGCCTAAGTGTCTGCGCAACTCTGTTTGCGCAGCGCGGATTTGATGAAGTATGTAGGAGGCGACAGGCATCAAGGTTTGACCCACCCTGTGGGTGTGTGCAAACTAAGGCAATAGGTCAAATCAGTTAGTTGCTGCTCATCTTACTGGACGAAGGTCATGTCAATCATTAAACAGTGCATTTAACCCTCCAAACTTGTGGTGACAGCCATTGCTGCCCATTTCCCCTGATGAAGCCAGAATACTGGTGAAACATGTCGGGGGGCAGTTGTAGTTTGCAGTTTTAGATTCAGTCTTCCACTCCATTGTGATCCAACTGTGTTCAGTCCAGCTGGACTACATCTCAATAGAGAGAACAATCAAGCTATTCAGTTCAAACACAAGCTTATGGTGTGTACTATAGCTTACAGGGCTATCTGTGGTCGTAACATCGTAACAAAATGTAGCACAACATTTAAATACATTTCTAATCCTCCCTCCCACTTTCTCAGGGAGGGGAAGATGACATCATTGGTTGCTACATTAACGTTAACACCCCTCACACCTAGCACTTCTAATCAAATTAGAAAATGACTTTCACATTGTGCAGATACCTGAGGCCTTTTAACCCTTTGTATTCAATGTTCTTGGTTTCTTGGAATCCATGTAAAAGGGCAAAATGATGAAAGGCACAGGAAAAAATGTACAGTGTGAACGTAGAAATTAAAAACTGATAACATTCATTAAAACTAGATACATACAGCCTTCCCTTTATTGCTATACCTTTTTCACAATACAGGAATATTATATTCGGTCAGATCACGTCATGGATCCATGACCATATAACAGAACATGTTACATATAGGTGAAGCCAGACAAAAAAATTGGATATGAAATATAAAATATACAACAGTGGTCTGGCATTAACCCCTTAAGGACGCAGGGCGTATCGGTACGCCCTATTTCCCGAGTCCTTAAGGACTCAGGGCGTACCGGTACGTCCTAACTTGAAATCAGTATTCCGGCGCCCGAGGGGTTAAACGGAACGGGATTTCGGCTGAAATCCTTCAGCCGGCATCCTGTGACAACGCCAGGGGGGGTCATGTGACCCCCCCGTGTCGGCGATCGCAGCAAACCGCAGGTCAATTCAGACCTGCGGTTTGCTGCGCTTTTTGCAGTTTTTGATGCCCGCGGTCCCTGACCGCGGGGATCAGAAACTTTTGAGTGCCTATAATCAATATTTTTCACCCCCCCCTGCACCCCTGCACGATTTTATGCCGGCGGCTGGTGCGGGGGGTGTCGCATGCGGTGGGGGCGGTGCGGGAGGCGGGCGGTGCGGCAGGCGGGATCGCGATCCCCCGCCCGCCTCCCCATGAATGATCGTTGGCTTCTAGTGGTTATACCAGGGTGCCAGCACATTGCTGGCACCCTGGTATAAACGGCTGACATCTGTGCAGATGTCAGCCGTTTAACCCTTTCCATACCGCGGTCCGTACGGACCGCTGTATGGAAAAAGTTAACTGTCGTCGGTCAGGGAGCTCCCTCCCTCTCCATCGGGGGGCTGCTGTGCCTTTGCAGCCCCCCGATGGAGAGGGAGAGAGCCCCCCTCAGCCCTGTGCTTACCCGTCCCCGTCTGCGAAGTTCTGAGCAGACGGGGAGGGTTCCCATGGCAACAGGACGCCTGCTCAGGCGTCCTGCTGTCCATGGTGCTGAACAGATCTATGCTGAAAGCATAGATCTGTTCAGTGTAAGTAAAATACAGTACAGAACAATATATATTGTACTGTACTGTATTATACAGACATCAGACCCACTGGATCTTCCAGAACCAAGTGGGTCTGGGTCAAAAAAAAAGTTAAAAAAAGTGAAAAAAGTTAAGATAAAAAAAAAAACATTCATCACTGAATAAAAATTAAAAAAATAAAATACACTACACATATTAGGTATCGCCACGTCCGTAACGACCTGATCTATAAAACGGTCATGTTACTTTCCCCGCACGGTGAACACCATAAAAATAAAAAAATAAAAATTATGAGAAAATTGAAATTTTGCCAACCTTACTTCCCAAAAAAGGTAATAAAAGTGATCAAAAAAGTCACATGTACGCCAAAATAGTACCAATAACACCGTCATCTCATCCCGCAAAAATCATACCTTACCCAAGATAATCGCCCAAAAACTGAAAAAACTATGGCTCTCAGACTAAAGAAACACTAAAACATGATTTTTTTTGTTTCAAAAATGAAATCATTGTGTAAAACTTACATAAATAAAAATAAAGTATACATATTAGGTATCGCCGCGTCCGTATCGACTGGCTCTATAAGAATATCACATGATCTAACCCCTCAGGTGACCACCGTAAAAAATAAAAAATAAAAACGGTGTAAAAAAAGCCATTTTTTGTCATCTTACGTCACAAAAAGTGTAATAACAAGCGATCAAAAAGTCATATGCACCCCAATTAAACCGTCATCTCATCCCGCAAAAAATGAGACCCTACTCAAGATAATCGCCCAAAAACTGAAAAAACTATGGCTCTTAGACTATGGAGACACTAAAACTAAAAGTTATTGTATAAAACTTACATAAATAAAAAAAGGTATACATATTAGGTATCGCCGCGTCCGTGACAACCTGCTCTATAAAATTACCACATGATCTAACCTGTCAGATGAATGTTGTAAATAACAAAACAAAAAAAACGTGCCAAAAAAGCTATTTCTTGTTACCTTGCCGCACAAAAAGTGTAATATAGAGCAACCAAAAATCATATGTACCCTAAACTAGTACCAACAAAGCTGCCACCTTATTCCGTACTTTCTAAAATGGGGTCACTTTTTTGGAGTTTCTACTCTAGGGGTGCATCAGGGGGGCTTCAAATGGGACATGGTGTCAAAAAAACCAGTCCAGCAAAACCTGCCTTCCAAAAACCGTATGGCGTTCCTTTCCTTCTGCGCCCTGCCGTGTGCCCGTACAGCGGTTTACGAACACATATTAGGTGTTTCTGTAAACTACAGAATCAGGGCCATAAATAATGAGTTTTGTTTGGCTGTTAACCCTTGCTTTGTTACTGGAAAAAAAAATATTAAAATGGAAAATCTGCCAAAAAAGTGAAATTTTGAAATTGTATCTCTATTTTCCATTAAATCTTGTGCAACACCTAAAGGGTTAACAAAGTTTGTAAAATCAGTTTTGAATACCTTGAGGGGTGTAGTTTCTTAGATGGGGTCACTTTTATGGAGTTTCTACTCTAGGGGTGCATCAGGGGGGCTTCAAATGGGACATGGTGTCAAAAAAACAGTCCAGCAAAATCTGGCTTCCAAAAACCATACGGCGCACCTTTCACTCTAGGCCCCGCTGTGTGGCCATACAGTAGTTTACGGCCACATATGGGGTGTTTCTGTAAACGGCAGAGTCAGGGCAATAAAGATACAGTCTTGTTTGGCTGTTAACCCTTGCTTTGTTAGTGGAAAAAATGGGTTAAAATGGAAAATTAGGCAAAAAAATGAAATCCTCAAATTTAATTCCCATTTGCCAATAACTCTTGTGCAACACCTAAAGGGTTAACAAAGTTTGTAAAATCAGTTTTGAATACCTTGAGGGGTGTAGTTTCTTAGATGGGGTCACTTTTATGGAGTTTCTACTCTAGGGGTGCATCAGGGGGCTTCAAATGGGACATGGTGTCAAAAAAACAGTCCAGCAAAATTAGCCTTCCAGAAACCAAACGGCACACCTTTCCCTCTACGCCCTACTGTGTGCCCGTACAGTAGTTTACGACCACATATGGGGTGTTTCTGTAAACGGCAGAGTCAGGGCAATAAAGATACAGTCTTGTTTAGCTGTTAACCCTTGCTTTGTTAGTGGAAAAAATGGGTTAAAATGGAAATTTAGGCAAAAAAATGAAATTCTCAAATTTCATCCCCATTTGCCAATAACTCTTGTGCAATACCTAAAGGGTTAACAAAGCTTGTAAAATCAGTTTTGAATACCTTGAGGAGTGTAGTTTATAGAATGGGGTCATTTTTGGGCGGTTTCTATTATGTAAGCCTCGCAAAGTGACTTCAGACCTGTAGTGGTCCCTAAAAATTTGGTTTTTGTAAATTTCTGAAAAATTTCAAGATTTGCTTCTAAACTTCTAAGCCTTATAACATCCCCAAAAAATAAAATATCAATCCCAAAATGCTACAAACATGAAGTAGACATATGGGGAATGTAAAGTCATCAAAATTTTTGGGGGTATTACTATGTATTACAGAAGTAGAGAAACTGAAACTTTGAAATTTGCAAATTTTTCAAATTTTTTGGTAAATATGGTATTTTTTTATGCCAAAAAATTAACTTTTTTGACCCAATTTTAGCAGTGTCATGAAGTACAATATGTGACGAAAAAACAATCTCAGAACGGCCTGGATAAGTCAAAGCGTTTTAAAGTTATCAGCACTTAAAATGACACTGGTCAGATTTGCAAAAAATGGCCAAGTCCTTAAGGTGAAATAGGGCTGAGTCCTTAAGGGGTTAAGCTGGCCTCACGTGTATAAGGGGGTCATTAGCATCCCTCTGACAGTGGGTCGATGCCGCCTGTTCCCCACTGCTTTACACTGCCATACTAACAACAATATTCAGTTGGCAACAGCCCTGCACTAAGTAACACGGCATTGTCCTATATTACAAGTAAGAAGTCTTCCACTTCATTGTGATCCAACTGTGTTCAGTCCGGCTGGACTACATCTCAATGGAGAGATTAATCAAGCTATTCAGTTCAAACACCAGCTTATGGTGTGTACTATAGTTTGTAGGGCTATCTGTGGTCTGGCATTTTAGCTGGCCTCACGTGTATAAGGGGGTCATTAGCATCCCATCTGACAGTGGGTTTATGTCACCTGTTCCCCACTGCTTTACACTGCCATCCTGACAACAATATTCAGTTGGCAACAGCCCTGCACTAAGTAATATGGCATTGCCCTGTATTACAAGTAATAGGGTGGGAGGTAGTGCACCCCTCCACGCCCCTTCATTGCCGTTCAACATCTTAATTCTCTAGTGGAGTGCTGACTGTATTTTTAAACATAGTATTTTTTTGGTTTGTAAAATAGTTAATAAAGGTAAATAAAATGAGCACTCACCTAGTAATTCAGATTTTAATATATATAATAATAAAAGTGAAGTATTAAATTTCACCTGGGTCAAGATAGGTCTTATTGCCTTCCTAGGCATTTGTAAAATTATAAAAATAATAGACACATTAGGTAACGCCGTGTCCATGACAACCTGCTCTATAAAAATGTCACATGATATACTCTGTCAGGTTAACACTGTAAAAATAAAACAAATAAAAACTATGCCAAAACCGTGATTTTTTTGTCACCTCGCCTTACAAAAAGTGTAATACCAAGCGATCAAAAAGTTTTATATACCCCAAAACGGCACCAATCAAACCGTCATCTCATCCTTCAAAAAAGTGAACTCCCACATAAGACTAGCACTCAAAAAACCAACTGGCACCCATATTCGAATCCATCAAAATCAGCTCTGCAAAAGCCTTATGGCGCTCAATCCTTTCTGAGTCCTGCCATGTGCCCCCACATCAGTTTACCAGCACATATGAGGTGTTGACGTATTCATGAGAAAATAGGTAACAAATTATGAGGTGCATTTTCTTCTGTTACCCCTTGTGAAAATGAAACATTTGGGGTTAAGCAAAATTTTATTGGAAGAAATAAAGCGTTTAATTTTCACAGTGTTTATGAATTCCGTAAAACGCTTAGGGGGTCAAAGTGCTCAATGCACCACTTAATATATTCTTTGAGGAGTGTAGTTTCTGAAATCGGGTCAGCTTTTGAGAGTTTCCACTCTAGGGGTATGTCAGGGTCTCTTCAAATAGAAATGGTGCCCCAAAACTATTCTAGCAAAATCTGCCTCCAAAGATCATAGGGCACTCCTTTTCTTTCTGTCCACTGCCATGTGCCTCTACAGCAGTTTACTACCACATAAGGGGTATTTCTGTAAACTGCTAAATCAGAGTAATGTATATTGAGGTTTATTTTGCTATTTAATTTTCTTTCTTGCAACACAGCAAGTTTCAACAAATAATCTACAAAAAGTGAAATTCTGAAATTTCACCTCTATTTTCTTTTAATTCTTGTGGAACACCTCAAGGGTTAACAAAGTTTTAAAATCAGTTTTGAATAATTTGAGGGGTGTAGTTTCTAAAATGTGGTCATTTATGGATGGTTGGTATTATATAAGCCCCTCAAAATCACTTTATACCTGAATTGGAGCTAAAAAAAATAGTTTTTGGAAATTTTGTTTCTAAAATTCTAAGCCTTCTAACAGCCTAAAAAAAAAGACATATAGACATATGGAAAATGTAAAGTAATAACTTTTGTGAGGTATCACTATATGCCATAAAAGCAGAGAAATTAACATATAGAAAATAGTGCATTTTTTAAAGTTTTGGTAAATTTTGGATTTTTTTGTACAGGTAATACATATTGACTCAAATTGTTCACTGTCATAAAGTACAATGTGTAACGAGAAAATCTCAGAATGGCTTGGATAAGAAAAAGCTTTCCAAAATTATTACTAGAGATGAGCGAATTTCTCAAAAATTTGATTCGGTTGGTTTGCCAAATTTTCCGAAAAGATTCAATCCGATCCAAAATTATTTGTGGTGAATCGCGTTAAAAAACAGCTATTTCCAGGCGTCAGAGAGCCTGTAAAGTGGTGTAGAATACTGTGTCTTGCAGTATCACGCATAGGGAGTCCACTGTGGTAGTGAAACAATACTGTCAGTCAGTATGATATGCAGATAACAGGCGTCACTCTTAGAATCACTTCACACTTCAATCATTTGGTCAATTACAGGGCCAAAACTGACCAAGTAACTCAAGTGTGAACTCAAGATCCTACTATAGCGAGAAAGAGCGCACTCATTTTACACCGTGGTCAGCTGATTCCACATTCTACAGAACCTGTTCTATTAAACGCTTATATAATTAGAGCCCCCCTGACAGAGTGGAGAGGGTGTCAGCAGTAAGTTTGTGTTGACGTCACTGATTATTTTGCCTTTCCTCTAATCTGTCAGAACAATAACCCCCAAAAAACGGATCCTGTCTGTGGAGCATCCGCCTTCACTCGGTCAGCATTTGGTCAGTAATCCATCAGTATTGCTAAAGCCAAAAAAAACAGGAGTGGATCCAAAACAGAGATGACATGTGAATGGAATCTTTGCATGTCTTCTGTGTTTTGTACCAACTCCTGCTTTTGTCTACCAAATCATAAGCCAATTCTGATGCAAAATAGGGACCATGTTATACAGGCCTTACAGCTGCTACATAGAAAGGATCCATTATGCGTCTCATTTTTCCTTCCATCTGACAGATCAAAAGAAGGGTCAAATAAATGATGATGTCAACCAGGCCAAAAAGGCAAAATAATGGCCCAGTCATGGAGTGGGGAGGGTGAGAACAGCATGAGAAGTCCACAGACTGGCCCAGTGACAGAGTCGTGAGATGGCAGCAGCATGAGGAGACCACAGAGTGACCCAGTGACATAGTGGTGAGGTGGCAGCAGCATGTGGAGACTACAGAGTAGTGAGGTGGCAGCAGCATTATGAGACCACAGAGTGGGGAGGTATCAGCATGAGGAGACCACAGAGTGACCCAGTGACATAGTGGGGAGGGTGAGAACAGCATGAGAAGTACACAGATTGGCCTAGTGACAGAGTCGTGAGGTGGCAGTAGCATGAGGAGACCACAGAGTGGCCCAGTGACATAGCGGTGAGGTGGCGGTAGCATGTGAAGACTACAGAATGGTGAGGTGGCAGCAACATGAGGAGACCACAGAGTGACCCAGTGACATAGTGGTGAGGTGGAAGCAGCATGTGGAGACTAAAGAGTAGTGAGGTGGCAGCAGCAAGAGGAGACCACAGAGTGACCCAGTGACATAGTGGTGAGGTGGCAGCAGCATATGGAGACTACAGAGTGGTGAGGTGGCAGCAACATGAGGAGACCACAGAGTGGCCCAGTGACATAGTGGTAAGGTGGCAGCAGCATGAGAAGACCACAGAGTGGCCCAGTGACAGCGGTGAGGTGGTAGCAACATGAGGAGACCATAGAGTAGCCCAATGACATAGTGTTATGGTGGCAGCAGCATAAGGAGACCACAGAGTGGCCCAGTGACATAGTGTTGAGGAGGCCACAGCATGAGGAGACCACAGAGTGGGGAAGTGGCAGCAGCATGAGGAGACCACAGAGTGGGGAAGTGACAGCAGCATGAGGAGACCACAGAGTGGGGAGGTATCAGCATGAGGAGACCACAGAGTGACCCAGTGACATAGTGGTGAGGTGGCAGCAGCATGAGGAGACCACAGAGTGGCCCAGTGACATAGTGGTAAGGTGGCAGCAGCATGAGGAGATCGCAGAGTGGCCCAGTGACATAGCGGTGAGGTGGTAACAACATGAGGAGACCACAGAGTGGCCCAGTTACATAGTGGTAAGGTGGAAGCAGCATAAGGAGACCAAAAAGTGGCCCAGTGAGATAATGGTGAGGTGGCAGCAACATGAGGAGACCACAGAGTGGGGAGGTGGCCGCAGCATGAGGAGACCACAGAGTGGGGAGGTAGCAGCATAAGGAGACCACAGAGTGACCCAGTGACATAGTGGGGAGGTGGCAGCAGCATGAGGAGGCCACAAAGTGCCCCAGTGACATAGTAGGGAGGTGGGGGGCAATACCAGTACCAGCTGAAGATGGTGGGTGGCTGTAAGAGCACCTGGCAGCAGGTATGGCATCAGGCGGGTGGCAGCATCAGAATAGTAACTGAAGCAGGTAGCCAGAAGAAACAGGTCTCTTTTTTCAAAATGTAGGTGTGGCACCATGGATGATCTAGTCTGATGCATCAGGCACTGGTGTTTGAAAATCCTGGCTGATCCACACTTAATTAATCTTCACAAAGGTTAGTTTCTCCACATTTTGGGTGGACAGGCAAGTTCTCCTTGGGGTAACTATGGCCCCCGCTGCACTAAACACCCGCTCTGATGCCACACTGCTGCGGCCACAAATCGAGATTGGCTGCCCAATAGTACAGGGGATCTTCGATGTGAGGTGGCATGGTGCATGTCACGGATGATGTTGCAGAAAGCTGGAACTTATAAATAAACATCCGACTGGCTTGATCCCAAACAAAGGAGCATATGGGTGAGCCCTATAAAACCCCTAGAGCTCTCCCTGACTGCTATGCCCATGCAAGGGTCTCTATGGTAGACGATTGCATGCCCACGTACCTAATACTGTGTGACACCTGAAAACTCTATAATAGTGAGGGGACACGACACCGGCTCCCTGCACTTAATACGGATGGAGTCAGGGTCACCTAGAATCAAGCCAGCAAGAAAACACAAATAAAGGAAAAAGACTTATCTGAGGAAACAGCAGCAGCAGCCTCCAGCAGTGAACACCTCATCCAGAAAGTAGTATAAACCGAAAAGTGAGGCAGTATGGGAGGGAATATAAAGGGAGACAATTAGTTTAAATAGGTGACACCTGGGAGAAGGAAAGGAGATGGCAAAGTGAAACCACACGCCACACGCTTATATCTCTCAGTCATCCTCTTCAGATTACCCTGAATCTTTTGCCAAATAAATGACAAAGACGAGGAAAATCTCTCCTCATCAGGTAAACCAGAAGACCCCTCTCCAGAGAATGTCCCAAACTGCGGATGAAAGCCATATGCACCAAAAAATGGTGACTTATCAGAGGACTCCTGGTGACGGTTATTTAAAGCAAACTCAGCAAGGGACAAAAAAGAATATCAATCCTCCTGATTCTCCGCCACAAAACAGCGCAGATATGTCTCCAGATTCTGATTGACGCGTTCGGTCTGACCATTCGACTGCGGTTGAAAAGCAGAAGAGAACGACAACCGAATCCCCAAGTAAGAACAAATTGCGTGCCCCTATCAGAAACGATGTCTGAAGGAATGCCATGCAATTTAACAATGTGATCAACAAACGCATGCGCCAACGTATTAGCATTGGGTAACCCAGGAAAGGGAATGAAATGCGCCATTTTGCTAAAACGGTCCACTACAACCAATATCACAGTCTTCCCCGAGGAACGAGGCAAGTCCGTAATGAAGTCCATGGACAGATACGTCCAAGGATGGGAAGGAATGGGTAACGGGAGGAGAGAACCCGATGGCCGTGAATGAGGGACCTTGGAATGAGCGCAGGTGTCGCAGGCTGCCACAAAACCCTCAACCATCTGATGAAGAGCCGGCCACCAGAATCTCCGAGCAATGAGATCCAATGTGGCTCTACTCCCCGGGTGCCCAGCAAGGACCGTATCGTGGTGCTCCTTAAAAACCTTGTGTCGTAAAGCAAGAGGCACAAACAACATCCCAGGAGGACAAAGATCAGGAGCCTCTGCCTGGGCTGCCTGAACCTCTGCCTCCAAATCAGGATAAAGAGCAGAGACAACCACCCCTTCAGCCAAAATGGGACCCGGGTCTTCAAAGTTTCCCCCTCCCAGAAAACAATGTGACAGGGCATCCGCCTTCACATTTTTAACCCAAGGGCAGAACGCGACAACAAAATTAAACCTAGAGAAGAACAAAGACCATCTGGCCTGTCTCGGGTTCAGACGCTTGGCCGATTCCAAGTAGGCCAGATTCTTATGGTCGGTAAACACGATAATAGGGTGTCTGGCTCCCTCTAACCAATGGCTCCATTCCTCAAAAGCTAATTTGATGGCCAACAACTCCCTATCTCCCACATCGTAATTTCTCTCTGCAGAGGAGAGTTTCCTTGAGAAAAAGGCACACGGTCACCATTTGGCAGGAGAGGGACCCTGAGATAAGACCGCACCCACACCCACCTCAGAAGTGTCCACCTCAACAATAAAAGGTAGAGAGACATCAGGTTGTACCAAAATGGGAGCGGACGCAAAACGCTCTTTGATACTAGAAAAGGCTTTAAGCACATCTACCGACCACGAGGAAAAAAACTACCCCCTTTTTAGTCATATCAGTGAGTGGCTTAACAACAGAGGAATAATTCAAAATTAACTTTCTGTAATAATTGGCAAAACCCAAAAACCGCATCAGCGCCTTCTGATTCTCAGGAAGCTCCCAATCAAGCACAGTGCGGACCTTCTCAGGGTCCATGCGAAAACCAGAAGCGGAGAGAAAAAAAACAAGAAATTTAATCTCCGGAACCGCAAACACACATTTTTCCAGTTTAGCGTACAATTTATTCTCCTGCAGAATCAGAAAGACCTGACGTAGGTGGTCTCGATGAGTCTTGAAATCAGGAGAAAAAAATCAAAATGTCATCTAGATACACCAGTACAAATTTCCCCATTAAATGATAAAAAATGCTGTTCACAAAATGTTGGAAGACTGTCGGAGCATTCATCAAACCAAAGGGCATAACCAAATTCTCGAAATGACCCTCAGGGGTATTGAAGGCCGTCTTCCATTCGTCCCCTTCCCTGACCCTGACTAGGTTGTATGCCCCTCTTAAATCCAACTTAGAAAAAACTTTAGCCCCAACAATCTGGTTAAACAGGTCCAGGATCAGAGGAAGCGGATATGGGTCACGAATTGTGATATGGTTCAGCTCCCTGAAATCCAGACAAGGTCTTAAAAAAACATATTTTTTCTTTTAAAAAAAAAACAGCAGCAACAGGTGACTTCGAGGGTCGGATGTGTCCCTTTCTCAGGCTCTCAGAGATATAAGTACGCATAGCGACTCTTTCAGGTTGGGAGAAATTGTATAAACGTGATTTTGGCAGCTTGGCGCCTGGGATGAGATTAATAGGGCAGTCGTACTCCCGGTGAGGGGGCAACTCCTGGACACCACTCTCGGAAAACACATCCGAAAATTCAGAGAGAAAAGATGGTACAATCTTGGTAGAAACCCTTGAAAGAGACGCGTAAGGCAATTCTCTCTGCAAAACTCACTCCAACCATTTATTTGCCTTGCTTGCCAATCAATGGTGGGGTTATGTTTAGTGAGCCAGGGTAACCCCAACACTAGAGGAGTAGGTAATCCACTTAGGACGAAACACGACATATCCTCAACATGAGCGTGACCCACAGTCAAACGTATATTGTGAACTATGCCCTTTAACGATCTTTGAGAAAGTGGAGCGGAATCGATAGCAAAAACAGGTATATCCTTTTCCAAAGTGCATACCTGGAAACCATGCGTTATTGCAAATTGATTATCAATGAGATTGACAGCTGCTCCACCATCTACAAAAATCTCACAAACAATGTTCTTGCTGTCTAGCGCCACCCTGGCAGGTAGGAGAAAACGAGAACTACAAGTAAACGGCAAACCTTCAATTTCCGCATCAACCTTGCCAATAGTAGCAAATGGAAAGTTTTTAGAGGGTTTCTTTTCTTTTTTTTATTACCCTCAGAAAACTCCATGAATCTCCTAGAGGGGCAAACATTAGCCAAATGATTTATACCCCCACAACAGAAACAAACCCTCCTCTGAGAGCTGAATCCTCTACTATGAGAGGCAAGCAAACCCAGCTGCATGGCCTCCTCCTCAGAGGGGATTGAAACAGACTGAGACCCCTGCGCAGTGAATGAGACAGCCCCACTGTCCTTGGGATGAATATGACAGGAAGGAGTAGTCTCCTCTCTCTCTCTAAGACGCCTGTCAATACGAACAGCTAGAGACATGGCAGACTCTAACGAGGCTGGTCTCTCATGAAAAGCAAATGCATCTTTTAATCTTTCCGAAAGACCATGGCAAAATTGACTTCGGAGTGCAGCATCATTCCAACCAGTATCAGCTGCCCATTTCCGAAATTCAGAACAATATATCTCTGCGGACTGTTTACCCTGGCATAAAAGACACAGCTTAGATTCAGCCAGAGCAATACGATCCGGGTCATCATATATCTGCCCCAGGGCTACAAAAAATTCATCCACGATCGGAGGGGCCGTGCCCCCACCAGCAGCGAAAAGGCCCAAGACTGAGCGTTATCCCTGAGCAGCGAGATGATGATCCCCACCCTCTGCTCCTCATCACCAGAGGAATGGGGAAGTAGTTGAAAATGGAGTTTGCAAGCCTCTCTAAAGCGAACAAAATTCTCACTACCCCCGGAGAACGTATCCGGAAGCGAGATCTTAGGCTCGGAACAAACTCCATGAATGCCAGCAGAACCGGTCACCAGAAACTGAGACACAGTTTTACGGAGATCTGCTACCTCCAGCGAAAGACCTTGCATGCGGTCAATCAAGGCTGAAACCGGATCCATGCTTAAGACGGTTATGGCGGTTTATAATGTCACGGATGAAGTTGCAGAAAGCTGGAACTTATAAAAAAACATCCGACTGGCTTGATCCCAAACTAAGGAGCATATAGGTGAGCCCTATAAAACCCCTAGAGTTCTCCATGACTGCTATGCCCATGCAAGGGTCTCTATGGTAGACGATTGCATGCCCACGTACCTAATACTGTGTGACACCTGAAAACCCTAGAATAGTGAGGGGACAAGACCATCGGCTCCTTGCACTTAATACGGACGGAGTCAGGGTCACCTAGAATCAAGCCAGCAAGGAAACACAAATAAAGGAAAAAGACTTATCTGAGGAAACAGCAGCAGCAGCCTCCAGCAGTGAACACCTCATCCAGAAAGTAGTATAAACCGCAAAGTGAGGCAGTATGGGAGGGAATATAAAGGGAGACAATTAGTCTAAATAGGTGACACCTGGGAGAAGGAAAGTAGATGACAAAGTTAAACCAAAACAAAGAACGTCATGCAAGAGGTAGAGAAGAACGTCTGCCAGACCTTCTCACAGAACTGGCGGTGACAGTGCACTCCTAGTATGCCACAACCTGCTGTTTCAGGTTCTGCTCTATGTCTAACTGCTGCTGCTGGTGAGTAGCTTCTTCAGTAGGCAGGTGAAGAAAACTGCTCATCAGTGACTCTAGACTCAAGTTGCTGTTGATGGAGCCGGTACTGCTCCTGCCCCCCCCCCAACCCCACCAGCAGCCATGGCAGTGGAACTTGAGCGCAGAGGGCCCCCCCAGTCAGACCTGTGTGAGGATGGGCGATGGCGTACATAGGCAGCGGCCAACTGACTACATAGGATGTCTCGATAGTAGTTCAGTTTGTCCACCCTGCTGGCTCAGCTGCTACCTCACGCGCAAGTTGCCACCCTCTTCTGATGATGATGATGATGATGAAGCCCCTTCTTCACCCGACTCCCAAGTGCGATCGGCTACATCATCATCCGCTACTGTCTGCACGTCACTGATGTCCCCCTCAATGGTCTCAGGGGCAAAAGCCTGACCACTTGCAACACCTGCTCCTACGCTACTCTCATAATCACTACTTGCCCACCTACCGGAGGAGGCGGCGGAGGTCTCCTCCAGATCTTGGCTGGGCAGGGCCGGTGCAAGTATTTTTGCACACACAAGCGAAGCTACATTTCGGCGCCCCCCCCCCCCCCACAACTCGGTGGGAGTGATGTAAAAAGGAGGGCGTGATGTGACATGGAGGGGGTTAAAATGTGACATGGAGGGGGGAGAAATGTGACATAGGGGTTGATGTGACATGGAGGGGGAGAAATGTGACATAGGGGGGTGATGTGACATGGAGGGGGAGAAATGTGACATTTCTCCCCCTCCATGTCACATCACCCCCTTTGTGTCACATTTCCCTCCCCTCCATGTCACATTTCAACCCCCTCCATGGCCCTTAATCCCCCCCATGTCACATCACCCCCCCAACATAGCACATTTCCCCCCTCTATTAATGTTGTGTAAAAAATTATGCTCCTCACCTGGGCCTGTTCCCGTCTGCAGCAGCTCCCCTTCTCCTCTGTGTCCTGGTATCTTTTCTCTGTGCTCCCGACAAGACTTTGAGGACCTTTCCCACTCACAGAACAGTGATTGGCTCAGCGGGAAATCACTGCCCTGACACGTGACACAGCTGCGGCCACTGATTGGCAGAGTGGGAAAGGTCCTCAAACAACTTGTCAGGATTCGGGAGCCCAGAGAGAAGATATGAGGACCTCTTCTGCCTGCTCCCTGTACCTTGACGCTACCTCTCGGATTTTGACCTCGGCTTTTTTACGGATTTGTCTTTGCCTCTTCCCTTGTTCTAACGTGACCTCCTGGACTGACCTCGGCTAGTTGACCCGCCTCGCCTTCCGTTTTTGTTCTACCTCTTGTCCACTTATTGCAATTTCTCAGTGGCTGTCCACTTCCCTGCTGTCTCTTTCTCTCTGCTTGCACTTAGTAGGTTAGGGACCAGTTGCGCTCTGTCACCTAGGGCGGGTGGTGCAAGTAGGCAGGGACAGGGGACCGGGTGGCAGCTCAGGGGGTGCACCTCCGCTCTATCTTGTCAGCTGATTCCATATAGATGTCAACAGAACTTGTTCTATTAAACGCTTATACAAGTAGAGCCCCTCTCCCTGGGAGAGTGGAGAGGGCATCAGCAGTAAGTTTGTGTTGACATCACTGATTATTTTTCCCTTCCTCTGTAGGAGGCTACAACAAAAAACGGATCCTGTCTGTGGAGCTTCCGGCTTCACTCGGTCAGCATTTGGTCACTAAACCATCAGTATTGTTAATGCCAAAAAAACAGGAGTGGATCCAAAACAGAGATGAAACATGAATGGAATATTTGCATGTCTTCTGTGTTTTGCACCCACTCCTGCTTTTGGCTATAAAATCATAGCTGTTACGTAGAGAGGATCCATTGTGCTTCTCATTTTACCTTCCTTCTGACAGATCAGAAGAAGGGTAAAAGGGCCAAAAAGGCTAAATAGTGGCCCAGTCATGAAGTGGGGAGGGTGGGAACAGCATGAGAAGTCCACAGAGTGGCCCTACGACATACTGGTGAGGTGGAAGCAGCATGAGGAGACCACAGAGTGGACCAATGACAGAGTCTGTAGGTGGCAGCAGCATCAGGAGGCCACAGAGTGACACAATGCCAGAGTGTGGAGGTGGTTGCAGCATCAGGAGGCCACAGCATGGCAAGGTGACATAGTGTGGAGTTGGCAGCAGCATGATGAGATCACAGAGTGGCAAGGTGACAGTGTGGAGGTGGTAACAGCATCAGGAGGCCACAGAGTGGCACAATGCCAGAGTGTGGAGGTGGCAGCAGCATCAGGAGGCCACAGCATGGCAAGGTGACATAGTGTGGAGGTGGCAGCAGCATGAGGAGACCTGTAACGGGGCGCCAAAGGTGCACTCGGTCTCCCATCAGCCGCAGACCTGCAGCTTAGCTTCGGGAGCGAGGATCTGTGTTTGGCCTCGTTCCTTTGCTAGCTGGGAGGCTCCCTGCTCCTAGGTCTGCCTCCTAGTCGAGCACTGAGCTGATCAGTCGGTGATCGACTTGTTTGTCTGTCGGTCACTCCCCACTATAAATACAGGCGGCCTGCTGGCTACAGGTTGCCTGTGATTTTCGTCCTATAGGATGTGTACTTTATTGTTATTAAGCTACCTCTGGAATTTAACCTCGATCCGCCTCTTGACACCTCTTCTGCCTGCTCCCTGTACCTTGACGCTACCTCTCGGATTTTGACCTCGGTTTGTTTACGGATTTGTCTTTGCCTCTTCCCTTGTTCAAACGTGACCTCCTGGACTGACCTTGGCTAGTTGACCTGCCTCGCCTTCCGTTTTTGTTCTACCTCTTGTCCACTTATTGTAATTTCTCAGTGGCTGTCCACTTCCCTGCTGTCTCTTTCTCTCTGCTTGCACTTAGTAGGTTAGGGACCAGTTGCGCTCTGTCACCTAGGGCGGGTGGTGCAAGTAGGCAGGGACAGGGTACCAGGTGGCAGCTCAGGGGGTGCACCTCCGCTCTATCTTGATTCCCGTGACTCTACCCGTGACAAAACCACAGCATGGCAAGGTGACATAGTGTGGAGTTGGCATCAGAATGATGAGACCACAGAGTGGCAAGGTGACAGTGTGGAGGTGGTGACAGCATCAGGAGGCCACAGAGTGGCAAGGTGAAATAGTGTGGGTGTGGCAGCAGCATGAGGAGACCACAGAGTGGCAAGGTGACATAGTGTGGAGGTGGCAGCAGCATCAGGAGGCCACAGAGTTGCAAGGTGACATAGTGTGGAGGTGGGTGGCAATTCCAGTACCCGCTAAAGACTGTGGGTGAAAGAGGAAGCACTTGGCATCAGGCGGGTGGCAGCATCAGAATAGTAGCTGAGGCAGGTAGTCATAAGAAACCGGTCTCTTTTGTCAAAGTGTTGGTGTGGCACCATGGATGATCTAGTCTGATGTATCAGAAATTGGTGGGTGGAAATCCTGGCTGATCCACCCCTGATTCATCTTGACAAAGGTCAGTCTCTCCACATTTTGGGTGGACAGGCGAGTTCTTCTTGGAGTAACTATGGCCCCCGCCACACTAAACACCTGCTCTGATGCCACACTGTTGCAAACTCGGCCAGTTGTGGCCACAATTCCAGTTTGGCTGCCCAGTAGTCCAGCGGATCTTCAATGACGGCTGGCAGGGTGCACTCCAAGTATGCCACCACCTGCTGGTTCAGGTTCTGCTCTACGTCTAGATGCTGGTGAGTAGTTTCTTCACTAGGCGGGTGAGGAAATCTGCTCATCAGCGACTGTAGACTCAGGCTGCTGCTGATGGAGCTGATACTGTTCCTGCCACCCCACCCCTCCCTAGCAGCCATGGCAGTGGAACGTGAGCGCAGAGGGCCCCTCGGTCAGACCTGCGAGAGGATGGATGATGGTGCAGATAGGCAGCGGCCAACTGACTGACTACATAAGATGTCTCTATAGTAGTTCAGTTTGTCCTCCCTCTCAGCAGGTTTACAAAGGGTACCCATTTTGGACCGGTAGCAAGGGTCCAACAAGGTGGAGAGCCAGAAGTCATCCCTCTGCCAAATTGTGACAATTCGGCTGTCACTACCCAAGCAAGTGAACATGCAGTGGACCATTTGCTCAAGTGACTCTCAGGGACTCCCTGCCTCCATCCCCACTGCATACTGCCACGGTGTGTCTGTGTCCTCTGCCTCATCTTCCTCATCACCCTTTAGCTCCTCTGGCTGCTCCTGCTCCTCTTCTCCTGTCACCTGTGTAGCAAAACCACCCATTTCGCTACACATTGCTTGTACTCCAATATCCTCCTCCTCCAGTTCAGCACCCACAGGGCTCATGTGGCCATGACATCTAGGCGCCATGTCTCCACTCCCCTGACCAGCCATAATTACCAGCATCTGTTCCAGGACATGAAGCAGTGGAATGACATTGTTCATCCCGTAGTCTTGGAGACTGACAAATAACAAGGCCTCCTCAAAGGGCCTGAGCAAACTGCAGGTGTCACCCATCAGCTGCCAATGGCTGACATCGAAGTTACACAGGGGAGTACTCCTGTCCACTTGGATCACTATGAAATCGTTGATGGCCTTTCTCTCTTCGTACAGTTGGTCAAACTTATGGAGAGTGGAATTTCAATGGGTGGAAACGTCGCTGTGGCAAACCTAGCCACTTCTGGACTATAATGTAAGAAAGGTTGTCTGTAGGTTGTGCTGTATGCTATATCTGTTTTGCTATGTATATTGGGCTGTAACAGATGGACTCTTTTATATTATTTTAGGTTCGGCTGTCCATACACCCCCCACAACCTCCCATCAGCCCTTGCTATTGTCTGCCCCCACCTTTCCTTGTATTATAGTAATCTATTCACCCTATTGTATGTAAATGAGGCTGTTGAGGGGTTTGAAACATGTGTGCTATGCCTAGTAAAGTCAGTTGACTCCCAGACTGTGTCTCGTCCGGTTATTGGGAGGATTGGGAACATTGCCTTACTGTTCAGCGCTTACTGTGGATTTACCTGTTATACCAGCGGAGATCGTGGATTCTAATATTGCACTCCGCTACAATTGGTGGCAAGCGACGGGATCCAACCTTACAGCCGAAAAGCGGTGTTCGTGTAAATTGAAACTACCGAACAAGGAAAGTGAAGGGCAATTCGTATGGAACAAAGGAACGAACAACGAGGTGAATGGAGATTGATTATGCTGCTTTGAAACGGCGGACATTGAAAGAGCTATTGGAAGCCAGGGGTAAAGTAGCCAGCAACAAACCCAAGGACGTACTAATTGCCGAGCTGATAGAGGGAGACAGAGCCCGCAGCGCTACACCCCCAGCAGCCATGGAGGAGACACTCTACCAGAGGCAAATGAGAACCAGGCTGGAATTTCTGCCACAGCCTATATCAGAGGCCATGATGCAAATGGTAATGGCCAATGTGCAGGAGTACGTGATGGCACACAGCCCACAGCATGCACCGTCCCGAGCGGAATCCACCACTGGGTCACTCTACAGCCAGGTAAAACCCAAAATTCCCTATCATGCCTTTAAAGTATTTTGCGAGGAGAAGGATGAGATTGATGGGTTTTTACAGGATTTTGAAAGGCTGTGTGATTTACATGACTTGGAACGGGCAGTATGGGTCCCCTTGCTGGCAGGCAAGCTAGCAGGGCGGGCAGCGGAAGCATATCGCGCTGTACCCAGCGAGGACAGCAAAGATTATGAAAAAGTAAAGCGAGCGATATTAGAGAGGTATGCCATTACCCCAGAAGCATACCGGCGGAAATTTAGAAACCTGCGAAAACCAGAGAAAGATTCTCATGCTGAGTGGGCACACAAGCTGGACCAAGCATCACAAGGGTAGATACAAGCCAGCCAAGCCACTACTATGGAAGAATTGCGGCAGTTAATGCTGTTGGAGCAATTCTTCAATGGTTTGTCTCCAAAGACACAAGAATGGGTGCGGGACAGGAAGCCTCTCACCCTAACAGAAGCGGCACGCTTAGCCGATCAGCATTTTGATGCGAGAAGGCATCAGGTAACCCTCCCCAAAAGTTACCCGCGACCCGCGGGGTCACCCAGCATTCCACCCCCCCACGCTCCCCCTGCATCTCCTTTTCGCCCGTCCCCAGGGAACCTACCACCACCCTCCAGGTATAATGGACGTGCCAATATCCAGTGCCACACCTGCAAACAGTGGGGGCATATGGCCCGTGAGTGCACCCAAAATCGAGGCAGACCCGCCTGGAACCAAGCTCGACCGAATCCGGCACCAAGGGCTGCTGCCCTCCATTATCAGCGGGAGCCAGCTGCCCAAGAAATGTGGAGTGTGCAAGCCGAGGAACCTCTAGGGGTATTACACGAGGTGATGTCCGTTCGAGCCACCGACAACAGACAGCATCATCGCCAGCTGGTGACCCTGGAAGGGAAGGAAGTACAAGGGCTCCGAGATTCCGGAGCCACGCTCACCTTGATCGCACCCCATCTGGTTCCAGGTTCCGCTCACACTGGCGGATCAGTGGCCGTAAGGGTGGCAGGGGGAGCAGTGTACCGACTACCCACTGCTAAAGTGCATTTGGATTGGGGTGTGGGAGAGGGGGTTGTGGAAGTGGGCCTCATGCAAAATCTACCAGCAGATGTTGTACTGGGGAATGACTTGGGCCAGATGACCTCTGCTTTTGTGCCCGAGGCTCCACACCAGGAAGCTCATCCAGTGACCACACGGCAGCAGGCTCGCATCACGGCTCCACTAGCACACTCTGAGGCTCAGGTACGAGACCATGACCCCCACACGACACGTATGTCCTGGGATACCCCAACTACATTTGAGGCAGAGGTAAAGTCAGACCCCACGCTACAGATATATAGGGACAGAGTACACACCGACCAGGCTGGGTTAGAGGGGGAGCGGTACACGTGGGAGAAGGGGCTACTGTACCGGATTGCTGAAAGAGGAGTGGGGGGGTCAGTCACAGTGACCACCAAACAGTTAGTGGTTCCCCAGAAATATCGGCAAGAGCTACTTAGGATTGCGCACGATATTCCCTTGTCTGGGCATCTAGGGATGACCCGTACCCGATATAGGTTAACCCATGCATTTTTCTGGCCAGGGATTTCTAAAGATGTGAGGCAGTACTGCACCTCCTGTGATATATGCCAGCGAGTAGGCAAGCGAGGTGACCGCCACAAAGCTAAATTATGTCCCCATCCTATTATTTCAGAACCTTTCAGTAGGGTGGCCGTCGACATAGTGGGGCCCTTACCCAAACCCAGTCCCTCTGGGAAAAGGTTTATCTTAACAGTAGTGGACTATGCCACACGATACCCTGAGGCCGTAGCCCTCACTAATATCCATGCTGAAACTGTGGCCGAGGCTTTAATGAAGATATTTTCCCGGGTAGGATTTCCCCAAGAAATAATATCCGATAGGGGCACCCAATTCACTGCCGAGGTCACCCAACAACTGTGGAGGATATGTGGCATTAAGCAAATAATAAATTCGGCCTACCACCCCCAGTCCAATGGCCTATGCGAAAGATTTAACGGTACGCTGAAACAAATGCTCCGTACGTTTGGAGAAGCGCACAAAGACTGGGAGCGGTTTTTACCCCACCTGCTCTTCGCATACAGGGAGGTACCCCAAGAATCGACAGGGTTTTCTCCGTTTGAATTCCTGTTTGGAAGGAGGGTACGAGGGCCGTTAGACCTAATTAGGGAGCATTGGGAGGGTGAGAGTAGCCCAGATGGAACCCCTATCGTATCTTACGTACTGGAGTTCCGGGACCGTCTGGAGGCGCTGACTCAGACTGTGCGCACCAACCTCCGGGCGGCCCAGCAACGCCAGCGCCGCTGGTACGATAGGGGAGCCAGAGACCGCAGCTTTCAAGTGGGGCAGAAGGTTTTGATTCTAAAACCCGTCCGCACAGACAAGCTGCAGGCCATCTGGCAAGGCCCATACCAGGTGGTGGAGCAGAGATGTGACACCACCTATATGATTGGCCCCTGCTCAGGGGTAGGGAAGAGACGCATGCTCCATATAAACATGCTCAAACCCTACCATGAGAGGATAGAGGACGTGGCGGCGATATGCGCCTCAGCCTCTGAGGATCAGGAGAATCTGCCCCTACCTGACCTATTAGAACAGGAAGAACAGACAGAGCCCTCCAAGGGGGTTCAGCTGGGGGAGCGGCTAAGCCCTCAGGAGCGTGCCCAGGTACAAGAGCTGATTATAGCTAAAGGGGCTACCTTCTCCAATTTGCCTGGGTACACTCCGCTAGCCACCCACCGAGTCGAAACCCCGGGACAGCTACCTATGCGGCAGACTCTATATCACGTCCCTGAAGCAGTCAGGACACATATGAAAACTGAAATTGACGAGATGTTGCAGCTAGGGGTTATCGAACCTTCTGATAGCCCCTGGGCATCGCCGGTAGTGCTGGTACCCAAGAAGGACGGCACGACACGTTTCTGTGTCGACTATCGGAGGCTAAATGACAAAACGGTGTCTGATGCCTATCCGATGCCTCGGATAGACGAGCTGCTGGATAAGATGGCACGGGGCCAGTATCTCACTACCATAGATTTATGTAAGGGATACTGGCAGATTCCACTAGCCGAGGATGCCATCCCCAAGTCGGCGTTTGTCACCCCGTTTGGCCTGTATCAATTTCGGGTCATGCCATTCGGGATGAAAAACGCTCTGGCAACTTTTCAGCGGATGGTAGATCGGTTACTGGACGGATTCCAGGAATACGCCTGTGCCTACTTAGATGACATCGCTATATTCAGCCAGACCTGGGCAGAGCACCTACAACACATCGGGGCCATCCTAGATCGTATTGGAGAGGCAGGGTTAACACTGAAACCCAGCAAGTGTCATATAGGGATGGCCGAAGTGCAGTACTTGGGCCACCGGGTGGGAAGCGGGCAACAGAAACCGGAACCAGCTAAAGTGGAAGCTGTAGCTAAATGGCCCACCCCTAGGACAAAAACCCAAGTGCTAGCGTTTCTGGGTACCGCAGGGTACTATAGAAAATTCGTGCCCAATTATAGCGCCCTGGCCAAACCCCTGACTGACTTGACACGTAAGAATCTGCCTCGACAGGTGGTCTGGGCCCCAGAGTGTGATCAGGCATTCCAACAACTGAAGACTGCTCTAACTAATGCTCCCGTACTTGCTGCTCCTGATCCAACTAAAAGATTTCTTGTTCACACAGACGCTTCAATGTTTGGATTGGGAGCAGTGCTGAGCCAGGTTGGAGCCGATGGTGGAGAACACCCCGTAGCTTACTTGAGCCGAAAGTTATTGCCACGAGAAGTAAGCTATGCCGCCATTGAGAAGGAGTGCCTGGCCGTGGTGTGGGCCCTCAAAAAGTTACAGCCGTATTTGTATGGACAACCTTTTTCCTTACTCACAGATCACAACCCGTTGGTGTGGCTAAACCGTGTGGCTGGAGACAATGCCCGGCTGCTGCGCTGGAGTTTGGCGCTGCAGCCGTTTGACTTTACCATCCACTACCGCCCAGGGAAACAAAACGGTAACGCCGACGGGTTATCCAGACAAACTGAACTTGAAAAGTGATCTGTGAGTACTCTCCCGGACATCCCCAAGCAGATCCGGGGGAGCATTGTGGCAAACCTAGCCACTTCTGGACTATAATGTAAGAAAGGTTGTCTGTAGGTTGTGCTGTATGCTATATCTGTTTTGCTATGTATATTGGGCTGTAACAGATGGACTCTTTTATATTATTTTAGGTTCGGCTGTCCATACACCCCCCACAACCTCCC
This sequence comes from Bufo bufo, assembly GCF_905171765.1. NCBI lineage: Eukaryota > Metazoa > Chordata > Amphibia > Anura > Bufonidae > Bufo > Bufo bufo. The sequence continues at coordinate 489,322,211 of NC_053390.1, read as the reverse complement.
ATCAGCCCTTGCTATTGTCTGCCCCCACCTTTCCTTGTATTATAGTAATCTATTCACCCTATTGTATGTAAATGAGGCTGTTGAGGGGTTTGAAACATGTGTGCTATGCCTAGTAAAGTCAGTTGACTCCCAGACTGTGTCTCGTCCGGTTATTGGGAGGATTGGGAACATTGCCTTACTGTTCAGCGCTTACTGTGGATTTACCTGTTATACCAGCGGAGATCGTGGATTCTAATATTGCACTCCGCTACAGTCGCATTTCAGCCTATGTTGGGGGATGCGGTTTTGCTGCTGCAGCTCAAGGAGGGTGTGCTTTGTGGTGTACGAGCAGCTGAAGTGCGTGCAAGGTTTCCTGGCCATTTTTAGGATGTTTTGCAGATGGGTGGAAGACTTCAGGAACCGCTTGACAACCAGATTGAAGACGTGTGCCATGCAGGGCACATGGCTCAGCCCTTCTTGACGCAGCGCCAACACAATGTTATTCCCGTTGTCGTTCATCATGGTTCCGATTTTCAGTTGTCGCAGAGAAAGCCAGGATTAAATTTCTTGCTGAAGGACATGGAGCAGTTCCTCTCCTGTGTAACTTCATTTGTCCAGGCAAACGAGATGCAGAACACCGTGACTGGAGGGGCACTGTGCATTGAGGATGAGGAGGCAGAGGAGGACAATGTCCCAGGATCAACGGTGTGAGAACGTGGAGGCGGAAGCAGCGTCACCTGACAAAGTTGCTGGTGTGGTTGGGCAGGAACCACATTCACCCAATAGGCCGTAAAGGACATATATTGTCCTTGACCGTAGTTACAGCTCCACGCGTTGGCGCTGCTGTGCACTTTGGCAGACACCGACAGGCTCAAGGACTGGCCCACCTTCTGTTCTACATGTGTGTGCAGGGCTGGTACTGCCTTTTGGTTCGCACAAGCCATCAGTTCTCTAAAAGGTGCAGAGTCCACCACTTGGAAAAGGGGGGCATGGAAGCACCAGCAACTTGGCCAGGAGCACGTTCAGGTTCTGCGCTGTTGGATGAGTGCACGCATACTGTTGTCTCTTGGCAATCGCTTCGGTGATCGATTGCTGACGGAATGACTAGAGAATAGGAGGAGGAGCAGGAGCATCAGGACCAGCAGATGATGGGAAGGACAGACAGCTCCCTTCGGCTGAGGTGGTGGAGCCTTGACTGCCAGAAACCGGGTGCGTACTAGTGAATGATGCAGCGGTTGCTGCGGCAGGCTGGACCACCACATAGGAGCCACAGTTGTCCCAGGCGACTTTATGGCGACTCTGCATATGTTGACGCAGGGCCGTAGTGCCAATATTGGCACCCTGGCCACTCTTCACCCTTTGCCCACAGATTCTACATACGGCCACGTTCACCTCCTCCGGCAGCTTAAAAAAAACTGACATACCACCGAGAATTAGATTTTACCCCCAACACTATGCACTGACTGACTGCTACCCCTGGTGGGAAGTATATATGTTCGCAATCTGTGGATTTTAATATGGCTTGAGAAAGGCTTGTGTGAAGCCGAAACGTTGCCTGTCTGCTGTGTTGGTTGAAAATAAAACTTGCACAAAGGAAGACGCTGGTCATGTTTCATCTATATTCTTATGCGACAAAACAAGCAGTCATAATCAAGCAAAAAGTCACCTTGCGGTATTGGTGGTAATTCACACCATGCAGCAATTCTGCCTCAAAGAGTCCTTGAGCATAGCAGCACCAACCTGTTTATCACGCCAAACAGGCAGCTAGAGATGTCGCGAACATAAAATTTTCAGTTCAAGAACGGCGAACGCGAATTTCCGCAAATGTTCGCGAACGGGCGAACTGGGTGAACCGCCACAGACTCCAATAGGCAGGCGAATTTTAAAACCCACAGGGACTCTTTCTGGCTAGTGATGGAAAAGTTGTTTCAAGGGGACTAACACATGGACTGTGGCATGCCGGAGAGGGATCCATGGCAAAACTCCCATGGAAAATTACGTAGTTGACGCAGAGTCAGGTTTTAATTCATAAAGGACATAAATCACCTAACATTCCTAAATTGTTTGGAATAACGTGCTTTAAAACATCAGGTATGATGTTGTATGGATCAGGTAGTGTAAGGGTTACACCCGCTTCACAGTGACAGACCAAACTCTGACAGACCAAACTCCCCGTTTAACGCACCGCAAACAACCGCAAACAGTCCATTTGCACAAGGTTGGATACCAAGCTAGCCATGTTCCTTTCCTTGTCCTCACTGAGGTCATTGAAGGTCTCTTCCTCCACCCAGCCACGTACAACACCAAGGGTCCCCGAAAGGTGACAACAAGCCCCCTGGGATGCCTGCTGTGGTTGGTCTTCCACCTCCTCAAAGCCACCTTCCTCCTCTGACTCCTCTTCTTCAGACTCCTCTCTCTGCGTTGCCGCAGGTCCAGCAATCGACGACGACAAGGCTGCTTCTGGTGGTGATGGTGACCACAACTCTTCCTCTTCATGCTCATTTACGGCCTGATCCAGCACTCTTCGCAGGGCACGCTCCAGAAAAAACGCATATATGATGAGGTTGATGATGTCGCCTTGGGTTTGACTGACCAGGTTTGTCACCTCCGTAAAAGGATGCATGGGCCTACAGCCATTGTGCATGAGCGTTCAGTAACGCGCCCAAAAAATACCCAGCTCCGCAGAGGCTGTCCTCTTTTTTTTTTTTTTATTAAAAAAATCTGTTCTTACCAGTTTAATCTCTGTTTTGTCCCCTATCAGGGGCCGGTGTATGGAATAGATTTTAGGAACCGGAAGATGGAAAAAGATGGTTGGTTGGTCCTCTTACTTCCAATTTGGGGCACTGCGCGTGCGCAGTGCAATAAACTGTTAGCAAACAAGGTTTGTATTGTATAAGCAACAATTTGGGGCACTGCGCATGCGCCGTGCAATGTACTGTGCTACCCTATATGAGTGGTATGTTAAGTAGTACTATTCTTATCAGTTTAATCCCTGTTACGTCCCCTATCAGGGGACGTGTATCGAATAGATTTTAGACAACTGCAAAGAGTTGTCAATAGTTGACACACTCATGACATAAATTTTATTCCTCTATGCGTCAATATTGGTGTAGTGATGACTGTGCTCGTGTGCACGTTTGGGAGATTGCAGGCGATGGCGGTTTTTCAAAACCTATGGTCGTGCTGAGGTAGTTCAGTGACAGTTAAGTGACCCAGAAAACAATGATTCTGCAGTGTGGGCCCATTGTTGGCCTAGCAGGCTTTAATGATCACCTTAGATGATCACAAAGAAAATGAATGTTTTTTAAATGCAAAGTTATCGCTTTTGGTCTGTTCACAATGAAGCAACGACCTTATCATTTGGGGTGTGCCAACATTGCCATTGCCAACACGCTCATAGAGGTGATCGCTTCATTGTGATACGCAAGCCCCTTCACCACAACAAGGTAACGATCACGAAGGGGAATTGACACATGTATGTGCCTTTTTTTTGTTTTGTTTTTGCAGCCACATTGCAGCACCCAGAGGCCAGAAAAATTAGGCATGTGCACATGCCTGAAAAATTTGGTATTGTTGCAAAATTGATGTTTTCCAGGCAGAAAGTGCACTAAAACATTGCGGCTTGAACCCTAGTTGGTGGCGGAGAAGTCACGCAAGTCATCCGGCATGCATGTATTAAATACAGCAGCGAGTGGACCATTTTTAGCCCAAGGCATCTCATCAGGCCTTTTTTAATCAAATGCATCTCCCACTGTCAGTTTCTTCGGGATCCATGCATCATTCATCTTAATAAAGGTAAGGTAATCTAGACTTTTTTTACCTAGACGACTTCTCTTCTCAGTGACAATACCCCCTGCTGCGCTGAAGGTCCTTTCTGACAGGACACTTGAAGCGGGGCAGGCCAGAAGTTATATCGCAAATTGGGATAGCTCAGGCCACAGGTCAAGCCTGCACACCCAGTAGTCAAGGGGTTTATCGCTCCTCAGAGTGTCGATATCTGCAGTTAAGGTGAGGTAGTCTGCTACCTGTCATTCGAGTCATTCTCTGAGGGTGGACCCCGAAGGGCTGTGGCGATGCGTAGGACTTAAAAAGCTCTGCATGTCATCCATCAACAACACATCTGTAAAGCGTCCTGTCCTTGCCGGCGTGGTCGTGGGAGGAGGAGGATTACTTTCACCTCTTCCCCTGTTAGATTCCCGTTGTGCTGTGACATCACCCTTATACGCTGTGTAAAGCATACTTTTTAACTTGTTTTGGAACTGCTGCATCCTTTCCGACTTCCGGTAATTCGGTAACATTTCAGCCACTTTCTGCTTATACCGGGGTTCTAGTAGCGTGGCCACCCAGTACAGGTCGTTCTCCTTCAGTCTTTTTATACGAGGGTCCCTCAACAGGCATGACAGCATGAAAGACCCCATTGCACAAGGTTGGATGCCGAGCTACTCATGTCCCGTTCCTCGTCCTCACTGATCTTATTGAAGGTCTGCTCTTCCACCCAGCCACGTACAACACCACGGGTACCAGATAGGTGACAACGAGCACCCTGGGATGCCTGCTGTGGTTGGACTTCCTCCTCCTCCTCAAAGCCACATTCCTCCTCTGACTCCTCTTCCTCAGACTCCTCTTCCAGCATTGCCGCAGGTCCAGCAAGCGATGCTGATAAGCCTGTTTCTGGTGGTGATGGTGACCACAACTCTTCCTCTTCCTCTTCACGCTCATCTACGGCCTGATCCAGCATCCTTCGCAGGGCATGCTCTAGGAAGAAAACAAATGGGATGATGTCGCTGTTGGTGCCTTCGGTGCGACTGACTAGGTTTGCCACCTCCTCAAAAGGACGCATGAGCCTACAGGCATGCGCATGAGCTCCGCAGAGGCTGTCCTAGTACCCCGGTCATACAAATACTCGTTGACGGCTTTTTCTTGTTGGAGCAGGCGGTCGAACATTAGGAGTGTTGAATTCCAACGTGTTGGGCTGTCGCAAATCAAGCGCCTCACTGGCATGTTGTTTCGCCTCTGAATATCGGAAAAGTGCGCCATGGCCGTGTAGGAATGCCTGAAATGGCCACACACCTTCCTGGCCTGCTTGAGGACGTCCTGTAAGCCTGGGTACTTATGCACAAAGCGTTGTACGATCAGATTCAACACATGTGCCATGCACGGCACATGTGTCAACTTGCCCAAATTTAATGCCGCCAACAAATTGCTTCCGTTGTCACACACCACTTTGCTGATCTCCAGTTGGTGCGGGGTCAGCCACTGATCCACCTGTGCATTCAGGGTGGACAGGAGTGCTGGTCCGGTGTGACTCTCTGCTTTCAGGCAAGTCAACACTGTCGTATCCGGGATGTGGAATAGCCCCTGGGGAACTGGGGAGGTGCATTTGATGTGGAGCAAGATGCAGCAGCAGAAGAGGACTCAGCCGAGGAGGTTAGCGAAGAGGATGGAGAAGGAGGAGTAGAGGAGGTGGCAGCAGGCCTGCCTGCAAGTCGTGGCGGTGTCAGCAACTCCTCTGCAGAGCCACGCATTCCATGCTTGTCAGCCGTCAGCAGGATTACCCAATGCGCAGTGTACGTGATATACCTGCCCTGACCGTGCTTTGCAGACCAGGTATCAGTGGTCAGATGGACACTTGCCCCAACACTGTGTGCCAGACATGCCATGACTTCCTTTTTACAATAGAGTACAGGTTGGGGATTGCCTTTTGTGAAAAAAAATATTCGGCCGGGTACCTTCCACTGCGGTGTCCCAATAGCTACATATTTTTTTGAAGGCCTCAGACTCCACCAGCTTGTATGGTAAAAGCTGGCGGGCTAAGAGTTGCGACAAGCCAGCTGTCGGGCAAGGGGGTGACTCTGTGACATTGACTTCTTACGCTCAAACATTTCCTTGACAGACACCTGAATGTGGGCAGTGGAGCAGGAACTGCAGAAGGTGAGAGGCGGAGTGGCGGGTGGTTGAGAGGGGGCGAGGAGGACAGCAGTGGTTCACGTGGCTGAAGATGCTGGACCAAGAGGAGGATGGTGGCTTTGAGTTTGTGTGCTGCTTGTACTCATCATTAGAGTTGAGCGAACACCTGGATGTTCGGGTTTGAGAAGTTCGGCCGAACTTCCCGGAAATGTTCGGGTTCGGGATCCGAACCCGACCCGAACTTCGTCCCGAACCCGAACCCCATTGAAGTCAATGGGGACCCGAACTTTTGGGCACTAAAAAGGCTGTAAAACAGCCCAGGAAAGAGCTAGAGGGCTGCAAAAGGCAGCAACATGTAGGTAAATCCCCTGCAAACAAATGTGGATAGGGAAATTAATTAAAATAAAAATTAAAAAAATAAAAATTAATCAATATCAATTAGACAGAGGTCCCATAGCAGAGAATCTGGCTTCACGTCAGCAGAGAATCAGTCTCTTCATGCCATAGCAAAGAATCTGGCTTCATGTCAGCAGAGAATCAGTCTCTTCATGCCATAGCAGAGAATCTGGCTTCATGTCAGCGCAGAATCTGGCTTCATGTCATAGCAGAGAATCAGGCTTCACGTCACCCACCACGGGAACAGGCCACTGTCACATATTTAGGCCCCGGCACCCAGACAGAGGAGAGAGGTCCCGTAACAGAGAATCTGGCCTTATGTCAGCACAGAATCTGTCTTCATGTCATAGCAGAGAATCAGGCTTCACGTTGCAGCATACGGGTAGGTTACCCGACACTGCTATATTATAATGTGCATCTCCCTTTAAGAAAGTTAGGCCTGTAACAGGTAATTCATATTCCAGCCAGCAGAGGGAGCCCCCAGTTTAGTATAAATAGGCCAGGGCCTAGCCTAGGAGTCAGTTGGAAGTTTCTAGTTCAGAGGTTAGTTCTGAGAGATTCAGGACTCAGTAACCAGTGCAGAAATTGCACCACTGGTGTGGAGGATCATTCCCACCCAGTTTTCCAGGTCAAGTATACCTGAGGTACTCTAAGTATCAGCCTGTCTCTAACAAGTGGGACAGAGAGTGTAACCAACAAGTCAGTTCGCATATCAAGTATAGAGCCTGTCACCAGGAGAGAAGGAAACCTCTACAAAACCTTTGCTCAAGGGTTTTTACTGTGATTTGGGTGTCTGGACCTTGAGAGTATTGCATACAGCCAGGAACTAAAGCAGGAGAGGAAGTAAGTGTACCCCTGCAGAGAGAGAGTAGTTGCCTGAAGTGTATTGCTGCATTTAGAGTAAGAGGAAAGTCCTGATCCTAGGAGGCCTGTCTTGAGGATAGCCTTTTGCGACTGTGAGTAATAGCCTGAACCACTGCTATGACTGTATTGTAACGTGTGGAATATTCTGGAACTGTACTTACTGACTGTTCATCTATATCCAAATACGTTCAGTAAAGTTATCCTGTTATTCAGATATAAGGATTCCTCAATTATTCCACCTGTCACTACACGGTGTGCCACCGTTCAATTGGCACTGGTGTCACGACATTCATCACTTACCTGTTCCAGTATTGACCCGATTGAAGACGACAGTGAGTCCCAGGTTAGTGGGTTGCCCTGCACTACAAAGCCCAGCATACCTAAAGCTACACTACTGACCCCCTGGGACACTGCAACGTCACCCACCACTGGAACAGGCCACTGTCACACATTTAGGCCCCGGCACCCAGGCAGAGGAGAGAGGTCCCGTAACAGAGAATCTGGCCTTATATCAGCGCAGAATCAGTCTTCATGTCATAGCAGAGAATCAGGCTTCACGTCACCCACCACTGGAACAGGCCACTGTCACATATTTAGGCCCAGGCACCCAGGCAGAGGAGAGAGGTCCCGTAATAGAGAATCTGGCCTTATGTCAGCACAGAATCTGTCTTCATGTCATAGCAGAGAATCAGGCTTCACGTCACCCACCACTGGAACAGGCCACTGTCACACATTTAGGCCCCGGCACCCAGGCAGAGGAGAGAGGTCCCGTAACAGAGAATCTGGCCTTATGTCAGCACAGAATCTGTCTTCATGTCATAGCAGAGAATCAGGCTTCACGTCACCCACCACTGGAACAGGCCACTGTCACATATTTAGGCCCCGGCACCCAGACAGAGGAGAGAGGTCCCGTAACATAGAATCTGGCCTTATGTCAGCACAGAATCTGTCTTCATGTCATAGCAGAGAATCAGGCTTCACGTCACCCACCACTGGAACAGGCCACTGTCACATATTTAGGCCCCGACACCCAGACAGAGGAGAGAGGTCCCGTAACAGAGAATCTGGCCTTACTGACTGTTCATCTATCTCCAAATACGTTCAGTAAAGTTATCCTGTTATTCAAATATAAGGATTCCTCAATTATTCCACCTGTCACTACACGGTGTGCCACCGTTCAATTGGCACTGGCGTCACGACATTCATCACTTACCTGTTCCAGTATTGACCCGATTGAAGACGACAGTGAGTCCCAGGTTAGTGGGTTGCCCTGCACTACAAAGCCCAGCATACCTAAAGCTGCACTACTGACCCCCTGGGACACTGCATCGCTCTTTTTGGCGTCACGAACAGGATCGCATGCTTCTGGAGTGCAGAGAAGTGTGAACTGTGTGCTTTAACTATTCCACCACAGTATTGCAAGGACTGTACCCTTTATTTCCAAGTCTGTGGATTACAATTGTGCCTGGGAGGAATCGGAGGCGCTGTGCTGTGTTGCGCTACCCCCAGGGAGAGAAAATCGTGTTTGTGGATTACAATTTAATAACTTTTCGACGCCCCTGCTTGCTGTCAGGGAATGGTGACCAAGATGGCCGCCGGCCGCATGGAGTAAAGTTTCCCGCGCTGCTGAGGACCTTCGTGGGCGGATCCCTTCAAAGACGCAGAGAATCCCGCCCCTCTTCATCATCGCACCGCCGCGACCCTGCTTTTTCTACGTCAACAACGTCACCGCGTACACAGGACGTCCGGAGTCTCGCGGGACTTGGCCTGCGCAACCCCGGCGATACCGGTAAGGACTTGTAACCGGAGGGAAGGGGATTGTACCGGCCCCTTTTGTTGCCAGCGGCCACATCTTAATAAACTAACATGTCAGAGCCGGGAGTTCCTGAGCAGCCGGCCCCAAGAGAACTTGCGGCTTCCAACCATCCTATAGCCCCCAGCATGATGCCCTTTACTATGCCTTACTATTTTGGGGCCCAATGGTTTCCCCGATATAAAGGGGAGGCCCATACCTTAAGAGACTTTAAAGAGAAGTTGCTGGCATTATTCAAACTGTACCCCATAAATGCCGAACAGCAGATGGAAATCCTGCTAGCACAACTGGAGGGAGCTGTCCGCAGAGAGGTATTATCCTGGCCTGCTGCTGAGCGGAGTACTCTAGAGCAAGTATTCACCCGCCTCAGGGCCACTTTTGAAACCAGGACTGCCTCAGAGATAAAGATGCACTTCTTTGGCAAGAAGCAGAAGTCCGGTGAGTCCCTCCGTGACTATGCCCTATCACTTCAGGAGGCTTTGGGATCCCAGAGAGGCTGATAGTCAGGACCAGACTCTGAGGGAGCAATTTATCACAGGGGTGTCTAGTGAGCAAATAAGGACTCAATTAAAAATGCTGTCAGCCCAGCACCCTAGCAGTACCTTTCTGGATTTTAAAGAGCTGGCTATAAGAATTCTGGGGTCAACAGTGTCTACGGAGTTGAGCACCCCACCTGAGTCACCAGCCTGCAGGCCAAAACCGCTTAGCCCTAACCAGGCTGGGGCCGACCAAGCTGTTCAAGCTTCAGCTACTGATACTATTGCAATGCTGACGGAGCAGGTAAACCATCTCACTAAAAGTTTAGAGAGAGTGTGCAGAAAGATAGAGGAATGGGAAAAACCCCTAATGTCAGAGGAAGAGTTCCTGTCACCTCTTAAACCATTCCCACCTCCATACCAAGAGACTCCCTCCAGGGATCCTGGGAGGCGTAATAGAGATCGTTCCAAAGACCGCAAACGGCCCGTGTGTAAATACTGCAAAAAGGTGGGACACACAGAATCCACGTGCTGGCAGTTAAACGGGCTACCCTCGAGGCTGAGGACCGCCCCTCGGGAGGTAGAACATTAGGTCCAAAAGATCCAAGTTGGATGCCCCGGTATGTAGGATCCCATCCTAAAATCAATATAGAGATCAACGGGGTCACCTTTGAAGCCCTACTAGATACTGGGTCCCAGGTCACTACCATTCAGCTACCCACATTTGAAAAATTCTGGGACACCAATCAGTTAACCCAGCCGCCTGAATCCTGGGTGGAAATTATCGCCAGCAATGGCAAACCGGTAAAGATTCATGGATACTGGGAACCCACCCTGCAGGTGGGAGAGGTAACCTTGCCTCAACAGGGGGTGATAGTAGTACAGGCCGGCGACAGAGGAGGACATCCTGTCATTCTAGGCACCAATGTCTTCAAAAACTGTTATTCTGAAATACTTGCCGCATTACACCAGACTTTGCCCACTGCTTCCTCTGCATCCAAGAGGGTGATTCAGAAGACCATTACCGTATTAAGTGCTCAGCAGAGGTTTGCTAATGGGAAAGGAGAAATTTGTACTGCCAGGATCCGTGATAATAAGCCTGTGACTTTGCCTCCTAATTCTCAAACTCTTTTATGGTGTCGTGCTATCCTGGGAGTCCAAGGCCAAGATTATTCAGCTCTGGTGGAACCAATCCAGATGGAGAACTTTCCTTATGTGAGAGCTGCCAAGTGCCTGGTGAACGTCTCCCAAGGTAAAGTACCTGTCCGTCTGATTAACCTGAGTGATCATCCTGTTGCGCTTACTAAGCATTGCCCTGTTGCCCAGCTTTCCCAGGTGTCCTTCCAAGACATCATTCGTCTTCCAGTGACAGAAAAGCCGCCAGCTGCAGTCAGCGGACGTCCGCCGGTGACCCAGCCACAAGTGCCCTGGTGGGAAGAGCTCCATGTCGGGGACGAGACTACCCCCCAACATCAACAAGAAGGGATCCTACAGCTGGTGGAAGAGCACCACCAGGCCTTCAGTAAACATGCTATTGATCATGGAGAGGTTAGTGCCATACAACACACCATACCTACTGGCTCTCATCCTCCTATCAAGGAGAGATACAGACCCTTACCGCCGACTTCATATCAGACTGTAAAAGAAATGATCCAAGAGATGAAAGACTCTAATGTAATCCGGGACAGCCGTAGTCCGTGGGCTGCACCCCTGGTCCTTGTTAAGAAAAAGGATGGTGGTATCCGTTTCTGTGTGAATTATAGAAAAATTAACCAAATAACCCACAAAGATGCATACCCACTGCCCCGCATTGAGGAGTCACTAACTGCTCTGGGCTCCTCCGCTTATTTCTCCACATTGGACTTGACCAGTGGCTACTGGCAAGTACCCATGGCCCCCGAGGATAGGGAAAAGACTGCTTTCACCACTCCCATGGGCCTGTTTGAATTCAATTGTATGCCGTTCGGGCTATGTAATGCCCCAGGGACTTTCCAGAGACTAATGGAGCGGTGTTTGGGCCACAAAAACTTTGAAACAGTGCTGCTGTATCTAGATGATGTCATTGTATACTCAAAAACATATGAGGACCATCTGAAACATTTAGCAGAAGTATTTGAAATCCTTATCAAATATGGTTTGAAAGTAAAGCCATCCAAGTGTCACTTGCTCAAACCTGCAGTAAAATACCTGGGGCATGTGGTAAGCGCAGAGGGCGTGCAGCCTGACCCTGATAAGCTAGCGGCTGTCCGTAATTGGCCGGTCCCCACTACCGTCAAAGAGGTGAGGAGTTTCCTTGGTTTTGCAGGCTACTATAGACGTTTTATCCCCCATTTTGCTCAAATAGCTGATCCTATCCAGGAACTCCTGAGGGGGCAACCCAAGAAAAGTCCTAGAACTCCTGTGCCCATTGAGTGGAATGAGGAAAGGGAAATAGCGTTCCAATTGTTAAAAAAGAAACTGACCGAGCCTCCTGTGTTAGGTTATCTAGACTACAGCAAACCATTCCAGCTTTATACCGATGCTAGCAAACGAGGCCTGGGAGCTGTGTTGGCCCAGATCCAAGAGGGAAAAGAGAGGGTGATAGCTTATGCAAGCCGCTCCCTGAAAGGAACTGAGAAAAATGATCAGAACTATAGTTCCTTCAAACTAGAGTTCCTGGCATTGGTGTGGGCAGTGACGGAGAAATTCAAAGACTATCCAGCCGCCACCCCGTTCATTGCATTCACCGACAATAACCCTCTGGCGCATCTAAATACAGCTAAATTTTGGGGCCTTGGAGCAGAGATGGGCCTCCCGCCTCGCCAACTATGATTTCTCTGTAAAATACCGTGCTGGACGTACTAATGACAATGCTGATGCTTTATCCAGGCTTCCCACAGAGACAGCTCCTGATGATGGGCGGGATGCTTGGGAAGATGTAGAAATGCCGGCCTTCTATAACAAGTTTGCTCAACAGGATCAGGCTCGAGCTACCAATGACAGAGCCGCAGCCCCTTCACCCTCCAGTAAGCCTGAGCCCAGAGAGGAAAGGTGGGTGAAATTACAGTCTGAAAGTAGAGTGCTGGGTGAGTTGTTGGATTTTATTACTAGTGGCAGAGCCCCTGAGAGAATTAGACGTAAGAGTGCAGATCCAGAGCTCATCAAACTGTGGAGACAGCGCCATCAGCTCTTCATACAAAAGGGCCTATTGCTACGGAGAAGCCTAGACCCAGTATCCAACGAAAGAGTGCATCAGATTCTCATACCCCGACGAGATGGAGGTATGGTGTTGGAGATGTACCACAATCAATCCGTTCATTTTGGGGTCCAAAAGACTGAGGCTAATATCCGCCAGCTGTTTTATTGGGTGGGCATGAGAGAAGACATTGAGAGGTGGTGTCGGGAGTGTATAGCCTGTGCCTTAAAACGAAGTGAGCACCACGACCAGAGGGCACCACTGCGACCCATTGTAAGTACCCGTCCTCTTGAACTTGTCGCCATCGATCATGTGAAGTTGGAGCCTAGTCGCTCAGGGTATGCTTATGCCATGACTATTATTGACCACTTCACCAAGTTTGTCGTAGCAGTGCCTGTGAGAGACCAGACGGCCAAGACTACAGCCGAACTGTTCTGGAAACACTTCCTCCTGCCCTACGGATGTCCAGAAAAGATCCTCACCGATCAAGGACCTGCTTTTGAGTCCCATCTGTTCCATGAACTGTGCCGCTTACACAACTGCAAGAAGATCCGGACAACAGCCTACCATCCTCAAGGTAACGGACTGTGTGAAAAAATTAATCAGACCTTGATAGAGATGCTGAGGGCCGTGCCTCCTGAAACCAGAGGGGATTGGCCCAGTCTGTTGCCACAGCTCATGTACACGTACAACCATACCATCCATTGTTCCACTGGGTATACCCCTTTTTATTTGATGTTTGGGCGCCAAGGGACATTGCCTGCTGATCACTCCTTGGACATACACGTACCTGATTGCATCAACCCATTACCTAACACCGACTGGGTTGCTGAACACCAAAGGCGATTGAATACGGCCAAAGCCATTGTTCAGGAACGTATGGCTTATGCTAGAGACCGACAGCAGAGAGACTATGATCAAGCAGCCCATGCAGAACCCTTGACAATAGGAGATGTGGTGTGGTTGAAAAACAACCACCGTACAAGTAAACTGGACAGTAAATGGGAGCAGAGTCCCTATGCTGTCACTGCAATCCCAAATGCTGGGACCCACACTTATGAGATTACCCGAGAAGGCAGGAGATCCCAAATTGTGCACAGGAACCGGTTAAAGCTCTGCCTGACGAAAGAACCCAATGTTGAGAGTTCTAAATCTGAATCACCTGTGTCAGAGCCATCAATACAGCCCGAGGATCCTATGCAGGCTGTCAGTAATCTAGTGTATGACACTGAACCCATGCATTGGCTCCTGACACCATGGTTGAATTTGTTGGTGCCCGCTCCGGCACCTACTGTGCCTTCACCTCCAGAAGAGCCGGTTCAAAATGCCCAGGATCCAGTCTCCCTTATAGGGGATCCTGTTGTTCCTGTTGTTCCTGACCAGGGTCTCACTGGTGGAGACCCTCCTGTTGCTCCTCTCTCTTCTACCTCGATGCTAAGGGAAGAGGAGACCCCTGTGTTGAGAAGGTCCACCCGGATGAACAGGGGCCGTCCGCCAGTCCGTTTAGGGGACTTTGATTATGCTGGTGGTGTCTCCTCCCAAGCAATTACTACTGGAAATAGCTTGCTTGACGTTTGTGCGCAAGAATGGACTCCTCCACGTGAGTCCTTGCCTGTCATACACCCACAGGAAACCCCTGTGTAGTTCCCTTATTATATTTCAGCTAAGAAAAATGGACTGATGTTGAACTTTTATATTTGAAAAAGTGCTATATCTTTGCATTCTCTAACATATTTGTTGCACGTACAGAGACTTTGAAAAAAAATCTTATTCTTGACATGTGTTATTATGGACTAACCTGGTTCACCTTAAGTCCGCTGTGCCAGGTCAGCGGCCGTGTCTAAGAAGCAAGAAGACGCCCTTTTCCCTTGCGTCGTCTGTTCATTAAGTTACAAATGTTATATCTTCTGTGTGAAATAATTATTTACCATATTTATAATGTAATGCTTAATTTATGTAACATTTGATGCCGGTTCAGGAAGGCATGTGTGTGAGTACGAGGCCTTACTCACGTTAAAGTCTGGGGGTGTGCAGCATACGGGTAGGTTAGCCGACACTGCTATATTATAATGTGCATCTCCCTTTAAGAAAGTTAGGCCTGTAACAGGTAATTCATATTCCAGCCAGCAGAGGGAGCCCCCAGTTTAGTATAAATAGGCCAGGGCCTAGCCTAGGAGTCAGTTGGAAGTTTCTAGTTCAGAGGTTAGTTCTGAGAGATTCAGGACTCAGTAACCAGTGCAGAAATTGCACCACTGGTGTGGAGGATCATTCCCACCCAGTTTTCCAGGTCAAGTATACCTGAGGTACTCTAAGTATCAGCCTGTCTCTAACAAGTGGGACAGAGAGTGTAACCAACAAGTCAGTTCGCATATCAAGTATAGAGCCTGTTACCAGGAGAGAAGGAAACCTCTACAAAACCTTTGCTCAAGGGTTATCACTGTGATTTGGGTGTCTGGACCTTGAGAGTATTGCCTACAGCCAGGAACTAAAGCAGGAGAGGAAGTAAGTGTACCCCTGCAGAGAGAGAGTAGTTGCCTGAAGTGTATTGCTGCATTTAGAGTAAGAGGAAAGTCCTGATCCTAGGAGGCCTGTCTTGAGGATAGCCTTTTGCGACTGTGAGTAATAGCCTGAACCACTGCTATGACTGTATTGTAACGTGTGGAATATTCTGGAACTGTACTTACTGACTGTTCATCTATCTCCAAATACGTTCAGTGAAGTTATCCTGTTATTCAAATATAAGGATTCCTCAATTATTCCACCTGTCACTACACGGTGTGCCACCGTTCAATTGGCACTGGCGTCACGACATTCATCACTTACCTGTTCCAGTATTGACCCGATTGAAGACGACAGTGAGTCCCAGGTTAGTGGGTTGCCCTGCACTACAAAGCCCAGCATACCTAAAGCTGCACTACTGACCCCCTGGGACACTGCAACGTCACCCACCACTGGAACAGGCCACTGTCACACATTTAGGCCCCGGCACCCAGGCAGAGGAGAGAGGTCCCGTAACAGAGAATCTGGCCTTATATCAGCGCAGAATCAGTCTTCATGTCATAGCAGAGAATCAGGCTTCACGTCACCCACCACTGGAACAGGCCACTGTCACATATTTAGGCCCAGGCACCCAGGCAGAGGAGAGAGATCCCGTAACAGAGAATCTGGCCTTATGTCAGCACAGAATCTGTCTTCATGTCATAGCAGAGAATCAGGCTTCACGTCACCCACCACTGGAACAGGCCACTGTCACACATTTAGGCCCCGGCACCCAGGCAGAGGAGAGAGGTCCCGTAACAGAGAATCTGGCCTTATGTCAGCACAGAATCTGTTTTCATGTCATAGCAGAGAATCAGGCTTCACGTCACCCACCACTGGAACAGGCCACTGTCACACATTTAGGCCCCGGCACCCAGGCAGAGGAGAGAGGTCCCGTAACAGAGAATCTGGCCTTATGTCAGCGCAGAATCAGTCTTCATGTCATAGCAGAGAATCAGGCTTCACGTCACCCACCACTGGAACAGGCCACTGTCACATATTTAGGCCCAGGCACCCAGGCAGAGGAGAGAGGTCCCGTAACAGAGAATCTGGCCTTATGTCAGCACAGAATCTGTCTTCATGTCATAGCAGAGAATCAGGCTTCACGTCACCCACCACTGGAACAGGCCACTGTCACATATTTAGGCGCCGGCACCCAGACAGAGGAGAGAGGTCCCGTAACAGAGAATCTGGCCTTATGTCAGCACAGAATCTGTCTTTATGTCATAGCAGAGAATCAGGCTTCACGTCACCCACCATTGGAACAGGCCACTGTCACACATTTAGGCCCCGGCACCCAGGCAGAGGAGAGAGGTCCCGTAACAGAGAATCTGGCCTTATGTCAGCGCAGAATCAGTCTTCATGTCATAGCAGAGAATCAGGCTTCACGTCACCCACCACTGGAACAGGCCACTGTCACATATTTAGGCCCCGGCACCCAGACAGAGGAGAGAGGTCCCGTAACAGAGAATCTGGCCTTATGTCAGCACAGAATCTGTCTTCATGTCATAGCAGAGAATCAGGCTTCACGTCACCCACCACTGGAACAGGCCACTGTCACATATTTAGGCCCCGGCACCCAGACAGAGGAGAGAGGTCCCGTAACAGAGAATCTGGCCTTATGTCAGCACAGAATCTGTCTTCATGTCATAGCAGAGAATCAGGCTTCACGTCACCCACCACTGGAACAGGCCACTGTCACATATTTAGGCCCCGGCACCCAGACAGAGGAGAGAGGTCCCGTAACATAGAATCTGGCCTTATGTCAGCACAGAATCTGTCTTCATGTCATAGCAGAGAATCAGGCTTCACGTCACCCACCACTGGAACAGGCCACTGTCACATATTTAGGCCCCGGCACCCAGACAGAGGAGAGAGGTCCCGTAACAGAGAATCTGGCCTTATGTCAGCACAGAATCTGTCTTCATGTCATAGCAGAGAATCAGGCTTCACGTCACCCACCACTGGAACAGGCCACTGTCACATATTTAGGCCCCGGCACCCAGACAGAGGAGAGAGGTCCCGTAACAGAGAATCTGGCCTTATGTCAGCACAGAATCTGTCTTCATGTCATAGCAGAGAATCAGGCTTCACGTCACCCACCACTGGAACAGGCCACTGTCACATATTTAGGCGCCGGCACCCAGACAGAGGAGAGAGGTCCCGTAACAGAGAATCTGGCCTTATGTCAGCACAGAATCTGTCTTCATGTCATAGCAGAGAATCAGGCTTTACGTCACCCACCACTGGAACAGGCCACTGTCACATATTTAGGCCCCGGCACCCAGACAGAGGAGAGAGGTCCCGTAACAGAGAATCTGGCCTTATGTCAGCACAGAATCTGTCTTCATGTCATAGCAGAGAATCAGGCTTCACGTCACCCACCACTGGAACAGGCCACTGTCACACATTTAGGCCCCGGCACCCAGGCAGAGGAGAGAGGTCCCGTAACAGAGAATCTGGCCTTATGTCAGCGCAGAATCAGTCTTCATGTCATAGCAGAGAATCATGAAGAAGGCATTGGCTATTTGTTCAGTCCCATAACCCATCCCTTACTCCCCACCCCTCACCCTAACCCCTAGAAATAAACACAACACACCACTGCTTGGATTTAATCGGCCACAGCAGCCGTTTATTAAATAAATACAACATAAATATAACATAAGTTAACCAATGACGAGGGAGGTCCTAGAAACCCCAATAACTTTATAACACTGGAACACCTGCGTCTCCATCTTGCCCCCAGCCGTTGAACCCAGCTCGGAGGCAGCAACTAATGGACGCGTAATTAGTTCCTACCAGCTCCTCAATGAGAGTCCAGCCCCTCCCGCGGGGCCCTCCCATCCTCAGGTACCACCATATTCCTCCACTTCAAGGACCTCCCCCGCCTCCATGAACGCGCAGCTTGACCACCTCAACCCTGCGCGTCCCTCCACATACGCAAAGCTATTTCCACACCACTCTGGAGCCCCAGAGCCCACAAATCCGTACCTATCGCATTCAGGTGCACCCCATCTGCTCTCCAAAATGCACCCTCACCCTTCTCCAAAACCTCGTGCCGCACCACCACACCGCCATTCCTCGCCATAAACCGGCCCACTGCTCTATTTACCTTTATCCGAGCCTTATTAAGGCTCTCCACTGACCTCGCACCCCTCCACGCCTTCCGCGGAACAATGTCAGACCAGACTATGATCACCCCCGGAAACAACGCCCAGATCCTGAGCAAGTCAAACTTGACGTCCCGAACCAATTCCCTAAAAGGACGCAAAACCAACACATCTGGAGGACGATCCAACCGAACGAAATGATGCACCTCCCGCAACACTCCGCCCCACAACATACCTCTGACGCCTAACCACCTGACCGTAGCCAACTCCGGACTAACACCCAACTGACGCCCGCTCGGCCTCACATCCGCTCTGATCGCACCCCAGAACACATAGGAGTGCCCCAAAATCCACACCAACGCCGCCGTTAATCGACCTGTGAACACAAAAGAACAAAATCAACACCACTTACCTATCGCCGTACTCTACAACAATGCAGGCCGCACATACGATCTAAAACGTACTGACTCCCAACGCCCAATCCTCCTAATCACCTCCTCACTAGCGCCCAACCTGGCTGCCTCGGTTGCTGCACCAATTCTGAATGAATGACCAGAATAATCCTTGACCGGCACCCCCAAAACCTTTAAACATTTTCTAAAGACCGCCAAAAACTGAAACCTAGACAAAAAGGAACCATCCTCATGCCTCAGAAACGGAACCTCGTTACTCTGCAGACCCGCACCATACGACCCTGCACACCTCACTGGGCACATACTACACCCCGGCACTGAAAACAACCTATCCCCCACCAACTCGATATCCTCACTCCTAAGCCCCCCCGCTCTCCTAACACTGTCACACACCAACTCCCCCAAGCGGAAAGCCCTGAAAAACGCCAAAGCAAACGCAGCCTTAAACAGCCCCAGCTCCCACCCTGAACTACAAACACCACTCAACTTATCACCCATTTGCACCAACAACTCAAAAGACACCGGCCTCCGACAGTCCGGCACCCTGACTGCACCCCTACGCCAACCCTTCAAAACCTGCTGCACCAAAAAACTCTTAGTCAAATCCGGTAACCCCCGCAACTTAAAACCAAACCCTAAACCTGAAATAAGATGATTCACCTTTGACACTGACCACCCCTCGCTCTTCAACTGCCCCAACAACATCAACAACCTCACATCACCATCACCTCCACCAGCACCCCAAGTCCCATTCCACGTTTCCCAGGTCGTCCACGCCTTACCATACTCCCTCCAAGTACCCGGACTCAACGAATCCCTCAACAACCCCATCACTTCTCCTCCAGGATCGCCCACAGCCACGGCTGACACTCTAGACCCTCCACCTCCGCTTCTGGCGCAAGAAGCCGGAGCCGCTCCCACTGTGAACGAGAAAGAGAATCCGCCACTGAATTAGCCACTCCAGCCACATGTTCTGCCACCAACCACACGTTAATCGACAAACATCGCAATACCAAAAACTGTAACAGCCTAACCACCGGCGGGGAAGATGCGGACAAACTGTTGATAGCCTAATCCACCCCCAAATTGTCACAATGAAAGCGCACCTTCCTGTTTTCCAATTTCTCGCCCCACAACACCACCGCCATTACAATGGGAAAAAGTTCTAACAAGGCCATGTTCTTCACCCACCCACGACTTACCCACGAATCTGGCCACACGCCTGCACACCATTGTCCCTGGCAATAGGCCCCAAAACTTACCCCCCCGACGCGTCCGTATATAACTCAAAATCCACGCTATCACACAACTCCGCCATCACCAAAGACCTGCCATTGTACTGACCCAAAAACTCCGCCCACACCCTCAAATCCCCTTTTAACTCCTTTCATAACCTGATAAAATGATACGGCGCCGATACCCCCGCCGTAGCCGCGGCCAACCTTCTACAAAAAATTCTACCCATCGGCATAATTTGACACGCAAAATTCAATTTACCTAACAATGACTGCAACTCCCGCAACCTAATCTTCTCCCTCCCAATGGCCCTATCAATCTCCTGACGCAAATCCACCAACTTATCCTGGGGAAGCCTACACTCCATCAGTTCCGTATCTATAACAATCCCCAAAAAACACAATTCCGTCACCGGACCCAACGTCTTTTCCCGGGCCAACGGTACCCCAAAGCGCGCAAAAACCGACTGCACCGTATGCAGCAACAAAGAACAAACCCGTGAATTTGCCGCCCCCAAACATAAAAAATCGTCTAAATAATGGATAATGGATGAACAACCTGAAACTTCCACCACTACCCATTCTAGAAACGAGCTAAATGTCTCAAAATACGCACACGAAAGAGAGCACCCCATCGGCAAGCACCTATCCACAAAATATTCCCCATCCCAAAAACAGCCCAACAATCCCATGCTCTCCTCGTGCACCGGAAGCAAGCGAAAAGCCGCCTCCACATCAACCTTAGCCATCAACGCCCCCTGCCCCAACCGCCTCACCCATTTTACAGCCGCATCAAATGAAGTGTAGACCACCGAACAAAGTTCAGGATCTATACCATCATTGACCGACGCACCTTTCGGATAAGACAAGTGATGAATGAGCCGAAACTTGTTCGGCTCCTTCTTCGGCACCACCCCTAGCGGAGACACCCTCAACCCCCTAATCGGCGGCTCCTTGAATGGACCCGCCATCCGCCCCAACTCCACTTCATTCCTCAGCTTCTCCGCCACTACTTCCGCGTGAACAAGCGCAGACCTAAGATTCTTAGGAACCATAGGCCCCGCCGTAACAACCGATGGAATACGAAAACCAAACCTAAAACCATCCCCCAACAAACCAGCCGCAACCCGATCCGGATATCTATCTAGGAACACCTGCATCTCTTCCACCCGCACCGGCGTCCGTCCCTTTTCCAGTACCATCACCCCCCTATTCCTTCCCCCTTTGAAGCAACGGTTAGCTCCATGGGCTCCCCCACACCCCGAGCACTCGTGCTTAAATTTGCACTTGGCCACAAATCTGCAATTTCCTTCATTGAAAAGGAAACACAACCCTTTTGCCGATGCCGCTGCCAACGCACCCGGGGATGACCCCCCGGACTCCCCCCGAAAGGACTGCCCAACTCTAGGAGGCGCCGTCACCCTCAACCACAACCCAATATCCTTATGATCCCACCGGATATCAGGCCTCACCGCCTTACGCTGCCGGAACTGCTCATCGTAGCGGAGCCAACCCACACCACCATAAACCCTATAAGCTTCCCCAATAGCGTCCTGGTAGCAAAAAAGTGCCGAACAACATTCCGGAGACCTTTCCCCAATGACACTTGCTAATATGGCAAACGCCTGAAGCCAATTAGCAAAGGTACGTGGGATCAATCGGTGCCGCCGCTTATCCTCCTCCTCTTTTTTTCCCTCGTCCTTCTTACCCCTATCCAGATTAAACCTTTCTAATGGGAGCAGCGAGAATATCTCCACGTACTCACCCTTCCAGATCTTTTCCCTCACTTCTTGCTTCAAATGAGCCCCCAGCGGCCCCTCAAAGCACACATACACCTCACCACGAGCCCTATCATCCAACCTCTGCACCTCCTCATCTCCCCCAGCCTGCGTCTCCACTGACACCGACCCCAACCCTGCCGCAACCACCTGCGTAGCAGCCCATGACACCGGCACCACACCCCACCCCGCCAACGGAGACCCCGCGCCAGCCCCCATACCTGACAACCATCCCGCCAATCCCCCCAAAAAATTCCCCAAACCCTTACTAAAATCACCCATGGTCCCCCCCCAACCACCTGGGAAACCCTGCGCTAACATGGAGCCCCAAGCAATCTCACCAGGCACCATGGGCGCTGTGACTCCCGCTGCCGTAGATCCTGACTCCTGCCGCACGGACACTTCACCGTCATAGCTCCTGGACGTCGACGGCTGCTCCTCCTGGACCACTTGCACGACCCTCTGCACCACACTGGACGGACACCGGACGAGACCGCGGCCTCCACCACTGCAAGGGGACCTTCTTCCACACTGCTCAAATCTTCTCTGGACCTGCGCTGGTATTCGTCCACCACCAGTGCAGCCCGAGGAACCTGGATGTCGTCTAGAAGCCGAGTGGACCGCCCGCTGAAGGAGGGACTGGGCCGGTCCACCGTTCCTGGTCCCGAATCCAGTTGCGCAGCCGCAGGGAGCGGGGGAAGGGGCGCCCCACTCCTCACAGGGCCCCGCCGTGTATCGGGATTCCTCCCACGGCGAGAGCGGCTCGCAGAAGGCTGAGCGGCCGCTCTCCGCCGCCGAGGGTCCACAGGGGGGCTCCCTACTCAGCGCCGGGCACGGGGGGTGACTTCAGGGCTTAGGCGCGCCGGTGGAATGCTCCGTCGTGGCCGGGCAGCCCGAACATTGGGGGTAGCCACAGGAGCAGGTGAAACTATGCACACACCAACCTGCTCCTGCAGCCAGCCAGGCCCCCGCACCTCCGCTTCACTCCTCAACCTCTCCAGCATCTCCTCCACCGTCATCACAGGCGCCGACATGCTACAGTCCGTCCGATTCAGTCTCCTGGCCACACTGCTCTTACTTCCGCCTTCTTCCTCAGTCTCACCTCTGGCCGCGCCCCCCGCCGCCCTAGCAACTCCCGCCTCTCTTCCAATCCCGCCCCCACTCACAATTGACCCTTTCCTTACCTGTCCTTCACCGCCAAGCCCCTTCATGCACGTCCTCCCCCACCGCTGCGCTCCTGTCCGTCCTAACTGGCTTCACGTCACCCACCACTGGAACAGGCCACTGTCACATATTTAGGCCCCGGCACCCAGACAGAGGAGAGAGGTCCCGTAACAGAGAATCTGGCCTTATGTCAGCACAGAATCAGTCTTCATGTCATAGCAGAGAATCAGGCTTCACGTCACCCACCACTGGAAAAGGCCACTGTCACACATTTAGGCCCAGGCACCCAGACAGAGGAGAGGTTCATTCAACGTTGGGTTGCCCCGCAATATAATGGTAAAATGAAAATAAAAATAGGATTGAATGAGGAAGTGCCCTGGAGTAGAATAATATATTGTTAAGGGGAGGTAGTTAATATCTAATCTGCACAAGGGATGGACAGGTCCTGTGGGATCCATGCCTGGTTCATTTTTATGAATGTCAGATTGTCCACATTGGCTGTAGACAGGCGGCTGCGTTTGTCTGTAATGACGCCCCCTGCCGTGCTGAATACACGTTCAGACAAAACGCTGGCCGCCGGGCAGGCCAGCACCTCAAAGGCATAAAAGGCTAGCTCTGGCCACGTGGACAATTTGGAGACCCAGAAGTTGAATGGGGCCGAACCATCAGTCAGTACGTGGAGGGGTGTGCACAGGTACTGTTCCACCATGTTAGTGAAATGTTGCCTCCTGCTAACACGTTCCGTATCAGGTGGTGGTGCAGTTAGCTGTGGCGTGGTGACAAAACTTTTCCACATCTCTGCCATGCTAACCCTGCCCTCAGAGGAGCTGGCCGTGACACAGCTGCGTTGGCGACCTCTTGCTCCTCCTCTGCCTTGGGCTTCCACTGGTTCCCCTGTGACATTTGGGAATACTCCCAGTAGCGCGTATACCAACGTGCGCTTGTACTCGCGCATCTTCCTATCACGCTCCACTGTAGGAAGTAAGGTGGGCACATTGTCTTTGTACCTGGGATCCAGCAGGGTGGCAACCCAGTAGTCCGCACACGTTAAAATGTGGGCAACTCTGCTGTCGTTGCGCAGGCACTGCAGCATGTAGTCGCTCATGTGTGCCAGGCTGCCCAGAGGTAAGGACAAGCTGTCCTCTGTGGGAGGCGTATCGTCATCGTCCTGTGTTTCCCCCCAGCCACGCACCAGTGATGGGGCCGAGCTGCTTTGGGTGCCACCCCGCTATGAACATGCTTCATCCTCATCCTCCTCCACCTCCTCCTCATCCTCGTCCTCCTCGTCCTCCAGTAGTGGGCCCTGTCTGGCCACATTTGTACCTGGCCTCTGCTGTTGCAAAAAACCTCCCTCTGAGTCACTTCGAAGAGACTGGCCTGAAAGTGCTAAAAATGACCCCTCTTCCTCATCTTCCTCCTGGGCCACCTCCTCTTCCATCATCGCCCTAAGTGTTTTCTCAAGGAGACATAGAAGTGGTATTGTAACGCTGATAACGGCGTCATCGCCACTGGCCATGTTGGTGGAGTACTCGAAACAGCGCAACAGGGCACACAGGTCTCGCATGGAGGCCCAGTCATTGGTGGTGAAGTGGGTCTGATCCGCAGTGCGACTGACCCGTGCGCGCTGCAGCTGAAACTCCACTATGGCCTGCTGCTGCTCGCACAGTCTGTCCAGCATGTGCAAGGTGGAGTTCCACCTGGTGGGCACGTCGCATATGAGGCGGTGAGCAGGAAGGCCGAAGTTACGCTGTAGCGCAGACAGGCGAGCAGCGGCAGGGTGTGAACGCCGGAAGCGCGAACAGACGGCCCGCACTTTATGCAGCAGCTCTGACATGTCGGGGTAGTTGCGAATGAACTTCTGCACCACCAAATTCAGCACATGCGCCAGGCAAGGGATGTGCGTCAAACCGGCTAGTCCCAGAGCTGCAACGAGATTTCGCCCATTATCGCACACCACCAGGCCGGGCTTGAGGCTCACCGGCAGCAACCACTCGTCGGTCTGTTGTTCTATACCCCCCCACAACTCCTGTGCGGTGTGGGGCCTGTCCCCCAAACATATGAGTTTCAGAACGGCCTGCTGACGTTTACCCCGGGCTGTGCTGAAGTTGGTGGTGAAGGTGTGTGGCTGACTGGATGAGCAGGTGGAAGAAGAGGAGGAGGAAGCTGAGTTGGAGGAGGAGGAGACAGGAGGCAAAGAATGTTGCCCTGCGATCCTTGGCGGCGGAAGGACGTGCGCCAAACAGCTCTCCGCCTGGGGCCCAGCCGCCACTATATTTACCCAGTGTGCAGTTAGGGAGATATAGCGTCCCTGGCCGTGCTTACTGGTCCACGTATCTGTGGTTAGGTGGACCTTGCCACAGATGGCGTTGCGCAGTGCACACTTGATTTTATCGGACACTTGTTTGTGCAGGGAAGGCACGGCTCTCTTGGAGAAGTAGTGCCGGCTGGGAACAACATACTGTGAGACAGCAAGCGACACCCCTGCGGGGTGGCGTGCCTCTGCCTGTCATTTTTTTTTTAGATTAGTGGTACTATGCGTGCAAGGTACTGTGCCACCCGATATGAGTGGTGGGCAGTGGGCACAGTACAGTCTGTGGGCCTGACACACACTGGCAGGCAACTGCAATTATATTACAGAGAAAAAAATGTATTACTTTTTTATCTGCAAGCTACTGTGCCACCAGATATGAGTGGTGGGCACTGGCAGTGGTCACAGTACACTCTGTGGGCCTGACACACACTGGCAGGCAACTGCAATTATATTACAGAGAAAAAATGTTATTACTTTTTTTATCTGAAAGCTACTGTGCCACCAGATATGAGTGGTGGGCACTGACAGTGGGCACAGTACACTCTGTGGGCCTGACACACACTGGCAGGCAACTGCAATTATATTACAGAGAAAAAAATGTATTACTTTTTTATCTGCAAGCTACTGTGCCACCAGATATGAGTGGTGGGCACTGGCAGTGGGCACAGTACACTCTGTGGGCCTGACACACACTGGCAGGCAACTGCAATTATATTACAGAGAAAAAATGTTATTACTTTTTTTATCTGAAAGCTACTGTGCCACCAGATATGAGTGGTGGGCACTGACAGTGGGCACAGTACACTCTGTGGGCCTGACACACACTGGCAGGCAACTGCAATTATATTACAGAGAAAAAATGGTATTACTTTTTTATCTGCAAGCTACTGTGCCACCAGATATGAGTGGTGGGCACTGGCAGTGGGCACAGTACACTCTGTGGGCCTGACACACACTGGCAGGCAACTGCAATTATATTACAGAGAAAAAAATGTATTACTTTTTTATCTGCAAGCTACTGTGCCACCAGATATGAGTGGTGGGCACTGGCAGTGGGCACAGTACCTTCTGTGGGCCTGACACACACTGGCAGGCAACTGCAATTATATTACAGAGAAAAAATGTTATTACTTTTTTATCTGCAAGCTACTGTGCCACCAGATATGAGTGGTGGGCACTGGCAGTGGGCACAGTACACTCTGTGGCCCTAACACACACTGGCAGGCAACTGCAATATATATATAAATATAAAAAAAAGCAGACTGATGTACTAGCCCTAAAAAGGGCTTTTTGGGGTGCTGTCAGGACGCTGTCCTTACATCAGATCAGATGAGTCTTTGAGGACTGGAGTGGACACAGAACACTGGCCTAGCTAAAGATTTCCCTATTAATTCAGCAGCACTCTCCCTGCTCTCACTAACACTGCAGCTTCAGAATGAATCTAAGATGGATGCTGTCCTTGCTTTTTGATAGGGGGTGGGAGGGTCTGGGAGGGAGGGTATGCTGATTGGCTGGAATGTGTCTGCTGACTGTGAGGTACAGGGTCAAAGTTTGCTCGATGACGTATAGGGGGCGGACCGAACATCGCATATGTTCGCCCGCTGCGGCGAACGCGAACAAGCGATGTTCGCCGGGAACTGTTCGCCGGCAAATAGTTTGGGACATCTCTACAGGCAGCAAGCCTTCATCCAGACACAAGCCTCCCAGTTCCCTACACAGAGACATGGCTTATGAGCCCAGCTGCTTATTTAAGGACAGCCAGGTGCTGCTAAAACCTGGACCGGCACTTAAAATCTGGTCCGGTATTTGACTTCACCTGGCTGTAAATCAGCCCAGCTGCACATGCTGGGAGGAAAATACCTGTTTTCCCAGACCTAACCCCTCACTGTGTGATATTTCCCCATGAGGGGGGACAGTGTACTCGGGACAGGGCATCCACGTTTCTTTGTAACCCGGCCTGTCCTGTGTTCCAATTAAAACTTAGTAGGGAGAGCATCAGGTGACCCGGGCATTTCTGTCCTTGGCCTGGCTCATCCACTTGAGAGGGGAGTGTTCAGTCACCAGGCGGAATTTTCTCCCCAATAAATAATAGCGGAGAGATTCTAGTGCCCCCTTGATAGCCAAGCACTCTTTCTCCACTATACTATACCGGGTATCGGCTGTGGTAAGCTTACGGCTGAGGAAGACAACGGGATGCTCCTCCCTGTTGATTTCCTGAGACAATACAGCACCGAGGCCTACTTCGGACTTCAAAGAGGAGAAAGCCTCTTTCTTCTGCCCGATCATCCCAGCGAACCATTGTTGACTTGTGTCCCTTCAAGAGTGTTGTCAAGGGAGCGGCTAGAGTAGCAAAGTGGGGAACAAACCTCATGTAATAGCCCACCATTCCCAGGAATGACTTTATTTTCCTAGTAGTGACAGGTTGGGGCCAATTCTGCATCGCCTTTATTTTTTTCACTTGGGGTTTAATGACTCCGTGCCCAATTACATACCCCAGGTACCTAGTCTCTTCTATCCCTATCGCACATTGTTTTGGGTTAGCAGTTTTCCGAAGGGAGTCCTGTCTCGGGTGAAGTTGCAGATAGCTGGAACTTATAGATAAACGACCGACTAGCTTTATCCCAAACTAAGGAGTATATGGGTGAGCCCTATAAAACCCTAAAAACTCTGCCTGACTGCTAAGCACATGCAAAAGTCTCAATGGTAGATGATTGCATGCCCACGTACCTAAGACTGTGTGACACCTGAAAACCCTATAATAGTGAGGGGACACAACCACCGGCTCCCTGCACTTATTACGGATGGAGTCAGGGTCACCTAGAATCAAGCCAGCAAGGAAACACAATAAAGGAAAAGACTTATCTGAGCAAACAGCAGCAGCAGCCTCCAGCAGTGAACACTTCATCCAGGAAGTAGTATAAACTGCAAAGTGAGGCAGTATGGGAGGGAATATAAAGGAAGACAATTAGTCTAAATAGGTGACACCTGGCAGAAGGAAAGGAGATGACAAAGTGAAACCAAAACAAAGAACGTCATACAAGAGGTAGAGAAAAACGTCTGTCAGACCTTATCACAGAACTGGCGGTGACAGTACCCCTCCCTCTACGGGTGGACTCCGGACACTCAGAACCCACCTTCTCAGGATGAGACCTATGGAAAGCCCTGATGAGACGAGTGGCCTTAATGTCCGCCACTGGGACCCACATCCTCTCCTCAGGACCATAACCCTCCCAATGAACGAGGTACTGAAGAGAACCGCAAATAATGCGAGAATTCACAATCCTAGAGACCTGAAATTCAAGATTACCATCAACAAAAATCGGAGGAGGAGGCAAAGAGGAGGGTACAGTGGGTTGGACAAAAGGTTTTTATAGGGACCTGTGAAAAACATTATGGATCTTCCAAGTCTGAGGAAGATCAAGATGGAAGGCAACGGGATTGATGACGGACAAGATTTTGTAAGGCCCAATAAACTTAGGACACAACTTCCAGGAGGGAACCTTCAGTTTG
The DNA here is from genome assembly GCF_905171765.1 of Bufo bufo. Classification (NCBI taxonomy): domain Eukaryota; kingdom Metazoa; phylum Chordata; class Amphibia; order Anura; family Bufonidae; genus Bufo; species Bufo bufo. Next base: position 489,293,542 of record NC_053390.1, on the reverse strand, counting down.
TTTGTTTTTGTAGACAACCACACCAGATCACCCACATTCAGGTCTGTACCAGGCACACGTCTCTTATCCGCCACACGCTTATATCTCTCACTCATCCTCTTCAGATTACTCTGAATCTTTTGCTAAATAAATGACAAAGACGAGGAAAATCTCTCCTAATCAGGTAAACCAGAAGACCCCTCTCCAGAGAATGTCCCAAACTGCGGATGAAAGCCATATGCACCAAAAACTGGTGACTTATCAGAGGACTCCTGGCAACGGATATTTAAAGCAAACTCAGCAAGGGACAAAAAAGAATACCAATCCTCCTGATTCTCCGCCACAAAACAATGCAGATATGTCTCCAGATTCTGATTGACGCATTCGGTCTGACCATTCGACTGCGGGTGAAAAGCAGAAGAGAACGACAACCAAACCCCCAAATGAGAACAGAAGGCCTTCCAGAATCTGGAAACAAATTGCGTGCCCCTATCAGAAACGATGTCTGAAGGAATGCCATGCAATTTAACAATGTGATCAACAAACGCTTGCGCCAGCGTCTTAGCATTGGGTAACCCAGGAAAGGGAATGAAATGCGCCATTTTGCTAAAACGGTCCACTACCACCAGAATCACGGTCTTCCCCGAGGAACGAGGCAAGTCCATAATGAAGTCCATGGACAGATACGTCCAAGGATGGGAAGGAATGGGTAACGGGAGGAGAGAACCCGATGGCCGTAAATGAGGGACCTTGGCACGAGCGCAGGTCTCGCAGGCTGCCACAAAACCCTCAACCGTCTTACGAAGAGCCGGCCACCAGAATCTCAGAGCAATGAGATCTACTGTGGCTCTACTCCCCGGGTGCCCAGCAAGGACAGTATCGTGGTGCTCCTTAAAAACCTTGTGTTGTAAAGCGAGAGGCACAAACAACCTCCCAGGAGGGCAAAGATCCTGAACCTCTGCCTCCAAATCAGGATAAAGAGCAGAGACGACCACCCCATCAGCCAAAATGGGACCCGGGTCTTCAAAGTTTCCCCCTCCCGGAAAACAACGTGACAGGGCACCCGCCTTCACATTTTTAACCCCAGGGGGGAAAGTAACAACAGAATTAAACCTAGAAAAGAACAAAGACCATCTGGCCTGTCTCAAGTTCAGACGCTTGGCTGATTCCAAGTAGGCCAGATTCTTATGGTCGATAAACACGGTAATAGGGTGTCTGGCTCCCTCTAACCAATGGCGCCATTCCTCAAAAGCTAATTTGATGGCCAACAACTCCCTATCTCCCACATCGTAATTTCTCTCTGCAGAGGAGAGTTTCCTTGAGAAAAAGGCACACGGTCGCCATTTGGCAGGAGAGGGACCCTGAGATAAGACCGCACCCACACCCACCTCAGAAGCGTCCACCTCAACAATAAAAGGTAGAGAGACATCAGGTTGTACCAAAATGGGAGCGGAAGCAAAACGCTCTTTGATACTAGAAAAGGGTTTAAGCGCATCTACCGACCACGAGGAACAATCCACCCCCTTTTTAGTCATATCAGTGAGTGGCTTAACAACAAAGGAATAATTCAAAATTAACTTTCTGTAATAATTGGCAAAACCCAAAAACTGCATCAGCACCTTCTGATTCTCAGGAAGCTCCCAATCAAGCACAGCGCGGACCTTCTCAGGGTCCATCTGAAAACCAGAAGCGGAGAGAAGAAAACCAAGAAATTGAATCTCCAGAACCGCAAACACACATTTTTCCAGTTTAGCGTACAATTTATTCTCCCGCAAAATCATCAAGACCTGACATAGGTGGTCCCGATGAGTCTTGAAATCAGGAGAAAAAATCAAAATGTCATCTAGATACACCAGTACAAATTTCCCCATTAAATTATAAAAAAATGCTGTTCACAAAATGTTGGAAGACAAAGGGCATAACCAAATTCTTGAAATGACCCTCAGGGGTATTGAAGTCAGTCTTCCATTCGTCCCCTTCCCTGACCATGACTAGATTGTATGCCCCTCTTAAATCCAACTTAGAAAAAACTTTAGCCCCAACAATCTGGTAAACAGGTCCGGGATCAGAGGAAGCGGATATGGGTCACGAATCGTGATACGGTTAAGCTCCCTGAAATCCAGACAAGGTCTTAAAGAAGCATCTTTTTTCTTAACAAAAAAGAAAACACTTTGATGGTCGGATGTGTCCCTTTCTCAGGCTCTCAGAGATATAAGTACGCATAGCGACTCTTTCAGGTTGGGAGAGATTGTATAATCGTGATTTTGGCAGCTTGTCGCCTGGGATGAGATCAATAGGGCAGTCGTACTCCCGGTGAGGGGGCAACTCCTGGACACCACTCTCAGAAAACACATCAGAAAATTCAGAGAGAAAAGATGGCACAGTCTTGGTAGAAACCTCTGAAAGAGACGCCGTGAGGCAATTCTCTCTGCAAAACTCACTCCAACCATTAATTTGCCTTGCTTGCCAATCAATGGTGGGGTTATGTTTAGTGAGCCAGGGTAGCCCCAACACTAGAGGAGTAGGTAATCCGCTTAAGACGAAACATGACATATCCTCAACATGAGCGTCACCCACAGTCAAACGGATATTGTGAACTATGCCCTTTAACGATCTTTGAGAAAGTGGAGCGGAATCGATAGCAAAAACAGGTATATCCTTTTCCAAAGTGCACACCTGGAAACCATGCGTTGTTGCAAATTGATTATCAATGAGATTGACAGCTGCTCCACTATCTACAAAAATCTCACAAACAATGTTCTTGCTGTCTAGCGCCACCCTGGCAGGTAGGAGAAAATGGGAACTACAAGCAAACGGAAAACCTTCAATTTACACATCAACCTTGCCAATAGTAGCAAATGGAAAGTTTTTAGAGGGTTTCTTTTCTTTTTTTTATTACCCTCAGAAAACTCCATGAATCTCCTAGAGGGGCAAACATTAGCCAAATGATTTATACCCCCACAACAGAAACAAACCCTCCTCTGAGAGCTGAATCCTCTACTATGAGAGGCAAGCAAACCCAGCTGCATGGCCTCCTTCTCAGAGGGGATTGAAACAACTGAGACCCCTGCGCAGTGAATGAGACAGCCCCACTGTCCATGGGCTGAATATGACAGGAAGGAGTAGTCTCCTCTCTCTCTCTCTAAGACGCCTGTCAATACGAACAGCTAGAGACATGGCAGACTCTAACGAGGCTGGTCTCTCATGAAAAGCAAATGCATCTTTCAATCTTTCCGAAAGACCATGGCAAAATTGACTTCAGAGTGCAGCATCATTCCAACTAGTATCAGCTGCCCATCTCCGAAATTCAGAACAATTTATATCTGCGGACTGTTTACCCTGGCATAAAAGACGCAGTTTAGATTCAGCCAGAGCAATACGATCCGGGTCATCATATATCTGCCCCAGGGCTACAAAAAATTAATCCACCGATCGGAGGGGCCGTGCCCCCACCGGCAGCGAAAAGGCCCAAGACTGAGCGTTATCCCTGAGCAGAGAGATGATAATCCCCACCCTCTGCTCTTCATCACCAGAGGAATGGGGAAGTAGGCGAAAATGGAGTTTGAAAGCCTCTCTAAAGCGAACAAAATTCTCACTACCCCCGGAGAACGTATCCGGAAGCAAGATCTTAGTCTCGGAACAAACTCCATGAACGCCAGCAGAGCCGGTCACCTGAAACTGAGACACAGTTTTAAGGAGATCTGCTACCTCCAGCGAAAGACCTTGCATGCGGTCAATCAAGGCTGAAACCGGATCCATTCTTAAGACGGTTTAGGTGGTTTATAATGTCATGGGTGAAGTTGCAGAAAGCTGGAACTTATAAATAAATGATTGACTGGCTTGATCCCAAACTAAGGAGCATATAGTGAGCCCTATAAAACCCTAAGAGCTCTCCCTGACTGCTAAGCACATGCAAGGGTCTCAATGGTAGACGATTGCATGCCCACATACCTAAGACTGTGTGACACCTGAAAACCCTATAATAGTGAGGGGACACGACCACCGGCTCCCTGCAATTAATACGGACGGAGTCAGGGTCACCTAGAATCAAGGCAGCAAGGAAACACAATAAAGGAAGAATAATTATCTGAGCAAACAGCAGCAGCAGTCTCCAGCAGTGAACATTTAATACAGGAAGTAGTATAAACCGCAAAGTGAGGCAGTATGGGAGGGAATATAAAGGAAGACCATTAGTCTAAATAAGTGACACCTGGCAGAAGGAAAAGAGATGACAAAGTGAAACCAAAACAAAGAACGTCATACAAGAGGTAGAGAAGAACGTCTGTCAGACCTTCTCACAGAAATGTCGGTGACAAGTCCTCTACAGCCTACACTTTGGGTAGCTGACATTCGGATGACCCTCTAAAACATTATATGTGAGGGCCTGCAGGTGAGCTGACCCTGTAAAAGATTGTAGGTGAGGGCCTGTTGGTGAGCTGACCCTCTAAAATGTTGTAGGTGAGGGCCTGCAGGTGAGCTAACTCTCTAAAATATTATATGCGAGGGCCTGCAGGTGAGCTGTCCCTGTAAAATATTGTAGGTGAGGGCCTGATAGTGAGCTGACCTTGTAAAAGATTGTAGGCAAGGGCCTGCTGGTGAGCTGACCCTGTAAAACATTATATGCGAGGGTATTATATGCAATGAATAAGCATGTTGATATGCTGGAAGAGGAGGAGGAGGAGGAACAAAGGAAGATTCAACCATATACCCTTTTTTGTAGTGGAAGATGTGCATGGGAATACAGTGTATTCAATACATTATAAACAACACATTTAAAGTGCCTTTATGTTTAGCCGCTTTCCACTGGTGGAGTCGAGAAGTCAGGTGCAATCCAGGCCTTGTTAATTTTTATAAGAGTCAACCTGTCAGCATTTTCAGTTGACAGGCGGGTACACTTATCTGTTATAATGCCACCAGCAGCACTAAATACCTGCTCAGACAAAACGCTGGCGGCAGGGCAGGCCATCACCTCCAAGGTGAGTTTGTGCCACGTGTCCAGCTTGGACACCCAGTAGTTGTAAGGCACTGAGGAATCATTGAGGACACTGACACGTTCTGTTATATACTCCTTCACCATCTTCCAAAATTTTTCCCTCCTTTTGACACTAGGCCGCTCATCAGGGTGATGGTGCTGGCGGGGTGTCATGAAACTGTCCCAGGCTTTGGAGAGTGTTGCCCTGCCTCTGTTGGAACTGCTGTGTGTTCCCCTTGTCTCCCCTCCTCGGTTAGCCAAGGAACTACAGATTCAGCCACCAGAGTTGTCAGATGGAAATTTTTGGAGCAATTTTTCAACAAGGATCTTCTGATATTGCACCGTTTTGCTCATCCTCTCCACCAGAGGAATGAGAGATGAGAAATTCTCTTTGTAGCTGGGGTCGAGAAGGGTGAACAACCAGCAGGTACCCAACAGGCAAGACTTCGCTTTCATCATCAGGAGGATCACTTTCAATCTTCTCACCCTCTTTCCTCCTCTTCTGCCCACCCACGCTGAACATATGGAATTAAACTTCCATGCGAACTTCCCTCTGTAGCGAAAGCAACTGTCTCCTGCTCCACCTCTTCATCGTCCAATTCACGCTGAGAACACGAACTGAGGGTGGTCTGGCTATCACCCTGTGTAATGTCTTCCCCCATTTCCACCTCTTCCACATGCAAAGCGTCCTCCTTCATTGTGAGCAGCGAGCATTTGAGTAGACACAGAAGTGGGATAGTTATGCTGATAATAGCGTTATCGCCGCTCAACATCTGTGTTTATTCCTCAAAGTTTCTTAAAACCTCACAGAGGTCGAACATCCATGCCCACTCCTCGCTTGTTAATAGCGGAAGCTGACTGGAAAGATGACGACCATGTTGCAGCTGGTATTCCACTACTGAATTTCATAGAAGAGACTGCGCAGCTCCTAGCCATCCATAAGAAGGATAGTGATGAAAAATGTATGCAGAGAAGGTTCCTTCAATATGCTCGATCACTGGATCCAAGGTACAGGCTTTTCCCACAGTCAAGGATTCTCTTTTCTCCTAGATGTTATTCAAGAAAACTTGACATAGTGAAACCCCGCTATACTGGTATAATTCACGCTTGTTTTAATATACTTACAAAATAGAAATCACAAATCACATATAAAATCACATAAGTTCACTGGTTGTATCACCTGCCCGACCCGGGTTTCGATTTCGCTTGCTTCATCAGAGTTGCCTTGACTGTGGGAAAAGCCTGTACTTTGGATCCAGTGATCGACCATATTGAAGGAACTTTCTCTGCATACCTTTTTCGTCACCATCTTTCTTATGGATGGCTAGGAGCTGCGCGGTCTCTTCTATGAAATTCAGGACTAAGTGTGAATGTGACCCTACCTCACCATAGACCTGCTGCGCTCCAAACAAGATTGTGGTTTGAGACTTTTTTCTTTTGATTTTTGAATCAATTTATTTGTGGTTATTCCACTACTGCCCTCTGCTGCTCACAAATCCTGGCCAACATGTGGAATGTGGAGTTCCAGCACGTGCTCACGTCGCAGAGCAGCCGGTGAGCTGGCAATTTCAAGTGCTGCTGCAGTGTTGACAGACCGGCTGAAGCTGTCGATGACTTGCGGAAATGTGCACACATGCGGCACATCTTCACCAGTAGCTCAGGTAAATTGAGAAACCGCTGAACCACTAAGTTTAAGACGTGGGCTAAGCATGGGATGTGTGTGAGCTTGCCGAGCTCCAAAGCCGCCACCAAGTTACGACCATTATTAGACATAACCATGCCTGGTTCTAGGTTGAGTGGCGAGAGCCACAGCTCAGTCTGGTCTCTAATCCCCTGCCACAGCTCTGCGGCGGTGTGCTGTTTGTCCCCTAAGCATATCAGCTTAAGCATGGCCTGTTGCCGCTTTCCCACTTCCAGCTACCGACTGATGGCTGACTGGTGCTGCACGCGGATAATTCTGAGGTGGAAGTGGAAGAGGAGGCTGAGGAGGAGAAGTGGGGGTTGAAGCCACTAACGTAGGTGCTGGCGGAAACCCTGATTGACGTAGGGTCCGCTATCCTTGTCGTCGATAGCGCCTCTGCCATCCCAGGGTACCACTCGCTCCCGGCATACACAACATTCACCCAGTGTACCGTCAGGGAAATGTAGCATCCCTAGCCGAATGCACTTGTCCATGTGTCCGTGGTTAAGTGGACCTTGCCAGTAACTGGATTGGTCAGGGCACGTGTGATGTTACGGGACACATGGTGTAAGCCGGGCATGGTACACCTTGAAAAATAGTGGCGGCTGGGGACTGCGTAACATCAGGCTGCGGAAGGCCTCAGTGTCCACAAGCCTAAATGACATTTCCAGGGCCAGTAATTTGGAAAGTTGCGCATTTAGTGCTATGGCCTGTGGGTGAGTGGCTGGGTATTTGCGCCTGCGTTCAAAGGCCTGTGGTAAAGACATTTGGATGCTGCGCTGGGACATGGAAGTGAATGTGGTCGCTGATGGTGCTTGCGAAGGTCCAGGTGCAGGGCGGGAGGCATCCGAGCCTGCGCCTTCGACAGGGGATTGGCCAGCACGTAACATAAGGGAAAGAGGAGGCAGTGGTGTGACCTGGAGAAACAGATTGTGGACCCAGCCATTCATCCCACTTATTACGGTGCTTGGATGCCATGTGGCGGATCATGCTGGTGGTGGTGAGGTTGCTAGTGTTCACACCCCGGCTCATTTTGGTACTGCACAGGTTGCAAAATACTAATCTTTTGTCGTACGCACTTTCCTCAAAAAAGCGCCATACTGCGGAACACCTACCCCTTGGCAAGGGAGATTTCCGCAAGGGGGTGCTCCGTGGAACAGTTGTGGGCCTGTTTGGTGTGGCCCGCCTTCTCCTTTTTGCCACCCCACTGCCTCTTCCAGCCTGTTGCTGTGCAGCAGATCCCTCCCCCTCTGTACTGCTGTCCTCGCTCGGTTTTCCACCTTTCCAGGTTGGGTCAGTGACTTCATTATCAACCACCTCCTCTTCAACTTCCTCACTCTGCTCATCCTCTGACTTGTTGACCTAACCACAACCTCAATGATTGACAACTGTGTCTCATCCTCTTCATCAACGTCTTGAGACACTAATTGCCATGGACTTATTGGCAACTTTGTCTCATCATCAGTCACCTCATTAAACAGTAATTGCCTTTCCCCAGCTTCATCTTCTTGTGACTGTGGATGCTCAAGAGTTTGGGAATAAGGGCACAAGATCTATCCCTCATCAAGCGTGCTTGGCGAGAGGGCCAAATCTAGGAATGGCGATGCAAAGAGGTCCTCGGAAAATCTGAGTGTGGGATCACTTGTTTGGCCAGACTGTAAATGGTGGGAGGAAGGAGGATCAGGGTGAGGATTATGTGGACCAGACTCCTGGATACTGAGACTGGACTTGGTGGAAGACAGGGTGGTGCATAACCGACTGGAAGCACTATCTGCTGCAATCCAACCGACCACCTGCTCGCTCTGGTCTGACTTCAAGTGGTGTCCTGCGCCGCCCTGCAAACTGGGACATGAAGCTAGGTATCGTGGATGATTGTTTTTCTTGTGCTCTAGCAGCAGGCTCAGGTTCAATGCACCCAGGGCCATGGCCTCTTCATGCACCATCAGCATTACGGCCACTTCCCCGTCCCTTACTGCTCGCCTTCTTCATATTAAATGTTATATATGTGTTCTGCCCATTTTGTGCATAATAAATGTATGTAATGTGCTGTAAAGATTATACTGAAATGTTATGTTTGACGTTGCTGCCATCTAGTGGTCAAAGTTAGTTTCTACTTTGCCAGAACTTTACAGGAAGTGTATTTTTCTCAGACAGAGTCAGTAACCTTTAACCTGGAACTGTATTTCCTCCATTTCATAACTACTCCTGGATCTAGCAGGCTGCATGCAGAGGAGCTCTTGATCTATTCCTGGACTTATGATGGAATTGTCTGTGAGTACTCTCACTGATGGAGTGAGGCTGCTGTATAATGTTTAATGTACTGACATATATGTTTTATTTATGTTTATATTGTAGTTTTACAAAGTTATTCAGAAAAAGAATACATACAGATCTGATGTCTCACGTTTCTTGACTTCTGAATTATTGTTAAGCTGTCTGACTAGTGTTATACAACAGTTCAATAACGCGAAGCAGAACAGTAAAAGACAACCCACGTGGTGGTCTGGAATAAACTGAGACGCCATTACTGCAGCATGAGTCTAAGATCAGGAACAAAGTACCAGGCTGATGCCACACTACCGCCGACACAGCAAGGCAGGGAGTACATTCCCAGTGCCCAGCAAGACGATGCAAATTCGCATGTGTCCAGAACTTCATGGGCTAGCAAGATGTCCTCAGCAAGTTCCTCAGCAGTTAGAGCTCGTGCCAAGGCAGAAGCTGCCTGTGTCCAGCTACAATACGCAGAAAAAGAAGCCATGATGATGCAGGAGTTATCAGCAAAGAAAGCTGCCATAGCACAAGAGAGAGCTAAGGAAGCAGCTAAGGAAGCAGCTAGGGAAGCTGACATAGCACAAGAGAGAGCTAAGGAAGCAGCTAGGCACAAGAAGAAGCGGTTTTAAAATCAAAATTGCTCATCCTGCAGCGACAGACTGCAGCTGCTGAAGCAGAGGCCGCTGCCTACATGGGAACAAGTCGGTCAGGAAGTGAAAAATCATATAAAGACTCAGAGGTTCCAGAAAACCTCTATTCTCTGCAGATCGTACAAGTGAGTACGTCCAGAACCTTACTGATGCGCATACAAAGGAACAGTCTCTTAAACCTGAAGCAAAGGAATTCAGGCCGAGATCAACATACCCCCTGAGTAGGCCCAATCAACCTCATGAGGTCAGCGGCTGCCAGCAAACCAAGAAGGAAGAACCAGAAACCCCTAAGAACAAAAACAAGTGTTCCCATCACCTCAACCTATAGATTACATACGCGAACAACAATGTGCAGTGGATGTCACCAAATGACTCATCCGCAAAGAAATGGTTAGCTCAGGCTTTCTCCAATTTGATGACCGTCCCGAAAACTATTGAGCATGGAAATCTTCCCTTCTGAATGCCACTGAAGGTCTGAACTTATCACCAGCAGAAGTGCTTAATTTAATGATAAAATGGCTTGGCACCAAGTCAGCAGAGCATGCTAAGAGGATGAGAAGAGCAAACCTGTTCAACCCTGCAGCAGGACTCAACATGACCTGGAGAAGACTAGAAGAAACGTATGGATCCCCAGAGGTAATAGAAGGAGCACTGTTGAAAAAACTTGAAGTCTTTCCCAAGGTGGGCTACAGAGACAACGTGCGGCTACAAGAACTAAGTGATCTTCTACTAGAGATAGAATATGCCAAAGAGGATGGCTACTTGCAAGGACTTTCGTATCTAGATACAGCTAGAGGCACTAATCCCATAGTAGAGAAACTAACATCAAATCTGCAAGACAAATGGATGTCTGTGGGAGGTAAATTCAAAGAAGATTATGGAGTCGCTTTTTCCCCTTTCTCTGTGTTTTCTAGGTTTGTCCGACAGCAACCGAAAATCCGAAGTGATCCCAGTTTCGCCTTCACCACCAGCGGCAATCAATCACACAGACCTGAGAGACCTCACGGTAGGACCTATGTATCCACACACAAAACAGCTGTACCTTCAGAAGTCACAGACTACCAAAGCACCCACAAGGTACACACCATAGAAAACCCTGATAGACATTGTCCAATACACAAAAAAACACATCCACTAAAGAAATGCAAAGGCTTTAGAAGCAAACCCATTGCAGAGCGGATGTCCTTCCTTAAACAAAACGGCATCTGTTTCAAGTGCTGCGGATCTACTTATCACATTGCCAAAGACTGCAAAATACCAGTAGAATGTACAGAATGTGGCAGTGAGAGACATATTGCAGCTTTGCACCCTGGCCCTGCTCCTGTCCCACTAGAGACTGTAGAACCCAGGAAAGATCAGGGCAGGGAGCAACAAGAGACCACACTCTCTTCTGTAATGTCTAATTGCACAGAAGTATGTGGACAAGGCAAGAGTGCACGATCATGCTCTAAAATCTGTTTAGTGACTGTGTATCCCACTGGCAAGAGAGAAAGGGCAGTGAAAATGTATGCAGTGCTAGATGAACAGAGCAACAGATCCCTTGCAAAGTCAGATTTCTTTGATATCTTTAACCTTAAGCCAAGTGCAGTTCCATACACTCTAAGGACATGTGCGGGGACAATTGAAACCACAGGGAGAAGAGCTACTGACTTTACCATTTAATCCTTCAATAAGAAAGTGCAGTTCCCACTTCCTACCCTAATAGAGTGTGGCATGATACCTGATGACAAACCCTCACCTCCGCTATATTGCTCACCTTATCCCAGCTGTTGAGCCAGATGTTTCTATCCTTCTACTTCTTGGAAGAGATATCCTTCAGGTACACAAGGTACGCCAGCAGATCAATGGACCTTATAATGCCCCCTATGCACAGAGACTGGACCTGGGGTGGGTCATTGTAGGAGAAGTTTGCCTGGGGACAGTGCACCAGCCTGACAACATTAGCACTTTGAAGACGTCTGTGTTAACAAATGGACGCACATCCCTTCTCAGTCCCTGTCATAATAACTTCATTGTCAAGGAAAGCTTTGGCAGGTCAACACAACACTATGACTCTTCTACACTATATGGTAAAGAAGAAGTCAATTCCAACATTGAGACAGACAATCTAGGGATAACAGTATTTCAGACAACTAAAGATGATGATAAACAGGCCCTCTCTATAGAGGATCAGATCTTCTTGCAGATTATGGATAAAGAGGCTTACCAAGATGACAATCACAGTTGGGTGGCTCCTTTCCCCTTTTGCACACCCAGATGTGTTTTGCCTAGTAACAGGGAGCAAGCCATGAAGCGTTTGCATTCACTCAGCAAAACACTGCAGAGAAAGCCAGAAGTGAAAAGAGATTTCACTGAATTCATTAAGGGGATGCTAGACAATGATCACGCTGAAGTTGCAGGACCACTTGAGACAGACAGGGAACACTGGTATCTACCAATGTTTGGTGTTTACCATCCACACAAACCTAACCAAATCAGAATAGTTATTGATTCCAGCGCAGAGTATACAGGAGTGTCTTTAAACACTTACCGTCACGCTAACGCCGAAAGGCGTCATTTCTGCGGCGCTCCCAGGTCACACTAACGCCGATTGGCGTCATCTCGCGTGAGCCGGGATTTCCTGTGAACGCGCGCACACAGGCGCGCTCGCTCACAGGAACGGAAGGTAAGAGAGTTGATCTCCAGCCTGCCAGCGGCGATCGTTCGCTGGAAGGCTGGAGATGTGTTTTTTTTAACCCCTAACAGGTATATTAGACGCTGTTTTGATAACAGCGTCTAATATACCTGCTACCTGGTCCTCTGGTGGTCCCCTTTGTTTGGATCGACCACTAGAGGACACAGGTAGCTCAGTAAAGTAGCACCAAGCACCACTACACTACACTACACCCCCCCCCGTCACTTATTAACCCACTTATTAGCCCCTGATCACCCCTGATCACCCCATATAGACTCCCTGATCACTCCCCTGTCATTGATTACCCCCCTGTCATTGATCACACCCCTGTAAAGCTCCATTCAGATGTCCGCATGATTTTTACGGATCCACTGATAGATGGATCGGATCCGCAAAACGCATACGGACGTCTGAATGGAGCCTTACAGGGGCGTGATCAATGACTGTCATGATCACCCCATATAGACTCCCTGATCACCCCCCTGTCATTTATTACCCCCCTGTCATTGATCAACCCCCTGTAAAGCTCCATTCAGATGTCCGCATGATTTTTACGGATCCACTGATAGATGGATCGGATCCGCAAAACACATACAGGCGTCTCCCTGGAGCCTTCCAGGGGGGGTGATCACCCCATATAGACTCCCTGATCACCCCCCTGTCATTGATCACCCCCCCTGTCAGGCTGCATTCAGATGTCCATATGATTTTTACGGATCCACTGATAGATGGATCGGATCCGCAAAACGCACACGGACGTCTGAATGGAGCCTTACAGGGGCGTGATCAATGACTGTGGTGATCACCCCATATAGACTCCCTGATCACCCCCTGTCATTGATTACACCCCTGTCATTGATCACACCCCTGTAAAGCTCCATTTAGACGTCCGCATGATTTTTACGGATCCACTGATAGATGGATCGGATCCGCAAAACACATACAGGCGTCTCCCTGGAGCCTTCCAGGGGGGGTGATCACCCCATATAGACTCCCTGATCACCCCCCTGTCATTGATCACCCCCTCTGTCAGGCTGCATTCAGATGTCCGTATGATTTTTACGGATCCACGGATACATGGATCAGATCCGCAAAACACATACGGACATCTGAATAGAGCCTTACAGGGGCATGATCAATGACTGTGGTGATCACCCCATATAGACTCCCTGATCACCCCCCTGTCATTGATTACCCCCCTGTCATTGATCACCCCCCTGTAAAGCTCCATTCAGACGTCCGCATGATTTTTACAGATCCACTGATAGATGGATCGGATCCGCAAAACACATACAGGCGTCTCCCTGGAGCCTTCCAGGGGGGGTGATCACCCCATATAGACTCCCTGATCACCCCCCTGTCATTGATCACCCCCCCTGTCAGGCTGCATTCAGATGTCTGTATGATTTTTACGGATCCACGGATACATGGATCGGATCCGCAAAACACATACGGACATCTGAATGGAGCCTTATAGGGGGGTGATCAATGACAGGGGGGTGATCACCCCATATAGACTCCCTGATCACCCCCCTGTCATTGATCACCCCCCTGTCATTGATCACCCCCCTGTCATTGATCACCCCTCTGTAAGGCTCCATTCAGACATTTTTTTGGCCCAAGTTAGCGGGATTTTTTATTTTTTTTTCTTACAAAGTCTCATATTCCACTAACTTGTGTCAAAAAATAAAATCTCACATGAACTCACCATACCCCTCACGGAATCCAAATGCGTAAATTTTTTTAGACATTTATATTCCAGACTTCTTCTCACTCTTTAGGGCCCCTAGAATGCCAGGGCAGTATAAATACCCCACATGTGACCCCATTTCGGAAAGAAGACACCCCCAGGTATTCCGTGAGGGGCATATTGAGTCCATGAAAGATTGAAATTTTTGTCCCAAGTTAGCGGAAAGGGAGACTTTGTGAGAAAAAAATAAAAAATATCAATTTCCGCTTACTTGTGCCAAAAAACAAAATTTCTATGAACTCGCCATGCCCCTCATTGAATACCTTGGGGTGTCTTCTTTCCAAAATGGGGTCACATGTGGGGTATTTATACTGCCCTGGCATTCTAGGGGCCCCAAAGCATGAGAAGAAGTCTGGTATCCAAATGTCTAAAAATGCCCTCCTAAAAGGAATTTGGGCACCTTTGCGCATCTAGGCTGCAAAAAAGTGTCACACATCTGGTATCGCCGTACTCAGGAGAAGTTGGGGAATGTGTTTTGGGGTGTCATTTTACATATACCCATGCTGGGTGAGAGAAATATCTTGGTCAAATGCCAACTTTGTATAAAAAAATGGGAAAAGTTGTCTTTTGCCAAGATATTTCTCTCACCCAGCATGGGTATATGTAAAATGACACCGCAAAACACATTCCCCAACTTCTCCCGAGTATGGAGATACCACATGTGTGACACTTTTTTGCAGCCTAGGTGGGCAAAGGGGCCCATATTCCAAAGAGCACCTTTCGGATTTCACAGGTCATTTACCTACTTACCACACATTAGGGCCCCTGGAAAATGCCAGGGCAGTATAACTACCCCACAAGTGACCCCATTTTGGAAAGAAGACACCCCAAGGTATTCCGTGAGGGGCATGGCGAGTTCCTCGAATTTTTTATTTTTCGTCACAAGTTAGTGGAAAATGATGATTTTTTTTTATTTTATTTTTTTTCATACAAAGTCTCATATTCCACTAACTTGTGACAAAAAATAAAAACTTCCATGAACTCACTATGCCCATCAGCGAATACCTTGGGGTCTCTTCTTTCCAAAATGGGGTCACTTGTGGGGTAGTTATACTGCCCTGGCATTCTAGGGGCCCAAATGTGTGGTAAGGAGTTTGAAATCAAATTCTGTAAAAAATAACCAGTGAAATCCGAAAGGTGCTCTTTGGAATATGGGCCCCTTTGCCCACCTAGGCTGCAAAAAAGTGTCACACATCTGGTATCTCCGTACTCAGGAGAAGTTGGGGAATGTGTTTTGGGGTGTCATTTTACATATACCCATGCTGGGTGAGAGAAATATCTTGGCAAATGACAACTTTTCCCATTTTTTTATACAAAGTTGGCATTTGACCAAGATATTTATCTCACCCAGCATGGGTATATGTAAAAAGACACCCCAAAACACATTCCTCAACTTCTCCTGAATACAGAGATACCAGATGTGTGACACTTTTTTGCAGCCTAGGTGGGCAAAGGGGCCCATATTCCAAAGAGCACCTTTCGGATTTCACTGGTCATTTTTTACAGAATTTGATTTCAAACTCCTTACCACACATTTGGGCCCCTAGAATGCCAGGGCAGTAGAACTACCCCACAAGTGACCCCATTTTGGAAAGAAGAGACCCCAAGGTATTTCGTGATGGGCATAGTGAGTTCATAGAACTTTATATTTTTTGTCACAAGTTAGTGGAATATGAGACTTTGTAAGAAAAAAAAAAAAATCATCATTTTCCTCTAACTTGTGACAAAAAATAAAAAGTTCTATGAACTCACTATGCCCAAGCGAATACCTTAGGGTGTCTTCTTTCCGAAATGGGGTCATTTGTGGGGTGTTTGTACTGTCTGGCCATTGTAGAACCTCAGGAAACATGACAGGTGCTCAGAAAGTCAGAGCTGCTTCAAAAAGCGGAAATTCACATTTTTGTACCATAGTTTGTAAACGCTATAACTTTTACCCAAACCATTTTTTTTTTTACCCAAACATTTTTTTTTTATCAAAGACATGTAGAACAATAAATTTAGAGCAAAATTTATATATGGATCTCGTTTTTTTTGCAAAATTTTACAACTGAAAGTGAAAAATGTCATTTTTTTGCAAAAAAATTGTTAAATTTCGATTAATAACAAAAAAAGTAAAAATGTCAGCAGCAATGAAATACCACCAAATGAAAGCTCTATTAGTGAGAAGAAAAGGAGGTAAAATTAATTTGGGTGGTAAGTTGCATGACCGAGCAATAAACCGCTAAAGTTGTGGAGTGCCGATTTGTAAAAAAGGGCCTGGTCTTTAGGGGGGTATAAACCTGTGGTCCTTAAGTGGTTAAATGACGTCCTGTTGAGTGGCCCTGACCTAAACAATACTTTGCTAGGTGTCCTCATACGCTTCAGAAAAGAGCCTGTTGCTTTCACAGCAGATGTGCAACAAATGTTTTATTGCTTTCTTGTCAGAGAAGACCACAGAGACTTTCTACGTTTTCTCTGGTACAAAGACAATGACATAGACAAAGAAATTGTCGAATACAGAATGAAAGTGCACGTATTTGGCAATAGCCCCTCTCCTGCCGTCGCTATATACTGCATGCAAAAGGCGGCCCAGAAAAATGCAGAGTGCTATGGACAAGAAGCCAAACACTTTGTATTGAGACATTTCTATGTAGATGATGGACTCGCTTCTGCTAGCACACCTGAAGATGCAATATCCATCCTTAGTAAAGCAAAACCAATGCTGGCAGAATCCAATCTGCGTCTTCATAAAATCGCTTCCAACACCCAAAAAGTAATGGAAGCCTTCCCTGTAGCAAACAGAGCTAAGGACCTTAAAGATCTTTGCCTAGGTACGGACACCCTTCCCTTGCAGAAAAGCCTAGGCCTAAGTTGGGATCTAGAAAATGATAGTTTTGTTTTCAGAGTTTCCTCAGAGGAAAAGCCTTTTACACGTAGAGGTATTCTATCCACCGTAAATAGCCTCTATGATCCCCTAGGGTTTGTATCACCTGTGACAATAAGAGGTAAGGCCTTAGTTCGTGAACTGTCATCTGGGAAACGTGAATGGGATGCATTGCTTCCACAAGAGAGACTAAGTGAGTGGGTTCAATGAACAGAATCCTTGCAAGCGTTAGAGCACCTAAAGATAGACAGATGCAATGTGCCCATATCTCTATCATCAGCTTACAGGAAAGAACTATGCATCTTCTCAGATGCATCCACCACAGCTATAGGTGCAGTAGCTTACTTGAAAGTAATTGATGCAGAAAATGTGTGCCATGTTGGATTTGTCATGGGAAAGTCCAAATTAAGCCCTAAACCAGCCCACATTATTCCTCGTTTAGAGTTGTGTGCTGCCGTACTTGCAGTCGAAATGTCTGAGCTAATCACAAATCCACTAGACACTGATTTTGAGGTTGTGAAATTCTTCACTGATAGCAAGACTGTCCTAGGGAAACACCACTAGGAGGTTCTATCTGTATGTCTCCAACAGAGTGAATAGAATCAGTGAAATAGAAAAAGACGATTCCGGCACTTATTTTTCTTCCCATAAAATCTTCCTCTTTATTAAATCACATCATATGCGGGACAGTATCACAGACAAGCTGTTTACGCGTTTCGGAGACCTTCTCCTTAGTCGTAACAATGTGGTCTGTGAGCTTGGAGAAATTTAAAGACCCATGCACCCTCCCCCATCTAGTGGGTGGTCGTAACATGATGTCACAAATCAATCAGCTCGCAGACTCACACCTGAAGCCTCATTCTCAAAGAACATAGATTAAAATGGCCCCACATGATACGCTTCCCAGACCACATTGTTACGACTAAGGAGAAGGTCTCCGAAACGCGTAAACAGCTTGTCTGTGATACTGTCCCGCATATTATGTGATTTAACCCCTTAAGGACTTAGGGCGTACCGGTACGCCCTATTTCCCGAATCCTTAAGGACTCAGGGCGTACCGGTACGTCCTAAGTTTAAATCGAGATTGCGGAGCTGCGGGGGTTAATCCGAACAGAATCATTCAGCCAGCATCCTGTCACAATGCCAGGGGGGGGTCATGTGACCCTCCCGTATCGGCGATCGTCGCAAACCGCAGGTCAATTCAAACCTGCGGTTTGCTGCGCTTTCTGCAGTTTCTGATCCCCGCGGGCCCTGACCGCGGGGATCAGAAACTTTAGTGAGCCTAAAATATCGATTTTGCACCCCCCCTGCACCCCTGCATGATTTTTTGCCGGCGGGTGGTGCAGGGGGGGGGTTGTGGGCAGTGGGGGCGGTGCGGGAGGCGGGCAGTGCGGCAGGCGGGATCGCGATCCCCCGCCCGCCTCCTCTTGAAAATTCGTTGGTGGCCAGTGGGTATACCAGGGTGTCAGCACATTGCTGACACTCTGGTATAAACGGCTGACATCTGTGCAGATGTCAGCCGTTTAACCCTTTGCACACCGTGGTCCGTACGGACCGCTGTATGGAAAAAGTTAACAGTAAGAGGGAGCTCCCTCCCTCTCCCATCGGGGGGCTGCTGTGCCTTTTCAGCCCCCGATGGAGAGGGAGAGAGCCCCCAGACGGCCCCCCTCCTTACCCTTCCCTGTCTGCGAAGTTGTGGCCACAACTGAGCAGACGGGGAAGGTTCCCATGGCAACAGGACGCCTTCTCAGGCATCCTGCTGTCCATGGTGCTGAACAGATCTGTGCTAAAGGCATAGATCTGTTCAGACAAAGTGTAAGTAAAATACAGTACTAAACACTATATAGTGTACTGTACTGTAATATACAGACATCAGACCCACTGGATCTTCAAGAAACAAGTGGGTCTGGGTCAAAAAAAAAGTGAAAAAAAAAGTAAAAATCAAAAAACACATTTATCACTGATTAAAAATGAAAAAAAATTAAATTCCCTACACATGTTTGGTATCGCCACGTCCGTAACGACCTGATCTATAAAATGGTCATGTTACTTTCCCCGCACGGTGAATGTCATAAAAATAAAAAAATAAAAACTATGAGGAAATAGAAATTTTGCCCACCTTACTTCCTAAAAAAGGTAATAAAAGTGATCAGAAAAGTCGCATGTACGCCAAAATAGTACCAATCAAACCATCATCTCATCCCGCAAAAATCATACCCTACCCAAGATAATTGCCCAAAAACTGAAAAAACTATGGCTCTTAGACTATGGAAACACTAAAACATGATTTTTTTTGTTTCAAAAAAAAAATCATTGTGTAAAACCTAAATAAATAAAAAAAAGTATACATATTAGGTATTGCCGCGTCTGTATCGACTGGCTCTATAAAAATATCACATGACCTAACCCCTCAGGTGACCACCGTAAAAAAATAAAAATAAAAACTGTGTAAAAAAAGCAATTTTTTGTCATCTTACGTCACAAAAAATGTAATAGCAAGCGATAAAAAAGTCATATGCACCCCAAAATAGTGCCAATCAAATCGTAATCTCATCCCGAAAAAAAATGAGACCCTACTTAAGATAATCACCCAAAAACTGAAAAAACTATGGCTCTTAAACTATGGAGACAATAAAACATATTTTTTTGTTTTAAAAATGAAATCATTGTGTAAAACTGGTAAATTAGGTATTTTTTTATGCAAAAAAATTAATTTTTTTGACTTCATTTTACCAGTGTCATGAAGTACAATATGTGACGAAAAAAACTATCTCAGAATGGCCTGGATAAGTCAAAGTGTTTTAAAGTTATCAGCACTTAAAGTGACACTGGTCAGATTTGCAAAAAATGGCCAAGTCCGTAAGGTGAAATAGGGCTGAGTCCTTAAGGGGTTAATAAAGAGGAAAATTTTTGGGAAGAAAAATAAGTGCCGGAATCGTCTTTTTCTATTTCACTTTGTCTACGTCCAGGAACTTGCTGGCTTGACTCCGTGCACACGGGATATTAAACGCCGACCAGGTGAGCTGGATAACATTATCTATATATGCTCAACCACCTTTCACCAATGTGGGCTTAGATGTATTTGGTCCGTGGTCTGTTTTAACCCGCCGCACTAGAGGAGGCAGCGCAGACAGTAAACGATGGGCAGTCCTTTTCACTTGTTTGTCCACCCGAGCTGTACACATAGAGCTACTTGAAACCATGTCAACATCAGGCTTTATTAATGCCTTGAGGAGATTCTTCTCAATTCGTGGCCCAGCAAAACTGCTCCGTTCTGACAGAGGAACAAACTTTGTAGGAGCCTGCAAGGAACTTAACATTTGTGCCAGCGAATCACAATTGCAAGACTTTCTCCAAGACAGAGGATGTACATGGGTCTTTAATACACCACACTCTTCACACATGGGTGGTGTCTGGGAGAGACTTATAGGTATTGCCAGGCGAATCTTGGACGCCATGTTGCTACAAACTAAAACTGCTCACTTGACCCATGAGACTTTAAGCACCTTTATGGCAGAGGTTACAGCTATTATGAATGCCAGGCCTATAGTTCCTGTGTCCTCAGACCCAGATACACCTATGGTCCTTACCCCAGCAATGTTGTTGACTCAAAAGGTGAACTCTTTGTCTGCTCCATCCGGAACCATAAGTACAACCCAAGTTCATGCTAAACAATGGAAGCAAGTACAATGCTTGGCAGACACCTTTTGGAAAAGATGGAAGAGGGAGTATCTGTCAAATCTACAACACCGTAGGAAATGGACTGAGGATCGCCCAAATATAAAAGTGGGTGATGTTGTTCTGTTGAAAGACAGCCAAGAGAGCAGGAACGAGTGGCTTGTAGG
Source organism: Bufo bufo (assembly GCF_905171765.1). Lineage (NCBI taxonomy): Eukaryota > Metazoa > Chordata > Amphibia > Anura > Bufonidae > Bufo > Bufo bufo. The sequence goes on along the minus strand of NC_053390.1, from coordinate 489,272,857 downwards.
ACTTATTGTCAATGCTCTTCCAAGCAGGGATGGCAATGTTAGGAAGGTGGATGTCAAGATTGCAACGAATGGGACTTCCAAAATTTATCGTAGATCTATAACTGACATTATAGTTTTAGTTTCAGATTAGCTAGAATTCCATTTCCTGTTTATATATTTTTTCTGCAAAGCAGTAGTTATTTAGGTAGTGACATAATAAATTATGCCAGACAGGGAGTGTTCTGCCCATTTTGTGCATAATAAATGTATGTAATGTGCTGTAAAGATTATACTGAAATGTTATGTTTGACGTTGCTGCCATCTAGTGGTCAAAGTTAGTTTCTACTTTGCCAGAACTTTACAGGAAGTGTATTTTTCTCAGAGTCAGAGTCAGTAACCTTCAACTTGGAACTGTATTTCCTCCATTTCATAACTACTCCTGGATCTAGCAGGCTGCATGCAGAGGAGCTCTTGATCTATTCCTGGACTTATGATGGAATTGTCTGTGAGTACTCTCACTGATGGAGTGAGGCTGCTGTATAATGTTTAATGTACTGACACATATGTTTTGTTTATGTTTATATTGTAGTTTTACAAAGTTATTTAGAAAAAAGAATACATACAGATCTGATGTCTCACGTTTATTGACTTCTGAATTATTGTTAAGCTGTCTGACTAGTGTTATACAACAGTTCAATAACGCAAAGCAGAACAATATGCTTGAAAGTATGTCACACGTACAGTAGCGTAAGATTTTGAAGTGTATGCGCCCAAAAATGTATGTCACAGATAAAATTTTTAGGCACACACTTTACACTACATTTTTTAAGTGCACACGTTACACTGCAGATGTGGTCCTGGTAATGTCACTGTCAGAAGCGGACACCGTCTATTGACAAAGTACACTGTATGTCACAGATACATTTTTTAAGCGCACACGTTACACTGCAGATGTGGCCCTGGTAATGTCACTGTCAGAAGCGGACACAGTCTATTGAAAAAGTACACTGTATGTCACAGAAATTTTTTTAACCGCACATGTTACACTGGAGATGTGCCCCTGGTAATATAACTGTCAGAAGCGGACACCATCTATTGAAAAAGTACACTGTATGTCACAGATAAAGTTTTTCAGCGCACACATTACACTGCAGTTGTGGCGCTGGTAATGTCACTGTCCGCAGCTGACACCATCTACGGAAAAAGTACACTGGATATCACAGATATTTTTTGGATGTGCACACTTTACACAGGAGATGTGGCGCAGCTAATGTCACTGTCCGCTGCGGACACCGTCTACGGAAAAAGTACACGGGATATTTTCTGCAGCGGCCTAACTATTGCACAGTATTTAGCGCATGATGAACTAAAAATAGATATTGCTGCCACACACAATAGTCCTTAAAAGGACTTTTAGGTCTGTAAAGTTTTAGCTATTTAGCGCAGGTTGTGCTAAAAATACAGATTGCTGCTGCCACAGACAATAGTTCCTTCCTCAGCACAGCTTTCCCTGACTAAGACTGAGCCATCATCGGGTGCTATATATCTCCCAATGACACGTTCCGGCCAACCAATCACTGTAATGCCAGCAGCCAACATGGCTACGGCATATTGCGCTCAAGCACGTGTGTTAATCGTCCGAATACCCCCATGTGCCGAGCATCGAGATGCTCGAGCCGAACTGGTGTTTGGCCGAGCATGCTCGATGAACACTACTGGCAACTTACACTATGCCACTGGGTGGCATACTTGGACAGTACCCTGCCACCCCACATTGAAGATCCCCTGGACTACTGGGCAGTCAAACTGGAGAGTTTGCCCTGGAAAAAATGTCCTGGCCGGCTAGTAGTGTGGCATCAGAGTGGATGTTTAGTGCGGCGGGTGCAATGGTTACCCCAAGAAGAACTTGCCTGTCCACCCAAAATGTGGAGAGACTAACCTTTGTAAAGATGAATGAGGCGTGGATCAGCCTGGATTTCCACCCACCAATGCCTGATACATCAGACTAGATCATCCATGGTGCCATACCAACACTTTGACAAAAAGAGACCGGTTTCTTCTGGCTACCTGGCTCAGCTACTATTCTGATGCTGTCACCCGCCTGATGCCACACATCTGATGCCAAGTGCTCCTTCTTTCACCCATCTTCAGTGGGTACTGGTATTTCCACCCACCTCCACACTATGTCACCTTGCCACTCTGTGGCCTCCTGATGCTGCTGACACCTCCACACTATGTCACCTTGCCACTCAGTGGCCTCCTCATGCTGCTGCCAACCCCACACTATGTCACCTTGCCACTCTGTGGCCTCCTGATGCTGCTACCACCTCCACACTATGTCTCCTTGCCACTCTGTGGTCTTCTGATGCTGCTGCCACGTCTATACTATGTCACCTTGCCACTCTGTGGCCTCCTGATGCTGCTGCCACCTCCACACTATGTCACCTTGCCACTCTGTGGTATTCTCATGCTGCTGCCACCTCCACACTGTCATTGTGCCACTCTATGGCCTCCTGATGCTGCCGCCACCTACAGACTCTGTCTTTTGGCCACTCTGTTGTCTACTCATGCTGCTTCCACCTCACCACTATGTCATAGGGCCAATCTGTGTACTACTCATGCTGTTCCCACCCTCCCCACTTCATGACTGGGCCACTATTTTGCCTTTCGGCCTAGCTGACATCATCATTTATTTGATCCTTCTTCTGATGTTTCAGATGGAAGGAAAAATGAGACGCACAACAGATCCTGTCTGTGAAGCAACTGTAAGGCCTGTAAGGTCCCATCAGGATTGGCTTGTGATTTGGTAGCCAAAAGCAGGAGTGGGTACAAAACACAGAAAAAATGCAAATATTCTATTCACGTGTCATCTCTATTTTAGATCCACTCCTGTTTTTTTGGCATTAGCAATACTGATGGATTCTGACTAAATGCTGACATAGTGAAGGCGGATGCTCCACAGACGGGATCCTTGTTTTGTGGGTTATTTCTGCCAGATCAGAGGAAGGGTAAAATAATCAGTGACGTCAACACAAACTTTCTGCTGACACCCTCTCCACTCTGTCGGGTGGCTCTAGTTGTATAAGCGTTTAATAGAACAGGTTCTGTTGACCTTTATGTGGAATTAGCTAACGACTGTGTAAAAGGAGTGCCCTTCTTCTTGACGCTAACATCTACCTGTAAGGCTGAGTTTATACTTGAGTTATTTAGTCAGTTTTGGCCCCGTGACTGCCCAAATAAGTGAAGTGTGCAGTGATTCTAAGAGCGATGCCTGTCATCTGCATGTCATTCTGACTCACAGTAAAATTTCACTACCGCAGCAGACTCCCTATGCGTGTTACTGAAAGGCACAGTATTCTACACCACTATAAAGGCTGTCTGCAGCCAGGAAATAGACATTTTGTAACGCGATTTTCCGCCAATAAATTCGGATCGAACCAAATTTTTTCCCAAAAATTTGGCGAATCAGCAAATCTAATTTTTTAAAAATTTGCTCATCTCTAATCACCACCTTACTATACAGAGTCCCACATTGCCTATCTTCCATATTCTTCTCCTCTCGCTTTCTTAAACTTAACATGGACGAAACAGAATTTATCATCTTTCCCCCATCTTGATCAACGCCCCCAACAGACCTATCTATCACGATCAATGGCTGCACACTCTGCCTGGTCAACCAAGTCCGCTGCCTTGGAGTGACTTTGGATTCTGCCCTCTGCTTCAGACCGCACATCCAAGCCCTTTCCACCACCTGCCACCTCCAACTTAAAAATATATCCCGCATGCACGCATTCCTCAACCGTAAGTCTGCAAAAATGCTTGTACATGCCCTCATCATTTCCCGCCTAGAATGCAACATTCTCATCTGTGGACTTCCATCTAGCACTCTCGCACCCCTCCAATTTATCCTCAACTCTGCTGCCCAACTAATCCACCTCTCCCCCCGTTACTCCTCTGCCTCTGCCCTCTGCCAATCTATTCACTGGCTCCCCATTGGCCAGCGAATTCAGTTAAAAATTCTAACAAATACGTTTAAAGCCGTCCACAACCTATCCCCTCCATACATCTCTGAGCTACTTTCCCGATACATCCCTACACATAATCTCCGATCCTTACCAGACCTCCTTCTCTCCTCTTATCACCAGTGTTGAGCGAGCATGCTCGGCCGAACTGCTGGTCGGCTTGAGCTTTGCTATGCTCGACACATGGCGGTACTCGGCCAAGTACCGCATGTGCTCGAGCACCATGCTCGAGTCTCCTTCCCGCATGTTTTGCGGGGCTATGCAGCCAATAAACGCGTAGGTAAGTACTGCCCTCACTGTAATGCCAGTAGCCATGTTGACTACTGGCCTTACAGTGATTGACTGGTCGGAACGCGTCATCGGGTGCTATATAGCACCCAATGACGCATGTTCGGCTCATTTGTAGTCAGGGAGAGTTGCGATTCGGAAGGGACAGAGAGTGTAGGGAGTCTGATCGCAATCAATTCAGTAGAAAAACAATTCAAAGACCCAAAAGTTCTTTTAAGGACTATTGTGTGTGGTGGCAGGTTGGCAGTACTTTATAGCTACGGTACAAATTTCTTTCCCCATTATTTTCAATACTTTTCATATAGAGGGTGTCAGCAGTGACTAGAGAGATATGTCCAATACCTTCTGTGTGTCAGGGTCAGAAATTGGAGAAATATAACTGAAAATTAATATATGTTTTCCATCATTTTCAATACTTTTCATATACCGTATATACTCGAGTATAAGCCGAGGCCCCTAATTTTACCCCAAAAAAATGGGAAAAATTATTGACTAGAGTATAAGACTAGGGTGGGAAATGCAGCAGCTACTGGTAAATTTCAAAAATAAAAATAGATACCAATAAAATTACATTAATTGAGGCATCAGTAGGTTAAAGGTTTTTGAATATTTATTTCAAAGAAAAACAATATGGTATCAACAATAACTTTAACAGTACAAAAACCAACTAAAGCTAAAAGAGTTAAAATCCTTCAAAACTGGATTCCTCATCGTCTGTATGTCCAAACAGAGCTTCAACTGTAGCTGGTGTGAGGTTATCAGCGTAGACATTGTCATCATCACTGAGTTCTCAGTCATCACCATCACTGCTGTCCTCATACAAAGCGCTGTCTTCTCTGCCATCCATAGCATTACTAATGCCACATTTCTTGAAGGCGCGTTGCACCATGTCCTCTGGAATCTCTTCCCATGCATCACGAACCCATGTTGCTATCAATTCTATGTCGGGCTTCATCAGATTTCCAACTTTTGTCAGTCAGGGTTGACCAGATGACATCCATTCATGCCACCTCTTTCGCACACGGTCTTTGAAAGGTTTATTTAAACACACATCTAGGGGCTGCAATACAGATGTAAGCCCACCTGGAATAACGGCCAAAGTAACTTGAGAAGACTTTGCCAATTTTTTTATGTCATCAGATGTGTGGGCTCTGAACATATCCCAAACTAACAATGATGTTTTTTTCTTTAAGGCTGCTCCTGGTCATCTGTTCCAAATTTCTTCCAGCCATTTTTTTGTTCTGTCTTCATCCATCCAACCTTTAACATGTGCGCGCACTGTAATTCGTGGTGGGAATTTGACCTTTTTAGGCAAGGTCTTTCTTTTAAAAATAATGACAGGCCGTAGCTTACTTCCATTAGCGAAACATGACAGAACAACTGTGAAATGGTTTTTTTCATTTCCTGTGGTTCTGAGTAAAATAGTTTTTTCTCCCAAACTTGCCACAGTTCTGTTGCTTGGAAGATCAAAGGTCATAGGTGTTTCATCCATATTCCCAATATCTCCCAGGTCATAGTTATGGATCCTTCTTTGTTTTATGATGAATGAATGGAATTACATCAATTTTTCATTAAGGTCTTTTGGCAACTTCTGTGAAATCTTTGTTCTTTGCCGCAAACAAAGGCCAAACCTATTCATGAAGCGGGTACACCATCCTGCTGATGTAAACAAAATTTTCAATGCCTGGTGCTTTAAATTTGTCATCTTTAGCCATTTGAAGGGCACGTAAGCGAATTCCCATGCGTGTTACGCAGTAACCATTTTGACGACACTCCATAAGCCATTTATGCAATTCAGTCTCTAGAGCCCCATATGAAGTCGTTAAACCACGTCAAGCTTTTTTTGCCTTTGGAATCTTTTCCAAATCAGCTTTCATTTTCCGCCACTCCCTCACTTGTTTTTCGCCAACACAAAATTCCCTACTTGCAATACTGTTATTGCTTTCTTCTGCTCTTGACACAACCTTGAGCTTGAAACCAGCTTCGTATGACCTGCGTTTTTGTTTTGGTCCGGGATTAGAAGTACTGGGTTCCATTCCTAACAGGATAAAAAATAAGACTTTGAAAAAGAATGCCAACTATGTTTGCATAGAGCAGCCTGTGTTGGGGCTCATACTATACACGCAGTGTTACTGCATGCGCTGCGTTACGGCCGGCGTGCAGGAGATAATTTTTCTATAGAGTGTGTCTACAGTGACTAGAGACATTTGTCCAATACCTTCTGTGTGGCAGGGCCAGAAATTGGAGAAATATAACTGAAATGTAATATATTTTTTCTATCATTTTCAATTATTTTTCTATAGACATCTGTCCAATACATTCTGTGTGTCAGGGCCAGAGATAGGAAAAATATAAGTGAAATCTATTTTCCTTTTTCCATACTTTTACGTACTTGTTCAATATACTGTGCTTGCTGTGAACTGTGACATCATTGCCATATCTTGTGTGTCAAGCGTGCATATAACATTTAATATGAACAGGGCGAGCAGTAAGGGAGGGGGAAGTGGCCATGATGCTGATGGTCCACGCAGAGGCCGTGGTCCTAGGCGCGTAAAAAATGTGCCTGCTGCCAGAGCAAAAGAAAAAGAATAATCTACGATACAACCTAGCTTCATGTCCCAGTTTGCAGGGCATCGCAGGACAAAACTTTTAAAGTCATACCAGCGCGACCAGGTGGTCGGTTGGATTGCAGCAGATAATGCTTCCAGTCGGTTAAGCACCACCCTGTCTTCCACCAAGTCTAGTCTCAGTAGCCAAGAGTCTGGTCAACAGAATCCTCTCCCTGATCCTCCTTCCTCCCACCAGGGAGAGTCTGGCCAAACAAGTGATCCCACACTCGGAAATTCCGAGGATCTTTTTTCATCGCCATTACTTGATTTGTCCCTCTCGCCAAGCACGCTTGAAGAGGGACATGAGATCTTGTGCCCTTATTCCCAACCTCTTGAGCATCCACAGTCACAAGAACATGAGGTGTATGATGATGAGACACAGTTGCCAATGAGTCAACCGCAATTACTGTCTCAAGAGGTTGATGAAAAGGATGAGACACAGTTGTCAACCACTGAGGTTGTGGTTAGGTCAACAAATCAAGAGGATGATCAGAGTAAGGAAGTGGAAGAGGAGGTCGTGGACGATGAGGTCACTAACCCAACCTGGGAAGGTGGAAAGCTGAGTGAAGACAGCAGTACAGAGGGGGAAGGATCTTCAGCACAGCAACAGGCTGGAAGAGGCAGTGGGTTGTCAAAAGGGAGAAGGCGGAGCACACCAAACATGCCAGCAACTGTTCCATATAGCACCCCCTTGCGTAAATCTCCTTTGCGTAAGGGGTTGGTGTTCCGCAGTATGGCTCTTTTTGAGGAAAGTGCATACGACAAAAGAATAGTAGTTTTCAACCTGTGCAGCACCAAAATGAGCCGGGGTGTGAATACTAGCAGCCTCACCACCACCAGCATGATCCACCACATGGCATCCAAGCAACGTAATAAGTGGGCCGAACGCCTGGGTCCACAATCTGTGTCTGCGAGTCACACCACTGCCTCCTCTTCCCCTATGTTACGTGCTGGACAATCGACTGTTGAAGGCGTAGATGAGGATGCCTCCTGCCCTGCACCTGGACCTTCGCAAGCACCATCAGCGACCACATCCACTTCCATGTCCCAGCGCAGCGTCCAAATGTCATTACCCAAACATGGGAACCTAGCCACCCACCCACAGGCCATAGCACTAAATGTGAACCTTTCAAAATTACTGGCCCTGGAAATGTTACCATTTAGGCGTGTGGACACTGAGGCCTTCCGCAGCCTGATGTCGGCAGCTGTCCCGTGGTACTCCGTCCCCAGCCGCTACTATTTTTTGAGGTGTGCCGTGCCCACCTTACATCAACATATGTCCTGGAACGTCACACATGCCCTGACCAACGCAGTTACTGGCAAGGTCCACTTAACCACGGACACATGGACAAGTGCATTTGTTTTAAAATTATTTTCATTGGTTTTAAAACAATGAAATTGTACATTTTCTGATTGCCCTACCAGGGCAGCTATATAAGAATACAACTGATACAGTACAATCAAATGAGAAAAACAACTTCAATGAATGGGAGGGAAGGGGGGGGAGGAAGGTCAGAGGGACGGAAAGGATGTGGATGAGGACAGTGATTATATTGCAATTAGGTAGTACGTGGATAAAAATACCTAGTAAAACATTAGTGTGTGTGCTCACAACCAGTAATCTATGTTTTGTTAGTTCAAAAAATCTCTACTTTTTCCAAGGTTTCCAAATAGCCTCAAATCTATGTGGTGTTCGGGCCTCCCAGTGAGCAATCTGCTCAAGGCAGTACAATTGATCACACCTTTGAATCCATTGTTTTAATGGGGGTGTCTCTGTCTTTTTCCAGTAAACTGCAATGAGTATTCTGGACGACGCTAGTAAAATCTGACCCAATTTTTGTGTGTCTCTGGGACAGCTGAAGTCCCCGAACACCCCAAAGAGGCATACCTTCGGGGAGACTGGTATAGATATTTTACACATGTCAGAGATGACTTTACATATCTTTTGCCAGTAGGATGCAATCTTAGAACAATTCCACCATAAATAGCTGTGAGTGCCTATTTCAAGATCACATCTCCAGCAGACCGGGCTGCATTCAGGAAACATACGGTTAATTCTTTGTGGTGTTTAGTACCATTGAGTTAGTACTTTATAGCTGTTTTCTTGTAGTTTGACACACCTGGACACCCTATGGGAGGCCTTCAGGACACTGTGTATTTCCTTCGCTGAGAATTGGATATTTAGTTCACTCTCCCATTTTGAGATGAAGGGGACTTTGTCAGGGCGTGTTAGGGCCAATAGAAGGCTGTATAATTTAGATATCTTTCCTTTTGGTTCATTTGATTGCAGGGCTAGTTTCTCAAAGGCAGATTGTTCTGAGGTTACAGTGAGATTTTTAAGGTGGGATTGTGAATAAAATGAGCTATTTGGAAATTTGAGAGGCAGGCTACTATAGGGTGTTTTTTCAGTTCTTCGAAAGTTGGGACATCATTATCTGGACATAGAGATAAAACCGGTGTGGTGACAGTTTTGGCTCTGTCAGATATGGTTTCCCAGAACTGGGTTGAGGAGTGGCAGAGGACATCACGAACTTGCATCAGGGCAAGATAATTTGGTAATAGGTGGTCTTTCCATTTAAAGTCCTTCCACATGTAAAAAGTATATTTAGTGATATTGTTATATGTTTGTAATTTAGCGTTCTTTTGGGATTGGTCCAGGAAGATTAAAGAGTGAAGTGGGAGGTTTAACATATTATCTTCAGTAATTAGGTCTAGTCGTTTTGAGTAAGGTCTTAGCCATTCTAGGCATCTAAGAGCAATTACTGCCTTATGGTAGTTATATAGATCCGGAATACCAAGCCCACCATTCATAGGGTGTTGTACCATAAGTGTAAGAGGTAGTATAGATCTCTTACCACCCCAGAGGAATTTTGATAGGATTCTTTGCATTTTTGCAAAATAAGCCTTGGGGATTGGAATAGGCAATGCTTGAAGGGAGTAAAGAACAGTGGGCAGGAGTATTGTTTTAATGAGTGTCCTTCGACCAAACCATGATATAAATGGAATATCCCAAGAACCCAACAGATCTTCTAATCGTTTTGGTAATGGTTGGAAATTGTCTCGAAACACATTCGAGAAGTCCGGTGACAGTGTTATCCCTAAGAATACTATAGATTCATTGGTCCATTGAAAAGGGGTGTTTTTTTGTAAAGTGGCCATAACTTTTGGGTTCAGGTTCACATTCAGAAAAATTGGATAGGGAGTGATAAGTCTGAAGGGTAGACATAATTGCTGGAAAGGCTATATTTGGGTTAGTAATAAATAGGAGTACATAATCTGCGAAAGCAGCTGATTGATGGGTTATAGACCGTACTTTCATTCCCCCGATTTCAACATTTTGTCTGAATGATTGAAGAAGCGTTTCTATAACCAATACAAACAATAGGGGAGAGAGGGGGCAGCCTTGGCGTGTGCCGTTTGAAATTGCGAATACTGGGGAGAGGGTACCATTCACCAGGATGCGTGCTGTAGGATTATAATACATAACGTTTGAGTCATAAAGAGCCAATCCACTCTGTCAAAAGCTTTCTCCGTGTCCATACTTAGTATAGCTAATGGTGAATTGGACTTGGTAGCTAGTTGAATAAGATTTATAACCCTGATAATGTTGTTTTTACCTTCCCTTCCAGGTATAAAACCCACCTGTTCTGCCGAAATAAGATCTGGTGAGTAAAGTTTTAATCTGTTGGCAAGCATTTTTGCATAAAGTTTAAGGTCATTATTGAGGAGCGAAATTGATCTATAGTTTGAGCAGAGTGAGTGGTCTTTATTAGGTTTAGGGATGATGGATATTTGCGCAGACAACATATCTCTGGTGAATGGTTTCCCCTCTCTTGCCTCGCTACAAACTGCCAATAGCCGCGGTAATAAGGTTTCTTTGAACGAGGAATAGTAAAAGACTGTTGGCCGTCTGGTCCGGGACTCTTGTTCATTGGAGAATTTTTTAAGGCTAGTTTCAATTCAGCTAGATTATATGGGGAGGATAGCTTTATGGCTTGTTCATTAGTTAAAGTAGGGAGTTTAAGAGTATCTAACCAATTTTGAATGTGTTTTTTTTTTTCACTAGTTTGGGACGAGGTTGGATTAACTTGTAAATTTTATAGTTGACTGTAGTAATTACAGAACTGTTCAGCAATTAATTCTGTTTTATAGACTACCTGCGAGTTCTGGGATTTTATGTGGGAGATGTAGGACGTTATTTTTCGTTTTTTTAATTTGAGACATGAGAACTTTTGTAGCTTTGTTGCCGTAAGCATAGTATTTATATTGAGTGGATAGAAACTGTTTAGCTGTGTTGGCATTTAGTATATTTTTCAGTTCTGATCTTAGGGTGTCCAGGTGTGCCAAAGTATCTTCTTTTAATAATCGCCTGTGTTGCGACTCCAATTTAGAAATAGCTGAGGTGAGTTCTTCTATTTTCTTTAACTTCTGTTTTTTAACGTGGGAACCCAAAGCAATTAGATGGCCTCTTATAACAGTTTTGTGGGCATCCCAAAGTACCGCTTGGGATAAGTCTGCTGATTCATTCAAGTTGAAATATTCCTCGATCAGATTTGCTAATTTTGGGATATTGGAGCTATTCAGTAATGTTTCATTTAACCATCATCTATATTCCGTTTTGGGCATGTTAGGGATAGAACATGTGAGGAGGACTGGGGCATGATCTGACAAAAGAATATTCCCAATCTTGGATGAGACCCAGTACTGGAGTGCTTGCATACTAAGGAAGATGTAATCCAATCTCTGATAAGAGTGGTGTGCAGAAGAGAAATAGGTGTAGTCTTTTTCATTGGAGTGCATTGCCCTCCAGACGTCTATAAGACCCTGTTGGGAAATTGCCTTTTTTATCTTACAAAGCGATATTTTTGACATTGATGAGGATCCAGTGGAAGAGTCGAGGCTAGGGACTAATGCGACATTAAAGTCTCCGCCTAGGATGACAATGCCCTCAGCAAAATTCTCAAGTTTCTTTATGTTTTCTAGAATCCATGTGGTTTGCGCAGTGTTAGGTACATATATATTACAAAAAGTGAATAGTTGGATACCTATCATTCCTTTTACAAAGATATATCTACCATCCCTATCCACCAATGTGTCTTGAAGAATAAGGCTACATTCACACGTCCATGGTGTGTTGCGGACCCGCAATTTGCGGGTCCGCAACACACCAGCCCGTCAACCCCATAGAAATGCCTATTCTTGTCCGCAAGCTGCAGACAAGAATAGGACATGATCTATCTTTTTGCGGAGCTGCGGACCCAAAATCGGGGCCGCGCTCCGCAATTGCAGCTGCAGACAGCACACTGTGTGCTGTCCGCATCCATTCCGTCCCCATAGAGAATGAATGGGTCCGCACCCATTCTGCAAAATTGCTGAAAGGATGCGGACCCATTTTGCGGACGTGTGAATGGAGCCTTAACGGAATGTTTTTATGGATGGCAATGCTGACCCCTTTTGTGGCCGTTGATGGAGAAGTGCTATGAAACCATTGGTTATAAAGCATATGAGATAGCTTTGGAATATGGTTTGTGCGAAAGTGGGTTTCTTGTATTAAAGCTACTTGTACTCTCATCTTATGCAAATAATGACATATTTGGCTCCTTTTTGAAGGTGCATTTAAGCCTCTAACGTTGTATGTACATATCTGTAAGCTAGCCATGTACAAATACACCTAGGTCGTGAACCGTCAACTATACCTGAATCCAGTACCAGTAATGCGCGCAACAATAGGAGGGGGGGAGGAAAGGAGTAGGATAAAGGAGGGAGGACCTAAAGCAAAAAAAGGAAAAAAAAACAGTAGTAACAGTTAGTTACATTATAATACTTAACGTGTGGTCTCCAAATATGAGACATTTGAACTTGGGAGGGGGTCTACAATGGGTGGACCGAGTCCCCACTTGAGCTAGCTGTCATGGGATATAAAGACAATTGATCAGATAGACCTGAGGAAACATTGGTAGAAGAAAGAGGTGACTTGCTAGGAATAATTGTAATTTTCCCTTCTGCCACTGGGTGTCACCCTTTGATTAGAAAATCAATTACCATAACCTTTAACTAATATAAGCCAACACATATAGGACTATCACAATCTGTTGAGGAGATAGTAGTACTTGAGGAGAGTGAATTCAGAAGTAGCCATGAATGGAAGATACAGAACTTAGGCTAGAGAAGGAGAGAGTTAAAGGAGAGTTATGCAGAAACACCGGATAATAAAGCCTGCCAAAAACAGGTCATGGGTTTCTTTTTTACATATAACAGGAGTTAATGTGGCCTAGCATTTGTAGGACACCAGAGAAAATGTGTACAGACGGTGTTTCAGTTCCATCCTGTGTTGATCCGTCCTCAGACGGGTAGTCGTCCCTGGGCCTTCCTTGATTTCTGCCGCTTAGTTGTTCCTCCTTGCCAGGAATTCCTTACGGGTAGTGAAGGTAGCGAGGCCAGATTTTGTGCAGGGCACCAGTCCTGAACATCCAGATCTTTAATGTCCAGAACGTCACATACCCTCTGTAAGTCAGCATGTGACTGGATGACTTGTTTCCTGATCGGTGTGTTGATTAATAAACCGAAAGGGTGAAGCCACCGATATGTTAGCTTTTTTTGCTGTAGTATGTCCAGAAGAGGTTTCAGGTGCCGTCTCTTCCTGTAAGTCCTGATATAGTGTAATGATGGAACCTTCGATTTCCACCGTTTTATTATTTCTCGCTGCTGCAAGGATTTGTTCCTTTGCTGTAAAGCTGGCCATGCGGCGAATGACATCCCTAGGAGGATCTTGTGGCTTTGGGATTGGCCGCAATGCCCTATGGACCCTGTCCATCTCTAACTTTCTGGCGGACAATCTGGTACAAGGCGGGAGAAAAACGACACCACCTCCTGTTTCAGGGACTCCATTGAAACAGACTCAGGGACCCCTTTGAGCCTTATATTATTCCTTCTACCCCTGTTGTCTTGGTCCTCTACTAGGCAATACAAATAGATAATGTGGGCCTGTGCATTGTCCATACTGGTTGCCACTTGCTTCCCAAGTTCAATGAGGGATTGCTGTTCAGTCTCTAGTGCTTCCACTCTGGCACTTAGCTGATGTACATCTTGTTTTATTTCAGATAAATCTTGCCTGAGGCCGGGGCTCTAAAGCATTGTGCAGGAGGTCTCTCATGAAGACTCTGGACAGAGGTAAGTCGTCTGCTGATGCTGTCTCCTCTGTATCGCTATCTCTCTCCCCCTCTGAGTCAGCGTCCTTACCTGCAGTTAGAGCCACTCGGCGTGCGGTCGCCATCTTAGAGTCTGACCTCACTTCGGTTTTCCTCACAAATCTGTCCAGATCGCTTTGATTTGAAGCGGTCTTCAGTCTCCCAGGTGTTTCCTTAGGTTTGTCCTTGCCGATTTTTCCCATTTTGTGCTGTTAAAAGTGCTTTAATTTACTCAAAGGGCTCGGTCAGCAGCAGAGCTCTTCACTCAGCCTGCATCCGGCTCGGCTGCTAGACTCTGCCCCCGGACAAGTGCATTTGGCCAGGAACGTTACATTTCCCTGACGACACACTGGGTGAACATTGTGGAGGTCGGGAGCGAGTCGTACCCTGGGATGGAACAGGTTCTACCGACGCCGAGTATTGCGGACCCTAATTCCATCAGGGATTCTGCCAGCACCTACGTTAGTGGCTCCAACTCCCACTTCTCCTCCTTCTTCTCCACTTCCACCTCCGAATTATCCGCGTGCAGCACCAGCTAATCATCAGCCGATAGCTGGAAGAAGTGTAGCACTGCAGTAGGGAAGCATCAACAGGCAGTGCTGAAGCTGATATGGTTAGGGGACAAACAGCAAACCGCCGCAGAGCTGTTGCAGGGGATGAGACCAGACTGAGCTGTGGCTCTCGCCACTCAACCTACAACCAGGCATGGTTGTGTGTGATAATGGCCGTAACTTGGTGGCGGCTTTGGAGCTCGGCAAGCTCACACACATCCCATGTCTAGTCCACGTCTTAAACTTAGTGGTTCAGCGGCTTCTCAAAACCTACCCCAATTTGCCTGAGCTAATGGTGAAGGTGTGTCGCGTGTGTGCACATTTCCGCAAGTCATGGACAGCTTCAGCCGGTCTGTCAACACTGCAGCAGCGCTTGAAATTGCCAGCTCACTGGTTGTTGTGCGACGTGAGCACATGCTGGAACTCCATGTTCCACATGTTGGCCAGGCTTTGTGAGCAGCAGAGGACAGTAGTGGAATACCAGCTGCAACATGGTTGTCGCCTTCCGCTAATCAGAAGCGAGGAGTGGGCATGGATGTCTGACCTCTGTGAGGTTTTAAGAAACTTTGAGGAATCAACACAGATGGTGAGCGGCGATAACGCTATTATCAGCGTAACCATCCCACTTCTGTGTCTACTCAAACGCTTGCTGCTCACAATGAAGGAGGACGCTTTGCATGTGGAAGCGGTGGAAATGGGGGAAGACATTACAAAGGGTGATAGCCAGACCACCCTCCGTCCGTCTTCTCAGCACGAATTGGACAATGAAGAGGAGGAGGAGCAGGAGATGGTTGCCTCCGCTATAGAGGGTAGTACCCATAGAAGTTTAATTCCATCTGTTCAGCGTGGGTGGGCAGAAAAGGAGGAAGAGGATGAGGAGATTGATAGTGACCCTCCTGATGACGACAGCAATGTCTTGCCTGTTGATACTCTGGCACACATGGCTGACTTCATGTTAAGCTGCCTTTCCCGCTACCCGCGCCTTATACGCATATTAGACAACACGGATTACTGGTTGTTCACCCTTCTCGACCCCCGCTACAAAGATAACTTTTCATCTCTTATTCCTCAGGTGGAGAGGATGAGCAAAACGGTGCAATACCAGAAGATTCTTGTTGAAAAATTGCTCCAAAACATTCCATCTGACAACACTGGCGGCAGAGTCGGTACTTCCTTGGGCAACCGAGCTGGGGAGACAAAGGGAACACACAGCAGTTCCAACAGAGGCAGGGCAACACTCTCCAAGGCCTGGGACAGTTTCATGACACCCCGCCTGCACCTTTACCCTGTTGCAATACCTAGTGTCACAAGGAGGGAAATGTTTTGGAAGATGGTGAAGGAGTACATATTGTAGCAGACCGTGTCAGCGTCCTCAGTGATCCCTCAGTGCCTTACAACCACTGGGTGTCCAAGCTGGACACGTGGCACAAACTGCCGCTCTACGACTTGGAGGTGCTGGCCTGCCCTGCCGCCAGCGTTTTGTCTGAGCGGGTATTTAGTGCTGGTGGCATTATAACAGATAAGCGTATCCGCCTGTCAACTGAAAATGCTGACAGGTTGACTCTTATAAAAATGAACAAAGCCTAGGTTGACCCAGACTTCTCGACTCTACCAGAGGAAAGCGGATGAGCAAAGGCACTTTAAATGTGTTGTTTAATGTACTGAATACACTGTATTCCCATGCACCCCTTCCACCACAAAAAGGGTATATGGTACATCTTCCTTTTCTCATCCTCCTCCTCTTCCATCCTATCAACATGCTTATTTGTCGCATATAATGCCCTCGCATATACAGGGAGTGCAGAATTATTAGGCAAGTTGTATTTTTGAGGATTAATTTTATTATTGAACAACAACCATGAACCCAAAAAACTCATTAATATCAAAGCTGAATATTTTTGGAAGTAGTTTTTAGTTTGTTTTTAGTTTTAGCTATTTTAGGGGGATATCTGTGTTTGCAAGTGACTATTACTGTGCATAATTATTAGGCAACTTAACAAAAAACAAATATATACCCATTTAAATTATTTATTTTTACCAGTGAAACCAATATAACATCTCAACATTCACAAATATACATTTCTGACATTCAAAAACAAAACAAAAACAAATCAGTGACCAATATAGCCACCTTTCTTTGCAAGGACACTCAAAAGCCTGCCATCCATGGATTCTGTCAGTGTTTTGATCTGCTCACCATCAACATTGCGTGCAGCAGCAACCACAGCCTCCCAGACATTGTTCAGAGAGGTGTACTGTTTTCCCTCCTTGTAAATCTCACATTTGATGATGGACCACAGGTTCTCAATGGGGTTCAGATCAGGTGAACAAGGAGGCCATGTCATTAGATTTTCTTCTTTTATACCCTTTCTTGCAAGCCACGCTGTGGAGTACTTGGACGCGTGTGATGGAGCATTGTCCTGCATGAAAATCATGTTTTTCTTGAAGGATGCAGACTTCTTCCTGTACCACTGCTTGAAGAAGGTGTCTTCCAGAAACTGGCAGTAGGACTGGGAGTTGAGCTTGACTCCATCCTCAACCCGAAATGGCCCCACAAGCTCATCTTTGATGATACCAGCCCAAACCAATACTCCACCTCTACCTTGCTGGCGTCTGAGTCGGACTGGAGCTCTCTGCCCTTTACCAATCCAGCCACGGGCCCATCCATCTGGCCCATCAAGACTCACTCTCATTTCATCAGTCCATAAAACCTTAGAAAATCAGTCTTGAGATATTTCTTGGCCCAGTCTTGACGTTTCAGCTTGTGTGTCTTGTTCAGTGGTGGTCATCTTTCAGCCTTTCTTACCTTGGCCATGTCTCTGAGTATTGCACACCTTGTGCTTTTGGGCACTCCAGTGATGTTGCAGCTCTGAAATATGGCCAAACTGGTGGCAAGTGGCATCTTGGCAGCTGCACGCTTGACTTTTCTCAGTTCATGGGCAGTTATTTTGCGCCTTGGTTTTTCCACACGCTTCTTGCGACCCTGTTGACTATTTTGAATGAAACGCTTGATTGTTCGATGATCACGCTTCAGAAGCTTTGCAATTTTAAGAGTGCTGCATCCCTCTGCAAGCTATCTCACTATTTTTGACTTTTCTGAGCCTGTCAAGTCCTTCTTTTGACCCATTTTGCCAAAGGAAAGGAATTTGCCTAATAATTATGCACACCTGATATAGGGTGTTGATGTCATTAGACCACACCCCTTTTCATTACAGAGATGCACATCACCTAATATGCTTAATTGGTAGTAGGCTTTCGAGCCTATACAGCTTGGAGTAAGACAACATGCATAAAGAGGATGATGTGGTCAAAATACTCATTTGCCTAATAATTCTGCACGCAGTGTATGCCCTCGCATATAATTTCTTACAGGGTCAGCTCAACCGCAGGCCCTCGCATATAATGTTTTACAGGGTCAGCTCACCTGCAGGCCCTCGCATATAATGTTTTACAGGGTCAGCTCATCAGCAGGCCCTCACCTACAATCCCTCGCATATAATGTTTTACAGGGTCAGCTCAACTGCAGGCCCTCGCATATAATGTTTAACAGTGTAAGCTCACCTGCAGGCCCTTGCATAAAATGTTTTGCAGGGTGAGCTCAATTGCAGGCTCGCACATATAATGTTTTACAGGGTCAGGTCACCAGCAGGCCCTCACCTACAATCCCTCACCTAAAATCTTTTACAGGGTCAGCTCAACTGCAGGCCCTTGCATATAATGTTTTATATGGTCAGCTCACCTGCAGGTCCTCACCTACAATGTTTTACAGGGTCAGCTCACCTTCTGATGACGACAGCGAAGTCTTGCCTGTTCGTACTCTGGCACTCATGGCTGACTTCATGTTAAGCTGCCTTTCCCACGACACGTGCGTTATATGCATTTTAGACAACACAGATTACTGGTTGTTCACCCTTCTCGACCCTGCTACAAAGAGAACTTCTCATCTCTCATTATTCCTCTGGTGGAGAGGACAAGCAAAACGGTGCTATACCAGAAGGTCCTTGTTGAAAAATTGCTCCAAAGTTGATAGGGCAGACATCCAAATTGATCTTCGCCGTCACGGGGACATGCGATCGCCTAGAAGTTATCTAGAGTCAACAAAGTGGCAGCAGGCCCTCACCTACAAGTCCAGTCTCAGTAGCCAAGAGTCTGGTCAACACAATCCTCATCATGATGGCACACTGGGTGAACATTATGGAGGCCAGGAGCAAGTTGGCTGCTGGCACTAGACCTGCCCTCCAATAGATCCTCGTTTAACGGAAAGTGTACTCATTCCAATAACAGGGACGCTTAGGAGTGCTGTATTGTTATTTATCGTCACTACATCCCCGAGTCGAGAGTGGGTAATTTCCGCGTGCCTGCTGCCTTCCTTGTGCTTTAATAACTTGACCCACCCTCTCTGGGTGGTTCACAATTAGAAAAAAATGGGCAAGGCAACAACAGCCAATCAGATTTCAGCCATTGACCTCCCTTGGATGTGCTAGCCCTTTCTCAGGCTCCCTCTCCGGCATCGAACCCTGATTGCCCATTACCCGTGATCACCATGGTAGGCGCAGAAAAGACGGGGACGTGCAATCGCCTAGAGGTTATCTAGAGTCACCAATGCGGCAGCAGGCCCTCGCCCCTAATGTTTTAGATGGTCAGATCAGCAGGCCCTTGCTTTAAATGTATTTGAGGGTCACCAGCAGGCCATCAATCATAATTTTTCAAGGGTGTGTATGATGCCCTCCTTTATTTGTAACAAAGGGTGTCTTGGAGTACTGGTTCCTTGTAATTTTTGGCAGCCCTTTCACTTAGTGCATAAGCTTTATAGGCAGGGTCGGACTGGCTCACCGGGAAGCCAGTGAAATGCCCGGTGGGCCCCTTGCCTGTCTGCTTATACTACAGCCAGAGCCACCAGCAGGGGCAGGGCAGTTACTATACTTTCAGGCGACTGGCTGTTATCAGGTGCTGGACTGCAGCACTGGCATACATATCATTTCACTTTGGTGAAAGGGACAGCACAATACCTTGCAGCGCTTGTTCCTTTCTCCAAAGTAAACTTCACCGACCCGACATGAGCGGACAGATCCCCCCCCTCCTCCTCTCTGCAGTGTGATATTCCATCATGTGTGAGGAGGGGGCAGAGCCAGAGGAGCCGAGGCAGCAGCAGGAGATAATGGAGTCACTGTGCCTCCAGTATAAAGTTCAGTCCTCTTCTCTGGTCCCACTACTCCACAGGGGCGTAGCTATAGGGGGTGCAGAGGTAGCAGTCGCTACCGGGCCCAAGAGCCTGAGGGGCCCAAAGACCCTTGTGCCACATAAGACACTGGCATTATAGAAAGTGCATGCTGGTCAATTTACACCTCTGGCTGGAGGGAAGGGGTTAGGTCAAGAATTTGGCATGAGGAGGTGCCCTTTCAATGTTTGCCTCAGGCAGCAGGAAGGCTACGTGCTCCCCTGCCCCTTTCTAACAAGGACTGAGGGAAGGGGGGCCCAAGCTGAACTCTTGCACTAGGGCCCATGAGCTTTTAGCTACGCCCCTGCTACTCCACACAGCAGAACTGGGGTAAGTTACTGTGGGAGGGAACTGGGAAGTTAGGAGAGTCCTGAAGCTGCTGCCCCTGCACATCTTGTGTCCCTGTTGTTCCAGCCCCTCACAGACCTTTGCCCACCAACTATCTCACCTATACTTTATACAGGGCAAGAAGTTATGTCTCCCAGTGTCCCCCTCTTCCCTCTCATCAGTGGCATTTCACACTTTCCCAGCCCCTCACCCCCACATAATATGTAATGTCTCTGGAGCAGTGGCGTACACACAATCCATGGGGCCCCGGTGCAAAACTGAACCATGGGGCCCCCCTCCCTGTCGCCGCCCCCCCCCCAACCTCCCTCCACCAGCAGCAGAGTTAGGCTACTTTCACACCCGTGTTAGGTGCGGATCTGTCTGGTATCTGCACAGACGGATCCGCACCTATAATGCAAACGCTTGTATCCGTTCAGAACGGATCCGTTTGCATTACCACGAACAAAAAAAAAAAAGTTAATGCAAACGGATCAGTTTTGACTTACACTAAAAGTCAATGGGAGGCGGATCCGTTTTCAATTGCACCATATTGTGTCAATGAAAACAGATCTGTCCCCATTGACTTACATTGTAAGTCAGGACGGATCCGTTTGGCTCCGCATCGCCGGGCGGACACCAAAACGAATCTGCACAGACGGATCCGCACCTATAATGCAAATGCTTGTATCCGTTCAGAACAGATCCGTTTGGCTGCAAGCAGCGTTTTGGTGTCCGCCTCCGGAGCGGAATGGAGGCTGAACGGAGGCAAACTGATGCATTCTGAACGGATCCTTATCCATTCAGAATGCATTGGGGCTGAACTGATCCGTTTTGGGCCGCTTGTGAGATCCTTGAAACAGATCTCACAAGCAGACCCAGAAACGGCAGTGTGAAAGTAGCCTAACTCTGCTATATTTCTGTAGCCTACAACCTCTAACTGCCCAGTTGGGCTGAAACTACTACACCCAGCATGTTCTGGCAGTAATAGTAAATGGATATTGGTGCAATTCTGAGCTACTAGTCTATATAATACAATATAATATTATGTATTATATAGACTAGTAGCTCAGAATTGCACCAATATCCATTTAATATTACTGCCAGTTTCAGCCCAACTGGGCAGTCAGAGGTGGCAGGCTACAGAAATATAGCAGAGCTAGTTCTAAAGCCAGCCCCCATCAGACCCTACTCTGTGTCTACTCTGAACTCACTGACCATAAATGTGGTGAGCAATTCTGAAGAGCTTTTTTTTTTTTTTACAAATCTTATCTTCACTTCCGGACCGGCACCGGCTTCTTCACACTCTCCCGAAAGCTTTTCCGGCACCTTCTCCCTGCTGCGTCTCGGCGTTGTTGTGCGCCTGCGCAGCCTAGGGAACCGTCATGTCCGGTGCGGCCGCCCAACATGAAATGACCAGGCACGCCGCACCCGCATGGGGAGGAGAATCAGGGGGAGGAGACTCTCACTCACGGAGGGTAGGGCTGGCCTGGCCTGGCACTGCAGCGCAGAAACGCAACACTGGGCGGCGGGCCGCGGGTCGGCCGCCCGGGTTAAGGCTGTTTCACACGAGCGAGTCCATTGCAGGAATCACGCTCCGTGTGTGAGTGTGATCCTCCGCTCTGGACTTGCAGGAGCGCACGGCATTATCATGATTTATAATGCTATGTGTCTCTGCATGGCCTTTTTTCCACAGAATCATACTGACAGCTTTATGTCGCTATGTCCACACTCACACACGGAGCGTGATTCCCGCAATGGACTCGCTCGTGTGAAACAGCCCTTATACAGGCAGGCACAGCACAACTGCAGGACGGGGACAGCGGTCCACAGGCAGCCGGGCCCCCTGGAGTGCCGGGCCCGGTCGCAACTGCGACCCCTGTATGTACGCCCCTGCTCTGGAGGTTATATCAGTACTGAAGCAGTATAAGAGGAGCGGCTGATATCAGTCACATAGGATGGCATCATGTAATGTCTCTGAAGGTTATATCAGCGTTGGAGCGTTATAAGAGGAGCGGCTGATATCAGTCACATATGATGTAATGTCTCTGGAGGTTACCGTATTTTTCGCCCCATAAGACGCATTTTTTCCCCCCAAAAAATGGGGGGGAAATGCCCCTGCGTCTTATGGGGCGAATGCGGAAATTTTTACATCGCAGGCTGCGATGTATGCAAGAGCGGGGAGGGACTGGGAGGAGGAGCTGGGGGCCGGCAATTGCGTCGGGGCCGGTGCAGTCACTGTACTCCGGTCCCGCCGCTCCAGCGCTGCAATATTCAAATATAAAATGTCTCATTCAATTAAAAGTGATTAAACATGCCCCCCCCCCCCCCCACACACTTTTAATCTTACCATACACCCTAACAGCTTCTGTAGAATGCAGGCCGGCAGCATAACTCCCTGATGTCACGTGCCTGCGCCACCGACTTTATGAATCAAGCAGGCGGCGCAGGCAGGTGACATCAGTGAGTGACGCGCTGGCCGCCCGGCCTGCCTGCCTGCGTAGTACAGAAGCTGTTAGGGTGTACGGTAATATTAGGAGTGAGGGGGCATGTTTGATTACTTTTAATTGAATGAGACATTTTATATTTGTATACTGCAGCACTGGAGCGGTGGGGGGGAAGGGGATCTGTGCATGACAGTTTTATGGGGGACATCTGTAGATGGCACTGTTAAGGGGTTGGGGGTCTGTGGATGGCACTGTTATGGGGTGGGGGGGGTCTGTGATGGCACATATATAACAGTGCCACCCACAGATCCCCCATAACTGTGCCATCCACAGATCCCCCATAACAGTGCCATCCACAGATCCCCCATAACAGTGCCATCCACAGATCCCCCATAACAGTGCCATCCACAGATCCCCCATAAAAGTGCCATCCACAGATCCCCCATAACAGTGCCATCCACAGATACCCCCCCATAATAGTGCCATCCAAAGATACCCCCCATAACAGTGCCATCCACAGATACCCCCCATAACAGTGTCCATCACAGATACCCCCCCATAACAGTGTCCATCACAGATACCCCCCCATAACAGTGTCCGTCACAGATACCCCCCCATAACAGTGCCATCAACAGATACCCCCCCATAATAGTGCCATCCACAGATCCCCCCCCATAACAGTGCCATCCACAGATACCCCCCCATAACAGTGTCTGTCACAGATACCCCGCCATAACAGTGCGTCATACACAGATCCTCCCATAACAGTGCGTCATCCACAGATCCCCCCATAACAGTGCGTCATCCACAGATCCCCCCATAAGGCCTCATGCACACGACCGTTGTTGTGTTCCGTTCCGCAAAATGGGGTTCCGTTGTTCCGTGATCCGTTTTCGTTTTTGTTTCCATGTGTCCTCCTTTATTTTTGGTGGATCACCAGACATGAAGGAAAGTAAAAAAAATCTAAGTCAAGTTTGCCATGCAAATGATAGGAAAAAAACGGACGCGGACACGCGGACGTGGATTACAATCTTGTGTCCCATCGCGTTTTTTCACGGTCCCATTGACTTGAATGGGTCCACAAACCGTTTTCTGTGGAAAAAATAGGACAGGTTATATTTTTTTGACGGACTGGAACCACGGATCACGGACGCGGATGACAAACGGTGCATTAGCCGAGTTTTCAACAAACCCATTGAAAGTCAATGGGTCCGCAGAAAATCACGAAAAACGGAACAACGGACATGGAATAAAACAACGGTCGTGTGCATGAGGCCTAACAGTGCGTCATCCACAGATCCCCCATAACAGTGCCATCCCCAGATCTCCCCATAAGTGTCCTTCACAGATCCCCCCCATAACAGTGTCCTTCACAGATCCCCAGTAATAGTGCCATCCACAGACCACTATTAGTTCCAAACCCACCAAAAGCACACCTTTTGGTTCAAAAATTTATTTTTCTTATTTTCCTTCCCAAAAACCTAGGTGCGTCTTATGGGGCGAAAAATACGGTATATCAGTGCTGGAGCGTTATAAGAGGAGCGGCTGATATCAGTCACATGTGATGTAATGTCTCTGGAGGTTATATCAGTGCTGGAGCGTTATAAGAGGAGCGGCTGATATCAGTCACATATGACTGTGGATAGGTCATCAGTATCTGATTGGTGGGGGTCTGATCGACTGATATAGATTTTTATTTAGAGCCGATAACCTGTGAACTTTCAGGCCGATAGCCGATAATTTATACCAATATTTTGTGCATTTTCATGTTTAAAATTTTTTTTTTTATTCCTACACAAATCTGTTGTTAAATGAAGAGATGCCATTATATATCTAAGATTAAATATTTATACTTAATATTTTTTTAATTTTTTTTATTTAATAACTATTTCCCCCTTAGGGGCTAGAACCTGGATCCCTTGTCCTATTCACCCTAATAGAGCTCTATCAGGGTGAATAGGACTTCACACTCTCCCTGCTGCCCGGTGCATAGTACACACAGCAGCAGGGAGCTGACTATGGCAGCCAGGGCGTCAGTAGTGTCCTGGCTGCCATGGTAACCGATCAGAGCCCCGCAATTACACTGCTTGGGCTCTGATCAGAAGCTGCCACTGCCACCAATGAAGATAACTTGCCCATTAATTCAAATATAGCGACACCTGACCTCTATGAGAGGTAGCTGCGATCCGCGACAGTTAACCCCTCAGGTGCAGCTATATGATTCACCCGCCTCCTATATTTGAATTAATAGCTGAGTTAACATCATTGGTGGCGCAATGGCCACAGTCCCTCCCCTCCTCTTCCCCTCTTGCCTCTCACTGGGGGCAGCGGCAGCAGCACAGGGGGGAGGGACTGCTTCCTTCTCCCCTGTGCTGCTGAGAGAACATTGATCGCGTTGATAGCAGCGCGATCCATGTTCGCGATTTGTTATCGGCAAGGTTAGATGCTGATACCGATAACTTTGAAAATCCTGAATATCGGCCGATAATATCGGTAAATCCGATAATCGGTCGATCCCTACCTGGGACCACTGCCGATCAGCTGTTTGAGAAGGCACCGGGGCTCCTGTGAGCCCTGTGCCCTTCTCTGTGATTTTTCTGGGCCATGTGTTCATTGATCAAGTGGCCTAGGAGCAGCTCAGCCCCATAGAGGTGAAAGGGGCTGAACATGATACCAAGCACAGCCGCTATACAATGTACGGCGCTGAGCTTGGTGAGCTGTGAGGAGGCCGGGGCACTACTGCCAGCACTTCAATAAACTTATCCTTTTGAATATGCAGGAAACATTTCCTTCACTTTGGATATTGTTTAGGCTGGGGGACTGGATGGTTCATCTAGGATATGGAATGTCCATGTGTGACCGCTGTCCAAACTACTGACTGGTAAATAACAGATACAGTTATCAACTAAATGAGTTGCTTAAAGGGAGTCTGTCATCACAGTTTCACCTTTTTAACCCTTCCCATAGCTTTCGAGCAGCATTACAGTTGATAAAAACGTTACCTTTATTATAAGCAATCGTGGACTTATAAAACTGGCAAAAATCATCTTAGTAGGATATGCAAATGAGGGCTCGCAAGTGCCCAGGGGCGGCGTCAACCTCGTAGGTGCCGAGATCCCGCGCCTGCGCACTGAGTCTATCGGCCGGCACATGCGCACTGCGATGTCCATTTCTGGTACGGCATCACAGTAATTAATGCGCATGCGCCGGCTAACGGACTCAGTGCGCAGGCGCGGGCTCTCGGCAAGAGAAGAAGTAAGAAGATGGGCGGGTAGAGGGAAAGGATGGGCGGGCAGAGGGAAAGACTGGGCGGGGGGAAGCGACGATAAGGCAGAGCTGCCTGGGCACCTACGAGGTTGACGCCGCCCCTGGGCACTTGCGAGCTCTCATTTGCATATCCTACTAAGATGATTTTTGCCAGTTTTATGAGTCCACGATTGCTTATAATAAAGGTAAAGTTTTTATCAACTGTAGTGCTGCTCGAAAGCTATGGGAAGGGTTAAAAAGGTGAAACAGACAGACTCCCTTTAAAGAGAAACTATTTAATATAGTGCAGTGCACAATACTGTTCTGTTCAGCATACTGTAGTATACGGGAGTTGTAATACCCGTTACTACCAAAGGTCACTTGGTGTGCTGTTGTCCCTTCTTAATTATGGAAAGTTGTTGTATGTCAGTTTTGTAAAATGCAATGTAATGTGTGTATTTCCCTGTCACTGAAACTTGCATGCACAGGCCTGCTAGGGGTGTTATTACAGGTTCTAGTCCATAGAGGGAGCTAGGGAGCCCTAGTTTATATAAGGCCAGACAGGGAAGTGCAAGGGAGACGGAGTCTAGTGTCTGTAATCTACAGATGGAGATTAGATAATGTCTGAGACAAGTCCAGGCCTGAAGCCTGCTGTTCAGGAGAAGATTCCCTCCTGAATTCCTACATGCAGAAGCAAGAATACCTTAGCCTGAGGAACCATTCAGAAGCTAGGAGAGACTGAGGCAAATATCAGAGGAGCCAGAGGTATTGAGGAAACAGAGGAGGTACTTATGAAAGCCATAATCAAGGATATAAAGCCAGTATTAGGTTAATGGGCCTTGGTGAAGAATTGCTACATTCCAGGATCAGACAGAGTTAGAGTGCAAGCTCCTTTGCTGCGAATCCTGTGTCTTACACTCTGTGATTACCCTGCTGTACTGTATTGCCTGCATCGACCGAATTGCAAAATCGACTGTATGCTGAGGAACTGCGTTTCCAATATTGTCTCTGCCTGCAAACTACTAAAGTTCAAGTTCTGTTTTAACACCACGTTTCCTCAAATTTATTCCTGCATCCGCAAACGGCGTGCCACCGTTTACTTGGCACTGGCGTCACGAACTATTCCCTACCTATACCTGCCCTTGCAGAGAGTCAGCTGTACCAGGTTAGTGTATATTGCACTACTACACCCAGAAACACCTACTACGCACAACTTGAGTACACTGCACCTCTCTTTTGGCGTCACGAACAGGATACGCACGCTTTCTAGTGCAAGAAGCGTGAACTTTGTGCCTTATACCGTTGCCCTGTGACCAAAGTGACAATTTTCCTGTTTTATTCAAGTGGACTTTGTGGATTAAAAATCATACCCAAAGTGTGTCAAAAACTTCTAAAACACGCTGTACAGTATTGCGCTGCACAGAGGAAGAAAATCGCCGCATTGGAGTGTGGTTTTGTGGACTTTAAACATTCTTGCTTGCCGTCAGTGAATAGACAGCGTTTGTACCTAAAGATGGCCGCTGGGCTTGCTGAATTTACTGCTGCGTCACCTTCATCCCGAAAAGGCGGGAAAAGTTGGCGCCTTTCTGAGGAAAAAGCGGGAAGAAGGTCAAGGGCAGGCGCCACGGCTTATCTGGACATTTGCATGTCTGCCAGCATGGACACCGCCTTCCATATACTGGAATACCTGGGGGGCGGCTCCCCAGTGCAGTGGGAGGAGCTGGCTACTCTAATTGACGCGACCCTATCGCTCTCCTCTGAAGGATCGAGCATGTTGGATTGTGAGCAGAGTGTTGCTGCAGCGTCCGCACCTATGATTGGAAAAATGACCGACACCGGTGTAGAGCCAGAGGAGGCTCCACCGGCCTACGCTCCGGGACCGGAGCAACCCGCCTGCCGCACCAGGGAGAAAGAACCCGAGCCCTACTATGGCTCATGGAGGGACTTTTTTCAGCCATCGTTCAAATGGTCTTCCCTGATGGCGGAGATTCGAGAGGCCGCTATCAAGCGAAATACCAAGACTAAGATCGTGTATGAGGAATTGACCAAGACCATTCACGAGAAGCATACACACACCCAACCCCGCCTGGAAAGGAGAAAGGGAGTGGTGCTGTCGTTTGACGAACCCCGTGGCTACGGGTTTATTCAGGACTATCTTACTGGCAGAGACCTCTATGTCAATCGAAGGTCTGTCAAAAGAGACTACCTCCCTTCGTACCAGCACAGCCTCCGCGAGGGAGAGGAAGTGGAGTACACCCCTGCCGAGGGCCTGCGAGGCCCCTATGCGACTGCTGTGACCCGTCCGAAGCGAGGACCTGAGGATTGGGAGGCAGAAGAAGAAGACCACTCTGGCTGCGAGCGAGAACCGGAACGCTCTCCAGAGCCGGCCCATCACGCCTTTCAGGAGCGGAGCTCCTTCATCGGGCCGAACGTCTTCTGGCAGCCAACCGTGTTGGAGAAATGGGTGAGCCCCTACCCTTCCCCCGAGCTGCCACGTCGGGAGAAGACACTATCTGAGCTGGAGCAGCAAAGAGGATTGAGTGCTACCTTCCAGAACATCCGGATGGGACGGAGACCTGAGGCAAGTCCAGAACCTGAAGAGGCCGAGTCTGCATCAGCGGTGACTGTACCTGCGCCGGCGGCGCCAGCAGAGAACAGCGACTCCGACACCGAGAGTATTGGTGAGCAGATCGTCCGGCTGGAGGAGAAGTTGCGGGAGTTGCGTAAGACCTACACCGCCAGGATCCAGACGCCGCCGAAGAAGGATGAGGTAAGGGTGCCTGTCACCACCCGCCGACCGCCTTCTGTTGTCACCGCTCCATCAGTGCCCCAGACCGGACCCGCGATTGCTGTGAATTGCTGCACCCAGAGCACCGGACCGCTTGCTGCGGCGGTACCAAGTATGTCACACCCTGCAGTGATTATGCCAGGGCCGGCACGGCCCACCAGAGGGTTCACCCCTAGGCCTATGGGGCCAATACCTATTAGGGGCCCCTTTACCCTGCAGCTACCCCCTGATACAGTCATGTGGGCCCATCCTCCTGTAGAGGAATACTACAGAAGATACCTCCCTGCAGAGCCAAGTAGCTACAATATGCCACTGTGATCAGCCTGCTAGGCCCTTGATTTATTTCTTCAGAAGGTGATGTTAACCCTTCCAGGACAGGAGTCCTATGTTGCTGGCCCTTTGTTGCAACTGCCAGTTTGTCCACGGCCCAGTGGTAGGTGTTGACCACTGAAATCATAAAGTCAGCAAGGCCAGGCTTGTTTCCAGGACCTCCTGCCTGCTTTTGTTACCCCACGCCAAGTTGTGGCCTGTTCCTTTGTTGCACCCTTTTACCCTTCACCCCCTTTTCAGGTTGATCAGGGGTTTTACAGCACTTTTCCTGCTGTCATTTTATTGTGCAACCTGTTACTAAGGAACCGTGCCCGGAGACAGACTCAAAAGATACCTGAGCCTCTGAGATTCTTACTCTTTTAAAGTATTGTGCCCAGAGATGGACTCCACCGCATGAGAGCCTCTGTGATTTAATATGGAAATAACCTGGGTACGGACTCATGTTTGTTATTTGAGCCTCCAAGAACTTTTATACCGTTTTCTACTGTTTTATCATGGACTTATTCATTGTCATGGACTATCCTGGTTATAATGTTACGCTGTGCCAGGTCAGCGCCCCCGTTCCATTCATTATCCTGAGAGAAGAGAACGACGCCCCTTGTCACTACCCTGCACCTTTGCCAATTGGACCTGATGTAAATGCAGATGAATTGCATATATGTATGCCTGCATGTCTCTTTTTCTATTTCAGGTAGAGATTCCAGTTGGGCGACCCATGATGGAGTACGAGGGCGTACTCAGCTTAAAGCAGTGGGGTATGTAGTATACGGGAGTTGTAATACCCGTTACTACCAAAGGTCACTTGGTGTGCTGTTGTCCCTTCTTAATTATGGAAAGTTGTTGTATGTCAGTTTTGTAAAATGCAATGTAATGTGTGTATTTCCCTGTCACTGAAACTTGCATGCACAGGCCTGCTAGGGGTGTTATTACAGGTTCTAGTCCATAGAGGGAGCTAGGGAGCCCTAGTTTATATAAGGCCAGACAGGGAAGTGCAAGGGAGACGGAGTCTAGTGTCTGTAATCTACAGATGGAGATTAGATAATGTCTGAGACAAGTCCAGGCCTGAAGCCTGCTGTTCAGGAGAAGATTCCCTCCTGAATTCCTACATGCAGAAGCAAGAATACCTTAGCCTGAGGAACCATTCAGAAGCTAGGAGAGACTGAGGCAAATATCAGAGGAGCCAGAGGTATTGAGGAAACAGAGGAGGTACTTATGAAAGCCATAATCAAGGATATAAAGCCAGTATTAGGTTAATGGGCCTTGGTGAAGAATTGCTACATTCCAGGATCAGACAGAGTTAGAGTGCAAGCTCCTTTGCTGCGAATCCTGTGTCTTACACTCTGTGATTACCCTGCTGTACTGTATTGCCTGCATCGACCGAATTGCAAAATCGACTGTATGCTGAGGAACTGCGTTTCCAATATTGTCTCTGCCTGCAAACTACTAAAGTTCAAGTTCTGTTTTAACACCACGTTTCCTCAAATTTATTCCTGCATCCGCAAACGGCGTGCCACCGTTTACTTGGCACTGGCGTCACGAACTATTCCCTACCTATACCTGCCCTTGCAGAGAGTCAGCTGTACCAGGTTAGTGTATATTGCACTACTACACCCAGAAACACCTACTACGCACAACTTGAGTACACTGCAATACTGTTACTGTATTGTGTGCGAAAATGCATACATTCATGTGTGCGAGACTGAAAAATGAACAAGTTATATCTGCAGCTCTAGGGTGGGCCTCCAAAATCAATTCTACTGGTGGGCCCTAGGCACCCCTGTCCGACACTGTTTATAGGTGTGTAGGAGTCCCACTACCTGAACTATTGTACCACAATGTGAATGAGGCCCTCTATTATGTGATATACAGGTTATATCGGAGTACCTCTTCCTGTAAATATAAAGGAAAGAATGTTTCTTAACAATTTTTCCTCTAAAATAGATTTTTTTTTTCCGGTTTTATGCGTATTATTGTCAGTCTTTAAAATTGGCGTACTTCTTGGACAACATGGTTCCCAGCAGCAACCTGGGAGTCCAAGATGCATCGAGACATCCTCCCCATGCTGTTGCCGAACCATTTCGGTGGTGTTTCCATCAATTTCTGACCTTTTCCCCTCTTCAGAGCAGGAGGTGCCTGGTTTACTGCTCTGGTTCTCCTATTTACTTCCATTATACTCGGGTGCTTGGTAGAGCATCCGAGCATCCCTATGTGTTTGGCCAGAGCACCCGAGCACTTTGCTGCTCGATCATCACTACTAGTGTTGAGCGAACTTCTGTTTTAAGTTTGGCGTCTAATGTTCGGCTTCCGGTTAGCGAAGAATCCCGATATGGATTCCGAATTCCGTTGTGGTCCGTGGTAGCGGAATCAATAATCGGCCATTATTGATTCCGCTACCAATGACCACAACGGAATTCGGAATCCATATCGGGATTCTTCGCTAACCGGAAGCCGAACTTTAGACGCCGAACTTAAAACAGAAGTTCGCTCAACACTAATCACTACTTATCACCTCTTCCCACAACCGCCTCCAATATTTCTCCCATGCATCCCCCATACTCTGGAGATCTCTATACCAACATTTCAGGCTCTCACCTACAGTGGAATCCTTAAAAAAAAAAAAAACAACTCACCTCTTCAGACTACAAGCAGAGACCCTACTGCTGCTATACCGCCATGACCAGCTTTACCCTCACCTACTGTGTCCTTCCTCCATACCTTGTAGTCAGTAACTCGTCTTGTTCATGCTTAGTGTAATTGTCTGTATTATGTATGCATGCTCCTTATCATATGTACAGCACCATGGAATGAATGTCGCTTTAAGAATAAATAAATGGGGCGTGGCCTAACCGGCGATGTAGAGAGTCGCATGGCGCAGAGCTCCTGGATATAATCCTGCATTTTATCGTCTACCCGTCTCCTACCTGACCTCAGTGAAGACCGACACTGTTCTGAAGCCTCCCTAGACACTGGGGGATAATCCGGTCACAGTATGACCTATCAGAAGCAGAGGGAAAAGGAGAATAGAGACAGCGGCATGGACACGCCGAGTAAACAAAATGGCGCCGCGCACATTACAAAACTTTCTGATGTGGAGGCGAAGCTGGGGAAGTTTGCCCGTACCTCAGCTGCTGCAGCAAGTCATCCGGAGCTTGATGTTGGGGCGTCCGGTGATGTGAGGGGAGCGGAGTCCCTAGAAGCGGCCTCATATGCCTCTGTAACACAGCCAAAGGTGGGTCCAGAGTTGCCGCCAGAAGCGGCGCCCATATCCGAACCTTCCATTGCAGACGTGTACAAGATGGTAGCGCAATGCAGTACAGCCCTCACGTCCCTAAACGCTAAAGTTGGACGCCTCAAGGAGGAAGTCTTATTGATAAGACAAGATATGCGGCAATTTAAAGAAAGAGTTGGAGAGTTGGAGGGTCGTGTTAGTGAAATGGAGGACCAACTACCACCTGTTAAGAGGGACTTGCAGCTTGCTATACATAATGTGTCTCTGCTTATATCGAAATCAGATGATTTGGAAAACCGTCTGAGATGGAACAATGTGCGATTTATTGGGATCCCGGAACGCACTGAGGGCTCAGACCCTGTTGCATTTATGGAAAAATGGCTGGTGGACACTATTGGGAAGGATAAGCTATCCCCACTCTTTGCAATAGAGAGAGCACATCAGGTGCCATTTCGTCCTCCGCCACCGGGGGCGGCTCAGAGACCTCTCCTGATCAAGGTTTTACATTACAGAGACCGGGACGCCATACTTAGAGCAGCCAGGAATAACCCTGACATCCAAATTGGTGATAGCCGAATTCTGATGTTCCCGGACTTTTCTGCTGAAATTCAGAAACGGAGAAGGAAATTTTTGGAAGTCAAGAAGCGGTTGAGATTATTGCAGTGGCCTTATTCCATGTTATATCCGGCAAAATTGCGGGTGGTGGCGAATGGATCCACGCATATGTTTGAAGATCCGTCTGAGGCATGTCAATGGCTGGACACTCATGAACATGATCGGCGTGGCAACAACACCTGAAGAGACGGTGATACCTCTGATGGGACTGTTCTTGTTCTACTAGTGTTCTTAGATCGACACCCCGCACTGCAGGTTTCAGTTTTGTGGGATTATTGTATGTTTTCTTAAGGAGGGAGGGAGGTTTCATATGATGACCTTTCACTGGATATGGTTAACAATGTGTGGGTTGGTATGTGGCTGGGGGGAGGTTGGGTGGACTAGCCTATTTGCACATCCAGGTTGAAGTGCCTATGCTAACTAGGTAACTGCTTTGTCATCTGTGCCTCTATCGTTAACCCATGGCGGTTAGGTTCACTTTATGTGTTTATAGTGTACCCCTGTTTATCTGGTTTATTACTGGCAATAGCCCAATAAAAAGAAAGACGGTCCAGCTTCACTGAAAAATACTTGAGGCTTTATTTAATCCCGTGCAGATAAAAACCAACATACAGCAATGCAGAAAATCGACCGGTTTCGGATCACTATAGATGTGGATCCTTAGTCATGATGTGCATCAGTAGGAGGTGAAGTCGAGACTAAATAGTGAACCACTGAGAACAGGTGATCACAATCAGGTACAGGACACACCTCCTGATGACATCCTCCACAGATAAAGTGCATAACAATTACAACATGCCAAAAGACATAGAAAGTAAGATAATATTTACAAATTACAATAATAAAAAAGAAGTAAAAATATTAGTAATGTAGAATAGTATCATGACGCCTGTTCAATCCTGACGGTATCCGTGAGCCTAATTTGAAAATCCAAAAGCACTCACAATTGAGCAACCTATCAGCCAAGGTCTTCTCACAATTGCAAATTAATGTACTTGCTAAAGGTTTATCTTTTTCTCCCACAGTGCATTTTGATGTATATCGCACTTTACTTGATGTCAACCGTTTTGCACGCAATCTTACCATCAAAAAACACTTTTCTGATATAGATAATGTTGGTATAGGTTCTGCAGAGGCTGATACAATTCAGTCAAATTTTTCTGTTGATCAGATGTCTTCTTTTTCCTTTCAGGAATTATCACACATTGCCTCTATGCAGACTATGCGTTTTCTCTCTGGGATTGATCCAGAGCCGCAGGTGCATAGTGACTTTGCGAATAATTTTCGCACCTATAACAGAGACTTTTATCCCATTCAGTCACGCACCCCCGCTCTTGAGCAATTCCAAGATAATGTAGATCGTGATTTGGTTGAACTTGATAGGGTGTTTCAGAGCAGGGATACAAATGACAGTAAAAATAATCTTATGGCCAGTGAACGCAGAGTGTTAAAAGAATTGAAAAGTATGTCTGACATAATTGTGAGAAAGGCTGATAAGGGGGGAGCGGTGGTTATCCTGGATAGACTCGTGTATGCTGCACAAAATGAGCTTATGCTCGCTGATTCCGCCACTTATACCGAGTTGAAACAGGATCCCACAGCTTCTTTCCAAACCCTTTTGAGGAGTATCTTGGAGGAGGGTGTCATGGTCTTACCTGCTTGCTGCTCTCCTTCGTTTGACATGTGCTGGCGGCCATCTTGGGTTCTGGGTTTCTTGTAGCCTTCCACCCTGCGGCTCCTCCTTACCCTGGGAGGAGCTGGATGCCTAGCTCATATATATAGGAGGTCTGTGGCTTCAGTTCCTTGCTTGGTCCTCCTGTGTTCACATGCTTCTAGACTGCTGCTGCTTCTGGTTCCTGATCCTGGCTTCGTCTGACTACCCTGCTGGTTCCTGATCCTGGCTTCGTCTGACTACCCTGCTGGTTCCTGATCCTGGCTTCGTCTGACTACCCTGCTGGTTCCTGATCCTGGCTTCGTCTGACTACCCTTCTGGTTCCTGACCTCTGGCTTCGCAAAGACTCTGCTCGGTTTCACCATCCGTTTGGACTTTTGCTTTACAGCTTTATTTTCAATAAAGCCTTCTTATTTTCACTTATCTCTTGTTGTACGTCTGGTTCATGGTTCCGTGACATTAGGACCAAGCCATGAATTCTGACGGTACAGGGCCATCCTCGCTACCCACGCTGGTTGCCAGACTTGATCAGCAGGATCACCTGTTGGGTCGGTTCGCTGTGGCGTTGCAAACCCTGCTTGAACGCACGGCTCATTTCGCTCCCGTTGCCGATGGGTCGGTTGTCGCTCCTGGGCTCGCTCCTACTGCCGCTCCGGTTGTTGCGCCAGAGTCTACCCCGACACCTGTTGTTGCGCCTGCGGTGTTTCGGGGTATGACCGGTTCTGCCCCTCTTCCACAGCGCTTTGGGGGAGAGCCAACTCAGTGCCGAGGTTTCCTTAACCAGGTGGGCATTTATTTCGAGTTGATGCCACATGCCTTTCCTACTGAGAGATCAAAGGTGGGCTTCTTGATCTCGCTGCTCTCGGACAAGGCCTTGGCCTGGGCCAGCCCTTTATGGGAGAACAACAATCCGGTGGTTGCCGAGTTTTCCGGTTTTGTTGCTTCTCTTCGGAAGGTATTCGATGTGCCGGCTCGTGCTGCCTCTGCTGCGAAGCTCCTTATGTCCATCAGACAGGGTTCACGATCCGTAGCTGAATACGCCATTGAGTTTCGTACCCTGGCAGCAGAGGTGGGCTGGAATAATGAGGCTCTGGTCGCTGCTTTCTCTCATGGTCTCTCGGATGCCTTGAAGGATGAGGTTGCAGCTAAGGACCTACCAGTTGAGCTCGAGTCTCTTATTTCTTTCCTGATTTTGATTGACACCAGACTCAGGGAGAGACCTTCCTTTAAGGAGAACCTGCGGAGGTCTTCTAACAGATTGGTGCCTACGTTTGCTGTCCCACCCGTGCCTCCCTCTCCTCCCACGCCTCCTGGGGATGACTTGTCTGGGGGTGAACCCATGCAGCTGGGGTTTGCTCGCCTGTCCGAGGGGGAGAGGGCACTCCGGAGACGCGAGGGCCGATGCATGTACTGTGGTCTCGGTGGGCATTTTCGGTTGGCATGTCCGAACCGTCCGGGGAACGCTCGTACCCTGAGATCCTGTCGGGGGCAGATCTTGGGTGGAGTCTCCTCGTCCCCGGTTTCCCGTGTTGACAAACCACTGATCAATGTTGTCCTCTCCTGGGTCGGGGGCTCGGTGACGACCCAGGCGTTGGTGGACTCTGGTGCTGGTGGTTTGTTCATTGATAGTGTGTTCGCTGCCGCCAATTCCATTCCTCTGCAGGCTCGAGGTTCCCCACTGGCTCTTGAGGCGATAGACGGCAGACCCCTTCTGCCGCCACACGTGACTCATGAGACCCTTCCAGTGGGGATAGCCATTGGTGCCGTTCACAGAGAGTCGGTCTGCCTCCAGGTTATTTCGTCTCCACACTACTCGGTGGTCTTGGGGTACCCCTGGCTCCAGAAGCATAATCCGACTTTCGATTGGAGATCGGTCGAGATCCTCTCGTGGTCACCGCAGTGTGGGGCTAGTTGCATCCATGGGTCTGTCAAGTTGCTGTGTACTTCCTCGGACTCTCTGTTGCCTCCTGAATACGAGGAGTACCGGGATGTATTCGATAAGGTGCGCGCGGTTGCCCTACCTCCGCACCGCCCATACGATTGTGCCATAGAGTTACAATCTGGTGCCGTTCCTCCTCGTGGCAAAGTCTATCCACTGTCGGTAGCGGAGAATGAGGCCATGGAGGAGTACGTGAGGGAGGCGCTTTCACGCGGACACATTCGCAAGTCTTCGTCCCCGGCAGGGGCTGGATTTTTCTTTGTGAAAAAGAAGGGCGGTGAGTTGAGGCCTTGCATCGATTACAGGGGTCTCAATCGCATCACGATCAAGAACGCTTACCCGATACCCTTGATTTCCGAGCTGTTCGATCGCCTTAAAGGGGCCACGGTCTTTACCAAACTCGACCTGAGGGCGGCATATAACCTGGTAAGGATCAAGGCGGGCGATGAGTGGAAGACCGCGTTTAACACCAGGACCGGTCATTACGAATCCTTGGTTATGCCCTTTGGGTTGTGCAATGCGCCCGCAGTCTTTCAGGAATTCATCAACGATGTTTTCCGTGACCTGTTGCAGCAGTGTGTGGTAGTCTATTTGGATGACATCTTGGTATATTCTGAATCCATGGAGGCCCACATTCTGGATGTCAGACGAGTGTTGCAACGGTTACGAGAGAACAAGCTGTTCGGTAAGCTTGAGAAATGCGAATTTCACCGATCCCAGGTAACCTTCTTAGGTTACATCATTTCCGCTGAGGGGTTCTCCATGGATCCTGAGAAGGTTTCGGCTGTCTTACAGTGGCCCCAGCCCAGTGGTCTTCGTTCCCTGCAGCGCTTTTTGGGCTTCGCCAATTATTATCGGAAGTTCATCAGGGACTTTTCCATGCTGGCCAAGCCTCTCACGGATCTGACCAGGAAGGGCAGTAATTCCCAGGTCTGGCCGCTCGAGGCCATCCGAGCTTTTGAGGCCCTAAAGTCCGCCTTTGTGTCGGCTCCGATTCTGTCGCATCCCAACCCTGGGTTGCCCTTTGTCCTCGAGGTGGACGCGTCTGAGACGGGAGTAGGCGCCCTTCTGTCTCAGCGTAGAACACCAGAGGGTCCTCTGCTTCCTTGTGGGTTTTACTCTCGGAAACTGTCTTCCGCGGAGTGCAACTATCAGATTGGTGACAGGGAGTTATTGGCCATCGTGCAGGCCCTTAAAGAATGGAGGCACTTGCTCGAGGGTTCGGTGGTTCCGGTTCTCATCCTGACGGACCACAAGAATCTGACCTACCTTTCTGAGGCCAAGAGATTGACACCACGTCAGGCCAGATGGGCTCTGTTCTTGTCACGTTTTAATTACGTGGTCTCCTACCTACCCGGTTCCAAGAACATCAGGGCGGATGCCTTATCACGGCAGTACTCCGAGCTGTCCAGGGAGGAGTCGATTCCGACTTCGGTCATACCTCCGAATCAGATCCTGGCCGCCATTCGCACCAGCCTGACCTCTCCCCTGGGTGAGCAGATTTTGGCGGCTCAATCTGGTGCTCCCTCTGGGAGACCCAACGGCAGATGTTTTGTGCCTGAGGAGTTGCGCACTCGGTTGTTGCGAACCTACCATAACTCCAAGACCGCGGGGCATCCTGGAAAGAATCAGCTGTCCTGGGCTGTTTCACGTCTGTTCTGGTGGCCTTCCCTACGTTCCGACATCGCCGCATATGTAGCGGCATGCTCCGTTTGTGCCCAGAGTAAGTCCCCTCGGCACCTTCCGTTGGGCCTTCTGCAACCCATAGCCACCGGGGAGCGCCCATGGTCACACCTGGGGATGGATTTCATTGTGGACCTCCCTGCATCCCGAGGCCATACGGTCATTCTCATGATTGTGGATCGGTTTTCCAAAATGTGCCACTGTGTTCCTCTCAAGAAGTTACCCTCTGCACAAGAGTTGGCCACGATTTTTGCCAGGGAGGTCTTCCGGTTGCACGGTTTGCCTAAGGAGATTGTGTCGGATCGGGGGAGTCAGTTTGTGTCCAGGTTCTGGCGCGCCTTTTGCTCCCAGTTGGGGATTCATCTCTCCTTCTCCTCGGCCTACCACCCTCAGTCCAATGGGGCCGCAGAACGATCCAATCAGGCCTTGGAGCAATTCCTTCGTTGCTATGTCTCCGATCACCAAGACAATTGGGTTGACCTCCTGCCTTGGGCTGAGTTTGCCAGGAACACGGCGGTGAACTCTTCCTCTGGGACGTCTCCCTTCATGGCCAATTATGGGTTCCAACCTGCCGTGTTACCGGAGGTATTCTCTCCCCAGGATATTCCGGCTGTGGAGGATCACCTTTCCGTCCTACGTGCTTCTTGGGTACAGATCCAGAAGTCCCTTGAGGTCTCTGCGCAGCGCCAGAGACTCCAGGCTGATCGCAGACGAGCGCCTGCTCCTTCCTACCAGGTCGGAGACCGTGTATGGTTGTCCACCCGCAACCTCAACCTTCGAGTGCCCACTCCCAAGCTGGCGCCTCGCTTTGTTGGTCCCTTCCGAGTGCTTCGCAGGGTAAACCCGGTAGCCTATGCCCTTGCGCTTCCTCCTGGCATGCGGATCTCCAACGTGTTTCATGTCTCCCTGTTGAAGCCACTGGTGTGTAATCGTTTCACTTCCTCGGTTCCTCGGCCTCGTCCGGTCCAAGTGGGCAATCGTGAGGAATATGAGGTGAGCAATATCCTGGACTCACGCCTGGTCCGCGGTCGGTTGCAGTTTTTGGTCCATTGGCGTGGTTATGGTCCAGAGGAGCGTTCCTGGGTTCCCTCCGCAGATGTCCATGCTCCTGCCTTGCTCCGAGCCTTCCACGCACGCTTCCCTCAGAAACCGTTTTGTGCTCCGCGGAGGAGGGGCCCTTGAGGGGGAGGTACTGTCATGGTCTTACCTGCTTGCTGCTCTCCTTCGTTTGACATGTGCTGGCGGCCATCTTGGGTTCTGGGTTTCTTGTAGCCTTCCACCCTGCGGCTCCTCCTTCCCCTGGGAGGAGCTGGATGCCTAGCTCATATATATAGGAGGTCTGTAGCTTCAGTTCCTTGCTTGGTCCTCCTGTGTTCACATGCTTCTAGACTGCTGCTGCTTCTGGTTCCTGATCCTGGCTTCGTCTGACTACCCTGCTGGTTCCTGATCCTGGCTTCGTCTGACTACCCTGCTGGTTCCTGATCCTGGCTTCGTCTGACTACCCTGCTGGTTCCTGATCCTGGCTTCGTCTGACTACCCTTCTGGTTCCTGACCTCTGGCTTCGCAAAGACTCTGCTCGGTTTCACCATCCGTTTGGACTTTTGCTTTACAGCTTTATTTTCAATAAAGCCTTCTTATTTTCACTTATCTCTTGTTGTACGTCTGGTTCATGGTTCCGTGACAGAGGGACTGGATAGTGGATACTTGGACCAAAAACAATTTGACTATATTTCTGTCTCATATCCAGTGGTCCCCATCTTCCATTCCCTCCCCAAGATACATAAAGAGGGATTCCCCCCTCCTATGCGCCCTATAGTTTCGGGTATTGGGTCTTTTTCAGAGAATCTGTCATCCTGGGTGGACAGTATGTTTCAGCCACTGGTACAGTGTATTCCTGGTTTCCTGAAGGACACTGCTTCAGTCTTACAGGCCTTCCATTCCTTCCAGTGGTCCTCTGATCTTTCTTGGATCTCTGCTGATGTCGCTTCTCTGTACATGGCTATGCCCCAGGATATCGCCATTATCTCCCTGGGTTGGTTTTTGAGTCTTTATTAAAATTTATCATTACCCTTTAGAGATTTCCTCTGCAAAGTTGTATTATTTCTTATGCAGCACAATTATTTTATGTTTAATGGGAGGTTTTTTCTCCAATGCAGAGGAGTCTCTATGGGGGCCCGTTTCTCACCATCGCTTGCAAACATTTATATGGCATGGTGGGAACACCATTTTCTTTTCTCTGATTCCAACCCATGGAGTGGATCCGTCCGGTGGTACGGTCGCTACATCGATGACCTGCTCTTTGTTTGGTCGGGCGATGTGGCGGCCGTACCATCATTCGGATCCTTTCTCAAGGCCAATAATTGCAACTTACATTTTTCTCTAAATTCGCACAAGACCCTAATATCCTTTTTGGATTTGTGTTTGGTGGGGGACGTGGGGGTTGGCCGTGTACAGAGTTGCACGTATAGAAAAGTAACCGCAAGAAATACTATCCTGCATGCGGGATCCTGTCATCCTGCACATACTGTTTCTTTGGATAGGACCGCGCTACCTCTGGAATCACAGAGAATCCACAATCGAAGCCAGCAAGATATTCACAAGCATGGGGAAGCAAACAGGCCAGTCAAAACCTCTCCTCCTCTCCTTTCCAGGCTTCTATGGAACACCAAAATTTCATCCAATAGTGAAGTACCGTCATGCAAGTCGGAGTAAAAACGGTTTTATTATACTCACAATGCACACGTATAAACAAGCAGTATACAAAGGATCAAATCACCCGACCCGGGTTTCGCTCGGTTGAGCTTCGTCAGGGGTATTCATCCCACCCACTTCAGGGCGGTCTTATAACGGGTCAGGTTGGTTTGCACCCGCCTACCCACACACATATGATCCAATCAATGGTAAATTAAATCATGCACATATACATCCTTTTAAAACAATATAAAATGCATAAAATACAAGTACATAAAATACATAAAACAAGGACATCTCAAAATGAATCTATCATATGTCAGTATATAATCACTTGTGGCGATCTATGCCTACTCCTATACTGTCAGTTCCGTTCATGCTACTTCCTCTTTACTATACTCTAAACCTCCCAACCAATCACAGACCACATTATCCTTCGCCCTCTTTTCTCCATTCATAAAAAATGGCAACACCCCCATACCACATGATATCTCTTAGCCAGTCACAGTTCAAATACGCCTAGGGCCGCCCTACTTCATTCATAAAAACAGCAACTCCCCCATATCACATGGTGCTGTCCAGCCAATCCAGTTCTACAACCTCGGAAGGTCCTTGCTCGATACAACACCACACTCACAGGTCCTAGATCAATCACGAACACTTCGTCGCTTCAGGTAAGACAAGGTTTTAAGTCAAACTCCACATTCAGACCTTTTGGTTGTAGCGTTCCCAGTTTGTATATCCATTCCACCTCACGTTTATTAATCTGTTTTACTCCATCCCCTCCACGCCAGTGGGGCTTAACTTGTTCCAACCCCACAAAGAACAAACCACTCGGATTTTTTTGGTGCACCAATTTAAAGAGCATTGAAACACTATGGGTCTCCAACCCCTTCTTAATGTTCCTCACATGCTCCTGGATTCTTACTTTGAGCTTCCTAAGTGTACGTCCCACATATTGGAGTCCACATGGGCACTCCAACATGTAGACCACCCCTACATTCTCATAAGTAATTTGCCCCTTAATTTTTATATCCACATTTTTTCCATTAGAGTGCACATTTTTTTGTCTTCCCTTTTCCGATTTTTACATGGCAAACAGAACCCACACCAGCTAAACTTATTCCCTTTTGTTGTCTTCACTTGATGGTTGGAACTATGTACCAACTTATTACGCAAACATGGAGCCTTTTTGAAAATAACTACCGGTTTTTGTGGAATATCCTTCCCCAGCACAGGGTCATTTTTTAAGGTGGACCAATTTTTCCTAATGGCATCCTTTATCAAACCAGCCTGCGTAATATATTGGGTTAAAAAGGAAAAGCGGAAATCTTTCTCAATCACCACCTTTTTCTTCTTCCCTTCAACTTCTTCCTCTATCATCCTGCTGCATTCGGCTAGTTCATCTGCCTGATATCCTTTCTCCCTGAACCGTTCCTTAATGACCTCACTTTGTATTCTAAAATCCTCCACTTTGGTACAATTCCTAAAGACCCTCTTAATTTGTCCCTTAGGAATATTTTTCAGCCACGGTGTATGGTGGCAGCTGGAGGTGTCTATGTAGCCATTAACATCCGTCTCTTTGAAGAAAGTTTTAGTTTTAAGCTGGGTACCCTCCACAAAAAGTGTCAGATCCAAAAAATCTACGGAGGTATCACTGACTGTACTAGTGAAGGATAAATTCCATTGATTGTCATTTAACTCCTCGATGAAATCTAAAAGGCCCTGTTTCTCCCCCTTCCACAGGACCAGACAATCATCGATAAATCTCCTCCATGTTATCAATTCTCCAGCTTCCATGATCTTATTCAACACGGGTGTGATAGTGGCACTTTCCCAGGACCCCATAAAAATATTAGCGAAACTGGGGGCGAATTTCGCCCCCATCGCTGTACCGGTCCGCTGCAGGTAATGTTGCTCCTTGTACCAAAAATAATTGTGACTCAAACAGAAATCAACACACTCCAAAATAAATAAGCCCTGTTGTTGGGTCATCAGGGGATCATTATTCAGAGCGTGTTCGATCGCCTTGAGTCCCAGTTCTTTAGGGATCACTGTATATAATGAGGCCACATCAATAGTGGCCAGCCACATATTGGCAGGACAATCGCCAAAATCTTTAACAAGCTGCAGGACGCTTCCAGTGTCCTTTAAGAAAGATGGCATCAACGGGACATATTTCTGGAGGAAAAAATCCACATATTCCCCCAGTCGGCTGGTCAATGAATTAATGCCAGAAACAATCGGCCTGCCCGGCGGATTGGTCTTACTCTTATGGATTTTAGGCAAAAAATATATAACAGGGGTGACTGGGTGTTTGTTATTTAAATAATCCATTTCCTTTTTATTAATGATCCCTTCTTTGAAGCCCCTAGTCAACAACAAATCAAGTTTAACCTGAAACTCCAAAGCGGGATTTTTCTTGAGTGTCTGGTATGTTCCCACGTCTGCCAAAAGTCTGGACATTTCCCTCTCATACATATCCACATCCATAATAACAACCCCCCCCCCCCCCTTATCCGCCGGTTTTATCACTATTTTCTTATTATTCTCAAGTTGTTTCAAAGCAAGTCTCTGTTCTGGTGTTAAGTTCTGTCTCCTCGGTTTAGCGCCAATTCCCTCAATTTCCTTTAGG
Source organism: Bufo bufo (assembly GCF_905171765.1). Taxonomy (NCBI): domain Eukaryota; kingdom Metazoa; phylum Chordata; class Amphibia; order Anura; family Bufonidae; genus Bufo; species Bufo bufo. The sequence continues at coordinate 489,229,404 of NC_053390.1, read as the reverse complement.
ACTCCCCTTTTGAAGGCCTCTATGCATTCATTTTCTTTATTCTTCGGAAAAAATTGGGATTTCTCCTTAAGTTGACTATGTACAATGCTGCCTTCCTCCTCAAAATTTCTACATGGGGCCTGGTTAGTTAAACAATATTTGGCTATGTTAAGCTTGCGTACAAATTTATGCACATCTAAAAAGGCCTCAAATTTGTTGATCCCAACAGTGGGGGCAAACTTCAGGCCTTTTCCCAAAACCTCTTTTTCAGATTGAGTCAAAGAATGTGAGCTAAGATTAAAGATACCCACTATATCCCCCTGCTTTTTTTGGGGGTTGGGCTTGTGTTTCTTTCCCCCTCGTTTTCCTCTACATGGCCTCTTTTTTGTGGGGTGCCCTGTTTCCCTGTCACAGGCCTCTGAACGCCCCTCATTGCCTGATGGGGAAAATTCTGTTTATCTGTAGTGCAACTACGCTCCGCATTTATTGGTTCCCTTTCTTCTATTTTATTTATCTGTGCACTCGGTTGGGGAACTTTTTCCCAATTCTCATAATTCCTAACATATGGGGGGTTGGAGTAATTTCTTTTCCCATAATAGTTATTTCTTCGAGGAGGATAATAACCTCCTTGTTGCGGTGGATAATGGTTCCTATTATGGTTAAAATTCTTATAATACTGTGGTCTATATTGCCCATATGGCGCTCCCCGATATTCTGGATCCTGATAGGTATTCACCCACGGTTGTGGTCTATAGTTGTTAAAACCATCTCTCTGATTATATCTATAATCATCATCTCTACCTTTGTGTCGAGATGATGATTATAGATATAATCAGAGAGATGGTTTTAACAACTATAGACCACAACCGTGGGTGAATACCTATCAGGATCCAGAATATCGGGGAGCGCCATATGGGCAATATAGACCACAGTATTATAAGAATTTTAACCATAATAGGAACCATTATCCACCGCAACAAGGAGGTTATTATCCTCCTCGAAGAAATAACTATTATGGGAAAAGAAATTACTCCAACCCCCCATATGTTAGGAATTATGAGAATTGGGAAAAAGTTCCCCAACCGAGTGCACAGATAAATAAAATAGAAGAAAGGGAACCAATAAATGCGGAGCGTAGTTGCACTACAGATAAACAGAATTTTCCCCATCAGGCAATGAGGGGCGTTCAGAGGCCTGTGACAGGGAAACAGGGCACCCCACAAAAAAGAGGCCATGTAGAGGAAAACGAGGGGGAAAGAAACACAAGCCCAACCCCCAAAAAAAGCAGGGGGATATAGTGGGTATCTTTAATCTTAGCTCACATTCTTTGACTCAATCTGAAAAAGAGGTTTTGGGAAAAGGCCTGAAGTTTGCCCCCACTGTTGGGATCCACAAATTTGAGGCCTTTTTAGATGTGTATAAATTTGTACGCAAGCTTAACATAGCCAAATATTGTTTAACTAACCAGGCCCCATGTAGAAATTTTGAGGAGGAAGGCAGCATTGTACATAGTCAACTTAAGGAGAAATCCCAATTTTTTCCGAAGAATAAAGAAAATGAATGCATAGAGGCCTTCAAAAGGGGAGTCCTAAAGGAAATTGAGGGAATTGGCGCTAAACCGAGGAGACAGAACTTAACACCAGAACAGAGACTTGCTTTGAAACAACTTGAGAATAATAAGAAAATAGTGATAAAACCGGCGGATAAGGGGGGGGGGGGGGTTGTTATTATGGATGTGGATATGTATGAGAGGGAAATGTCCAGACTTTTGGCAGACGTGGGAACATACCAGACACTCAAGAAAAATCCCGCTTTGGAGTTTCAGGTTAAACTTGATTTGTTGTTGACTAGGGGCTTCAAAGAAGGGATCATTAATAAAAAGGAAATGGATTATTTAAATAACAAACACCCAGTCACCCCTGTTATATATTTTTTGCCTAAAATCCATAAGAGTAAGACCAATCCGCCGGGCAGGCCGATTGTTTCTGGCATTAATTCATTGACTAGCCGACTGGGGGAATATGTGGATTTTTTCCTCCAGAAATATGTCCCGTTGATGCCATCTTTCTTAAAGGACACTGGAAGCGTCCTGCAGCTTGTTAAAGATTTTGGCGATTGTCCTGCCAATATGTGGCTGGCCACTATTGATGTGGCCTCATTATATACAGTGATCCCTAAAGAACTGGGACTCAAGGCGATCGAACACGCTCTGAATAATGATCCCCTGATGACCCAACAACAGGGCTTATTTATTTTGGAGTGTGTTGATTTCTGTTTGAGTCACAATTATTTTTGGTACAAGGAGCAACATTACCTGCAGCGGACCGGTACAGCGATGGGGGCGAAATTCGCCCCCAGTTTCGCTAATATTTTTATGGGGTCCTGGGAAAGTGCCACTATCACACCCGTGTTGAATAAGACCATGGAAGCTGGAGAATTGATAACATGGAGGAGATTTATCGATGATTGTCTGGTCCTGTGGAAGGGGGAGAAACAGGGCCTTTTAGATTTCATCGAGGAGTTAAATGACAATCAATGGAATTTATCCTTCACTAGTACAGTCAGTGATACCTCCGTAGATTTTTTGGATCTGACACTTTTTGTGGAGGGTACCCAGCTTAAAACTAAAACTTTCTTCAAAGAGACGGATGTTAATGGCTACATAGACACCTCCAGCTGCCACTATACACCGTGGCTGAAAAATATTCCTAAGGGACAAATTAAGAGGGTCTTTAGGAATTGTACCAAAGTGGAGGATTTTAGAATACAAAGTGAGGTCATTAAGGAACGGTTCAGGGAGAAAGGATATCAGGCAGATGAACTAGCCGAATGCAGCAGGATGATAGAGGAAGAAGTTGAAGGGAAGAAGAAAAAGGTGGTGATTGAGAAAGATTTCCGCTTTTCCTTTTTAACCCAATATAATACGCAGGCTGGTTTGATAAAGGATGCCATTAGGAAAAATTGGTCCACCTTAAAAAATGACCCTGTGCTGGGGAAGGATATTCCACAAAAACCGGTAGTTATTTTCAAAAAGGCTCCATGTTTGCGTACTAAGTTGGTACATAGTTCCAACCATCAAGTGAAGACAACAAAAGGGAATAAGTTTAGCTGGTGTGGGTTCTGTTTGCCATGTAAAAATCGGAAAAGGGAAGACAAAAAAATGCATACTCCATCTGTGCACTCTAATGGAAAAAATGTGGATATAAAAATTAAGGGGCAAATTACTTGTGAGAATGTAGGGGTGGTCTACATGTTGGAGTGCCCATGTGGACTCCAATATGTGGGACGTACACTTAGGAAGCTCAAAGTAAGAATCCAGGAGCATGTGAGGAACATTAAGAAGGGGTTGGAGACCCATAGTGTTTCAATGCTCTTTAAATTGGTGCACCAAAAAAATCCGAGTGGTTTGTTCTTTGTGGGGTTGGAACAAGTTAAGCCCCACTGGCGTGGAGGGGATGGAGTAAAACAGATTAATAAACGTGAGGTGGAATGGATATACAAACTGGGAACGCTACAACCAAAAGGTCTGAATGTGGAGTTTGACTTAAAACCTTGTCTTACCTGAAGCGACGAAGTGTTCGTGATTGATCTAGGACCTGTGAGTGTGGTGTTGTATCGAGCAAGGACCTTCCGAGGTTGTAGAACTGGATTGGCTGGACAGCACCATGTGATATGGGGGAGTTGCTGTTTTTATGAATGAAGTAGGGCGGCCCTAGGCGTATTTGAACTGTGACTGGCTAAGAGATATCATGTGCAGGGCCGGTACAAGGCAGGGGCCGAAGGAGCGGGTGCCCTGGGCGCTACCATTTGCGGACAGGAGGGGGGCGCAGGTGAAGTGCCAGCAGCAGTGGCGTCGCCAGGGGGGGGCCAGAGGGGGCCACGGCGGCGGCCCCCCCTACATCATGCTGTGCCCCCCCATGTGCCCCCCCAACTAAAATGACCCCCCCCCCAAGTGAGCAGCCGCCGCCGGGCACAGGGAGATGAGCGCTTCCATTGCGCTCATCTCCATTGTAAACTGTCTGTGCCAGCGGAGGTGCAGGGGAGGGAGAGGCGTGTCCCTTCCCTTTCCTCTAATAGGCTGCAGGCAGGCACCGAAGTGGAGGAGAGGCCCCGCCCCCTAATTACTCCTGTTTACCTTTCTAAAGCTAAAGGACCTTTGATGATGTCATCATAGGTCCTGTAAGGGAACTGCACAGTGTAAAGTGTAGTTCCCAGGTTAGAACAGTGCATCTGCCAGGACCTGTGATGACATCATCTTCAACATCACAGGTCCTGCAGAATCTAGCAAAGGAACTGCACCAAAAATGGTGTAGTTCCTAGGTTTCAAAGGTACATCTGCCAGGACCTGTGATGACATCATCACAGGTCCTTCAACCCCTAACAGCAAGTATTAAAAGTTCACAAGCAGCTCTGTATTGATCCATACAGACTGGAATGGAGAGGTAAGAGGAGGTCCTCCACTTTTCATCATTTACCCCCCCCCCCCCCTCCATGCCCTGTTTTTACTCATTGCTCACTCATGTATACTACTTCAGACAGTTACCACTACCTCATGTACCTCACAGTGACTATAATGCAAAACTGACCACATATTTCTATAAACACTGCATCTACAGTATTATACCTTCTATGTGTCACATCAATACACTGCTCTGTATATATATATATATATATATATATATATACACACACATACATGCACACACACTGCATATATTACACAGTATTATACATGCAATATGTACAGATATATAGTATATACCGCAGTGCACTGATATGTGAGGTATGAGGTATAATAGATGCTGTGTGTACAGATATCAGTACACTTCTGTATATACTATATATGTGAGGTACGAGGTATAATAGATGCAGTGTGTACAGATATATAGTATATACAGCAGTGTACTGATATGTGAGGTACGAGGTGTCAATACACTGCTGTATTTACTATATACCTGTACACACTGCATCTATTATACCTCGTACCTCACATATTACACTACTGTATATACTGTATACACTGCATATATTATACCCCGTACCTCACATATCAGTACACTGCTGTATATACTATATACCTGTACACACTGCATCTATTATACCCTGTACCTCACATATCAGAACACTAGGGAATATACTATATACCTGTACACACTGCATCTATTATACCGCGTACCTCACATAACTGTACACTGCTGTATATAATATACATCTGCATCTATTATACCTCTTTTGTGTGCCAGGGCTGTTTTGTAATCCCATTCCGGCCCTGATGGCATAAATTATAAAACGCAGCAGCAAGAATAGTTCATGGAACAAAGGGAGGGGCTATAAAAGGGGAATGGGGGCCCAATTTAGATTCCTGCTATGGGGCCCAGTGATTTTTATGTACGCCCCTGGCTGCAGGCACTAGGCCGGCAGCCTATCAGAGGCCGGCGCAATGACGTCATTGTGCCGCCTGAGCCTTACATTACAGCGTGGGACACAGGAAGAGGCTGCATCGCATCGCTGACACTTAGGTAAGTATAAGTGTTTTTTTTTTGTTTTTTTTTACAATAGTGTTACTGGCACATTGGGGGGGCTTATTACAAAACTGGCACATGATGATGGGGGGGACTTTATACTGGCACATGATGATGGGGGGGAACTTTATAGTGTCTGTGACTTTCAAAGTCCCACAGTCCTTTGTTCTATTGCTTTAAGTATATTCTTGTTTTGAAACAACATTGATTCTTTCTTAAAAACGGGGGGGGGGGGGGGGGGGGGGGGGGGCGCAGTTTGCCATCTTCGCCCTGGGCACCAAATGGCCTTGTCCCAGCCCTGATCATGTGGTATGGGGGTGTTGCCATTTTTTATGAATGGAGAAAAGAGGGCGAAGGATAATGTGGTCTGTGATTGGTTGGGAGGTTTAGAGTATAGTAAAGAGGAAGTAGCATGAACGGAACTGACAGTATAGGAGTAGGCATAGATCGCCACAAGTGATTATATACTGACATATGATAGATTCATTTTGAGATGTCCGTGTTTTATGTATTTTATGTATTTGTATTTTATGCATTTTATATTGTTTTAAAAGGATGTATATGTGCATGATTTAATTTACCATTAATTGGATCATATGTGTGTGGGTAGGTGGGTGCAAACCAACCTGACCCGTTATAAGACCGCCCTGAAGTGGGTGGGATGAATACCCCTGACGAAGCTCAACCGAGCGAAACCCGGGTCGGGTGATTTGATCCATTGTATACTGCTTGTTTATACGTGTGCATTGTGAGTATAATAAAACCGTTTTTACTCCGACTTGCATGACGGTACTTCACTATTGGATGCAATTTTGGTGTTCCATAGAAGCCTGGAAAGGAGAGGAGGAGAGGTTTTGACTGGCCTGTTTGCTTCCCCATGCTTGTGAATATCTTGCTGGCTTCGATTGTGGATTCTCTGTGATTCCAGAGGTAGCGCGGTCCTATCCAAAGAAACACTTTTACCTGTGTGAACTGTACCCACTTCACCGTCGGGACCTGCGACACCACCAAGCAACGTACTTTTGAGGCTTATTTATTTATTTTTATATCCTGCACATACTGTCCGCAACATCCCCAGGGGTGAATATATTCGCGCTTTGCGCAATTGCTCCTCTAGTGAAACCAGTATCGAAGAAATGAACACTGTTACCACCCGTCTCCTAGCGAGGAATTATCCCAGCAGACTTTTAAACCGATCCAAAAATATGGTCTCCACTATGTCTCGGGATAATCTAATTTTCCCAAACAAAAAGCCCAAACTTGGTCATAAAGAGAAGCAAGTGATTTTTTCCAAGAGTTATAGCTGTGAATACTCACAAATATGTAACATTGTTAAAAGACATTTTCATCTTCTCAAATATGACCAAGTCTGGGGTGATGTTGTAAAAAGCGGTGTTAAATGTGTTGCCCGACGTGCTGTTACTTTAGCTAATATGGTTAGCCCCTCTCTTTACCAGGATAAACCTGGGTCCCAGCCTACCTGGCTGAGACACATAGGTAATTTTAAATGTGGACATAAAAAAATGCACATGTTGCTCACATATGAGAATGGGCCCGCATATTCTGTCTACAAGCAATCACACTACTCACACTATTCAGCAATACATTAATTGCAACACCACATATGTGGTATATTGCATAACATGTTCTCTGTGTAATTTACAGTACGTCGGGTGCACATCAAACTGCTTAAAAGTTCGAATTTGCTGTCATATCTCTGATGTACCCCATGCTAAAATAAAAAATGTTTCTGCCGCAAGTTTGCATTTCGCTGCGGTTCATAATGGTAATACAGATAGCATGTCAGTACAAGGAGTGGAGAGGGTTAATAGACCAAGCAGAGGCGGTGATCACAAGAAAAAGTTGCTCAATCGTGAGTGCTTTTGGATTTTCAAATTAGGCTCACGGATACCGTCAGGATTGAACAGGCGTCATGATACTATTCTACATTACTAATATTTTTACTTCTTTTTTATTGCATTTTGTAAATTTTATCTTACTTTCTATGTCTTTTGGCATGTTGTAATTGTTAAGCACTTTATCTGTGGAGGATGTCATCAGGAGGTGTGTCCTGTACCTGATTGTGATCACCTGTTCTCAGTGGTTCACTATTTAGTCTCGACTTCGCCTCCTACTGATGCACATCATGACTAAGGATCCACATCTATAGTGATCCGAAACCGGTCGATTTTCTGCATTGCTGTATGTTGGTTTTTATCTGCACGGGATTAAATAAAGCCTCAAGTATTTTTCAGTGAAGCTGGACCGTCTTTCTTTTTATTGGGATCCGTTGTGCGCCTAAGGTTCAGGGCGAGGTCCGGGCTCCTGGCTTCCTGTGGATGAGCGCGACATCTCCTAGTGTTGCCCCATTACTGGCAATATGTTCAGGGAAGTTAAGGGACAGTTGGGAGGGGGGGTTACAGGGGCAGGCTCTGTTTTTGATTTTAATATTAATGGGAGGTTACTCTGGGGTTGTCGGCACTGGCTTCTATATCTGCTTATGAGTCACCATGATGTCTTCTGTTAAAATTCTCGCGTGGAATGTGAGAGGAATGTCACAGGCGTCTAAACGATCAGCTATTTTTCATGCCCTGAGAGATATACAGCCAGCAATTATGTGTTTATCCGAGACCCACTTGACCGCTGATAAGACGCATCTGATACATAAAGCATGGATGAGTTGTGAGTTTCACTCTACATATTCCACGCATGCTAGAGGCGTTAGTGTTTTAGTACATAGATCTGTTCCGTTTGTTGCCCAGGAGACATATATTGATGATGGGCGGTAGAGTTATCTGTATAGATTGTCATATCTTTCAATTCAGGATTATTTTGGTGGCAGTGTATGTCCCCCCCCCCCATATTCAGCTGAAGTTATGAGGTTGATTATTACTTTTACTTCTAAATTCCCGCTAGTCCCTATATTAATTGTAGGAGACTTTAACATGTATATTGATGGTTCCATGGATAAATTCCATAATGGGTCGGGAACATACACTGCTACTCCTACTTCTCTGGCAAGATTGCTATCGGAGGTAGATTTATGTGACATCTGGAGAATTATAAATCCGGGTCGACGTCAATATTCATGCTATTCACTCTCACATAGCTCCCTATCCAGAATAGATTTAGCAATTGGATCCTCATCCTTAGTAACCCTGACAAAGGAGATCTCATATTTGCCTCGTAGTATATCTGATCACTCCCCACTATTGATTACTTTGGAAGTGGGAAGACACCTTTGCACTACTAGACCTATATGGCTTTTAAACCCATTTTGGTTATCAATAGTGGATACAGGAACGGATATCTCTAGGGCCATTGCTGACTTTTTATCTATTAATGTGGGCTCGACGTCGGTAGCTATGGTATGGGATGCCCTGAAGGCATATGTCAGGGGACTATATATTAAGCACATTAGTATTAAAAAGTCTAGGAGCCGTATTCTGGATACGGAGCTTTCAGATAGGGTTACGCACTTAGAGGCTAAATTTGTAGAACAACCCACATTGTCTAATGAGGCACAGTGGAAGGAAGCTCAAAAGCTTTTGAAAGAACACATACAGACTAGGGCGGAGGATAAACGTCTCTTTGTGACTCAGAGATATTTCGCTGAAGGGGAAAGTGCGGGCCACTTGTTGGCTTCTGTGACTAAAGCACAAAATGGTCCTTCCTGTATAGCCTCAATCAGAGGAGCTGAAGGGCAACTAGTAACAGGAGATGAGAACATTTTGGGAGAGTTCTATGCTCACTTTGGGGAGGTGTATAAGTCCAGGCTGGTCTAATGAGTCTGATAGATCCAATTATTTGGAGGGGATTAATATCCCTGTCTTATCTGAGGAGAATAAATTACTTCTTGAGGAGGATATAGCTCTGGAGGAACTGGAATTCCGTCCCCAATGAAAAGGCACCTGGTGGGGATGGTCTTCCTGGGGAATTCTATAAGAGACATGGGGAATTGCTACTTCCACACCTTCTAACAGTATTTAAAGATGCCTATCGAGAGGGTAGACTGCCCTGCTCCATGAGAAAGGCGATAGTTGTGGTAATACCTGTCATGGTTTGACTCTCTCTGTGACAATGGCCACACCCATCTGCCTCCCAGTCAAGCTCTTGAACTAATCTCTGCTTACCTCATTTGCATAGCCAATCAGAGGGGGTTTTACAATTTACCAATTGAAAGAAGTGTTCCAACTGTCATTATAAATATATGTGATGCATTCAATAAAGAATTTGTCAGTTTGAACTCACATACAGCCTGACTAATGTTAGTTCTGTGAGAATTAAAACGACACGAGCGGTCGTTTGAGGCCGGATCATCAACGGCGGAGCCAGCAGATATTGTGGTCACATCAGGGAGTGCCGTGAGAGCAGAATAGAGCGAGGAGGGGCTCGTTACATTGGTGGCAGCGGTGGGATTGGCTCTCCAGTTACTGGGACACTCCAAGTCACAACTAGGAATGACCAGCTACGCAGCCTGCAGGAGAGACACGCTGAAAGATTTACTTGAGAGCCAAGGAGGGATCGCTGGGACAAAGAACAAGGCCACCTTGATCAGTGAGTTAGCTGAGATGGATCAGAGGGATGGTGATGCTGGACCTCGGTCCGTGGAAGCCTTGTTTCAGCAACGAGTTAGAGAAAGGTTGGCATTATATGGTGCCAACTAGGGATGAGCGAACCCGAACTGTATAGTTCGGGTTCGTACCGAATTTTGGGGTGTCCGTGACACGGACCCGAACCCGAACATTTTTGTAAAAGTCCGGGTTCGGGTTCGGTGTTCGGCGCTTTCTTGGAGCTTTTTGAAAGGCTGCAAAGCAGCCAATCAACAAGCGTCATACTACTTGCCCCAAGAGGCCATCACAGCCATGCCTACTATTGGCATGGCTGTGATTGGCCAGTGCAGCATGTGACCCAGCCTCTATATAAGCTTGGGTCACGTAGCGCTGCACGTCACTCTGCTGATACAAGCGTAGGGAGAGGTTGCAGCTGCGACGTTAGGGCGAGATTAGGCAGATTTACTCCTCCAAAAGACTTCATTCAGTGATCGATCTCCAGCTGTGGATCATTGAACTGCTGCTATTCAATTGCTCAGTGTTTTTAGGCTGCCCAGAGCGTTTTTCAGTCACTTTTTTCTGGGGTGATCGGCGGCCATTTTGTGGCTTGCTTGTGCGCCAGCACAAGCTACCACCAAGTGCATTTAACCATCAATAGTGTGGTTATTTTTTGCTATATCCTACATCAGGGTCAAGCTTTCATCAAGTGCATTTAACCATCAATAGTGTGGTTATTTTTTGGCCATATACTACATCAGGGGCAAGTTGAGCCTGTCACCCAGCGCCTAAAAAATAGGCCTGACATTTATATTCATCCAAATCAATACTGTTTTAGCTGGTCAAGTTATTTTTAGTGACCGTAAAAGCACAGTTTTTGTTCTGGGTTGAAAAACAATTCCCAAATTTGCAATTCTCAAAATTAGTGGTTTCTGCTGTATCAGACCTACTTTAAATCTATCCCTAAAAGGGTATATTAGATTCAAGGTGCTGATAGGGTCATTCTGAAAAACTTAACACACACGCTACAGTGCAGATACAAGTCTAATTCTGTGATTAAACGTATACCTGTCACACAGCGCCTAAAAAATAGGCCTCACATTTATATTCCTCCAAATCAGTACTGTTTTAGCTGGTCAAGTTATTTTTAGTGACCGTAAAAGCATAGTTTTTGTTCTGGGTTGAAAAACAATTCCCAAATTTGCAATTCTCAAAATTAGTGGTTTCTGCTGTATCAGACATACTTTAAATCTATCCCTAAAAGGGTATATTAGATTCAAGGTGCTGATAGGGTCATTCTGAAAAACTTAACACACACGCTACAGTGCAGATACAAGTCTAATTCTGTGATTAAACGTATACCTGTCACACAGTGCCTAAAAAATAGGCCTCACATTTATATTCAGCTAAATCTGTCATTACTGCTGTGCCTTTATTAGTGTAATACAGTACCTAAATAGATAGCCAGACAGTGTTAGGTGTCTGTAAAAAAAGGCCTGAATTTTAATTCAATACATTGGCCCGAATAATATTTTTCTTATTGTGGTGAACGGTAACAATGAGGAAAACATCTAGTAAGGGACGCGGACGTGGACATGGTCGTGGTGGTGTTAGTGGACCCTCTGGTGCTGGGAGAGGACGTGGCCGTTCTGCACACGTCCTAGTGTACCAACTACCTCAGGTCCCAGTAGCCGCCAGAATTTACAGGGATATTTGGTGGGGCCCAATGCCGTTCTAAGGATGGTAAGGCCTGAGCAGGTACAGGCATTAGTCAATTGGGTGGCCGACAGTGCATCCAGCACGTTCACATTATCTCCCACCCAGTCTTCTGCAGAAAGCGCACAGATGGCGCATGAAAACCAAGCCCATCAGTCTGTCACATCACCCCCATGCATATCAGGGAAACTGTCTGAGCCTCAAGTTATGCAGCAGTCTCTTATGCTGTTTGAAGACTCTGCTGCCAGGGTTTCCCAAGGGCATCCACCTAGCCCTTCCCCAGGGGTGGAAGAGATAGAATGCACTAACGCACAACCACTTATGTTTCCTGATGATGAGGACATGGGAATACCACCTCAGCACGTCTCTGATGATGACGAAACACAGGTGCCAACTGCTGCGTCTTTCTGCAGTGTGCAGACTGAACAGGAGGTCAGGGATCAAGACTGGGTGGAAGACGATGCAGGGGACGATGAGGTCCTAGACCCCACATGGAATGAAGGTCGTGCCACTGACTTTCACAGTTCGGAGGAAGAGGCAGTGGTGAGACCGAGCCAACAGCGTAGCAAAAGACAAAGAGGGAGCAGTGGGCAAAATCAGAACACCCGCCGCCAAGAGACTCCGCCTGCTACTGACCGCCGCCATCTGGGACCGAGCACCCCAAAGGCAGCTTCAAGGAGTTCCCTGGCATGGCACTTCTTCAAACAATGTGCTGACAACAAGACCCGAGTGGTTTGCACGCTGTGCCATCAGAGCCTGAAGCGAGGCATTAACGTTCTGAACCTTAGCACAACCTGCATGACCAGGCACCTGCATGCAAAGCATGAACTGCAGTGGAGTAAACACCTTAAAAACAAGGAAGTCACTCAGGCTCCCCCTGCTACCTCTTCTGCTGCTGCCGCCTCGGCCTCTTCTGCTGCTGCCGCCGCCTCGGCCTCTTCCTCCGCCTCTGGAGGGACGTTGGCACTTGCCGCCCAGCAAACATGGGATGTACCACCAACACCACCACCTGCGTCACCAAGCATCTCAACCATGTCACACGGCAGCGTTTAGCTCTCCAACTCACAAACATTTGAGAGAAAGCGTAAATTCCCACCTAGCCACCCTCGATCCCTGGCCCTGAATGCCAGCATTTCTAAACTACTGGCCTATGAAATGCTGTCATTTAGGCTGGTGGAGACAGACAGCTTCAAACAGCTCATGTCGCTTGCTGTCCCACAGTATGTTGTTCCCAGCCGGCACTACTTCTCCAAGAAAGTCGTGCCTTCCCTGCACAACCAAGTATCCGATAAAATCAAGTGTGCACTGCGCAACGCCATCTGTGGCAAGGTCCACCTAACCACAGATACGTGGACCAGTAAGCGCGGCCAGGGACGCTATATCTCCCTAACTGCACACTGGGTAAATGTAGTGGAGGCTGGGCCCCAGGCGGAGAGCTGTTTGGCGCACGTCCTTCCGCCGCCAAGGATCGCAGGGCAACATTCTTTGCCTCCTGTCTCCTCCTCCTCCTCTTCTTCCACCTGCTCATCCAGTCAGCCACACACCTTCACCACCAACTTCAGCACAGCCCGGGGTAAACGTCAGCAGGCCATTCTGAAACTCATATGTTTGGGGGACAGGCCCCACACCGCACAGGAGTTGTGGCGGGGTATAGAACAACAGACCGACGAGTGGTTGCTGCCGGTGAGCCTCAAGCCCGGCCTGGTGGTGTGCGATAATGGGCGAAATCTCGTTGCAGCTCTGGGACTAGTGGTTTGATGCACATCCCTTGCCTGGCGCATGTGCTGAATTTGGTGGTGCAGAAGTTCATTCACAACTACCCCGACATGTCAGAGCTGCTGCATAAAGTGCGGGCCGTCTGTTCGCGCTTCCGGCGTTCACACCCTGCAGCTGCTCGCCTGTCTGCGCTACAGCGTAACTTCGGCCTTCCCGCTCACCGCCTCATATGCGACGTGCCCACCAGGTGGAACTCCACCTTGCACATGCTGGACAGACTTTGCGAGCAGCAGCAGGCCATAGTGGAGTTTCAGCTGCAGCACGCACGGGTCAGTCGCACTGCGGATCAGCCCCACTTCACCATCAATGACTGGGCCTCCATGCGAGACCTGTGTGCCCTGTTGCGCTGTTTCGAGTACTCCACCAACATGGCCAGTGGCGATGACGCCGTTATCAGCGTTACAATACCACTTCTATGTCTCCTTGAGAAAACACTTAGGGCGATGATGGAAGAGGAGGTGGCCCAGGAGGAGGAGGAGGAAGAGGGGTCATTTTTAGCACTTTCAGGCCAGTCTCTTCGAAGTGACTCAGAGGGAGGTTTTTTGCAACAGCAGAGGCCAGGTACAAATGTGGCCAGACAGGGCCCACTACTGGAGGACGAGGAGGACGAGGATGAGGAGGAGGTGGAGGAGGATGAGGATGAAGCAGGTTCACAGCGGGGTGGCACCCAACGCAGCTCGGGCCCATCACTGGTGCGTGGCTGGGGGGAAACGCAGGACGATGACGATACGCCTCCCACAGAGGACAGCTTTTCCTTACCTCTGGGCAGCCTGGCACACATGAGCGACTACATGCTGCAGTGCCTGCGCAACGACAGCAGAGTTGCCCACATTTTAACGTGTGCGGACTACTGGGTTGCCACCCTGCTGGATCCACGGTACAAAGACAATGTGCCCACCTTACTTCATGCACTGGAGCGTGATAGTAAGATGCGCGAGTACAAGCGCACGTTGGTAGACGCGCTACTGAGAGCATTCCCAAATGTCACAGGGGAACAAGTGGAAGCCCAAGGCGAAGGCAGAGGAGGAGCAAGAGGTCGCCAACGCAGCTGTGTCATGGCCAGCTCCTCTGAGGGCAGGGTTAGCATGGCAGAGATGTGGAAAAGTTTTGTCACCACGCCACAGCTAACTGCACCACCACCTGATACGGAACGTGTTAGCAGGAGGCAACATTTCAATAAGATGGTGGAACAGTACCTGTGCATACCCCTCCACGTACTGACTGATGGTTCGGCCCCATTCAACTTCTGGGTCTCCAAATTGTCCACGTAGCCAGAGCTAGCCTTTTATGCCTTGGAGGTGCTGGCCTGCCCGGCGGCCAGCGTTTTGTCTGAATGTGTATTCAGCACGGCAGGGGGCGTCATTACAGACAAACGCAGCCGCCTGTCTACAGCCAATGTGGACAAGCTGACGTTCATAAAAATGAACCAGGCATGGATCCCACAGGACCTGTCCATCCCTTGTGCAGATTAGACATTAACTACCTCCCCTTAACAATATATTATTGTACTCCAGGGCACTTCCTCATTCAATCCTATTTTTATTTTCATTTTACCATTATATTGCGGGGCAACCCAAAGTTGAATGAACCTCTCCTCTGTCTGGGTGCCGGGGCCTAAATATGTGACAGTGGCCTGTTCCAGTGGTGGGTGACGTGAAGCCTGATTCTCTGCTATGACATGAAGACTGATTCTGTGCTGACATGAAGCCAGATTCTCTGTTACGGGACCTCTCTCCTCTGTCTGGGTGCCGGGGCCTAAATATGTGACAGTGGCCTGTTCCAGTGGTGGGTGACGTGAAGCCTGATTCTCTGCTATGACATGAAGACTGATTCTCTGCTGACATGAAGCCAGATTCTCTGTTATGGGACCTCTCTCTTCTGTCTGGGTGCCGGGGCCTAAATATGTGACAGTGGCCTGTTCCAGTGGTGGGTGACGTGAAGCCTGATTCTCTGCTATAACGTGAAGACTGATTCTGTGCTGACATGAAGCCAGATTCTCTGTTACGGGACCTCTCTCCTCTGCCTGGGTGCCTGGGCCTAAATATGTGACAGTGGCCTGTTCCAGTGGTGGGTGACGTGAAGCCTGATTCTCTGCTATGACATGAAGGCTGATTCTGTGCTGACATGAAGCCAGATTCTCTGTTACGGGACCTCTCTCCTCTGCCTGGGTGCCGGGGCCTAAATATGTGACAGTGGCCTGTTCCAGTGGTGGGTGACGTGAAGCCTGATTCTCTGCTATGACATGAAGACTGATTCTGTGCTGACATGAAGCCAGATTCTCTGTTACGGGACCTCTCTCCTCTGCCTGGGTGCCGGGGCCTAAACATGTGACAGTGGCCTGTTCCAGTGGTGGGTGACGTGAAGCCTGATTCTCTGCTATGACATGAAGACTGATTCTGTGCTGACATGAAGCCAGATTCTCTGTTACGGGACCTCTCTCCTCTGCCTGGGTGCCTGGGCCTAAATATGTGACAGTGGCCTGTTCCAGTGGTGGGTGGCGTAAAGCCTGATTCTCTGCTATGACATGAAGACTGATTCTCTGCTGACATGAAGCCAGATTCTCTGCTATGGCATGAAGAGACTGATTCTCTGCTGACGTGAAGCCAGATTCTCTGCTATGGGACCTCTGTCCAATTGATATTGGTTAATTTTCTTTTTATTTTTTTTTATTTTAATTCATTTCCCTATTCACATTTGTTTGCAGGGGATTTACCTACATGTTTCTGCCTTTTGCAGCCCTCTAGCTCTTTCCTGGGCTGTTTTACAGCCTTTTTAGTGCCGAAAAGTTCAGGTCCCCATTGACTACAGAATGCCATCAGAGACATCCAGCCGCAGGATGAGCGGCAAGAGAAAGAACTAGAGCGACAAGAGAGAGAATTGGAGCGACAACATGAGTGGAGAATGACGGAAATACGGCGATCAGAGACAGCACCTAGAGATACAGCACATGTCCGTAAGTTGCCCTTTCGCGCATTCAAATTATTTAAGGAAGGATAGGAGGAAATAGAAGAGTTCCTCCAGGACTTTGAGAGACTGTGCCAGATACATAAAGTGCCGTCCCAAGATCGGGTCGCCTTACTGGCGAGTAACCTAAGTGGCAAAGCTGCGGATGCGTATCGGGCCATGGAGGATGAGGACGCCATGGATTATGACCAGGTAAAAGAAGCCCTGCTAGCCCGATTTTCCATTACCCCTGAAGCCAGCCGGATTAAGTTTTGAGAATCCCGGAAACAAGGCAACCTAACCTACGTGGAGTGGGCACATCGTCTGCAGCGGAACCTCAAGGGCTGGTTCCAGGGAACCCATGCTCATACCATAGAGGACATCACCCAGCTAGTTCTCTTAGAGCAGTTCTTTGACCACACCCCTCCGATAGTACGGGATTGGGTGCGAGATAAGCGGCCACAGACAGTACAGCAAACAGCTACTTTGGCCGATGAATATCTGGACTCTCGGAGATCCATTGGAGGCCAGCGCGATCCACTACCGCGGCCCATTGTACCGACCTCGAGCCCAACTCCAGTATCTCAGTGGGCTGCCTCTAGACCCTTAGCCCAATCAAAATCTTCTACCGGGCCTAAGTGCTATACATGTAATCAAATGGGTCATCTGCAACGTTATTGCCCTAACCGATCCCCGAGGTACAAAGAGACTGCCCAGTTATCCAGGTCGGCGAATTATTGCCTCCAGAACGAGGCCAACCCGCTAGATGTTCAGGAAGAGTTTGGTGAGCTGTTCGAGGCGGATCCCGTCCAGGCCGCAACTGAAGATAATCGGCAGCACCATCGTCAGGCGGTATGGGTTAATGGGCAGCCGGCCCAGGGACTTCGTGATTCCGGGGCTACGATTACCCTAATTCAGCCTCACATGGTTCCTCAGTCGGCCCGAACCGGCCAGACTGTGGCAGTCAGGGTAGCAGGGGGCAAGGTGCTGCGTTTATCCACCGCCAGAGTTCACCTGGATTGGGGCTCAGGGAAGCGACAAGTGAGAGTATGGATACTCCGTGAGTTACCCGCAGAAGTACTTTTGGGGAACGACTTGGGGAATTTGACTTCTTCATTTGCACCAGAGACCGCCATGGCCGTGACCACCCGACAACAAAGCCACCTACAAGGCAACTCCACTCCTATGGGGACCCAGGTAAGGCCAAATCCAACCACGTTACCCCGACTTGACAACCCCATGTCCTGGGATTCTCCTTCCGACGTTAGGCAAGAAACCCGGAAAGACCCTATTTTAGCGTGCTATCGGGACAGGGCGGGCAAGGATCCAGGGGGGTTAGGGGAAGACAGAATACAGTGGGAGGGAGGGCTTCTTTATTGTTACACTGAAGGGGTGGGCAACGGGAAAACGCGAGGGCCCCCACAAACAGCTAGTCGTACCCTAGAAGTACAGACAGGAGCTATTGAGGCTGGCTCACGACATCCCCTTGGCCGGACATTTAGGGATAGCTAAGACCCGGAGTCGGTTGTCTTGTGCTTTCTTCTGGCCTAGGTTACATGCAGAGGTACGAGAATACTGCTGGACCTGTGAGACTTGCCAGAGAGTAGGAAAGGCGGGGGATCATCCAAAAGCCTCTCTGCACCCCATGCCGATAATTAGGGAACCCTTTAGCCGGATAGCAGTAGACATTATTGGCCCACTGGCCCGCCCCAGTGCTACTGGGAAGAAGTATATTCTTACAGTGGTGGATTACGCCACCCGCTACCAGGAAGCTATTCCCCTATCCAATATCCATGCTGACACGGTAGCTGATTCCTTACTGCGGGTGTTTACTAGGGTAGGATTTCCCCAGGAGATATTGTCTGATCAAGGAAATCGGTTCACCGCTGAGCTGACCCAGCAGCTCTGGCGCCTCTGTGGTATTAAAACCCTCCAGAGTGCACCCTACCACCCCCAAACGAACGGGCTGTGCGAGAGATTTAACGGGACCCTAAAACAGCTACTTTAGGCCTTCGTGGAGAGTAGGAAGGATTGGGAAAAATATCTTCCCCACCTACTGTTCACATACAGGGAGGTACCTCAAGAGTCCACAGGGTTTTCACCATTTGAGCTGTTGTATGGGCGAAGGGTTAGGGGACCCTTAGACTTAGTGAGGGCCCAGTGGGAAGGGGGAGAGGATCCTGAAGGCCTCCCCATCCTTAGTTACGTCTTGTAACTCAGGGATTGACTGCGGGAACTTACCGAGCTAGTCCATGAGAATATGCAATCAGCCCAGAGTCAGCAGAAGGTTTGGTATGATCGATCTGCTCGGAATCGCACTTTTTGTGTCGGACAGAAGGTCCTAGTACTAAAACCCTTGAAGCAAAATAAACTACAGGCCTCCTGGCAGGGCCCCTATCAGGTGGTAAAACAGCTGTGCGACACCACCTACGTGGTCGCCAGCTGTGCAGACATAAGAATTAAGAGGACATTCCACATCAATATGATGAAGGCCTATCACGAGAGGGCTGAGGCAGCAGCCGCCATATGCGCTCCTGCCACCGGGGACTCTGAATACCTGCCGATGCTGGAGCTTCCTGCAATCAGTAATCATTCTGGGGGGGTGGAAGATGTTCAGTTAGGAGATGGGTTAGGACCCCAGGAACAAGAACAGGTCAGGGAATTACTCCAGGACCGGAAAGAGATGTTCTCAACACTCCCTGGCAGTGCACAAGGTGGAGACCCTCGGGCAGAAGCCCCTGAGACAATCAGCCTATAGGATTCCTGGAGTTGTGCAAGAAGGGATGAGAGCAGAGATTAGGGAGATGCTTAAGTTAGGGGTGATCGAACCATCAGCAAGCCCCTGGGCTTCCCCTGTAGTATTAGTCCCAAAACGGGATGGCACGACCCGATTTTGTGTGGACTATAGGCGACTGAATGACTGTACTGTGACAGATGCCTACCCCATGCCCCGAGTTAGGCTCCACCCACTTGATCCTGCCGGCGTCTCTTTCTCCTATGCTGTAGCGCTGGCCAATCGCAGCGCTCAGCTCATAGCCTGGCTATGAGCTGAGCGCTGCGATTGGCCAGCGCTACAGCATAGGAGAAGAAGACGCCGGCAGGATCAAGTGGGTGGAGCCTAACTACTTACATACCGGAGGCTATAACCGGAGAACGGAGCGGCTCCCGGGGATAATAGTAAGTGTAGCGGGATCCCTGGGCGCCGCTCTACACTTCTGTATAGTCAGTTTAGAGGCTTTATTCTGGTGAAAGGTCCTCTTTAAAGAAATTGCAGCCCTACGTCTATGGACGCTCTTTTACCGTCATGACTGACCACAATCCCTTGATATGGCTAAACCGGGTGGCGGGAGAGAATGGCCGATTACTAAGGTGGAGCCTGGCTTTGCAACCCTACAATTTCACCATACAATATCGGCCAGGGCCTCAAAACGGGACTGCTGGTATCCAGGGTAACAGAGGGAGGGGATACCACCTTTAACTCACCCTTGGCCCCTTTACCCAACTTTGACCCATAACAAAAGACACCAACAACTGTATCACTTTATTGCTGGATGGTGATCGGCCACAGCTTCTTTATTAAAGCAGCAAACCTTAATAAACCATAATATCGGAACGGTATGCCAAAGGCTGGACTCCCAGCGGGCAGTTACTCCATCTGCTACCACCATATCTCCGCTGTACTCAAATGCCGCCAGCTGTGACTTCATAAACTCGACCAAAATTCGCAGCTCTCCAAAGCTGTAATCATCGGAGCAATATCCAAAAACTGCTGGACTCCCAGCAGGGTCTCTTAAAAATAGAAAAACAAAACAGAATAACCAAGTATCCATAACTGAACAGAACCGTGCACTTCGACCCGCCTCCCAAGAATAACCGCAAAGGGAGGGAGGGAGGGCCAATCTGCTTCCACTTGCAAGAGGAAGTGACCAGGACAGAGAGGAGGTATATGTGACCTTCAGGATTTCCTGCACCGCCCCCATCCTGTCTAGGGAGGTTCCCCAGGGATTAACCCTCAATGACCCTAATCTGCAACCTACTTAACCATTACTGAGACGGGGCCAGATTCCTAAATGCCCCTAAGGGGAAAAGGGGGGAAGGGGGAGGACCATCAGTCCCTAAGCACCCTCCCTATACAGTCAGGCGCTTTCCAGACTGCTGGTATCCAGGGTAACAGGGGGAGGGGATACCACCTTTAACTCACCCTTGGCCCCTTTACCCAACTTTGACCCATAACAAAAGACACCAACAACTGTATCACTTTATTGCTGGATGGTGATCGGCCACAGCTTCTTTATTAAAGCGGCAAACCTTAATAAACCATAATATCGGAACGGTATGCCAAAGGCTGGACTCCCAGCGGGCAAGTTAAACCGTAATCATCAGAGCTGTCTGCCAACCGCTGGACTCCCAGCGGGCAGTTACTCCATCTGCTACCACCATATCTCCGCTGTACTCAAATGCCGCCACGGAGGAGGCCCGTTCTCCCAACGGGGCTCCGACCACCACCCAGCATAACCGAGTCTGTTTTAGCTCACGTACAGGCCAGAAAAGGAATTGTCCAAATTAACACCCAAAAGGAAGACACCATCAGGTCCCATTAAAAACCAAGGCCAATAAGGCCCGTGATGAGAGCATAGTCCAACCACTTTTCAAATCACTAGTCAGACCACACATGGAGTACTGTGTACAGCTCTGGGCTCAGAGGAGGGCAACTAAAGTAATGACTGGAATGGGGCAACTACAGTACCCTGAAAGATTGGCAAAATAAGGTTTATTCACTGTAGAAAAAAAGACGACAGAGGGGAGATCTAATTACTATGTATAAATATATCAGGGGTCAGTACAGAGATCACTCCCCTCATCTATTCATCCCCAGAACTGTGACAAGGGGAACATTCTCTGTGTCTGGAGGTAAGAATGTATTTTCACAACATAGAAGAGGATTCTTTACGGTAAGAGCAGTGAGACTATAGGACACTCTGCCTGAGGAGGTGGATGAGAAAGGGATAATCATATGTCAGGACACATGAGGTCCAGAGCTCTGGAATAGAAAAAGGCGCATTACCACAGCGCGGGTCACCAGCATCACCGCGCCTCCGGCGGAACTCTATACCAACCACCTCCGGAAGGAGTTATGACCACCTGAATTCCAGGATCCCTGTCCAAAAGACTTCCACCTCTCGAAAAACCAAAGAGCGCCCACCAGCCTCTGTTCCTCCCTCCGCACCGCACAGAAGGTATACGAAAGCCAGCCATCGAACCGCTAAACGCCACAAATCTGAAAGAAAAAACAATTAGCCCGAGCCACAACACGCAAAAGAGGATCGCACAACTAGGCACAGAATAGTTATATTTCATCCAAAAAGTATTTTCTTTTTTGTTATTATTATTTATGTTATTTATTTATTTTTTTTTTTTTTAAAAGACCAAGGTAAATTGTCAAACCATAGTGCACTTGGAAAGAGTAAACGGATGGCTCACTGTGAGTGATCACGCTAGGTGCTCTGGACGAAGAGAGCCACCCCTTGCTCTGGAGAAGGTAAGATACATGCATAAAATTAAAAAGCAACTAACAAAACAATATCCTTAATCGATGAATACTCGATTTTCCTGGAGACCTAGATGTTTCTGACAATTAATGTCCCAGTGTAATAAGCCCATATCATATGGGTGAGTCCCAGTGGAGATGATAAAAGCTGTGTCCCAGTAGGAGTAATCAGAATTGTATCCTCAAAGCTCTATATAGAGAACAGAGTTGTGCCTATCCAGACTGGCATAGATAATAAATGCAACCAGATTTATTTTATTTTACTGTACACGAACAAACCAGTCCGGGTACACACCCCCCCGGGCGCCCCGAGCGCCGGCCCAAATCACCCACAAATTGTCAAACCGCCTGGGGAAAACCTAACCTAAAGGGAAAAACAATTGGAGCCCCACCATGCGTGAAGTCATTACAGAATACCAAACGAACTGACCAGCTGGACCGAAACCAGGCGGAGGGGAGGTACCCACCCCTTTATATTAACTGGATCGACATGTATAGACGGACCCCAATCCCGAGTACTATTACCCCATACAAAAATTCTGGAATAACAACCCCCCGCGCAGTGCGGCCTTGAATGAAGAGACAAACACCTTGGAGAAAATATCAATCAGCCAGAACAGAAGGCTGAAGGAGACGGGACGTGACTATCCAAACTAAATACTCCCTAATTATACCGGTATCGCCTACCATACAATGAAACGATACATGCAAATAATGCTTGGAGGGTCACCATACCGACCTGTGAAGTCCTGTCAAGAGGACCAGTCAGTGGGTCTGACCCGCATCAAAACATAGATCCGAATGGGGAATGAAAGGCTGCAGTTTAACAGTGTAGCTCCATGAATGGTGTTATATCAAGGCTCCACCCTGAGCAATGTCTACGAATGGACCTGGTTATCCGCTATTGGCTTACCATCTAGTTATACCTGCGACTACTGATTCCGCCATATCCACTCAACAAGGGGCAGCCCTGCTTCGTACAAACCATGTGGCACCAGTATACTAATACCGCCCTCACGGCAACCAACCCAGCTGGACTATAAGAAAGTCTCATGAACTGCTAACATCGTGTACATCTCCCCTGGATTCGACCCTACTGGATCCCACCGCACTGTAACTCCTGTAACACTGGACATGAGGCGAGTGCATCACCACCAAGCTGCCCGCCTGCACAGACATGTTAGAAGCTCAGCAGAAGTGCCCAGGTATCAACCATACCAACAGAACCTTGGGCCGGTGGACCAGTACCGTAGATTGCAGAAAGAGAAAACCGTAATTGTGGCTGTGATGATATGAACTCACAACCATTTACATTAAAGGTAGGTCCATAGCCACGGGCTATAGAGCTGAATGCTAGAGGGATTACTACTACTGCGTCTCGCCTTCGTATATGTGTACTAACCATGTCCTGTATGTCATTGTTGAAAGGCCAAATAAAACGCTTATATACATATATTTTTTTATTTATTTTTTTTTATTTTTTTTATATACACACGGCCTAGTGCCCGCAGATAGGAGCATAACAGGCAGTGCTACTTTTTTTTTTTTTTTTTTTAAAGGGCTTCTGTCACCCCACTAAAGTGATTTTTTTTTTTTGGGCTAGTTAAATTAGTTATATTGCGATATATGACAATATAATTGTGTTACTTACTTTGATCCAGCAGTTTCTGCAAAAAACGAAGTTTTATAATATGTAAATTCGGTCTCTACCAGCAAGTAGGGCGGCTACTTGCTGGTAGCTGCTGCAGAAATCCGCCCCCTCGTCGTTTGATTGACAGGGCCAGCCGGGATCTCCTCCTCCGGCCAGCCCTGTCGGCATTTCAAAAATCGCTCGCCTGTGTTCATTCGGCGCAGGCGCTCTGAGATGAGGAGGCTCGTCTCCTCAGCACTCCCTCAGTGCGCCTGCGCCGATGACATCACCGAAATAGAAGACGTCATCGGCGCAGGCGCACTGAGGGAGTGCTGAGGAGACGAGCCTCCTCATCTCAGAGCGCCTGCGCCGAATGAACACAGGTGCGCGATTTTTGAAATGCCGACAGGGCTGGCCGGAGGAGGGGATCCCGGCTGGCCCTGTCAATCATCAAGAGGAGGGGGCGGATTTCTGCAGCAGCTACCAGCAAGTAGCCGCCCTACTTGCTGGTAGAGACCGAATTTACATATTATAAAACTTCGTTTTTTGCAGAAACTGCTGGATCAAACTAAGTAACACAATTATATTGTCATATATCGCAATATAACTAATTTAACTAGCCCAAAAAAAAAAAATCACTTTAGTGGGGTGACAGAAGCCCTTTAAATACTACACTCCATGCTGAAAGGGAAATTGGGAGAACACCCGGCAGGACTGATCTATCCTGAAAAACATCCGCAAAAAAGGCCAGCCAATAAACAAGACACAAGATAGAAGCAAGGCTTGTCATGCAGGAGAATATAAACATACATAATAAATATATTCATATATCAAACCTGTTTATTTATTTATATATGTATTTATTCTTTATTTTATTTTTTTATTTATTATTTTTTTTTATACATTTATCGTAATATATATATTCCATTTTTTTATTTATTTATTTTTTATTTTATTTTTATATTTTTTTTTATCCATAAAATTACATTGTTAAATCATTTATTATTAGTATCATTTCATTCTTTTTAATCACGTTTTATTTTAATTTATTTTTTATTTTTTTATAATACCTATATATATATATATATATATATATATATATATATATATATATACTCAGTTCCATTATTATTATTTTTTTTTTTTATAATACCCTTTGTTATTCATTTGTATATTTTAATGCCTATAATATATTAATTCGGTTAGTAATTTTTTAAATTTTTTTTTAAACGTATAGACAGAAAAAACCTCCATATATGCTAATGATATCCCGTTGCTCAGGGCTGCACCTGAGTTGCCCAATTTCCAGGAAAATATGTGCGGGTAACCTACAGGCTCTGTAAATCCACCCTGAAGCCATTGAGCGACCATCGAGATTGTGTTTTTTTTTTGTTTTTTTTATTAAGGCAGGGACACCGCCTCTACCAGTGATTCTAACTCTGCACAAGAACCATCCTCCCCGAAGTACTCACCAGTCACAGAGAGGGACAGAACCTCCAAAGGAGCAGGTACGGGCTGCAGCGAGCAGGCCGATCCCTGGAGTGACGGTCAGGCAACAGCCTCGATATGGTGATTGTATAACCAGACTCCTCCGATGCGCCTGACATCCGTCCTATGATAAGAGCCACCTGAGGATCTGGAGCGCCCATTTCTCCCTGAAACCCAGGAACGGCGACAGGACTGGCGCATGTGGAATCCATTACGGCCATGCCTCCAGGCAACCTAAGGGAAGAAAAAAACGCACCTGTGCCTGCGTGAAGGGGAGGAAGGAGGGGGGGGGTGTCGCCATATTGGCTACAAATAAGACCCAGAGAGTCTCATTGTACGGAAGGGGCTCTGTTCGCAAAGCTGGGACAGTAGGAATACCCCTTAGAAGCCATAGGCACAGGTGCACCGCAATCGGACATGGCAAGCACGAGGGGTTAATCTATAATACTGGACAGGAGACTGGGGGAAGCTAAAACAAGCACCACATATGAAAACTCTCCTGCCCAGCGGTGCCCAGTACGGGACCCGGTAAACGCTGCAGGGGAAGGGGGGCGGGGGTTAGGCGAAGCGACCTAGCTTGCGCCATGGGAGCTAAAGGAGGCCGTCCAAAGCAGCAGGGGGATCGGTGAGGACCCCATATTGCCCTACGTTACCGGGGAGACCAAAAATCCCGCCCGGCTTGCTTAGCCCTAACGCCATGGAACAGAAGCTGGGAAGGGGGGGGGTTGACACAGCTCAGCGCCACAGACATCACAGGATGGGTCGAAAGAAACGGCGCACACACGTGGGAAGCTGGGGGATAATAAAAGTCGGGGGGGTTAGGAGGAATGGCGAGCAGACCGCCGGACCTTCGCTGAAGCGCTGGAGCTGCATGTATACCGCAGCAGCAGCTCCACAAAGCCCCAGAAGCAGGCACAGGGGAGGAGGATGGCAGGGTAGAGCTCAAGCTGCTCTAACAGAGCACAGCTAACCCTCCCCTCCTCATGTAACTCACCAGGAAGCAGTCAAAGGGCAGAACCACCTGTGGACTCCTGGTGTGGACAGAGCAAAGGGGTATGTCCATGCCAATTTGCTTCCACTTGCAAGAGGAAGTGACCAGGACAGAGAGGAGGTATATGTGACCTTCAGGATTTCCTGCACCGCCCCCATCCTGTCTAAGGAGGTTCCCCAGGGATTAACCCTCAATGACCCTAATCTGCAACCTACTTAACCATTACTGAGACGGGGCCAGATTCCTAAATGCCCCTAAGGAGAAAAGGGGGGAAGGGGGAGGACCATCAGTCCCTAAGCACCCTCCCTATACAGTCAGGCGCTTTCCAGAATGCGGATGGATTGTCACGGCAAACGGACCTGGAATTTTAAGACTACTTTTCCAAAATCCTCGAGTTGACCCGGTGAGGGTCCCACTGTGGCTGTTGGACTGTATCCCGGGAGGGGGGGGGGGTAATGTCATGGTTTGACTCTCTCTGTGACAATGGCCACACCCATCTGCCTCCCAGCCAAGCTCTTGAACTAATCTCTGCTTACCTCATTTGCATAGCTAATCAGAGGGGGTTTTACAATTTGCCAATTGAAAGAGGTGTTCCAACTGTCATTATAAATATATGTGATGCATTCAATAAAGAATTTGTCAGTTTGAACTCACATACAGCCTGACTGGTGTTAGTTCTGTGAGAATTAAAACGACACGAGCGGTCGTTTGAGGCCGGATCATCAACGCCGGAGCCAGTAGATATTGTGGTCACATCAGGGAGTGCCGTGAGAGCAGAATAGAGCGAGGAGGGGCTCGTTACAATACCCAAATCAGGCAAAGACCCCTCACTAGTGGACTCCTACAGGCCCATCTCCCTCCTGACAGTAGATGTAAAACTTCTGGCTAAAGTTTTGGCCAATCGATTGAGTAGGGTCATTCAAACTATTATTCATGATGATCAATCTTGATTCATGCCTGGAAAATCTACGGCTTTGAACCTTAGGTGACTGTTCTTGAATCTCCAGTTGGAGGGAGGAGACGAATATGATAGTAGAGCTGCGGTGGTCTCACTTGACGCTGCCAAAGCTTTTGACAGTGTCAAGTGGGAATATCTGTGGGCAGTCATGACTAGGATGGGCTTCGGATCAGGATTTTTAAAATGGGTCAAGCTATTGTATTTCGAGCCTAGGGCTAGAATTAGAGTGAATGGTCAGTTATCACCCGCGATTGCTCTGGAGAGGGGGACGAGACAAGGCTGTCCGTTGTCTCCCTTATTATTTGCGATAGCAATAAAACCATTGGCATGTCTTTTAAGATCTACACCGCTGCTAGGAGGGCTAGTGAGGGGCTCTATTGAAGAACACGTATCTTTATACGTGGACGATATGTTGATCTATGTAGGTAATTTAGATGAATCCATGGATTCTATAATCTCTATAATATCGCAATTTGGTGACCAGTCTGGACTTCTCATAATGAAATCATTGTGTAAAACTTACATAAATAAAAAAAAAGGATACATATTAGGTATCGCCGCGTCCGTGACAACCTGCTCTATAAAAATACCACATGATCTAACCTGTCAGATGAATGTTGTAAATAACAAAAAATAAAAACCGTGCTTGTTATCTTGCCTCACAAAAAGTGTAATATAGAGCAACCAAAAATCATATGTACCCTAAACTAGTACCAACAAAACTTCCACCCTATCCCGTAGTTTCTAAAATGGGGTCACTTTTTTGGAGTTTCTACTCTAGGGGTGCATCAGGGGGCCTTCAAATGGGACATAGTGTAAAAAAAAAAAAACTGTCCAGCAAAATCTGCCTTCCAAAAACCGTATGGCATTCCTTCCATTCTGTGCCCTGCTGTGTGCCCGTACAGCAGTTTACGACCACATATGGGGTGTTTCTGTAAACTACAGAATCAGGGCCATAAACATTGAGTTTTGTTTGGCTGTTAATCCTTGCTTTGTTACTGGAAAAAATGGATTAAAATGGAAAATTTGCCAAAAAATTTAAATTCTGAAATTTCATCTCCATTTGCCAATAACTCTTGTGGAACACCTAAAGGGTTAACGACGTTTGTAAAATCAGTTTTGAATACCTTGAGGGGTGTAGTTTCTTAGATGGGGTCACTTTTATGGAGTTTCTACTCTAGGGGTGCATCAGGAGGCCTTCAAATGGGACATGGTGTCAAAGAAAACAGTCCAGCAAAATCTGCCTTCCAAAAACCATATGGCATTCCTTTCATTCTGCGCCCTGCTGTGTGCCCGTACAGTAGTTTACGACGACATATGGGGTGTTTCTGTAAACTACAGAATCAGGGCCATAAATATTGAGTTTTGTTTGGCTGTTAACCCTTGCTTTGTAAAAGTAAAAAAGATATTAAAATGGAAAATCTGCCAAAAAAGTGAAATTTTGAAATTTTATCTCTATTTTCCATTAATTCTTGTGGAACACCTAAAGGGTTAACAAAGTTTGTAAAATCAGTTTTGAATACCTTGAGGGGTGTAGTTTATAGAATGGGGTCATTTTTGGGTGGTTTCTATTATGTAAGCCTCGCAAAGTGACTTCAGACCTAAACTGGTCCCTAAAAATTGAGATTTGCTTCTAAACTTCGGGGTTCCGCTTGTGAGTTCCGTTTGAAGGCTCTCACAAGCGGCCACGAACGGTACATCCGTACAGCCCAATGCATTCTGAGTGGATGCGGATCCGCTCATAATGCATCAGTTTGGCACCGTTTCACCTCCGTTCCGCTCAGCAGGCGGACACCCGAACGCAGCTTGCAGCGTTTTGGTGTCCGCCTGGCCTTGCGAAGCCAAACTGATCCGTCCAGACTTACAATGCAAGTCAATGGGGACGGATCCGTTTGACGTTGACACAATATGGTGCAATTGCAAACGGATCCGTCCACCATTGACTTTCAATGTAAAGTCAGGAGTCCCTATTAATATACCATCAGATTGGAGTTTTCTCCAATCCGATGGTATATTTTAACTTGAAGCGTCCCCATCACCATGGGAACGCCTCTATGTTAGAATATACCATCGGATTTGAGTTAGATCGTGAAACTCAGATCCGACAGTATATTCTAACACAGAGGCGTTCCCATGGTGATGGGGACGCTTCAAGTTAGAATATACTAAAAGAACTGTGTACATGACTGCCCCCTGCTGCGTGGCAGGTGCTGCCAGGCAGCAGGGGGCAGACCCCCCCCCCGTATTTAACTCATTGGTGGCCAGTGCGGCCCCCCTCCCTCCCCTGTATTTAACTCATTGGTGGCCAGTGCGGCCGGCCCACCCTCCCTCCCTCCCCTGTATTTAACTCTGGTGGCCAGTGCGGCCGCCCCCCCCCCTACCTCCCTTGAATTTAACTCATTGGTGGCCAGTGCGGCTGGCCCCCCTCCCTCCCTTGTATTTAACTCATTGGTGGCCAGTGCGGCCGGCCCCCCCTCCCTCCCTCCCCTGTATTTAACTCATTGGTGGCCAGTGCGGCCGGCCCCCCCTCCCTTGTATTTAACTCATTGGTGGCCAGTGCGGCCGGCCCCCCCTCCCTCCCCCCTGTATTTAACTCATTGGTGGCCAGTGCGGCCCCCCCCCTAATTAAAATGACCGACCCCCCCATCATTGGTGGCAGCGGAGAGTTCCGATCGGAGTCCCAGTTTAATCAGTGCGGCCGGCCCCCCCTCCCTTGTATTTAACTCATTGGTGGCCAGTGCGGCCGGCCCCCCCTCCCTCCCCCCTGTATTTAACTCATTGGTGGCCAGTGCGCCCCCCCCCCCCTAATTAAAATGACCGACCCCCCCATCATTGGTGGCAGCGGAGAGTTCCGATCGGAGTCCCAGTTTAATCGCTGGGACTCCGATCGGTAACCATGGCAACCAGGATGCTACTGCAGTCCTGGCTGCCATGGTTACTTAGCAATTTTAGAAGCATTATACTTACCTGTGATGTCTGTGACCGGCCGGGCGCTCCTCCTACTGTAAGTGAAATGTCTGTGCGGCGCATTGCTTATAGCACAGACCTTTCACTTACCAGTAGGAGGAGCGCCCGGCCGGTCACAGACATCGCAGGTAAGTATAATGCTTCTAAAATTGCTAAGTAACCATGGCAGCCAGGACTGCAGTAGCGTCCTGGTTGCCATGGTTACCGATCAGAGTCCCAGCGATTAAACTGGGACTCCGATCGGAACTCTCCGCTGCCACAAATGATGGGGGGTCGGTCATTTTAATTAGGGGGGAGGGAGGGGGGGCCGGCCGCACTGGCCACCAATGAGTTAAATACAGGGGAGGGAGGGGGGCCGGCCGCACTGGCCACCAATGAGTTAAATACAAGGGAGGGAGGGGGCACTGGCGCACTGGCCACCAATGAGTTAAATACAGGGGAGGGAGGGGGGGCCGGCCGCACTGGCCACCAATGAGTTAAATACATGGGAGGGAGGGTGGTCTGCCCCCTGCTGCCTGGCAGCACCTGTACACAGTTCTTTTAGTATATTCTAACTTGAAGCGTCCCCATCACCATGGGAACGCCTCTGTATTAGAATATACTGTCTGATCTGAGTTATCACGAAGTGAAAAATCAGATCTGAAAAAAACTGTTATGCAGACGGATCCGTTCTGAATGGATGCAAGCGTTTGCATTATAGGAGCGGATCCGTCTGTACAGACACCAGACGGATCCGCTCCGAACGCAAGTGTGAAAGTAGATTTACCCTAGAAATTGTATTATGCTATGTTATGTGACTTTGTACTAACTTATCTGAAAAATCCCTGTTACCAGGCAGATTAGGTGTAATTTATACATCCCAACACTAGATGGGGATAAAACTTAGGTTCTATATATACCTAGGTCAGGCCTAGGGAGACAGATTAGATTTGTGGGAATTCAAATTCAAACAGAGATGAGAATGCAGAGTGAAGACTTCACACCACAGATTAGTGAGTGGAGCCAACTTCGCTATGTGGTAGTACCAAGGTGTGAGGCGCAGAAGAGCATTTTCCTTTTGTGGCCGGACTATATACCTGCATGCCTGACCAGTAGGAGAGAGTTTGCCTCCCTGGAATAGAAACAAGCATCAGAAAGATTCATCGGTGATAATAGCCATTATTTAGGGCCACAGACACCTTTGCGCATGGTGGAGGACTTATAACTTCTGGCAGCCACACCATAATTCTGGGAAACAGATTAGCTAGCTGTCCCAATATTTATCTTGGAGGGAAAGGACAAGGTATAGGACTGAGCACATCAACAGGAATAAGGTACTCCATGACCACAGCCTGAAGCAAGGCCTAAGCAAGCCTAGAAACAGTGGATTCGCAGAATAACTCTACTGCTAACCAAAAGCTGCATTGTGATTGATGTACTGCTGCAACCAAAGTCAACATCAGTAAAAGTTGTGAGTTGCACCTTACCACTGTCTACCTCATTATTACTACTATTGGTTGTACCACCATTAACGGTACTGGCGTCACAACAAAAACAATCAAGGGACTCAGCCGCAACAAGCACCCTAAGCACCCTTAACATCAAGGGCATCTCAACCACCATCTTGGCTGATGCTTCCCTACCACAGAGCGTGCCCCGGAGGATTTCGTGCTGTCCACCTCAACACTGTGCTGCCTACCCTGGGAGGCTTTCTGCTAACCCTGAGTAAACTGATGAACTGTGTGTTATTACTTGGCCCCTCATCGGTCCACCGTGCACCTCACGTGTTGCCCCTGCGCTACTGGCTGGCTGCATTCACAGTGACCGCCATAGTGCCCCACCTCCTTAAAAGTGATCTCCACAGCTTCCACCCCCTTAACAGTGAATTCCAGAGCACTCAGTGCTTCCATGGGCTTCCAATCCACACTGACATTTTGCTCCACACCTTCTGGATTGCGGACCCATTCGAGTGGCAACAATACGGGCACTAGCCATGTGCATGAGCCTTAACAGTGTCCTCCAGAGTACGCCCCCTTAACAGTAACCTCCACAGTGCTCTAGCCCACCTCAATAATTTCCTCGATAGTGCCTGCCCCCTTAACAGTGACCTCCACAGCCCCTGGCCCCCTTAATGACCCTCACAGCACCTGCCCCTTTAAATGTGCTGTTACTTCAAAAAGTGGCATTTATCATGTAGAGAAAGTTAATACAAGGCAATTACTAATGTATTGTTATCATCCATATTGCTTCCTTTGCTGGCTTTCATAAATTTTTCCATCACGTTATACACTGCTCATTTCTATGGCTACGACCACCCTGCAATTCATCAGCGGTGGTCGTTCTTGCAGACTATAGGGACCTCCTATAGTCTGCAGCCTATGTGCAGTCCCACGGTCCCGATCACGATGTTGGGAACGATCTTGTCCGAGTAGTACGCCACTTTTACAGACTTACAATAATACGCACAAAACCGAAGATAAAATCGATTTTAGAGGAAAAATTGTTAAGAAACATTCTTTCCTGTATATTTACTTGTATATAAAGTGCAAGTGCTCGGAGAGGCACTCCGAAACAACCTGTATATCACATAAAGGACGGCATCCTACACACCCTTGAAAAAGTATGATTGATGGCCTGCTGGTGAAACTTAAAAACTATTGGAGCAAGTGCCTGCTGATCTGACCATCTAAAACATCAGGGGCGAGGGCCTGCTGCTGACCTGACCCTCTAAAGCATTAGGGGCGAGTGCCTGCTGCTGATCTCACCATCTAAAACATTAGGGGCGAGGGTCTGCTGCTGATGTGACCATCTAAAACATTATGGGTGAGGGCCTGCTGGTGACCCTCAAAAACATTATGGTTGAGGGCCTGCTGGTGACCCTCAAAAACATTATGGGTGAAGGCCTGCTGCTGAGTTGACCCTCTAAAACATTAGGAGCGAGGGCAGCCTAATAATTATGTTAATATGATGGAGGAGGAGGACGAGAAAAAGGAGATTGAACCATATACCCTTTTTAGTGGTGGAAGGGGTGCATGGGAATACAGTGTATTTAATACACCATAAAAGCCACATTTAGAGTTCCTTTATGTTCAGCCGCTTTCCTCTGGTGGAGTAGAGAAGTCAGGGGCAATCCAGGCCTTGTTCATTTTTATAAGAGTCAACCGGTCAACATTTTCAGTTAACAGGCGGATGCGCTTATCAGTTATTATGCCCCTAGCAGCACTAAATACACGTTCTGACAAAATGCTGGAGGCCAGCACCTCCAAGGCGTAGAGCACCAGTTCGTGCCACGTGTCCAGCTTGGACACCCAATAGTTGTAAGGCACAGAGGGATCACTGACGACGCTGACACGGTCTGCTATTTACTCCGTCACCTTCTTCCAAAAATTTTCCCTCCTTGTGACACTAGGCCATGCATCAGGTTGAGGGTGCTGGCTGTCCCAGGCCTTGGAGAGTGTTGCCCTGCCTCTGTTGGTACTGCTATGTGCTCCCCTTCTCTCCCCTCCTCAGTTGGCCAAGGAACTACGTATTATGCAGCCAGCGTTGTCAGGTGGAAATATTTAGAGCAATTTTTCCACAAGGACCTTCTGGTATTGCACCATTTTGCTTGTTCTCTCCACCATAGGAATGAGAGATGAGAAGTTCTCTTTGTAGTGGGGGTCGAGAAGGGTGAACAACCAGTAATCAGTGTTGGCCAAAATGCGTACAACGCGAGGGTCATGTGGAAAGGCAGCCTAAAATAAAGTCAGCCATGTGTGCCAGAGTCCCAACAGACAAGACTTCGCTGTCCTCATCAGGAGGATGACTCTCAATCTCCTCAACCACTTCCTCCTCTTCTATACTCATCCACGCTGAACAGATGGAATAAAACTTCCATCGGTACAACCTTCTGTAGCGGAGGCAACCGTCTCCTGCTCCTCCTCATCATCCAATTTATGCTAAGAAGACAAACTGAGGGTGGTCTGGCTATCCCCCTGTGTACTGTCTTCCCCCATTTCCACCTCTTCCACATGCAAAGCATCGTCCTTAATTGTGAGCAGCGAGAGTTTGAGTAGACACAGATGTGGGATGGTTACGCTGATAACAGCGTTATCGCAGCTCACCATTTGTGTTGATTCCTCAGAGTTGCGTAAAACCTCACAGAGGTCAGACATCAATGCCCACTCGTAGCTTGTGAAGAGCGGAAGCTAACTGGAAAGGCGACAACCATGTTGCAGCTGGTATTCCACTACTGCCCTCTGCTGCTCACAAAGCATGGCCAACATGAGCTCACGTCGCACAACAGCCGGTGAGCTGGCAATTGCAAGTGCTGCTGCAGCGTTGCCAGTCCAGCGGAAGCTGACAATGACTTGTGGAAATGGGCACACACGCAGCGCACCTTCACCAGTAGCTCAGGAAAATTGGGGTAGGTTTTGAGAAACCCCTGAACCACTAGGTTGAACACGTGGGCTACGCATGATATGTGTGTGAGCTTGCCGAGCTCCAAAGCCGCCACCAAGTTACGGCCATTATCAGACACAACCATGCCTGGTTGTAGGTTGAGTGGTGAGAGCCACAGCTTAGTCTGGTCCCTTATCCCCTGCCACAGCTCTGCGGCAGTGTGCTGTTTGTTACCTAAGCAAATCAGTATAAGCTCGGCCTGTTGCCGCTTCCCCACTGCAGTGCTACACTGCTTTTAGCTACTGACTGATGTCTGACTGGTGCTGCAAGATGATAATTCGGAGGTGGAGGAGGAGAAGGGAGAGTTGCAGCCACTAACGTAGGTGGTGGCAGAAACCCTGATGGAAGTAGGGCCCGCAATCGTTGGAGTCGGTAGCACCTGTGCCATCCCAGGGTACGACTCGCTCCCGGCATCCACAATGTTCACCCAGTGTGCCGTCAGGGAAATGTAGCGTCCCTGTTTAGTGGACCTTCCCAATAACTGCATTGGTCAGGGCATGGGTGATGTTACGGGACAAATGCTGGTGTAAGGCTGGGACTGCACACTATGAGAAATATTGGCGGCTGGGGACAGAGTAACGCGGGACAGCCACCGCCATCAGGCTGCGGAAAGCCTCAGTGTCCACAAGTCTAAATGGCAACATTTCCAGGGCCAGCAATTTGGAAAGGTGCGCATTTAGTGCTATAGCCTGTTGGTGGGTGGCTGTGTATTTACGCTTTCGTTCAAAGGCCTCTGGTATAGACATCTGTACGCTGCGCTGGGACACAGAAATGGATGTGCTAGCTGATGGTGCTTGCGAAGGTCCAGGTGCATGGTGGGAGGCATCTGGGCCTGTGTCTTGGACAGGGAATTGGCCAGCTTGTAACACAGGGGAAGAGGAGGCAGTGGTATGACCCGCAGACACTGATTGTGGACTGATTCGGCCCACCTATTAGGGTGCTTTGATGCCATGTGGTGGATTATGCTGGTGGTGGTGAGGTTGCTAGTGTTCACACCCCTGGTCATTTTGGTACGGCACAGGTTGCAAATTAGAATTCTTTTATCCTCCTCGCTTTCCTTAAAAAAGCGCTAGACTGCGGAACACCTACTTCTTGGCAAGGGAGATTGCCGCAAGGGGGTGCTCCAGGGAGCAGTTGTGGGCCTGTTTGGTGTGGCCCGCCTTCTCCCTTTTGCTACCCCACTGCCTCTTCCAGTCTGTTGCGGTGCTGCGGTTCCCTCCCCCTCTGTACTGCTGTCCTCGCTCGGCTTGCCACCTTCCCAGGTTGGATCAGTGTCTTCATCGTCCACAACCTTCTTTTCCACTTGCTCCCTCTGGTCATCCTCCTGACTTGTTGACCTAACAACAACCTCACTTATTAACAACTGTGTCTCATCCTCATCATCAACCTCTTGAGAAACTAATTGCGGTTGACTTGTTGGCAACTGTGTCTCATGATCATCATCCACCTCGTAAAACACGAATTGCCGTTCCCCAAAATGATCTACTTGTGCGAAGAGAAAAAATGAGATGGAGTAATCTGCACGGGTGTACAGGAAAGGTAGAGGGAAATGGGAAGAATTAG
This sequence comes from Bufo bufo, assembly GCF_905171765.1. Classification (NCBI taxonomy): domain Eukaryota; kingdom Metazoa; phylum Chordata; class Amphibia; order Anura; family Bufonidae; genus Bufo; species Bufo bufo. Next base: position 489,193,354 of record NC_053390.1, on the reverse strand, counting down.
GCGCCATGGGATAACCACAGGATGGTGTGGAAGGAGGAAAATGACAACTACTGGAGAATAATGGAGAATAATAGGCAGCTCCCCAGACCCAAGAAAAAGGAAGAATTCAGTACCCACTAGTGGACTGAGGTGAGAATAAAATCGTTGGTTGGCCGAGTATCTCAGGGATCCTGATAATACCCAGGGGGCGCCACATAGCCTCCAGAGTTAACTATAAAGTTATAGTGGATTACACTATTATCTTGGCGAAAGGTTGCACTTACTTTACCGGGGAGGAGGGCATAGGATGAAGCTCAAGACAGCTATACCTCAACCTCCCCGCCGAGATCGTTTCACAAGATGTAGTAATGGCTTCTTGGTCCCCAAAAAGGATGACGCCGGGGCTCCAACGTATGCAGGAAGTCTTTTATTGGTTTATCTCGACGCGTTTCGGGAATAAATCCCTTTCTCAAGAGCATATACATGTAACAGAAAAGGAGGGACTTATATGGGGGAATACAAACACATGATATGGGGTCATCACCCTTAGGGGAGGGAAGCAAAGGTCAAAGAATGATGTAATTTCCTGTCTACTGTTGTATTCATTGGGCATAATTGTAAAACCAATAAATTCAGTGATCTTGTGATAACTCTTTGTCAAAAATGTACAGTAGATCCGTAGATGAAGGATTTTTATGTAGCCATACCTAAATGCTGAAAAAAAAATGAAACCGGAAGTGGGTGTGTTTGCGTTCCACCGTGGAACGCAAAGGTGCTCCCGATGTGCGTTTCACCATGGAACGCAACACTGGGCCGAAAATATAAGAGGAGGATGGACTTTATTGTTTAGAAAACCGATGCGCTCAAAGCAAGAGCGCATCGGCTGGGGCCACTGTTAATGTGGGGCCTGGCAAAGTATAAACGCTCCGATGCGTTCCACTGTGGAACACATTCGGGCAGGAAGCATGGGGGTGTAACATTACATTACCCTACTTCGTGAGATTTCCCTACCTCCTAACTTCCGGTCGCACCGCTAATGACGTGAGGAGGCGTTCCTGAGATTTGACGATCTGCGCATGCGCAAACGGACAGTTTATGGAAAATCTCAGCGGAGTTCATCTGCACACCAGGACACTGCGCATGCGCCGGAGATCCTCAGTAGGGAAATATTATGGCCCAGTGCGCAAGTGCGGCTAACTCCAGAAGATCCATCCGATCTCCGCGCCTGCGTAGTGTGGGGGTAGGGAGATCTCATGGCCATATTTTCTGTTAAATAAATATTTATTTAACAGAAAATATGGCCATAAGATCTCCCTAGGCAATGTGTGGATAAATTTATAGATAAATAATTATGGATTTATAAATATATATGTATATTTAACAGAAAATATTGCCATGAAATCTCCCTACCCCCACACTGCGCAGATCGGATGGATCTTCTGGAGTTAGCCGCGCTTGCGCACTGGGCCGTAATATTTCCCTACTGAGGCTCTCCGGCGCATGCGCAGTGTCCCGGTGTGCAGATGAACTCTGCTGAGATTTTCCATAAACTGTCCGTTTGCACATGCGCAGATCGTCAAAACTCAGGAACGCCTCCTCATATCATTAGCAGTGCGACCGGAAGTTAGGAGGTAGGGAAATCTCACGAAGTAGGGTAATGTAACATTACAGGGGCGGAGTCAATGTGTGAGAGCTCGTCCCAATCCACTAGTGAATGGGAGGGCTGAGCATTATACCGATGCGTTCCACTCTGGGACGCATCGTGGATGGAAGCAAATTAACTCTTTAACTGAAAAGTGGAATTAACTGGTAGTTGTATCTTATTTACATGTTGGACATAAAACTGAGAGGTTGTAATGTTATTTTTAGGTATTGGAGTAAAAATTAAAATTGGGTATCTGTGGTGACAATCAGTCAGGGGCATCAGCTAGGGGCAAAGGTATTAGAGGGTAAATATGTATATATATGTAGAAATATAGAATTGTATAAGGATAAAGTAGGGATTAGAATAAGAATAAAAGTCAGAGTTAAAATAAAAAGTGAGAATGAAAGTATGCATATATACATACACACACATATACATACATCACATACACAAATAAATATTATGTGAACCCGTCTGGAAATATAGAAACTAGAACATATAGATATATATATAAAAAAATATAATATAAATATATATAAATATATAAAATACTCAAGGAATTGAATAAATAATATCGTATCTCAAAGAATGTATAAAACAGATGCTCCAGTAGGTGTGTGCATATAAAAAACTTCAGTAAATAGATAAACGTAGTGCAATATAAATGCATACAATTACAGAATAGTCAATAAAATATGGATATGAGTATATTAAAATCTATTGGTAACAACGATAGTGGGGACTATATATAAAAACGCATAAAAGAAATTGGTTGAACAATTGGTGTCCCAAGGGTTATTAGTAGTTACTCTATTCGAGAGATTCATTTAAACCAAAGGGAGTCAAAGTGTTAAAACGAAAAATCCAGTACGTTTCCTTCCTACAAAGTTGTTGGAAGGATTTCGGGACCCATTCGATGGGAGTTAAACATAGGAGGGATGCGTCGCCATCATGTTTTTGTGCAAAGTGTCTGGAAACGCTGTTTGTCGTATTTTTTCTTAATATTGGAGCAGTGGGAGTTGAGTCTCTCTCGGATGCTTTGAGTGGTTCGGCCTATGTATTGTAGCCCACACGGGCATTCCAACATGTATATTACATTTGTGGTGCCACAATCCATATAGCTTGAAAGGGAGATTTTTTCTTTAGAGGAATTGATAGTGACCTCATTTGTGCCGTGGATAATTGTCCAGCAGCATTTGCACAATTTATGCCCGCATTTGTATGACCCCTTGGGTTTATCTAAGTATCCCAAAGACTTTCATCCGATGGTGGTAACTGTATTGAATTTATTCAGTTTCGGACGGGATGGGGCTAGAATTTGCTTTAATGTCTTGGCTCTGCGGAATGTCATATGCGGTATTTTGGGCATTGATTTGCCCAAAATGGGGTCCTTTATTTTTTTTATTTTTTTTATTTTTGAAAATACTTTATTCTGAATAATGAGCAGAAAATACAAAAAATGCATCAACCCCACATTAGGGTACTTAATACATAAGTTTCACATTCTGACAAGTACATGTATTCAAGTACCTATAATGGAGGGGGGGTAAAGGGGAAAAAGAAGGAAAATGGAAAAAAGAAATATAAAAAGGGGGGAGGAGGGAAAAAGTAGGAATTAGGGGACTTCCTACTGTCGCTAAAAGGCCTGAATAGAAGCCCTGTTTATACTAAGAGGAGAATCCTCTGTATTTTTTCCATGGGGACCACGTGGCCTCGAACACCTGTGTTCTTTTAGATTCCCACCCAGCAATCTGCTCCAGTCTATATAGTGCATCACACTTCGCGACCCATTGGGAGATTGGTGGGGCTTTACGATTCTTCCAATTAAATGCTATAAGAACTCTCGCAGCTGCGAAGAGTTGACCCAGCAAGGAGGAGATTTGTCTATCACCCTTAATCTCATCTATTAAGCCTAATAGGCACCCTTTAGCTGAGGGTATGAACTTTACATTACTGATCTGTGAACATATTGAACAAACCTGCTTCCAGTATCCAGAGATAGCAGGACAAGACCACCATATGTGTAGAAGGGAGCCCTCCTCGTTAAGACACCTCCAGCACCTAGCGTCACAATCTGGGTAAATAAGATGTAACTTAAGTGGTGTGTAATACCACCTAGTGATCATTTTGTAAAGATTTTCCTACAGCTTTACACATCTTGATACCCTAGGTGCACTAGAACAAATTTGCGCTACTTCCCTGTCTGTAAAGTGGACATCTAGATCCTTTTTCCACAAACGGATGAAGCTATATGAGTCAGGTCTGGTCTGGGAAGCAAACACAGTAAAGCCGTGCCACTTTTTTCTTAGGAGGCACCCTGGAAAGTGTCATTTTTTCAAACTGTGTCATAGAGGCAGACGGAGAGATCCTTTTTTTCCCCAAGTATTGTTTAATGTACATTTTGTGAATAAAGGATAATGCCTGCAGTTTAGGGTGAGTGTCCCATCCGTCCAGTAGAAGTCCCGACGAATCTAGAAGATCAACTAACTGTAGGGACATTTCTTTGAAGTTTTCTGGCAACGTAGAGCCAAAAGTCACCCCAGAACTCCACAGAATATCCCTCACCTGAAGCACAGGCGACACCTCGTGGCTTGAAAGTAGCACCTTAGACAAATCTGAGTGCCATATTTTCAATGTGTTTTTCGTCATGGTACTAAGTGGCTTGATCTGCTGAGACATGTCTCTAGGGGGCGAAAGAAGGAATGTTCTCAGAGGAGGCCTGGTCGCACCTGATTCAGCTAGGATGTCCAGTCTGTTCTCTGAGCTCCTAATCCACTCTAGACATCTCGTCCCCTGAATTGCCTTGTAATATTCTGCCATATCAGGAAGACCAATTCCCCCTAGCCTGTTAGATTGAATCATTATTGAATGTGGAATACGTGGTCTCGATTTTTTCCAGAGAAATCTAGAAAAACTGTCTCAGTTGGGCAAAAAAGGATTTTGGCAGATGTATAGGTAATACTGACATGTAGTACAATATTTTAGGGACTAATATAGATTTTATCAATGTACGTCTTCCAAACCACGAAGTGAAGGGGATACTCCATGAATCTATAATGGATGTGATGTTTTTAGGTAAGTTTCAAAAGTTTTCTTCAAATAAATCACCGGGATCGGAAGTTATATTTACCCCCAAGAATTTAATCGAACGCGTTGTCCAGACATATTTATGCTGCACCTCTAAGGACAACTGTAAGTCCCTACTGGCCGTGACGTTTAAAGCTTGGGATTTCGTGTGGTTAATAAGGAAATTGGACATGGCCCCAAACCTCTGAAACAGGTCTTGTATTGCAGGAAAAGCCTTGGATTGGTTATGATAACCAAAAGGTCGTCGGCGAAAGCCGCCAACTGGTGATAGGTGTTTCCCACCCTCAAGACCTGAATTTCCTCCTCCTGACGAATCGCTTGAAACAGGCACTCGACCACAAGAATAAAGAGCAGGGGGGACAGGGGGCAACCCTGCCTTGTACCATTTCTAATAGTAAAGCTGGGAGATAGGGTACCATTTACCATTACTCTAGCCGTGGGAGAGTCATTCATAGCCATTGTAGCTCTAATGAACTGGGACGGTATCCCGAACCTTGCCAGGGCCAGACGCATAAAGAGCCAGTCTATACGGTCGAACGCCTTTTCTGCGTCTGTCCCTAGGAGGACAAGAGGAATGGATTTTTCCCTGGCATGATGTATAATGTTGACTATCCTAGTGGTATTCATTCTTCCCTCCCTGCCAGCCACAAAGCCCACCTGTTCCTCATTGATCAGTCGGGGTAAAAAGGGCTGCAACCTAAGAGCTAGCATTTTAGCATATAATTTCAGGTCTGCATTTAGAAGCGAGATGGGTCTGTAGCTGGCACAAGATGAAGGATCCTTACCTTCTTTAGGAAGAATAGTAATTAGAGCAGATAGCATTTGTGTTGGGAGTGGATTACCCTTATATACCTCATTGAACACTTTAAGCATTCTAGGTAGCAGTATTGAGGAAAAGGTGGTATAATATCCGGATGTTAATCCATCTGGGCCGGGACACTTATGTCTAGGAACTGTGCTTAACGCTTTGTTTAGTTCTTGTAAAGAAAACAGTTGAGCCAGGGACTGAGCTTGATCAAGCGGAATAACCGGGAGACGTAACCGTGAGAGCCACCCTTTAATGTCCTCTGATCTTATTTCATTTTCCGCCTTACTACCCCTTTCTCTAAGATTATATAGCGAGCTGTAATAGGTACTAAATTGTTTTGCAATAAGGTCAGTGGACATAAGTGACCTAGAAGATGTGTCTTTAATAGAGTGTATATAAGATTTGACTCTACGTTTTTTCAGACTCGACATCATGAACTTCGATGCCTTATTGTAACGGTCGCGTACACACACACACAGGGGGGAGGAAAGTGACCACTGCGCTCCACCCTCACCCCTGGCCCTGCCTACTTGCCTCGCGAGTCCTAATGACAGGGGACAACTGGACGGCAATCCCTAGCTTGGAATAAGTGCAGGGATGACAGACAAACAACAGAACGTGAACGGACCGAGTCAATACCAGGAAATCTACAAAGTACAAATGGAGCAAACAGAGAATAGTCAGGAGAAGCCGGGGTCATAAATACCAGGAGAGTCGTGAAGTACCAAAGGAGTCAGCAGAGGATCGTCAGGAGTTCAGCAGGGGGTCAGTACGCCAGGAAAGACAAAATCGCAGGTGGAACCTAAATTAACAGGCAACCTGTGGCCAGCAGGCTGCCTGTATTTATAGTGGGGAGTGAGGGTCATGTGACGTGGCCAGCATCACATGACCGACAGACCAACCAGTCGAGCACCGAGTGATCAGCTCGGCGCTCAAGGCAGACTAGGAGCAGGGAGCCACCCAGCTAGTAAAGCTGCCCTGGGAATGAGGTCAAACACAGATCCTCATTCCCAAAGCTAAGCAACAGGTCTGCGGGCAATGGGGGACCGAGTGCACCCTCGGAACCCCGTTACAGTACCCCCCCCTTTTACGAGGGGCCACCGGACCCAAGACTTCAGGCGATGGCTTTTCAGGGTGTTCTAAATTAAATTTTTGAACAAGTCTAGGAGCATGAACCTCCCTGGCAGGTACCCAAGATCTCTCTTCAGGTCCATACCCCTTCCAGTGAATCAGGTACTGCAAGGAATTACGCACCTTCCTGACATCCACTATTTTAGACACCACATACTCGACAGCATCATTAACAAGAACCGGCGGAGGCGAGGCTTTTGATGGTACTACCGGTTCAAAATATTTAAAGTAGAGACTTATGGAACACATTATGAATGTGGAATGACTCGGGCAGCTCCAACCTAAAAGATACCGGGTTAATCACCTCCGTGATCTTATATGGTCCAATAAAACGAGGAGCAAACTTTTTAGAATCTACCTTAAGAGAGATTCTTGGAGGACAACCATACCTTATCCCCAACCTGAAAATTTACCCCCCTTGAACGTCTCCTATCGGCCTTGAGTTTCTGAGTATCTTGAGCCTTTTCCAGGTTCGATTGAACCCGAGCCCATACCGTGCACAGTTCAGAGGAGAGCCTATCCGCCTCAGGGTTAGAGGAGGAGACGGATGACCCAGAAAGAAAATGAGGATGAAAGCCATAGTTACAAAAAAAAGGAGAGACCCCAGCAGAGGAATTAACACGGTTATTCAGAGCAAACTCGGCTAATGGAAGGTATTTCACCCAAAACTGTTGATCATCTGCAACATATGCCCTGAGAAATTGTTCCACCGACTGATTGAGGCGCTCAGTCTGTCCATTACTTTCAGGGTGATAAGCAGATGAAAAGGACAGAGAAATCCGGCATCTCAGACAGAAGGCCCTCCAAAACTTGGACACAAACTGCACACCCCTGTCAGATACAATATTTTCTGGAATGCCATGTAAACGTACAATTTGTTCCACAAACAAAGATGCTAGGGTCTTCGCACTCTGGAGTTTAGACAGGGGAATAAAGTGAGCCATCTTGCTGAATCTATCGACCACTACCCAAACCACAGTTTTACCCTCTGCAGGTGGCAGATCAGTGATAAAATCCATCGAGATATGAGACCAGGGTCTACTGGGAATGGGTAAGGGTCGTAGGTCCCCAGCCAGGCGAGTCCTAGGGGTCTTAGAACTCGCACAAACCTCACAGGCCAACACATAAGACTTGACGTCTCTAGTTAAAGTAGGCCACCAGAATGATCTGGAAACCAGCTCTTTAGTGCCCTCAATGCCCGGATGTCCACAAAAAACAAAGTCATGACACTCACCCAGCAGTTGGAGACGAAACTGTACGGGAACAAACAACTTATCTGTAGGAGTGGATGACGGAGCTAGGTGTTGTTCAGCCTTGATGAGAGTCGTGATGTCCTGAGACAAGGCTGCTACGAAGACCTTAGCTGGTAAAATGGATTCAGGTGGAGTCTCTGTAGGCTGATACGCACAGAAACTCCGAGAGAGTGCGTCGGCCTTCACGTTTCTACTTCCAGGTCTGAAAGTTATGGAAAAATTAAAGTGAGTAAAAAATAATGCCCATCTATCCTGATGGGGATTTAACCTTTTAGCCAACTCGAGAAACATTAGGTTCTTATGATCGGTAACAACAGTAACACAATGTTTTGCCCCCTCAAGAAAATGTCTCCATTCTTCAAATGCCCACTTAATGGCCAGTAACTCCCGATTTCCTATGTCATAATTTCTCTCAGAGGGGGAAAACTTTCTGGAAAAAAAAGCACAAGGTCTCAGGTTAGTGAGGGTAGCAGGACCTTGCGAAAGGACTGCTCTTACCCCGTCCTCAGAAGCATCCACCTCCACGATAAAAGGTTTTTCCTGATCTGGCTGGGTTAGAACGGGAGCGCTACTGAAAGCATCCTTTAGGGTTTCAAATGAATCTAAGGCCTCAGTAGACCAATTTTCCAGATCTGCCCCTTTTTTAGTGAGGTCGGTCAGTGGTCTAGCGATTACCGAGAAATTCTTTATGAACTTACGGTAGTAGTTAGCGAATCCAAGGAAACGTTGTAAGGCCTTTAAGGATGATGGTCTTACCCATCCCTTAATCGCTAAAACCTTGCTAGGATCCATCTTTATGGCATGGGGAGTCAGAACATGTCCGAGAAATATAATCTCCTGCACCCCAAAAACACATTTTTCCTGTTTAGCAGATAATTGGTTCTCTCTCAACACCTCCAACACCTGTCTAACATGAAACACATGACTCTTAAAATCAGGGGAAAATATCAAAATGTCGTCGAGATATACAATGACAAATTTTCCCAAGAACTCCCTAAGAATATCGTTCATGAAATTTTGGAACACAGCCGTGGCATTGCTGAGTCCAAAAGGCATAACGAGATATTCAAAGTGACCAACCGGGGTATTGAATGCTGTTTTCCACTCGTCCCCCTCCTTGATTCGGATTAAATTGTATGCTCCTCTTAAATCAATCTTAGAAATCCAGGCCGCCCCTAATACCTGGTTAAATAAATCCGGAATCAATGGGAGGGAGTAAGTATTCCGGATAGTAATCTCATTTAATTTCCGGTAATCTATACAGGGTCTAAGACCACCATCCTTCTTCTTAACAAAGAAAAACCCCGCCCACATGGGAGAAACCGAGGGTCTAATGTGCCCCTTAATGAGACTCTCCTTAATGTAATCTTCCATGGCCTCACGTTCAGGTTTGGAAAGATTGTAAATACGCCCCTTAGGAAACCTTGCCCCCTTCTCCAGGACTATGGCGCAATCATAAGGTCTATGGGGAGGAAGAGCCTCTGTGGACGACGACGAGAACACATCAGCATACTCCTTTATGACTGCAGGTAATACCTCAGTCTCCACAGAGAACCCAACCCGTATTCTAGCCAAACACGAGCCGCACTCAGATCCCCAACTCACCAGTTCCCCTCTGGTCTAATCAATCGTAGGATTGTGAAATTGGAGCCACGGCATCCCCAATACCACCTCGACTGGTAAGTTCTCTAGGACTAACAGGGAACATTTCTCTAAGTGGCACACTCCAACAGCTAAGGAAATCTCTGAGGTACATGACCTCACAGTACCCCCCACCAGGGGAGTGGAGTCGATGGCCATGATATGGATGGGCGTGGGTAAAACAAAAATTGGAATACCCTGTCTAGTAGCATACCCCTGGTCAATAAAGCTGGCCGCTGAGCCCGAATCTATAAAGGCCTGACCCGACCACTTATTAGAACCCAGAGAAATTGTTATAGGAACTAAAAGCTTACTCTTAGTAATAACAGGGAGTACCTGGTCCCTTGGTGGTCTTGTCTTGGAAGCCTTATCAGAAAAGATCCTCTTTGGACACTGATTGATCCAATGGTCAGGATCTCCACAGTAGAAACAGATCCCACGTCTGCGGCTCTGATCCCCTCTGGTCATCCCAATTTGCATAGGTTCTTCAGAGGAGACCTCCACACCACTCCTGGTGCAACCCTCAGACTGGACCAGTACCTGAGAAGAGAACTGTCGTTCCTGTCGTCTTTCTCTCACACGTCGGTCGAGTCGGACTGCTAGGGTCATAGTCTCCTCAAGAGTCTCAGGGAGCTGATAACTCACTAGTAGGTCTTTTAGATTATCAGATAGGCCTGACCTGAATTGACACTTAAGAGCTGGCTCATTCCACCCTGAGGGAACACACCACCTTCTAAATTGGGTGCAATACTCCTCCGCAGAGAGGTTGCCTTGAACCAATGCTTTCAGCGCAGTTTCGGCTACCAGGGCCCTGTCTGGTTCATCATACAGGGTACCCAGAGCCTGAAAAAAAACCTCTACTGTGGTTAAACAACTAGCATCAGGGGGTAAAGAAAAGGCCCACTCCTGGGAATCCCCCTGTAAGCGGGAAATAACAATGCCCACCCGTTGGCTTTCCGACCCGGAAGACAAGGGGCGTAAACTAAAATACAATTTACAGCTCTCCTTAAAGGAGTGAAACTTCCTCCGAACTCCAGAGAAGGGCTCTGGAAGCTTGATCGGTGGCTCCATATGAGGGCTCAAGTTCGGACCAGAGGCCTGAGGAGCAGCGGCGTATTGTCCTATTTCTAGGGAAAGAATCTTCTCCCCTAGCTCCTGCACCATCTGCGTCAGGTTTGACACATGCTCAGTCAGGGTCACTAGAGGATTCATGGTACAGTTGTTTCAGTAGGCCTGTTAATCTGTAACGGTCACGTACACACACACACAGGGGGGAGGGAAGTGACCACTGCGCTCCACCCTCACCCCTGGCCCTGCCTACTTGCCTCGCGAGTCCTAATGACAGGGGACAACTGGACGGCAATCTCTAGCTTGGAATAAGTGCAGGGATGACAGACAGACAAACAACAGAACGTGAACGGACTGAGTCAATACCAGGAAATCTACAAAGTACAAATGGAGAAAGCAGAGAATAGTCAGGAGAAGCCGGGGTCATAAATACCAGGAGAGTCGTAAAGTACCAAAGGAGTCAGCAGAGGATCGTCAGGAGTTCAGCAGGGGGTCAGTACGCCAGGAAAGACAAAATCGCAGGTGGAACCTAAATTAACAGGCAACCTGTGGCCAGCAGGCTGCCTGTATTTATAGTGGGGAGTGAGGGTCATGTGACGTGGCCAGCGTCACATGACCGACAGACCAACCAGTCGAGCACCGAGTGATCAGCTCGGCGCTCAAGGCAGACTAGGAGCAGGGAGCCACCCAGCTTGTAAAGCTGCCCTGGGAATGAGGTCAAACACAGATCCTCATTCCCAAAGCTAAGCAACAGGTCTGCAGGCAATGGCTGACCGAGTGCACCCTCGGAACCCCGTTACACTTATCCCCGTGCGCGTAGTATTTGAATTTCGCTGACATATAAAGTTTTGCTACCCTGTTATTCAATATGTTCTTAAGCTCCGCCCTTAATCTATTTAGGCTGTCCAACACTTCAGGTGAAATCTTTTTTTTGTGTAATAATTCCAGTTTTTGGATCCGAGCCTGCAATGACACAATAGTGGCTTCCCTTTTTTTTTTGATATGTGAATTCAGAGCAATAAAATGCCCTCTCACTACCGCCTTGTGTGCTTCCCAGACCAGACCCGGCGACATATCCTCCGACTCGTTGAGACTGAAATATTCTTCCATATGCTTTTGTATATTGAGAACATGTTCATGTTTACTCAATATAGTCTCATCTAATCTCCAAGTAAATTGCGTTTTAGGGAGAGATTTAACCCTGATAGTCAAGTATACAGGAGCATGGTCTGACAATAAGATATTACCTATCAATGCTTTGGAGCAATCACCTAGAGACCTTGGGGGAACAAACAGGTAATCTAGTCTCTGATATGAGACATGTGCTACTGAGTAATATGTGTAGTCTTTTGAAGTTGGGTTCATAGCTCTCCAAACGTCAACTAGGCCTAACTCAGCTAGTTTTTTCATAATTCTCCTAATAGTGACTTGGGATAGTGACGAGGAGCCCGTTGATGTATCCATAGGTGGGCTCAATGCTACGTTTATGTCACCCCCGACCAAAACGGTACCTTCAGCAAATTCCTGCAGTTTTGCCAAAGTGTTTTCTATCCATACTACTTGGGCCACATTGGGAGTATATAGATTGCCTATTGTAACTGTCTGATTATTATTATTATTATTTATTATTAAAGCGCCATTCATTCCATAGCGCTGTACATATGATAAGCGGTGCACATACATAATACAGACAATTGCACTAATCATAAACAAGACAAGTTACAAACTGGTACAGAAGGAGAGAGGGCCCTGCCCGTGAGGGCTTACAATCTACATGGTATGGGAGAAGGACACAGTAGGTGTGGGTTAAGTTGGTCATGGCGGTATAGAGGCAGCAGGGTCACTGGTTGTAGGCTTGTCTGAAGAGGTGGGTTTTTAGGTTTCTTTTGAAGGATTCCACTGTAGGTGAGAGTCTGATATGTTGGGGTAGCGAGTTCCAGAGTATGGGGGATGCACGGGAGAAATCTTGGAGTCGATTGTGGGAAGAGGCGATAAGAGGAGAGGAGAGAAGGAGGTCTTGTGAGGATCGGAGAGTGCGTGTGGGGATGTATCGGGAAGGTAGCTCAGAGATGTAGGGAGGGGACAGGTTATGGACGGCCTTGTATGTATTTGTTAGTACTTTGAAGTGAATTCGCTGGGCAATGGGGAGCCAGTGAAGGGATTGGCAGAGGGGAGAGGCAGAGGAGTAATAGGGTGAGAGGTGGATTAGTCGGGCAGCAGAGTTGAGGATAGATTGGAGGGGTGCGATGGTGCTAGATGGAAGGCCACAGAGGAGAATGTTGCAGTAGTCTAGGCGGGAGATAATGAGGGCATGTACAAGAATTTTCGCAGATTCATAGTTAAGGAAAGCACGGATGCGGGAGATGTTTTTGAGTTGGAGGCGGCAGGTGGTGGAAAGAGCTTGGATTTGCGGTCGGAAGGAAAGTGCAGAATCCAAGGTCACTCCAAGGCAGCGGACTTTGTTGACCGGGGAGAGTGTGCAGCCATTGATCATGATAGATAGGTCTGTTGAGGGGGTTGAACAAGATGGGGGAAAGATTATAAATTCTGTCTTATCCATGTTAAGTTTTAGAAAGCTAGAGGCGAAGAAGGATGATATAGAAGATAGACATTGTGGGATTCGTGATAGTAAGGTGGTGATGTCTGGACCAGAGAGGTAGATTTGTGTGTCGTCGGCGTAGGAGTGATACTGAAAGCCATGGGACTCTATGAGCTGTCCCAGGCCAAAAGTGTAGATAGAGAAGAGCAGGGGTCCTAGGACAGAGCCTTGCGGGACACCAACAGAGAGGGAATGAGACGAGGAGGTGGTGCGAGAGTGGGAGACGCTAAACGTCCGGTCTGTGAGGTATGATGTGATCCAGAAGAGGGCCAGGTCGGTAATGCCAAGAGATGAGAGAGTTTGCAACAAAAGGGAGTGGTCAACAGTGTCAGAGGCAGAGGACAGAAGGAGAAGGAGGACAGAGTATTCTTTCTTGGTTTTGGCTGTCAGTAGGTCATTGGTGACTTTGGTAAGGGCAGTCTCGGTCGAGTGGTGGGGTCGGAAGCCAGATTGTAGGCGGTCAAAGAGAGAGCAGGAGGAGAGGTGGGAGGATAGTTCTGAATGGACATGTTGTTCAAGTAGCTTTGAGGCATACGGAAGAAGTGATATGGGGCGATAACTGGACAAGGAAGATGGGTCAAGTGAAGGCTTTTTGAGGATGGGTGTAATGGTAGCATGTTTAAAAGCAGAGGGGAAGACACCAGAGTTTAGTGAGAGGTTAAAGAGATGAGTTAGGGTTGGGATAAACACTGTGGTGAGGTTAGGGATGAGGTGGGATGGGATTGGGTCAAGTGCACAGGTGGTCAGATGAGATTTGGAGAATAGAGTGGAGAGTTTTTCTTCTGTAATGGTGGAGAAGCACGTTTTGGGAGAAGAGGACCGAGCAGTTGTGGGGACTGTGTAGTGAAGCTTTCCCTGATGTTGACTATCTTTTGTTTGAAATATTTGGCAAAGTCCTCAGCTGAGAAGAGAGGAGAGGGTGGGGGGGCTGGGGGACAGAGAAGGGAGTTAAAAGTGCTAAAAAGTTGTTTAGGGCTGTGTGACAGGGAAGATATGAGAGATGAGAAGTAGGCCTGTTTTGCATCAGCGAGTGAGGATTTAAATATGAGGAGGGATTGCTTGTATGCGGTGAAATGATCTTTAGAATGGGATTTCTTCCATTGACGCTCAGCAGCCCTGGAAGCTTGTCTGAGTTTTTTGGTCAGGTTGGTGTGCCAGGGTTGTCTGTTGATTTTTCGGGTTTTGTTGTGTGTGAGGGGGGCAACAGTGTCCAGAGCTGTACTTATTGTGGTGTTATACAGGGTGGTAGCAGCTTCTGGGTCTTGGAGGGAGCATATGGTAGAGAGTGAGAGAAGAGAGTCAGAAAGCAAGCAAAAGTCGAGATGTTTGAGGTTCCTGCGGGGGTGTGCTAGTGTGTGGACCGGGGGAGCAGCAGAAGAGACCAGTGAAGAGAAGGTGAGTAGGTTGTGGTCGGATAGGGGGAGAGGCGAATTAGAAAGGTTAATTAGGGAGCAGAGGCGGGTAAAGATCAGATCCAGAGTGTGACCATCTCTGTGGGTGGGAACTGAAGACCACTGTGATAGGCCGAAGGAGGAAGAGAGTGACAGGAGTTTAGAGGCGGCCGAGTGGCATGTGTCAATAGGGATGTTGAAGTCACCCATGATGATAGTGGGGATGTCGGCAGAAAGAAAGTGTAGTAGCCAGGTGTTAAAGTGGTCAAGAAAGATGGTGGATGGGCCTGGAGGGCGGTAAATGACGGCTACTTGAAGGTTGGAGGGAAGGTAGATGCGAACAGAGTGTACTTCAAATGAGGTGAGCGTAATGGAGGGTGGCAGTGGAATTGGGCTGTAGGAGCAGGTGTCTGATAGGAGAAGACCAACTCCTCCTGATTACCCAGGGATCCCTTTAAAAATAAGTAACGACCCTCGTCGTCCTGGAGGGTTGAATGCACCACCAACGGAACATTTTTATGAATTGCTATGGAGACCCCCTTCGAGGCACCAGAGGATGAGGTACAGTGGAACCACTGGTTGTAGGTCATGTGTGATAATCGCAGGATATGCCCTTTTTTGAAATGGGTTTCCTGCAATAGGGCGATGCTCACTTTTTGTCTGTTGAGAAGCTGGCAAATTTTAGTTCGTTTAGGTGGTGCATTCAGTCCTCTTACATTGTAAGTACACAATTTTAACTCAGCCATCTAGAATGTATGAGGATCGCCACCTGCCCATAATACATATTGCAAAAATATCGTGAGAATATAGCATCAAGAGTAGGAAGGGGGGGGGGAGAGGGAAGAGGATAAAACATACAAAACAATTAAACCTCCTTAACTTTAGCTTTGATAAAGCCTCAATGACCCTGGATCCAATATTGCATTGGAGAACCTTAAATGATACTGTGGTCATCAAGAGGGGGTGAAGAGGACCAGATATCGGGTCCTAAATGTGAATAACAAGTATATAGATAATAACTGTAAGACAAATCTATAAATCAGCATATCTATCACATCCATGGGGTATTAACCCCGTAACGTGCTGAAAAATTCCCTGGAAGGGCAGCGCCATACCTATCATGGTACGGGGAACAGGTACATAACCAAACAAAAAAGGGATTATGCATAATAAACTTAATACCCAACTGTCCCCAGCGACGGACAACTCACGGGAACTCAGGTACAGATATAGGCCCTGTCAAGCCCTTAAGAGAATCCCACTTCTAGCGAATAGTGAAGTGAGTCCTGTCATTCTATTTCCATTCTTGGTGCAGACATCATGGGGTCTCCCGATCTCCTCCCCCTGCGGCGATCTTTCGAATGGCTCACTGGAATCCACGGGTCTACTGGTAATTCTGGTAAGTCTGTCAGGTCTTTCGCTGAATGCCAGTTAGGGATGTCCAGAGAAGTTATTTCCAGGACGTCGCACAGCAATGGAATATCAGCCGGAGAGCGCACAGTTAGTTTGCGGCCTGGCGCATTTATGGGATGGAGCCAACGGTAAGTAATGCTCTTGCTTCTTAAGATATCTAGAAGAGGCTTTAACATCCTTCTTTTTGGAGGGTGATCGGGGATAGATCTTGAAAGATTAGCACCTCTGCATCTCCAAAAGGGATAGATTTTTTGGATCTGGCTGCCCTCATTATCTGGTCTTTAGATAAGAAGCTGGATAACCTGCATATCACATCCCTTGGAGGCTCTCCATGTTTCGGAGGGGGCGCAAAGCCCTATGAATTCTATCCATGGTGAGATCTCCCACAGAGTCGGTGTCACGGGGTTCCGAAGGTGCACTCGGTCCCCCATTGCCCGCAGAACTGTTGCTTAGCTTTTGGAATGAGGTTCTGTGTTTGACCTACTTCCGTTTGCGCCCCGTGTCCTCCGGTCCCGAGAGCCAACGCGTGGGGATTATCATTTCTCTACTACAGGGTGATCCCCAGGACTGGGCATTTTCGTTACCTCCTGGGGCCAGTTATCTAACTTCTGTGGAGGGTTTTTTTCAGGCCCTGGGTACCCTCTATAACGAACCAGACAGGGCCCTGGTAGCCGAGACAGCTCTTAGGGCACTGGTTCAGGGCCATCTCCCTGCGGAGGAGTATTGCACCCAATTCAGACGGTGGTGTGTCCCCTCAGGATGGAATGAACCAGCCCTGAACAGTCAGTTTAGGTCTGGTCTATCTGATAATTTAAAAGATCTATTGGTCAATTACCAAATTCCTGAGACCTTAGAGGAGATGATGACCCTAGTTGTCCGACTTGACAGACGAGTTAGAGAGAGACGACAAGAACGACAGTTCTGTTCTCAGATGGTGGTCCAGCCAGAGGCCTTTTCCAGGGACAACACTGAGGTCTCCACCGAGGAACCCATGCAGGTTGGCATGACCCGGGGTAATCTTCGTCGCAGACGCGGAGAGTGCTTCTACTGTGGAGATCCTGGCCATTGGATCAACAAGTGTCCTAAGAGGGACCTCTCTGACAAGTCTTCTAAGGCAAGACAACCTAAAGACCAGGTACACCCTGATTTTTCTAAAGGTAAGCTTTTGGTACCCATAACAATTTCTCTGGGGGTTAATAAGTGGCCGGGTAAGGCCTTTATTGACTCCGGTTCAGCGGCCAGCTTTATTGACTTTGAGTTTGCTTGTAAATTGGGTATTCCAATGTTTGCTTTACCTACACCTATCCATGTCATGGCTATTGATGCTACTCCCCTGATTGGTGGTACGGTGAGGTCATGTACCTCTGAAATTTCTCTGTCCGTGGGTGTGTGCCACTCTGAGAGATGTTCTCTTCTAGTCCTGGAGAACCTACCGGTTGAGGTGGTACTAGGGTTGCCTTGGCTCCGTTTACATAACCCCACAATTGATTGGTCCAAAGGAGAGTTGGTGAAATGGGGACCTAAGTGTGACTCATGCTTGTCCGTGGTCCAGGCTGGGGTTTCAGTAAGGTCTAATACATTCCCCTCTGTTATTAAGGAATATTCTGATGTGTTCTCGTCCCTTACTCCAGAGGTTCTACCCCCCCATAGACCTTATGATTGCGCCATAGAGCTAATTGAGGGTGCCGAATTTCCTAAAGGTCGAATTTATAATCTTTCAGGGCCCGAACGCAAGGCTATGGAAGATTATATTAAGGAGAGCCTTGCTAAAGGGCATATTAGACCTTCAGTCTCTCCTATGGGAGCAGGGTTTTTCTTTGTTAAAAAGAAGGATGGTGGTCTTAGGCCTTGTATTGATTACCGGAGATTAAATAAAATCACTGTCCAAAATAGATACTCTCTCCCATTGATTCGGATTTATTTAACCAGGTTTTGGGGGCAACCTGGTTTTCTAAGATTGACCTGAAAGGGGCATACAATCTAATCCGAATCAAGGAGGGAGACGAATGGAAGACAGCGTTCAATACTCCGATAGGACACTTTGAGTATCAGGTGATGCCTTTTGGACTCAGCAATGCCCCAGCTGTGTTCCAAAACTTAATGAACGATATTCTTAGG
The DNA here is from genome assembly GCF_905171765.1 of Bufo bufo. Classification (NCBI taxonomy): domain Eukaryota; kingdom Metazoa; phylum Chordata; class Amphibia; order Anura; family Bufonidae; genus Bufo; species Bufo bufo. Next base: position 489,175,221 of record NC_053390.1, on the reverse strand, counting down.
GAGTTCTTAGGTAAATTTATTATTGTCTATCTTGACGACATTTTGATATTCTCTCCTGATTTCGAATCTCATGTGTCCCATGTCAAACAAGTATTAGAGGTGTTGAGGGAGAACCAGCTATCCGCTAAGCAAGAGAAATGTGTCTTTGGTGTACAGGAGATACTGTTTCTAGGGCATGTTTTGACTCCTCACGCCTTTAAGATGGATCCTGGTAAGGTTTTAGCAATTAAGGAATGGGTAAGGCCTTCATCCTTAAAGGCTTTACAACGGTTTTTGGGTTTCGCTAATTACTACCGTAAATTTATCATGAATTTTTCTGTAATTGCTAAGCCATTGACCGACCTTACTAAGAAAGGGGCGGATTTGGAGAATTGGTCTACCAAGGCCATTTCTTCATTTGAAACATTAAAAAACGCATTTAGCCTGATCAGGGGAGACCCTTTATTGTGGAGGTGGATGCGTCCGAGGACGGCGCAGGAGCAGTCCTTTCACAAGGTCCTGCTAGCCTCACTAACCTGAGACCGTGTGCCTTCTTCTCTAGGAAATTCTCTCCCACGGAGAGAAACTACGACATAGGGAATAGGGAGCTGTTGGCCATTAAATGGGCATTTGAGGAGTGGAGACATTTTTTGGAGGGGGCAAGGCATTGAGTAACTGTTGTCACTGACCATAAAAACCTAATGTTTCTCGAGTCCGCTAAGAGGTTGAATCCCTGACAAGCCCGATGGGCTCTGTTTTTTACCCGTTTTAATTTCTCCATTACGTTCAGGCCGGGAAGTAAAAATGTGAAGGCAGACGCATTATCTCGGAGCTTCCATGCTTTTCAACCCACTGTGACGCCGCCTGAATCCATCCTACCAGCAAACATCTTCTTAGCGGCTCTAACCCAGGATATCTCGGCTCGCATTAAGGCTGAACAACATCTGGCACCGGTATCCACCCCAACAGATAAGTTGTTTGTTCCCGTACAATTTCGTCTCCATCTGTTGGGTGAGTGTCACGATTCTGCCTTTTGTGGACATCCGGGTATTGAGGGCACTAAGGATCTGGTTTCTAGATCTTATTGGTGGCCCACTCTGACCAAGGATGTCAAGTCCTACGTGTCAGCCTGTGAGGTTTGTGCCAGGTCTAAGACACCTAGGACTCGCCCTGCTGGTAACCTACGACCCCTACCCATTTCCAGTAGACCCTGGTCCCATATCTCGATGGACTTTATAACTGACCTACCGCTGGCGGAGGGTAAGACTGTGGTTTGGGTAGTGGTCGATAGGTTTAGCAAGATGGTTCATTTCATTCCCCTGTCTAAACTTCCGAATGCTAAAACCCTGGCATCTATTTTTGTGGATGAGATTGTTCTTTTACATGGCATCCCGGAAAATATTGTTTCGGACAGGAGTGTGCAGTTTGTGTCCAAATTCTGGAGGGCCTTCTGTCAAAGATGTAAAATTTTGTTGTCTTTTTCTTCCGCCTACCATCCTGAGAGTAATGGGCAGACTGAACGCCTTAATCAGTCTGTGGAACAATTCCTGAGGTTGTATGTTGCTGATGACCAGCAATTATGGGTCAAATTCCTTCCGTTGGCTGAATTTGCTCTGAATAACCGTGTCAATTCTTCTGCTGGGGTCTCCCCTTTCTTTTGTAACCATGGTTTTCATCCCCGTTTTCATTCTGGGTCGTGCGTCTCCTCCTCTAACCCTGAAGCTGATAAACTCTCCTCCGAACTGTGCACTGTTTGGGCCCGGGTTCAATCGAACCTAGAAAAGGCTCAAAGTTCTCAAAAACTCAAGGCCGATAGGAGACGTTCAAGGGGGGTGAACTTTCAGGTTGGGGATAAAGTATGGTTGTCCTCCAAGAATCTATCTCTCAAGGTAGCTTCTAGAAAATTTGCTCCTCGTTTTATTGGTCCATATAAGATCACGGAGGTGATTAACCCGGTATCATTTAGGTTGGAGCTGCCCGAGTCATTCCACATTCATAATGTGTTCCATAAATCTCTACTTAAAAAATATTTTGAACCGGTAGTACCATCGAAAGCCTCGCCTCCGCCGCTTCTTGTTAATGATGCTGTCGAGTATGTGGTGTCTAAAATAGTGGATGTCAGGAAGGTGCGTAATTCCTTGCAGTACCTGATTCACTGGAAGGGGTATGGACCTGAAGAGAGATCTTGGGTACCTGCCAGGGAGGTTCATGCTCCTAGACTTGTTCGTAAATGAAGGTTGGAGGGAAGGTAGATGCGAACAGAGTGTACTTCAAATGAGGTGAGCGTAATGGAGGGTGGCAGTGGAATTGGGCTGTAGGAGCAGGTGTCTGATAGGAGAAGACCAACTCCTCCTGATTACCCAGGGATCCCTTTAAAAATAAGTAACGACCCTCGTCGTCCTGGAGGGTTGAATGCACCACCAACGGAACATTTTTATGAATTGCTATGGAGACCCCCTTCGAGGCACCAGAGGATGAGGTACAGTGGAACCACTGGTTGTAGGTCATGTGTGATAATCGCAGGATATGCCCTTTTTTGAAATGGGTTTCCTGCAATAGGGCGATGCTCACTTTTTGTCTGTTGAGAAGCTGGCAAATTTTAGTTCGTTTAGGTGGTGCATTCAGTCCTCTTACATTGTAAGTACACAATTTTAACTCAGCCATCTAGAATGTATGAGGATCGCCACCTGCCCATAATACATATTGCAAAAATATCGTGAGAATATAGCATCAAGAGTAGAAAGGGGGGGGGGAGAGGGAAGAGGATAAAACATACAAAACAATTAAACCTCCTTAACTTTAGCTTTGATAAAGCCTCAATGACCCTGGATCCAATATTGCATTGGAGAACCTTAAATGATACTGTGGTCATCAAGAGGGGGTGAAGAGGACCAGATATCGGGTCCTAAATGTGAATAACAAGTATATAGATAATAACTGTAAGACAAATCTATAAATCAGCATATCTATCACATCCATGGGGTATTAACCCCGTAACGTGCTGAAAAATTCCCTGGAAGGGCAGCGCCATACCTATCATGGTACGGGGAACAGGTACATAACCAAACAAAAAAGGGATTATGCATAATAAACTTAATACCCAACTGTCCCCAGCGACGGACAACTCACGGGAACTCAGGTACAGATATAGGCCCTGTCAAGCCCTTAAGAGAATCCCACTTCTAGCGAATAGTGAAGTGAGTCCTGTCATTCTATTTCCATTCTTGGTGCAGACATCATGGGGTCTCCCGATCTCCTCCCCCTGCGGCGATCTTTCGAATGGCTCACTGGAATCCACGGGTCTACTGGTAATTCTGGTAAGTCTGTCAGGTCTTTCGCTGAATGCCAGTTAGGGATGTCCAGAGAAGTTATTTCCAGGACGTCGCACAGCAATGGAATATCAGCCGGAGAGCGCACAGTTAGTTTGTGGCCTGGCGCATTTATCAATAAACCGAAGGGATGGAGCCAACGGTAAGTAATGCTCTTGCTTCTTAAGATATCTAGAAGAGGCTTTAACATCCTTCTTTTTGGAGGGTGATCGGGGATAGATCTTGAAAGATTATGAAGCACCAAAAAACAACTATATCATAAATATCTCGCATGGAGTTATTCGTATTATCACCTACACAGCTCAGAGAGCAACCACACAGAGAGTAATTTTAATTAATTATTCTTTATTGGATATCCAACATGATAGATGGTATATCAATTAAAAGACATATACAAAAGACAGTACATACTGGGAACAGATTGGTGTTACAATAAATGTATAAAAACAGAGTAAGCTCCAAACCAAAAAGGGACTAGTATCCCCCCGTACACAGTAGCGCAGTATCAGCTAGGTGGGGCACATATAGCAATAGAGGCATCCAGAGCATACATACACCAACACTCCAAACATTTAAGGGAGTGTAAGCCTGGATGCCGGAAAGATTAGCACCTCTGCATCTCCAAAAGGGATAGATTTTTTGGATCTGGCTGCCCTCATTATCTGGTCTTTAGATAAGAAGCTGGATAACCTGCATATCACATCCCTTGGAGGCTCTCCATGTTTCGGAGGGGGCGCAAAGCCCTATGAATTCTATCCATGGTGAGATCTCCCACAGAGTCGGTGTCACGGGGTTCCGAAGGTGCACTCGGTCCCCCATTGCCCGCAGAACTGTTGCTTAGCTTTTAGAATGAGGTTCTGTGTTTGACCTACTTCCGTTTGCGCCCCGTGTCCTCCGGTCCCGAGAGCCAACGCGTGGGGATTATCATTTCTCTACTACAGGGTGATCCCCAGGACTGGGCATTTTCGTTACCTCCTGGGGCCAGTTGTCTAACTTCTGTGGAGGGTTTTTTTCAGGCCCTGGGTACCCTCTATGACGAACCAGACAGGGCCCTGGTAGCCGAGACAGCTCTTAGGGCACTGGTTCAGGGCCATCTCCCTGCGGAGGAGTATTGCACCCAATTCAGACGGTGGTGTGTCCCCTCAGGATGGAATGAACCAGCCCTGAACAGTCAGTTTAGGTCTGGTCTATCTGATAATTTAAAAGATCTATTGGTCAATTACCAAATTCCTGAGACCTTAGAGGAGATGATGACCCTAGTTGTCCGACTTGACAGACGAGTTAGAGAGAGACGACAAGAACGACAGTTCTGTTCTCAGATGGTGGTCCAGCCAGAGGCCTTTTCCAGGGACAACACTGAGGTCTCCACCGAGGAACCCATGCAGGTTGGCATGACCCGGGGTAATCTTCGTCGCAGACGCGGAGAGTGCTTCTACTGTGGAGATCCTGGCCATTGGATCAACAAGTGTCCTAAGAGGGACCTCTCTGACAAGTCTTCTAAGGCAAGACAACCTAAAGACCAGGTACACCCTGATTTTTCTAAAGGTAAGCTTTTGGTACCCATAACAATTTCTCTGGGGGTTAATAAGTGGCCGGGTAAGGCCTTTATTGACTCCGGTTCAGCGGCCAGCTTTATTGACTTTGAGTTTGCTTGTAAATTGGGTATTCCAATGTTTGCTTTACCTACACCTATCCATGTCATGGCTATTGATGCTACTCCCCTGATTGGTGGTACGGTGAGGTCATGTACCTCTGAAATTTCTCTGTCCGTGGGTGTGTGCCACTCTGAGAGATGTTCTCTTCTAGTCCTGGAGAACCTACCGGTTGAGGTGGTACTAGGGTTGCCTTGGCTCCGTTTACATAACCCCACAATTGATTGGTCCAAAGGAGAGTTGGTGAAATGGGGACCTAAGTGTGACTCATGCTTGTCCGTGGTCCAGGCTGGGGTTTCAGTAAGGTCTAATACATTCCCCTCTGTTATTAAGGAATATTCTGATGTGTTCTCGTCCCTTACTCCAGAGGTTCTACCCCCCCATAGACCTTATGATTGCGCCATAGAGCTAATTGAGGGTGCCGAATTTCCTAAAGGTCGAATTTATAATCTTTCAGGGCCCGAACGCAAGGCTATGGAAGATTATATTAAGGAGAGCCTTGCTAAAGGGCATATTAGACCTTCAGTCTCTCCTATGGGAGCAGGGTTTTTCTTTGTTAAAAAGAAGGATGGTGGTCTTAGGCCTTGTATTGATTACCGGAGATTAAATAAAATCACTGTCCAAAATAGATACTCTCTCCCATTGATTCGGATTTATTTAACCAGGTTTTGGGGGCAACCTGGTTTTCTAAGATTGACCTGAAAGGGGCATACAATCTAATCCGAATCAAGGAGGGAGACGAATGGAAGACAGCGTTCAATACTCCGATAGGACACTTTGAGTATCAGGTGATGCCTTTTGGACTCAGCAATGCCCCAGCTGTGTTCCAAAACTTAATGAACGATTATCTTAGGGAGTTCTTAGGTAAATTTATTATTGTCTATCTTGACGACATTTTGATATTCTCTCCTGATTTCGAATCTCATGTGTCCCATGTCAAACAAGTATTAGAGGTGTTGAGGGAGAACCAGCTATCCGCTAAGCAAGAGAAATGTGTCTTTGGTGTACAGGAGATACTGTTTCTAGGGCATGTTTTGACTCCTCACGCCTTTAAGATGGATCCTGGTAAGGTTTTAGCAATTAAGGAATGGGTAAGGCCTTCATCCTTAAAGGCTTTACAACGGTTTTTGGGTTTCGCTAATTACTACCGTAAATTTATCATGAATTTTTCTGTAATTGCTAAGCCATTGACCGACCTTACTAAGAAAGGGGCGGATTTGGAGAATTGGTCTACCAAGGCCATTTCTTCATTTGAAACATTAAAAAACGCATTTAGCCTGATCAGGGGAGACCCTTTATTGTGGAGGTGGATGCGTCCGAGGACGGCGCAGGAGCAGTCCTTTCACAAGGTCCTGCTAGCCTCACTAACCTGAGACCGTGTGCCTTCTTCTCTAGGAAATTCTCTCCCACGGAGAGAAACTGCGACATAGGGAATAGGGAGCTGTTGGCCATTAAATGGGCATTTGAGGAGTGGAGACATTTTTTGGAGGGGGCAAGGCATTGAGTAACTGTTGTCACTGACCATAAAAACCTAATGTTTCTCGAGTCCGCTAAGAGGTTGAATCCCCGACAAGCCCGATGGGCTCTGTTTTTTACCCGTTTTAATTTCTCCATTACGTTCAGGCCGGGAAGTAAAAATGTGAAGGCAGACGCATTATCTCGGAGCTTCCATGCTTTTCAACCCACTGTGACGCCGCCTGAATCCATCCTACCAGCAAACATCTTCTTAGCGGCTCTAACCCAGGATATCTCGGCTCGCATTAAGGCTGAACAACATCTGGCACCGGTATCCACCCCAACAGATAAGTTGTTTGTTCCCGTACAATTTCGTCTCCATCTGTTGGGTGAGTGTCACGATTCTGCCTTTTGTGGACATCCGGGTATTGAGGGCACTAAGGATCTGGTTTCTAGATCTTATTGGTGGCCCACTCTGACCAAGGATGTCAAGTCCTACGTGTCAGCCTGTGAGGTTTGTGCCAGGTCTAAGACACCTAGGACTCGCCCTGCTGGTAACCTACGACCCCTACTCATTCCCAGTAGACCCTGGTCCCATATCTCGATGGACTTTATAACTGACCTACCGCTGGCGGAGGGTAAGACTGTGGTTTGGGTAGTGGTCGATAGGTTTAGCAAGATGGTTTATTTCATTCCCCTGTCTAAACTTCCGAATGCTAAAACCCTGGCATCTATTTTTGTGGATGAGATTGTTCTTTTACATGGCATCCCGGAAAATATTGTTTCGGACAGGGGTGTGCAGTTTGTGTCCAAATTCTGGAGGGCCTTCTGTCAAAGATGTAAAATTTCGTTGTCTTTTTCTTCCGCCTACCATCCTGAGAGTAATGGGCAGACTGAACGCCTTAATCAGTCTGTGGAACAATTCCTGAGGTTGTATGTTGCTGATGACCAGCAATTATGGGTCAAATTCCTTCCGTTGGCTGAATTTGCTCTGAATAACCGTGTCAATTCTTCTGCTGGGGTCTCCCCTTTCTTTTGTAACCATGGTTTTCATCCCCGTTTTCATTCTGGGTCGTGCGTCTCCTCCTCTAACCCTGAAGCTGATAAACTCTCCTCCGAACTGTGCACTGTTTGGGCCCGGGTTCAATCGAACCTAGAAAAGGCTCAAAGTTCTCAAAAACTCAAGGCCGATAGGAGACGTTCAAGGGGGGTGAACTTTCAGGTTGGGGATAAAGTATGGTTGTCCTCCAAGAATCTATCTCTCAAGGTAGCTTCTAGAAAATTTGCTCCTCGTTTTATTGGTCCATATAAGATCACGGAGGTGATTAACCCGGTATCATTTAGGTTGGAGCTGCCCGAGTCATTCCACATTCATAATGTGTTCCATAAATCTCTACTTAAAAAATATTTTGAACCGGTAGTACCATCGAAAGCCTCGCCTCCGCCGCTTCTTGTTAATGATGCTGTCGAGTATGTGGTGTCTAAAATAGTGGATGTCAGGAAGGTGCGTAATTCCTTGCAGTACCTGATTCACTGGAAGGGGTATGGACCTGAAGAGAGATCTTGGGTACCTGCCAGGGAGGTTCATGCTCCTAGACTTGTTCGTAAATTTCATTTAGAACACCCTGAAAAGCCATCGCCTGAAGTCTTGGGTCCGGTGGCCCCTCGTAAAAGGGGGGGTACTGTCACGGGGTTCCGAAGGTGCACTCGGTCCCCCATTGCCCGCAGAACTGTTGCTTAGCTTTTGGAATGAGGATCTGTGTTTGACCTCATTCCCAGGGCGGCTTTACTAGCTGGGTGGCTCCCTGCTCCTAGTCTGCCTTGAGCGCCGAGCTGATCACTCGGTGCTCGACTGGTTGGTCTGTCGGTCATGTGACGCTGGCCACGTCACATGACCCTCACTCCCCACTATAAATACAGGCAGCCTGCTGGCTACAGGTTGCCTGTTAATTTCTAGGTTCCTGGCTATTTGTTGGACTACTGAATATTTACCTGATCCTGTTCCCTGACGATCCTCTGCCTGCTCCTCCTGTACTGCGCATACATCCTGGTTTTGTGACCTCGGCTCCCACCTGACTACTCTCTTAGGACTCCTCTTGTACTTCGCTACTCTCCTGGTATTTGACCCCGGCTTCTCCTGACCATTCTTTGCTTAATCCGTTGTACTGCGTAGCTCTCTTGGTTCTGACCCGGTCCGTTCATGTTCCGTATTTTGTCTTGTTTGTCTTCCCTGCACATATCCTAAGTTAGGGACTGCCGTCCAGTTGTCCCCTGTCATCAGGACTCGTGAGGCAAGTAGGCAGGGCCAGGGGTGAGGGTGGAGCGCAGTGGTCACTACCCTTTCCCCTGTGTGTGTGTGGACGTGACCGTTACAGTCGGGGCCTATTAGCACTGTGAAGAGTTCAGTCACCGCACCTCGCAGGGTATCAGGCCCTATTAATTCTGGCAGGCCTTTCAGCCTCAAGTTGTTGCGGCGCCTGCGATTGTCCTGATCCTCCACCATCTCGTACAGATGATTTATATGCGCCTGGGTTCTGTCTAGGCTGCTAGCCATTGCCGCGCTATGCAAAATAATGGCTTCTTGCTGACCTTCCACCCCCTCCACTTTCTCTTTAACTTGCCTGAGGTCGCGCTTGAAATCCTGCAGGTCTTTGCGGAGGGGAGAGATAGTTTCTGCCAGGAGTTCTTTCATGAACCTTCTCGATTTAGGCAAGTTCTCACCTTCTAGCTCCGGATCATGGTCGCTTCCTCTGTCGGAGTCTGCTGAAACCTCCGAAGCTGCTGGGGTTTCAGCTCTCGGCGCCATCTTGGAAGCCTGCTTGCCTCCAGCCGCGCTTTGTTTTCGGACAAATTTGTCCATTTACCCGTGTCCAGAACCGGGTTTAATCGGTCCCAGAGTGTCCTTGGACCTGTCTCTCGGTGTCTTGCCCATTTTCTGGCTTGTATGCTCTCAGAATAAACTTGTTTTCACAGGATCCAGAGCAGAGCTCACAGCTGCATGTGTGTCTCGCTCTGCTGCCAAGCTCCGCCCCCCAGGCCAAAAAAAAACAAAATGGGGTCCTTTAAAAGTAGGGGCCAATGTTCTTTTAAAATTGCTTTAATTGTATTGTGGGATGATGTGTATCGGGTGATAAAGTTGTAGATATACTGGTTCTTCTCACTAGTTTGTGTTTGATGTTTCAGTCGCAGGCAATCTGTTTGAGTTGTTTTCCCAATTTTATTAATTGAGTCTGAAATCAGACCCTCTGGGTATCCCTTATCTAGAAACCTAGACTCTATAATTTTTAATTGGTCTTTTAAAATTGCATCGTTGGAACAGTTTTTTCTAACCCGCCTCATCTGGCCGTATGGTATATTGCGTTTCCACTTGTAATAGCGACAGCTTTTGTAATCCAAATAGTTGTTTGCATCGACCTCTTTAAAGTGTGTGCTTGTCTCAATCAAACTATTAGTAATGGTTAATTTTAGATCGAGAAAGACAGTTGTCGAAAGAATCTATCTGAGCAGTGAATTTCAAGTTCCAATCATTTAGATTAATGTTTGAAATGAATTTGTAGTGCATCTCTGCTCCCTTTCCAAATAAAAATAATGTCGTCAATATATCGTCTAGACAGTTTAATGTTGGGATGATCCAGTAGGCCAAAGGTTTCCTCAAATGCCCGCATAAATAAATTGGCATACGATGGCGCAAATTTTGTGCCCATTGCTGTCCCCCGGTTCTGGATATAAAAAACAATGTTATAGGTAAAATAATTGTGATTTAAATTAAAGTTATTGAGTCTAAAATAAAACTAATTTGTTTAGGCATATAAGGGTCCATGGAGAGGAACTTATTAATCACTTAAATACCTAATGTATGTATAATATTACTGTATAGAGATGATACATCCAAAGTTACCCATAACATGTCATTTCGCCATTCAAAATCTCTCAGTATTGTAATGAGTTGGCTGGAGTCTCGCAGATCGGATAGTAAATTTACAGGAAGCCATTACTACATCTTGTGAAGCGATCTCGGCGAGGGAGGTTGAGGTATAGGTGTCTTGAGCTTCATCCTATGCCCTCCTCCCTGGTAAAGTAAGTGCAACCTTTCGCCAAGATAATAGTGTAATCCACTATAACTTTATAGGTAACTCTAGAGTCTATGTGGCACCCCCTGAGTATTATCAGGTTCCCTGAGATACTCGGCCAACCAACGATTTTACTTTTTATCATCTTCTTGTGACTGTGGATGCTCATGAGTTTGGGAATTAGGGCACAAGATCTCCTCATGTCCCTCTTCAAGTGGCCTTGGCAAGAGGGCCAAATCAAGGAATGGTGCTGAAAAGAGCTCCTCGGAATATCCGAGTGTGGGATCACGTGTTTGCCAAGAATCTCCATGGTGGGAGGAAGGAGGATAAGGGTGAGGATTCTGTTGACCAGACTCTTGGCTACTGAGACTGGACTTTGTGGAAGTCAGGGTGGTGCTTAACCGACTAGAAGCATTATCTGCTGCAATCCAACCGCAGCACTGGTCTGACTTGGAGAGTGGTGTCCTGCGCCACCCTGCAAACTGGGACATGAAGCTACAGTCGTGGCCAAAAGTTTTGAGAATGACATAAATATTTGAAATTGGAAAAGTTGCTGCTTAAGTTTTTATAATAGCAATTTGCATATACTCCAGAATGTTATGAAGAGTGATCAGATGAATTGCATAGTCCTTCTTTGCCATGAAAATTAACTTAATCCCAAAAAAACCTTTTCACTGCATTCCATTGCTGTCCTTAAAGGACCTGCTGAGATCATTTCAGTAATCGTCTTGTTAACTCAGGTGAGAATGTTGACAAGCACAAGGCTGGAGATCATTATGTCAGGCTGATTGAGTTAAAATGGCAGACTTGACATGTTAAAAGGAGGGTCATGCTTGAAATCATTGTTCTTCCATTGTTAACCATGGTGACCTGCAAAGAAACGCGTGCAGCCATCATTGTGTTGCATAAAAATGGCTTCACAGGCAAGGATATTGTGGCTACTAAGATTGCACCTCAATCAACAATTTATAGGATCATCAAGAACTTCAAGGAAAGAGGTTCAATTCTTGTTAAGAAGGCTTCAGGGCATCCAAGAAAGTCCAGCAAGAGCCAGGATCATCTCCTAAAGAGGATTCAGCTGCGGGATCGGAGTGCCATCAGTGCAGAGCTTGCTCAGGAATGGCAGCAGGCCGGTGTGAGCGCATCTGCACGCACAGTGAGGCGAAGACTTTTGGAAGATGGCCTGGTGTCAAGAAGGGCAGCAAAGAAGCCACTTCTCTCCAAAAAAAACATCAGGCACAGATTGATCTTCTGCAGAAATTATGGTGAATGGACTGCTGAGGACTGGGGCAAAGTCATATTCTTCGATAAAGCCTCTTTCCGATTGTTTGGGGCATCTGGAAAAAGGCTTGTCCGGAGAAGAAAAGGTGAGCGCTACCATCAGTCCTGTGTCATGCCAACAGTAAAGCATCCTGAGACCATTCATGTGTGGGGTTGCTTCTCATCCAAGGGAGTGGGCTCACTCACAATTTTGCCCAAAAACACAGCCATGAATAAAGAATGGTACCAAAACACCCTCTAACAGCAACTTCTTCCAACAATCTAAAAACTGTTTGGTGAAGAACAATGCATTTTCCAGCACGATGGAGCACCGTGCCATAAGGCAAAAGTGATAACTAAGTGGCTCGGGGACCAAAACTTTGACATTTTGGGTCCATGGCCTGGAAACTCCCCAGATCTTAATCCCATTGAGAACTTGTGGTCAATCCTCAAGAGGCGGGAGGACAAACAAAAACCCACTAATTCTGACAAACTCCAAGAAGTGATTATGAAAGAATGGGTTGCTATCAGTCAGGAATTGGCCCAGAAGTTGATTGAGAGCATGCCCAGTCGAATTGCAGAGGTCCTGAAAAAGAAGGGCCAACACTGCAAATACTGACTCTTTGCATAAATGTCATGTAATTGTCGATAAAATCCTTTGAAACGTATGAAGTGATTGTAATTATATTTCACTACATCACAGAAACAACTGAAACAAAGATCTAAAAGCAGTTTAGCAGCAAACTTTGTGAAAACTAATATTTGTGTCATTCTCAAAACTTTTGTCCACGACTGTAGGTATTGTGGAGGAGTGTGTTTCTTGTGCTCTGGCAGCAGGCACAGTTTCACCGCACCCAGGGCCACGGCCTCTGCGTGCATGATCAGCAGCACTGCCACTTCCCCATCCCTTACTGCTTGCCTTGCGCATATTAAATGGTATATATGCTTGCAAGTATGTCACAGTAGCACAGGTTTTGTAAGTGTATGCGCAAAAGAAGTACACAGAATGTCACAGATATTTTAGGATGCGCACACGGTAAACAGGAGATGTAGCATAGATAATAATGCTGTCCACAGCGTCTATGAAAAAAGTACACTGAACGTCACAGATAATTTTAGAATGCATAATTGTTATACAGGAGGTATAAAGCAAGTAATGTCACTGTCATCACTGCCTAATAAAAAATTACACTGAATGAATGTCACTGATATTTAGGATGCACAAACGTTATACAGGAGGTATAGCGCAAGTAATGTCACTGTCACCACCGCCTAATAAAAAATTACACGGAATGAATGTCACTGATATTTAGGTTGCACAAACGTTATACAGGAGGTATAGTGCAAGTAATGTCGCTGTCACCACAGCCTAATAAAAAATTACACTGAATTAATGTCACTGATATTTAGGATGCACAAAGGTTATACAGGAGGTATAATGCAAGTAATGCTGCTGTCACCACCGGCTAATAAAAAATTACAGTGAATTAATGTCACTGATATTTAGGATGCACAAAGGTTATACAGGAGGTATAGCGCAAGTAATGCTGCTGTCACCACCGGCTAATAAAAAATTACAGTGAATTAATGTCACTGATATTTAGGATGCACACACGTTATACAGGAGGTATAGCGCAAGTAATGTCGCCGTCACCACCGCCTAAAAAGAAATTACACTGAATGAATGTCACTGATATTTAGGTTGCACAAACGTTATACATGAGGTATAGCGCAAGTAATGTCGTTGTCACAACCGGCTAATAAAAGATGACACGGAATGAATGTCACTGATATTTAGGATGCACAAACGATATACAGAAGGTATAGCGCGAGTAATGTCGCTGTCACCACCGCCTAATAAAAAATTACACTGAATTAATGTCACTGATATTTAGGTTGCACAAACGTTATACAGGAGGTATAGCGCAAGTAATGTCGCTGTCACCATCGCCTAATAAAAAATTACTGTCACGGATGGTGTACAGGGAAACAAGACAATACAATATAATCTATGAGTCACTGGATCCACAACTAAGGAACAAAAGGGAGACCCCTGCATGAGACCTGCCACTCTCCCTGACTGCTCAGCCTATGCGAACACCCCAAAGGTGGATGGGCGCATATCCACGTACCTCGACTATCTTACAGCTGAAGACCCTATAATAGTGAGGGGACAAGACCACCGGCCCCCTACACAGACACGGAGGGAGCCAGGGTCACCTGGATCCAGCAAACAGAAAATCACAAATACATAAACAGTACTTATCTTGCAGACGACTGGGAACTAGAAAAGGCATGCACACATACTCCAGGAAGTTGTATAAGCCGCAACCTAATGCATCATAGGGAGGAACTTAAAGGGAAGCAATCAGTCCAACTGCATGACAGCTGAGATAGGCTAACGAGATGAGGAACTGAAATCAAAACAAAGAAACTCAAGGAGGAGGTTCTGGACAGCTCCTGTCAGAGCTTCTCAGCTGTCTGGTTGTGACAGTACCCCTCCCTCTACGAGTGGACTCCGGACACTCAGAGCCCACCTTCTCAGGATGGGACCTATGGAAAGCCCTAATGAGACGAGTGGCCTTAATGTCCGTCACTGGGACCCACATCCTCTCCTCAGGACCATAACCCTCCCAATGAACGAGGTACTGGAGGGAACCGCGGACAAGACGAGAATCCACAATCCTAGAGACCTGAAATTCAAGATTTCCATCAACCATAATCGGAGGAGGAGGCAAAGGCGAGGGTACAATAGGTTGAACATAAGGTTTCAATAAGGACTTATGAAAAACATTATGGATCTTCCAAGTCTGAGGAAGATCAAGACGGTAGGCAACAGGATTGATGACAGACAGGATCTTGTAAGGCCCAATAAACCTAGGACCCAACTTCCAGGAGGGAACCTTCAATTTGATATTCTTGGTAGACAACCACACCAGATCACCAACATTCAGGTCCGGACCAGGCACACGTCTCTTATCCGCCACACGCTTATATCTCTCACTCATGCTCTTTAGATTATCCTGAATCTTTTGCCAAATAGATGACAAAGACGAGGAGAATCTGTCCTCATCAGGTAAACCAGAAGACCCCTCTCCCGAGAAAGTCCCAAACTGCGGATGAAACCCATATGCACCAAAAAATGGTGAATTATCAGAGGACTCCTGATGACGGTTATTTAAAGCAAACTCAGCAAGGGACAAAAACGAACACCAATCCTCCTGATTCTCCGCCACAAAACAGCGCAGATATGTCTCCAGATTCTGATTGACGCGCTCCGTCTGGCCATTCGACTGCGGGTGGAAAGCAGAAGAGAATGACAACCGAACCCCCAAGCGAGAACAGAAAGCCTTCCAGAATCTGGAAACAAACTGCGTGCCCCTATCAGAGACTATGTCTGAAGGGATACCATGCAATTTGACAATGTGGTCAATAAATGCCTGCGCCAGCGTCTTAGCATTGGGCAAACCAGGAAAAGGGATGAAATGCACCATTTTGCTAAAACGGTCCACCACCACCAGAATCACAGTCTTCCCCGAGGAACGAGGCAGGTCCGTTATGAAGTCCATGGACAGATGTGTCCAAGGACGGGAAGGAATGGGTAAGGGAAGGAGAGGACCTGATGGCCGTGAATGAGGGAGTTTGGCACGAGCGCAAGTCTCGCAGGCTGCCACAAAACCCTCAACCGACTTACGAAGCGCAGGCCACCAGAATCTCCGAGCGATGAGATCCAGTGTGGCTCTTGCCCCCGGGTGCCCAGCAAGGACCGTATCGTGGTGTTCCTTAAAAATCTTGTGTCTTAAAGTGAGAGGCACAAACAACCTCCCAGGAGGACAAAGATCAGGAGCCTCCGACTGGGCTGCCTGCACCTCTGCCTCCAATTCAGGAAAAAGAGCAGAGACCACCACACCTTCAGCCAAAATGGGACCCGGGTCTTCAAAATTCCCACCTCCCGGAAAACAACGTGACAGGGCATCTGCCTTCACATTCTTAACCCCAGGGCGGAACGTGACAACAAAATTAAACCTTGAAAAGAACAAAGACCATCTGGCCTGTCTCGGGTTTAGACGCTTGGCTGACTCCAAGTAGGCCAGATTCTTATGGTCAGTAAACACGGTAATAGGGTGTCTGGCTCCCTCTAGCCAATGGCGCCATTCCTCAAAAGCTAACTTGATGGCCAACAGCTCCCTATCTCCCACATCGTAATTTCTCTCTGCGGAGGAGAGTTTCTTCGAGAAAAAGGCACACGGTCGCCATTTGGCAGGAGAGGAACCCTGAGACAAGACCGCACCCACACCCACCTCAGAAGCATCAACCTCAACTATGAAGGGTAAAGAAATATCAGGTTGTACCAGGATGGGAGCGGAAGCGAAACGCTCCTTGATATTAGAAAAGGCCTTACGCGCCTCTACCGACCAGGAAGAAAAATCTACCCCCTTTCTGGTCATATCAGTGAGTGGTTTAACAACAGAGGAATAATTCAAAATAAATTTCCTGTAATAATTGGCAAAGCCCAAAAAACGCATCAGCGCCTTCTGATTCTCAGGAAGCTCCCACTCAAGCACAGCGCGGACCTTCTCGGGGTCCATGCGAAAACCAGAAGCGGAGAGAAGAAACCCCAGAAATTTAATTTCTGGAACCGCAAACACACATTTTTCCAGTTTCGCGTATAATTTATTCTCCCGCAGGATGAGCAAGACCTGACGTAAGTGTTCCTTATGAGTCTTGAAATCAGGAGAAAAAATCAAAATGTCATCCAAATACACTAATACAAATTTTCCCATTAAATGCTAAAAAATGCTGTTCACGAAATACTGAAAAACGGCTGGGGCATTCATCAAACCAAAAGGCATAACCAAATTCTCAAAATGGCCCTCAGGGGTATTGAAAGCCGTCTTCCATTCATCTCCTTCTCTGACCCTGACCAGGTTGTATGCCCCTCTTAGGTCTAATTTGGAAAAGACTTTAGCCCCAACAACCTGGTTAAACAGGTCCGGGATCAGAGGAAGCGGATAAGGGTCACGAATAGTGATACTGTTCAGCTCCCTGAAATCCAGACAAGGTCTTAAAGAACCATCTTTTTTCTTAACAAAGAAAAAAACAGCGGCAACAGGTGACTTCGAGGGTCGTATGTGTCCTTTTCTCAGACTCTCAGAGATATAAGCACGCATAGCGACCCTCTCAGGTTGGGAAAGATTGTATAAACGAGATTTAGGCAGCTTGGCGCCTGGGATGAGATTAATAGGGCAATCGTACTCCCTGTGCGGAGGCAAATCCTGAACTCCATTCTCAGAGAAGACATCCGAAAATTCAGAGAGGAAAGGTGGAACAGTCTTAGTAGAAACCTCAGAAACAGATGTCATGAGGCAATTCTCTCTGCAAAAGTCACTCCAACCATTTATTTGCCTCGCTTGCCAATCAATGGTGGGGTTATGTTTAGTGAGCCAGGGTAGCCCCAACACTAGAGGAGTAGGCAAACCGCTAAGGACAAAACATGACACATCCTCAATATGAGCATCACTCACAATTAAACGGATATTGTGAACTATGCCCTTTAATGATTTCTGAGAAAGTGGAGCGGAATCAATAGCAAAAACAGGAATATACTTTCCCAAAGTGCATACCTGGAAACCATAAGTTATTGCAAATTGATGATCAATGAGATTGACAGCTGCTCCACTATCCACAAAAATCTCACAAAAAATGCTCTTGCTCTCTAGCGCCACCCTAGCAGGCAGGACAAAACGGGAACTACAAGCAAATGGAAAACCTTCAATTTCCGCCTCAACCCTGCAAATAGTAACAGATGGAACATCTCTAAAAGATTTTTTTCCTTTTTGTTTCTTTATTACTCTCAGAAAACTGCCTGAATCTCCTAGAGGGACACACATTTGCCAAATGATTTATACCTCCACAACAAAAACAAACCCTCCCATGCGGGCTGAATCTTCTATTGTCTGAGGCAATCAACCCCAGCTGCATGGGCTCCTGCTCAGAAGGGGCTGACAGCGACTGAGACCCCTGCGCACAGAATGGGACCGCTGCACTGTCCCGGGACTGAGCATGACAGGAAGGAGAGATCTCTCCTCTCTCTCTAAGACGCCTGTCAATACGAACGGCCTGAGACATAGCAGAATCCAAGGAGGTAGGTCTCTCATGAAAGGCAAATGCATCTTTCAATCCTTCTGAAAGACCATGGCAAAATTGACTTCGGAGTGCAGCATCATTCCAACCAGTATCAGCTGCCCATCTCCGAAATTCTGAGCAGTATATCTCTGCGGATTGTTTACCCTGGCATAACAGACGTAGTCTAGACTCAGCCAGAGCAATACGATCCGGATCATCATATATCTGACCCAGGGCTAAAAAGAATTCATCCACTGAACGGAGGGGCCGTGCCCCCTCCGGCAGCGAAAAGGCCCAGGACTGAGCGTTACCCCTGAGCAGCGATATAATGATCCCCACCCTCCGTTCCTCATCACCAGAGGAATGGGGAAGAAGGCGAAAATGGAGTTTGCAAGCCTCTCTAAAACGCACAAAATTCTCACTACCCCCGGAGAACGTATCCGGGAGCGAGATCTTAGGCTCAGAACAAACTCCATGAACGCAAGCTGAACCGGTCACTTGAAACTGAGAAAAAGTCTTACGGAGATCAGCTACCTCCAATGAAAGACCCTGGAAGCGTTCAGCCAAAAGTGAAACCGGATCCATGCTTGAGACGGTTTTGGCGGCTTATAATGTCACGGATGGTGTACAGGGAAACAAGACAATACAATATAATCTATGAGTCACTGGATCCACAACTAAGGAACAAAAGGGAGACCCCTGCATGAGACCTGCCACTCTCCCTGACTGCTCAGCCTATGCGAACACCCCAAAGGTGGATGGGCGCATATCCACGTACCTCGACTATCTTACAGCTGAAGACCCTACAATAGTGAGGGGACAAGACCACCGGCCCCCTACACAGACACGGAGGGAGCCAGGGTCACCTGGATCCAGCAAACAGAAAATCACAA
This sequence comes from Bufo bufo, assembly GCF_905171765.1. NCBI lineage: Eukaryota > Metazoa > Chordata > Amphibia > Anura > Bufonidae > Bufo > Bufo bufo. Next base: position 489,156,457 of record NC_053390.1, on the reverse strand, counting down.
ATACATAAACAGTACTTATCTTGCAGACGACTGGGAACTAGGAAAGGCATGCACACACACTCCAGGAAGTTGTATAAGCCGCAACCTAATGCATCATGGGGAGGAACTTAAAGGGAAGCAATCAGTCCAACTGCATGACAGCTGAGATAGGCTAACGAGATGAGGAACTGAAATCAAAACAAAGAAACTCAAGGAGGAGGTTCTGGACAGCTCCTGTCAGAGCTTCTCAGCTGTCTGGTTGTGACAATTACAGTTAATTAATGTCACTGATATTTAGGATGCACAAAGGTTATACAGGAGGTATAGCGCAAGTAATGCTGCTGTCACCACCAGCTAATAAAAAATTACAGTGAATTAATGTCACTGATATTTAGGATGCACACACGTTATACAGGAGGTATAGCGCAAGTAATGTCGTTGTCACCACCGCCTAAAAAGAAATTACACTGAATGAATGTCACTGATATTTAGGTTGCACAAACGTTATACAGGAGGTATAGCGCAAGTTAGGGCTGCACGATATGGGAATTTTGAGCGATTGCGATTAGGGCCCTAAAAATTGCGATAACGATATGCGATGCGATATTTTAAGGGAATTGTGCTAGAGGTCTATTTTCCTATATGAGCCGCTGACGCGGCTGGGTATGGCACTGTTATGGGGGATCTGTGGATGACGCTGTTATGTGGGGGATCTGTGGATGATGCACTGTTATGGGGGATTTGTGGATGGCGCTGTTATGTGGGGGATCTGTGGATGGCACTGTTATGTGGGGGATCTGTGGATGGCGCTGTTATGTGGGGGATCTGTGGATGGCGCTGTTATGTGGGGGATCTGTGGATGGCGCTATTATGTGGGGGATCTGTGGATGGCGCTGTTATGTGGGGGATCTGTGGATGGCGCTGTTATGTGGGGGATCTGTGGATGACGCTGTTATGTGGGGGATCTGTGGATGGCGCTGTTATGTGGGGGATCTGTGGATGGCGCTGTTATGTGGGGGATCTGTGGATGGCGCTGTTATGTGGGGGATCTGTGGATGGCGCTGTTATGTGGGGGATCTGTGGATGGCGCTGTTATGTGGGGGATCTGTGGATAACGCTGTTATGTGGGGGATCTGTGGATGGCGCTGTTATGTGGGGGTTCTGTGGATGGCGCTGTTATGTGGGGGATCTGTGGATGGTGCTGTTATGTGGGGGATCTGTGGATGGCGCTGTTATGTGGGGGATCTGTGGATGGCGCTGTTATGTGGGGGATCTGTGGAGGACGTTGTTATGTGGGGGATCTGTGGAGGACGCTGTTATGTGGGGGATCTGTGGAGGACGCTGTTATGTGGGGGATCTGTGGAGGACGCTGTTATGTGGGGGATCTGTGGAGGACGCTGTTATGTGGGGGATCTGTGGAGGACGCTGTTATGTGGGGGATCTGTGGAGGACGCTGTTATGTGGGGGATCTGTGGAGGACGCTGTTATGTGGGGGATCTGTGGAGGACGCTGTTATGTGAGGGATCTGTGGAGGACGATGTTATGTGGGGGATCTGTGGAGGACGCTGTTATGTGGGGGATCTGTGGAGGACGCTGTTATAGGGGATGTGTGCTATGACACATAGGGCCATGATGGGGGCCAGCATAAGACACACATATAGCATCTTATGCTGGTCCCCCTCATGGCCCTATGTGTCCCCTCATGTGTCCTAAACTGCGCACATAACTCAGCCTCTGTACTTTCACTATGAATGCACTGCAGCGAGCGAGCCGGCCGGCGCGTGACTGACGTCACTGTCACGCTCCTCCCACTTAATTCAGGAAGCAGGAGCGTGACTAAGTGACGTCAGTCACGCGCCGGCCGGCTCGTTTGCTGCAGTGCATTCATAGTGAAAGTACAGAGGCTGAGTTATGTGCGCAGTTTAGGACACATGAGGGGACACATAGGGTCATGAGGGGGACCAGCATAAGATGCTATATGTGTGTCTTATTCTGGCCCCCCTTATGGCCCTATGTGTCATAGCACACATCCCCTATAACAGTGCCATCCACAGATCCACCCCATAACAGCGTCATCCACAGGTCCCCCATAAGTGTCCTCCACACATCCCCCACATAACAGCGTCCTCGCTGCCGCTCGCTGCAGTGCATTCATCGTGAAAGTAAGTACAGAGGCTGGCCATTTTTATCAATAGGAGAGAGGACATTTTATCAATAGGGGCCCCTTCATATATAATCGCTGCATTTTCGGGTCGGCTGAATCGCCATATCGCATTTGGCGATTATCGCGATTCGATTATTTTTGCGATATATCGTGCAGCCCTAGCGCAAGTAATGTCGTTGTCACCACCGGCTAATAAAAAATTACACTTAATTAATGTCACTGATATTTAGGATGCACAAAGGTTATACAGGAGGTATAGCGAAAGTAATGTCGCTGTCACCACCGCCTAATAAAAAATTACACTGAATTAATGTCACTGATATTTAGGTTGCACAAACGTTATATAAGAGGTATAGCGCAAGAAATGTCGCTGTCACCACCGCCTAATAAAAAATTACACTGAATTAATGTCACTGATATTTAGGATGCACAAACGTTATACAGGAGGTATAGCGCAAGTAATGTCGCTGTCACCACCGCCTAATAAAAATTACACTGAATGAATGTCACTAATATTTAGGTTGCACAAACGTTATACAGGAGGTATAGCGCAAGTAATGTCGCTGTCACCACCGCCTAATAAAAAATTACACTGAATTAATGTCATTGATATTTAGGATGCGCAAACATTATACAAGAGGTATAGCGCAATTAATGTCGCTGTCACCAGCAGCAAATAAACTTGACTAAATGTCACTGATATTTCGGATACGCAAACGTTATACAGGAGATGTAGCACAGGTAATGTAACTGTCCGCAGCGGACACCGTCTACAGAAAAAGTACACTGGATGTCAGATATTTTTAGGCTGTGCACACGTTACACAGGAGATGTAGCGCAGATAATGTCGCTGTCATAAGCGGCGAAAAAAATTACACTGAATGTCACTGATATTTCGGATGTGCTAACGTTATACTGGAGATGTAGCGCAGGGAATGTCGCTGCCATCAGCAGCAAAAAAATTTGACTGAATGTCACTGATATTTCAGATACGCAAACATTATACAGGAGATGTAGCGCAGTTAATGTAACTGTCCTCAGCCGAAAAAGTACACTGGATGTCACAGATATTTTTAGGCTGCGCACACGTTAGACAGGAGATGTAGCGCAGATAATGTCGCTGTCTGCAGCGGCCAAACAACTGAAAGCTATTTAGCGCAGGTTGTGCTAAAATATATATTGCTGCCAAATACAACTGTAGTCCTTAAAAGGACTTTTGGGTCTCGCTAACAATTCCCCGCAATTTAGCGCAAGTTGCACTAAAAATTATATTGCTGCCAGATACAATAGTCCATAAAAGGAATTTTGGGTCTCTAACAAGTTTTTTCAATAAAAATATCAGTATTTCACTCTCTACACTATCTGTCCCTTCTTCAGCACAGCTTTCCCTGACTAAGACTGAGCTGAACACGTGTCATCGGGTGCTATATAGCACCCAATGATGCGTTCCGGCCAGCCAATAACTGTAATGCCAGCAGCCAACATGGGTACGGCATTACAGTGAATGGCAGTACTTACCTGCACGTTTATTGGCTGCATAGCAGCCAACAAACGTGAGGGGAGGAGACTCTAGCATCACGCTCGAGCACACGCGGTGTTCGGCCCAGTAAAATTAGTGTTCGGCAGAGCATGCTCGCCCAACACTAGTATGAACTTTCTCTACGTGATAAATGCCACTTGCCGAAGAGAGATACGGTAACCCCTATAACAGTGACCTTCACAATGCCCATCCCACTTAACAGTGACCTTCACAGCGCCCAGCAGTGAACAAAAAACAGTGAAGAGAAATTACATTGTGATGGAAACCTGGTGTGAAACTGTGTCTATGTCAAGACTAAAGGCCCTGCGATCTTCTATTGGAAATAAGGGTCATGTGTCCATGTGTATGGTAGTTAATATGAGTTAAGAACCTGGAAGCAGTGGCGACTCTAGGAACAATATATAGGGGGGGGCACATAAGATACCACAGTCAAAAATGGGGGGCACTAATAATTTTCTCCACTTAATCATACTACTGAAAGAAAATGAAATAAGTATATATATAAATAAGATTACAAAATACAAGAGTATTGCGGTGTGCAGGGCTGTGAAGGGAAAAGTTCCAGAGCACACAATGACAGCCCCAGTGCCTTTCTGATGCCTGCCCAACTGTATGCTGCCACAGCGCCAGCCCAGCCTGTAGGACATCAGAGAGGCCTGGGGTTCACATTATAGCACCACTACTTTTACATTTATTTGTTATCTAAAAGCATCATACATAACTAAAAAAAATGTTTTACTGTCCCTTTAACCACCTCCCGACCGCCTAACGCACGGATGCGTCCGGAAGGTGGTTGATTCATTCCTCCTGGACGCATCCGTGCGTCATCTCGCGAGACGCGAGATTTCCTGTGAATGCGCGCACACAGGCGCGCGCGTTCACAGGATCGGAAGGTAAGCGAGTGGATCTCCAGCCTGCCAGCGGCGATCGTTCGCTGGCAGGCTGGAGATGCGATTTTTTTAACCCCTAACAGGTATATTAGACGCTGTTTTGATAACAGCGTCTAATATACCTACTACCTGGTCCTCTGGTGATTCCTTTTGTTTGGATCGACCACCAAAGGACACAGGTAGCTCAGCAATATGTAGCACCAAGCACCACACTACACTACACCCCCCCCCGTCACTTATTAACCCCTTATTCACCCCTGATCACCCCATATAGACTCTCTGATCACCCCCCTGTCATTGATCACCCCCCTGTCATTGATCACCCACCTGTAAGGCTCCATTCAGACGTCCGTATGATTTTTACGGATCCACTGATACATGGATCGGATCCGCAAAACGCATACGGACATCTGAATGCAGCCTTACAGGGGGGTGATCAATGACGGGGGTGATCACCCCATATGGACTCCCTGATAACCCCCCTGTCATTGATCACCCCCCTGTAAGGCTGCATTCAGATGTCCGTATGATTTTTACGGATCCACTGATACATGGATCGGATCCGCAAAACGCATACGGACATCTGAATGCAGCCTTACAGGGGGGTGATCAATGACGGGGGTGATCACCCCATATAGACTTCCTGATCACCCCCCTGTCATTGATCACCCCCCTGTAAGGCTGCATTCAGATGTCCGTATGATTTTTATGGATCCACTGATACATGGATCGGATCTGCAAAACACATACGGACATCTGAATAGAGCCTTATAGGGGGGTGATCAATGACAGGGGGGTGATCACCCCATATAAACTCCCTGATCACCCCCCTGTCATTGATCACCCCCCTGTCATTGATCACCCCCCTGTAAGGCTCCATTCAGACATTTTTTTGGCCCAAGTTAGCGGAAATATTTATTTTTTTTCTTACAAAGTCTCATATTCCACTAACTTGTGTCAAAAAATAAAATCTCACATGAACTCACCATACCCCTCACGGAATCCAAATGCGTAAAATTTTTTAGACATTTATATTCCAGACTTCTTCTCACGCTTTAGGGCCCCTAGAATGCCAGGGCAGTATAAATACCCCACATGTGACTCCATTTCGGAAAGAAGACACCCCAAGGTATTCCGTGAGGGGCATATTGAGTCCATGAAAGATTGAAATTTTTGTCCCAAGTTAGCGGAAAGGGAGACTTTGTGAGAAAAAAAATATATATCAATTTCCGCTAACTTGTGCCAAAAAAAAAAAAATTCTATGAACTCGCCATGCCCCTCATTGAATACCTTGGGGTGTCTTCTTTCCAAAATGGGGTCACATGTGGGGTATTTATACTGCCCTGGCATTCTAGGGGCCCTAAAGCGTGAGAAGAAGTCTGGGATCCAAATGTCTAAAAATGCCCTCATAAAAGGAATGTGGGCCCCTTTGCGCATCTAGGCTGCAAAAAAGTGTCACACATCTAGTATCGCCGTACTCAGGAGAAGTTGGGCAATGTGTTTTGGGGTGTCATTTTACATATACCCATGCTGGGTGAGATAAATATCTTGGTCAAATGCCAACTTTGTATAAAAAATGGGAAAAGTTGTCTTTTGCCGAGATATTTCTCTCACCCAGCATGAGTATATGTAAAAAGACACCCCATAACACATTTCCCAACTTCTCCTGAATACGGCGATACCACATGTGTGACACTTTTTTGCAGCCTAGGTGGGCAAAGGGGCCCACATTCCAAAGAGCACCTTTCGGATTTCACAGGTCATTTACCTACTTACCACACATTAGGGCCCCTAGAATGCCAGGGCAGTATAACTACCCCACAAGTGACCCCATTTTGGAAAGAAGACACCCCAAGGTATTCCGTGAGGGGCATGGCGAGTTCCTCGAATTTTTTATTTTTTGTCACAAGTTAGCGGAAAATGATGATTTTTTTATTTTTTATTTTTTCCTTACAAAGTCTCATATTCCACTAACTTGTGACAAAAAATTATAAATTCTAGGAACTCGCCATGCCCCTCACGGAATACCTTGGGGTGTCTTCTTTCCAAAATGGGGTCACTTGTGGGGTAGTTATACTGCCCTGGCATTCTAGGGGTTCAAATGTGTGGTAAGAAGTTTGAAATCAAAATGTGTAAAAAATGACCGGTGAAATCCGAAAGGTGCTCTTTGGAATGTGGGCCCCTTTGCCCACCTAGGCTGCAAAAAAGTGTCACACATGTGGTATTGCCGTACTCAGGAGAAGTTGGGGAATGTGTTTTGGGGTGTCTTTTTACATATACTCATGCTGGGTGAGAGAAATATCTTGGCAAAAGACAACTTTTCCCATTTTTTTATACAAAGTTGGCATTTGACCAAGATATTTATCTCACCCAGCATGGGTATATGTAAAATGACACCCCAAAACACATTGCCCAACTTCTCCTGAGTACGGAGATACCAGATGTGTGACACTTTTTTGCAGCCTAGGTGGGCAAAGGGGCCCACATTCCAAAGAGCACCTTTCGGATTTCACCGGCCATTTTTTACACATTTTGATTTCAAACTACTTACCACACATTTGGGCCCCTAGAATGCCAGGGCAGTATAACTAACCCACAAGTGACCCCATTTTGGAAAGAAGACACCCCAAGGTATTCGCTGATGGGCATAGTGAGTTCATAGAAGTTTTTATTTTTTGTCACAAGTTAGTGGAATATGAGACTTTGTAAGAAAAAAAAATAAATCATCATTTTCCGCTAACTTGTGACAAAAAATAAAAAGTTCTATGAACTCACTATGCCCATCAGCGAATACCTTAGGGAGTCTACTTTCCAAAATGGGGTCATTTGTGGGGTGTTTCATTAGCTGCAAGTACTACCTTCAAGTACTACATTAAGTACATTGAAGAGATATTGCAGGAGACTGAAGAGATTGAAGAGATACTGCAAGAGATTGGTTTGGAGTCTGCAACTGGCTCATCTGTGGGGTTTTTTCTGATCATTGCTTGAGAAGAGGTAAGGAATTTGGTCAGGTGTTTGCTATTGTGCATTTGCTAATGAGCCTAGCTCACTAAGGTGTTACATTTGTTGCTGGGGGAGGAGCTTGGGAAGGAGTGTGTGTATATATAGAGACAGACTCATTAGCTGGCCTAATTCATTAGCTGCAAGTACTACCTTCAAGTACTACATTAAGTACATTGAAGAGATATTGCAGGAGACTGAAGAGATTGAAGAGATACTGCAAGAGATTGGTTTGGAGTCTGCAACTGGCTCATCTGTGGGTTTTTTTCTGATCATTGCTTGAGAAGAGGTAAGGAATTTGGTCAGGTGTTTGCTATTGTGCGTTTGCTAATGAGTAGTGTTGAGCGAACAGTTCGAGCATAGTTCGGGTCCGTACCGAATTTTGGGGTGTTCGTGACACGGACCCGAACCCGAACTTTTTCGTAAAAGTTCGGGTTCGGGTTCGTCGTTCGGCATGTATTTTGGCGCATTTTGAAAGGCTGCAAAGCAGCCAATCAACATGCATCATACTACTTGCCCTAAGATGCCATCGCAGCCATGCCTACTATTGGCAAGGCTGTGATTGGCCAAGTGCAGCATGTGACTCAGCCTCTTTATAAGCTTGTGCGCACGTCGGGACGTGCTCACTCCCGATGTGAATAGAACAGGGATAGACGCAGCTGATGCTAGGGCGAGAATAGGCAGGGATAATTGAATAACTGGAAGCAAATTTCTCTCCTCCACCTGTGATTCATCTGAACAACTGCAGCTGAGCTGCTTTTTTGATAGGGATTGGCTATTTTTAGAGTGGCCAGAGTGATTTTTCCATCCACATGTACCTGGGCTGACCGCCGGCCGCCATTTTGCGACTTGTAGTGCTGCAGCAGAAGCTGCCACAGTGTGCATTCCAAAGCTCCAAACAAGTCAGACATCTACACCTGGGATTCAGACCAATAGCGATTTAGCAGCACAGTCCAAGGCTATTTTTTTTAAAGGTTGTGCAGACCATTTTGTGGCACATGTTACTGGGCTGATAGGCGGCGGCCATCTTGGGACTAGTGCTGCAGCACAATCTCTCCCAACGTCCATTAATCACTTGTAATAGTGGTCTGTGCCATAGAAATCCTACATCAGGGACTTGGGTGTGCTTGTGTCACCCCTACTAATACCAGTCCACCTGTAATCCATACAGTGAAAAGCCATAAAGTATTCCAGTGAGGGAATTTTTTTTTTATTTAAAAAAGGCCAAGTTAGTTTATCTGGCGTTCAATATACTAGATACAGTTAGGCCTGCGTTTCATACATCTGGAATTAGCAAACTAATGTGCTGGGGTTGGGAAAACATATATGTACCCATACTAGAATCTGTCAAAGAAAGCGGTACTCACATATAACAGTCATTCCATCTGTAATCCATACAGTCAAAAGACTGAAAGTATTCCAGTGAGGGAATTTTTTTTATTTAAAAAAGGCCAAGTTAGTTTATCTGGCGTTCAATATACTAGATACAGTTAGGCCTGCGTTTCATACATCTGGAATTAGCAAACTAATGTGCTGGGGTTGGGAAAACATATATGTACCCATACTAGAATCTGTCAAAGAAAGCGGTACTCACATATAACAGTCATTCCATCTGTAATCCATACAGTCAAAAGACTGAAAGTATTCCAGTGAGGGAATTTTTTTTATTTAAAAAAGGCCAAGTTAGTTTATCTGGCGTTCAATATACTAGATACAGTTAGGCCTGCGTTTCATACATCTGGAATTAGCAAACTAATGTGCTGGGGTTGGGAAAACATATATGTACCCATACTAGAATCTGTCAAAGAAAGCGGTACTCACATATAACAGTCATTCCATCTGTAATCCATACAGTCAAAAGACTGAAAGTATTCCAGTGAGGGAATTTTTTTTATTTAAAAAAGGCCAAGTTAGTTTATCTGGCGTTCAATATACTAGATACAGTTAGGCCTGCGTTTCATACATCTGGAATTAGCAAACTAATGTGCTGGGGTTGGGAAAACATATATGTACCCATACTAGAATCTGTCAAAGAAAGCGGTACTCACATATAACAGTCATTCCATCTGTAATCCATACAGTCAAAAGACTGAAAGTATTCCAGTGAGGGAATTTTTTTTATTTAAAAAAGGCCAAGTTAGTTTATCTGGCGTTCAATATACTAGATACAGTTAGGCCTGCGTTTCATACATCTGGAATTACCAAACTAATGTGCTGGGGTTGGGAAAACATATATGTACCCATACTAGAATCTGTCAAAGAAAGCGGTACTCACATATAACAGTCATTCCATCTGTAATCCATACAGTCAAAAGACTGAAAGTATTCCAGTGAGGGAATTTTTTTTTTATTTAAAAAAGGCCAAGTTAGTTTATCTGGCGTTCAATATACTAGATACAGTTAGGCCTGCGTTTCATACATCTGGAATTAGCAAACTAATGTGCTGGGGTTGGGAAAACATATATGTACCCATACTAGAATCTGTCAAAGAAAGCGGTACTCACATATAACAGTCATTCCATCTGTAATCCATACAGTCAAAAGACTGAAAGTATTCCAGTGAGGGGATTTTTTTTATTTAAAAAAGGCCAAGTTAGTTTATCTGGCGTTCAATATACTAGATACAGTTAGGCCTGCGTTTCATACATCTGGAATTAGCAAACTAATGTGCTGGGGTTGGGAAAACATATATGTACCCATACTAGAATCTGTCAAAGAAAGCGGTACTCACATATAACAGTCATTCCATCTGTAATCCATACAGTCAAAAGACTGAAAGTATTCCAGTGAGGGAATTTTTTTTTTATTTAAAAAAGGCCAAGTTAGTTTATCTGGCGTTCAATATACTAGATACAGTTAGGCCTGCGTTTCATACATCTGGAATTAGCAAACTAATGTGCTGGGGTTGGGAAAACATATATGTACCCATACTAGAATCTGTCAAAGAAAGCGGTACTCACATATAACAGTCATTCCATCTGTAATCCATACAGTCAAAAGACTGAAAGTATTCCAGTGAGGGAATTTTTTTTTTATTTAAAAAAGGCCAAGTTAGTTTATCTGGCGTTCAATATACTAGATACAGTTAGGCCTGCGTTTCATACATCTGGAATTAGCAAACTAATGTGCTGGGGTTGGGAAAACATATATGTACCCATACTAGAATCTGTCAAAGAAAGCGGTACTCACATATAACAGTCATTCCATCTGTAATCCATACAGTCAAAAGACTGAAAGTATTCCAGTGAGGGGATTTTGCTTATAAAAAATAATATATTTCATTGTGGTGCGAGTTGAATCGCAACAATGAAGAAAAATACTATTAAGGGACGAGGACGCGGTCGTGGTGGTGTCCGTGGAGCCTCTGTTGCTGGTAGAGGACGTGGCCGTTCGGCCCCAGGCGCACACAGTAGGGAACGAACTCCCTCAACTAGCCGGCAGAATGTACCGCAATATCTCGTGGGGCCCAATGCCGCTCTTAGGATGGTAAGGCCTGAGCAGGTACAGGCATTAATCGATTGGGTGGCCGACAGTGCTTCCAGCACGTTCACCACATGGTCTTCCACCCAGTCTTCTGCGGAAAGCGCACAGGTGGCACCTGAAAACCAAGCCCATCAGTCTGTCACATCACCCCCAAGCATATCAGGGAAACGGTCTGAGCCACAAGTTATGCAGCAGTCTCTTCTTCTGTTTGAAGACTCTGCTTCCAGGGTTTCCCAGGGGCGTCCACCTAGCCCTTCCCCAGTGGAGGAAGACATACCATGCACTGACGCACAACCACTTATGTCTCCAGATGAAGAGTACATGGGAATACCACCACAGCAGAGTCACCGACTCTCTGATGATGACGAAACACAGGTGCCCACTGCCGCGTCTTTTTGCAGTGTGCAGACTGAACAGGAGGAGGTCAGGGAGGGAGACTGGGTGGAAGACGATGCAGAGGACGATGAGGTCTTAGACCCCACATGGACTGAAGGTCGTGGCGATGACTTTCACAGTTCAGAGGAAGAGGTAGTGGTGAGACCGAGACAACAGCGAAGCCAAAGAGGGAGCAGGGGGCCAAAGCAGATGAGCCGCCGCCCCCAGAGTTCGCCTGCTACTGGACATCGCCAACAGGGACCCAGCCCCACAAAGGCAGCTTCAAAGAGTTCCCTGGCATGGCACTTCTTTAAACAATGTCCTACCAACAAGACCCGAGTGACTTGCACGCTCTGCCATCAGAGCCTGAGGCGAGGCATTAACGTTCTGAACCTCAGCACAACCTGCATGACCAGGCATCTACATGCAAAGCATGAACTGCAGTGGGGTACACACCTTAAAAACCAGGCACTCGCTGAGGCTCCCCCTGCTCCCTCTACCGCTGCTGCCTCGGCTTCCGCCTCGAGAGGAATGTTGCCACCTGCCGAGCAGCAAACAGAGGATGTGCCACCGACACCACCACCACCGCCACCGTCAACTAGCGTCTCCACTATATCACACAGCAGCGTTCAGCTCTCAATATCTCAAACCTTAGAGAGGAAGCGCAAATTCCCCCCGAGTCACCCTCGAGCCCTTGGCCTGAACGCCAGCATTTCTAAACTGCTGGCCTTTGAAATGCTGTCATTCCGGCTGGTGGACACAGACAGCTTCAAACAGCTGATGGCCATGGCTGTCCCGCAGTATGTGGTTCCCAGCCGCCACTACTTCTCCAAGACACCCGTGCCTTCCCTGCACATGCAAGTGTCCGATAAAATCAAGTGTGCACTGCGCAACGCCATTTGTGGCAAGGTCCACCTAACCACAGATACGTGGACCAGTAAGCACGGCCAGGGACGCTATATCTCACTAACTGCACACTGGATGAATGTAGTGGCGGCTGGGCCCCCGGCGGACAGTTCCTTGGCGCACGTCCTTCCGCCCCCTAGGATCGCAGGGCATCATTCTCTGCCTCCTGTAGCCTCCTCCTCCTACTCGGCTTCCTCCTCCACTGCTTCCACCAGCTCATCCGGTCAGCCACACACCTTCACCACCAACTTCAGCACAGCCCGGGGTAAACGTCAGCAGGCCATTCTGAAACTCATATGTTTGGGGAACAGGCCCCACAGCGCAAAGGAGTTGTGGCGGGGTATTGAACAACAGACCGACGAGTGGTTTCTGCCGGTGGGCCTCAAGCCAGGCCTGGTGGTATGCGATAATGGGCGAAATCTCGTGGCAGCTCTGGGACTAGCCGGTTTGACGCACATCCCTTGCCTGGCGCATGTGCTGAACTTGGTGGTGCAGAGGTTCATTCACCACTACCCCAACATGTCAGAGCTGCTGCATAAAGTGCGGGCCGTCTGTGCGCGCTTCCGCCGTTCACATCCTGCCGCTGCTCGCCTGTCTGCGCTACAGCGGAACTTCGGCCTTCCCGCTCACCGCCTCATATGCGACGTGCCCACCCGGTGGAACTCCACCTTGCACATGCTGGAGAGACTGTGCGAGCAGCAGCAGGCCATAGTGGAGTTTCAGCTGCAGCACGCTCGCGTCAGTCGTACTGCCGAACAGCACCACTTCACCACCAATGATTGGGCCTCCATGCAAGACCTGTGTGCCCTGCTGCGCTGTTTCGAGTACTCCACCAACATGGCCAGTGGCGATGACACTGTTATCAGCGTTACAATACCACTTCTATGTCTCCTTGAGAAAACACTTAGGGCAATGATGTTAGAGGAGGTGGCCCAGGTGGAGGAGGAGGAGGAGGATGAGGGCTCGTTTCTAACACTTTCGGGCCAGTCTGTTCGAAGTGGCTCAGAGGGAGGTTTGTTTAAGCAGCAGAGGACAGGTTCACAAGTCGCCAGCCAAGGCACTGTACTGGAGGACGAGGAGGATGAGGAGGAGGAGGTGGAGGGGGACGAGGATGACGCAAGTTCACAGCGGGGTGGCAGCCCAGGCCCATCACTGGTGCGTGGCTGGGGGGATACGGTGGACGATGACGATACGCCTCCCACAGAGGACAGCTTGTCCTTACCCATGGGTAGCCTGGCCCACATGAGCGAATATATGCTCCAATGCCTGCGCAACGACAGCAGAGTTGCCCACGTTTTAACGTGTGCAGACTACTGGGTGGCCACCCTGCTGGATCCCCGGTATAAAGACAATGTGCCCACTTTAATTCCTGAACTGGAGCGCGACCGTAAGATGCGCGAGTACAAGCGCACGCTGATAGAGGCGCTCTTGAGAGCATTCCCACATGTCACAGGGGAACAGGTGGAAGGTGAAGGCAGAGGAGTGGCAAGAGGTCGCCAACGCAGCTGTGTCACGGCCAGCTCATCTGAGGGCAGGGTTAGCATGGCAGAAATGTGGAAAAGTTTTGTCTCCACGCCACAGCTATCTGCACCGACACCTGATACGGAACGTGTTAGCAGGAGGCAGCATTTCACTAACATGGTTGAACAGTATGTCTGCACACCCCTCCACATCCTGACGGATGGTTCGGCCCCATTCAACTACTGGGTTTCGAAATTGTCCACGTGGCCAGAGTTAGCATGTTATGCCTTGGAGGTGCTTTCCTGCCCGGCGGCCAGCGTTTTATCTGAACGCGTATTCAGCACGGCAGGGGGCGTCATTACTGACAAGCGCAGCCGCCTGTCCACAGCCAACGTGGACAAGCTGACCTTCATAAAGATGAACCAGGCATGGATCCCACAGGACCTGTCCCTCCCTTGTGCAGAGTAGTCCTTATTAACTGCCTAAAACATGTCTTGTTGTGCTACGGGCCACTTCTTTATTTGATACAAATTTTATGAAACCCACAGTTGAATGAAACTCTTCTCTGTCTGGGCGCCGGGGCCTAACCAGATGAAAGTGGCCGGTTAAACTAACGGGTGACATGAAGCCATAACCTCTGCCATGCTACCTCTGTCTTCTGTCTGGGTGCTGAGGCCTAAGTCAAATAAAGCGGTCTTCTGCTGTGCTGGGGGATATGAAGCTAATCTCTGACCTCTCTCCTCTGTCTGGGTCCAAAGGCCTAAATCACTGAAAGAGGCCTTCTCCTGTGGTGTGTGATATGATGCCAGAATATGTGCTGTGGGGCCTCTCTCCTCTTCCTGGGTGCAGGGGTCAAATAAACTAAATTGTGGCCTACTCCTGTGGTGGTTGATATGATGCCTGATTCTCTGATGTGGAACCTCTCTCCTCTGTTTGGGTGAAGGGGTCAAAGTAACTAAATGGTGGCTTCTCCTGTGGTGGCTGATATGATGCCAGAATATGTGCTGTGGTGCCTCTCTCCTCTTCCTGGGTGCAGGGGTCAAAGTAACTAAATGGTGGCTTCTCCTGTGGTGGCTGATATGATGCCAGAATATGTGCTGTGGGGCCTCTCTCCTCTTCCTGGGTGCAGGGGTCAAAGTAACTCAATGGTGGCTTCTCCTGTGGTGGCTGATATGATGCCAGAATATGTGCTGTGGTGCCTCTCTCCTCTGTCTGGGTCCAAAGGCCTAAATCACTGAAAGAGGCCTTCTCCTGTGGTGTGTGATATGATGCCTGAATATGTGCTGTGGTGCCTCTCTCCTCTTCCTGGGTGCGGGGGTCAAAGTAACTCAATGGTGGCTTCTCCTGTGGTGGCTGATATGATGCCAGAATATGTGCTGTGGTGCCTCTCTCCTCTTCCTGGGTGCGGGGGTCAAAGTAACTCAATGGTGGCTTCTCCTGTGGTGGCTGATATGATGCCAGAATATGTGCTGTGGGGCCTCTCTCCTCTTCCTGGGTGCAGGGGTCAAAGTAACTCAATGGTGGCTTCTCCTGTGGTGGTTAGTATGATGCCAGAATATGTGCTGTGGGGCCTCTCTCCTCTTCCTGGGTGCAGGGGTCAAAGTAACTCAATGGTGGCTTCTCCTGTGGTGGCTGATATGATGCCAGAATATGTGCTGTGGTGCCTCTCTCCTCTTCCTGGGTGCGGGGGTCAAAGTAACTCAATGGTGGCTTCTCCTGTGGTGGCTGATATGATGCCAGAATATGTGCTGTGGGGCCTCTCTCCTCTTCCTGGGTGCAGGGGTCAAAGTAACTAAATGGTGGCTTCTCCTGTGCTGATTGATATAAAGCTGATGGTTGTGCCATCTGACATGGTTGCCAGGGTCTGATTCAATGGGGGCCTACTCCTGTGGTGGGTGATCTAAATGCCTGATTCTCTGCTGTGAAACCTCTCTCCTCCGTCTGGGTGTAGGGGTCAAAGTCTTTCAAAGTCGCCTTCTCCTGTGCTGATTGATATGAAGCTGATGGTTGTGCCATCTGACATGGTTGCCGGGGTCCCATTAAATTGTGGCCTACTCCTGTGGTGGTTGATATGATGCCTGATTCTCTGATGTGGAACCTCTCTCCTCTGTTTGGGTGAAGGGGTCAAAGTAACTAAATGGTGGCTTCTCCTGTGGTGGCTGATATGATGCCAGAATATGTGCTGTGGGGCCTCTCTCCTCTTCCTGGGTGCAGGGGTCAAAGTAACTCAATGGTGGCTTCTCCAGTGGTGGCTGATATGATGCCAGTTTATGTGCTGTGGTGCCTCTCTCCTCTTCCTGGGTGCGGGGGTCAAAGTAACTCAATGGTGGCTTCTCCTGTGGTGGCTGATATGATGCCAGAATATGTGCTGTGGTGCCTCTCTCCTCTTCCTGGGTGCGGGGGTCAAAGTAACTCAATGGTGGCTTCTCCTGTGGTGGCTGATATGATGCCAGAATATGTGCTGTGGTGCCTCTCTCCTCTTCCTGGGTGCAGGGGTCAAAGTAACTAAATTGTGGCTTCTCCTGTGGTGGTTGATATGATGCCTGATTCTCTGCTGTGAAACCTCTCTCCTCCATCTGGGTGTAGGGGTCAAAGTCTTTCAAAGTCGCCTTCTCCTGTGCTGATTGATATAAAGCTGATGGTTGTGCCATCTGACATGGTTGCCAGGGTCTGATTCAATGGGGGCCTACTCCTGTGGTGGGTGATCTAAATGCCTGATTCTCTGCTGTGAAACCTCTCTCCTCCGTCTGGGTGTAGGGGTCAAAGTCTTTCAAAGTCGCCTTCTCCTGTGCTGATTGATATGAAGCTGATGGTTGTGCCATCTGACATGGTTGCCGGGGTCCCATTAAATTGGGGCCTACTCCTGTGGTGGGTGATCTAAATGCCTGATTCTCTGCTTTGAAACCTCTCTCCTCCGTCCGGGTGTAGGGGTCAAAGTCTGTCAAAGTCGCCTTCTCCTGTGCTGATTGATATAAAGCTTATGCTTGTGCCATCTGACATGGTTGCCGGGGTCTGATTCAATGGTGGCCTACTCCTGTGGTGGGTGATCTAAATGCCTGATTCTCTGCTGTGTAACCTCTCTCCTCCGTCTGGGTGTAGGGGTCAAAGTAACTAAATGGTGGCCTACTCCTGTGGTGGGTGATATGATGCCTGGTTCTCTGCTGTGGGACCTCTCTCCTTTGTCTGGGTGCTGTGGTCAAAATAATAGTAAGTGACCTTCTCCATTGGTGGGTGACTTGAAGCCTGATTCTGTGCTATGGGACCTCACTCCAATTAATATTGTTTAATTTTTATTTATTTTATGTTAACTCATCATTTCCCTATCTACATTTGTTTGCAGGGGATTTAACTACATTTTGCTGCCTTTTGCAGCCCTCTAGCCCTTTCCGGGTGTGTTTTACAGCCTTTTTAGTGCCCAAAAGTTCGGGTCCCCATTGACTTCTATGGGGTTCGGGTTCGGGATGAAGTTCGGGTCGAGTTCGGATCCCGAACCCGAACATTTTTCGAAAGTTCGGCCGAACTCGTCGAACCCGAACATCCAGGTGTTCGCTCAACTCTACTAATGAGCCTAGCTCACTAAGGTGTTACATTTGTTGCTGGGGGAGGAGCTTGGGAAGGAGTGTGTGTATATATAGAGACAGACTCATTAGCTGGCCTAATTCATTAGCTGCAAGTACTACATTAAGTACATTGAAGAGATATTGCAGGAGATAGTCAGGAGGTAGGCTGGAAGGTGGAAACAATACAAAAAAAAAGGTAAGATTTGTTTCATTTGTTTGATTTAAATTTACAATTTTTTATTTTTATTTTTTTTCTTCTCTTTAAAATGGCAGACTTGGTTCAGTGCAGGAATTGTTGTGCATTTATTTCATGTTCCACTCTTTGGAGATTCGGATGCTGTCAGATCTGTAGACAGTTCTCCTTACTGCAGCAGGAAATTGCATTTTTGAAATCTGAAATATTTAAATTATCTGTTAAACAAACTCCAGCTAGGACTGCTGCAATGCCACTGCCACAGAGGACCCCCAGAAATGGCAGATGGGGTACTGTAGGTTCTGGAAGACTAGTGGTGGATAAAAGACATGTCCCACAGTCGGTGGTTCTCCATAATTCATTTGCAGCACTCTCAGAATGTAAGGGCAACATGGATATGGACTCAAGCACAGAGGGTGAGAAACCATCGAGTCCTATGTCTAATGTATGCAAGACTGCAGCCAAGGACAAAAAAGATAAAGTGAAGTCTCAAAGGAAGCAGCTGTTGCTGGGTGATTCAATCATAAGAAGTGTGGAGCTTAAAGAAAATGGTTTTGTGAGATGTCTCCCTGGGGCTACTGCTAGAAGAGATAGAAGACGTATTATTAATATTGTTAAGCAAGCAAAGCAGGAAGGGGACGTGGATGTTCTTGTCCATCTAGGGACAAATGACCTGGCTTGCAATGAAGTGTCAGAGGTGAAAAAATCTTTTATCACACTTGGTAATGACGTACAGGATTTTGCATCCACCATTTCATTTTCTGAAGTTCTGCCTGTGCATAATGTTCAGAATGATAGGCAGAGGCGCATAAAGGAGTTCAACATATGGCTTGGTAAATGGTGTCAAGAGCAAGGATTTGGCTTTGTTTCTCATGATAGCTCTACTTGGAATAGAAAGGAACTGTACAAAAAAGATGGTTTGCATCTTTCTCTCAAAGGAACAAATGTACTCAGTGAACAACTCCAAGAATTTGCGAAAGAGTATTTAAACTAGGAAGGGGGGGCAAAAGAGTGAAAATAAAAGAGTCAAATTGCCCCCCGAAACAATGCCAGAACAGGTCAGAAGCACAGAGGTTAAGAAATGATAAGCTCAGAGTCCTGTCTACAAATGCTCGCAGTTTAGGTAAAAAAATCAATGAACTTGGGTCAATAATGGCATCTGAGAATGTAGATTTAGTGGCTGTTACGGAGACATGGTTTAATGAAAGAAATGACTGGGACATAACCATACCAGGGTACTCTTTATACAGAAGAGACAGAGAAGGCAAGAAAGGAGGAGGAGTGGCCCTGTATGTGAAAGATAGCATTAAATCTAACCTAATACAAGTTGGTGAGGCCAACATAGAGTCAGTTTGGGTTACGTTGCAGTTTGCTAACCATGCAGTAACTCGTGTAGGTGTGATATATAGACCACCTGGTCAAGTTAAAGAACTAGATGATCTACTAGTTGAAGAAATAGCTAAAATGACAATGAAAGGAGAAGTTATCATTATGGGACATTTCAATCTTCCAGATATAAACTGGAAAACCAAAATAGCAAGTTCTACCAGGAGTACAGATATTCTAAATTCCCTACTGGGGTTATCTCTACAACAAGTGGTTGAGGAGCCAACCCGGAGGGAGGCCATTTTGGATTTGGTATTCACAAATGGGGATTCGGTATATGATGTCATTGTAGGCGAAACCTTGGGATCTAGTGATCACCAGTCAGTGTGGTTTAATATAAGAACTGTGAAAGAGTCCCACCACACAAAAACAAAAGTTTTAGACTTTAGAAAAACAGACTTTTCAAAAATGAAATTAGTCATAAATGAGTCCTTATCAAACTGGAACGGATTACATGGAGTCCAGGAGAAATGGGACTACTTAAAAGGTGCATTATTGAAGGCAACAGAAAATTGCATTAGACTTGTCAGTAAAAGCAAAAAAAGGAAGAGACCACTGTGGTACTCAGCAGAAGTGGCCCAAATCATTAAAAATAAAAAGCTAGCATTTTGTAATTATAAAAAAACCCAGAGCAATGAAGATAAGGAAATCTACAAGATTAGGCAGAGAGAGGCCAAGCAAGTTATAAGAACTTCTAAAGCGCAGGCAGAAGAAAAACTAGCTCAGTCTATGAAAAAAGGGGATAAGACATTCTTCAGATATATAAATGAAAAAAGGAAATTAAAACAAGGAATAACTAAATTAAAAACAAAGGACGGAAGGTATGTAGAAGAGAATAAAGGGCTAGCCGACTGCCTTAATGAATACTTCTGTTCAGTTTTTACAAAAGAAAAAGGAGAAGGACCTCCACTAGAAAGGATGACTAATAAATCGTTTGATGCATGTATCTTTACAGAGGAAGATGTTCTAAGTTTGCTGTCTAAGGTGAAGACAAATAAGTCACAGGGGCCTGATGAGATACACCCAAAATTATTAAAAGAGCTTAGTGGTGAGCTGGCAAAACCGTTAACAGATTTATTTAACCAATCATTAGTAACAGGAGTCGTCCCGGAAGATTGGAAATTGGCAAATGTCGTGCCCATTCACAAGAAAGGTAGTAGGGAGGAATCGAGCAACTATAGACCAGTGAGTCTGACATCAATAGTAGGCAAATTAATGGAAACCCTATTAAAGGATAGGATTGTGGAACATCTAAAATCCCATGGATTGCAAGATGAAAAACAACATGGGTTTACTTCAGGGAGATCATGTCAAACAAATCTTATAGATTTTTTTGACTGGGTGACTAAAATAATAGACGGTGGAGGTGCAGTAGACATCGAATATCTAGATTTTAGCAAGGCTTTTGACACTGTCCCACATAGAAGACTTATCAATAAACTGCAGTCATTGAGCATGGACTCCCATATTGTTGAGTGGATTAGGCAGTGGCTGAGTGACAGACAACAGAGGGTTGTAGTCAATGGAGAACATTCAAAACAAGGTCATGTTACCAGTGGGGTTCCACAGGGATCTGTACTGGGACCAATTTTGTTTAATATCTTCATAAGTGATATTGCAAAAGGCCTCGATGGTAAGGTTTGTCTTTTTGCTGATGACACAAAGATATGTAACAGGGTTGATGTTCCTGGAGGGAAACGCCAAATGGAAAAGGATTTAGGAAAACTAGAAGAATGGTCAGAACTCTGGCAACTGAAATTTAATGTGGATAAGTGCAAGATAATGCACCTGGGGCGTAAAAACCCAAGGGCAGAATATAGAATATTTGACACAGTCCTGACCTCAGTATCTGAGGAAAGGGATTTAGGAGTAATTATTTCAGAAGACTTAAAGGTGGAAAGACAATGTAATAGAGCAGCACGAAATGCCAGCAGAATGCTTGGATGTATAGGGAGAGATATAAGCAGTAGAAAGAGTGAAGTGCTTATGCCGCTGTACAGAACACTGGTGAGACCTCACTTGGAGTATTGTGCGCAGTACTGAAGGCCATATCTCCAGAAGGATATAGATACTCTAGAGAGAGTTCAGAGAAGAGCTACTAAACTAGTACATGGATTGCAGGATAAAACTTACCAGGAAAGGTTAAAGGACCTTAATATGTATAGCTTGGAAGAAAGAAGAGACAGAGGGGATATGATAGAAACTTTTAAATACATAAAGGGAATCAACTCGGTAAAGGAGGAGAGCATATTTAAAAGAAGAAAAACTACCACAAGAGGACACAGTTTTAAATTAGAGGGGCAAAGGTTTAAAAGTAATATAAGGAAGTATTACTTTACTGAGAGAGTAGTGGATGCATGGAATAGCCTTCCTGCAGAAGTGGTAGCTGCAAATACAGTGAAGGGGTTTAAGCATGCATGGGATAGGCATAAGGCTATCCTTCATATAAGATAGGGCCAGGGACTATTCATAGGATTCAGATATATTGGGCAGACTAGATGGGCCAAATGGTTCTTATCTGCCGACACATTCTATGTTTCTATGTTTCTATGTTTGTACTGTCTGGCCATTGTAGAACCTCAGGAAACATGACAGGTGCTCAGAAAGTCAGAGCTGCTTCAAAAAGCGGAAATTCACATTTTTGTACCATAGTTTGTAAACGCTATAACTTTTACCCAAACCATTTTTTTTTTACCCAAACATTTTTTTTGATCAAAGACATGTAGAACAATAAATTTAGAGAAAAATTTAGATATGGATCTCGTTTTTTTTGCAAAATTTTACAACTGAAAGTGAAAAATGTCATTTTTTTGCAAAAAAATCGTTAAATTTCGATTAATAACAAAAAATTTAAAAATGTCAGCAGCAATGAAATACCACCAAATGAAAGCTCTATTAGTGAGAAGAAAAGGAGGTAAAATTCATTTGGGTGGTAAGTTGCATGACCGAGCAATAAACGGTCAAAGTAGTGTAGGTCAGAAGTGTAAAAAGTGGCCTGGTCATTAAGGGTGTTTAAGCTATGGGGCTGAGGTGGTTAAGCAAAAGCCAAAATATAATAAAAGTCAAAAACAGACATTAACCCCTTAACGACCCAGGATGAGAATGCTCGTCCTAAATCGCCGGCACTTAGCGCTAAAGGACGAGCATTCTCATCCTGCAGTCGTTCCTGTTACTGACAGCCAGATCCCTGCTGCATCCACCAGCATCGGCGATAACGCCGATGCCGGTGGATTAACCCCTCATATGCCGCGGTCACCGCTGCTGTGGCGGGGACTCGATGGTCAGCCTCTGCTTCAGGTACTTTATTTTCGTGTCATCTGGTCCATCCTTAGGACCAGAGAGCTCTAATTGTACCGTAATCCTCTTTTTTTGTATATTTCTATATGGCAGCCCCAAGCCATTCCAAGGCTTGGGGCCTGACATGTACGGAGGCCAAGGAGGCCCAGCCCCCAGGCTGGGTCTCCTAGGCAACTGTTACAGTGTAAGACACTAACAGTTCAATACAGCACAATACAGATGTATCGTGCTGCATTGAAACAGGGATCAGACGCTGTAATGTTGAAGTCCCAGAGTGGGACAAATAATAAAGTGAAAAAAAAAAGTTTATAAAATTAAAGTTTTACAAAAAATGTTTTGTAAAAAAAAAAAAGCGTCCTTTTCCAAAAATAAAGTAAAAAAGAATTGTAAAAAATAGGGAAAAGACATATAGACATATTAGGTATCGTCGCGTCCGTATCGACCAGCTCTATAAACATATCACATGACCTAACCCCTCAGATGAACACCGTAAAAAATAAAAAATAAAAACTGTGCTAAATTTTTTAAAAAATTGTCACCTTACATCACAAAAAGTACAACAGCAAGCGATCAAAAAGGCGTACGCCCACCAAAATAGTACAGATCTAACCGTCACCTCATCCTGCAAAAAATTAGCCCCTACCTGAGACAATCGCCCAAAAAATAAAAAAAACTATGGCTCAGAATATGGAGACACTAAAACATCATTTTTTTTGTTTTAAAAAAGCTGTAATTGTGTAAAACTTACATAAATAAAAAATAAGTATACATATTAGGTATCGCCGCGTCCGTATCGACCGGCTCTATAAAAATATCACATGACCTAACCCCTCAGGTGAACACCGTAAAAAATTAGAAATAAAAACTGTGCTAAATAAACCATTTTTTGTCACCTTACATCACAAAAAGTGTAATAGCAAGCGATCAAAAAGTCATATGCACCCCAAAATAGTGCCAATCAAACCATCATCTCATACCGCAAAAATCATACCCTACTTAAGATAATCGCCCAAAAACTGTAAAGACTATGGCTCTTAGACTATGAAAACACTAAAATATTATAATTTTTTGTTTCAAAAATGAAATCATTGTGTAAAACGTACATAAATAAAAAAAAAGTATACATATTAGGTATCGCCGCGTCCGTATCGACCGGCTATATAAAAATATCACATGACCTAACCCCTCAGATGAATACCGTAAAAAACAAACAAAAAAAACCTTTGCTAAATAAACAATTTTTTGTCACCTTACATCACAAAAAGTGGAATAGCAAGCGATCAAAAAGTCATATGCACCCCAAAATAGTGCCAATCAAACCGTCATCTCATCCTAACCCAAACTAAGACAATCACCCAAAAACTGAAAAAACTATGGCTCTCAGACTATGGAGACACTAAAACATGATTTTTTTTGTTTCAAAAATGAAATCATTGTGTAAAACTTACATAAATAAAAAAAAAGTATACATATTAGGTATCGCCGCGTCTGTGACAACCTGCTCTATAAAAATGCCACATGATCTAACCTGTCAGATGAATGTTGTAAATAACAAAAAAAAAAGAAGCTATTTCTTGTTACCTTGCCTCACAAAAAGTGTAATATAGAGCAACCAAAAATCATATGTACCCTAAATTAGTACCAACAAAACTTCCACCCTATCCCATAGTTTCTAAAATGGGGTCTCTTTTTTGGAGTTTCTACTCTAGGGGTGCATCAGGGGGGCTTCAAATGGGACATGGTGTCAAAAAAAACAGTCCAGCAAAATCTGCCCTCCAAAACCGTATGGCATTCCTTTCCTTCTGCGCCTTTGTGCCCGTACAGCAGTCTACGAACACCTAAAGGGTTAAAAACGTTTGTAAAATCAGTTTTGAATACCTTGAGAGGTGTAGTTTCTAGAATGGGGTCATTTTTGGGTGGTTTCTATTATGTAAGCTTCACAAAGTGACTTCGGACCTGAACTAGTCCTTAAAAAGTTGGTTTTGAAAATTTCTGAGACATTTCAAGATTTACTTCTAAACTTCTAAGCCTTGTAACGTCCCCCAAAAATAGAATGCCATTCCCAAAATGATCCTAACATGAAGTAGACATGTGGGAAATGTAAAGTAATAACTATTTTTGTAGATATTAATATGTATTATAGAAGTAGAGAAATTGAAACTTGGAAATTTGCTAATTTTTCCCAATTTTTGGCAAATTTGGTATTTTTTATAAATAAAAATGCATTTTTTTTACTCCATTTTTCCAGTGTCATGAGGTACAATATGTGACGAAAAAACTGTCTCAGAATGGCCTGGATAAGTCAAAGCCTTTTAAAGTTATCACCACATAAAGTGACACTGGTCAGATTTGCAAAAAATTGCCTGGTCCTGAAGGTGAAAATGAGCCCGGTCCTTAAGGGGTTAAACTTAACTACATTTATAATAATACTATTTACTTACAAAATAAGCTATTCAGTCGTCTGCTGTGCTGTCCTCTGCTTGCTTCCGTGGATTCTTTCCCCTCCTTTCTGTCTCTACTCAGTGTGCAGGCGCACTGTTATGGGCATCTGTGGATGACACACTGTTATGGAGGATCTGTGGATGGCACACTGTTATGGGGGATCTGTGGATGACGTACTGTTATGGGGGATCTGTGGATGACGTACTGTTATGGGGGATCTGTGGATGACGTACTGTTATGGGGGATCTGTGGATGACGTACTGTTATGGGGGATCTGTGGATGACGTACTGTTATGGGGATCTGTGGATGACATACTGTTATGGGGGATCTGTGGATGACACACTGTTATGGGGGCATCCTTGTATGACGCACTGTTATGGGGACATCTGTGGATGACACTGTTATAGGGATCTGTGGATGACACTGTAGCAATTGTCCCCCACACTGCCCCCACAGTAGTAATTGTCTCCCACACTGCCCCCACAGTAGTAATTTTTCCCCACACTTCCCCCACAGTAGTAATTGTCCCCCACAGTAGTAATTGTTCCCCACATTGCCTCCACAGTAGTAATTTTCCCCCACACTGCCCCCACAGTAGTAATTGTCCTCCACAGTAGTAATTGTCCCCCACAGTAGCAATTGTCCCCCACACTGCCCCTACAGTAGTAATTGTTCCCCACACTGCCCCAGAGTAGTAACTGTCCCCCACACTGCCCCCACAGTAGTAATATTCCCCCACACTGCCCCCACAGTAGTAATTGTCCCCCACAGTAGCAATTATCCCCCACACTTCCCCCACAGAAGTAATTGTCCCCCACACTTCTCCCACAGTAGCAATTGTCCCTCACACTGCCCCCACAGTAGCAATTGTCCCCCACACTGCCCCCACAGTAGTAATTGTCCCCCACACTGCCCCCACAGTAGTAATTGTCCCCAACACTGCCCCCACAGTATTAATTGTCCCCCACACTCCCCCATTCAGTAGTTTGCTCCCCATGTAGTAATTCCCCCCCTGTCCCTTCAGTAATATCCTCCTGTGCCCCCCAGTAATGTCCCCCAAAGTTGGCACACAAAAAAAAAACAAATCTAATACCTATGTCCCAGACTCCTGGCACTCACTCATAGATGGTAGGCAGGCGTGCACGTCACTGTGCTGCCTCCCGGCACAGGCGCGCGATAACGTCATCATAGCCTATAGCGTGGGCGTTTGAGTCTGCGTTGGGCCCCCCAGAAATGCTGGGCACAGGGCTGCAGACCCAAACGCCCCAGCCCCAATTATAATCCGCCACGGATGACTACAGACCCAGGGAATCATCAGGGGGCACGTGGGGGGGGGGCAAGGCATAACCTAGGGGGGGCAATTGCCCCCCCTGTAGCGATGCCTATGCCTGCAAGCTATTGGCTAATACATTTTTAGGGAAAATCTCAGGAATAGAGAAGAGCAGACCCGTGGATGTTTGGGTTTGATGGGTTCAGCTGAACTTTGGTTCAAAGTTCGGTTCGGGTACCAAACCTACTGAAGTCAATGGGGACCCGAACTTTAGTGCTGTAAAATAGTCATAGGAAGGGCTAGAGGGGCTGAAAAATGGGGGTAAGAACAGGTAAATTGCCTTGCAAACAAATGTGGATAGTGAAATGACTTAAATAATATACTGTATAATACATACAAATAAATAATAATCTTGAACCAGGAGGCGGAGGTCCAAGTGGAGTAGGAGGTTGAGGAGACTGTGGAGGTGTAGGTAGAAGAGGAGAAGGAGGTGACAAACACTGTTACTAGTAGTAAGTATTCCTATACAGCAGAAGTCTCCTATTTTTTAATTTTTTTTTATGTTAAGCAACTGTCTATGTAGCTCTATAGTGTAGTGGTTAACATTCTTGGCTGTAATGTAGAAGGTTGTGAGTTTGGATCCCGCCAGAAACTTTTCAGAAATAGAGGCTAAAATAGATTTAAAGGGAACCTGTCGTCAACTTTATGGTGCCCATACTAACAGCAGCATAAAGTAGAGACAGGTGAGTTCATTTCAGCGGTCTGTCATTTAAAAGTTAAAAGTAAGTGGTTGCCGAAAACCAACATCCCAATCATTGCAGACTGGGCCTGGAAAAGAGTCACGGCCACTTGAGAAGAGTCCTGGTTATTCATGAATTCCTGCTCTCCTTGCCCACCTGCTGATGATTGACAGTCTTCTACCTAGTTTTCTCCCTTTCTCTCTAGGAGAGAACTGCCAACCATCAGCAGATTGGCGGGAGTGCAGGAGATTATGAATAACCATGACTCTTCTCAGGTAGATTTGACTCTTTTCAAGGCCTGGGCTGCAATGATTATGATGCTGGTTCTCAGCAACCACTTACTTTTAGCTGAAGATTGACACACCACTGAAATCAGCATTTCTGTCACTATGACCTCGGTGAGGTCAGCATAAAGTTGATGACAGGTTCCCTTTAAATACACTGGCTCGAGCACACGCGATATTCATCCGAACACAGTGATGTGCCGAGCATAGCGATTCTCGAGACTAACTGGTTTTCGGCCAAGCATGCTTGCCCAACACTAGCCAATATAACAAATAATATTCTTGAACGAGTAGGTGGAGGTCCGAGTGGAGGAGGAGGTGGACATTTTGGTGTAGGTGGAAGAGGCAGAAGAGGAGGTAGCTAACACTGTTTTTGTGTTTTGTTTAAAAAAATAAAAAAATAAAATTATTTGGGGAGGCCCCAAAACATTGGGAGATGGCAAACAGAACAAACTGTGCTGGAGTATAACAATGGCTGGGGGCAGCCGGTATACTTTTCTACTCTGCTCTACAAGTTCTGTGGGATCCATGCCTGGTTAATTTTAATGAACATGAGCTTGTCCATGTTGGCTGTGGACAAGCGGCTGCGCCTGTCCGTGATCACACATACTGGGACTCTAAACACACGTTCAGACAATACACTTGCCACATGGAAGGCCAGCACCTCCGAAACGTAAAGGGCAAGCTCAGGCAATGTGTCCAATTCGGAGACCCAGAAGTTAAATGGGACAAACCCATCCGTCAGTATGTGCAGACGTGCGAATACATACTCTTCCACCATGCTGCTGAAGCACTGACTCCTGCTAAAAACATCAGATGGTGGTGCTGGATGTTGTGGCATGCTGACCAAGCTTTTCCACATTTTGGCCATGTTCACCCTCCCTTCTGAGGTGGCGCCGGTGCCCCAGCTACATTGGCTACTTCCTCCTCCTTCTCTACCTTGTGCTTTCACTGAGCCCCTGCTGTCAGGCGGAAATGCAATTAGTAGTGCGTCTACCAGCATGCACTTGTATTCACGCATCTCCTGATCATGCTCCAGTGACGGAAGTAAGGACAGCACATTGTCCTTGTAGTGGGGATCCAGCAGGGTGGCCACCCAGTAATCAGCACTGGTAACAATAACAGTAACTAGGCGGTCTTTGCACAGGCACTGCAGCATGTACTCACTCATGTGTGCCAGGCTGCCCAGAGGCAACGACAAACTGTCCTCAGTGTCAGGTGTATTGTCTGTATCCTCTGTATCCCTCTCCCCAGCCATGCTCCATTGATACCAGTGAGCTGATTTGGGTGCCACCCTGCTGTGAATATGGTTGTGTACCTGCCCGCTGTTGGTGCAGGAACCCCCCTTCCGAGCCACGTGTGGATGACTGGCCTGTTCCTCCTCCTACTCTGCATAGAAGTGGTATAGTAACGCTGATGATGGTGTCATCAGCTCTGCCCATGTTGGTGGAGTAGGAGGCAACAGGAGGAACTGAGAAATGTCCAGCAATCCTCAGTGGCAGTATGACATGCGCCAAACCGTTTTCTGTCTCAGGCCCAGCTGCCACTACATTTTCCCAGTAGGAAGTTAGGGAGATTAGGGAGATATAACGTCCCTGCCCATGCTTACTGGTCCACATATCAGTGGTTATGTGGACCTTGCCAATGATGGCATTGTGCAGCGCACACCTGATTGGTTGTCCGCCAGTTGTTCATGCAGGGCAGGGATGGCCCGCTTGGAAAAGTAGTGGCGGCTGAGAACCATGCACTGTGGGACAGCTACCATCATTAAGTTTTAAAAACTGTCCGTCTCCACCAGACGGAATGGCAGCATTTCAGGGGCCAGGGCTCACGGGTGGGTAGGGGGGTACTTTCTCTTTCTCTCCAGTGTTTGGGGGATGGACAGCTGAGCGCTTCCATGGGACAGTGTGGAGATGCTCAGTGACACTGCTGGTGATGTTGCTATCACATCCTCTTTTCAGGGGGGCCAGGTGGCCCTGCCACTCCAGAGGGGGAGGAAGAGGCCGGGACCCCAGCAGAAGAGGGAGCAGTAGGAGCCTCAGATCTTTTGTGGTTTTTCAGGAATGTTCTCTAAATTTCAAAATGTATGGAGAAGTGCTGGATGGCACTGCTCTGCGCCAGAAAGTACATCATGGTAGGAGAAAACTTGGTGAAATGATTGACTCCGATGGACTAATTGTGGTGCTCAATCCCAAAAATAAAGTTCACAAGTGATTCCAGAATAAAGTAATGATGATGGCACTCACCACAATGTACAATGGCAGTAGGGGTGCAGAACATTTCTCAGGTGTTTACTCCACTGCAGCTTGTGCTTTGCATTTAGATGCCTGGTCATGCAGGTGGTGCTCCAGTTTAGAAAATTTACTGTATGCTTCGCTGCAGGCTCTGCTTGCACAGCATGCAAACCACCCGTGTCTTGTCGTCAGCACATTGCCTGAAGAACTGCCACACCAGAGAACTCCTTTGAGCTGGCTTTGGTGTGCTCTGTCCCTCGGTGCGGTGGGCAGTAGCAGGCATACTGGCTGGGGCCAGCCTATGTGGTTTTACACCCTACTTCCTCTTTTTCCAGATGAGTGGTGCTGCGTGACCACCACTTCTTCCTCCAAACTGCACACGTCACTCAGATGAACTGAATTCCATGTGACGTCTAGTAGGACATCATCATTGTCACGAGTTGGAGGTCCCAGGAGAGACCTCTGCGTCGTCAAGCAATAAACAAATGGAAATCAGGTACAGACACACAAGAGTATATTGCACAAACAAAAACCAGGGAAGGCAGCACAGACAAAACATGAGCTCTATGTACCATCAGCACAGTGGGAGCAAACCCCCACTGCGCCACTGTCTAGTAATACTCCAGAGGGGAGTGCCTAAGCAACTCCTGGTATTCACTAGGGCCCCAGATGGTAGGGTTAGACTTTGCAGCAGGAAGTTGCCAGGGTCCACTCCAGAGGGTGAACTAGACAGTGACAGCAAGAACGAATGGACAACAGGTACCAGAAGGTACCGACGGCACATAGGCAAACATAGACAGGCAAATACAAACAGGGCAACTAATAACACAAGCAGGAGTACATAGCAAGGAAACAGGAGTGACAATGAGCAGAGAAGGACTTGCTCCACCAGTAGTAAACTGCATGGCCTTGCCCATGGCACTCTGCTGCAAAGAAAGGTGCAGCAAGGGCTTGCTGAACAGAGACATATGAATACACACAAGGTAACAAACATAACTGGCAGAACAGATAACAAAACACAGGAAAGAGGACGGGAATGAACAAGTAGGAAACCCAGAGAGCACAGACAGACACGGATCCCATGGGTCAGCAGCATGGGAGAGTGAGTACAAACAAGGAGCAGGACAAGACAACACACACCAGGAGAGCTGACACAGAACTGAGGAAAACTTAGCCTTAAATACAGGTTCCATGGGTGCAGCAGAGAAGCCACACCCATTGAGCAGACAGAGAGGATTAACTCCTAATAGGCACACAGCGGAGTTAACCCATAAAGAACCACAAATAACACAGGAACGGAGCTGCAGCGAGAGCATAGACAGAAGGTCACAGCCAGAGGTAACGACTGTGACACTCCCACCCCTCAAAGCCCCCCTCTCCTCCCCAATCAGAAAAGGGGAGGAAGTGGGGCAACAAACCAAACAGAACCAGGCAAGGGGACAGAAATCAAAGGGGTGACGAGGTACATGGGCAGGAACACACACGACGACCGCAACCAGCCCAACCCCTGAAAACCAGCCTACACGGAGGGTTTGCAGCCAGTACGCCAGGGGAAGATAGCCAGCCAACACGGCATACACGTCAAGTGAACCGCACCATGCAGTTACCTCCCCCTTCACTCTCCCTCCGGAGAATGACATGTCTGCCAAGAACTGATTGGCCAGACATGCAGACACCCCCTTCCGGAGAAGTGGGACCAGGAACGGGAACCAGAGTGGAATACAAAGAAAATCGGAGTCAAAGGGGTACAGAGGTACACAAGCAGAACACATAAGACGACCGCAGCCAGCACGCAGCCCCTAGCAACCAGCCTACACGAAAAACGCAACAGGAGTGGCAATGAGCAGAGAAGGACTAGCTCCACCAGTGGTATACTCCGTGGCCTTGCCCATAGCACTCTGCACGCCAAGGGGAATGCCGCCAGCCTACACGGCCACAAAAGTCACGGTGAACTGCAGTGTGCTAACACCTCCCCCTCCACGCTCCCTCCGGAGAATGACATGTCTGCCAAGAACTGATTGGTCAAACATGCTGACACCCCCCTTCCGGAGGAGTGAGTACAGAAGCAGATACCTGCACCGATAACAGAAAACAGGGCCATAGGCAGAACTGCAAGCTAAAAAGGCTACACCGGACGTCGCCCCTGGCAACCAGCATACACGGAAAACACCGCAGCCAGTACACCAAGGCAACTAAATCAGATACCTAAAGGCACCATGGAGAGGGAAACAAAAACAGAAAGCACACACCACAGATAAGCAGAAAACAGAACACAAAAACTCGGTGAAAGTTTACTTGTTCATTCTATCACGAGTTGGAGGTCCCAGGAGAGACCTCCGCGTCATCAAGCAATAAACAAATGGAAATCAGGTACAGACACACAAGAGTATATTCTACAAACAATAACCAGGGAAGGCAGCACAGACAAAACATGAGCTCTATGTACCGTCAGCACAGTGGGAGCAAACCCCCACTGCGCCACTGTCTAGTAATACTCCAGAGGGGCGTGATTAAGCAACTCCTGGTATTCACTAGGGCCCCAGATGGTAGGGTTAGACTTTGCAGCAGGAAGTGGCCAGGGTCCACTCCAGAGCGGGAACAAGACAGTGACAGCAAGAACGAATGGACAACAGGTACCAGAAGGTACCGACGGCACATAGGCAAACATAACATAGACAGGCAAATACAAACAGGGCAACTAATAACACAAGCAGGAGTACATAGCAAGGAAACAGGAGTGACAATGAGCAGAGAAGGACTTGCTCCACCAGTAGTAAACTGCATGGCCTTGCCCATGGCACTCTGCTGCAAAGAAAGGCGCAGCAAGGGCTTGCTGAACAGAGACATATGAATACACACAAGGTAACAAACATAACTGGCAGAACAGATAACAAAACACAGGAAAGAGGACGGGAATGAACAAGTAGGAAACTGTCACGACCATGGTATTGGCCGTGACTCCTGAACCGCATGCTGTTGCCTGTGGTCTGGGGTTGTTGTCAATCACAGGTGAGGGCTGAAGTATGTTGCCTCACCTGTGGTTGCCACTGGCAACATTAGGTATGTGGCAGTAGAGCAGTTGGAGCTGGTTGCTAGGCTGCTCGCTGTCATTGCATGCGGTTGCACCTGGCAACCTGTCTATTAGGTGTGCCTTAGGTTTGTTTGTTGTGCACAAGGTTTTTGTATGTGTGCACGTCCCCTTTAAGTGGCTGTCTTCCCTTCCCTGGTGTTTTTATGTGATGTTAAGTTGATGTGGCTTTCCTTTCATGTTTAATGCAGCTATGGATCTGGGTTCCTGTGTGTGTATGTGTGTTTGCTGTGTCCGTTTATGTATGGTCTGGACATCAGCTTGTGAGCACGGGATCCAGTCAGCAAGGCTGTGGCAGGTAGGTTTGAACTAGAGTTGTTCTCCTGCCATATCCATAGGTCTGTTTATGTACCCCATCTCCTTGCAGCTTGGCCACTTTAGACTCCTGTTTCTCCGCGTCCAGGAGGAACGGGCTGTCTACCCAGCTCCTAGCTCAGGGATCTGCGGAGCGTTAGTAGGGATCCGAGGTTCCGGAGCATGAGCCCTGCTACCATCAAGGTCGGCTCATGCAGCTAGGAGTCAGGGTTTAGATTAGGGATGCGCTAGGAAGTGACCTGCTCCCTAATTCTGTGGTCCTGGCCAAGTTGCGACCTACCATCTCCTGGCATCACACGGCTGAGGGTTTTCCCCATCCTCAGCCGTGACAGTATGACCAGAAAGGGTCCTCACGTGGCGTGACCTTCGAAAGAGGGTGCAGCATGTATTGCCAGTCGTTTTCGGCGTACATGCGCGTTCTCCGGAGGGAGAGCGTTTTGGGGGTTTCGCCGCTGATGGCGCGGTGAGTGGCTTTTCCCCGCCATTCATTCACCGTTGTCTGTCTTGGTGTCCCCTTATTTTTAATTCCCTCACCGTTGTTAGTTTGGTGTGCGGTTGCACACCTTCGAAAGAGGGTGCAGCATGCATCGCTATCTCCTTTTGAGGTGCATGCGCGTTCTCCGGAGGGAGAGCGTTTTGGGGATCACCGTTAACGGCGCGGTTGGTGGCTTATTCCCCGCCACCTTACCTTCCGTGTCCGTGTTGGTGATCCCTCGTCCCTCTCTATGTTCCTATCTCTGGTCGTCTGCTGGCAGCATTCCGTTAGTGTTCTGGCTGTGTGCTGGGTAGGAGTGTCTGTTGGCAGCGACTGGAGTGGGGACGTTAATAGAGAGTGGACGCAGTGTCAGTGCGGTCTCCCCGGGCTGTTTCTTTGCTGGTCTCCAGTTCCTGTGTGTTGCTCCGGAGCCTGCCAGTCGGCTCCTGGTTCCTGTGTGTTGCTCCAGGGGCCGGCAGCAGTCCTGGGGAGACTCGCATGTTTTTATGCTGTTTCCCCTTCTCCTATCCCCTTGTTTGGTCCCTCACTAGTTTTCCCTTTTTTTTTGGTAGGGGGGCTTTGAGGGGTGGGAGTGTCACGACCATGGTATTGGCCGTGACTCCTGAACCGCATGCTGTTGCCTGTGGTCTGGGGTTGTTGTCAATCACAGGTGAGGGCTGAAGTATGTTGCCTCACCTGTGGTTGCCACTGGCAACATTAGGTATGTGGCAGTAGAGCAGTTGGAGCTGGTTGCTAGGCTGCACGCTGTCATTGCATGCGGTTGCACCTGGCAACCTGTCTATTAGGTGTGCCTTAGGTTTGTTTGTTGTGCACGAGGTTTTTGTATGTGTGCACGTCCCCTTTAAGTGGCTGTCTTCCCTTCCCTGGTGTGGGAAGGGTTAATTCCCTTTCTAGTGTGTGTGCACTGGGTGTGTCTGTGTGGGTGTGGCTACATGGGCTATTTAGCCTCAGTTGACCTGATGTCTGAGGGGTACTCCAGCCTTGTTTGTAATCTGGAGGCACCCTCCTGGTCCCTTATACCATCTGCCAGTGAGGGCCACCCTTGTGGTCATAAATGTTTTTATGTGATGTTAAGTTGATGTGGCTTTCCTTTCATGTTTAATGCAGCTATGCATCTGGGTTCCTGTGTGTGTATGTGTGTTTGCTGTGTCCGTTTATGTATGGTCTGGACATCAGCTTGTGAGCACGGGATCCAGTCAGCAAGGCTGTGGCAGATAGGTTTGAACTAGAGTTGTTCTCCTGCCATATCCATAGGTCTGTTTATGTACCCCATCTCCTTGCAGCTTGGCCACTTTAGACTCCTGTTTCTCCGCGTCCAGGAGGAACGGGCTGTCTACCCAGCTCCTAGCTCAGGGATCTGCGGAGGGTTAGTAGGGATCCGAGGTTCTGGAGCATGAGCCCTCCTACAATCATGCAGCTAGGAGTCAGGGTCAGATTAGGGATGTGCTAGGAGGTGACCTGCTCCCTAATTCTGTGGTCCTGGCCAAGTTGCGACCTACCATCTGGAATCACACGGCTGAGGGTTTTTCCCATCCTCAGCTATGACAGAAACCCACAGAGCACAGACAGACACGGATCCCATGGGTCAGCAGCATGGGAGAGTGAGTACAAACAAGGAGCAGGACAAGACAACACATACCAGGAGAGCTGACACAGAAGTGAGGAAACCTCAGCCTTAAATACAGGTTCCATGGGTGCAGCAGAGAAGCCACACCCATGGAGCAGACAGAGAGGATTAACTCCTAATAGGCACACAGGGGAGTTAACCCATAAAGAACCACAAATAACACAGGAACGGAGCTGCAGCGAGAGCATAGACAGAAGGTCACAGCCAGAGGTAACGTCTGTGACAATCATCCTCCACATCATCTTCCCCCCACTCCTCACCCCTTCCCTCCTTGCTGGTCTGAACACTGCAGAAAAAGCCACAGCAGTTGACACGTCAGAGACTTGCTGCGGTGGTCCTCCCATGTCCTCGTCCTCAAACATAAGTGGTTGGGCATCTGTGCACTCAATCTCTTCCACTTCTGGGGCATGGCTAGGTGGATGGCCCACAAATACCCCGCCAGCAGAGTCATCAAAAAGCATAAGGGACTGCTGCATGACTTGAGGCTCCGACTTCTTGGCTGATGTGCAAAGGGTGAGGTGAAAGACAGCTGCCCATGGGCCGTCGGTGCCAACTTTGCTCTTTCAGTAGGGGACCGGTTGGAAGACAATGTATAGGAACTGGAGGCACTGTCAGTCATTCAATCTAATACTGCCTCTACTTGTTCTGGCCTCATCATTTTTACAGCGGTATTCAGGCCTACAAAATGACGCAGAATGTCCTGTCGTCTGCATGCACCAGAGGAAGGTTCCTTTTGGCGCATTACTGGCACAAAGACAAAGTCCTCTTGCTGCAGCAGGGGCTCCAACACCAGCAGCACCACGACCACGGCCAGGCTTGGACTTGGTGGGCACCTGAGCAAGCTGGGTACTTAGTCTCCCACTCCCTGCACAACTGGGGAATAACAGAGTAGACTTTCTGCACTGCATACATAAATTCAATGTAAAAACTTGATTATTAATGAAACTCCCCAGTTTATTATTATAGACCAGATCAGAGCTAAGATGACTTCTAATTGAGAAAATGAGGAGGCAGCACACTGTATAGACGAGGGGTGCACGTCCGGCAGATGTGAACCCGCACCTGGGTCCAATGAATTAGAAATGAAAAATAGCCAGCAGCACTCCAGGAGATTAAAGGCAAACGGTGGTTTATTAGACCCAAAGTCAAGCGACGTTTCGACAGCTTGTTGCTGTCTTTGTCAAGCATAGTGCACATGTGAATCAAGACCAGTATAAAAAGGGGTGTCAATCCAAAACATATTAACATCAATCATATACATAATGATATAAATCAATATCTTACAATCTGAAGGTGATTACAAAATATACATATGTTAAAGTGCCAATGTCTGGCAAACATGGTGCATACACAATAATACAGTATACATATAGTGTATCCTGTGTAATGTAGAAAGAAGCATAATTAGTGCAGGTGACAGTGTTGATTAAGTGAATTAAAAAACTCACTGTCCGGTGGGGAACTGTATGTTGCCTGAATCGTATGCAGTGGCGTCCCGGTTCTCACATTGCGCATGCGCGAGAGCAACAAATCTCGCGATAGCCGCAGTGGTCAGAGGCCGGGAGACAGCCTGTACCAAAATGGCCACAGCGGTCTCCCATACAATGTGCGCATGTCTGCTACGTACTGGGTGCCGCCCAGGTGAATATTGGGTGCCGCCCAGCGATCGCTATACTATCGTAGTCCTGGAGATAGATGATAAACACTAACAGCAGATAATGCGATCAGTGAAGGGAATAGGCGATACTGTCCACGGGTCCACCAGAAAAACTCACTGAGGTCACCGGGCAGACGCCGAACCATACTGTGATCGCAAATACAAGGGATGGTGTGTCATCCAAAAATGACGGATCAAAAATGAGAGCCATCAGTATATGAGGGAGAGATGAACGTCACCGGGATATACCCACGGACTGTCATCTAACCCTCATCGGGGGGCGCCACCATCTCACAAGATAGGAAAGGGAGGATAGGAGAGGGAGGAATTTGAAGGACAGATTGGTGAGGGCAGATGAGACCGCTGTGGCCATTTTGGTACAGGCTGTCTCCCGGCCTCTGACCACTGCGGCTATCGCGAGATTTGTTGCTCTCGCGCATGCGCAATGTGAGAACCGGGATGCCACTGCATACGATTCAGGCAACATACAGTTCCCCACCGGACAGTGAGTTTTTTAATTCACTTAATCAACACTGTCACCTGCACTAATTATGCTTCTTTCTACATTACACAGGATACACTATATGTATACTGTATTATTGTGTATGCACCATGTTTGCCAGACATTGGCACTTTAACATATGTATATTTTGTAATCACCTTCAGATTGTAAGATATTGATTTATATCATTATGTATATGATTGATGTTAATATGTTTTGGATTGACACCCCTTTTTATACTGGTCTTGATTCACATGTGCACTATGCTTGACAAAGACAGCAACAAGCTGTCGAAACGTCGCTTGACTTTGGGTCTAATAAACCACCGTTTGCCTTTAATCTCCTGGAGTGCTGCTGGCTATTTTTCATTTCTAAGATGACTTCTAGGTATAGAGGAAAGCTAGCCAGTATCCTCTTTTCCCCAGGACCTGCCTTCTCAAAGTTGCTGCAGGGACCCCCATATTCAATCATCTGGTAGCATCTTGCTGCTGTGTGAGCAGCTAATATTTGAATGTATCCGTACGATGGGCCCCCAAAATAAATTTTACTGGTGGGCCCTAGGCACCCCAGTCTGACACTGGCCATGTCCCTTATTTGATGTTCTCCTCATTCTTTGAGAGCACCCATAAAATTAACAGACTGATTAAATATTCTATTACAGTGTGGCGGATGCAAAGAAGGCATTTTTCACCCCCAAAAATGGCTATAGGCCATCAACAGAATAAACAGCCGAATTAAGTATTGTATTTGTGTCACTGGTACAAAGGAAGCGTATTGCACCCACCAAAAAATTGCCTATAGGTCACATATCAAAAGCCTAACACTGTCCCTCACTGCAGCAGTGTCCCTACACTAGTTAGAGCAGAATGGTGGTGCAACACGTAATCCAGCATTTATGCAGGCAAGGTCACGTGCTGCGCCAGCCAATCACAGCCATGCCAATACTAGGCATGATTGTGATGATTTCAAAGTGCCCACAGCTAGAGTTGAGCGGACACCTGGATGTTTGGGTTCGGCAGGTTCGGCCAAACTTGAAAAAAAAGTTCGGGCTCGGGACCCGAACTTGACCCCGAACCCCATTGAAGTCAATGGGGACCCGAACTTTTGGGCACTAAAATGGCTCTAAAATAGTCCTGGAAAGGGCTAGAGGGCTGCAAAAGGCATCAAAGTGTGCTTAAGAGCATGGCAACTGTTCTGCAAACAAATGTGAATAGGGAAATGACTTAAAATAACATAAAATACAGAAAAATTAAAAATAACAATCTGGATCTAGGAGTAGGAGGTTGAGAAGACGGTGGATGGGTGGATGTGGCGGTGTAGGTTGACGTGGCGGTGTAGGTGGAAGCGGCGGTGAAGGAGGAATAGGTAGCCAAAACTGATTTGTGTTATTTTTTATTTTTAAATTGGGGTATCCCCCAAAATATTGGGACATATAACAAAATAAAACAAAGAATAAGTGCACTTGAATACAAGAATGGATGGTTGAGGCTGGTAAAAATGTCTAATTCTGCGCAAGGTACGGACAAGTCCTGTGGGATCCATGCCTGGTTCATTTTAATAAACGTAAGCTTGTCCACATTGGCTGTGGCCTGTGATAATGCTCTCTGCCGTACTAAACACACGGAAGTGAAGAAAAATCAGACCATTCTCGGTGGCGCTGGTGCAGTAAGGACTCGATACTCAAAAGGTACCAATCAAGGTAATCTTTTTATTAAAGTTGGTCTACGCGTTTCGGGGGCAAAACATCCCCCTTCCTCAGGACAATAAAACCTATTACCTAATAAGGTAATACGTTTTATTGTCCTGAGGAAGGGGGATGTTTTGCCCCGAAACGCGTAGACCAACTTTAATAAAAAGATTACCTTGATTGGTACCTTTTGAGTATCGAGTCCTTACTGCACCAGCGCCACCGAGAATGGTCTGATTTTTCTTCACTTCTCTGTACACATTTTATCCTGACAAACCGCAACCACGGCAAGGGATACAGACCAGGGGCAGAAGACGCAGTCTTCCTTTCTCCCGTAAACTGGACGGGTAATCATCCAGATAAGCGATTGGGAGGCGTTGTGACCTTTCACAACCCCTTCTGGTAAGCATATTCAATAACTTCTGTGCCTATACCTAGTGCTGTAAGGTTCTACACACGAGGCGCTGCCTCCTCTTCTCTCTTTTTTTCCTTTTATGTACTAAACACACGTTCACACTATACACTGGCTGCAGGGCAGGTCAGCACCTCCAAGGCTGACAAAGCTTTTCCACATTTTGGCCATGCTAACC
The DNA here is from genome assembly GCF_905171765.1 of Bufo bufo. Lineage (NCBI taxonomy): Eukaryota > Metazoa > Chordata > Amphibia > Anura > Bufonidae > Bufo > Bufo bufo. The sequence continues at coordinate 489,117,290 of NC_053390.1, read as the reverse complement.
CTGCCTTCTCAGGTGCTGGTGGTGCCCCAGCTGCGTTGGCAACCTCTTCCTCCTCCTCTGCCTTCGCCTTGTGCTTCCCCCGCTGTCAGGTGGGAATGCCATCATCAGCATGCGCTTGTAGTCGCGCATCTTCCGATCAGTAACAGATGTTTTCACTAAATTTAGTTCCCTGTCAGCAATGCAGAGCAGGGGTTCATTCAGGGCAAAAGGGGGTACATGTCACCCAGCAATAGAACAGAGTATTTTGAGAGATTTAGGCCCCTGTCAGCAATGCAGAGCAGGTGTTCATTCACAGCAAAAGGGGGTTCATGTCACCCAGCAATAGAACAGAGGATTTTGAGAGATTTAGGCCCCTGTCAGCAATGCAGAGCAGGGGTTAATTCACGGCAAAAGGGGGTTCATGTCACCCAGCAATACAACAGAGGATTTTGAGAGATTTAGGCCCCTGTCACCCAGGCACAGCAGGGGTTTGTATACGCCAAAAATGGTAAAATGTCACCCGACAATTGAAAATAAGATTTTTTTAAATTGAGGGCACTAAAATTGACACTTTTTTTTTTATTAAAATGGCTCTAAAATCGTCCTTGAAAGGGCTAGAGGGATGTAAAAGGCAGTAAAATGTGCTTAAGAGCATGGCAACTGCTCTGCAAACAAATGTGGATAGGGAAATAACTTAAAATGAAATAAAATAACAAAAAATTACAAATTATTAACCTGCAACTCAGAGAAGTAGGTGGATATGGAGTCAGAGGTTGAGGAGGCGGTGAATGTGGTGTTGTAGGTGGAGGCAGCAATGGAGGAGGAACAGGTAGCCAACAATGTTTTTTTTTTTTTTTTTTATTGGGCTAGGTAGCCCCCAAAATATTAGGACAAATAAAAAAAAGAAAACAAAGAATCATTGCACTTGACTTGAGTACAAGAATGTATGTTTAATGGTGGTATAAATGTCTATTCTGCACAAGGTACAGACAAGTCTTGTGGGATCCAAGCCTGGTTCATTTTAATGAACGTGAGCTTGTCCACGTTGGCTGTGGACAGGCGGCTGCGTCTGTCTGTAATGACACCTCCTGCCATGCTAAATACACGTTCAGAGAGTTCACTGGCTGCAAGGCAGGCCAGCACCTCCAAGGCATACAGGGCAAGCTCTAGCCATGTGGACAATTTGGAGACCCAGAAGTTGAATGGGGCAGAACCATCAGTCAGTACATGTAGTCGTGTGCACAGGTACTGTTCCACCATGTTGTTCAAATGCTGCCTCCTGCTAACACACTCCATATCAGCAGTTGGGGCCGGTTGTTGCGGCGAGGTGACAAAGCTTTTCCACATGTCGGCCATGCTAACCCTGCCTTCTGAGGTGCTGGCGCTGACACAGCTGCGTTGGCGACCTCTTCCTCCTCCCCTGCATTCGCCTTGTGCTTCCACTTGTCCCCCGGCGTCAGTCGGGAATGCTCTCAGGAGCGCGTCTACCAGCGTGCGCCTGTTGTCGCGCATCTTCCGATCACGCTCCAGTGAGGGAATTAAGGACGGCACATTGTCTTTGTAACGGGGATCCAGCAGGGTGGCCACCCAGTAGTCAGCACACGTTAAAATGTGGGCAACTCTGCAGTCGTTGCGCAGGCACTGCAGCATGTAGTTGCTCATGTGTGCCAGGCTGCCCAGAAGTAAGGACAAGCTGTCCTCTGTGGGAGGCGCATCGTCTGCGTCCTCCGTATCCCCCCAGCCATGCACCAGTGATGGGCCCGAGCTGCGTTGGATACCACCCCACTGTGAACATGCTTCATCCCCATCCTCCTCCTTATCCTCGTCCTCCAGTAGTGGGCCCTGGCTGGCCAAGTTTGTACCTGGCCTCTGCTGTTGCAAAAATCCTCTTTCTGAGCCACTTCTAAAAGACTGGCCTGAAAATGTTAGAGATGAACCCTCTTCCTCCTCCTCATCCTGGGCCACATCCTCTTCCATCATCGCCCTAAGTGTTTTCTCAATGAGACATAGAAGTGGTATTGTAACGCTGATAACGGCGTCAACGCCACTGGCCATCTTGGTGGAGTACTCGAAACAGCGCAACAGGGCACACAGGTCTCACATGGAGGCCCAGTCATTGTTGGTGAAGTGGTGCTGTTCCGCAGTGCGACTCACCCGTGCGTGCTGCAGCTGAAACTCCACTTTGGCCTTGCTGCTGCTCGCACAGTCTCTCCAGCATGTGCAAGATGGAGTTCCACCTGGTGGGCACGTCGCATATGAGGCAGTGAGCAGGAAAGCCGAAGTTACGCTGTATAGCAGACAGCCGAGCGGCGGCAGGATGAGAACGCCGGAAGCGCGCACAGATGGCCCGCACTTTATGCAGCAGCTCAGACATGTCGGGGTAGTTGTGAATGAATTTCTGCACCACCAAATTCAGCACATGCGCCAGGCAAGGGATGTGCGTCAAACCGTCTGGTCCCAGAGCTGCAACGAGATTTTGCCCATTATCGCACACCACCTGGCCGGGCTTGAGGCCCACTGGCAGCAACCACTCATCGGTCTGTTGTTCTATACCCCGCCACAACTCCTGCGCGGTGTGGGGCCTGTCCCCCAAACACATCAGTTTCAGAATGGCCTGCTGACGTTTACCCCTGGTTGTGCTGAAGTTGGTGGTGAAGGTCTGTCGCTGACCGGATGAGGAGGTGGTTGTCACGACTATGACTGATCCAGACAGGTCTGGGAGGAGAAGGTCGCAGCGACTTGCTACTCGCGATAGCTTGTGAGTTTGCTCCGTGGTTCAGGGTATGTCATCAGGGTTTTGCCTTGTGAACCTTTTTGTCCTGACTGGGAGTTTGTAGGCATCCTTCTCAGGTGAGTCCTGTCTGCCACTCCCAGCTACTATATTAGTTTCAGTTTCACTTGCAGTCATTGGCAGATATAGTCCTTACTTCAAGTGCTATTCTGACCTTTGAAGGAGATCGTTGGACGGTATTGCTGTGGAGCTCTTGTCTGGCGTGGACTGTCGTCATTGGGATCCCCTTCTCTGCTCATGACTGGATAAGTCTATCTCTGCTGTAGATTGTTTGTTGCTGTCTTCCCCTGTTGTTCTCCTAGACACGAGTGATGGTGACTAGTGCTCCCATCTGCCTTTCCCCAGTCTAGTCTTGTTAGGGTGACTGAGGGTTTAGGCATCCTGCTCGCCGCACGGGTTCACACCCCTTCTAGGGTATCAGGGCAGACAGGTGCCAGCTTAGGGTTAGTCAGGGGTGGCCGTTCTATTCCCCATCCGTAGATAGGGGTCCCCCTTCCCCTCCGTCTGGTGAAACACGACTGCTGCTGGGATAGCAGTCGTGACAGTATATCTGGCCATTTAAAAAAAAAATATATATATGACATTTCTTTTTTTTTTTTTTTCTGTTCCACTATGGATCCGGTTACGGTTTGGGCGAAACAATTACAGGGGTTATCCCTTGAAGTGGCAGGATTAAAAGCAACTGTGCTGCAGCAGCAGCAGCAATCCTTGGGTTGCTACGGGAGACCAAGGTACTCCTGAGCCAAAAGTGGCTTTACCTGATAGGTTCTCAAGAGGGAGAGACCAATTTGTAACCTTCAGAGAAGCTTGTAAATTGTTCTTCAGGTTACACCCTAGATCCTCCGGCGGTGAGGAACAACGGGTGGGCATTGTAATTTCTCTCCTGCAAGGAGATCCGCAGGCTTGGGCTTTCTCCCTACCATCAGACTCTCCGGCCTTACGATCAGTGGAGGAGTTTTTTGAAGCCCTGGGTCTCGTATATGATGAACCGGACAGGGTCTCACTGGCTGAGTCTAAGCTACGTAGACTTCGGCAAGAGAACCGGTCTGCTGAACTATATTGTTCCGAATTCCGTAGGTGGGCTACTGATACTTTATGGAACGACTCGGCCCTTAGGAGTCAGTTCTGCCAGGGGTTGTCTGAAAAATTAAAAGACGCGCTGGCGGTATACGAGGTCCCTGGGTCTCTTGAGGCTGCCATGTCTCTGTCCATAAGAATCGACAGACGACTCAGGGAGAGACTACTAAATTTGACAAAGGCCTCTATAGGGCAGGGATCAGTTTGTTATGATCCAGTCGAACCAATGCAAATAGGGGGCGCCACTAGACGGTTGAATCCTCCTAAGGTCCGCCGTAGGTCAGAGGTTTGTTTTTTGTTGTGGGGGGAGGGGTCATTTTGTAAAGGTATGTCCCTCAGAGCCCAAGAGACCACAAACAAAGGAGCCGCCGGAAAACTAGAGTCCCCAGATTGTGCGGAGGATAACAGTCTGGGCGTATTAGTTTCCTCCATACGCATGTCTCAGTTTTTGTTGTCCGCTACCGTTGAGGCCGGCAATAAGACTGAGATCTGTTCCGTCTTTCTGGACAGTGGGGCGGGGGTCAACTTGGTGGATTCACGGTTTGCTCAGGCTCTGGGTTTTACTCTGGAACCGGTAAGCAGAACTATTCCTGTTTTTGCCATCGACTCCTCCCCTCTTACTCAGAGAGAATTAACTCAGATCATACATAATATCCATCTTCAGGTAGGGGACCTCCATAAAGAGCATATCACTTGTTATGTCCTGGACGGTCTTCCGGCTCCTATGGTGTTGGGGCTTCCCTGGCTGGTGACTCACAATCCAGTGGTGGATTGGCAGGCCGGGGAGATTGTGGAGTGGAGTGAACATTGTAAGGACAACTGCTTGAGTAGTAGGTGCTCTACACTCTCTGTAACATCTCTACCTGCCTTTCTGTCAGATTTTATGGATGTGTTCTCTGAGAAGGGTTGTCAGGGGTTACCACCTCATCGTCCATATGATTGCCCGATTAATCTATTACCTGGGGCAAAACTACCTAAAACCCGGTTATACAATCTTTCCGGCCCGGAGAGGAAGGCTATGCAAGATTATATTTCGGAGAGTTTGGCTAAGGGACACATCAGACCCTCTTCTTCACCCGTGGCTGCAGGGTTCTTTTTCGTTAAAAAGAAAGATGGGGGCCTGCGTCCTTGCCTGGATTTTCGGGAAATAAACCGGATAACTATCCGAGATCCCTATCCTCTTCCTCTCATTCCCGACCTCTTTAATCAGGTTGCTGGTGCTAAATGGTTCTCCAAAATGGATCTCAGAGGAGCCTATAACCTGGTTTGCATCAAAGAGGGGGATGAGTGGAAGACTGCTTTTAATACTCCGGAAGGGCATTATGAAAATCTGGTAATGCCATTTGGTCTTACTAATGCGCCTGCGGTGTTCCAACATTTTGTCAACGATATTTTTAGTCACCTTATCGGGAGATTTGTTGTGATATATCTTGATGACATCCTGGTCTATTCTCCGGATCTGGTTACACATAAGATCCATGTGAGACAAGTGCTGCAGATATTAAGGGCCAACAAATTATTTGCTAAATTAGAGAAATGTGTGTTCGCCGTAAAAGAACTGCCATTTCTGGGGTATGTTTTGTCAGATTCAGGTTTCCGCATGGATCCAGAGAAAGTCCGGGCGATTATGGACTGGGATCTGCCTGAGAACCTGAAGGCATTGCAACGCTTCCTGGGGTTTGCCAATTTTTATAGAAAGTTTATAAAGAACTATTCCTTGGTGGTCAAACCACTGACGGACATGACCCGAAAGGGATCCGATTTTTCCAAATGGTCACATGCAGCCAAAACTGCCTTTACATCTCTGAAGGAGAGATTCACCTCGGCCCCTATTCTCGTACAGCCAGATGTCTCGCTTCCTTTTATTGTAGAGGTTGACGCATCAGAGGTGGGGGTGGGAGCGGTACTATCTCAAGGCCCGTCCCCTGGTGAGTGGCGTCCGTGTGCTTTCTTTTCGAAGAAATTGTCTACTGCAGAAAGGAACTATGATATTGGCAACAGGGAACTTTTGGCTATTAAAGGGGTTATCCGAGTTAATAAAAAAAAACTCTTAAAACCAATCTGGATATACATATAATTTGGTTAAGCTAGATTTCATCAAGTTCAAACTCATATGTACACCTTTTCATGGTTCTCTCATTGCTTTGTTTACATGCTGAAGTACATGCTGAACAAAGCATGAGCTCTGCCTCATGAATATTTATGGGCGTGACCAATCTGACCTTCCCCTCACCCTGCTCTGCACATCCTAACTTTGCATAAACCAGTCACATGATCATCTCCTAGCTCACACAGACAGATGATCCTGTCACATTGCAGAAACACAGGCTCTATGTATCTAAGCTCTATGGCAGCTCTGTGTATCTAAGCTCTACGGCAGCTCTGTGTATCTAAGCTCTATGGCAGCTCTGTGTATCTAAGCTCTACGGCAGCTCTGTGTATCTAAGCTCTATGGCAGCTCTGTGTATCTAGGCTCTATGGCATCTCTGTGTATCTAAGCTCTATGTATCTAAGCTCTATGGCAGCTATGTGTATCTAAGCTCTATGTATCTAATCTATATAGCAGCTTTATGTATCTAAGCTATATGGCAGCTCTGTGTATCTAAGCTCTATGGCAGCTCTGTGTATCTAAGCTCTATGGCAGCTCTGTGTATCTAAGCTCTATGGCAGCTCTGTGTATCTAAGCTCTATGGCAGCTCTGTGTATCTAAGCTCTATGGCAGCTCTGTGTATCTAAGCTCTATGGCAGCTCTGTGTATCTAAGCTCTGAGGCATCTCTGTGTATCTAAGCTCTGAGGCAGCTCTGTGTATCTAAGCTCTGAGGCAGCTCTGTGTATCTAAGCTCTATGGCAGCTCTGTGTATCTAAGCTCTGAGGCATCTCTGTGTATCTAAGCTCTGAGGCAGCTCTGTGTATCTAAGCTCTGAGGCAGCTCTGTGTATCTAAGCTCTGAGGCAGCTCTGTGTATCTAAGCTCTGAGGCAGCTCTGTCTCTGTGTATGTATCTAATATAGCTTAGATAGATATAGGTGTCATATATGACCCCTATATCTATCTATCTAAGCTATATTACAGCCATATCTATGTTGACTATATGCTATGTAGTCACTGTCCCCCCTCCCCCCCATACACAATGCAGTGTCCCCCACCCCTCCATACACACACAATATACACAATGCAGTGTCCCCCACCCCTCCATACACACAATGCAGTGTCCCCCACCCCTCCATACACACAATGCAGTGTCCCCCACCCCTCCATACACACAATGCAGTGTCCCCCACCCCTCCATACACACAATGCAGTGTCCCCCTCCCCCATACACACAATGCAGTGTCCCCCTCCCCACCCCATACACACAATGCAGTCACCCCCACCCCATACACACAATGCAGTGTCCCCACCCCTCCATACACACAATACAGTGTCCCCCACCCCTCCATATACACAATGCAGTGTCCCCCACCCCTCCATACACACAATGCAGTGTCCCCCTCCCCCACCCCATACACACAATGCAGTGTCCCCCACCCCTCCATACACACAATACAGTCTCCCCCACCGCTCCATACACACAATGCAGTCTCCCCCACCCCTCCATACACACAATGCAGTGTCCCCCACCTTCCTCTCCCCGGGAAACCTAAGAGCAGAAGCACATGTCTTTACTCTCCAGTGTAAACAGCAGGGAGAGCGGGTCTTTCATCTGATTGGCTGTCCTGACTTGCCTTCTCCCTTTTATTGGCTGAGCTGCTTGTCCTTCATTCCTGCTCCTGGATCACAGCAATACAGCGACTGGCAGCACCTGGGTAACCCTTTCCTTATCAGAGCTCTCCTGTACACTCTTTCAGTGCAACACAGGAGCTTCTGTTTTGCACAGTAATGACAGCCCTGCTGCTCTATTGATATGCTAATGAGATCGCGGCAGCCAGGGAGAGAGGGGGTGGGCACCAAAGGCTCTGACGTCTCGTTTACAGAGCTGGGCCACTCCCTCAAGCAGGGAGAAGCTTGTAAACGAGACGTCAGCACCAGAGAAGGGTTGATGACGTCGGGGGTCACATGACCCAAATCAGCAGTGTGGAAACAGCGCAAAATGAATAAAGTGAGTACATTAGAAATGTATCTTTAATGATGTATAAAGCAGCCCTAACACATATTTTTTTAAGTCGGATAACCCCTTTAAGTTGGCCTTTAAAGAGTGGCGTCATTTTTTGGAGGGGGAGGTTCATCCCGTCACGGTGATTACTGATCACAAAAACGTATTATATCTGGAGTCTGCTAAACGTCTCACCCCTAGACAGGCTCGGTGGTCATTATTTTTTACTAGGTTTAATTTTGTAATAATCTATCGCCCGGGGGCAAAAAATACTAAGGCTGATGCATTGATCCCTCTGACCCCCCTGTGTCATTTTAAATGATCCCCCTTCCCACCCTGATCCCCCTGTGTCATTTTGATTCCCCCCTCTGATCACTCTGTGTCATTTTAATTACCATTTTTAGTCTCTCCCCCCCATCTTCACCAGACATCCCCCACCTTCCATCAGATATTCCCCCCCCTACCTGTCACCCCGTCCCCTGTGTGTCCGTGACAGCCAAGTTGTGAGACTCCATCAGGGCAGAGCAAGCAGCGGGCGGAAGAAGGCGGCAGCTTGTCCTGGCGGCGGCTGCGGCCAATCAGTGAGCTCCTTACATTCTGGGGTGGTTTGCTTTATAATCGGGGAGGCATTATGTCCGGCCGATGCTTTATAATCGGGGAGTCATTATGTTCGGCGGATGTTTTAGAATCGGGGAGGCATTACGGTATCTTCGGCGGATGCTTTATAATCAGGGAGGCATTACGGTATGTTCGGCCGATGCTTTCGGGGAGGCCTTATTTTCGGGGGGATGCCTTATATTACAGCGATAGGCAAAACTAGAGGTAGGTCTTATTTTCGGGAGATGTCTTATTTTCGGGGAAAGACGGTAGTGTCCCTGGCCGTGCTTACTGGTCCACGTATCTGTGGTTAGGTGGACCTTGCCACAGATGGCTTTGCGCAGTGCACACTTGATTTTATCGGATACTTGGTTGTGCAGGTAGGACACGGCTCTCCTGGAGAAGTAGTGGCGGCTGGGAACGACGTACTGTGGGACGTGAGCTCTTTGAAGCTGTCCGTCTCCACCAGCCTGAATGACAGTATTTCAAAGGCCAGCAGTTTAGAAATGCTGGCATTCATGGCAAGGGATCGAGGGTGGCTAGGTGGGAATTTACGCTTTCTCTCAAAGGTTTGTGAGATGGAGAGCTGAACGCTTCCGTGTGACATGGTGGAGATGATTGGTAACGGAGGTGGTGTTGTTGGTGGCACATCCTCTGTTTGCTGGGCGGTAGGTGCCAATGTTCCTCCAGAGGCGGAGGAAGAGGCCGAGGCAGCAGCAGAAGAGGCAGCAGGAGGAGCCTGAGCCCTTTCTTGGTTTTGAAGGTGCTTACTCCACTGCAGTCCGTGTCTCGCATGTAGATGCCTGGTCATGCAGGTTGTGCTAAGGTTCAGAACGTTAATGCCTCGCTTCAGGCTCTGGTGGCACAGTGTGCAAACCACTCGGGTCTTGTCGTCAGCACATTGTGTGAAGAAGTGCCATGCCAGGGAACTCCTTGAAGCTGCCTTTGGTGTCCTCGGTCCCTGTTGACGGTGGCCAGTAGCAGGCGAACTGTTTTGGCGATGGCTGCTCTGCTTTTGCACCCTGCTCCCGCTTTTGCTACGCTGTTGACTCAGTCTCACCACTGCCTCTTCCTCCGAACTCTGAAAGTCAGTGGCACGACCTTCATTCCATGTGGGGTCTAGGACCTCATCGTCCCCTGCATCGTCTTCCACCCAGTCTTGACCCCTGATCTCCTGTTCAGTCTGCACACTGCAGAAAGACGCAGCAGTTGGTGTTTCGTCATCATCAGAGACGTGCTGAGGTGGTATTCCCATGTTCTCATCAGGAAACATAAGTGGTTGTGCGTCAGTGCATTCTATGTCTTCCACCCCTGGGGAAGGGCTAGGTGGATGCCCTTGGGAAACCCTGCCAGCAGAGTCTTGAAACAGCATAAGAGACTGCTGCATGACTTGAGGCTCAGACAGGTTCCCCGATATGCACGGGGGTGATGTGACAGACTGATGGGCATGGGTTTCAGGCGCCACCTGTGCCTTTCTGCAGAAGACTGGGTGGGAGATAATGTGAACGTGCTGGATCCACTGTCGGCCACCCAATTAACTAGCACCTGTACTTGCTCAGGCCTTACCACCCTTAGAACGGCATTAGGCCCGACCAAATATCGCTGTATATTCTGGCGGCTACTGGGACCTGAGGTAGTAGGTTCAGTAGGACGTGTAGCTGTGGCAGAACGGCCACGTCCTCTCCCTGCACCAGAGGCTCCACCAACACCACCACCACCACCACCACCACCACCACCACCACGACCGCGTTCCTTATTAGATGTTTGCCTCATAGTTAGCATTCACAAAGCAAAGTAAAAAGTGGTTAAGTCTGTTAAAAATAATTAACCGCCAATATAAACCCAGATGTAGGGTATTGCACTCTATTTTTTTTTTTAACTCTATATGACAGCGGTATTTGTGGCCTAAATGTGACACTCACTTATACACGTGTAATCACAGATGTGCAGTATATTAGAGGGTTTTTTCACCCCAGTAACCAAAAAGCTGTATTTCTGTCCTAAATGTGACAGTGACTTATGCACGTGTAATCCCAGATGTGCAATATATTAGAGGTTTTTTTCACCCTAACCAAAAAGCCGTATTTCTGTCCTAAATGTGACAGTGACTTATGCACGTGTAATCCCAGATGTGCAGTATATTAGAGGGTCTTTTCACCCCAGTATGCCAAAGCTATATTTCTGGACTCGCAGATAGCCTATGCTGGTGCACTATCGTTGCATAAAATGGCTGCTGATCATGTGTTGATATTGACTAACTGAAGAAAAAAATGTTCGTTTTCAGCAGTAGTTGGCTCAGGGCAGGCTTAAAAAAATTGTGCACTGCACCCACAAAACACCTTTTCTGTAGATTGCTGAGTACATAAACCAGTTCTTGATAAGATTTCTCCCTGATCTCTCCCTCACAGCAGCTGCAGCCTCTCCCTACACTAATCCGAGTAGAGTGACGGGCGGCGCTACGTGACTCCAGCTTAAAAAGAGGCTGGGTCACATGCTGCAGTTGGCCAATCACAGCCATGCCAATAGTAGGCATGGCTATGATGGCCTTTTGGGGCAAGTTTGCAGCCTTTCAAAAAGCGACATAAAAATCACCGAACCCGGACTTTTACGTAAATGTTCGGGTCCGGGTGCCGAAAACCCTAAAGTTCGGTACGAACCCGAACTTTACAGTTCTGGTTCGCTCAACTCTACCCACAGCTTAAAAGCTTGTTGATTGGCTGCACTGCAGCCTTTCAACAAGCTTTATTATATATCCGAACCCTGAACCTGAACTTTCGCAACAAAGTCCATGATTGGGTACCCGGACACAGTGATGTTCAGTACGAAGCCAGACCTTCCCAGACACCGAACGCACCTATATGCCAAATTTGGTGTCCAACAGTTCAACAGACTGGACGCCTATAGATGACAGACAGACAAACAGATATTGATTTTTATAATAAAGATATCCCTATTGATCCAAGAAATAATATGGAGAGAATTGGTTCATCTTTTTCCATTGTGTAATTTGTTTCTTTATTTTCATCATTCTAAATTTTCTCTAATAAAAATGTACCGTATTTTTAGCCCTATAAGACGTACCTGCCCATAAGACACACCTAGGTTTTTGAGGAGGAAAATAAGAAAAAAAATATTTTTAACAAAAAGGTGTGCTTTTTGTGGGTTTTGAACTAATGGTGGTCTGTGGGTGACACTGTTATGGAGGATCTGTGGGTGACACTGTTATGGGGGATCTGTGGGTGACACTGTTATGGGGGATCTCTGGATGGCTCTTATTGGGGTCTCTGGATGGCACTGTTATGGGGATCTGTGGATGACACATATATAGCATCTTATGCTATGTGTCATCCACAGATCCCATTCATAACAGTGTCCCTGTAGTGTGAATGACCGCCAATACAAGGGGTGGGGGTCGTATCTGTAATTGTAGACATTGTTAATGTATAAAAACTCTGGGTAATCAGCGCCTGTATTCAGTGGCATCGCCAGGGGGGGCCAGAGGGGGCCACAGCCCCCCCTACATCATGCTTTGCCCCCCCCCCCCAACTAAAATGCCACCACAAGTGAGCCGCCGCAGTCGGGCACAGGCCAGGGAGATGAGAAATTCCATTGTGCTCATCTCCATAGTCATCTGCCTGCCTGTGCTGCGGCGGTGCAGGGGAGGGAGAGGCGTGTCCCTTCCCCTTCCTCTGATAGGCTGCCGGGCTAGTGCCTGCAGCCTATCAGAGGGCGGCGCGATGACGTCATCGCGCCGCCTGAGCCATACAGCGCGGGACACAGACCGGAAGAGGCATCGCTGACATGGAGGTAAGTATGAGTTGTTTTTTTTACAATAGTGTTACTGGCACATTGGGGGGGCTTATTACTGGCACATTGGGGGGGAGGGGGCTTATTACTGGCACATTGGGGGGGAAGGAGGGGGCTTATTACTGGCACATTGGGGGGGCTTATTACTGGCACATTGGGGGGGCTTATTATTGGCACATTGGGGGGGCTTATTATTGGCACATTGGGGGGGCTTATTACTGGCACATTGGGGGGCTTATTACTGGCACATTGGGGGGCTTATTACTGGCACATTGGGGGGGCTTATTACTGGCACATTGGGGGGGCTTATTACTGGCACATTGGGGGGCTTCTTACTGGCACATTAGGAGGGCTTATTACTGGCACATTGGGGGGGACTTATTACTGGCACATTGGGGGGGACTTATTACTGGCACATGGGGGGGACTTATTATTGGCACATTGGGGGGGCTTATTACTGGCACATTGGGGGGCTTATTACTGGCACATTGGGGGGCTTATTACTGGCACATTGGGGGGGCTTATTACTGGCACATTGGGGGGGCTTATTACTGGCACATTGGGGGGCTTATTACTGGCACTTATTACTGGCACGTGATGGGGGCACTTATTACAGGCACGTTATTGGGGGCACTTATTACTGGCACGTTATTGGGGGCACTTATTACTGGCACGTTATTGGGGGCACTTATTACTGGCACGTTATTGGTGGGCACTATAGGGGCATCTACTGAGGCCACAAAGAAGGGGTATTTTATATGGGGGGCTCTGTACAGTAGCATTTTATACTGGGACACATGGTGGGTACTATGGGGAAGGGGGGAGAGGAGTACTATGGAGTCATCTACGGGGGGTACTAAGAAGGGGTATTTTATACTTGCAAATTATGGGGGACACTGAGGGCATCTACTGGGGCACGATATATGGGGCATTTTATACTGGTATATTATGGGGGGCACTAGGAGGAAGGGGGGAGAGGAGCACTATGGGGGCATTTACTGGGGGCACTATATAGGGGTATTTTATACTGGCACATTATGGGGGACATTAGCTTAACTAGGGGCATTACAAGGGGGTATTTTTTGCACTGTCACAATATAAGGAGAATTATTTCTACTGGGGGGGCATTATGGTGGGCTTTATTACTCCCCCATGGTATGACCCCCTAGTAGCAGCACCAGCCTCTCCCTGCTCTGCTATCCATCTGCCCTTCTCCAAATCCTTATTATGAAATCTTTCTCATTAGGATGAAACACAACATCAGCTCCGCCGAGACCCCGGCCAAAGTGTTGAAGTGGCATCCGAGATCCCCAAGGGCCAAGTCAAGTAATTGTAAGTTTTTATGTGAAATATGTTTGTTATACACATATAGCCTACACTGTGCCACACAATGTACAGTATACCTCTACACTGTGCCACACAATGTACAGTATACCACTACACTGTACCACACAATATACAGTATACCTCTACACTGTGTAGTCTGTTCTATAAGCACCCTTGTTCTGTGGCGGCAGACAGAAAATAATCTGGAAGTGCCCCTCCCGAGACCAGGCTCTGGATCCGCCACTGGACCGCTCACAGGAGTGTACATTTCTTCTAAACTGTAATCCGTATCCTCTGACCTGAAGAAATCAGCACTCGCTCGGTAACAACTAACAGGCAGTACCTGTAGGCTGTAGCCTGGCCCTGTTACCGAAGCTAGCTGAGTGGTGTAAGGTTAAGGTGCTAGCGGAGATGAGCGGCCGCTTAATCCTGATTTAAAGTTAAAGTTACTGGATTACAGTTTTAGAAATGTCAAATGTACACTCCTGTGAGTGGCGGGGAGGGGGATCTGTGGATGACACTGTTATAGAGGGGGAAATGGGGATGACATTGTTATAGGGAGGGGGGTCTGTGGATGACACTGTCATGGGGTGGATCTGTGGATGACACATATATGCTATATACGGTATGTGTCATCCGCAGATCCCCCCCATAGCAGTGTCATCCACAGATTTCCCCCCCCCCATAGCAGTGTCATCCACAGATCCCCGTCCCTATAAAAGTGTCATCCACAGGCAGTTAGGACATGTTGAAATCTGAGTGATTATTTTTTATTTATTTTTTTAAACCACAGACAGCAGGACTTTTCTTCCCTGTTGCGGTTTTAGGTATTGGGTAAACTATCGCAGCATTTCTAAGCGTACTTGTGTAAATGTATCGTTGTTATAGCTGCCCCACCCCCTACTTTTGTCCTGGCCCCCAGTGTGCCCACCCAAAATTTGAAAGCTAGAGACGCCACTGCCTGTATTACTGTACTTACAAGCGCTCGGTAGCAAAGAGGATGCAGGCCGGGAGGACGGGAGCTGGCAGCGTGAGTCACTACGTCATGCGCCCACGCCGCCTGCTTCATTCATAAAGTGGGAGGCGCAGGTGCATGACGTAGTGACTCACGCTGCCAGCGCCCGTCCTCCCGGCCTGCCTCCTCCCTGCTCTCTGCTACCGAGTGCTTGTAAGTACCGTAATACAGGCGTTTATTACCCAGAATTTTTATATATTCACAATGCCTACAATTACAGATACGATTATATACAGTGATCGGGGCCCGTGTAGTAGAATACAGTCACTGCACGGGCCCCGCTGTCATTATAAAACCAGATGCCGGCCCCTAGCCCCTCCTCCCTCTCAGCTGATACACCCGCCGAGCGGCATTGCGGCACGGCGTATCATTGAAAATTCAGCAAAATGCAGCATTCGCCCCATAAGACGCACTGCTATTTTCCCCCCACTTTTGGGGGGGGGGGGGGAGTGCGTCTTATAGGGTGAAAAATATGGCAATTATTAGACATAGGAGAGTGTTGATTGCCCTAATTGTGTAACTACCAATACCATGCACAAACAAATGAGTTACTCATATTTTCTGCACTATAAGACGCACCTAGGTTTTAGAGAAAAAATATTAAAACTTAGATCAGACCACCAATGTTAACACCCTCAATCAGACCTCATATTAGACCCCCATGCCTCAGATCAGACCCCCAGCCTCATGTATGCAGCCCCCCAGCCTCATGTATGCAGCCCCCAGCCTCAGATCAGATAAAATAAAAAATCCACTCACCTCTCTTGCTCCAGACACCGTCGCTCTTCACCTTCGGCGCTCCTCCTGCTCTTCCTATAGCCGACAGCCGAGGACCAGGAAGCGGTGAGTACAAAGCCTTCACCGCTTCCTGGACCTCCAGTACATAATGGAAGCGCTAATTAGTATTCACCCCATAAGACGCAGGGATATTTCCCCTCCCCACACTGGGGGAAAAAAAGGTGTGTCTGTGGTATCCCGGCCTGACATCCTGCTGACAGCAGAAGCGCACAACGTCATTGGTTGCTATGACGCCGTGCGCTTCATGCCGCCGCTGCACTACAGTAAAACACTCGTATGATCTATACGAGTGTATTACTGTAGTGCAGCGGCGGCATAAAGCGCACAGCGTTATAGCAACCAATGACGCCGTGCGCTCCTGCTGTCAGCTGGATGCCAGGCTGGGATACCACGGACCGCTCACGGCCGTGTTCCACGGCCATGTGCATTCGGCCTAACAGTGTGAAGCATACAACAATGAGGCAATGTCTTGTACTAAATTTGCTGGGCTAAAGTCAGCCAAGGATGATCTTTCAACTCTAGAAGCTGTGGTTAACACAAGTCTCTCCCACGCATGTACATTGACTTAATAGGATGGAAGATCATTTCAGCCATCCACTAAACCTTCCCAACTAACTACCCTTCCCCCAATAAGACACATGAATACCTTCTTGGATAAAGAGGCCTACTCGGCCCAATGTATTAAACATTTACATAATTCACCAACTTTTCAATGTTAATAATAAAACACAGGAAAAACATATCAAAAGCATATCAAAATAAATGACAACATTCCGAACCTTGAAAGACTAATAGGATCCTAGAAGGCAACAAGGCAAGCCATTCTCCTCACTCTTCCCTCCATTTTTCATACCACCTTACCCTTGGCCGCGGTCACCGACCCAAGGGCACCAAATCCGCCAATTCTAATTCCATCTACCCCTGTGGGCCCATTTTGCCAAACAGGGGCCCCAACCACCAGCTTACCGATCCTCATGCGATGCACGCTCCAACTTGTCATGCACCTATTAAGCCTTGAATTGCCTTCCAGGACCCTCCGTTAACCTGCCACCAAAGACCTTAGGTGAAACCTCACCTATGGGCGTCCTGCCACACCCTCAAAGCTGTCTCCAATCCCTCCTGAAGCCCCAGGGCCCACATGTCGATACCCACATTATTGAGATGAACCCCGTCATCCCTAAAGAACTGAGGCGAAGCCGCCTCCAATTCTCGGTGGCGCACCACTATGCCGCCATGCCGCCGCACAAAGCGGCCCACTTCCTTATTTAGCTTCGCCCTAGCCTTATTAATCCGGACAACCGACCGCGCCAAGCGCCAAACCCTCCGAGCAACCACCTCCGACCACACCACCAACAGCCCTAGAAAATCACACCACAACCGCAACAAATCCAACTTTATATCCCGAATCACTTCCCTAGAACTACGCACCCCCAAGTCATTGCCCCCCACATGTAAAATCAAAATATCCGGTGCCCTGTCCAAAGCAGCTGACGCATGGAATTCCTGAAGAACCCGTCCCCATAATAGCCCCCGCAAACCAATCCACCGAATTTGCAACTCATCGGGTAGAAAACCCAACTGCCTTCCGTTCCTTCTCACATCGGCACCCATGGCTCCCCAATGAACGTAGGAGTGTCCAAGAATCCACGCCAAGCACGGTGATGCACCTAAAAAACAAGACGATCAGACTTGCTGAACTGGAAAACACCATGACAAATGCCAACAATCACAACCACAAGTTACAGCATGTGAGGACGAATATACGAACGGTAATACGCCGATTCCCACCTCCCTATCCGCTTGATAGCCTCCTCACCCAAACCCCACCTAGCCGCCTCAGTCGCCGCGCCAATCCTGAAAGAATGAGACGCAAACTCCTGAGCCGGGTAACCCGCGGCTGACAAACATTTCCGAAACACAGCCACAAATTGAAAACGTGACAACGCTGAACCATCCCTATGCATCAATAAAGATCCCGGAACATCAGGCCGAACCCACAAAAACTCCTCCACACTCTTCAACGGACACAAAACCGACCCCTTCAATGCACGCAACACAATCCTCACCCCTTTTCCTTCCTGGTCAGTCTTAGACCTGCGCAACACGCAACACAGCCGATCATCACAAAAGGAAATGTCTTCGCGTAACAAACCTGCCCCCTCCAAACCGACTTCTAGCCACCAACTCCGAGACCTGAAAGGCACCAAAAAATGCCAAAGAAAAAGCCGCTCTAAACAAACTCACCTCAAAAATAGACGAACACACCACTTTCGCCTGTTCCCACAATTTCTGCAACACAGCAAACGAAACCGGACGACGAGAATCCAGCCTAGTCACACTACGCCGGTAACCTTTTAAAGCCTGGCGCACCAAAAAACTCTTAGACACATCCGGCCGACCCCGCAAACGCAACCAAAACGCCACTGCCGCCAACCGTTTAAAGGCTACTGAAAAAGACACCCCCGAACTGAACGACACCCCCACATAATACAACAATAAGGAGTGAAAATCCTCCACCTCCCCACAACCACCCACTTGCTCAATTAACCTCTCCCACTGAGACCACACCGACGCATATGCCGACCACGTACCCCTACTCACAGACCGCCCGATCAAATCTGAGGAGACCCCAAGGCCACGCTCCAGAGCCACTGAGGACAACAGACCCACCGCATCCGCGTCCGGCACCAGCCTGCGAAAACGATCACAATGAAACCGAGAAAGTGAGTCAGCAATAGAATTTTCAACACCAGGAACATGTACAGCAACAAAACAGGCATTCAACCGCAAACCCTGCAGGACCAAATGACGCAGCAAGCGCAAGACTGGAGGGGAATTAGCCGACTGCCTATTAACTGCCTGCACTACGCCCAAATTATCGCACCAAAATCGCACTTGTTTATTCCCGAGCAAGTCCCCCCACAATTCCGTAGCCAACACAATTGGGAACAATTCTAACAAAGCTAAATTGCCCATAAAACCTGCCGCTCTCCACTCCTCAGGCCAAGGACCCGCACTTCACTGCCCCTGGCAAAATGCTCCATAACCACACGACCCTGACGCATCTGTAAACAGTTCCAAATCAGCAATAGACACAGGGGCCTCCATCCACACCGACCGACCATTGAACTCACCCAAAAAACGCTCCCAAACCGCTAAGTCCGCCCTCACTTCAGTTGACAAACGCAAGAAATGAAAAGGCACCGAGACACCCGCCGTAGTCATGGCCAAGCATCTACAAAAAACATGACCCATTGGTAAGATTCTACAAGCGAAGTTCAACTTACCTAATACGGACTGCACCCACCGCAACTGTACCTTCCTAGCCCTTCTCAGAAAAACCACCTCACACAACAAGTCCGCCACCTTCTCCTCAGGCAAGCGACATTCCATTGCCACACTATCGATCACAATCCCCAGAAACTTGACCGTCGTAGCCGGCCCTTCAGTTTTTTCAGGCATTAACGGCACGCCAAACTTGGCCGCCACCCGCTCCATCGTCCGCAACAACACCGAGCAAACCCTTGGCCCTGCCGGTCCCAAAAATAAAAAATCATCCAGGTAATGCAACACCGAATTCCAACCCACTTCCTGCTTAACTACCCACTCCAAAAAGGAGCTAAACGTCTCAAACAACGAACATGAAATAGCGCAGCCCATCGGCAAGCAACAATCAACATAAAAATGCCCCTCCCACTTAAAACCCAGCAAATGAAAACTATCCGGATGAATGGGCAACAAACGAAACGCAGCCTCAATATCCGTTTTTGCCAACAAAGCCCCCTGACCGAAGCTCCGTACCCACCGAACCGCCTCATCAAAAGATGGTATGACACCGAACATAACTCCTCACTAATACCATCATTGACTGAACCCCCCGCGGGAAACAGGTGATGAATAAGCCTGAACTTGCCCGGCTCCTTCTTAGGGACCAACCCAAGAGGGCACACCCACAAATCCCGCAAAGGACATTCAGAAAACTGGCCAGCAATTCTACCCGCAGCCACTTCTTTACCAATCTTCTCCACAACCACCTCCGGTCGCCGCAAGGCAGAAGACAAATTGCGAGCCGCAACCTCAACCTGAACTGAAGCACACGGGATCACAAAACCGTCCCTAAAACCCCTCAACAACAACTCTGCAGCCTCTCTATTTGGGTATATCCTTAGCCACGGTACCATCTCTGCCACCATCACAGGAGTCGCCCCCTTTGTGCGCAGCTTCAAACCCTCTGCCCTTCCCGTGCTTAAAACACAGAGACAGACTGTGGGATCCCCCGCAACCTGAACACTCGTGCTTGAACCTGCAATCGGCAAGGTATCTACAGAAACCCTCGTTGTACTGCCAACAGCACCCCTTCCTATTCCCACTAGAGACCTCTGGGGCCGAGGAACCCCCGGCGCCGGACCGAAAGGGCTGGCCAACACCTTTTGGAGCCGACATAAGCCTCATCCACAGACCAATATCTTTATGGTCCCACCTGATACTCGATCGCACCGCCTTTCTCTGCCTAAACTGCTCGTCATAGCGGAGCCAAGCCACCCCGCCATACGTCCTATATGCCTCCCCAATCGCATCCATGTAACAAAATAAGGCCGAACAATTCTCCGGCGCCTTCTCCCCCACCACATTCGCGAATATCGCAAAAGCCTGCAGCCAGTTCAAAAAAGTCAGCGGAATCAACCTATACCGCCGCTTCTCCTCCTCCTCTTTTTTGCTTTCATCCGGCTTACCCCTCTCTAAATTAAACTTCTCCAACGGCAGCAACAAGAATATCTCAACATACTCCCCCTGCCAGATTCTTTCCCTGACCTCAACCTTCAAATGCGCCCCCAAAGGCCCTTCAAAGCAAACATACACTTCCCCTTTTGCCGAATCCGCCATTCTGGCGTCCTCACACACCCGGCCTCTGCTACCCCCACACACCGCCGTCTCCCCCACCACAGCACCTGTCGTGACAGCCGGCGTGCTCTCAACGGCCTCCGCCCCAGGACACACACCCCCTCCCACCACTGGCGCAGGTGACCACACCACCGCCGGGGACGTGCCAGCACCCGAACCCAAGCGCGCCACCAGCGATAGCATCCCCGACATAAAATCCCGCACTAAACCCTCAGACCCTGACAGCCCCCCCCCGACCTCGACCCGCCAAGGGTCCGTTGTTGACACGAAGTTCGCTCACCTGGCTGTCCCTGGGGCGTCCTCCCAGCAGCCGCCAACCGTCCTGTAGATCCTCCCGTCCACGATCTGCTCCGCGCCGATGCTGATGAAGGACCAGCACCCGCTGAAACGTCAAGGCTGTCGTCCGCATCCCCTTCATCCAAACTCACTTCGTCCTCCTCCAAGGCACCGTAGTCCTGGTAGCCACGGCCAGCGTCCACCTGGCCTGGCCGCAAGTCACCGTCCTCAAAGCCGCCCGGCCCACCTCCTGATGGCCGCCTGCCCAGCGCACCTCCACCAACAGGAAATACTTCTGCCATTCCCGGCTCGTCGGCAGAAAAACCGGCAGCCACATTAAGTCCTGAAACCGCCGTCCTCTGCTGCACCATAGGGGACTCGAACCCACAGTCCACAGCCAGCGCTTGGGAAACATCCTGACCAGCAGTACCGCCTCCGACCACCGGTGTCGCTGTTCCCCTCCTCGAGCAAACGCAGACCGCCGCGGGCCAGTGGATGCAGGCCGCAGCGCTCCTTGATCCCTCACTGCAGCTGCGCTCCCGGACAGGCCCTCACCAACCGCAGATGAGGCCGCACACACCGCCGCTCTCCCAGATCGGACCCTACCCGCAGGCTGAGCAGGTAAGATCCGACTGCCGCCTCGCTCCCCTCCAGAAGGCACTGGAGAGGGAGACACCGCTCTGGACCTTCTCCCCCTCTGACGCGCAGAGGACGAAGGACGCTGCGCAGCACGTCCCTATCCCGCCGATGCCCGGCACTGAACAGGACTCCTCCCGCTGCGCCAGCAAGGGTTAACAGCCTCAGCCCCAGCCGGCGGCAGCGGAGGGTCCCAGACGGGGCTCCTTAAGCGCCGCCGCACCCGGGGAGTAGCCTCAGGCGCTCAGGAGGCACTGATCTCCTGGCCCTGGCTGCAGGTGCTGCAGGGGGCCCGGCCGGACCCGATAAAGCCACCCTTAAACAATCCTGCAGCCAGTCCTGCCCATGATGCTCAGCAGCACCCCTCACAGCTAAAACTAAATCCTCCACAGAAGACATAATACGACTAACCGTGACAAATCCCTGCACGCCGGTGAGAGGTGACTCCTCCCCCAGACATATATAATGCCCGCGAAATTCCTAGCCCAACCCCTAACCCCAAATAAACCATAACCCTTTATCTGCCTTCAACTTCCCCCTAAGTCAAGTTGCACTACGCTATGCTGCGCCCCGCTCCGTTGCTCTCATTCTGCATCCAGTATGAAATGCAAGATTGGCTAGAAAGCAGTTTAAGAGAACATATAGTAACTAAACTACAATTGCAGGAAGAATATACGGTATCTGTCTTCTAATAGTTCTCCTATGCCAGGTTTTCTGGATTATTCTGTGTACAAACTGAACCCTTGTTTCATAAAAGCTACAGTATGTAGCAAATCAGCAGAGTGTTTCTCAACTGTAGCCACAACTGGTGTTTTTTCTGATGATGACACCTGAGGAACTGTTGCAATTACTTTTTGTATCAGTTCCCTAAAAAGGAGCTGTGGTGGGCTGCTATTTCTTCTTGCAGATTTTGAACTTAAAACCATCACCCCTCTCGATTTGCAATAAATATCAAAGGCAGTTTAAACATATTTTTATGTATGCATGTTATTTAAATATATGTATTTTTTTGTATTCTATGAAGGTTAATAACAGAGGTGTACTGATCCTTCAGGTATACGGGTAGTGCATAAGTACTGATGGCAGATGTTCCTCGATCAGAAGCTACATTTTATGGGTGCGGCCACAATGAGGTTTTTATTTTGACTTGTCAAAAATGGCATGATGCTGTGTTTTTAAAGTCATGCATTCAACTTTTTTTTTTTTCTCACACCAGTCTGAGTAAAAACTCCACTGGAGGAAGATCCAACAAATTTATTAAGAGATGCATACTGTAGGAAGGTGCAAGGGGCCGTCATTGATGGAAGTTATCTGTCACCGAGATTCCTGGCCTCGGTGAGGTAAGAGGCGGTAGTTTTAAGTGTCAGCGGCAGCTAGTGCTGACTGACACGGTTTGTTGTCTCAGCTGGGTGTGGTTTATCCGCCATCTGACAGGGAAGCTGTGGAGACTCTGTTTTGGGATCTGTGAATTGGTGCCATGCTAAAGGCTTGAAAGCCGCACGCTGGAAAACAGGCACCTAAAGCCTGCTTTGGACGGCTGGAGGAAAGACTGCTAACCAGGTGAAGATTTTGTTCTATGGACATTGCATGGTGTGAACAAACACCAAGATTGAGAACGGTCATTTTGTGTTTGCTTATGTGTGAATAAACACGAAACTGTTTAAGTTAAAGACTTTGTGATTGCCTCTATACTGCGTCCGCTAGCCTGTCTACCAGAGCAAAACCCCACAATTGGTGTTGGATGCAGGCAAACGCAATGAGGCAGGCATTAGCTGAGCCCCAAGCCACATTTCTGTAGTCTCCTGGTACCACTCCCGATTATCGAGGTCCCGTTTCAGCGAATCGCTATGGATCTTGTAGGCCAGGTACCAAAGTCTGCTAGAGGACACTAACACATCTTGGTTGTCCTTGACTACTCCACTCTGTACCCAGAGGCGGTGCCACTGCGGCATACATCAGCCAAACTCATAGCTAAGGAGTTAATGGAGATGTTTTCTCGCGTGGGTATGCCTAAGGAGGATCTGACTGACCAAGGGACCTCGTTTATGTCCAAGGTCATGAGGGAACTCTGTAAGTTGCTCCACATAAAACAGCTATGGACGTCCGTGTTTCATCCGCAAACGGATGGCCTGGTAGAGAAGTTTAATCAAACATTAAAAAATATACTAAAAAGAGTGGTCTCTAAGGTTGGGAGGGACAGAGACCTTCTTATGCCCTATCTCATGTTTGCAGAGTGAGAGGTGCCCCAGGCCTCTACTGTGTTATCGCCCTTTGAACTGCTATACGGAAGGCACCCTCGCGGTCTGTTGGACGTGGCGAAAGAGGCATGGGAACAACAACCATGAGTACATCACCCAAATGCAAGGACGGATGTAAACAGTTTTTTACCTCTGGTTAGGGAGCATATTGAGGTAGCGCAGCGAGCCCAGAGTAGGATCTATAATCGGCAGGCTCGAGTCCGGACCTTTAACCTGAGTGATCGGGTATTGGTTGTGGTGCCAACCGTAGACAGTAAGTTCCTAGCTAGGTGGCAGGGCCCCTACAAGGTACTTGAAAAAATTTGAGAGGTAGATTACAAGGTACACCAGCCAGGGAGGCGAAAGCCGGAGCAGGTGTGCCATGTGAATCTGCTCAAACCCTGAAAAGATAGGGAAACCTGTACGGAAGACAGCCCATGGGGTTCCTAGGGGAAGCGGTTTCGGCCCCTCTGTCTGAAGCAAGGAAAGCGGCTGCCACAGTGAAAATTGCTGACAGTTTCTACTCTAAACAGGCTCAGGAAGCCAGGGAGATCATTAGTCAGAAAACGGATGTGTTCTCGGACCTTCCTGGATGCACTTCCATAGTCTGACATGACATTATCACCGAGCCTCAGGCAAAAGTCCGGTCAAAACCATTAAAGGGTACCCAAGGCTCGACGACAAGCCATCGCGGAAGAAGTGCAACTAATGCTCCAGCTAGGTGTCATTGAGGAGTAAAAAATAGAATGGACTAGTCTAATAATCTTAATACCCAAGCCGGATGGGACATTGCGGTTCTGTAACGACTTCCGCAAACTGAATGAGGTGTCCAAGTTTGACGCATATCCCCTCCCTCGAGTGGATGAGCTTATTGAGAAGTTGGGCCAAGCCCAGTATTTTTCTGTATTAGACCTCACCAAAGGGTACTGGCAGGTACCCTTGACGGAGGCTGCCAAGGAAAAAACGGCTATCATCACGCCAGAGGGGCTGTATAAGTACAAGGTATTACCTTTTGGTCTACATGGCGCTCCCGCCACGTTTCAAAGGCTAATGGACATTGTACTCTGTCCACATCGTCGGTACGCTTCAGCGTACCTGAATGATATTGTTATCCAGAGCACCGACTGGGAAAGTCAGCTACCTAAGGTACAGGCTGTAGTGGACTCCCTTAGGAAGGCTGGCTTAACCGCTAACCCAAAAAAGTGTGCAATAGGGTTAGAAGAGACCAAGTACCTCGGGTATGTAATTGGGCGCGAAATTATCAAACCTCAGGTGAGCAAAATTGAGGCAATTAGGAATTGGCCCTGACCTGTCACTACTCGGCAATTATAGTTGTTCCTGGGTATGGTGGGGTACTATATGAGGCTTGTCCCCAATTTTGCTACAGTTGCTGGACAATTGACAGGCCTTTTGAAGGGACACAAGTCAGTGACGGTTCAGTGGAATGAGCAGGCAGAAAAGGCTTTCTCCGCTTTGAAGTCTGCCCTGTGTGGGTCCCCGGTATGGGTCACACAGGACTTCAAGAGGGAGTTTGTGGCAGAGACTGATGCCTCTGAAATAGGTCTCGGAGCTGTACTCTCTCAGTACATCAATGGGGAAGAACATCCTTTTGTTTTCCTGAGCCGAAAGCTTACCCCAGCTGAGACTTGGTATAGTATAGTGTAGAGAGAGAGTGCCTGGCCATCAAATGGGCACTCGAGTCTCTCCACTATTATCTGTTGGGAAGAAAGTTCTGTCTGGTGACCGACCACTCCCCTCTCAAGTAGATGAGCCAGGCCAAAGAGAGGAATGCTCGAGTCACCAGGTGGTTCTTATCATCACAAAACTTTATATTTTCCATGGAACATAGGGCAGACAGGTTACAGGGAAACGCAGATTCCCTGTCCCGGGTACATTGTCTGGCGGGTGTTCACCCCCTCAGGGTTGAACAAAGGGGGAAGGTATGTAGGAAGGCGCAAGGGGCCGTCATTAATGGAAGGTATGTGTCACCGAGATTCCTGGCCTCGGTATGGTAAAAGACAGTAGTTTTAAGTGTCAGCGGCAGCTAATGCTGGTTGACACTATTTGTTGTTAGTGTGGCTGTACTGGTAGTACTGGTAGTACTGGTACTGGTAGTAGCCAAAGTCCTGGGTGGGTGGCTTCTCACCACGCTCCAGGCCGGGTCTTTATTGGCCTATATAAAACCCAGCCAGCAGTCTCAGCTGGGTGTGGGTGATCCTTCATCTGACAGGGAAGCTGTGGAGACTCTGTTTTGGGATCTGTGAATTGGTGCCGTGCTAAAGGCTTTAAAGCCGCATTCTGGAAAACAGGCACCTAAAGCCTGCTGTAGACGGCTGGGGGAAAGACAGCTAACCAGGTGAAGATTTTGTTCTATGGACATTGCATGGTGTGAACAAACACCAAGACTGAGAACGGTCATTTTGTCTTTCCTTATGTGTGAATAAACACCAAACTGTTTAAGTTAAAGACTTTGTGATTGCCTCTATAATGCGTCTGCTAGCCTGTCTACCAGAGCAAAACCCCACAATACTTAAAGGGCTTCTGTCACCACACTAAACCTTTTTTTTTTTTTTTGCTTACTTATAATCCCCACACTGCGATTTATGCCTACATAATCAAATTAATCATTTTGGTCCTGTAGATTTTGTTTAACCACCTCAGCCCCCAGTGCTTAAACACCCTGAAAGACCAGGCCACTTTTTACACTTCTGACCTACACTACTTTCACCGTTTATTGCTCGGTCATGCAACTTACCACCCAAATGAATTTTACCTCCTTTTCTTCTCACTAATAGAGCTTTCATTTGGTGGTATTTCATTGCTGCTGACATTTTTACTTTTTTTGTTATTAATCGAAATTTAACGATTTTTTTGCAAAAAAATGACATTTTTCACTTTCAGTTGTAAAATTTTGCAAAAAAAAACGACATCCATATAGAAATTTTGCTCTAAATTTATAGTTCTACATGTCTTTGATAAAAAAAAAATGTTTGGGTAAAAAAAAAATGGTTTGGGTAAAAGTTATAGCGTTTACAAACTATGGTACAAAAATGTGAATTTCCGCTTTTTGAAGCCGCTCTGACTTTCTGAGCACCTGTCATGTTTCCTGAGGTTCTACAATGCCCAGACAGTACAAACACCCAACAAATGACCCCATTTCTGAAAGTACACACCCTAAGGTATTCGCTGATGGGCATAGTGAGTTCATAGAACTTTTTATTTTTTGTCACAAGTTAGCGGAAAATGATGATTTTTTTTTTTTTTCTTACAAAGTCTCATATTCCACTAACTTGTGACAAAAAATAAAAAGTTCTATGAACTCACTATGCCCATCAGCGAATACCTTGGGGTCTCTTCTTTCCAAAATGGGGTCACTTGTGGGGTAGTTATACTGCCCTGGCATTCTAGGGGCCCAAATGTGTGGTAAGGAGTTTGAAATCAAATTCAGTAAAAAATGACCTGTGAAATCCGAAAGGTGCTCTTTGGAATATGGGCCCCTTTGCCCACCAGGGCTGCAAAAAAGTGTCACACATCTGGTATCTCCGTACTCAGGAGAAGGTGGGGAATGTGTTTTGGGGTGTCATTTTATATATACCCATGCTGGGTGAGAGAAATATCTTGGCAAAAGACAACTTTTCCCATTTTTTTATACAAAGTTGTCATTTGACCAAGATATTTATCTCACCCAGCATGGGTATATGTAAAAAGACACCCCAAAACACATTCCTCAACTTCTCCTGAGTACGGGGATACCAGATGTGTGACGCTTTTTTGCAGCCTAGGTGGGCAAAGGGGCCCATATTCCAAAGAGCACCTTTCGGATTTCACTCCTCATTTTTTCCTGAATTTGATTTCAAACTCCTTACCACACATTTGGGCCCCTAGAATGCCAGGGCAGTATAACTACCCCACAAGTGACCCCATTTTGGAAAGAAGACACCCCAAGGTATTCCGTGAGGGGCATGGCGAGTTCCTAGAATTTTTTTTTTTTTGTCACAAGTTAGTGGAAAATGATGATTTTTTTTTTTTTTTTTTTTTTCATACAAAGTCTCATATTCCACAAACTTGTGACAAAAAATAAAAACTTCCATGAACTCACTATGCCCATCAGCGAATACCTTGGGGTCTCTTCTTTCCAAAATGGGGTCACTTGTGGGGTAGTTATACTGCCCTGGCATTCTAGGGGCCCAAATGTGTGGTAAGTAGGTAAATGACCTGTGAAATCCGAAAGGTGCTCTTTGGAATGTGGGCCCCTTTGCCCACCTAGGCTGCAAAAAAGTGTCACACATCTGGTATCTCCGTACTCAGGAGAAGTTGAGGAATGTGTTTTGGGGTGTCTTTTTACATATACCCATGCTGGGTGAGATAAATATCTTGGTCAAATGCCAACTTTGTATAAAAAAATGGGAAAAGTTGTCTTTTGCCAAGATATTTCTCTCACCCAGCATGGGTATATGTAAAATGACACCCCAAAACACATTCCCCAACTTCTCCCGATTACGGAGATACCAGATGTGTGACACTTTTTTGCAGCCTAGGTGGGCAAAGGGGCCCATATTCAAAAGAGCACCTTTCGGATTTCACAGGTCATTTTTTACAGAATTTGATTTCAAACTCCTTACCACACATTTGGGCCCCTAGAATGCCAGGGCAGTATAACTACCCCACAAGTGACCCCATTTTGGAAAGAAGAGACCCCAAGGTATTCGCTGATGGGCATAGTGAGTTCATGGAACTTTTTATTTTTTGTCACAAGTTAGTGGAATATGAGACTTTGTATGAAAAAAAAAAAAAAAAAAAAAAAAATAAGCATTTTCCACTAACTTGTGACAAAAAATAAAAAATTCTAGGAACTCGCCATGCCCCTCACGGAATACCTTGGGGTGTCTTCTTTCCAAAATGGGGTCACTTGTGGGGTAGTTATACTGCCCTGGCATTTTCCAGGGGCCCTAATGTGTGGTAAGTAGGTAAATGACCTGTGAAATCCTAAAGGTGCTCTTTGGAATATGGGCCCCTTTGCCCACCTAGGCTGCAAAAAAGTGTCACACATGTGGTATCGCTGTATTCAGGAGACGTTGGGGAATGTGTTTTGGGGTGTCATTTTACATATACCCATGCTGGGTGAGAGAAATATCTTGGCAAAAGACAACTTTTCCCATTTTTTTATACAAAGTTGGCATTTGACCAAGATATTTCTCTCACCCAGCATGGGTATATGTAAAATGACACCCCAAAACACATTCCCAAACTTCTCCTGAGTACGGCGATACCAGATGTGTGACAATTTTTTGCAGCCTAGATGCGCAAAGGTGCCCAAATTCCTTTTAGGAGGGCATTTTTAGACATTTGGATACCAGACTTCTTCTCACGCTTTGGGGCCCCTAGAATGCCAGGGCAGTATAAATACCCCACATGTGACCCCATTTTGGAAAGAAGACACCCCAAGGTATTCAATGAGGGGCATGGCGAGTTCATAGAATTTTTTTTTTTTTGGCACAAGTTAGCGGAAATTGATATTTTTAATTTTTTTCTCACAAAGTCTCCCGTTCCGCTAACTTGGGACAAAAATTTCAATCTTTCATGGACTCAATATGCCCCTCACGGAATACCTGGGGGTGTCTTCTTTCCGAAATGGGGTCACATGTGGGGTATTTATACTGCCCTGGCATTCTAGGGGCCCTAAAGCGTGAGAAGAAGTCTGGAATATAAATGTCTAAAAAATTTTACGCATTTGGATTCCGTGAGGGGTATGGGGAGTTCATGTGAGATTTTATTTTTTGACACAAGTTAGTGGAATATGAGACTTTGTAAGAAAAAAAAAAAAAAATTCCGCTAACTTGGGCCAAAAAAATATCTGAATGGAGCCTTACAGAGGGGTGATCAATGACAGGGGGGGTGATCAATGACAGGGGGGGTGATCAATGACAGGGGGGTTGATCATCGACAGGGGGGTGATCAATGACAGGGGGGTGATCAGGGAGTCTATATGGGGTGATAACCACAGTCATTGATCACGCCCGTGTAAGGCTTCATTCAGACGTCCGGATGCGTTTTGCGGATCCGATCCATCTATCAGTGCATCCGTAAAAATCATGCGGACATTTGAATGGAGCTTTACAGGGGGGTAATCAATGACAGGGGGGTAATCAATGACAGGGGGGTGATCAGGGAGTCTATATGGGGTGATCACCACAGTCATTGATCATGCCCCTGTAAGGCTTCATTCAGACGTCCGGATGCGTTTTGCGGATCCGATCTATCTATCAGTGCATCCGTAAAAATCATGCGGACGTCTGAATGGAGCTTTACAGGGGGGTAATCAATGACAGGGGTGTAATCAATGACAGGGGGGTGATCAGGGAGTCTATATGGGGTGATCACCACAGTCATTGATCACGCCCCTGTAAGGCTTCATTCAGACGTCCGGATGCGTTTTGCGGATCCGATCCATCTATCAGTGCATCCGTAAAAATCATGCGGACGTCTGAATGGAGCTTTACAGGGGGGTAATCAATGACAGGGGGGTGATCAGGGAGTCTATATGGGGTGATCACCACAGTCATTGATCACGCCCCTGTAAGGCTTCATTCAGACGTCCGGATGCATTTTGCGGATCCGATCCATCTATCAGTGCATCCGTAAAAATCATGCGGACGTCTGAATGGAGCTTTACAGGGGGGTAATCAATGACAGGGGGGTAATCAATGACAGGGGGGTGATCAGGGAGTCTATATGGGGTGATCACCACAGTCATTGATCATGCCCCTGTAAGGCTTCATTCAGACGTCCGGATGCGTTTTGCGGATCCGATCCATCTATCAGTGCATCCGTAAAAATCATGCGGACATCTGAATGGAGCTTTACAGGGGGGTAATCAATGACAGGGGGGTGATCACCACAGTCATTGATCATGCCCCTGTAAGGCTTCATTCAGACGACCGGATGCGTTTTGCGGATCCGATCCATGTATCAGTGCATCCGTAAAAATCATGCGGACATCTGAATGGAGCTTTACAGGGGGGTGATCAGGGAGTCTATATGGGGTGATCACCACAGTCATTGATCATGCCCCTGTAAGGCTTCATTCAGACGTCCGGATGCGTTTTGCGGATCCGATCCATCTATCAGTGGATCCGTAAAAATCATGCGGACGTCTGAATGGAGCTTTACAGGGGGGTAATCAATGACAGGGGGGTAATCAATGACAGGGGGGTGATCAGGGAGTCTATATGGGGTGATCACCACAGTCATTGATCACGCCCCTGTAAGGCTTCATTCAGACGTCCGGATGCGTTTTGCGGATCCGATCCATCTATCAGTGGATCCGTAAAAATCATGCGGACGTCTGAATGGAGCTTTACAGGGGGTTGATCAATGACAGGGGGGTAATCAATGACAGGGGGGTGATCAGGGAGTCTATATGGGGTGATCAGGGGTGATTAGGGGTGATCAGGGGCTAATAAGGGGTTAATAAGTGACAGGGGGGGTGTAGTGTAGTGTAGTGGTGCTTGGTGCTACTTTACTGAGCTACCTGTGTCCTCTGGTGGTCGATCCAAACAAAGGGGACCACCAGAGGACCAGGTAGCAGGTATATTAGACGCTGTTATCAAAACAGCGTCTAATATACCTGTTAGGGGTTAAAAAAAACACATCTCCAGCCTGCCAGCGAACGATCGCCGCTGGCAGGCTGGAGATCAACTCTCTTACCTTCCGTTCCTGTGAGCGCGCGCGCCTGTGTGCGCGCGTTCACAGGAAGTCTCGCGTCTCGCGAGATGACGCGTATATGCGTGACTGTGCGCAGGGCTGCCACCTCCGGAACGCGATCCTGCGTTAGGCGGTCCGGAGGTGGTTAAAACATGCTTTTAAAATATGCAAATTACCTTGCTACCAGCAAGTAGGGCGGCTACTTGCTGATAGCAGCCGCATCCTCCGATCCTAAAGACGCCCCCTCCGCATTGTGATTGACAGGGCCAGGGAACGGAATCGTTCTCTGCTGGCCCTGCCTGTTAGCATTCAAAATCTGGCGCCTGCGCCGCGGCCGTACCTGTCTTCAATCGGCGCAATCGCACTGAGAGGCGGCCGCTCGCTCGGCCGCTCCATCGTCAATGCGCCTGCGCCGGGTGTAGATGTGACGTCATCGGCGCAGGCGCATTGAGGATGGAGCGGCCGCCTCTCAGTACGCCTGCGCCGATTGAAGACAGGTACGGCCGCGGCGCAGGCGCCAGATTTTGAATGCTAACAGGCAGGGCCAGCAGAGAACGATTCTGTTCCCTGGCCCTGTCAATCACAATGCGGAGGGGGCGTCTTTAGGATCGGAGGATGCGGCTGCTACCAGCAAGTAGCCGCCCTACTTGCTGGTAGCAAGGTAATTTGCATATTTTAAACAAAATCTACAGGACCAAAATGATTAATTTGATTATGTAGGCATAAATCGCAGTGTGGGGATTATAAGTAAGCAAAAAAAAAAAAAAAAAAGGTTTAGTGGGGTGACAGAAGTCCTTTAATAAATTTGTCCCATCTTCTGCAGTCCTTGTGCCAGAACTGAAATCTACTCCAACCAGGAGATGGACTAGATTTCTTGGGTAATGTTTTCTGGTGCATATACTAAATGAGTCGGGCTGGAGGTGCTGCTCATAGCGTGCCTCCTTCTGCCTATACTCTGTCCACGTTTTGGAAAAGTGGTGAGGGTGTCAGAAACAGCTACAAAGTCACATAGTTTGTAGGGCATTTTATAGTTTTATAATGGGCAACATGTAAGATTTGGCTGTGGAATTTTTTGTTCCAAAAACAAACGGCAACAAAATAAAAATGCTGTATCTTTTAGAAAAACCCTTAGGCCCCTTTCACACGGGAAAGATTTCCGCACGGGTGCAATGCGTGAGGTGAACGCATTTCACCCGCACTGAATCCGGACCCATTCATTTCTATGGGGCTGTGCAGATGAGCAGTGATTTTCACGCATCACTTGTGCGTTGCGTGAAAATCGCAGCATGCTCCTCTTTGTGCGTTTTCCACGCAACGCAGGCCTCATAGAAGTGAATGGGGCTGCGTGAAAATCGCAAACATCCGCAAGCAAGTGCGGATGCGGTGCGATTTTCACGCACGGTTGCTAGGAGACGATCGGGATGGGGACCTGATCATTATTATTTTCCCTTATAACATGGTTATAAGGGAAAATAATAGCATTCTTAATACAGAATGCATAGTACAATAGGGATGGAGGGGGTTAAAAAATATATATATATTTTTTGAACTCACCTTAATTCACTTGTTTGGCTTCACTTCTGTCTTCATCTTTGCTGTGCAGTAGGAAAAGGACCTGAGGTGATATCACTATGCTCATCACATGGTCCGTTACATGATCCATCACCATGGTAAAAGGTCATGTGATAGACCATGTGATGAGCGCAGTGATGTCATCAAAGGTCCTATTCCTCAAAGAAGAAGACAGAAGACAAGCCGGGCTGCGCGAACAAGTGGATTAAGGTGAGTTAATTTTTTATTTTTTTTTAACCCCTCCAGCCCTATTGTACTATGCATTCTGTATTAAGAATGCTATTATTTTCCCTTATAACCATGTTATAAGGGAAAATAATAAAATCTACACAACACCGAACCCAAACCCGAACTTCTGTGAATGCCGGAAAAAGCGTTTTAATGCGTTTTGCACGCCCGTGAGAAAAATTGGCATGTTTGGTACCCAGACCCGAACCCGGACTTCTTCACAGAGGTTTGGGTTTGGATTCGGTGTTGTGTAGATTTCATTATTTTTCCTTATAACATGGTTATAAGGGAAAATAATAGCATTCTTAATACAGAATGCTAAGTAAATTAGGGATGGAGAGGTTAAAAAAAATCTATAAAAAAATTTAACTCACCTCATCCACTTGTTCGCGTAGCCCAGCTTGTCTTCTTTCTTCTTCTTCTTTGAGGACCTGGGAGAAAAGGACCTTTGGTGACGTCACTGCGCTCATCACATGGTCCATCATGTGATCACATGGTTTAATTTATTTCTTTAACCCCTCCATCCCTTAGCATTCTGTATTAAGAATGCTATTATTTTCCCTTATAACCATGTTATAACGGAAAATAATAAAGATAAGGTCCCCATCCCGATCGTCACCTAGCATCCATGCATGAAAATCGCACCGCATCCGCACTTGCTTGCAGATGCTAGCGATTTTCACACAGCCCCATTCACTTTTATGGGGCCTGCGTTGCGTGAAAAACGCACAATATAGAGCTTGCTGCGGAATTCTCGCCCGTGTGAAAGGGGCCTTAGGCCTCTTTCACACGAGCATGATGGATTGGCTCCGGATGCATTTAGGGTACATTCAGTGAAACTCGCACCATTTTGCAAGCAAGTTCAGTCAGTTTTGTCTGCAATTGCGTTCTGTTGTTAATTTTTTTCCGCACAGGTGCAATGCGTTTTAAAAAAACTGAAGGCTTATAAACAACATCTCTAAGCAACCATCAGTGATAAACGCATTGCATCCGCACTTGCTTGCGTTTTCATTCTATGGGGCCAGGACTGCGTGAAAAACGCAAAATATAGAACATCATAACAAAAACAAAGACAGGTGCACTCTGCGGTCTTACTAACCCTCGTACTGGTGTAAAATTGAGAATTAGCCAACATATCCTGCTTGGAGGACATGTCTGAGCCCGAGCACCGCTCCAAGGTTTCTCAAGTAGCTCAGGACCTAACGCTAAACCTACCTGGGCCGTATGGGCAATACCAGGAGCCAGTGGGCGAATTACAGGCGTGCAAGGTCCGACTCAAAGCAATCTCCCAGTATCCTCCAGCATGTGACCATGCATACAATGGGAGGAGGCAGAGAGCTCTGAGCCCCACCCAAGACTGGCTGATATAGCCCGGGCCTCACATGTGCACCAGAATGCTGCCTGTAGATGGAAATAAAGGCACATTCAGACTAGGAGTTTCTACACCTCCAAAAATTCAAAATACAAACTACAAATTGGCGTGGTATTAAAAAGCAGGAAGTGCTCAACCCCATATGCAGTGGTGCATCTATACCGGGGGGGCAGATCCTGCACTTGTGGCCCGTTGCTAATGGCAATCCCCAGCAAAAATGCATACAATGGAGGATGCCTGCAGCGGACCACAAGTACCACAATGCATTCTGGTGCAATCACCAGTATGGGGACAAACGATGGCTCATACACAGTTTCTGGGTGTCAAATCACTGTTCATAGACCCTGATCTGCTGCACGAAAGATTATTTCAAAAGATGAACAAGCATTTTGCTCACTCAACGGGTGTCAGCGGCACATTTACACAGGCCTATTATCGGATGCGGGTGTTTGTAGTCACATTCATTCAAAATAATAGGTCCATCAATTGCACAGTGTAAATCCAGCTTTAATGCCTGCTCACTTGGGCAGTGTAAATGCAGCATATGGCTATGGCCACATGGAGCTGCCGTGATTGGGTAGGGTTATGGCCATGCTTCAGCCAATAAGCCACAGCTGCCTTTCATTTAAACTAATGAAGGCTGCACTGTATAGTCGGTCTTCATTAATTAATGGCCGCGAGGCACCTTCAATACTGTGAGGCCATTGAAAAATGAAAGGCAGCTGCAGCTAATTGGCTTCACGCTTCATGACTGCAGCATGGCTGCAACTCAAACGCATCATGGCCATACTGTGTGGCTGTACCCGAAGGCTATGTTCATGCCCTGTTTGGCAATCAGTTGACAATGTAAATCTGGAGATAAGAAGAAAAGTAAATAGGCATAAAGTATCTAGAGGCTTATGTGGGATAACTATATGCAAATGTGTGCTCTTGGGCATATGTCTGTAAGGTACATACCTGAATACTTGCAGCCCATACATCTATTAAAATCATGAGTAAAATAAAACCATACATTCCACAAACTTATAAAAAAAATATGGCCTACGTTTTCTGGTAAAAGCACTTCAGTGCAGATATATGGTATTGGTTATATCTCTGCAAAATTCATTTAGTGTGAAGGATAACTCCAACCTATGTATTTTTGCTCTCTGCTGAGTACACAGATACATACTCCACCCCCTGCAAAACAATATTTTCAGTTTTACAATCAGAAGGAAGTGGGTGACTGAAAGAGAGGAACTTCTGCAATAACTTTTTACTAAACTTACGAGCAGAGGACCGAAGAAGGATTCCTTCAACCAACATTTGAATTATGGTGGCATTTTAAGATCCAGACGACTGGCAGAGGCAGAATCAACACGGAAGGAAATCCTCTAATCATGGTAGAACCTTTTATTGTTTCCTTACTATGCCTTTTAAAGCAAATGTTTTTCTTTAAAATAATTCTAGAGCAAATTTAACATCAAATGGCAGAGTCTTCTTTATAGGAGGTAGTGAGAATTAAAATGGTTTTCATCAGCGGACACTCTGACCCCAAATAATAGCCAGAATGGAACAAAACTGTGCCTCTTCAGACCTTATTAGCTGCTCTGTTTTCCGGCTACAAGTGAAGGACATAAAATACTGATCAGGGGGAGTTAGGCCACAAGGACTAGTGCAAATTTTGAGAATGGGTCAGTATTCAGGCTCATGCACATGAATGTTGTTTTGGTCCTCAACCGAGCCGCATTTTTTGTAGCTCAGATGTGGACCCATGCACTTCAATGGGGACGCAAAAGATGAGGACAGCATTCTGGGTACTATACACATCTGTACATCCATTCTGCAGCCCCGCAAAAAAATATCACGGAGACGGATAGTACTGGTCTATTTAAGGCCAGACCTTCCATACCAAAAAATGCGCAACGCGCATCCGTCAGAGGTCTTAGCCTGTCTGGAGTAAAGGCTCTAAATTTGTGTAATACCAATTCAATAGAGATACTCTGTATGTAAGGCTCAGTCACACTAGATGGTTGAGACTAAAACCATCACATTCTCATGATCACTGGTAGCCACAACAGCCAGACATGTCAGATAAAGCTTTTATGGGTTATGGTAATTAAAAGGTTAAACATGATTTTTGGAAACTTTTCAAAGCATCCATTTGTCATATAAGGTGTTTCCAAAAGTGTAATTATCTCTGAATAATTTTTTTTTTCTCTCATTGAGTTCTAGTTGAACTATATTGTAAAACAAGGACGCTCTCATCACCTGGCTCTACAAATTTTCTTTGGAATTAAATTCATATATATGAATATATTAATAAAATTATTCCTATAATTTGTACCCAAGAATTAGACTGCAGATACTGCAAATGAAAGTTCTTAGTAGATTTTATCATTGACCCAAATCATAACAGGAAATATTACAACACTGAAATGCTGTTTAACCACCTCCGCCCCCCTAGCTTAAACACCCTTAATGACCAGGCCACTTTTTACACTTCTGCACTACACTACTTTCACCGTTTATTGCTCGGTCATGCAACTTACCACCCAAATGAATTTTACCTCCTTTTCTTCTCACTAATAGAGCTTTCATTTGGTGGTATTTCATTGCTGCTGACATTTTTACTTTTTTTGTTATTAATCGAAATTTAATGATTTTTTTGCAAAAAAATGAAATTTTTCACTTTCAGTTGCAATTTTTTTTAAGAAAAAACGACATCCATATATACATTTTTCTCTAAATTTATTGTTCTACATGTCTTTGATAAAAAAAAAAATGTTTGGGTAAAAAAAAAAATGGTTTGGGTAAAAGTTATAGTGTATACAAACTATGGTACAAAAATGTGAATTTCCGCTTTTTGAAACAACTCTGACTTTCTGAGCCCCTGTCATGTTTCCTGAGGTTTTACAATGCCCAGACAGTAGAAAAATCCCACAAATGACCCAATTTCGGAAAGTACGCTGATGGGCATAGTGAGTTCATATAACTTTTTATTTTTTGTCACAAGTTAGCGGAAAATTATGATTTTTTTTTTCTTTTCCTTACAAAGTCTCATATTCCACTAACTTGTGACAAAAAATAAAAACTTCCATGAACTCACTATGCCCATCATGAAATACCTTGGGGTGTCTTCTTTCCAAAATGGGGTCACTTGTGGGGTAGTTATACTGCCCTGGCAATTTAGGGGCCCTAATGTGTGGGAAGTAGTTTGAAATCAAAATGTGTAAAAAATGACCTGTGAAATCCTAAAGGTGCTCTTTGGAATGTAAGCCCCTTTGCCCACCTAGGCTGCAAAAAAGTGTCTCCTTATATTGAGCATACGGGTAATGAGATTTTTTTTTTTCCGTTCAGCCTCTGGGCTGAAAGAAAAAATGAACGGCACAGATTTCTTCATTCGCATCGATCAATCTCTGCCAAAAAAAAAAAAGGAGGGGAAAGGCGTCTGCCAGGACATAGGAGCTCCGCCCAACATCCATACCCACTTAGCCCGTATGCCCTGGCAAACCCGATTTCTCCATTCACATCAATCGATGTGGATGAATAAATTATTGCCGGGATTTTTATTTATTTTTTTATATACAAAGTATTTGCCAAAGTATATGAACACCACCGCCTCCTCAGCTCATATGCCTCGGCAAACGTATCTTTTACTGCAGAGGAGAAATCTCGTCTTGCAGCGCCGCACACACCGACTTTTGTGTAATCTGACAGCAGCGCAATGCTTCTGTCAGAATGCACATCAGTGCTGCAGGTAGTCGATCGGTTGGTCCACCTGGAAGGTAAAAAAAACAAAAAAGAAAAAACCAGGCGCAACGCAATAAATTTATTAACTTTATAATAACATTTGAACGGAACATATAAACTTTATTTAACTTTTTGAACAGAACGTTAACTTTTTTGCTTACCGGTGTTTTTTTTGTTTGTTTTTACCTTTATAGGACAAACCTCTCCTTCCCCATGGGACAATGTGCAAAGCGCAAATTGCCCAAAGATGTGGCGAAGTACATTATGCACTTTATCCCAGGTGAAAGGAGAGGTTTGCAGCAGCTGTGAGTGAAAGGGCCCTAATAGCCCTGTGTGCCTGTCCTGTGAGATGCAATCCCTATGCTAAGTGTACCTGTGTGTGGTACTTCCGGAAACACTCCCCTAAGCATAGGGCAGGGTGGTCAGGGCAGTCAGGACAGAAATAGCGGGTGTCACGCCTTATGCCACTCCTGCTACAGACACAACATCTTTTTTGGGGTAACGGTTGGGTTGAGGTACCAGCAACGACATTGGGGAAATGTCGCTCGTGTAGACGGCTCACTACACTGGTGGTTGGGGCCACGAAACCTCCTGGATACAGGAGGTTCGCGATGATCTCTTCCTGAAATTTGAGGAAGGATCCTGTTCTCCCAGCCTTACTGTAGAGAACAAAACTATTGTACATCGCCAATTGAATCAAATATACAGACACCTTCTTATACCAGCGTCTGGTGCGTCGGGAAACTAAATAGGGAGCCAACATCTGGTCATTGAAGTCCACCCCTCCCATGAGCGCATTATAGTCGTGGACTGAGAGGGGCTTTTCAATGACACTGGTTGCCCGTTCAATTTGTATTGTCGTGTCTGTGTGAATGGAAGAGAGCATGTAAACGTCACGCTTGTCTCTCCATTTCACTGCGAGCAGTTCTTCGTTACACAAGGCAGCCCTCTCCCCCCTTGCAAGATGGGTGGTAACGAGCCGTTGGGGGAAGCCCCGGCGACTAGGTCGCACGGTGCCACAGCAGCCAATCTGTTCTAGGAACAAATGCCTGAAGAGGGGCACACTTGTGTAAAAATTGTCCACATAAAGATGGTACCCCTTGCCAAATAAGGGTGACACCAAGTTCCAGACTGTCTTCCCACTGCTTCCCAGGTAGTCAGGGCAACTGACCGGCTCCAGGGTCTGATCTTTTCCGTCATAGATCCGAAATTTGTGGGTATAGCCTGTGGCCCTTTCACAGAGCTTATACAATTTGACCCCATACCGGGCGCGCTTGCTTGGGATGTATTGTTTGAAGCCAAGGCCCGGTAAAATGTATAAGGGACTCGTCTACGCAGAGATTTTGCTCAAGGGTATACAAATCTGCAAATTTGTTGTTGAAGTGGTCTATGAGGGGCCGAATTTTGTGGAGCCGGTCAAAAGCTGGGTGGCCTCTGGGACAGGAGGTGGTGTTGTCGATAAAGTGCAGGAAATGCAGGATGGCCTCAAATCGTGCCCTGGACATAGCAGCAGAGAACATGGGCATGTGATGAATTGGGTTCGTGGACCAATATGACCGCAATTCATGCTTTTTGGTTAGACCCATGTTGAGGAGAAGGCCCAGAAAATGTTTTAATTCGGAAACTTGGACTGGTTTCCACCGGAAAGGCTGGGCATAATAGCTTCCCGGGTTGGCGGCTATAAATTGAGTGGCATACCGATTCGTTTCTGCCACGACTAAGTCCAAGAGCTCCGCAGTCAAGAACAGCTCAAAAAATCCCAGTGCCGAACCGATCTGAGCTGTCTCAACCCGAACTCCAGACTGGGCGGTGAAAGGGGGAACTACAGGTGCGGCTGAAGTTGGGGACTGCCAATCAGGGTTTGCCAGCACCTCAGGGACTCTAGGGGCTCTACGGGCCTGTCTGTGCGGTGGCTGTGACGGGGTAACTATTGCACGTGCCACCGTACCAGCTTCAACTGCCCTTCTGGTGCTCGCCACGTCACCATGTTGTACGGCAGTGCTGGTACTAGGTCCAGGGAGGGCTGCGCTGCTGGTGTATGCCTCACCACGTAATCCGACAGCGCCAGCCCCACTCTGCTGCCCTTGAAGCGGATCCTGCGCAACCTGTGGTCTAGCAACAAGGGGCCGGGTACGCCTGCTGCTATCAGGGACCTCGACCTCCTTGTCCGAACTTTGGGTCAGACTGCCACTGCTTTCTACAGGTTCATATTCTGACCCGCTAGATTCGTTAGATGCGGGTTCCCATTCCTCATCCGACTGGGTCAGAAGCCTGTAGGCCTCTTCAGAAGAATACCCCCTGTTTGACATTTGGACTACTAAATTTAGGGCCTGTCTTACAAATGGGAGGCTAGCAAAGTACCGGAGGCAGCTGCGATTGATAAAAAATATCAAAACAGATTTTTTTTTTCGCCGCAGCGCTTGTAAAGTGATTGTGCAGTGATAAAAAAATAAAATAATTTTTGTCACTGCGGCGGGGCGGGCGTGGGTGAACGCACGTGTGGGCGACCGATCAGGCCTGATCGGACAAACACTGCGTTTTGGGTGGAGGGCAAGCTAAGGTGACACTAATACTATTATAGATCTGACTGTGATCAGTTTTGATCACTTACAGATACTATAAAAGTACAAATGCTGATTAGCGATACGCTAATCAGCGAATAAGTGACTGCGGTGCAGTGGGCTGGGCGCTAACCGATCGCTAACTACCTAACCAGGGGGCCTAAAAACTGTCCTAAACCTAACAGTCAATACTAGTGGGAAAAAAAAAGTGACAGTTTACACTGATCACTTTTTTCCCTTTCACTAGTGATTGACAGGGGTGATCAAGGGGTTAATTGGGGTGATGGGGGGTGATCTGGGGGCTAAGTGTGGTGTTGGGTGTACTCACTGTGATGTCTGCTCCTCTGCTGGAACCAACCGACCAAAAGGACCAGCAGAGGAGCAGAGAAGCCATTTAACACCTTATATTTATAAATATAAGGTGTTAGATGGCTTGTGATTCGATTTTTTAAAAATCATCAACCTGCCAGCAACGATCATTGGCTGGCAGGTTGATGACGAAATACTCCTCTAACTTTTGCCGGCCCGCGATGCGGCTTTGAGCGAAATTTCGCGTCTCGCGAGATGACGCGTATATGCGTGACTCTGCCTGCAGCTGCCGCCTCCGGAACGCGATCCTGCATTAGGCGGTCCGGAGGCGGTTATATTATTACAGATACTTCCTTTTAGAAACTCAAAAGCAACCCTATAACTGGCCAAATCTATTACAAAAATGTGTATGGGTGCAGCTCAATAGTGGATTTCAACATAGCTTAAACTGTGTAACCCTGGAAGATAGATAATGCGGGTATATAGGACTGGAGCTAGGCTTCATACATTTGCCCTCAAATCCAATCTGTCTTGTCCGATTATGTATCAACCGCCATCAGTTACAGAATTAATATTTCATGACTTTATCACTTTAAGGCCTCATGCACACGACCGTTGTGTGTTTTGTGTTCCGCAAATTGCAGATTCGCAAAACACGGATGGCGTCCGTGTGCGTTCCGCAATTTGCGGAACGGCGCGGACAGCCATTGATATAACTGCCTATTTTTGTCCGCAAAATGGACAAGAATAGGACAGGTTATATTTTTTTGGTGGATCTTTTGTGGCCCCATTGAAGTGAATGGGTCCGCATCCAAGCTGCAAAAACTGCGGCTCGGATGCGGACCAAAACAACGGTCGTGTGCATGAAGCCTAAAGCAGACATTCTATAGGTAAATAGTAGTCTTCAGTAAATCGAGCTTTGTATCATTTCATTATTTTGGTATTGATTTCTGAATCTTTAAAAACATTTTAAATTATTAATCAGAAGTCAAAGTAGATGCAAGCATTATACACTGCGCGCAGAATTATTAGGCAAATGAGTATTTTGACCACATCATCCTCTTTATGCATGTTGTCTCACTCCAAGCTGTATAGGCTCGAAAGCCTACTACCAATTAAGCATATTTGGTGATTTGCATCTCTGTAATGAAAAGGGGTGTGGTCTAATGACATCAACACCCTATATTAGGTGTGCATAATTATTAGGCTCCTATCCTTTGGCAAAATGGGTCAAAAGAAGGACTTGACAGGCTCAGAAAAGTCAAAAATAGTGAGATATCTTGCAGAGGGATGCAGCACTCTTAAAATTGCAAAGCTTCTGAAGCGTGATCATCGAACAATCAACCGTTTTATTCAAAATAGTCAACAGGGTCGCAAGAAGCGTGTGGAAAAACCAAGGCGCAAAATAACTGCCCATGAACTGAGAAAAGTCAAGCGTGCAGCTGCCAAGATGCCACTTGCCACCAGTTTGGCCATATTTCAGAGCTGCAACTTCACTGGAGTGCCCAAAAGCACAAGGTGTGCAATACTCAGAGACATGGCCAAGGTAAGAAAGGCTGAAAGACGACCACCACTGAACAAGACACACAAGCTGAAACGTCAAGACTGGGCCAAGAAATATCTCAAGACTGATTTTTCTAAGGTTTTATGGACTGATGAAATGAGAGTGAGTCTTGATGGGCCAGATGGATGGGCCCGTGGCTGGATTGGTAAAGGGCAGAGAGCTCCAGTCCGACTCAGACGCCAGCAAGGTGGAGGTGGAGTACTGGTTTGGGCTGGTATCATCAAAGATGAGCTTGTGGGGCCTTTTCGGGTTGAGGATGGAGTCAAGCTCAACTCCCAGTCCTACTGCCAGTTTCTGGAAGACACCTTCTTCAAGCAGTGGTACAGGAAGAAGTCTGCATCCTTCAAGAAAAACATGATTTTCATGCAGGACAATGCTCCATCACACGCATCCAAGTACTCCACAGCGTGGCTGGCAAGAAAGGGTATAAAAGAAGAAAATCTAATGACATGGCCTCCTTGTTCACCTGATCTGAACCCCATTGAGAACCTGTGGTCCATCATCAAATGTGAGATTTACAAGGAGGGAAACAATACACCTCTCTGAACAGTGTCTGGAAGGCTGTGGTTGCTGCTGCACGCAATGTTGATGGTGAACAGATCAAAACACTGACAGAATCCATGGATGGCAGGCTTTTGAGTGTCCTTGCAAAGAAAGGTGGCTATATTGGTCACTGATTTGTTTTTGTTTTGTTTTTGAATGTCAGAAATGTATATTTGTGAATGTTGAGATGTTATATTGGTTTCACTGGTAAAAATAAATAATTGAAATGGGTATATATTTGTTTTTTGTTAAGTTGCCTAATAATTATGCACAGTAATAGTCACCTGCACACACAGATATCCCCCTAAAATAGCTAAAACTAAAAACAAACTAAAAACTACTTCCAAAAATATTCAGCTTTGATATTAATGAGTTTTTTGGGTTCATTGAGAACATGGTTGTTGTTCAATAATAAAATTAATCCTCGAAAATACAACTTGCCTAATAATTCTGCACTCCCTGTATATGGACAAAGTCCTCACTCTGATATGATAATATCTGAGACACTTAGTCAATATATTTTGATCAAAACACATTTAAGCCCGCCTACCAAGCGCCAAGGTGGTCTCAGGTCAGGCGGGTCCTACGCTAAACCTACCTAAGCCATTGGGCTTCTATGTTCAGGAGCGCAGACGCCGCACATATGGTGTGCTGCTCCTAGTCACCTCCATGTGCATAAAGCAACCAATGTGAAGGGGACACAATGGGCATTTCTACTATGGGGGGGGCACAGTGCACAGAGTGCATTACTACTATGAAGGGGGCACAGAGGGCATTATTACTGTGAAGGGGGCACAATGGGCATTACTAACACAGAGGGCATTACTACTATTAAGGGGGCACAATGGGGATTTCTACTATGGAGGGGACACAGAGGGCATTATTACCATGAAGGGGGCACATTGGGCATTATTACTGTAAAAGGGGACAATGGGCATTGATACTATTAAGGGGCATTATTACTGTGAAGGAGGCACAGATAGGGTATTACTACTGTGAAGGGGCACAGATAGGGTATTACTACTTTGAAAGGGGCACAGAGAGGGCATAACTACTGTGGGAGGGGCACAATGAGGGCATAACTACTATGAAGGGGGCACAATGTTGGCATAACATCTGTACAAAACAATGAGGGCAATACTACTGTGAGGGGTTATGATTTTCTTAAAGTATTGGGGGGGGGGGGGGGGGGGGGCCAGAGAAAGGACCCGCCCCGGGTGCCAAACAGCCTAAGCACTCCACTGCCGCTGATCAGCTC
Organism: Bufo bufo; assembly: GCF_905171765.1. Taxonomy (NCBI): domain Eukaryota; kingdom Metazoa; phylum Chordata; class Amphibia; order Anura; family Bufonidae; genus Bufo; species Bufo bufo. Next base: position 489,072,913 of record NC_053390.1, on the reverse strand, counting down.
GTTTGCCGGCTAATTTGCATGTTTTATCAGGATGAAAGACGTACAATTATTGTCAGCATATCTCACCGTGTAATCAGGAATTTGCTGCCAATAATCAACAGAACTGAATGAGGGAGCAGTGACTGTGGTAGTGATTATTCCTCCCCATTTACTTTGCATCAGCCTGTATAATAGGCTGATGCAAACAAGTGCTGATTAACTTTTTTTTTTTGCTGCCCCTTGAAATAGAGCAATGTGACAATGCGGCCCCGAGACCAAAAAAGGTTGTGCACCCCTGCTGTACAGAGACAACCTAAAAATCGAAGTCTTTGAACGAATTGACATCTTGACATCCAGTTCAGCATATTATCCTGCAAGTTGATCCAGAGGAAGGCAAAAAAAAACCCTGTGAGGTAGAAGCCAATTTTCCCCACTTAAGGCCTCTTTCACACTACCGTTTTGTTTGTTTTTTTTCGTTTTGTGGGCCGTTTTTTGCGTTCCGTATACGGTCCGTATACAGAACCATTCATTTCAATGGTTCCGCCCAAAAAACGGAATGTGTTCCGTATGCATTCTGTTTCCGTATTTCCGTTTTTACGTTCCGTTGAAAGATAGAACATGTCCTATATTTGGTCGCAAATCACGTTGCGTGGCTCCATTCAAGTCAATGGGTCCGCAAAAAAAACGGAACACATACGGAAATGCATCCGTATGTCTTCCGTATCCGTTCCGTTTTTTTTTTAACCATCTATTGAAAATGTTATGGCCATACCAATTTTTTCTATGTAATTACTGTATACTGTATATACCAGACGGAAAAACGGAACGGAAAAACACAACGGAAACAAAAAAACGGAACAACGGATCCGTGAAAAACGGAACGCAAAACACTGAAATCGACATACTGTAGTGTGAAAGAGGCCTAAGGGGAATAAATAATTCCTTCCCGACTCCAATCAGGCAATCAGATAACTCCCTGGATCAACAACCCCTCTCTAGTAGCTATAGCCTGTAATATTATTACGCTCCAGAAATACATCCCGGCCCCTCTTGAATTCCTTTATTGTACTCACCATCACCACCTCCTCAGGCAGAGAGTTCCATAGTCTCACTGCTCTTACCGTAAAGAATCCTCTTCTATGTTTGTGTACAAACATTCTTTCCTCCATTCGCAGAGGATGTCCCCTAGGGATAAATAGATGATGGGAGAGATCTCTGTACTGACCCCTGATATAGTTTATACATAGTGTGAGACAGTGACAGGAAGAGTGATTGATGGCAGGTACTTTTCCCCCAGAATCCTGTCATATGCAGCTTAAGCTCCAGGGAGTGCCTAGTATGTAGTGGAAAGCCCAAGTTTTCCTGAGGTGGCTTTGTAGAAAAGCTGGTATAGGGCCTGGAGTTTTGGATTGGGGAAGAGTTGGGCGGGTTCCCCAATCCAGAGTCCACTTCTGGTAAGGGATCTAGCCTGTTGCCTGATTAGCTGCACCTGCAGCACTTGCATAAGGCTCCATTCACACATACGCAATTCCATTCCGCATTTTGCGGAACGGAATTGCGGACCCATCCATTTCTATGGGACTGCAGGACGTGTGGCCCCTTTCTCGGAATTGCGGACCCCCACTTCTGGGTCCGCAATTCCGATCCTGAAAAAAATAGAACATGTCCTATTCTTGTCCGCAATAGCGGACAAGAATAGGCATATTCTCTTAGTGCCTGCAATGTGCTGTCCGCAAAATGCGGAACACACATTGCCGCTGTCCGTGTTTTGCGGATCCTCAAAACACACACGGATGTGTGAATGGACCCTTAAGGGCTGTTTCACACGAGCGAGTCCATTGCGGGAATCACACTCCGTGTGTGAGTGTGATCCTCTGCTCTGGACTTGCAGGAGCGCACGGCATTATCGTGATTTATAATGCTATGTGCCTCTGCTTGACCTTATTTCTACAGAATCATACCGACAGCTTTATGTCGCTATGATTCTGTGGAAAAAGGCCATGCAGAGACACATAGCATAACATAAATCATGATAATGCCGTGCGCTCCTGCAAGTCCAGAGCAGAGGATCACACTCACACACGGAGCGTGATTCCCGCAATGGACTCGCTCGTGTGAAACAGCCCTAAGAGAAACCAGGCAGTGAGTCTGGGCCTGAGAGCTGGATTATATCTGGAAGTGACACGCTGGTGCTTGTGAGTAGTTTGCTGTGGTCAGCTTCAGTGCTGACAGTACCGTATCTAGTACAGTTAGGGAAATCCTGTTTAGTTAGTGCTCAGACAAGCAGGATTTGTTTTGTGTTTTGACTTAAATGTAAAGGCCATTTATTTTTGCTGTTTAAACCACAATAATGTGGAACTTTGTTTGGACTTCATCCTGTGTGTCACTACTGACTGTCCGCAAGCCGGCCAATCATGCCATCAGTGCTAACTCCCACAATAGTTATTAGATCTCCCCTGTCGTCTTTTTTCTAAAATGAATAACCCTAATTTTGATAATCTTCTTGGGTACTGTATTACATGCATTCCAGTTATTACTTTAGTTGTCCTCCTCTGAACCCTCTCCAGCTCTGCTACGTCTGTCTTGTTCTACCACTTCTCTGCCCAAACCTCCAAACTATGCAGATCCACACATAACAGTAGAAGTATTACAACATAAACACTTGCCACATTTAACAGAACTTATGTGGGGAACAAAGCTCACAGTTGTTGCTCAAGGTCTCTTGAGCCTAAGGCCTCATGCACACGACCATATTTTTTCACGGTCCGCAAACGGGGCTCCGTTGGTCTGTGATCCGTGACCGTTTTTTCGTCCGTGGGTCTTCCTTGATTTTTGGAGGATCCACGGACATGAACAAAAAGTCGTTTTGGTGTCCGCCTGGCCGTGCGGAGCCAAACGGATCCGTCCTGAATTACAATGCAAGTCAATGGGGACGGATCCGCTTGACGTTGACACAATATGGTGCAATTTCAAACGGATCCGTCCCCCATTGACTTTCAATGTAAAGTCAGGAGTCCCTATTATACCATCGGATCAGAGTTTTCTCCAATCTGATGGTGTATTTTAACTTGAAGTGTCCCCATCACCATGGGAATGCCTCTATGTTAGAATATACTGTCGGATATGAGTTAGATCGTGAAACTCATATCCGACAGTATATTCTAACACAGAGGCGTTCCCATAGTGATGGGGATGCTTCTAGTTAGAATATACTACGAACTGTGTACATGACTTTCCCCTGCTACCTGGCAGCACCCGATCTCTTACAGGGGGCTGTGATCCGCACAATTAACCCCTCAGGTGCTGCACCTGAGGGGTTAATTGTGCATATCATAGCCCCCTGTAAGAGATCAGGGGCTGTCAGGCAGCAGGGGGCAAACCTCCCTCCCTCCCCAGTTTGAATATCATTGGTGGCCAGTGTGCGGCCCCCACCCCCGGCCCCCCCTCCCTCCCTCTATTGTATTATCATTGGTGGCCAGTGTGCGGCGCCCCCCGGCCCCCCTCCCTCCCTCTATTGTATTATCATTGGTGGCCAGTATGCAGCCTCCCCCGGCCCCCCCTCCTCCCTCTATTGTAATATCATTGGTGGCCAGTGTGCGGCCTCCCCCGGCCCCCCTCCCTCCCTTTATTGTATTATAATTGGTGGCCAGTGTGCGGCCCCCCCGGCCCCCCCCCTCTATTGTAATATCATTGGTGGCCAGTGTGCGGCCTCCCCTCTCCCCCCCCCCCTTCCGATCATTGGTGGCAGCGGAGAGTTCCGATCGGAGTCCCAGTTTAATCGCTGGGGCTCCGATCGGTAACCATGGCAACCAGGACGCTACTGCAGGCCTGGTTGCCATGGTTACTTAGCAATATTACAATATTAGAAGCATCATACTTACCTGCTGCGCTGTCTGTGACAGCCGGGAGCTCCTCCTACTGGTAAGTGACAGATCATTAAGCAATGCGCCGCACAGACCTGTCACTTACCAGTAGGAGGAGCTCCCGGCCGGTCACAGACAGCGCAGCAGGTAAGTATGATGCTTCTAATATTGTAATATTGCTAAGTAACCATGGCAACCAGGCCTGCAGTAGCATCCTGGTTGCCATGGTTACCGATCGGAGCCCCAGAGCGATTAAACTGAGACTCCGATCGGAACTCTACGCTGCCACCAATGATCGGGGGGGTGGGGGGGGAGAGGGGAGGCCGCACACTGGCCACCAATGATAATACAATAGAGGAAGGGAGGGGGGGCCGGGGGAGGCCGCACACTAGCCACCAATGATAATGCAATAAAGGGAGGGAGGGGGGGGCCGGGGGAGGCCGGGGGAGGCCACACACTGGCCACCAAAGATATTACAATAGAGGGAGGGGGGGCCGGGGGGGCCGCACTGGCCACCAATGAAATTAAAACTGGGGAGGGAGGGGGGTCTGCCCCCTGCTGCCTGGCAGCCCCTGATCTCTTATAGGGGGCTATAATATGCACAAATAACCCCTCAGGTGCAGCACCTGAGGGGTTAATTGTGCGGATCACAGCCCCCTGTAAGAGATCGGGTGCTGCCAGGCAGCAGGGGGCAGTCATGTACACAGTTCGTAGTATATTCTAACTAGAAGCATCCCCATCACTATGGGAACGCCTCTGTGTTAGATTATACTGTCGGATATGAGTTTTCCCGAAGTGAAAACTCATCTCTGAAAAAGCTTTTATGCAGACGGATCTTCGGATCCGTCTGTATGAAAGTAACCTACGGCCACGGATCACGGACGCGGATGCCAATCTTGTGTGCATCCGTGTTCTTTTACGGACCCATTGACTTGAATGAGTCCGTGAACCGTTGTCCGTCAAAAAAATAGGACAGGTCGTATTTTTTGGACGGACAGGAAACACGGATCACGGATGCGGCTGCAAAACGGTGCATTTTCCAATTTTTTCCACTGACCCATTGAAAGTCAATGGGTCCGCGAAAAAAAACGGAAAACGGCACAACGGCCACGGATGCACACAACGGTCGTGTGCATGAGGCCTAATATGGGCAATAATGTCACGCAGCACTGTAGGATTCCTGAAAGTGATGCTAAATTCGCAGGACAGCCTATCCTTTAAATAGGGGTCATTCAACCAAAGGTGCCAATGGCATTGGATAATTCTCCTGACCTTCCTTGATTAATGGTGATGATGAATCTATGTCTAAACCGGTCTTGTTGTGGGCCTTGCTTCTTGGAGGGTTGATGGCAATCAGTTTGGGTCAAACTGGAGACCTGCCTGAGGGCCCCTGGTATTAATTCCTTGGGGTAATGCTTGGTGAAAAATCTTTCTCTGAGAACATTTGCTTGTTTAGCAAATACCCCTAGGTCATAGCAATTCTTCCTGACCTTTCTAAACTGCCCGAAAGGAATGTTTTTCAGCCAGGGCGCATAGTGGGCACTAGTAAAATCGAGACAGCTATTAAAGTCCACCGACTTGAATGGGTTTTAGTCTAAACCTGCCCAGCAGAATTCTTAGAGAATCAAATCAAGGTAATTAATAGAATGGTAAGGAAATTGATGGACAAGAGATTGTCCAATGCCATTACTATTGAGGCTGTTGATAAACAGATCAGCTCTTGTAGCATCACCCTTCCAGAGGAAAAGAAAAAATCATATATAAATCTCCTGTAGAGAACTATGTTGGCACTTTAAGGATGAATGATAAAATGTGTGTCTGTTTGAATAGGCCAATATAAAAGGTTAGCATATGAAGGCTTGAAGTGCGACCCCATAGTTGTCTAGCCTTTGTCTGTAGATGGATCCCTCAAAGCTATAGATATTATGCTCCAATATGAACCGTATGGAACGTAAAAGAAAATTTTGTTGGGCTTTAGGCATGGTGGGGTCAGCGGCAAGATATTTCTTTATTGCCCTAATGCCATCTGAATTTCTGATATTGGAATACAGGGATGAAACATCAGTATTAATAAAAATAAATTTGTGACCGATCAAGTGATGAATTTAGTTGTAACAGTTCATATATGAATTGAGTGGAGTCTTTGAGCTAGGCTGGAAGATTAACAACATTTTTTTTGCAAATGATGGTGTCACGAGGGTGTCAAGAGCCACGTCTGACTCAGTTATACCCGGGGTCAGGAAGTCGCAGCTGGTGGCTGCGCGCTCTATGTCAAAAGATAGCGCTGTTACTTAATGGTAGCTTTATGGGTTTGCCTTGCAATCCTTTTTGTCCCACTCAGGGATCCGTAGCTTCTTCTCCTCAGCTGTCTCTTGTCCAGCACTCCCAACCTCCTTATATTCCCATCTCTCACTTCTCTGGTTGCCAGATATAGAGCTTCCTGCCTGGACTTCTATACTGACCCACTGGAGTTGAGTTGCTGTTATCCCTGGTTGTCGTACCAGAGCGTTACCCTCCGGATCCCTGTTGGTTGTTTGTTGTCGCCCACCTGGGACTATATGTTTTGTCAGTATTGTCTGTCTTCTCCCTAGTGTTTCCCTTTAGTGTTAGTGGTGCGGACTGGTGATCCCACCGCCCTATTCACTACGTAGGGCTCATCTTAGGGAAAGCCAGGGTTTAGGCACGCGATTGGCGTTTGGGTGAGAAACCAGTCTAGGGACATCAGGGCAGTCAGGTGCCAGCCTCAAGGTGAGTTAGGGGTCACCATCTTTCCCTCTCCCTTAGACAGGGCCTTCCTTTTCCCTCCCTTTGCGTCACGTATGTGATCGGCACGCCGGTCGTGATAGATGGTGTAAGGGATAGTCTCTTATTTGGGGGTCATTCTCACAGATACGACTTTAGGACACCAGGTTTCAGGTCCAAACCGTTGATTTATTGTGCACACTCCAACCAATACAGGTTATCATGAAGTCGCAGCTTCACCTATCACATGTGACATCCACATAAAATAATAAACACTTGCCCGGCTAGGCTCTAACTAACACAGAGTTTCCTGACTCACCTAAGTCCTTGTTCACACCCTGTGAACACAAGCGGCTTTCTCAGCCAATGTCCCACAGCCTCCTGGCTGTACAGAGCACAGTACTCCCACTGCCTCCAGTCCAGTGTCTCAGCACACATGGGGAATAGTGGTCTCTAAGCCCTCCTGGCTTGGACCACACAGACAGAGCCTCCAGGCCTCTGTCCACAGGTAACACACTCCCCCCTTTCTGACACTCTGGGAGGTGCCTTATGGCAGGCTGATTACCTCCAGCTTCTCTCACCTGTGGTGGAACAGGGGTGTGGACTGCACTATCCACCCCTTCCTTGCCTCTAACCTGAGTGAGACCTGTCACTGTCCCACAATGGTTAATGTAGTGGGAAAGATTACTGTTCTGATACCTGATATAATGGGTCAGCCTGATGGATTTACAGGGACTTGTGCTTTGGGCAAGAGGTAAAAAATAGTAATGCAGTTTCCACAATATCCAGAAAACTTCTCTGTCTTGCTCAACACCCCATCCTTAATAGCCCCCTCAATTAAGTCAGAGTATTGCTTACTATAATCGGTGAAATGGGTTAGATGATAATACTTCATAAAATTCCCTATCTTCAAGAATTCTTTTAGCTCCTGGTGGCTCTGGACCACTATTCCACCCCCTTTATCAGCAGACAGCAGACCAAATAACTAAATCACTGTTAGGCTGGGTTCACACTTGAGCGTTTTACAGCGCGTTCACAGCTGTAAAACGCTCAACACATGAAAACCAATGCTTCCCTATGGCCCTGGTTCTCACTTGAGCGTTTTACAGCGCGTTTGAACGCGCTGAAAAACGCCCTACGCTCAAACAAGTTCTTGAGCTTCTTTGGGGCGTTTAGACGTGCGTTTGTGGCCATAGGACACTGCAGTAAATCACACAAACGCGCGTCAAACACGCGTTTACTATTGCAAAAAACGCGCATAAAAACGTGCGACAAAAACGCGCGTTAAACGCGCATATAAAATGCGCTCAAGTGTGAACCCAGCCTTAGAGGACAAACCTCTAGGCATCACTCTTAGGGTCCATTCACACGTCCGTTGTTTCTTTCCTGATCTGTTCCGTTTTTTGCTGAACAGATCTGGACCAGATCTGGACCCATTCATTTTCAATGGGTCCTGAAAAAAAATCAGACATTGAGCTGTCCGTTTTTTTTCAGGACCCATTGAAAATGAATGGGTCCAGATCTGGTCCAGATCTGTTCAGCAAAAAACGGAACAGATCAGGAAAGAAACAACGGACGTGTGAATAAGGCCTTAGAATCACTTCACACTTCACTTATTTGGTCAGTTACGGGGGACAAAACTGACCAAAAAACTCAAGTGTGAACTTAACCTTACAGGTCAATGTTAGCATTAGGTATAAAAAAAATTGTGCAGTGCCCCAAGATTGTATTATAGAGTGAAAGAGTGCACTCCTTTTCCACTGTCAGCAGATAGATTTCGACAGAACCTGTTCTGTTACACGCTGATACAAATAGTGGCCCTATGACACGGTGGAAAGGATGTCAGCAGTAAGTTTGTTTTGACATCACTGATTATTTTTCCCTTCTTCTTATAAGTCACAAGAACAACCCCCAAAAAATGGATCCAGTCTTTTGAGCATCCCCCTTCACACGGTCAGCATTTGATCAGTAAAAACAGGAGTGGATCCAAAACAGAGATGACACATGATTGGAAATTCTGCATGTCTTCTGTGTTTTCTACCAACTACTGCTTTTTAGAGATGTCGCGAACATGAAATTTTCAGTTCGCGAACGGCGAACGCGAATTTCCGCAAATGTTCGCGAACGGGCGAACCGGGCGAACCGCCATAGACTGTAATAGACAGGCGAATTTTAAAACCCACAGGGACTCTTTCTGGCCACAATAGTGATGGAAAAGTTGTTTCAAGGGGACTAACACCTGGACTGTGGCATGCCGGAGGGGGATCCATGGCAAAACTTCCATGGAAAATTACGTAGTTGACGCAGAGTGTGGCAAGTTGAATTTGCAATGCGATTAATATAACCTGTATTAATCGCATTGCGATTACAACTTAGGTCTGAGTTCATAATGGTTGTATTGGTCGCGCCGTCATGTGGTAAAGGGGGACGGGGGTGTTACTCACTGCAGCCTGGTGAGTGGTGGGGCGCCGCGGCAGCTGCCCTGCAGGAGTCTCTGGTGCCGGGAGGAGGAGGTAGGTAGAGCGGCTCTGACTTTATAGACCAATTTTTTAAAATAATTTCCCAATAATAATAAGTTAATAACCTAACCCCATTCATAAATTACTGTGGATTATTATAGAGATGGCCCCAGGCCAGGAGACATAATGGGTTGGGTTGATCTGTGGGCTGGGGCCACCCGGCCACATTTACTAATCTTTGCTCAGGGGGGCCCTCATAAATATAGACCCACATGGTGTGGACTGGTCATTTTTACTAAGGAATATAGTTTAAACGTTTATGTGCAAAAGAGAAAATAAGAAGTCAGCTCCAATCAGATATCTGCACATAGACCAAGACTCTGGGTCAATGCAGATATCTGATTGGAGCTGACTTAGTGACTTCTTTTTTTTTTCTCTTTATCTCTTTATTATGGCTTCGGGGGCAGGGGTGACACCATTTTCTACCGCACCGGGTGACACCAGCCATAGCAACGCCACTGTAACCATTAGGAACCCAGCTCTAAGTTGAATTCGCATTTGCGATTAATATAACCTGTATTAATCGCATTGCGATTACAACTTAGATCTGAGTTCCTAATGGTTGTATTACTAGAATTGACGAATATAATGAATATAGCACTATATTCTCAATCTTCGTTATATCCTAGCAATACAACCATTAGGAGTCCAGCTCTAAGTTGAATTCGCTAAGCGATTAATATAACCTGTATAAATCGCATTGCGATTACAACTTAGTCAAATTTGTGACACTGCAGCTTCAGAATGAATCTAAGATGGATGCTGTCCCTAAAATGGATGCTGTCCTTGCTATTTGATAGGAGGTGGGAGGTTCTGGGAGGGAGGGTATGCTGATTGGCTGGAATGTGTCTGCTGACTGTGAGGTACAGGGTCAAAGTTTGCTCAATGATGATGTATAGGGGGCAGACCGAACATTGCATATGTTCACCCGCCGCGGCGAACGCGAACAAGCTATGTTCGCCGGGAACTATTCGCCGGCGAATAGTTCGGGACATCTCTACAGCTTTTGGCTTCCAATTCATGAGCGTATCCTGATGCAAAATAGGGACTGTGTCATACAGACCTTACGGCTGTTCCAAAGACCGGATCCGTTGTGTTTCTCATTTTTGTATCCTTCTGACAGATCAGAAGGGTAAAATAAATGGTGATGTCAACAAGTCCAAACAGGCACAATAGTGGCCCCGTCATAAAGTGGCCAATGAGTATGTCATTTTCCCCCCACCACTCCCTGCTGACTGCCTGCTACTGCTGCCTCCGTGAACCCATGCACCTTTACTTCTTTCCATACAGGTAGGCTCCTGGTCTACCCTGGACACGTTTGGCTACAGATCTCACACTGCTGCCAACCTGCTGACTCACGGCCACACTAGCAAACTATTGGCTCAGCCGCTGCCTCATGCACAAGCTGACATCGTCTTCTCCTGATGATGATGAAGCCCCCTCTTTACCCTGCTCCCCATTGCGATCGGCTACATCATCATCCACTATTCTCTGCACGTCACCCTCACCAGTCTCAGGGCCACGTGCCTGACAGCTCGCAACACCAGCTCCCGTGCGACTCTCATGGGTGCTACTTGCCCACTACCGGACGAGGCAGCAGATCTCTCCTCCTCACCTGTCTGTTGGACTTACTGTACTGCAACATTAACTGCAAGGGTAAAAGAGCAATAGTGTCAGTCCGCAATTTCGAATTAAGTGTAAAAGAATTTGAACACCCTAAAATGTGTAGTATCAAACCAGGTTTGGGTCAAAAACACAGAACAGGTGCAGATCTTTCCATTACACCTTATCTCTGAGTAGGCTTCACTACTGGTTTTGGCTCACAAAAAATTACGGAAATAACTGACCAAATAACTGAAGTGTGAACGCATCAAATTAAGTGTAAAATAATTTGACCACCCTGTGCAGAGAAGTGTTCTGCTTTGGCGAACGGCCGCCTCAGCTTCTAACTCTTTTCAGGCTATCTGTACTCGGCCTTCATCGTGTGATCACCTGTAGTATCTTTTTTTTTTTGTAAGCCCAAGGAGCGTGCTTTCTTCACCTGAGCAGCCTGCCAGACCGCACTTTCATCCCAGAAGCAAGGATGGAAGGTAGCATATAAACTAAATACACCCCAAAACTGGTTGTATCAGACTGCAATTTCACCCCAGAATCAAGGAGGAATGTATGTATTTATATATAAACTAAATACACCCCAAAACTGTTTGTATCAGACCGCAGTTTCACCCCAATAACAGAAGCAAGGATTACTGGAATTAAAGGGAACCTGTCGTCAACTTTATGCTGACCGTACTGAGGGCAGTATAAAGTAGTGACAAGAAATGCTGATTTTAGCGGTGTGTCACACATCAGCTAAAAGTAAGTGGTTGCCGAGAATTAGCATCATACCATTACAGCACAGGCCTTGAAATGAGTCAAATCTACCTGAGAAGAGTCATGGTTATTCATAATCTTCTGTACTCTCACCCATCTGCTGATGATTGGCAGTTCTCTCCTAGGGAGAAAACTAGGTAGAAGACTGTCAATTATCAGCAGGTGGGCTGGGAGAACAGGAATTCATGAATAACCATGACCAGGTTATTGTCTATTCATTTCGGGGGGTATACCACTTACCTGAGACACCCCCCGACCTCCCCCCTTCCTACCTTACCATCTTAGTAGTAATAACGACACAGAGACCGATCTTGGATTTAATGGCCACAGCAGCCGTTTATTCCCAAATCTAAATACATAACCATAAATAACGCATACATTTTCCATAGCATTAAATAACAATAAATAACATTAAATACTGTGTTATCTTCCCCACTGACGAGGGAGGTCCTTGAAGCCCCAACTTTATTAAACCGCACTTGCCCAGACTGGCACCACCATCCTGCCTCCAGCCGTAAAACGCCAGCTCGGAGACCAATTCACGGACGTCTTCTCCACGAGCCAACTACACCAACCATGGGAGTCCAGCCCCCACCATTGAGGCCCTCCCCTCCTCCAAAAGCATCAGTGTCACCAACTTCGAGGACCTCCCCCCCGCCAACGACGCGCAACCTGACCCCAACCTTAGGCTTGCGCGTCCCTCCACATTCTCAGTGCTCGCTCGACACCATCCTGTAACCCCAAAGATCAATTCCAATGGCATTTAGATGAATGCCATCGGCCCTCCAAAAAGCTCCCTCACCCCGTTCCAAATCAGTATGCCGAACTGCCACAGCCCCATTCCTGGCCACAAATTTACCTATCAGCCTGTTGACCTTGATCCGCGCCTTGTTAAGGCGCTCAACCGACCGAGCACCACGCCACACCTTCCGCAGTACAATATCCGACCACACTGTGTTAGTGCCAGGGAATAAGGACCATAGCCTAAGCAAATCAAATTTGATGTCCCGTATTAACTCCCGGACTGGTCTTGCTCCTAAGTCATTGCCCCCCACATGCAGAACCAATACATCCGGGGGCCTAGTCAATCTAACATACCGGTGAACCTCTCTCATCACGCCACCCCACAACATGCCTCTTACCCCAAGCCACCGGACCTCAGCTACGTCCCTATGGAGACCCAGTTGCCGACCATCCGGGCGCACATCCGCCCGAAGGGCACCCCAAAAAACGAAAGAGTGGCCAAGCAACCACACTAACGCTGGATTGTAACCTGCAAAACACAACCAGAAAAACAACATCAGTCAATACAGTACATACAATATTAAATGCAACCTAACCGCACATAGGAGCGGAAACGCACTGATTCCCAGCGACCTATTCTCTTAATTACTTCATCACTCAGGCCCGCCCTTGCTGCCTCAGTCGCCGCCCCAATGCGAAACGAGTGACCTGTAAAGTCATCAGCTGCCATACCCAACTTGAGTATGCAGCGTTTGAACACTGCCACAAACTGATAACGTGATAAATATGATCCATCCTCATCAGTCAACAGTGGGCCAACCGGGGACATCCCACCAACACCATACTCCCTCAAACACCGGACCGGGCACATGGAACAACCTGGTACTTCAAACAACCGAACGTAACTACCCCTCCCCTCCCTATCAGTTTTTGACTTGCGAATACAAATGACTACCCGGTCATCGGACAGAACCACATCCTCCCTCAATATTCCCCGGCCAATGACCTGCAGACTTCTGCAAAAAAGTTCCCCCAGCCGAAATAGAGAAAAAGCAACCCAAAATAGCCTTATTTCCCAAGGTGAAGGACAAACCAGCGCCAGCTGCCCGCCAATCCGCAACAGGAGTTGAAAGAAAACCGTCCGCCATCTATCTGCTGACCGCGCCCCGCGCCTCCAACCTTTTAACACCTGTCGTACCAAAAAAGCCTTGGTTACATCTGGCCATTGTCGTAGCTTGAAACCAAACGCAACACCTGCCATCCATTTATTAAGCCGCGCGACCGACCAGCCCGCCTCCTTAACATGCCCCAAAAACAGTAACAGCGGGACCTCCCCCTCATTCGCTGCGACACCCGAATCCGAGCACCACGACAGCCACTCCTGCCACGCTTTCCCGTACGCTACCCACGTTCCGACACTCATAGAATCCTGCAGTAACTGACCTATGGCTCCTCCAACAACACCCACATGGATTCCGGACACTGCAGACCCTCGAGCTCCGCATCCGGCACCAGCTGCCGAAACCGGTCCCACTGCGAACGAGAAAGGGCATCCGCAATACAGTTAGTAACCCCGGGCACATGCACTGCAACAATCCAAATATTCAATCTCAGGCAAAGTAACACTAAGTGCTGCAACAAACGAATCACAGGCGGCGAGGATGCCGTCATGCCATTGATGATGTCCACAACCCCCAAGTTGTCGCAGTGAAAACGCAGTTTTTTGTCCCTAAAAAGGTCCCCCCACAACACCACCGCAAGCACAATCGGGAATAGTTCCAAAAGCACCAGGTTCTTGACCCAACCCCGGTCCGCCCAATCATCCGGCCATGTACCTGCGCACCACTGCCCATGACAATAGACCCCAAAACCGGATCCACCCGCTGCGTCTGAAAAAAGGTCAAAATCAAAGTTTTCCACCATGTCACCCAGAACCAAAGACCTCCCTTTAAAATGCTGTAAAAAATCAGCCCATACCGCCAGATCCCCCTTAATCTCCCTGCCTAAACGAATGAAATGATGCGGGGCCGTTACACCAGCCGTAGCCCCCGCCAACTGACGACAAAATATTCTTCCCATGGGTATGATTCTGCATGCAAAATTGAGTTTTCCCAGCAGCGACTGAAAATCTTTTAACCTAATTTTAGGGGACCGCCTAGCCATGTCTACCGCCAACCTCAAATCCACTAACTTATCCTCTGGCAGACGACATTCTAACCTGTCGGTGTTGATCACTATACCCAGAAAACTCAATTCCGTGGTGGGGCCCACCATTTTTTCCTCTGCTAGTGGCACCCCAAAGGAATGAAAAACCGCCCTCAACGTGTTTAGTAACAGAGAACAAACCCTGGAGCCTGCCGGGCCCAGACAAAGGAAGTCATCCAAATAATGTATAATGGATGAACAACCTGACACGTCGACTACCACCCACTCCAAAAAAGAGCTGAAGGACTCAAAATATGCACAGGACACCGATCAACCCATCGGTAGGCACCTATCCACAAAATAACCTCCACCCCAAAAACACCCCAACAAATGTAAACTATTTGGGTGAACGGGCAAGAGGCGAAATGCCGCCTCGATGTCCGTCTTCGCCAATAACGCCCCCGCCCCTAACCGCCGAACCCAGGCCACAGCCACGTCAAATGAAGTGTACACCACCGAACATAAGTCCGGATCAATACCATCATTGACCGACGCCCCCTTTGGGTAGGATAGGTGTTGAATGAGTCGAAACGAGTTCGGCTCTTTTTTGGGAACTAGACCTAACGGTGATACTCTCAAATTAGGAAA
This sequence comes from Bufo bufo, assembly GCF_905171765.1. Taxonomy (NCBI): domain Eukaryota; kingdom Metazoa; phylum Chordata; class Amphibia; order Anura; family Bufonidae; genus Bufo; species Bufo bufo. The sequence continues at coordinate 489,057,900 of NC_053390.1, read as the reverse complement.
AGGGGGTTCCACAAAAGGTCCGTCCATGCGACCCAAAGCCACCTCCCTTTCCAATTTCCGAGTAACCACTTCTGGGTGTTGTAAAGCCGACCGTAAATTTTTTCACCCAGAAACAGCCGGCAACGGCGCCGACGGAATATGAAAACCATTCGTAAACCCCACCCATAAAAACTCCGCCACACCTTTATCCGGGTATCTACTTAGAAAAGGGGCCATCTTTGCTACCTGCACTGATGTCCGTCCCTTTTCCACTGGCATCTCCACCCCTCTGCCTATTAGCCCTAAAACAACGGCTGAATCCGTGGTTTCCGCCGCAGGATGAGCATTCATGTTTAAAACGACATTTTGCCCCAAATTTACAGTTCCCTTCGTTAAAAAGAAAACATAATCCCTTTGCGGAAGCAACTGTAAATGCTGACTGTTCTGACCCTCCGGCCTCACCCCGAAAGGACTGGGCCGGGCGCACAGGTGCCATTGCAGCGTACTCAAGTTGTGTGCAATAGGTGTTTCTGGGTGATGTAGTGCAATATACACTAACCTGGTACGGCTGACTCTCTGCAAGGGCAGGTATAGGTAGAAATAGTTTGTGACGCCAGTGCCAAGTAAACGGTGGCACGCCGTTTGCAGATGCAGGAATAAATTGAGGAAACGTAGCTTTAAAACAGAACTCCAACTTTAGTAGTTTTGCAAGCAGAGACAATATTGGAATCGCAGTTCCTAAGCATACAGTCGATTTTGCAATTCGGTCGATGCAGGCAATTCAGTTAAAGCAGGGTAATTACAGAGTGTTGAACACAGGACTTGCAGCCCAGGAGCTTGCACTCTAATTTTGTCTGATCCTGGAATACAGCAATTCTTCACCAAGGCCCATTAACCTAATTCTGGCTTTATATCCTTGGCTATGGCTTTTATAAGTACCTCCTCTGTCTTTCTGAGTACCTCTGGCTTTCCTGATCTTTGCCTCTGTCTCTCTCAGCTTCTGGACACTTCCTCAGGCTCTTGATCTAACATATTCCTGTTTCTGCATATGGGAATTCAGGAGGGAATCTTCTCCTGAACGGCAGGCTTCAGGCCTGGACTTGTCTCAGACATTGTCTAATCTCCAACTGTAGATTACAGACACTAGACTCCGTCTGCCTTGCACTTCCCTGACTGGGCCTTATATAAACTAGGGCTCCCTAGCTCCCTCTATTGACTAGAAGCTGAAATGACACCCCTAGCAGGCCTGTACATGCAAGTTTCAGTAACAGAAAAATACATACATTACATGACATTTTATAAAACTGACATATAACAACTTCCCCATAATTAGGAGGGACGACAGCACACCAAGTGACACTTTGGTAGTGACGGGTATTACAGTTCCCGTACACTACATACCCCACTGCTTTAAGCTGAGTACGACCTCTTACTCCATCATGGGTCGCCCAACTGGAATCTCTACCTGAAATAGAAAATAGAGACATGCAGGCATACATACATGTAATTCATCTGCATTTACATTTACATCAGGTCCAATTGGCAAATGTGAAGGGTAGTGACAAGGGGCGTCGTTCTCTTCTCTCAGGATAGTGAATGGAACGGGGGCGCTGACCTGGCACAGCGTAACATTATAACCAGGATAGTCCATGACAATGAATAAGTCCATAATAGAACAGCAAAATGGATAAAACAGTATAAAAGTTCTTGGAGGCTCAAAGAACAAACATGAGTCCGTACCCAGGTTATTTCTTATTAAATCACAGAGGCTCTCATGCGGTGGAGTCCATCTCTGGGCACATTACTTTTAAAAGAATAAGAATCTCAGAGGCTCAGGTACTTTTGAGTCTGTCTCCGGGCACGGTTCCTTAGTATGAAGTTGCACAATAAAAAGACAGCAAAGACAAGTGCTGTAATACCCCTGATCAACCTGAAAAGGGGGTGAAGGGTAAAAGGTGCAACTAAAGGAACAGGCACAACTTGGTGTGGGGTACAAAAGTAGGCAGGAGATCCTGGAAACAAACGTGGCCTTGCTGACTTTGTGATTTCAGTGGTCAACACCTACCACTGAGCCGTGGACAAACTGGCAGCCGCAACAAAGGACCAGAAACATAGGACTCCTGTCCTGGAAGGGTTAACATCCTCATTCATTGAGGAAATAAATCAAAGGCCTAGCAGGCTGATTACAGTGGCATCTCATAACCACCCGGCTCCGCTGGCAAGTATCGTCTGTAGTAGTCCTCTACAGGAGGATGGGCCCACATAACAGTGTCAGGGGGCAGCTGTAGAGTAAAGGGGCCCCTAATAGGTATTGGCCCCAAAGGCCTAGGGGTGAACCCTCTGGTGGACCGTGCCGGTCCTGACATGATCACTGCAGGGTGTAACGTGCTTGGCGCCGCCGCAGCAAGCGGTCCGGTGCTCTGGGTGCAGCAGTTTACGGCAATCGCGGGTCCGGTCTGGGGCACTGACGGAGCGGTGGCAACAGAAGGTGGTTTACGGGTGGTGACAGGCACCCTTACCTCATCCTTCCTCGGCGGTGTCTCGATCCTGGCGGTGTATGTCTTGCGCAACTCCCGCAACTTCTCCTCCAGCCGGACGATCTGCTCACCGATGCTCTCTGTGTCGGAGTCGCTGTCCTCTGCTGGCGCCGCCGACGCAGGTACAGTCACCGATGACGCGGACTCGGCCTCTGCAGGTTCTGGCGATGCGACTGGTCTCCGTCCCATCCGGATGTTCTGAAAGGTAGCACTAAGTCCTTTTAACTGCTCCAGCTCCGATATTGTCTTCTCCCGACGAGGCAGCTCGGGGGAAGGATAGGGGCTCACCCATTTCTCCAACACGGTTGGCTGCCAGAAGACATTAGGCCCAATGAAGGATCTCCGCTCCTGAAAGGCGTGATGGGCCGGCTCTGGAGAGCGTTCAGGTTCCCGCTCGCAGCCAGAGTAGTCTTCTCCTTCTTCTGCCTCCCAGTCCTCAGGTACACGCTTGGGACGGGTCACAGCAGTCGCATAGGGGCCTCGTAGGCTCTCGGCAGGGGTGTACTCCACTTCCTCTCCCTCGCGGAGGCTGTGCTGGTACGAAGGGAGGTAGTCTCTTTTTACAGACCTTCGATTAACATAGAGGTCTCTGCCAGTTAGATAGTCCTGAATAAACCCGTAGCCACGGGATCTGTCAAATGACAGCACCACTCACTTTCTCCTTTCCAGGCGGGGTTGGGTGTGTGTATGCTTCTCATGTATGGTCTTGGTTAGTTCCTCATAGATGATTTTGGTCTTTGTATTCCGCTTGATAGCGGCCTCTCGGATCTCCGCCATCAGGGAGGACCATTTGAAAGATGGTTGGAAAAAGTCCCTCCACGAGCCATAGTAGGGCTCGGGTTCTTTCTCCCTTGGGCGGCAGGCGGGTTGCTTCGGTCCCGGAGCGTAGGCCGGTGGAGCCTCCTCTGGCTCTACACCAACACTGGACATCTTCGCAATTTCAGGTGCGGACATTGCAGCAACGCTCTGTTCACTTTCCAACATGCTCGATCCTTCTGAGGAGAGCGATAGGGTCGCGTCAATCAGAGTAGCCAGCTCCTCCCACTGCACTGGGGAGCCGCCCCCCAGGTATTCCAGTATATGGAAGGCGGTGTCCATGCTGGCAGACATGCAAATGTCCAGATAAGCCGTGGCGCCTGCCCTTGACCTTCTTCCCGTTTTTTCCCCCAGAAAGGCGCCAGTTTTTCCCGCCTTTTCGGGATGAAGGTGACGCAGCAGTAAATTCAGCAAGCCCGGCAGCCATCTTTGGGTATAAACGCTGTCTATTCACTGACAGCAAGCAGGATTGCAAAAAGTCCACAAAACCACACTCCAATGTGGCGATTTTCTTCCTCTGGGTAGCGCAACACTGCACAGCGCTTTTTAGAGTTTTTTGGTACACTTTGGGTAGGATTTTCAGTCCACAAAGTCCACTTGAATAAACAGGCAAATTGTCACTTTGGTCACAGGGCAACTGTATAAGGCACAAAGTTCACGCTTCTTGCACTGGAAAGCGTGCGTATCCTGTTCGTGACGCCAAAAGAGAGGTGCAGCGTACTCAAGTTGTGTGCAATAGGTGTTTCTGGGTGATGTAGTGCAATATACACTAACCTGGTACGGCTGACTCTCTGCAAGGGCAGGTATAGGTAGAAATAGTTTGTGACGCCAGTGCCAAGTAAACGGTGGCACGCCGTTTGCAGATGCAGGAATAAATTGAGGAAACGTAGCTTTAAAACAGAACTCCAACTTTAGTAGTTTTGCAAGCAGAGACAATATTGGAATCGCAGTTCCTAAGCATACAGTCGATTTTGCAATTCGGTCGATGCAGGCAATTCAGTTAAAGCAGGGTAATTACAGAGTGTTGAACACAGGACTTGCAGCCCAGGAGCTTGCACTCTAATTTTGTCTGATCCTGGAATACAGCAATTCTTCACCAAGGCCCATTAACCTAATTCTGGCTTTATATCCTTGGCTATGTGTCACTACCAGAGCTTTGGGACGTTCTCACAGCTCTGTTTCTCCACCCCTGTGATGATGTCACTACTAGAGCTGGGAGGAGTTCTCACTACTCTGTTTACTTTTGGTTTCTTTCACCACAGCTGTCCTTCATGTGTTTGATTTTCCTCTCTTTATATCACCCCTCCTCCTATGATAGGATGTGGATTATAGTTCTCACTTCAGTTGTAGCTCTGGCTTTAGTTTCTTCACTTGTAGCTATCAGTTCACTGGACCTGTGTTCTGCTGCAGCTAGCACTCCGGATATTGCCAGCCTGTCCTTGGATCCGTCTTCTCTGCGGCTGCAACACCGTCAGCTAAGTGTGCAGACATTGTTGTGTTCCTGTTTATTTTCTGACTGGATCTGAGGTGGCCACGGTTCCCTCCATATACTGAGTAGGGCACTGGTGGCCGTGCCCCTTCCACTATTGTAGGGGTTACAGTGGTCATTAGTCTTAGGCACGTGGGCATGCCTCTTTCCGCCATTTGGATCCGGGCATGTGCTTTAGCAGAATAGGGAGAGCGTTGAGGGTCGGACAGGGGTCACCCGTTATCCTCCCTAGTTCTGGGTCCAGTCAGTAGCTCTGTACTGTGTATTACTATTGTTGCCCACATACAGCCGTGACATTATAATCCACCAAAACCGTCCTTTTTTGACATGGATCCGCTTTCTGGCCTGGTTGACCGCATGCAGGGTCTTTCTTTGGAAGTAGCGGATCTCCGTCAATCTATGACTCAGCTTCAAGCATTGGGCCCTGCTCCGGCTCATGGAGTCTGTTGCGAGCCAAAGGTCTCACTTCCGGAGACGTTCTCCGGGGGCAGTGAGAATTTTGTTCGTTTCAGAGAGGCATGCAAACTCCATTTTTGCTTGTGTCCTCACTCTTCTGGTAATCAAGAGCAGAGGGTGAGGATTGTCATCTCCCTGCTCAGGGGTAATGCTCAGACTTGGGCTTTTTCGCTGCCATCAGGGGATCCCTCCCTTCGATCCGTGGAGGGATTTTTTGTGGCCCTGGGGCAGATTTATGATGACCCGGATCGTGTTGCTCTGGCCGAATCTAACCTACGTGTTTTATGCCAGAACAAACGGTCTGCGGAGCTTTATTGTTCTGAATTTCGGAGATGGGCAGCTGATTCGGGTTGGAATGATGCTGCACTCCGGAGTCAGTTCTGTCATGGTCTCTCGGAGAGATTAAAAGATGCGTTTGCTTTCCATGAGAGACCAACGTCCTTAGAGTCTGCCATGTCATTGGCGGTACGCCTTGACAGGCGTCTAAGAGAAAGAAACGAGACCTCTCTGTCCAGCCATTGTCAGTCTAGGGGAAGTGGTGCGGACTCATTCAGTGTGCAGGGGCCTCATCCTGTCTCGCTCCCCTCTGAGGAGGAGCCCATGCGGCTAGCTCGACTTGCCCCTGATAAAAGAGGATTTAGTCCTCAGAGTATGGTCTGTTTTTGTTGTGGGGGCATAGGTCATTTGGCAAATGTTTGTCCATCTAGGAGATTCTTGAACCGTACTAAGAGCGATAATAAGAGAAAAATCTCAAAAGGTAAATCATCAAGTTCTGCTTCATCTGCTACTTTGGGCAAAGTTGATGTAGGATTTGATGCTTTTCCTCTGACCTGCAGTTCCCGTTTTCTCCTGTCTGCCAGGGTGGCGCTAGAGAGCAAAGTCATTTCTTGTGAGATTTTTGTCGATAGTGGAGCGGCCGTCAATCTTATTGACACTCAATTTGTAGCCATGCATGGTTTTCAGGTTTGCACATTAGATAAAGATATACCTGTTTTTGCTATTGACTCTGCTCCACTCTCACAGAGATCTCTGAAAGACATTGTTCACAATATCCGGCTAGCTGAAGGTGACACTCACGTGGAGGATATATCTTGTTTTGTCCTTAACGGATTGCCGTCTCCTCTAGTTTTGGGGTTACCCTGGCTCACTAGACATAACCCCACTATTGATTGGCAAGGAAGGCAAATAAATGAGTGGAGTGACTTTTGTAGAGAGAATTGTCTCACAGCGACTTTTGCAGAGGTGTCTACTAAAACGGTGCCATCATTTCTCTCTGATTTCTCGGACGTGTTTTCCGAGAGCGGTGTTCAGGAGCTACCTCCTCACCGGGAGTTTGACTGTCCCATTAACCTCATTCCCGGCGCCAAGCTGCCAAAAGCACGCCTCTACAATCTCTCACAACCGGAAAGAATCGCTATGCGAACTTACATCTCTGAGAGTCTCGATAAGGGGCATATTCGTCCCTCAAAGTCACCTGTGGCCGCAGGTTTTTTTTTTGTTAAAAAGAAAGATGGCTGTCTGAGACCTTGCCTAGATTTTAGGGAGCTGAACCGTATCACGATTCGCGATCCCTATCCCCTTCCTCTGATCCCGGACCTCTTCAATCAAATTGTTGGGGCCAAGGTGTTTTCCAAATTGGATTTGAGAGGCGCGTACAACCTGGTCAGGGTCAGAGAGGGGGATGAATGGAAAACGGCCTTTAATACCCCTGACGGGCATTTCGAGAATCTCGTTATGCCTTTCGGCCTGATGAATGCTCCGGCCGTCTTTCAGCATTTTGTTAATAGTATTTTCTATCATTTAATGGGGAAATTTGTATTGGTGTATCTTGATGATATTTTGATTTTTTCCCCTGATGTTCAGACCCATCAGGATCATCTTTTTCAGGTTCTGCAGATTCTGCGGGAAAATAAATTGTACGCCAAGCTGGAGAAATGTCTTTTTATGGTATCGGAGATTCAATTTCTGGGTTTTCTCCTCTCTGCTTCTGGTTTTCGCATGGATCCTGAGAAGGTCCGTGCTGTACTTGAGTGGGAGCTTCCTGAGAATCAGAAGGCATTGATGCGCTTTCTGGGTTTTGCGAACTATTACAGAAAGTTCATTTTGAATTATTCCTCTGTTGTCAAACCCCTCACTGACATGACAAAAAAGGGGGCGGATTTTTCCTCTTGGTCGGAGGAGGCGCTTGCAGCCTTTTCTAAGATTAAAGAGAATTTTGCGTCTGCTCCCGTCTTGGTGCATCCCGATGTTTCCTTACCTTTTATTGTTGAGGTGGATGCTTCCGAGGTGGGTGTGGGTGCGGTTTTGTCCCAGGGCCCTTCCCCTGCCAAGTGGCGACCCTGTGCCTTTTTCTCTAAAAAACTCTCCCCGGCAGAGAGAAACTATGATGTGGGCGATAGGGAGTTGTTGGCCATCAAGTTGGCTTTCGAGGAATGGCGCCATTGGTTGGAGGGGGCCAGGCACCCTATCACCGTTTTTACCGACCATAAGAATCTGGCATACTTGGAGTCGGCCAGGCGTATGAATCCGAGACAGGCCAGATGGTCTCTGTTCTTCTCCAGATTCAATTTTGTTGTTACATTCCGACCTGGGATAAAAAATGTGAAGGCTGATGCTCTCTCTCGCTGTTTTCCGGGAGGAGGAAACTCCGAGGACCCGGGTCCCATTTTGGCGGAGGGGGTAGTTGTTTCTGCTCTATATTCCGATTTGGAGGCCGAGGTCCAGGCTGCCCAGACTGAGACACCTGCCCGTTGTCCTTCTGGGAAGTTGTTCGTGCCTCCTGAGCTACGTCACAAACTCTTTAAGGAGCATCATGATACGGTTCTTGCTGGTCACCCCGGGAGTAGAGCCACGGTGGATCTGATTGCTCGGAGATTTTGGTGGCCGGCTCTTCGTAAGTCGGTGGAGGGTTTTGTGGCTGCTTGTGAGACGTGCGCTCGCGCTAAGGTCCCTCGTTCACGGCCTTCAGGTTCCCTTCTCCCGTTACCCATTCCTTCCCGTCCTTGGACACACCTGTCCATGGACTTTATCACGGATCTTCCTCGTTCCTCGGGGAAGTCGGTGATCCTGGTGGTGGTGGACCGTTTTAGCAAGATGGCTCATTTCGTACCTTTCCCTGGTTTACCTAATGCTAAAACGTTGGCGCAAGCTTTTGTCGACCATATTGTTAAATTGCACGGCATTCCCTCTGATATTGTTTCCGATAGAGGCACGCAGTTTGTGTCCAGGTTCTGGAAGGCTTTCTGTTCTCGCCTGGGGGTTCGGCTGTCCTTCTCTTCTGCTTTTCATCCGCAGTCGAATGGTCAGACTGAGCGCCTCAATCAGAATCTGGAGACATATTTGCGCTGTTTTGTTTCAGAGAACCAGGAGGATTGGTGTTCATTTCTCCCTCTTGCTGAGTTTGCTCTGAACAACCGTCGTCAGGAATCTTCTGATAAGTCACCATTCTTTGGTGCATATGGGTTCCATCCACAGTTTGGGACATTCTCGGGAGGGGCTCTTTCTGGTTTACCTGAGGAGGAGAGATTTTCCTCGTCTTTGTCTACCATTTGGCAAAAGATTCAGGGTAATCTTAAAAAGATGAGTGAGAGGTATAAGCGTGTGGCTGATAAGAGACGTGTGCCTGGTCCGGACCTGAATGTGGGTGATCTGGTGTGGTTGTCTACTAGAAACATTAAGTTGAAGGTTCCCTCCTGGAAATTGGGTCCCAAGTTTATTGGGCCTTATAAAATCTTGTCAGTCATCAATCCTGTTGCCTTCCGTCTTGATCTTCCACGGGTTTGGAAGATACATAATGTATTTCACAGATCTCTCTTAAAACCATATGTCCAGCCCACGGTACCCTCCTCTTTGCCTCCTCCTCCGATTTTGGTTGATGGCAATCTGGAGTTTGAGGTTTCCAGAATTGTGGACTCTCGCATGGTCCGCGGTTCTCTTCAGTACCTCGTTCATTGGAAGGGTTATGGTCCTGAGGAGAGGATGTGGGTTCCGGTGTCGGACATTAAAGCCACTCGCCTCATCAGGGCATTTCATAGGGCTCATCCTGAGAAGGTGGGTCCTGGGTGTCCGGAGTCCACCCGTAGAGGGGGGGGTACTGTCACTACCAGAGCTTTGGGACGTTCTCACAGCTCTGTTTCTCCACCCCTGTGATGATGTCACTACTAGAGCTGGGAGGAGTTCTCACTACTCTGTTTACTTTTGGTTTCTTTCACCACAGCTGTCCTTCATGTGTTTGATTTTCCTCTCTTTATATCACCCCTCCTCCTATGATAGGATGTGGATTATAGTTCTCACTTCAGTTGTAGCTCTGGCTTTAGTTTCTTCACTTGTAGCTATCAGTTCACTGGACCTGTGTTCTGCTGCAGCTAGCACTCCGGATATTGCCAGCCTGTCCTTGGATCCGTCTTCTCTGCGGCTGCAACACCGTCAGCTAAGTGTGCAGACATTGTTGTGTTCCTGTTTATTTTCTGACTGGATCTGAGGTGGCCACGGTTCCCTCCATATACTGAGTAGGGCACTGGTGGCCGTGCCCCTTCCACTATTGTAGGGGTTACAGTGGTCATTAGTCTTAGGCACGTGGGCATGCCTCTTTCCGCCATTTGGATCCGGGCATGTGCTTTAGCAGAATAGGGAGAGCGTTGAGGGTCGGACAGGGGTCACCCGTTATCCTCCCTAGTTCTGGGTCCAGTCAGTAGCTCTGTACTGTGTATTACTATTGTTGCCCACATACAGCCGTGACACTATGGCTTTTATAAGTACCTCCTCTGTCTTTCTGAGTACCTCTGGCTTTCCTGATCTTTGCCTCTGTCTCTCTCAGCTTCTGGACACTTCCTCAGGCTCTTGATCTAACATATTCCTGTTTCTGCATATGGGAATTCAGGAGGGAATCTTCTCCTGAACGGCAGGCTTCAGGCCTGGACTTGTCTCAGACATTGTCTAATCTCCAACTGTAGATTACAGACACTAGACTCCGTCTGCCTTGCACTTCCCTGACTGGGCCTTATATAAACTAGGGCTCCCTAGCTCCCTCTATTGACTAGAAGCTGAAATGACACCCCTAGCAGGCCTGTACATGCAAGTTTCAGTAACAGAAAAATACATACATTACATGACATTTTATAAAACTGACATATAACAACTTCCCCATAATTAGGAGGGACGACAGCACACCAAGTGACACTTTGGTAGTGACGGGTATTACAGTTCCCGTACACTACACCATTACCCGCATCCACAGCCCAATATCCTTATGGTCCCACTTTATATTACTCCGCACCGCCATCCTCTGTCTGAACTGCTCATCGTAGCGCAGCCATCCAGTTCCGCTGTACACCCGAAACGCTTCCCCAATAGCGTCCATGTAACAAAATAAAGCCGAACAACACTCCGGCTTTTTCTCTCCAATCACGCTGGCCAGGATCGCGAACGCCTGAAGCCAGTTTGAAAAAGTACGTGGGATTAAACAGAACCTACGTTTTTCCTCTTCCTCTTTTTTGCCATCATCCTTCTTCCCCCTTTCCAAATTTAAACGCTCTAGGGGAAGTAGGGAAAAAATTTCCACATACTCTCCCTTCCAAATACGTTCACGCACGTCTTGTTTCAAATGAGCCCCTAAAGGCCCTTCAAAACAGACATATACTTCACCACGTGCGGAATCATCAACCTTAAGCCTATCGTCCTCTGCGCTTGCCTGTACCGAGACTGAAACCCCCTCGCCAGACCTCCCAACCTCCGTGCTTGAACCGGCGCCAACTCCTCCAGCCTCACTGTTACCCCCAACCGCCGCACCGGCACCTACAGATACCATCCCAGGCAATCCGCCGCTCCCCCCAGTATCCCCACCAGGCAACATACCCCCAGACACCCCACTGCCAGCAGTTCCTGCCCCCCATGCTGTGACTGGTGAGACCCCAGACGCCCCAAAACCGGACACCCAACCCGCCAGGCTATAAAAAAGCTGTCCTAGATCCCTACCTAAATCCCCTTGTGGGCCCCCCACTTCCCTGGGGCTTAATCTAAAAAGGTCATGCACGCCCCCAGTGGCCTCACCTAGCTGCTGGGGGGGGGCTGTGGACCCCGCAGCTGAAGATCCTGGATCCAGAATGGCGCTCCTGAGTTCTGGCCTCTCTTCTCCCATTCCATCTTGCGGCGAGGCTCCGGACTGTAGCCGCATCCCAGCATGGTCCATGCTGGATGCGCACATGACGGCGGCGTCTCTCCTCGGCGTTGTTTCCTGCGGCCTGTGCGTGTCCCCAGACTGCCGTTCCTGGTCCTGGATCCAGGGGTGGGAGGAGCTGCCGTTCCTGGTCCTGGATCCCTGATAGCAGGAGGCAGGAGAGGATTCCGCCTGCTCGATGGTAGGCCCCGCTGTGCACCCGGATTTCTCCCGCGCCGGGAGGACCTGGTATTGGGCACCGCTTCAGCCTCCCGGCGCGGAGGGTCCCCGGAGGGGCTCCACACTCTGCGTCTGGACCTGGGGGCCATGTCGGGGCTCAGGCGCGCCGGCGGCCGTACCCGCTGCGGCCGTCTAGCTGGTGGCGGTGAGCTGGTGTTACTCACCGCCGCCCCCTGCAACACTCCGAACACCTGCTCTTGGAGCCATCCCGGTCCACGCTCTTCAGCAGCCGCTCGCAGACGCTGGATCAACTCCTCCACAGGCTCCATGGAGCGCGTGGCAGTTCACTGGAAATTGCAGGTACTAACCTGCCCCTGACCTAACCTTATATAAACTTTCCTCCCGCCTATTCCTAACTCCTCCCACCTCCTTCCTTCACTGCCCTAACTTTAAAACTTTTAACCCTCAACTTACCAACCTACCCTTCTGCAGCCAAAAGCCTATCATGTCGGCCTCCCCTTAATTGGTGGCCCAGTACGGCCTCCCTTGACACTTCTCAGATGGCCGTGACTCTTTTCCAAGCCCAGTCTGCAATGTTTGTGATGTTGGTTCTCAACAACCACTTACTTTTAACTTATAAATGACAGACCACTGAAATCAACTTACTTGTCTCTACTTTATTCTGCCGTTAGTATGGCCAATATAAAGGTGATGACAGGTTCCCTTTAATGATGTATCAAAGAATGCAAACAACCTAAATCTGTAGTAATAGATCACTTTTAGTAACCCCAATTAGTACACAGTGTAATAGTAATCGCTCCTATTACCCAGGCTTAACACTTTCCTATTGGTCCCTGATCTCTCCCTACAGTGTGGATAATGCCTCCCTATCCTTTCCCTACACTTATGAATAATCTTTCCCTGAACAGCTCAATAGGTTTTTTTATGAATAAATTGTTTTCTAATCACTGTCCCTAGTGCCTTTCACGTCTCTCCCTGCACTAAGTTCACTGTAAAATGGAGGATACCGAGCGGGAAGAGGCTTTTTATAGGGCTGTGACATCACAGGGACTGGCTGGCTGCATGCATGGCTTTGTGGGTGATCCCTAGTTTCCAGATTTCTTACTTTCTCGTTTTAACATGCAGCAGCCATTTTAGAAAAAATTTGATTTGTTACCATGAAGCACAAGGAAATTTGACTTCAGGAGGAATTGAATTTTTCCTGAAATTCGGATTGAATTCCACTTCGTCAACTTTGATTCTCTCATCTCTAGTCATAAATCAACTTTTTGATAAGAATAATAAGTTGGTCAGGTACACCATTTTCTATGAATATTGGCGGAGATTTATAAAACTGGTGTAAAGTAGAGCAGGCTCAGTTGCCCGTAGCAACCAATCAGATTCCATCTTTCCTTTTTCAAAGGAGCTGTGAAAAATGAAAGGTGGAATCTGATTGGTTGCTATGGGCAACTAAGCCAGTTCTACTTTGCACCAGTTTGATAAATCTCCCCCATTGTTCATATTTATATTTTCAGTACAAATAAAAGCCTTTGCTGTAGTAAAAAAGCATGAACTGTGCATGTATGGCGCAACAGGAAGTGCGCTGATCGGGCTGGTGCAGGAGTTGCTCAATACACCGATGCCGGCTCTGTAACCCTCTGTACAGGGGAGGATCTTGAACTAAAAGTGGCCCCATGTGGCCGGCAGATCCAAATTGACTGAAAAATAATTAGGCAGTGCGACCATAGTGCAGAGCAATATACCGCCGAAGCTGAACCAAATACCACAGTGCAGCACAAAATTCTGCCATCTGCGCCACAGTATTCAACTGTATCGCTGTCCTGAGGATTCAGTAGGGCACCTGTGGCTGCTGGCCAGGTGGGTAAGAGAGAAACAGATCATTATGTACCTGGCTGACATCCATGAGGAGGGCTTGAGTGGCCCTCCTAGGCATCGACCCACCTGGAAATTTCCCTATAGGGTCTATGGTCAATCCGCCCCTGCCTCTGTATGCCACGGTCAGTACTGAACACTGCATATACGAGGTGATGGGGACCCGATGGCTGAGAAGGCATCGGGGCTTGCCTTCAGTGGCAGCCTGTGAGACTCAGCCCCGTGGGTCTCACAAGCAAGCAGATGGTCAGTGTATTACACTAGTAATACACTTAGAGTCAATCATTGCAATACACATGTATTGTAATGCATTGCAGAGGGGATCAGATCCCCAAAATTTAAGCTTCCACAGTGGGGAAAAAATAAAAAGTTAAAAAAAGTTAAAAAATAAATAAAAGTTTCAAGTAAAAAAAATCTGCCCCTTTCCTATAATAAACACATGTAAAATTGCAAAAATTAGAAAAAGTAAGAAAAAAGACATATTAGGTATTGCTGTGTCCTTAATGACAGGCACTATAAAAATATCACAAGATCTACCCTGTAAGATGAACGCCAAAAAAAAAAATGTAGTAGCAAGAGATCAAAAAGTAGAATGTGCCCGACAATGGTACCACTCAAGTCACCTCATCCCGCAAAAAATGAGCCGCCACACAAGACGATCAGCTTGAAAAAAATATATACATGTTTTTCAGAAACTGTCAACAAAAAAACAGCATTTTTTTTCAAAAATGCTTTTATTGTGTAAGATTGCAAACAAAAATAAAAAAACATATTAGGTATTGTTGCGTCTGTAATGATCTGCTCTACTGTATAAAAATATCACATGATATTCCTTGATAGTTAAATGCTGTAAAAATAAAAACCACGCCAAAATAGCAATTTTTTGGGTCATTTTGCTTACAAAAAGTGTAGTAGCAAGCAATCAAAAAATACAATGTACCCCACAGTGGCCAATTTAAGTAAAGAAAGAAAAAAGTATACGCACTTCACTGTTGCAGTGATTTGTGGAAAAAGCGTTTAGTGGCCTATTTCAGTATAAAAATAAAAATATATTCTCAGTTCACTCCAGCGGTTATTTGTCTTGAAAGCGTTTAGTGGCCTATTTCAGTACAAAAAGGAAAATATATTCTAAGTGCATGTCGGCGGTTATATGTGCTGAAAGCGTTTAGTGGCCTATTTCAGTACAAAACAAAAAATATACACACATTTTACTTCTGCAGTTATATGTGTTGAAATCATTTAGTGGCCTATTTCAGTACAAAAAGAATAATATATTCAGTTCCCGTCGGCGGTTATATGTGTTGAAAGCATTTAGTGGCCTATTTCAGTACAAAAAGGAAAGAAATATATGCACTACACTGTAGCATTTATTTGTGGTGAAAGAGTTTAGTGGCCTATTTCAGTACAAAAAGAATAATATATTCTCAGTTACCGTCGGCGGTTATATGTGGTGAAAGCATTTAGTGTCCTATTTCATTACCAAAAGGAAAAAAATATACACACTTCACAGTTACATTTATTTGTGGTGAAAGACTTTAGTGGCCTATTTCAGTACAAAAAGGAAAAATATAAACACATTTCACTTCTGCAGTTATATGTGGCGAAAGCGTTCAGTGTCCTATTTAATCACTAAAAGGAAAAAAATATACGCACTTCACTGTTGCAGTTATATGTGTTGAAAGCGTTTAGTGGCCTATTTCAGTACAAAAAGAACAATACATTCTCAGTTCCCGTCGGCGGATAGATGTGTTGAAAGCATTTAGTAGCCTATTTCAGTACAAAAGAATAATATATTCTCAGTTCCCGCCGGCGGTTATATGTGTTAAAAGCATTTTGTGGCCTATTTCCGTACAAAAAGAAAAATATATTCTCAGTTCACCTCGGCGGTTATATGTCTTGAAAGCATTTTGTGACCTTTTTTCCAGTTCAAAAATTAAAAATATATTCTCAGTTCACGTCGGCGGTTATATGTGTTGAAAGCATGGCTGGGAGTCAGCAGGGTGACATCAGTGGAAGGTTGGGAGCCAAAAGTGCCCGGGGTAGACCACCTGCTTCGCAGCAGCCTACCTGCCCGGGAAGTAGTTGGTTCATGGAAGCAGCGGCAGTAGCAGTAAGTCAGTGCGGCGGTTATGTGTTATTTTATATTTCAGTACAAAAAGAAAATATATACTCAGTTCATGTTGGCGGTTATGTGTTGAAAGCATTTAGTGGCCTATTTCAGTACAAAAAGAAAAATATTTTCTCAGTAGTGTTGAGCGAGCATGCTCAGCCAAATACCTGTTTGCCTCGAGCATCGCTATGCTTGGCACATGGCGGTACTACGCCGAGTACCACATGTGCTCGAGCGCCATGCTCGAGTCTCCTCCCCGCACGTTTCGCGGCTGCTAAGCAGCCAATAAACGTGCAGGTAAATACTGTCATCACTGTAATGCTGGCATTACAGTGATTGGCTGGCCTTAACGCATCATCGGGTGCTATATAGCACCCAATGACGTGGGTTCGGCTCATTGTGAGTCAGGGAAATCTGCGCTTAGGAAGGGAGAGATAGCATCGGGAGTGTGATCTCAATATATTTGATAGAAAAACGTTTCAAAGACCCAAAAGTCCTTTTAAGGACTATTTTGTGTGGTGGCAGGCTAGCAGCAATATAATTTAGCCAGCAAATTATTTTTTTTTTATACTTTACAATACTTTTTCAATAGAGGGTGTCTGCAGTGAATTGTCACATCTGCGCTGCAATAGCGTGTATCAGGGCCAGATATTGGGAAAAAAATTGCTGACAACAAATATATTTTTTCAATAATTTATCCACACTTTGCCAATAAACGGTGTCTGCAGTGAATTGTCACATCTGTGCTGCAATAGCGTGTGTCAGGGCCAGATATTGGGAAAAATATTACTGACAACAAATATATATTTTCCATAATTTATTCACACTTTGCCTATAAACAGTGTCTGCAGTAAATTGTCACATCTGCGATGCAAGCGCGTGTGTCAGGGCCAGATAAGGGTGAAAAATATTACTGACAACAAATATATATGTTCCAAAATTTATCCCCACTTTGCCTATAAACGGTGTCTGCAGTGAATTGTTACATCTGCGCTGCAAGCGCGTGTGTGTGTGTGTAAGGGCCAGATATTAGTCAAAAATATTACTGACAACAAATATATATTTTCCATAATTTATCCACACTTTGCCTATAAACACTGTCTGCAGTGAATTGTCACATCCGCGCTGCAATAGCGTGTGTCATGGCCAAATATTATTGACAACAAATTTATATATTTTTTCCCATAATTTATCCATACTTTGCCTATAAACGGTGTCTGCAGTGAATTGTTACATCTGCGCTGCAAGCGCGCGTGTGTGTGTGTCAGGGCCAGATATTGGTGAAAAATATTACTGACAACAAATATATATTTTCCATAATTTATCCAGACTTTGCCTATAAACGGTGTCTGTAGTAAATTGTTACATCTGCGCTGCAAGCGCATGTGTGTGTCAAGGCCAGATATTGGTGAAAAATATTGCTGACAACAAATATATATTTTCCATAATTTATCCACACTTTGCCTATAAACAGTGTCTGCAGTGAATTGTCACATCTGCGCAGCAAGCGTGTGTGTGTGTCAGGGCCAGATATTGGTGAAAAATATTACTGACAACAAATATATATTTTCCATAATTTATCCACACTTTGCCTATAAACGCTGTCTGCATTGAATTGTCACATCCGCGCTGCAATAGCGTGTGTCATGGCCAAATATTATTGACAACAAATTTATATATTTTTTTCCATAATTTATCCATACTTTGCCTATAAACGGTGTCTGCAGTGAATTGTTACATCTGCGCTGCAAGCGCGCGTGTGTGTGTCAGGGCCAGATATTGGTGAAAAATATTACTGACAACAAATATATATTTTCCATAATTTATCCAGACTTTGCCTATAAACAGTGTCTGCAGTGAATTGTCACATCTGCGCAGCAAGCGCGTTTGTGTGTCAGGGCCAGATATTGGTGAAAAATATTATTGACAACAAATATATATTTTCCATAATTTATCCATACTTTGCCTATAAACGGTGTCTGCAGTGAATTGTCACATCCGCGCTGCAATAGCGTGTGTCATGGCCAAATATTATTGACAACAAATTTATATATTTTTTTCTATAATTTATCCATACTTTGCCTATAAACGGTGTCTGCAGTGAATTGTCACATCTGCGCTGCAGGTGCATGTGTGTGTATCAGGGCCAGATATTGGTGAAAAATATTACTGACAACAAATATATATGTTCCAAAATTTATCCATACTTTGCCTATAAACGGTGTCTGCAGTGAATTGTTACATCTGCGCTGCAAGCGCGTGTGTGTGTGTAAGGGCCAGATATTGGTGAAAAATATTACTGACAACAAATATATATTTTCCATAATTTATCCACACTTTGCCTATAAACGCTGTCTGCAGTGAATTGTCACATCCGCGCTGCAATAGCGTGTGTCATGGCCAAATATTATTGACAACAAATTTATATATTTTTTTCCATAATTTATCCACACTTTGCCTATAAACAGTGTCTGCAGTGAATTGTCACATCTGCGCAGAAAGCGCGTGTGTGTGTCAGGGCCAGATATTGGTGAAAAATATTACTGACAACAAATATATATTTTCCATAATTTATCCATACTTTGCCTATAAACGGTGTCTGCAGTGAATTGTCACATCTGCGCTGCAGGTGCGTGTGTGTGTATCAGGGCCAGATATTGGTGAAAAATATTACTGACAACAAATATATATTTTCCATAATTTATCCACACTTTGCCTATAAACGCTGTCTGCAGTGAATTGTCACATCCGCGCTGCAATAGCGTGTGTCATGGCCAAATATTATTGACAACAAATTTATATATTTTTTTTCTATAATTTATCCATACTTTGCCTATAAACGGTGTCTGCAGTGAATTGTCACATCTGCGCTGCAGGTGCATGTGTGTGTATCAGGGCCAGATATTGGTGAAAAATATTACTGACAACAAATATATATTTTCCATAATTTATCCATACTTTGCCTATAAACTGTGTATGCAGTGAATTGTGCCTGCTGCCAGAGCACAAGAAAAACAATCATCCAAGATACTTAGCTTCATGTCTCAGTTTGTAGGGCGGCGCAGGACACCACTCTTGAAGTCAGCCCAGTGCGAGCAGGTGGTCAGTTGGATTGCAGCAAATAGTGCTTCCAGTCGGTTAAGCACCACCCTGTCTTCCACCAAGTCCAGTCTCAGTAGCCAGGAGTCTGGTCCACACAATCCTCACCCTGATCCTCCTTCCTCCCACCATTTACAGTCTGGCCAAACAAGTGATCCCACACTCGGATATTCCGAGGACCTCTTTGCATTGCCATTAATTGATTTGGCCCTCTCGCCAAGCACGGTTGAGGAGGGACCTGAGATCTTGTGCCCCGATTCCCAACCTCTTGAGCATCCAGAGTCACAAGAACATGATGCTGGGGAATGGCAATTAGTGTGTAATGAGGTGGATGATGATGATACACAGTTGCCAATGACTCAACCACAATTACTGTATCAAGAGGTTGAGGAAGAGGATGACACACAGTTGTCAATGACTGAGGTTGTGGTTAGGTCAACAAATCCGGAAGATGATCAGAGTGAGGAAGTGTAAGAGGAGGTGCTGGACGACGAGGTCACTGACCCAACCTGGGAAGGTGGCAACAAGTCAAGCGAGGAGAGCAGTACAGAGGGGGAGGGATCTGCTGCACTGCAACAGGCTGAAAGAGGCAGTGGGGTGGCAAAAGGTAGAAGGTAGCAACTGTTCCACGGAGCACCCCCTTGCGTAAATATTTCTTGCCATGTGGTAGCTGTTTGGCAGTATGGCGCTTTTTTGAGGAAAGTGCGGACGACAAAAGAATAGTAGTTTGCCACCTGTGCCATACCAATATGAGCCGGGGCGTGAACACTAGCAACCTCACCACCACCAGCATGATCCGCCACATGGCATCAAAGCACCCTAATAGGTGGGCCAAACGCCTGGGTCCACAATCTGTGTCTGTGGGTCACACCACTGCCTCCTCTTCCCCTGTGTTACGTGCTGCCCAATCCCCTGTCCAATACGCAGGACTGGATGCCTCCCACCCTGCACCTGGACCTTTGCAAGCACCATCAGCGACCACATCCACTTCCCTGTCCCAGCACAGCGTCCAAATGTCATTACCCCAGGCATTTGAACGCAAGTGCAGATACCCAGCCACGCACAGGCCATAGCACTAAATGCGCAGCTTTCCAAATTACTGGCTCTGGAAATGTTGCCATTTAGGCTTGTGGACACTGAGGCTTTCTGCAGCTTGATGTTGGTGGCCGTCCCTCGTTACGCAGTCCCCAGCTGCCACTATTTCTCAAGGTGTGCCGTGCCAGCCTTACATGTCCCTTAACATCATACGTGCCCTGACCAACGCAGTTACTAGGAAGGTCCACTTAACCACGGACACATGGACAAGTGCTATCGGCCAGGGACGCTACATTTCCCTGACGGCACACTGGTTGAATGTTGTGGAGGCCGGGAGCGACTCGTACCCTGGGATGGCACAGGTGCTACCGACGCCAAGGATTGCGGGCCCTACTTCCATCAGGGTTTCCACCAGCACCTACATTAGTGGCTACAACCCCCACTTCTTCTCCTCCGCCTCCCCCCTACTTCCACCTCCAAATTATCTGCGCGCAGCACCAGTCAGTCATCAGTCGGTAGCTGGAAGCAGTGTAGCACTGCAGTAGGGAAACGGCAACAGGCAACAGAGCTGTGGCAGAGGATTAGAGACCAGATTGAGATGTGGCTCTCGCCACTCAACCTAGAACCAGGCATGGTTGTTTCTGATAATGGCCGTAACTTGGTGGCGGCTTTGGAGCTCGGGCAACCTTAGACACATCCCATGCCTTGTCCACGTATTCAACCTTGTGGTTCAACATACCCCAATTTGACTGAGGTAGTGGTGAAGGCATGTGTGCACATTTCCGCAGCAGCGCTTGAAATTGACAGTTCACTGACTGTTGTGTGACGTGAGCACGCGCTGGAACTCCACGTTCCACATGTTGGCCAGGCTTTGTGAGCAGCAGAGGGCAGTTGTGGAATACCAGCTGCAACATGGTCGTCGACTTTCCAGTCAGCTTCCGCTATTCACAAGCGAATATATGTGTTGAAAGCATGGCAGCATGGCTGGGAGTCAGCAGGGTGGCAGCAGTGGGAGGTCGGGAGCCAAACGTGCCCGGGGGAGACCACTTGCTTCGTAGCAGCCTACCTGCTGTAGTGGTGCAGGGGTTCATGTAAGCAGCGGCGGTGGCAGTCAGTCAGTGCGGTGGTTATATGTGTTATTTTGTATTTCAGTACAAAAAGAAAAATATATTCTCAGTTGACTTCGGCGGTTATTTGTGTTGAAAGTGTTTAGAGGCCTATTTCAGTACCAAAAGGAAAATACATTCTCAGTTCACGTCGGCAGTTAATTGTGTTGAAAGCGTTTAGTAGCGTATTTCAGTACAAAAAGAAAAATATATTCTCAGTTCACGTCGGCGGTTATATGTGTTGAAAGCATGGCTGGGAGTCAGCAGGGTGGCATCAGTGGGAGGTTGAGAGCCAAACGTGCCCAGGGAAGACCACCTGCTTCACAGCAGCCTACCTGCCCGGGAAGTAGTGGTGCAGGGGTTCACGGAAGCAACGCCGGTAGCAGTCAGTCAGTGCGGCGGTTATATGTGTTATTTTGTACTTCAGTACACAAAGAAAAATATATTCTCAGTTGACTTCGGCGGTTATTTGTGTTGAAAGCATTTAGTGGCCTATTTCAGTACAAAAAGAAAAATATATTCTCAGTTCTCATTTGCGGATATATGTCTTGAAAGCATTTAGTGGCCTATTTCAGTACAAAAAGAAAAATATATTCTCAGTTCACGGCGGCGGTTGTGTGTTGAAAGCATGGCTGGGAGTCAGCAGGGTGGCAGCAGTGGGAGGTCGGAAGCCTAACGTGCCCGGGGTAGACCACCCGCTGCGCAGCAGCCTACCAGCCTGGGAAGTAGTGATGCAGGGGTTCACAGAAGCAGTGGCAGTAGCAGTCAGTCAATGCGGACTGTTGAGGGGGGAAATCACCTACTCGGCGGAGTGGCAATTTTTTGTTAAGCCACCAGAGGAGGTAAACATGGCCATATGTAGAATATGTGGGCAGAAGTTGAAGCGTCACCATATGTTGTATCCTGCTGGTGCTATTGCTGCTATTGCCATCTCCACACTATGTCACCTTGCCACTCTGTGGTATCCTCCTGATGCTGCTGCTGCCTTATCCACACTATGTCACCTTGCCACTCTGTGGTATACTGATGCTGCTGCTGCTACTGCCGTCTCCACACTTGGTCACCTTGCCACACTGTGGTATCCTCCTGATGCTGCTGCTGCTGCTCCTGCCATCACCACACTATGTCACCTTGCCACTCTGTGGTATCCTCCTGATGCTGCTGCTTCTGCTACTGCCATCTCCACACTATGTCACATTGTCACTCTGTGGTATCCTAATGCTGCTGCTGTTACTGCCATCTCCACACAATGTCACCTTGCCACTCTGTGGTATCCTCCTGATGCTCCCGCCACCTCCAAACTCTGTCATTGGGCCACTCTGTGGTCTCCTCATGCTGCCACCAACTCCAGACTGTGTCATTGTGCCACTCAGTGGCCTCCTCCTGGTGCTGCTGCTGCCGCCACCTCCAGACTGCCAATGGGCCACTCTGTGGTCTCCTAATGCTGCTGCCAACTCCAGACTCTGTCATTGTGCCACTGGGTAATCTCCTCATACTGCTGCCAACTACAGACTTGGTGATTGTACCACTCAGTGGCCTCCTCATACTGCTGCCAAGTGCAGACTCGTTTATTGGGCCACTCAGTGGCATTCTCATGCACCAGTTATCTTGTCTTGTGGTCCAAAGACCAGATGAAAATTGTTATAATAGATGTTAAGGTCTAACATGCACTGAGAGGTCTTATTTAATTTACTTGCAAATGTAAAGACTCAAATAGTGGCCCCATGACAGAGTGGGGATTGTGGGAGAAGCAGCAGTGGCATTATTGTCCTCATGACACAGTGGCAGTAACCATGACAAAAATGACCCTATGACAGAGTGTGGAGGGTGGCGACAGCAGTAGCAGTGGCATTAGTGTCCCCATGACAGAGTGGGGAGGGTGGCGACAGCAGTAGAAGTGGTAGTAACCATGACAAAAATGACCCCATCACAGAGTGGTGGTAGTGGTGGTGGTGGTGGGGTGTGGGGTAGCAATGGCAGTAAGGCTGTGTTAACATCACTGTGGATGCTTCCACCCTTCTGATCCGTCAGAAGTAAACAAAAAAAACAAACAAAAAAAAACAATCCTGTATTTTGAGTATCGATAAAGCCTCTTATTTGCATCTCATCTGTGAACCCACTCCTGCTTACAAATTCTGATCAAATACTAATACAAAACATTAACTAAAAGAACGTATTAGCTACAATGAATTTGGGTCAAATTAGTGGAGTGACTTATGTGGTTCATTCTGATGACCAGGGGCAAACCTCCCGTATAGAAAGCCCATCTGGTTTTAACCCTAACATAAGGAATTATAGAACCCCAGGCATTCCGCATCCAACTTCCCTGAGGGCCAAGCAGCACTAACTGTTCTGTGGTGCCCTAACATGTCTGGGGCTGCACACACGCTGCACTTAATGGATCGGCATGTGTCTACCCTTTGCCGACAGGTTACCCGCTCAACGTTGTTCGTCATAGAGATCGGGGATTGCAATACTGGAGCAGACTAATTTATTTAATAAAAGACTAATTTATTCGCCAGAAGACAAAAATTTTCACTACAAGACTAAGGTTTTGCTAAAAAAAATAACTAAAAAAATATTTAAAACTATGATCAACTCACGAGCAATTCTGCTATGCAAAGAATAATTTTATTTACACTGCCCACATGGTGTTAAATAAGACCACTCTGTAACACTCAATCACAGTACCTGTTTGGCTTAGGCTACTTTCACACTTGCGGCAGGACGGATCCGACATGCTGTTCACCATGTCGGATCCGTCCTGCGGCTATTTCGCCGTGCCGCCGGACCGCCGCTCCGTCCCCATTGTCTATAATGGGGACGGGGGCGGAGCTCCGGTGCAGCACGGCGGTGCACGGCGAAAGGCCGCCAGACTAAAATTACTGCATGTCAGGCTTTTTAGTCCGGCGGCTTTCGCCGTGCACCGCCGTGCTTTGCCGGAGCTCCGCCCCCGTCCCCATTATAGTCAATGGGGACGGAGCGGCGGTCCGGCGGCACGGCGAAATAGCCGCAGGACGGATCCGACATGGTGAACAGCATGTCAGATCCGTCCTGCCGCAAGTGTGAAAGTACCCTAACAGAAACTGTTAAATATCAATGTGGACACACAACCAATAGTAGACAGGTGTCTCATCCCAATTTGTGAATCAGAGCCTAATACAATTGCTTATCTATTAATCAATGTGGACACACCACAAACAATACAATGAGACGGTTTTCACCCCAAATTGAGATTTAAGGCGTAATAGAATTTCTTATCTATTAAAATAAGGTGGACACTGCCCTAGTGCTTGTCACGTCTCTCCCTATGCTCAGCTCACGGTAAACTGGCAGAGACCACACGGGATTAGGCTTTTAAAGAGCTGTGACATCCCAGGGGCTGGCTAGCTGCTGATTGGCTGCCTTTCCCACTCAGACCCATCCTCCTCCGCTCATTGTTAACCATCAATAACGAACAGTGTCTTGAACTGGCCAATATGCTCTCTATCTTCTTTATTGCTCAGCCTCCAGTGTCATCTCGGAGAGGGTTTTCAGTTTGGGAGGGAGTGTGGTGACACCTAAATGGACCAACTTGTCCTCGTCCTACATGTGTGTAGGAACATAGTAAAATAGTTTGTAAGGCTGAAAAATGACATATGTCCATCCAGTTTAGCCTGTTATACTGTAAGTTGATCCAGAGGAAGGGAAAAAAAACTGTGAGGTAGCAGCCTCATTTTAGGGGAAACAATTCCTTCCTGACTCCAATCAGATAATAAGAATAACTCCCTGGATCAACAAACCTTCTCCAAATTTAATAACTATAACCTGTACTATTTTTACACTCCAGAAATACATACATGTCCCTCTTGAACTTTTTTACTGAATTCACTATCACCACAGATTTCCACAGTCTCACTGCTCTTACAGTAAAGAATCCTCTTCTATGTTTGTGTAGAAACCTTCTGTCCTCTAGACATAGTGGATGTCCCCTCGTCACAGTCACAGTTCTGGTGATAAATAGATCCTGGGAGAGATCTCTGTGGCGTGTTTATAACCAGGGGAGCAATTCCTCCGCATGTGATCCATTGCTAACGGCAATCCCCAGCAAAAATGCATACAATGGAGGATGTCGGCAGCGGACCACATGCCCCATCCTACACAAGATGGGATAATGTGTGGATGCAAATATAAAAATACATAAATCACTGCGAAAGGTGCACCACAATGATGTGCAACTGACAACACTGGCTAATCCCTCAAGCTGATGTTAAGAACTGAGACTTTAGCCATTTAGGCCACTTTATTTCAGTTATTTTTCTTGATATGTTTAGAATGTGCCATTGCGTACTGCTGGTAGCATTCTGTTGCACCTGGTAGCTTGTGTCACATGGCCTGTTATAGGTGGGGCTTACAGCCTTATCATCTCTACTACTAGCTAAGTGATTTCACTATGGAGGTATGTGGGAGCTTGGCTGTAAGTTGTATCTTAGCACCTCTCAGACCGTGTTCACACACCGTAGGTAGTCTAGTGGTAGGAACCCATGCCACACTGAGATACCTTGACGGTGGTGCAAAAGGGCAACAATGTGTTCCTGACAGGAATACATTGGCTGAAGTCTGTTCTTAACATCAGCTTGAGGGATTAGCCAGTGCTGTCAGTTGCATATCATTGTGGTGCACCTTTAGCAGTGGTTTATGTATTTTTATATTCGCATCCACACATTATCCCATCTTGTTTAGGAAGTTTTTGTGGTGCATGTTGTCCGTTGCCGACATCCTTTATTGTATGCATTTTTGCCGGGGATTGACGTTAGCAATGGATCACATGCGGAGGAATTGTTCACCCGGTTATAAACACGCCACAGTTTTTTTTTTTTTTTAGCATTTCCTCCCATTTAGGCCACTTTATTTCAGTTATTTTTCTAAACTAATTAACCCTAATTTTGATAATCTTTTTGGGTACTGTAGTCCACCCATTCTATTTGCCCTCCTATGAACCCCCTCTACCTCTGTTATTTCTGTCTTGTTCACAGGAGCCCAGAATTGTACACCAATGTAGTCCATGTGTGGTCTGACTAGTGATTTGTAAAGTAGGAGAACTATATTGATGTCACACGTTTCTCTTTCCATTTTGATGCACCACATAATCTCAGTGGCCTTGGCAGCAGCTGCCTAAAACTGGTTTATACAGTTTAGTTTGCTGTCCACTAAAATTTCGAAGTCCTTTTTCATGTCAGTTGTACCGAGAATTTTCCCATTTTGTATGTATCGATGTCTTGTATTTTTATTTCCCATGTGCATAACCTTCCATTTCTCAATATTAAACTTCATCTCGCACATCTCTGCCCAAGCCTCCAATCTATCCAGATCCATTTGTAGCAGTATACTGTCCTTTTTCCTGTTAATTACTTTACACAGTTTAGTGTCATGTGCAAAAAAAATTGACATTTTACTGTTACCCTTTTACAAGATCATTAATAAATATATGAAAGAGATGAGGGCCCAATATCCCTAAGGATGTGGGAAAAACCAGCACTCGCTCAGGTGCACGCTGCCCGGGAGAAGAGGCCACTCCACAGGAATAGTATAGGAAAAGAATCTCAGCAGACGTGTCTTGATGCAAATAGAGTATCTTTTATTCCATAAACGGAAAAAGTCCTAAACCAGGACGCGTTTCGGCGATGTGCCTTCATCAACAGGTATATCCAAAAATGATTCAAACAAGCTATATATACTACAGGTACCACCCACAGGGGCGGCAGGTCCATGCCATAAGGGGAATGGCCACACAAGGATATAATCGAAATAAATGTAATACAATAATAGTTAACAAACAAAAAGCAAAAAACACTTGGATAGATATTCTATCTTACATGTTGTAGACAATTTTTTTGTGCAATATTCAGATATTCGACGTCTGAAAGATAAATGATAAATATATTGTAAACACATAACAGAATTGTTTCCTTACAAATGCATAACCTCATATTCCCTATTGAGGCCTCTAGGGTGTAATGTGTCCAGCGTGTGGATCGAAAAGGCTTCCCTCCGTAACAGGATTTTCTTAATGTCACCCCCCCTCCGTGGTCTGGTCACCTGTTCCAGAACCTGAAATTTCAGCTGGGCTATGGAGTGTCTACATTTTTCAAAGTAGCTTGGTATGGGTAATAACAGATTTTTAGTTCTGATGGTCGATTTATGTTTATTAATTCTGTCTCTCACGGCCTGCATTGTCTCACCAATGTATAGCAGACCACAAGGGCATTTAATAAGATAAATGACATTTAAAGACTCACATGTAAAGAAACCCTTTACTTCAAATGGACGTCCAGTATGTGGATGGTAAAATATGGGGCCCTTTATGATATGCGAACACTGGAGACAATGCAGGCAGGGGAACGTACCTCTACGTGGTGTTGATAATACACTTTGGCGCAACCGGTGTTTGGTACCCCATATGTCTGCTTTAACTAACATGTCCCTATAACTAGGGTTCTTCCTGTTGCAGATTAGGGGTGGATTTTTTAATTCCAAAACCTCTGGATAGGGCTTACCCAACAAATGCCAGTGTTTTCTGACAATGTTATCGATCTGTATATTGAATGGATGGAATTTATGTATGAATGCTATCCTAGCATCATCCCTTTTATTGGGGTTCACTCTCGCAATCGATTGGTCAGCACCACAATTAGATAATATATTTAAAGGGTATCCTCGTTCTTTAAATCTAATGGTCATTTCCCCCAGCCTCTGATTCTGTAAGAGTGGATCTAAAACAATCCGTTTCACCCGCTGATATTGGGATTTAGGTATTGATCTCTTTAAAGATGGGGGGTGTGCACTTGAATAATGTAAGATACTGTTTCTGTCTGTCTCCTTCCTGTAAAGGTCAGTGGATAATTGACCCTCCTGGTTTTTTATGACCAGTGTATCCAAAAAACTGACATGGTAAACTGCAGACCCTCACATGCTACGTTCAGATCATCCATAAACGCCAACAGGGTCTCACGTGGCCTCGCCCATATGCAAAAAATTTCATCAATAAATCTTTTCCAAATTAAGATATTTTCACTGTATAGCTTATTAGTATAAATATATGCTTCTTCGAATGCAGCCATGAATATATTTGCATAGGGCGGGGCCACGTTCGACCCCATCGCGGTCCCACGCTTTTGAGGATAATAATTATCCCCAAATAGAAAATGATTCTCCATCAGAACAATCTCCAACAGATGTAAAAGGAAGTCACGTATAGATGGTGTGTATTCACTAGTTTCTAGGATCTTCCTTTTACATCTGTTGGAGATTGTTCTGATAGAGAATTATTTTCTATTTGGGGATAATTATTATCTTCAAAAGCGTGGGACCACGATGGGGTCGAATGTGGCCCCGCCCTATGCAAATATATTCATGGCTGCATTTGAAGAAGCATATACTTATACTAATGAGCTATACAGTGAAAATATCTTGATTTGGAAAAGATTTATTGATGATATTTTTTGCATAGGTACAATACTGGCACATGATAAGGGGGACTACTGGGCTGGCACATGATAAGGGGGGACTACTGGGCTGGCACATAAGGGGGGCTACTGGCACATAAGGGGGGCTACTGGCACATAAGGGGGGCTACTGGCACATGATAAGGGGCGGCTACTGGCACATGATAAGGGGCGGCTACTGGCACATAAGGGGGGGGCTACTGGCACATAAGGGGGATACTGGCACATGATAGGGGGGCACTCTGGCTACTGGCACATGATATGGGGGGCTCTGGCTACTGGCACATGATGGTGGGGGTGCTCTTATTACTGGCACATGATTGGGGGCATCTATGGGGGCACATCTTACTGGCACATGATTGGGGGCATCTATTGGGGCACTTATTACTGGCAGATTATTGGGTGGCACTACAGAGGCATCTACTGAGGCTAAAAAGAAGGGGTATTTTATATGGGGGGCTCTGTATAGGGGCATTTTATACTGGGACACATTATGGTGGGTACTATGGGGAAGGGGGATAGCACTATGGGGGTCATCTACGGGGGCACTGAGAAGGGGTACTTTATATTGGCACATTATGGGAACATTAGCTCAACTGGGGGCATTACAAAGGGGTTTGTTTTGCACGTTATAAGGAGAATTATTACTACTGGGACGGGGGCATTATGGTGGCCTTTATTACTCCCCCATGGTATAACCCCCTAGTAGCAGCACCAGCCTCTCCCTGCTCTGCTATTCCTCTGCCTCTTCTCCAAATCCTTATTATGAAATCTTTCTCATTTGGATAAAGCACAACATCAGCTCCGCCGAGCCCCCGGCCAAGTGTTGAAGTGGTGTCCGAGATCCCCAAGGGCCAAGCCAAGTAACTAAGTTTTTATGTGAAATATGTTTGTTTGTAGTTGATCTTTATTATCGATTTTACATTGCAGATTTTTTCTTTTTTTGCAGCAGCATATGGGTGAGATTTTATAAATATTTTTATTATTTGGTCGAAAGGCTCACTGGGGGGATTGTAACAGGACTGCCATAGAATATCTAAAATAGCTGGTCAAGTAAAATGTTGCATGCAACAATCATTAAATAGGTGGCCAACAAACAAGGGGCGGGTCAAAGGACGTGGTAAAACACTGTCTGAGAGTTGTAGTTTTGCAACAGTTGGAGGCATCCTGGTTGGGAAAACACTGTGATAATATGAACAATGGGGGTTCTACAAAAGAGCTATCGTGGGGAAAAGTTAAAATTCGTGTTTACACACGTGTTTTAAAATAAATGCTTTCTCCTATTATAAACAAGTAAATAATGACGCAATGCTGTGGGGCTGGTATGTAACTTTTTCCAGGGCTGGTTTTTATCCCCAGTCCGGCCCTGGTAGTAGAGTAATTGAAATCCAACAGACCCAACAGTCATGACATGCATGCTGCTGATTCTCTGTAATTCAATCACTTATTGAATCTTAATCTAATAGAAAACTTGTGGGGTGACATAAAAAATGCAGTTTCTGATGCAAAACCAAGAAATAGAGAAGAACTGTGCAATGTAGTCCAATCATCCTGGGCAGGAATACCTGTTCACAGGTGCCAGAAGTTGGTTGACTCTATGCAATACAGATGTACAGCAGTTCTCAGAAACAGTGGTTATACAACTAAATATTAGTTAAGTGATTCAAAAGAATGCAACATCTTCAAACATTTTTCAGTTTATATAGTGAATGTCTGAGTTTGTAAAGAAGAATACAAACACTGCTATTTTTTTTAAAAGTCTAATACTCACTTTTCTTCAAATTATTATAATTTTTTTTTAGAAGAACAATACAAATTTTGATATATTTTTCTTCCTGTTTTGAATTAGAATAGAATGTGTAGTGTTCCCAATGCATTTGTGTGTATGGAAATAAAAGCTATTAGAAGGATTTTTTTTAAACACACTGCTATTTTGAACACAACTGTATCTTCGCAGAGTGTGGGTTTCGATAGGCAGACCCATCCCCCTCTCCGGTTTTTACGATTTCTAAACAGACTGTAACCCTGTACAGTTGTGGCAAAAAGTTTTGAGAATGACACAAATATTAGTTTTCACAAAGTTTGCTGCTAAACTGCTTTTAGATCTTTGTTTCAGTTGTTTCTGTGATGTAGTGAAATATAATTACACGCACTTCATACGTTTCAAAGGCTTTTATCGACAATTACATGACATTTATGCAAAGAGTCAGTATTTGCAGTGTTGGCCCTTCTTTTTCAGGACCTCTGCAATTCGATTGGGCATGCTCTCAATCAACTTCTGGGCCAATTCCTGACTGATAGCAACCCATTCTTTCATAATCACTTCTTGGAGTTTGTCAGAATTAGTGGGTTTTTGTTTGTCCAACCGCCTCTTGAGGATTGACCACAAGTTCTCAATGGGATTAATATCTGGGGAGTTTTCTGGCCATGGACCCAAAATGTCAACGTTTTGGTCCCCGAGCCACTTAGTTATCACTTTTGCCTTATGGCACGGTGCTCCATCGTGCTGGAAAATGCATTGTTCTTCACCAAACTGTTGTTGGAATGTTGGAAGAAGTTTTGGTACCATTCTTTATTCATGGCTGTGTTTTTGGTCAAAATTGTGAGTGAGCCCACTCCCTTGGATGAGAAGCAACCCCACACATGAATGGTCTCAGGATGCTTTACTGTTGGCATGACACAGGACTGATGGTAGCGCTCACCTTTTCTTCTCCGGACAAGCCTTTTTCCAGATGCTCCAAACAATCGGAAAGAGGCTTCATCGGAGAATATGACTTTGCCCCAGTCCTCAGCAGTCCATTCACCATACTTTCTGCAGAAGATCAAGCTGTCCCTGATGTTTTTTTTTGGAGAGAAGTGGCTTCTTTGCTGCCCTTCTGGACACCAGGCCATCTTCCAAAAGTCTTCGCCTCACTGTGCGTGCAGATGCGCTCACACCTGCCTGCTGCCATTCCTGAGCAAGCTCTGCACTGGTGGCACTCCGATCCCGCAGCTGAATCCTCTTTAGGAGACGATCCTGGCACTTGCTGGACTTTCTTGGACGCCCTGAAGCCTTCTTAACAATAATTTAACCTCTTTCCTTGAAGTTCTTTATGATCCTATAAATTGTTGATTGAGGTGCAATCTTAGTAGCCACAATATCCTTGCCTGTGAAGCTATTTTTCAGTAACCAAAAAGTTTTTCTTTAATACATTATCATATCATTTTAACATGGCCATTCATGGAATGAATAAGCATTTCCACAGCTTTTTGCAGCATTTTGTAACATTTTATGCAGGTGTTTTTCAGCAATTTTTCAACTTCATACAGTGGCCTTAGAGATAAACCCTAAAAAGATGGCATGACCACAGCACACTGCAAGTTAAAAATGCTAAAAGTGCACAGATGCATGCACAAAAAATGATTTATCTGCAGTGAATGTCATACCTGTTTTCAATATAGACTTCGAAGTAACATCTGGAAGCATTAAAAATGCAATAAAATGGGGAAAAATGCCAAAAAAGACTCACTGTAGTTTCACACATTTTTGCAAAAAAAATTATAATTTTTTGTGGTGTCTTTTCTGGCATTTTAACATTAATTTTTTAACCAAAAATGCTGTGGTAAGATGTTAACTATAATGAAATATTAAATGCACTATAAACAATGCATTTTGGCTTGGTGTGTTTGGTCTTTTAGTGGATTTTTTTGAATTGTTGCCTTTTTTTAGTTTCAAAATGTTTTATGTATTCATAATAATAAAAAATCATGAATACGATGCTGCATATACATAAGGTACAGAGTCAGTAATTCTTATACAAATCAGTTTGTACATTTGGAGTGAATATCATTATATCCATATTAATTAAGACAGAACAAAAACAGTGAAAAAGGTAAAAAGAAAATTAACATGAGGAGATCATGTCGAGAAAATATGGTTAGTGGTCTTAGTGCTTTCAGACCTGTTTATACACAAAATGACCCTTAGTTCAATACTTTCGAGCAAGGTGTTCTAAGATCCTTATCATCTATATTGTCATACCAAGTTGTACATTCAACGAGTACGAGGAGGACATCCAAGGCTCCCACAGCTTCTCAAAAGTCCCATATGTGTCCTGGCGAATGGCCGTAAGTCTCTAGTAAAGCAATATTTTGTTGATCCTGTCTACTACTGCTTGAAAGCTGAGTTCTGCCGATCTCCATTTATATGCAATATGAATCCTAGCAGCTAATAGCATGTGTTGAGATAGTTTAAATTTAGAATACGTTAACCACGAAGGTTTGTCTCCAAGAAGGCATAAGGTAGGTGACAGCGGGAAGGCACAGTCCAGCACAGAGGAGATCAAGTTACAAATCCTGCTCCAAAATTGCTGTACTACTGGACAAGACCACCAAATGTGATAGACCGTGCCATCCACTCCACACCCCCTGAAACATAAAGGAGAGACCTCTGGGTATATACGGTATGGAACAGAAGACCGGCACTTCACAGGTGGAATCTTCAAACGTTTATTTCAGCATAGGAGGAAATAGCGCAGAAGCGTCACCATAGGAACGGAGATACAAATCCTAAGGTGCAACAATTCTCTACATTGTTGCAACAAGGTACTATGCTGTATGTGATACAATTACATCTTTAAGAGTATTACAGAAAAGAAAAATCAATAGTAGACATGGGATACAATAAATCTAGAAATTACAATAAACATATTCAATGTAATGATAATAATAATCATCTATTTGAGAACTAAATAACCCACTGGCTATCTTAAAATATCGACATATTAAATCTTGCTGCTCTTTTTTCTTTTTTCAGATGCTTCATTATTTTCATTTTCTCTGTGACTGAATGAATAAAGAATACATATAGTACATTAAAAATGTAATTACAGTAGAATTTCCTTTGGATCTTACAGGAATGCACTCAAATCATATTCTCGATTTAAACCTTTCGGTTCAATGGTCTGCAGGGTGTGAATCCAAAAACTTTCACGTTTTTTCAGTAATAGAATTTTTCTGCCATTTCATTGAATCTGACCTCCCTCACTGATGGATCTGACACAATCCTCTTGATACGCTTAAATTGTGAGGAGGGTAAAGACCTTTTCACCGACGGTGAATGGTTGCTAGAGTAGTACAACAAACTGTTCTTATCAGTTTTTTTGATGTATAAATCAGTCTGTACAAAACCATCATGACCCTTTATCACCAAAGTATCTAAAAAATTAATTTTGTCATGGTCATGCTGCACTGTAAAGCACAACTCGGGCCATATATTGTTAATGTACTGGGTGAATTTTTCCAAGGACTCAATGCCGCCCCGCCATACGCAAAAAATGTCGTCTATAAAACGACGCCAGGCAATACACGATTGTTTATATAATGGATTTACGTCTCCTCAGAACTCCCTCAGTGCGCCTGCGCCGATGACATCACCGAAAGAGAAGACGTCATCGGCGCAGGCGCACTGAGGGAGTGCTGAGGAGACGAGCCTCCTCATCTCAGAGCGCCTGCGCCGAATGACCAGAGGCGCACGATTTTTGAAATACTGACAGGGCCGTCCGGAGGAGGAGATCACGGAAATGAGATGACTTCATCACGGTCGACGCCTATGTAGGCGGCCTATTTAAATGTGTTTCATGCAATGGTTCACTATGCTTGACAAAGGCTCACACCTGAGCCGAAACACGTGTCGCTTCTGCGCTATTTCCTCCTATGCTGAAATAAAAGTTTGAAGATTCCACCTGTGAAGTGCCGGTCTTCTGTTCCATATTGTAAGTGGGCTTTTCATACCCTGGACGCGTGCACCACGACTCTGCCAGAGGAGTGCCGACTGCTTTCCCCCTTTTGGGTATATACGGTGTAGTCTATAGGGTACCAAATATGCCCTGTGAAGAACCTTAATTGAGGTTTCTGCTAGAGTAATTTGCCATGAGGTCTTAGTCAAGGTCTGAGAGCATTGATGCCATTTAGCTATAGAGAGATCTTCCTGGATGTCCCCCTCCCACTCCAACATGTATGGCAGTTTAACCCCTTCCGGTGTGGTATTTAGTAACCCGTAAATCCTGGAAAGTAACCCCCGCTTGTATAACGAGTAAGTAGTAAATCTCTCAAAGGGGGTAAAATCTAGGGTCATGTTGCTAATCTTCAGGGAATGGAGGCATGAGAATATTCGAATAGCATTAAATGACTCGCTATCCGGGAGGGCATATTTATCTTTAAAGTCAGCTAGGGAGAGAAGTTTCCCCCTAATCATGAATCTATGAAGTGTAGTAAACTTGTTGGAAGTCCACCAATGAAATGCTGTGAAGTCCTGGCGGAAATACCGGGTTGCCAAACAGGTGAAAAAGCGGTGTATATTTAGATTTAAAACCTGCTTTGAACCTAACAGACCGCCACAGTATCAGTGAGTGATGTGACAATGGTGAAACGGATCGAATGGCCGATGGTAGGGGAGTCTGTGAAGCCATTTTTATGCAACGCAATGATTGCTGCACGCGTTTCTTTGCAGGTCACCATGGTTAACAATAGAAGAACAATGATTTCAAGCATCACCCTCCTTTTAACATGTCAAGTCTGCCATTTTAACCCCATCAGCCTGACATAATGATCTCCAGCCTTGTGCTCGTCAACATTCTCACTTGAGTTAACAAGACGATTACTGAAATGATCGCAGCAGGTCCTTTAATGACAGCAATGAAATGCAGTGGAAAGTTTTTTTTGGGATTAAGTTAATTTTCATGGCAAAGAAGGACTATGCAATTCATCTGATCACTCTTCATAACATCCTGGAGTATATGCAAATTGCTATTATAAAAACTTAAGCAGCAACTTTTCCAATTTCTAATATTTATGTAATTCTCAAAACTTTTGGCCACGACTGTACATTAACCGCCCAGTCATCGCTATCATCCAGCCATGTCTCAGTTATTCCCTATGTCATATTCCTCCTCACACATTATGAATTCCAGTTCACCAGTTTTATTAGTCAGGCTTCTGGCATTAGTATACATGCAATTAAAAGGTTTTTGCATATTTTTGGACCCTACACCTTTCCATATGAACTGCTCTAGTCCCTCACTCCATTCAACCCAGAGTTCCTTTACCTCATTCCAGGTCTCTATCTGCACTATCTTCCCCTCATATAATGTAAATACCCTCCGCCAAGTCCCTAGTTTAAACACTCCTCCAAGCTACTAGCCATCTTCTCCCCTAAAACAGCTTTATCTTTCTCATTGAGGTTCAGCCCATTCCTATGACAGAGTCTGTAGCCAACAGAGAACTTGGCCAAGTTCTCCAGGAACTCAAACCCCTCCTTCCTACATCTGTTATTGAGCCACTTGTTTACCTTAATCTTATGCTGATTTTCTAGTATTGCTCGTGCTACTGGTATTTCAGAAACATCACTTTTGGCAAAATGAACCCAGCCTGAATTCGAGAGGATTTCCACACTCCTCTAGCTAAGAGCTCATTCACACAACCATGCCATGTTTTGTGATCCGCAAATTGTGGATCCGAAAAACATGGATGCCGCCCCTGTGCCTTCCGCAATTTGCAGAACGGAACAGGCGGCCCATTATAGAAATGCCTATTCTAGTCCTCAAAACAGACCTATATGATCTATAATTTATGCACGGCTCGGATGCAAAACCAAACCACTGTCGTGTGAATGAGCCCTAAGGCAGATGAAAAATTCTGGCCTTGCTGACAATGCCTCATCTTGCCAATGTTGCTGTGTGCTTGCCTGCCTAACATCATATACGGCTACTGCTGCTGCCATCATGCCACTGCCGCCACCATGCCATCTGCCTGCCAACAAATACCATATACATGCTGCTTAACTCCCACCCTGCTTCTCATCAGCTGCTAATCCTTTACTGCCACCACTATTAATGCTATGCATCCTCTACTACCACTACTACTACCCATATTTAACTGATTTACTGTCTTGTATGCTATGGTGCTACATCTGTCACTACTGTTACAGCCACATATAGTCTTTACCTTTCCACATTG
The DNA here is from genome assembly GCF_905171765.1 of Bufo bufo. Classification (NCBI taxonomy): domain Eukaryota; kingdom Metazoa; phylum Chordata; class Amphibia; order Anura; family Bufonidae; genus Bufo; species Bufo bufo. The sequence goes on along the minus strand of NC_053390.1, from coordinate 489,021,567 downwards.
AACTCCTGCTGCTTTCAACTAAAAGGTAGAATTTTTCAAGGCTCGTTCAGAACTACACACTTTTTCTTTTGACAACTATTACTTGTGCATGTATTTTGCACCTTTTCAGGCGTGTTTGGAGGCTTGGTCCAACAAGCCAATCTTTTTTCTGACAAGTAGCACTTGTGTTTGTCATATGGTCAGGGATTCTGCCCTGTGAAGGCATCCTTTTTGTACCCTTGATTCCCCAACAAGCCACAGTTTTTTTCCTATAACACCTTGTGTATTGAAAATCCATCTGCCCCTGAAAGGGACAATTTTTGATAGCTTTGGAATATGAAAAAGCATAACATATGAAATGCCATGGTGTGTTTTTAAACACGCTGTTCGTTAACACCGTCAAAAATGTGTTTACCCATAGATATGTACAGTACAGACCAAAAGTTTGGACACACCTTCTCATTCAAAGAGTTTTCTTTATTTTCATGACTATGAAAATTGTAGATTCACACTGAAGGCATCAAAACTATGAATTAACACATGTGGAATTATATACATAACAAACAAGTGTGAAACAACTGAAAATATGTAATATTCTAGGTTCTTCAAAGTAGCCACCTTTTGCTTTGATTACTGCTTTGCACACTCTTGGCATTCTCTTGATGAGCTTCAAGAGGTAGTCCCCTGAAATGGTTTTCACTTCACAGGTGTGCCCTGTCAGGTTTAATAAGTGGGATTTCTTGCCTTATAAATGGGGTTGGGACCATCAGTTGCGTTGAGGAGAAGTCAGGTGGATACACAGCTGATAGTCCTACTGAATAGACTGTTAGAATTTGTATTATGGCAAGAAAAAAGCAGCTAAGTTAAGAAAAACGAGTGGCCATCATTACTTTAAGAAATGTAGGTCAGTCAGTCAGCCGAAAAATTGGGGAAACTTTGAAAGTAAGGGCTATTTGACCATGAAGGAGAGTGATGGGGTGCTGCGCCAGATGACCTGGCCTCCACAGTCACCGGACCTGAACCCAATCGAGATGGTTTGGGGTGAGCTGGACCGCAGAGTGAAGGCAAAAGGGCCAACAAGTGCTAAGCATCTCTGGGAAATCCTTCAAGACTGTTGGAAGACCATTTCAGGGGACTACCTCTTGAAGCTCATCAAGAGAATGCCAAGAGTGTGCAAAGCAGTAATCAAAGCAAAAAGGTGGCTACTTTGAAGAACCTAGAATATGACATATTTTCAGTTGTTTCACACTTGTTTGTTATGTATATAATTCCACATGTGTTAATTCATAGTTTTGATGCCTTCATAGTCATGAAAATAAGGAAAACTCTTTGAATGAGAAGGTGTGTCCAAACTTTTGGTCTGTACTGTATGTCAATATCACTTAGACATAATTTGCTATTGCTTAGGGAGGGAGAGGGGGAAGAGAAAAAGCAAATATTCATAAAAACTGCAACATATTTTCCAAAAATTCTTAGGAGACTGCATGGTGTTACACATGTGGACAAAATTGTTGTTACCCTTCTATTAAAGAAAGAAAAACCCACAATGATCACTGAAATAACATGAAACTGACAAAAGTAATAATAAGTAAAAATTTACTGAAAATCAAACCAAACCGGGCATTGCTTTTGAATTGTGGCTCAACAGAATAATAAAAAATAAAAAAAATAATAATGAAAAATATTGAAAATAATTTGACCATAGAGACTAAGGTGTGTCCTATAATTTGCATCACAGGTGTCTTCAAACCTGTAATCAGTCACTCTGCCTACTTAGGCTACATGCACACGACCGTGCTGTTTTTTGCGGTCTGCAAACCGCGGATCCGCAAAAAACGGAAGCCGACCGTGTGCCTTCCGCAATTTGCGGAACGGAACGGGCGGCCCATTGTAGAAATGCCTATTCTTGTCTGCAAAACAGACAAGAATAGGACATGTTATATTTTTTTGGCGGGGCCACGAAACGGTGCAACGGATGTGAATGGGTCCGCATAAAACGGCGGCTCGGATGCGGACCAAAACAATTGTCGTGTGCATGAGGCCTTAGAAGGTGAAAAGTACCCACTGTGGTGTTTGGAATCATGGTGTGTACCACACTGAACATGGACCAAAGAAAGCTATAAGACCAACTCCAAACAGCTTGATGTTCCTGTTACTACAATTGCACATATTATTCAGAAGTAGAGGCTCTGTTACCAGGATCAACACTATTAAACCAGACATACTGGCTGGTAGAGCTCATATATGCTGATTAAAACTATACCCTTTTTTTCTGTAAGCTAAACAACTGCAGAGAAATCTGTGTTTTATGCATATGCAAATAATAAATTTGAGCACCAGGAGGCGGGGCTGAACCCCTTGAGCACTACTTTGTAACACCCCCTGTTCTCTGCACACTCCCCCCTCCCCTTGATTGACAGGGCTAGACAGGCTGAGGGCAAAGCTGTTTGATAGCATGTAAATATCATATATACTATCTACCATAGCTACCATATTGTCAGGAATCATCCTGCTATGTCTGTTTAGTTCAGATTGTCTTGCCCTCAAGTTCTCCCTCAGTTAAGATAGTGGATTGTGTCTCAGCTAGGGTGCCATAATACTTCCTGTTTCACATTTAAACCTCTCAAGCCTATTACTAATTGCTTTAGTATTGTGTTAAGCTTCTGCTCGTGCAGTCCTCTTGCTTGGAACTAGCTCTCTGGTTTGTTCCTCTGCCTTGTGGTTTACCCTTCTACTCTGTGACATCCTGCTACCTCCTGTTGCCGACCCGGATTGCTTGACTACGTTCCTGTGCCGCCTGCCCTGACTCCTTGCTCGCCTGACCTCAGCTCTACTGCACCCTTCGGTCCTGCACCATTGCTACCGGTAATGGCTCCACCTGCCTGGCTCTGCTGCATCCTTCGGTCCTGCACTATTGCTACCGGTAACGGATCTGCCTGTCTGGCTCTGCTTCATCCTTCAGTCCTAAAACCTTCTATTCAAGACTCCGGTGCTTCCTGTGTACAGGCCTTGTCCCTGCCATTGGATTCCAGCAGTATTCCACTAGTATCGTGACACATATATACTATGTACCATATTACTGCTTTATTTGCAGGCAAAATATATGATTAGAAAGACATCAGTGTCACGGTGCGGTTCACTGTGACAGTTGTGACCGTGTAGTCTGGCTGCATGACCTCTCGCATACTGGCTGCAGGCTGACACCTGTGTATGCTGGTTGCTTGGGGCTGCGTGCTGGTTGCGGTGTCTTGTGTGAACTATGCCCATGAATGTGTGTACTCCCCGTGTCTGCATCTCTGTGCAGTTCCTGTCTCTGGTCCCGTGTAGGCTGACTGCAGGCTCCCTCGCGTACTGGCTGCAGGCTGACACCTGTGTATACTGGTTGCTTAGGACTGTGTGCTGGCTGCGGTGATGTGTGTGACCTGTGGCCTGTGTTTGTGGCTTCCCGTGCCTGTATCTCTGTGGCTCCTGTCTCTGGTGCAGTGCAGGCTGGCTTCATGCGCTTTGTTAACTGGCTGTGGGTATTCCCATGTATGCTGATTCTGCGATGCGTGCTGGCTGCAGTCTTGAGTGTGACCAGGGTCTGGTTTGAATGCATTTCTGTTCGCGTCACGGGTTGTTTATGCTCTGGCATACTGGCTGCGGTGGACTCCGTATATGCTGGTTGCCCAGGGCAACATCCTGTACTGCAGCATGTGTGTTCTCTTCCCTGTTCATGCAGGCTCCCCTCCCTGTTTGGTTCTGATGGGGTTAACATTCCCTGGTCTGTTCCTGAGTGTGGCTTATCAGGTGCCTTGGTTATTCAGCTATATCTATCTGGGATCTGTGCCGCTTGGGGTCAGTCTATCCTCTGCCTTACTGGGTGTAGCCCCTTGCTGCTCACTCAGGAGGATTTGCCATCTGCCCTTGTTTTGGTGTTGCTTGGTAAAGTGTTGTTGTTGCTTTGTTCTCTGTACCTGTTCTGCATTGATATTGTTATCCTTGTCCATGCCTTTCCTGTTCTTCTGTACCTGTTCTCTGTCTGGATCCACTCTGTTCCAGACTCAGTTAGAGCCTAGCAGTGCTCTAACTGAGTCTGATAGCCTGGCAGTGCCTACTGCTTCTGATCTAGTCTGTTCCTTTTCTTGCCTACAGTGCCTTACTGCTTCTGTTCCTGTGTTTGTCCTGCCTTCATGAAAAGGTCCCTGGGTTCTCCAGAGGGAGTATCTCTAGTCTGTGTGCAGCTCTGCCTCAGACCGCCATGCTTCCATTCTGCTTGGGGTCCAGGAATTTGCTTCTGTGCTGGTTCCCATTTGTCTTGTCTGTTCCATGTCCTGAGTTTGATTGGGTTCCAGCTCTGTTGTCCGTTCCGCTGGTGCTTGCACCAGCATTGGTTCTCTGCAGGTAGGGGCCTATCATACCGGGACCTTCCTGGAGGTGCGACCAGTGACCCCAAGGGCCAGTTCATCCCCACCATGGGCTTTGTGAAGAATGGGGCTCACTGGCTCTCCGCCCTCTGGGTTTTGTCTCCGGTGCCGGTGCACTTGGTTCTGTGGTAGTGCTACCACTATTGCTTAACCTGCATGTCTGTACGGTCATGTTCTTTCATTACATGTGTAATAAAGTACTCTATTGTCACCGCCAGATCTCTGAGAAGCTCTGACAGATGTTCTTCAGTACCTCTTGCATGATGTTCTTTTGTTTTGGTTTCGTTTTGTCATCTCTTCTCCCTCTCCCAGCTGTCATCTATTAGCAGTGATTGCCTCCCTTTATATCACCTCCCATACTGCCTCACTTTGCGGTTTATACTACTTTCTGGAATGTGCTCACTGCTAGAAGCTGCAACTGCTGGTTCCTCAGATAAGTCTATTCCTTTATTTGTGTTTTCCTGTTGGCTTGATTCTAGGTGACCCTGACTCCCTCCGTATCAAGTGCAGGGAGCCGGTGGTCGTGTCCCCTCACTATAATAGGGTTTTCAGGTGTCACTCAGTCTACGTATGTGGACATGCAATTTTCTATCATTGAGATCTTTGCATGGGCTGAGCAGTCAGGGAGAGCTCTAGGGCTTTTATAGGGCTCACCCATATGTTCCTTAGCTTGGGATCAAGTCAGGCGGATCTTTATTTGTGACCTAGTTTTCTGCAACACCATCCGTGACATCTATTAGTCCCTGGTCTGAATCTTGCCTGTGTCCTGTTTGCAAGACGTCCCGGAGGTCTGCCTTGGACCTCCGGCACGTGACAATCAGTACTATGTGTTAGCTCATAAGCATAATTTTTTTTTTTTTTAAAAACATAAAAAAAAAGAAAAGGCATACTTCTCTGTGTAATGATGGTATAGCTTAGTGGTTAAGTGATTGGTTTTGCATGTAAATCCTAGGTTGTTTCTCTTCAGATATTTTTTTCTTCCACATTTATCCCATAAGAAAAATCTATGTCCTTATCATATTGAGAATAATGTTGTTTTTTTTTAGAAAGCTAATAAATAGTATTGGTTTCTTTATAATCATATATTGTATCTATAAATAATAGGTTGTGTAAAAAAAAAACTATTCTCAATATAGTAAGGCCTTTTTATTGTTGTTATTATTATTATTATTATTATTATTATTATTATCATATATTACAGTATGGCCGTTTAATGTGGTTTTAAATAAAAGAGAGAAAAAAATAACAAAAAAAATGTAGTCTCTTTTGGGACTTTAAGACTACTTTCACACTCGCATTTTGGGCGGATCTGTCATGGATCTGCAAAAACGGATCTGTTACAATAATACAACCGCATGCTTCCTTCATGAACGGATCCGTTTGTATTATCTGTAACATAGCCAAGATGGATCCTTCATGAACTCCATTGAAAGTCAATGGGAGATGGATCCATTTTCTATTGTGCCAGACTGTGTCAGAGAAAACGGATCCGTTCCCATTGACTTACATTGTGTGCCAGGACGGATCCGTTTGGCTCAGTTTTGTCAAGCGGACAGCAAAACGCTGCATGCAGCGTTTTGGTGTCCGCCTCCAGAGCGGAATAGAGACTGATCGGAGGCAAACTGATGCATTCTGAGTGGATCCTTTTCCATTCAGAATGCATTAAGCCAAAATGTAAAGCCAAAATGCGAGTGTAAAAGTAGCCTAACCTAGGATCTCTGCATGCATGGTAGAACACTATACCACCAAGCTATAATATTACCATACAGAAAAACATGTTTTTTCTGTGCTTCTAAGCTAACACACAGTACTGGCATCTATATAATCATATATTGTGCCTGCCTGCTGTCTAGCCCTGTCAATGAAGTGGGGGGGGGGGGGGGGGAGGGGTGGGAGTGTGGGGTGGGGTGTTACAAATCAGTGCTCAAATGATTCATACCTGCTTCCTGGTGCTACGTTTGCATATAAATACAAACACAGATATCTCTGCAGCTGTTTATCATACAGACAAAAGAAAAGTATTGTTTTAATCAACAGGATAAGCCCTAACTGGTTTAATAGGGTTGATTCTGGTGACAGAGCCTCTTTAAGGTCTACAGGACTGTAACCAACCTCCCTGGACATAGCTACAAGAGGAAAATTGATGACAAATTGAAGAGAAGGATAATATGAATGGTAACCTTAGAGCCCAGAACGACATCCAAAGAGATTAGAGGTGAACTCCAAGGTCAAGATACATCAGTGTCAGATAACACCATCTGTTGCTCTCTTACCCAAAGCAGACTGAATGGAAGACGACCAAGGAGGAAACCACTGAAGAAAGCAAATCATAAAAAAGTGAGAATGGAATTGCCAAAATGCATACTAACAAGCCACAAAGCTTTTGGGAGAATGTCCTTTGGACAGAAGAGCTTTTTAGCAAGTCATATCAGCATTATGTTCTTAGATACAAAAATGAAGCATACAAAGAAACAAACATTGTAACTACTGTGAAGCATGGAGGAGGCTTGGTTATATTTTGGGGCTACTTTTCTGCATCTGGCACAGGGTTTCTTGAATCAGTGCAGGGTACAACGAAATATTAAGTCTATCAAGGCATTCTGGAGTGAAATGTGCTATCCAGTGTCAGAAATTTTGGTCTCAGTTGCAGGTCATAGGATAATTACCCAAAACACCCAGCCGTAAACATCCAAGAATGGCTAAGACAAAAGCATTGGACTATTCTGAAGTGGCCTTCTAAGAGCCCTGATCTAAATCCTATTTAACATCTGTGGAAAGAGCTGAAATATGCAGTTTGGAGAAGGCTCTCTTCAAACCTGAGACAGATGGAGCAGTTTGCTCATGAGAAGTGGGCCAAAATAGCTGTGGATAGGTGCAGAAGTCTCATTGAGAGTTATGAAAATTGCTTTATCTCAGTGATTGCCTCAAAACGTTGTACAACAAAATATTAAGTTAAAAGCACCATAATTTTTGTTCAGGCAAGTTTCATTAGTTTGTTTTATAAATTATTCTGTTGAACCACAATTCGAAAGCAATGTCAGATTTTATTAGTTGATTTTCAGCATTTTTTTTTTACTTTTGGCAGTTTCAACTTACCGTATTTTTCGCCCCATAAGACGCACTTTTTCTCCCCCCAAAATAGGGGGAAAATGCCCCTGCATCTTATGGGGCAAATGCTGACAGTTTTACATCGCTGGCTGGGGGCCGGCAATAGCGGCAGGGCGGTGCAGTCACTGTACTATAGCCCCGCCGCTCCAGTGCTGCAATATTCAAATATAAAATATCTTATTCAATTAAAAGTGATTACACATGCCCCCCCACTCCTAATAGTACCGTACATCCTAACAGCTTCAGTAGAATGCAGGCAGGTAGGCCGGGCGGGCGGCAGCGTAACTCCCTGATGTCACGTGCCTGCGCCGCCTACTTTATGAATGAAGCAGGCGGCGCAGGCAAGTGACGTCAGTGAGTTACGCACCGGCCGCCCGGCCTGCCTGCCTTGGTTGTACAGAAGCTGTTAGGATGTACGGTACTATTAGGAGTGAGGGGGCATGTGTAATCACTTTTAATTGAATAAGACATTTTATATTTGTATACTGGAGCGGCGGGGGGGGCGGGGGCATCTGTGGATGACAGTTTTATGGGAACATCCATGGATGGCACAGTTAAGGGGTGGGGGGTCTGTGGATGGCACTGTTATGGGCTGGGGGGTCTGTGGATGGCACTGTTATGGGGTGGGGGGTCTGTGGATGGCACATATATAACAGTGCCACCCACAAATTCCCCATAACAGTGCCACCCACAGATCCCCCTTCTAACAGTGCCATCCACAGATCCCCCCTCTAACAGTGCCATCCACAGATCCCCCCTGTAACAGTGCAAACCACAGATCCCCCCGTAACAGTGTCCGTCACAGATCCCCCCATAACAGTGTCCGTCATCCACAGATCCCTCCATAACAGTGTCCGTCATCCACAGATCCCCCCCATAAGTGTACGTCATCCACAGATCCCCCATAACAGTGTCCGTCATCCACAGATCCCCCCCATAACAGTGTCCATCATCCACAGATCCCCCCCATAACAGTGTCCGTCATCCACAGATCCCCCCATAACAGTGTCCGTCATCCACAGATCCCCCCATAACAGTGCATCATCCACAGATCCCCCCATAACAGTGCATCATCCACAGATCCCCCATAACAGTGTCCTTCACAGATCCCCAGTAATAGTGCCATCCACAGACCACCATTAGTTCCAAACCCACCAAAAGCACACCTTTTGGTTAAAAATATTTTTTTTCTTATTTTCCTACCCAAAAACCTAGGTGCGTCTTATGGGCCGGTGCGTCTTATAGGGCGAAAAATACGGTGTTTCAGCGACCATTGTTGGCTTTTCCTTTTTTAAGGGAAGGGTACTAATAATTTTGTCTACGTGTATATACCAATTTCCAGGGCAATTGGAGCAACTTTGGTTTGGGCATAATCGATTTGGGTCGGAACTGAAATTTTTAAAAAATGTGGTGAATCTGAAGCCGAACTAAATTTCAAAAAGGTTCATTCATGTCTATATCGAATCCATTCAAAACATCACACATCAAATCCCTGTTGTACAACTTATCATTATACAACTCATCTCATTCTTTATATTCATCTCACTCAATCTCAAACCTATAATTTATACTCTCATCCCTATAATTCAGTGCTTCTCAAATAGTGGGGCGCGCCCCCCAGGGGGGGCACCAGGCTCCGTAAAGTGGGGCTCGTTCAGGGCCGGCCTTTGGGGTGTGCGGGCTGTGCGGCCGCACAGGGCGCCATAGTAACAGGGGCACTGGGCGGCCGACAGCTCGCAGTGTAATATGCGGCAGGGAGATGAGCGCTTCCATTGTGGAAGCGCTCATCTCCCGTCTGATCAGAGGCCGGCGCAGGCGCTGGACGCGATGTACGGAGCGGGGGCCGAGGGAGGGACTGGGAGGAGGAGCTGGGGGCCGGCAATAGCGGTGGGGCGGTGCGGTCACTGTCCTATAGCCCCGCCCCACCGCTCTCTCCGGTATACTAATATAAATTGTATTATTGAATTAAAAGTTATTAAACATGCCCCCCTCACTCCTAATAGTACCGTATATCCGAATTTCTTCTGTATAATGCCGGCAGGCAGGCCGGGCGGCCGGCGCGTCCCTCAGTGATGTCACGTGCCTGCGCCGCCTGCTTTATGAATGAAGCAGGCGGCGCAGACAAGTGACGTCACTGAGGCCCGGCCCGCCTGCCGGCATTATACAGAAGAAATTCGGATATACTATTAGGAGTGAGGGGGGGCATGTTTAATAACTTTAAACGACGGCGGCGGGCACACAGAATCTGTGGATGGCACAGTTAAGGGGTGGGGGTCTGTGGATGGCACTGTAATGGGCTGGGGGGGCACTGTGGATGGCACTGTTATGGGGTGGGGGGTCTGTGGATGGCACATATATAACAGTGCCAGCCACAGATCTCCCTGTAACAGTGCCAGCCACAGATCCCACCATAAGTGTCCGTCATCCACAGTCCCCCCATAAGTCTCCGTCATCCACAGATCCCCCCATAAGTGTCAGTCATCCACAGATCCCCCCATAAGTGTCTGTCATCCACAGATCCCCCCATAAGTGTGTGTCCGATCCACATTTCTTTCTTTTTTTATTCTCTTATACGTTAATAAGGATACAGTGTTATGCAGAGGTGTACTTATAACAATTTTATAGACAAATGATACTATTTACAGTCGCGCGGGGGGCGCAAAATGTTTTCTTCTTCCTAGGGGGGGCATGACAGAAAATAATTGAGAAGCACCGCTATAATTGTTTTCCGCACACTTTTTTAAAGAGAAACCTAGTGCACTTTTGATTTTCCTCTGGATGATCAACCTTAACTCTTTATATGATTTTCTTCCATTTCCTCTCAAAAATCTGTCTAATTTCACCTTGTGCTTCGGTCATTAAATCACCTTCTACCACACTTAATTCACAGTTTTCTCAACCACTCAATTCTAAAATGTAATTCACTGTATTTTCTCCTCAGCAGCTGTTATATCCCCATTTTTAAAGAACATTTCTTACACTCACTTTTCATTCCAACCCTCAAATCCACTGTAATGGTGCAGAACCCCAAGCAACCAGACAGATGTTTTAAATGACAGGAGATTTATTGTGTCGATGATAATTCAGTCAAAAGCCAGTGATCATACACAGGTAATCAAGCCGAATAAGAACCTCTGCAGGGAGAGACCAGGGAATCAGTCCGTGACCAGGCCAAAGTTCATACACATTATATCAGTCCGAGACAGGAGAGGGCTGGCAGCTTTAGTCCTGGGGGGCAAATCCAGTCAAGTGGCCAATTTTTAGCCCCAACCATTATTAAAAGCCTCTCCTACATATAATAGGCCACTCCAACAAACACTGTACAGCTAAAATTCTATAGTTGAGGTCCTGTCTCTATACATCATACGGAGAGGGGAGGGCCTTTCCTGCTTCACATTATACAATAAACAGCAGGCTACAGCCAGGAAGCTCCTCCGCTCTCCTCCCTCCCCAGATCCTGCTCAAGGCCTTTGGTTCCCCCCACCATCTTCCACCTACCCGTCGCCTGCTTCCCCCCTTGGCCGTCCTCATCCAGCTCTGAATCCTCATTCTGCAAATGGCAGGGGGAGGAGCCGGAGCATCTCCTCTCCTACATAGCGCCACATACCCCTTACACCCAGTGATGTCACCTTTGTTGTAGACGTTCTCTAGCTTTATCTTCTCCATTCAGACCAGACCGCCATGATGATTTTTCAGCCATCTCCCGTTTCTGCAGAGATTGACAAACAGACATTAGTTTCCCACATTTCCATCATCTTCACATCTTCTGAACACCCTTTCATGCCACCCCCAATACTATACTGCAGAAACAGTCCCCCTGGAAATACTACTACCACACAGATAGTACCCCCTTCAGCAATTATTGGCACACAGTGCTCTAAAAAATAACTGCGCCCAGACACTAATAGTATAAAGATAATGTCCCCCAAAAATAATTGTGCTAAGCTGATACTATGCCAGGGTGCCCCCAAAGTAACAGTGCTCCCCAAAATCCCACCAATAGAAATAATTCTCTGCCAGAGCACACTGGCCCCTATAGTGCCCATACTAGTAATCATGTTCCTCATAGCCCCCCAGTAGTAGTAAAGCTCTGCATAATGCCTCCTAGTAGTAATAATTCTCCCCCAGCAGCCTCTTTATCAGCCCCCAGTAGTTTCTCAGTCCCCAGTAGCTTCTTAGCCCCCAGCAGCCTCTCCATCAGCCCCCAGTAGCTTCTCAGCCCCCAGAAGCCTCTCCATCAGCTTCCAGTGCCTCTCATCTGCCCCCAGAAGTGTCCATCAGCCTCATAAATATATATAAAAAAAAAAACACTTACCCTTCCTGCTACTGGACGCCGCCGCTCCTCTCCTCTAACGCGATCTGCATCCTCCTGCCGTCGGCTGTGCTGTGAAGGCTGTGCACAGCGTGACATCACAGAGCGCCTTACGCCTGTGTGCAGCCCTGCACAGCTGACAGCCAGGGCCGGTGCAAGGATTTGGCGCCCCCACCAGCACCAGAACTCGGTGGGGCTGATGTAACATGGAGGGGGGAAATGTGACACGGGGTGGGATGAGAAGTGTGACACGGGGTAGGATGAGAAGTGTGACACGGGGTGGGATGAGAAGTGTGACATGGGGTGGGATGAGAAATGTGACACGGGGTGGCATGAGAAACGTGACATGGGGTGGGATGAGAAACGTGACGCGGGGTGGGATGAGAAACATGACATGGGGTGGGATGAGAAACATGACACGGGGTGGGATGAGAAACGTGACACGGGGTGGGATGAGAAACGTGTCACATTTCTCCCCCCTCAGTGTCACCGAGGGAGGAGAAATGTGACACGGAGGGGGGAGAAATATGACATGGGGTGGGATGAGAAATGTGACACGGGTTGGGATGAGAAATGTGACACGGGGTGGGATAAGAAAAGTGTCACATTTCTCCCCCCTCTGAGTCACAGAGGGAGGAGAAATGTGACACGGAGGGGGAGAAATGTGACACGGAGGGGGGAGAAATGGGACACGGAGGGGGGAGAAATGGGACACGGAGGGGAGAGAAATATGACATTTCTCCCCCTCCATGTCACATCACCCCCTCCTTTTTACACCCCCGTTGTGTCACATTTCTCCCCCTCCATGTCACATTTCTCACCCTCCATGTCACATTCCCCCCCCCCCCGTTTCACAATTCTCCCCCTCCATGTCACATTTCTCCCCCTCCATGTCACATTTCTCCCCCTCCATGTCACATTTCTCCCCCTCCATGTCACATTTCTCCCCCCATGTCACATTTCTCCCCCCCATGTCACATTTCTCCCCCTCTCCTCTATTAACCACCTCAGCCCCCCTAGCTTAAACACCCTTAATGACCAGGCCACTTTTTACACTTCTGCACTACACTACTTTCACCGTTTATTGCTCGGTCATGCAACTTACCACCCAAATGAATTTTACCTCCTTTTCTTCTCACTAATAGAGCTTTCATTTGGTGGTATTTCATTGCTGCTGACATTTTTACTTTTTTTGTTATTAATCGAAATTTACAGATTTTTTGTAAAAAAATGAAATTTTTCACTTTCAGTTGTAATTTTTTTTTTTATGTCTTTGATTCAAAAAAAATGTTTGGGTAAAAAAAAATGGTTTGGGTAAAAGTTATAGCGTTTACAAACTATGGTACAAAAATGTGAATTTCTGCTTTTTGAAGCAGCTCTGACTTTCTGAGCACCTGTCATGTTTCCTGAGGTTCTGCAATGCCCAGACAGTAGAAAAACCCCACAAATGACCCCATTTCGGAAAGTAGACACCCTAAGGTATTTGCTGATGGGCATAGTGAGTTCATAGAACTTTTTATTTTTTGTCACAAGTTAGCGGAAAATGATTATTTATTTATTTTTCCTTACAAAGTCTCATATTCCACTAACTTTTGACAAAAAATAAAAACGTCCATGAACTCACTATGCCCATCAAAAAATACCTTGGGGTGTCTTCTTTCCAAAATGGGGTCACTTGTGGGGTAGTTATACTGCCCTGGCATTCTAGGGGCCCTAATGTGTGAGAAGTAGTTTGAAATCAAAATGTGTAAAAAATGCCCTGTGAAATCCGAAAGGTGCTCTTTGGAATGTGGGCCCCTTTGCCCAGCTAGGCTGCAAAAAAGTGTCACACATCTGGTATCGCCGTACTCAGGAGAAGTTGGGCAATGTGTTTTGGGGTGTCATTTTACATATACCCATGCTGGGTGAGAGAAATATCTCTGCAAAAGACAACTTTTCCCATTTTTTTTATACAAAGTTGGCATTTGACCAAGATATTTATCTCACCCAGCATGGGTATATGTAAAATGACACCCCAAAACACATTCCCCAACTTCTCCTGAGTACGGCGATACCACATGTGTAACACTTTTTTGCAGCCTAGATGCGCAAAGAGGCCCAAATTCCTTTTAGGAGGGCATTTTTAGACATTTGGATCCCAGACTTCTTCTCACGCTTTAGGGCCCCTAAAATGCCAGGGCAGTATAAATACCCCACATGTGACCCCATTTTGGAAAGAAGACACCCCAAGGTATTCAATGAGGGGCATGGCGAGTTCATAGAATTTTTTTTTTTTTGGCACAAGTTAGCGGAAATATAATTTTTTTTGTTTTTTCTCACAAAGTCTCCCTTTCTGCTAACTTGGGGCAAAAATTTCAATCTTTCATGGACTCAATATGCCCCTCACGGAATACCTTGGGGTGTCTTCTTTCCAAAATGGGGTCACATGTGGGGTATTTATACTGCCCTGGCATTTTAGGGGCCCTAAAGCGTGAGAAGAAGTCTGGAATATAAATGTCAAAAAATTTATTTTTTGACACAAGTTAGTGGAATATGAGACTTTGTAAGAAATAAAAAACAATTTCCACTAACTTGGGCAAAAAAAATGTCTGAATTGAGCCTTACAGGGGGGTGATCAATGACAGGGGGGTGATCAATGACAGGGGGGTGATCAGGGAGTCTATATGGGGTGATCACCCCCCTGTCATTGATCACCCCCCTGTAAGGCTCCATTCAGACGTCCGTATGTTTTTTACGGATCCACGGATACATGGAACGGATCCGCAAAACACATACGGACGTCTAAATGGAGCCTTACAGGGGGGTGATCAATGACAGGGGGGTGATCACCCCATATAGACTCCCTGATCAACCCGATGTCATAGATCACCCCCCTGTCATTGATCACCCCCCTGTAAGGCTCCATTCAGACGTCCGTATGTTTTTTACGGATCCACGGATACATGGATCGGATCCGCAAAACACATACGGACGTCTGAATGGAGCCTTACAGAAGGGTGATCAATGACAGGGGGGTGATCACCCCATATAGACTCCCTGATCACCCCCCTGTCATTGATCACCCCCCTGTAAGGCTCCATTCAGACATCTGTATGTGTTTTGCGGATCCGATCCATGTATCCGTGGATCCGTAAAAAACATACGGACGTCTGAATGGAGCCTTACAGGGGGGTGATCAATGACAGGGGGGTGATCAGGGAGTCTATATGGGGTGATCACCCCCCTGTCATTGATCACCTCCCTGTAAGGCTCCATTCAGAAGTCCGTATGTGTTTTGCAGATCCGATCCATGTATCCGTAAAAAACATACGGACGACTGAATGGAGCCTTACAGGGGGGTGATCAATGACAGGGGGGTTATCAATGACAGGGGGGTGATCAGGGAGTCTATATGGGGTGATCACCGCCCTGTCATTGATCACCTCCCTGTAAGGCTCCATTCAGAAGTCTGTATGTGTTTTGCAGATCCGATCCATGTATCCGTAAAAAACATACGGACGTCTGAATGGAGCCTTACAGGGGGGTGATAAATGACAGGGGGGTGATCAGAGAGTCTATATGGGGTGACCACCCCCCTGTCATTGATCACCCCCCTGTAAGGCTCCATTCAGACGTCCGTATGTGTTTTTGCGGATCCGATCCATGTATCCGTGGATCCGTAAAAAACATACGGACGTCTGAATGGAGCCTTACAGGGGGGTGATCAATGACAGGGGGATGATCAATGACAGGGGGGTTATCAGGGAGTCTATATGGGGTGATCAGGGGTTAATAAGGGGTTAATAAGTGACAGGGGGGGTGTAGTGTAGTGGTGTTTGGTGCTACTTATTACTGAGCTGCCTGTGTCCTCTGATGGTCGATCCAAGCAAAAGGGACCACCAGAGGACTAGGTAGCAGGTATATTAGACGCTGTTATCAAGACAGCGTCTAATATACCTGTTAGGGGTTAAAAAAATCTGATCTACAGCCTGCCAGCGAACGATCGTCGCTGGCAGGCTGTAGATCCACTCGCTCACCTTCCGATCCTGTGAACGTGCGCGCCTGTGTGTGCACGTTCACAGGAAATCTCGCGTCTCTCGAGATGACGCATAGATGCGTGACTCTGCCTGGAGCTGCCGCCTTCGGAACGCGGTCCGGAGGCGGTTAATGTTGTGTAAAAAACATTATCTTCACTTGGCCCTGTCTACAGCAGCTCCCCTTCTCCTCTGTGTGGTCCTGGTATCTTCTCTCTTGGCTCCGGACAAGTTGTTGAGGACTTATCCCACTCAGCCAATCAGTGGCCACAGCTGTGTCATGTGCCAGGCCAGTGATTGGCTCAGCAGGAAATCTCTGGCCTGACACGTGACACAGCTGCAGCCACTGATTGGCTGAGTGGGAAAGGTACTACTCCTTAACAACTTGTCGGGAGCCCAGAGAGAAGATACCAGGAACAGACCGGCGGTGTGCAAGTCATTTCACCACTTCCTGGTCCTCTGGTGCTCAGCAGGCGGCTGGTTTTAACATACTTTAGGGCGGCCTGGGGGGCAGCCCGCTCCTGGTTCGAGAAGCGTGGTACCGAGGGATGAGACGTCAGAGAATATCCAGGGTCTAATCCGAGGTCATACACGAGATAGATTGTTCAGCCAAGAGGTCACTAGAGAATTTTTAAGAAAAGCAGAGGTCATACACAGTAGGGCTGCACGATATATTGCAAAAAAAATTGAATTGCGATAATCAGCAAATGCGATATGGTTATTCGGCCGACCCGAAAATGCCGCGATTATATATGAAGGGGCCCCTATTGATAAAATGTCCTCTGTCCTATTGATAAAATGGCCAGCCTCTGTACTTACTTTAACGATGAATGCACTGCAGCGAGCGGGAGCGAGCGAGGCGGCCGGCCGGCGCATGACTAACGTCACGCTCCTGCTTCCTGAATTAAGTGGGAGGAGCGTGACAGTGACGTCAGTCACGCGTCGGCCGGCTCGCTCGCTGCCGCTCTCTGCAGTGCATTCATAGTGAAAGTACAGAGGCTGGCCATTTTATGAATGGGAGAGTTATGTGCGCAGTTTAGGACACATGAGGGGACACATAGGGCCATGAGGGGGACCAGCATAAAATGCTATATGTGTGTCTTATGCTGGCCCCCCTCGTGGCCCCATGTGTCATAGCACAGATCCCCTATAACAGTGCCATCCACAGGTCCCCCATAACAGTGTCCTCCACAGATCCCCTATAACAGTGTCCTCCACAGATCCCCCATAACAGTGTCCTCCACAGATCCCCCATAACAGTGTCCTCCACAGATCCCCCATAAGTGTCCTCCACAGATCCCCCATAAGTGTCCTCCACAGATCCCCTATAAGTGTCCTCCACAGATCCCCCATAACAGTGTCCTCCACAGATCCCCCATAACAGTGTCCTCCACAGATCCCCCATAACAGTGTCCTCCACAGATCCCCCATAACAGTGTCCTCCACAGATCCCCCATATACAGCGTCCTCCACAGATCCCCCGCATAACAGCGCCCTCCACAGATCCCCCGCATAACAGCGCCCTCCACAGATCCCCCGCATAACAGCGCCCTCCACAGATCCCCCGCATAACAGCGCCATCCACAGATCTTCCGCATAACAGCGCCCTCCACAGATCCCCCGCATAACAGCGCCCTCCACAGATCCCGCGCATAACAGCGCCCTCCACAGATCCCCCGCATAACAGCACCCTCCACAGATCCCCCGCATAAAATATTGCATCGCATATCGTTATCGCAATTTTTAGGGCCCTAATCGCAATCGCACAAAATTCCCATATCGTGCAGCCCTAATACACAGGTAAGCTGGAGAGAAACGATCACCAACATACACCCGGATTGGCAGAACAACAGTGGGCACTGACCAGCCAGGGAGATCACCTTTTAAGTACCTGCTAGCCAATCACAGAGTGCCAGGTGTCGATTCCTCATAGGCCACATGATGATCCTAATCCCTAACACTTATGCGGCCAATCCCCTAATCTACTTTGAATTTGTGCACAGGCATGCTGCAGACAATGGTGTCCACCACATGTAAGTGGTGGACACCGGTATAAAAAGGGTGCTATTGCCGTGAAATGCTTTTGCTACAATTGAATGTTCTATTGCAGAAATATGCAATGAGCTTAATAACACATATATATTAATGTAGTTATTGCCATAAAATGATAATGATATTGCAATAATGCAACAGGTTTAATAACGTGGGCATGATGGACTGAATGGTTTTTAGAAGGAAAAAAAAAGTGTATTTGCAGCAGAATGCTATTGTAGTGCTGGCAATAAGCCTATGAACAAAAAAGATGTTTATATACCAAAAATGTGTTTATATTTGTTGCAGGTGGTTATGTAATGCAGAAATAGCTGCCAACATCAGCTGTGTTATACACACAAGTGAGTGACCATCCACTCAGTCCCTCAAAGATTTCCCTAACCCTAATCAACTTTTTTAAAATCTATCCAATTATATCCACCTATTCTTCCCTTTTATTGTCCCTATCACACTACATTAGTGGCTTCTGTCTCTAAAAGCTTTTTGTCAGACATTACCACATAACACCCTTCCAGGTCACAAGCTGAAGACAGAATAGCAATTATTTTGCTATAGTATAAGGAGCTGCCTGCCGATTACCCCCTGACCAACTGCTCCAGGCTGTCTGTCAGACTGAGCCAATCAGGACAAGTCCTCCCTTCCATTTCCTCCCAGTGTCATGTGATCCTCCATCTTCTTCATCCATCGTAGTTTTCCACACCAATATTCACAGCAAAATGGCACTGGGCATCGTTTTTTTCAAGTGACTCCTTTAAATTGAATCGCAAAAGCTTTGGATTTGTCTGGCAAACACATTTTTATGAAATTCCTAATGAATCGGATCATATAGAATCAATCTAATCATCTCTAATTTAAGTCTATTTTTTTATTAGAATCAATTAAAGGGTTTCTGGCACCAGAATTAACCTATTAAACTGTTTGACATTAGCGATGTGCTGCCGGCCCTGTGTGCTGGGACTGTGTAGGCGCAAGATTTATCCAGCACACAGGTCCGGCAGGAGAAGATAAACGCTGGCCCTGTCAATCAAATCTTGTTTCTCACAATCTGAGAGCCCTTTGAGTGCTTTTTTTGCAAACTTTTATGTGTATTTTACTGAGGAGGGACTTCTTTCTGGCCACTCTGCTATAAAGACCAGATAGATGGAATGCTGCAGTGATTGTTGACCTTCTGGAAGATTCTCCTATCTGCACACTGGGTTCTTGGTCACCTATCTTACTAAGGCCCATTTCCTTTGATTACTTAGTTTGGTGGAGAAGACAGCTCTATGAAGAGTCCTGGTTATTCCAAACATCTTACGTTTACAAATAATGGAAGCCACTGTGTTCTTGGAAACTTTCAGTGGAGCAGAATTATTTTTGTACTCTTTTTCAGATCTCCCATATACATTGACAGCTGTAAGACCTTAACTAGACAGTGGTATGTCTTTCCAAATTTTGTGCAATCAACTGAATTCACCACAGGTAGACTCCAATCAAAGTGTGGAAACATCACAAAGATGATCAAGAGAAATTGGCTAAATTTTAAGTGTCATATTAAAGGTTCTGAATACTGCTGCTCGTGCAAACTTTTCATTTTAATAAATTTACAAGCATTTATAAAATTTTCTTTTCTTTTTGCATTATGGGATATTCAGTGCAGATTGATGTGGGAAACTTGATTTTCTTATTTTGTCACAAGGCTTCAACAAAATGTGAAAATGTCTAAGGGTCTGAAGACTTAGGTGCTCCCTAAACTGCTGTTATAAGCAGTTTATGAGAGATCTTGCAGACTAATTACTTTTTATTTCCCCTAGTCCGCCCTCATTTTAAGCTACAGAACAGCTGAGTGAATGAGCATGACATAACACACACAGAAGTCTAGGAGAAGGGTGGGGCTTAACCACACTGAAATAAATGTCGGTAAATCAATGTGCTTGTAGTCGTTTAGAAGTCCCTGCATGCCTCCCAACCATCCCAGACCCTGCAGGACATTCCCAGATTTCAGTGGATGTCCTGTGGTCCCTGGATGGTTGAGGTATGTCAATGGGAGACATTTCTGTAATAATGCCTGATCTATTTCTAACAAGGGCATTGCTAGGCCAAAATATTCAGGGCCTGGGGCTTGGATGTTTTGTTCCAGGCCCCGAAAGTACTGCCTGCCACATAGATACAACTGTATTGCCATACTCAGGACTGCAATCCAATTGAATCTAATGCACTGGAAGAGCTAATGGACCTGTGATGACATCACAGTCCATGTAATCAGTGCAAAAGGCAGTGGGTAAGGACCTGCGATGATGTTACCATCATGTGACCAGTGCAGAATGGCACTCAGTATTGAAGAGGAGAAATCCTGGGGAAGAAGCTATGGTGAGGTCTGCTACATGAGGAGAAGTAAGTGAAGGGATAGATTCTCAGTGTGAGAGGCAGAGTAATGCTGGGAGTTGTGGTTATTTAACTGGGTCTGTATGTTAGGGCTGAAGGGAGGGATGTTATTTACAAGATACTGTATGTTGGAGTAGGGTGGAGTGATGTTATGTACAGTACAGACCAAAAGTTTGGACACACCTTCTCATTCAAAGAGTTTTCTTTATTTTCATGACTATGAAGGCATCAAAACTATGAATTAACACATGTGGAATTATATACATAATAAACAAGTGTGAAACAACTGAAAATATGTCATATTCTAGGTTCTTCAAAGTAGCCACCTTTAGCTTTGATTACTGCTTTGCACACTCTTGGCATTCTCTTGATGAGCTTCAAGAGGTAGTCCCCTGAAATGGTCTTCCAACAGTCTTGAAGGAGTTCCCAGAGATGCTTAGCACTTGTTGGCCCTTTTGCCTTCACTCTGCGGTCCAGCTCACCCCAAACCATCTCGATTGGGTTCAGGTCCGGTGACTGTGGAGGCCAGGTCATCTGGCGCAGCACCCCATCATTCTCCTTCATGGTCAAATAGCCCTTACTTTCAAAGTTTTCCCAATTTTTCGGCTGACTGACTGACCTTCATTTCTTAAAGTAATGATGGACACTCGTTTTTCTTTACTTAGCTGCTTTTTTCTTGCCATAATACAAATTCTAACAGTCTATTCAGTAGGACTATCAGCTGTGTATCCACCTGACTTCTCAACGCCACTGATGGTCCCAACCCCATTTATAAGGCAAGAAATCCCACTTATTAAACCTGACAGGGCACACCTGTGAAGTGAAAACCATTTCAGGGGACTACCTCTTGAAGCTCATCAAGAGAATGCCAAGAGTGTGCAAAGCAGTAATCAAAGCAAAAGGTGGCTACTTTGAAGAACCTAGAATATGACATATTTTCAGTTGTTTCACACTTGTTTGTTATGTATATAATTCCACATGTGTTAATTCATAGTTTTGATGCCTTCAGTGTGAATCTACAATTTTCATAGTCATGAAAATAAAGAAAACTCTTTGAATGAGAAGGTGTGTCCAAACTTTTGGTCTGTACTGTATATGGGACTGATTGTTAAGGGGGTGATGTTATTTACATGGGACTGTGTGCTGGAGGTGGCTAGGGAGGGGATGATGTTATTTACATGGGAATGTATGTTGATGGTGGCTGGAGGAGAGAGTGATGTTATTAACATGGGACAAAATGTTAGAGGGGGCTGAGGGAGGGAATGATGTTATTTACATGAGACTGTGTGTTGTAGGTGGCTGGGGAGGAGGTGATGTTATTTACATGGGGCTGTATGTTGAAGGCGACTGTGGGAGGGACTGATGCTATTTGCATGGGACTGTATGTTGATGGTGGCTATGGGAGAGACTGATGTTATTTACATGGGACTGAATGTTGAGGGGGCAATGTTATTTACATGGGACTCCATTTTGAAGTCGGCTGGGGGAGAAAGTGATGTTATTTACATGGGATTGAATGTTGAGAGGTTGATGTTGTTTACATGGGATTGCATGTTGAAGGCAGCTGGGTAAGGGGTGATATTATTTACACGGGACTGTATGTTGAAGGCAGAGGGGGAGGGGGTGATGTTATTTACATGGGACTGTATATTGGAAGGGCTGTAGATAGAGGAGGATGTTATTTACTTGGAAGTGTATCTTGGAGGGGGCTGGAGAGATGGTGTGATATTATTTACATGGGACTCTATGGAGGGAAATAGTGTTATTTACATGGGACTATATAGTGAAGGGGCTGAGGAACTATGATTTCTGAGGACACTAAAGAGAGGAATATAACTGAGGGGCACTGCAAGGGGCATTCTAAATACTGGGGGCACTTCAGAACGAGAATTCTAACAGTAGGGGGCAATAAAATTCCTGGGGGCTCTGAGGAGGCATTTTAAATCCAAGGGACATTAGGAGTTCTTATTAGTAATGGGGGCTCTATAGGAGGGATTTATAGATCCACCTTATTTCTACTAAGAGCACTATGGGGCCTTATTACTATTGAGGGGTTTATAGAGAGCTTTATTACCACTGGGAGAACAATCTGGGGGCACTATTTCTACAGGGGGCTCTGTGAGGGCATTATTAATACTGGAGGGCTCTTCTACTAAAGGAGGAACTCTTGGGGATCACGGCTGTGGGCACTGTCACAAAGACCTGGATCGTCCAATGGTGTGTCGTCTTCCTAGCGCTCGAGTTCAATACATCGCGGATCGGGTTGACAGATTACTTGGAGGGGCTGGAGAAGATCCAGCAGTCATGGTCCATATTGGAACCAATGACAAAGTTAGAGGTAGGTGGAGCATCCTTAAAAATTATTTTAGGGATTTAGTTAACAAGCTTAGGGCAAGAACCTCAAAGGTAGTGTTTTCCAAAATACTACCTGTACCACGAGCCAAACAAGAAGGCAGCGGGAGATTAACAAGTGGCTCAAGAACTGGTATAGGAAGGAGGGGTTTGGATTCCTGGAGAACTGGGCTTACTTCTCTGTCGGCTACAGGCTCTATCGTAGGGATGGGCTGCACCTCAACGGGGAAGTGGCAGCTATGTTAGGGGAGAAGATGGCTAGAAGGTTGGAGGAGTGTTTAAACTAGGGACTGGGGGGAAGTTAATTACTTTATTGGATGGGAAGATAGTATAGATAGAGACCGGGGGAAAGGTAATGGGACTTGGGGAGGAATGGAAGGAGGGACTAAAATAGTTCAGAAGGAAAGGTGTAGGGTGAAAAATATACAGTCAGATCCATAAATATTAGGACATCGACACAATTCTAAGATTTTTGGCTCTATACACCACCACAATGGATTTTAAATGAAACTAACTAGATGTGCTTTAACTGCAGACTGACAGCTTTAATTTGAGGGTATTTACATCCAAATCAGGTGAACAGTGTAGGAATTACAACAGTTTGCATATGTGCCTCCCACTTGTTAAGAAACCAAAAGTAATGGGACAATTGGCTTCTCAGTTGTTCCATGGCCAGGTGTGTGTTATTCCCTCATTATCCCAATTACAATGAGCAGATAAAAGGTCCAGAGTTAATTTCAAGTGTGCTATTTGCATTTGGAATCTGTTGTTGTCAACTCTCAAGATGAAGTCAAAAGAGCTGTCACTATCAGTGAAGCAAGCCATCATTAGGCTGAAAAAACAAAACAAACCCATCAGAGAAATAGCAAAATTATTATGCGTGGCCAAAACAACTGTTTGGAACATTCTTAAAAAAGAAGGAATGCATCGGTGAGCTCAGCAACACCAAAAGACCCGGAAGACCACGGAAAACAACTGTGGTGGATGACCGAAGAATTCTTTCCCTGGTGAAGAAAACACCCTTTACAACAGTTGGCCAGATCAAGAACACTCTCCAGGAGGTAGGTGTATGTGTGTCAAAGTCAACAATCAAGAGAAGACTTCACCAGAGTGAATACAGAGGGTTCACCACAAGATGTAAACCATTGGTGAGCCTCAAAAACAGGAAGGCCAGATTAGATTTCACCAAACGACATCTAAAAAAGCCATCACAGTTCTGGAACAACATCCTATGGACAGATGAGACCAAGATCAACTTGTACCAGAGTGATGGGAAGAGGAGAGTATGGAGAAGGAAAGGAACTGCTCATGATCCTAAGCATACCACCTCATCAGTGAAGCATGTTGGTGGTAGTGTCATGGCGTGGGCTTGTATTTATTGATAATGTGACCAGATTCTCTATTCACTTAAATGAAGAGAGTAAATTTCGCATGAAATTGAAGGTGGAAAATTTTCAACCATCAATTTGATGCGGATTTTACTCTACCCATTTAAGTGAATAGAGAATCTGGTCAGGAAAAAAAAAAAAATTTACATGTTGCAAATTTTAAAATCCGTACCACACGTCAAAATCCGCACAGAACAAATCTGCATCATGTATATGCAGGGCCGTCTTTAATATTGATTGGACCCTGGGCAAGAATTTACTTGGGCCCCCTGTATCCCGCCTTCCCACACCCTAAAAAAAAGATAAAATCTTATACTCACCTGTGTCCTTTCACTGGCGCTCACTAGCTGCTGGTACGGCGAGGGATGGTGCAACGCAGACGCGCACACCTCACCGCGTCCTGGCACACTGCCTGCGCTGGGATTTCACTACCAAATAGACCTCAGGCCTGTAGCCTATGACAAGTCTTGTCGCCATCTGCAAATTATAAGGCGCATTGGCGACCATTTTGGTCACCATCTGGAGTGCTGTATTGCATCAGTGACACGAACACTCTCCACATATAATGATATAGTACATCAGTGACATCACTGCTCTCCACATATAAGTGATATTTTACATCAGTGACATCACCGCTCTCCACATATAAGTGATATATTACATCAGTGACATGACCGCTGTCCACATATAGGCGATATATTACATCAGTGACATCACCGCTCTCCACATATATGTGGAGAGCGGTGATGTCACTGATGTAATATATTACTT
This sequence comes from Bufo bufo, assembly GCF_905171765.1. Taxonomy (NCBI): domain Eukaryota; kingdom Metazoa; phylum Chordata; class Amphibia; order Anura; family Bufonidae; genus Bufo; species Bufo bufo. The sequence continues at coordinate 488,996,822 of NC_053390.1, read as the reverse complement.
ACCGGTATATGTGGACAGCGGTGATGTCACTGATGTAATATATTACTTATGTGGACAGCGGTGATGTCACTGATGTAATATATTACTTATATGTGGAGAGTGGTGATGTCACTGATGTAATATATCACTTATAAGTAATATATTACATCAGTGACATCACCGCTGTCCACATATAGGTGATATATTACATCTGTGACATCACCGCTCTCCACATATAAGAGGCATATTACATCAGTGACGTCATCCCTCTATACAGTATGACGTTATAGATTACAGTTTGTTCTATTGTATGACACAGGAGATTATAAAGCTGCAGGGTGAGACATCAGACATGTGCCTGACACACACAAACTATTTAGAGGGCGGAGCCCCGGGAAATGAGCGGGCGGCGGGGTTGGTCTCCATACAGTATATATATCTATATGTACAAGGGATGAGGCACCTGCTCCGCCGCTATCTGTCATATTGAGGGGAAGCGCCAGATGTGGGGGGGGGGGGGGGGGGGGCGCTGGGGTGCGCAGCCAGGGCCGGCCTTAGGTGTTCAGGCGCCCTGTGCGAGCTAACCTTGTGGTAGTGTTACCTGCAGTCCTATGTAAAACCACAGATAACACTAGTGCTGAATAATGTAGTAGTGTTACCTGCAGTCCTATGTAAAACCAAAGATAACACTAGTGTAGATCATGTGGAAGTGTTACCTTCGTCCTTAGTGTGTCTCCCTGTGTCTATCGCACGGACTCTATGCTGGCAGCGCTGCCTCCTCTTCCATCTTCTTCTTCTTGCCCCGCACAGAACGTTCTGAAGCAGCTGCGTCAAGACATAGGAACACTGTGGGCATGATGATACACACAGGGAGAGACACACACACACACAGGGACGGACAGTCACACACACACAGGGACGGACAGTCACACACACACAGGGACTGACAGTCACACACACAGGGACGGACAGTCTCACACACACACACACACACACACAGGGACGGACAGTCACACACACACAAGGACGGACACACACACATACACAGGGACGGACACACACACATACATACAATAAATATGATCACCACATGGCTCCTGCCTGTCTGCTTTGGTAAAGCAGGGCATAGCTGGGCTATGCCAGGCTTTAGCAGAGTGGGCACAGGACAGTGGACGCAGGGCACGATATGTATGCGAGCACAGCTGAGCGAGTGCAGGGCAAGGGCCCGCATACACATCGCCCCTCCTGCCTGTCATACCACCCCCCTCCCATTTTGGGGGGCATTAGGGGTTGGATGATGCAGAGTGTGCACATAGCCACCAATCATATCCCCCCCTCCTAAAGGTAACTGATGTGCTGGGGGGAGGGGAATATGATTGGTGGCACTGGCACACTCAACATCAGCAGCAAGGAGTTAAAGTCCAACCCTTAATGGCCCCCAAAATCCCTGGGGGGGGGGGGGGTTGATGTAGTAGCAGGAAAGCACACACTGTCCCCCTGTCCTCTATGAGCCCCCCCATGGCACATTTCTCCCACTCCATCATGGGCCAGTGGCAGATGGGATCCATCCAGTTGTTATCTTTGTACAAAATTGTACTTTGTACTACCAAATACCTGTAAGTTCTGTATGGTGGAACTTGCTTAGTTGCTTGGCTGGCTCAGGCTGTGTCTGTTGTGGCTGCTGGCTGGGGCTCGGGCTGGCTCCGCCTCCTTCTTCTCTCTGCCTGTGCGGCAGCTGCGTCACGCTCCAGCAGCCACTGGTCTGCTCTGTTAAAGAGACAGGCAGGCCAGGCAGCAGAGCGGAGCGCAGAGCGGCCGCGGGCCCCGCCCCCTCCTCACTCAGTCTCTTTCTATAGTCCGGACTGTGTGACTCTGTGCTGTTAGATGGCCAGAGGGCGGCGGCGGCAACAAAATATAGTAGTAAGCACAGCCTGCCCGCACACCCCAAAGGCCTTGGGCCCCCCAGGAGCAACTGGGCCTGGGGCAGCTGCCCCTTTTGCCCCACAGTAAAGACGTCCCTGAGAATTTCACATTTTCATAAAATACAATGTACATGACCTATGGTGCTGATTTTCCACACACAAAATCTGCACGCAATCCTGATCATGTGCATTTAGCCCAAAAATCAAACAGACTTGCAAAACAGGTCACCGCAGGCCGTGGTTCCTCCGTGGTTCCCCCATACAGTAGTGTCCCCCACACAGTAGTTTCCCCCACACTGCCCCATCACAGTAGTTTCCCCCACACTGCCCCATACTGTAGTTTCCCCCACACAGTAGTTTACCCCACACTGCCTCCATACTGTAGTTTCTCCCACACTGCCCCCACACAGTAGTTACCTTCACACTGCCCACATACAGTAGTGTCCCCCACACAGTAGTTTCCCCCACACTGCCCCCACACAGTAATTTCCCCACACTGCTCCCCACAAAGTAGTTTCCCCCACATTGCCCATATAGTAATTTGCCCCCCACATAGTAATCCCTCCTATAATTATTGCCTCCACATAGTAATCCCTCCCATAATAATTTGCCCCCACACAGTATCCCACCAAATTTCCCCAACATAAAAAAAAACTAAAAAAACTAAAAGCTAAATACTCACCTGCACTTGCTCGCAGAGTCCCGGCACAGTGCTGCTGAGTCCCGGCACAGGTGCGTCATCGTGTGCGCCTGCTCCGGGATTTCACTACTGTATAGGGCTCAACTAGGACTAAAGCCTATGGCGGTGATCGTTGGCGGGGCAGGGAACTATGCGCTACGCTCCCGTGCCCCGCTGCAGTATGTGGGCGTCAGCGCTTCAGCAATGAGCGCTTCCATCTGTATTGATGGAAGCGCTCATTGCTTCTGGGCCTTTCAGTGGCACCCCGTGAGCACTGACACCCCTCCCCCCGGGCACGCCACTGCATCTAATTTATCATGAGGAGCAGGCCTCTTCATAAATTAGGAGCATCCTCCTGCAGTCCATAAGCCTAAGCAGAAATCGAAGACAACTCAGAGCTGCTGTAGGTTTCTGGATTCATTTGCGCCATAAAACTGGTGAAATGGTAAATGAAGATAAATTTATCTCTGTGAGGGCGGTGTAAAAAGAGGCACTTACAAATTGGTGGCTAAATATTGTATTTTTCTATTCAAAAAGGTGTCTCTAATTAGAGCCTCCAGACACAAATTTGCTTGGGGCCCCAGAAATGCCAAGCCCGCGCATAGATATGGCCCCCAGTGTTCTGATCTCAATATTATTGAGTCTGTCTGGGATTACAGGAAGAGACAGAAGAATCTGAGCAAGCCTGCATCCACAAATTATATATAGTTCTCCAAGATGCTTGGGACAACCACCTTGCAAAGTTCCTTCAAAAACTGTGAGGAAGTGTATCTAGAAGAACTGATATTGCTTTAAGGAAAGTGTGGTCACACCAAATTTTGATGTGATTTAGGCTATTTTCACACTTGCGTTCAGAGCGGATCCGTCTGCTGTCTGCACAGACGGATCCGCTCCTATAATGCAGACGTTTGGATCCGTTCAGAACGGATCCGTCTGCATTATAGCTTAGAAAAAATTCTAAGTGTGAAAGTAGTTCAGACGGATCCGTGCAGACTTTACATTGAAAGTCAATGGGGACGGATCCATTTGAAAATTGAGTCATATTGTGTCATCTTGTGTCATCTACATTGTAAGTCTGGACGGATCCGTTTGCCTCCGCACGGCCAGGCGGACACCCGAACGCTGCAAGCAGCGTTCGGGTGTCCGCTTGCTGAGCGGAGCGGAGGCTGAACGCTGCCAGACTGATGCATTCTGAGCAGATCCGCATCCACTCAGAATGCATTAGGGCAGTACGGATGCGTTCGGGGCCGCTTGTGACCCCCTTCAAACGGAGCTCACAAGTGGAGCCCCGAACGCAAGTGTGAAAGTAGCCTTAGATTTCTCTTTTGTTCATTCACTTTGCATTTTGTTAATTAATAAAATAAAATAACACCTGAGATTTTGAAAGCATTCTACTTTGCAGCTTTTTTCCTTTTGCACAATTTATGACAAAAATAACTTGTGGTACATGATAGGAATCTCAACGTCCCACTTGGTACCCCTGGCACCAAACTTCTAGTATCGGCTTGGTTTGAGTCCCTTTCTGACGTCAGGGGAGCGCTTCACTCAGTAGGTAATAAATGACACAACAGTGATGTACTGAATGAACACTCTGAGGTTTATTTTTAATGCACACAGGTATATAGAGGGGGCTTTACCCTCTTTATTAGCATATCATCGTAAGTTATGTATTCAACCTATCATATTAACACGTTTTATTCTACAGACAGAAAAAGAGAAACAAAAACGGAACTTCCATATTAGGAATAGTGTCCGGGAGTAGTGCCAAAGAGATAAGATTCAGGGTTACAGAGAAAAGGAACTTAACAGCAATTAGTTTAACAGCAATCAGAGTTAGTTTCTAACAGAGAAATGAAACTTCAGCAAAAAGCAGAATTGGTTTTGACATTACAAAAAACATGGATTCCTTTCAGTACATGAAAGAGAACAGAAGTTTGATGATGATACATGTAAAGTTACATATAGGTAGTAACCCATTTACTCAGTTCTACATAATCAAACTGCTTTGGCAATATCTTCAAGCACAACTCCATTTAAAACTTAAAAATTAAGCTTTGCATGGAGCTACTCACAAAGCTCAAAGAAGCAGAGTTCTGGTTTCTAAATGTAAGACCTCAGACAGGAAAGACTTTATAGGTAACATTGAAAACCAAATATGGATTAAAGGTCATCTGTCAGGAGATATGTACCTGTTGAACTTGCTGACCTGTTGACTGTACACTGGGCAATGATGTTTAATATATGCAAATGAGCCTCTAGTGTTGACATTTTATTCTTCATTACACCTAGAGAGTCTGTTTTCTCTGTAACTGCTGCATCATCTGCACTTTGAGAGGGCAGGCATGATGACGTGTTCACTGCCTAGCCCTCAATCAGAATGGAGATGGCACGGCAGTTACAAAGAAAGTAGAGCTTCTAGGTGTAATGGCAATGCCCACATTGCTCCTAGAGGCTCATTTGTATATATTAAAGCATCATTTTTCTAAGCAGCTTGGGCACATATGGACATGGAACCAACACAGAGGCCCTCAGCTGCCAATTGCACATGCAACAGGTCAGCCAGTTTCATGGGTACAAATCTTCTGACAGATGCCCTTTAAGAATTTTTTTTTACCAGTGTTTGGGACCATATCAGAAAAAAAAACACTTGCTTTCTTCTACATTAGTTTATATACAAGGAAAACTTACAGGGTTTGTCCATTTTGAACAATCATTTGATTTTAGTAGAAGGGTTCCCCTGATGATAAGCCGTTATATTTGCCATTTTAGACTCTTGGCGATAACTGACTCTCAACATGTCAGGTACATGAAATGAGGTGGTCTGGGGTAGATATATTACAGGTCTCTGAAAAGGACTTTAAGAATATAAAAGACTCACTGTACCTAAATCTATCCTTACATGTTTTCTCACTTTTTGTAGGGAAGCAAAGAAAGGTATCATTGGCAGAGCCAGAATGTCAAGCAAAGTGGAGTTGATGATATGGTGCTCCTTTCCAAAATCACAGAGGATGCTATAGTGGAGAACCTCAAAAAAAGATACATGGATGACTACATTTTTGTATCCTTTCCATCAATGTAATGTACTTTTATGAGATCCTGTTTGGAAACCTATTTGAACTGTGAGTAAATGATTAAGTTCAAAGTAGCAAAATAACTTTCGCAGAGGACAACAGTAAAACTGGAACTGCAAATCATTCATACCTTAGGGCTCTTTCACACCTGCGTTCTTGTCTTCCGGCATAGAGTTCCGTCGTCGGGGCTCTATGCCGGAAGAATCCTGATCAGGATTATCCTAATGCATTCTGAATGGAGAGAAATCCGTTCAGGATGCATCAGGATGTCTTCAGTTCCGGAACGGAACATTTTTTGGCCGGAGAAAATACCGCAGCATGCTGCGCTTTTTGCTCCGGCCAAAAATCCGGAACACTTTCCGCAAGGCCGGATCCGGAATTAATGCCCATTGGAAGGCATTGATCCGGATCCGGCCTTAAGCTACACGTCGTTTCGGCGCATTACCGGAGCCGACATTTAGCCTTTTCTGAATGGTTACCATGGCTGCCGGGACGCTAAAGTCCTGGCAGCCATGGTAAAGTGTAGCGGGGAGCGGGGGAGCAGCATACTTACCATCCGTGCGGCTCCCGGGGCGCTCCAGAGTGACGTCAGGGCGCCCCAAGCGCATGGATCATGTGATCGCATTGGACACGTCATCCATGCGCATGGGGCGCTCTGACGTCATTCTGGAGCGCCCCGGGAGCCGCACGGACTGTAAGTATACTGCTCCCCCGCTCCCCGCTCCTACTATGGCAACCAGGACTTTAATAGCGTCCTGGGTGCCATAGTAACACTGAAAGCATTTGGAAGACGGTTCCGTCTCCAAATGCTTTCAGTACACTTGCGTTTTTCCGGATCCGGCGGGCACCTCCGGCAACGGAAGTGCACGCCGGATCCCAACAAAGCAAGTGTGAAAGAGGCCTAAGCTTACTGGAGTGCATGCTCCACACCCTTTTCCCCTTTTAAAACCTAGCAGTTTTCAGATTATTATTTTTTTTTTAACATTGTCCTTTATGAAGCATGAAAGTAACTTCTGAAAAATGCATTGTCGTACAAATATTTAAAAATAGACTGGATGTTGAGAATCTTTTAATATACATAGTAACATAGTGACATAGTATATAAGGCCGAAAAAATACATTTGTCCATCCAGTTTGGCCTGTCATCCTGCAAGTTGATCCAGAGGAATACTTAAAATAATGGCGGCTCACCTGGGAAATCCGTATGGAAAGGTGCTCTCCTCAAGGATTACCCAGAGCCAGGAGAAACAATAGAGAATGTATAGGAGGGGCACTCAAATATCAAGGAGCCTCGGACCGCAAATACATATGTGGTGAATAGTTTAATAAACAGTAATAAAACAAGGTATCATAAAATGACATATAACATCACATAAATTGACTATAAAACTGGCAGACAGCTGATAAAACAATCAAAATTTATGTTAGCATATATATATACTGGGTCTGTATCGCCGTACGTGTCCGTATGAGACCTAGATGGAAAAATAATTGTCGAATCGACAGACACTATGAGCTAATGTCCCACATGGAGGTGAACGACCATAGACAGAGACCTGCCGTTGGAGGGCGTTTCTCTTGATTAATAACTGGTTAGTAGAATAAAGACATATAGGAGTGTTGTGGCGAAACCAACCTCGCCACTGGGTTTCGGAGGGGCCTGGCTACCAGCCTCTTGCCTCAGGATTATGGCCCATACTAACTTTAAAGGAGCAGACAGACCGGCTGCACAGCTTAAATCTGTCTTTGCAATTGTATTTTGTTATGTGAGGGTACCCAGATAGCTAATTTTATTGTATTTGTGTATTCTGAGTGCCATTCACCTAATGATATGCACTCAGACTTGATCTATCTGGGAATATGTTAAATGTCTGTTTGCTGTGGGGGTGTGACATTGTGTGTTTGGGTGGTGATTCCTGTCCTGTTGTATCCACATGTGTATTGGCGATTTCCCTTTGTCCTGAGAGATAATTGAATTACTCCTCGGGTGTCTCCAGGGCAGAGAGGAGGAAACCATGATGCATTGTGGGGATGTGTTGTGTCAGTCTATCCTGCAGTGCTGCATATCTGTCCTGTGTCACAGTCTTCATTCTGGTCCCCTAGGGGCGTGTCCACCAGATGGGGACCTGCATAAATACGGGCGGGTAGCCCTCAATAAAGTGTTCCTGTTTTACCCTTTATCATGTTGAGGCTGATGTTTGGGTAACTGATCGACGCTGGGGATTGCTATACGCTGGGAGATTTGCTATACTCCCCTGGCTATAACTACTAGCTCTTTTAAGAGCTGTTCCTGCTCTCTGGTTTTAGGAGAGGTTCACCCACTGGAGCCTGGAGCCTTGTCGTAGGTCCAGGGTGGGTAGGAGACGGTGAGACCTCAACCAAGCTTCGGCGGTTCGTGGGGTCTGCAGTGCGTACGGTGTCAAGTGGAGTGCTTGGAGTCCTCGGAAAGCACTAGGAGCATCTATCAACGGAGGTACCCGGTCGGGGTGCTAGGAGATCCGTTACATTTGGTGGCAAGCAGTGGGATGGCGTTCCTAGTGTGAGGAGAAGCAGCTCGGAGACACCGTTCGTGGATTTACTAAATTGAGGGCAACGCTAGTATCCGTACAGCGCCCCTGGCTACAGCAGGATGGAATCGGCTAGTCTTCGGACAGCGTTCTATGACGAGGAGGAGGAGGCAGCCGCAGACTACAGGGATGCAGACAGAAAGGAAGTCTGGTGTGATGCCCTGGAAAATGCCCAGCGGCGGCGAGGTGAGAGTCTCCCCAGTTATGAGCAGCGGCTACAGAAGCGTGTGGCGATGTGGATGGGTCTCTTGGGAGAGCAGCCCCTGGATGACTGGGTAACAGAGCTCCAGAACCTGGTATGTAAGGAGCTTTGGCTAGAGGACGCTTACCAGGCCCTAAGGTGGCATGTCATTCAACATTCCCCCTGGATGGCTGAGCACGACAGATCCGAGGGTGAGGAGTTTGATGGACCGGGGTTACTATGGGATGCCTTGGAGGAGGACATTGATCTTGGCAGCACGGAGGAGTCTAGGTTTTGGGATATCTACTACTACCAGATGGGCATGCATGTTTATGCTGACGGAAGGGAGGTGAGCAAAGACATGACCCACCTGGTAACAAGGGAGTGGGAGCTGGAGCAGACCTACCAACACCTGCTCAGCTCCATTAATCCCCAACCTACTCGACAAGCAGAGCCAGATCTGCCCCACTACAACTGGGAAGACTTGCCGGCGATACCCCCTGCTTCCCTACCAACTCCCAAAGTAGGGAACTTCATAGACTGGTTCTGGGAAGACCTCCCGATGGCAGGTAGAGATGGGACCGAGGTCTCTCCACCGGCCCTACAGAGATGCTGGACGGCCGGTTCAGATCCCCCACCAACCCTGCAGGAATGCCAGGAGGAGGAGGTAAGCGATTCCTCCTCTCCACAGTCGATCTGCAACAAGGTCCTGGGGATAGGATTCCCTGACCACATCCCAGTAGAAGAGCTGGCATCTGGGCAGAGCACAGTCGGCCTCTGCCCTCCTCTATCCTCTTATCCAGAGCCTGACTCCCCACAGGCTACCCCAGCAGAAGAGCTGGCATCTGGGCAGAGCGCAGTCAGCCTCTGCCCTCCCCTATCCTCTTCTCCAGAGCCGGACATCCCACAGGCTACCCCAGAGGAAGAGCTGGCATCTGGGCAGAGCGCAATTGGCCTCTGCCCTCCTCTATCCTCTTCTCCAGAGGCTGACTTTCCACAGGCTACCCCAGCGGAAGAGCTGGCATCGGGGCAGAGCGCAGTCGGCCTCTGCCCACTAAGTACCTACAACTCCAAGCTAGAGAGCAACAAGGAAGCAAGGAGTAGCAGATGCCCCCTCAACAGCTGGGGACTAGTGATGAGCGGGAGGTGCCATATTCGATTTTGCGATATTTCGCGAATATTCGCATGAATTTTTGTGTTATATTCGTCGAAATCGAATATTCGCAATTATTCCAATTATCGCGAAATTATTTTTTCGCATATTGCGAAAATTTATCTTGATAGTATAAGGCAACGTTCCTATGCTAATGACTATGGCTAGGCTAATATGTGTATTTTACGAAATTTCGTAATATTGCTCTAACTTCGTCTCTTAGAATATTACGAATATTCTAAAAGACGAAGTTAGAGCAATATTAAGAACATTTGCAAAAGTCGAAATTGCGATGCGAGTAATATAACACGAAATAGTCGCATGAAGATTTAAACTTAGCACTGCTATATTCCATATTCTAGCCTAATATGGAATATACTGTAGCTGTGCTAAGTTAGCACTGCTATATTCCATTTTAGGCTAGAATATGGAATATAGCTGTGCTAAGTTGAAATCTTCATGCGACTATTTCGTGTTATATTACTCGCATCGCTATTTCGACTTTTGCAAATGTTCTTAATATTGCTCTAACTTCGTCTTTTAGAATATTCGTAATATTCTAAAAGACGAAGTTAGAGCAATATTACGAAATTTCGTAAAATACACATAGATTGTATTTAAGCTAATATACTGCTATAGTAATAATTTTTAATAGTGTACATATTTTACAAAACTTAAGTTCAGAAGAGGCAAAAAAAAATTACAGGAAAAAAAAGGGATTATAGCACTATATTAGCTAAATTACAATCTATATGTGTATTTTACGAAATTTCGTAATATTGCTCTAACTTCGTCTTTTAGAATATTCGTAATATTCTAAGAGACGAAGTTAGAGCAATATTACGAAATTTCTAAAAGACGAAGTTAGAGCAATATTAAGAACATTTGAAAAAGTCGAAATTGCGATGCGACTTATATAACACGAAATATTCGCATGAAGATTTCAACTTAGCACTGCTATACTCCATATTCTAGCCTAATATGGAATATAGCAGTGCTAACTTAGCACAGCTATATTCCATATTAGGCTAGAATATGGAGTATAGCAGTGCTAAGTTGAAATCTTCATGCGAATATTTTGTGTTATATTACTCGCATCGCAATTGCGACTATTGCGAAATTTCGTAAAATACACATATAGATTAGATTGTAATTTAGCTAATATGGAATATAGCAGTAAGTTGAAAACGCCACTGACTGGAGCAGCCAGGAAGCCAGGAATCCAAAGGACAGGTAAGAACAACTTTAGGGAAGTGGGAATGAAAAAAATATAATAAAAAAAAAAAGAAAAAAACGAATATTCGATTTCGCGAATATATAGAACGATATTCTAAATATTCGCGAAATCGCGAATATGCGATATTCGCGCGAAATATTCGCATCGCGAATATTCGCGCCCAACACTACTGGGGACATACAGAACAGAGCCAGGCCCCAAAATTCAACAGGTCAAGTATTGGGTTGTGGGTGGACTGCCAGACTAACTCAGATACCGACCGGCATGAGGTCAGGTATCTGGTTAGTCTTCCCTGGGAGGGGGAGATATGTGGCAAAACCAACCTCGCCACTGGGTTTCGGAGGGGCCTGGCTACCAGCCTCTTGCCTCAGGATTATGGCCCATACTAACTTTAAAGGAGCAGACAGACCGGCCGCACAGCTTAAATCTGTCTTTGCAATTGTATTTTGTTATGTGAGGGTACCCAGATAGCTAATTTTATTGTATTTGTGTATTCTGAGTGCCATTCACCTAATGATATGCACTCAGACTTGAGCTATCTGGGAATATGTTAAATGTCTGTTTGCTGTGGGGGTGTGACATTGTGTGTTTGGGTGGTGATTACTGTCCTGTTGTATCCACATGTGTATTGGCAATTTCCCTTTGTCCTGAGAGATAATTGAATTACTCCTTGGGTGTCTCCAGGGCAGAGAGGAGGAAACCATGATGCATTGTGGGGATGTGTTGTGTCGGTCTATCCTGCAGTGCTGCATATCTGTCCTGTGTCACAGTCTTCATTCTGGTCCCCTAGGGGCGTGTCCACCAGATGGGGACCTGAATAAATACGGGCGGGTAGCCCTCAATAAAGTGTTCCTGTTTTACCCTTTATCATGTTGAGGCTGATGTTTGGGTAACTGATCGACGCTGGGGATTGCTATACGCTGGGAGATTTGCTATACTCCCCTGGCTATAACTACTAGCTCTTTTAAGAGCTGTTCCTGCTCTCTGGTTTTAGGAGAGGTTCACCCACTGGAGCCTGGAGCCTTGTCGTAGGTCCAGGGTAGGTAGGAGACGGTGAGACCTCAACCAAGGTTCGGCAGTTTGTGGGGTCTGCAGTGCGTACGGTGTCAAGTGGAGTGCTTGGAGTCCTCGGAAGGTACCCGGTCGGGGTGCTAGGAGATCCGTTACAAGTGTGTACGCATCTCATATGTCCGATATGTATACGGGATAGCTATATGCTTAGCCACCGGATCACAAGCCAGTTACAGAATCCCTTTACACACTGCCGATTGAGGGTCTTACCACCAGGTAGTACTGGGTTGCCGAAAGTCTCCTCTCTTTCCTACACCGCCGGACCTGCTACCGGCGTCCCGTGTAGTCTCGCGGTATCAACGTGGCGTCCCATGTGACTTAGCGGCGGTTGCACGTGACTGGAAGTCTACGTGATCGGGGAGTTGTACGTGGCAAGGTATGTGTCTCTTAGTTCCGCATCTCCAGGTAAAAAGTCCAATAAGACGTGGTTCAGTAATCCTGGATATGTACGAGTGGCTGATAAATCATAAGAAAAGCCACTTATGGCAAAGTCCATACAGATGTATTGCTTGCTACTCCGTCCAAATATACCATACGCGTTTCGAAGTACCTCCCCTTCTTCTGTGGCGGTATTCAGCAAGCAAAAAATGCAACCTTTATATACTCAGATTTGAATGTAATGATGGGAGAATAATCCATCTCAAATTGTGGTACGGAGTAGTGGCAATGGAATAAAAAACGCATATGCGTTTTCAGTGCGTTTTATATAAAATCACAGCAATCTGAATGTGCAATTTAAAGGATCAAGATCCACATAATAAAAATGTATAAAAACTTATAAAGCCGCTTGAGTCAGCATGACAAAGACATATAAACATAAATTAATAACAAGTTAGCACAACTGAATGCAGTATCACTGTTCAGAGGTCTGCTGCTCATTGGCCCTAGGGGATGGAAGTGTTGGAATGAAGGGCCAATGAGCAGGACTGCCCTCCCCATTCCAACACTTCCATCCCCTAGGGCCAATGAGCAGCAGGCCTCTCAACAGTGATACTGCATTCAGATGTGCTAACTTGTTATTAATTTATGTTTATATGTCTTTGTCATGCTGACTCAAGCAGTTTTATAAGTTTTTATAAGTTTTTATTATGTGGATCTTGATCCTTTAAATTGCACATTCAGATTGCTGTGATTTTATATAAAAACGCACTGAAAACGCATATGCATTTTTTATTCCATTGTCACTACTCCCATCACCCTCCCCTCAGGCAGAGAGTTCCATAGTCTCACTGTTCTTACTGTAAAGAATCCTCTCTTTCCTCCAGACGCAGAGGATGTCCCTTTGTCACAGGGAGAGATCTCTGTACTGACCCCTGATATATTTATACATAGTAATTAGATCTCCCCTCAGTCGTCTTTTTTCTAAAGTAAATAACCCTAATTTTGATAATCTTTCAGGGTACTGTAGTTGCCCCATTCCAGTTATTTCTTTAGTTGCCCTCCTCTGAATTCTTTCCAGCTCTGCTATGTCTGCCTTGTTTACAGGAGCCCAGAACTGTACACAGTACTCCATGTGTGGTCTGACAAGTGATTTGTAAAGTGGTAGGACTATGTTCTCATCACGGGCATCTATGCTCCTTTTGATGCAACCCATTATCTTATTGGCCTTGGCAGCAGCTGCCTGACACTGTTTTTTACTGCTTAGTTTGCTGTTCACTAAAATTCCTAGGTCCTTTTCCATGTCAGTGTTACCCAGTGTTTTACCATTTAGTATGTACGGGTGACTTGCATTATTCCTTCCTATGTGCATAACCTTATATTTGTCAGTGTTAAACCTCATCTGCCACTTATCTGCCCAAGCCTCTAATCTATCCAGATCCATCTACAGCCGTATACTGTCCTCTTCAGTGTTAATTACTTTACACAGTTTAGTGTTATCTGCAAAAATGTATATTTTACTGTGCAAGCCTTCTACAAGATCATTAATAAATATATTGAAGAGAATAGGGCCCAATACTGACCCCTGAGGTACTCCACTAGTGACAGTGACCCAATCTGAGTGTGTACCATTAATGACCACTGTTAAAGCAGTCCTAAATTAGGGCATTTTAGATACACTCTGGTGTTCCAGATCAATGTACCCCCCCAGGGGTTAATATCCACACGTGGCTGAGAGACTGAACACTGACACAGAAGTTGGTCAAAGCAATCTCTAATTTTTAATACATGGGGTAAGCGTATTATACATCTTCAGAAGAGGGCAGTCCTCTCTGAGGCTTAAACATTGTTTCATTGGTCGAAAAGGAAAAAGTGATAAGAGAAACAGAGATAATACTCAACATCTGCGCAGTGAGTACCACTTTGGAATGTGAACTAATGTAAACATCTCGTTACCATCGCCATTTTGTAATGGCTGACAATCTAACAATAATACTGCATACGTCATATGTGACACTTCAAAGAGGTGCTTCTCTATAGGCAGTGAATAATATATATCATCAAGCCATATGATTGGCTTACGCATCTCCACCACACTCTATGGGACACCTGTATAAGGATGAGAAATCAGACACTGCCCGCAGCACTTTGCCCCCCCCCCCCCTCTCTTCTACAGTCTTGAAACAAAGAGAGGGGTGGGAGGCACTTGGAGAAGAAAAAGTTTAACTCATTACAGTCCTAGATATACAAAATATAGAATAAAATTCACACATCTTTAACAGTCCCCCCTTGAATTTCATTCTCTCCCTAAACCTAACCATCTGTCCCAATGCTCCGCCTCCTCTTCACCAGCTTCCACGACAAGCCATCCCTAGCGAACAGCCTCCCGTGACACTGGATTTGAGCACGGGGAAGTCAGATGATCTTTCCCTAACCAGCGTTGACATTATATGGGGGGGGACTGGAGGTCATCAGTGCTTCTGATTTTCTGGATCGATGTTTTCATACAATTTTTCATATTCTTTTGAGTCATGATCAACAGTCACACAAGGGAAAACCAGTCTCAACACTTCCTTGAAATCAATCCAATTATGCTTTTCTTTGTGCTTCACTGTGCTTGTGGTCAACAACACTCGGAATGGACCATCAAACCAGGGTTTTAGGACTTTCCTAACGTGTCTTTTTCTACCACCCAATCTCCAGACACAAGTGGGTGGGTTCCTGGTACTTTATCAAAACCTGGAAGTGAAGCAAAAACTAGAAAATGTACTTTAGTCAAATGCTTGTACAAAACTGATCACATAATCTGTCAGACAACCATGTTGCATCTGAAGCTGCTATGGGAAATAAATCTTATCCTAGGGGCTGACCCAAAAAGGACCTTATAGGGACAAAGGCCTGTCTCACGGTTAGGCGTATACCTTACTAAAAGAGGGCTACCAGCAGGCACTCTAAGGCTTCTGAATCTTTAACCTAGTGTCCCGTTCAGTTCCTTTTCCCTACTCTACTGCTGCTTTGAGGATGGTACGAAGCATGTAAGGCCTGTCCTACACCCAAAACCTTCATCATCTCCTGCATCACTTCACCTGTGAAGTGAACACCTGTGTCACTTTCAATGATCTAAGGTACCCCATACCTGCACACAACTTCGGCCATCATCTTTTTTACTTCTTTGGGTATGGTTTTGGCCATCCTGAAAACAAGTCACATATCAATACATACTCATACATGCCCACCTTGTGTAGTTGAAGGTAGTCTGTAAACGTTGAAACAGATACAAAAAGCAAGACGTGTTTCTTGGGTACCTTAACCACCTTGCCCACGTTGTTGTGGGCACAACCGTTTATCCTTGAGTATGTCTGACTGTTACAGTGCTGAACCCTGGGGCGTACCATATGCTACGTACTAAATCACACATAGCAGTTTTTGTCTGGTGAGTCACTCCATGGGTTGCCTGTGCCATCGTGGATTAGAGGGACCTGGGAAGGCAAAGTTTCCCTTCTTATTTGTAGTCCCCCCTTTTCCATCCACCAGTCCCTTTCCTCCTTCCCCATCTGGTTCTGTAAGGTCTTAAGAACTTTCGGGAGACAGGAGGAGTTCTTTCAGGGACCTGAACTGTGGCCACTTAAGACAGGGGTCTGCTTAGGTAATTTGGCAGCCATTTTTGCCGCCTAATCTGCCGTGGCTTTCCCCTTTGGCTCCTCTGCATCTGTTTACAGTGGCCTTTCGTTGCTATCAGCACCTCTCATGTTAGTGACAAGAGAGCTTCCATCAGAGACCTCACTGCTTCCCCATTTTTGATGGATTTACCTGAAGCGATCAAGGAGTCTCTGGCTTTCCATGTGGGCCCATAGTCATGGGGCTATCCCAAAGCACACCTGGAATCAGTGTAAATGTTGGCTGTTTTCCCATCTACATATCTGCAAGCCATCTTCAGAGTCTTTTAGCTCCACTTCTTGAGCAGACATGTGTGGTAGTTCACGTTTAATCACCACTGCCCAACCTGTGTAGTACCTGCCATCCTGGCCATACCTCGATCCATCCACAAAGATCACATGATCTAGATTACCTAATGGCTGATTTACCAAATCCCACTACCTCTTGTGACATCATCTGCAAACAGTCAGGAGCCTCTTCCTTTGAATCTGGAAGAAAAGTTTAAAGTGCGGTGCCCTAACTCTTCCCTCCCCCCTTGGTCCAGAGGCAACAGGGTGGCTGGGTCCAAAGTATGACACTTTGGAGAGCAACATTGTCAGGCAACAAAATGGAACACTGCATTCTCAAATAACGGGCAACAAAACAATCATTTGGATTGTACGTTCATGAGGATAGATGTAATATCACCATCACTTTGTGGTTCAGAACTATCTCAGAGCTTTCATCAAGCATAGCTAGTACAACTACTACAGCTCTGATGCAGAAAGGGGCACCTCTGGCCACGGGATCAAGTCTGACTGAATAATATGCTACGGGGCGTTATTGCTGGCCATGCAGTTGGGTGAGGACAGCTGAGTCATGGCCACTCACTTCATAACAATACAATCTAAATGTAATAATCTGATAGGCCCAGTGTGGGGGAACACAAAATTGCCAGTTCTAGGCATAAAAAGCATCTACCACCGCATCTGTGAGGCGGTAGGGACTAAAGGACAAATCAATCACAGTCGAGTGAGTAGGGGTAATGGGAACCTGAGCCAATAAGGTGTGTGTATTGGGCACGATGTGGGTGTTAGAAACTGTGGCCTCATTAACTGCATGTAGGTCATGTACCATCCAATGGTGAGTGGTTTTGCTTTTTTCAGCTTCTGGGAGTACTGATACAAACATGGACCAGGGAATTTTATCACCAATGGCCAACAAACAAAGTTCCTGGTCGTTGAGGGCACCTGTAAGCTTCACAGTGCCGTCCTCCTGATGTGAGATACCAGCATGTACTTTTGCAAGCAAATCTGCACCTAGGAGGCAACAAAGGGCGTTACCACTGACCAGCAAACGGGCAAGCGCATCTTGGTTAGGGGCAAATCTAATATGGATGGTTTCTGTTGAAAAAAGAGCGTACTACTTTCCCATCCACTTCTACCCAAAGACTGGTGTGCTTGGAGAGTAAATCAGGGGAGGCCATGTTTGCTGTGCACAACTGTCTTGGCTGCTCCAGTATCTATCAAAAACTGGACTACTTCTTTATCACCCAGAGTGAGGGATATCATTGGGCCAGACTGAATCTGCTTAAAATGTTTAAAAGTAGAGCCAATACTGGATTTCCTGTTTCCGAATCTTGATCTAACTCCCCCCCCCCTCCCTGTCTTTGTGTTCTCCTTATAACAACAAAACATGGGTGTCTGTGGGGACGGACAGTGATCCGGGCATGGTCAACAGTGTGGACGAGGAGTACCACACACAGCACAACACTCTCTCTTCTGGGATCTGGGTCCCACAGACTCTGCAGGCCCATCACAGGGTGGCAGACTTACTTTTTCCTCACTTCAATGAGGCGTTTGACATCAGGGCTGAAGCAATGCCAAAGGAACACTACCTATGGTTGGCACCACTGAACCACCCAATGCCGCTTGATGTTACTTTGCATTTTGGCTTACAGAAGTATCCAACTTTCCCTATCGCGGAATTAATAGACTGTAAAACAAAACAGGACTTCTCATCTTCCATGGGAGTGTCTTATAACTAGGGGATGGGCACAAGGGCTGTCGTTGTCTGTAACGTCCACCCCTATCCTCCTCCCTCCGCTCTGAGTCATCTAAGTCCACCCCTTTCAGTCGGACGCTGTGGTCCTCCTTTTGTCTGTCAGTAATGTGCTAGCTATCTATAAGAACAGAGCTCTGATGTTTAGCACAACACTTAACATGTAACACGTAACTTCAAACATTGAAACAAACAGATCTGACAATACAGACATGAACACACAAAGGGCCCATAAAAACTTTTCATTGACCTCGATATAAAAAAATGTACAGCTTGATCAATGCTGTTGGCACCAATAAAAACCCCAAAAACTTCCAAGAAAATAAAATCCTCAATGCGCATATTATTAAAAAAACAAATACCGTACTCCATACGCATTCATATACATTTTCATTAACAGCTCATAATCAGTCTTCACACATATTCGCCTCAATTACAACTCAAAGCCACACCCATTCACATTCCACTGAATCATTTATGTCTTCCAACCCACATTGTTTCATCCCAAAACTTGCAGCACAGACAAACACAGCTTTCCTGGAAACAGATAGTCACACCACACCCAGAATTGCTGATGGTCTGTCGCTGTAAGACAATATACATGTTATATAATCATACAGTCATTTTGTTAAAAGCCGGATTCCCACAGTGCACTGCTTGGGAAAGAAGAAAGAAGAAAGAAGATTATTGAACAATTCTTTGTCTTCTATAATAATAATATTACACATATAACATCACTTACTCTGCACGATTCCCTCCCCCCATTTTCCTGCTCCTCTTATCTCAGGAATGTTTCTGTGTGAAGGGGGGGAAATGAATTTCTCTATTTCACAGTTCCTGACTGTCTTTTTGTCCCTCCAGTTGCTGCACCTAATAATCATTCAGCTTTCCCTGACACTGAAAACTCCCCCTTCAACCACCGGAGTTCTGATGACCTCAATCTATAAGCTCTAACTTCAGTTTCTTACAGATTTTCATCCCCGATGCCAGCCGGGCGACCTTCTGTCCGGGGCCACACTTTCTCTAACATTCTTTGTCACATTTTAACTTTCAATTCTCCATATCACATCCTATAATCTCCCTCTTTATAATACTGGGACTGACCCATCTTAACAACAGTATTACAAACTGACACACACACAAAACAGAGGAGTAATCAGCACCTTTAACCCTTTCCTCCGCAGACAAAGGATTCACCCTCCCCACTGGTTTTCTCAAATCTGACTATCACGTCTGACTAGTCAGCCGGGACTCCCCGCACATCTTCCCCAAAACCAGGGGTCAGGCCGGGCTCCGTCACATCTTCCTGGGGGTCAAGTCAGGTAGTCTCCACAGTCTTCCATTAGATCAAACGGTCATGTGGAACTACAGTCTCCCTGGTCAGGTCAGCCGGAGTTCCTTTGTCCCACACCTCAGCGCTACAGCGCCCCCTTCCAAACCAGGAGGTTACGGTCCCCTCCCTTTGTCTGTGGTTTTACCGTCTGTGCTCAACTCACTCCTCACATATCACAGACACACATAAAACATATACACACCAGAGTGATCTATGATTTCAGACTATGGTTCTATGGACCCCAGGCTTTCAGCATTACAGCCGACTACTATACTTACATGGGTACCACCCCACAGCGGACTGAGCTATCTGAGCATGACGAAGTAAATAGCAGAAAGGCAGATGAGATAAAAAGTTTTATCACCTTTCTTTGAGGTTGCAATCCTCTCCTCTCTGCCGTTCGTCAAGCTCAGGGGCCCATCTTGTCAGCTGTTTGATGCTACATTCGCCCTTGGGGCCCCACGTTGGGGGCCATTGTTAAAGCAGTCCTAAATTAGGGCATTTTAGATACACTCTGGTGTTCCAGATCAATGTACCCCCCCCAGGGGTTAATATCCACGCGTGGCTGAGAGACTGAACACTGACACAGAAGTTGGTCAAAGCAATCTCTAATTTTTAATACATGGGGTAAGCGTATTATACATCTTCAGAAGAGGGCAGTCCTCTCTGAGGCTTAAACATTGTTTCATTGGTCAAAAAGGAAAAAGTGATAAGAGAAACAGAGATAATACTCAACATCTGCGCAGTGAGTACCACTTTGGAATGTGAACTAATGTAAACATCTCGTTACCATCGCCATTTTGTAGTGGCTGACAATCTAACAATAATACTGCATACGTCATATGTGACACTTCAAAGAGGTGCTTCTCTATAGGCAGTGAATAATATATATCATCAAGCCATATGATTGGCTTACGCATCTCCACCACACTCTATGGGACACCTGTATAAGGATGAGAAATCAGACCCTGCCCGCAGCACTTTGCCCCCCCCCCCTCTCTTCTACAGTCTTGTAACAAAGAGAGGGGTGGGAGGCACTTGGAGAAGAAAAAGTTTAACTCATTACAGTCCTAGATATACAAAATATAGAATAAAATTCACACATCTTTAACACCACCCTCTGTTTTCTATCACTGAGCCATACAAACATTTTCTCTGAGTCCGAGCATTCTTATTTTATATACTAACCTTTTATGTGTACAGTATCAAATGCAATGGAGAAGTCAATATATATGACATCCATTGATTCGCCACGGTCAAGTCTAGATCTTACCTCCTCATAGAAACTGATTAAATTAGTTTGACTATACATACAGCACTACATATGAACTGAGCAAACAAATTACAGACAGCACATTTTTGTGGATATATATGCCAACACATTTAAATTGACCACGTCCTCAGTGTAACATAATGGCATGCTGAAAATATATTAAAATACAGCACCAGGTGCCACTGACATGTCTTGTTCTGTTTTAGAAGAGTTCTGGACACTAAAATGATACAAGGATTGAGGCTGGTCACAACCTCCAGTTAAACAGAAGAAGGCACAAGCATTGGCTAAAAGTGATCCAGAAGTTCCTTTATTGTTCAAAGAAATAATGCATTTCAAGGTAGCCCACTCTTAAAATGCAGTTGGAGATGCATAGGTTAACACAAGAAGACTCATCTTCTCATGGTCCAATAATTGCCCTGGTTTACTACCAGAGATCTCCCCACCAAGGGAAGTGTCTCTAGGGTCTATCACAACCCTGTTCTTCCTTCCCCTGGGGGCACACACACTTCAACAGCACAGTCCTTGGCTCTAGTCTCTCCTCAAATGAGCTGTGCCTTTGACCTGCTGGACACTAGCTAGCACTGCACTTTGGTTTCCTCTGATGCAGTGCTAAGAATCAGATTACAATATGCCAGTAGTTGGTGTGCACTGCTGACCAGCTTCCCTTCCCTGCATCCGTCTAAGATAATGACCTTGAACTGCAAAACAGGCAACATTTAATGCACACCCCTTTATCACACTCAAAATGTGCTGTTATACCTTAATTTTCCAAAATTAATTTCAACCCCAAATAACAGTGGTGGAGTGCATAACGTCATTGCAGTAATGATGAAAATAAGAGAACAAGAGGAGAGATCACACAAGCGCTGTTTTCTCTCCCTCCCCTGGTGTCCATCCTTGATAGTATCTTACTATTTCCTGTTTTAGATTGGATTCTAAACAATTAAACAGGGCATTTGGCAAGTCTTTATACCCTTTCACTTTTTTCATGTTTCATGTTGCGGCCTTGTGCTAAAATAAAAAAATAAAAACTTTTTTCCTATCACTCTGCACTCCACATTTACAAAGTGAAATGTGCAGAATATGCAAATGCAAAAAAATCTTTGGTTATTTATTTCAAAGGAAAAACTAAAATATTGCACTAACATAAGTATTCTATTTAGCACTTAGGCTAGTTTCACACCAGCTGTGTGAAGTCTGGAAAGCTGTTTCTGCAGTGAACAGCCTACTGGAATTCACCAGATTCCGTCAGCATATGGCTAGTAAGCGGAGAACCTGACCAGTGGCGCACCTACAGGGGGGGTCCAGCGGGTCTGGACCCCCCCTAGAACAACCAGACAATATTTTTTTTTATCCCTCAGGGCCGCACCGCCGATCACCACAGGCGGCGCGGCCCTGGATTTAATTGCGGCAGCGGCGATGGTGGCGGCGGGCAGTAGGAGATTAGCGCTTCCATTGTGGAAGCGCTCATCTCCATATCCATCTGTATCGCTGTCCTCAGGACAGCGATACAGATGCCTGTGCTGCAGCAGGGGAGGGAGAGGCGTGTCCCTCCCCTGTTCTTCTGATAGGCCGCAGGCACTAATGCCTGCAGCCTATCAGAGGCCGGCTCAGGCGGCGCGATGACGTCATCATCGCGCCACCAGAGCCGGGCAGCACACAGCAGGGACACAGGCCGGAAGAGCCTGCATCACATCGCTGCTGATGGAGGCAAGTATCAGTGTTTTCTAATTTTCTTTTCTTTTTTTTTTTTTTTTGGAGGGGGGGGCGAGCTGGCACTATGGGGGCATATGACAATTCTTACAGCCCAATTTTTTTTGGGGGTGGCACTCTGGGGGAATTTCTTACTGGCACATTATGGGGGGGACACCATGGGGGAGAGGAGCACTATGGGGGGCATCTGGGGGCTCTAAAGGGGCTTTTTTTTTATTGACCCATTATGGGAGGCACTATAGGAGAAAACAGCACTATGGGGCATTTGGGGGCATTATTTGGGGGCACTATGGGGAAGTGGGGGCTCTAAAGGGGCCTTTTTTTCTTATTGGCACATTATGGGGGGCATTATGGCATCTGGTGGCACTTTTTACTGGCACATTATGGGGGGGGGGGGCGCACCATGGGGGAGAGGAGCACTATGGGGGCATCTGGGGGGTCTAAAGGGGCTTTTTTTTTATTGACACATTATGGGGGCACTATAGGGGAGAACGGCACTATGGGGCATCTGGTGGCACTATAGGGGCATTATTTGGGGGCTCTAAAGGGGCCTTTTTTCTTATTGGCACATTATGGGGGCATTATGGGGGCATCTGGTGGCACTAAGGGGGCATTTTTTACTGGCACTATAGGGGAGAGCGGCACTATGGGGCATTATTTGGGGGCACTATGGGGGAGTGGAGCACTATTGAGGTATATTATTACTACTAGGGGGTATTAGCTTTACTACTACTGGGGGGCTATGAGGAACATGATTACTAGTATGGGCACTATAGGGGCATTATTACTACTAAGTGTGCTCTGGCAGAGAATTATTTCTATTGGTGGGATTTTGGGGAGCACTGTTACTTTGGGGGCCACCCTGGCACAGTATCAGCTTAGCACAATAATTTCTGGGTGACATTATCTTTATACTATTAGTGTCTGGGCGCAGTTATTTTTTAGAGCACTGTGTGCCAATAATTGTTCAAGGGGGCACTATTTGTGTGGTAGTAGTATTTCCAGGGGGACTTTCTCTGCAGTATAGTATTGGGGGTGGCAGGAATGGGTGTTCAGAAGATGATGGAAATGTGGGAAACTAATGTCGGTTTTTTAATCTCTGCAGAGACGGGAGATGGCTGAAAGATCATCATGGCGGTCTGGTCTGAATGGAGAAGATAAAGAAAGAGAACATCTACAACAAAGGTGACATCACTGGATGTAAGAGGTATGGGGCGCTATGTAGGAGAGGAGATGCTCCGGCTCCTCCCCCTGCCATTTGCAGAAGGAGGATTCAGAGCTGGGTGAGGACGGCCAAAGGGGGCAGCAGGCCACGGGCGGGTGACAGATGGTGGGGGGGAACCACAGGCCTTGAGCAGGATCTGGGGAGGGAGGAGAGCGGAGGAGCTTCCTGGCTGTAGCTTGTTGTATAAGCAGGCAGTGCAGCCAGGACAGACCCTCCCCTCTCCGTATGATATGTAGAGACAGGCCTCAACTATAGAATTTCAGCTGTACAGTGTTTGTTGGGCATGGCCTATTATATGTAGGAGGGGCTTTTAATAATGGGCGGGGCTAAAAATGGTGTTCCATTCCTGCAGAGCTTTTAGAAATGGCCAAGTAAAAGAATTAGTGCAACACACTACAGCCACACCCCCCCCCCCGCACTACACATGCCACATTTTTTGGCCTTTCGGACCCCCCCTAGACAAAATTCTTGGGTGCTCCCCTGAACCTGACGGACACAAACCGATGCATGCTGCGGTTTGTGTCTGGCCAATCCTCCGCTTGTATGCTGGAACAGCCTGCCAGATTGTAGCTACCGCTAGTGTGAAGGTACATAGCCTTATAATAGTTGAGGCATCTTTGGCAGCCATTACAGCCTCCAATCTTCTTGGGTGTGATTCCCAAGTTTGCATACCTGGATTTGGGAATTTTCTGCCATTCTTCTCTACAGATCCTCTCAAGCTCTGTCAGGTTGGATGGGGACTTTCAGTTGATAGCCATTTTCATGTCTTTACATAGATGTTCGAATGGGTTAGGTTATGTGTCTCCAAAATGGTGCAATTAAAAACTATAAATATTCCCCAAAAAACACATTGATAGAAAAGTAAAACTTGCTTGGTCAGCAAGGCCCAAAACAGGCTAGTCACTAAGGGGTTAAATGGTGTGAAGATTAGTGATGGACGAACATCTGCCGGGAGGGTTCGCGAACCGCAAGTTCTCGGCGGGTCCCATTCATTTTAATGGCAGGCGAACCTGAAAAACCTTCAGCTCATATTTGCAGCCAAGAAATAATTACTAGAAGTGCACAAATAGTCCCACAACATGGACAGTGACATACCAGATGTATTATTCGAATTTGCGATCTCCATAAAAAAAAAAATTTCAATGCGAAATATCGGCAATATAATTTTCGCGTACACGCATGCGCAAATGAACTATAAAAAAAGTATATTGGTATATAACACCCCGCTTCAATCAGTTTTTTTGGGGGACGACTAGTATATCACACCAGTAGAAATTATTTGTTCCAATAAGACTTGTCCCTCTATATACCTGCAGTATCGCAGCAGAACTGCACACAACTGCCGCACAATACAAATGCACTATAATATACTTTCTAACATAGAAAGTATATTATAACATTGTACAAGGAAGGCAATCCTTTAGAATATACATGAAGATAAAACGTAACCTTTAATAATTTTACTATGAGGGTCCATTCACACGTCCGTAAGTGTTTTGCAGATCCGCAAAACACCGACACCGGCAATGTGCATTCCGCAATTTGTGGACCGCACATCGCCGGCACTATAATAGAAATTGCCTAATCTTGTCTGCAATTGCGGACGAGAATAGGACATGTTCTATTTTTTTGCGGAAACTGAAGCACAGATGCGGAAGTGCAGATCCGCAAATGCGAATGCGGATAGCACATTCTGGCCCCATTAAAAATGAATGGGTCGGCACCCGTTCCGCAAAATTGCGGAACGGATGCGGACCCATTTTGCGGACGTGTGAATGGAAAAGATATCCTTTAAAATGAAAATAAATTAAATTATTAAAGTTAAGCAAAAAGCATAGATGTGGTAGGCAATAACAGGTGCTCGGCGGAACTAAATCATGTGCTCGGCGGCACCAAATCAGAAACCATATGTCCTACCACAATCCGGGGGGTTCCAGTGCACATCGATGAATCCAGGAGGGAAAGCAAAAAAACATCCATCCTTGGGCTGAATGTGGTATTGAAGGACAGGGTGGGCAAAGAACTGTCCCTGATATTGCCCTACAGGGGGGTGCTATTCTGGCCCTGATAGCCTAACCACAGACCACCCGCCCTGATAAGAGCGACCCCGTCCGGTACCTTACCCTATAAAAAAAATGGCCCTAGTAAGCCCCTAGGCCCCTGACTTCCAGGTGATCACTATATAGATCTATGTCTTTTTGACTCATTATAAAAGTATATTATAAGTATATCGCACCCCTCTGTGCATCATACACATATTGATAGCACACCTATACTAGTCCTTAAAATGACTTTTGTGGCTCTATTAGCTAGCCTTTGGTGTCCCTAACAACCTGTCCCTGCTCCACACAGCAACTTCTCCCTACACTGGCAAAACACTGAATGTAAAATGGCGGCCAGATCAGGTTTATTTATAAGGTAGGGGGTATGTCCATGTGCTGAAATGTCTCAATTGGCTGTCCTGTACCACCTGATGGATGTGTCATGGGTCAAAGTTCTTCACAATGTAAAAGAATATGGCGGGCGCGAATTTCTCCATA
Source organism: Bufo bufo (assembly GCF_905171765.1). Taxonomy (NCBI): domain Eukaryota; kingdom Metazoa; phylum Chordata; class Amphibia; order Anura; family Bufonidae; genus Bufo; species Bufo bufo. Next base: position 488,970,800 of record NC_053390.1, on the reverse strand, counting down.
TGTTCGCATGTTCGGCGAATCACGAACACGCAAAGTTTGCCGCGAAACGACCGCCGGGCGAACCGCAAGGCCATCTCTAGTGAAGATCCCCGAAGTTCAGTCACAGTGGCTCATGCTGGATGATAAGTTTGGTGCATACAGTAGGTGGACTCTTTTGTCAACTATTTGTTGTCTTACTTAATGCCTTGGTGCAATTTTTATGTACATTTTCACATCTTTCACAAGTCATGCCCTTTTCCAGCTAAGCAACCTTGAGAGAAGTTTGAGAAGTGTTTCCCAGGCATACTATATTAGCAATCCATTGTTTGTCTATTGTCTATATAGTTGTGACCAGAAACCCAAGACACCCAAGACACAGATAAAGGCAGAGAGAGTTATAATGGAATAATATCAGCTTTCAAAAACATGTGCTGCCTGTTTATATTGATGACCTATCATCAGGATTGGCCATCAATATCTGATCTGCACTGCTTTCTCTTCATTACACTATGTGTCGTCTTCCCTGTAGTGGTGCCATAGTGTAATTACAAGTACTCGCGCCATTCAAGTGAATGGAGCAAGAATTGTAATTATACTCACTTTCGAGTCGACAGGCAGTGGAATGAAGAGGAAGCAGTCCTCACATGGAGCAACACCTCCTCTTCAAACAGGTGATCGGAGGGGTGCAGAGTGTCTGTCTCCCGCCGATCAGATATTGAGAATAGGTCATCAATACAAACAGGCTTCACAACCCCTTTAGTTTGTTTTATATCATTGTCTAGGATCTTAACCTATTTTTGTATGTATGTGGGCACCATAGCCACCCCCATTATATATTATTTCTTAAAGGGGTCATCTCTGGGACCCGCTCCTATCTCAAGAACAGGGCCCCGCCATGAACAGACAGCATGCTCCACTTGTGCAGTGTGCTCTCCATCCACTGCTTTGGGACTTCCAAAAAGAGACAAGAAAGTGAACCATACTATTTTTAAAAAGTTCCACTCCTCCATTCTACTTTGGGACTCAAAATAAAACAGCCAACCTAAAGTAGTTGGGCCAGCACTGGAAATCACAAAGCTGTGAATGGAGGATGGTTGTGCACATGTTGCTTGCTCTCCATTCATTTTGGACCCAGGCCTCGCTAGGCGCAGGTCTCTGTGGTTCGACCTCCACCTATCAGACATTTATAGCATATAGAAGAAACCGCAGCACTCTCCTGACTTCAATTCAGTGGAAAAAGATTTTTGCTGGTGAAATAAATTCCACTGAATTGAAGACAGGAGAGTGCTGCGGTTTCTTCTATATGACGCATCCAAGGGGGAACTTCTGACTGGCTCACAACACGGCTGGCACCACCACAAGATAAAACTTAAATTTTTCGTTGTGCTGCTATACGCATTTTTTCCTAAGACATTTATAGCATATATCTATAAATGTCCCAGATAGGTGTAGCTCTTTATCAAAATATCTAAGATAACATAACGCGAAACCAGCAGCTTCCTATGTTGAATTAGAAGCTCTTTTTGTGTAGGAGAGTAAAATGAAGAAAGAAACTGGTTTGGTTAACTGAAATAGAGTCCTTAAATAGACAAGAGAATGAAGAGAGGAAGGAAAAGGTATCCCGGAGTAGTGCTGCACTGTATGACACATCTAGCGTTGCTACATGCTGAAAGTACAAAAAGTTTTTTTTGCTAGTTTTCAGATTCCTTTATGTACACTGCTCAAAAGGGAACACAAAAATAACACATCCTAGATCTGAGTTAATTAAATATTCTTCTGAAATACTTTGTTCTTTACATAGTTGAATGTGCAGACAACAAAAATCACACAAAAATAAAAAAATGGAAATCAAATTTTTCAACCCATGGAGGTCTGGATTTGGAGTCACACTCAAAATTAAAGTGGATAAACACACTACAGGCTGTCCTTAAAACAAGTCAAAATGAGGCTCAGTAGTGTGCGTGGCCTCCACGTGCCTGTATGACCTCCCTACAACGCCTGTGCATGCTCCTGATGAGGTGGCGGACGGTCTCCTGAGGGATCTCCTCCCAGACCTGGACTAAAGCATCTGCCAACTCCTGGATAGTCTGTGGTGCAACGTGACGTTGGTGGATAGAGCGAGACATGATGTCCCAGATGTGCTCAATTGGATTCAGGTCTGGGGAACGGGCGGGCCAGTCCATAGCATCAATGCCTTCGTCTTGCAGGAACTGCTGACACACTCCAGCCACATGAGGTCTAGCATTGTCTTGCATTAGGAGGAACCCAGGGCCAACCGCACCAGCATATGGTCTCACAAGGGGTCTGAGGATCTCATCTCGGTACCTAATGGCAGTCAGGCTACCTCTGGCGAGCACATGGAGGGCTGTGCGGCCCTCCAAAGAAATGCCACCCCACACCATTACTGACCCAATGCCAAACCGGTCATGCTGGAGGATGTTGCAGGCAGCAGAACGTTCTCCACGGCGTCTCCAGACTCTGTCACGTCTGTCACATGTGCCCAGTGTGAACCTGCTTTCATCTGTGAAGAGCACAGGGCGCCAGTGGCGAATTTGCCAATCTTGCTGTTCTCTGGCAAATGCCAAACATCCTGCACAGTGTTGGGCTGTAAGCACAACCCCCACCTGTGGACGTCGGGTCCTCATATCACCCTTATGGAGTCTGTTTCTGACTGTTTGAGCAGACACATGCACATTTGTGGCCTGCTGGAGGTCATTTTGCAGGGCTCTGGCAGTGCTCCTCCTGTTCCTCCTTGCACAAAGGCGGAGGTAGTGGTCCTGCTGCTGGGTTGTTGCCCTCCTACGGCCTCCTCCACGTCTCCTGATGTACTGGCCTGTCTCCTGGTAGCGCCTCCATGCTCTGGACACTACGCTGACAGACACAGCAAACGTTCTTGCCACAGCTCGCATTGATGTGCCATCCTGGATAAGCTGCACTACCTGAGCCACTTGTGTGGGTTGTAGAATCCGTCTCATGCTACCACTAGAGTGAAAGCATCGGCAGCATTCAAAAGTGACCAAAACATCAGCCAGGAAGCATAGGAACTGAGAAGTGGTCTGTGGTCACCACCTGCAGAAACACTCCTTTATTGGGCTGTCTTGCTAATTGCCTATAATTTCCACCTGTTGTCTATCCCATTTGCACAACAGCATGTGAAATTGATTGTCACTCAGTGTTGCTTCCTAAGTGGACAGTTTGATTTCACAGAAGTGTGATTGACTTGGAGTTACATTGTGTTGTTTAGGTATTCCCTTTATTTTTTTGAGCAGTGTATAATAATTTGTTATACAGATGTTATAAATTGTGTATATTGGCCTGCATGGAATTAGTTGGCAAATGTCTGGTTTGTGTTCGTTTATGAAGATCAGAGTGTAACAAGCAGAAATATAAATTTACCTTTCTAGCACTCTAATGCTACAGCACCAAAAAAAGTACTCAAAACTGCATCAAAATGTTTAAAAAAAAAAAGTATACAATTTTGAATTGTTTTTGACTGCGCAGTCTCATATAAGGGTATAGCCAGGTGTCATGGCTGGGCTGCACATGTTCAAAACACATGCACCCGTGGCAGCCAATGCCTGCACAATTTTGGCCACTGCAATTAGGCGTGGCTTAGCTACATACAGCCTGGCCATAGGATAGATTTTGTAAATTGCAAGGTGGGGAATCCTTAAATTGGACTTGTGCCATTGCAAGTAGATAATTAATGTAATCTTCAACTGTGCATCGGTTTAATGAGAGCAAGATATACTAAAATAGATAAGTAAATATATAAAAAAAGGCCTGATTCAAACAGTCATTCTGTTTTAGGCTGAGGCTACAGTGCGATCTTGGCCGGCAACACCAATGATCAGTGTGTAGCAGTGCAACCCCTGAACTGAATGGGGTCACATCTTAACTCACAAGTTGCTGAAAAAAATCAAGACCTGTAGCCCCAGCCTAATGTTCTCAAAACATAGACTTGCAGTAATGCTTGAACGTTTGTGAACCCTCAGAATCTTCTATATTTCTACATAAATGTGACCGAAAACGACATCAGATTTTCATACAAACCCTTAAAGTAGATAAACATGACCAAATCGAACAAATGAGTCAAAAATATTAGCATTGATCAATTAATTATAGAGGAAAATTATCTAATATCACATGTCTGTGAATGGCAAAAGTAGTTTATCATATCAACCAATCTCAGCACAAGAGGGGCTTGTAGGATGGTGATACCTTCTCTGTACATCATCATTTCAGTTAGGAATGGCGTGCAGAGAGAGTATCAGCTCCTCAGTACTGTGATCTGGGCCTAATGAGAGTCGTGCAGTGACTTGGCCACAGGGGCAATATGTGACTGTGGTGGCCTGATGGGTGTAGTAGTTCGAACTGCACCTCCCTGGTCTGGCGTGCAGTGATGAGAAGAAAGGCACTGGATTCCTTTGGGGCACACTCTGGTACTGAGGGATCTCCTGCCAAATGTTTGTTGAGGTGCCTTTGATAGTACAGGGTTTAAGATGCAGGGAAGGCAGGGTCCCTGTTGTGACGCCAGCACCCTTGCAGGGTGGTTGTAACCATAGAAACGAGCAGTGTATAATGTGATGGAAAAATTAATCCAGTCAGCAGAGGAAGCAATATGGATAATAACAATACATTAGTAAGTGCCTTGTATTAACTTTTTCTACATAGTAAATGCTATTTTCTGTAGTGAGCTGACCCCTTTAAGGGGAACTGCTGTTACCATGCACTATGGTCAATACAAGAACGTCCCTCTTGTCTTTGTACTAACCATAGCTCACACTAACGGCAGCTCCACTGACCCTGTATGAGGTATCACTACCAAGCCAGACTGCATCTTGGACGATCTTTTATATCAATTTGCTGATGCTTTACAGTGCCATGCAGAAAATTAGTGTGGTACAAAAAGTTGGCTGTATGCAGTACCCCAGACTTGGGGTATCTGCAAATGTTTTATTGTGTATTGTATTATGTTTAGGGTTGAGCAAACCCGAACTGTAAAGTTCGGGTTCGTACCGAACTTTGCGGTGTTCGGCACCCGAACATTTCAGTAAAAGTTCGGGTTCGGGTAATATTAATATACCATCGGATCAGAGTTTTCTCCAATCCGATGGTATATTTTAACTTGAAGCGTCCCCATCACCATGGGAACGCCTCTATGTTAGAATATACTATCGGATTTGAGTTAGATCGTGAAAACTCAGATCCGACAGTATATTCTAACACAGAGGCGTTCCCATAGTGATGGGGACGCTTCAAGTTAGAATATACTGAGAACTGTGGACATAACGGCCCCCTGCTGCCTGGCAGCATCTGATCTCTTACAGGGGGCTGTGATCCGCACAATTAACCCCTCGGATCTCAGCCCCCTGTAAGAAATCGGGTGCTGCCAGACCCCCCTCCCTCCTCAGTATTAAAATCATTGGTGGCCAGTGCGGCCACCCCTCCCTCCCCAGCATTAAAATCATTGGTGGCCAGTGCGGCCCCCCACCCCCTCCCTATTAAAATCATTGGTGTCCAGTGCGGCCTCTCCTCTCTCCCCCCCACCCCTAATTAAAATCATTGGTTAAAAACAAACCCCCCCCCCATCATTGGTGGCAGCGGAGCGGCAGTTCCGATCGAAGTCCCAGTTTAATCGCTGGGGCTCCGATCGGTTACCATGGCAGCCAGGACGCTACTGCAGTCCTGGCTGCCATGGTTACTTAGCATTTTTAGCAGCATTATACTTATATGCGCTGTCTGTGGCCGGCCGGCGCTCCTCCTACCGGTAAGTGAAAGGTCTGTGCGGTGCATTGCTTCTAGCACAGACCTGTCACTTACCAGTAGGAGGAGCGCCGGCCGGCCACAGACAGCGCACGTAAGTATAATGCTGCTAAAAGTGCTAAGTAACCATGGCAGCCAGGACTGCAGTAGCGTCCTGGCTGCCATGGTAACCGATCGGAGCCCCAGCGATTAAACTGGGACTCTGATCGGAACTGCCGCTCCGCTGCCACCAATGATGGCGGGGGTTGTTAACCTGTGGCCGCTGCCACATATGATTTTAATTAGGGGTGGGGGGGAGAGGGGAGGCCGCACTGGACACCAATGGCTTTAATAGGGGGGGGCCGCACTAACCAGCAATGATTTTAATAGGGGGAGTGGGGGTGGGGGGGCCGCACTGGCCACCAATGATTTCAATACTGGGGAGGGAAGGGGGTCTGGCCCCTGCTGCCTGGCAGCACCCGATCTCTTACAGGGGGCTGAGATCCACACAATTAACCCCTCAGGTGCGACACCTGAGGGGTTAATTGTGCGGATCACAGCCCCCTGTAAGAGATCGGGTGCTGCCAGGCAGCAGGGGTCCGTTATGTACACAGTTCTTAGTATATTCTAACTTGAAGCGTCCCCATCACCATGGGAACGCCTCTGTGTTAGAATATACTGTCGGATCTGAGTTTTCACGATCGTGAAAACTCAGATCTGAAAAAACTAATACTATTATTTTCCGTTATAACCATGTTATAACGGAAAATAATAAAGTGAAGTTCGGGTCCCCATTGACTTCAATGGGGTTCGGGTTCAAGTTCGGATCAAGTTCGGTTCCCGAACCCGAACTTTTTTTTAAAGTTCGGCCGAACTCCCCGAACATCTAGGTGTTTGCTCAACTCTAATTATGTTATGTATGTTTAGGCCAGGTATTCCAGCAACAAGAGGTATAGTTGGCAATGGTAATCACCCTGTTTCTCCCCTCTTGGTAGGAGTGAGCTGATCTTACTTCCTGCCAGGAAAGAAAATCTGAAGTCCAGAGAGCATGGAGTTAGGAAGCACATGCCAGAGACACTATTCCAAGGGACTGTATCCAGTTCTCCTATGAAACTATCACTCAAGGAAGATAGACAGATGAGACATTGAGAACACTGTTTCCAAGAAGCTTCAATGTGCCTAGACAGCAGAGTGATCAGCAAATTTACAGTTTTGCATACCCTGCTGCCAGTGAGGGAAAACAGGTCAAACACCCATCAATTAGAACAATCACTAGGCCATGATAACTTCCACCCTGAATCTCACAGTGGACACCTTTATCCACAATTGCCTGCAAGTTCAATGTAATTTACACACAGCCAGCCACCAATCTAGTGACAGAAACTTCTGGCCTGATTCTTCAAACCACCTTTCCACTGCACTGATCCCTAGGGAGCAATGGCCTGAGGGAGTACACTATGACAACATCTCATCAGGGCCACTACCAGTCCCATCCTTTGCATCGGCTCCTCAGGGGCTTGCTGCACATTAACATTATGCAGAAAGAACTTTATAATGCTTACGTGTTATTTTGATCTGCATGTCAAATGGGAACATTGCTTCATTTTCAAGAGGTGATGATCAAGGCCCTAATTTTAAAAAAACAGGAAGAGAGGGGCCCCAGTACTTTTGGAAGTGATGGTGCCTGTATTGTAACAAGGTAACCTTTCCCTGGTGGAGTCCCCCAAACAGCAAGGAAGGGTTGGGTCTAAAATAGATGCAGAGTGTGTTCTAAAAGGGGGATATGAAATAACACGATTTATCACTATGAAACCCGCCCTGGAAAACCTTGCCTGTGCATAAAGGATAGGATTTCTTCAAAGTGTACCACAGAGTATTAATTTTATCCTTCATTTACTCTGTAATTTTACCACCTTATTGCACTTTGATATACTCTACACAACTTACATATTTACTTTTTACCATGTATTACACATTCATTAATGGGAAAACACCAATGGGCTCAAAATGGCCACTACAACCCTAGATAAATTCCTTGAGGGGTGGAACTTCCAAAATGAGGTCTCTTTTATTCTTGAGCCCTGCAGTATATCTAGACAACAGATTAGGGCCACATGTAGGGTGTTTCTACAATCAGGAAACACAGTATAATAATTAGACAGTCAACTTTTCACAGTGGCACAAATTGGACACACCATATTGGACACTAAAATAGCCTAGCAGTGGAAAAATTGCAATATGAATTTTTCACCACCCGCTACACATTCATTTCTGGAAAACATCTATGGGGTCAAAATGCTCAATAATCACCTCATTAAATTCCTTGAGGGGTTTAGTTTATAAATGGGGTCAGTTTGTAGGGGTACCTCAGAGTCTCTGCAAATATGACATGGTGTCGAAAACCATTAACCCCTTAAGGACTTAGGACGTACCGGTACGGCATGGTTCCCGAGTCCTTAAGGACCCATGACGTACCGGTACGTCATGTGTATTTCCGACCACCGCCGCCCGGTGGGCGGTGATCGTAACCCGGTGCCTGCTCAAATCATTGAGCAGGCACCTTGGCTAAATGCGCGGGGCGATCACCGCAAACCGCAGGCAAATTCAGACTTGTGGTTTGCGGCTTTACCTGCGGTTTGCGGCGGGGTGTGTGGCGGTGCCATCGGGTCCCCATGCGGCTGTAGGGGGGACCCGATGGCATGGAAGGCAGCGCGATGCCTAAGGAAGGCATTGCGCTGCCTTCCGGTGATGAGCCTGTGAGATCCAGCCCCCTGGATCTCACAGGCTGGAAGCTGTATGAGTAATACACACAGTATTACTCATACAGCCAATGCATTCCAATATAGAAGTATTGGAATGTGAAAAAGAACAAGGATTCCAGCTCTTCACAATAAAAGGCTTCTTTATTCCACCTCTTTAAAAACAGACATCAAAAGCAGAACAGTATGCTGTGACGCGTTTCGGGCTGTTACATCTTAGCCCTTCATCAAGACAAATAAACAAACTTAAAATCTCCTTCTTATACACAGTGAGGAACCACCTCTCCCATCTAATTCGTTAATTTCCATGCCCTAGAACAATGCCAGGTGTCCCTGACTTGTTAATCACAGAGGGAACAATTCCAATCAGGTGGGAAGTAATTCCTGGCTTCAGAATACCACTTCATTTATATTGTAAAGTTAGGTCATGTTTCCTATTTAATCCTTTAGGTATACATGTTCCAAGATTGAACCTCCAGTATGTATTGCGACTATATAATTTTTGTCTACGGTCTCCTCCTCTGACCGATATGGTGACTCTCTGAACACCTTGCACATAAAACGCAGAAATATTGCCTTTATGTACTATTGCAAAGTGTGATGTGTCTGCTGAAACATTGCGTGTTGCAACAACAGACATCCCAACCTTCAAAAACTCATTTTAGGGAGGTGCACTTCTCATTTCAGGGAGGTTTTCTTTTTTTTTTCTTTTACAAACTTTTTATTACATTTTCCAAGCATATTCAGTATCTGCACACTTTGCTCTATGGTGTGGAGGACTGGGCTCATTACCCTGCCCCAAATTATCTAATTTATGTATATGATTAAAGCATCCAGGGATGTGAATTTAACACTGGGGTAAATAATATAATTAAAATGGAGGGTTAAATGTGTAAATGTATTTTAAAAAAATACATCTCTCTCAATAGTTATATAGCTACTGAATGAGACAGAAGAAGGGATGCCTTTAACATATATATCTCCTTGAGAAGCCAATTTGACCCTAAAGGGTTAATTCAACCTGTAATCTAAACTCTGTCCTGTCACTTCCCTTATGTCTGTCCCTTAACCTTATCACTGCTGTAGCCTGGTCATTAGCCTCAGTGTAAACTGTTGAAGTGACTCACGGTTCTTTTAACTCAAAGAATCGAATGAGTCTCTAAGTCGGATCTTTAGATTCTTTTAACCTGTGACTCATTCGATTCTTAGACTCCCTCCTGTACAGTGTGTGACTCTGAGCTGCTAGTGCTTGCCTGAGCTCTCATTGGTTGCAGGCCGGGGTGGGCGGGGAGGGGCAAGGCTGGCTTCCACTCTAGGATCAGATTACGCTCCTCCCTCCCTGCTGCCAGCGTCTCTCTGCTCTGTTATCTGACTGAGCGGCTTCACAGGGTTCAGCTCAGTCAGAGGAATCCGGGATATATTTTTTCACATGCGGGCGTCAGGGAGCCGCTATCTAATAGCGGGAGACTCCCTGAACGTCCGGGAGACTTGAGATCCCTGCAATATGGGGGATGTCGCTCAGATGTTTTCGAATTCTTACCTTGAGCTGATTAATCGTACATCCCACATATTGCAGCGCGCAGGCACGACAAGTAACATAGTAACATAGTACATAAGGCCATAGTATAAAGTGATGACAAACAAAATATTCTATGTTGCAATTATATTGCTGCAATTTATGTACACTGCCGTTTGATGTAGATACAATGTCTTTACTGACTGACATGTGCATGCAACATATACATTTTTTACTTCCACATTTAAAAAGTTTCCCTTAGTGGTTAGCCATACTGGTTCACACCTTGCATTTTCCATGAACAGGCTAGGACTGACTTTTTGTCCTATAGTTGGTGCTTTTTTCGCAATGCACCTAATGCCTGCCTCTGCAATTTCCCCCCAATCTTTATCAAAGCTTATCACTGGAAAATGTTTGCGTAGAATGTTGCAGATAAGGGGATACTCTACACTGAAGTTAGTTACAAAAGTCGCAGGATCGCTCGAATCTCGAGTGCGAATTCGAATATTTTTATTTCAAGTTTTTTTTCCTCTTTTTGTTCGCATTCTTTATTCGAGCGAATATAAGCAACTCCCTGTCTACCGAAGTTGCATACTCCTTCGCCTTGCGAATATTCTCTTTGAGTAACCCCAGAAGTATTGGAATGCATTGAAAAGGACTAGACCCCCAAAAGTTCAAGTCCCAAAGTGGGACAAAAAATAAAGTTTTCCCCAAAAGAATTTAAAGTTTCAAGTAAAAATAAACAAAAACTTAATAAAAAAAAAAGGAAAAAAATAGGGTGGGGGGGGGGGGGGGGGAGTATACATATTAGGTATTGCCGCGTCCGTATCGACCGTCTCTATAAACATATCACATGACCTAACCCCTCAGATGAACACCGTAAAAAATAAAAACTGTGCTAAATAAACAATTTTTTTGTCACCTTACATCACAAAAGCGATCAAAAAGGCGTTTGCCCACCAAAATAGTACCAATCTAACAGTCACCTCATCCCACAAAAAATGAGCCCCTACCTGAGACAATCACTCAAAAAAAAATAATATATATGGCTCAGAATATGGAGACACTAAAACATCATTTTTTTTGTTTTAAAAAAGCTGTTATTGTGTAAAACTTACATAAATAAAAAAAAGTATACATATTTGGTATTGCCAAGTTTGTATCGACCGGCTCTATAAAAATATCACATGACCTAACCCCTCAGATGAACAACGTAAAAAATAAAAAAATAAAAAAGTATAATAGCAAGTGATCAAAATGTCATATGCACCCCATTTGGGGAGTCATCTCATCCCGCAAAAAATGAGACCCTACCTAAGATAATCGCTCAAAAAATTAAAAAACTATGGCTCTCAGACTATGGAAACACTAAAACATGATTTCTTTTGCTTCAAAAAAGAAATCATTGTGTAAAACTTACATAAATAAAAAAAAGTATACATATTAGTGTCACGGAACCATGAACCAGACGTACAACAAGAGATAAGTGAAAATAAGAAGGCTTTATTGAAAATAAAGCTGTAAAGCAAAAGTCCAAACGGATGGTGAAACCGAGCAGAGTCTTTGCGAAGCCAGAGGTCAGGAACCAGAAGGGTAGTCAGACGAAGCCAGGATCAGGAACCAGCAGGGTAGTCAGACGAAGCCAGGATCAGGAACCAGCAGGGTAGTCAGACGAAGCCAGGATCAGGAACCAGCAGGGTAGTCAGACGAAGCCAGGATCAGGAACCAGAAACAGCAGCAGTCTTAGAAGCATGTGAACACAAGAGGACCAAGCAAGGAACTGAAGCCACAGACCTCCTATATATATGAGCTAGGCATCCAGCTCCTCCCAGGGGAAGGAGGAGCCGCAGGGTGGAAGGCTACAAGAAACCCAGGACCCAAGATGGCCGCCAGCACATGTCAAACGAAGGAGAGCAGCAAGCAGGTAAGACCATGACAGTACCTCCCCCTCAAGGGCCCCTCCTCCGCGGAGCACAAAACGGTTTCTGAGGGAAGCGTGCGTGGAAGGCTCGGAGCAAGGCAGGAGCATGGACATCTGCGGAGGGAACCCAGGAACGCTCCTCTGGACCATAACCACGCCAATGGACCAAAAACTGCAACCGACCGCGGACCAGGCGTGAGTCCAGGATATTGCTCACCTCATATTCCTCACGATTGCCTACTTGGACCGGACGAGGCCGAGGAACCGAGGAAGTGAAACGATTACACACCAGTGGCTTCAACAGGGAGACATGAAACACGTTGGAGATCCGCATGCCAGGAGGAAGCGCAAGGGCATAGGCTACCGGGTTTACCCTGCGAAGCACTCGGAAGGGACCAACAAAGCGAGGCGCCAGCTTGGGAGTGGGCACTCGAAGGTTGAGGTTGCGGGTGGACAACCATACACGGTCTCCGACCTGGTAGGAAGGAGCAGGCGCTCGTCTGCGATCAGCCTGGAATCTCTGGCGCTGCGCAGAGACCTCAAGGGACTTCTGGATCTGTACCCAAGAAGCACGTAGGACGGAAAGGTGATCCTCCACAGCCGGAATATCCTGGGGAGAGAATACCTCCGGTAACACGGCAGGTTGGAACCCATAATTGGCCATGAAGGGAGACGTCCCAGAGGAAGAGTTCACCGCCGTGTTCCTGGCAAACTCAGCCCAAGGCAGGAGGTCAACCCAATTGTCTTGGTGATCGGAGACATAGCAACGAAGGAATTGCTCCAAGGCCTGATTGGATCGTTCTGCGGCCCCATTGGACTGAGGGTGGTAGGCCGAGGAGAAGGAGAGATGAATCCCCAACTGGGAGCAAAAGGCGCGCCAGAACCTGGACACAAACTGACTCCCCCGATCCGACACAATCTCCTTAGGCAAACCGTGCAACCGGAAGACCTCCCTGGCAAAAATCGTGGCCAACTCTTGTGCAGAGGGTAACTTCTTGAGAGGAACACAGTGGCACATTTTGGAAAACCGATCCACAATCATGAGAATGACCGTATGGCCTCGGGATGCAGGGAGGTCCACAATGAAATCCATCCCCAGGTGTGACCATGGGCGCTCCCCGGTGGCTATGGGTTGCAGAAGGCCCAACGGAAGGTGCCGAGGGGACTTACTCTGGGCACAAACGGAGCATGCCGCTACATATGCGGCGATGTCGGAACGTAGGGAAGGCCACCAGAACAGACGTGAAACAGCCCAGGACAGCTGATTCTTTCCAGGATGCCCCGCGGTCTAGGAGTTATGGTAGGTTCGCAACAACCGAGTGCGCAACTCCTCAGGCACAAAACATCTGCCGTTGGGTCTCCCAGAGGGAGCACCAGATTGAGCCGCCAAAATCTGCTCACCCAGGGGAGAGGTCAGGCTGGTGCGAATGGCGGCCAGGATCTGATTTGGAGGTATGACCGAAGTCGGAATCGACTCCTCCCTGGACAGCTCGGAGTACTGCCGTGATAAGGCATCCGCCCTGATGTTCTTGGAACCGGGTAGGTAGGAGACCACGTAATTAAAACGTGACAAGAACAGAGCCCATCTGGCCTGACGTGGTGTCAATCTCTTGGCCTCAGAAAGGTAGGTCAGATTCTTGTGGTCCGTCAGGATGAGAACCGGAACCACCGAACCCTCGAGCAAGTGCCTCCATTCTTTAAGGGCCTGCACGATGGCCAATAACTCCCTGTCACCAATCTGATAGTTGCACTCCGCGGAAGACAGTTTCCGGGAGTAAAACCCACAAGGAAGCAGAGGACCCTCTGGTGTTCTACGCTGAGACAGAAGGGCGCCTACTCCCGTCTCAGACGCGTCCACCTCGAGGACAAAGGGCAACCCAGGGTTGGGATGCGACAGAATCGGAGCCGACACAAAGGCGGACTTTAGGGCCTCAAAAGCTCGGATGGCCTCGAGCGGCCAGACCTGGGAATTACTGCCCTTCCTGGTCAGATCCGTGAGAGGCTTGGCCAGCATGGAAAAGTCCCTGATGAACTTCCGATAATAATTGGCGAAGCCCAAAAAGCGCTGCAGGGAACGAAGACCACTGGGCTGGGGCCACTGTAAGACAGCCGAAACCTTCTCAGGATCCATGGAGAACCCCTCAGCGGAAATGATGTAACCTAAGAAGGTTACCTGGGATCGGTGAAATTCGCATTTCTCAAGCTTACCGAACAGCTTGTTCTCTCGTAACCGTTGCAACACTCGTCTGACATCCAGAATGTGGGCCTCCATGGATTCAGAATATACCAAGATGTCATCCAAATAGACTACCACACACTGCTGCAACAGGTCACGGAAAACATCGTTGATGAATTCCTGAAAGACTGCGGGCGCATTGCACAACCCAAAGGGCATAACCAAGGATTCGTAATGACCGGTCCTGGTGTTAAACGCGGTCTTCCACTCATCGCCTGCCTTGATCCTTACCAGGTTATATGCCGCCCTCAGGTCGAGTTTGGTAAAGACCGTGGCCCCTTTAAGGCGATCGAACAGCTCGGAAATCAAGGGTATCGGGTAAGCATTCTTGATCGTGATGCGATTGAGACCCCTGTAATCGATGCAAGGCCTCAACTCACCGCCCTTCTTTTTCACAAAGAAAAATCCAGCCCCTGCCGGGGACGAAGATTTGCGAATGTGTCCGCGTGAAAGCGCCTCCCTCACGTACTCCTCCATGGCCTCATTCTCCGCTACCGACAGTGGATAGACTTTGCCACGAGGAGGAACGGCACCAGATTGTAACTCTATGGCACAATCGTATGGGCGGTGCGGAGGTAGGGCAACCGCGCGCACCTTATCGAATACATCCCGGTACTCCTCGTATTCAGGAGGCAACAGAGAGTCCGAGGAAGTACACAGCAACTTGACAGACCCATGGATGCAACTAGCCCCACACTGCGGTGACCACGAGAGGATCTCGACCGATCTCCAATCGAAAGTCGGATTATGCTTCTGGAGCCAGGGGTACCCCAAGACCACCGAGTAGTGTGGAGACGAAATAACCTGGAGGCAGACCGACTCTCTGTGAACGGCACCAATGGCTATCCCCACTGGAAGGGTCTCATGAGTCACGTGTGGCGGCAGAAGGGGTCTGCCGTCTATCGCCTCAAGAGCCAGTGGGGAACCTCGAGCCTGCAGAGGAATGGAATTGGCGGCAGCGAACACACTATCAATGAACAAACCACCAGCACCAGAGTCCACCAACGCCTGGGTCGTCACCGAGCCCCCGACCCAGGAGAGGACAACAGTGATCAGTGGTTTGTCAACACGGGAAACCGGGGATGAGGAGACTCCACCCAAGATCTGCCCCCGACAGGATCTCAGGGTACGAGCGTTTCCCGGACGGTTCGGACATGCCAACCGAAAATGCCCACCGAGACCACAGTACATGCATCGGCCCTCGCGTCTCCGGAGTGCCCTCTCCCCCTCGGACAGGCGAGCAAACCCCAGCTGCATGGGTTCACCCCCAGACAAGTCATCCCCAGGAGGCGTGGGAGGAGAGGGAGGCACGGGTGGGACAGCAAACGTAGGCACCAATCTGTTAGAAGACCTCCGCAGGTTCTCCTTAAAGGAAGGTCTCTCCCTGAGTCTGGTGTCAATCAAAATCAGGAAAGAAATAAGAGACTCGAGCTCAACTGGTAGGTCCTTAGCTGCAACCTCATCCTTCAAGGCATCCGAGAGACCATGAGAGAAAGCAGCGACCAGAGCCTCATTATTCCAGCCCACCTCTGCTGCCAGGGTACGAAACTCAATGGCGTATTCAGCTACGGATCGTGAACCCTGTCTGATGGACATAAGGAGCTTCGCAGCAGAGGCAGCACGAGCCGGCACATCGAATACCTTCCGAAGAGAAGCAACAAAACCGGAAAACTCGGCAACCACCGGATTGTTGTTCTCCCATAAAGGGCTGGCCCAGGCCAAGGCCTTGTCCGAGAGCAGCGAGATCAAGAAGCCCACCTTTGATCTCTCAGTAGGAAAGGCATGTGGCAGCAACTCGAAATAAATGCCCACCTGGTTAAGGAAACCTCGGCACTGAGTTGGCTCTCCCCCAAAGCGCTGTGGAAGAGGGGCAGAACCGGTCATACCCCGAAACACCGCAGGCGCAACAACAGGTGTCGGGGTAGACTCTGGCGCAACAACCGGAGCGGCAGTAGGAGCGAGCCCAGGAGCGACAACCGACCCATCGGCAACGGGAGCGAAATGAGCCGTGCGTTCAAGCAGGGTTTGCAACGCCACAGCGAACCGACCCAACAGGTGATCCTGCTGATCAAGTCTGGCAACCAGCGTGGGTAGCGAGGATGGCCCTGTACCGTCAGAATTCATGGCTTGGTCCTAATGTCACGGAACCATGAACCAGACGTACAACAAGAGATAAGTGAAAATAAGAAGGCTTTATTGAAAATAAAGCTGTAAAGCAAAAGTCCAAACGGATGGTGAAACCGAGCAGAGTCTTTGCGAAGCCAGAGGTCAGGAACCAGAAGGGTAGTCAGACGAAGCCAGGATCAGGAACCAGCAGGGTAGTCAGACGAAGCCAGGATCAGGAACCAGCAGGGTAGTCAGACGAAGCCAGGATCAGGAACCAGCAGGGTAGTCAGACGAAGCCAGGATCAGGAACCAGAAACAGCAGCAGTCTTAGAAGCATGTGAACACAAGAGGACCAAGCAAGGAACTGAAGCCACAGACCTCCTATATATATGAGCTAGGCATCCAGCTCCTCCCAGGGGAAGGAGGAGCCGCAGGGTGGAAGGCTACAAGAAACCCAGGACCCAAGATGGCCGCCAGCACATGTCAAACGAAGGAGAGCAGCAAGCAGGTAAGACCATGACAATTAGGTATCGCCGCATCCGTGACAACCTGTTCTATAAAAATATCACATGATCTAACCTGTCAGATGAATGTTGTAAATAACAAAAAATAAAAACGGTGCCAAAACAGCTATTTCTTGTTATCTTGCCTCACAAAAAGTGTTATATAGAGCAACCAAAATGTCATATGTACCCTAAACTAGTACCAACAATACTGCCACCCTATCCCGTAGTTTCTAAAATGGGGCCACTTTTTGGGAGTTTCTACTCTAGGAGTGCATAAGGGGGGCTTCAAATGGGACATGGTGTCAAAAAAATCTGTTCAGCAAAACCTGCCTTCTAAAAACCGTATGGCATTCCTTTCCTTCTGCGCCCTGCCGTGTGCCCGTACAGCGGTTTACGACCACATATGGGGTGTTTCTGTAAACTACAGAATCTAAGCCATAAATATTGAATTTAGTTTGGCTGTTAACCCTTGCTTTGTTACTGGAAAAAAAAAATATTAAAATGGAAAATCTGCAAAAAATGTGAAATTTTTAAATTGTATCTCTATTTTCCATTAATTCTTGTGGAACACCTAAAGGGTTAACAAAGTTTGTAAAATCAGTTTTGAATACCTTGAGGGGTTTCGTTTCTTAGATGGGGTCCCTTTTATGGAGTTTCTACTCTAGGGGTGCATCAGGGGAGCTTCAAATGGGCTATGGTGTAAAAAAAAAAAACAGTCCAGCAAAACCTGCCTTCCAAAAACCGTATGGCATTCCTTTTCTTCTGCGCCCTGCCGTGTGCCCGTACAGTAGTTTACGACCACATATGGGGTGTTTCTGTAAACTACAGAATCTAGGCCATAAATATTGAGTTTGGTTTGGCTGTTAACCCTTGCTTTGTAACTGGAAAAAAAATATTAAAATGGAAAATCTGCCAAAAAAGGGAAATTTAGAAATGATCTCTCTATTTTCCATTAATTCTTGTTGAACACCTAAAGGGTTAACAAAGTTTGTAAAAATTTGTTTTGAATGCCTTAAGGGGTGTAGTTTATAGAATGGGGTAATTTTTGGGTGGTTTCTATTATGTAAGCCTCGCAAAGTGACTTCAGACCTGAACTGGTCCCTAAAAATTAGGTTTTTGAAAATTTCTGAAAAATTGCAAGATTTTCTTCTAAATTCTAAGCCTTGTAACATCCCCAAAAAATAAAATATTATTCCCAAAATGATCCAAACATGAAGTAGAAATATGGGGAATGTAAAGTAATAACTATTTTTGGAAGTATTACTATGTATTATAGAAGTAGAGAAATTGAAACTTGGAAATTTGCAATTTTTTACAAATTTTTGGTCAATTTGGTATTTTTTTATAAATAAAAATTTAATTTTTTTACTTCATTTTACCAGTGTCATGAAGTACAATATATGACTAAAAAACAATCTCAGAATGGCCTGGATAAGTCAAAGCGTTTTAAAGTTATCACCACTTAAAGTGACAGATTTGCAAAAAATGTCCGGGTCTTTAAGGTGAAATAGGGCTGAGTCCTTAAGGGGTTAAAGGGAAATCTGCCTCAAAAGCCAAATGGAGCTCCTTCCCCTCTAAGCAGTGTGGAAGAGATTTACAGCTGATACACAGGCAGGTCCTAGATGGGAATGAAGGAGAAAGAGCTGACAGCAGAGATTATGAAGCCATCTGCACCCCTTTGACTAAAAGGCTTATTGAAAAAAGTTGGGATGCTGTGTAAAATGCAAATAAATGTAAATTGTAACAGAAGCCCTCGGTTTGTCTGTTGGAATATTGTGCATTTTGAGGTACTTTTAATGTATAAAAAGAAAATGTGGTTTTACTGTCTAGAGTTGATTAGGTTACTACAGTGTCTAAGCTGATAATCTCCCAGGCAGAGGGGAGACATTGTGTGGGACTGTCCCGGTTTGTGTGATTATTTCCATTGGTCTGTGTGGTTGTCACACAGTTCTCAATCAGGTCCATGGGGGAGGGCCCCTTCTATAAAGACTTGCATATAAGGCCAAGGGTGGCACCAATAAATGTTCTTCTTACCCTCAACTCGCAGCCTCGTCTCGTGTTGTAGGGAACAGCTATATCACTACTAGCTCTTGTAAGAGCTGTACAGCTACTGGAAATCGCAACTCAGCTTAGAAGTCTCTGGAGCAGCTCTACAGCACCAGGGGAGAAGGACGTCGCCAACAGTACCGTTACATAAATAAAAAAATAAATAAAAATAATGCAATGATTTGCATAAATACCTATTTTATTCCAGTGGCGTAGAGTGGGTTGCCAGCACCTGGGGCAAGCCAAGCATTGCGCCCCCCCCCCCCCCATAATGTCACCTGCAGTCCTACTTAACACCACAGATAACACAGGGATAACTATCTGAGTACAGATAATGTAGTAGATGGGTGTGAGGTCCCAGAATTCAGAACACACATAGTGTGACCTGAAGTCTCGGGCCAGGCTTTGACAGTGTGGGCCAAATTCTATATCCAGCCCCCCAAAAAAGATATTTGGATGGACATAACAAACATTGCTATGAAATATACAGGAGAATACAGCACCATACCTGTTATATCCAGTGACATCTCCTGTGATGTAGACTTTCCTCAGCATCTTCATTCGGAGATAGGAACGTCATGATAACTTCTTTCAGCCGCGTCTCGTCTCTGTAGAGTTTCACAGAAAATTTTTGGGATTTCTCACATTGCTATCATCCTTAGATAACAGACCTCCCCTCCCCCGTAGTGCCCATAACTAGGGTTGAGCGAACCCGAACTGTAAAGTTCGAGTTCTTACCGAACTTTAGGATTTTTGGACCCCGGACCCGAACATTTCAGTAAAAGTTCGGGTTCGGTGTTTTCTTGGCATGGCTGTGATTGGCCAGAGCAGCATGTGACCCAGGCTCTATATAAGCTTGAGTCACATATTACTGCACGTCCCTCTGCTGTTACAAGTGTAGGGAGAGGATGCTGCTGGACTTGTAATTTCAGGGAGAGAATAAGAGAGAATCTAACTCCGCTATCTACCTAGAAATACAAACCGGATTCCAAAAAAGTTGGGACACTATACAAATAGTGAATAAAAACTGAATGCAATGATGTGGAGGTGCCAACTTCTAATATTTTATTCAGAATAGAACATAAATCACGGAACAAAAGTTTAAACTGAGAAAATGTACCATTTTAAGGGAAAAATATGTTGAATCAGAATTTCATGGTGTCAACAAATCCCATAAAAGTTGGGACAAGGCCATTTTCACCACTGTGTGGCATCTCCCCTTCTTCTTACAACACTCAACAGACGTCTGGGGACCGAGGAGACCAGTTTCTCAAGTTTAGAAATAGGAATGCTCTCCCATTCTTGTCTAATACAGGCCTCTAACTGTTCAATCGTCTTGGGCCTTCTTTGTTGCACCTTCCTCTTTATGATGCGCCAAATGTTCTCTATAGGTGAAAGATCTGGACTGCAGACTGGCCATTTCAGTACCCAGATCCTTCTCCTACGCAGCCATGATGTTGTGATTGATGCAGAATGTGGTCTGGCATTATCTTGTTGAAAAATGCAGGGTCTTCCCTGAAAGAGATTACGTCTGGATGGGTGCATATGTTGTTCTAGAACCTGAATATATTTTTCAGCATTGATGGTGCCTTTCCAGACATGCAAGCTGTCCATGCCACACGCACTCATGCAACCCCATACCATCAGAGATGCAGGCTTCTGAACTGAGCGTCGATAACAACTTGGGTTGTCCTTGTCCTCTTTGGTCCGGATGACATGGCCTCGCAGATTTCCAAAAAGAACTTCGAATCGTGACTCGTCTGACCACATAACAGTCTTCCATTTTGCCACACTCCATTTTAAATGATCCCTGGCCCAGTGAAAATGCCTGAGCTTGTGGATCTTGCTTAGAAATGGCTTCTTCTTTGCACTGTAGAGTTTCAGCTGGCAACGGCGGATGGCACGGTGGATTGTGTTCACTGACAATGGTTTCTGGAAGTATTCCTGAGCACATTCTGTGATTTCCTTTACAGTAGCATTCCTGTTTGTGGTGCAGGGTCGTTTAAGGGCCCGGAGATCACGGGCATCCAGTATGGTTTTACGGCCTTGACCCTTACGCACAGAGATTGTTCGAGATTCTCTGAATCTTCGTATGATGTTATGCACAGTTGATGATGATAGATGCAAAGTCTTTGCAATTTTTCGCTGGGTAACACCTTTCTGATATTGCTCCACTATCTTTCTGCGCAATATTGTGGGAATTGGTGATCCTCTACCCATCTTGGCTTCTGAGAGACACTGCCACTCTGAGAAGCTCTTTTTATACCCAATCATGTTGCCAATTGACCTAATTAGTGTTATTTGGTCTTCCAGCTCTTCGTTATGCTCAAATTTACTTTTTACAGCCTCTTATTGCTACTTGTCCCAACTTTTTGGGGATTTGTTGACACCGTGAAATTTTGAATCAACGTATTTTTCCTTTAAAATGATACATTTACTCGGATTAAACGTTTGATCTGTCATCTACGTTCTATTACAAATAAAATATTGACATTTGCCATCTCCACATCATTGCATTCAGTTTTTATTCACAATTTGTTTAGTGTCCCAACTTTTTTGGAATCCGGTTTGAAGTTGTGTGGGTGCAGGGCACAATCGTTTTACCCTGCCCTGAGCCCATTGACAAAAAAAAACAACTTTTATAATTCTGTTAGTTAGGTGGGCGGCGTTGGCGGCCATTTTATGCAAGCTCAGTGCACCAGCACTGCATCTGAGCTTTTGGGACATTGCAAATCACAATTTTTTTGGCATTTTGGCAATCTACAACATCTGGATTAGTCAGTGTGCAATTTAAGGTAGAAATACACCCATCATTTTCTGGGGTTTAAAAAACACACTTTGACAAGAAACACAATTTTCAGGCCTTGCAGCATCAGCACGTGTGAAATTACAGGCTTATATACTGCTGTACACCCTCTACATACAGGGGTTTGATTCAGGCATTTGAAATACAGCCATTTTGGTCAAAGAAATCTTTAATTCAGGCCTACACTGGTTCAGACCGTGTGAGATACACTCTCTACATACAGGGGTTTGATTCAAGCATTTGAAATACAGCCATTTTGGGCAAAGAAATCTTTTATTCAGGCCTACACTGGTTCTGTCACCGCCAGTTCTGTGAGAAGGTCTGGCAGACGTTCTTCTCTACCTCTTGTATGACGTTCTTTGTTTGGGTTTCACTCATCTCCTTTCCTTCTGCCAGGTGTCACTTATTTAGACTAATCGTCTTCCTTTATATTCCCTCCCATACTGCCTCACTTTGTGGTTTATACTACTTCCTGGATGAAGTGTTCACTGCTGAAGGCTGCTGCTGCTGCTGTTTGCTCAGATAAGTCTTTTCCTTTATTGTGTTTATTTGCAAGCTTGATTCTAGGTGACCCTGACTCTGTCCGTATTAATTGCAGGGAGCCGGTGGTCGTGTCCCCTCACTATTATAGGGTTTTCAGGCGTCACACAGTCTTAGGTACGTGGGAATGCAATCGTCTACCATTGAGACCCTTGCATGTGCATAGCAGTCAGGGAGAGCTCTTAGGGTTTTAAAGGGCTCGCCTATATGCTCCTTAGTTTGGGATCAAGCCAGTCGATCATTTATTTATACGTTCCAGCTATCTACAACTTCATCCGTGACAGGTTCAGACCGTGTGAGATACACCCTCTATATACAGGGGTTTGATTCAGGCATTTGAAATACAGCCATTTTGGGCAAAGAAATCTTTAATTTAAGGCCTACACTGGTTCAGGGCCTGTGAGATACACCCTCCACATACAGGGGTTTGATTCAGGCATTTAAAATACTGCCATTTGAAATACAGCCATTTTGGGCAAATAAATATTTAATTCAGGCCTACACTGGTTCAGACCGTGTGAGATACACCCTCTACATTCAGGGGTTTGATTCAGGCATTTGAAATACTGCCATTTGGTGCACCAATTTTAAATTCAGGCCTACACTGGTTCAGGCAGTGTGAGATACACCCTCTACATACAGGGGTTTGATTCAGGCATTTGAAATACAGCCATTTGAAATACAGCCATTTTGGGAAAAGAAATAATTAATTTAGGCCTACAGTGGTTCAGGCCCTGTGAGATACACCCTCTACATACAGGGGTTTGATTCAGGTATTTGAAATACAGCCATTTGAAATACAGCCATTTTGGGCAAAGAAATCTTTAATTTAGGCCTACACTGGTTCAGGCCCTGTGAGATACACCCTCTACATACAGGGGTTTGATTCAGGAATTTGAAATACAGCCATTTGAAATACAGCCATTTTGGGAAAAGAAATAATTAATTTAGGCCTACAGTGGTTCAGGCCCTGTGAGATACACCCTCTACATACAGGGGTTTGATTCAGGTATTTGAAATACAGCCATTTGAAATACAGCCATTTTGGGCAAAGAAATCTTTAATTTAGGCCTACACTGGTTCAGGCCCTGTGAGATACACCCTCTACATACAGGGGTTTGTTTCAGGAATTTGAAATACAGCCATTTGAAATACAGCCATTTTGGGCCAAAAAATCTTTAATTTAGGCCTACACTGGTTCAGACCGTGTGAGATACACCCTCTAGATACAGGGGTTTGATTCAGGCATTTGAAATACAGCCATTTGAAATACAGCCATTTTGGGAAAAGAAATAATTAATTTAGGCCTACAGTGGTTCAGGCCCTGTGAGATACACCCTCTACATACAGGGGTTTGATTCAGGTATTTGAAATACAGCCATTTTGGGCAAAGAAATCTTTAATTTAAGGCCAACACTTGTTCAGGCCCTGTGAGATAAACCCTCTACATACAGGGGTTTGATTCAGGCATTTTAAATACCGCCATTTGGTGCACCAATATTGAATTCAGGCCTACACTGATTCAGGCCGTGTGAGATACACCCTCTACATACAGGGGTTTGATTCAGGCATTTGAAATACAGCCATTTTGGGCAAAGAAATCTTTAATTTAGGCCTACACTGGTTCAGCCCCTTTGAGATATACCCTCTACATACAGAAGTTTGATTCAGGAATTTGAAATACAGCCATTTGAAATACAGCCATTTTGGGAAAAGAAATAATTAATTTAGGCCTACAGTGGTTCAGGCCCTGTGAGATACACCCTCTACATACAGGGGTTTGATTCAGGTATTTGAAATACAGCCATTTGAAATACAGCCATTTTGGGCAAAGAAATCTTTAATTTAGGCCTACACTGGTTCAGGCCCTGTAAGATACACCCTCTACATACAGGGGTTTGATTCAGGAATTTGAAATACAGCCATTTGAAATACAGCCATTTTGGGCAAAAAAATCTTTAATTTAGGCCTACACTGGTTCAGACCGTGTGAGATACACCCTCTAGATACAGGGGTTTGATTCAGGCATTTGAAATACAGCCATTTGAAATACAGCCATTTTGGGAAAAGAAATAATTAATTTAGGCCTACAGTGGTTCAGGCCCTGTGAGATACACCCTCTACATACAGGGGTTTGATTCAGGTATTTGAAATACAGCCATTTTGGGCAAAGAAATCTTTAATTTAAGGCCAACACTTGTTCAGGCCCTGTGAGATAAACCCTCTACATACAGGGGTTTGATTCAGGCATTTTAAATACCGCCATTTGGTGCACCAATATTGAATTCAGGCCTACACTGATTCAGGCCGTGTGAGATACACCCTCTACATACAGGAGTTTGATTCAGGCATTTGAAATACAGCCATTTTGGGCAAAGAAATCTTTAATTTAGGCCTACACTGGTTCAGCCCCTTTGAGATACACCCTCTGCTTTTTGATAAATCTGTTAGCAGGGTTTCCCAGGGCCATCCATCTAGTCCTGCCCCAGAAGTGGAAGAGATTGAGTGCACCAATGCCCAACCACTTATCTTTCAAGATGAGTACATGGGAGGACCATCGCAGCACTTCTCGGATGATGACGAAACACAGGCGCCAACTGCTGGGGCTTTCGAAATTGTGCAGACCGACAAGGAAGGCAGGGGTGAAGACTGGGTGGAAGATGATGTGGAGGACGATGAGTTCCTCAACCCCACATGGAATCAAGGTCATGCGAGTGACCGATGTAGTTCGGAGGAAGAGGCGGTGGTCGCACAGAGCCACCAGCACAGCAGAAGAGGGAGCAGGGTGCAAAAGCGGAGCGGCCGTCCTCTAGACAGTACGCCTCCTACTGCCCACCGCAGCAAAGGACCGAGCACACCAAAGCCAGCTGCAAGGAGTTCCCTGGCGTGGCAGTTCTTCAGACAATGTGCTGACGACAAGACACGAGTGGTTTGCACGCTGTGCAATCAGTGCCTGAAGCGAGGCATAAACGTTCTCAACCTGAGCACAACCTGCATGACCTGGCATTTAAGTGCAAAGCACGAGCTGCAGTGGAGTAGACATCTCAAAAACAAAGAAAGGTCTCTGGCTCCTCCTGCTTCCTCTTCTGCTGCAGTCTCGGCCTCTTCATCCACCTCTGGAGTGACAGTGCCACCTGCCACCCCGCAAACAGAGGATCTGCCAGCAACACCTGGGTCACCAAGCATCTCCACAATGTCCCACGGAAGCGTTCAGCTCTCCATCTCCCAAACGCTGGAGAGGAAGAGGAAGTTCCCCCCTACCCACCCGCAATCCCTAACCCTGAATGCCAGCATTTCTAAAATACTGGCCTTTGAAATGCTGTCATTCCGTCTGGTGGAGACGGATAGTTTTAAAGGCCTTATGGCGGTGGCTGTCCCACAGTACGTCGTGCCCAGCCGCCACTACTTTTCAAGGCGAGCCATCCCTTCCCTGCACAACCAAGTAGGGGACAAAATCAGGTGAGCACTGCGCAATGCCATCTGTGGCAAGGATGTACCAGTAAGCATGGTCAGGGCCGTTATATCTCCATAACAGCACACTGGGTAAATGCAGTGGCGGCTGGGCCTGAGGCGGATAGCAGTTTGGCGCATGTCCTTCCACCACCGAGGATTGCAGGGCGCTTCAGTTTGCCTCCTATTGCTTCCTCCTCCTACTCTGCTTTCTCATCCTCTACCAGCTCCTTATCCGGTCAGCGTAACACCTTCACCACCAACTTCAGCACAGCCAGGGGTAAACGACAGCAGGCAGTTTTAAAACATATCTGTTTTGGGGACAAACCCCACACCGCGCAGGAGCTGTGGACGGGCCTTGAACAACAGACCGATGAGTGGTTTGTGCCAGTCAGTCTCAAGCCCGGCCTGGTGGCGTGCGATAATGGGCGAAATCTCGTAACAGCTCTGGGACTACCGGTTTGAATCACAACCCTTGCCTGGCGCATGTGCTGAATTTGGTAGTGCAGAGATTCCTTAAAAATTACCCCGATATGTCAGAGCTGCTGCATAAAGTGCGGGTCGTCTATGCGTGCTTTAGGCGTTCTCACCCTGCTGCTGCTTGCCTGTCACCACTGCAGCGTAACTTCGGCCTTCCCGGTCACTGCCTCATATGCGACATGCCCACAAGGTGGAACTCCACCTTGCACATTCTGTCCAGACTGTGCGAGCAGCAGCAGGCGATAGTGGAGTTTCAGCTGCAGCACGCACGGGTGAGTAGCTCGGCGGAACAGCACCACTTCACCACCAATGACTGGGCCTCCATGCGAGACCTGTGTTCCTTGTTGCGCTGTTTCGAGTACTCCACCAACATGGCTATTGCCGATAACGCCATTCTCAGCGTTACTATCCCACTTCTATGCCTCCTTGAAAAAACGCTCCTGGCGATGATGGAATAGGATGTGGCACAGGAGGAGGAGGAAGAGGGATCATTTCGTAGGGTTTCCGGCCAGTCATTCCCAAGTGGCTCCGAGGGTGGGTTCCTGCACCCACAAACCCAAGATACACAATTGTCCAGCCAGGGCACAGTTCTGGAGGATGATGAAGTGGAGGATGAGGAGGAGATGGAAGAGGAGGAACCATGTTCACAGCAGGGTGGCACCCAGACCAGCTCATGGCCATCACTGGTGCGTGGCTGGGGGGATACAGAGGACACAGACGATACACCTCCCACAGAGGACAGCTTTTCGTTGCCTCTGGGCAGCCTGGCACACATGAGTGATTTCTTGCTGCAGTGTCTCCGCAACGACCGCCGAGTTGCCCACATTCTAACTTGTGCTGATTACTGGGTGGCCACGCTGCTGGATCCCCGTTACAAGGACCACGTACCGTCCTTAATTCCGTCGCTGGGACACAGTGGAAGCACAAGGCGAAGGCAGAGGACAGGGTTAGCATGGCCGCAATGTTAAAAAGCTTTGTCAGCACGCCACAACAACCAGCACCACCAGCTGATATAGAACGTCTTAGCAGGAGGCAGCATTTCACCAACATGGTGGAGCAGTATGTGTGCACACGCCTGGACGTACTGAATGGCGGGTCTGCCCCCATCAACTTCTGGGTCTCCAAATTGGGCACATGGCCTGAGCTTGCTCTTTACGCCTGGGAGGTGCTGGCCTGCCCTGCAGCCAGTGTATTATCTGAACGTGTGTTTGGCACGGCAGGGGGCGTCATCACAGACAAGCGCAGCCACCTGTCCACAGCCAATGTGGACAAGCTCACGTTCATTAAAATGAACCAGGCATGGATCCCTCAGGACTTATACATATCTGTTCTGGACAAGGTACGGACATCGGCACTAACCAGCCATTGTTATACTGCAGCGCAATTGCTCATGTTTGTATTTTGGATATTTCACACTCTTTTGGAGTGTATCCCAATTTAAAAAAAAATTATTTAAAACCAAAAACCTGTGTTGGCTACCTCTTCCTCCTCCACTGCCCCTTTTACCTACACCGCTACGTCTACCGCTTCCTCAAACTTCTACTCCATATGGAACTATTTGTACGTATTTTATTTCATAACATTTCACTACTTTGTCATTTACATTTTCGGGTGAAATTCACCATTTTTTTGGGTGTATAGTACCACTGCTATACCTAGTAGACCGGTAAAATAAAATAAAATAAAAAAAATTGTCTGTTACATTTTCTGGCGAAATTAACAAATTTTTGGGTGTATAGTGTCACTGCTATACCTAGTACAGTCGTGGCCAAAAGTTTTAAGAATGACACAAATATTAGTTTTCACAAAGTTTGCTGCTAAACTGCTTTTAGATCTTTGTTTCAGTTGTTTCTGTGATGTAGTGAAATATAATTAGACGCACTTCATACGTTTCAAAGGCTTTTATCGACAATTACATGACATTTATGCAAAGAGTCAGTATTTGCAGTGTTGGCCCTTTTTTTTCAGGACCTCTGCAATTCGACTGGGCATGCTCTCAATCAACTTCTGGGCCAATTCCTGACTGATAGCAACCCATTCTTTCATAATCACTTCTTGCAGTTTGTCAGAATTAGTAGGTTTTTGTTTGTCCATCCGCCTCTTGAGGATTGACCACAAGTTCTCAATGGGATTAAGATCTGGGGAGTTTCCAGGCCATGGACCCAAAATGTCAACGTTTTGGTCCCCGAGCCACTTAGTTATCACTTTTGCCTTATGGCACGGTGCTCCATCGTGCTGGAAAATGCATTGTTCTTCACCAAACTGTTGTTGGATTGTTTGAAGAAGTTGCTGTTGGAGGGTGTTTTGGTACCATTCTTTATTCATGGCTGTGTTTTTGGGCAAAATTGTGAGTGAGCCCACTCCCTTGGATGAGAAGCAACCCCATACATGAATGGTCTCAGGATGCTTTACTGTTGGCATGACACAGGACTGATGGTAGCGCTCACCTTTTCTTCTCCGAACAAGCCTTTTTCCAGATGCCCCAAACAATCGGAAAGAGGCTTCATCTGAGAATATGACTTTGCCCCAGTCCTCAGCAGTCCATAAACCATACTTTCTGCAGAAGATCAATCTGTCCCTGATGTTTTTTTTGGAGAGAAGTGGCTTCTTTGCTGCCCTTCTTGACACCAGGCCATCTTCCAAAAGTCTTCGCCTCACTGTGCGTGCAGATGCGCTCACACCTGCCTGCTGCCATTCCTGAGCAAGCTCTGCACTGGTGGAACTCCAATCCCTCAACTGAATCCTCTTTAGGAGATGATTCTGGCGCTTGCTGGACTTTCTTGGACGCCCTGAAGCCTTCTTAACAAGAATTGAACCTCTTTCCTTGAAGTTCTTGATGATCCTATAAATTGTTGATTGATGTGCAATCTTAGTAGCCACAATATCCTTGCCTGTGAAGCCATTTTTATGCAACGCAATGATGGCTGCACGCGTTTCTTTGCAGGTCACCATGGTTAACAATGGAAGAACAATGATTTCAAGCATCACCCTCCTTAGTTTTACCATGTCAAGTCTGCCATTTTAACCCAATCAGCCTGACATAATGATCTCCAGCCTTGTGCTCGTCAACATTCTCACCTGAGTTAACAAGACGATTACTGAAATGATCTCAGCAGGTCCTTTAATGACAGCAATGAAATGCAGTGGAAAGTTTTTTTTGGGATTAAGTTAATTTTCATGGCAAAGAAGGACTATGCAATTCATCTGATCACTCTTCATAACATTCTGGAGTATATGAAAAATTGCTATTATAAAAACTTAAGCAGCAACTTTTCCAATTTCCAATATTTATGTCATTCTCAAAACTTTTGGCCACGACTGTAGACAGGTTAAACAAAAAATAATAATTGTTATTTACATTTTCTGGTGAAATTCACCAATTTTTGAGTGTGATGTACCACTGCTATACCTAGCAGAAAGGTTTAAAAAATAATAATTTGTCAGTTACATTTTTTGGTGAAATTCACCAATTTTTGGGTGTAATATACCCCTCCTCTACCTAGTTGACAGGTTAATAAATTTCAATAATTTTTCTGTTACATTCTTGGGTTGACATTATACAATTTTAGACATGAATAAACACCTGCTATGCATAGGTGACAGGGAATACAATTTAATATATTATTCAGTAATTAATGCGGATCGCTAGTGTCTGACAGCTAATTATGTGAAACGAAGTGGTAGAAAACCCTTTAAGGGAGCGGGGGTACAGTGGAGGTCACTGTTAAGGGAGCGGGGTACAGTGGCAGTCACTGTTACAGGGGCAGTCGCGGTGGAGGTCTTTGTTAAGTGGGTTGTGAATGGTGGAGGTCACAGTTAAGGGGACTGTAAACTATGGTCAGTGTTAAGGGGCGGGTGCTGTGAAGGTCAAAGTTAAGGGGGTGAGCTGCTGTGGATGTCCCATTTTAACCCCTTAAGGACACAGCCATATTTCACGTTAAAGGGAGTCTGTCACCACATTTGAGCATATTAGACTGATCAAATAGCGTTATATGTGCCACCCAGAACTTAAAAACAGTACCTTTGTTGTATCTAATGGAGTTTTCTTTTAGCCAAAAATGAACTTTTAAGATTCTGTAAATGCGCCCTCTCAAGTGCCCAGGGTGGCGTCTCAATCGTCTGAGCCCCAGGCAGCACCTCCTCAATGGCTCATAACCACGCCCTCCGTGTGCCTATGCCCGCCCGTTTACTCTCCTCCTCTCTCCTTTTCCACTGCGCTACGAATTTGACCGCGCAGCCGCAGTGGAAAAGGAGAGAGGAGGAGAGTAAACGGGCGGGCAGAGGCACACGGAGGGCAGGGTTATGAGCCGTTGAGGAGCTGCTGCCTGGGGGCTCGGACGATTGAGACGCCGCCCTGGGCACTTGAGAGGGCGCATTTACAGAATCTTAAAAGTTCATTTTTGGCTGAAAGAAAACTCCATTAGATACAACAAAGGTACCGTTTTTAAGTTCTGGGTGGCACATATAACGCTATTTGATCAGTCTAATATGCTCAAATGTGGTGACAGACTCCCTTTAAGGACCAGGCCTTTTGCAAATCTGACCAGTGTCGCTTTATGTGTGAATAACTTTAAAACGCTTTTACTTATCCAAGCCATTCTGAGAATGTTTTTTCATCACATATTGTACTTCATGACACTGGTAAAATGGAGTAAAAAAAAATCTTTTTTTATTTATAAAAAAATACCAAATTTACCCAAAAATTGTAAAAATTAGCAAATTTCCAAGTTTCAATTTCTCTACTTCTATAATACATAGCAATAACTCCAAAAATAGTTATTACTTTACATTCCCCATATGTCTACTTCATGTTTGGATCATTTTGGGAATGCAATTTAATTTTTGGGGGATGTTTTAGAAGCAAATCTTGAAATTTTCTGAAATTTTCTAAAACCCACTTTTTAAGGACCAGTTCAGGTCTGAAGTCCTTACATAAGCCTACATAATAGAAAGCACCCAAAAATGACCCAATACTTGAAACTACACCCCTCAAGGTATTCAAAACTGATTTTAAAAACGTCTTTAACCCATTAGGTGTTCCACAAGAGTTAATGGCAAATGGAGATAAAATTTCAGCATTTCGATTTTTGGGCAAATGTCCCATTATAATGCATTTTTTCCAGTAAAAAAGCAAGGGTTAACAGCCAAGCAAAACTCAATATTTATTGCCCTGATTCTGTAGTTTTTAGAAACACCCAATATGTGGTTGTAAACTACTGTACGGGCACGCAGTAGGGCGTAGAGGGAAAGGAGCGTCGTGTGATTTTTGGAAGGCAGATTTTGCTGGACTGGTTTATTTACACCATGTCCCATTTGAAGCCCCCCTGATGCACCCCTAGAGTAGAAACTCCATAAAAGTGACCTCATTTTGGAAACTACGGGATATGTTGGCAGTTTTGTTGGAACTATTTTTAGGGTACATATGATTTTTGGTTGCTCTATATTACATTTTTGTGAGGCAAGGTTACCAAAAATAGAAATTCTGAAATTGTATCTCCATTTGCTATAAACTGTTGAGGAACACCTAAAGGGTTAATAAAGTTAGTAAAATGAGTTTTGAATACCTTGAGGGGTGTAGTTTCTTAGATGGGGTCACTTTTATGGAGTTTCAACTCTAGGGGTGCATCAGGGGTTCTTCAAATGGGACATGGTGCCAAAAAAAACTCCATCAGAATCTGCCTTCCAGAAACCATATGGCATTCCTTTCCTTCTGCGCCCTGACGTTTGATCATACAGCAGTTTACGACCACATATGGGGTGTTTCTGTAAACTTCAGAATCAGGGTAATAAATATTAAGTTTTGTTTGGCTGTTAACCTTTGCTTACTGGAAAAAATGGATTAAAATGGAAAATATGCCAAAAATAGCTGTTTTGGAGCAGTTTTTATTTTATTTTTTTGACCATGTTCATATGAGGGGTGAGGTCATGGGTATGTTTATAGAGCAGATTCTTATGGACACGGCAATACCTAATATGTCCT
Organism: Bufo bufo; assembly: GCF_905171765.1. Taxonomy (NCBI): domain Eukaryota; kingdom Metazoa; phylum Chordata; class Amphibia; order Anura; family Bufonidae; genus Bufo; species Bufo bufo. The sequence continues at coordinate 488,938,730 of NC_053390.1, read as the reverse complement.
ACTTTTTTTTAATTTATTTAGGTTTTACACTATATTTATCCTTTTTTAAACAAAAAAACTAAACATTTTAGTATCTCCATAGTCTAAGGCTAAGGCCTAGTTCACACGAACGTTTTATTTGCGAGTGTACGGGCCGTTTTTTTGTGTTCCGTATACGGTCCGTATACGGATCCATTCATTTCAATGGTTCCGCAAAAAAAACGGAATGTGTTCCGTATGCATTCCGTTTCCGTATTTCCGTTTTTCCGTTCCGTTGAAAGATAGAGCTTGTCCTATATTTGGCCGTAAATCACGGGTCGTGGCTCCATTCAAGTCAATGGGTCCGCAAAAAAACGGAACACATACGGAAATGCATCCGTATGTCTTCCGTTTCCATTCCGTTTTTTCTGAACCATCTATTGAAAATGTTATGGCCAGCCCAATTTTTTTTATCTAATTACTGTATACTGTACATGGCATACGGAAAAACGGAACGGAAAAACGGAAAGGAAACGGAAACACAACGGAACTCAAAAACGGAACAACGGATCCGTGAAAAACGGACCGCAAAAAACTATAAAAGCCATACGTTCGTGTGAACTGCAGCCACACTTCCGTGTGAATTCCGCATCACGGATGCGGACCCATTCACTTCAATGGGTCCGCTAATCCGGAATCGCGGAACGGCCGCACGGGACGGGACCCCTCGGAAGCACTACGGAGTGCCTCCGTGGGGTTACGTCCCGTACTTCCGTTCCGCTAAAAGATAGAACAAGTCCTATCTTTTAGCGGAACGGCCGGATCGCGGACCCATTAAAGTGAATGGGTCCGCGATCCGATGCGGCTGACCTACGGCCGGCGATCGAGCATTGCGGGCCGCTATTTGCGGGCCGCTTCACAGGCACGGGTCACACACGTTCGTGTGAACTCGGCCTAAGAGTCAGTTTTTTTTTTAGTTTTCAGCCAATTGTCTTAGGTAGGAGTTCATTTTTTGAGGGATGAGAAGACGGTTTTATTGGCACTATTTTTGGGGGATATGACTTTTTGATCGCTTGCTATTATACTTTTTGTGATGTAAGGTGACAAAAAATACCTTTTTTTGCACAGTTTTTTTTTTTTTTTTTGACCGTGTTCATCCGAGGGGTTAGGTCATGGGGTATTTTTATATAGCAGATTCTTACGGATGCGGGGATACCTAAAATGTTTACTTTTTTAAATTTATTTAGGTTTTACACTATATTATCCTTTTATAAACAAAAAACATTTTAGTATCTCCATAGTCTGAGTCAATAAATTTTTTTTTTTTAAGCCAATTGTCTTAGGTAGGGGCTCATTTTTTGCGGGATGAGAGGATGGTTTTATTGGCACCATTTTGGGTGGGGGCATATGACTTTTTGATCGCTTGCTATTACACTTTTTGTGATGTAAGGTGACAAAAAAAAAACCTTTTTTTGCACCGTTTTTATTTAAAAAATTCCAGTGTTCATATGAGGGGTTAGGTCATGGGGTATTTTTATAGAGCAGATTCTTACGGACGCGGCGATACCTAATATGTCAACTTTTTTATCTATTTAAGGCCTCATGCACACAACCGTATTTTTTCACGGTCCGCAAAACGGGGTTCCGTTGGTCCGTGGGTCTTTTCGTCCGTGGGTCTTCGTTGATTTTTGGAGGATCCACGGACATGACAAAAAAATCGTTTTGGTGTCTGCCTGGCCGTGCGAGCCAACGGATCCGTCCTGAATTACAATGCAAGTCAATGGGGACTCCAATCCGATGGTATATTTTAACTTGAAGCGTCCCCATCACCATGGGAACGCCTCTATGTTAGAATATACTGTCGGATATGAGTTAGATCGTGAAACTCATATCCGACAGTATATTCTAACACAGAGGTGTTCCCATAGTGATGGGGAAGCTTCTAGTTAGAATATACTACGAACTGTGTACATGACTGCCCCCTGCTGCCTGGCAGCACCCGATCTCTTACAGGGGCTGTGATCCACACAATTAACCCCTCAGGTGCTGCACCTGAGGGGTTAATTGTGCATATCATAGCCCCCTGTAAGAGATCAGGGGCTGCCAGGCAGCAGGGGGCAGACCCCCCTCCCTCCCCAGTTTGAATATCATTGGTGGCCAGTGTGCGGCCCCCCTCCCTCCATTGTAATATCATTGGTGGCCAGTGTGCGGCCTCCCCCGGCCCCCCCTCTCTCCCTTTATTGTATTATCATTGGTGGCCAGTGTGCGGCCTCCCCTCTCCCCCCCCCCCCCTTCCGATCATTGGTGGCAGCAGAGAGTTCCGATCGGAGTCCCAGTTTAATCGCTGGGGCTTTGATCGGTAACCATGGCAACTAGGACGCTACTGCAGGCCTGGTTTTTCATGGATACTTAGCAATATTACAATATTAGAAGCATCATACTTACCTGCTGCACTGTCTGTGACCAGCCGGGGCTCCTCCTACTGGTAAGTGACAGGTCTGTGCGGCGCATTGCTAATGATCTGTCACCTACCAGTAGGAGGAGCTCCCGGCTGGTCACAGACAGTGCAGCAGGTAAGTATGATGCTTCTAATATTGTAATATTGCTAAGTAACCATGGCAACCAGGCCTGCAGTAGCGTCCTGGTTGCCATGGTTACCGATCGGAGCCCCAGAGCGATTAAACTGGGACTCCGATCGGAACTCTACGCTGCCACCAATTATCGGGGGGAGGGAGGGGGAGAGGGAGGCCGCACACTGGCCACCAATGATATTACAATAGAGGGAGGAGGGCCGGGGGGCCGCACTGGCCACCAATGAAAATTAAAACTGGGGAGGAGTGGGGTCTGATCTCTTATAGGGGGCTATGATATGCACAATTAACCCCTCAGGTGCAGCACCTGAGGGGTTAATTGAGCGGATCACAGCCCCCTGTAAGAGATCGGGTGCTGCCAGGCAGCAGGGGGCAGTCATGTACACAGTTCGTAGTATAATCTAACTAGAAGCGTCCCCATCACTATGGGAACACCTCTGTGTTAGAATATACTGTCGGATATGAGTTTTCACAAAGTGAAAACTCATCTCTGAAAAAGCTTTTATGCAGACGGATCTTCGGATCCGTCTGTATGAAAGTAACCTACGGCCACGGATCACGGACGCGGATGCCAATCTTGTGTGCATCTGTGTTCTTTTACGGACCCATTGACTTGAATGGGTCCGTGAACCGTTGTCCGTCAAAAAAATAGGACAGGTCATATTTTTTTGACGGACAGGAAACACAGATCACGGATGCGGCTGCAAAACGGTGCATTTTCCGATTTTTCCACGGACCCATTGAAAGTCAATGGGTCCGCGAAAAAAAAAACGGGAAAACGGCACAACGGCCACGGATGCACACAACGGTCGTGTGCATGAGGCCTTAGTTTTACAAAATATCATTTTTGAAAAAAATTCTGAGAATCATAGTTTTTTTCCCATTGTTAGTGGCTAAATGGAATTAAAATTGGGGAAGTGGATTCTAAATTTAGTACTCCATGGAAGTGTGGTACTCCCTGAAGCAACCGTCAATGCAGAGGCCCGAATGATCTGGGCACGTGTCACACTGAGTGGTGGTGTCCTTCCGTATCCCCCTCCTGTGACACACAATGCACTTTTTTGGGGACCATCCATTTTTTTCCAGTATGGGGGGACCACACCTGGAAAGTGACCAGGGACGATCCGGCCACCTCCAGTTCCCGAAGTACTTCAGCCTGCTCTTTCCCGATCAGAAAAAGATGAGGGCCTTGAGGACTGCCTCATAGAGCTGGAGGAATTTCCCTGTGTTGCCAGCGCTCCGGGACAGCACAAAAGAGTTGTACAAGGCAACCTGTACCAAGTAGACCGCAACTTTTTTGTACCATGCCCGGGTTTTGCACATGCCGTTATATGGCTTGAGGACTTGATCAGAGAGATCAACTCCTCCCATATACCGATTGTAGTCGACGATACAATCAGGCTTGGGGACCATTGCCGCGGTACCTCGCACAGGGACATGCCGCTACAGTGAATTGTGGACAGTACAAGGACATCCCTCTTGTCCTTATATCTGACAAGCAACAGGCTTCCACTGGTAAGGGCATGGGTCTCACCCCTGGGGATAGGTACCTGGAGGGGGTGGGTAGGGAGGCCGCGTTGATTTTGCCGCACGGTCCATCAGGTGGATGTGGATCTGGCGACGAGGAACTGGAACAAGGGGATACTAGTATAAAAGTTATCCACGTACAGGTGGTATCCCTTATCTAGCAGTGGGTGCATAAGGTCCCACACAAGTTTCCCGCTAACACCCGGAGTGGGGGGACATTCTGGGGGTTCAATACGGGAATCTCGTCCCTCGTACACACGAAACTTGTAAGTGTACCCAGAGGTACTCTCACAAAGTTTGTACAGCTTCACGCCATACCTTGCCCGCTTAGAGGGAACATGCTGGCGGAAAATGAGTCTCCCCTTGAAAGCAATGAGAGACTCATCAACCGCGACCTCTCTTCCAGGTACATAGGCCTCCAAAAATTTGGCTTCAAAGTGATCGATGACCGGCCTCATTTTGTACAGACGGTCATAGTCAGGATCACCTTGGGGGGGACATGCCTCATTATCTGCATAATGCAGGCATTTCCGAATGGCCTCAAAACGGGAGTGTGTCATGGCCGTACAGTAAAGTGGGGTCTGGGAGAGGACGTCCCTACTCCAGTACAGCCTGACACTGGGTTTTTTGACTAGGCCTATGTGCAGCATGAGGCCCCAAAACGTCCTAATCTCGGCTGCACTGACCGGAATCCAGCCACCGGACCTAGCCAAAAAGGAGCCCGGGTGTTGAGCAATGAACTGATGGGCAAACAAGTTTGTTTGCTCCACCATCAGATTCACAAAGTGGTCACTGAAAAAAAAACATTTAAATAGTCATATTTAGTGAAGCCCACTGTGGGAATCTGGATTCCTGAACTGCCAACAAAATCAGGAATCACGGGCTCAGAATCCTCTGGGGTGCACCAGACAAGTTCACCGGTAGGGGGCTCAGGTGGACTTATCTGGTGGGCCGGAAAACTAGTTTGAGCCCCAGAGCTGCTCATACTAGTGTGGGCCACAGGGTCCCTGGCATGGCGGTCCCCTTGCTCCGCCTGGCAGCGTCTACGCCGCCAAGGGGGCTCATCAACATCGCTAGATGATGAGGAGGACGCAGATGACAAGAAGAAAGTGGGGTCATCCTCGTCCTCACTGGGGCTCTCGGAGTCGGAGGCAAGCAGGGCGTATGCCTTCTCGGCCGATAACATCTGGCGGGTCATAGGGGAGTGTGAGTGTGTGTGTGTGGAAAACTTTATTTAGTGTGCGTGTGTGGGGGGGCACGGGTGTTCGCGTACTTTCCCCTAAACCTAACAGAATTTTTTTTTTTTAAATAAAAAAAAAGCCCCAAAAATGTGAAAAAAATAAATAATAATTCAAACTCGCTGATCAGCGGTGGGGTGGGTGATGTGCTAACAGTGGCCAGATGCTAAGAGTGCCGGCCACATTCAGCGCACGCACACAACAAAAACAGCTTGCGCCCCCAAAAATGTGTGGGTGGGTAGGGTGGCAAGCTGCAGCACCCCTGGGGCCTCTAGGGTCACACAGCTGTGCTGTGGATCCCAGACACCCGATCAGGGTGATGCAAAAAAACTTTTCCCCCCTAAACTTTCCCTGACTATCCCTAACTATCTAAGCTCTCCCTAACCTTTTCCTATGCACCCTTAAATCCGCATTTAATTGTGAACACCTATGGCACTCCGCGTGCGGCCTCCTACCCATTTTGAAAAGCCTGGTCGGGGTTAAGTAACACCTGTTCAAAATGAAGAGCTGTGTCAATCTGTTATTGAGAGACGGAGATACAGCCACTGGAGCCTCCAGGGCTTCTCCCCATTCCTCATTCGTCATATTAGGTATATTCCCTCTCCATTTACGTTCCGCACCCAATGGAGAAGCTGAGATTTTAAGATTAAGTAAATGTGTATAAATGGCGGATATCATTCCCCGCGGACCCTGTGTCCTGAAGACCCCTATCAGAGGATAAGCTGACACAGGCCTCTTCAGGTTTCTTAACTGGGCCTGGAGGGCATGTCTCAATTGTAGGTACATGAAAAAGTGCGGTCTGAGAACACCCACTTTAGTTTGCAGTTGGGAGAAGGAGAACAGAATACCATTTTCATACAGATTCCTCAGATAGTATACACCATATCCTTTCCATACCACCTCCCAATCACTTTGTATTAGATGCGGAAACAATGGGTTGTTCCACAATGGAATATCCTCCGGCAGATCTTTGTACTGCTGTAACTTTGCAGCTCCCCACACCTGATGCGCCAATTTATGGATCGGAAGGAGCGAGCCCGATACAGATGTTCGGCCCTCGAGGACAGGCCATAGGGTGGGGAGCTGCAAAAACTCCCGCAGATAGTATTCAGAGTTAGGAAGCACGTCCCGGGTCACCCATGGCACCAGATACCGCAACTGACCAGCAAGAAAATATAAATGTAAGTCCGGCAGAGCCGCCCCACCCTGATCCCAACTCCTCTGTAGAGATTTAATGGCCAACTTCCTTCTATTCCTACCCCATATAAATGTTGCCATAAGGGAGTGTAACCTATCAAAGAATGCGCGTGGGACAGGTGCGCAAGCATGTTCCAATAAGTACAAGGCTTTGGGCTGAAGAACCATTTTGATTAAGTTTACGCGGCCCATGGTGGACAGCGGTAAAGTATTCCAAGATTTAAACTTGTCTACAAAGTATGACACCAGGGGATCAATGTTCAGCAGGTATGAGGACCCTGGGACTTTGGTAATGATTACTCCTAAATATTTAAACCTGTCCACCACCAGCAAATTCTGGTACACCGATGGCCAGTCCGAGGCCCACAAAGGCATAATGGCCAACTTGGCCCAATTTATACATAGCCCGGAGAACGCACCAAACTGTTCAATAATGGTTATCGCCCTAGGTAAAGTGCATTCTACGGAATCCATGTACAAAATGAGGTCATCAGCATATAGTCCCAACCTATCCACTCTATTTCCCAACGCAATACCTCTATAAACATCATCCTGGCAAATCCTCAATGCTAGATGTTCAATGGCCACTGCGAACAGCAAGGGAGATAGGGGGCACCCCTGCCTGGTACCTCTGTACAGTTTAAATGGGGATGATAAGGAGCCGTTAATCATTATGTTCGCAGTCAGAGATCTGTATAGGATATTGACCCATTTGATAAACACAGGACCAAAGCCAAAAAACTGCAGGACCTGCACTAAATAAGGCCACTCAACGGAATCGAACGCCTTGGCGGTGTCTAAGGCAGCCAAAGCCCACGATTTCCGGTCCGAACATCCCAACTGGGTAATAACCTGTGCCCTACGTATGTTACTAGAGGTAGATCTGCCAGGTATAAACCCAGATTGGTCGTCATGTATTATAGTTGATATAACCCTATTCAGTCTATTTGCTAACAATTTAGTGAGAATTTTGTAATCTAAGTTTAACAGCGAGATAGGCCGGTACGACCCGCACTCTAAGGGATCTTTGTCAGGTTTCAATAAAACTACAATGTAAGCCTCATACAGTGTCTCCGGAAGGGCACCACTATTTAGAGACGCCTTGTACATGCTCAAGAGCTGCGGTGCTAAAATCTCCACGTATTTAGAGTAAACCTCCAATGGTATCCCATCCGGCCCTGGGGCCTTTCCCATATTTAACTCTGCGATCGCTTCACTCACTTCTTCCAGCGTAATCTCCCCATCTAATATTTCCCTATCCGACTCGGATAACTGTTGGTAGGTTACTTCCTGCAGATAATTCTCCAATGACTGAAGAGAATACTCGGCATGGGAACAATATAGGTCCTGATAAAATTCCCCAAAACGGTCTAAAATACCCCCAGGATCTGATACCACCATACCGTCCTTATCCGCGATGCCAAGTATCGGTGGCGCCATGTTGTTCCTCCTCACTATCTGCGCCAATACCTTACCCACTCTACTACCTTGTTCAAAGGTCTGTTGTTGCAAGAAAAGCATCTTGCGATCGCTCTTCTCCTGCAGGTGGTTCATGTAACTTCTACCTCTCAGCAACCAGTCCCTTCTATTCTCTTCCGTGGGATCTGAGACATACGCAAACTCTGCATTTCTGCACTGCATGCCCAACTCCTCCTCTTTGCGACGAGTGGACTTTTTAATATACGAGATGGAGGATTTAAGGCACCCACGCAGAAAGGCTTTCAAGGTGTCCCACCATAAGGCCGGGTCGGTATCCGCTAGGTGAGCCGCAAAAAAAGTGTGGAGCTGATCAGGCACCCTATCATTCAGGGACATCAAAGACAACCAGAATGGGTGTATGCGCTGTTTGGGAGTACGGACAGCCACGTAAGGGTCAGCTAACAAGGCCATTACAGGTGCATGGTCAGACGGGCCTTGAGACCCATATCGAATCTCTCGTATTGCCATAAAGGTGCCAGGGGTGCCCAGGAGGTAGTCAATCCTAGATAGAGCTCCCCTAGAAGGAGTAAAACAAGAGAATTCTATTCTGTCAGGGTATCTCTCCCTCCATATGTCAATCCATCCCAGTTCAGACAGCAGACGTGCTAGAGCAGTTCTGTTTAAAGGCCGTCCAGGGTGACTAGTAGACGGGTTGCGAAATCTATCTTTCAAGTCATCCAGGATCATATTAAGATCTCCCATGCCGAGAATCCCGGCTGAGGGGAATTGCGCTGCAAATCCCGCCGCTGCCTGAAGCAGTGAGAGACTGGCTGGGGGAGGATTGTACATGTTCAATATCACATACGGCATTCCATTAATATGGGCATAGACAAATACAAATTTCCCCTCTGGGTCAGTACTCGTGTGGTGCGGTTCCCATCTGACTGCTCGGTGAATCAACAGTGACACTCCTTTGGAATAAGAGTTACCATACGCACTCTCCACCCACTGAGCCCAGGGTATCTTTACCCTCCCCCCGGTTTCAGTGGTAAGATGCGTCTCCTGTAGCCCTAGGATATGGGGAGCATAGCTTCGGATATGTGAAAACACAGCCATACGCTTCCTAGGCCCGCCCAGCCCCCTGACATTCCAAGACATTACTCTAATGTCCGCCATATTAAGCACCAGTTATAAAAAGAGGATAAAAGCCCAGCTTCTGGGGCTCCGTATGGCAGAGATGATGTACGTGGGTTATAACACGTAAAAAATAACTGTGATACATTTCAGGAAAAGCGAAAAACATAAGGCATATATTCAACCACCCAAACAATGGGTGAACCTGTAAAACATAAAATATGCCTATAGTAGCAAGTGGCCACATGCAATGGGGGACCTGCACGGTGTATAGGGATGGAGACCCAGTGCAGGTGGAGTAGCGGGCCCCCACCATTGGCATCATATCTTACCGACTGTATGATCGCTATCTAATCAACAGCATATGAGATTAACCCTCAACGTCTCTGAGACCAAATATAAATGAGGTAATACATTACCAAGCTAGGAAACAGATAAAATGGAGGAATGGGAGCAAAGGGCAGTCACATTGCAAACCTTGCAGGGGCTACCCTGAGTCCCTTGCCGTTAATGATAGAGCCTCGTCCACATTCAAAATCACTTGGGAGGAGAGCGGCGTGGTCTCCCGGAAAGCCAGTTCTCCGCCTCAGCAGGTGTAGAGAAGAATAGCGATTTTTCGCCATCTATGATCCTCAGACGCGCAGGATACGCCATCGAGTATTTGAGGTTCATCTCGCAAAGGCGCCTTTTAATGAGACGAAGGGGCCCTCCTCTTCTGCAGGTCAGCGGAAAAGTGTAGAGATATATAAATGGCCTGTGCGATTCTGGCTTGCGCTAGGATAAGATCCCTGTCGCGCCAATTTAGCATGTGGGGAAGCAGAGGTCTCGGTGGGGCACCAGGTGGAAGCGGCCTAGCCGGAACACGGTGCGCTCTTTCAACGGCGTATGCAGAGGAGAAAGCAGCGTTCGGGAACACCTATTTGAACCACCCCTCCAGAAAGGCCGCTGGATCTGAACCCTCCGCCCGCTTCGGCATGCCGATAATGCGCACGTTATTGCGGCGCGCACGGTTCTCCAAATCGTCACATTTCTGACGCTACAGCTCCACGGAGGCTTCCACAGCGGCGATTCTCGCCGGTAAGGGAGTAGTCAGATCCTCCAGGTCAGACACTCTGGTCTCGGTAAGTCTAACCCTTTCCCGCAACTGTTGCACGTCATGCCGTAGTAGGCCCAAGTCCACCCTGACCTCTATCTTCCCGGTCAGGGAGACCTGGCACCCGGTAATGGCCGCCATCAGTTGTTGATGGGAGGCTTGCAGGGTAAGTTCCGGTGCGGGTTCTGTGTCAGAAGGGAGCTGCTGAGAGGACTGACTCCTTGTGCTGGCCACGCGGGATGGTGAAGAGGCCGCAGCGCCATGTTGGGAGTCCTGCCTAGCGAACTCCTTGAGTCGCTCCGCCGCCATCTGTGCTTTACTGGGGCTCATGGTCCAGGTCCGGTCTCTTCAGCGGCTTCAGGTGTTCTTACTGAGGTTAAATTCAACAGTCAGTAGGTTCAGGATGGCTCAGGATTGCTGGTGGAAGACGGAGCTGCTCTCAGATGCGACCGTCCATGATGGCAGCTGGCCACGCCCCCCTCCCTATGTACCTTTTTAGTGTAAGATGGCACTATGGTGGCTCAGTGGGGGTGCTGGGCTCACTGGGCTCCGGAGCTGGGCGACGCAGGCTGCTCTCTTCTGGATCCCGACACAGAAAGGAGGAGGAGGCAGAGCTGAAGTAAGTTTAAACCGCTGGCCCGCCCTGCAGCCAATCGGAAGCGATCCTGAGAGGTGATGTCACCATCACTTCTCAGGATTGCAGGATGGTGATTTGTGGTGTATTATCACATAACCCCCCACGGCATTGTCCCAGGGTGCCTGCTGATTGATTTCAGCAGGCACGCAGTTCCGATCACCGCGTGCCGCGCGTCCGTGATCGGAAATACACAAGAGCGTACAGGTACGCCCTGTGTCCGTAAGTACCGGGACGTCAGGGCGTACCTGTATGCCCTGTGTCCCCAACAGGTTAAGGAGGCGGGGCACTGTAGAGAATCAGTGTTAAGGGGGCGGGGTACTGTAGATGTCACTGTTATAGGGGATATTGTTGATATCTTAACGACACACACAAACATTAAATGAAATAGATGAAATAAACCCGTGCGAAGCCGGGTCCTTCTGCTAGTGAGTTATAAATGTCAAAGTTGCATTTATGAAAAGAAAAAACAACTTATGGTATTAAAACAGGATGCATTTATTAACTAACATAAATGAGCTAAACAACTGTGTTTTGTCAGTAAATTGACATTCAACAAAAACAAAATAATACCAAAAACGTCCTGAGTCTGAGACAAAAGTCGCAAATATTTTTCAAAAGTTGCAAGTGTGGTCTTGTAGGGTTGGCTAAAATTGTGCATTTTGGTTTAAAAAAGTCACATTTAGTGCTATTGCCATTAAAATGGCGCAAATCAAGATAAATTGGTGCATAATCAAGTTACATTTTAAAAGTTACATTTTAAAAGTTGCTTTTGCTATATCAGGTGAAAGAATTCACCACTTTTGATTTGTAATGTTAGTATTTTTTTACCTCAAATTATGCTATTATTGATAAATGTCCCCCGATGAGTTCACAGGATGTGAGTACACAGGATGAATGTACGCTGAAATGCAAGTCTGGGTGTGCGCCAGTCTGGGTGTGCGCCAGCATATATTATGGGTAATGCACTTTAATATCTTTATTAGTGTTGAGCGAAGACGAAACTTCAGTGAAGAACTTCGGCATTGTATAACTTGAAAACCATTTTAAAACTGCAATCCAAAGTCAGCTTCGGTACAAGCGACCTCCGCTCAACAATAAATTTTTATATACTGATCTTGGCTACAATATCTTGAGGCTGTTATGTTGTGACACGTGTGTGTATATACAGTATTAGTATCTCTTACTGAGGCTATGCACTGGCACTTTAGTACCTGTTTAGGGGGTCTTTTGTAAGAATTTATGCATAAATTTTGCACACAAGTACGGCATAATAAACTGTAGGTTCTGCTATATGCCTGAGTATTGATTCCATTACTAATCATATTCTTTTTACCCTTTTATAAATATTATTTTTACCCTTTTATAATCAGTTTATATCTATATTGTTCCGTGCAACACCAGATGTGAGTGTGCCTTCATACATTTATTTTATCCATTACTAATCATGTATATGCTGTCAAGTCCAGTTGCCCTCATCTTTATAACCACCAATGAATATGGGAATAAACTGATGAAGGAAATCTGTCGGACAGGCAGCCATGCTGAAAGTGGAGCAGTGTGGGCAGTGCAATTACACTATGCTACTAGTCATGTCGTTGCATGGATACTTAGCACTCAGCTAAAGGAACAATTTGGATTATAATGGGGGCAATTACATTGCAGCACTGGGACCCTTAGGAGCTAAGGGCCCAGAGAGTAGCCCATATGGCCCTTGTTGTAATAGAACCCTAATTGTAATGAAGCCAATCGGTTTACTGGTGGCTGTATTTGTGAGTTATCCACTTTGTTTTGGTCCTCAACAGCACTCTGACTCTCCAGCTGACACAACATCTAATGTGTGGATAGGAAGTCAGTTTCTATATTCATTCCTTTGGAAGCACGACAGTCCCATAAGAATAGTAAAATAGTTTGTAGGGCTAAAAAAAAAAGACATCTGTCCATCCAGTTGAGCCTGTTATCGTGCAAGTTGATACAAAGGAAGGCAAAAAAATTTTTTTACTCATTTTAAGGGCTCATGCAAACGACTGTTGCCTGTTTTGGGGTCCACAAATAGCGAATCCACAAAACACAGATACCAGCCATGTGCATTTGCGGAACGGAAGGGCTGGCCCCTTATAGAACAGTCCTATCCTTGTCCATGATCTGGACAATAATAGTATATATTCTATTTTTTTTTTGTGGAACGGCCATGCTGACATGCAGACGCGGAATGCACCCTGACCCATTTCTGTTTTTTGTGGCCACACTGAAGTGAATAGTTCCATATACGGATTGCAAAAAAAAATAAGGGTACAGACACGGAATTTTTTTTTTTTACTGTGCATGAGCCTTCCCAACTCCATCAGAATAACTCCCTGGATCAACGACCCCTCTCTAGTAGCTATATCCTGTAATATTATTACACTCCAGAAATACATCCAGGCCCCTCTTGAATTCCTTTATTGTACTCACCATCACCACCTCCTCAGGCAGAGAGTTCCATAGTCTCACTGCTCTTACCGTAAAGAATCCTCTTCTATGTTTGTGTACAAACCTTCTTTCCTCCAGACGCAGAGGATGTCCCCTCGTAACAGTCACAGTCCTGGGGATAAATAGATGATGGGATAGTTCTCTGTACTGACCCCTGATATATTTATACATAGTAATTAGATCTCCCCTCAGTCGTCTTTTTTCTAACGTGAATAACCCTAATTTTGATAATCTTTCAGGGTACTGTAGTTGCCCCATTCCAGTTATTACTTTAGTTGCCCTCCTCTGTACCCTCTCAAGCTCTGCTATGTCTGCTTTGTTCACAGGAGCCCAGAACTGTACACAGTACTCCATGTGTGGTCTGACCAGTGATCTGTAAAGTGGTAGGACTATGTTCTTATCACGGGCATCTATGCCCCTTCTGATGCAACCCATTATCTTATTGGACTTGGCAACAGCTGCCTTTCTACAGTTAAAGTCTTTTTTTAAGGTAATGTGTAGGGACAAACATATGGAAGATTTTTGTAATCTAGTTTATTTAGAGAATTTATACCTTTATACTAAGAACCTTGGCCAGAAATGTCCCTAAGCAGCACTCTGTAAATGAGCATTGCTAAGGCACATCTGTCTTCCTAATACAGTACAGTGCTATACTGACTAGAAAGACCGACTGAGCTTGGAGCTGCTGGGCTTCTGCTCTCATTGCTCCCTCACACAATGGGCAGTAGATTAATATCTGAAGACTAAATCTATATTTATATTCCTTGGTCATTTTGGGCGATGAGGTGATGTTTTAATTGGTGCCATTTTGGGGTACATAAAACTTTTTTTTATCTCTCGCTATTATGTGAGACGAGATGAACGAAAAATGGTTGTTGCACCATTTTTATTTATTTATTTTTACAGTGTTCACCTGATAGGGTAGATCATGTGCTAATTTTATAGAGCTAGTTGTTACTAAAAAGGAAATACCTAATATATGTAGTTAAGGCTGACATGTCAGCCTGCATTTGTGGGAGGGGCGGAGGTGCCTTTAAATAGCCAGGGCACGCGTCCCTACTTGCCCGTGAGCTATCTGTGCAAGGTGGAGTTATTGCTGTTTCCCACCGACCTCACTTTGCCAACACACACGTTTATCCAGCCACCCGTAAGTATGCTGGGGCCGCTGCTCCCTCCAACTGACAAGCTGCTCCGGTGCGCTGCAGCCGAACGCACAGGTAACATGGCTGCCCCCCCCCCTTTTTTACCAGGTTCAGGCATTCCGGTCCTCTTGTACCTTGGCCACCGTCGGCTTCCTTCAGCGCTGCCCGCCGGGTTCTGTGACTGAGCCGGGCGTCGGATCCCATACCAGACTGTCTCCCCCATCGCTGCGTCCCTCGGTCTCCTGCTCAGGTGCCGCAAGTCCCGCGATAGTTCGGCACCTCCTCCCTGCTTCTGCCCGGTCAGCATTCGTCCTACTTCGTTCCTCTTACTCCTGCTGCCGCTCAGAGTCCTCCACAGGGTGGCAGCATGGAGACACGAGGAGGACAATAAAGTTAAAAAAAAAAAAAACAACAACAACCAGGACAACCATAGGTTACCCGAGGTTGTCAGTTAAAGTTACAAAAAAAAGGGGAAGGCGGGATGACGTGAGCGCACGTCGCGTCTCGATCTTTCCCATTGCTGGCCTCCTCCCCCCAGGCTAATGCCGAACAACTGATGCCGAACAGCTGAGATAGAACAGCTGATGCCCTGAATTGTGAGCCGCGACGCGCCGCTGCATTTACCTGGTCTTCTCGCCGGATTGTTTCTGCCAGTTCTGGGAGGACGTCTGGGCTGCTGCTGTCGTGCTGGTTGCTGCCGTCTCTGGGCTGTGGGTGCCGTTCTTCAGCCTTGCCCCGCGATTTGGTTCCCTTGCTCCTGGCTCCTCCAACTGCCGTCCTCGCTTCCTGCTGCTCACTGCTCTGCTGCTCTGCCTGCTCCATCTTTCCATCGGCTCCGATTGATTGGTTCTGCCTGGGTGCTCGTTCCACCTGCCGCTTTCCTGCTCTTCCCTCCACCGGACCGTTTCCTTGCCTGCTGCCACCTTGCCGTCTCTGCCTGCTACCAGATTGCTGCCTTTTTGGACACCTCGCAGTTTCTTCATAGGATACCCTGTCTCCCCTTTACACCGCCACCGTACCACCACAGCTACGGCGTGCTTCGGGACTAGGCCTCTGGACACGTGAGAAGAGAAACTCTACTCAGTTATTGTATACCTGTTGTACTGTTGGTTCTTCTGCTGTATTGCTGCAAGAGGGGGTAGCAGTGTATACTGCTGCAAAGAGGGCATAGCTGTTTTTTTTTGGAATTTTGTGCCGTTTAGAGGAAAAGGTGAAGGGAGAGGACAGAGGTAAAGGGAGAAAAAGAAAAAAAAAAGAAAAAAAAAAGGGGGAAAGAAAGGATAGGAAAAGGGTCAAAAGGTGAAAGAATATCAGGGGAGAAAAGAAATAAAAGAGATATAAAGGAGAGTATAAATTAAAAGGAAAGGAAAAGAAAAGATAGAGGCTAGGATACAGGGGAGGCAGGGGGGAAAGGGGTAATATTAAATATAAAGGGGAGGAGGGAGAAGGGAAGGAAAAAAAAAAAAAAAGTTGTGGAAAATAAAAATTTTAAAAAAATAAAATAAAAACCTAGTAGGGGGACAAGGGAAAGGAAGATTCAAGTGGAGACTCAAGTAGGGGGGGAAGAGAAAAGGAAAAAAAGAGAAAAAAAGGGATAAATAAACAAAAGGAAAATCGGGGAGAATGCCCCCAAAGCGACGTTCAGTTGACTCTTCATCAATTAAGTCGGGGGCTAAGACCCCAGAGAACAAAATCGATAAGTTCCTGAAATCGCCCTTTTTAAATGAAAAGAACCTAGCTAAAATTAAACCTCCTGCTAAGCTGAAAAAATCCGCTAAAGCTTCTCAAAATGATGAATTTTCTGAGGATGGACTGGAGGATCCAGACCAGGAGGTAGGTGAGGAATGTCTCTCTGCACAAAGGCGAACTGAATACGACCCATCTGTCCTGGACAAAATCCTATGCGCTGTGGAAAATAATGGCACTTTAGTGCAAGGAATGTCCACTCAATTGGGGTCAGTGCAGAGCGATATTTCACTAATAAGAGAAGACCTAGTAAAGATCCGGGACCGAGTCCTTAGTGTGGAAAAAACTGTCGACTCTTTGCAAACTGACATGGGCACGTTAAAATCTAAAACTTTGCTTCTAGCCTCAGAAAATCAAGTACTTCAAAATAAGTTAGAGGACCTAGAAAATAGGTCAAGGCGCAACAATGTCCGCATAATTGGTTTTCCAGAGGGAGTTGAAGGCCGACAGCTGGAGGAACAACTTAAAGATGTGGTTATGCATAGTCTTGGCAGCGACAATTTCTCTTCTATGTTTCAAATAGAAAGAGCTCACCGAATTCCAGGAGGGAAATTTACTCCAGGGAGACCGCCGCGTGCAGTTTTAATCAAATTATTACTGTCCGCGGATAGAGATATGATCTTGAAAAGAGCAAGAGAATGTACACCTATTGAATATCAGGGCACTAAGCTGCTCTTCTTTCCTGATTTTGCGCGGCAGACCCAGGAAAGAAGGAAAAGTTTTAGAGAGAAAAAGAAACGCTTGGCGGTTAAGGAGATTAAATACTCCCTACAGTATCCTGCGAAATTAAGAGTAATTCATAACGGGACTTCCCTTTTTTTTGAGACCCCACAACAGGCATCAGACTGGATGGACCAAATAGGCATTTGAAACTGTGCACCATTATGATTGAAGGGATGGAGGGGGGGGGGGGCCCAGGGTGGGGGAGAACGGCCGGAGGTTAGAGGTTCGCTGACTAGTTCGGGCCGATCAATGGAAAGTGGGGGGGGGAGGGGTACCCACCTTGCAGGAATGTTTTTCTCTTTTTTTTTTTTTTTTCTTTTTCTTTTCTGTGAGCTATGTCCACTAGAATTGTAGCTTGGAACGTCAGAGGACTTGGGGAAAGAGTTAAAAGGCAAGCGATCATGGATGCACTAAAAAGATATCTTCCAGCAATTATCTGTATAGTAGAGACCCATCTAACCAAAGAAACCTTGTTCCGCCTGACAACGGGATGGCAGTCCCAATCGTATCATTCCACCTTTAGTGGCTCCTCTAGGGGTATTTCGGTTCTTATTCACAACTCCATAGATTTCACCCTTATAAAATCCTATATAGATGCTCAGGGTAGATTTATTTTCTTGCATGGTAAGCTGCATGGCGACAGTTATATCCTTGCCTTTTTCTATATACCTCGGCCATTCTCAATGTACCCACTGCTTCAACTAATGCTTTTTTTTGAAAAGAGACCAGAATGCCGCTTAATCCTGATGGGGGATTTTAATGCGGTTATTGACCCTAATAAAGACAGATTTTCACTAGATGCAGAAAGGGGGAGGAATTTCTGTAATTCCCCGCTGCCTCAATTCTGTTCAGAGGTGGGAGTGGTGGATATATGGGAATATTTTGGCGGAGGAAAGAGAGTATATTCCTGTGTCAGCAGGGGGGGTAGAGCAATGTCTAGGATCGATTTAGCACTCACCAATGAGAGCAACTTGAGTAATATTCGCAGGATGCGATACGGAATAAGAACAGTTTCGGACCACTCACCCATACTGATTGAGGTTCGCAGCGGGGAGAATAAGGAGATTAGGGGCCTAGGGTTTGAGCTGAATCCATATTGGCTCACTATTATGGACAATCTGCAGTCGATGAAACTACTGATGTCCTCCTTTTGGGAGATCAATCTTCCCTCTGCCAACATCAATATAGTATGGGATGCCGCAAAAGCATACTTGAGGGGGGTTTTTATAAGTGAGATTGCCGCAGCAAAGAAAACATTTAGGAAGAAAGAGGAGGAATTGGTCAAGATTGCTGCACTTACAACTGAGAGATATGCTAGCCACCCAACTGAGTACAACAGGGAGGAGATGCAGAAGGCTAGCTGCTCTTTGGAGAAATATGTAACAGAGAAAGCAAACCATAGGGTATTTTTCAAGGGGCTTAATTACTTCATTGAGTCTGGACGTCCGGGTAAACTTTTAGCTAGAATAATTTCACAACAAGACAAGAAAAAACAATCCATTACTTCGATCCGTAATGCAGAGGGTAAAACCATAACAGATTTAGAGGGAATTGGGAATACTTTTTTACAATACTTTGCTCAGACATATAGATCTGCCCCTGGTCTGTCATCTGATCTGGCGATGCGATTCCTGGAGAAAATTCCACTTTCTACTTTAAATGAAGTTCAGAGGGAATATCTGGAGGAGGAGATGTCTCTTATGGAGCTGCAGGAGGCCCTCGGGTCTGTCTCGGGGAACTCATCGCCGGGAGTGGATGGCCTTCCATATGAGGTCTATCGCAAGTATGGTGATGTCATCCTCCCTCAGTTGTTAGAGGTTTTCTCCCAGGCAGCACAGGGAGGGAGACTACCACATTCTATGATGGAGGCTCTTATTGTTTTAATTCTAAAAAAGGATAAAGACCCGGTAGAATTGAGCTCATATAGACCAATATCATTATTAAATACCGATGCTAAGTTACTATCAAAAGTTCTGGCTAGGAGGCTTTCGCGGGTTTTGCCCACGATTATTCACCCAGATCAAAATGGCTTCATGCCAAATAGGGGTACCCATCATAATCTGCACAGGCTATTTATGAATATTCAGTCCCCAGGGGGTGGCGCCCGCTCCATCCTGTCGTTGGACGCTACTAAAGCCTTCGACAGGGTGGAGTGGATTTTCCTCTGGGAGGTAATGAAAAGAATGGGCTTTGGCCCAAGATTTATGGCGATGGTCCAGTTACTTTACAATTCCCCAGTTGCCAGGATCAGGATTAATGATTTGACGACAGAGAGTTTCACTTTAGGAAGAGGCACCCGCCAAGGCTGTCCCCTTTCCCCTTTCTTATTTAATATTTATATTGAACCTTTAGCGGCCTTGATAAGACAGGATTCGGAGGTGGCTGGTTTTGGCATAATGGGGCAGCATGATCGCGTATCCCTTTACGCAGATGATATTTTGGTTTTTATTCATCAAACAGATACCACCCTTCCTCGCATAATGGACCTGGTTGGCCATTTTTCCGATTTATCTGGACTTGAGATCAACTGGGATAAGACCGTCCTCCTCCCTATAGACGAGTTGCGAGGCGAATCTAGTAATCAGGTAACGATTTCTGATTCAATAAAGTACCTGGGGATAACAGTTTCTGCTAAACCTCAGGAATACTTACAACTTAATTTGATTCCTTTATTAGTGAAGTTAAGAGCAAAAATTAAGATATGGCAAAAAATTATTCTAGCAAGAGCGGACAGAATTTCATTAATAAAAATGGTAGTGCTTCCCCAGGTTCTTTATGTCTTGCGCAACTCGCCTATATGGATTACAAACAAGCACTTTAGACTGATAGATCGGATCCTCAATGATTTATTATGGGGGAGGAAGCGCGTGAGACTGAAGGCACTCTATTTTTCTATGCCCTACAATCGGGGAGGTCTAAACCTCCCCTATTTTAGGGGCTACTTTGTGGCCTCCCAACTCTGCCTTTTTAATGATTGGGAAAATAGCCCTTTCTGCAGTAAAGTGGTCAAAGATGCAGGTTTTTCAGATTTTTTCACCGTACTGGAATCTGATTATCTATCAAATACACTTAGCGGGTACACATTGTTTTGCAGAATGGCTATAAAGACTTGGTCGGCCATAAGGAGCTGGTGCGGAGTCAAGGCATCGCTTATTTGCACCCCATTATGGCATAACCCAAAGTTGGGGAAAATTTTAGTTGTCCGGCTTTTCTGTATGTATCATATTGATGAAGAATGTGAAGGTATATTAGAGCACAGGAGGGTCTCTAGGACTGGTGGAGGGGGGACTTCCCGGTACTAAATAATGGTGGAAATTTTTAACCATCTATAATATCGAGCGGTACATGGGTAGGGGACCGTGGCTCGGAACCCGGGGGTGCCCGGGTATCGGGCGCAGCTCGGGTACGGCTCTTCCCGTCAGACATGAGGTTTGATTGCGGGCAGGGAGGTGACACACGCGGTGGGCGCGCTACTATGTGCTCCTTTAAAGAGACAGAGCAGGTCTCTGGCTCTGTTTTTTGCTTACATCCTCTTTAACTGCCGAGTGACACTCGTTTCGAGTTCTCTGCCGCACGAAATATCAATGTGAATAAACGTGAAGTACGGCGAACCATGTTACGGATAGTTGACTTAATCATATGGGGATGAGGCAGTAAAATATACGAGTGGGTTTCTACCACTGCGGTAAAGGACTGCTGGACCCCCCTCTCCGTTTTTTTTTGCTTATCAAATGCTTGCGATTAAGGATCGATGCAAGCTTGTCTTTAGGCAGTATGTGAGCATCAAGCGATCGGCCACATGAGTGCCAATCCTTCTGTTCGTACTTACCCGTGTCTGGGGGAGGGCGTGCGCGGGTGGCGCTCGCTGCTGGGCGGCTGTCGGGATTTCAGGCCTCTTGTCCCTGCAGTTTATGGGGAACCTGGGCTGAATGGGTTGCTTTGTCCATCTGCTTTGTCAGGCTTTGGATCTTGGGTGAGTCCTGTTACCCTCCCCAGTAGGAGACCTCCTTTTGATTATCAAATATTGAAATTACTATGGATACTCGCATGAAATTATTGTCAACTATGGACACAGATTAGAATTGCCGAATGTATGGAATTAATAACATTAATATGTAATATGGATTTAAATTTTTGTATTATAACAATAAAATATTTATAAAAAAGCCAAGCACATCAGGACAACCATAGGAAACATAATGAAGTAAATCAAGTTTCTTCAAAAGCCCAACCTGGGGGAAAATAAAGTCTATACAATCATTAAAGAAACATTGACAATAAACAAATAAATATTAATAAATACTTTAACCCACCAAACCTAAAAAAAAAAAAAAAAAAAACACTGCCAGTTTTTATCTTCAGTGGCTTTCGTTGCCCCTAGCAATGCTGCTGCCCACTGTCCCCGTAGGTCACCGTCATAGCACCCGGGGCGGGTACGTCGTTCGGGTTCATGTTTTTTTACGCTCATACATAAATAACTCTCATTTTAACAGATTACTGCATGTTTGGGGCCTGTCACTCTTTTCCCGGCCATACGTTTTTTAACCACCTCAGCCCCCATAGCTTAAACACCCTTAATGACCAGGCCACTTTTTACACTTCTGCACTACACTACTTTCACCGTTTATTGCTCGGTCATGCAACTTACCACCCAAATGAATTTTACCTCCTTTTCTTCTCACTAATAGAGCTTTCATTTGGTGGTATATCATTGCTGCTGACATTTTTACTTTTTTTGTTATTTATCGAAATTTAACTATTTTTTTGCCAAAAAATGACATTTTTCACTTTCAGTTGTAAAATTTAGCAAAAAAAACGACATCCATATATAAATTTTTCTCAAAATTTATTGTTCTACATGTCTTTGATTAAAAAAAAATGTTTAGGTAAAAAAAAAATGATTTGTGTAAAAGTTAGAGCATTTACAAACTATGGTACAAAAATGTGAATTTCCGCTTTTTGAAGCAGCTCTGACTTTCTGAGCACCTGTCATGTTTCCTGAGGTTCTACAATGGCCAGACAGTACAAACACCCCACAAATGACCCCATTTCGGAAAGTAGACACCCTAAGGTATTCGCTGATGGGCATAGTGAGTTCATAGAACTTTTTATTTTTTGTCACAAGTTAGCGGAAAATTATTATTTTATTATTTATTTTTTTCTTACAAAGTCTCATATTCCACTAACTTGTGACAAAAAATAAAAACTTCCATGAACTCACTATGCCCATCACGAAATACCTTGGGGTGTCTTCTTTCCAAAATGGGGTCACTTGTGGGGTAGTTACACTGCCCTGGCATTTTAGGGGCCCAAATGCGTGCAAAGTAGTTTGAAATCAAAATCTGTAAAAAATGGCCGGTGAAATCCGAAAGGTGCTCTTTGGAATGTGGGCCCCTTTGCCCACCTAGGCTGCAAAAAAGTGTCACACATCTGGTATTGCCGTACTCAGGAGAAGTTGGGCAATGTGTTTTGGGGTGTCATTTTACATATACCCATGCTGGGTGAGAGAAATATCTTGGCAAAAGACAACTTTTCCCATTTTTTTATACAAAGTTGGCATTTGACCAAGATATTTCTCTCACCCAGCATGGGTATATGTAAAATGACACCCCAAAACACATTGCCCAACTTCTCCTGAGTACGGCGATACCACATGTGTGACAATTTTTTGCAGCCTAGATGCGCAAAGGTGCCCAAATTCCTTTTAGGAGGGCATTTTTAGACATTTGGATCCCAGACTTCTTCTCACGCTTTAGGGCCCCTAAAAAGCCAGGGCAGTATAAATACCCACATGTGACCCCATTTTGGAAAGAAGACACCCCAAGGTATTCAATGAGGGGCATGGCGAGTTCATAGAAAAAAAAATTTTTGGGCACAAGTTAGCGGAAATTGATTTTTTTGGGGTTTTTTCTCACAAAGTCTCCCTTTCCGCTAACTTGAGACAAAAATTTCAATCTTTCATGGACTCAATATGCTCCTCAGCGAATACCTTGGGGTGTCTTCTTTCTAAAATGGTGTTATTTGTGGGGTGTTTGTACTGGCCTGGCATTTGAGGGTCTCCGCAATCATTACATGTATGGCCAGCATTAGGAGTTTCTGCTATTCCCCTTATATTGAGCATACAGGTAATGAGATTTTTTTTTTTCCGTTCAGCCTGTGGGCTGAAAGAAAAAAAATGAATGGCACAGATTTCTTCATTCGCATCGATCAATGTGGATGAAAAAATCTCTGCCAAAAAAAAAGGAGGGGAAAGGCATCTGCCAGGACATAGGAGCTCCGCCCAACATCCATACCCACTTAGCCCGTATGCCCTGCCAAACCAGATTTATCCATTCACATCAATCGATGTGGATGAATAAATCATTGCCGGGATTTTTTTTTTTTTTTTATATATACAAAGTGTTTGCCAAAGCATATGAACACAGCTGCCTCCTCAGCTCATATGCCTCGGCAAACGTATCTTTTACTGCAGAGAAGAAATCTCGTCTTGCAGCGCCGCATACACCGACTTGTGTGTAATCTGACAGCAGCGCAATGCTTCTGTCAGAATGCACATCAGTGCTGCAGCTAGTCGATCGGTTGGTCCACCTGGAGGGTAAAAAAAAAAAAAAAAAAAAGAAAAAACCAGGCCGCAACGCAATAAATTTTATTAACTTTATAACTTTTGAACAGAACATATAAACTTTTTTTTTACTTTTTGAACTGAAAGTTAACTTTTTTACTTACTGGTGTTTTTTTTTTTTTTACCTTTTATAGGACAAACCTCTCCTTCCCCATGGGACAATGTGCAAAGCGCAAATTGCCCAAAGATGTGGCGAAGTACATTATGCACTTTATCCCAGATGAAAGGAGAGGTTTGCAGCAGCTGTGAGTAAAAGGGCCCTAATAGCCCTGTGTGCCTGTCCTGTGAGATGCAATCCCTATGCTAAGTGTACCTGTGTGTGGTACTTCCGTAAACACTCTCCGAAGCATAAGGCAGGGTAGTCAGGACAGAAATAGCGGGTGTCACGCCTTATTCCACTCCTGCTACAGACACAACATCTTTTTCGGGGTGACGGTTGGGTTGAGGTACCAGGAACGACACTGGGGAAATGTCGCTCGTGTAGACGGCTAACTACACTGGTGGATGGGGCCACGGAACCTTCTGGATACAGGAGGTTCTCGATGATCTCTTCCTGAAATTTGAGGAAGGATCGTGTTCTCCCAGCCTTACTGTAGAGAACAAAACTATTATATGCAGCCAATTGAATTAAATATACAGACACCTTCTTATACCAGCGTCTGGTGCGTCGGGAAACTAAATACGGAAACAACATCTGGTCATTGAAGTCCACCCCTCCCATGAGCGAATTATAGTCGGGGACACAGAGGGGCTTTTCAATGACACGGGTTGCTCGCTCAATTTGTATTGTCGTGTCTGCGTGAATGGAGGAGAGCATGTAAACGTCACGCTTGTCTCTCCATTTCACCGCGAGCAGTTCTTCGTTACACAAGACAGCCCTCCCCCCCCTTGCAAGATGGGTGGTAACGAGCCGTTGGGGGAAACCCACGCGACTAGTTCGCGCGGTGCCACAGCAGCCAATCTGTTCTAGGAACAAATGCCTGAAGAGGGGCACACTTGTGTAGAAATTGTCCACATAAAGATGGTACCCCTTGCCCAATAAGGGTGACACCAAGTCCCAGACTGTCTTCCCACTGCTCCCCAGGTAGTCAGGGCAACCGACTGGCTCCAGGGTCTGATCTTTTCCCTCATAGATCCGAAATTTGTGGGTATAGCCTGTGGCCCTTTCACAGAGCTTATACAATTTGACCCCATACCGGGCACGCTTGCTTGGGATGTATTGTTTGAAGCCAAGGCGCCTGGTAAAATGTATTAGGGACTCGTCGACGCAGATGTTTTGCTCTGGGGTATACAAATCTGCAAATTTCTGGTTGAAGTGGTCTATGAGGGGCCAAATTTTGTGGAGCCGGTCAAAAGCTGGGTGGCCTCTGGGACGGGAGGTGGTGTTGTCGCTAAAGTGCAGGAAACGCAGGATGGCCTCAATTTGTGCCCTGGACATAGCAGCAGAGAACATGGGCATGTGATGAATCGGGTTCGTGGACCAATATGACCGCAATTCATGCTTTTTGGTTAGACCCATGTTGAGGAGAAGGTCCAGAAAAATTTTAATTTCGGAAACTTGGACTGGTTTCCACCGGAAAGGCTGGGCATAAAAGCTTCCCGGGTTGGCGGATATAAATTGAGTGGCATACCGATTTGTTTCTGCCACGACTAAGTCCAAGAGCTCCGCAGTCAAGAACAGCTCAAAAAATCCCAGGGCCGAACCGATCTGAGCTGTCTCAACCCGAACTCCAGACTGGGCGGTGAAAGGGGGAACTAATGGTGCGGCTGAAGTTGGTTACTGCCAATCAGGATTTGCCAGCACCTCAGGGACTCTAGGGGGTCTACGGGCCTGTCTGTGCGGTGGCTGCGACGGGATAACTACTGCACGTGCCACCGTACCAGCTTCAACTGCCCTTCTGGTGCTCGCCACTTCACCATGTTCTACGGCAGTGCTGGTACTAGGTCCAGGGAGGGCTGCGCTGCTGGTGTATGCCTCACCACGTGATCCGACAGCGCCAGCCCCACTCTGCTGCTCTTGAAGCGGATCCTGCGCAACCTGTGGTCTAGCGACACGGGGCCGGGTACGCCTGGTTCTATCAGGGACCTCAACCTCCTCGTCCGAACTTTGGGTCAGACTGCCACTGCTTTCTACAGGTTCATATTCTGACCCGCTAGATTCGTCAGATGAAGGTTCCCATTCCTCATCCGACTGGGTCAGAATCCTGTAGGCCTCTTCAGAAGAATACCCCCTGTTTGACATTTGGACTACTAAATTTAGGGGTATTCCCTGAGACTACCCAAGAAAAAAAGCAAGCCTGTCTTACAAAGGGGAGGCTAGCGAAGTACCGGAGGCCGCTGCGATTGATAAAAAATATCAAAACTGATTTTTTTTTATCGCCGCAGCGCTTGGAAAGTGATTGTGCAGTGATAAAAAAAGATATATATTTTTTGTCACTGCGGCGGGGCGGGTGTGGGTGAACGCACCTGATCGGGCAAACACTGCGTTTTGGGTGGAGGGCGAGCTAAGGTGACACTAATACAATTATAGATCTGACTGTGATCAGTTTTGATCACTTACAGATACTATAAAAGTACAAATGCTGATTAGCGATACGCTAATCAGCGAATCAGTGACTGCGGTGCAGTGGGCTGGGCGCTAACTGACGCTAAACTACCTAACCAAGGGGCCTAAACTATCCTAAAACCTATCAGTCAATACCAGTGGAAAAAAAAAGTGACAGTTTACACTGATCACTTTTTTCCTTTCACTAGGTGATTGACAGGGGCGATCAAGGGGTGATCAAGGGGTTAATTCGGGTGATGGGGGGTGATCTGGGGCTAAGTGTAGGGTTTGGTGGCTACTCACTGTGATGTCTGCTCCTCTGCTGGAACCAACCGACGAAAAGGACCAGCAGAGGAGCAGACAAGCCATTTAACACATCATATTTACAAATATAATGTGTTATCTGGCTTTAGATTTTTTGAAAATCGCCAGCCTGCCAGCCACGATCATTGGCTGGCAGGCTGGTGACGAAATACTTCTTTAACTTTTGCCGGCCCGCGATGCGCATGTGCGGGCCGGCTTTGAGCGAAATCTCGTGTCTCGCGAGATGACGCATATATGCGTGACTGTGCGCAGGGCTGCCGCCTCCAGAACGCGATCCTGCGCTAGGCGGTCCGGAGGCGGTTAACTGTCATTTTCATGTGGAGGCCTGCAACATCGTCCAGGTCACGTCTCCAATATTTCCATGTATGATTAATTCTGTTGCCTGCTACGTCTTCGGGCTTACGTTTTAACTCAAATATGCTGCCTGTAACGTCATCCAGGTTTACGTTCGTACTCTGAGCGATTTTGTTGCCTATTACGTCATGCAGGCTTACGTATTTAATTTGATAATTTTCTGTTGCCTGCCACGTTCTCGGTCTTACGTTTAACTTAAATATGCAGCCTGTAACCTCATGCAGGTTCACGTTTTACTCTGTTTATAATTTTGTTGCCTGTTACGCTATACAGGTTTACGTTTTCTAATTCAATAATTTCTGTTGCCTGCTACGTTGCCGGCCTTACGTTTTTAACTTTATATGATGCCTGTCACGTCAACCAGGTTTACGTTTTTAACTCTGAGTATAATTTGTTGCCTGTTACGTTCTGCAGGTTTACGTTTTTTAATTCAATAATTTCTGTTGCCTGCTACGTTGTCGGGCTTACGTTTTTAACTTTAATATGTTGCCTGTCACGTCATCCAGGTTTTACGTTTTTTAACTCTGATTATAATTTTGTTGCCTGTTACGTTATACTGGCTTACGTTTTTAAATCAATAATTCTGTTGCCTGGTCGTTTTCAGGCTTACATTTTCTAAAACTCACCATTATCTAGCCGTTCACGTGGGCCCATGTTTTCTCTGTTTGTCACGTATCCATGGCCTGTTGCAATGGTCATGTTTTCGGCCTTATAAAAAAATATAAATAAAATTGGCCATATGTAATTATAATAAATGTCGAGCCCTGCACATTTGCTCTGGTTGCTTTAGAGCCCACCCCATTACAACATGCCCACAGCGTTCCTCCAGGACCTCCTGACTAGTCGGAGTCAACGTGCATCTCCTGGCAACTCCTCCTACACAACCATCCCAATCCCCATTTTGTTCAGTTTCTTACAGTCGGGTTTTCCGAGGGTTTCCATACGGGTCTGGTAGCACTTCCCCAGTCCACTTGGGAGGGTCCCAATCTCCTCTCAGCGGCCAAGGATCCCGACTCGGTAGGAGTCCTCATACAATCGGAGCTGGAGAAGGGATTCCCCATAGGGCCATTTTCCACTGTCCCCTTTGATTCTCGGAGGGTCAGCCCCATCGGCATTGTGGCAAAAAAGTTTTCAAATAAAAAACATCTCATTTATGATCTTTCTGCGCCTCATGGTTCCGACATCCCGAGTTTAAATTCTCTTATTCCCTCCGAAGAGTTCTCCATGAGGTACTCCTCAGTGGATGAAGCCATACATCTCATTCTCCAGGTAGGCAGAGGGGCTTGGCTATCCAAGGCGGATATCGCAGACGCGTTCAAATTGCTCCCCATTCACCCGCAGCTCTGGAGGTGGTATGGCCTCAAATGGCAAAATCTTTACTATTTTGCTAGCCATCTGACCTTCGGATCAAAGAGCAGCCCCTGGCTGTTTGACCAATTTGCGCAGGCTCTGCATTGGATTCTAGTCAACTGCTGCGATTGCCCGCTGGTCATCCATTACCTGGATGATTTCCTGTTGGTCGAATCCCCAGGCAACAGACCCAGCAAGCTCAGGTCCCTTCTCCAGGTCTTCTCCAAGCTCAATGTTCCCGTCGCCTCTTCAAAGGTAGAAGGCCCTTCGACGGTAATCACCTTTCTAGGGATAGTGTTGGACTCCGTTAAAATGCAAGCTAGGCTTCCGGAGGAGAAGCTTGCCAAAATCCGGGAAAAGATCTCCAAGGCAGCAGGCTCCAGGCGTTTCACTAAAGTTGAGTTACAATCTTTGCTGGGTATGTTGAACTTTGCTACTAGGATCATGCCGCAGGGCAGAGCTTTCAGCCCCCGAGCAGGATAGTCTCATCTGCCTAGACAGCCAAGCGATCGCGGATTTAGCAATGTGGGACACGTTCCTCGCCAGCTGGAACGTTGTCTCCATGTTTGTTCCATTATGGGGTCCCACATCAGCCACGATCTTCACGGACGCCGCGGCCTCTGCAGGTTACGCAGCAATCATGGGGAATCAGTGGTTCGCTGGTCCCTGGCCCCCCAGAGGTGTCTTCTGCGCAGCAAGCTTTAAAATCTTCCCCTTTACTAGAGGTGTACCCCATTGTAGCGGCGGCTCAAGTTTGGGGCAGTCAATGGGCCAATTCATCGGTAGTTTTCATCACGGATAATCAGGCGGTGGTAGACATAATCGCCAAAGGCAGATCGAAATCTCCATTCATCATGTCATTTGTCCGTAGGTTGGTCTGGCTTTCCCTCCGTCACAATTTTCATGTCACTTGCAGGCATATCCAGGGTAAACAAAATATCGCCGCAGATGCCTTGTCACGATTTCGTTTTCATGATTTTTTCCAGGCAATGCCGGAGGCGGACCATGTGGGTCTATCCCCCCCTGCATTCCAAACTCTGATCTTGGATTAAAATCGTTCATTGATTCAGCAAAAAGTCTGGTGAGAAGTTCTTTATCGGTCAACACGTTTAGGAACTATAGAACAGGCTGGAATGTGTTCCACAAGTTCACGCTCCTTCACCCAAGACATGATACCGGCCAGACGGCATACATCATGGCTTTCTTGCATACTGCCATTTGGAGCTCAAACTGTCCTACAACTCCATAAAGCTATACCTGGCCGGGGTACACCATTTCCTCTCATTAGAAGATCCGGACTGTAGGTCGATTTTCCTGTCACAGCCGATAAAAGCCACCCTTAGGGACATTCAAAAAAGTAGCAGGGGTCCAAGCTCTTCAGGAAGTTATCCACCTCCCTAGATGGTAATCCTTTTGGGCTCCTTGCTAGTACCGTGGTCAAAGCGGCCATGTACCTCAGCTTTTATGTTTTTTTGCAGCCAGGGGAATTCAACAGCTCCTCTGCTAAAGCCAAAGGCTTAACTAGGGGCCAGCTGGTCCGGCAGGGAGACCAGTTCATCCTGTACCTCGCTTCATCTAAGACATCCCAAGTCGGTCCACCAGTGGGGATCAGGTACTTCCCCACTTTCAACGAATGGTGCCCGGTCCAGGTCCTCCAGCAGCTCCTGGCGGTGTTGGGCGATTCGGCCCGAGACAGCCCGTTGCTTCCCTTTAAAGTCAGATCCATCATGTCATCCCAGTTCATTTCGCACATCCGTTCCCTAGTGGCGAGTTTAGGTCATGATCCAAAAACCATTTTGGGGCATTCCTTCCGCATTGGGGCAGCATCAAAGCATAATGTCCCAGCTCACATCATCCAAAAAATGGGTCGCTGGCACTCTGCATGCTACGGGCGGTACATTCCGAATCCACAGCAAGAGATATCCAAGGCCTTCTGTAGTCTGGTTTTATGACGTTCTGCCTGTACAATAAACTCCCTTTTCTACACTACCTGGCTTGTTCTTTGCCCCCTTATAGGCCTACCCGCGTTCATGGCTAAGGGCACACCACCAGCCATTAAGTCCAGGTATGAGGTAAGTAAACAGGGCAGGCCTGTCCCCCTCTTCTACACAAGGTATTCGCATCCGCAGCCGTGACCACAAATATATATTATTTTTTTATTTATTTTTTTACTGTAAATGGCTTGATGAGGGGAAAGGGTGCTTATTTTTACTTGAAATTTTAACTTATTATAAAACACAATTTTTTTTACTTTTTATGTTTGTTTACTAAGGGAGTTCAACTTTTGAGGGTTTGTAATGCAGTACAATATATGCAGTATTTGTACTGCATTGAATCTGCCAGTATTACACTCACTACAGTTCACGAGACCAAGACTGGTGCTGGGCCTCTTAGGCTTCCTTATCTGGCAGGACTCAAGGCCTTTGCAAGGCCTGAGGTTTCCATGGCAGCCATCAGCCCCCTATCATTGCAGCACGAAAGGCTGATGGAGAGACAGAGGGAGCCCCCTCCCTCTGCAAACCCCTTAGATGGTGCAGTCAGCATTGGGCCTCTAATCAAGAGATCAAGAGATTGGGCCTCTAATCAAGAGACGCCAACCCATACCTTCTCCGGTGCTGCGCCACCAGACACTTTCTTGTGATCATCCTGCGAGACCCATGACCTCAGCATTGTGTCTCGCAGGATCACACAGGATGAGAAGGGGATTGCAGCAGCGTAAGAACAAGATGGCCTCAACTGAAGTCCGGAGCGGAGCAGAGCAGGTAAGTATTTTCTTTTTGGTATGTGTAATGTCTGTACACACCGCTGGCTTAATAATTAGAGAAGGCCCAACAGCCAGTTTGCGGCGAACTTTGCTCTTCGCTGTTCGCCGAACATGCGAACATATGACGATTTTAGCGCCCGCCAAATTATTTTACATTGTGAAGAACTTTGACCCATGACACATCCATCAGGTGGTACAGGACAGCCAATTGAGACATTTCAGCACATGGACATACCCCCTACCTTATAAATAGAACTGATCTGGCTGCCATTTTACATTCTGTCTTTTATCAGTGTAGGGAGAGGTTGCCGTGTGGAGCAGGGACAGACTGTTAGAGTGTTAGTGACACAAATCGCTAGCTAATAGGTCCACAAAAGTCCTTTTAAGGACTGGTATAGGTGTACTATTGTTTGGTGTTCAGTATATAGGGGTGTATTGCACTTATAATATACTTTCTAATATAGAAAGCATATTATAGTAGATTTGTATAGTGCAGCATTGTGACTGGTGATCGGTTCTGCAGCGATACTACAACTACAAAGAGTGACAAACACAATTAGAAAAAAGTATTATAACTGGTGTGATAGACCAGTGGCCCCCCCAAAACGACATATTGAAGCGGGGTGTTAAATAAGAATAGACTTTTCTAATAGTGTATTTGGGTACTACAGAAATTCAGCCTCTTTCGCTGCGTTACCTCTGCTACACATAGTGAGAAAAGTTAAATAAATAAAAAAATTGTAACTGGTGTGATAGACCGATCCATCACAAGACATTTCCGATGCGCAGCCATTCTTGGCATCGGATCAGGAAGAGGAGGTAGCAACAGCCGCCACTCAGCAGTCTGACGACAGTTCCCAGATCAGCTCAAGGAGGTTGGTCCCCGCTGTTGCTGCCTAATCAGAGATCTCTTATGTTAGTGGTGGGGAAGGTGACGTCGATGATGATGTGTCTATGGACGTAATGTGGGTGCCCACAAGAGAGGAAGAGGAGGGGAGTTCAGAGGGAGGTATAGACCACCTGATAAGGAGGAGAAGCAGGCTGAACTTACATTGCACAGGAGGTACAAACCAGACTGCTAATGTATCAGGAGCGAGCCATCAACCATGTACGGTCACATCTGGCGCTCCCAGGACGCCGGTACATGGCTCCGCAGTGTGGGCTTTTTTTAATGTGTCCGCTGCTGACAATAGTGTTGCCATCTGCAGCCTTTGCAGTCAACGCATAAGTCGTGGTAAGCCCAACACACACTCACCTAGGGACGACCGCCTAAAGAAGGCACCTGACCTCCCATCACTGAGCCCAGTGGGAGCAACGCCGTCAGAACCCACAAAGCCACACTCCAGGCTCTCACCGTCCAGCCTCTTCTCCTTCTCCTTCTCCTCCCTCCTCACAATTGTCCTCCACTCCACCTTCCATCATGCCGTCCTCACATTTGTCTGGAAAAAGGCAGGCTTCCGTGGCCCAAATGTTCGAACGTAAAAAAATGATGACGCCTGATAACTCTCTTGCCCAACGGTTGACCACTGGCTTGTCGGAACTGATAGCCCGCCAATTACTGCCATATAAACTGGTGGACTCGGAGGCCTTTTGAAAATTTGTGGCCATTGGAGCACCAAAATGGAAGGTCCCAGGAAGAAAATATTTCTTGCAGAAGGGCATCCCAGAGCTATATGGCCACGTTCAGCGGCAAGTGAATGTATCTCTGGCACACAGTGTCAGTGCAAAGATACATCTGACCACAGACACGTGGTCTAGCAAACACAGGCAGGCAAGGTATATAACTTTTACTGCCCACTGAGTGAACCTTCTGACGGCCGTCAAGCATGTAACCCGTGGTAGATTTGGTTTTACCGCCACGGATTGCATGCAGGCCTGCCTCTTCTTCTCCTCCTCCTACTCCATCCTCCCTCTCCTCCTCGGCTGACTTCTCCTTTTCCGCTGCTACCGTATCTTCCGCTGCGCCTCCCAAGATCCTCCCATATTTGACATGCCAGGTAAGATGTTGCCATGCTGTGCTGCATCTGTTGTGCCTGGAAGCCAAGAAGCCACACTGGTCCTGCACTCCTTTCAGCTTTGCGTTCACAGGCAGATCAGTGGCTTACACCGCTCAATTGGACAGTTGGTAAAGTGGTGTGCGACAACGGTGGCAATCTGCTGAGCGCGCTGAAACAGGGCAAAATGACACACGTGCCGTGCATGGCACACGTCCTGAATTTGGTCGTGCAGCGATTCGTTGTCAAATACCCTGGGGTCCAGGACGTCTTGCGGCAGGCCAGAAAAATTACACGGCCATGGCTCGCCTTGCTGACATTCAGCGGTGACACAACCTACCCGTCAGACGTCTTATTTGTGACTGCCCGACGCGATGGAACTCAACCTTGTTGTCACTACCAGAGCTTTGGGACGTTCTCACAGCTCTGTTTCTCCACCCCTGTGATGATGTCACTACTAGAGCTGGGAGGAGTTCTCTGTTTCCTTCCTCCCAGCTGTTCCTCCTGCGTTTGATTTCCCTGCCTTTATATTCCCCCTCCTCCTATTGTAAGGTGTGGATTATATTTCTCATTTGAGTTGTAGCTCTTGCTTGAGTATCTTCCCTTGTATGCTATCCTTTCACTGGACCTGTGTTCTGCTGCAGCAAGTACTCCGGATATTGCCAGCCTGTCTTTGGATCCGTCTTCACTGCGGCTGCAGCCCCTTCAGCTAAGTGTGCAGACATTGTTGTGTATCTGTGTGTTTTCTGACTGGATCCGAGGCGACCACGGTTCCCTCCATATACTGAGCAGGGCACCGGTGGCCGTGCCCCTTCCACTATTGTAGGGGTTACAGTGGTCATCAGTCTTAGGTACGCGGGCATGCCTCCTTCCACCATTTGGATCCGGGCATGGGCTTAGCAGCATAGGGAGAGCTTTGAGGGTCTGACAGGGGTCACCCTTTATCCTCTCTAGTTTGGGTCCGGTCAGTAGCTCTATTTTCTGTGCATGCTCTTGTTGCTCACATACAGCCGTGACACTTGTATATGCTTGATAGCCTGCTCCAGCAGAAATATGCAGTTAACGACTACCTGTACGAACTCTGCGGCAGGACAGGTTCGGGGGAGCTTGTTTTTTTTTCACCGCGCCAGTGGCTGCTCATGCACGACGCATGCAGACTTCTGTGGCCAAACTGGTCAGTCTCAGCCAGGGCGCCATCAGTGACATCATACCTTACGCATTCTTTCTGGAGTGTGCATTGCATCGTGTCATTGATCAAGCCGTTGAGGAGCAGGAGCAGGAAGATGAGAAAGTCGCAATGCTGGATGAATGCTGGATGAATTCCCTGGATGAATTCTACATCATCTGAGACAAGTCAACAACAGGAGTCTGAAGAGGAGTCAGAGGAGGATGGTGCCGGGGCAGATGAGGAGGAGCAAGAAGAGCATGCTTTAAACCCTGGTGTTGTCCGTGGATGGGGGGAGGAGAACGAGGACGACATTATCCTGGATGATGAGCAGGAGCCAGGCCACTACACCGCTTCCAGTTTAGTGCAAATGGGGGCCTTCATGCTCCAGTGTTTTAAGAGGGACCCCCGTATAAAAGGCATAAAGAGCAAGGACCTGTACTGGGTGGCAACGTACTTAGACCCCCAATACAAACAAAAAATGGTGGAAATGTTACCACCATCACAGAGGGCTGTCAGAATGCAGCACTTCTAGGCCTTGCTTCGAGAAATGCTGCATTCTGCTTTTGTGGGCACTGGCAGAGGAATTTCCACTCACAGAGAAACAGTTGCGGGTACCAATCCAACAGCACCTGCAAGAAGAGGGCGGTTTGAAGATGTGTTGGTCACTTCTGATATGAGATAATATTTTCAGCCGACCCATCGACAGCTGTCCTTCGGATCCAGGGAAGGCCTAGACCGACAGGTGTCCGACTACATCGGGTTAACGGCCAATGTGGACGCTCTGAGAAGTGATAACCCCAGGAATTCTAGGTGGGCAGGCTTGACCTCTGGCCAGAGCTTGCACAATTTGCAATGGAACTGTTGGTTTTCCCCTCGTCAAGTGTCCTGTCCGAAAGGACGTTCAGCGCAGCAAGGGGGATCGTGACCGATAAGCGCACTCGCCTAGCTCACGACAGTGTTGACTACCTCACATTTCTAAAAATGAATGAGGCATGGATCTCGTTGAATTCAACACATGTGACCAGTAGACCATGTTTGATTCAAATCCCTCATGACAGCCCACAAATATCCGCCACCACTCATAACAATTTATGGTCCCTGTCTTCGGTAAATACAGCGGCATAAAAGGCCTTTTATGTCCGTTGAATTCCTAATTTTTGGGGCCTGTAATGGCCGACACTTATTTATCCTGTGAATGCCTAATGTACCACCAGCCACAGAATACAAAGTTCTTTGCTGTCAGGTGAATGCCTGTTGCCTAATTTTTGGGGCCTGTACTGGCCGACACTTATTTATCCTAGGAATGCCTAATGTACCTCCAGCCACAGAATACAAAGTTCTTTGCTGTCAGGTGAATGCCTGTTGGCTAATTTTTGGGGCCTGTAATGGCCGACACTTACTTCTTTATCCTATGAATGCCTAATTTTTCAGACTGGAATTGAAAATCAATGGGTCTGTAAACGTTCCGCTAAATTGTGGAACGGATGCGGACCCATTTTACAGACGTGTGAATGGACCCTATATGTATTTGACATGTATTTACCGGCTGCTGTCAGTTCTGGCTAATTTAGGCCAAGCTATTACACTAAAACAGAGCAATATTACAAAAAACTAAATACATGTTATAACTGTATAAACGATTTATATAACTTATTTGAAAAAAATAAAAATAAAATGTATGCCAACTTTTCCAATAGCCAGATCATCTCCTGAACCCCCTTCATGGCCTGGTGTTGCCTCTCCTCCATGGCCTTCATGCACTCCTGAAAGGCCCGCATATCGTTGCGCTGCTCCTTGTGCATTTTGGCCAATTTGGCCTTCAATGTCTTCAGTACTATTTCAAAAAAAATAATATATGAACATTATTTGCAATTCTTATTAAACCTTTAAACCTTTATTTTGTGGTGCATCTGACTATGATCGCTTGCTATTACACCTTTTTGTGATAAAATTTGTCCAAAAAATTGCCTTTTTTGAGGGTTTTTACATTTTTGTTTTGAAAGGTGTCCACCTGAGGGGTTAGTTGGTATGATATTTTTATACAGCTGGTTGTTACAGATGCGGCAAGACCTAATATTTTTCCTTAGATTTTAGTTATTTCTATTTTACACAATAAAAGCATTGTTGAACCAAAAACAATTAGTTTTACTGTCTCCATAGTTTGAGGGCCATATTATTGTTTTTATTTGGCGATTGTCTAATATTACGGTCTCATTTTTGGCAGAATGAAATGACAGATTGTTACTATTTTGGGGGCATATGCCTTTTTTGATAGCTTGGTGTTGCACTTTTAGTGATGTTAGGTGACTAAAATAGTATTTTTTTTTATTATTATTTTTTTTACAGTGTTCACATGAGGGGTTAGATCATAAGATGATTTTATAGAGACAGCCGATATGTACATGGCGGTACAAAATATGTATGTTTTTTTAATTTTATTTAAAGTCTTTATACACATTGACGATTTAAATCTCAATACGTGATTATATAGTTTATTAGTTAGTGATATTTCAGTATAATATAATTTTATTTTGTTTGTTCGTTAGTGATAGTTCTATAGAGTTTAATATTATTTATTTGTTAAGTTAATGGTTTTAATGTAGATTAAAGAGTTATTGTCCAGTGTTCTTTTTTGTATTACTATAGTGTATGTTGTCGCCTCATTGTTGGCCCTTTTAATGTTTATGTACATGTTATGGATACATAATCATATTGCTATGTGCACATATTTACCCTCCTGGCGGGGGCTGGTGATCGCCTCCTCTTCCTCCGAGTCCTGAGATGGGGCAGTGCTGGAGGGTCCAGCACTTTCCACCTCCACCTCCTTCACTTCTCCCACATCTGGTGGGGGTGGCTCAAATAGGCTGGGAGGGTCCAGCCTCCTCCTCCTCTTCCTCCTCAACCTCCACCACCTCCATGGCCTCTGCCGATCGCCTTCTCCGAATGGAGGGAATAGGAACTTCTGTGATCACAGAATGTTCAGATTTTAGATAAACAACTCTGAAATCTTAACAACATTAGATGTAAAGAAATTCAAATTTGGAGGGATCTATATATAATTGCCTTAGGGGGTGAATAGTTATGCGCATTGACCTTTTCTATTATTTTGTCCTATTTTTTGTATGCTTTACAAATAACCAATTTAAAAAAAGGTCTAAGTTGAGGGCATGTTCTACAAATTAAATGATGCAAATCCTCAAACAATCCATGTTAATTCCAGGATGTGAGACAACAAAACAAAGAACGAAGTCAAGGGGGGGTGAATACTTTTGTTTAGCACTGTATACATTACAGAGTGTTGGCAAAACATACAAAAGTTATTTACGCATGTACCTGGGCATTTTTCGTCCCGGATTCTTTTTATAAACCGTTCAGACAGGCAGGTGAAATGTAATCAAATACACTACTTTAATGTAAGATTACTTACAGTCACCAGGAGTTCTTCCTCTTCGTCGCTGAACTTAGTTCCAACCATCTCATCCATCTAATTTCTAGTCGGTGCAAACCAGTTGCTGTAGGCCACGCCTTTCTAGCGCATGTGCTCTTGCGATTAATACTTTGACGAAATTTCGCAGATAAAAAAATAATGCTTGTCGATCGCAGATTGGCTTAATACTACTGGTATGTCAGTGTCCATGTTGTGGGACTGTGTGTGCGCATCTACTAAGTATTTTGTGGCTGCAAATATGACCTGGAGGCTCGCGAACCGTCCCATCAGATGTTTGTCCATCACTATGCATAATCACAGGGGGAACCTGGCAATGGCGGCACAGTGGCACGCCACACTTAATAAATGCAATGGTCGACACCACAGCTCACCACCGGCCATATGAGGACCAGGCACAGCAAATACTTCATACTGAGGGGCATGGCCCCAGGCAAAAAATGAAATGTATACAGAGGGGGGCAAAAAATGAAATATATACAGTGGGGGCAAAAAATGAAATATATACAGTGGGGGCAAGAAATGAAATATATACAGAGGGAGCAATAAATTAACTCTATACAGAGGGGGCAAAATGAAATATATACAGAGGGGGCAAAATGAAATATATACAGAGGGGGCAAAATGAAATATATACAGAAGGGGGCAAAAAATGAAATATATACAGAAGGGGCAAAAAATTAAATATATACAGAAGGGGGAAAAAAATTAAATATATACAGAGGGGGGGAAATGGAATATATATACAGGGAGCAAAATGGATATACAGTCCTGATCAAAAGTTTAAGACCACTTGAAAAATGGCAAAAAATAATATTTAGCATGGCTGGATCTTAACAAGGTTCCAAGTAGAGCTTCAACATGCAACAAGAAGAAATGGGAGTGAGAAAAAAAAATTGAGCATTCAATTTAATGAAAACAACAAATAAACTGAAACAGGCTGTTTTTCAGCTGATCAAAAGTTTAGGACCACACCGCCAAAAAAAAACTAAACCCCCCAAAACAGAAATGTATCACTTCCAAAATGTGTTTCGGCATGCTTGATGCAAGCGTTTCCATGAGGTGAGTGGGAACATTTCTCCAAGTGGTGAAGACGGCCGCACGAAGGCCATCTACTGTCTGGAACTGTTGTCCATTTTTGTAAACTTCCCTTGCCATCCATCCCCAAAGGTTCTCAAAAATTGGATTTAGATCAAGGGAACACGCAGGATGGGCCAAAAGAGTGATGTTATTCTCCTGGAAGAAGTCCTTTGTCCTGCGGGCATTGTGTACTGTAGCGTTGTCCTGTTGAAAAACCCAGTCATTACCACACAGACGAGGGCCCTCTGTCATGAGGAATGCTCTCTGCAACATCTGGACATAGCCAGCGGCCGTTTGATGCCCCTGCACTTCCTGAAGCTCCATTGTTCCACTGAAGGAAAAAGCACCCCAGATCATTATGGCGCCCCCTCCACTGTGGCGCGTAGAAAACATCTCAGGTGGGATCTACTTGTCATGCCAGTAACGTTGGAAACCATCAGGACCATCAAGGTAAAACATTCTCATCAGAGAATAAAACTTTCTTCCCCCTTTAAATGTCCCATGTTTGGTGCTCTCTTGCAAAGTCCAAACGAGCAGTTCTGTGGCGTTCAAGGAGACTAGGTCTTTGAAGACGTTTTTTGTTTTTGAAGCCCTTCAGTCTCAGATGCCGTCTGATGGTTATGGGGCTGCAGTCAACACCAGTAAGGGCCTTAATTTGGGTCGAGGATCGTCCAGTGTCTTGACGGATAGCCAATTGGATCCTCCGGCTCAGTGCTGGTGAAATTTTTTTGGGTCTTCCACTTGACTTTTTTGTTCCATAACCCTCAGGATCATTTAAGAAATTCCAAATGACTGTCTTACTGCGTCTCACCTCAGCAGCGATGGCGCGCTGTGAGAGACCCTGCTTATGCAGTTCAACAACCCGACCACGTTCAAAAAGGGAGAGTTTTTTTGCCTTTGCCATCACAACGTGTGACTACCTGACAGAAAAGGACAATGAATCCACATTTTTGCACAGATTTGGCCTTTTAAAGGCATGTGGTCCTAAACTTTGGATCAGCTGAAAAACAGCCTGTTTCAGTTTATTCGTTATTTTCAATTAATTGAATGCTCAAAAAATGTTTTGTCTCACTCTCATTTCTTCTTGTTGCATGTTGAAGCTCTACTTGGAACCTTGTTAAGATCCAACAATGTAAAATATGATTTTTTGCCATTTTCAAGTGTTAAACTTTTGATCAGGACTGTATATAGAGGGTGCAAAATGAAATATATACAGGGGGCAAAATGGAATATATACAGAGGGGTCAAAATAAAATATATGCGGTGAGAGAGTTAGGCCCCTTTCACATGGGTGAGTATTCCGCGCAGGTGCAATGCGTGAGGTGAACGCATTGCACCCACACTGAATCCTGACCCATTCATTTCAATAGGGCTGTGTACATGTTTTTCACGCATCACTTGTGCGTTGAATGAAAATCGCAGCATGTTCTATATTCTGCGTTTTTTTACGTCAATGCAGGCCACATAGAAATGAATAGGGCTGCATGAAAATCGCATACCATCCGCAAGCAAGTGCAGATGCGATGCGATTTTCATGGATGGTTGCTAAGGAGACGAGGGGTGAGTGACCCGGGACCCCATTTACTTTATTATTTTCCATTATAACATGGTTATATCGAAAAATAATAGCATTCTTTAATACAGAATGCAAAGTCAATTGAGGGTAAAAAAAACTAATAAAAAAAACTTACCCCATCCACTTGATCGCACTGGCGGGAACCAGTTCAGTCACCACTTGGCTGCGGTATTTTCTTTGTCCAAAATTCCAGAACACTTGTCGGAATCTGGCATTAGTTTCCTAAGTGTTCGGGAAAAACGGATCCGGTTTCGCGGTCTGCGCATGCTAAGACCTTTAATAATGTGAAAAAGATAAATACCAGATCAGTTTTTCCAGATGACAACCGAAGAGACGGATCCGGTATTGCAATACATTTGTGAGATGGATCTGCATCCGGATCAGTCTACAAATGGTTTTGGTTTGCATACAGATTGCCGAATCCAGCGACGCTAGTGTGAAAGTACCCTTATTTATATTTTATTTTCCATGGGGTAATAGGACAAAAATGCACGCCAAGTTTTGTTACATAATATTTCCTGTGTACGACAATAATCCTTATCAACTGCTGTTTGGGCACACTGCAGTGTTTAGAACACAAAAAGCATCATGTGCATTTGAGGCCTAGTTTGGCGATTTATATAGCACTGACCGACCACTGTAGTGACCCCATTTTAGAAACCACACCCATTACATAATTTACGAAGGGGAATTGTGAGCATTTAGACCCCACGGATATTTTGCAAAAATTAATGTACAGCAGATGGTGTAAAGTAAAAATTAAAATTTTTACACAGATATGCCATTTCAGTGCCCAAAATGTAACGTCCAAGATATGTCAGTGCAAGTCAACCCCTTTTGTTGTTATGCTGGGCTTCCTGGTTTTAAAAATACCCTACATGTGACCCTAATCTTTTGCCTGAACATATGACGGGGCTCAGAATTACTGTTGAGCGAACTGAAGTTAAACAATTAATTTGTCATTAATCTAATTTCTTATCAAAATTTTGGAAACTACAACCCTCAAGGTTTTTCATAAAGGGTGGAGTGAGCAATTTGATCCCACATGTGTTTTGCAAAAATGAAAGGGGTTCTCCAGTAGTGTTGAGCGAGCATGCTCGGCCGAATACCTGTTCGGCTCGAGCATCGCTATGCTCGGCACATGGCGGTACCACATGTGCTCGAGCTCCATGCTTGAGTCTCCTTCCCGCACATTTCGCGGCTGCTAAGCAGCCAATAAACGTGCAGGTAAGTACTGCCATCACTGTAATGCAGTACCCATGTTGGCTACTGGCATTACAGTGATTGGCTGGCCGGAACGCATTATAGCACTCGGCTCATTGTGAGTCAGGGAGATCTGCGCTTAGGAAGGGACATATAGTGTAGGGAGTGTGATCCAATATATTCAATAGAAAAATGTTTCAAAGACCCAAAAGTCTTTTTAACCACCTCCCGACCGGCTAACGCAGGGATGCGTCCTGTGGGCGGCCGGGTTATTCCTCCTGGACGCATCGGCGCGTCATCTCGCGAGACGCGAGATTTCCTGTGAACGCGCACACAGGATCGGAAGGTAAGCGAGCTGATCTACAGCCTGCCAGCGGCGATCATTCGCTGGCAGGCTGTAGATGCAATTTTTTTAACCCCCGAAAGGTATATCAGACGCTGTTTTGTTAACAGCGTCTGATATACCTGCTACCTAGTCCTCTAGTGGTCCCTTTTGCTTGGATCGACAACCAGAGGACACAGGCAGCTCTGTAAGTAGCACCAAGCATCACACTACACTTCACCCCCCCTGTCACTTATTAATCCCCTGATCACCCCATATAGACTCCCTGATCACCCCCCTGTCATTGATCACCCCCCTGTAAGGCTCCATTCCGACGTCCGTATGTGTTTTGCGGATCCGCAAAACATGGACACCGGCAATGTGCTTTCCGCATTTTGCGGATCCGCACGTTGCCAGAACTATATAGAAAATGCCTTTTGCAATTGCGGACAAGAATAGGACATGTTCTATAGGCTCTACAAAAAACGTAGTGTTCGCCCAATCAGGCCTGATCTTGTGCATACACTTGCGTTCAGTCCGCCCCACTGCAGTGACAGAAATCTTTTTTTTCTGATCACTGCAAAAACACAGTAAAATCGCTGCGGCGCTATAAAGATCACTTTTGAGGGGCATGGCGAGTTCATAGAAGATTTTTTTTTTTGCCACAAGTTAGCGGAAATAGATTTATTTTTTTGGGTTTTTTCTTACAAAGTCTCATATTCCACTAGCTTGTGTCAAAAAATAAAATCTCACATGAACTCACCATACCCCTCACGGAATCCAAATGCGTAATTTTTTTTTGACATTTATATTCCAGACTTCTTCTCACGCTTTAGGGCCCCTAAAATGCCAGGGCGGTATAAATACCCCACATGTGACCCCATTTTGGAAAGAAGACACCCCAAGGTATTTCTTGAGGGGCATGGTGAGTTCATGTAAAATTTTATTTTTTGTCACAAGTTAGTGGAATATGAGACTTTGTAAGGGTACTTTCACACTTGCGGCAGGATGGATCCGACAGGCTGTTCACCATGTCGGATCCGTCCTTCCGCTATTTCGCCGTGCTGCCGGACCGCCGCTCCGTCCCCATTGACTATAATGGGGACAGGGGCGGAGCTCCGGCGGTGCACGGCGAAAGCCGCCGGACTAAAAAGTCGGACATGCAGGACTTTTTAGTCTGGCGGCTTTCGCCGTGCACCGCCGTGCTGCGCCGCCCAGCCTGTCGGATCCATCCTGCCGCAAGTGTGAAAGTAGCCATAGAGAAAAAAAAACAAAACATCATTTTCCGCTAACTTGTGCCAAAAAAAAATATTCTAGGAACTCGCCATGCCCCTCACGAAATACCTTGGGGTGTGTTCTTTCCAAAATGGGGTCACTTGTGGGGTATTTATACTGCCCTGGTATTTTAGGGGCCCTAAAGCGT
The DNA here is from genome assembly GCF_905171765.1 of Bufo bufo. Lineage (NCBI taxonomy): Eukaryota > Metazoa > Chordata > Amphibia > Anura > Bufonidae > Bufo > Bufo bufo. The sequence continues at coordinate 488,895,686 of NC_053390.1, read as the reverse complement.
GAGAAGTAGTTTGGAATCCAAATGCGTAAAAAAAGCCCTGTGAAATCCTAAAAATACTCATTGGAATCTGGGCCCCTTTGCGCACCTAGGCTGCAAAAAAGTGTCACACATGTGGTATCGCCGTACTCAGGAGAAGTAGGGCAATGTGTTTTGGGGTGTTTTTTTTTTACATATACTCATACTTTGTGTGAGAAATATCTCTGTAAAATGACAACTTTGTATAAAAAAATGTGAAAAGGTGTCTTTTACAGAGATATTTCTCTCACCCAGCATGGGTATATGTAAAAATACACCCCAAAACACATTGCTCTACTTCTCCTGAGTACGGCGATACCACATGTGTGACACTTTTTTGCAGCCTAGGTGCGTAAAGGGGCCGAAAGTCCAACGAGTACCTTTAGGCTTTACAGGGTTGCTCACAATTTAGCCCCGCCCAAAATGCCAGAACAGTAAACACACCCCACAAATGACCCCATTTCGGAAAGTAGACACCCCAAGGTATTCGCTGAGGGGCATATTGAGTCCATGAAAGATTGAACTTTTTGTCACAAGTAAGCGGAAAGGGAGACTTTGTGAGAAAAAAAATAAAATAAAATCAATTTCCGCTAACTTGTGCCAAAAAAAAAAACTTCTATGAACTCGCCATGCCCCTCACGGAATACCTTGGGGTGTCTTCCTTCCAAAATGGGGTCACATGTGGGGTATTTATACTGCCCTGGCATTTTAGGGGCCCTAAAGCGTGAGAAGAAGTCTGGAATCCAAATGCCTAAAAATGCCCTCCTAAAAAGGTACTCATTGGAATTTGGGCCCCTTTGCGCATCTTGGCTGCAAAAAAGTGTCACACATGTGGTATCGCCGTACTCAGGAGATGTAGGGCAATGTGTTTTTCGCAGATGACACTAAACTGTGTAAAGTAATTAACACTGAAGAGGACAGTATACTACTACAGAGGGATCTGGATAGATTGCAGGCTTGGGCAGATAAGTGGCAGATGAGGTTTAACACGGACTAAAGTTATGCACATGGGAAGGAATAATGCAAGTCACCCGTACATACTAAATGGTAAAACACTCAGTAACACTGACATGGAAAAGGATCTAGGAATTTTAATAAACAGCAAACTAAGCTGCAAAAAACAGTGTCAGGCAGCTGCTGCCAAGGCCAATAAGATAATGGGTTGCATCAAAAGGGGCATAGATGCCCGTGATGAGAACATATTTCTACTACTTTACAAATCATTAGTCAGACCACACATGATGACTGTGTACAGTTCTGGGCTCCAGTGAACAAGGCAGACATAGCAGAGCTGGAGAGGGTCCAGAGGAGGGCAACTAAAGTAATAACTGGAATGGGGCAACTACAGTACCCTGAAAGATTATCAAAATTAGGGTTATTCACGTTAGAAAAAAGACGACTGAGTGGAGATCTAATTACTATGTATAAATATATCAGGGGTCAGTACAGAGATCTATCCCATCATCTATTTATCCCCAGCACTGTGACTGTGACGAGGGGACATCCTCTGCGTCTGGAGGAAAGAAAGTTTGTACACAAACATAGAAAAGGATTCTTTACGGTAAGAGCAGTGAGACTATGGAACTCTCTGCCTGAGGAGGTGGTGATGGTGAGTACAATAAAGGAATTCAAGAGGGGCCTGGATGTATTTCTGGAGTGTAATAATATTACAGGATATAGCTACTAGAGAGGGGTCGTTGATCCAGGGAGTTATTCTGATTGCCTGATTGGAGTCGGGAAGGAATTTTTTATTCCCCTAAAGTGAGGAAAATTGGCTTCTACCTCACAGGGTTTTTTTGCCTTCCTCTGGATCAACTTGCAGGATGACAGGCCGAACTGGATGGACAAATGTCTTTTTTCGGCCTTATGTACTATGTTACAAGTTTGTAACTTTGTAAGAAAAAAAAAAAAAGAAAAAAAACATTTTCCGGTAACTTGTGACAAAAAATAAAAAAACTTTCATGAACTCACTATGCCCATCAGCGAATACCTTAGGGTGTCTACTTTCCGAAATGGGGTCATTTGTGGGATGTTTCTACTGTCTGGGCATTGTAGAACCTCAGGAATCATGACAGGTGCTCAGAAAGTCAGAGCTGCTTCAAAATGCGGAAATTCACATTTTTGTACCATAGTTTGTAAACGCTATAACTTTGGCGCAAACCAATAAATATACACCTATTGCATTTTTTTTTATCAAAGACATATAGAACAATAAATTTAGAGAAAAATATTACAACAGAAAGTAAAAAATGAAATTTTTTTGCAAACATTTCGGTCAATTTTGATTAATATAAAAAAAAGTTAAAATGTCAGCAGCAATGAAATACCACCAAATGAAAGCTGTATTAGTGAGAAGAAAAGGAGGTAAAATTCATTTTGGTGGTAAGTTGTATGACCAAGCAATAAACCGTGAAAGTAGTGTAGTGCAGAATTGTAAAAAGTGGTCTGGTAATTAAGGGGGTTTAAGCTAGGAGAGCTGAGGTAGTTAAAGGGCATTTCCAAATTCGGTCGTAAGGTCGCAAGTCAACTGGGCTTGATTGTCAGTGCAAGGGCAACTGCTTTTCACTAGCTGCTGTTAAATCGGGGCTGCTTGCAGGTTTTCTCCAGGTTTGGGCACATCATGCGTCACCTCATACAGTACATGCTTATCTTAGCTGGTATTCTGCACACATCGATTAGCTCTTGACGTAAGAAAAAAAAGAGATACACCAATATTTAGGTAAAAAAAAAAAATTACATAACAAAATTCAATTCCAGCGAGTACTTACATGCATATACAGCAGAGGGTGGTTTAATGCGCAAATACAACCGCACTCTGTCACGGGGGACAGGCATACGTTGTCTCATATTTCGTAGACTAGTTCCATACGTCATACGGTCAGTTTTCCAAAATTCCTATTCTTATATACATTACCTGCCACCTCCGTAGGTACGTCAGCCCGCAGTAGTCGTTTATAATTGATCTGTCACGTCGCAGATTCAAACTCGGGCTCGTTTTTCATACGTCAGTGGAAACGACTAACATACTTCGTGTCGGCCTCAGTCTGGCCAAGCAAGTGATCCCACACCCGGATATTCCGAGGACCTCTTTTCATCGCCATTAATTGATTTGGCCCTCTCGCCAAGCACGCTTGAAGAGGGACCTGAGATCTTGTGCCCCGATTACCAACCTCTTGAGCATCCAGAGTCACAAGAACATGACACTGGGGAATGGCAATTAGTGTTCAATGAGGTGGATGATGATGAGACACAGTTGCCAATGACTCAACTGCAATCTCAAAAGGTTGAGGAAGTGTCACGGATGAAGTTGCAGATAGCTGGAACGTATAAATAAACGACCGACTGGCTTGATCTCAAACTAAGGAGCATATAGGCGAGCCCTTTAAAACCCTAAGAGCTCTCCCTGACTGCTATGCACATGCAAGAGATGACAAAGTGAAACCAAAACAAAGAACGTCATACAAGAGGTAGAGAAGAACGTCTGCCAGACCTTCTCACAGAACTGGCGGTGACAGGAAGAGGATGACACACAGTCACTGAGGTTGTGGTTAGGTCAACAAATCCAGAAGATAATCAGAGTGAGGAAGTGGAAGAGGAGGTGCTGTACGACGAGGTCACTGACCCAACCTGGGAAGGTGGCAACAAGCCGAGCAAGGAGACCAGTACAGAGGGGGTGGGATCTGCAGCACTGCAACAGGCTGGAAGAGGCAGTGGGGTGGCAAAAGGTAGAAGGCTGGCACCACCGAACAGGCCCACAACTTTTCCACGGAGCACCCCCTTGCGTAAATCTCCTTTGCCAAGGGGTAGGTGTTCGGCAGTATGGCACTTTTTTTTAGAAAAGTGCGGACGACAAAAGAATAGTAGTTTGCAACCTGTGCCATACCAAAATGAGCCGGGGCATGAACACTAGCAACCTCACCACCACCAGCATGATCCGCCACATGGCATCAAAGCACCCTAATAGGTGGGCGAACGCCTGGGTCCACAATATGTGTCTGTGGGTCACACTATTGCCTCCTCTTCCCCTGTGCTACGTGCTGGTCAATCCCCTGTCCAAGACGCAGGACCGGATGTCTCCCGCCCGGCACCTGGACCTTTGCAAGCACCATCAGCAACCGCATGAACTTCCCTGTCCCAGCGCATCGTCCAAATGGCATTACCCCAGGCATTTGAACGCAAGCACAAATACCCAGCCACCCACCCACAGGCCATAGCACTAAATGCGCAGCTTTCCAAATTACTGGCTCTGGAAATGTTGCCATTTAGGCTTGTGGACACTGAGGCCTTCCACAGCATGAGGTCGGTGGCCGTCCCTCGTTATGCAGTCCCCAGCTGCCACTATTATTCAAGGTATGCCATGCCAGCCTTACACCAACATGTGTTCCTTAACATCACAGATGCCCTGACCAACGCAGTTACTAGGAAGGTCCACATAACCACAGACACATTTCCCTGACAGCACACTGGGTGAATGTTGTGGAGGCCGGGAGCGACTCCAATGATTGCAGGCCCTACTTCCATCAGGGTTTCCGCCACCACCTATGTTAGTGGCTCCAACCCCTACTTCTCCTCCGCCTCCTCTTCCTCCAAATTATCCACGTGCAGCACCAGTCAGTCATCAGTCGGTAGCTGGAAGCAGTGTAGCACTGCAGTGGAGAAGCGGCAACAGGCCGTGCTAAAGCTGATCTGCCTAGGTGACAAACAGCACAACGCTGCAGAGCTGTGGCAGGGGATAAGAGATCAAACTGAGCTGTGGCTCTCGCCACTCAACCTAGAACCAGGCATAGTTGTGTCTGATAATAGCTGTAACTTGGTGGCGGCTTTGGAGCTGGGCAACCTTAGAGACATCCCATGTCTTGCCCACGTATTCAACCTTGTGGTTCAGCGGTTTCTAAAAACATACCCTAATTTGCCTGTGCTACTGGTGAAGGTGCGCAGCGTGTGTGCACATTTCCGCAAGTCACCGACAGCTTCAGCCGGTATGTCAATGCTGCAGCAGCGCTTGAAATTGCCAGCTCACTGGCTATTGTGTGACGTGAGCACGTGCTGGAACTCCACGTTCCACATGTTGGCCAGACTTTGTGAGCAGCACAGGGCAGTTGTGGAATACCAGCTGCAACATGGTCGTCGCCTTTCCAGTCAGCTTCAACTATTCACAAGCGAGGAGTGGGCATGGATGTCTGACCTCTGTGAGGTTTTATGCAACTTTGAGGAATCAACACAGATGGTGAGCGGCGATAACGATATTATCAGCGTCACCATCACCATCTCACTTCTGTGTCTTCTCAAACGCTTGCTGCTCACAATTAAGGACGACGCTGTGCATGTGGAAGAGGTGGAAGTGGGGGAAGACATTACACAATTGATGATAGCCACACCACCCTCAGTTTGTTTTCTCAGCACGAATTGGAGGCTGAAGAGGTGGAGGAGCAGTGATCCTCCTGATGACAGCTAAGTCTCGCCTGTTGGTGCTCTAGCACACATGGCTGACTTCATGTTAGGCTGCCTTTCCCGAGACCCGCGGATTATTGGTTGTTCACCCTTCTCGACCCCCACTACAAAGAGAACTTCTCATCTCTCATTCCTCTGGTGGAGAGGACGAGCAAAATGGTGCAATACCAAAAGATCCTTGCTGGAAAATTGCTCCAAAATTTTCCATCTGACAATGCTGGCGACAGAGTCCGTACTTCCTTGGCCAACCGAAAAGGGGAAACAAGGGGAACACACAGCAGTTCCAACAGAGGCAGGCCAACACTCTCCGAAGCCAGGGACAGTTTCATGACACACCGCCAACACCCTCACCCTGATCCAGAAATGGCCCATCCAGGAGGAGGAGGACTAAAGGATTTGGTCAGGGCCCCCTCAACAGTGTTACACAATGAAATTATAGACAGTGACAGTATAGACAGTGTATAAAACGGATGGAACAGCTGCCGGCCCTGGTCTGAGAGAGCGATCTTTACTTGCCACAGGAATGGGGGCGGCATGAAAGGAAGGGGGTCGCAAAAAAAATTACTGTGGGATGGAGCCCCATTCAAAAATTTGCTGTGGGCCCCAGTCATTTCTAGCTATGTCACTGATGTAGCCCACAAAAGCAAGTTGGGTTTATCGATTCCTAAACCTTAATGAGTGGCAAGGTGACATACTGTGGAGCTGGGAGCATGAGCCAACAAAATCAAGTTGGGTTTGTCGGTTCCATCTCAGCTCACCAGCAGGCCCGCAACTCAAATCTTTTACTGGGTCAGCTCACCTGCAGGCCCGCAACTCATGCTGCCTTGCTTTGATTTGAATTAATAGCAGTTGCTGTTTATCAGGCTCCCTTTCCGAAATAGGACAATGATTCTGCAGCGTACTCAAGTTGTGTATAATAGAGTTTCTGGGTGTAGTAGTGCAATGACACTAACCTGAGACGGCTGACTCTCTGCATAGGCAGGTGATGTTAAGAAATTGTTCGTGACGCCAGTGCCAATTAAACGGTGGCACGCCGTTTGCGGATAGCAGGAATAAATTGAGGAACACGTGGTATTAAAACAGAACTCCAACTTTAGTAGTTTTCATGCAGAGACAATATTGGAATCGCAGTTCCTTGGCATACAGTCGATTTTGCAATACGGTTGATGCAGGCAATTACAGATTTAGCAAGGTGATTACAGAGTGTTGAACACAGGACTTGCAGTACAGGAGCTTGCACTCTATTTCTGTCTGATCCTGGAATATAGCAATTCTTCACCAAGGCCCAATAACCTAGTTCTGGCTTTATATCCTTGGCTATGCTTTAGAAAGTACCTCCTCTGTTATTTTTAGTACCTCTTGCTTCTCTGCACTTTGCCTCGGTCTCTCTCAGCTGCTTCCTCAGGCTCTTTAGCTAAGATATTCCTGTTTCTGCATATGGGAATTCAGAAGGGAATCTTCTCCTGGACAGCAGGCTTCAGGCCTGGACTTGTCTCTGACATTGTCTAATCTCCAACTGTAGATTACAGACACTAGACTCCGTCCTCTCTTTCCCTTCCCTGACTGGGCCTTATATAAACTAGGGCTCCCTAGCTCCCTCTAGTGACTAGAAGCTGGAATGACACCCCTAGCAGGCCTGTACATGCAAGTGTCACAGCAACAGGGAAACACATATCATTGCATTACATGACATTTTATAAAACTGACATATACCAACTTCTCCATAACTAAGGAGGGACGACAGCACCCCAAGTGACACTTTGGTAGTGACGGGTATTACAGTCCCCGTACACTACATACCCCACTGCTTTAATCTGAGTACGACCTCGTACTCCATCATGGGTCACCCAACTGGAACCTCTACCTGAAATAGAAAATAGAGACATGCAGGCATACATACATGTAATTCATCTGCATTTACATTTACATCAGGTCCAATTGGCAAAGATGAAGGGTAGTGACAAGGGGCGTCGTTCTCTTCTCTCAGGATAATGAATGGAACGGGGGCGCTGACCTGGGACAGCGTAACATTATAAACAGGATAGTCCATGACAATGAATAAGTCCATGATAGAACAGCAAAATAGATAAAACAGTATAAAAGTTCTTGGAGGCTCAAAGAACAAACATGAGTCCGTACCCAGGTTATTTTTCTATTAAATCACAGAGGCTCTCATGCGGTGGAGTCCATCTCTGGGCACATTTCCTTTAAAAGAGCAAAAATCTCAGAGGCACAGGTTCTTTTGAGTCTGTCTCCGGGCACGGTTCCTTAGTATGAAGTTGCACAATAAAAGGACAGCAAAGACAAGTGCTGTAAGACCCCTGATCAACCTGAAAAGGGGGTGAAGGGTAAAAGGTGCAACTAAGGGAACAGGCACAACTTGGCGTGGGGTAGCAAAAGCAGGCAGGAGGTCCTGGAAACAAACGTGGCCTTGCTGACTTTGTGATTTCAGTGGTCAACACCTACCACTGAGCCGTGGACAAACTGGCAGCCGCAACAAAGGACCAGAAACATAGGACCCCTGTCCTGGAAGGGTCAACATCAAACTTCTGCAGTGAAATAAATCAAAGGCCTAGCAGGCTGATTCACAGTGGCATATCATAACCACTTGGCTCTGCTGGCAAGTACGGCCTGTAGTAGTCCTCTACAGGGGGATGGGCCCACATAACTGTATTGGGGGGCAGCTGTAGGGTGAAGGGGCCCCTAATAGGTATTGGCCCCATGGGCCTAGGGGTAAACCCTTGGGTGGACCGTACCGGTCCCGGCATAAGGATAGTGGGATGGAATGGCGTGGTTACCGCCGCCTCAAGCGGTCCGGTGGGCTCGGCGCGGCTATTCACAGCAACCGGGGGTCTCCTTTGGGGCACTGACGGATCGGTGGCAGCAGAAGGTGGTCTACGGGTGGTGACAGGCACCCTTACCTCGTCCTTCTTTGGCGGCGTCTGGATCCTAGCGGTCGCGATCTTGCGCAGCTCCCGCAACTTCTCCTCCAGCCGGACAATCTGCTCACTGATGATCTCTGTGTCGGAGTCGCTGTCATCTGCTGGCGCCGCCGGCGCAGGTACAGTCACCGATGGCGCGGACTCGGCCTCTGCAGGTTCTGGCGATGCGTCTGGTCTCCGACCCCTCCGGATGTTCTCCAAGGTAGCATGAAGTCCTTTCAAGTTTTCCATATCTTGTATGGTCTTCTCCCGACGAGGCAGCTCGGGGGAAGGATAGGGACTCACCCATTTCTCCAACACGGTTGGCTGCCAGAAGACGTTAGGCCCAATGAAGGAGCTCCGCTCCTGAAAGGCGTGATGGGCCGGCTCTGGAGAGCGTTCAGGTTCCCGCTCGCAGCCAGAGTAGTCTTCTCCTTCTTCTGCCTCCCAGTCCTCAGGTGCTCGTTTGGGACGGGTCACGGCAGTGGCATAAGGGCCTCGCAGGCTCTCGGCAGGGGTGTACTCCACTTCCTCTCCCTCACGGAGGCTGTGCTGATAAGAAGGGAGGTAGTCTCTTTTGACAGACCTTCGATTCACATAGAGGTCTCTGCCAGTTAGATAGTCCTGGATGAACCCGTAGCCACGGGTTTTGTCGAATGACAGCACCACTCCCTTTCTCCTTTCCAGGCGGGGTTGGGTGTTAACATGCTTTTCATGGATTGTTTTAGTCAATTCTTCATAAACGATTTTAGTCTTCGTATTCCGCTTTATAGCGGCCTCCCGGATCTCCGCCATAAGTGATGACCACTTGAACGAGGGCTGAAAAAAGTCTCTCCACGAGCCATAGTAGGGCTCTGGTTCTTTCTCCCTTGGGCGGCAGGCGGGTGTCTCCGGTCCCGGAGAGTAGGCTGGTGGAGCCTCTTCTGGCTCTACACCAACATCAGGCACTTGCGGTATTTTTGGCGTAGACATTGCAGCACAATGATGCTCACTTTCCAACATGCTCGATCCTTCTGAGGAGAGCGATAGGGTCGCGTCAATTACAGCAGCCAGCTCCTCCCACTGCACTGGGAGGCCGCCCCCCAGGTATTCCAGTATATGGAAGGCGGTGTCCATGCTGGCAGACATGCAAATGTCCAGATAAGCAGTGGCGCCTGATCTTGAACTCCTTCCCGCTCTTTTCTCGGAAAGGCGCCAATTTTTCCCGCCTTTTCGGGATGAAGGTGACGCAGCAGTAAATTCAGCAAGCCCAGCAGCCATCTTTGGGTATAAACGCTGTCTATTCACTGACAGCAAGCAGGATTGTAAAAAGTCCACAAAACCACACTCCAATGTGGCGATTTTCTTCCTCTTGGTAGTGCAACACTGCACAGCGCTTTTTGGAGGTTTTAGGCACACTTTGGGTAGGATTTTCAGTCCACAAAGTCCACTTTAAATAAACAGGTAATTTGTCACTTTGGTCACAGGGCAACTGTATAAGGCACAAAGTTCACGCTTCTTGCACTAGAAAGCGTGCGTATCCTGTTCGTGACGCCAAAAGAGAGGTGCAGCGTACTCAAGTTGTGTATAATAGAGTTTCTGGGTGTAGTAGTGCAATGACACTAACCTGAGACGGCTGACTCTCTGCATAGGCAGGTGATGGTAATAAATTGTTCGTGACGCCAGTGCCAATTAAACGGTGGCACGCCGTTTGCGGATAGCAGGAATAAATTGAGGAACACGTGGTATTAAAACAGAACTCCAACTTTAGTAGTTTTCATGCAGAGACAATATTGGAATCGCAGTTCCTTGGCATACAGTCGATTTTGCAATACGGTTGATGCAGGCAATTACAGATTTAGCAAGGTGATTACAGAGTGTTGAACACAGGACTTGCAGTACAGGAGCTTGCACTCTATTTCTGTCTGATCCTGGAATATAGCAATTCTTCACCAAGGCCCAATAACCTAGTTCTGGCTTTATATCCTTGGCTATGCTTTAGAAAGTACCTCCTCTGTTATTTTTAGTACCTCTTGCTTCTCTGCACTTTGCCTCGGTCTCTCTCAGCTGCATCCTCAGGCTCTTTAGCTAAGATATTCCTGTTTCTGCATATGGGAATTCAGGAGGGAATCTTCTCCTGGACAGCAGGCTTCAGGCCTGGACTTGTCTCTGACATTGTCTAATCTCCAACTGTAGATTACAGACACTAGACTCCGTCCTCTCTTTCCCTTCCCTGACTGGGCCTTATATAAACTAGGGCTCCCTAGCTCCCTCTAGTGACTAGAAGCTGGAATGACACCCCTAGCAGGCCTGTACATGCAAGTGTCACAGCAACAGGGAAACACATAGCATTGCATTACATGACATTTTATAAAACTGACATATACCAACTTCTCCATAACTAAGGAGGGACGACAGCACCCCAAGTGACACTTTGGTAGTGACGGGTATTACAGTCCCCGTACACTACATTCCGCGTACCAGTGGTCACCATGTTAGGCGCATAAAAGAACATCGAAAGTTGATAGGGAAGATATCCAAATGGATCATGGATGTCACGGGGATGTGCGATCAGGCAGAAGTTATCTAGAGTCAACAAAGCGGCACTGTATACCGCAGTGACATTCCCTGTAATCTTTTATTACTCATTCCAATAACAGGGCATCTTAAGAGTCCTGTATTGTTATTTATCGTCACTATCTCCACGAGTCAGGAGTGTGTGATTTGCGCGACACCCGTTTTCCTTCCTTGGATGTGGTAGCAGTTTCTCAGGCTCCCTCTCCGGAATCAAACATGGATTCCCCGGCCACCGCCCATAATGTTTTAGATGGTCAGATCAGCAGGCCCTTGCTCCTAATGTTTGAGGGTCATCGGCAGGCCATCAATCATAATTTTTAAAGGGTGTGTATGATGCCCTCCTTTATGTGTAACTAAGGATTTATCGGAGTACCTCTTCCTTGTAATTTTTGGCAACACTTGCTCTTTATATACAACTAAATATTAAGGAAAGAATGTTTTCTATCAATTTTTCCTCTAAAATCATTTTTTTCCCCTTGGTTTTGTGCGTATTATTGTCATTATGTAAAAGTGGCGTACTATTCGGACAACATAGTTCCCAGCAGCGACCAGGGAGTCCAAGATGCATCCATACATCCTCCCCATGCTGTTATAGAACCATTTTGGTGGTGTTACCAACAATTTCTGTCTGCGTATTGTTTTATGTGCTGTTATATTTAAAACTTTACTTTTATTTAGGTATATTTATTAAAACTTTTCTATTAACAACAAATACTGTGACAACAAAAATTCCCAGTGGCTGCAGATTATCTCCTTGACTTAGTCAGCAGATTCCTGCTGTTTGTGATCCTTCAGTGGAGCGTGCTCACTCCTATTAATCAGTAGCAACTCCAGCATTAAGCGCTCCGGCTGACAGTTATTTCTACTCATCTATATTGCTATACTTGCTGTAAATTTACTTCTCTTGAGAAGTTCCCTATCTGCTGGCCACTGTTACTAAAAAAAAACACACACACACACACACACACACACGTAAATCCTGCCTCCCGACATGTTTTGCTGGACACCCAGTGTCTTCAAGGGACCTCAGGAACTTGAATACAAATGAAGAAACACCCTTGTCAAAACACATAAGAAAGTACCATAAAGGGAGTCCCTCAGGTCTAAAAATATGGGGATACAAAAAGTTAAGGCAGGCCCCAGACAAGGAGACATTGACAAGAGGCTACAACAAGAGGAGACTAAGTGGATCTACCGATTGAAAACTCTCTCACCAATGGGAATAAATTAGGGTTTGACATTCTCCTCGTTCCTTTAATAATTAAACCACATATAAAACTAAAAACTTGTCACTGAACAACATCCTCCTATCTTGAAAATAATACATCTATTGATATACAGTATATCATTGAAACAAGGAAATATAAATACTGTAGAAGAATAAGGAACCGTCCTACTTGATGAATAAATACTAGAAGGAAAAATGATATAAGTATGTGTAGAAATGAAAGTACATACCATAATAAAACTAAAAATACTCTCTCTGTGAAGGTCCCCGGGTCCTGGAAAGAAAGAATATAAAAATAAAAAATAAATAATGAAAAACAAGAAAATAAATATTCATGATTATCTAGTACCACCCATTAGTATAAAAGTCCCCAGGATAAAAACTTTGTGACATCAAAATTATAATCCAAATAAAGAATAAAAAAGTATAATCCAAATAAAGAACAAACAAAACAAAGTCAAGAAGATTCAACACCATCTAGTAACACTAAGACTGCATAAAAATAAAAATAATGACATCAATGAAAATTAACCCTATAGAGAAGAGTCCCAATTAAACACATAGGACCCAGAATAAGAACAGTCTTAGATAATAAATAGAATGACTGAAAGATATGAATACATGATATCCATTATAAGTCACTACGTTCCTAAAAAGGTGAAGCAGTAAAAAATAACTAAATCCAATACTCTAGGAATTGATAATAGGGATCAAATACAGGATAAAGCAAGAAAGATATGAGGACCATGATAGAAATTATGCGCACCATGAACTCCACCAAAAGTCCTAGCTGATGAGCTCTGTGTATGAAGGAAAGGAGAGAAGAGAAACTTCTAAGTTGGCGTGCCTGCGCACATCTCTGCAAGGCGCAGATCGCCGAAAGACTTTTATTCCCCAAGCTTATGAGCATGCGCAGATCATTCCGGACACAGAGTGAGAGTGTGAGGAACGGAGTGATGAAACTAAAGGGGTGGAAACCTGCAGACATGCTACCCTATCAGACCCCGAACAACGAGGTGGGAGGGTGGGAACCTGCAGATATTCCACCCTATTGGATTTGAGTGATAGTAATAGACAGATATTCCACCCAAATAGAGCGGAGCGATGCGGCCGGAGGAAGGTAACTCCTTAATATACCAGCGTATTAGAGCAGGGGACGTGGCTGATGGGTGGTAACGCCTGGATACTTGAACCTATTAGAACGGAGATGTACAGTCGTGGCCAAAAGTTTTGAGAATTAGATAAATATTGGAAATTGGAAAAGTTGCTGCTTAAGTTTTTATAATAGCAATTTGCATATACTCCAGAATGTTATGAAGAGTGATCAGATGAATTGCATATTCCTTTGCCATGAAAATTAACTTAATCCCAAAAAAAACTTTCCACTGCATTTCATTGCTGTTATTAAAGGACCTGCTGAGATCATTTCAGTAATCGTCTTGTTAACTCAGGTGAGAATGTTGACGAGCACAAGGCTGGAGATCATTATGTCAGGCTGATTGGGTTAAAATGGCAGACTTGGCATGTTAAAAGGAGGGTGATGCTTGAAATCATTGTTCTTCCATTGTTAACCATGGTGACCTGCAAAGAAACGCGTGCAGCCATCATTGCATTGCAGAAAAATGGCTTCACAGGCAAGGATATTGTGGCTACTAAGATTGCACCTCAATCAACAATTTATAGGATCATCAAGAACTTCAAGGAAAGAGGTTCAATTCTTGTTTAGAAGGCTTCAGGGCGTCCAAGAAAGTCCAGCAAGCGCCAGGATCGTCTCCTAAAGAGGATTCAGCTGTGGGATCGGAGTGCCACCAGTGCAGAGCTTGCTCAGGAATGGCAGCAGGCAGGTGTGAGCGCATCTGCACGCACAGTGAGGCGCAGACTTTTGGAAGATGGCCTGGTGTCAAGAAGGGCAGCAAAGAAGCCACTTCTCTCCAAAAAAAACATCAGGGACAGATTGATCTTCTGCAGAAAGTATGGTGAATGGACTGCTGAGGACTGGGGCAAAGTCATATTCTCCGATGAAGCCTCTTTCCGATTGTTTGGGGCATCTGGAAAAAGGCTTGTCCGGAGAAGAAAAGGTGAGCGCTACCATCAGTCCTTTGTCATGCCAACAGTAAAGCATCCTGAGACCATTCATGTGTGGGGTTGCTTCTCATCCAAGGGAGTGGGCTCACTCACAATTTTGCCCCAAAACACAGCCATGAATAAAGAATGGTACCAAAACACCCTCCAACAGCAACTTCTTCCAACAATCCAACAACAGTTTGGTGAACAATGCATTTTCCAGCACGATGGAGCACCGTGCCATAAGGCAAAAGTGATAACTAAGTGGCTCGGGGATCAAAACGTTGACATTTTGGGTCCATGGCCTGGAAACTCCCCAGATCTTAATCCCATTGAGAACTTGTGGTCAATCCTCAAGAGGCGGGTGGACAAACAAAAACACACTAATTCTGACAAACTCCAAGAAGTGATTATGAAAGAATGGGTTGCTTGCTATCAGTCAGGAATTGGCCCAGAAGTTGATTGAGAGCATGCCCAGTCGAATTGCAGAGGTCCTGAAAAAGAAAGGCCAACACTGCAAATACTGACTCTCTGCATAAATGTCATGTAATTGTCGATAAAAGCCTTTGAAAAGTATGAAGTGCGTGTAATTATATTTCACTACATCACAGAAACAACTGAAACAAAGATCTAAAAGCAGTTTAACAGCAAACTTTGTGAAAACTAATATTTGTGTCATTCTCAAAACTTTTGGCCACTACTGTACACAATGTTGCACAAATAATAGACAAAAGGACGGCACTCACCGCAGATGCGCTGAAAAGGATTCTTTTATTCCTGGTAGAGAGCGGACAACATACAAAAATGCTCCAGCTGAGTTTAGGCGACGGCCGTTTTGCACCCCAGTGCTTCGTCTGGCCCATAATCAGGTGAAACAATTCAGTGAGTGCCGTCCTTTTGTCTATTATTTGTGCAACACTATTGAAGCCGTAACTGCCTGGTTACATGTGGGACAGAGCACCGCCGGAATCGCTCACAGCGCAAGTACGCCTGCCCAGTACCCCGGCTGACGATTTGTTGTTGAAAAGAGGGGTTTTTGATATATTCTGCAGTGCCACTCCAAACCTCTCTCTACAACCACAATTGGAGATGTACACAATGACAGAGGGATGGATATAAAGGGAACAACATAATTGGCTATTAGAGGAAGGTCATGTGACACCGAACCTTTAAAGGATGGGCTCCGCCCCCAAACACATACCTGCATGATCCCCTGATGACGCTGGGTGTCCAGCGAAACATGTCGGGAGGCAGGATTTACATGTGTGTGTGTGTGTGTGTGTGTGTGTGTGTTTTTAGTAACTGTGGCCAGCAGATAGGGAACTCCTCAAGAGGAGTAAATTTACAGCTAGTATAGCAATATAGATGAGTAGAAATAACTGTCAGCCGGAGTGCTTAAGGCTGAAGTTGCTACTGATTAATAGGAGTGAGCACGATGCTGTGAAGGATCACAAACAGCAGGAACTGCTGACTAAGTCAAGGATATAATCTGCAGCCACTGGGAATTTTAGTTGTCACAGTATTTGTTGTTAATAGAAAAGTTTTAATAAATATACCTAAATAAAAGTGAAGTTTTAAATATAACAGCACATGAAACAAGACGCAGACAAGGACCATTATTTTTTGGCAGTATTGAAGTAATCGTCGTACATGTGCTGAGAGGTCCTATGATTCTGTATTACTGTTGACCAACAATTTCTGACATTTTCTTATGAACCAGGCACCCTCCCCTCTTCAGAGCAGGGGGTACCTCGTTTAATGCTCGGGTTCTCCTATTGAATTCCATTTTACTCGGGGCCCGAGCCCCCGAGCACCTGAGCACTACGGTGCTCGATAAACACTATTCTTTAGACCTACCTAGAAAAATGGGGGCTGAATCAAACCTGTAGAGAGAAGATTAGGACAGCTATACTTGACCCCCTTCACGGTCATGTCGCGGCTCTTTCAGTGTTTTCAGGTCTTCTGATGCTTTGCTGTCTTCTTTTGTGCTGCAGGAGACTGCGCATCATCACTGACATAATGTACGATCAAACAAAATTATCTTATCTGGGTATAGGTATATTTTTCAAAATACACTAAAACAAGCCTGACAGGCTAGATACCAAACTTGACCCAGATAATTATAACCAGATAAAATGTAACTTTTAATGGTTTCTGTTAAAAAAATCATAAGTGAGCGAAACAAACAGATATTAAAATAAACAGTTCCCTGTGTTTGATGACTAGCGTATTCGGGTTTTATTTCTTCTGGCAGGGATGTGCACCTTCCCTGCTGTAGTCACACACTTGCTCATATCACTGCACTGATCGCCAGTTAATTCACTGGCTCTTATATAGAGCTAAATCTGCCTCTTAATCATATGACACTCCTTGTAACTAGACTCAAATTCACAGGTCACATATAGCTAAAACCTTGAAACTGCCCCCGACATATTTTGCCAGCTAAACTGGCTTCCTCAGGGGTGTCCAATACCCAATACCCCATGCTGCCCAATACCCCTGAGGAAGCCAGGGAGACCCGATCTGGGTCATTGTATATAAAAGTCCCAGAGCTCTGAAAAATTCAACTACCAACCGGAGGGATTCTGATCCTGTCAGCAAAGAAAAAGCCTAAGACTGAGCGTCACCTTTCAGTAAAGAAATAATAATCCCCTCTATTTGACTCTCGTCCCCAGAAGAGTTAGGATGTAGTCTAAAAAATAGTTTGCACAACTCCCTGAACCAAACAAAGTTGTCAATTCTCCCGGAAAACCTATCCGGGAGAGCTGGTTCCCGCTGCTGGAAGCCGCCGCCTGTGGTCTCTGAAACTGCAATACGGCTGTGCGGAGGTCAGCCACCTCCAAAGACAGTCCCTGCATACGATTGACCAGTGCATAAACAGTATCCATCGCTACAGTGACACAAATAAAATGACGTTTTTTTTCACTGTTGATAAAGTCACACGTAATGGGGAGGGGAAAACACAAGATAACACACAGAAGAAAATAGACAGGAGTCTAGGCCTCAAAGTTAAGGGAGAGGGATTGTGACCTCCTAGGAATCCCTAAACCGCTCTCTGACTCCTGCCAATATGAGTAGACCTTGAAGGTGGAAATACTCATACTCACAGAAATATAGTGGCAAATATGGGGGAACTGCTCAAACCCCAAACACTGTAGCGTGTTTTTCATTGGGGGAGCAGTCCCACCGCATGTGGACCGCAGCAAACGACCATCCTCAGCAAAAAAATGCATACAATGAAGGATGCCGGCGTGGTCCAAAATGAAGCATTGTGCGGATGAAAATAAAATCATATAACACAGAAAAAAATGCACCAATATATTATGCCACTGACTATACTGGCTAGTCATACAAGTAGATATTAAAAGCTGAGACTTTTTCCAATATATTCCTGTCAGGAAAATATTGGAGCCCATCATGCACCACGTCACGGTCACTCAGCATGGCAAGGGGTCCTACCACTACGCTAACTATGGAGTGAACAAGGTCTGAAGGTGATGAAATCCAGCTCACAGCCAGGCTTCCACACAAACGCCTAGCAGGACAACTAATGCAATGTGAACAAAGCAAGACTGTAAGCCACACCCATATCAGACCATGTGATGGAGGTTACCAGGTGCAAAAGAATGTTTAAATGCCAGGTAAAGGCACATACACTACATATAAAACAAAATCACAGAAATAGTGGCAAATATGGGGGAACTGCTCACACCCCAAACACTGTAGCGTGTTTTTCATTGGGGGAGCAGTCCCACCGCATGTGGTCCGTAGCAAACGACCATCCCCAGCAAAAAAATGCATACAATGGAGGATGCCGGCTTGGTCCACATGCACCACAAGGGCATCCTACACAAAATGAAGCATTGTGCGGATGAAAATATAATCATATAACACAGAAAAAAAATGCACCAAACGGATATGCCACTGACTATACTGGCTAGTCACACAAGTAGATATTAAAAGCTGAAACTTTTGCCAATATATTCCTGTCAGGAAAATATCGGAGCCCATCATGCACCACGTCACGGTCACTCAGCATGGCAAGGCCTACCACTACGCTAACTATGGTGTGAACAAGGTCTGAAGGTGATGAAATCCAAGGTCTGAAGGTGATGAAGGTGATTATTATACAGCCACAGGCACATTTGATAAGGTCACTTTAGGGTTCAGTGTATTAGTAGGGACCTCGCTATATGTTTAGGTTATAGGCCTAAATTCTGATGACAGAATCCCTTTAACTGACACTGGCCTACAAATGCCTTGATGACAAAAGGAGTCTTTGGTCCGTTTTCCCTCTATTTAAATACATTGTCTGCAAGGGCTGAATATTGTGTATATGAATATATATTATATATACACACTACTCAAAAAAATAAAGGGAACACTTAAACAACACAATGTAACTCCAAGTCAATCACACTTCTGTGAAATCAAACTGTCCACTTAGGAAGCAACACTGAGTGACAATCAATTTCACATGCTGTTGTGCAAATGGGATAGACAACAGGTGGAAATTATAGGCAATTAGCAAGACACCCCCAATAAAGGAGTGGTTCTGCAGGTGGTGATCACAGACCACTTCTCAGTTCCTATGCTTCCTGGCTGATGTTTTGGTCACTTTTGAATGCTGGCAGTGCTTTCACTCTAGTGGTAGCATGAGACGGAGTCTACAACCCACACAAGTGGCTCAGGTAGTGCAGCTTATCCAGGATGGCACATCAATGCGAGCTGTGGCAAGAAGGTTTGCTGTGTCTGTCAGCGTAGTGTCCAGAGCATGGGGGCGCTACCAGGAGACAGGCCAGTACATCAGGAGACGTGGAGGAGGCCATAGGAGGGCAACAACCCAGCAGCAGGACCGCTACTTCCGCCTTTGTGCAAGGAAGAACAGGAGGAGCACTGCCAGAGCCCTGCAAAATGACCTCCAGCAGGCCACAAATGTGCACGTGTCTGCTCAAACGGTCAGAAACAGACTCCATGAGGGTGATATGAGGGCCCGACGTCCACAGGTGGGGGTTGTGCTTACAGCCCAACACCGTGCAGGACGTTTGGCATTTGCCAGAGAACACCAAGATTGGCAAATTCGCCACTGGCGCCCTGTGCTCTTCACAGATGAAAGCAGGTTCACACTGAGCACATGTGACAGAGTCTGGAGACGTCGTGGAGAACGTTCTGCTGCCTGCAAAATCCTCCAGCATGACCGGTTTGGCATTGGGTCATTAATGGTGTGGGGTGGCATTTCTTTGGAGGGCCGCACAGCCCTCCATGTGCACGCCAGAGGTAGCCTGACTGCCATTAGGTACCGAGATGAGATCCTCAGACCCCTTGTGAGACCATATGCTGGTGTGGTTGGCCCTGGGTTCCTCCTAATGCAAGACAATGCTAGCCCTCATGTGGCTGGAGTGTGTCAGCAGTTCCTGCAAGACGAAGGCATTGATGCTATGGACTGGCCTGCCCATTCCCCAGACCTGAATCCAATTGAGCACATCTGGGACATCATGTCTCGCTCTATCCACCCACGTCACGTTGCACCACAGACTGTCCAGGAGTTGGCAGATGCTTTAGTCCAGGTCTGGGAGGAGATCCCTTAGGAGACCGTCCGCCACCTCATCAGGAGCATACACAGGCGTTGTAGGGAGGTCATACAGGCACGTGGAGGCCACACACACTACTGAGCCTCATTTTGACTTGTTTTAAAGGACATTACATCAAAGTTGGATCAGCCTGTAGTGTGTTTTTCCACTTTAATTTTGAGTGTGACTCCAAATCCAGACCTCCATGGGTTGAAAAATTTGATTTCCATTTTTTTTATTTTTGTGTGAGTTTGTTGTCAGCACATTCAACTATGTAAAGAACAAAGTATTTCAGAAGAATATTTAATTAATTCAGATCTAGGATGTGGTATTTTTGTGTTCCCTTTATTTTTTTGAGCAGTATATATATATATATATATATATATACACACACACACATACACACATACATACATACATACATACACACACACACACTGAATATATGAGTGGGTGCTCTACAAGCTGCTACACTACTCCTTGGGCAGGAGAGAGGGAAAACATGTCCCCTCACAGCCTTATTCTCCTCTCAAATGACTAACACTCTCAGCCTCCACCCTCGGCAGAAAGTCAGACTAACCCACTTCTACCAAAGGGGGAGGAATGCAATAGTAAGTTCCATTCCTATGCAGTGCACTGCCAGCCATACTCTACCTCCTGGTAAACCAGGTATATAGCATATCATACCATAAACGGGTTATCCAAAGTCTAAAACATGCCCCCAATGCCCAGGGCCCCTATATAGATTATACTTACCCCACTCCCCGGCACCTGCATCACTCCTGATCCCCACATGGCTTCTGCTGCATCTCCTGGTCTCCAGGATCAAAAAATCTGGCGATTGAGGAGGAGCAGCCAATAGCAGGCCGCAATGGGGACAAGTCTCCCTAGAACTGTGGATGTATTACACAAAATACGAATGTGATCTGTGGAGAAGGGAGTGAGGGGCAGTCAGAACTCAATCAAGAGGAATTGTGTGCATTGTGTGCAGGGCAGCTGGCAGACAGGGAAAGAGGAGACAGGACCTGTGGCTGTGCCTGCTATCAGAAGTGTAGGTGCACCTCAAAAGTGGCTACCTGCAAGCAAATAATTTCATTTTGTTTCCCCATTTAAAAAAAAATAAAAAAAATTTGGAGTTCAAAATATAAAGATTTATCTATCTCTATCTCTGTGATTACTGCAGCAATACCTACGGTGTGACAGCAATCTACCTGGGTTTGTTAAGTTGAAATTGAAAGTCATGCCTCAATCGTCCATTTATGTATTTTCAGTTTCCATAAGTTCACAACTTAATTAAGTAGCATACATATGTGACTAGCAGAAGGACCCGGCTTTGCTAGGGTATATTTAATCCATTTCATTTCATGTTTGTGTGTGTGTCGTTAAAAGATATCAACACTATCCACTATAACAGTGACATCTACTGCACCCCCCCCCAAAAAACGGTGAGCAGCACTGTACTGTGAGTGTGATCTGCACCCTCCCTCCCACCTCTGCAGCTGACAGAAGTTGAATTTTACCTTCATTTTTAAAATCCCTGTCGGCTAAGGAGTGGAGGGGCGTGGCCTAAGACATGGGCGTGGCTTAGCGGGACCTTGAAGTTGATTTTTAACTTCATTTTTTCAATCTCAGCTGGCTGAGGAGTGGGTGGGTGGGGGCGTGGCCTAACCGGATCGGAGGCGTGTCCTTTTGAACAGTTGACTCTAAGGGTCCATTCACACATCCGTAGAATGGGTCCACACCCGTTCCGCAATTATGCGGAACAGGTGCGGACCCATTTATTCTCTATGGGGCTGGAAAAGATGTGGACAGCACACAGTGTGCTGTCCGCATCCGCATTTCCGGAGTGCAACCCCGATCTTCTGGTCCGCAGCTCCTGAAAAAAATAGAGAATGTCCTATTCTTGTTCGCAATTGCAAACAATAATAGGCATTTCTATGGGGGTGCCGGCTGGGTGTATTGCAGATCCGTAATGCACTACAGACGTCTGAATGAAGCCTGAGACAGCAGCACTGTGCTGTCTGAGTGTAAGCTGCAGGGAGAAAGTCACCCTCCCTCCCACCCCTGCAGCTGACAGAAGTTGATTTTTACCTTAATTTTTTCAATCCATGTGAGTGGGAGGGGGCGTGACCTAAACAGATCTAGGCGTGGCTTAGCAGGACCTGGGGGCAGGGTTTTAAGTCTTTTGAGGGTGGACACATTGTGGCAGGGGGCATGTCTGTCTGGGCTCCTTCCTGCATGAGTGACGGCCCTCTGGGCACCTTACTGGCTCATTTGCATACCAAATAAACTGGATTTTAGGAGGATAAAAATATCTATTGCTGGAACAAAGGCAGATCTTAAAATAAGGTACTAAGTGCTATTAGGCCATGCTTTACTTCAATAACAATTATCCTTGTGACAAATTTCCTTTAAAGCTCTCCTACAGCAGTGAAGATAAATGGCTGGGTTGTTATGGAAGCCTGGAGTAAAACTGTATGTGGAGGCTGGAGGACCTGCGAGCTTCTATTGGCTGATAAGGGTCATGTGACCAAGCTTCTATTGGCTAATGCATTTTTTGGGAATATTTCAGGAACGGTACGTCCTAGAGAGTCCTGGAATTGAAATGTTTTTCAATTTAATTAATCCAGTGTATAGGTGATCAGCCCCAATACACAGGCCAGCACACAAAAGTATCTGTGAGGGATAACAAATTGAGGCTTAAATCAGTTTCCCTTTATTTCTGTGTTCACAAACATGTTTCCAAATCATTATTTTTTTATTTATTTGAGACTGATTATATTTAAACTAATTAAAATACAACAGTCACAAAATACACATTGATTTGCGTTCACTAATAGTGATCCTATGTGATAAAGAGTACCCTATAGTAACGTACCCACTCAGTGTACATAAACATACACAAACAAGAGATATATTGAGACTAAAACGGGTATAGTAGCAAAATATAATATACTTCATTAGGTGATATATAAAAAAATTATACATAATGTAATACATCAGATAAAAAAGGTGGACTACACCTGAGGGGACATAACATAGTCACACAAAAATAGGAGAAAAGGGGCAGAGAAGCAACCAAAAAATTATGACATATACGAGCACCTTGACACATAAGGATATCACATCTATTCATCATAAATGTCAGAAAGGATAATACATATATGCAAATTGAGTATGCACATATATAGATCTCCAGGCATACATATGCATATAGGAGACCTATCCAATGTGTCTAGAGATGTCACTAATGTCTAGATAGTATTAGTATGCACGTACATGTCTCCACATGGACACAAACTGTGTGTGCACTATACTAAAACCCACATGAAGACATGCATGTGCATATCAATCACTTGAATGATCCCATGCACATAAATGACCACTGTAAGTGGAACCATATATGAAGGTAGCGGGGATTAATCACCCAGACACCCGTATCCACAAAGTGAAAAACAGGTATCACAGAGATCAACCCCCGCAACATGCTGATTGTGCTATGAGAAAAGTGATAGTTGCAACAAAGACTCGCACTATAAGGTTACATACCCATAAGAATAAAGACCTGTCGTGGCTCTCCTGAGTTAAAGTCAATAACTGAAATTTATTTTATTTAGAAAAAAAACGTCTGTGGGGAGACAACTCCTTTATCAAAACAGTTGAAAGGGGACCTGGATGTCTGTCTTGAATATACAGTGCCTTGTAATAGTATTCACCCCCTTGACTTTTTTCGTATTTTGTTACATTACAGTCTTAAGTTCAATGTTTGTTCATCTGAATTTGGTGAAGTGAAATGAGAAAAGTATATAAATAAAACTATTGTTTAGAAATGGAAAACAGAAAATTGGCATGTGCGTATGTATTCACCCCCTTTGTTAGGAAGCCCATAAAAAGCTCTGGTGCAACCAATTACCTTCAGAAGTCACATAATTAGTGAAATTATGTCCACCTGTGTGCAATCTAAGTGTCACATGATCTGTCATTACATATACACACCTTTTTTGAAAGGCCCCAGAGGCTGCAACACCTAAGCAAGAGGCATCACTAACCAAACACTGCCATGAAAACCAAGGAACTCTCCAAACAAGTAAGGGAGAATGTTGTTGAGAAGTATAAGTCAGGGTTAGGTTATAAAAAAATATCCAAATCTTTGATGATCCCCAGGAGCATCATCAAATCTATCATAACCAAATGGAAAGAACATGGCACAACAGCAAACCTGCCAAGAGACGGCCGCCCACCAAAACTCACGGACCAGGCAAGGAGGGCATTAATCAGAGAGGCAGCACAGAGACCTAAGGTAACCCTGGAGCAGCTGCAGAGTTCCACAGCAGAGACTGAAGTATCTGTACATAGGATGACAATAAGCCATACGCTCCATAGAGTTGGGCTTTATGGCAGAGAGCCATTACTTTCAGCAAAAAACAAAAAGGCACGTTGTGAGTTTGCGAAAAGGCATGTGGGAGACTCTCAAAATGTATGGAGGAAGGTGCTCTGGTCTGATGAGACTAAAATTGAACTTTTCAGCCATCAAAGAAAACGCTATGTCTGGCGCAAACCCAACACATTACATCACCCAAAGAACACCATCCCCACAGTGAAACATGGTGGTGGCAGCATCATTGTGTGAGGATGCTTTTCAGCAGCCGAGGCTGGGAAACTGGTCAGAGTTGAGGGAAAGATGGATGTTGCTAAATACAGGGATATTCTTGGGCAAAACCTGTACCACTCTGTGCGTTATTTGAGGATAGGACGGAGGTTCACCTTCCGGCAGGACAATGACCCCAAACACACTGCTAAAGCAACACTTGAGTGGTTTAAGGGGAAACATGTAAATGTGTTGGAATGGCCTAGTCAAAGCCCAGATCTCAATCCAATAGAAAATCTGTGGTCAGACTTAAAGATTGCTGTTCACAAGTAGTGTTGAGCGCGAATATTATAATATCGATTTTTTTTTCGCGAATATTGGCACTTCGCTAATTTGCAAATATTTCGAATATAGTGATATAAATTCGATATTTCGAATATTCGTTTATTTTTATTTTTTTTATTTTTATTGTTATATTTTTTTCTTTCCCACTTCCCTAAAGTTGTTCTTACCTGTCCTTTGGATTCCTGGCTTCCTGGCTGCTCCAGTCAGTGCCTGTTGCCGCTTCTGCCGACTTCCGTGCTCATGGAGCATCCCCATCACCATGGGAACGTCTCCATATACTAGAATGTACTGTCGGATTTGAGAATTACGTGAAAAATCGCAATTCGATTATTTCAAGTTATAATAATCGAATTTCGATTTTAACTTAGCACTGCTATATTTAATTCTAGCCTAATATGGAATATAGCAGTGCTAAGTTAAAATCGAAATTCGATTATTATAACTTGAATTAATCGAATTGCGATTTTAACTTGGACCTGGTTTACTATGGTTGGCTTGGTAGAATTAGCGAATATGACGAATGTATTCGTCATATTCCACAAAACGAAGATAACGAAGTATTCTGCATCTTCGTTTTAGCTACCTATTCGTCAACTTCGCTAATTCTAGCAATCATATAGGAAAGTTTACTATAGAGACAGCTAAGTTTAATTCGCTATGCGATTATATGACTGCGTTTTAAAAAAAAAAAAATAGAATAATTATAATACCTGATAATTATTATAATTATTCTATTTATAAAAAAAAAGCAAAGTAATATAATCGCATAGCGAATTAAACTTAGCTGTCTCTATAGTAAACTTTCCTATATGATTGCTAGAATTAGCAAAGTTGACAAATAGGTAGCTAAAACGAAGATGCAGAATACTTCGTTATCTTCGTTTTGTGGAATATGACGAATACATTCGTTATATTCGTTTTGTGGAATATGACGAATACATTCGTTATATTCGTTTTGTGGAATATGACGAATACATTCGTCATATTCGCTAATTCTACCAAGCCAACCATAGTAAACCAGGTCCAAGTTGAAATCGCAATTTGATTAATTCAAGTTACAATAATCGAATTTCGATTTTAACTTAGCACTGCTATATTCCATATTAGGCTAGAATTAAATATAGCAGTGCTAAGTTAAAATCGAAATTCGATTATTATAACTTGAAATAATCGAATTGCGATTTTTCACGTAATTCTCAAATCAGACAGTACATTCTAGTATATGGAGACGTTCCCATGGTGATGGGGACGCTCCATGAGCACGGAAGTCGGCAGAAGCGGCAACGGGCACTGACTGGAGCAGCCAGGAAGCCAGGAATCCAAAGGACAGGTAAGAACAACTTTAGGGAAGTGGGAAAGAAAAAAATATAACAAAAAATAAAATAAAATAAATTCAAGTTATAATAATCGAATTTCGATTTTAACTTAGCACTGCTATATTCCATATTAAGCTAGAATTAACGAATATGGAATATAGCAGTGCTAAGTTAAAATCGAAATTCGATTATTATAACTTGAATTAATCGCATTGCTATTTCAATAGGAGAGTAGCCTTTAAGTTAAAATCGCAATACGCGATTATTAATCGCGATAACAAGAATAATGACGAATATTTCGACAAATATAAAACGAATATTCTATTGAATATTCGCGAATTTCGTCGAAATCGAATATGGCACCTGCCGCTCATCACTATTCACAAGCGCGAACCATCCAACTTGAAGGATCCGGAGCAGTTTTGCAAGGAGAAATGGGCAAAAATCCCAGTGGTAAGATGTGACAAGATCATAGAGATTTATCCAAAGAGACTTGGAGCTGTGATTGCCGCAAAAGGTGGCTCTACAAGGGGGGTGAATAGTTATGCACATTGACTTTGTTATTTTGTCCTATTTGTTGTTTGCTTCACAATAAAATAAAATGCTCTTCAAAGTTGTGGCCATGTTCTGTAAATTAAATGATGCAAATCCTCAAACAATCCATGTTAATTCCAGGTTGTGATGCACCAAAATACGAAAAAAGTCAAGGTGGGTGAAATACTTTTGCAAGGCACTGTAACTATATTATAGTATTATAATTACAAGATTTCTGGAGAGGGGTAATTGATTACGGGAGTTATTCTGATAATTTATATTTATTTTCCCTTTCTCTGGATCAGCTTTGCAGGATTGAATTGGATAGGTGTCTTTTTTCATGCTTGCAAAGTATTTTACTATGTTACACAGATTTTTTTGAATTATAACTTTACTTGTTGTAATATTTTATTGCATGACACCATTTCCTTTACTCTGCTGTCAGACATACATAGGTTCCGTACTTATTTCAGTTAATCCATTTAAGAAGATGCCCTATTTTACAGACCGAGAAGTTGAATTATATCAAGGGGCTGTAAGTAATTATATGTGCATACTCAGATTATGCAAGAGGAGAGACAGAGAGAAAATGTAAATTTGCCTACCAAAATGTATCTTTCCTTGAGTCCAAGAGCAGCACACACAAAGGGTTAGTGCTCCACCCGTCTAGGACAGAAGACAAATCATTAGTAAATCAGACTGTAATGACCGACGTCACGCACAGGGAGGATAAAAGGGAAAGCCCTGCCCAAGGGAGAGGGAAAGGTGGTGACCCCTAACTCACCTTGCGGCTGGCACCTGACTGCCCTGACGTCCCTAGACGGGTTCCTCACCCGTGCGGCGATCACGTGCCTAATCCCTGGCTTTCCCTAAAATGAGCCCTAGATAGTGAACGCTAGTCCGCACCACTATCACTAAGAGGGAAACACCAGGGAGAGAACAGACAAAACAGACAAACAGATACACCCAGGTGGGCGATCACAATTGACCACAAAGGTCCAACAGGGATCCGGAGGGTAGCGTTCTGGACCAACTACCAGAGAACGCAGCAACACAGCTCCAGAAGGTCAGAATAGATGTCCAGGCAGGAAGCTCTATATCTGGCAACCAGAGAAGTGTGAGAGGGAAATATAAGGAGGTTTGGGAGTGCTGGACAAGGAACAGCTGAGGAGAAGGAGCTACGGATCCCTGAGTGAGCCAAAAGGGTTTGCAAAGCAAACCCAGAAAGCTACCATAAGGAAAACAGCCCTATCTTAAATAGAGCGTGCAGCCAACCGCTGCGACTTCCTGACCCCGGGTATAACGGAGTCAGGCGTGGTTCTCGATACCCTCGTGACACAGACATATATATATATATATATATATATATATATTTATTTTAATATGGGGGGGAAGATCGCTCCAATAAACCAGGTGCATGAGCCAGCCCAGGGTTAAAGAAAACAGATGTTTATTTTCTAAAACGAAACTAGGTACAGCTTCCAGCAGCCAAGGGGAACACAAACCAAACTTAAAATTCAGGGCCGGACTGGCCATAGGGCAGACCGGGCATTTGCCCGGTGGGCCGGGCCACCTGGTGGGCCGGGCCGAACACAATCAGCTGTGTAGGAGTGGAGATGAGCGCTTCCCAGTGGCGTAACTATCAGGGAAGCAGCTGCTTTGGGGCCGAGAGCAGTCACTGTACTTCGTCACCCCGGGCCCCTGTCAAAGCAGCTGACTTCTCCTGCACCACTTGCACTCTGTCACTGACCTCCTGACATCAGTGACATTGCTCCGCCTCTCCCCTCCTCAGTTCTTATGAGGGACAGTGGTGACCAGCAACAGCACGCCTGATGTGGGCGGAGCTATAATAGCCCCGCCCCCTTTTCTGCCTACGATTCCTGCAGCCTGAACTTTCCTGCCCACCATGCTGAACATCAGTTGGATTGTCACAACTGCACCAGTGATGTGAGTAGCAGGGGAACTGGGGTTATATTCAGCTTTTCCAGACTGTGCACATGTGACCTGCAGTACAGTAGGAAAGCTGGGTGAATTATATCATGAAATGTCATCCAGCTTCCCTGCTATCCTGCATGGCACAAGTGCAGAGGCATTAGTGTATGCGGGAGAGGCACAGCAGGAAAGCTGGGTGTCTATATATGTGTATTGTATATGTGTGCGTCCATGTATGTGGTGACTGTGTGCATGAGTGCGCCCCTGTATGTGAAGAGTATGTGTATGAGTGCATCTATGTATATGGTGAGCACATGTATGAGTGCGTCCATGTATGTGGAGACTGCGTTCATGTATGTGGAGAGTGTGTGTATGACTGCGTCCATGTATGTGGAGAGTGCATCCATGTATGTGGAGACTGCATGTATGACTGCATCCATGTTTGTGGTGACTGTGTGCATGAATGCATCCATGTATGTGGAGAGTGTGTGTATGAGTGCATCTATGTATATGGTGAGCACATGTATGAGTGCGTCCATGTATGTGGAGACTGCGTCCATATATGTGGAGAGTATGTGTATGAGTGCATCTATGTATATGGTGAGCACATGTATGAGTGCGTCCATGTATGTGGAGACTGCGTCCATGTATGTGGAGAGTGTGTGTATGACTGCGTCCATGTATGTGGTGACTGTGTGCATGAATGCATCCATGTATGTGGAGAGTGTGTGTATGAGTGCATCTATGTATATGGTGAGCGCATGTATGAGTGCGTCCATGTATGTGGAGAATGCGTTCATGTATGTGGAGAGTGTGTGTATGACTGCGTCCATGTATGTGGAGAGTGCGTGTATGACTGCGTCCATGTATGTGGAGAGTGCATCCATGTATGTGGAGAGTGCGTGTATGACTGCGTCCATGTATGTGGAGAGTGCATCCATGTATGTGGAGAGTGCATGTATGACTGCGTCCATGTATGTGGAGAGTGCATGTATGACTGCGTCCATGTATCTGGAGAGTGCGTGTATGACTGCGTCCATGTATGTAGAGAGTGCGTGTATGACTGCGTCCATGTATGTAGAGAGTGCGTGTATGACTGCGTCCATGTATGTGGAGAGTGCGTGTATGACTGCGTCCATGTATGTGGAGAGTGCATCCATGTATGTGGAGACTGCGTCCATGTATGTGGAGAGTGCGTGTATGACTGCGTCCATGTATGTGGAGAGTGCATCCATGTATGTGGAGACTGCGTCCATGTATGTGGAGAGTGCGTGTATGACTGCGTCCATTTATGTGGAGAGTGCGTGTATGACTGCGTCCATGTATGTGGAGAGTGCGTGTATGACTGCGTCCATGTATGTGGAGAGTGCGTGTATGACTGCGTCCATGTATGTGGAGAGTGCGTGTATGACTGTGTCCATGTATGTGGAGAGTGCGTGTATGACTGCGTCCATGTATGGGGAGAGTGCGTGTATGACTGCACTATGGGGCATCTACTGGGGGCCCTGTATACTGGCATGCATTATAGGTGGGCACTATGGAGAAGTGGGGGACAAGAGCACTATGAGGGCATTATCTAGGGGCATTTAATACTGGCACCCATTTTGATGCCACTATGGGGAAGGGAGGAAAGGAGCATTATGGGGGGTATCTATGTGGGGCAGTCTATAGGGGCATTTTATAGGGCCACATTATGGAGGGCACTATGGAGATGGGGAAGGAGCACTATGGGGGCATCTTCTGGGGGGACTATATGGGAGTATTTTATACTGGCACAAATTATAAGGTCACTATGGGCACCTAAGCTCAACTGGAGGCACTAAGTGTTTTTTGTAGTGGCACACAGTACAGGTCATTGGAACACATGAGGGCACTCTGGGGACATTGGCTCTACTGGGGGCACTAAGAGGAGGTATTTCTTTTTTTACTGCCACACAACGGGGCATTTTTTGTACTGGTGCACATTATAAGGGGGGTTCTACTGTCACACATTATAAAGATAATTATTACTATCGGGGCATTATGGTGGGCTTTATTACAACTGGGGGACTATGGGAGCATTATTACTTGTGGGACACAATTACTGTTGGGGGCGCTGTAGGAGCACTATTACTACTAAATGCACTCTGGACTATCTGCTGCTATAATGTGCTGCTATTTACATAATATACTGCCATCAACTGCTGCTATATTGCCTGATTTTTATGCCATTTTCTGCTACTACTCACATATTGTTATTATTGGGTTTTATTATTGTTCATGTGCTATATGAATTGTTTGGGATTTTTAATTTAATAAAATATTTTCATATACAAGTTATCTCCATGACCCCATAATTAGAGTGCCTGCCAGCTATTAATATCATGATTAACCATTGCATAACATTCCACTTCTTTCCCTTAAAAAACTCTTTGGTTGCTTTTGCAGTATGCTTTGGGTCATTGTCCATCTGTACTGTGAAGCGCCGTCCAATGAGTTCTGAAGCATTTGGCTGAATATGAGCAGATAATATTGCCCGAAACACTTCAGAATTCATCCTGCTGATTTTGTCAGCAGTCGCATCATCAATAAATACAAGAGAACCAGTTCCATTGGCAGCCATACATGCCCACGCTTTGACACTACCACCACCATGCTTCACTGATGAGGTGGTATGCTTAGGATCATGAGCAGTTCCTTTCCTTCTACATACTCTTCTCTTCCCATCACTCTGGTACAAGTTGATCTTGGTCTCATCTGTCCATAGGATGTTGTTCCAGAACTATGAAGGCTTTTTTAGATGTTGTTTGGCAAACTCTAATCTGGCCTTCCTGTTTTTGGGGCTCACCAATGGTTTACATCTTGTGGTTAACTCTCTGTATTTACTCTGGTGAAGTCTTTTCTTGATTGTTGACTTTGACACACATACACCTACCTCCTGGAGAGTGTTCTTGATCTGGCCAACTGTTGTGAAGGGTGTTTTCTTCACCAGGAAAAGAATTCTTCGGTCATCCACCACAGTTGTTTTCCCTGGCCTTCCGGGTCTTTTGGTGTTGCTGAGCTCACCGATGCGTTCCTTCTTTTTAAGAATGTTCCAAACAGTTGTTTTGGCCACGCCTAATATTTTTGCTAGGTCTCTGATGGGTCGTTTTTTTTTGGTTTTTTTTTGCAGCCTAATGATGGCTTGCTTCACTGATAGTGACAGCTCTTTGGATCTCATCTTGAGAGTTCACAGCAACAGATTCCAAATGCAAATAGTACACTTGATATGAACTCTGGACCTTTTATCTGCTCATTGCAATTGGGATAATGAGGGAATTACACACACACCTGGCCATGGAACAGCTGAGAAGCCAATTGTCCCATTACTTTTGGTTCCTTAACAAGTGGGTATCACGGTCGGCGTGACTATCACATACGTGACACAGAGGGAGGGAACAAGGAAGGCCCTGCCCAAGTGAGAGGGAAGGTGGTGACCCCTGACTCATCTAGCGGCTGGCACCTGGCTGCCCTGACGTCCCTAGACGGGTTCCTCACCCGTACGCCGATCACGTGCCTAAAGCCCTGGCTTTCCCTAAGCTGAGCCCTAGATAGTGAACAGGGCGGTGGGAACACTAGTCCGCACCACTAGCTCTAAAGGAAAACACCAAGGGAAGGACAGACAATACAAACTCAACATATAATCCCAGGTGGGCGACAACAGGAGACAACAAGAAGCCCAACAGGGATCCGGAGGGTAGCACTCTGGAACGACAACCAGGATTCACAACTCCAGTGGGTCAGTATAGATGTCCAGGCAGGAAGCTCTATAACTGGCAACTAGAGAAGTGTGAGGGGAGAATATAAGGAGGTTGGGAGTGGCAGACAAGAAACAGCTGAGGAGGAGAAGCTACGGATCCCTGAATGAGACAAAAAGGATAGCAAGGCAAACACAGAAAACAATCACTAAGAAACAACGTGATCTTTAGATATAGAGCGCGCAGCCACCCGCTGCGACCTCCTGACCCCGGGTATAACGGAGTCAGACGTGGCTCTTGATACCCTCGTGACAGTACCCCCCCTTTCACGAGGGGCCTCCGGACACTCAGGACCAGGTCTCTCCGGATGAGAGGCATGGAAAGTCTGAATTAACCTGTTGGCGTTTACCTCTGACGCTGGAACCCACATTCTTTCCTCGGGACCGTAACCCCTCCAATGCACCAGATACTGAAGAGAGCGGCGGACCCGACGAGAATCAACAATTCTGGCTATTTGAAACTCCAGATTACCATCCACAATAACAGGAGGAGGTGGCAGCGGTGATGGTTCTAGAGGTGGAACATACTTCTTGAGTAACGATTTATGGAAGTCGTTATGGATCTTAAAAGTCTGAGGTAGCTCCAGGCGAAAAGCCACAGGGTTAATGACGGCTACTATTTTATAAGGACCAATGAACCTAGGGCCCAGTTTCCAAGAGGGAACCTTCAACTTAATATTCCTAGTAGACAACCACACATAGTCATTCACCCCTAGGTCCGGACCTGGCGACCGTTTCTTATCGGCCATGCATTTATATTTACCACTCATCTTTTTCAAGTTAACTTGCACCTTCTGCCATACCGATGAAAGAGATGAAGAAAACCTTTCCTCTTCGGGAACCCCAGAAGACCCCCCCTCTTTGAAAGTACAAAATTGGGGATGAAAACCGTATGCACCAAGGAATGGTGACTTGCCAGTGGACTCCTGATAATGATTATTTATGGCAAACTCAGCTAACGGTAAATATGATGACCACAACTCTTGGTTTTCAGACACAAAACATCTTAAATATGTTTCTAGGTTTTGGTTGGTACGCTCAGTCTGTCCATTCGAGTGAGGATGGAAAGCTGAGGAAAAGGACAAGTGTACCCCCAAACGGGAACAAAAAGCTTTCCAAAACTTAGAAATAAACTGGGTTCCCCGATCCGAAACCACATCGGAAGGGACCCCGTGAAGCTTCACGATTTCACTGATAAACACCTGAGCAAGAGTTTTAGCATTAGGAAGTGCGGGTAGCGCAATAAAGTGTACCATTTTGCTAAACCTGTCTACTACTACCAAAATAACTGTTTTACCCGCAGACAACGGTAAGTCAGTGATGAAATCCATTGACAGATGTGTCCATGGCCTATTGGGAATAAAAAGTGGCAATAAAGACCCTGCTGGACGTGTATGAGAGACTTTCGCGCGTGCACAAGTAGAGCAAGTAGACACGAAATCCATTACATCCTGACGCAACCTTGGCCACCAAAAACGACGAGATAATAGCTCCAAGGTTGCTTTACTACCCGGGTGCCCAGCAAGTGCCGAATTATGATGTTCTTTTAATAATTCAAGACGCAGGTTTAACGGTACAAACAATTTCTCTGAGGGGCAAGAGGCCGGGGCGTCCCCCTGGGCCTCTAACACCTTTCCCTCTAGAACAGAGTGTACAGCAGAGACAACCACTCCTCTTTGTAAAATAGGTACCGGATCACTAACATTACCCCCTCCAGGGAAACTACGAGATAACGCGTCTGCCTTGGTATTTTTTGCCCCAGGACGATAGGTGATTACAAAGTTAAATCTGGTAAAGAATAGCGACCACCTAGCTTGTCTAGGGGTGAGACGCTTAGCCGATTCTAGGTACAGAAGGTTTTTGTGATCCGTAATCACCGTGACGGGGTGGATTGCTCCCTCTAAGAAGTGACGCCACTCTTCAAGCGCCAGTTTAATCGCCAACAGTTCCCTATTTCCAACATCATAGTTCTTCTCTGCAGAAGATAATTTTTTGGAAAAGAAAGCGCAAGGGCGCCATTTGCCAGGAGACGGACCCTGAGACAATACAGCCCCCACTCCCACCTCTGACGCATCTACCTCAACAATAAAAGGCTGGGAGACATCAGGTTGAATTAGAACAGGTGCCGAGGTAAACCTCTCTTTTAGAGAGGAAAATGCATCTTTAGCGGCGTCAGACCATTTGGAAAAATCTGTCCCCTTCCTAGTCATGTCGGTAAGGGGTTTAACGATCACTGAATAATTTTTAATGAACTTTCTATAGAAATTTGCGAAACCCAAAAACCGTTGTAGGGCTTTAAGGTTCTCAGGAAGATCCCAATCTAAAATTGCCTGGACCTTCCCAGGATCCATACGGAAACCTGAAGCAGATAATAGATATCCCAGGAACTGTATTTCCTGAACGGCGAAGACACATTTTTCAATTTTCGCATATAATTTATTCGTCCGTAGGACCTGCAGTACTTGCCTGACATGCACCTCATGTGTTTTCAGATCAGCCGAATAAATTAAGAGATCATCTAGGTATATGACTACAAACCTGCCGATGAGATGACTAAAAATATCATTAACGAAATGTTGGAAGACAGCGGGGGCATTGGTCAGACCGAAAGGCATAACTAGATTTTCATAATGCCCCTCAGGGGTGTTAAAAGCTGTCTTCCACTCATCCCCTTCCCTGATACGAATCAGATTGTAGGCCCCCCTAAGATCAAGTTTGGAGAACCACCTAGCACCCGCAATCTGATTAAAAAGGTCAGGAATGAGAGGGAAAGGGTATGGGTCTCGGATGGTTATCTGGTTTAGCTCACGGAAATCTAGGCAAGGACGCAGGCCCCCATCTTTCTTTTTAACAAAGAAAAACCCTGCAGCCACGGGTGAAGAAGAGGGTCTGATGTGTCCCTTAGCCAGACTCTCGGAGATATAATCTTTCATGGCTTGTCTCTCGGGACCCGAAAGATTATACAACCTGCACCTGGGTAATTTTGCACTGGGAATCAGGTTAACCGGGCAATCATAAGGACGATGAGGTGGTAGCTTCTGACAACCCTTTTCAGAAAAAACGTCCTCAAAGTCCGAAATAAATGTAGGTAGGGAAGCTATGGAGGCGATTAAGCAATTGTTATTTAAGCAATTCTCTCTGCAATGCTCACTCCACTCCAATATTTCCCTGGCCTGCCAATCCACCACTGGATTGTGCGCTACCAACCAGGGAAGACCCAATACCACAGGAGAGGGAAGGCCCTCCAGAACGTAACATGAAAGACACTCATTATGGTGGTCCCCTACCCGAAGGTGTAAATTATGAACAATGTGAGTGAGGTTTCTCTGAGACAGAGGAGCCGAATCTATAGCGAATACGGGAATAGGTCTCTGCAGCGTACAGAGAGACAAACCCATAGTGCGGGCAAAATGGGCATCTATCAAATTTACCCCTGCTCCACTGTCTAGAAAAAAAGAAATAGACTCCGTCTTAACACCAAAAACAATAACCGCTGGTAACACAAATTGAGATGTTCGTATGGAGGAAACGTATACCCCCCGGCTGACATCCTCCGCACAGCCTGGGGTTAGTAGTTTTCCGACGGTCTTTTGTTTTTGAGAAAGGAGGGACAGACATTAATGAAATGACCCTTCCCCCCACAGAAAAAACAAGCCCCCCCCCTACGGCGAACCTCCGGAGGACGGACCTGACGAGAAGTTCCGCCTAGCTGCATAGGCTCATCTAAGTCAGTACAGACTAATTGTTGCTTGGGAGAGGTAACCAATTGCTCAGGAATTTTCGATCTCTCCCTAAGACGCCTATCTATTCTGATAGAGAGGGACATAACAGCATCAAGGGAAAGGGGGGTCTCATACAGCGCCAGTGCATCCTTAACCCTTTCAGATAACCCAGAGCAGAACTGACTCCTGAGAGCCGGGTCGTTCCACTGAGTATCCGTAGCCCACCTACGGAACTCTGAGCAATATTCCTCTGCTGACCGATCTCCCTGTAGGAGTCTCCGTAACTTCGACTCAGCCAGGGCGACTCGGTCAGGGTCATCATATATGAGACCCAAAGCCCCAAAAAATCCCTCCACTGACCGGAGAGCCTGGGAACCAGGGGGTAACGAGAACGCCCAGGATTGTGGGTCCCCCTGAAGCAGGGAAATGACAATCCCTACCCGCTGTTCTTCATTACCTGAGGAGTAAGGGCGCAACTTAAAGTATAATTTGCAGGCCTCACGGAACGTCGCAAATTTGTCCCTTCCCCCAGAAAATCTGTCAGGAAGAACAACCTTGGGTTCTGTAACAACCTGGTTACCCATAGCAACTGCTGGGGGTGCGGTCTGCTGCATTTGCTGCTGTTGTTGGAGGACAGACGCCTTCAATCCTGCCACCTCCAAAGACAGGCCTTGAAGCTGTTTTGCCAAGGCAGCAATAGGATCCATATTGGATTCTAAGTAGAGAAAAAAAAACAACAAAAAAAAAAAATATATTTATTTATTTTTATTTATTTTTTTCTCAAAAAGTAATGGCCAGTTATAATATCACGGTCGGCGTGACTATCACATACGTGACACAGAGGGAGGGAACAAGGAAGGCCCTGCCCAAGTGAGAGGGAAGGTGGTGACCCCTGACTCACCTAGCGGCTGGCACCTGGCTGCCCTGACGTCCCTAGACGGGTTCCTCACCCGTACGCCGATCACGTGCCTAAAGCCCTGGCTTTCCCTAAGCTGAGCCCTAGATAGTGAACAGGGCGGTGGGAACACTAGTCCGCACCACTAGCTCTAAAGGAAAACACCAAGGGAAGGACAGACAATACAAACTCAACATATAATCCCAGGTGGGCGACAACAGGAGACAACAAGAAGCCCAACAGGGATCTGGAGGGTAGCACTCTGGAACGACAACCAGGATTCACAACTCCAGTGGGTCAGTATAGATGTCCAGGCAGGAAGCTCTATAACTGGCAACTAGAGAAGTGTGAGGGGAGAATATAAGGAGGTTGGGAGTGGCAGACAAGAAACAGCTGAGGAGGAGAAGCTACGGATCCCTGAATGAGACAAAAAGGATAGCAAGGCAAACACAGAAAACAATCACTAAGAAACAACGTGATCTTTAGATATAGAGCGCGCAGCCACCCGCTGCGACCTCCTGACCCCGGGTATAACGGAGTCAGACGTGGCTCTTGATACCCTCGTGACAGTGGGAGGCACATATGCAAACTGTTGTAATTCCTACACCGTTCCTGATTTGGATGTAAATACCCTCAAATTAAAGCTGACAGTCTGCAGTTAAAGCACATCTTGTTTGTTTCATTTCAAATCCATTGTGGTGGTTTATAGAGCCAAAAATGTTACAATTGTGTCGATGTCCCAATATTTATGGACCTGACTGTAGAACAGAAGGTGGGCCAGTGCTTGAGCCTGTCGGTGTCTGCCAAAGTGCACGGCAGCACCGACGCGTGGAGCTGTAACTATGGTCAGGGACAATACATGTCCTTTACGGCCCACTGGGTAAATGTGGTTCCAGCACAGCCACACCAGCAACTTGGCCAGGTGACCCTGCTTCCGCCTTCACGTTCTCACGCCTTCTGGTCCTGCGACAATGTCTGCCTCTGCCTCCTCATCCTCCACCGTGTTCTCAGGCTCCACTGCAGGGACAATTCACAGTGCCCCTCTAGCACACCACTTGTGCAGGGCACGGTGGTTTCACGCTGTTTTGCACATCGTTTGC
The DNA here is from genome assembly GCF_905171765.1 of Bufo bufo. NCBI lineage: Eukaryota > Metazoa > Chordata > Amphibia > Anura > Bufonidae > Bufo > Bufo bufo. The sequence goes on along the minus strand of NC_053390.1, from coordinate 488,857,674 downwards.
CTGGGGAAACTGAGTCACACAGGGTAGGGACTGCTCCGGGTCCTTCATCAAGAAATTGAATCTTGGCTTTCTCCATGACAACTCAAAATCGGATTGACAAAATGGTGACTGACGGGGGGGAATAAAATGGTGTCGGCGCTGCGTCAAGGAGGGCTGAGCCATTGCCCCTGCATGGCACACGTGTTCAATCTGGTTGTCAAGCTGTTCCTGAAGTTTTCCACCCATCTGCAAGACATCCTAAAAATGGCCAGGAAACTTTGCATGTACTTAAGCCACTTGTATACCGCAAAGCACACCCTCCTTGATCTGCAGCGACAGAACGGCATAACAGTCTAATATGCAACATTTCCACCCGTTGTAGTACCACCCTGCATATGTTGGACCGACTGTACGAACAGAGAAAGGCCATGAATGATTTCTTAATGATCCAAGTGGACAGAAGTATTCCCCTTTGTAACTTCGATGTCTGCCATTCGCAGCTCATGCGTGGCAACTGCCATTTGCTCAAGCCCTTTAAGCAGGTCACGTTATTTGTCAGTCGCTAGGACTATGGGAAGAACAACGTCATTCCACTGCTTCATGTCCTGGAACAGATGCTGGTAAATCTGGCTGGTGAGCGGACTGGAGACTTGGTGCCTAGATCTCACAGCCACATGAGCCCTGTGGGGGCTAAACTTGAGGAGGAGGATGAAGGGGAGGACATTGGAGCACAAGCAATGTGTGGCGAAATGGGTGGTTTTAATACACAAGTTACAGGAAAGGAGGAGCAGGAGAAGCCAGAGGAGCTACAGGGCGATGAGGAAGAGGAGGCAGAGGACCCGAACACACAGTGGCAGTATGCAGTGGCGATGGAGGCAGGGAGTCTCTACAGGTCATTTGCACAAAAGTCCCGATGCATGCTCACTTGCTTGCGTATTGACTGCCGAATTGTCACCATTCGGCAGAGGGATGACTTCTGACTCTCCACCTTGTTAGACCCTCGCTACCGGTCGAAAATAGGGGCCTTTTTTTTTCTTTTTTTTTTTTTTTTTTTTTTTACACCCGCTGGGAGACAAACTGACATCCTATGTAGTCAGATGGCCGCTGGCTATCTGTGCCATCGTCCATCCTCTCGCAGGTCTGACCAGGGGGGCCCTCTGCGCTCTCTGCGCTCACATTCCACACCCAGTCAAAAAAATCTATAAGATTTGTTTGACTGGGTGAATAAAATAATAGACGGTGGAGGTGCAGTAGACATCGCATATCTAGATTTTAGTAAGGCTTTTGACACTGTCCCACATAGAAGACTTATCAATAAACTGCAGTCATTGAGCATGGACTCCCATATTGTTGAGTGGATTAGGCAGTGGCTGAGTGACAGACAACAGAGGGTTGTAGTCAATGGAGAACATTCAAAACAAGGTAATGTTACCAGTGGGGTTCCACAGGGATCTGTACTGGGACCGATTTTGTTTAATATCTTCATAAGTGATATTGCAAAAGGCCTCGCTGGTAAGGTTTGTCTTTTTGCTGATGACACAAAGATATGTAACAGGGTTGATGTTCCTGGAGGGAAACGCCAAATGGAAAAGGATTTAGGAAAACTAGAAGAATGGTCAGAACTCTGGAAACTGAAATTTAATGTGGATAAGTGCAAGATAATGCACCTGGGGCGTAAAAACCCAAGGGCAGAATATAGAATATTTGACACAGTCCTGACCTCAGTATCTGAGGAAAGGGATTTAGGAGTAATTATTTCAGAAGACTTAAAGGTGGGAAGACAATGTAATAGAGCAGCACGAAATGCCAGCAGAATGCTTGGATGTATAGGGAGAGGTATAAGCAGTAGAAAGAGTGAAGTGCTTATGCCACTGTACAGAACACTGGTGAGACCTCACTTGGAGTATTGTGCGCAGTACTGGAGGCCATATCTCCAGAAGGATATAGATACTCTAGAGAGAGTTCAGAGAAGAGCTACTAAACTAGTACATGGATTGCAGGATAAAACTTACCAGGAAAGGTTAAAGGACCTTAATATGTATAGCTTGGAAGAAAGAAGAGACAGAGGGGATATGATAGAAACTTTTAAATACATAAAGGGAATCAACTCGGTAAAGGAAGAGAGCATATTTAAAAGAAGAAAAACTACCACAAGAGGACACAGTTTTAAATTAGAGGGGCAAAGGTTTAACAGTAATATAAGGAAGTATTACTTTACTGAGAGAGTAGTGGATGCATGGAATAGCCTTCCTGCAGAAGTGGTAGCTGCAAATACAGTGAAGGGGTTTAAGCATGCATGGGATAGGCATAAGGCCATCCTTCATATAAGATAGGGCCGGGGGCTATCCATAGTATTCAGTATATTGGGCAGACTAGATGGGCCGAATGGTTCTTATCTGCCGACACATTCTATGTTTCTATGTTTCTATGTTTCTACCATGGCTGCTGAGGAGGGGTGGGGAGGCAGGAGCAGTACCAGCTTTATCAGCAGCAGCCTGAGTCTAGAGTCACTGATGTGTAGCTTTCTTCACCCGCTTAGTGAAGAAACTACTCACCAGCAGGTAGACAGAGCAGAACCTGAGCCAGCAGGTGGTGGCATACTTGGCGTGCACCCTGCCAGCCGTCTTTAAAGATCTGCTGGACTACTGGGCAGCCAAACTGAATTTGTGGCCACAACTTACCAAGTTTGTGACAACAGAACAGGTGTTTAGTGCGGCAGGAGCCATAGTTACCCCAAGAAGAACTCGCCTGTCCACCCAAAAGAGTGGAGAGACTGAGAATCAATCATGGATCAGCCAGGATTTCAACCCAACAATGCCTGAGGCATCAGACTAGATCATCCATGGTGCAACACCAACACTTTGACAAAAGAGACTGGTTTCTTCTGGCTACCTGCCTCAGCTACTATTCTGATGCTGCAACCCGCCTGATGCCACACATCTGTTGCCAAGTGCTCCTTATTTCACCCACCATCGTCAGCAGGTTATGTTATTGCCACCCACATCCCTACTCTATCACCGGGTCACTCTGTGGTCTCCTCATGCTGCTGCCACCTCCACACTATGTCACCTTGCCACTCTGTGGCCTCCTCATGCTACTGCCACCTCCACACCATGTCACCTTGCTACTCGGTGGTCTCCTCATGCTGCTGACACCTCCACACTATGTCACCTTGCCACTCTGTGGCCTCCTGATGCTGCTTCGACCTCCACACTATGTCACCTTGCCACTCTGTGGTCTCGTCATGCTACTGCCACCTCTACATTATGTCACCTTGCCACTCTGGCCTCCTCATGCTGCTGCCACCTCCACACTATGTCACCTTGCCACTCTGTTCTCTTCATGCTGCTGCCACCTCTACACTATGTCACCTTTCCACTCTATGATTTCCTTATGCTGCTGCCACCTCCACACTGTCACCTTGCCACTCTGTGTCCTCCTCGTGCTACTTCCACCTCACCACTGTGTATTAGGGCCACTCTGTGGACTTATCATGCTGTTCCCACCCTCCCCACTTCATGACTGTGCCACTATTTTGCCTTTCGGCCTGGCTGACTATAACAGCTCAGCTGTTCCCCTGTTTACCGCTGCAGTCCTGGGCACTGTTGGGGTTCTGCTATTGCTTCTGAGGATTCCGCTCCACAGTTTCCAATCAGCCCTGGTCACAGCCTGTGTTCAGCTGGTTTCATGTTTCACTGCTCTAAGGGCGGAGCGCATCACTCCCTGGGCTGTTTGGGTTAGGTCAGGTGACCTCGCTGACCAACCCTGTCTCTCCTGCAGGTACTAAAGTGACTCTGCCCTATTCCCAGATGCCTCAGTGTCAAGGTCCTTGTCTTATGCTTAAGAGCCTGATTACCACTTGTGTTCCTGACTTGTACTTCGTTCCTGGACTCTGCTTATCGTCTTATCCCTGCATTCTTGCTTTGACTCTCCTGTTGCCAACTCGGATTGCCTGACCTGTGCCACCTACCCTGACCTTTTGCCTGTTTGACTATGCTTCTGCCTCATCCTTCGGTCCTGCGCTGTCTCTTTTGGTAACATCTCTGCTCTCCTGACTACGCTTATAATTCAGGTACCTACTCAGGTATCTCCTAGTCCGCCTGGACCAGCTGCCACTGACTCGGGGATTGCTCTAGAGTAGCCCCTGGCAACAACCCTAATGGCTTAAGTCTATCCTCACCATCAGAGGCTCTAGTGAAAACCAGGTAGTTGCTTAGACACGTTCCTCCAGAGTATAGCCAGTCAGTGGCACAGTGGGTTCACACCTGCTGATCCGTGACACTGACATCATCATTTATTTGACCCTCTTCTGATCTGTCAGAAGGAAGGAAAAATGAGACGCACAACTGATCCTGTCTGTGTAGCAGTTGTAAGGCCTGTATGGTCCCATCAGAATTGGCTTGTGATTTGGTAGCCAAAAGCAGGAGTGGGTACAAAAGACTGAAGACACGCAAATATTCCATTCACGTGTCATCTCTGTTTTGGATCCACTCCTGTTTTTTTTTGGCATTAGCAATACTGATGGATTACTGACCAAATGCTGACCGAGTGAAGGCGGATGCTCAATAGACAGGATCCGTTTTTTTAGGGTTTTTGTTCTGACGGACCAGAAGAAGGGCAAAATAATCAGTGACGTCAACACAAACTTACTGCTGACACCCTCTCCACTCTGTCGGGGGGCTTTACTTGTATAAGCGTTTAATAGAAAGGGTCTGTAGACATCTATGTGGAATCAGATGACGAGGGTGTAAAATAAGTCCTCTTCTTGACACTAACATCGACCTGTAAGGCTGAGTTCCTACTTGAGTTATTTGGTCAGTTTTGGCCCCGTGACTGCCCAAATAAGTGAAGTGTGCAGTGATTCTAAGAGTGACGCCTGTCATCTGCATGTCATACTACTCACAGTATTATTTCACTACCGCAGCAGAATCCCTATGCATGTTACTGCAAGGTACAGTGTTCTACACCACTATAAAGGGTCTCTGCAGCCAGGAAATAGTTTTTTTAACGCAATTCGCCGCAAATAAATTCGGCTCGAACCAAATTTTTTCAGAGATTTCGGCTAACCGGCTGAATCGAATTTTTGAAAAATTCGCTCATGTCTACTGATAACACATGGCACAGTTATCTTTTGCCATCTTGACAAAAGCCACTGAAATACATTGAAAAAGTTAGTTAACCAAGTTTAGCTCGGCTGCACCTGTATACTTCATTGAGATCTACTCCAAATATGGCTCCTTAAGCCTTATGCACACGTCCGTGGAACACGGTCTGTGTGATACCAGCCTGGATTTCTTCTGAGTGCAGGAACGCACGGCATCATTTGTTGCCATGACGCCGTGCGCTTCCTGCTGTCGCAGTACAGCAGGAAGTATCACTGTACAGTGGCGGCAGCAGGAAGCGCACGGCGTCATAGCAACCAATGACGCCGTGCGCTCCTGCACGCTAAAGAAATCCAGGCCGGTATCACACGGACGTGTGCATGAGGCTTTAGATGGAGATACTGCTTGCAGGCCTGAAGGTAATAACTGTGCTTGTAACATCCAAACCAGCACTTCTCACAGGGACACACCCTGTAACTCATTTATAGTCAGAAGGAACACTCCAGGATAACTCTCAGCTTAATCATCCCATGGGAAAAATAAACTCTGGAAAACACTCCCAGCACATCATAATGTGTATGTTACTCTGGAAACAATTCCAGCACATCATATCGAACACTTCCAGCTATATAATATCAGGCTAAGCAACTATACTGGCCTTTATAGCAGCAGGAGACTCTGTGTGTGTGGGCTTCACTGTCCTAGACAGAAGGAAAAAACACGTCTGCCTAGTGGGTGTGCACTCCTTTATAGGGGGTTAATTAGTTTGATTTACTAATGATTATCTTCTGTCCTAGACGGGAGGAGCAAGACATTAACCCTTTGTGTTGTGCTGCCTGAAAGACGATAAAGAAAGAGAGATTTGTTTACTGTCTAAGGGCTCATTCACACGACCGTAGGTGTCCCTTTGTTGTATTACAGTCCACATATGCGGATCCGCAATACACAGCACCCTTCCGTGTGCATTCCGCAACACGGATGCGGACCCATTGACTTGAATGGGTCCGCAAATCCAAAGATGCGGAACGGTGCGGAATGGAAGTATGGAACGGAACCCCATGGAAGCATTACGCAGTGCACGGGCAAGGGTGGCACACAGTCGTTTGAACAAGCCCTAATGTGGAGGATGGCTGTAGAGAAAAATCAGCAGCAGGGATATGAAGAGCCGGTTTCTCATGAACATCAGCTCGCATTACATGTTGAACAACTCCAGCGCTGGAGCTCTACAATACAAGGTTATAGCAAAGTGGTTCCGTGAATTAAAGAAATTAGTTTAATGTTTTGTTAAGGGTACTCATACCCATTGTGGAGGATGCTGCCTTTCGGGCAGCCAAAATCTACTGGTAACATTTTCTCTCTAAATTTCCAACTGTGCCAGAATTTGACTACAGATGTGCAGGTGCTGAGTTTTAAGTCTATCAGCCTACTTTTCTGTATCTGTATCTTGTCTGATTCCATCTAAAGCAGCTTGTGAATATCATAGACAGAGATGATTATGATATTTCCGTTACATAGCTCCAGCACATTACACATTGCTGTACATGTCATAATACACTTAAACATGTATGTGTTTATTAAGTGGTGTTCTTGTATATTTTTCTTAGGCTCAGTATGAGAATCCTCCACATATCTATGCATTAACAGATAACATGTATCGCAATATGCTGATTGATGGTGAGAACCAGTGCGTCATCATCAGGTGAGAGCATGTTTGAGTCCGGTAACTTACACTGTATATAGTCACTGTAACCAGCAACCAGCTGGTATCACAACTTTTGCTATCCAGGCATTGCAGTGGCTCTTTGTTCTGACGGATAGAGGGGGACCAAAGCAGGGTGCCTTCCCTATTATATTTATTTGCCCTAATAAGGCATACAGACTTGGGCTAGCATGTTTAGGCAAGCCCTTTAACATTGCAGACTGAAAATACCTGGTCTACATATATCATGAAATATGCACACAATAGAACACTGAAATTAAACATAATTTCTGTTAAAGAGGTTTTCTGGGTTCATAACATTGATAATCCGATCAGTGGGGGGTCTCACACCAAGCATACCCACCAATCAGCTGTTCCCTGCAGCCTATGGCACTCGAACTAGCATTTTCAATAGAGCTGGAAGAACGGATTAATTCAAAGTTTAGTGGCTGTGCCAGGTTACTGCAGATCACCCCTCACTTCAGGATTATTATTAGGAGTCCTAAAAAAACCTTTAATGGGGTTGTGGCGAAACCAACCTCGCCACTGGGTTTTGGAGAGGCCTGTTTATCAGCCTCTTGCCTCAGGATTATGGCCCATACTAACTTTTAAACCCCTGAACCTATTCAAGTGAATTTTGGATAGGTTTGTCCCCAAGTTATACTGTTTAAATTGATGTAAGTTATATGTATGGCCAATGTAAACTCACAGAGTTGTAACAATTTATAATAAGTGTAACTTGTCAGCTTGGGAGGAATATGCTGGGTGTGTTTCTATTGTGCCATTGTCCCATTGTGTGTTTAAATGGTGATGTCTGTCCTGTTGTCTGCACATGTGTATTAGTGACTTCTCTTTGTCTTGAGAGATAATTGGATTACGCCTCGGGTGTCTCCAGGGCAGAGAGGAGGAAACCATGATGCATTGTGGGGATGTATTGTCTCTGTGTATCCTACAGTGCTATATATCTGTCCTATGTCACAGTCTTCATTCTGGTCCCCTAGGGGCGTGTACACCAGATGGGCTGGGTTGTTTTATACCTCCCTGTGGGCGGACCTGTATTTGCAAACAACTGTAATAAAAACCAGGCTGGGTGTGCCAGCACCTCAGACCACTGCTTGACCCTCAACACGGAGCCTTGTCTCGTTATTGGGGGATCCGCTGTATGCTGTTAGAGACTGATTGCCAGGAGTGTAAGCTGATTCCTGTTCGTCTGCTAGCAGCTATTCGTGAGGTTCCAGTTTGGAGTGCTATTTTGTATCCAGTTCGGGAGTTGGTGTTCTGCAGTAGCTGTGCCTGTCTCTCAGAAAGGGGCACATCGCCTAAACCGATTTTAACCCCTTGTCTGCTGAAACGGTCCGTTACAGGGGTTTTCTGGGATATAAAATATAGATGACTTATTCTGAGGATAGGTCATCAATATTAAAATCCCAGAAAACCCCTTTCATAAGGGGAACTACTAAGAGTATAGGAAATTTGAAATAGGTTTGAGAATCCTCAGTGGTTGATGCCTTTTAGGGTCCATTCACACGTCAGTATTTTTACCTTTCCAGATAAACGTTCCTTTTTTTGCAGATCCGTTTTTCCTTCCGTTTTTTTTACTAAAGTGCTTCCGAATCGTTCCGTGTTTCCGTTATTCCGTTTTTTTTGTTTTTTGTTTTTCCATCCATTTTCCTGTCAACGGATCCGCAAAATCGGATGACATTCGGATGGTTTTGTGCATGTCATCCGCATTTATGCGGATCCATTGACTTGAATGGACAACGGACCCGAAAAACGGACAGAAAGTAGGACAAGCTTAATTTTTTTTCAGGATCCGCATACTCGAAAATAGGAAAACGGAAGGGATTCCGTGATTCGGACAGCACTATGATTGGTGTCCGCATTTTTACAGAGGCAATTGAAATTAATGGATCCGAAAAAATGTTCCGATTTAAATTGGAACGGAAACGGAGTGTTATAACGGACGTGCGAATGGACCCTTAATGGCAAGCTTCAGACACTGTTTTAAAGGGGTTCTCCGGGAAATGAAAATACTTAAATATTGGTTTATTATAAATATATTCCCAAATAACTTTCATTAGTTATAATGGCTTATTTTGTCTGGGGAGCAATCATCAGGTGAAATAAAATGACCACTGTCCTATTAGTACATAAGAAACCTGTTCTAATCAGACACAGGACAAGTTACCTCACAACAGTGACATCATCCCCTCTCTTACTTTTCAGGGATTATGATCCTGAATACAGCTGAAAAGAACTTCAGTTGAATCTCTGTAGGAATTGAGTTCATAAGGAGACATGAAATACAGAGAGGATGGACAGGACAGACTGTGGTAATGGAGATTTCCCACAAGTGCTACTGCCCATTATCCACACCTCCACTCTCCTCTCGGAACTTTATGTCTCATGAACTCCATTCCCACAGAGATTCAGCTGAAGATCTTAGACCTCATGCACACGACCGTGTTCCGTTCCGCAAAATGGGGTTCCGTTGTTCCGTGATCCGTTTCCTTTTTTTTTTTTCGTGTGTCTTCCTTGATTTTTGGAGGACCACCAGACATAAAGGAAAGTAAAAAAAAGTCTAAGTCAAGTTTGCCATGCAAATGGTAGGAAAAAAAGACTCGGACGTGCGGACGCGGGTGACAATCTTGTGTGCCTCCGTGTTTTTTCACGGTCCCATTGACTTGAATGGGTCCGCAAACTGTTTTCCGTGAAAAAAATACAGGTTATATTTTTTTGACGGACTGGAACCACGGATCAATGACGCGGATGACAAACGGTGCATTAGCCGAGTTTTCAACGGACCCATTGAAAGTCAATGGGTCTGCAGAAAATCACGAAAAACGGAACAACGGACACAGAATATAACAACGGTCGTGTGCATGAGGCCTTATAAGTAGTATTCAGATCATAATCCCTGACAAGCAGAGCAGAGAGGAGGATGATGCAGCTCTTTAGCTCAGTGTTGTAAAGTAACATGTCCTGCTGTGTAACATAGTAACATAGTAACATAGTACATAAGGCCGAAAAAAGACATTTGTCCATCCAGTTCGGCCTGTCATCCTACAAGTTGATCCAGAGGAAGGCAAAAAAAACCCTGTGAGGTAGAAGCCAATTTTCCTCACTTTAGGGGAATAAAAAATTCCTTCCCGACTCCAATCAGGCAATCAGAATAACTCCCTGGATCAACGACCCCTCTCTAGTAGCTATAGCCTGTAATATTATTACACTCCAGAAATACATCCAGGCCCCTCTTGAATTCCTTTATTGTACTCACCATCACCACCTCCTCAGGCAGAGAGTTCCATAGTCTCACTGCTCTTACCGTAAAGAACCCTTTTCTATGTTTGTGTACAAACCTTCTTTCCTCCAAACGCAGAGGATGTCCCCTCGTCACAGTCACAGTCCTGGGGATAAATAGATGATGGGATAGATCTCTGTACTGCCCCCTGATATATTTATACATAGTAATTAGATCTCCCCTCAGTCGTCTTTTTTCTAACGTGAATAACCCTAATTTTGATAATCTTTCAGGGTACTGTAGTTGCCCCATTCCAGTTATTACTTTAGTTGCCCTCCTCTGGACCCTCTCCAGCTCTGCTATGTCTGCCTTGTTTACAGGAGCCCAGAACTGTACACAGTACTCCATGTGTGGTCTGACCAGTGATTTGTAAAGTAGTAGGAATATGTTCTCATCACGGGCATCTATGCCCCTTTTGATGCAACCCATTATCTTATTGGCCTTGGCAGCCGCTGCCTGACACTGTTTTTTGCAGCTTAGTTTGCTGTTTATTAAAATTCCTAGATCCTTTTCCATGTCAGTGTTACCGAGTGTTTTACCATTTAGTATGTACGGGTGACTTGCATTATTCCTTCCCATGTGCATAACTTTACATTTCTCAGTGTTAAACCTCATCTGCCACTTATCTGCCCAAGCCTCCAATCTATCCAGATCCCTCTGTAGTAGTATACTGTCCTCTTCAGTGTTAATTACTTTACACAGTTTAGTGTCATCTGCGAAAATTGATATTTTACTATGCAAGCCGTCTACAAGATCATTAATAAATATATTGAAGAGAATAGGGCCCAATACTGACCCCTGAGGTACTCCACTAGTGACAGTGACCCAATCTGAGTATGTACCGTTAATAACCACCCTCTGCTTTCTATCATTGAGCCAGTTACTTACCCACTTACAGACGTTTTCTCCGAGTCCGAGCATTCTCATTTTATATACTAACCTTTTATGAGGTACAGTGTCAAATGCTTTGGAGAAGTCCAGATACACGACATCCATTGATTTGCCGCTGTCAAGTCTAGTACTTACCTCCTCATAGAAACTGATTAAATTAGTTTGACATGACCGATCCCTCACGAAGCCATGCTGATATGGCGTTATTTGCTTATTTCCCATAAGATGCTCTAACATAGCATCTCTCAGAAAACCTTCAAACAGTTTACCCACAACAGATGTTAAACTTACCGGCCTATAGTTTCCAGGCTCTGTTTTTGGACCCTTTTTGAATATTGGCACCACATTTGCCATGCGCCAATCCTGTGGGACATTCCCTGTCAGTACAGAGTCCGCAAATATCAGAAATAAGGGTCTGGCTATGACATTACTTAATTCCCTTAGGATACGGGGGTGTATGCCATCCGGTCCTGGCGATTTGTCTATTTTGATTTTTTTAAGTCGCTGTTGTACTTCTTCCTGGGTCAGACAGGACACTTTTAATGGCGAATTTATTTCAGCATTCAGCATTTCATCTGACAGTTTATTTTCCTCAGTGAATACATTGGAGAAAAAAATATTTAACAGCTTTGCTTTCTCCTCGTCGCTCTCTGCGACTCCCCCCTCATTACTCTTTAAAGGGCCGACACCTTCAGATTTATACTTTTTAACATTTATATAATTGAAGAACATTTTAGGGTTAGTTTTACTCTGTTTGGCAATTAATCTCTCGGTCTCTAGTTTGGCCGCTTTTATTTGTTTTTTACATGTTCTGTTTTTTTCCTTATAGTTTTTCAGTGCTTCCGTGCTACCCTCCTGTTTTAGGGTTTTATATGCTTTCTTTTTGTCATTTATTGCTTTCTTTACAGTTCTGTTTATCCACATTGGTTTCTTTTTGTTCCTTAACCTTTTATTCCCATACGGTATGTACCTCTCACAATGAGATTTTAGGATGTTTTTAAAGATATCCCATTTTTTGGCTGTATTTTTATTTTTGAGGACTTTGTCCCAGTTAGTTAGGCCTATGGCCTCTCTTAGTTGGCTAAATTTAGCTTTTTTGAAGTTTGGTATTTTTGTTTCTCCCTGTAGAAACGCTCTTTTGAATGATAATTGGAAGGTTATTACTTTATGGTCACTATTTCCCAGGTGTCCCCCAACCTGCACGTCTGTTGTTCTGTCAGGTCTATTGGTTAATATTAAGTCCAGTATGGCCGTCCCTCTAGTCGGGTCCTGAACCAGTTGGGAGAGATAATGGTCTTTGGTTATTGCCAAGAATCTGTTTCCTTTATGAGATATACAAGTTTCAGTTTCCCAGTCTATATCTGGGTAGTTGAAGTCCCCCATAATAACCACCTCATTATGATTTGCCGCCTTGTCTATCTCGTTTAGTAGTAGATTTTCTGTGGACTCTGGTATATTAGGTGGTTTATAGTAGACTCCTATTAGTAATTTATTGTTGTTTTTAGCTCCATGTATCTCTACCCACAGTGACTCCACATGTTCATGTCCCTCACTTATATCTTCACGGAGTGTGGGCTTTAGACAAGATTTTACATAAAGGCAGACCCCTCCACCTCTCCGGTTTTGACGATCCTTTCTGAACAGACTGTAACCTTGTACATTAACTGCCCAGTCATAGCTATCATCCAGCCATGTCTCAGTTATTCCCACTATGTCATAGTCCTCCTCACACATCACTAATTCCAGTTCTCCAGTTTTATTAGTCAGACTTCTGGCATTAGTATACATACATATGAGAGGTTTATGTATATTTTTTACCCTACACCTTTCCTTCTGAACTGTTCTTGTCCCTCCTTCCATTTCTCCCCCAGTCCCACTACCTTGCCCCCGGTCTCTATCTGCACTATCTTCCCCTTCTATAGTGTAATTACCCTCCCCCCCAGTCCCTAGTTTAAACACTCCTCCAACCTTCTAGCCATCTTCTTCCCCAACACAGCTGCTCCTTCCCCATTGAGGTGCAGCCCGTCCCTACGATAGAGGCTGTAGCCGACAGCGAAGTCGGCCCAGTTCTCCAGGAACCCAAACCCCTCCATCCTACACCAGTTCCTGAGCCACTTGTTAATTTCCCTAATCTCCCGCTGCCTTTCTTGTGTGGCCCGTGGTACCGGTAGTATTTCGGAAAATACTACCTTTGAGGTCCTTGCCCTAAGCTTTTGCCCTAAATCCCTGAAATCATTTTTAAGGACTCTCCACCTACCCCTAACTTTGTCATTGGTTCCGATATGGACCATGACCGCTGGATCTTCTCCAGCCCCTCCCAGTAATCTGTCAACCCGATCCGCGATATGTCGAACTCTAGCGCCAGGAAGACAGCACACTGTTCGGCGATCACGGTCTTTGTGACAGATTTCCCTATCTGTTCCCCTAATAATTGAGTCTCCCACTACCAGCACCTGTCTGGCCTGCCCTGCTCTCCTGGTCCCCTGCTTACCGGAGCTGACATTCCCCTGACTGGCAGAGGAAGTGTCCGGCTGCGGCAGTGCCGTCCCTGGACTGACATCCCCCTCATCTGCCAAACGTGCAAACTTGTTGGGGTGTGTCAGATCAGGGCTAGCCTCCCTGGCACTCTTCCCTCTACCCCGCTTTCTAAATGTTACCCAGCTAGCTACCTCACTTTCCTCAGCCTCCTCTCTGTCACCCTCTCCCTCATCTACCCCAAAGAGTGCTTGCTCGGTGAGAAGCAAACTTTTTTGCAAATTGTCAATGCCTCTCAGTGTTGCAACTTGCCCATTTAGAGACTCGATTAGCGATTCCAAACGGGTAATTTGCTCACATCTTGAACAAAGAAATTCACCCTGGAACGGCTGTTCCAGGACTGCATACATCATGCAAGATGTGCACTGGACTGCGTTGTCAATTGTGCAACACATACTAAATGGGGATTACACCACAAAAGAAAAAAATACAATACAATGTAGTAATAATATACAGGCTAATTGCAGTCCCCCTCTGAAGTCCCTGAATCTAAAGTCACTTAATCTTAAGTCACACACTTACACAACCACACTTAATCAACCACGCGTCGCGGTCAAACTCGCGTTATATATCTGCTTATATTAATATAAATGCAGCTCACTGCACCAGCCTGGTTTGCTTCCCCTCTGGAATCAAAAAGGCTGTGCTGTTCTTACTGCTGAGTTTTTAAAGTCTCCTAATTAGACAGCCACACCCTAATTAAACAGCCACACCCTAATTGCTCACCTGTGCAACCCCTGGAGAAAGAAAAAAAAAAGTGTTATCACAGCACAAAATACAGTCAAACACAGCCACTCATCAATGTCCACAAATTATTTAGCTCTCAGATACTCCCTCACTTAATCTTAAGTCACACACTTACACAACCACACTTAATCAACCACGCGTCGCGGTCAAACTCGCGTTATATATCTGCTTATATTAATATAAATGCAGCTCACTGCACCAGCCTGGTTTGCTTCCCCTCTGGAATCAAAAAGGCTGTGCTGTTCTTACTGCTGAGTTTTTAAAGTCTCCTAATTAGACAGCCACACCCTAATTAAACAGCCACACCCTAATTGCTCACCTGTGCAACCCCTGGAGAAAGAAAAAAAAAAGTGTTATCACAGCACAAAATACAGTCAAACACAGCCACTCATCAATGTCCACAAATAATTTAGCTCTCAGATACTCCCTCACTTAATCTTAAGTCACACACTTACACAACCACACTTAATCAACCACGCGTCGCGGTCAAACTCGCGTTATATATCTGCTTATATTAATATAAATGCAGCTCACTGCACCAGCCTGGTTTGCTTCCCCTCTGGAATCAAAAAGGCTGTGCTGTTCTTACTGCTGAGTTTTTAAAGTCTCCTAATTAGACAGCCACACCCTAATTAAACAGCCACACCCTAATTGCTCACCTGTGCAACCCCTGGAGAAAGAAAAAAAAAAGTGTTATCACAGCACAAAATACAGTCAAACACAGCCACTCATCAATGTCCACAAATTATTTAGCTCTCAGATACTCCCTCACTTAATCTTAAGTCACACACTTACACAACCACACTTAATCAACCACGCGTCGCGGTCAAACTCGCGTTATATATCTGCTTATATTAATATAAATGCAGCTCACTGCACCAGCCTGGTTTGCTTCCCCTCTGGAATCAAAAAGGCTGTGCTGTTCTTACTGCTGAGTTTTTAAAGTCTCCTAATTAGACAGCCACACCCTAATTAAACAGCCACACCCTAATTGCTCACCTGTGCAACCCCTGGAGAAAGAAAAAAAAAAGTGTTATCACAGCACAAAATACAGTCAAACACAGCCACTCATCAATGTCCACAAATTATTTAGCTCTCAGATACTCCCTCACTTAATCTTAAGTCACACACTTACACAACCACACTTAATCAACCACGCGTCGCGGTCAAACTCGCGTTATATATCTGCTTATATTAATATAAATGCAGCTCACTGCACCAGCCTGGTTTGCTTCCCCTCTGGAATCAAAAAGGCTGTGCTGTTCTTACTGCTGAGCTTTTAAAGTCTCCTAATTAGACAGCCACACCCTAATTAAACAGCCACACCCTAATTGCTCACCTGTGCAACCCCTGGAGAAAGAAAAAAAAAAGTGTTATCACAGCACAAAATACAGTCAAACACAGCCACTCATCAATGTCCACAAATTATTTAGCTCTCAGATACTCCCTCACTTAATCTTAAGTCACACACTTACACAACCACACTTAATCAACCACGCGTCGCGGTCAAACTCGCGTTATATATCTGCTTATATTAATATAAATGCAGCTCACTGCACCAGCCTGGTTTGCTTCCCCTCTGGAATCAAAAAGGCTGTGCTGTTCTTACTGCTGAGTTTTTAAAGTCTCCTAATTAGACAGCCACACCCTAATTAAACAGCCACACCCTAATTGCTCACCTGTGCAACCCCTGGAGAAAGAAAAAAAAAAGTGTTATCACAGCACAAAATACAGTCAAACACAGCCACTCATCAATGTCCACAAATTATTTAGCTCTCAGATACTCCCTCACTTAATCTTAAGTCACACACTTACACAACCACACTTAATCAACCACGCGTCGCGGTCAAACTCGCGTTATATATCTGCTTATATTAATATAAATGCAGCTCACTGCACCAGCCTGGTTTGCTTCCCTGTGACAGGTTTTTTGTGTACTAATAGGATGGCGGGCATTTTATTTCTCCTAGTGATTGCTGCATAGAGAAAAAAAAAACATTATAATTAATTAAAGGTATTTTGGAATATATTTTTAATAAAGTAATATTTAAGTATTTTAATTTTCCTAATTCCTGGAGAACCCCTTTAAGAGACCCCTGACGAAAATGTCCAAGTAGCCTTGAAAGCTTGCAATTTTGTTATCTTTTCAATGAGTCATTAAAAGGTATCAACCACTGTGGAATCTTAATCCTTTTTCATGTTATAATTTCTGGTTAACACTGTACAAAAATATATATTTGTTTAGTTTAGGAAATCTGAACAAATTAAGATTTTTTGCAAATTAAGCTTATCCATAGAGGACAGATTCCTTTTTTTTTTCACTCTCTTTTCATAAGACCTCCACTTGCTATTATCGAATGAAAACATTCTTGTTTACATCCAGAGCATGAAAATTTCTCATGAAAATGCATTACTATTGAGCTCTTACACCCTGCTACATTGTCAGTTGTACAGTGTTCATTTTAGGACATGGTCAGATATCATAGTCAAGTATCAAAATAATAATGCCAATGTGACACCTGACCCTGACACCTGACCGTGACACCTGACCCTGACACCTGACTCTGACACCTGACCCTGACACCTGACTCTGACACCTGACTCTGACCCCTGACACCTGACCCTGACACCTGACCCTGATACCTGACCCTGACACCTGACCCTGACACCTGATACCTGACCCTGACACCTGACTCTCATATCTGAGTTTGACTTATGCTCTTCATAGGTCAGGCTCAAAGTGAGAATGAGTTATAGATATATATTATGTATTTGTATGCTAAATCACACAACCAAAGTATGTCTATTGCTGAGCTTATAGCTCTGTGCCTAAAATGCTATAAGCTAACACATTACAGTGTTATGAGAGCATAGCTGATAGCTCAGAGGTAAGAAAGGGAACAAAGGATTTTAGGTTTACTGTGGTTTTGAATGCTACATCACATAGATGAAGAAAAAGCCCAAGCTCATCCAAGACCAGCTGGTAGCTCAGTGGTAATGCTGTTGTCTCATGTCCAGGCTTTCTGAGTTCAAAACCCCTTTCAGCCTCTAACAAGTGTTCATATTTTATTATGCCCTAGATAAGAGGCAAATTTAAATGATATGTGACGCTGATATCTCACGTCCTTGACTTGTCAGTGTCACAAGGGATCTTAGGTTTACTGCGTTTATGTGGAGTCTGGACTCATCCTCTGACAAACGCCCTCCGGTGGTCACTCCGTCGCAAAGCGCCCCAGCCGTGAAGGCTGGCGTCCGAGTCCACCGTGAAGTCTGGACGCGGGCCGCAGTTAGCCTTTCCATTCCACGCTGAGAGATTGTGTATCCACCATGTTAATTCGTCTCTGGTCTCCTCATCCAACGATATTAGGTCTGCATACGAGGCCCTGGAGTTGAGATGGGCAGTCTTCAGGCGTTGTATGGCCCGGTAATGGAGTGGAGCCGGAAACACCGCTTGGATGGATGATGAGAGGAGGCCGATGATCCGGGCCAGGTGCCGAAGTGACAGTTGCGACATAGACAGAGTTCTGAGTAACTCCTTGCGGATTGCTCGAATCTTTGTCAGAGGTAGACTTAGGGTCTCCAGGAAGGAGTCTACCGAAAACCCGAGAAATTCCATGGTCTGGGATGGAACCAGCACCGACTTTTCTTGATTGATGAGAAAACCTAGGCAAAGGAGGAGAGTCATTGTCAAATTCAAATGTCTGAGAAGCATGGTGGGATCCTGAGCCAACAGAAGGATGTCGTCCAGATAGATAATCAGTCGCACTCCTCGGCTGCGGAGCCATCTCATAGCTGGGCGCATCAACTTGGTGAAGCACCACGGGGCAGATGAAAGGCCGAAAGGTAAGCATGTGAAGCGCCAAATCTCCCCTTTCCAACGGAAGTGAAGGAGGTCTCTGGAGGACTCCGAAACCGGAACCGTGAGGTACGCGTCCTTGAGGTCGAGCTTCACCATCCAATCCCCGCGTAACAGGAGGTCTCTGAGAAGGTGGATGCCCTCCATTTTGAAGTGTTGATAGCGGACAAACCTGTTTAAAGGTCGGAGGTTGATGACGGGTTGCATCTGACCTCCCTTCTTCTGTACCAGGAAGATGTTGTTGAGAACGCCAGAGTGTGGGTCTGGAGCCCATTCGATTGCCTCTTTTAAGAAGAGGTCCGACAGTTCCCTGTCTATGCAATGTTGGATGACTACGGAGAGGACTTGAGGGTGGGGGGAAGGTAAGCGGTGCGGCAAATGCACTAACTCTATGTGGAAACCGAGGATCGTGGTCAGGACCCAGCGGTCCGTGGTGATGCTTGTCCAAGCATGAGAAAAATGTCGGAGTCTGGCCCCTACACAAACTTGAGAAGAAATTAGAGGTATGGCACTTACCAAAGGGTCGTCGTGAGTTGGTGGTTCCTCTATAACCTCTGAACCGGCCTGGTGCGCCTCTGGAGGGGAAGAAACTTGACGGTTGCCTGGCCTCCTGGAAGGCGGTCCTCTGGGGAAAGGATCTATGGGTGTAGGAGCCTCGACCCGAGCCTCGGGTCTGGAAGGTGGAGCGGCCGGAAAGATGGCCCCTAGAACTGCCAGCCCTGGTGGAAACACTGCTCTGAAACATTCTTTTCATTGAGGACTGGGCCTTGTTCCAGAGAGCCTCAGAGAGAGCTAAATTGGCTAACTTGGGTTCTATTTTGAATAAGATGGCTTTGCGCCTTTCAATAGAAAGTGAGGCGTTCACGTTTGCAGCAATGCATATGGCACGCTGGATCCAGCCCCGGAGTTCTTCCGGATCCACTTGTTCATCTCCCACTCTGACGGTTTCAGCCAAATCAAATATCTTGGCTAAAGGCCCGAAAATGTCCAGGAGTTTATCCTGGCAGGCCTTAAGGGCCAACTCCAAACCCTTACGGGGGTTCCAATCTGATCTGGATAAAAATTTGGTCATTTTGGGGTTGACAACAGGGGTGTCGCAAACCTTATTAGCTATGAGGGGCCTCGGGCACTCAGCTCTTAACTTATTGCACGCCTCTTTACTAAGAGGGCAGCGCACACGTGACTCTAAATATTGTGCCACATAGTCCACCGGGAGCCACTCTGCGGATCTAGGGTGGTGGAGAATATCAGGATCGAAAAGCGGCTTACCAGAAGGATCCGTTAAATGAGCCGAGGTGGAGGCCGTGGACTCAGGTAAGGTGACTCCCCCAGCGACACCAGAAGGGGCTGGGGTGGAATGCCTGTCGGACATACCTGAAAATTCTTCCCCTGACATGTCCAGATCATCTGCTCTAGCCTCCTCATCAGAGCTGACTTCGTCACATTTCCGGTTCCGCGCCTTTTCTGCCTGGCGTGGGAAGGCTCTTTTGTGCATCGTAGGCGCGCTATCAAAGGTGGCAAAAGACACACCATTCGAGGGGTTTCTGGAGGCATGAGGGAGCTCCCTGGATGTGGAAGGTTGCGCTCTCAGGGCGTCAGAGATGGACCTAGATAGGGTCTGGGACACAAATAGCGTCTGAGATAGAGCGCTGGAAAGCGTCCGCCTGGGATAGGTCTAAAAGGGATCAAACTCCTCTGGAGCATGGAGGGGGATTATGGCAAGGGGAATGGGCCCCCATATCAGAGTCTGGAGGGCATACCTTGCTGGGACATGGTGGAAGGATCTGTATCACAAGAAAGAAGTCTGCAAATACAGAATCGACCTATCCTGTAAGGGAAGCAGTCTAGCTAAAGTATAATAACTATATGGCCACAATAGACTAAAGCCAGTAAGGTGAGTAACCCACACTAGCAAGGGCGGAAGACAGGAGCCGAATGAAGGGGCTGCCAATCGCATGGAATACTAAGGATCGGAAGCGGATGGGCGCGGCCGAAGGAGAGAAGGGAGCGCGTGAAAAAAAGGGCGCAAAAAAGAAGACGGCGCAAGGAAGGAGAGTGGGCCGGAAGAGGAGTGTGGCCGAATAAAGAAGATGCCAGCGCTGCGAAAGGAGGAGCGTGTTCCAAGATGGGTGCCAAAAACTCGCAATGGCAGCTGAAGTCTCGCGAGACCACGGCAGCGGTGATGAACGGGTGGTCGAATGCCCGCCCGCTGTAGGTAAGTGGAGGACAGAGGCGGAGGAAACTGGTAGGGCACAGCGCAAGGGTAGAAAAAACTCCCCTCTCCAGGGGAAAAAAACGGCAAAAGGAGCTGGGGGAAAAACCTAAGGGAGGGAGAGCCTCCGGAGATAAAAAGTGAATGGTGGATAACCTAGGGAGAAAAGAAAATATACAAGCCCCCAAACCCCAGAGGAAGAATGGGGACAGCAAATAAGGTGAATACACAGTAATGGCTAACAGTGAGGAACAAAAACATGTATACTCATCTGTGGCAGCAGCAAAGAAAGAGGAGGATTTCCTATTGCATGGACACTATATAGGGGCTATAAGGGAAGGGCCTGTTGCCATTGTGATATGCTAATCTCAGGATGTTTTTTCTTTGCTCCTGTGGTTGTCAGTAAAGAGAGTTAAAGCAATAGGAGCCTCCGTGTCTTGAAATAAAATTATATATATATCCAGAAAATGGCAGGGCAGCACTCCTAGCTTCAAGTGATTAAAGTGCCAGCGTTTTCCCCTTGGTCCTGGGGTCCAAGCACTCCTTGGATAAAAAGTGAAAAAATACAATATTTATTCAACACATGTTGAAACAGGCAACGTTTCAGCTCTCTCACAGAGCCATTATCAAGCCAAGTGAAACATATATGTGAAAGAAGTCTGCATATATAGAAACATTTCAGGAAGTAATCTGTGCTAATTTCCTGTTTAATTACATACTTGTGCATATAAAAACTCCATAAAAAACTATTTATTCTCTTGTGACAATTCATAGTGTAGCCATCCAATACTCTCAGGTATAGTGCATAGTGATGAGCGGGAGGTGCCATATTCGATTTCGACGAAATTCGCAAATATTCGTCTCATATTCGTCAAAATCGAATATTCGTCATTATTCAAGTTGTCGCGATTAATATGCAATTTAAATAATCGCGTATTGTGATTTTAACTTAAGGCAACTTTCCTATTGGTTTGATATCTACATTAGAATCAGCGAAGATGATGTATTCTCCATCTTCGTTTTAGCTACCTATTCGTCAACTTCGCTAATTCTAGCAATCAAATAGGAAAGTTGACTATAGAGACAGCTGTGTTTAATTCGCTATGCGATTATATTACTTAGCTTTTTTTAAAAATAAATAGAATAATTATAATAATCAAGTATTATAATTATTCTATTTATTTAAAAATGCGATTAATATAACTTGAATTAATCGCATTGCGATTTCAACTTAGACCTGGTTTACTATAGTTGGCTTGGTAGAATTAGCGAATATGACGAATGTATTCGTCATATTCCTCAAAACGAAGATAACGAAGATAACAAAGTATTCTCCATCTTTTTGTTCCATATTCGTCAACTTCGCTAATTCTAGCAATCAAATAGGAAAGTTGACTATAGAGACAGCTGTGTTTAATTCGCTATGCGATTATATTACTTAGCTTTTTTTAAAAATAAATAGAATAATTATAATAATCAAGTATTATAATTATTCTATTTATTTAAAAATGCGATTAATATAACTTGAATTAATCGCATTGCGATTTCAACTTAGACCTGGTTTACTATAGTTGGCTTGGTAGAATTAGCGAATATGACGAATGTATTCGTCATATTCCTCAAAACGAAGATAACGAAGATAACAAAGTATTCTCCATCTTTTTGTTCCATATTCGTCAACTTCGCTAATTCTAGCAATCAAATAGGAAAGTTGACTATAGAGACAGCTGTGTTTAATTCCCTATGCGATTATATTACTTAGCTTTTTAAAAAAATAAATAGAATATTTATAATTATTATAATACTTGCTAATTATTATAATTATTCTATATATGAAAAAAAAAAGCAAAGTAATATAATCGCATAGCGAATTAAACACAGCTGTCTCTATTAGCAAAGTTGACGAATAGGTAGCTAAAACGAAGATGGAGAATACTTTGTTATCTTCGTTTTGAGGAATATGATGAATACATTCGTCATATTCGCTAATTCTACCAAGCCAACCATAGTAAACCAGGTCTAAGTTGAAATCGCAATGCGATTAATTCAAGTTATATTAATCGCATTGCGATTACAACTTAGCACTGCTATATTCCATATTAGGCTAGAATTAACGAATATGGAATATAGCAGTGCTAAGTTGAAATCGCAATGCGATTAATTCAAGTTATATTAATCGCATTGCGATTTCAACGTAATTCTCAAATCCGACAGTACATTCTAGTATGGAGACGTTCCCATGGTGATGGGGATGCTCCATGAGCACGGAAGTCGGCAGAAGCGGCAACGGGCACTGACTGGAGCAGCCAGGAAGCCAGGGATCCTAAGGACAGGTAAGAACTACTTTTGGGAAGTGGGAAAGAAAAAAAAAAAAAAAAAAAAACGAATATTCCAAATATAGAATTTATAGCACTATATTCGAAATAGTCGCGAATTAGCGAAGTGCCGATATTCGCAAAAAAAATTTGATATTCGAATATTCGCGCTCAACACTAATAGTGCATCACATTTCCGTGATTATCTTCAATTTCATAGTGCTTCATGTAATATATACTCATGTTTCCCCAAATTGTGATAGTGGTTAAAACATCCATGGCTTGCTCAAACACAATTCACACCTGTAAGAAAACCGCAACACAGGAATCCATACATTTCTGTTACCTTATGCTCTCACGGCACTATATCAAAGATGGAGCGTTCCCTCAACTTGGCGTGTCTCTCTGTATACTGCGCCTGCGCTGCCCTCATACCGTTGTGCATCATCACCCGGTGCTAGAGGCAGGCCAGTCTCGCAACGTACTCTCACAGCCCTATGTTAAAGATGGAGCATTCCCCCAACTCGGCCTGTCTCTCTGCTTACTACGCCTGTGCTGCCATCGCACCGCAGTGCCTCACAAACCCGACACTCAGGGCGGGCCAATGTCGCAACATGCGGATGCCTGACTCAGCCTCCCGCCCTGCATCCTATGTGTATAACAGGGCGAACACCGAATGAGCACCAAAGTTACCATATGTGGAAACCTGGTCAACCATCAGCATTACATCGTGCAACACCTTCATGTCACCTAACATTATCTATATTGGATCCACACATCAAAGCGCTGTATTCACTAAAGGCAGCAGTAAAAACCTTGTACTGACCCCAGCCTGAGTTACACAATCATTATAATCGTTACCTATATTTATTGAGGACTATACTAGTTTTGGTATTAACCACAACCTATGTAACCCCCCGGAATATTTCCCGGTATATTCAACACATAAGCATTTGCATACATATACTCACATATTAAAGAGGACCTTTCACCTTGATAAACATTGTGAACTAAGTATGCTGCCATGGAGAGCGGCGCCGAGGGATCTCACTGCACTTACTATTATCCCTGGGCGCTGCTCCGTTCTCCCGTTATGCTCTCCGATATCTTCGCTCTGTAAGTTATAGTAGCGGTGTCTGCCCTTGTCCTGTGGGCGTCTCCTTCTCCTAGGCTGCAGCGCTGGCCAATCGCAGCACACAGCTCACAGCCTGTGAGAAAAAAACCTCCCAGGCTGTGAGCTGTGCGCTGCGATTGGCCAGCGCTGCAGCCTAGGAGAAGGAGACGCCCACAGAACAAGGGCAGACACCCGCTACTATAACTTAGTGAGTGAAGATACCGGAGGACATAACGGGAGAACGGAGCAGCGCCCAGGGGTAATAGTAAGTGCAGTGAGATCCCCGGACACCGCTCTCCATGGCAGCATACTTAGTTCACAATGTTTTTCAAGGTGAAAGGTCCTCTTTAAAGTCCCTCTGTAATAAAGGCAACGATTAATATTATAAGGTAACTGAAATGGATAAAACCTGGGTAAGCGATCTCTCCCATAGGTGTCCACAACTCTCAATAAGTAACTGTGGAATATAAAAAATATATCATACATAAGTTTCACAGTCCTTATATCATAATGTATCATATACAATGACTCCAGTGTCGCCTGACACCTGGGTCGTGGCAATTTGTGGGCCATCCACTACATACCTCAGTTGATCATTCCTGAGGTCACCCTAAATTATGTTTAACCCTTTAGGTTTAAGTGTATCCAAACGATGGATCCACCTAAGCTCACATTTCTTTAGGAGGGACACCCTGTCTCCCCCCCTCTTTGGCATGGCCACATGATCAAATATCATAAACCTAAGTTCCTGTTCTTTATGTTTGTACTCACTGAAGTATTTAGATACCGGGAGGTCTTTCCTCTCATTTCTAATTTACAGTTTACACAGTTCAGGCAGGGATAACTGCCATTGTTTTTAGTTTTGAAAAAAGTCTGTCGTAAGCGTACTTGTTCTGGAACACTCGTCCTCACCACTCTATCATTGATGTTTCGTGTCCTTCTATAGGACATCAGTGGGGCCTCTTTAAAAGCCAACATGTTCGGGTACCCACTCTGTAGTATACCCCAGTGCCTCCTAATGATATGTTCCACTTTTAAACTGTCTTCATTATATGTGGATACAAATGGTACCCGGTTAGGACTTTTCTTGGGGCATGATTTTTTCACCTCCTCCCGAGGAATCGATTTTACTTTATTAATATGTCCCTTTACTAATGTTAAGGGATATCCCCTTTCTAGGAAGGAGTCCCCCATTTTTTCCAAGGCTTTATTTAAATGTTCTTCCTCATCTACAATCCTTTTAACACGTAACATCTGACTATATGGGCGCGATTTAATCATCCTAGTCAGATGACAGCTTGTAAATTGTAGCAGAGTATTTTTATCAGTTTCCTTAACATGCAAATCTGTATGTAACTGCCCATTCTTTATGTACACCTTTGTATCCAGAAATTGTACTCTTTCACTGGATGCCACCAATGTAAACTTGATATGTTCATCCATATTGTTAAGGAA
Source organism: Bufo bufo (assembly GCF_905171765.1). Lineage (NCBI taxonomy): Eukaryota > Metazoa > Chordata > Amphibia > Anura > Bufonidae > Bufo > Bufo bufo. The sequence continues at coordinate 488,832,468 of NC_053390.1, read as the reverse complement.
CAAATAATACTCAGATAGAGCATCTTGGGTTCCAGTCCAGATAAGGAACACGTCGTCTATGTACCTCCACCACATAAACACATGTCTATAGTGGGGAGATACATAGACAAGGCGCTCCTCCAAAGAACGAACAAAAATATTTGCGTAAGTGGGCACAACATTTGAGCCCATAGCTGCGCCCACCCGTTGCAAATAAAATCTGTCCTGGAACCCAAAATAATTGCACCTTAATGTAAGTTCCAAGAGATCCAAAAGAAAGCATTTGCTCTGTACGGAATACGTAGATCCTTCTAGTGCCCTACCCACAGCTCGCAATCCCTCTCCATGGTCAATGGATGTATAGAGGGACACTATATCAAATGACTCCAAAATACTGCCGTCTGGTACTTTAACTGTTGCTATCTTCTCCAAAAAATCGCCTGTGTCCCTGACATATGATTTTGCCCCAATAGCAAATTCCCTTAACGCTCTGTCCAAAAATATAGCAATATTGGACAGGATAGATTCCCTCCCCGAAATAATCGGGCATCCTGGAGGGTTATCTAAACTTTTATGTATTTGTATTGTATAGGCAATACATATATTAAAGGGACAACAGGCGACTTAACAATCAAAAATTCTTTCAGTTGTTTGTCTATAATCCCTTCCTTTTCAGCTTTTGTTAGTATCACCTCTATCCTCTTAGCTATGTCGAACTTAGGATCCCTCTTTAATAATTCATATGTATCACCTGTCTGTAATGGACGTTCTATCTCCTGAACGTATTTTAATGTGTCCATCACCACGATCCCACTGCCCTTGTCCGCGGGTTTTATGGTGAGATCGTGGTTATTGGATAACCCCTCCAACGCATGTATTTCCTCAGTCGTATTATAGGGTTTAGTTAATGGGGTACCACGTAGCCCATCCTTAAGGTCCGTGATATCCCTCTTAACGCACTCAATGAAGGACTCCATAACATGTGAATTAATCAAAGGTGTAAAATCACTTTTAGCATATAAATCAAATTGTTTTTCCTCCCTTGCTGCAGGATGTGGGAAACTCCACTTCCCTTAAGCAGGGGGGCAGAACAGAACAGGAACATTCCATTCTGAATGGCCATAGCATTAAAACTATTCCTACCAACGATGTCGCCACCTGCTGGTAGACCTGAAACATTACAAGGAAAATATCACATTTAAAATGGTTTCATCTGCACAGTTGTGAATGACATGAGCGAAATCACACCAAATGACCGTGTTAATGCTCTTAGCAGATAGTAGCGGGGTAAAAGCGTTCAGTAACCCAACTCTGAGGTGTTACATTCCCCCTTACTTTGAATCAAGCAGTCCTCGGCTTGTGCTTGGGATAAGAGGAATGAGCTCTGGGGTACCCAAATTAATACAAAGGGCTGCCTGAAATACACAAAAGACAAACAAAGACAAGCATAAAACGGCTACCCTGGGTTCCTACCCGCATGAGTAGGATGTCCTTAATTAACAGTTTCCCTCTCTCGGTATAACCAGTGAACCAAATACTGCACTAAGTGTAACATCCTGAAGTATGTCACTAAACTTTTGTTCTCCTGCTCCATAATGTTAGGTATATGCATAATGTCATCTGGTATAAGTTTGCATCATTTTCCCCCCAATGTGTATTTTCCAGGTCTGTTGCATTGTATTTATGCTGTAATATTCATGTACACCAGCAGGTGGCAGCAGTATGTAGCAGAACCAAGCCAGTTAGTATATCTAGACTGGAATAGACCATTCCAGGCTAGCAACCCCCTATCTGAGGAGGAGTGGAATGTTCCCAGATCCTACTTCAGAGGGAGGTTAGAAAGTTCTAGGCAGTGTACCAGCCATCCAGAAGACATGGACTGATTACCTGACGGGTGAGGACCTGTTGGCATGTTGTGCTTTTAACCGTTTTTGTTCCAGGTTGCCAGTGTTTGTCCTCATCCAGATGGTCATGTCAGTTAGGACTCCCCCCATCAGCACTTTAACCCCCTCAACTCCAAGTTGAATGTTTTATCCCCTTTCTCAGGTTACTTGATAGCCTGCTGCTATTAACTTTTTAACCCTTTGGATTACAATGAACTCTTTTGCCCTGTGAATTGCAAAAGGAACTTTTATCAGATTGCAGAGGAACTTTAAGCACTTCTAGGAATACGGACTCAAGTTATTGTTGAGCCTATCCCTTGCACTTATAAAATTGCACTATTTTATAACATGTTTGCAACATAAAAGCTTGCACTTTATCCTCATGTACTATGTAACCAGTTTACAAATGTTTGATAACGTTAAAGTATCCTGCCCATTGTGTGTATTATCCTTCCAGGTGCCACAATGTGATTTGATGCACTGTTTCAAATGATTGCACTTACCATTGCACTTAACAAAAATGTAGCAACTTACTTAAAGTGTGCCTTTTTACAGCTCTTGTTCTCTTCCCCCTTTATACGGACTGTCATTATACGGACGTTGTACACTAATGGCCTACACCCGGTGATATATACCCATAGGTACCCAGGGTAGGACCAAGTGGTAATTCCAGGCAGATCCAGTAACTTCACAGGTACCCCTGCTGCTTCGGGAATCGTTAGAAGCCCTAGGCTGCTCCTTCCCTCTTGTTAAATGTTCCGGATTGTTCCCATCCGGAGGTGTCTCATTTCCAGGAGATCCATGGGAACGTACTGCCCTCCTCCTGTGACTTGCCAGAAGACATGGAGACGATACATACCTCCCCTTCTGAGCCTTTTGTCTAAGGCAAGGCGCCTCAAACCTTAGAGCCACAACTTAGCTTCCTCATAGTCATCATAGTGATCGTGCTATAAGCCAAATTTCTTCAGGCTATGATGCAGGGAAGGGAAAACAGGATAAAGCCACCCTTCTATTTGCGGGCTTTGCATTACATAATGGCGGGATTACGGAGTAAAGACACCCCCATGCTTTCTTTGATATTGGTGGACGATATCTTAAAAGTCAGTCAGTAATGTTTGCTTTGTGCAGTATTATAGGTTACCTGGTTATACCAAGATAAGGAAACTGTGTGTTGGACACCTTATGCTAGCGGGCAGGAACCTCGATGAAACCGTTAAATGTTTTGTCTTTGTATGTCATTTCTTTGTATATTCACGCAGCACTTTGTATTAATTGGGTACCCAGAGCTCACTCCTCACCCGCCTATCTTGCGCCGAGGACGGCTTCACTTAAAGTAACTGGGTATGTAACATCCTGAAGTATGTCACTAAACTTCTGTTCCCCTGCTCCATAATGTTAGGTATATGCATAATGTCATCTGGTATAAGTTTGCATCATTTTCCCCCCAATGTGTATTTTCCAGGTCTGTTGCATTGTATTTATGCTGTAATATTCATGTACACCAGCAGGTGGCAGCAGTATGTAGCAGAACCAAGCCAGTTAGTATATCAAGACTGGAATAGACCATTCCAGGCTAACTACCCCCTATCTGAGGAGGAGTGGAATGTTCCCAGATCCTACTTCAGAGGGAGGTTAGAAAGTTCTAGGCAGTGTACCAGCCACCCCCTATTGGGGTAGGCTGTGTGAATAGGAGCTCCCAGAAACAGGGATCCCAACCAAGGATTCAGGCCTAACCTGAGGCCCAAAGCAACCTTCCCAGCCTGAGTTCCTTACCTCAGCTGGATGACAAAGAAAGCAGCCATCTTCAGAACTACTAGATCTCCAGGAAGAAACCACCATTCCCTGCGAGCAGTCCTGTAAGTACAGATTCCAAATACAAGGAGAAGATAAGTACCTCCATAGCTAGTCAGGCCCAAACCAAGCAGAATACAGACAGAGCAGAAGACAGATACCTGCCAGATTCTTAAAGGCGTATGTTCAGATGCAGAATATAGATATAATTCCTGCCACATATTGCCAATACCTGCTGGGACCTAAAGACTATTGCTGTAATATTGTATGGATCTAGAGCTGCATAAGATAACCTCAAGTAAAGACAAGTTGGACCCTATTCTCTGTGTGGAATTCCATCATTCCTACATTACTCCTATTTACAGCACTCAATTTTGTTGCATGTGAGCCAGGATACAGGAGTCCAGCCGTACTACATGTAGGAGACACCGTTGACACAATATAGAGACAATATCCCCCTCTGGCATTCTTAACCTAGCACATGAGCTATACCATCTTAAAGGGCCCTTTTACAGTACCTGCGCAAGCTGCAACTGGCGTCACGAACTTATTCACCTATAAATCTGACCCACTGCATAGCAGCCCCAACTGACCCAGTGTCCTGCTCATTGCATAAGCAAACATTACTGACTGACTTTGTAGTGTTCTGGATCCTTTAAACACCAACGAAAGCATGGGGGTGTCCTTACTCCATTATCCCACCATGGTGTAATGAAATACTGGCAAATGGAAGGGTGGCGCTATCCTGTATTCCATTTCCTGCACCAAAGTCTGAAAAATATGGCTTATAGCAGGATCACTATGGTGACTATGGGTAGCTAAATTGTGGCTCTAAGGTTTGAGGGCCCATACCTTAGGCAAAGGCTCAGAAGGGGAGGTATTTAGCGTCTCCATGCGCTTCTGGCAGTCACAGGAGGAGGACATAGTAATCCCATGATACTCCTGGAAGACACACCAGGATGGGGGTTTAGTAGTCCCATTACCAATCCTGGCACATATAACAAGCGGGAAGGAGGGGTCTATGACTTCTAACCATTCCAGAAGCAGCGGTGTTACCCGTGTAGTTACTAGACCTGCCAGGACTTACCACTTGGTCCTACCCTGGGTACCCGGGACATATGACTCCAGGTGTAGGCCATTAGTATTAATCGTCCGTATAAAGGCAGTCCGTGTAAAGAGAACAGAGCTGTAAGGCAAGACACACAAAAGTAAGGTGCTACTGCTCTGGCGAAAGGCAAAAGTTAGTGCAGTTTCACAAACAGAGCATAAATTCACAGTGCGGCATGTGTAAAAGAGTCCATACAATGGGCACAAGTACTTGAACATTGCTCAACCTGTAAACATGTAAGCAAAATTAGTGCAATATTGAAACAGTATAAGTCACAAAGAGCTCAGGTACATGTTTGAGCCCTTTCTTTGGGTGCAAGCTTGTAACGTTGCATAACTTGCATCAAGTAGGAAAAAAACACAAAAATCTAAAATAATTTGTAATCCAACATAAAGTTTGGTTTGACTGATAGATTGAGTCCATTAAGTCCAGGCACAAAAAGGTGAGATGAAAAAGGCCAAAATGTCAACAATAAACAGTAGGCAATGTTTCTTACCAGTCAAAATGTGTCCTTGGCTTGGCTCCTGTAGTCTCTGTAGCTAAATATTTACTTTGATAATTCCCGATAACGGACAGGTGGCACACTCTTGTTGGTCCGTTGGGATCTCTGCAAGGATAATCCAAAGTCGCTGAGGGCTGAAATAGAGTCTGGGCCTTGTGAAGGAGAATCAGCCGACGAACTTGGTTCCATAGGCACAGTGGTCTCTGCAACTGGCATCAGGACTCGGATTAGAGGCTGAAAGAACCACTGTAGGGGGTCGAGCATGGAAGGCAATTCTGTTGGAGTCTCCCTTTCTAAAAACAATGGCAGCTCAGGTGATGTATCCTCTTCTCTTGGCTGTTCCTGAACAGGTTCTTGTAGGCATTTCTTAAGTCTGTTGCGATGGACTTGCTGAGTACCTTTCTCCTCTCTCTGGATTTCGTAGACCTCTGTTGAGGGGACGGCCACTATTGTATATGGCTCACGCTCCCAGCGACTATCCAGTTTACTTACAGGGTGATTGTTTTTTAGCCAGACCTGGTCTCCAGGCTGTAAGGGCTCAGCATGTACAGTCGTGGCCAAAAGTTTTGAGAATTACATAAATATTGGAAATTGGAAAAGTTGCTCCTCAAGTTTTTATAATAGCAATTTGCATATCCTCCAGAATGTTATGAAGAGTGATCAGATGAATTGCATAGTCCTTCATTGCCATGAAAATTAACTTAATCCCAAAAAAACCTTTCCACTGCATTTCATTGCTGTCATTAAAGGACCTGCTGAGATCATTTCAGTAATCGTCTTGTTAACTCAGGTGAGAATGTTGACGAGCAAGGATATTGTGGCTACTAAGACTGCACCTCAATCAACAATTTATAGGATCATCAAGAACTTCAAGGAAAGAGGTTCAATTCTTGGTAAGAAGGCTTTAGGGCATCCAAGAAAGTCCATCAAGCGCCAGGATCGTCTCCTAAAGAGGATTCAGCTGCGGGATCGGAGTGCCACCAGTGCAGAGCTTGCTCAGGAATTGCAGCAGGCAGGTGTGAGCGCATCTGCACGCACAGTGAGGCGAAGACTTTTGGAAGATGGCCTGGTGTCAAGAAGGGCAGCAAAGAAGCCACTTCTCTAAAAAAAAACATCAGGGACAGATTGATCTTCTGCAGAAAGTATGGTAAATGGACTGCTGAGGACTGGGGCAGTCATGTTCTCCGATGAAGCCTCTTTCCGATTGTTTGGGGCATCTGGAAAAAGGCTTGTCCGGAGAAGAAAAGGTGAGCGCTACCATCAGTCCTGTGTCATGCCAACAGTAAAGCATCCTGAGACCATTCATGTGTGGGGTTGCTTCTCATCCAAGGGAGTGGGCTCACTCACAATTTTGCCCAAAAACACAGCCATGAATAAAGAATGGTACCAAAACACCCTCCAACAGCAACTTCTTCCAACAATCCAACAACAGTTTGGTGAAGAACAATGCATTTTCCAGCACGATGGAGCACCGTGCCATAAGGAAAAAGTGATAACTAAGTGGCTCGGGGACCAAAACGTTGACATTTTGGGTCCATGGCCTGGAAACTCCCCAGATCTTAATCCCATTGAGAACTTGTGGTCAATTCTCAAGAGGCGGGTGGACAAACAAAAACACACTAATTCTGACAAACTCCAAGAAGTGATTATGAAAGAATGGGTTGCTATCAGTCAGGAATTGGCCCAGAAGTTGATTGAGAGCATGCCTAGTCGAATTGCAGAGGTCCTGAAAAAGAAGGGCCAACACTGCAAATACTGACTCTTTGCATAAATGTCATGTAATTGTCGATAAAAGCTTTTGAAACGTATGAAGTGCGTGTAATTATATTTCACTACATCATAGAAACAACTGAAACAAAGATCTAAAAGCAGTTTAGCAGCAAACTTTGTGAAAACTAATATTTGTGTCATTCTCAAAACTTTTGGCCACGACTGTACATGCATATCAAAGTCCTGTTTTTGTTGAGCCTTCTCTATTTTAGTTCTGTTTTATTTTATTTCGGTGACGGACGCTGCGGCTGAGAATGTATCATAAAGGTGCAGGTTATCCCGCAGTATTCGCTGCCATAGCAACACTAGTCAGCGTTGGATCTAGTAAAACAGATCCTGATCATGTGAGATGGTACTGACGGAACTTACCGGTGCGGACCTTTCCTGTTCACGTCATGGGCGGAAGGGATGTGGCGCATCGGTTCTCTGCCTCCTGTGTGGGTGGATGTGACGGAGCTGAATTGACGGCACAATAGAGGGTGGGATGTGGGCGGAGGTGACGGTATGGTCTCACATCCGGGATCCAGTATGGGCGGATGTGATGTAATGCAGCGAGGCAGACGATAGGTGTTTGGTTGATTCTCTCAGCTGTGGCTAGATTTAAAGTGGAGTATGTTGGCAGGATAGACACACCCCTTCGAAAAAGCTTGGCGAAACGCGCGTCAGGGATCCGCTCACCAAGGCTCCAAGGTCGGTTCCTCAATACTTTCATATGTGTTTTTATATGTGTTGGTTTTATGCTTGCTGTGATTTATACGTGGTGGATGTAGGTGGCATACAATTATATCCGATGTTTGGATGTGGTATTCATACACTGCGTCTATCAACTGCCATTTTGCAAGCATGCCAACACTTGCACTTTTACTAAAGCTCACGTCTCCTTTTGGCCTGTGGATGAGATAATTTATCTTGATAATAATTAGGCCACTTAGAGACATGGGCTTAGGGGATATACCGATTTTTGTGTAACCTTGGTGGGGCGCTGTTTTGCAGTGCCACCACATTACTGCATCATATCTAATATATTTAATACTGTCTATTTTTGGTCGTCTTTTATGTGACTTATCAATAAAATATTAGCAATTTATGTTTATGTGTGTTCTTGTTTATCGGATCCACCTTCTCTATTTTAGAGTCCACTATTTCTTTTGCGTCCTACAGGCACTTCTGATGCTCTTTGACCCACTCGGATTGGGGAATGAGTGGTACAGCATCCGGTACAGGGACGTCAAGGGCAAGATCTGCAGGTAGACGGTCATGTCTTCCGAACATGAGGTAGTATGGAGTGTACCCAGTGAGTTGTATTGTTGTACAGGTACACTAGTTCAGGGAGGAGTAATGGCCATTCGGCCCTCCGGTGAGGCGGCACAGCCTTGAGCATGTTGATCAGTGTCTGATTAATTTTTTCGCACAGTCCGTTTCCCTGAGGGTGGTATGCGGTAGTTCTCAGTTTTTTGCAGTTGTACAAGGCACAAAGTTCATAGAATAACTGAGACTCGAATGCAGATCCCTGATCAGTAAGTATTTTGTCAGGACACCCATACGGCAGAATAAAGCTCTTCCACATGGCAGAAGCTGTAGTTTTTGCAGTTAAGTCCTTTACAGGTACAGCCACAACGAACTTGGTATAGTGATCTATGATTGTCATAGCATATACATACCCGGATCTGCTGGGTTCCAGTTTCACGTCATCGATTGTCACGATTTCAAGAGGACCTTTACTCACTATTGGATGAAGGGGGGCTCGCTGATCATGTCTTTCCCCTTTTGCCACCTCACAGGTGGGACACTGTCGACACCAGGTTTCAATGTCACTTCTCATGCCAATCCAGTAGAAACGTCGTCTGATGGTGGCTTCCATTTTTTGGATTCCAAAGTGACCAGACCGGTTATGGTACATGTCCATCACCATCTTGGCATCTCTTCGAGGCACCACTATCTGGTGTAGGCGCTCACAGGTGACTGGATCAAGTGTTCTCCTGAGGAGTAGGTCTCTTTGTAGGAAGAGTAGTTTCCGTTGTCGCCAGAGGCGAACTAGCTCTGAGTCAGCTCTCCGCCGTCGGATTCTCTCCGGTATGCGCCCGCTGTAAAAATAATCCAACAGTTCTCCAATGGCTCTGCTCTAGTCTGATTGTAGTTTAATCCAGAGCTCTTTCTCAACTGGAGGTGAGGGGTCACAGGGCTGTGGAAAACAAGTGACTTAGAGGTCGGGCGCCTAGTGTGTAGGGCCTCCTGTCTGGCAAATCGGGAGTAGAATATTGGCATTTCCACATGTTCCCACTGATCATCAGTAGAAATTGGTTCTTTCTGGGCAGGTAGCCTAGACAAAGTGTCGGCATTGTCATTAGATTTTCCAGTCCGATACTTAATGGTAAAGTTGAAGTTCGCCATTCTAGAGGCCCATCTTTGTTCTAGAGCTCCCAGACGTGCAGTGTTCAAGTGAGCTAGCGGATTATTGTCGGTGTAAGGTGTAGCAGCTAGGTAGTCCTTGAATTTCTCAGTTACAGCCCAGACCAAGGCTAAGAACTCCAGTTTGAACGAGCTGTAGTTATGGTCATTCCGCTCTGGCTTTTGTAAAGATCTGCTGGCATAGGCAATGACTCTTTCAGTTCCAGATTGTGTCTGAGATAGTACTGCTCCCAAACCTTTCTTACTTGCATCAGTATAGAGGCAAAATGGTAGGTTATAGTCAGGATAACCCAGGACTGGAGGTTCAGTAAGTTTTTCTTTCAACAGTTGCAAAGCAGCTTCTCTCTCTTCATTCCACTCTACCGGCATCTTGGAATTCTGACATCCTTTTGGGTGACCTTTCACAAGCTCCTGGATCGGTTCCGCAATCTGAGCAAAGTGCGGAATAAATCTCCGATAGTAACTTGCAAATCCGAGGAAGCTCTTGACCTCTTTGACTGTTTTGGGAGCCGGCTAGCTTTGTACTGCAGCTATCTTGTCAGGGTCCGGTCTCACGCCTTCCGCACTCACAACATGTCCCAGGTATTTCACTTGGGGCTTCAGTAAGTGACACTTTGAAGGTTTCACTTTCAGTCCATGTTGGGTCAAAGTCTGGAACACTTCCGCCAGGTGCTGTAAATGCTCCTCGTAGGTCTTAGAGTAGATGATCACATCATCCAGGTACAACAACACAGTCTCAAAGTTTTTGTGTCCAAGACATCTTTCCATGAGTCTCTGAAATGTCCCAGGGTCTTTGCATCCTGAATGGCATGTTGTTGAACTCAAACAGACCCATTGGGGTGGCAAAAGCAGTTTTTTCTTTATCTTCTGGTGCCATGGGAACTTGCCAATAGCCACTGGTTAGATCCAGAGTTGAAAAGTAAGCAGCAGATCCCAGAGCTGCCAGGGATTCTTCAATTCGTGGCAGGGGGTACGCATCCTTGTGCGTAATGTTGTTGATCTTACGGTAGTTCACACAAAAACGAATGGTTCCATCCTTCTTTTTTACCAGGATTAAGGGGGCAGCCCAGGGGCTGTGACTATCCTGAATGACATTAACTGTCTTCATATTCTGCACCATCTTCTTCACCTGCTGGTACATGGCAGGAGGGATTGGTTGGTATCTCTCTTTGATTGGAGGATTAATACCGGTTGAAATGGTGTGCTGTATTAAGCGAGTCTGACCATAGTCCAGAGAATGTTTGCTGAAGACTTGATGGTGTTGTTTGACTAAGTCCAGCACACCGTTGATCTGCTCGGCAGAGGTTGTGGTATCCCCAATGTGTAGTTTGGCCCACCAGGGCTGTTCTGGCGGGTCTTTGGCTTCCTCCACTGTTTGGAGTGATTGTTGAGCCTCAGCAGTGGGATAATCCAGGATATCCTGCGGATGGATGTGGTATAGGCAGGCCACTGGATAGTGCTTTTTTAATTTCACAGTTTCATCACCCAGATTGACTAAGCGTATGGATACCTTTCCTTGGGACACGGTGACCACGCTCCTAGCGGCTAGGATGAGGGGGTGATCTTGAAGATGTATTGGTTCCACAAGGGCCTTATAATCTTGACTTTGGATACCGGTGCAAAAGGCTTGCATCGGTATCCAAAGTCAAGATTATATCAGAGTCTCTGCTCCAGGCTGGAGTTTGATAGGGTGAGTATCCTTGATGCGGACACAGCAGATTTCGCCCCGATGATTGCAGAATTTTTGTTGGGCGGCTAGCACTCGAATGGTCTGGTCTATAACCCATTGAGTGTAGTCAGCAGGGTTTTCTTTAAGGCTTTCAGCACTTCAGGGTAACAGTTGCCGAGTACATTCATCCCCAGGACCACAGAGCAATTGTCATCAACTGGGACCTGAATCACGACTACTCCTTGGCATGAGAGTTCAGTATCTTCAATCTGTAAGGTAGGTTCCCAATAACCTAGTATAGGCACTGGTTTGCCATTGATAGCTATGATCTGGAGCCAAGATTCAGGAGGTTGTATCAGTTGGGCTCCTTTTCGGCATGTGTCAAATGCTGCTTGGCGGATGGTAGTCACTTGAGATCCGGTATCAATTAAAGCAGGAAACTTCACTCTGTTGATTTCAACTTCCACCACGGGGCGGGCGCCCACATACCTCGGCATAAAGGCTGGATATTTGGGACCTAGTATTCTTCCTCCTGAGAGGCGGTCCTCAACCTCATGGGATACCTGTTTAACTGACGGCAGTCCTTTTCAGTGTGTCCATACCTCTGACAATGCAGGCATCGCTGTTTCCTAATGTTTTGATAGCCGGGGTCTGACAACCTACTGACCGGCTGGCGCCAATATTCGTGTGGAACGGGTATAGGGCGGTCTCTGTTTGCAGAAGTCCCTTTCCCCACCTTGGGTTGCTGTTCCAGTCGCTCTAGCTGTTTCCTCATACTCTCCATATTCTCAGCTAAGAGGGAGACTTGAGCGGTCAGAGCTGCTACAGTATCTGGAATGGGTGTCTGAACCCCATGCTCAGCTATTTGGCTGTGAGTAGCAGGCCATAGTGTGGGCCCTGCCTTCTTGTTTTCAGAAGGTTCAGCTTGGTGACTTTCTCCTAGAATGCCAATAGCAAGTTCCTTAGTCCAAGAAAGGGGTATCTGGGTGCTGAGCTGAAAGCATCTTCAGCTGACGTTTGAGGGATTTATCAAGGACACCTTCAATAAACTGTTCCCTGAGGCTTTGATCAATTTGGATAACATCTCGCAGGGCTTCCTGCAGGGACAGGGCAAAGTCTCTCAAGGTCTCCTTTGACTGCTGCCGCTTTCCAAAGAAGCGCATTTTAAGTTCAGAGGCGGTCCTAGTCTCAAAGGTGGTATTGAGTCGGTCTAGGATCTGCTCAGCGGTTTTCCGCTCTGGCTGGGGCCAGGACTTGACCTCCCAGAGCGCAGCTCCCTGTAACTGGCCAATCAGGATTTCCACTTTCTGATCCTATGATACAGGATATAGCTTAAACGTGGCTAGCATTATATCACGGAATTCCCTGAGTGAATGGGGTTCTCCTGAGTAACTTGGGAGCCAGGTTGCCCCAAAATAGTATGGCATAGTGAGAGGCATAATGCAGGTGGCTGCCACTGCTGCTGATGGATCGCTGCGGTCCAAGTGGGTGCTAACTTCATTGACAGACATGTCTCTTGATGCCCAGTACCAGATTAGAGGAATTTAGTACTGGCTACAATGCAATTTTAGATGCAGGTTGCTATGGGTGACTGCAGCAGAATTGGTGCGTGGCTCCTTTAAGAGTCGCTGCAACTGCTCAATTTCGGGAAGTATGGTGCTCTGGCAGACAGATAACAACTACAAAGAAAAAAATAAGGGGTTGGGTCAGCACAACCTGCCTGCAGGTGCACATCACTATGGCGAAATACATATACAAACGGAAAATGCAAATGTGATCGCACACTACATCCAGCACTCTGCCCTCCATGCTGGATGAGACATTGGTTTATATTTTGGCCAAAGCATAGTAAGCCACTCACCGCGTCAAGGTTGTCTCATGAGTGGTCCCTAACTCTTGTTCCTACCTGTTCATGGGCCATGACAGCCACATAAAATCCAGGGAATGCAGGTCAGCATGCAAGCCAAGTACACTTTGCTTGTAACCCCGTCCGGTGCCATTACAGCTTTCATCGGATCCAGGGATGCAAGTACCAACATGCATGCTGAACCCACCATATATACTTCTCCTGGAGCCAGATGGCTAATGGTAGGTTCTATACAAGCAGACTCAGTTTTATACTGACTTTAAAACCAGCCTCAAGGACAGATTAACTGGTCAGGTGTGCAATGACTCCAAGGAGATCGCCACGCCTCCAATATATACTACAAAGAAAAAAATAAGGGGTTGGGTCAGCACAACCTGCCTGCAGGTGCACATCACTATGGCGAAATACATATACAAACGGAAAATGCAAATGTGATCGCACACTACATCCAGCACTCTGCCCTCCATGCTGGATGAGACATTGGTTTATATTTTGGCCAAAGCATAGTAAGCCACTCACCGCGTCAAGGTTGTCTCATGAGTGGTCCCTAACTCTTGTTCCTACCTGTTCATGGGCCATGACAGCCACATAAAATCCAGGGAATGCAGGTCAGCATGCAAGCCAAGTACACTTTGCTTGTAACCCCGTCCGGTGCCATTACAGCTTTCATCGGATCCAGGGATGCAAGTACCAACATGCATGCTGAACCCACCATATATACTTCTCCTGGAGCCAGATGGCTAATGGTAGGTTCTATACAAGCAGACTCAGTTTTATACTGACTTTAAAACCAGCCTCAAGGACAGATTAACTGGTCAGGTGTGCAATGACTCCAAGGAGATCGCCACGCCTCCAATATATACTACAAAGAAAAAAATAAGGGGTTGGGTCAGCACAACCTGCCTGCAGGTGCACATCACTATGGCGAAATACATATACAAACGGAAAATGCAAATGTGATCGCACACTACATCCAGCACTCTGCCCTCCATGCTGGATGAGACATTGGTTTATATTTTGGCCAAAGCATAGTAAGCCACTCACCGCGTCAAGGTTGTCTCATGAGTGGTCCCTAACTCTTGTTCCTACCTGTTCATGGGCCATGACAGCCACATAAAATCCAGGGAATGCAGGTCAGCATGCAAGCCAAGTACACTTTGCTTGTAACCCCGTCCGGTGCCATTACAGCTTTCATCGGATCCAGGGATGCAAGTACCAACATGCATGCTGAACCCACCATATACTTCTCCTGGAGCCAGATGGCTAATGGTAGGTTCTATACAAGCAGACTCAGTTTTATACTGACTTTAAAACCAGCCTCAAGGACAGATTAACTGGTCAGGTGTGCAATGACTCCAAGGAGATCGCCACGCCTCCAATATATACTACAAAGAAAAAAATAAGGGGTTGGGTCAGCACAACCTGCCTGCAGGTGCACATCACTATGGCGAAATACATATACAAACGGAAAATGCAAATGTGATCGCACACTACATCCAGCACTCTGCCCTCCATGCTGGATGAGACATTGGTTTATATTTTGGCCAAAGCATAGTAAGCCACTCACCGCGTCAAGGTTGTCTCATGAGTGGTCCCTAACTCTTGTTCCTACCTGTTCATGGGCCATGACAGCCACATAAAATCCAGGGAATGCAGGTCAGCATGCAAGCCAAGTACACTTTGCTTGTAACCCCGTCCGGTGCCATTACAGCTTTCATCGGATCCAGGGATGCAAGTACCAACATGCATGCTGAACCCACCATATACTTCTCCTGGAGCCAGATGGCTAATGGTAGGTTCTATACAAGCAGACTCAGTTTTATACTGACTTTAAAACCAGCCTCAAGGACAGATTAACTGGTCAGGTGTGCAATGACTCCAAGGAGATCGCCACGCCTCCAATATATACTACAAAGAAAAAAATAAGGGGTTGGGTCAGCACAACCTGCCTGCAGGTGCACATCACTATGGCGAAATACATATACAAACGGAAAATGCAAATGTGATCGCACACTACATCCAGCACTCTGCCCTCCATGCTGGATGAGACATTGGTTTATATTTTGGCCAAAGCATAGTAAGCCACTCACCGCGTCAAGGTTGTCTCATGAGTGGTCCCTAACTCTTGTTCCTACCTGTTCATGGGCCATGACAGCCACATAAAATCCAGGGAATGCAGGTCAGCATGCAAGCCAAGTACACTTTGCTTGTAACCCCGTCCGGTGCCATTACAGCTTTCATCGGATCCAGGGATGCAAGTACCAACATGCATGCTGAACCCACCATATACTTCTCCTGGAGCCAGATGGCTAATGGTAGGTTCTATACAAGCAGACTCAGTTTTATACTGACTTTAAAACCAGCCTCAAGGACAGATTAACTGGTCAGGTGTGCAATGACTCCAAGGAGATCGCCACGCCTCCAATATATACTACAAAGAAAAAAATAAGGGGTTGGGTCAGCACAACCTGCCTGCAGGTGCACATCACTATGGCGAAATACATATACAAACAGAAAATGCAAATGTGATCGCACACTACATCCAGCACTCTGCCCTCCATGCTGGATGAGACATTGGTTTATATTTTGGCCAAAGCATAGTAAGCCACTCACCGCGTCAAGGTTGTCTCATGAGTGGTCCCTAACTCTTGTTCCTACCTGTTCATGGGCCATGACAGCCACATAAAATCCAGGGAATGCAGGTCAGCATGCACGCCAAGTACACTTTGCTTGTAACCCCGTCCGGTGCCATTACAGCTTTCATCGGATCCAGGGATGCAAGTACCAACATGCATGCTGAACCCACCATATACTTCTCCTGGAGCCAGATGGCTACTGGTAGGTTCTATACAAGCAGACTCAGTTTTATACTGACTTTAAAACCAGCCTCAAGGACAGATTAACTGGTCAGGTGTGCAATGACTCCAAGGAGATCGCCACGCCTCCAATATATACTACAAAGAAAAAAATAAGGGGTTGGGTCAGCACAACCTGCCTGCAGGTGCACATCACTATGGCGAAATACATATACAAACGGAAAATGCAAATGTGATCGCACACTACTGCTGGATGTAGTGTGCGATCACATTTGCATTTTCCGTTAGATAACAACTATTAATAGTCTTTAGCAAGGTTATTTGCACAATAGTACTCACTAAGGTCCAATAGCAGACTGTTCTCCAACATTCAATGCAGAAAATACTGTAATTTCCCTTTTTTTAAATGGCAGCTGCTTTACTTCCTGCTTTCTGTATGGGCAGCGATCTCTTTGTCCTCCTGGGAACTTGTATTCAACACTTTTGTTCCTGCTGCTGTAGGAATGCTTTCTCTGTGGAGGCAGGCTGTTTGGTTCCCTCCCCTCTGCTGG
This sequence comes from Bufo bufo, assembly GCF_905171765.1. Lineage (NCBI taxonomy): Eukaryota > Metazoa > Chordata > Amphibia > Anura > Bufonidae > Bufo > Bufo bufo. Next base: position 488,816,123 of record NC_053390.1, on the reverse strand, counting down.
GTGGAATGTATCTGGGATAGTTGCTTAACCCCTGCGCTGCCACTGTGCTGCAGCTGATGCAAGCCCACACTCTTTAGCAATAAGTACATGCAGTAAGGCACAAAGGTAAATCCTAGTGAGGCACACAATTGGATCAGGTTATGCAGGGATAGGCACACAATTCAATCCGATCCTGTTATAGCACACAATTTAATTTGTATCCTGTTCGTGACGCCACTTTATTGCAATGAGCCGGACCGTGGGTGCAGTTACATGGACGCCAATTATGCAGTGGGTCAGGATATGGGTATAATAGTCTATGGTTTGTTCGTGACGCCAATTGCAGCGTGAGCAGAGTACTAACACAGGGCCCTTTAAGATGTTGTAACTCACGTACCAGGCTAGGAATGCCAGAGTGGTGTAATGTCTCTGTGTGGTAATAGCAATGGTGTCAACGGTGTCTCCTACCTGGGTACAGCTGGACTCCTGGAACCTGGCTCACTTGCAATAAAATGAGTGTGTTGCTAGTAGGAGTAATTGAGGGATTGGCAGCAATAATTGAGATCCAGACTTGGAATAAAGTTCAAACTTGTCTTTACTATATGCAGCTTTCATCCAAGTCAGATACAGCAATAGTCCTGGGTCCCAGCAAGTATTGGTAATATGTGGCAGGGATCTGTCTTCTGCTTCTATCATGTGACTGGAGCTGTTTGCAGGATAAGTCATCTGCTTGTGGCTCTGTAATGAGGCAGGAATTTATATCTTCTGCGCTTACTATCTTCTGCTGTATGGGGACTGACTAGCTGAGGAGGAATTTAGCTTCTCCTGGTCTCTAGACGGTACTCACAGTTGGCTTCACAGGGTATAGTTCTTCCTGGAGTTCTGGAGGTGGCTGCTTGCTTTCTACCAACTGATGCTGAAGGCTCAGGCTGGGAATGATGATCTTTTGTCTCAGCTGAGACAAGATTCTGACTTGGATCCCTAGAACTGTGAGCTCCTACACACACAGCCTTCCCCATGCAGGGAGAGCTAGAACTAACTGGATCTAACTGGTTTTTCCTCCCTTGCTGCAGGATGTGGGAAACTCCACTTCCCTTAAGCAGGGGGGCAGAACAGAACAGGAACGTTCCATTCTGAATGGCCATAACATTAAAACTATTCCTACCAACGATGCCGCCACCTACTGGTAGACCTGAAACATTACAAGGAAAATATCACATTTAAAATGGTTTCATCTGCACAGTTGTTAATGACATGAGTGAAATCACATCAAATGACCGTGTTAATGCTCTTAGCAGATAGTAGCGGGGTAAAAGCGTTTTGTAACCCAACTCTGAGGTGTTACACATTCCATATGTGTTCCTTTTTTTTGCGGACCCATTGACTTGAATGGAGCCACGGAACGTGATTAGTGGGCAATAATAGGACATGTTCTATCTTTGAATGGAATGGAAAAAATGGAAATACGGAAACGGAATGCATACGGAGTACATTCCGTTTTTTTTGTGGAACCATTGAAATGAATGAACACAAAAAATGGCCAGTATATGGAACGCAAAAAACGTTTGTTTGAACAAGCCCTTACCCTGACTGTTCTAGGTACGGTACTATGAACACTGAAGTTCACCACAGCAAGCTACTCACAAGCACCAGCATATCAGTTCCAGATATAATCCAGCTCTCAGGCCCAGACTCACAGCCTTGGTTCTCTTTATGCAACTGGTGCAGGTGCAGCTAATTATTCAGCAGGCTAGATCTCTTATCAGAAGTGGACTGTGGATTGGGGAACCCGCTCAACTCTTCCCCAATCCAAATAAACTTTTTCCCTGCCTCCCACACAATAGTAGCAAATACATAGAGAGTGGACAACCCCTTTAAGCTCCAGGAAGTGCCCAGTATGTAATAGAAAGCCCAAGCTTTCCTGAGGTGGCTTTGTAGAAAAGCTGGTATAGGGCCTGGAGTTTTTGATTGGGGAAGAGTTGGGCGGGTTCCCCAATCCAAAACTCCAGGCCCTATACCAGCTTTTCTACAAAGCCACCTCAGGAAAGCTTTGGCTTTCCATTACATACTGGGCACTTCCTGGAGCTTAAAGGGGTTGTCCACTCTCTATGTATTTGCTACTATTGTGTGGGAGGCAGGGAAAAAGTTTATTTCCTAATATATGTTATTAAGCAGATCTGCCTGTATTTTCTATAATCTGAAGCCACGCCCCTTGAGTCCCGCTCTGCCATGCAGCCAGTTCATCCATGGCTGCATGTGACATGGAGGAGCTTCGTCCATGCCAGCAGTGTAACTGCGCATGCGCTGCTTTTCCTCACTGCATCGCAGCGCATGCCCAGTCTGCCACACTCCCTACTCCGACTCTGCTTGTTCTGTCTGTACAGGCTGTTCCTGTCAGAGTTCGGAGCGGGAGCCTGGTCGAGGCCGATCCCTTGTGCGTTACTTCAGAGCCCCAGTAAATATATACATGTGAATGATCGCGGGCTGTTTTTTTTTAACCTGCCGCAAGTGCTATGGGATCAGGCCTGGAGCCCTAGCCTCACGTAAACCTAACCCCTTACCCCATTTGGTGGCAATTTATCAGACTGAGGCAAACCATTTTGGACTTCACTTTGACCATAAGGAGAAGAAAAGGTCTTCTACTGCTATTCTTTTGGAAGCAAATTGTTCTTTCAGCTGGCCATAGATGATTTAGTCAGGACAGAACGTCTCTACAGTGACAGAAACTGTTAGGGGAGAGAAGGATATCAACATGCCTAATTATTTTTTTTTTTCAGGAGATGAGGCACCATCAAAAAGGTCTGACAACAATGTATGCATGCGTGACAGAGATGGCTTGTATGGTATATAATGTGCATGGCCAGCCTTAGAATGTCTTTACAATAATATAACTAGTAAAACACCAAATATTAAATACCATAAGTATCTCGCATGGAATCATACATAAAACTCCTATCAAGCTAGAAAAGCTACCATGCAAAAAGTTATTTATAAACTTGAAAAATGTATTGAGTAATCCACATATATATCACATAATTATCATAAAAAACATATAGCAGCAGACATAGAGAAAACTGGAGTATGACAACTATACTCAGCTCCAGACTTAAGGGACTAGTGCAATTATAGATAGCAATATAAACATATATTAGGCTCGATATACAAACATACATTAATATCATGCAATTCACCGCTCAACACTGATGATGAGGAACGGTGACATACATCTGCAAATTCTAATACATTGTTGCTAACAATAATCATCAAGGTTACTGACCCAGCCTGGAGCTGGCCGCCCCAACGATCGTTTCGCTGTGCGCTTCCTCACGGGGCATGAAGACCTGGCCAAACCCTCCCTCCTATATACCCACCCCGGTTTCAAAATAAACCAATTGGTGAGTATTATACTAAGAGCCTATCAGTCATCAAATAACTTGTTCCCGCTTCCCGATGTATTCAAATCTCGCGATGACTTGATGACGCAGCACACTATGTCATGCATCACGTGATCTGTCACATGGGGTAAAGACTATATCACCTGGTGTATCACATGAGCGGATCCCTCATTGCTAGCAAAATACCAGCAAGTGAACCCCATCATGCATCACGTGATCCGTCACATGGGATAAACAATGGGATAAACAATATCACCCGATACATCACATGAGAGGATCCGTCATTAAGAGCAAGATAATAAAGGGAACTCCTATTCCATCTATTTTTAAATATATTTTTCCAAAACACTTAATAACCTCTTATTTCTACTCAAATATGGTAATGTACTCTTAGTGTGTACTCCCAAAAGAGTAGAGTATAGCAATCAAAATATTAAATATCTTATTTAGCCCAAACAATAGGGGTATATCTCTTCACTATATACCCAAAATAGTAAAGTGACAAATGCCTATAAGACAAAAGTGACATAATACTGCACCACGTATACAGAAGTGTATTAAGTAATACATAACATACCTCATCAAAAATAGTGTTAATCAATAATTAATTAGCTATTATTTATTATAAAAAAGCACACAATATCATATATAGACATACTACAACCCCATTTATCTTTATTAAAATACAGACCATCTGATATCATGATCACAGAAAAGTACATACAGTGCATAGATAAATAAAGAAAAAGATCCCATATCATGTGCTATGAAAAGTGAATAAAGTGCTCAGTGCTAGAAAGTGCCAAGAGATAATGATATCAGAGAGATCCATGATTTTCAATTCCATAATTAATATATAATATATATCATTCACCATAACCAAAAATTACAATAAAAAGTATAATAAGCATTACAATAATGGTTATTATTATCCACCACTTAATACATAATTAAGGCTACATGAATCTCTCATCCATCCTGCCTAATCCAATTCATATTCATAAATACATTAAAACATGAAGAGCAAGTGCATAATGGTGATTAATTCATCCGATCTTGTTATCCCACCGGCTGTAAATTGCATGACGGAATTGACATCAATAGACTATTATAAGGTCACTAAAAGGAAGGAGAGATATGGCACATAAGTATATATAAAGAACCACCATACATTATCACAGCATGGCTAATGTTTAGACAGAAGACGAGAAAAAACAATACACATTAAACTGCTAAAACATCAATTAAAAAGCCAGTCCTACCTGGTGGTTCAAGATGATCCTAATTCATAGAAGCAAAGGGGAGAATCTAGAAGAACGGAGCAAAGCTATTATTATCATTTAACCCTAACGGGGCCATAGATTTCAACATATAAATCCAAAGTGTTTCTGGTTGGGCTAATAGTCTCTTCCAGTTAACTCCTCTCAGGAAGATCTTCACATGATCAATCCCCCGGAAGCGCAATCCAGATCCATTGCAATCATGTGCTGCCTTGAAGTGCCTAGGTATGGTTGTGAGTAATTCCACATCCGTGATGTCCCTGGCAGATTCAATAGCCAGCACATGCTCGCGGATACGTTTCTTGAATTGACGGGAGTTCATTCCTACATATATTTTATTACAGGGGCAAATAGCCCAATATATCACCCCTGTCGTGGCACAGTCAATATGATAGGTGATTTTTAATTCCTTTTGGTGCGTGGCATCCCAGAAGATCTCACTCCTATCCATATTGACACCGGTCACACACTTCCCACACTGTTTATTACCCCAGCGAGGGCCTCTTGATCCAAAGGGGTTGGGAGAGCGTACCACATAGTGGCTCTGTACCAAGTGGTCTTTTAAATTCTTTGCTCTCCTAAAGGTAATGCTTGGATGTTCTTTCAGTTTATCCCTTAAAGGGTTTCTATCACTTCGTATGACATAATTAGCTCTCAGACACTAGCGATCCGCTAGTGTCTGCTCTGGCCAACCATCCTAATATAACATGCGCAGTGAATGTCTGACCGCTTCCCTGCTCAGACATCTCCACTGCGCCTGCGCCGATGACGTCATAGTGCTCCAAGGAACAGGCGCAGTGGAGATGTCTGAGCAGGTAAGCGGTCAGACATTCACTGCGCATGCGCCGAATACAGCCGCGCACGGCGCATGCGCGAGAACTCGTCCGCTGCGTCACACGGAGGATCGCATTCAACAGGAGATGGGCGGGCTGGAGGGACGCGCTGGGCGGTGGCTGTGTATGAAGGTAGACGGAGCCTCTAGGTGCTAATGACGCCCACATAGCACCTAGAGGCTCATTAGCATATTTATAAAAGTTATTTTTTAAGCAAAACGGCTGCCCCAAAAGCTGTTATATTAGGATGGTTGGCCAGAGCAGACACTAGCGGATCGCTAGTGTCTGACAGCTAATTATGTCATACGAAGTGATAGAAACCCTTTAATTGTGGGTCTAATTTTAAAATGGATAATATTTTGGCAGTCTCCCTACTTTTATTGCTGAAGGTTGTAATAAATCTAACATCCTCTGTGGTATTCTTACATTTTTTATTTTGCAACAAATCAGAGCGTCTAGATTGTCTTGCTCGTCTGTATGCCTTTTCGATAGATCTCTCTGTATACTTCCTAGCTTGAAATCTATTACGTAGATCCTCCGCCTGTGTCTCAAAAAGTTGGTCAGTAGAGCATATCCGCCTCGCTCTTAAGAACTGCCCCACCGGGATATTATCGATCAACCCCCTTGGATGCGCAGATTCTGCTGACAGTATGCTGTTGACCGAAGTTGGTTTTCTATACAGGTCTGTCACTATTTTCCCTTTTCCATCCACACGGATTTTCACATCCAAAAATGCCTAATATATGTTTATATTGCTATCTATAATTGCACTAGTCCCTTAAGTCTGGAGCTGAGTATATTTTTCATACTCCAGTTTTCTCTATGTCTGCTGCTATAAGTTTTTTATGATAATTATGTGATATATATGTGGATTACTCCATACATTTTTCAAGTTTATAAATAACTTTTTGCGTGGTAGCTTTTCTAGCTTGATAGGGGTTTTTAATAATATAACTAGCCCAGATATAAAAGCAAGCCCAGAATATGACTCCCCTTTCCCAAAATCTTACAATACCCCCTATTCTCTTGTGCAAAAAGGGCTCTACTGTTTGTTTGTTTTTTGCCATCCACAACATTCATTTATCAGAGCCATTTTTCCAGTAATGAATTTCCATGGACTCAGATTGTGGTGGCTGTGTACCTTACACCTTTCGAGCCAATGCCTGACATTCAATATGGTGATACAAGGCTTTTGTGTAGCTACTTGATCTGGAAACCCTGGTTCTGAAGCTCTTAGCAGACACTGCGTACATGTGTATGATCGCGATCATGGTCGCGGGCGGGTGAGGGGGCAACCTGCCGCAAATGCTTTGGGATCGGGCCCGACGCCCCAGCCTCACGTAAACCTAACCCCCCCAACCACCCACCCATCTGGCGCTTGTACTCCTTCCAGGGTCGGTGTCCGTGGAGCTGACACTCTTCGGGAGGTCTATTGGGGGTCGGCTTAGGGCAGCCTCCAACTTCCACGTTATATAACAGCGGCGAGTGTGCTGCCGAGGCCGGACCACTTGATACTCCTCCCCATTACTGGCATCCTAGTCTCTGCTGTCAGACCCAACAGCCGCCTCCGCCGCAGAGCCACAGTGCAGCCGAGAGCCCGGCGCACGTCCATGAACTCATCCCCGCGCATCAGCATCCGCCGCCTGCCCCACACAGAGAGCCGCCACCTGCACAGAGCGATGCGCCCCAGAGCTCCCCGCAGATCCAGCACAAGCCCACGACCCTGTGCAAGGCCATTCAGGGAAGGAACAGAGTGAGTACCGTGCCCTGCTCCGCCAACCCGAGAGGCGCCCTCTGTAGGATCCATGGATGTCTGTACGTTTCTTGCCCTCTATAGGCTTCCTGGATTCAGCTGGCCTCAGTAGAGTTCTTACAGTAGTCCATTTACACAGGTGCCCTCTGTAGGGTTGGTATCATTAGTTTGCCTTTGAAGGGTCCATGGAATCAGTGGTCATCCATAGGGTCAATGAATTCAGAGGCTCTCTATAGGGTCCATAGCTTGAACTGGTCCATGGATTCAGCTCCCCAAATAAAAGATCCATGGATTTTGCTGTCCTCTGTAAGATCCATGGAATCAGTGGTCATTCATAGGATCCATTGTTCGGCGTTGTGTATCAATCAGTGCGCAGACGTAGCGCAGCACCAATCAGGGATATGTAAGTCTAAGGCGTCCGGTGTCATCAGGCCAGGCTGCAGCGTCATCTCCCTGAGTCAGAACGACTACCTCCAGGCGCATGCCCAGTGGAGAGAAACCTGCTGACGGCGCCATCTTGCTTGAGGGAAAAGGACAACTGTAACGAAGCATTCAGTGTAACGCATCTAACCCACATTATAACGGGTATAGGCAACTCAGAAAGACAGGGGTCACCTGGTAGCCATGGTGTCCATCTGTATTTATCCAAGTGAGACCCCATCATGACCACGGAACCGCGGCCCATACAGGGATGCCACTAGGATTACTGAGAGCCATCCTACCCAAGAGGGATCTCCTCTAGTGGGCACACAGATGCCACAGAATGCAAATAACGTATACAAATCGTGTCGCCCAAGCTTACTATAATGATCAAACAATCCCAAGGTGCTTATAAAATTAAAAAGCGTACAATGTACACAGGGAAAAATTATACGGCCATCATAAGTAAAAAAAATAGCAAAAGGACAAGGCGTCCAAAATAACCCTCTCCTATACACGGTATGCCGCGATCATCCCAATCAGATCCGTCGTTCCTCCTGTAGTGAAATGTAGGTGATCTGTTTTTTCTGTTCTTTACACAGATCACCTACATTTCACTACAGGAGGAACGACGGATCTGATTGGGATGATCGCGGCATACCGTGTATAGGAGAGGGTTATTTTGGACGCCTTGTCCTTTTGCTATTTTTTTTACTTATGATGGCCGTATAATTTTTCCCTGTGTACATTGTACGCTTTTTAATTTTATAAGCACCTTGGGATTGTTTGATCATTATAGTAAGCTTGGGCGACACGATTTGTATACGTTATTTGCATTCTGTGGCATCTGTGTGCCCACTAGAGGAGATCCCTCTTGGGTAGGATGGCTCTCAGTAATCCTAGTGGCATCCCTGTATGGGCCGCGGTTCCGTGGTCATGATGGGGTCTCACTTGGATAAATACAGATGGACACCATGGCTACCAGGTGACCCCTGTCTTTCTGAGTTGCCTATACCCGTTACAATGTGGGTTAGATGCGTTACACTGAATGCTTCGTTACAGTTGTCCTTTTCCCTCAAGCAAGATGGCGCCGTCAGCAGGTTTCTCTCCACTGGGCATGCGCCTGGGGGTAGTCGTTCTGACTCAGGGAGATGACGCTGCAGCCTGGCCTGATGACACCGGACGCCTTAGACTTACATATCCCTGATTGGTGCTGCGCTACGTCTGCGCACTGATTGATACACAACGCCGAACAGTGGCATGACAGGAATCACCTCGCCTTCCCGGTATGTTTGCTCGATCGCCCCTCATCTCTGTCCTATCCTCCTGTATATAATATATCACACCATATTGCACGGATCGGTTAGATCAATTCCTGTTTAGATATTTGTGGCAAGTGCCTCTAGTCACCACATGTATGATATGTATGTTATATACATTCTTCAACTGATCTGCACTTTATGTATTGCTGCTCAGCGATGTTTATATTTGTGTTCACATATGATTGTTATGATTTGTAACACACCCACTGGGTGGAGTGTGAAATCACATGTCGATATGCTAATTGCTTCACCTGTATATAATGCTGTGATTTGAGTTGTATCATTGCTTGAAAAAGGCTCAAGTGTAGAGCCGAAACGTTGCACCACCTGGGTGAATAAAGGTTCACTTTCTTTCTTTTACCTCTTGGAGTGCCGCCCGTTTTTCTGGACCTACACATTGGGGTAAGAAGCCATTTCCCCTTGGGACGTGCACCTTAACCCCAACTGATTTTGTACCAGTGCCGCCTTTTTTCCTTGGTATATATATATATATATATATATATTGTAGGGGTTAGCTCTTCTCCGGGGGTCATTCACCTAAATATCTTTGCCAGACACCAGGTTTCAGGTCCAAACCGTGCATTTATTGTGAACACTCCAACCAATACAGGTTATCATGAAGTCGCAGCTTCACCTATCACATGTGACATCCACATAAAATAATAAACACTTGCCCGGCTAGGCTCTAGCTAACACAGAGTTTCCTGACTCACCTAAGTCCTTGTTCACACCCTGTGAACACAAGCAGCTTTCTCAGCCAATGTCCCACAGCCTCCTGGCTGTACAGAGCACAGTACGCCCACTGCCGCCAGTCCAGTGTCTCAGCACACATGGGGAATAGTGGTCTCTCAGCCCTCCTGGCTTGGACCACACAGACAGAGCCTCCAGGCCTCTGTCCACAGGTAACACACTCCCCCCTTTCTGACACTCTGGGAGGTGCTTTGTGCCAGCCTGATTACTTCCTGCTGGTCTCGCCTGTGGTGGAATAGGGGCGTGGACCGTACTATCCACCCCTTCCTTGCCTCTAACCTGAGTGAGACCTGTCACTGTCTCACAATATATATAGTAGGAAGGTGCAAGGGGCCGTTGTTCTGCTTTGCGTTATTGAACTGTTGTATAACACTAGTCAGACAGCTTAACAATAATTCAGAAGTCAAGAAACGTGAGACATCAGATCTGTATGTATTCTTTTTCTGAATAACTTTGTAAAACTACAATATAAACATAAACAAAACATATGTATCAGTACATTAAACATAATACAACAGCCTCACTCCATCAGTGAGAGTACTCACAGACAATTCCATCATAAGTCCAGGAATAGATCAAGAGCTCCTCTGCATGCAGCCTGCTAGATCCAGGAGCAGTCATGAAATGGAGGAAATACAGTTCCAGGTTAAAGGTTACTGCCTCTGACTCTGGGAAAAATACACTTCTCGTAAAGTTCTGGCAAAGTAGAAACTAACTTTGACCACTAGATGTCAGCAACGTCAAACATAACATTTCAGTATAATCTTTACAGCACATTACATACATTTATTATGCACAAAATGGGCAGAACAGCCATCATTGATGGAAGGTATGTGTCACCGAGATTCCTGGCCTCGGTAAGGTAAGAGCCAGTAGTTTTAAGTGTCAGCGGCAGCTAGTGCTGACTGACACTGTTTATTGTTTAGTATGGCTGTAAAGTCGGTCTGGGCCGGCTCTTACTGGGAGTAGCCAAAGTGCTGGGTACCTGGCTGCTCCCCACGCTCCAGGCCGGCCTTTTGTGGCCCATATAAAACCCAGCCAGCAGTCTCAGCTGGGTGTGGTCTATCCTCCATCTGACAGAGAAGCTGGGGAGTCTCTGTGTTTTTGGGACCTGTGAATTGGTGCCGTGCTAATGGGCTGAGAGCCGCATAGCGGGAAACAGGCCCCTAAAGCCTGCTGTGGACTGCGGGTGGAAAACTGCTAATCATGTGAAGATTTTGTTCTATGGACATTGCATGGTGTGAACAAACACCAAGACTGTGAACGGTCATTTTGTTTTTCCTTATGTGTGAATAAACACCAAACTGTTTAAGTTAAAAGCTTTGTGATGGCATCCGCTAGCCTGTCTACCAGGGCAAAACCCCACAATATATAAATAAATATATATATATATATATATATATATATATATAAAATTTGAGGTACTGTTAGTTTAGATTTTTATGCACACATGCAAGCAACATCTGCTTGCATGTGTCTCATACCTGAGTGCAGATCAGTACCATACTTTTTACTGGCTCAGATTTCTGATTTTTTACTTTTTTGTTGCAAAATGTTTACCTTCAATTTTTTTCTAAACTAATTTTATCTTTTTCTCATAAATTAAAAAAGCACAACATACACACTCCTGAGAATAAATACATGGGTTCAATCACACATATTACACACTCCAATAAAAATGCTGCATCCATCCCAAGGAATGTATTAAGCTGAGCAGACATACGCCATTCTTTCTGATACGACCAGCCGGATGAAGATGTCACATTCCTCTAATCCTCTTTCTTCTCCTCATCATCATTCAGTGATGAACGGCCCCAAAGAAGGCACCCCCAGGACAATAGCTGAGGCAGCACACCCAGAGTGAACCCATATGAACTCCACCCGCTGAAGAATATGGGCCTTAAATTCCCAAGTTTGTGGGCAGCTCCAGAATCCAGATTAAGTGTGCATGCTTCACAAAAATAGATTTTTCTAAATCTTTTTCTATAAATATTTTGTAAATTTTATGGTGGCCCAAACTAATTAAATGCCCAGCAGTTTATAGCCCAACATCCAACGTCATTGCAGAAAGCCCCGGAGGAGCCTGTTCAGATTATAGGAGTGGTGATATAGTATTGTTGTGTCACGGTGTCCTACCTCAGGCTGTCACTCCCTGGGGTTCAGTGTAGTGAAAAAGTTGATTATGAAAGAAACCAGGCAGAGATGGTTGAACAAATAACATCTTTCTTTACTAAGTGCAAAAACAGCGGCACATTCATCAGCAGTTTGTACAAAGTTTAATTTCTCTCCTCCCAGATGATGGGGTATGTTGGCTGGCAATGCGGCAAAGATGATGCACAGAAAATTTATATTTGAGGCTGTCAATCTCTCTGGATTCCTTTCCCTATGGATTTATTCTGGCACCTGTGGCTGTAGGTGTCCACTGAATGATTTAGGCTTCTAGCTATGCCTGCGCCAAGCTCTCTTCATGGTGTCTAAACATGTTTCCCACCAATTTGCTACAGAGTCTTCATAGTTTGTTTGTATGATCACTCTGCTGACTGTAATACTCTGTAGCTTGCAATTCCTCTGTGGGCTAGGACCCTTTAGGTGAACCACCACTGTAGTCCACCTGGCCTGGAGGAGCAGGAGATGGATCACATTCTCCCTCTCTCCTCATTGTGCTCTCTCAAACTGACTCTCCCTAGCCCAGTCCCAACCCTGGCAGGAAGTCAGACTAGCCCATTCCTACCAAGAGTCGATTAATGGAATGATAAGTTCTATTCCTTTTACCAAACATTGCCACCCGAACCCCATCTGCTGGTGTACCAAGTGTATTGCATGTCATTACATTTCCATTGCATATCAAAGTAAACAATTGCAGATACAATAATACAACCCCCAGTGTTAGAGCAATACATCATCATATGCTCGACCCTTGATGTGAACTACAGTAAATGTAGTAGAGATAATGATGTTTTGGGGGCTTGTGCGGCATCTGGGCCTTGGAAAAAAAAAAAAAGTAAGGCAGTATTAGAATGCATATATTTTGTATGACAATGACAATTCACAGTGCACTTCCCAAAATGACTCAAGTTTTGACCGTCTATTTAAAGTTAGGCCCATCCTCAACCAGTATTTCACTGTTTAAGTCCCTAAGTTCCAGAGGTACTGACTTGCTGCACAGTACACACAAATCAGAGGACTCCCTAAATCCGTGAATGCAACCATTCAGAAGGGACGACAGCAGGACTCTCCTACATGCTGGTGCCACTGACCACCATTCACAGGAACACCAGCAAACCTGCCCCTGTGCGAGGTACCACTACCACAACTCCCAATCCAGTCCAGCGATGGACTGGCCATCGGGAGTACCGGGAGAATCCCGGTGGGCCGATCGAATTATGGGCCGGCCAGGGCCGCCATCAGGGGGGTAAAGCTCCAGTAACAGCAGGCAGTGTGGGGGCGGCGCTCACTCACTGACGTCACACGCCTGCTCCTCCCACTAGGCGGCGCAGGAGCGTGACGTCAGTGAGTGAGCGCTGCCGCCCGCACTTGTTACTGGAGGCTGGAGGCGGGAGCTGAATATGTAAGGTAGTAAAGACTCTTTACTAAAGAGATGAGCGCTGTGCCCCCACGTGTAGTAGAATACCTACCTGGAGCCAGTGCCAGACTGTGCACAGAAAGGGCACTTTGTCACTGTGGACAAAGTATGGCACTTTCTGTGCACAGATTGGCTCTAGGTGGGTACAGTGTGGCACTGCAGTCACTAAGGGCACTATTTATCTGGGCATAGTAGGGCACTATCTGCCCACATAGTCAACATATGGCGCTCTGGGCACTGCCATATAATAGTGTGGGTACGGTACGGCGATATTTGGTTCTATGTGGGCACTGTATGATTGTGGGCAAATAGTGCCATACTATCCACAGATAAATGGCGCATTTAGTGCCTGTCGTGCCCACATAGTGCCATATAGAACCCATACTCGGAAAGCGCCATACTTGTGTAGACAGAGTATACATATAGGCAAAGTATGGCACTTTCTGCCCACGTTTTAGCTCTAGGTAGGTATGATATGGCACTTTGTGGGCACTGTAGACACTAAATACACAACTTATCTGAGCATAGTATGCCCAGGTCTTCCCAACGGTCATACAGTGCTCAGATAGCGCCATGTTATGCACAGATAAATGGTGTATTTCTTGCTTATGGTGCCATACAGTACCTACCTAAAGTGAAAACCTACAGTACTTTGGCCACAGTCATACAGTGCCGACATAGAGCCAAAGTATGGCACTTTCTATGCACCTAGGTAGGTACTATATGGGTACAAATGCGCTATTTTTCTGTGAATAGGAGGGCACTATCGTGCTCTATGTGGGCACTGTATCACTATTAGGGCAGATAGTGCCATAGAGACAAAATGTCTCCCAGCACATTATACATGGCTCGTCATCATGGTTACGACCTCCCTGTAATCCAGCATTGGTGGTCGAAAAAAGCACCAAACTATGTGCACTCCCACAATCCCGGCTACTCCTATAGTGTGCAAGCATGACCACCGCTGCTGGATTACAGGGTGGTCAAAACCATGGAAACGAGCAGTGCATAATGTGATGGAAAAATGACTCCCGCCAGCAAAGGAAGCAATATGGACAATCACAATACATTAGTAAGTGCCTTGTATTAACTTTCTCTACAAGATAAATGCCACTTGCTGAAGAGACATAACCCCTTTTTTGAGTGTGTTTGGGAAAAATAAAGTGGGCCGGTCTGGCTGAAGTCCAGGGCCACTTTATTGTCCCAGTCCATCCCTGATCCAGTCTGCATCCTGGATTACAATAAGCACATGGGAGTTGTTGATCTTTCAAATCAAGTTCTGAAGCTATACAATTCCATGCACAAAACAAATGTGTGGTACAAAAAGCTGTCTGTACACTTTGTACAGATGACACTTTAAAATGCGTACACTTTTTTGATCTATAGGTCACCCGGGAACAATCCTTCAGTTTCAAGAGGGTGTGATAAAGTCCTTAATTTTTCAAGACCAGGAAGGGGAGGACCCCAGTTCCTCTAGAAGTGATGGTTCCCGTATTGTACCAGGACAATATTTCCCTGTTAAAGTCCCCCAAACAGATAAGAAGGGAAGGACCCAAAAAGTATGCAGGGTGTGTTCCTAAAGGGGATAAGAAAGGATGCCATTTATCACTGTGATACCTTCCCTGAAATCCCTGGCCTCTTCATAAGGGAATACTTCAAAGTGCATCCGTGAATTATTATTTCATAATTTGCACAAGTGCCTTGTAATTTTACCACCTTATTTCTCTTTGATATATTCTGCATACCATACAATATTAATTGTTTACCATCCACTACACATCCATATCTGGAAGACATATGTAAGGGAAAAAGTGCCCAATCCACCCCTTAAAACATTCCTTGATGAGTGTAGTTTCAAAAATGGGGTCACTTCTTGGAGTTTTCTACTGTCTGGGTACCTCAGGATCTATTCAAATGTAATATGGCACCTGAAAGCCATGTCTGCAAAAAGTGGCCTGCTAAATCCATATGTCGCTTCTTCCCTTCTCTGCCCCGCTGTGCACCCATACAGCAGTATACAAGCTCATATGCCATACTCAGGAGAAAATGGGTACCAAATTGTGGGGTGTATTTTCTCCTGTTACCCTTTGTTAAAATGAAAAATTTGGGCATAAAGTGATATTTTCTTATAAAATGTGTAATTTTTCATTTTCAGAACCGTGTGCTTCTAAATTAGTCTTTCTAAATTCTAAGAAACAACTGTTTGGTGAAAAGTGTCCATTCCACCACTTAAAAAAAAGTGAGGAGTGCAATTTATTTTATCACCCTCCAATGCACATTCATTCAACCTGTGGGGTCAAAATGTTAACTACAGCCCTGGAAATATTTCATGTAGGGTGTAGTTGCCAAAATGGAATTACGTCTTGGGGAACCCCTTTTTTTATTTCACATCAGAGCCGCAGCAATTGTTAGCCAATACTGTGTAAATCAACAAATTATGCCTAAAATGCACATGGTGCTCTTATAATCTTGAGCCTTATTGTATATCCACCACATCAAAAACCGCTTTGCAGTAAATATAAGTGAGGGAAGAATAATTATCATGCACTAGAACACCTTCCCAATTAAAATATACCTTTTATTAATAATGAACTAAAATCTGGCCTACAGCCGGACTACACATAACAGGAGAGTCAGCAAGACATACAATACAATACTATAATCAATGAGACAAGGGGTACAGTGGTAGTACATGGGACAACATCCAATGAAGGAATCCTTAACATGTATATAAAAGACGGCTGAGGAATCAGTTACGATACAATAAACGACAATTATAGCTCAATGATGACCTGATATTGGTTGGGCCATCATAAAAAAAAAACAAAAATAAAAACAGTAATGCAATATGGTCAATTGACTTGACATATATTCCGCGGTTATACACGGTTTGCTGAATTACTATGCATATATTCCGTGAAAATTCACGTATATTATTGTATATCCAGACAATAGTTTAGGGCCACATGTAGGGTGTTGCTACAATCAGGAAACATAGTATAATAATTAAAGAGACGACTTTTCACAGTGGCACAAATTGGGCAAAAATTGTGGGAAAATTGCTGTTTCATTTTTCACCTTTCAGCTCTGTAAAAAAAAATGCAGGATCAAAATACTTACTACAGACCCTGAAATATTCCTTGGGGGTGTCGTTTCCAAATGGGTTCACATTTTGGGGGTTTTAACTGTTGAAGTGCCTCAGGGGGTCTTCAAATACGAAATGACGCCACCAAATTTATTCCAGTGAAATCTGCCCTACAAAAGCCATGACTCTCCTTCCCTTCTGAGCCCTTCCATGTGCCCATACAGCAGTGAATGAGCACATTTGGTGTGTTGCCATATTCAGGAGAAAATGAGTAACAAATTTTGAGGTGCATTTTCTCCTCTTATCCCTTGTGAAAATGAAAATTTTTGGCCTAAAGTGAAATTTTCTTGTAAAATATGTCATTTCTTCATTTTTCACAGGTGATTAATATTTAAATTCTATGAAATGCCTGTTTGGCAAAATTGCTCACTACACCCTTTGAAGTATTTCTTGGGGTGCAGTTTCAAAAATACGGTCACTTTTTGGGGGTTTTCCCAGTTGGGGTGCCTCAGGGGGTATTCAAATGCGACATAGCACAAGAAAATTGTTCCAGTGAAATCTGCCCTCCAAAAACTTTGTCACTCCTTCCCTTCTGAGCCCTTTGGTGTTTCTGTAAACTTGGGATCTTTAAAGGGTTTCTACCATCAGAATTACTGTTATGTAGCTGACTAACATTAGCGATGTGCTAATGTCAGCACTGCATAACAGTACTACATGCAGCCGTTTTGCTAAAATACACACTTTTATAATATGCTAATGAGCCTCTAGGTGCTATGTGGGCATAGATTCAGCACCTAGGGGCTCCGTCTACTCACCCTTTATCCTGCCCAGGTCCTCCGTTCTGCCCACCCCTCTTGATTGATGTCCAAGTTCCATGCATCGTTGAGGAAATCCCGCACCTGCGCCGTTTACTTCTGTATTCGGCGCAGGCGCAGTGAGTGAAGGCCGCGCTCCTGGTGCTGGCTTCCTCACTGTGACATAGTTGGCGCAGGTGCAGTGAGGAAGCCGGCACCAGGAGCGCGGCCTTCACTCACTGCGCCTGCGCCGAATACAGAAGTGAACGGCACAGGCGCGAGATTTCCTCAACGATGCATGGAACTTGGACATCAATCAAGAGGAGCGGGACGGGATAAAGGGTGAGTAGACGGAGCCTCTAGGTGCTGAATCTACGCCCACATAGCACCTAGAGGCTCATTAGCATATTATAAAAGTGTGTATTTTAGCAAAACGGCTGCAGTGAGAAATTTAAAAAACACACTGTTATGTAGTGCTGACATTAGCACATCGCTAATGTCAGTCAGCTACATAACAGTAATTCTGATGGTAGAAACCCTTTAAGCTTGTTTGACTGTTATCCCTTGCCGTGTTTCAAGAAAAATGACCATCCATTTTTATTAACTGTGGATCACCAAAAAGGGTTAAGAAAGTTTGTAAAATCAGTTTTTAAAATCTTGAGAGGTGTGATTTCGAAAATGTGGACACTTATTGATGGTTTCTATTATGTAAGCACCACAAAATGACTTCATAGCTAATTTGGTCTTTTAACCCCTTAGGGACCCATGACATATCGGTACGGAATGGTTCCCGAGTCCTTAAGGACCCATGACGTACCGGTACGTCATGTGTTCCGATCACCGCTGCCCGGCGGGCGGTGATCGGAACAGGGTGCCTGCTTAAATCATTGAGCAGGCACCTCGGCTAAATGCGCGGGGGGGTCGGCGATCGCCGCAAACCGGAGGTCAATTCAGACCTGCGGTTTGCGACTTTTACCTGGTGCGGCGGTGCCATCGGGTCCCCATGGGGCTGTGGGGGGGACCCGATGGCATGGAAGGCAGCTCGATGCCTTCCTGAGGCATCTGCGCTGCCTTCCGGTGATGAGCCTGTGAGATCCAGCCCCCTGGATCTCACAGGCCGGAAGCTGTATGAGTAATACACACAGTATTACTCATACAGCTAATGCATTCCAATACAGAAGTATTGGAATGCATTGTAAAGTATTAGACCCCCAAAAGTCCCAAAGTGGGAAAAAAAATAAAGTGAAAAAAAAGTTGAAAAAAGAAAGTTCCCCCCCCCAAAAATTAAGTTTCAAGTAAAAATAAACAAAAACGTAATTTCCCCCAAATAAAGTTAAAAAAAAATTGGTAAAAAATAGGGGGAAAGAAAAAGTATACATATTAGGTATAGAGATGTCGCGAACATAAAATTTTCCGTTCGCGAACAGCGAACGTGAATTTCTGCAAATGTTCGCGAACGGGCGAACCGCCATAGACTTCAATAGGCAGGCGAATTTTAAAACCCAAAGGGACTCTTTCTAGCCACAGTAGTGATGGAAAAGTTGTTTCAAGGGGACTAACACCTGGACTGTGGCATGCCGGAGGGGGATCCATGGCAAAACTCCCATGGAAAATTACATAGTTGACGCAGAGTTGGATTTTAATCCATATAAAGGGCATAAATCACCTAACAATCCAATTTTTTTTTGAACAACGTGGTTTAAAACATCCAGTGTGTATATACGATCAGGTATGATGTTGTATCGATCAGGTAGTGTAAGGGTTACGCCAGCTTCACAGACATTGACAGACCAAACTCCCCTTTTAATGCACCGCAAACAACCGCAAACAGTCCATTTGCCCAACCGCAAACTCTTCATTTGCAAAAGGTTGGATACCAAGCTAGCCATGTCCCATCAATGTCATTGAAGGTTTCTTCCTCCACCCAGCCACTTACAACACCAAGGGTCCCCGAAAGGTGAATTGAATTGATTTTTCGAACGGGGAGATGGTAAAAAAAAAGCTGGCTCCCTCCACTTTGTTTGAATCCACGCCACGGTCACTGTGTCTGCGCCGTGCAATTTACTCTCACACCCGTGAGTGGTATTTTCTGTAGTACTATTCTCATCAGTTTAATCCCTGTTACGTCCCCAATCTGGGGTCTATTTCTTAAATTGATTTTTCGAACGGGGAGATGGTTAAACAAACGCTGGCTCCCTCCCCTTTGTTTGAATCCACGCCACGGTCACTGTGTCTGCGCCGTGCAATTTACTGTCACACCTGTGAGTGGTATTTTCTGTAGTACTATTCTCATCAGTTTAATCCCTGTATGGTCCCCAATCTGGGGTCCATTTATTAAATTGATTTTTCGAATGGGGAGATGGTTAAAAAAACGCTGGCTCCCTCCCCTTTGTTTGAATCCACGGTCACTGCGTCTGCGCCGTGCAATTTACTCTCACACCCGATATGAGTGGTATTTTCTGTAGTTCTCTCTTCTCTTCAGTTTAATCCCTGTTACGTCCCCAATCTGGGGTCCATTTATAAAATTGATTTTTCAAACGGGGAGATGGTTAAAAAAACGCTGGCTCCCTCCCCTTTGCTTGAATTTACGCCACGGTCACTGCGTCTGCGCCGTGCAATATACTGTCACACCCGTGAGTGGTATTTTCTGTAGTACTATTCTCATCAGTTTAATCCCTGTATGGTCCCCAGTCTGGGGTCCATTTATTAAATTGATTTTTCGAACGGGGAGATGGTTAAAAAAACGCTGGCTCCCTCCCCTTTGTTTGAATCCACGCCACGGTCACTGCGTCTGCGCCGTGCAATTTACTCTCACACCCGATATGCGTGGTATTTTCTGTAGTTCTCTATACTCATCAGTTTAATCCCTGTTACGTCCCCAATCTGGGGTCCATTTATTAAATTGATTTTTCGAACGGGGAGATGGTTAAAAAAACACTGGCTCCCTCCCCTTTGTTTGAATCCATGCCACGGTCACTGCGTCTGCGCCGTGCAATTTACTGTCACACACGATATGAGTGGTATTTTCTGTAGTTCTCTCTTCTCATCAGTTTAATCCCTGTTACGTCCCCAATCTGGGGTCCATTTCTTAAATAGATTTTTCGAATGGGGAGATGGTTAAAAAAACGCTGGCTCTCTCCCCTTTGTTTGAATTTACGCCACGGTCACTGCGTCTGCGCCGTGCAATATACTGTCACACCCGTGAGTGGTATTTTCTGTAGTACTATTCTCATCAGTTTAATCCCTGTATGGTCCCCAGTCTGGGGTCCATTTATTAAATTGATTTTTCGAACGGGGAGATGGTTAAAAAAACGCTGGCTCCCTCCCCTTTGTTTGAATCCACGCCACGGTCACTGCGTCTGCGCCGTGCAATTTACTCTCACACCCGATATGCGTGGTATTTTCTGTAGTTCTCTATACTCATCAGTTTAATCCCTGTTACGTCCCCAATCTGGGGTCCATTTATTAAATTGATTTTTCGAACGGGGAGATGGTTAAAAAAACACTGGCTCCCTCCCCTTTGTTTGAATCCATGCCACGGTCACTGCGTCTGCGCCGTGCAATTTACTGTCACACACGATATGAGTGGTATTTTCTGTAGTTCTCTCTTCTCATCAGTTTAATCCCTGTTACGTCCCCAATCTGGGGTCCATTTCTTAAATAGATTTTTCGAATGGGGAGATGGTTAAAAAAACGCTGGCTCTCTCCCCTTTGTTTGAATCCACGCCACGGTCACTGCGTCTGCGCCGTGCAATTTACTGTCACACCCATGAGTGGTATTTTCTGTAGTACTATTCTCATCAGTTTAATCCCTGTATGGTCCCCAATCTGGGGTCCATTTATTAAATTGATTTTTCGAATGGGGAGATGGCTAAAAAAACGCTGGCTCCCTCCCCTTTGTTTGAATCCACGCCACGGTCACTGCGTCTGCGCCATGCAATTTACTCTCACACCCGATATGAGTGGTATTTTCTGTAGTTCTCTCTTCTCATCAGTTTAATCCCTGTTACGTCCCCAATCTGGGGTCCATTTATTAAATTGATTTTTCGAACGGGGAGATGGTTAAAAAAACGCTGGCTCCCTCCCCTTTGTTTGAATCCACGCCACGGTCACTGCGTCTGCGCCGTGCAATTTACTCTCACACCCGATATGAGTGGTATTTTCTGTAGTTCTCTCTTCTCATCAGTTTAATCCCTGTTACGTCCCCAATCTGGGGTCCATTTATTAAATAGATTTTTCGAACGGGGAGATGGTTAAAAAAACGCTGGCTCCCTCCCCTTTGTTTGAATCCACGCCACGGTCACTGCGTCTGCGCCGTGCAATTTACTGTCACACCCGATATGAGTGGTATTTTCTGTAGTACTATTCTCATCAGTTTAATTCCTGTTATGTCCCATATCAGGGTGGGATTGCCTTTTGTGAAAAAAAATTTAGGCCGGGTACCTTCGACTGCCTTCACAGTGACAGACCAAACTCTGATACACCAAACTGAATTGATTTTATGAACCGGGAGATGGAAAAAGCAGCTTAGTCGGTCCTCTTACTCCCAAAGTTGGGGCACTGCACGTGCACGGAGCAATGTGCTGTGACACCCTATATGAGTGGTGTCTTAACTAGTACTATTCCTATCAGTTTAATCCCTGTTACGTCCCCTATCCGGAGACGTGTGTCGAATTGATTAACCATTGTCGAATTAACAAACCATTACGACATCCTGGAATAATTTAGTTCTGAGCTTTGTACTTGCTTTGTATTGGAATTGATGGGGATTTTTTAAATTGTCTGCATTATTTCTAATAAACTTTTAAGAGACTTTATTATGATTTTTTTATTTTATGTATTAAAAACCCACCCATACAACATAAAAAAAACAGAAAAAAAAAGAAATTATTTTTTTTTTTCTATGAAAAATTATCCAGCTTATCGCTTTTGGTCTGATCATAATGAAGCAACGGCCTTATCATCTGGGGTGTGGCAACATTGCCAACACACTCATAGAGGTGATGATCGCTTCATTGTGATACGCAAGCCCCTTCACCACAACAAGGTAACGATCACGAAGGGGAATTGACACTTGTATGTGCCTTTTTTTGTTTGTTTTGTATTTGCAGCCACAGTGCAGCACCAGAGGCCAGAAAAATTAGGCATGTACACATGCCTGAAAAATAATGTTATTGTTGCAGCCGCTGTTGTAGTAGCGGGCGGAAAAATTTATGTTTTCAAGGCAGAAAGGTGACTAAAACATTGCGGCTTGAACCCTAGTTGGTGGCGGAGAATTCACGAAAGTCATCCGGTATGCAGACATTAAATACAGCAGCGTGGGGACCATTTTGAGGCCAAGGCATGTCATCAGGCCTTTTGTTAGTCAAACGTATCGCCCACTGTCAGTCCCTTCCGGATCCATGACTCATTCATCTTAATGAAGTTGAGGTAATCAACACTTTTTTGATCCACCTGTGTGTTCAGGGCGGACAGGAGTGCTGGTCCGGTGTGGCTCTCTGCTTTCAGGCAAGTCAACCCCAAGACAGCGTGACACTGTCGTATCCGGGATGTGGAATAGCCGCTGGGGGGATTCAGTTGATGTGCAGCCAGACGCCGCAGCAGAAGAGGACTCAGCCGAGGAGGTTATGGAAGAGGATGGAGTAGGAGGAGTAGAGGAGGTGGCAGTAGGCCTGCCTGCAAGTCGTGGCGGTGTCACCAACTCCGCTGCAGAGCCACACATTCCATGCTTGGCAGCTGTCAGCAGGTTGACCCAATGCGCAGTGTAGGTGATATACCTGCCCTGACCGTGCTTTGCAGACCAGGTATCAGTGGTCAGATGGACCCTTGCCCCAACACTGTATGCCAGAGATGCCATGACTTCCTTGTCAATCACTGAGTAGAGGTTTGGGATTGCCTTTTTTGAAAAAAAAATTTGTCCGGGTACCTTCCACTGTGGTGTCCCAATAATACGCCAAATTTTTTGAAGGCCTCAGACTCCACCAGCTGGTATGGTAAAAGCTGGCGGGCTAAGAGTTCCGTCAAGCCAGCTGTCAGACGCCGGGCAAGGGGGTGACTCTGTGACATTGGCTTCCTACGCTCAAACATTTCCTTTACAGACACCTGACTGTGGGCAGATGAGATGGAACTGCTGAAGGTGAGAGGCGGAGTGGCGGGTGGTTGAGAGGGGGCAAGGAGGACAGCAGTGGTTGACGTGGCTGAAGATGCTGGACCAGGAGAAGGATGGTGGCTTTGAGCTTGTGTGCTGCTTCTACTCGTCATCATGTGTTGATCCCATAGGCGTTTGTGATGTGCGATCATGTGCCTTCGCAAAGCAGTTGTACCTAGGTGGGTGTTGGATTTCCCATGACTCAGTTTCTTTTGGCACAGGTTGCAAATGGCATCGCTGTTGTCAGAGGCAGACCCACAAAAAAAATGCCACACTGCTGAGCTTTGCAATGACGGCATTCTGGTGGTGGCAACAGCATGTGTTGATTGGCATGCTGTCTGGCTGACCCCGGGTACCAATACATGCTGTCTGACTGTGCCACTAGCTCCTTGCGACGACCTCCCCCTGCTTCCAACTCGTCTCCTCCTTCTCTCTGTCTCCCCTTCTGAACTTTCCCCCTCTTCTTCTTCTCTTCGAGCAGGCACCCACGTGGCATCCACGGACACATCGTCATCATCAACCACTTCACTTGTATCTGACACCTCAGCAAAGGAAGCAGCAGCGGGTACAACATAATCATCAACATCACACTGTACGTCCATGTGTGTAATGCTGCCTGACTGAGACATATCCTTGTTATCTCCATCCTCTGGCAATAATGGTTGCGCATCACTAATTTCATCCAACTGATGTGTAAATAACTCCTCTGAGGGATCAAGTGAAGTGGCTGTGGTGGCTGTGGTGGTAGTGGTGGTGGTGGCGGCGGGCGGGAGAGTGGTAACTTGAGAGCAGGTGACCAAAGCTGAGCTGGAGGAGGATGGTGCGTCAAGGTTCTTAGCGGAAGCTGTTGAAGATTGGGTGTCCTGTGTAAGCCAGTCAACTATTTTCTCCGAATTTTTGGGGTTCAGGGAACGTGGCCTCTGAACACTGGGCATTATTCCAGGGCCAGTGGAAATCACAGCACCACGAACACGACGGCCCCTGCGCCGTGGCCTGCCTCTGCCTGTCATTTTTTATTAGATAAGTGTTACTATGCGTGCAAGGTACTGTGCCACCCTATATAAGTGGTGGGCAGTGGGCACAGTCTGTGTGGGCCTGACACACACGGGCTTGCAAATGTTATTATATCACAGAAAAATATTAAATAGATTTTTTTTTTATCTGCTAGGTATTTGTGAGTAAATGACACCCTGTAATAGTATGAGTAGAGGCCTAGCCACTAGCCAGTGGCCACAATACAGTCTGTGTGGGCCTGACACACACGGGCTTGCAAATGTGATTATATCACAGAAAAATATTAAATAGAATTTTTTTTTATCTGCGAGGTATTTGTGAGTGAGTGACACCCTATAACGGTATAAGTGGAGGCCTAGCACCTAGCCAGTGGCCACAATACAGTCTGTGTGGGCCTGACACACACGGGCTTGCAAATGTGATTATATCACAGAAAAATATTAAATTGAATTTTTTTTATCGGAAAGGTATTTGAGTGAGTTACACCCTGTAACGGTATGAGTGGAGGCCTAGCCAGTGGCCACAATACAGTCTGTGTGGGCCTGACACATACTGGCTTGCAACTGTGATTATATCACAGAAAAAGATTAAATAGAATTTTTTTTTATCTGCGAGGTATTTGTGAGTGAGTGACACCCTGTAACGGTATAAGTGGAGGCCTAGCCACTAGCCAGTGGCCACAATACAGTCTGTGTAGGCCTGACACACACGGGCTTGCAAATGTGATTATATCACAGAAAAATATTAAATATAATGTTTTTTATCTGAAAGGTATTTGAGTGAGTGAAACCCTGTAACGGTATGAGTGGAGGCCTAGCCAGTGGCCACAATACAGTCTGTGTGGGCCTGACACACACTGGCTTGCAACTGTGATTATATCACAGAAAAAGATTAAATATAATTTTTTTTTATCTGCGAGGTATTTGTGAGTAAATGACACCCTGTAATAGTATGAGTAGAGGCCTAGCCACTAGCCAGTGGCCACAATACAGTCTGTGTGGGCCTGACACACACGGGCTTGCAAATGTGATTATATCACAGAAAAATATTAAATAGAATTTTTTTTTATCTGCGAGGTATTTGTGAGTGAGTGACACCCTATAACGGTATAAGTGGAGGCCTAGCACCTAGCCAGTGGCCACAATACAGTCTGTGTGGGCCTGACACACACTGGCTTGCAACTGTGATTATATCACAGAAAAAGATTAAGAAGAATTTTTTTTTATCTGCAAGGTATTGTCACCACCAGACATCTGAGAAGCTCTGACAGACGTCCTTCAGAACCTCCTCCTTGAGGTTCCTTTTGTTTTGCTTTCGTTTTCTCATCTCGTTAGCCTCTCTCAGCTGTCATGTAGTTGCACTGATTGCATCCCTTTAAATCCCTTCCCAAACTGCAT
This sequence comes from Bufo bufo, assembly GCF_905171765.1. Classification (NCBI taxonomy): domain Eukaryota; kingdom Metazoa; phylum Chordata; class Amphibia; order Anura; family Bufonidae; genus Bufo; species Bufo bufo. The sequence goes on along the minus strand of NC_053390.1, from coordinate 488,790,370 downwards.
CACTTTGTGGTTTATACAACTTTCTGGAGTATATGCATGCTGGATGCTACTACTGAGTCTTCTACAGATAAGTTTTGTTTATTCATTTGTATTTTCCTGTTTGCTGGATCCCAGGAGACCCTGACTCCCTCCGTATCAAGTGTAGGGAGCCGGTGGTCGTGTCCCCTCACTATTATAGGGTGTTCAGGAGTTAGTCAGTCGAGGTATGAGGATATGCGATCTTCTACCATTGAGAATTTTGCATAGGCTGAGCAGTTTAGGGAGAGAGCCAGGTCTGTTGCAGGGCTATCCCTTTGGTTCCTTAGTTTTGGATCCAGTCAGCCGGATCTTCCTTTTTGTGTCTTCTAGTTTGCTGTACACCTTCCGTGACATTATAAACCGTCTTAAGCATGAATCCGGTTTCAACCTTGATTAACCGCATGCAGGGTCTTTCACGGGAGGTAGAAGATCTCCGGAAAACTGTCTCTCAGTTTGAGGTGACCGGTTCTGCTTGCGTTCATGGAGTTTGTTCTGAGCCTAAGATCTCGCTTCCGGATACGTTTTCCTGGGGTAGTGAGAATTTTGTTTGTTTTAGAGAGGCTTGCAGACTCCATTTTTGCTTACTTCTTCATTCCTCTGGTGATGAGGAGCGGAGGGTGGGGATCATCATCTCACTGCTCAGGGATAACGCTCAGTCTTGGGCTTTTTCGCTGCTGGTGGGGGCACGGCCCCTCCGTTCAGTGGATGAATTTTTTTTTTAGCCCTGGGTCAGATATATGATGATCCGGATGGTATTGCTCTGGCTGAGTCTAGACTACGTCTTTTATGCCAGGGTAAACAATCCGCAGAGATATACTGCTCAGAATTTCGGAGATGGGCAGCTGATACTGGTTGGAATGATGCTGCGCTCCGAAGTCAATTTTGCCATGGTCTTTCAGAGGGATTGAAAGATGCATTTGCCTTTCATGAGAGACCTACCTCCTTGGACTCTGCCATGTCTCGGGCCGTTCGTATTGACAGGCGTCTTAGAGAGAGAGGAGAGATCACTCCTTCCTGTCATACTCAGTCCAAGGACAGTGCGGCGGTCTCATTCAGTGCACAGGGGTCTCAGTCGCTCTCAATCCCTTCTGAGCAGGGGCCCATGCAGCTGGGTTTGCTTGCCTCTGACAATAGGGGATTCAGCTCTCATGGGAAGGTTTGTTTCTGTTGTGGAGGTATAAATCATTTGGCAAATGTTTGTTCCTCTAGGAGATTCAGGCAGTTTTTTTAAAGTAATAAAGAAACAAAAAGAGAAAAATCCTCTAAAAACGTTCCATCTGTTACTATTGACAAGGTTGATGCGGAAATTGAAGGTTTTCTGTTTGCTTGTAGTTCCCGTTTTGTCCTACCTGTTAGGGTGGCGCTAGAGAGCAAGAATATTTTTTGAGAGATTTTTGTAGATAGTGGAGCAGCTGTCCCCAGTGGAGCAGCTGTCAATCTTATTGATAATCAATTTGCTATAAGTCATGGTTTCCAGGTATGCACGTTGGGAAAGCATATACCTGTTTTTGCTATTGATTCCGTTCCACTTTCTCAGAAATCGTTAAAGGGCATAGTTCACAATATCTGTTTGATTGTGAGTGATACTCATGTTGAGGATGTGTCATGTTTCGTCCTAAACGGGTTGCCTACTCCTCTAGTGTTGGGGCTACCCTGGCTCACTAAACATAACCCCACCATTGATGGCAAGCGAGACAAATAAATGGTTGGAGTGACTTTTGCAGAGAGAATTTCCTCACGACATCTGTTTCAGAGGTTTCTACTAAGACTGTACCATCTTTTCTCTCTGAATTTTCGGATGTGTTTTCTGAGTGCTGTTCAGGAATTGCCCCCTCACTGGGAGTACGATTGTCCTATTAATCTCACCCCAGGCGCCAAGCTGCCTAAATCTCGTTTATACAATCTCTCCCAACCTGAAAGGGTCGCTATGCGTGCTTATATCTCTGAGAGTCTGAGAAAAAAAATGGTTCTTTAAGACCATGTCTGGATTTCAGGGAGCTGAACAGTATCACAATTCGTGACCCTTATCCGCTTCCTCTGATCCCGGACCTGTTTAACCAGATTGTGGGGGCTAAAGTTTTTTCCAAATTGGATCTAAGAGGGGCATACAACCTGGTCAGGGTCAGAGAAGGAGAAGAATGGAAGACGGCCTTCAATACCCGTGAGGGCCATTTTGAGAATTTGGTTATGCCTTTTGGTTTGATGAATGCTCCAGCCGTTTTTCAGCATTTTGTGAACAGCATTTTTTATCATTTAACCCCTTAAGGACACAGTCTTTTTACACCTTAGGACCAGGCCATTTTTTGAAAATCTGACCAGAGTCCCTTTAAGTGCTGATAACTTTAAAACGCTTTGACATATCCAGGCCATTCTGAGACTGTTTTTTCGTCACATATTGTACTTCATGACACTGGTAAAATGGAGTCAAAAAAATAATTTTTTTTGCACCAAAAAATACCTAATTTAACAAAAATTTGGAAAAATTTGCAAATTTCAAAGTTTCAGTTTCTCTACTTCTGTAATACATAGTAATACCCACAAAAATTGTGATGACTTTACATGTCTACTTCATGTTTGAATTGTTTTGGGAATGATATTTTATTTTTTGGGGATGTTATAAGGCTTAGAAGTTTAGAAGCAAATCTTGAAATTTTTCAGAAATTTACAAAAACTCAATTTTTAGGGACCAGTTCAGGTCTCAAGTCACTTTGCGAGGCTTACATTATAGAAACCACCCAAAAATGACCCCATCTACGAAACTACACCCCTCAAGGTATTCAAAACTGATTTTGCATACGTTGTTAACCCTTTAGGTGTTGCACAAGAGTTATTGGCAAATGGGGAGGAAATTTGAGAATTTCATTTTTTTGTCTAATTTTTCATTTTAACCCATTTTTTCCACTAACAAACCAAGGGTTAACAGCCAAACAAGACTGTATCTTTATTGCCCTGATTCTGTAGTTTGCAGAAACACCCCATATGTGGCTGTAAACTACTGTACGGCCACACAGCGGGGCGTAGAGTGAAAGGTGCGCCGTTTGGTTTTTGGAAGGCTGATTTTTATGGACTGGTTTATTTACACCATGTCCCATTTGAAGCCCCCTGATGCACCCCTAGAGGAAAAACTCCCTAAAAGTGACCCCATCTAAGAAACTACACCCCTCAAGGTATTCAAAACTGATTTTACATACGTCGTTAACCCTTTAGGTGTTGCACAAGAGTTATTGGCAAATGGCGATGAAATTTGAGAATTTCATTTTTTTGCCTAATTTTCAATTTTAACCCATTTTTTCCACTAACAAAGCAAGGGTTAACAGCCAAACAAGACTGTATCTTTATTGCCCTGACTCTGCTGTTTACAGAAACACCCCATATGTGGCCGTAAACTACTGTACGGGCACACAGCGGGGCGTAGAGTGAAAGGTGCGCCGTTTGGTTTTTGGAGGGCTGATTTTGCTGGACTGTTTTTTTGGCACCATGTCCCATTTGAAGCCCCCCTGATGCACCCCTAGAGTAGAAACTCCATAAAAGTGACCCCATCTAAGAAACTACACCCCTCAAGGTATTCAAAACTGATTTTACAAACTTTGTTAACCCTTTAGGTGTTGCACAAGATTTAATGGAAAATAGAGATACAATTTCAAAATTTCACTTTTTTGGCATATTTTCCATTTTAATATTTTTTTTCCAGTTACAAAGCAAGGGTTAACAGCCAAACAAAACTCATTATTTATGGCCCTAATTCTGAAGTTTACAGAAACACCCCATATGTGGCCGTAAACTACTGTACGGACACACGGCAGGGCGCAGAAGGAAAGGAATGCCATATGGTTTTTGGAAGGCTGGTTTTGCTGGACAGTTTTCTTTTTACACCATGTCCCATTTGAAGCCCCCCTGATGCACCCCTAGAGTAGAAACTCCAAAAAAGTGACCCCATTTTAGAAACTACGGGATAGGTTGGCAGTTTTGTTGGTACTAGTTTAGGGTACATATGATTTTTGGTTGCTCTATATTACACTTTTTGTGCGGCAAGGTAACAAGAAATAGCTTTTTTGGCACCGTTTTTTTTTTTGTTATTTACAACATTCATCTGACAGGTTAGATGATGTGGTAATTTTATAGAGCAGGTTGTCACGGACGCGGCGATACCTAATATGTATACAATTTTTTTTATTTATGTAAGTTTTACACAATGATTTCATTTTTAAAACAAAAAAAATGTTTTAGTGTCTCCATAGTCTAAGAGCCATAGTTTTTTCAGTTTTTGGGCGATTATCTTAAGTAGGGTCTCATTTTTTGCGGGATGAGATGACGGTTTGATTGGCATCTATTTTGGGGTGCATATGACTTTTTGATTGCTTGCTATTACACTTTTTGTGACGTAAGATGACAAAAAATGGCTTTTTTTACACAGTTTTTATTTTTATTTTTTTACGGTGGTCATCTGAGGGGTTAGATCATGTGATATTTTTATAGAGCCGGGCGATACGGACGCGGCGATACCTAATATGTATACTTTTTTTTTATTTATGTAAGTTTTACACAATGATTTCATTTTTGAAACAAAAAAAATCATGTTTTAGTGTTTCCATAGTCTAAGAGCCATAGTTTTTTCAGTTTTTGGGCGATTATCTTGGGTAGGGTATGATTTTTGCAGGATGAGATGACGGTTTGATTGTTACAATTTTGGCGTACATGCGACTTTTTTGATCACTTTTATTACCTTTTTTGGGAAGTAAGGTGGGCAAAATTTAAATTTCATCATAGTTTTTTATTTTTTATTTTTATGGCGTTCACCGTTCGGGTAAAGTAACATGACCGTTTTATAGATCAGGTCGTTACGGACACGGCGATACCAAACATGTGTAGGGAATTTTTTTTTTTTTCATTTTTTATCAGTGATAAATGTGTTTTTTGATTTTTACTTTTTTTTCACTTTTATTCACTTTTTTTTGACCCAGACCCACTTGGTTCTTGAAGAACCAGTGGGTCTGATGTCTGTATAATACAGTACAGTACAATATATATTGTACTGCACTGTATTTTACTTACACTGAACAGATCTATGCCTTTTAGCATAGATCTGTTCAGCACCATGGACAGCAGGATGCCTGAGAGGCGTCCTGTTGCCATGGGAACCTTCCCCGTCTGCTCAGTTCTGGTCAGAACTTCGCAGACGGGGAAGGGTAAGGAGGGGATCTGTCGGGGGGCTGTCTGGGGGCTCTCTCCCTCCCCATCGGGGGGCTGCAAAGGCACAGCAGCCCCCCGATGGGAGAGGGAGGGAGCTCCCTGCGCTGTTAACCTTTTCCATACAGCGGTCCGTACGGACCGCTGTATGGAAAGGGTTAAACGGCTGACATCGCATCGCAGATGTCAGCCGTTTATACCAGGGTGCCAGCAATGTGCTGGCACCCTGGTATACCCACTAGAAACCAACGATTGTACAAGGGGAGGCGGGCGGGGGATCGCGATCCCGCCTGCCGCACCGCCCGCCTCCCGCAACGCTCACACCGCCCGCAACCCTCCCCCTGCACCTCCCGCCACCATAAAATTTTGTTTCCGCTCCCATCTTGGTACAACCTGATATTTCTCTACCCTTCATAGTTGAGGCTGATGCTTCTGAGGTGGGTGTGGGTGCGGTCTTGTCTCAGGGTCCCTCTCCTGCCAAATGGCGACCGTGTGCCTTTTTCTCGAAGAAACTCTCCTCCGCAGAGAGAAATTACGATGTGGGAGATAGGGAGTTGTTGGCCATCAAGTTAGCTTTTGAGGAATGGCGCCATTGGCTAGAGGGAGCCAGACACCCTATTACCGTGTTTTCTGACCATAAGAATCTTGTTCTTGTTCTTTTCAAGGTTTAATTTTGTTGTCACCTTCCGCCCTGGGGTTAAGAATGTGAAGGCGGATACCCTGTCACGTTGTTTTCCGGGAGGTGGGAATTTTGAAGACCCGGGTCCCATTCTGGCTGAAGGTGTGGTGGTTTCTGCTCTTTATCCTGAATTGGAGGCAGAGGTTCAGGTAGCCCAGGCAGAGGCTCCTGATCTTTGTCCTCCTGGGAGGTTGTTTGTGCCTCTCGCTTTAAGACACAGGATTTTTAAGGAGCACCACGATACTGTCCTTGCTGGGCACCCCGGGGCAAGAGCCACAGTGGATCTCATCGCTCGGAGATTCTGGTGGCCGGCGCTTCGTAAGTCGGTTGAGGGTTTTGTGGCAGACCTGCGCTCGTGCCAAGGTCCCTCATTTAGGTCCTCTCCTTCCGTTACCCATTCCTTCCCGTCCTTGGACACATCTGTCCATGGACTTCATTACGGACCTGCCTCGTTCCTCGGGGAAGACTGTGATTCTGGTGGTGGTGGACCGTTTTAGCAAAATGGTGCATTTCATTCCTTTTCCTGGCTTGCCCAATGCTAAGACGCTGGCGCAGGCATTTATTGATCACATTGTCAAATTGCATGGTATTCCTTCAGACATAGTCTCTGATAGGGGCACACAGTTTGTTTCCAGATTCTGGAAGGCTTTCTGTTCTCGCTTGGGGGTTCGGTTGTCATTCTCTTCTGCTTTCCACCCGCAGTCGAATGGTCAGACAGAGCGCGTCAATCAGAATCTGGAGACATATCTGCGCTGTTTTGTGGCGGAGAATCAGGAGGATTGGGGTTCTTTTTTGTCCCTTGCTGAGTTTGCTTTAAATAACCGTCGTCAGGAGTCCCCTGATAAGTCACCATTTTTTGGGTCATATGGGTTTCATCCGCAGTTTGGGACATTCTCTGGAGAGGGATCTTCTGGTTTACCTGATGAGGACAGATTCTCATTATCTTTGTAATCGATTTGGCATAAGATTCAGGATAATCTAAAGAGCATGAGTGAGAGATATAAGCGTGTGGTGGATAAGAGACGTGTGCCTGGTCCGGACCTGAATGTTGGTGATCTGGTATGGTTGTCTACTAAGAATATCAAATTGAAGGTTCCCTCCTGGAAGTTGGGTCCTAAGTTTATTGGGCCTTACAAAATCTTGTCCGTCATCAATCCTGTTGCCTACCGTCTTGATCTTCCTCAGACTTGGAAGATTCATAATGTTTTTCATAAGTCCTTATTAAAACCTTATGTCCAACCCATTGTACCCTCATCTTTGCCTCCTCCTCCGATTATGGTTGATGGTAATCTTGAATTTCAGGTCTCTAGGATTGTGGATTCTCTTGTTGTCCGCGGTTCTCTCCAGTATCTCATTCATTGGGAGGGTTATGGTCCTGAGGAGAGGATGCGAGTCCCAGTGACGGACATTAAGGCCACTCGTCTCATCAGGGATTTCCATAGGTCCCATCCTGAGAAGGTGGGCTCTGAGTGTCCGGAGTCCACTCGTAGAAGGAGGGGTACTGTCACCACCAGACATCTGAGAAGCTCTGACAGAAGTCCTTCAGAACCTCCTCCTTGAGGTTCCTTTTGTTTTGCTTTCGTTTTCTCATCTCGTTAGCCTCTATCAGCTGTCATGTAGTTGCACTGATTGCATCCCTTTAAATCCCTTCCCATACTGCATCACTTTGTGGTTTATACAACTTCCTGGAGTATATGCATGCTGGATGCTACTACTGAGTCTTCTACAGATAAGTTTTGTTTATTCATTTGTATTTTCCTGTTTGCTGGATCCCAGGAGACCCTGACTCCCTCCGTATCAAGTCGGTGGTCGTGTCCCCTCACTATTATAGGGTGTTCAGGAGTTATTCAGTCGAGGTATGAGGATATGCGATCTTCTACCATTGAGAATTTTGCATAGGCTGAGCAGTTTAGGGAGAGAGCCAGGTCTGTTGCAGGGCTATCCCTTTGGTTCCTTAGTTTTGGATCCAGTCAGCCGGATCTTCCTTTTTGTGTCTTCTAGTTTGCTGTACACCTTCCGTGACAGGTATTTTTTATCTGCGAGGTATTTTCTGTCACACCCTGTATGAATGGTGTGCACACAGTACTGTCTGTGACTGAGCCTGCAGCCTCTCACACACGGGCAGGCAACTGCTATATATATATATATATATATATATATATACAGACTGATGTACCAGCCCTGAAAAGGGCTTTTTGGGGTGCTGTTAGGACGCTGTCCTTACAGCAGATGAGTCTGTGGACACAGAACACTGCCCTAGCTAACGCTTTCCCTATTGAATCAGCAGCAGCAGCACTGTCCCTCCTCTCACTGAGAATGCAGATTCCGAATGAATCTAAAATGGATGCTGTCCAGGAGGTGGGAGGGTCTGGCAGGGAGGGTCTGCTGCTGATTGGCTGGAATGTGTCTGCTGACTGTGAGGTACAGGGTCAAAGTTTACTCAATGATGATGTATAGGGGGCGGACCGAACATCGCAAATGTTCGCCCGTCTCAGCGAACAATCTATGTTCGCCGGGAACTATTTGCTGGCGATCTATTCGGGCCATCTCTAATTAGGTATCGCCGCGTCCGTAACGACCGGCTCTATAAAAATATCACATGACCTAACCCCTCAGATGAACACTGTAAAAAATAAAAAATAAAAACTGTGCTAAATAAACCATTTTTTGGTCACCTTACATCACAAAAAGTACAACAGCATGCGATCAAAAAGGCGTTTGCCCACCAACATAGTACCAATCTAACCGTCACCTCATCCCGCAAAAAATGAGCCCCTACCTGAGACAATCACCCAAAAAATAAAAAAGACTATGGCTCAGAATATGGAGACACTAAAACATAATTTTTTTGGTTTTAAAAAAGCTGTTATTGTGTAAAACTTACATAAATAAATACCAAGTATATATACTTTTTATCGCTGCGTTCGTATCAACCGGCTCTATAAAAATATCACATGACCTAACCCCTCAGATGAACACCGTAAAAAAATTAAAATAAAAACTGTGCTAAATAAACAATTTTTTGTCACCTTACATCACAAAAAGTGTAATAGCAAGCGATCAAAGTCACACGCACCCCAAAATAGTGCCAATAAAACCGTCATCTCATCCTGCAAAAATCATACCCTACCCAAGGTAATCGCCCAAAAACTGAAAAAATGATGGCTCTCAGACTATGGAAACACTTAAACATGATTTTTTTTGCTTCAAAAATGAAATCATTGTGTAAAACTTACATAAATAAAAAAAATGTATACATATTAGGTATCGCCGCATCCGTGACAACCTGGTCTATAAAAATATCACATGATCTAACCCCTCAGATGAATGTTGTAAATAACAAAAAATAAAAGTTCTTGTTATCTTGCCTCACAAAAAGTGTAATATAGAGCAACCAAAAATCATATGTACCCTAAACTAGTACCAACAATACTGCTACCCTATGCCGTAGTTTCCAAAATGGGGCCACTTTTTTGGCGTTTCTACTCTAGGGGTGCATCAGGGGGGCTTCAAATGGAACATGGTGTAAAAAAAAACAGTCCAGCAAAACCTGCCTTTCAAAAACCGTATGGCATTCCATTTTTCTGCGCCCTGCCGTGTGCCCGTACAGCTGTTTACGAACACATATGGGATGTTTCTGTAAACTACAGAATCAGGGCCATAAATATTGAGTTTTGTTTGGCTGTTAACTAGGGATGAGCGAACCCGAACTGTATAGTTCGGGTTCGTACCGAATTTTGGGGTGTCCGTGACACGGACCCGAACCCGAACATTTTTGTAAAAGTCCGTGTTCGGGTTCGGTGTTTGGCTCTTTCTTGGCGCTTTTTGAAAGGCTGAAAAGCAGCCAATCAACAAGCGTCATACTACTTGCCCCAAGAGGCCATCACAGCCTTGCCTACTATTGGCATGGCTGTGATTGGCCAGTGCAGCATGTGACCCAGCCTCTATATAAGCCTGGGTCACGTTGCGCTGCACATCACTCTGCTGATTCAAGCATAGGGAGAGGTTGCAGCTGCGACGTTAGGGCGAGATTAGGCAGTGATTAACTCCTCCAAAAGACTTCATTCTGTGATCGATCTGCAGCTGTGGATCATTGAAGTGCTAGTATTGACTTGCTCACTTTTTTGAGGTTGCCCAGAGCGTTTTTAGATCACTTTTTTTCTGGGGTGATCGGCGGCCATTTTGTGACTTGTGGTGGGCCAGCACAAGCTATCACCAAGTGTATTTAACCATCAATAGTGTGGTTATTTTGTGCTATATCCTACATCAGCTGCAGGCTGAGCCTGTGTCACCGAAGTGCATTTAACCATCAACAGTCTGGTTATTTTTTGGCCATATACTACATCAGCTGCAGGCTGAGCCTGTGTCACCGAAGTGCATTTAACCATCAACAGTCTGATTATTTTTTGGCCATATACTACATCTGGTGCAGGCTGAGCCTGTCACCCAAGTGCATTTAACCATCAACAGTCTGGTTATTTTTTGGCCATATACTACATCTGGTGCAGGCTGAGCCTGTGTCACCCAAGTGCATTTAACCATCAACAGTCTGGTTATTTTTTGGCCATATACTACATCAGCTGCAGGCTGAGCCTGTGTCACCCAAGTGCATTTAACCATTAACAGTGTGGTTATTTTTTGGCCATATACTACATCAGGGGCAAGTTGAGCCTGTCACCCAGCGCCTAAAAAATAGACCTGACATTTCTATTCAACCAAATCTGTACTGTTTTAGCTGGTCAAGTTATTTGTAGCGACCGTATTTTTTTTCTGGGTTGAAAAACTATTCCCAAATTTGCCATTCTCAAAATAACTAGTTTCTGGTATTGGAGGCCTACTTGAAATCTATCCCAAAAAGGATATCTTACATTGAAGGTACTGATAGTGTCATTCAGAAAAACCTAAGACACACGCTACCGTGCAGATAGAAGTCTGATTCTGAGATTAAACCTTAACCTGTCACACAGTGCAAAAAAAAACAGGTCTCACATTTATATTCAAGCAAATCTGTACTGTTTTAGCTGGTCAAGTTATTTGTAGTGACCATAAAAGCACACTTTTTTTTCTGGGTTGAAAAACTATTCCCAAATTTGCCATTCTCAAAATTGTGGTGAACGGGAACAATGAGGAAAACATCTAATAAGGGACGTGGACGCGGACGTGGACATGGTCGTGGTGGTGTTAGTGGACCCTCTGGTGCTGGGAGAGGACGTGGCCGTTCTGCCACAGCCACACGTCCTAGTGTACCAACTACCTCAGGTCCCAGTAGCCGCCAGAATTTACAGGGATATTTGGTGGGGCCCAATGCCGTTCTAAGGATTGTAAGGCCTGAGCAGGTACAGGCATTAGTCAATTGGGTGGCCGACAGTGCATCCAGCACGTTCACATTATCTCCCACCCAGTCTTCTGCAGAAAGCGCACAGATGGCGCATGAAAACCAAGCCCATCAGTCTGTCACATCACCCCCATGCATATCAGGGAAACTGTCTGAGCCTCAAGTTATGCAGCAGTCTCTTATGCTGTTTGAAGACTCTGCTGCCAGGGTTTCCCAAGGGCATCCACCTAGCTCTTCACCAGGAGTTTTGTCAACACGCCACAGCTAAGTGCACCACCACCTGATACGGAACGTGTTAGCAGGATGCAACATTTCACTAACATGGTGAAACAGTACCTGTGCACACCCCTCCACGTACTGACTGATGGTTCGGCCCCATTCAACTTCTGGGTCTCCAAATTGTCCACGTGGCCAGAGCTAGCCTTTTATGCCTTGGAGGTGCTGGCCTGCCCGGCGGCCAGCGTTTTGTCTGAACGTGTATTCAGCACGGCAGGGGGCGTCATTACAGACAAACGCAGCCGCCTGTCTACTGCCAATGTGGACAAGCTGACGTTCATAAAAATGAACCAGGCATGGATCCCACAGGACCTGTCCATCCCTTGTGCAGATTAGACATTAACTACCTCCCCTTAACCATATATTATTGTATTCCAATGCACTTCCTCATTCAATCCTATTTTTATTTTCATTTTACCATTATATTGCGGGGCAACCCAAAGTTGAATGAACCTCTCCTCTGCCTGGGTGCCTGGGCCTAAATATCTGACAATGGACTGTTCCAGTGTTGGGTGACGTAAAGCATGATTCTCTGCTATGACATGCAGACTGATTCTCTGCTGACATGAAGCCAGATTCTCTGTTATGGGACCTCTCTCCTCTGTCTGGGTGCCTGGGCCTAAATATCTGACAATGGACTGTTCCAGTGTTGGGTGACGTGAAGCCTGATTCTCTGCTATGACATGAAGACTGATTCTCTGCTGACATGAAGCCAGATTCTCTGTTACGGGACCTCTCTCCTCTGCCTGGGTGCCTGAGCCTAAATATATGACAATGGACTGTTACAGTGGTGGGTGACGTAAAGCCTGATTCTCTGCTATGACATGCAGACTGATTCTCTGCTGACATAAAGCCAGATTCTCTGTTACGGGACCTCTCTCCTCTGCCTGGGTGCCGGGGCCTAAATATCTGACAATGGACTGTTCCAGTGTTGGGTGACGTAAAGCCAGATTCTCTGCTATGGCATGAAGCCAGATTCTCTGCTGATGTGAAGCCAGATTCTCTGCTATGGGACCTCTCTCCAATTGATATTGGTTAATTTTTATTTATTTTATTTTTATTTTAATTCATTTCCCTATCCACATTTGTTTGCAGGGGATTTACCTACATGTTGCTGCCTTTTGCAGCCCTCTAGCTCTTTCCTGGGCTGTTTTACAGCCTTTTTAGTGCCGAAAAGTTTGGGTCCCCATTGACTTCAATAGGGTTCGGGACGAAGTTCGGGTCGGGTTCGGATCCCGAACCCGAACATTTCCGGGAAGCTCGGCCGAACTTCTCGAAATCGAACATCCAGGTGTTCGCTCAACTCTAGTGAAGAACAATGCATTTTCCAGCACGATGGAGCACCGTGCCATAAGGCAAAAGTGATAACTAAGTGGCTCGGGGATCAAAACGTTGACATTTTGGGTCCATGGCCTGGAAACTCCCCAGATCTTAATCCCATTGAGAACTTGTGGTCAATCCTCAAGAGGCGGGTGGACAAACAAAAACACACTAATTCTGACAAACTCCAAGAAGTGATTATGAAAGAATGGGTTGCTATCAGTCAGGAATTGGCCCAGAAGTTGATTGAGAGCATGCCCAGTCGAATTGCAGAGGTCCTGAAAAAGAAGGGCCAACACTGCAAATACTGACTCTTTGCATAAATGTCATGTAATTGTCGATAAAAGACTTTGAAACGTATGAAGTGCGTGTAATTATATTTCACTACATCCCAGAAACAACTGAAACAAAGATCTAAAAGCAGTTTAGCAGCAAACTTTGTGAAAACTAATATTTGTGTCATTCTCAAAACTTTTGGCCACGACTGTACACTGACTATCTCCCACTAACTATCTGTATTATATATATATATATATATATATATATATATATATATATAAGCTAACTAACTACAGTATCTATCTAATGTAGTGTGGAAACCACAGAGCACAGCAATGACGCTGCTGTCTCTCTCAGAACTTTAAAAAAAGCTGTAGAAAATGGCTGCTGGGGAGGTTCTTATATAGTAAGGGGTAGGCAACTTTCCTATTGGTTGCTAGAGATGTTGCTAAGCTCAGACAAAGACATTGCAGCCTTCTCATTGGTCCACAAGCAAGAAAGGAGGTGAAAGGAAAAAAAAATCTAGAATATTCTAAATTACAAATATGTATCACTATATTCTAAATATTTGCGAATTCTCAAAGTGCCGATATTCGCGATTAAAATTCGCAATTTGAATATTCGTGCCCAACACTACTTCTAAACCTCAACAATATGAAGATGTAACTTTCTGTCCTGTAGAGATCACTAGACAAGATGATTTCCTTATTAATCAGGAAAACAATCAGAAAATACAGATTAAAAGGAACAAGTGTGTTTCAGTATCTCTTTTCTATGTATAAAAAGTATTAAAAAAACATATAAACATTCTGTTTGTCCCAGAGTATCAACCCTTCCACTCTCCTCCTCACTGTCCTTTGTCTTGCTCTAAGAAAATGCCTCTACAAAGATTATCAAGCTCCCCTACCCAAAGTTCACAAGATTTCTACAAGAAACTAGTCAACTCTATTGAACTATACATATTGCTTAGTAGGGTTGATTATGCTTGGTACCAGCCGAGTTTGGTTTCAAGTTTTAAAGTGGTTTGCCACTTTAAAAATTAACTACTGATGTTATTCAACTACTGTAAGTTTCGCGCAACTTTGCGAGGACAGATCTCCGTACAGCATTAATCCGAAGTTTTGAGAGAACCAATTTTGGATGTAGCATCTGAACCTCGCTTCGCTCATCACTAATGGTGAATTAAAAGAGCCCTTTATAGCTTCAAGCTGTTGTATCATTGCAGCATAATTACTACTTTATTCTTATGCAAATGAGGTTATTGGACCACCAAGGGACTGGCCTTTCTCATCTGAGAACCACTTCATCCCCTCCTCTCTCCATCGCCACTCCCTCTAATACAAACCGGATTCCAAAAAAGTTTGGACACTAAACAAATTGTGAATAAAAACTGAATGCAATGATGTGGAGATGGCAAATGTCAATATTTTATTTGTAATAGAACGTAGATGACAGATCAAACGTTTAATCCGAGTAAATGTATCATTTTAAAGGAAAAATACGTTGATTCCAATTTTCAGTGTCAACAAATCCCAAAAAAGTTGGGACAAGTAGCAATAAGAGGCTGGAAAAAGTAAATTTGAGCATAACTAAGAGCTGGAAGACCAATTAACACTAATTAGGTCAATTGGCAACATGATTGGATATAAAAAGAGCTTCTCAGAGTGGCAGTGTCTCTCAGAAGCCAAGATGGGTAGAGGATCACCAATTCCCACAATGTTGCGCAGAAAGATAGTGGAGCAATATCAGAAAGGTGTTACCCAGTGAAAAATTTAAAAGACTTTGCATCTATCATCATCAACTGTGCATAACATCATCCGAAGATTCAGAGAATCTGGAACAATCTCTATGCGTAAGGGTCAAGGCCGTAAAACCATACTGGATGCCCGTGATCTCCGGGCCCTTAAACGACACTGCACCACAAACAGGAATGCTACTGTAAAGGAAATCATGGGCTCAGGAATACTTCCAGAAACCATTGTCAGTGAACACAATCCACCGTGCCATCGCCGTTGCCAGCTGAAACTCTACAGTGCAAAGAAGAAGCCATTTCTAAGCAAGATCCACAAGCTAAGGCATTTTCACTGGGCCAGGGATTATTTAAAATGGAGTGTGGCAAAATGGAAGACTGTTCTGTGGTCAGACGAGTCACGATTCGAAGTTCTTTTTGGAAATCTGGGACGCCATGTCATCCGGACCAAAGAGGACAAGGACAACCCAAGTTGTTATCAACGCTCAGTTCAGAAGCCTGCATCTCTGATGGTATGGGGTTGCATGAGTGCGTGTGGCATGGGCAGCTTGCATGTCTGGAAAGGCACCATCAATGCAGAAAAATATATTCAGGTTCTAGAACAACATATGCTCCCATCCAGACGTCATCTCTTTCAGGGAAGACCCTGCATTTTTCAACAAGATAATGCCAGACCACATTCTGCATCAATCACAACATCATGGCTGCGTAGGAGAAGGATACGGGTACTGAAATGGCCAGTCTGTAGTCCAGATCTTTCACCTATAGAGAACATTTGGCGCATCATAAAGAGGAAGGTGCAACAAAGAAGGCCCAAGACGATTGAACAGTTAGAGGCCTGTATTAGACAAGAATGGGAGAGCATTCCTATTTCTAAACTTGAGAAACTGGTCTCCTTGGTCCCCAGACATCTGTTGAGTGTTGTAAGAAGAAGGGGAGATGCCAATGTAATGACCTACGTCACGCACAGGGAGGAAAAAAGGGAAAGCCCTGCCCAAGGGAGAGGGAAAGGTGGTGACCCCTAACTCACCTTGCGGCTGGCACCTGACTGCCCTGACGTCCCTAGACGGGTTCCTCACCCGTGCGGCGATCACGTGCCTAAACCCTGGCTTTCCCTAAAATGAGCCCTAGATAGTGAACGGGCCGGTGGGATCGCTAGTCCGCACCACTATCACTAAGAGGGAAACACCAGGGAGAGGACAGACAAAACAGACAAACACATACACCCAGGTGGGCGATCACAATAGACCACAAAGGTCCAACAGGGATCCGGAGGGTAGCGTTCTGGACCAACTACCAGAGAACGCAGCAATACAGCTCCAGAAGGTCAGAATAGATGTCCAGGCAGGAAGTTCTATCTCTGGCAACAAGAGAAGTGTGAGAGAGGAATATAAGGAGGATTGGGAGTGCTGGACAAGGAACAGCTGAGGAGAAAGAGCTACGGATCCCTGAGTGAGCCAAAAGGGTTTGCAAAGCAAACCCAGAAAGCTACCATAAGGAAATCAGCCCTATCTTAAATAGAGCGTGCAGCCAACCGCTGCGACTTCCTGACCCCGGGTATAACGGAGTCAGACGTGGTTCTCGATACCCTCGTGACAGCCACACAGTGGTGAAAATGGCCTTGTCCCAACTTTTTGGGGATTTGTTGACACCATGAAATTCTGATTCAACATATTTTTCCCTTAAAATGGTACATTTTCTAAGTTTAAACTTTTGTTCCGTGATTTATGTTCTATTCTGAATAAAATATTAGAAGTTGGCACCTCCACATCATTGCATTCAGTTTTTATTCACGATTTGTATAGTGTCCCAACTTTTTTGGAATACGGTTTGTAGTTTGATTGACAGTGCCTGATTGATTGAGATTGAGGGTGACTGAAATCCTGCACTGGCACCAGTGAGACTTCATCGGCGCATGTGCAGTTGATCTCAGGAGATCTAAGATATGCACTGTGCAAGCACCAATAACATCACTCTCCTTCTAGAGTTGGTTCCAGATTGGTTCTTGCACAGTGCATATCACAGCTTTGCTGTTCTAGAAGTGAACAGAGAGTATTCTTTCACTATGGCTGGTTTGGCTTTACCGCATAAGGACAAAGCTATTTTTCCATTTTGTTTTCTTTTTTTTTTTTTTTTTTTCGGTATCCACAGAAAATAGTTCCATTTTCATTTTCTCCAAAACAGTCTAATTTTTCTGTACATACAAAATTGTTTTTACTCCCCTTTTACCCACCCACCGGCCTTGTGGGGGGAGGGAGAGGGGCAGGACGTAAAAAAATAAATAAATTATATATTAAGTTTTCCAACAATCCAGCCCTAAAGTATCCAGTTTTTCCAAACTTCATCAATACTTTTAGCTTTTTTGTTATGGCTCTCCATCGCCCGTTCTTCCTTAATCAGATTATCGACTGCTTTTCTCCACTGTCCCACTGTCGGAGGATCTACCCCTATCCATTTCTTAAGTATAAGGAGTCTAGCTTGAAACAACACCTTACAGAGAACCGTTCGTATATCTCTAGTTAGATTCAGATGTTCGGCTGCCCCTAGTATACAAATCACAGGATCTTCAGGTATTTGAACCTTCAAAATTAAATTAACAGTCTCTACTATTTCTGTCCAATATCTAAACAATCTTGGACATCTCCAAAAACAATGTATTAAATCGGCACTCTCTCTCCCACATTTTGTACATTTATCCCAGGCTCTCAGACCCATTTTTTTCAATATCCATGGGGATCGGTGCAACCTATGGACTACGAAAAACTGTGAAATCTTATGTGAGCCCCTATCAGAGACCACAGAATAACTTCTGAGGGCATCTTTCCATTTCTCTTCCGTAAAAGATTGAAGTTCATTTTCCCTTTTTTTTTTTGGGCGAGTATTATAATCCGTTTCTTTTTGCCCTCCATCAATATCCTGTATCTTTTTGCGGTTATTCCTCCACTTTCGCCCTCTTTAGTGAATTTATAGATTGTATCAGATTTTTCTATTCTATATCTATCTTCCTGCACAACTGTCCGCAGCGCATTCCTAAGCTGAAAGTATTTATACATATCTTTTTGGGGGATCCCGAACTCTCTAACCATTGTGTTAAAGTCTTTCAGTTTACCCTGTTCGAATATCTGGCCAAGGTATTTCATCCCTTTTTTTTTTTTTTTTTAATCTATATAGGGCTTAATTGTTTGCAATTCCTTGAGATTTATATTTTTCCAGATAGGTGTATAGTGCAAAAACCCTTTAATATCTAGTATTTTTTTAATCTCCACCCATATATATTCCAATAAATTTTATATTCTATTCCCTGTATTCTTTTTCCCCACCTCTAAATAGTTCCATTCCTCTTTCCACCCCAATCTATTTATAACCTGTTTACCCACTAAACCATTTAAACTACCTTTTATGTGACCATATTGTGATATTAAATAATAAAAAAAACAATTCGGAACAGCCAATCCGCCCTTTCTCACTGGGAGCTGTAGCACTTCTTTCTTTATCCTAGGGATAGCACCTTTCCAGAGAAAATCCCCCATTAAACTATCAAGTAACTTAAAGATACTCTGTGGTAACCTCAATGGGTCGTTTTGAAGGACGTAAAGTATTTTAGGGAGAAAAATAATTTTTATTAAATTTACCCGACCCTGTATTGACATTGGTAGTCTTCGCCAAATGTGTATTTTGATCCTAAGTTCTTTCAATAAAGGGAGTACATTTAATTTTTCATATTCTGCTATATTTCCAGAAATTTGTATACCTAGATATTTAAAATTCTCATGTTTCTCTAGCGTATGCACCCTTAAATCTCCCTGTGGTTGTATATCACCTAACATCAACATATGTGATTTCCGCCAATTAATGTTTAATCCAGAAAAGGATCCAAATTTATCTATTAGATCTATAACTCTATTAAACTGATCTCCAATATTGTGCATGAATAATAAAATATCGTCCGCATACATTAGCAGTTTTTCTTCTCCTCCCTCATATTGAAAGCCTTTAATCTCCCTATCGTTTCTTATTATACATGCCAAGGGCTCGATCGCAATAGCGAATAATAGTGGGGAGAGAGGGCATCCCTGCCTAGTGCCCCGACACAGGGCAAGGGGCAGGGACAAGCTCCCGTCCACCATCACTCTAGCCCTAGGATTGTAGTATATTAGCTGAATCCATCTTATAAATCCCTCCCCTATACCAACCCTTTTTAATACTGCCCACAGATATTCCCATTCAATACAGTCAAATGCCTTTTGGGCGTCCAGTGAAAGTACCGCTTTCTCCCCCGGTGCTAATCTATTAGCTTCAATATTTAGGAACAGCCTTCTTATGTTTCATTATATCGTTCTACCAGGTATAAAACCTGTCTGATCTTCATTTATAACTCCGCTAATCACCTTCGATAGCCTGTCGGACAGAACTTTCGCCAAAATTTTAACGTCCGTATTTAGAAGAGATATTGGCCTGTATAATCCGGGGTCTAGTTGTTCTTTGCCCTTTTTTGTGATTAGGGTAATAATTGCCTCTTTCATGGAATTTGGTAGGTCACCTATTTTTTGGGCCTCATTCAATGTTATTTTTAATTCGGGTACTAACACCTGAGAGAACGTTTTGTATATTTCAAAAGAGAGCCCATCACAACCTGGTGCTTTATCGGATTTTACCTTCCCCAGAACCTCATTTATTTCCGCCATCGATATTTCTTTTTCTAGATATTCTTTTTGGGCCTGAGATATTTCTCCAAGAGATATCCTGTCTAGGTATAGGTCCAGATCTTGTTTTGAGTATTGTACCCTAGATTTATATAGTTCCTGGAAATATTCCAGAAACACTTCTTTAATTCCTTCCGGTGTACTAATTATTTCACCCTTTTTTTTTATCTTTAATCGCCCCTATCCAGGATTTCCCTCTTTGGTTTCTTACTATATTTGCCAAAATTTTACCAACCTTTTCTCCCTCAGAAGTTAAACGGATCCCTTGAAAAAGTAGTTCTTTCCTACTTCTATCCATTTGATATGCCTTTAGCTTTTCTTGTTCTTCCTCCCATAATTTCCTATTATACTCAGTAGGGTGTGTTATGCAAGTTATTCTTGCTTCTTGTATTTTTTTTTCCAGTGCATTTCCTATTTCTCTAGTGCTTTTTTTTTCCAATAGTTCACCTTTTTAAAGAGCAATCCTCTCAGGTATGCCTTAGCGGTATCCCAGACAATTATCCTACTAGCGGTATCGTTATTCACCCCAAAAAATTTTTTTAGTTCTTGTATTATACTCTCTCTTTATCTGGGATCATCGTTAACCAGTGGGAATTAAACTTAAATGGTAGGAAAACATTCTTTTTAATCAGATCTAGTTCCATTACCACTGCACTGTGGTCTGATAAAGCCATAGGCACGTACTTTATCTTAATCCTATTTTGGGACATTAGATTTTTATTTCCCAGGATCATATCTATTCTTGACCAAGTTTGATGTGTTTTGGAATAACAGGAATACATGATTTCATCCGGGTTCTGGAAACACCAAACATCAACCCAATCAAATTCCTGGGCTAATTTAAAGAGATCTACTTTTGATGCTCCTCCCCCTTTGCCAGACTTTCTATCCCTGAGTGGATCCATTACAGCGTTGTAGTCTCCTATCGCAATCATTTTAGCTTCCTGTCTATTCAGCATAAATCCATGCAATTGGTACAAGACATCTGACTTATATGGTGGTGAAATATATATATTCGCAATAACCATTTTAACCCCTTCTATATTACAATATAAAAAGAGGTACCTACCATAATCATCCGCCTCATATGCCAGACACTCAAATTTTATCTTATTGTGTATCAAAATTGAAACCCCTATTTTCATTTTCACTCCCTGCCTTCCTGAAGCCATAACTTTATTATTATTTTTCTATTCATATAGCCGTATGGGAGCTTGTTTTTTGCAGGACAAATTGGAATTTGGTAATGGTGCCATTTCATATTGTGTACAGTATAGTGGGAAGTTGGACACATTTGAAATGGGTAGAGGGGGGAGAATTGGAAAATAAATTCCACCATAATTTTATAAGTTTTGTTTTACTGTGTTGCTTATGCGATAAAACTGACCTGTTACCTTCATTCTCCGGGTCAGTAAGATTTCAGAGATGCCACATTTATATAGTTTTTTGCAAGTTTTATTACTTAAAAATAAAAATAAATGCCCCACATAAGTCGATGTAGCTGTGTGAGAGCTGTTTTTTTGCAAGGCAATCTGCAGTTTTTATTCATACCATTTTATCACTTTTTATAAAAAAAAAATTGGGAGGTGAAGTGACCAAAAAATGCCAATTGGTGATTAGAATTTTTATAGATATTTTTTTTGTATGTTTTGTTTTTTAAACTTTGTATACACTTAATTTAAGTCCTCCTAGAGAACTTTAACATGTGATTATCTGATTACTTCTCCCATTGGAACATTGCAGTGTTCCGATGGCAGGCCACAGAGCTTTCAGAAGGCCTGAGGCTGCCATAGCAACTTAACATATCCCTAAATATCAATGCCATTATGCCACTATGTTTATCACAGACACAGCAGGCACCCAGCAGCTATTAATTGGGCACCATCTTTAAAAACTTGAAAACTTGGGGGAGGGGAGCTTAAGAAAAGGGTGAGGCTGACTAATCTTTGTCTTATTATGTAGATAAAATAGAGGGAGACATTTTTTTTTTAGAGCAAGATTATGAGGAGGAGGAAGTAGTGGATTCTCTGGGACAAACTGAATATTTGTATGTTTCTGCATCTTTTTAAAAAATTTTTTTTTTTTATAAAAAGAACATACTGAGACATACTTGTGTATCCTAACCTGTATTTTAAAATTTTTCTTTTTTCTGACAAGATTATAAAGAAAAACAGATTGTCTATTGATCTCTACAGGACATAAAGATTCTACCTATTGTTCAGGCTCAGAAGTCAGTGTGAAGATCACCAGTAAGGGAGCTTGTGAAGATTTAAGTTTGTTGAATGGCCTTCTGGAGGAAGTTATGTAGTTCTAGTTCTATTCCATAGAACTACAGTATAGCTAAATTTGC
Organism: Bufo bufo; assembly: GCF_905171765.1. Taxonomy (NCBI): domain Eukaryota; kingdom Metazoa; phylum Chordata; class Amphibia; order Anura; family Bufonidae; genus Bufo; species Bufo bufo. The sequence goes on along the minus strand of NC_053390.1, from coordinate 488,768,473 downwards.
AGTCACCTGCAAGCCTCCATAAGGACTGCAATATGCTGGGTCTCGTTAGAGAGACTTAGCACAGTAGGAAGGAACAAAGGGCCATCATTGATGGTCGGTACGTGTCACCGAGGTTTCTGGCCTTGGTGAGGTAAGAGACGTTTTCTTTTCCTGAAGTGTCATTATTGCAGATTGCAGTCTGACACTTTAGCTGTTTAGTATGGCTGTAAAGCTGATCCGGGACGGCTCTTACTGGGAGTAGCCAAAGTCCTGGGTGGGTGGCTACTCCCCACGTTCCACGCTGGGTCTTGGCAGGCTTATAAGGTGGGGTGGATTTTCCTCCATCTGACAGTGAAGCTGTGGAGTCCTCTAGGCTGAAGACCGCAAACAGGCGTGCAGGGCACCTGGAAGCCTGCCAGTGAACTATTCTGTGGCTGAGCTTTCAGCCAGGTGTGAACCGACACCTAGGATTCCAGGTGAACATTGTTTTATTTTATTTTTATGTGTATGAACAAGCACCAAGACTGTTATGTGTTGCTGAGTGTAAATAAAACACTAAAGTTTGATTTACAACCTGGTTCCTTGCCTCTATACTGCATCTGCTAAACCTGTCTACCAGAGCAAATCCCCACAACTGGTGGCTTAGAGCGGGCACACGCAGTGAGGCTGGCCTGAAGGCCAAAAAGTTTTTAGTTTTTTTTCCGAGCATGGGTGTATGTCCTATATCAAGCTGGCAAGGTTACGACCCGTATCCCCAGACAAAATAGAGGCTCGTAAAAGCCCTCATGGAGGCTAACTTGCAGCGGGAGAGTAACAAGCAGTGGCAGGAAACCGACTAGCTGCTATTACAGCATGTGATGGCGTGCAAACGTCAGAAGGGTCCCAGAACATCCATGATGCCTGAAAAGCTGTCCGTGCGGCGATCCCTAAGATGACCCCCTCGGACGATGTCAAGACCTATCTGGCGGTATTCAAAAGGTGGCCGTGAGGGAGAAGTTACCCCGAGACCAATGGGCTAAGGTCGTCGCTCCATTCGTGGCATCTGGACCCCAGCAGGTGTTTTTCGACTTACCAGATGGTCAAGCGGCTGACTACCTGACCGTAAAGGGTGATATTCTGGCCAGACTGGGGGTGAATCTATTGGTCTGGGCCCAGCGGGTGCATCAGTGGGAATTTAACCCGGCTAAACCCGTCAGACCGCAGACCGCAGTATTGTGATCTGCTACACAGGTTGCAAAAATGGCTGCAGCCTGATGTACTGAGTCATACTGCTATGCTGGACCGTCTGTTGGCTGATGTGTTCTGGAGGGCTTTGCCGTACCCTCTCCAGCACTGGATCGGCCAGGTGTCTCCTGGTAATGCCCTAGAGATGGTTGACCTGGTGGAGCGCTATGAAGCCACCAGAAATCTACAGGGGGTTCTGTTGGGAGGGGGCCAGTTAAACCCTGGAAATCTCCACCCTCGACCAGGCGGCTGGTGCCAGGAAGGCCCGCTCTGGATGTACTCCATGCAGATCCAGCTCCGAGGGTCTGTTGGCGGTGTCAAGAGTCTGGTCACATAAGAGCCGACCCGTGTACACTAACTATGGCTACCGGCCCTCAATGTATGTCAGGAGGCTGTGTGCAACCGGTACCCCCGAGACAGTAGACAATAGTCACCTGTGCCAGGTGCAAGTGAAAGATACCCTGGCGGTGGCACTGCTGGACTCAGGGAGCCTGGTATCCCTGGTAAAAGCTGCTCTGGTGCAGCCCGCCGAGTATACTGGCCGAAAAGTCGGTGTTTGCATCCATGGAGACTTAAAAGACTATCCCATCGTCCTGGTGTCTCTATCCACGGTGGCTGGCAGTTGGACTCATGAGGTGGCCGTCGCCACAAACTTACATTATGAACTAATAATTGGGAGAGACTTCCCCGGTTTCCCGTCACTGTGGCCGGAGGTGAGAGCCACCTATACCCATGGGGCAGGAGCAAACCTAAAACAATGGCCTTGCTCAGGGGGAAACCGGACCCTAGGAATCTGAGACCGAAGAGCCAGCAGTAGGGTTGACCGCCACTGCGGGGAAAGGAGGGGAGCCAACCCCACTGAATGTAATGGTGGGAGACGTGGAGGATTTGCCGCGGGGTCCGGAATTGGCAGACCTCAACATCTCTGGAGATTATTTTGGTAGGGGAAACCCCACCAGGACCCGACATTATCTCAGGCCTGGGAAAATGTGGTAGTAGTTGAGGGTGAGCCGCAACAACCGGGGGCAGAGTCTATGATCCCCCGTTTTGTGGATCAACAGGAGATGCTGTATCAGGTAAATCAACTACGGGGTGAGCATATTGAACAGTTGGTGGTGCCCAAGGCAAATCACAAGCTCGTGTTGGAGTTAGCCCACCAACATGTTCTTGGGAATCACCTGGACCAGCAGAAAACGCTGGACCGGATTCTACAGTGGTTTTACAGTGTGTTCAGAGAGGTGGAAGAGTATTGCAAGTCTTGCCCAACCTGCCAGATAACCAGCCCCCAGCCACATTTCCGTAGTCCCCTGGTCACTCTCCTGATTATTGAGGTTCCATTCGAGCGGATCGCTATGGATCTCATAGGCCCAGTACCAAAGTCTGCTAGAGGGCACCAACACATCTTGGTAGTCCTGGACTATGCCACTCGGTACCCGGAGGCGGTGCCGCTGCGACATACTTCAGCCAAACTCATAGCCAAAGTGTTAGTGGAGATGTTTTTCCGAGTGGGCTTACCGAGAGAGATTCTGACCGACCAGGGGACCCCTTTTATGTCAAAAGTCAAGAGGGAACTTAGTAAACTGCTACAAATCAAACAGTTACGGGCGTCCGTCTATCACCCGCAAACGGACGGCCTGGTTTGAAAGGTTTAATCAAACTTGAAAAACATGTTAAAGCGGGTGGTGTCTAAGCAGGGCTGGACTGGGGATAAAAACCAACCCTGGAAAAAGTTGCATACCAGCCCCACAGCATTGCGTCATTATTTACTTGTTTATAAAAGGGGAAAGCATTCATTTTAAAACACGTGTGTAAACGCGAATATGAACTTTGCCCCACAATAGCTCTTTTGTAGAACCCCCATTGTTCATATTATCACAGTAGACCAGATTTTCCCTACCAGGATGCCTCCAGCTGTTGCAAAACTACAACTCTCAGCATGCCCACACAGCGTTTGGCTGTCAGGGCATGTTGGGAAATGTAGTTTTGCAACAGCTGGAGGCATCCTGGTAGGAAAACACTACAGTAGACCATTATCCCATCCAATTGGGTCAGAACTAACAATAATAAAAGAACTTTACTTTAAAGTAGAGGTGGGACGAATCCAATTTTTTTCGAATCTCGAATCCTACGAATCCTGTACATAAGAATTGTGTGAACGGTGTAAGAAACAAAGTGATCCAAACTCAATATTCTTTTAATATGAAAAAAATAAAGAGTCCTTTTTTAACAAAGTATTCAGATTTGGATTCGAAAAAAATTGGAAATACAGAGTAATACAGCGCCACATACCTCTTACATGCAGCGATGTTTTCAGATCAGACCACCAGTTTTCAGCCATTTTTCGTCTCTGCAGTTTTACAAAAAAAAAATCTTAGTTTACTACTTTTCCATCATTCTCGCATCTTTTGGACAAATCATCCTACTACCCCTAATACTGTGCCGCTGTGCTCCCCAATATTATACTGCAGAAACAGATAAACCCCCTAATAATACTAGTACCACACAGAGCCCCCCATATAAAATACCCCTTCTTTGTGGCCTCAGTAGATGCCCCCATAGTGCCCCCCAATAATGTGCCAGTAAAAAGGGACACCCATAATGCCCCCCAATAATGTGCCAGTAAGTGTCCCCATGGATTCCCCCCATCATGTGCCAGTATCAAGTGCCTCTCTCCTCCCCCCCACATGTCCCAGTATTATAGTGCCATCTCTCCCCCCAATGTGCCAGTATCATAGTGCCATCTCTCCCCCCAATGTGCCAGTATCATAGTGCCATCTCTCCCCCCAATGTGCAAGTATCATAGTGCCATCTCCCCCCCAATGTGCCAGTATCAAGTGCCTCTCTCCTTCCCACCCCCCATGTGCCAGTATCATAGTGCCAAACCCCCCATGTGCCAGTATCAAGTGACTGTCACAGTCGTTACCTCTGGCTGTGACCTTCCGTCCTTGCTCATTCAGGCTCCTCGCTGAAGTTTCATTCCTGTGTTATTTGTGGTTCTTTATGGGTTAACTCCCCTGTGTGCCTATTAGGAGTTAATCCTCTCTGTCTGCTCCATGGGTGTGGCTTCTCTGCTGCACCCATGGAACCTGTATATACGGCTGAGGTTTCCTCAGTTCTGGGTCAGCTCTCCTGGTGTGTGTTGTCTTGTCCTGTCCTGCTCCTGGTTAGTACTCACTCTCCCATGCTGCTGACCCATGGGATCCGTGTCTGTCTGTCTGCTCTGTGGGTTTCCTACTTGTTCATTGACGTCCTCTCTCCCGTCCTCTTTCCTGTGTTTTGTTATCTGTTCTGCCAGTTACGTTTGTTACCTTGTATGTATTCATATTTTTCTGTTTAGCAAGCCCTTGCTGCACCTTTCTTTGCAGCATAGTGCCATGCGCAAGGCCATGCAGTTTACTATTGGTGGAGCAAGTCCTTCTCTGCTCATTGTCACTCCTGTTTCCTTGCTATGTACTCCTGCTTGTGTTATTAGTTGCCCTGTTTGTATTTGCCTGTCTATGTTATGTATGCCTATGTGCCGTCGGTACCTTCTGGTACCTGTTGTCCATTCGTTCCTGATGTCACTGTCTAGTTCACGCTCTGGAGTGGACCCTGGCAACAAAATATTAGACTTCTACTGTAGACTCGTTTATAGCTTTGATAGCTAGTGTACATCTATACACATGACAGCTGCCCCAACACACCCAGCACTGCTATATCTCTATATATGATAGCTGCCCCAGCACACCCAGCTCTGCTACATCTATACATATAACAGCTTCCCCAGCACACCCAGCTCTGCTACATCTATACACATGACAGCTGCCCCAGTGCACTCAGCTCTGCTATATCTCTATATATGATAGCTGCCCCAGCACACCCAGCTCTGCTACATCAATACACATGACAGCTGCCCCAGCACACCCATCTCTGTTACATCTATACACATGACAGCTGACCCAGGACACTCAGCTCTGCTATATCTCTATATATCTATCTACTGTATAGTAATACTTAGAGATATATAGATATTTCAGAGCTGAGTGTGCAGGGACAGCTGTCATGTGTATAGATGTAGCAGAGCTGGGTGTGCTGGGGCAGCTGTCATATATAGAGATAGTAGAGCTGAGTGTGCTGGGGCAGCTGTCATGTGTATTAGATGTAGCAGAGCTATTCAGCTCTTATAGCTGTGTGGGTACAGAAGGTCGTGGGTTTGAATCCCAGCAGACACATCTCTCCCTCTCCTGCTACAGCACAGGCAAGCATCTGTATCGCTGTCCTGAGGACGGCAATACAGATGACTATGCCTGGGATTCGTTGGCTTTGAATCTTGTAAATGAGAAGCGTGCAAGTTGTGACACAGTAGTAAGGGCGCTGCCGGCCGCCGTCCTGCATGTCGTTACAGTGTGTGGTGTTTGTGGCAGTCGCTACACCGGGCCAAGGAGCCTCCTCAGCCGCCCGTGCAGCAATCAAGGCTACCAGCCTAACGGGAATTTTGTGTTGAAGGATGGGAGGGATTTGGATCTTCTACTGCCCTATTTCATGCTCACAGTGCGAGAGGTACCACAGGCCTCAACTGGGTTCTTGCCGTTCGAACTGCTGTATGGCCAACATCCGCGTGGTTTGTTGGACATAGCCAAAGAGGTGTGGGAACAACAACCCACACTGCATAAAAGTGTGATTAAGTATGTCACTCGGATGCAAGAGCGGATGGAGACAGTATTGTCACTGGTTAAGGAACATATGGAGGCAGCCCAGCGACCCCAGAGTAGGGTCTATAATAGCCAGACTCGGGTTCGGAATTTTAACCCTGGAGATCAGGTTTTGGTTCTGGTGCCAACGGTGGACAGTAAGTTCATTTCTAGGTGGCAGGGTCCCTATGAAGTGCTCAAAAAAGGTGGAGAGGTAACCTACAAGGTACTCCAGCCCGGGCGGAGAAAGCCGGAGCAGGTGTACCATGTAAACTTACTGAAACCATGGAAAGACAGGGGGACCAGTACGGACAACAGCCCCCGGCCGGATTTTCTGGGGGTAGAGTTTCCAGTCCCACGGCCTAATACGAGGTAAGCAGTGGCCACAGTAAAGATCGCTGACAACCTTTCCTATAAACAGACTCAGGCGGCCAGGGAGTTCATCAGCAGAAACACGGATGTGTTTTCGGACCTCCCTGGACGCACTTCTATTATCCGACATGACATTGTCACTGAGCCTTAGCCAGAATTCGGTTGAAACCGTACCGGGTACCTGAGTCGTGGTGACAAGCCATCTTGGAAGAAGTGCAGCTAATGTTACAGCTGGGTGTCATCGAGGAGTCAAAAAGTGAATGGGCCAGTCCGATAGTCTTAATACCCAAGTCAGATGGGACGTTACGATTCTGTAACGACTTCCGCAAACTTAATGAGGTTTCCAAGTTTGACGCATATCCCATGCCTCGAGTGGATGAGCTTATTGAGAAGTTAGGTCAAGCCTGGAATTTTTCGGTTTTGGACCTCACCAAAGGGTACTGGCAGGTACCCTTGATGGAGGCTGCCAAGGAGAAAACTGCTTTCATAACACCAGAAGGGCTGTATCAGTACAAGGTATTACCCTTTGGTCTACATGGCGCTCCCGCCACGTTTCAAAGGCTAATGGACATTGTACTCCGTCCACATCATCGGTACGCTTTGTTGTACCTGTATGATATAGTTATCCACAGTACTGACTGGGAAAGTCACCTAACTAAACTACAGGCTGTAGTGGACTCCCTTAGGGAGGCTGGCTTAACCGCTAACCCAAAAAAGTGTGCGATAGGGTTAGAAGAGACCAAGTACCTAGGATATGTAATTGGGCACGGAGTTATCAAACCTCAGGTGAACAAAATCAAGGCAATTCTGAATTTGCTCCTACCTGTCACTACACACGTACAGTTATTTCTGGGAATGGTGGGATACTATGAGGTTTGTCCCCCACTTTGCCACAATGGCTGCACCATTGATAGGCCTTTTGAAGGGACGCAAGTAGTGACGGTCCACTGGAAGGAGCAGGTGGAAAAAGCTTTCTCTGCTTTGAAGTCGGCCCTGTGTGGCTCCCCAGTTTTGGTAACGCCCGACTTCAAAAGGGAGTTTTAGTACAGACCGATGCCTTCGAGGTGGGTGCTGTCAATGGGGAGGAGCAGCCCGTTTTTCTCATCTGGAAGCTTACCCCAGCCGAGACCAGGTATAGTATAGTGGAGAGAGAGTGCCTGGCTATCAAGTGGGCACTCGAGTCTCTCCGCTATTATTTGTTGGGGAGAAAGTTTTGTCTGGTGACCGACCACTCCCCTCTCAAATGGATGAGCCAGGCCGAGGACAGAAATGCCTGGGTCATCCGGTAGTTTCTGTCTTTGCAAAATTTCTAATTTTCGGTGGAACACAGGGCAGGCCGGTTACTAGAAACGCGGATGCCCTGTCCCGGGTACACTGTTTAATGTGTGTCCACCCCCTCAGGGTTGACCAAAGGGTGGAGGTATGTAGGAAGGAACAAGGGGCAATCATTGATGGTTGGTATGTGTCACCAAGGTTCCTGGCCTCGGTGAGGTAAGAGCCGTTTTTTCCCCCTGAAGTGTCATTATTGCAGATTGCAGTCTGACACTTCAGCTGTTAAGTATGGCTGTAAAGCTGATCCGGGACGGCTCTTACTGGGAGTAGCCAAAGTGCTGGGTGGGTTGCTACTCCCCACGTTCCACGCTGGGTCTCAGCAGGCTTATAAAAGCAGTCAGCACTGTCAGGTGGGGTGGATTTTTCTCCATCTGACAGTGAAGCTGTGGAGTCCTCTAGGCTGAAGACTGCCACCTGGAAGCTTGCTAGTGAACTATTATGTGGTTAAGCTTTCAGCCAGGTGTGAACCGACACCTAGGATTCCAGGTGAACATTGTTTTATTTTTGCTGTGTGTAAACAAGCACCAAGACTGTTATGTGTTGCTGAGTTTGAATAAAACACTGAAGTTTGATTTACAACCTGGTTCCTTGCCTCTATACTGCGTCTGCTAATCCTGTCTACCAGAGCAAATCCCCACAGCACATTAAAACAAAGAAATAGCTTCCCCGATCGCTGCACAGGGGAGCCAATCCTCACCCAGAAGCACACCATTCTGAGTTTTTCCTAAGGCTACTTTCACACTAGCGTTGTTTTAATCCGGCGTTCAATTCCGACACCGGAACTGCCCGCCGGATCCGGAAAAACGTGTGAAAACGGATTACATTTGAATCCTGATCAGGATTTTGATCACAATGAAAAAATGCATTGGAAAAAACGGATCCGCCATTTATGGACTTTAACTTTTTTTTCACATTTTTCGGGCTTAACATGCAAAAGCCGGATCCGTTTTGACTGAACACAGTGCCAGATCCGGCGTTAATGCAAGTCAATGGGAAAAAGGCCTGATCAGGCGTTCAGTCAAAGTGTTCAGGCTTTTTGGCCGGAGGTAAAAATACTGCATGCTACGTTTTTCTGAAAAGCCTGATCAGTCAAAAAGACTGAACTGAAGACATCCTGATGCATCCTGAAGGACTGACTCTCCATTCAGAATGCATGGGGATAAAACTGATCAGTTCTTTTCCGGATTTGAGCCCCTAGGACGGAACTCAGCGCCGGAAAAGAAAAACGCTAGTGTGAAAGTAGCCTAATTTAGATGCTGTGGTCAAGGGTTAATAAAATATGTTTAACATAAAGGCAATTCAAGAATATTTAATTTCTGGTGGTTCTTTTACTTTTTACGAGACTTTTTAACTGATGATCTATCTTCTACATAGGTTGTCAAAATCTGGGGGTCCCAGATGACCAATTTTTTGAGAAGGCCTCAGCTTCTCCTCTTAACTTACTAAGCACAGCACCGTACATTGGTATTGCAGCTAAGGCTACTTTCACACTCGTGTTTTGTGCGGATCCGTCATGGATAATGCAACCGGCTGCATCCGTCTGAACGGATCCGTTTGTATTATTTTTAACATAGCCAAGACGGATCCGTCTTGAACACCATTGAAAGTCAATGAAGGATGGATCCGTTTTCAATTGTGCCAGATTGTGTCAGTGACTTACATTGTGTGCCAGGAAGGATCAGTTTGGCTCAGTTTCATCAGACGGACACCAAAACGCTGCAAGCAGCGTTTTGGTGTCCGTCTCCAAAGCGGAATGGAGACTGAACTGATGCAATCTGATGCATTCTGAGCAGATCCTTTTCTATTCAGAATGCATTAGAATGCAAACGGATCCGTTTTGGACCACTTGTGAGAGCCCTGAACGGATCTCACAAACGGAGAGCCAAAACGCGAGTGTGAAAGTAGCCTAAGCCTGTTCATGTGAATGCAACTGAGCTGCGCCTAGGCCACATGAGCAATGAACAAGACATGACTGGCTTAGGCTAGACTACTAAAAAGTCCAGGTCATTAGTTTAAAAGTCTTGGGAAACCCTTTTAACAGTTTCATTTATATAAAGCTTATTCATTGTTAGAAATTTCAGTTTCTCAGCATTTTCTTTTTACATCCAGAGGCTGAAACCTTTACCCTGATAATGTCCAACTGACAACGTTGCAGAGTGTCAGACCTCAATGATAATGCATTGTCAGAAGAGATTTTCAACCTCTGGAAGTGCAGCAACCTGCAAGGGTAGAGCTGGGAGTAAAGGAATGGTAGTTGTGGACCAGGTACTGATAAGATTGATGGTGATTCACAGTGGCAGTCCTCACTCCAATACTCTGGGGCTGTGCAGTAATTAGAGGGCAGACTCTTTCTTCCCTTGGGGCACACTCTGGACTTTTGGGGACTCCTGCCTGGTGGTTGCTTGGGTGCCCTAGATAGTGGATGGTTGACAGGCTGCAAGGCAGGACAGCAGGGATAGATGGAAGGCCCTCAAATGGTGGTAGAGTCAATGACCAGGCCCATTTGGTTAAAATAAAAAAGTCCTTTCTTTACTGAATAAATGGTAGGTGGTGCAGTACATATAGCAGCAGGAGACGCAGTTATGAGGCATATTACAAAGCAGGTGTATCACAATAGTTGTGTATAGGCAGCAGCAATGATGGTAGTAATCCTCACTCTATGTTCACTTTGCAATCTTTACAAATTAGGCTACTTTCACACTAGCGTTCGGGTGTCCGCTCGTGCGCTCCGTTTGAAGGGGCTCACGAGCGGTCCCGAACGCATCCGTCTGGCCCCAATGCATTCTCAGTGGAGACGGATCCACTGAGAATGCATCCGCCTGCCAGCGCTCAGCCTCCGCTCCGCTCAGTGAGCGGACACCTGAACGCTGCTTGCAGCGTTCGGGTGTCCGCCTGGCCGTGCGGAGGCGAGCGGATCCGTCCAGACTTACAATGTAAGTCAATGGGGGCGGATCCGCTTGAAGATGACACCATATGGCTCAATCTTCAAGCGGATCCGTTCCCCATTGACTTACAATGTAAAGTCTGAACGGATCCGCTCAGACAACTTTCACACTTAGAAAATTTTCTAAGTTTTAATGCAGACGCATCCGTTCTATACTAAGTATACTAAGAACTGTGTACATGATTGCCCCCTGCTGCCTGGCAGCACCCGATCTCTTACAGGGGGCTGTGATCTGCACAATTAACCCCTCAGGTGCTGCATCTGAAGGGGTTAATTGTGCGTATCATAGCCCCCTGTAAGAGATCAGGGGCTGCCAGGCAGCAGGGGGCAGACCCCCCCTCCCTCTATTGTATTAATATCATTGGTGGCACAGTGTGCGGCCCCCCTCCCCCCCTCTATTGTATTAATATCATTGGTGGCACAGTGTCCGGCCCCCCTCCCTCTATTGTATTAATATCATTGGTGGCACAGTGTGCGGCCCCCCCGGCCCCCCCTCCCTCTATTGTATTAATATCATTGGTGGCACAGTGTGCGGCCCCCCCGGCCCCCCCTCTATTGTATTAATATCATTGGTGGCCAGTGTGTGGCCTCCCCTCTCCCCCCCTCCCAATACTTAGCAATATTAGAAGCATCATACTTTCCTGCTACGCTGTCTGTGACCAGCCGGGAGCTCCTCCTACTGGTAAGTGACAGATCATTAAGCAATGCGCCGCACAGACCTGTCACTTACCAGTAGAAGGAGCTCCCGGCCGGTCACAGACAGCGCAGCAGGTAAGTATGATGCTTCTAATATTGCTAAGTAACCATGGCAACCAGGACTGCAGTAGCATCCTGGTTGCCATGGTTACCGATCGGAGCCCCACCGATTAAACTGGAACTCCGATCGGAACTCTCCGCTGCCAACAATGATAGGGGGGGGGGCGCACACTGGCCACCAATGATATTAATACAATAGAGGGGGGGCAGGGGGGGGCCGCACACTGGCCACCAATGATAATACAATAGATGGAGGGAGGTAGGGGGGGCGGGGGGGCCGCACACTGGCCACCAATGATATTCAAACTGGGGAGGAAGGGGGGACTGCCTGGCTGCCCCTCATCTTTCACAGGGGGCTATGATACACACAATTAACCCCTTCAGGTGCGGCACCTGAGGGGTTAATTGTGCTGATCATAGCCCCCTGCCAGGCAGCAGGGGGCAGTCATGTACACAGTTCGTAGTATATTCTAACTTGAAGCGTCCCCATCACCATGGGAACGCCTCTGTGTTAGAATATACTGTCGGATATGAGTTTTCACGATGTAACTCAAATCCGATGGTATATTCTAACATAGAGGCGTTCCCATGGTGATGGGGACGCTTCAAGTTAAAATATACCATCGGATTGGAGAAAACTCCGATCCTATGGTATATTAACTCCTGACTTTACATTGAAAGTCAATGGGGGACGGACCCGTTTGCAATTGCACCATATTGTGTCAACGTCAAACGGATCCGTCCCCATTGACTTGCATTGTAATCCAGGACGGATCCGTTTGGCTCTGCACGGCCAGGCGGACACCAAAACGACTTTTTTTTTCATGTCCGTGGATCCTCCAAAAATCAAGGAAGACCCACGGATGAAAAAACGGTCACGGATCACGGAAAAACGGAACCCGTATTTGCGGACCGCAAAAAAAAACTGTCGTGTGCATGAGGCCTTATCCTGTATATACCTTCTATGAATGTCTGTTCACTTCTGCTCAGGGGTAATCACTCAGTTAGGGCTCATTCAGAAGACTGTAAATTTGTGTCCACATCCGTTCTGCAGTTTTGCGGAATGGATGCAGACCCATTAATTTCAATGGAGTCGCAAAAGATGCATCCGTACTTGCGTTCCGTGTCCCTGCAAAACAGATACCACATGTCCAATTTTGGTCCTCAATTGAGGAAAATAATAAACATTTCTATCATAGGGCTGGCTGTTCCATTCCACAAAATGCAGAAACTGTATCAGTGTTTTGCAGATATGCAATTTGCAGATTTCAAAAACGGATACAGTCCTCTGAATGAACCTTTAAGTTGTTTTCTGGCTGTTTTCAATCTCAGGAATGGTGTTTCCCTGGATGAAGCTTTTCTTTGGGCTTACTTATCAGGAGTTCACACATGCACATTGCCTCTAGCTCTGATGACTAGACACTTTAGCCCATCACCCTGGAAACTGGACTAAGATTTTTAACAATTTATTGCCCATACATAATGATTAGAGATACAGTGCATATGGAAATACTTTAACAATAAATCACACCATCTTCCTCTTGGAAAATTTTTAACTTTTAGCAGCGAGGGTCATTGCAGATGTAAACAAGAAAGTTTTCATTTGATAATATCACAATATACACTACTGGTATACAGCAGTTACAATAACCCTTTAATCCAGCCATGGTGGTCATGCTTGCACACTATTGGAAAAACACTGACCAATGCTCGTCCTGCTGTCCCGGCCACCAGAGAGTCTTTTCCTATACTTTGCCAACTATATTAACTCCTTCCCGACCGCAATCTGTATATATACGTGATAGCTGCACATACCCCGTGCAGCTACCACGTATATAGACGTCAAGCCAGCTCTTTAATCAAAGCGCTGCAAAGCGCTTGGATTAAAGTTTCTGCCCCTGTCCTGCTGCTGTCACGGACAGCATACAGTTCAGTAATGCCGGCAAGGGACCAATCAGAGTGGCCCCTTGCCGACAATCGATCCGATTGGTTAGTCTGTGCAGACTAACCAATCGGATCGCGGCAGTGAAAAAATGCCGGTTTCAGGCTCTGATCTGCGCTCTGCAGATCAGAGCCTGAAATCAGGTAATGTGTCCTCGTGCCCCCCCCCTCCCCGATCTGTGCCCCCCATGTGTGCCCCTTCAAGCCCCCCCCTTGTGTCCGCCTGCCGCTGAATCCTGCTGCTTATCTCCTGCGGTCCGCCCCTCCCTGTCCCATACATTCCTCCTGCCCCCTCAATGCTGTCCGTGACTCACTCAATGCTGGCCCCTCAATGCTGGCCCCTTTCCAGCGCTGCCCCCATGCCCCCATGCCGTGCGGTCTCCCTGCTGTGTGTGCTGTATGCTGACACACTGCTGTAACCCCATAGATGCCGCGGCATCCATGGGGTTAATAGAGGGAGGGGGCTCCCTCTCTCCACCATAGGGGCTGCTGCGCTGCCATGGCAACCGGACGCTTTTGCAAAAGCGTCCGCTGTTGCCACCTACAGGGCATCTGATTGTATTATACTTTGCAATGCAAGAGCATTGCAAAGTATAGTACAGCCATCAGCCCCACTGGATCTTCAAGATCCAAGAGGGACTTGATAAAAAAAAAAAGTGAAAATAATAAAAGTATGAATAAATAAATAAAAATGTAAAATTAAAAAAAGAAATAGCTTTTTCCTATAAAAAAAAAAAATAAAAAAAAAAATACACATATTAGGTATCACCGCGTCCGTAACGACGTCTCTATAAATATATCACATGATAGAGCCCATCCGATAAACACCATAAAAATAAATTAAAAAACGGTGTAAAAAAAGCAATTTTTGTCACCTTACATCACAAAAAAAGCAAGAGCAAGCGATCAAAAAGGTGGAATCTCTTGGCGGCGGGTGTTCTGCTTTTGCCCACTGCTCCCTCTTTGTCTTTTGCTACGCTGTTGGCTCGGTCTCACCACTGCCTCTTCCTCCGAACTGTGAAAGTCAGTGGCACGACCTTCATTCCATGTGGGGTCTAGGACCTCATCGTCCCCTGCATCGTCTTCCACCCAGTCTTGATCCCTGACCTCCTGTTCAGTCTGCACACTGCAGAAAGACGCAGCAGTTGGCACCTGTGTTTCGTCATCATCAGAGACGTGCTGAGGTGGTATTCCCATGTCCTCATCATCAGGAAACATAAGTGGTTGTGCGTTAGTGCATTCTATCTCTTCCACCCCTGGGGAAGGGCTAGGTGGATGCCCTTGGGAAACCCTGGCAGCAGAGTCTTCAAACAGCATAAGAGACTGCTGCATAACTTGAGGCTCAGACAGTTTCCCTGATATGCATGGGGGTGATGTGACAGACTGATGGGCTTGGTTTTCATGCGCCATCTGTGCGCTTTCTGCAGAAGACTGGGTGGGAGATAATGTGAACGTTTTTGAAGTAGTATTTTAGTGATCTGGATAAGTTAAAACTTAGCTTTTAATATAGCTCTTGTAAGATAAATGAGATTTTGTTCCTCAAAATGAAAAGAAGAGAGGTAGGTAATCGTAGATTGCTGGCAGTGTCCTATGATATAACAGGACTTGTACTGAGAGCAATACTAGAATGTCCACAAAGGCAAGAAGTGAAATGACTGATGTATTCCAAGCATGATGTTTCCAGGTCTAGGCAGTTAGGGTGGTGCACATCAGTATTCAAGCCACAGGTGGTCGGGTTTGGCACTAGTAGGCGCCAATATCCGACACATCAAGGTGGACATACTTGATGTGTCGGATATTGGCGCCTACTAGTGCCAAACCCGACCACCTGTGGCTTGAATACTGATGTGCACCACCCTAACTGCCTAGACCTGGAAACATCATGCTTGGAATACATCAGTCATTTCACTTCTTGCCTTTGTGGACATTCTAGTATTGCTCTCAGTACAAGTCCTGTTATATCATAGGACACTGCCAGCAATCTACGATTACCTACCTCTCTTCTTTTCATTTTGAGGAACAAAATCTCATTTATCTTACAAGAGCTATATTAAAAGCTAAGTTTTAACTTATCCAGATCACTAAAATACTACTTCAAAGACTCATGCGAGTGATTATATGTGAATAATCCATATTTAAGTTTATTTGACGATAATGTGAACGTGCTGAATGCACTGTCGGCCACCCAATTGACTAATGCCTGTACCTGCTCAGGCCTGACCCCCTAAATAGTTCCAATCAAACCGTTACCCCATACCGCAAAAAATTATACCCTATTTAAGACAATCGCCCAAAAAATAAAAAATCTATGGCTCTCAGACTATGGAGACACTAAAACATAATTTTTTTGGTTTCAGAAATGCTATTATTGTGTAAAACTTAAATAAATAAGAAAAAGTATACATATTAGGTATTGCCACGTCCGTAACGATCTGCTCTATAAAACTGTCACATGACCTAACCCCTCAGATAAACGCTGTAAAAAGAAATAAATAAAAACTGTTGCAAATTTTTTGGTCACCTTGCCCCATAAAGTGTAATAATGAATGATCAAAAAATCCTATGTACCCAAAAATGGTACCAAAAAAAACCTCAACTCTTTCTGCAAAAAACGAGCCCCTGCACAAGACGATCGGCAGAAAAATAAAAAACATATGGCGTTCAGAAAATGGAGACACAAAAACATAATTTCTTTTTCAAAATTGCTTTATTATGTAAAACTGAAACAAACAAAGAAAGTAGACATATTTGATATCATTGCGTCCGTAACAACCTGCTCTATAAAAATAGCACATGATCTACCCTGTCAGATGAATCTTGTTAAAAAAAAAAAAAACTGTGACAAAACAGCCATTTTTCAGTTACCTTGCCTCACAAAAAACTTAATATAGAGCAATTAAAAATCATATGTACCCCAAAATAGTACTAATAAAACTGGAACCTTATCCCCTAGTTTCCAAAATAGGGTCACTTTTTGGGAGTCTCTACTGTATGGGTGCATCAGGGGGGCTTTAAATGGGACATGGCATCTAAAACCAGTTTAGCAAAATCTGCCTTCCAAAAACCATACGACGTTCCTTTCCTTCTGCGCCCTGCTGTGCGCCCTTACATCAGTTTACGATCACATGTGGGGTGTTTCTGTAAACCGCAGAATCAGGGTAATAAATGTTGAGTTTTGTTTGGCTGTTAATACTCAATGTGTTAAAGAAAAAAATGTAATAAAATGGAAAATCTGCCCAAAAAGTGACATTTTGAAATTTCATCTCCATTTTCCTTGAATTCTTGTGGAACACCTAAAGGGTTAACAAAGTTTGTAAAATCAGTTTTGAGTAACTTGAGGGGTGTAGTTTCTACAATGGGGTCATTTATGGGGGGTTTCCACTATGTAAGCCCCACAAAGTGACTTCAGACCTGAACCTGGTCCTTAAAAAGTGGGTTTTGGAAATTTTCTTAAAAATTTGAAGAATTGCTTCTGAAATTCTAAGCCTTCTCACGTCCTAAAAAAATAAAATGACATTTCCAAAATGATGCCAACATAAAGTAGACATATGGGAAATGTTAAGTAGTAAATATTTTATTAGGTATGACTTTCTGTTTTAGAAGCAGAGAAATTGAAATTTTGAAAATTGTGAATTTTTCATAAATAAAGGTGAAATATATTGACTCAAATAAATGACTATCATGAAGTACAATATGTCACGAGAAAACAATCTCAGAATGGCTTGGATAAATAAAAGTGTTCCAAAGCTATTACCACATAAAGTGACGCATGTCAGATTTGTAAATTTTGACCTGGACACTGGGGCATCAATGACCCTTGGTCATGAAAGGGTTAATCAGCTATAGAAAAAGGTATTAGACCTATCTATAGTGAAACCCTAATTAACAATATTATATAGTACAATATTATATCATGAAAAGTAGCCTCCTTTTCCCTATGTGTAAAATGGTGCATGTTCTTTTTTTTTTTCAGTGGTGAAAGCGGTGCAGGAAAAACAGTGGCTGCTAAATACATCATGGGCTATATATCCAAAGTATCAGGAGGAGGTGGAAAAGTACAGGTATCATGAATTTCCATGACATATTAAATTGTTCTGCTGTTTATTTTTATTCAGAATACTTTTATGTCCTGTACAATCAAATATCATGAATTTAACATTCCTTTTTTGGGAAATGATCACTACTGCATTGAATATATAGTAAGCCCATGGCCAAGTTCGCACATTACATATGCACCAGCACATAAGGTGGGGGCGGGCAGGGCTGGAGAGGATGGGAGTGGTGGTGGTGCCTATGAGGGTGGTCATAGTCCTTACAGTGGTTGTTTCCTGCTCCAGCACTGCCTGGGCCGTGCAAGTGGGGAATTGGAGAGGGGCACAACCCTTCTTCCCCTCTGGCACACCCTGGACTGGGATGCCCCTGATATTAGGTGAGCAGCGGGGGTTCAAGGAAGGAAACAGGGGTCCAGATAAGATGTGGAGATCAATGACCAGGCCAGCTTGGTTATAATAAAATATAGTCTTTATTTTACTGACTAGATGTTGGGACTCACAGTGCAAATACAAGCAGTAGGCACAGTTCTCAAGTATATCACAGAGTAAGCTTTTCCCAAAGGCTGTGTATAGGCCCTAGCTATTATAATGATCCTCCTTGAGCATCTTTCCACAGATACATGCAATCTGATCAAAGGTCTACAATATGTCCAAATATTTTTCTGCAATGCAGGACTGTGGGGGCAGTCCTAGATCTGATGGCCAGTCTGTCTTGGTAGTGTGATGGGCACAAGAAGCAAGATAACTAGGGTTGAGCGAACCTGAACTGTAAAGTTCGGGTTCATACCGAACTTTATGATTTTTGGACCCCAGACCAGAACCCGAACATTTCAGTAAAAGTTCAGGTTCAGTGTTCGGCGATTTCTTGGCGCTTTTTGAAAGGCTGCAGAGCAGCAAATCAACAAGCGGTTAACTGTCTGACCTTAGAAGCCATCACAGCCATGCCTACTAATGGCATGGCTGTGATTGGCCAGTGTAGCATGTGACCCAGCCTCTATATAAGCTGCACGTCACTCTGCTGTGCTTAGTGTAGGGAGAGGATGCTGCTGGTGATTTCAGGGAGAGAATAGGACTGAATCTTTGCTCAAAATCTGAATCTAACTCAGCGATCTACATACATTGTGTTTTGTGAGTGCAGGGCACAATTTTTTTATCCTGCCCCGAGCCCAGTGACCGAAAAAAAAAAATAACTTTAATAAGTCATTTAGGTGGGCGGCGGTGGCGGCCATTTTATGCAAACTCAGTGCACTAGCACTGTATCTGAGCTTTTGGGACATTGAAAATCCAATTTTCTTGGGCAATTTACAACATCTGGTGCATTTGCAGGCTTAGTCAGTGTGCAATTTAAGCTAGAAATACAGCCATCATTTTCTGGGTTTTTAAAAATACACTTTTTGTGCCAAAAAACACTATTTTCCAGATCTGCAAGTGTTAAATTCAAGTTTAATATATACAGCTTTCATATTCTGTTACCAAAAAAACACTTTTTGGCAATATACAACATCTGGATTAGCCAGTGTGCAATTTAAGCTAGAAAAACAGCCACAATTTTCTGGGGTTTAAAAAACACACTTTTTTGCCAAAAACCACTATTCTCCTGATCTGCAAGTGTTAAATTCAAGTTTAATATATACAGCTTTCATATTCTGTTACCAAAAAAGTACTTTTTTGGCAATATACAACATCTGGATTAGTCAGTGTGCAATTTAAGCTAGAAAAACAGCCACCATTTTCTGGGGTTTAAAAAACACACTTTTTTGCCAAAAACCACTATTTTCCTGATCTGCAAGTGTTAAATTCAAGTTTAACCACCTCAGCCCCCAGTGCTTAAACACCCTGAAAGACCAGGCCACTTTTTACACTTCTGACCTACACTACTTTCACCGTTTATTGCTCGGTCATGCAACTTACCACCCAAATGAATTTCACCTCCTTTTCTTCTCACTAATAGAGCTTTCATTTGGTGGTATTTCATTGCTGCTGACATTTTTACTTTTTTTGTTATTAATCGAAATTTAACGATTTTTTTTGCAAAAAAATGACATTTTTCACTTTCAGTTGTAACATTTTGCAAAAAAAACGAGATCCATATAGAAATTTTGCTCTAAATTTATAGTTCTACATGTCTTTGATAAAAAAAAATGTTTGGGTAAAAAAAAAATGGTTTGCGTAAAAGTTATAGCGTTTACAAACTATGGTACAAAAATGTGAATTTCCGCTTTTTGAAGCAGCTCTGACTTTCTGAGCACCTGTCATGTTTCCTGAGGTTCTACAATGCCCAGACAGTACAAACACCCCACAAATGACCCCATTTCTGAAAGTAGACACCCTAAGGTATTCACTGATGGGCATAGTGAGTTCATAGAACTTTTTATTTTTTGTCACAAGTTAGCGGAAAATGATGATTTTTTTTTTTTTTTTTTTTTTTTTTACAAAGTCTCATATTCCACTAACTTGTGACAAAAAATAAAAAGTTCTATGAACTCACTATGCCCATCAGCGAATACCTTGGGGTCTCTTCTTTCCAAAATGGGGTCACTTGTGGGGTAGTTATACTGCCCTGGCATTCTAGGGGCCCAAATGTGTGGTAAGGAGTTTGAAATCAAATTCTGTAAAAAATGACCTGTGAAATCCGAAAGGTGCTCTTTGGAATATGGGCCCCTTTGCCCACCTAGGCTGCAAAAAAGTGTCACACATCTGGTATCTCCGTACTCAGGAGAAGGTGGGGAATGTGTTTTGGGGTGTCATTTTATATATACCCATGCTGGGTGAGAGAAATATCTTGGCAAAAGACAACTTTTCCCATTTTTTTATACAAAGTTGGCATTTGACCAAGATATTTATCTCACCCAGCATGGGTATATGTAAAAAGACACCCCTAAACACATTCCCCACCTTCTCCTGAGTACGGGGATACCAGATGTGTGACACTTTTTTGCAGCCTAGGTGGGCAAAGGGGCCCATATTCCAAAGAGCACCTTTCGGATTTCACAGATCATTTTTTACAGAATTTGATTTCAAACTCCTTACATAGAAACATAGAAACATAGAATGTGTCGGCAGATAAGAACCATTTGGCCCATCTAGTCTGCCCAATATACTGAATACTATGGATAGCCCCCGGCCCTATCTTATATGAAGGATGGCCTTATGCCTATCCCATGCATGCTTAAACCCCTTCACTGTATTTGCAGCTACCACTTCTGCAGGAAGGCTATTCCATGCATCCACTACTCTCTCAGTAAAGTAATACTTCCTTATATTACTTTTAAACCTTTGCCCCTCTAATTTAAAACTGTGTCCTCTTGTGGTAGTTTTTCTTCTTTTAAATATGCTCTCTTCCTTTACCGAGTTGATTCCCTTTATGTATTTAAAAGTTTCTATCATATCCCCTCTGTCTCTTCTTTCTTCCAAGCTATACATATTAAGGTCCTTTAACCTTTCCTGGTAAGTTTTATCCTGCAATCCATGTACTAGTTTAGTAGCTCTTCTCTGAACTCTCTCTAGAGTATCTATATCCTTCTGGAGATATGGCCTCCAGTACTGCGCACAATACTCCAGGTGAGGTCTCACCAGTGTTCTGTACAGCGGCATAAGCACTTCACTCTTTCTACTGCTTATACCTCTCCCTATACATCCAAGCATTCTGCTGGCATTTCGTGCTGCTCTATTACATTGTCTTCCCACCTTTAAGTCTTCTGAAATAATTACTCCTAAATCCCTTTCCTCAGATACTGAGGTCAGGACTGTGTCAAATATTCTATATTCTGCCCTTGGGTTTTTACGCCCCAGGTGCATTATCTTGCACTTATCCACATTAAATTTCAGTTTCCAGAGTTCTGACCATTCTTCTAGTTTTCCTAAATCCTTTTCCATTTGGCGTTTCCCTCCAGGAACATCAACCCTGTTACATATCTTTGTGTCATCAGCAAAAAGACAAACCTTACCAGCGAGGCCTTTTGCAATATCACTTATGAAGATATTAAACAAAATCGGTCCCAGTACAGATCCCTGTGGAACCCCACTGGTAACATTACCTTGTTTTGAATGTTCTCCATTGACTACAACCCTCTGTTGTCTGTCACTCAGCCACTGCCTAATCCACTCAACAATATGGGAGTCCATGCTCAATGACTGCAGTTTATTGATAAGTCTTCTATGTGGGACAGTGTCAAAAGCCTTACTAAAATCTAGATATGCGATGTCTACTGCACCTCCACCGTCTATTATTTTATTCACCCAGTCAAAAAAATCTATAAGATTTGTTTGACATGATCTCCCTGAAGTAAACCCATGTTGTTTTTCATCTTGCAATCCATGGGATTTTAGATGTTCCACAATCCTATCCTTTAATAGGGTTTCCATTAATTTGCCTACTATTGATGTCAGACTCACTGGTCTATAGTTGCTCGATTCCTCCCTACTACCTTTCTTGTGAATGGGCACGACATTTGCCAATTTCCAATCTTCCGGGACGACTCCTGTTACTAATGATTGGTTAAATAAATCTGTTAACGGTTTTGCCAGCTCACCACTAAGCTCTTTTAATAATTTTGGGTGTATCTCATCAGGCCCCTGTGACTTATCTGTCTTCACCTTAGACAGCAAACTTAGAACATCTTCCTCTGTAAAGATACATGCATCAAACGATTTATTAGTCATCCTTTCTAGTGGAGGTCCTTCTCCTTTTTCTTTTGTAAAAACTGAACAGAAGTATTCATTAAGGCAGTCGGCTAGCCCTTTATTCTCTTCTACATACCTTCCGTCCTTTGTTTTTAATTTAGTTATTCCTTGTTTTAATTTCCTTTTTTCATTTATATATCTGAAGAATGTCTTATCCCCTTTTTTCATAGACTGAGCTAGTTTTTCTTCTGCCTGCGCTTTAGAAGTTCTTATAACTTGCTTGGCCTCTCTCTGCCTAATCTTGTAGATTTCCTTATCTTCATTGCTCTGGTTTTTTTTATAATTACAAAATGCTAGCTTTTTATTTTTAATGATTTGGGCCACTTCTGCTGAGTACCACATTGGTCTCCTCCTTTTTTTGCTTTTACTGACGAGTCTAATGCAATTTTCTGTTGCCTTCAATAATGCACCTTTTAAGTAGTCCCATTTCTCCTGGACTCCATGTAATCCGTTCCAGTCTGATAAGGACTCATTTATGACTAATTTCATTTTTGAAAAGTCTGTTTTTCTAAAATCTAAAACTTTTGTTTTTGTGTGGTGGGACTCTTTCACAGTTCTTATATTAAACCACACTGACTGGTGATCACTAGATCCCAAGGTTTCGCCTACAATGACATCATATACCGAATCCCCGTTTGTGAATACCAAATCCAAAATGGCCTCCCTCCGGGTTGGCTCCTCAACCACTTGTTGTAGAGATAACCCCAGTAGGGAATTTAGAATATCTGTACTCCTGGTAGAACTTGCTATTTTGGTTTTCCAGTTTATATCTGGAAGATTGAAATCTCCCATAATGATAACTTCTCCTTTCATTGTCATTTTAGCTTTTTTTTCAACTAGTAGATCATCTAGTTCTTTAACTTGACCAGGTGGTCTATATATCACACCTACACGAGTTACTGCATGGTTAGCAAACTGCAACGTAACCCAAACTGACTCTATGTTGGCCTCACCAACTTGTATTAGGTTAGATTTAATGCTATCTTTCACATACAGGGCCACTCCTCCTCCTTTCTTGCCTTCTCTGTCTCTTCTGTATAAAGAGTACCCTGGTATGGTTATGTCCCAGTCATTTCTTTCATTAAACCATGTCTCCGTAACAGCCACTAAATCTACATTCTCAGATGCCATTATTGACCCAAGTTCATTGATTTTTTTACCTAAACTGCGAGCATTTGTAGACAGGACTCTGAGCTTATCATTTCTTAACCTCAGTGCTTCTGGCCTGTTCTGGCATTGTTTCGGGGGGCAATTGGACTCTTTTATTTTCACTCTTTTGCCCCCCCTTCCTAGTTTAAATACTCTTTCGCAAATTCTTGGAGTTGTTCACTAAGTACATTTGTTCCTTTGAGAGAAAGATGCAAACCATCTTTTTTGTACAGTTCCTTTCTGTTCCAAGTAGAGCTATCATGGCATTTGGGCCCCTAGAATGCCAGGGCAGTATAACTACCCCACAAGTGACCCCATTTTGGAAAGAAGAGACCCCAAGGTATTCGCTGATGGGCATAGTGAGTTCATGGAAGTTTTTATTTTTTGTCACAAGTTTGTGGAATATGAGACTTTGTATGAAAAAAAAAAAAAAAAAAATCATCATTTTCCACTAACTTGTGACAAAAAATAAAAAATTCTAGGAACTCACCATGCCCCTCACGGAATACCTTGGGGTGTCTTCTTTCCAAAATGGGGTCACTTGTGGGGTAGTTATACTGCCCTGGTATTCTAGGGGCCCAAATGTGTGGTAAGGAGTTTGAAATCAAATTCAGTAAAAAATGACCAGTGAAATCCGAAAGGTGCTCTTTGGAATATGGGCCCCTTTGCCCACCTAGGCTGCAAAAAAGTGTCACACATCTGGTATCCCCGTACTCAGGAGAAGTTGAGGAATGTGTTTTGGGGTGTCTTTTTACATATACCCATGCTGGGTGAGATAAATATCTTGGTCAAATGACAACTTTGTATAAAAAAATTGGAAAAGTTGTCTTTTGCCAAGATATTTCTCTCACCCAGCATGGGTATATATAAAATGACACCCAAAAACACATTCCCCACCTTCTCCTGAGTACGGAGATACCAGATGTGTGACACTTTTTTGCAGCCTAGGTGGGCAAAGGGGCCCATATTCCAAAGAGCACCTTTCGGATTTCACAGGTCATTTTTTACAGAATTTGATTTCAAACTCCTTACCACACATTTGGGCCCCTAGAATGCCAGGGCAGTATAACTACCCCACAAGTGACCCCATTTTGGAAAGAAGACACCCCAAGGTATTCCGTGAGGGGCATGGCGAGTTCCTAGAAATTTTTATTTTTTGTCACAAGTTAGTGGAAAATGATGATTTTTTTTTTTTTTTTTCATACAAAGTCTCATATTCCACTAACTTGTGACAAAAAATAAAAACTTCCATGAACTCACTATGCCCATCAGCGAATACCTTGGGGTCTCTTATTTCCAAAATGGGGTCACTTGTGGGGTAGTTATACTGCCCTGGCATTCTAGGGGCCCAAATGTGTGGTAAGGAGTTTGAAATCAAATTCTGTAAAAAATGACCTGTGAAATCCGAAAGGTGCTCTTTGGAATGTGGGCCCCTTTGCCCACCTAGGCTGCAAAAAAGTGTCACACATCTGGTATCCCCATACTCAGGAGAAGTTGAGGAATGTGTTTTGGGGTGTCTTTCTACATATACCCATGCTGGGTGAGATAAATATCTTGGTCAAATGCCAACTTTGTATAAAAAAATGGGAAAAGTTGTCTTTTGCCAAGATATTTCTCTCACCCAGCATGGGTATATATAAAATGACACCCCAAAACACATTCCCCACCTTCTCCTGAGTACGGAGATACCAGATGTGTGACACTTTTTTGCAGCCTAGGTGGGCAAAGGGGCCCATATTCCAAAGAGCACCTTTCGGATTTCACAGGTCATTTTTTACAGAATTTGATTTCAAACTCATTACCACACATTTGGGCCCCTAGAATGCCAGGGCAGTATAACTACCCCACAAGTGACCCCATTTTGGAAAGAAGACACCCCAAGGTATTCCGTGAGGGGCATGGCGAGTTCCTAGAAATTTTTATTTTTTGTCACAAGTTAGTGGAAAATGATGATTTTTTTTTTTTTTTTTCATACAAAGTCTCATATTCCACTAACTTGTGACAAAAAATAAAAACTTCCATGAACTCACTATGCCCATCAGCGAATACCTTGGGGTCTCTTCTTTCCAAAATGGGGTCACTTGTGGGGTAGTTATACTGCCCTGGCATTCTAGGGGCCCAAATGTGTGGTAAGGAGTTTGAAATCAAATTCTGTAAAAAATGACCTGTGAAATCCGAAAGGTGCTCTTTGGAATGTGGGCCCCTTTGCCCACCTAGGCTGCAAAAAAGTGTCACACATCTGGTATCCCCATACTCAGGAGAAGTTGAGGAATGTGTTTTGGGGTGTCTTTTTACATATACCCATGCTGGGTGAGATAAATATCTTGGTCAAATGCCAACTTTGTATAAAAAAATGGGAAAAGTTGTCTTTTGCCAAGATATTTCTCTCACCCAGCATGGGTATATATAAAATGACACCCCAAAACACATTCCCCACCTTCTCCTGAGTACGGAGATACCAGATGTGTGACACTTTTTTGCAGCCTAGGTGGGCAAAGGGGCCCATATTCCAAAGAGCACCTTTCGGATTTCACAGGTCATTTTTTACAGAATTTGATTTCAAACTCCTTACCACACATTTGGGCCCCTAGAATGCCAGGGCAGTATAACTACCCCACAAGTGACCCCATTTTGGAAAGAAGAGACCCCAAGGTATTCGCTGATGGGCATAGTGAGTTCATGGAAAAAAAAAAATTTTGTCACAAGTTAGTGGAATAGGAGACTTTGTATGAAAAAAAAATAAAATAAAAAAATCATCATTTTCCACTAACTTGTGACAAAAAATAAAAAATTCTAGGAACTTGCCATGCCCCTCACGGAATACCTTGGGGTGTCTTCTTTCCAAAATGGGGTCACTTGTGGGGTAGTTATACTGCCCTGGCATTTTCCAGGGGCCCTAATGTCTGGTAAGTAGATAAATGACCTGTGAAATCCGAAAGGTGCTCTTTGGAATGTGGGCCCCTTTGCCCTCCTAGGCTGCAAAAAAGTGTCACACATCTGGTATCTCCGTACTCAGGAGAAGGTGGGGAATGTGTTTTGGGGTGTCATTTTACATATACCCATGCTGGGTGAGAGAAATATCTTGGCAAAAGACAACTTTTCCAATTTTTTTTATACAAAGTTGGCATTTGACCAAGATATTTATCTCACCCAGCATGGGTATATGTAAAATGACACCCCAAAACATATTCCCCAACTTCTGCTGAATACGGAGATACCACATGTGTGACACTTTTTTGCAGCCTAGGTGGGCAAAGGTGCCCAAATTCCTTTTAGGAGGGCATTTTTAGACATTTGGATACCAGACTTCTTCTCACGCTTTGGGGCCCCTAAAATGCCAGGGCAGTATAAATACCCCACATGTGACCCCATTTTGGAAAGAAGACACCCCAAGGTATTCAATGAGGGGCATGGCGAGTTCATTGAAAAAAAAAATTTTGGCACAAGTTAGCGGAAATTGATTTTTTGGATTTTGTTCTCACAAAGTCTCCCTTTCCGCTAACTTGGGACAAAAATTTCAATCTTTCATGGACTCAATATGCCCCTCAGCGAATACCTTGGGGTGTCTTCTTTCCAAAATGGTGTTATTTGTGGGGTGTTTGTACTGCCCTGGCATTTGAGGGTCTCCGCAATCATTACATGTATGCCCAGCATTAGGAGTTTCTGCTATTCTCCTTATATTGAGCATACGGGTAATGAGATTTTTTTTTTCCGTTCAGCCTCTGGGCTGAAAGAAAAAAATGAACGGCACAGATTTCTTCATTCGCATCGATCAATGTGGATGAAAAAATCTCTGCCAAAAAAAGAAAAAGGAGGGGAAAGGCGTCTGCCAGGACATAGGAGCTCCGCCCAACATCCATACCCACTTCAGCTCGTATGCCCTGGCAAACCAGATTTCTCCATTCACATCAATCGATGTGGATGAATAAATCATTGCCGGGATTTTTTTTTTTATATATACAAAGTGTTTGCCAAAGTATATGAACACCGCCACCTCCTCAGCTCATATGCCTCGGCAAACATATCTTTTACTGCAGAGGAGAAATCTCGTCTTGCAGCGCCGCATACACCGACTTGCGTGTAATCTGACAGCAGCGCAATGCTTCTGTCCGAATGCACATCAGTGCTGCAGCTAGTCGATCGGTTGGTCCACCTGGAAGGTAAAAAAAACAAAACAAAAAAGAAAAAACCAGGCCGCAAAGCAATAACTTTATTAACTTTAGAACAGAACATATTAACTTTTTTAAACTTTTTTAACTTTTTTACTTACCGGTAATTTTTTTTTTGTTTAGTTTTTTTTACCTTTATAGAACAAACCTTTCCTTCCCCATGGGACAATGTGCAAAGCGCAAATCGCCCAAAGATGTGGCGAAGTACGTTATGCACTTTATCCCAGGTGAAAGGAGAGGTTTGCAGCAGCTGAGAGTAAAAGGGCCCTAATAGCCCTGTGTGCCTGTCCTGTGAGATGCAATCCCTATGCTAGGTGTACCTGTGTGTGGTACTTCCGGAAACACTCTCCATAGCATAGGGCAGGGTGGTCCGGACAGTCAGGACAGAAATAGCGGGTGTCACGCCTTATTCCACTCCTGCTACAGACACAACATCTTTTTCGGGGTGACGGTTGGGTTGAGGTACCAGGAACGACACTGGGGAAATGTCGCTCGTGTAGACGGCTAACTACACTGGGGGATGGGGCCACGGAACCTCCTGGGTAAAGGAGGTTCTCGATGATCTCTTCCTGGAATTTGAGGAAAGATCGTGTTCTCCCAGCCTTACTGTAGAGAACAAAACTATTGTACAGCGCCAATTGAATTAAATATACAGACACCTTCTTATACCAGCGTCTGGTTCTGCGGGAAACTAAATACGGAGACAACATCTGGTCATTGAAGTCCACCCCTCCCATGAGCGCATTATAGTCGTGGACACAGAGGGGCTTTTCAATGACACGGGTTGCTCGCTCAATTTGGATTGTCGTGTCTGCGTGAATGGAGGAGAGCATGTAAACGTCACGCTTGTCTCTCCATTTCACCGCGAGCAGTTCTTCGTTACACAAGGCAGCCCTCTCCCCCCTTGCAAGACGGGTGGTTACAAGCCGTTGGGGGAAGCCCACGCGACTAGTTCGCGCGGTGCCACAGGCGCAAATCCGTTCTAGAAACAAATGCCTAGAGAGGGCCACACTTGTGTAAAAATTGTCCACATAAAGATGGTACCCCTTGCCGAATAAGGGTGACACCAAGTCCCAGACTGTCTTCCCACTGCTCCCCAGGTAGTCAGGGCAACCGACCGGCTCCAGGGTCTGATCTTTTCCCTCATAGATCCGAAATTTGTGGGTATAGCCTGTGGCCCTTTCACAGAGCTTATACAATTTGACCCCATACCGGGCACGCTTGCTTGGGATGTACTGTTTGAAGCCAAGGCGCCCGGTAAAATGTATTAGGGACTCGTCTACGCAGATGTTTTGCTCGGGGGTATACAAATCTGCAAATTTCTGGTTGAAATGGTCTATGAGGGGCCGAATTTTGTGGAGCCGGTCAAAAGCTGGGTGGCCTCTGGGACGGGAGGTGGTGTTGTCGCTAAAATGCAGGAAACGGAGGATGGCCTCAAATCGTGCCCTGGACATAGCAGCAGAGAACATGGGCATGTGATGAATCGGGTGCGTTGACCAATATGACCGCAATTCATGCTTTTTTGTCAGGCCCATGTTGAGGAGAAGGCCCAAAAAAAATTTAATTTCGGAAACTTGGACTGGTTTCCACCGGAAAGGCTGGGCATAAAAGCTTCCCGGGTTGGCGGATATAAATTGTGTGGCATACTGGTTGGTCTCTGCCACGACTAAGTCCAAGAGCTCCGCAGTCAAGAACAGCTCAAAAAATCCCAGGGCCGAACCGATTTGAGCCGTCTCAACCCGAACTCCAGACTGGGCGGTGAAAGGGGGTACTACAGGTGCGGCTGAAGTTGGTGACTGCCAATCAGGGTTTGCCAGCACCTCAGGGATTCTAGGGGCTCTACGGGCCTGTCTGTGCGGTGGCTGCGAAGGGGTAACTAGTGCACGTGCCACCGTACCAGCTTCAACTGCCCTTCTGGTGCTCGCCACGTCACCATGTTGTATGGCAGTGCTGGTACTAGGTCCAGGGAGGGCTGCGCTGCTAGTGTATGCCTCACCACGTGATCCGGCAGCGACAGCCCCACTCTGCTGCTCTTGAAGCGGATCCTGCATAACCTGTGGTCTAGCGACACGGGGCCGGGTACGCCTGGTGCTGCCAGGGACCTCCACCTCCTCGTCCGAACTTTGGGTCAGAGAGCCACTGCTTTCCACGGGTTCATATTCTGACCCGCTAGATTCATCAGATGAGAGTTCCCACTCCTCATCCGACTGGGTCAGAATCCTGTAGGCCTCTTCAGAAGAATACCCCCTGTTTGACATTTTGGACTACTAAATTTAGGGGTATTCCCTGAGACTACCCAAGAAAAAAAGCAAGCCTGTCTTACAAAGGGGAGGCTAGCGAAGTACCGGAGGCCGCTGCGGTTGATAAAAATATCAAAACTGATTTTTTTATCGCCGCAGTGCGTGTAAAATGAATGTGCAGTGATCAAAAAATATATATTTTTTGTCACTGCGGTGGGGCGGGCGTGGGTGAACGCACGTGTGGGCGACCGATCAGGCCTGATCGGGCAAACACTGCGTTTTGGGTGGAGGGCGAACTAAAGTGACACTAATACTATTATAGATCTGACCGTGATCAGTTTTGATCACTTACAGATACTATAAAAGTACAAATGCTGATAAGCGATACGCTATTCAGCGAATAAAAGTGACTGCGGTGCGGTGGGGTGGGCGCTAACTGACGCTAACTACCTAACCAAGGGGCCTAAACTATCCCTAAAACCTAACAGCCAATACTAGTGGAAAAAAAAAAGTGACAGTTTACACTGATCACTTTTTTTCCTTTCACTGGTGATTGACAGGGGTGATCAAAGGGGTGATCAAAGGGTTAATTGGGGTGCAGGGGGGTGATCAGGGGCTACAGTGAAGTGTTTGGTGTACTCACAGTGATGTCTGCTTCTCTGCTGGATCCAACCGACGAAAAGGACCAGCAGAGGAGCAGAGAAGCCATATAACAGATCATATTTACTAATATGATCTGTTATATGGCTTGTGATTGGATTTTTTAAAAATCGCCAGCCTGCCAGCCAATGATCATTGCTGGCAGGCTGGTGCCGAACTTGTTCTTTAACTTTTGCCGGCCCGCGATGCGCATGCGCGGGCCGGCTTGGAGCGAAATCTCGCGTCTCGCGAGATGACGCGTATATGCGTGACTGTGCGCAGCGCTGCCACCTCCGCAACGCGAATCTGCGTACAGCGGTCCGGAGGTGGTTAATATATACAGCTTTCATATTCTGTTACCAAAAAAACACTTTTTGGCAATATACAACATCTGGATTAGCCAGTGTGCAATTTAAGCTAGAAAAACAGCCACCATTTTCTGGGGTTTAAAAAACACACTTTTTTGCCAAAAACCACTATTTTCCAGATCTGCAAGTGTTAAATTCAAGTTTAATATATACAGCTTACATATTCTGTTACCAAAAAAACACTTTTTGGCAATATACAACATCTGGATTAGTCAGTGTGCAATTTAAGCTAGAAATACACCCATCATTTTCTTGATTTTTAAAAACACATTTTTTTGCCAGATTCCAAATTTTTTTTACAGCACTTGTAAATTACTGGGTTATATACTTCTGTCAAATTCAGTTATTAAACAAACACCCGTTTTGGCAAAAAAAATTTAGTTGGCATTAGGGATGAGCGAACCCGAACTGTATAGTTCGGGTTCGTACCGAATTTTGGGGTGTCCTTGACACGGACCCGAACCCGAACATTTTCGTAAAAGTTCGGGTTCGGTGTTCGTCGCTTTCTTGGCGCTTTTTGAAAGGCTGCAAAGCAGCCAATCAACAAGCGTCATACTACTTGCCCCAAGAGGCCATCACAGCCTTGCCTACTATTGGCATGGCTGTGATTGGCCAGTGCAGCATGTGACCCAGCCTCTATATAAGCTTGGGTCACGTAGCGCTGCACGTCACTCTGCTGATTCAAGCATAGGGAGAGGTTGCTGCTGCGACGTTAGGGCGAGATTAGGCAGATTAACTCCTCCAAAAGACTTAATTCAGTGATCGATCTCCAGCTGTGGATCATTGAAGTGCTAATATTGAATTGCTCACTTTTTTTAGGCTGCCCAGAGCGTTTTTATATCACTTTTTTCTGGGGTGATCGGCGGCCATTCTGTGGCTTGTGGTGCGCCAGCACAAGCTACCACCAAGTGCATTTAACCATCAACAGTGTGGTTCATTTTTGGCCATATACTACATCAGGTGCAGGCTGAGCCTGTGTCACCCAAGTGTATTTAACCATCAACAGTGTGGTTAATTTTTGGCCATATACTACATCAGGTGCAGGCTGAGCCTATGTCACCCAAGTGCATTTAACCATCAATAGTGTTTTTATTTTTTGGCCATATACTACATCAGGGGCAAGTTGAGCCTGTCACCCAGCGCCTAAAAAATAGACCTGACATTTCTATTCAACCAAATCTGTACTGTTTTAGCTGGTCAAGTTATTTGTAGTGACCGTAAAAGCACAGTTTTTGTTCTGGGTTGAAAAACTATTCCCAAATTTGCCATTCTCAAAATAACTAAGTAGTTTATGCTATATGAGGCCTACTTGAAATCTATCCCAAAAAGGATATCTTAGATTCAAGGTGCTGATAGTGTCATTCAGAAAAACTTAACACACACGCTACCGTGCAGATACAAGTCTAATTCTGTGATTAAACGTATACCTGTCACACAGCGCAAAAAAAAATAGGTCTCACATTTCTATTCAACCAAATCTGTACTGTTTGAGCTGGTCAAGTTATTTGTAGTGACCGTAAAAGCACAATTTTTGTTCTGGGTTGAAAAACTATTCCCAAATTTGACATTCTCAAAATAAGTAGTTTATGCTATATCAGGCCTACTTGAAATCTATCCCAAAAAGGATATCTTAGATTCAAGGTGCTGATAGTGTCATTCCGAAAAACTTAACACACACGCTACCGTGCAGATACAAGTCTAATTCTGTGATTAAACGTATACCTGTTACACAGCACAAAAAAAAATAGGCCTCACATTTCTATTCAACCAAATCTGTACTGTTTTAGCTGGTCAAATTATTTGTAGTGACCGTAAAAGCACAGTTTTGGTTCTGGGTTGAAAAACTATTCCCAAATTTGCCATTTTCAAAATTGTGGTGAACAGGAACAATGAGGAAAACATCTAATAAGGGACGCGGACGTGGACATGGTCGTGGTGGTGTTAGTGGACACTCTGGTGCTGGGAGAGGACGTGGCCGTTCTGCCACAGCCACACGTCCTAGTGAACCAACTACCTCAGGTCCCAGTAGCCAGCAGAATTTACAGCGATATTTGGTGGGGCCCAATGCCGTTCTAAGGATGGTAAGGCCTGAGCAGGTACAGGCATTAGTCAATTGGGTGGCCGACAGTGCATCCAGCACGTTCACATTATCTCCCACCCAGTCTTCTGCAGAAAGCGCACAGATGGCGCATGAAAACCAAGCCCATCAGTCTGTCACATCACCCCCATGCATATCAGGGAAACTGTCTGAGCCTCAAGTTATGCAGCAGTCTCTTATGCTGTTTGAAGACTCTGCTGCCAGGGTTTCCCAAGGGCATCCACCTAGCCCTTCCCCAGGGGTGGAAGAGATAGAATGCACTAACGCACAACCACTTATGTTTCTTGATGATGAGGACATGGGAATACCACCTCAGCACGTCTCTGATGATGACGAAACACAGGTGCCAACTGCTGCGTCTTTCTGCAGTGTGCAGACTGAACAGGAGGTCAGGGATCAATACTGGGTGGAAGACGATGCAGGGGACGATGAGGTCCTAGACCCCACATGGAATGATGGTCGTGCCACTGACTTTCACAGTTCGGAGGAAGAGGCAGTGGTGAGACCGAGCCAACAGCGTAGCAAAAGAGGGAGCAGTGGGCAAAATCAGAACACCTGCCGCCAAGAGACTCCGCCTGCTACTGACCGCCGCCATCTGGGACCGAGCACCCCAAAGGCAGCTTCAAGGAGTTCCCTGGCAAGGCACTTCTTTAAACAATGTGCTGACGTCAAGACCCGAGTGGTTTGCACGCTGTGCCATCAGAGCCTGAAGCGAGGCATTAATGTTCTGAACCTTAGCACAACCTGCATGACCAGGCACCTGCATGCAAAGCATGAACTGCAGTGGAGTAAACACCTTAAAAACAAAGAAGTCACTCAGGCTCCCCCTGCTACCTCTTCTGCTGCTGCCGCTTTGGCCTCTTCTGCTGCTGCCGCCGCCTCGGCCTCTTCCTCCGCCTCTGGAGGAACGTTGGCACCTGCCGCCCAGCAAACATGGGATGTACCACCAACACCACCACCTGCGTCACCAAGCATCTCAACCATGTCACACGGCAGCGTTCAGCTCTCCATCTCACAAACATTTGAGAGAAAGCGTAAATTCCCACCTAGCCACCCTCGATCCCTGGCCCTGAATGCCAGCATTTGTAAACTACTGGCCTATGAAATGCTGTCATTTAGGCTGGTGGACACAGACAGCTTCAAACAGCTCATGTCACTTGCTGTCCCACAGTATGTTGTTCCCAGCCGCCACTACTTCTCCAAGAGAGCCGTGCCTTCCCTGCACAACCAAGTGTCCGATAAAATCAAGTGTGCACTGCGCAACGCCATCTGTGGCAAGGTCCACCTAACCACAGATACGTGGACCAGTAAGCACGGCCAGGGACGCTATATCTCCCTAACTGCACACTGGGTAAATGTAGTGGCGGCTGGGCCCCAGGCGGAGAGCTGTTTGGCGCACGTCCTTCCGCCGCCAAGGATCGCAGGGCAACATTCTTTGCCTCCTGTCTCCTCCTCCTCCTACTCAGCTTCCTCCTCCTCTTCTTCCACCTGCTCATCCAGTCAGCCACACACCTTCACCACCAACTTCAGCACAGCCCGGGGTAAACGTCAGCAGGCCGTTCTGAAACTCATATGTTTGGGGGACAGGCCCCACACTGCACAGGAGTTGTGGCGGGGTATAGAACAACAGACCGACGAGTGGTTGCTGCCGGTGAGCCTCAAGCCCGGCCTGGTGGTGTGCGATAATGGGCGAAATCTCGTTGCAGCTCTGGGACTAGCCGGTTTGACGCACATCCCTTGCCTGGCGCATGTGCTGAATTTGGTGGTGCAGAAGTTCATTCGCAACTACCCCGACATGTCGGAGCTGCTGCATAAAGTGCGGGCCGTCTGTTCGCGCTTCCGGCGTTCACACCCTGCTGCTGCACGCCTGTCTGCGCTACAGCGTAACTTCGGCCTTCCCGCTCACCGCCTCATATGCGATGTGCCCACCAGGTGGAACTCCCCCTTGCACATGCTGGACAGACTGTGCGAGCAGCAGCAGGCCATAGTGGAGTTTCAGCTGCTGCACGCACGGGTCAGTCACACTGCGGAACAGCACCACTTCACCACCAATGACTGGGCCTCCCTGCGAGACCTGTGTGCCCTGTTGCGTTGTTTCGAGTACTCCACCAACATGGCCAGTGGCGATGACGCCGTTATCAGCGTTACAATACCACTTCTACGTCTCCTTGAGAAAACACTTAGGGCGATGATGGAAGAGGAGGTGGCCCAGGAGGAAGAGGAGGAAGAGGGGTCATTTTTAGCCCTTTCAGGCCAGTCTCTTCGAAGTGACTCAGAGGGAGGTTTTTTGCAACACCAGAGGCCAGGTAAAAATGTGGCCAGACAGGGCCCACTACTGGAGGACGAGGAGGACGAGGATGAGGAGGAGGTGGAGGAGGATGAGGATGAAGCATGTTCACAGCGGGGTGGCACCCAAAGCAGCTCGGGCCCATCACTGGTGCGTGGCTGGGGGGAAACACAGGACGATGACGATACGCCTCCCACAGAGGACAGCTTGTCCTTACTTCTGGGCAGCCTGGCACACATGAGCGATTACATGCTGCAGTGCCTGCGCAACGACAGCAGAGTTGCCCACATTTTAACGTGTGCGGACTACTGGGTTGCCACCCTGCTGGATCCCCGGTACAAAGACAATGTGCCCACCTTACTTCCTACACTGGAGCGTGATAGTAAGATGCGCGAGTACAAGCGCACGTTGGTAGACGCGCTACTGAGAGCATTCCCAAATGTCACAGGGGAACCAGTGGAAGCCCAAGGCGAAGGCAGAGGAGGAGCAAGAGGTCGCCAACGCAGCTGTGTCACGGCCAGCTCCTCTGAGGGCAGGGTTAGCATGGCAGAGATGTGGAAAAGTTTTGTCACCACGCCACAGCTAACTGCACCACCACCTGATACGGAACGTGTTAGCAGGAGGCAACATTTCACTAACATGGTGGAACAGTACCTGTGCACAACCCTCCACGTACTGACTGATGGTTCGGCCCCATTCAACTTCTGGGTCTCCAAATTGTCCACGTGGCCAGAGCTAGCCTTTTATGCCTTGGAGGTGCTGGCCTGCCCGGCGGCCAGCGTTTTGTCTGAACGTGTATTCAGCACGGCAGGGGGCGTCATTACAGACAAATGCAGCCGCCTGTCTACAGCCAATGTGGACAAGCTGACGTTCATAAAAATGAACCAGGCATGGATACCACAGGACCTGTCCATCCCTTGTGCAGATTAGATATTAACTACCTCCCCTTAACAATATATTATTCTACTCCAGGGCACTTCCTCATTCAATCCTATTTTTATTTTCATTTTACCATTATATTGCGGGGCAACCCAAAGTTGAATGAACCTCTCCTCTGTCTGGGTGCCGGGGCCTAAATGTGTGACAGTGGCCTGTTCCAGTGGTGGGTGACGTGAAGCCTGATTCTCTGCTATGATATGAAGACTGATTCTGTGCTGACATAAGGCCAGATTCTCTGTTACGGGACCTCTCTCCTCTGCCTGGGTGCCTGGGCCTAAATATGTGACAGTGGCCTGTTCCAGTGGTGGGTGACGTGAAGCCTGATTCTCTGCTATGACATGAAGACTGATTCTGTGCTGACATAAGGCCAGATTCTCTGTTACGGGACCTCTCTCCTCTGTCTGGGTGCCGGGGCCTAAATATGTGACAGTGGCCTGTTCCAGTGGTGGGTGACGTGAAGCCTGATTCTCTGCTATGACATGAAGACTGATTCTGTGCTGACATAAGGCCAGATTCTCTGTTACGGGACCTCTCTCCTCTGTCTGGGTGCCGGGGCCTAAATATGTGACAGTGGCCTGTTCCAGTGGTGGGTGACGTGAAGCCTGATTCTCTGCTATGACATGAAGACTGATTCTGTGCTGACATAAGGCCAGATTCTCTGTTACGGGACCTCTCTCCTCTGTCTGGGTGCCGGGGCCTAAATATGTGACAGTGGCCTGTTCCAGTGGTGGGTGACGTGAAGCCTGATTCTCTGCTATGACATGAAGACTGATTCTGTGCTGACATGAAGCCAGATTCTCTGCTATGGCATGAAGAGACTGATTCTCTGCTGATATGAAGCCAGATTCTTTGCTATGGCATGAAGAGACTGATTCTCTGCTGACGTGAAGCCAGATTCTCTGCTATGTAACCTCTGTCCAATTGATATTGGTTAATTTTTATTTTTTTTATTTTTATTTTAATTCATTTCCCTATCCACATTTGTTTGCAGGGGATTTACCTACATGTTGCTGCCTTTTGCAGCCCTCTAGCTCTTTCCTGGGCTGTTTTACAGCCTTTTTAGTGCCCAAAAGTTCGGGTCCCCATTGACTTCAATGGGGTTCGGGTTCGGGACGAAGTTCGGGTCGGGTTCGGATCCCGAACCCGAACATTTCCGGGAAGTTCGGCCGAACTTCTTGAACCCGAACATCCAGGTGTTCGCTCAACTCTAAACCTGAGCACAACCTGAATGACCAGGCATTTAAGTGCAAAGCACGAGCTGTAGTGAAGTAGACACCTCAAAAACCAAGAAAGGTCTCTGGCTCCTCCTGTTTCCTCTTGTGCTGCAGTCTCAGCCTCTTCATCCACCTCTGGAGTGACAGTGCCACCTGCCACCCCGCAAACAGAGGATTTGCCAGCAACACCAACACCTGGGTCACCAAGCAGCTCCACAATGTCCCACGGAAGCGTTCAGCTCTCCATCTCCCAAACGCAGGAGAGGAAGAGGAAGTACCCCCCTACCCACCCGCGATCCCTAGCCCTGAATGCCAGCATTTCTAAATTACTGGCCTTTGAAATGCTGTCATTCCGTCTGGTGGAGACGGATAGTTTTAAAGGCCTTATGGTGGTGGCTGTCCCACAGTACGTCGTGCCCAGCCGCCACTACTTTTCAAGGAGAGCCATCCCTTCCCCGCACAACCAAGTAGGTGACAAAATCAGGTGTGCACTGCGCAACGCCATCTGTGGCAAGGTGCACCTCACTACGGACACGTGGAACAGTAGGCACGGTCAGGGACGTTATATCTGCATAACAGCACACTGGGTAAATGCAGTGGCGGCTGGGCCTGAGGCGGATAGCAGTTTGACGCATGTCATTCCACCCCCGAGGATTGCAGGGCGCTTCAGTTTGCCTCCTGTTGCTTCCTCCTCCTACTTTGCTTCCTCATCCTCTACCAGCTCCTCATCCGGTCAGCGTAACACCTTCACCAACAACTTCAGCACAGCCAGGGGTAAATGACAGCAGGCAGTTTTAAAACTTATCTGTTTGAGGGACAAACCCCACACCGCGCAGGAGCTGTGGACGGGTCTTGTACAACAGACCGATGAGTGGTTTGTGCCAGTCAGCCTCAAGCACGGCCTCGTGGCGTGCAATAATGGGCGAAATCTCGTAGCAGCTCTGGGACTAGCCAGTTTGACGCACATCCCTTGCCTGGCGCATGTGCTGAATTTGGTGCAGAGATTCCTTAAAAATGACCCCGATATGTCAGAGCTGCTGCATAAAGTGCGGACCCTGCTGCTGCTCGCCTGTCAGCGCTGCAACGTAACTTCGGCCTTCACGCTCACAGCCTCATATGCGACGTGCCCACAAGGTGGAACTCCACCTTGCACATGCTGGCCAGACTGTGCGAGCAGCAGCAGGCGATAGTGGAGTTTCAGCTGCAGCACGCACGGGTGAGTCGCTCGGCGGAAGAGACCACTTCACTACCAATGACTGGGCCTCCATGCGAGACCTGTGTTTCTTGTTGCGCTGTTTCAAGTACTCCACCAACATGGCCAGTGCCGATAACACAGTTCTCAGCGTTACTATCCCACTTCTATGCCTCCTTGAAAAAACGCTCCTGGCGATGATGGAAGAGGATGTGGCACAGAAGGAGGAGGAGGAAGAGGGATCATTTCGTAGGGTTTCCGACCAGTCATTCACAAGTGGCTCCGAGGGTGGGTTCCTGCACCCACAAACCCAAGGTACACAATTGTCCAGCCAGGGCACAGTTCTGGAGGATGAGGAGGTGGAGCATGAAGAGATGGAGGAGGAGGAACCATGTTCACAGCAGGGTGGCACCCAGACCAGCTCATGGCCATCACTGGTGCGTGGTTGGGGGGATACAGAGGACACAGACGATACACCTCCCACAGAGGACAGCTTTTCATTGCCTCTGGGCAGTCTGGCACACATGAGCGATTACATGCTGCAGTGTCTCCGCAATGACCGCCGAGTTGCCCACATTCTATCTTGTGCTGATTACTGGGTGGCCATGCTGCTGGATCCCCATTACAAGGACAACTTACCGTCCTTAATTCCCTCACTGGAGCGTGATCGTAAGATGGGCGAGTACAAGCACACGCTGGTAGACGTGTTGCTGGTGGCATTCCCACCTGACAGCGGGGGCACAGTGGAAGCACAAGGCGAAGGCAGAGGAAGAGGTCGCCAACGCAGCTGGGGCACCAACAGCACCTCAGAAGGAAGGGTTAGCATGGCCGAAATGTGGAAAAGCTTTGTCAGCACGCCACAACAACCAGCACCACCAGCTGATATGGAACGTCTTAGCAGGAGGCAGCATTTCACCAACATGGAGGAGCAGTATGTGTGCACATGCCTACACGTACTGAATGACGGGTCTTCCCCCTTCAACTTCTGGGTCTCCAAATTGGGCACATGGCCTGAGCTTGCCCTTTACGCCTTGGAGGTGCTGGCCTGCCCTGCAGCCAGTGTGTTATCTGAACGTGTGTTTAGCACGGCAGAGGGCGTCATCACAGACAAGCGCAGCCGCCTGTCCACAGCCAATGTGGACAAGCTCACGTTCATTAAAATGAACCAGGCATGGATCCCCCAGGACTTGTCCGTACCTTGTGCAGTATAGACATGTATACCGGCACTAAGAAGCCATTGTTATACTGCAGCGCAATTGCTCATGTTTGTATTTTGGATATTTCACACTATTTTGGAGTGTACCTTAATTTTACAAAATTAAATTAAAACCAAAAACCTGTGTTGGCTACCTCGTCCTCCTAAACCGCCGCTTTGACCTACACCGCTACGTCCACCGCTCCTCAAACTCCTACTCCATATAGAACTCGACCTCATAAATCAAATATTTATTTTTTTATTTGTATGTATTTTATTTTATATGATTTCACTACTTTGTCAGTTACATTTTCTGGTGAAGTTCACCAATTTTTGGGTGTATAGTACCACTGCTATACCTAGTACACAGGTTAAAAAAAATTGGCCTTTACATTTTCGGGTGAAATTCCCCAATTTTTGTGTGTATAGAACCACTGCTATACCTAGTAGACCGGTAAAAAAAAAAATAATTGTCAGTTATATTTTCTGTTGAAATTCATAAATTTTTGGGTGTATAGTACCACTTCTATACCTAGTAGACAGGCTAAAAAAAAAATTGTCATTTACATTTTCGGATGAAATTCACCAATTTTTGGGTGTGATGTAACACTGCTATACCTAGTAGACTGGTTTAAAAAAAAATAATATATATATATATATATATATATATATATATATATAATTGTTAATAACATTTTCTGTTGAAATTCGACAATTTTTGTGTGTGAAGTACCACTGCTATACCTAGTAGACTGGTAAAAAAAAAATAATAATAATAGTTGGCAGTTACATTTTTTGGTGAAATTCAGCAATTTTTTGGTGTGATGTACAGCTGCTATACCTATTAGACCGGTAAAAAAAAATAAACATTTGTCAGTTACATTTTAGGGTCAAATTCACCATTTTTTGGGTGTAATATACCCCAGCTCTAACTAGTTGACAGCTTAATAAATTTCAATAATTTTTATTTAACATTTTCGGATGACAATAAACAATTTTTTTCTGTCATAGACCCCTGCTCTACCAAGTAGACAGGTTAATACATTTCTGTAATTTTTCTGTTACATTCTTGGGTTGACATTATACAATTTTAGACGTGAATAAACCCCTGCTCTGCATAGGAGACAGGGAATAAAATTTCTGAAATGCTTCTTTAATTGATGCGCGCCCACCTCCTTTGATTCAATGCTTAAACTTAAACAAGTTGTACCACATTTGCACTTCAATAATTTGT
Organism: Bufo bufo; assembly: GCF_905171765.1. NCBI lineage: Eukaryota > Metazoa > Chordata > Amphibia > Anura > Bufonidae > Bufo > Bufo bufo. The sequence goes on along the minus strand of NC_053390.1, from coordinate 488,727,796 downwards.
CCCACATTTCCGCTATACTCTTTGGCCAACATTTGCGCCTCAATAACATTTCCCACATTTCCGCTTGACTCTTTTGGCCTACATTTGGGCTTCTGTAATTTGTACAACATTTGCGCCTTAATAGCTTTTCCCACATTTCCGCTTGACTCTTTTGGCCCACATTTGGGCTTTTGTAATTTGTCCCACATTTGCTCCTCAATAGCTTTTCCCACATTTCTGCTCTATCCCAAAAATGTTTTATAAATTTATCTCCCAAAAATTTGGTCTCTTTTTCTCACACTCCCTCTCCGGCGTGGAACCCTGATTTGCCGATAACCGTAATCAACATGGTAGGCTCAGAAAAGAACATCGAAAGTTGATAGAGAAGATATTCAAATGGATGGTGGATGTCACTGGGGCACCTCTACATAGGTGACAGGAACATAAATTTAAAAAAATCGTCAATTACATTGTCGGGTGACATTTTTCAAATTTTGCCGGATAGAAACCCCTGCTCTGCATAGTTGACAGGGAATAAAATGTAAGAAATTCTTCATTACCGTATTTATCGGCGTATAACACGCACTGGCGTATAACACGCACCCTTCATTTTAAGGGAAATTTCAGGGAAAAAAAATAAATTTCAAATTGTACTGCTATGGGGTGGGGGGATCTGTGGATGGAACTGTTATGGGGGGGATCTGTGGATGACACTGCTATATGTCATCCACAGATCCCCCTCATAACAGTGTCCATTTCAAATTGTACTGCTATGGGGTGGGGGGATCTGTGGATGAAACTGTTATGGGGGGGATCTGTGGATGACACTGCTATATGTCATCCACAGATCCCCCTCAACAGTGTCCCCCAATACACCGGGCCCCGCCGCTCACCGAAGTATTTATAAACGTGAATCCTTATCCTGTTATTAAGCTGCCCTCTCCCATGTTCCCATGTCCCCCCTGTATCCCCACAGCACTTACGATTCACACGCTTCCATAGCAGGCAGAGCGGACAGCAGCAGTAACGTCACTCACTGACGTCGCGCTCCTGCTCCGCCTGCTTCATTCATAAAGGGGGCGGAGCAGACGCTCAACGTCAGTGAGTGACGTTACTGCTGCCGTCGGCTCTGCCTGCTATTGAAGCTTAAGTAAGTGCTATGGGGATACAGGGGGGACATGGGAACATGGGAGAGGGCAGCTTAATAACAGGATAAGGATTCACGTTTTATAAATACTTTGGTGAGCGGCGGGGCCCGGTGTAAGAGTACAGTGACTGCACCGGGCCCCGCCCCTAGTTACGGACTCCAGCCCCTCCTCTCTCCCGGCTCATACAGCGCAATGAATATCGGCGTATAACACGCATACATGATTTGCCCCCTATTTTCAGGGGGAAAAAGTGCGTGTTATACGCCGATAAATACGGTAATTGATGCGCGACACATCCTTTTATTCAATGATTAAACTTTTACTCTTTAATATTTTGTCCCATATTTCCGCTCTATAATTTTAAATTTGAAAAAATTAATCCTCCCTTGGATGTGGTCTCTATTTCTCACGCTCCCTCTCCGCCCTGGAACCCTGATTCCCCGCCACCCGTGATCACCATGGTAGGCGCATAAAAGAGCATCGAAAGTTGATAAAGCAGATATCAAATTGGATCGTGAACATCACGGGGACGTGCGACATGGTGGGGCAGTAAGTATGCACACGCCTACACAAACTGCAACTTCTGGGTCTCCAAATTGGGCATATGGCCTGAGCTTGCCCTTTACCCCTTGGAGGTGCTGGCCTGCCGTGCAACCAGTGTATTGTCTGGATGTGTGTTTAGCACGACTGGAGGGTTATATTTCCCAATGTTTTGGGGTGTACCCTAAGTTAAAAAAAATATTAAAAAATTTAAAACCAAAAAGCAGTGTAGGCTACCTCCTCCTCCTCCACCGGCCTTTCCACCTACACTGCCACATCGACCGCCTCCTCAACCTCCTACTCCATATGGACCTCGTCCTCCTAGATCAAGATTTGTTTTATTTATTTTTTACGCATTTTATGTTATTTAAAGTCATTTCCCTATCCACATTTGTTTGCAGAGCACTTGTCATGCTCTTAACCACATTTTGATGACATTTGCAGCCCTCTAGCCCTTTCCATGACATTTTTACAGCCATTTTAGTGCTCAAAAGTTCGGGTTCCCCATTGACTTCAATGGGTTTTGGGTTCGGGGTCAAGTTCGGGTCAAGTTCGGGTCCCGAACTCCAACTTTTTTCTGAAGTTCGGCCGAACCCGTCAAGCCCGAACATCCAAGTGTCCGCTCAACTCTAAAGATAACCCAAACCACGTGCAGTCTTCTGCTTGTGTTCCCTTTACCTTCTCTGTCCAAACACTGTCTCTTAAATAATCCTCAACCTTTTGGTATATTTCAATGCTTATTTCCCTCAGAGCTTGGTTATTAGTAGAGATGAGCGAATTTTTAAAAAAATTCAATTGGCCGGTTCGCCAAATTTTGGGGGGAATTTGCGGCGAATTACGTTAAAAAAAGGCTATTTCCTGGCTGCTGAGAGCCTTTATAGTGGTGTAGAACACTGTGCATTGTATAAACACGCATAGGGAGTCTGCTTTGGTAGGGAAATAATACTATGAGTCTGTATGACATGCAGATGACAGGCATCGCTCTTAGAATCACAGCATACTTCACTTATTTGGGCGGTCACGGGGCCAAAACTGACCAAATAACTCAAGTATCAACTCAGCCTTACACGTAGATGTTAGCGTCAAGAAGAAGCGCACTCCTTTTACATCCTCATCAGCTGATTCCACATGAATGTCTACAGAACCTGTTCTATTAAAGGGAATCTGTCACCTGCTTTTACCATTTTAAGCTGTCACCATCGCTATGTTCACTAAAGTACCTTATTTCCAACAGTCTTCTTTTTACTTTATTTCGTTTTGTCCTTTTGATATAAAAGCGCTTTATATGATATGCTAATGAGGCTCCAAGGTGCCCAGAGGGGCGTTTTTTCCCCTCTCCGGTGCCCAGTGACGCCCCCCTGCAGTGCCCAAGAACGCCTCCTGATCCTCAAACAACCTCCCACAGCCCCGGCAAACGGTTCTGCCCCCTCCCCACGTCATCGTCTACCTTCTAGAAATGCCCCGTCCTTCTTCCTGTCGGCCGCCAGAAAACTCGCGCAGGCGCAGTACCGCCTGCGGCCTGCGCGATCATCAACCTCCTCAGGGCAACAGCGCTCAGGTTACATCACTGGGCTCGGCGCATGCCCAGTGAGACTTTTGAGGCTGTTGCCCTCAGGAGCTTGATGAGCGATCATGAGCGGTACTGCACCTGCGCAAGTTTTCTGGCCGCCGACAGGAAGAACGGGGCATTTCTAGAAGGTAGTCGATGACGTTAGAAGGGGGCGGAACCGTTTGCCGGGGCTGTGGGAGGTTGTTTGAGGATCAGGAGGCGTTCTTGGGCACTGCAGGGGGGCGTCACTGGGCACCAGAGAGGGAAAAAAACGCTGCTCTGGGCACCTTGGAGCCTCATTAGCATATCATAAAAAGGGCTTTTATATCAAAAGGATAAAACGAATAAAGTAAAAAGAAGAATGCTGGAAATAAGGTACTTTAGTGAACATAGCGATGATGACAGCTTAAAATGGTAAAAGCAGGTGACAGATTCCCTTTAAACGCCTATACAAGTAGAGTCCCCCGACAGAGTGGAGAGGGTGTCAGCAGTAAGTTTGTGTTGACGTCACTGATTAATTTTCCCCATTCTCTGATCTGTCAGAACAATTACCCTGAAAAAAACTGATCCTGTCTGTAGAGCATACACCTTCACTCGGTCAGCATTTGCTCAATAATCCATCAGTATTGCTAAAGGCAAAAAAAAACCCGGAGTGGATCTAAAACAGAGATAACATGTGAATGGTATATTTGCATGTCTTCTGTGTTTTCTACCCACTCCTGCTTTTGGCTACCAAATCATAAGCCACAGAGTGGCAAGGTGACATAATGTGGAGGTGGGTGGCAATACCAGTACCCGCTGAAGATGGTGGGTTAAAGAAGGAGCACTTGGCATCAGGCGGGTAACAGCATCAGAATAGTAGCTGAGGCATGTAGCCAGAAGAAACCGGTCTCTTTTGTCAAAATGTTGGTGTGGCCCTATGGATGATCTAGTCTGATGTATCAGGCATTGGTGTGTGGAAATCCTGGCTGATCCACGCCTGATTCATCTTGATGCAGTGTCCTACTTTGTGCTGTATGTGGGCACTTTAAACTCTTGCTAAATGTCATATCAAATGTATTGTGGTATCATGCTGTAATTCCTTTTAACAGGCTGGCAGTGTCATTTACCATTATTTGCCCCTAGGTGGTGCTTGCACCACTTATATATTTAGCTGGGGGGGGGGTGTAAAGTTAGGTTGTCCGATGCAAATGAAGAGATGAGGAAGTTAATGGAGGAGGTGGAAATTTGTGTTTCCACCAAAATAATTCCAAAAAGATTTTAACGCATATAAGTGCAGTGCTTAATGCTGAATACAAGATTTTTTTTCCACCAAAATAAATCACACAAGATTTCACCACATACAGTATAGCAGCATTGCTGAATACAAGTTCCTGGGAAGGTAATGGGGCGTCCCGGTCATCTGGCATCTATTTGCTCCTCTGAAGGATTATTCTGTAAGTGTGTAGAAGCCACACAGGAGCCCCCCACACTGCAGATTTTCCATAGAGACATCATGGAGATTTTACCACATATACTGTAACTGCAGCACTGAACACAATTTTTTTTTTTCCACCGAAATAAGTCACTAAAGATTTTACCACATATAATGGAGCACGGGGATGGAAAGGGTGTTTCGGATTCCTTCCGCACTATACGGACGTCTCAGAAATGAACCGCTGCTCCCGACAGCAGCTCCTGGGAAGGTCATGGAGCATCCTGGTCATCCGGCATTTATTCGCTCTGCTAAAGGATTATTTTGAAAGTTTGTCGAAGCCACGCTACAGATTGATCATGGAACATCATGGAGATTTAAACGCATATAACCGCAGCGCTCACCGCTGAATACATTTTGTTTTTTCGACCAAAATACTTCAATAAAGATTTTACCACATATAACCGCCACACTGACTTACTGCTACCGCCGCTACTTCCATGAACCCCTGCTACTTCCCGGGTAGGTAGGCTACTGCGAAGTAGGTGCTCTAACCCGGGCACGTTTGGCTCCCGACATTTCACTGCTGCCACCCTGCTGAATCCCAGCGATGCTTTCAACACATACAACTGCCAACGTGAACTGAGAATGCATTTTTCTGTTTGTACTGAAATAGGCCACTAAATGCTTTCAACACATCTAACTGCCGCCGACGTGAACTGAGAATGCGTTTTTCTGTTTGTACTGAAATAGGCCACTAAACGCTTTCAACACATCTAACCACCGCCGACGTGAACCGAGAATGCATTTTTCTGTTTGTACTGAAATAAGCCACTAAACACTTTCAACACATCTAACCGCCACCGACGTGAACTGAGAATGTATTTTTCTTTTTGTACTGAAATAAAAAATAACACATATAACCGCCACACTAAGTGACTGCTACAGCCGCTACTTCCGTGAACCCCTGCACCACTACTTCCCGGGCAGGTAGTTTACTGCGAATCAGGTGCTCTACCCCGGGCACATTTGGCTCCTGACCTCCCACTGCTGCCACCCTGCTGACTCCCAGACATGCTTCCAACACATATAACTGCCTATGTGAACTGAGAATATATTTTTCTTTTTGTACTGAAATAGGCCACTAAATGCTTTTGCCACAAATAAGTGCACCAGTGAAATGCGTATATATTTTTTTACTGTAATACACCCCTATACACTTTCAACAGAAATAACTTCAGAAGTGAACTGAGCATATATTTTTCTTGTTGGACTGAAATAGGCCACTATATGCTTTCACCAGAATTAACTGCAGAAATTCACTGAGAAAAGATTTTTATTTTTTACTTTAATCTGCCTCATACGCTTTCACCAGATATAACTGCAACAGTACAGTGTGTATATATTTTTCTTTTTTTAATGAAATACACCCCTATATGCTTTCACCAGAAATAACTGCAGAAGTGACCTGAGAATATATATTTCTTGTTGGAATGAAATAGGCCACTATAAGCTTTAACCAGAAAACAATTAAATAGTGCAGTGCATATATATTTTTCTTATTTTACTGATATATGCCCCTATCGCTTTCACCAGAAATAACTGCAACAGTGCTGTGAATATACTGTACATTTGTCTTTTTTTACTAAAATATGCCCCTATACGCTTACAACAGAAATAATTGCAACAGCGAAGTGCTTATATATTTGTCTTTTTTTACTGAAATACGCCCTTATACGCTTTCAACAGAAATAACTGCAACAGTGCAGTGCGTATATACAGTACAGACCAAAAGTTTGGACACACCTTCTCATTCAAAGAGTTTTCTTTATTTTCATGACTATGAAGGCATCAAAACTATGAATTAACACATGTGGAATTATATACATAACAAACAAGTGTGAAACAACTTAAAATATGTCATATTCTAGGTTCGTCAAAGTAGCCACCTTTTGCTTTGATTACTGCTTTGCACACTCTTGGCATTCTCTTGATGAGCTTCAAGAGGTAGTCACCTGAAATGGTCTTCCAACAGTCTTGAAGGAGTTCCCAGAGATGCTTAGCACTTGTTGGCCCTTTTGCCTTCACTCTGCGGTCCAGCTCACCCCAAACCATCTTGATTGGGTTCAGGTCCGGTGACTGTGGAGGCCAGGTCATCTGGCGCAGCACCCCATCACTCTCCTTCATGGTCAAATAGCCCTTACTTTCAAAGTTTTCCCAATTTTTCGGCTGACTGACTGACCTACATTTCTTAAAGTAATGATGGCCACTCGTTTTTCTTTACTTAGCTGCTTTTTTCTTGCCATAATACAAATTCTAACAGTCTATTCAGTAGGACTATCAGCTGTGTATCCACCTGACTTCTCCTCAACGCAACTAATGGTCCCAACCCCATTTATAAGGCAAGAAATCCCACTTATTAAACCTGACAGGGCACACCTCTGAAGTGAAAACCATTTCAGGGGACTACCTCTTGAAGCTCATCAAGAGAATGCCAAGAGTGTGCAAAGCAGTAATCAAAGCAAAAGGTGGCTACTTTGAAGAACCTAGAATATGACATATTTTCAGTTGTTTCACACTTGTTTGTTATGTATATAATTCCAAATGTGTTAATTCATAGTTTTGATGCCTTCAGTGTGAATCTACAATTTTCATAGCCATGAAAATAAAGAATACTCTTTGAATGAGAAGGTGTGTCCAAACTTTTGGTCTGTACTGTATATTTTTCTTATTTTACTGAAATACGCCCCCATACGCTTTCACCAGAAATAACTGCAGAAGTGACCTGAGAATATATATTTCTTGTTGAAATGAAATAGGCCACTATACGCTTTAACCAGAAAACAATTAAATAGTGCAGTGCATATATATTTCTCTTATTTTACTGAAATACGCCCCTATATGCTTTCCCCAGAAATAACTGCAACAGTGCGATGCGTATACTGTAGATTTGTCTTTTTTTTACTAAAATACGCCCCCATACGCTTACAACAGAAATAATTGCAACAGTGCAGTGCGTATATATATTTCTTTTTTTTTACTGTAATACGCCCCTATACGCTTTTAACAGAAATAACTGCCACAGTGTAGTGTGTATATATTTTTCTTTTTTTAATTAAATACGCCCCTATACGCTTTTAACAGAAATACTGCAGAAGTCACCTTAGAATATATATTTCTTGTTGGAATGAAATGAGCCACTATACGCTTTAACCAGAAAACAAATAGTGCAGTGCGTATATATTTTTCTTATTTTACTGAAATACGCCCCTATACGCTTTCACCAGAAATAACTGCAACAGTGCAGTGCGTATTGTGAGGATTTGCTCTGGTAGGCAGGGTAAGCGGATGCAGTACAGAGGCAAAACAAGTTAAAAAATCTAAATGTCAGTGTTTATTCATACAAAAGGAAAAAGAAAAACAACTTATAACAGTCTTGGTGTTAATTCACAAAACGAAAAGTCCATATAACAGACACGTCACCTTGCTAGACGTTTTATCCCCGGCAGTCCACAGCAGGCTTTAGGGGCCTGTTTCCCAGCGTGCAGCCCTCATGCGGCTCTGAACCTTCCAGCACAGCACCATGCTTCAGATCCCAAGACAGAGACTCAGATTCTGAGCCCAGCTGCCTATTTAACCCTTTCATGACCAAGGGTCATTGATGCCCCAGTGTCCAGGTCAAAATTTACAAATCTGACATGCGTCACTTTAAGTGGTAATAGCTTTGGAACACTTTTACTTATCCACGCCATTCTGAGATTGTTTTCTCGTGACACATTGTACTTCATGACAGTCATAAATTTGAGTCAATATATATCACCTTTATTTATGAAAAAATCCCAAATTTACCAAAAATAAATAAAAATTTGTAATTTTCTAAATTTCAATTTCTCTGCTTCTAAAACAGAAAGTGATACCTCATAAAATATTTATTACATAACATTCCTCATATGTCTACTATATGTTGGCATCATTTTGGAAATGTTATTTTATTTTTTTAGGACGTTACAAGGCTTAGAAGTTTAGAAGCAATTCTTAAAATTTTTAAGAAAATTTCCAAAACCCACTTTTTAAGGACTAGTTCAGGTCTGAAGTCACTTTGTGGGGCCTATATAGTAGATACCCCCATAAATGACCCCATTGTAGAAACTAGACCCCTCAAGTTACTTAAAACCAATTTTACAAACGTTATTAACCCTTTAGGTGTTCCACAAGAATTAAAGGAAAATGGAGAGGAAATTTCTAAATTTCACTTTTTTAGCAGATTTTCTATTTTATTACATTTTTTTCTTTAACACATTAAGGGTTAACAGCCAAACAAAACTCAATATATTACTCTGATTCTGCGGTTTACAGAAACACCCCACATGTGGTCGTAAACTGATGTAAGGGCGCACGGCAGGGCGCAGAAGGAAAGGAACACCGTATGGTTTTTGGAAGGCAGATTTTGCTGGATTGGTTTTCTGAACGCCATATGTTTTTTATTTTTCTACCGATCGTCTTGTGCAGGGGCTCATTTTTTGCAGAAAGAGTTGAGGTTTTTATTGGTACCATTTTTGGGTACATAGGATTTTTTGATCATTCATTATTACACTTTATGGGACAAGGTGGCCAAAAAATTGGCTGTTTTGGAACAGTTTTTTTTTTTGTTTTTTTACAGCGTTCATCTGAGGGGTTAGGTCATGTGACAATTTTATAGAGCAGATTGTTACGGACGTGGCAATACCCAATATGTATACTTTTTCTTATTTAAGTTGTACATAATAATAGCATTTCTGAAACCAAAAAAATGATGTTTTAGTGTCTCTATAGTCTGAGAGCCATAGCTTTTTTATTTTTTGGGCGATTGTCTTAAATAGGGTATCATTTTTTGCGGGACGAGGTGACGGTTTGATTGGTACTATTTTGGGGGTCATAAGCCTTTTTGATCGCTTGCTGTTGCACTTTTTGTGATGTAAGGTGACAAAAATAGCTTTTTTGGCACTGTTTTTTTTATTTTATTTTTATGGTGTTTATCGGACAAGGTCTATCATGTGATATATTTATAGAGAGGGTCGTTACGGACGCGGTGACACCTAATATGTGTATTTTATTTTTTCATTTTTTTTATAGGAAAAGGCAATTTCTTTTTTGAATTTACATTTTTATTTATTTATTTTTACTTTTATTATTTTCACTTTTTTTTTATCAGTTCCCTCTTGGATCTTGAAGATCCAGTGGGGCTGATAGTTGTACTATACTTTGCAATGCTCTTGCATTCCAAAGTATAATACTTCCAGATGTCCTGTAGGTGGCAGCACTGGACGCTTTTGCCATGGCAACCGGACGCTTTTGCAAAGCGTCCGGTTGCCATGGCAACCATCGGGTGCTGCAATCACAGCGCTGCAGCCCCGATGGTGGAGAGAGGGAGCTCCCTCCCTCTGTTAACCCCATGGATGCTGCAACCGCAGCATCTATGGGGTTACTGGAGAGTGTCAGCATAGAGCTGACACTCTCTGCTGATGGCGGCGGCTCAGTAATGGAGCCGCCGCCATCACACACACAGCAGGGGGATCGGGGGCAGCGCGGATCGGGGGCAGCACTGGAAAAGGGGGGGGGGGGGTCGGGGGGTACGGCTGAGACTGGTGCGGGTGAGACTGAATGCGTGGGGCGGGGAGGGGGCGGACCGCACCGCATCAGGGCAGCTGCCTCTTGGAGATGAGCTGCAGGCAGACACAAGGGGGGGGGCACAGCCACAGATTGGGGGCACAGATCGGGGGGGGGGGGGTGTATCACGAGGACCCTACCTGATTTCATGCTCTGATCTGCAGAGCGCAGATCAGAGCATGAAACCGGCATTTTTTTCACTGCCGCGATCCGATTGGTTAGTCTGTACAGACTAACCAATCGGATCGATTGTCGGCAAGGGGCCACTCTGATTGGTCCCTTGCCGGCATTACTGGCCTGTATGCTGTCCGTGACAGCAGCAGGGCTCGGGCAGAAGCTTTAATCCAAGCGTTTTGCAGCGCTTGGATTAAAGAACTGTCTTGACGTTTATAGACGTGATAGCTGCACGGGGTATGTGCAGCTATCACGTATATATACAGATTGCGGTCGGGAAGGGGTTAAAGGACAGCCAGCTGCTGCCAAAACCCAGACCGGCACTTAAACTCCGGTCCAGTATTTGATCTCACCTGGCTGGAAATCAGCCCAGCTGCCCATGTTGGGAGGAAAATACCTGCCTTCCCAAACAAAACCCCTTGCTATGTCACATACCCCCCCCTTTGTTCAACCCTGAGGGGGTGAACACACGCCAGACAGTGTACCCGGGATAGGGCATCCGCGTTTCCCTGTAACCGGCCTATCCTGTGTTCTACTGTAAATGTAAAGTTTTTCAAGGACAAGAACCATCTGGTGACCTGAGCATTCCTCTCTTTGGCCTGGCTCATCCACTTGATAGGGGAGTGGTTGGTCACCAGGCGGAACTTTCTCCCCAACAGATAATAGCGAAGAGACTCAAGTGACCACTTGATGGCCAGGCACTCTCTCTCCACTATACTGTACCGAGTCTCGGCTGGAGTGAGCTCACGGCTGAGGAAGACAACGGAATGCTCCTCCCCGTTGCTGAGACAGTACCGCACCAAGGTCTTCTTCGGAGGCATTGGTTTGTACTATAAACTCCCTTTTTGATCGGGCGTCACCAAAACCAGGGGCCCACACAGGTCCGACTTCAAAGCGGAGAAAGACTCTTCCACCTGGTCATTCCAGCGGACCATCACGGACTTCCGTCCCTTCAAGAAGCCTGTCAATGGAGCTGCTAAAGTGGCAAAATGGGGAACGAACCTCATATAATAGCCCACCCTTCCCAAGAACGACTTTACTTGCCTAGAGGTTACAGGTCAGGGCCAATTCCTTATTGCCTCTATTTTGTTTACTTGGGATTTGATGACTCCGCACCCAATGACATACCCTAGGTATTTGGTCTACTCTAACCCTATCGCACATAGAGAGTCCACTATGGCCTGTACTTTGGGCAGGTGAATGACAATATCATCCAGATAAGCCGAGGCGTATCACCGATGGGAACGAAGCACAATGTCCATTAGACGTTGAAAAGTGGCAGGGGCGCCATGCAGACCGAAGGGTAACACCTTATATTGGTACAGCCCCTCTGGTGTAATGAAGGCAGTTTTCTCCTTGACAGCCTCCATCAAGGGTACCTGCCAGTACCCTTTGGTGAGGTCCAAAACAGAAAAATACTGGGCTTGGCCTAACCTTTCAATAAGCTCATCCACCCGAGGCATGGGATATGCATCGGATTTAGATATTTCGTTCAGCTTACGAAAATCGGTCCAAAACCGTAACGTCCCGTCCGGCTTCAGTATTAAGACTATAGGACTGTCCCACTCACTTTTAGACTCCTCGATGACGTCTAACTGCAGCATGAGCTGCACTTCCTCTGAGATGGCTTTTCCCCGAGCCTCGGGTACCCGGTATGGCTTTAACTGGACTTTTGCCTGAGGTTCAGTGACAATGTCATGCTAGATTGCAAAAGTGCGTCCAGGGAGGTCCGAGAACACATCCGTGTTCCGACTAATGAACTCCCGGGTCTCCTGAGCCTGTTTAGAGGAGAGGCTGTCAGCAATTTTTATTTTTGCAACCGCTTCCCTTGCCTCAGATATAGGACCCGGAACCTCCCTTCCCCTAGAAAACCCGGCCGCAGGCTGTCTTCAGTACAGGTCTCCCTATCTTTCCAAGGTTTAAATAAATTAACATGGTAAACCTGATCCGGGTTCCGTCTCCCTGGCTGGTGTACCTTGTAATTTACCTCTCCAACTTTCTCGAGTACCTCGTAGGGACCCTGCCATCTAGCCAGGAACTTACTGTCCACGGTAGGTACCAAAACCCGATCACCCAGGTTAAAGATCCGGACCCGAGCCTGCCGATTATAGATCCGACTCTGGGCTTGCTGAGCGGCCTCCATATGCTCCCTGACAAGAGGCAAAACGGTCTCTATCCGCTGTTGCATCTTGATAACATACTCCAGGACATTTTTATGCGGAGTGGGTTGCTGTTCCCATGCCTCTTTGGCCACAGCCAACAGACCACGAGGATGTCTGCCATAAAGCAATTCAAAGGGTGAGAACATAGTAGAAGCCTGGGGTACCTCTCGCACAGCGAACATGAGATAGGGCAGAGACACTTTACACACCACCACCCATCTTTAGACACCACCCTTTTTAACATAGTTTTTAGAGTTTTGTTAAACCTTTCAACCAGACCGTCCATTTGCGGATGGTACACGGACGTCCGTAACTGTCTGATATGCAGCTACTTACAGAGTTCCCTCATGATCTTGGACATAAAAGGAGTCCCCTGGTCAGTCAGAACCTCTTTAGGTAGCCCCACTCGGGAGAACATCTCCATTAGCTCCTTAGCTATAAGCTTCACGGATGTATGTCGCAGTGGCACCGCATCTGGGTACCGAGTGGCGTAGTCCAGGATGACAAAGATGTGTTGGTGTCCTCTAGCAGACTTTGGTACTGGGCATACGAGGTCCATAGCGATTCGCTCAGACGGCACCTCGATGATCGGGAGAGGTACCAAGGGACAGCGGAAAAGGTGCTGGGGGCTAGTTGCCTGGCAGGTAGTTCAAGACTTACAGAATTCTTCCACCTCATTAAACACACTGAGCCAGTAAAACCGTTGCAGTATCCGGTCTTGTGTCTTCTGCATTCCCATTTGACACCCGAGAACATGCTGATGGGCTAACTCTAACACGAGTTTGCAATAAGCCTGGGGCACCACCAACTGTTCAATGGATGTCCCCTCGTCACAGTCACAGTCCTGGGGATAAATTGTCAGGACTGGAATAGTGGATCAGGTATGGAATCCTTTGGCAGGGACAAAATAATCCCAAAAATTAGCGTAGTACAAAAAAGGTGAATCCAATCGGGTAGTCGGTTCCAGTTCTGGGTCGTGGCGGGCAGCAGAAATCGTAATTGAGGAAACAGGCAAGGAGTCGGTAGCTGGGAAGTCAGATTAAACAACAGGTTCACAGGAGGGAGCTGGGTGTTCACCATAAGGTTGAATAACTCAGCAATGAGTCAAGGCTCTGACTGGCTTTAAGTACACAGTGAACCCAGGACCGCCCCCCTGGTTGCCAGGCAACCAGGAGGCTTCCTTAGTCAGAAGCCAATCATAAGGCTGAGGGCGGTGACGGAGGCTGAAGCCCTCCCCCAGCCTGAGTAGCACCTGTGGTCTGGAATGGAGCATGTGCACTACGCTTGTATCCCTGCGCACGCGGCTTGTGTACCGCGCACGCGCACCCAGCGTCCGACTCGCGCAGGCGCACAGGCCACATTGACGTCAGGTGTCCTGTCAGGAGGAAGAGGAGGAGCTATCTGCACCCGCCGCCCGCGCCTGCGAACCCGATGCGAAACGGCCCCCCTGGTTCCTTGACATAAATAGATGATGGGACAGATCTCTGTACTGACCCCTGAGATATTTATACATCTTAATTAGATCTCCCCTCAGTCGTCTTTTTTCTAAAGTGAATAACCCTAATTTTGATAATCTTTCAGGGTACTGTAGTTGCCCCATTCCAGTTATTACTTTAGTTGCCCTCCTCTGGACCTTCTCCAGCTCTGCTATGTATGCCTTGTTCACAGGAGCCCAGAACTGTACACAGTACTCCATGTGTGGTCTGACTAGCGATTTGTAAAGTGGTAGGACTATGTTCTTATCACGGGCATCTATGCCCCTTCTGATACAACCCATTATCTTATTGGCCTTGGCAGCAGCTGCCTGACACTGTTTTTTGCAGCTTAGTTTGCTGTTTATTAAAATTCCTAGATCCTTTTCCATGTCAGTGTTACCGAGTGTTTTACCATTTAGTATGTACGGGTCACTTGCATTATTCATTCCCATGTGCATAACTTTACATTTGTCAGTGTTAAACCTCATCTGCCACTTATCTGCCCAAGCCTGCAATCTATCCAGATCCCTCTGTAGTAGTATTCTGTCCTCTTCAGTGTTAATTACTTTACACAGTTTAGTGTCATCTGCGAATATTGATACTTTACTATGCAAGCCTTCTACAAGATCATTAATAAATATATTGAAGAGAATAGGGCCCAATACTGACCCCTGAGGTACCCCACTAGTGACAGTGACTCAATCTGAGTGTGTACCGTTAATAACCACCCTCTGTTTTCTATCATTGAGCCAGTTACTTACCCACATACAGACGTTTTCTCCCAGTCCGAGCATTCTCATTTTATATACTAACCTTTTATGTGGTACAGTGTCAAATGTTTTGGAGAAGTCCAGATATACGACATCCATTGATTCGCCGCTGTCAAGTCTAGAACTTACCTCCTCATAGAAACTGATTAAATTAGTTTGGCATGACCGATCCCTTACGAAGCCATGCTGATATGGCGTTATTTGCTTATTTCCGTTGAGATGCTCTAAGATAGCATCTCTCAGAAAACCTTCAAACAGTTTACCCACAACAGATGTTAAACTTACCGGCCTATAGTTTCCAGGCTCTGTTTTTGGACCCTTATTGAATATTGGCACCACATTTGCCATGCGCCAATCCTGTGGGACATTCCCTGTCAGTATAGAGTCCGCAAATATCAGAAATAAGGGTCTGGCTATGACATTACTTAATTCCCTTAGGATACTGGGGTGTATGCCATCCGGTCCTGGCAATTTGTCTATTTTAATCTTTTTAAGTCGCTGATGTACTTCTTCCTGGGTCAGACAGGACACTTTTAATGGGGAATTTATTTTTACATTCTGCATTTCATCTGACAGTTTATTTTCCTCAGTGTATACATTGGAGAAAAAAATATTTAACCGCTTTGCTTTCTCCTTGTCGCTCTCTGCGACTCGCCCCTCATTACTCTTTAAAGGGCCGACACCTTCAGATTTATACTTTTTAACATTTATATAATTGAAGAACATTTTAGGGTTAGTTTTACTCTCTTTGGCAATTAATCTCTCGGTCTCTAATTTGGCCGCTTTTATTTGTTTTTTACATGTTCTATTTTTTTCCTTATAGTTTTTCAGTGCTTCCGTGCTACCCTCCTGTTTTATTGATTTATATGCTTTCTTTTTGTCATTTATTGCTTTCTTTACAGTTCTATTTATCCACATTGGTTTCTTTTTGTTCCTTAACCTTTTATTCCCATATGGTATGTACCTCTCACAATGAGATTTTAGGATGTTTTTAAAGATATCCCATTTTGTGGCTGTATTTTTATTTTTGAGGACTTTGTCCCAGTTAGTTAGGCCTATGGCCTCTCTTAGTTGGCTAAATTTAGCTTTTTTGAAGTTTGGTATTTTTGTTCCTCCCTGTAGAAACGCTCTTTTGAATGAAGATTGGAAGGTTATTACTACATAATCACTATTTCCCAGGTGTCCACCAACCTGCACGTCTGTTGTTCTGTCAGGCCTATTGGTTAATACTAAGTCCAGTATTGCCTTCCCTCTAGTCGGGTCCTGAACCAGTTGGGAGAGGTAATTGTCTTTTGTTATTGCCAAGAACCTGTTTCCCTTATGAGATATACAAGTTTCAGTTTCCCAGTCTATATCTGGGTAGTTGAAATCCCCCATAATAACCACCTCATTATGATTTGCCGCCTCGTCTATCTCGTTTAGTAGTAGATTTTCTGTGGACTCTGGTATATTAGGTGGTTTATAGTAAATTCCTATTAGTAATTTATTGTTTTTTTTAGCTCCATGTATCTCTACCCACAGTGACTCCACATGTTCATGTCCCTCACTTATATATTCCCGGAGTGTGGGCTTTAGACAGGACTTTACATATAGACAAACCCCTCCCCCTCTCCGGTTTTGATGATCCTTTCTAAACAGACTGTAACCTTGTACATTAACTGCCCAGTCATAGCTATCATCCAGCCATGTCTCAGTTATTCCCACTATGTCAAAGTCCTCCGCATACATCACTAATTCCAGCTCCCCAGTTTTATTAGTCAGGCTTCTGGCATTAGTATACATACATTTGAGAGGTTTATGTATATTTTTTACCCTACACCTTTCCTTCTGAACTGTTCTAGTCCCTCCTTCCATTCCTCCCCCAGTCCCACTACCTTGCCCCTGGTCTCTATCTGCACTATCTTCCCCTCCTATAGTGTAATTTCCCTCCCCCAGTCCCTAGTTTAAACACTCCTCCATCCTTCTAGCCATCTTTCTCCCCAGCACAGCTGCCCCTTCCCCATTGAGGTGCAGCCCGTCCCTACGATAGAGCTTGTAGCCGATAGAGAAGTCGGCCCAGTTCTCCAGGAACCCAAACCCTCCTTCCTACACCAGTTCTTGAGCCACTTGTTAATCTCCCTAATCTCCCACTGCCTTTCTTGTGTGGCTCGTGGTACAGGCAGTATTTCGGAAAATACTACCTTTGAGGTCCTTGCCCTAAGCTTTTGACCTAAACCCCTGAAATAATTTTTAAGGACTCTCCACCTACCTCTAACTTTGTCATTGGTTCCGATATGGACCATGACTGCTGGATCTTCTCCAGCCCCTCCCAGTAATGTATCAACCCGATCCGCGATGTGTCGAACTCTAGCGCCAGGAAGACAGCACATTTTTCGGCGATCACGGTCTTTGTGACAGATTTCCCTATCTGTTCCCCTAATAATGGAGTCTCCCACTACCAGCACCTGTCTGGCCTGCCCTGCTCTCCTGGTTCCCTGCTTACTGGAGCTGACATTCCCCTGACTGGCAGAGGAAGTGTCCGGCTGCAGCAGTGCCGTCCCTGGACTGACATACCCCTCATCTGCCAAACGTGCAAACTTGTTGGGGTGTGTCAGATCAGGGCTAGCCTCCCTGGCACTCTTCCCTCTAGCCCGATTTCTAACTGTTACCCAGCTAGCTACCTCACTTTCCTCAGCCTCCTCTCTGTCACCCTCCCCCTCATCTACCCCAAAGAGTGCTTGCTCAGTGAGAAGCAAACTATTTTGCAAATTGTCAATGCCTCTCAGTGTTGCAACTTGCCCGTTTAGAGACTCGATTTGCGATTCCAAATGGGTAATTTGCTTACACCTTGAACAAAGATATACACCCTCGAACGGCTGTTCCAGGACTGCATACATCATGCAAGATGTGCACTGGACTGCGTTGTCAATTGTGCAACACATACTAAATGGGGATTACAACAGTAAAAAAGTAAAACAGTAAATATGATTTACACTTAGACCCTGTCTGCTGTAGTTGAAGGACTACCTAGAATTAAGCCAACAACACACAAGGAAATAATATCCAACCTTAGTTTCCAACTCCTTTTCTTAAACTCCTTTTATTTTAACTCCACTTAATAAGAAGCCCACTTAGTAGAGCAAGCCTCAGAAAGAGCCTGAATACACATGACCCCAACTTTCCGGCCAGTATACTCAGTCCAACAGAGCCTCCACTGGAGTTCCTGGCTAAGTGGCAGGGTCCCTTTGAGGTGGTTGAAAAAGTAGGAGAGGTAAACTACAAAGTCTACCAACCCGGGAAACGAAAGTTACAACAGATTTATCATGTAAATCTCTTAAAACCCTGGAAGGACAGAGAGACTTTATTGGCCACATCTCCGGCCGCAACAGTCCGGCGACCGGTGATCCCTGACGTCCCCATAACGGAATCCCTATCCCTGGTGCAACAAAGTGACGTTAGGGCGTTTTTGTACAAAAGTTTTTGTAGAAAAAAACTTTTTCTCCCCCTTACCCGACCAACCAACGTTATTCAGCATGACATAGTGACAGAACCTGGGGTTTGCGTAAATGTAAAGGCATATAGAATACCGGAGGCCAGGCGAGAGGCAGTCGCAATGAAAATAAAAATGATGTTAGAGTGGGACGTGATAGAAGAGTCCCACAGTGATTGGTCGAGCCCCATAGTGCCGGTCCCAAAACCCGATGGCACTGTTAGGTTTTGTAACGACTTTAGGAAACTCAACAGTGTCTCCAAGTTCGATGCCTACCCGATGCCTCGTGTCGACGAACTCGTGGACAGGTTGGGACAAGCCCGCTACATAACGACCCTAGACCTGACGAAAGGCTACTGGCAGATACCCCTAACTGAATCGGCCAATGAGAAAACTGCCTTTTCCACTCCTGAAGGCTCGTTTCAGTATAAGCGGATGCCTTTTGGTCTGCATGGAACTCCTGCATCATTCCAATGAATGATGGATAAAACTTTGAGCCCACATCGCCCGTATGCAGCTGCTTATTTGGACGATGTGGTCGTCCACAGCCCAGATTGGGAATTGCACCTGCTCCGGGTACAAGCAGTGGTAGATTCCCTTAAGAAAGCAGGTCTCACGGCCAACCCAAAAAAGTGTGCCATAGGCCTGGAGGAAGCCAAATACTGGTCAAGCCCCAGACCAATAAGGTTGAGGCAATTCAAAAATGGCCCCAACCGATAAACAAAAAACAAGTTCGGGCCTTTATTGGCATTACGGGGTATTACCGGCGGTTTATACCCGACTTTGCCACCATTTCCGCCCCTCTGACCGACCTGACAAAGGGCAGAGGGTCGGCCATGGTTAAATGGAATGCTGAAGCCGAGGAGGCCTTCCAGAAGTTAAAGCGGGCCCTTTGTGTACTACCGGTGTTGGTAACCCCGGACTTCTCAAAGGAGTTTCTTGTACAGACGGACACCTCTGAGGTGGGCCTAGGGGCTGTCCTATCCCAATCCAGAGATGGTGAGGAGCAGCCAGTGGTATACCTGAGCCGAAAGCTGAACAAGCATGAAAAGAACTATGCCATTGTCGAGAAGGAATGTCTCGCTATTAAATGGGCCCTAGACTCGCTGAAATATTACTTACTGGGAAGGTCGTTTAAGCTCGTCACCGACCATGCACCTCTAAAGTGGATGTGTGACAACAGGGAAAAAAATAGCCGCGTGACAAGGTGGTTTCTGGCCTTACAGCCCTTTAAGTTTTCAGTAGAGCATAGGCCGGGCAAGCTCCAAAACAATGCGGATGCCCTCTCCCGCATGCATTGTATGCTGGGGACAGTTGCTCAGCCGCGGGGGCTAGAGCAGAGGGGGGGGATATCTGACGGTATGCGAGGCGAGGTGGTGGATGATAGGTATGTTTTACCTCGCATGAGCTCTGTTGTAAGGGACTGAACCGGAATCCGGCCCGGGTTTTTCCAGCCTCTAAGGCAGGCTTGGTTCCGGTCTAGAGATTGTGGTCCACTGGAGTTCACCTCAGGTGGACTTTAAATAAACAGGAAGAGAGCACAACAGGTCTCTCATGTGCTGAGTCTCAGGATTGTAACCTGTGTGGCTGAAGGGAGAGCTATGTTTGGATGCGAGAGAAACAAAAGGTTTGCTTTACCATTTGTGTTGGCGGTGTTGGGGAGCAGCCCCACACCGTATAGTCAGGACATAACTGTATAGCTTAGCGCCGGACGGCAAGGATTTACTTTCTGTTTTGTTTGTTTTCTGCTGTGCAAACCTTTTGGGCTAAATAAACCTGGCAACCAGCCAGATTTTCAAAGAAACTGCCTGCATACGGACTGTCTGTTTTCAGAAGGTGATCCCCACCAGCTAATCTCCCACAATGGTCATTGGATATCAATTTTACAGCAGGCCAGTGGACTACAGGCCCCAAAAATTATGCATTCAACGTACAGAAAAGAACAAGTATGTGGCTGGAGGTAGATTACACGGTCATTGGATCAATTTTCCAGCAGGCCAGTGTACTACAGGCCCCAAAAAATATGCATTCAGAGTACATTGAATAACAAGTAAGTATGTGGCTGAAGGTAGATTACATGGTCATTGGATATAAATTTTCCAGCAGGCCAGTGTACTACAGGCCCGAAAAATTATCCATTCAGCGTACATAAAAGAACAAGTATTAAGGCTGGTTACAGCCTGCATTTGTGGGCGGGGCTGCCGGCTATATCTTCCTACGCGACCTCACCTCCAGGACGGTCGCTTCATGCAGGCTTTCCTCGATCCGTTCCGTCACTTCCGGTTCGCTGCCACGTCACTTCCGGGTAAGTCTCGGCTCGCTAGGCTTCCTCAGCTGGGGGCAGCGTTCGTCCGCCGCCCGGCTGGGCCCGGCCGGTCTTCCTCTTCTCTCCAGCTCCGGGGTGAGCCTCCTCATTACAGGTGTGTTTTGTCCGCAGCAGGGTTCGGCGGGACCGGCGTCCACGGCACTTCAGGCGGGAGCAGACTGTTCCGCTGGGCTCCCCCTGCGCCTCAAGTTCCTTAGCGGGTTAGCAGAGCTGGAGATGTTAACAAAAAAAAAAAAAAAAACGTACGCCCAGCTCTCCTGCCTCTGTGTCAATTAGTGTTTACCGGCAGGTTCCACAACTATAATATGGTTCCCCATTCACATGTAGATATGTACCACAATGCTATCCCCATGCACTATACTCCAACTGCCATGTCCATCACACCTGTTGTGCCGCCCTCCTGTGCACATGTGCACCACACCGCATCCCATGCCACCCTCCGGTCCACTCGTTTGTGGCGCAGTGGTGTGATGCCGCCCCCCCGTGTACGCGTAGTCGGCTCCACTTTTTGTGCCATCCTCCTGGGCACATTACATGGCTTAGTGGTGGTGCCGCCCTCCGTGCTCTGGTTCCTGGCTTGGCGTCTCGTGCCCCCCTTTTGTGCACATGCGTGTGGCCTGCCGGCTTTACCGGCCTGGCGCATGTGTGGGGGAGGGCGGCATAACTCTTAGACGGGCCTTCCCTTCTCGGTCGAGATGCTGTTTTTCCGGTTGTCATGTGCCATGTCGGGCTCAGGGTTTTCTTTATGAACCTGTTGTCATACCTGGGTGCTGATAAGTTTTTTCCCAACATGAACAGGACTGCGGTATCAGCTTATATCCAGACTTCCCGTTCAGCCAGGTAGCTGCTCATCAAGTTTCTGAGTTCTTCAGGTATCTCGCATTTGTTATGTTACTATTTCCACGTTGTCGTCTTGCTCTCATACGCCATAGGTAGTCTACCTGGACCGCCCAGGCTCATTTTGTCTCTGTTTTCCTGGATCACCCAGGCTCGCTTTGTCGCTGTCTTCCTGGATCGCCCAGGCTCATTTTTTGTCTGTCATCCTGGATCGCCCAGGCTCCTGTCGTTGCTGTCTTCCTGGTTCGCCCAGGCTCGCTTTGTCGCTAGGCTCGCTCTGTCTCTGTCGTCCTGGATCACCCAGGTTCGCTCTGTCTCTGTCGTCCTGGATCGCCCAGGCTCGCTCTGTCTCTGTCGTCCTGGATCGCCCAGGCTCGATCTGTGTCTGTCATCCTGAATCGCCCAGGCTCGCTCTGTCTCTGTCGTCCTGGATCGCCCAAGCTCGCTCTGTCTCTGTCGTCCTGGATCGCCCAGGCTTGCTCTGTCTCTGTCGTCCTGGATCGCCCAGGCTCGCTCTGTCTCTGTCGTCCTGGATCGCCCAGGCTCGCTCTGTTTCTGTCGTCCTGGATCGCCCAGGCTCGCTCTGTTTCTGTCGTCCTGGATCGCCCAGGCTCGCTCTGTTTCTGTCGTCCTGGATCGCCCAGGCTCGCTCTGTCTCTGTCGTCCTGGATCGCCCAGGCTCGCTCTGTCTCTGTCGTCCTGGATCGCCCAGGCTCGCCTTATCCCTGTCGTCCTTGTTCGTCCATTCACATTCTTTATAGGCCCTCCTGAGCATGTCAGGTCCACCTAGTTAGACGCTTTCTCTAGTTTGACTCCTGCTGCCAGGGTCAATTTCCTTCCTGCTTTGCACAGGCATCCGTTCCGGTCGGTGTCCACCTGGATCGCCAGGTCCTTTCTCTCGCTGTCCTTTTCCCAATGTCGCTCGGGTCACCTTTCGGTCACGGCACGTTCACATCCCAGGATTTTCACCCGACTCACCCAGGTCCTTCCAGCTGGCACCAGAGGCGTTAAATTCCTCTTGTCACCTGTTCACCCGCCCCCGCCCTCGGCACTTTTCGGCCTTTTTCCCAGCACTCCGTATTCTCGGCTTGGTTCCTCTCTCTTGTTCATTGTCCTCTCCCATCCTTCCTCCCGGCCATGGTCCTCCTTTCTCTTCTTCCTTCTCTCGCCGGCTCTCCTAAAGCGGTGTTTATTCGTGCCTATCTTTTTTCTTATGTTCACAGGTAATTTTTTCCCGTACTCTCTCTCCTGTACCCTCCTGTAGAAAGTTCCAGTTCTGCGCGATTCGGGTAGGATCACGTTTCCTTCACGCCTCTCTCCTCATTTCATGCCGGTTCTTTGTTTTATTAAAAAAAAAAAATTTATTTTTTAATTTTTCTGTTTGTTTTTTGACTTTTCTTTAACAGGTTCAAGATGTCCCAACTGTCTGATATTGAGGACTCCTTCTCGGGTCCCGGCTCATCAGTTTCAGGGCACGCTGGTAGCCCATCACTCAGGCGTTTGAACTGTCCCTAAACTCATCGCTGAGTTGAATAAGAGGGGTATTCCCCATTCAGCTTCAGCCCGAAAGGCGGAGCTCTATCGCCTCCTGAGGACAGAGTCAGGGAGCGGCAATTCGCAGTCCTCCCTCTCATCCATCCAGCTGTCACTGAACCAGCTGCAAGCCACCATCAGCGGCCTCGTCGGTTCTTTGGCGGACGTCCAATCCAGAGTGGCAGAGCTAGAGTCACGTGGCCCAGAGGATCCCCCGGCCGCAATCACGGCGATCGTTCCCTCGACCTTCCAAGAACCGGTGTTGGGTACGCTCAACGCTAGTCCAGTTGTGGCCCCAGCCCACTTTGTCCCTGAGGCTATCAAGAAGGACATTTTAGCTGGGAAGGACGTCAACTTGGCGTCCATCCTGATAGCTTCCCAAGATGTGGCCGAAAATAGAGTCATCAATTGTGGGGAGGTTGCAGTACTACTCAGGGCCAAGGATGCCCGCCTGAATAGAAAACTTTCTATTCCGGAGTTTGTGCTGGCATTTAGCCTTTATCGCGATGTAGTCTGCTCAGCCCATCCGCTCAGGCGGGAGGAACTGGATACGTATCTTTACCGTCTGACGGATCTGGGATACAAATATGGTGGTTCCAACTTCTACGATTATCATCGTTCGTTTTCCGCCAAGGCTGCGGCAGCCCTAGTCCAGTTTCAGTTTGTTACCAACTGGGCTATCTTGGACATGGAGCTCTTTTTCCGACACTTTGCCGGGCTGAGAGCTCCCACCTGCACGACATGCCAGTCCATCTCGCACACGGCCGATTGGTGCCCTTTGTTGGCCACCCCGGGTCTTGACCGGGCCCTTCCAGGTCCTTCTGGCCAAAGAAGCCAGCCGTCCGTGGACAAGTTTGGCAGGCCCATCGTGTTCCTTGGGCAGAGCCAGGTTTGTAACAATTTTAATGCAGGAGGGTGCGGTTTTGGTAGCTGTAGAGCCTTGCACGTCTGCTCCCTGTGCTTTAGGGCTCACCCGCGTTCTTCCTGTCCTAAAAAATCCTCAAAGCCATGACTAGCCGACATCAACATCGATTTGTTGGCTGTCCTCTTACAGGAACACCCCGATCAGCAATTGGTCCAGTTCCTCCTTTCAGGATTCAGGAGGGGTTTTCACATTGGGTTGATTGCCCTCCCTCTTGAGTCCTGGGAGGGAAAAAACCTGCAGTCGGCCATGCACGATCCGGGCGCAGTCGACAGTCTGTTGTTGGCGGAGGTCCATAAAGGGTTCCTGCTGGGCCCATTCGACTCAATCCCATTTGATATCTGGAGGATTAGCCCGATTGGGTTAGTCTCCAAGCAGTCTTCAAATAAAAAAAGGTTAATTTACGACCTGTCTGCGCCCCATATGTCCTCCACACCCAGCTTGAATTCCCTGATTCCGTCAGAAGAGTTCACCATGTCCTATTCCACCATAGGGGAAGCGATCAAATTAATTTTGCAGTTAGGAAGAGGGGCCCTACTCGCTAAAGCAGATATAGCAGACGCCTTTAAGCTGCTTCCCATTGCACCTCATCTATGGGGATTTTATGGCATCAAGTGGGATCATAAGTATTATTTTGCCAATAGACTCACCTTTGGCTCCAAGAGCAGCCCTTGGTTATTTGACCAGTTCGCGGGCGCCCTGCACTGGATCTTGGGTCACCACGGGGGTCTGGATATGGTCATTCACTATATCGACGACTACTTAATCATCCAAGACCCCCGGGGTGAACCCTCCGGGCTGGATGTCCTCCTCCCAGCTGTTTTCCAGTCTCCAGGTTCCAGTCGCTACTTGCAAGACTGAGGGCCCTAGCACAAGGGTCACCTTCCTGGGTATCGTGTTAGATTCCGTCACCATGGAAGCAAGTCTGCCGGAGGCGAAATTATCTAAGATCAGGTCTGCAGTCTCCACCGCGGCTTCCTCCCGGGTTCTTACCAAGCTGGAGTTGCAGTCTCTCCTGGGTTCTCTTAATTTCGCCTCCCGGATCATGCCCCAGGGAAGATCCTTCGTGTCTAGACTCCTCACTCTTCTCCCCTCGGCACAGGACCAGGATTTTGTCGTCCATCTTGACAACCAGGCGGTTGCGGATCTCCTCATGTGGCATTCCTTCCTGACTTCCTGGAACGGCATTTCCCTTTTTGTGCCCTCCTTGGATACCTTTTCCCCAAGGATCCAGTGCGACGCCGCCGCCTCTCGCGGGTTTGCTGCCATTTTTCGCCCACACTGGCTGGTTGGCAATTGGCCGGCGGAATTCTCCCTCGATGGCGAGTCCCTCAAATCTTTCCCTCTCTTTGAACTATACCCGCTGGTGGCGGCTGCCCAGGTCTGGGGCCCCCTCTGGGCCAACAAACCCGTAGCGTTCATTACGGATAGCCTAATCCTGGTAGAGGTTCTCTCCAAAGGCAGGGCCAAATCACCAAGGATCATGTCCCTCCTCCGCAGGTTGGTTTGGCTTTCCCTTCGGCACAACTTTCATATATTCCCTTCCCACATTGCGGGGGCTGAGAATGTGGCGGCGGACGCCTTGTCCCGATTTAACTACACCATCTTCTTCCAGGCAATGCCAGACGCAGAACCGGTGGGTACGCCCATTCCCCCCCTCAACCTCCTGACCATGGACTAGGACAGCTGGTGGCATCCGCAAAGAAGTTGGTCCAAGGATCTTTAGCTAAGAACACCGCCAGGAACTATCTCACGGGCTTTGAGGCGTTCCGGCACTTCATGCTCAGCCACCCGCAGAACGGCCAGGACAATGTGACCTTTGTCATGGCATTCATCGCCCACTGCCATCTCCACTTACACCTCACTTACAACACCATCAAGGGGTATCTAGCGGGGATCCAGCACTACAGACTGCTTGCCGATCCCTCCTGCCAATCAATCTTGGCCAACCAGGCTGTGAAGGCAACCCTTAGGGGCATACAAAAAAACAGTACAAGCCCAGTCGCACGAAGACAGACAGTTTCTGGGGAGTTATTCCGAGGTCTGTCACTAGCCCTAGACGGTTCCCCCTTTGGGCACCCAGCAAGCCTTATCATCAAGGCTGCAATATATCTCGGGTTTTACGGTTTCCTAAGACCAGGGGAATTTACTTCTAGTGTCTTGACACGCTCCACCCTCCTTAAACGCCATCTCGTTCGTCAAGGTGACCAGTTTTCCTTATTTCTCCCTTCTTCCAAGACTAATCAAGCAGGTCCTCCCGTCGAGATCAGGTTCTTTCCCATATCAAACTCCTGGTGCCCCGTCAAGGTACTGGGGGCCCTTGCCGAGTTTCTCCTTCCTCTTGCTCAGGAGGATCCGCTACTTCCCCTCCAGGGCAGGCCTCTCACCGCGCCCCAATTTGTGTCCCACGTTCGCACATTAGCGGCAGGACTAGGGCATAACCCAGATACGATTTCAGGGCATTCTTTCTGCATAGGAGCCGCCTCCTCGGACTCTAAACACCAGGTTCCCGCGCATGTTATCCGCAAGATGGGGAGCTGGCGATCTTCATGCTTTGCCAGGTATATACCCAACCCGCAGGTCGAGATTGCCAGGGCTTTTGGTTCATTGGCTTTGTAATTTGTCCCGTTCGTTCAATAAACATTTTTCACTCCTAACGCGTTGGTAATCTTCTTGCCCACATATTCAGGCCTACCCCGCACGGGCTCCGGGCACAGTTCAGCTAAATAGATCTTGGAGGGTGGTAGGCCCCCCCCCCCAACTCCAAGCTGACGTACACCTCAGCCCCTACCACAAGTAAGTATGTGGCTGGAGGTCTATTAGATGGTCAATGGATATCAATTTTACTGAAGGCCAGTACAAATACAGATCAAATCCATATGTTTAAAAGAACTAAAAATATAAATTTGTATTAAAACATAGCTAATGAAATCCCCTCTCTTGAAAAAAACCCTAATGATAATAGTTGAAACACGTGGTCGTCACAGGTGTTGAATTCCTCCGAGGCCCAAAACATTAGGCATTCAACGGACAGAAAAGGCCTTTTATGCCGCTGTATTTATCGAAGACAGGGACCAATATTGGTTTGTAAAAAGGTTAAGAGACCCGCTCACCTCTATTCCCCCAGGGTAGGTGCACCAACCACTATTTGAGTACACCCAGGACCAATATTTGTTCTGGGTGGTGGTGGATATTTGTAGGCTGGCATGAGGAAATTCAATTAAACGTGAGATCCATGCCTCATTAATTTTTAGAAATGTGAGGTAGTCCACACTGTCGTGATCTAGGCAAGTGCGCTTATTGGTCACGATCACCCCTGCTGCGCTGAACGTCCTTTCGGACAGGACACTGGACGAGGGGCAAGCCCACAGTTCCATGGCAAATTGTGCCAGCTCTGGCCACAGGTCAAGCCTGCATACCCAGTAGTCCAGGGGTTCCTCGCTTGTCAGAGCCTCCACATCGGCCATTAACCTGATGTAGTCGGACACCTGTGGGTCTAGGTGTTCCGTGAGGCTGGATCCAGAGGGCGGCTGTCGATGGGTTGGCTGCAAGAATGATCTCATATCCGAAATGACCAACACATCTTCAAACCGCCCTCTACTTGCATGAGCTGTCGGCTTGGTACCCGCAACTGGTTCTCTGTGAGTGGAAATTCCTCTCCCAGCGCCCGCAAAAGCAGAATGCAGCATTTCTCAAAGCAAGGCCTGGAAGTGCTGCATTCTGACAGCCCTCTGTGATGCTGTTAACATGTCCGCCATTTTGTGTTTGTACTGGGGGGTCTAAGTACGTTGCCACCCAGTACTGGTCCTTGACCTTTTTGCTTTTTATACGGGGGTCCCTCTTGAAACTCTGAAGCTTGAAGGCCCCCATTTGCACTAAACTGGAAGTGGTGGAGTGGCCTGACTCCTGCTCATCGTCCAGGATAATGTTGTCCTGTTGACTTGTCTCAGATGGAGTATCCCCCCATGGGAATTCATCCAGCATTGTGACTTCTTCATCTTCCTGCTCCTCGACGGCTTGATCAATGACATGACGCAATGCACCCTCCAGAAAGAAGGCGTAAGGTATGATGTCACTGATGGCTGCAGAAGTCTGCATGAATCACGCATGAGCAGTCACTGGCGCGGTGAAAAAAAAAAAAACAAGCTCCCCAGAACCTGTCCTGCCGTAGAGTTCATACAGGTAGTCGTTAACTGCACGTTTCTGCTGGAGCAGCCTATCAAGCATATACAAGGTGGAGTTCCAGCACATCGGGCAGTCACAAATCAGATGTCTGATGGGCAGGTGGTGTCACCGCTGAACGTCAGCAAGGCGAGCCATGGCCGTGTAAGATCTTCTAAAATGGCCAGAGATTTTCCTTGCCTGCCGCAAGACGTCCTGGGGTATTTGGCTACGAATCGCTGCACGACTAAGTTCAGGACATGCCCTGTTTCAGCGTGCTCAGCAGATTGGCACAGTTGTCGCACACCACTTTACCAACTGTCAAATTGAGCGGGGTTGGCACTGATTGGTCTGTGACCGCAAAGCTGAAAGGAGTTCAGGACCAGTGTGGCTCTTGGCTTCCAGGCACAACAGCCACAGCACAGCATGGGAACGTCTCACCTGTCACGTCAAATAGGTTCTGGGGACCTTGGGGGGTGCAGCGGAGGAGGCGGTAGCAGTGTAAAAGGAGGAGTAAGCTGAGGAGGAGACGGAGGATGGAGTTGGAGGAGGAGAAGAAGAGACAGGCTTGCATGCAATCCGTGGCGGTAACACCAAATCCACACGGGTGCCATGGGTTGCATGCTTGACGGCCATCAGAAGGTTCACCCAGTGGGCAGTAATAGTTATGTACCTTCCCTGCCCGTGTTTTACCACGTGTCTGTGGTCAGATGTATCTTGGCACCGACACTGTGTGCCAGAGATACATTCACTTGCCGCTGAACGTGGCCATATAGCTCTGGGATGCCCTTCTGGGAGAAATATTTCCTTCCGGGTACCTTCCATTGCGATGTGTCAATGGCCACAAATTTTCTAAATGCCTCCGAGTCCACCAATTTATATGGCAGTAGTTGGCGGCTAGCAGTTCCGACAAGCCGGCGGTTAGCCGCTGGGCAAGAGTGTTATCCGGCATCATCATCTTTTTTTGCTCGAACATTTGGGCCATGGAAGCCTGCCTTTTGCCAGATGAATGGACGGTGGCACGGTGGAAGGTGGAATGGAGGACAAATGGGGGGAGAAGGGGAAGGAGAAGAGGCAGTACTTGGAGCACCAAGAGTGTGGCTTTGTGGGTTCTGACAGTGTTGCTCCCACTGGGCTCGGTGATGGGAGGCCAGTTGCCATCTTAAGGCAGTCGTCTCTAGGTGGGTGTTGGGCTTACTGTGACTTATGCATTGACAGCACAGTCTGCAGATGGCAACACTATTGTCAGCAGCGGACACGTTAAAAAAAGTCCACACTGTGGAGCCATGTGCCGGCGTCTTGGGATGTGACCGTGCATGGTGGATGGCTCGTTCCAGATAAATTGGCAGTCTGATTTTTGCCTCTTCACTGTAAGTTCTGCCTACTTCTCCTTCCTATCTGCTGCTCCGTCTCTCCCTCTAAACTCCCATCTTCTTTCTCTCTTGTGGGCACTCACGTGACATCCATAGACACATCATCATCGTCCTTTTCACCACCACTGACATTAGAGATCATGTCAGCAACAGCTGACATTAGTAGGCAGCAACAGCGGGGACCACCCTCCTTGGGCTGATCCGGGTACTGTCGTCAGACTGCTGGGTAGCGACCGTTGATACCTCCTCTTCCTGATATGATGCCAAGAATGGCTGCGCATTGGTAGAGTCTTGTAATTAGAGTTGAGCGGACACCTGGATGTTCGGGTTTGACGGGTTCGGCCGAACTTTGGAAAAAAGTTCGAGTTCAGGACCTGAACTTGACCCGAATTTGACCCCGAAACCGAACCCCATTGAAGTCAATGGGGGCCCAAACTTTTGAGCACTAAAATGGCTGTAAAAATGTCATGTAAGGGGCTGCAAATGGCGTCAAAATGTGGTTAAGAGCATGGCAAGTGCACTGCAAACAAATGTGGATAGGGAAATGACTTTAAATAACATAAAATATGTAAAAATAAAAAATAATAATCTTGATCTAGGAGGACCAGGTTCATATGGAGTAGGAGGTTGAGGAGGCGGTGGATGTAGCGGTGTAGGTGGAAGCGGCGGTGGAGGAGAAGGTAGCCTACACTGGTTTTTGGTTTTAAATTTTATTTTTAAAATTAGGGTACACCTCAAAACATTGGGAAATATAACCTGTGATAACCCCCTCCAGTCATGCTAAACACACGTTCAGACAATACACTGGCTGCAGGGCAGGCCAGCACCTCCAAGGGGTAAAGGGCAAGCTCAGGCCATGTGCCCAATTTGGAGACCCAGAAGTTGCAGGGGCTGACCCCTGTCAGTCAGTTTGTGTAGGCGTGTGCACACTTACTGCCCCACCATGTCGCACGTTCCCGTGATGTTCACGATCCAATTTGATATCTGCTCTATCAACTTTCGATGTTCTTTTATGCGCCTACCATGGTGATCATGGGTGGCAGGGAATCAGGGTTCCAGGCCAGAGAGGGAGCATGAGAAAGAGAGACAACATCCAAGGGAGGATTTATTTTTTCAAATTTAAAATTAGAGTTGAAATATGGGAGAAATTATTAAAGCACAAAAAGTGTGACAACTTTTCAAAGTTTAAGCATTGAATGAAAGGATGTGGTGTGCATTAATTACTGAATAATATAAAATTTTATTCCCTGTCACCTATGCATAGCAGGTGTTTATTCACATCTAAAATTGTATAATGTCAACCTAAGAATGTAACATAAAAATTATTGAAATTTATTAAGCTGTCAACTAGGTAGAGGAGGGGTATATTACACCCAAAAATTTGTGAATTTCACCAGAATATATAACTGACAATTATTTTTTTTTTTAACCTGTCTACTAGGTATAGCAGTGGTACTATACACCCAAAAATGTGTTTATTTCGCCAGAAAATGTAACTGACCATTATAATTTTTTTTAACCTGTCTACTAGGTATAGCAGTGGTACTATACACACCAAAATTGGTGAATTTCACCTGAAAAAGTAAATGGCAATTTATTTATTTTTTGAACCGGCCTACTAGGTATAGCAGTGGTACTATACACCCAAAAATTGGTTAATTTCACCCGAAAAAGTAAATGGCATTTTTTTTTTGTTTAACCCGTCTACTAGGTATAGCAGTGGTACTATACACCCAAAAATTTGTTAATTTCACCATAAAATGTAACTGACAATTTTTATTTTATTTTTTTATCGGTCTACTAGGAATAGCAGTGGTACTATAGACCCAAAAATTGGTGAATTTCAACAGAAAATGTAAATTACAAAGTAGTGAAATGATATAAAATAAAACACGTAAAAAAAAAAATTTGATTTATGAGGTGGAGTTCCATATGGAGTAGGAGTTTGAGGAGGCGGTGGACGTAGCGGAGTAGGTGGAAGCGGCGGTGGAGGAGGACGAGATAGCCAGCACAGGTTTTTGGTTTTAATTTAATTTTGTAAAATTAAGGTACACTCCAAAAGAGTGTGAAATATCCAAAATACAAACATGAACAATTGCGCTGCAGTATAACAATGGCTTCTTAGTGCCGGTATACATGTCTATTCTGCACAAGGTACGGACAAGTCCTGAGGGATCCATGCCTAGTTCATTTTAATGAACGTGAGCTTGTCCACATTGGCTGTGGACAGGCGGCTGCGCTTGTCTGTGATGACGCCCCCTGCCGTGCTAAACACACGTTCAGATAATACACTGACTGCAGGGCAGGCCAGCACCTCCAAGGCGTAAAGGGCAAGCTCAGGCCATGTGCCCAATTTGGAGACCCAGAAGTTGAAGGGGGCAGACCCATCATTCAGTACGTGTAGGCGTGTGCACACATAGTGTTCCACCATGTTTGTGAAATGCTGCCTCCTTCTAAGACGTTCCATATCAGCTGGTGGTGGTGGTTGTTTGTGGCGTGCAGACAAAGCTTTTCCACATTTAGGCGATGCTAACCCTGCCTTCTGAGGTGCTGGTGGTGTCCCAGCTGCATTGGCGACCTCTTCCTCGTCCTCTGCCTTCGCCTTGTGCTTCAACTGTGTCCCCGCTGTCAGGTGGGAATGCCACCAGCAGCGCGTCTACCAGTGTGCGCTGGTACTCGCGCATCACGCTCCAGTGACGGAATTAAGGACGGTACATTGTCCTTGTAACAGGGATCCAGCAGCATGGCCACCCAGTAATCAGCACAAGTTAGAATGTGGGCAACTTGGCAGTCGTTGCGGAGACACTGCAGCATGTAATCGCTCATGTGTGCCAGGCTGCCCAGAGGCAACAGAAAGCTGTCCTCTGTAGGAGGTGTATCGTCTGTGTCCTCTGTATCCCCCCATCCACGCACCAGTGATGGCCATGAGCTGGTCTGGGTTCCACCCTGCTGTGAACAAGGTTCCTCCTCCTCCATCTCCTCCTACTCCTCCTCCACCTCCTCAACCTCCAGAACTGTGTACCTTGGGTTTGTGGGTGCAGGAACCCACCCTCGGATCCACTCGGGAATGACTGGCCGGAAACCCTACGAAATTATCCCTCTTCCTCCTCCTCCTCCTCCTGTGCCACATCCTCTTCCATCATCGCCAGGAGAGTTTTTTCAAGGAGCCATAGAAGTGGGATAGTAACGCTGAGAACGGCGTTATCGGCACTGGCCATGTTGGTGGAGTACTCGAAACAGCGCAACAAAGAACACAGGTCTCGCATGGAGGCCCAGTCATTGGTGGTGAAGTGGTGCTGTTCCGTCGAAAGACTCACCCGTGCATGCTGCAGCTGAAACTCCACTATCGCCTGCTGCTGCTCGCACAGTCTGGCCAGCATGTGCAAGGTGGAGTTCCACCTTGTGGGCATGTCGCATATGAGGCGGTGAGCTGGAAGGCCGAATTTACCCTGCAGCGCTGACAGGCGAGCAGCAGCAGGGTGAGAACACCGAAAGCAAGCATAGAGGGCCCGCACTTTATGCAGCAGCTCTGACAGCTGATGTGCATCAAACAAGCTTGTCCCAGAGCTGCTACGAAATGGCTCTGTTGTTCAAGGCCCGTCCACAGCTCCAGCTCGGTGTGGGGATTGTCCCCCAAACAGATAAGTTTTAAAACTGCCTGCTGTTGTTTACCCCTGGCTGTTTACCCCTGCCTGAGTGAGGAGCTAATAGAGGATGAGGAAGCAGAGTAGGAGAAGGAAGCAACAGGAGGCAAACTGAAGCCTCGGTGGTGGAAGGACATGCGTCAAACTGGTATCCGCCTCAGGCCCACCCACCAATGCATTTATCCAGTGTGCTGTTATGGAGATATAACGGCCCTGACCTTGCTTACTGGTCCACGTATCCATAGTCAGGTGCACCTTGCCACAGATGGCGTTGCGCAGTGCACACCTGATTTTGTCCCCTACTTGTTTGTGCAGGGAAGGGATGGCTTGCCTTGAAAAATAGTGGCGGGTGGGCACGACGTACTGTGGGACAGCCACCGCCATAAGGCCTTTAAAACTATCTGTCTCCACTAGACGGAATGACAGCATTTCAAATGGCAGTAATTTAGAAATGCTGGCATTCAGGGCTAGGGATCGAGGGTGGGTAGGGGGGTACTTCCTCTTTCTCTCCAGGGTTTGGGTGTCACAACCAGACAGCTGAGAAGCTCTGACAGGAGCTGTCCAGAACCTCCTCCTTGAGTTTCTTTGTTTTGATTTCAGTTCCTCATCTCGTTAGCCTATCTCAGCTGTCAAGCAGTTGGACAGATTGCTTACCTTTAAGTTCCTCCCCATGATGCATTAGGTTGCGGCTTATACAACTTCCTGGAGTGTGTGTGCATGCCTTTCCTAGTTCCCAGTCGTCTGCAAGATAAGTACTGTTTATGTATTTGTGATTTTCTGTTTGCTGGATCCAGGTGACCCTGGCTCCCTCCGTGTCTGTGTAGGGGGCCGGTGGTCTTGTCCCCTCACTATTGTAGGGTCTTCAGCTGTAAGATAGTCGAGGTACGTGGATATGCGCCCATTCACCTTTGGGGTGTTCGCATAGGCTGAGCAGTCAGGGAGAGTGGCAGGTCTCATGCAGGGGTCTCCCTTTTGTTCCTTAGTTGTGGATCCAGTGACTCATAGATTATATTGTATTGTCTTGTTTCCCTGTACACCATCCGTGACATTATAAGCCGCCAAAACCGTCTCAAGCATGGATCCAGTTTCACTTTTGGCTGAACGCTTCCAGGGTCTTTCATTGGAGGTAGCTGATCTCCGTAAGACTTTTTCTCAGTTTCAAGTGACCGGTTCAGCTTGCGTTCATGGAGTTTGTTCTGAGCCTAAGATCTCGCTCCCGGATACGTTCTCCGGGGGTAGTGAGAATTTTGTGCGTTTTAGAGAGGCTTGCAAACTCTATTTTCGCCTTCTTCCCCATTCCTCTGGTGATGAGGAACGGAGGGTGGGGATCATTATATCGCTGCTCAGGGGTAACGCTCAGTCCTGGGCCTTTTCGCTGCCGGAGGGGGCACGGCCCCTCCGTTCAGTGGATGAATTATTTTTAGCCCTGGGTCAGATATATGATGATCCGGATCGTATTGCTCTGGCTGAGTCTAGACTACGTCTGTTATGCCAGGGTAAACAATCCGCAGAGATATACTGCTCAGAATTTCGGAGATGGGCAGCTGATACTGGTTGGAATGATGCTGCACTCCGAAGTCAATTTTGCCATGGTCTTTCAGAAGGATTGAAAGATGCATTTGCCTTTCATGAGAGACCTACCTCCTTGGATTCTGCTATATCTCAGGCCGTTCGTATTGACAGGCGTCTTAGAGAGAGAGGAGAGATCTCTCCTTCCTGTCATGCTCAGTCCCGGTACAGTGCAGCGGTCCCATTCTGTGCGCAGGGGTCTCAGTCGCTGTCAGCCCCTTCTGAGCAGGAGCCCATGCAGCTGGGGTTGATTGCCTCAGACAATAGAAGATTCAGCCCGCATGGGAGGGTTTGTTTTTGTTGTGGAGGTATAAATCATTTGGCAAATGTGTGTCCCTCTAGGAGATTCAGGCAGTTTTCTGAGAGTAATAAAGAAACAAAAAGGAAAAAATCTTTTAAAAATGTTCCGTCTGTTACTATTGGCAGGGTTGAGGCGGAAATTGAAGGTTTTCCGTTTGCTTGTAGTTCCCGTTTTGTCCTGCCTGCTAGGGTGGCGCTAGAGAGCAAGAGCATTTTTTGTGAGATTTTTGTGGATAGTGGAGCAGCTGTCAATCTAATTGATCATCAATTTGCAATAACTTATGGTTTCCAGGTATGCACTTTGGGAAAGGATATTCCTGTTTTTGCTATTGATTCCGCTCCACTTTCTCAGAAATCATTAAAGGGCATAGTTCACAATATCCGTTTAATTGTGAGTGATGCTCATGTTGAGGATGTGTCATGTTTTGTCCTTAGCGGTTTGCCTACTCCTCTAGTGTTGGGGCTACCCTGGCTCACTAAACATAACCCCACCATTGATTGGCAAGCGAGGCAAATAAATGGTTGGAGTGACTTTTGCAGAGAGAATTGCCTCATGACATCTGTTACTGAGGTTTCTACTAAGACTGTTCCACCTTTCCTCTCTGAATTTTCGGATGTCTTCTCTGAGAGTGGAGTTCAGGATTTGCCTCCGCACAGGGAGTACGATTGCCCTATTAATCTCATCCCAGGCGCCAAGCTGCCTAAATCTCGTTTATACAATCTTTCCCAACCTGAGAGGGTCGCTATGCGTGCTTATATCTCTGAGAGTCTGAGAAAAGGACACATACGACCCTCGAAGTCACCTGTTGCCGCTGGTTTTTTCTTTGTTAAGAAAAAAGATGGTTCTTTAAGACCTTGTCTGGATTTCAGGGAGCTGAACAGTATCACTATTCGTGACCCTTATCCGCTTCCTCTGATTCCGGACCTGTTTAACCAGGTTGTTAGGGCTAAAGTCTTTTCCAAATTAGACCTAAGAGGGGCATACAACCTGGTCAGGGTCAGAGAAGGAGACGAATGGAAGACGGCTTTCAATACCCCTGAGGGCCATTTTGAGAATTTGGTTATGCCTTTTGGTTTGATGAATGCCCCAGCCATTTTTCAGCATTTCGTGAACAGCGTTTTTTATCATTTAATGGGAAAATTTGTATTAGTGTATTTGGATGACATTTTGATTTTTTCTCCTGATTTCAAGACTCATAAGGAACACTTAAGTCAGGTCTTGTTCATCCTGCGGGAGAATAAATTATACGCGAAACTGGAAAAATGTGTGTTTGCGGTTCCAGAAATTCAATTTCTGGGGTTTCTTGTCTCCGCTTCTGGTTTTCGCATGGACCCCGAGAAGGTCCGCGCTGTGCTTGAGTGGGAGCTTCCTGAGAATCAGAAGGCGCTGATGCGTTTTTTGGGCTTTGCCAATTATTACAGGAAATTTATTTTGAATTATTCCTCTGTTGTTAAACCACTCACTGATATGACCAGAAAGGGGGTAGATTTTTCTTCCTGGTCGGTAGAGGCGCGTAAGGCCTTTTCTAATATCAAGGAGAGTTTCGCTTCCGCTCCCATCCTGGTACAACGTGATATTTCTTTACCCTTCATAGTTGAGGTTGATGCTTCTGAGGTGGGTGTGGGTGCGGTCTTGTCTCAGGGTTCCTCTCCTGCCAAATGGCGACCGTGTGCCTTTTTCTCGAAGAAACTCTCCTCCGCAGAGAGAAATTACGATGTGGGAGATAGGCAGCTGTTGGCCATCAAGTTAGCTTTTGAGGAATGGCGCCATTGGCTAGAGGGAGCCAGACACCCTATTACCGTGTTTACTGACCATAAGAATCTGGCCTACTTGGAGTCAGCCAAGCGTCTAAACCCGAGACAGGCCAGATGGTCTTTGTTCTTTTCAAGGTTTAATTTTGTTGTCACGTTCCGCCCTGGGGTTAAGAATGTGAAGGCAGATGCCCTG
The DNA here is from genome assembly GCF_905171765.1 of Bufo bufo. Classification (NCBI taxonomy): domain Eukaryota; kingdom Metazoa; phylum Chordata; class Amphibia; order Anura; family Bufonidae; genus Bufo; species Bufo bufo. Next base: position 488,690,857 of record NC_053390.1, on the reverse strand, counting down.
TCACGTTGTTTTCCGGGAGGTGGGAATTTTGAAGACCCGGGTCCCATTTTGGCTGAAGGTGTGGTGGTCTCTGCTCTTTTTCCTGAATTGGAGGCAGAGGTGCAGGCAGCCCAGTCGGAGGCTCCTGATCTTTGTCCTCCTGGGAGGTTGTTTGTGCCTCTCACTTTAAGACACAAGATTTTTAAGGAACACCACGATACGGTCCTTGCTGGGCACCCGGGGGCAAGAGCCACACTGGATCTCATCGCTCGGAGATTCTGGTGGCCTGCGCTTCGTAAGTCGGTTGAGGGTTTTGTGGCAGCCTGCGAGACTTGCGCTCGTGCCAAAGTCCCTCATTCACGGCCATCAGGTCCTCTCCTTCCCTTACCCATTCCTTCCTGTCCTTGGACACATCTGTCCATGGACTTCATAACGGACCTGCCTCGTTCCTCGGGGAAGACTGTGATTTTGGTGGTGGTGGATCGTTTTAGCAAAATGGTGCATTTCATCCCTTTTCCTGGTTTGCCCAATGCTAAGACGCTGGCGCAGGCATTTATTGACCACATTGTCAAATTGCATGGTATCCCTTCAGACATAGTCTCTGATAGGGGCACGCAGTTTGTTTCCAGATTCTGGAAGGCTTTCTGTTCTCGCTTGGGGGTTCGGTTGTCATTCTCTTCTGCTTTCCACCCGCAGTCGAATGGCCAGACGGAGCGCGTCAATCAGAATCTGGAGACATATCTGCGCTGTTTTGTGGCGGAGAATCAGGAGGATTGGTGTTCTTTTTTGTCCCTTGCTGAGTTTGCTTTAAATAACCGTCGTCAGGAGTCCTCTGATAAGTCACCATTTTTTGGTGCATATGGGTTTCATCCGCAGTTTGGGACTTTCTCGGGAGAGGGGTCTTCTGGTTTACCTGATGAGGACAGATTCTCCTCGTCTTTGTCATCTATTTGGCAAAAGATTCAGGATAATCTAAAGAGCATGAGTGAGATATATAAGCGTGTGGCGGATAAGAGACGTGTGCCTGGTCCGGACCTGAATGTTGGTGATCTGGTGTGGTTGTCTACCAAGAATATCAAATTGAAGGTTCCCTCCTGGAAGTTGGGTCCTAGGTTTATTGGGCCTTACAAGATCCTGTCTGTCATCAATCCTGTTGCCTACCGTATTGATCTTCCTCAGACTTGGAAGATCCATAATGTTTTTCATAAGTTCTTATTGAAACCTTATGTTCAACCTATTGTACCCTCGCCTTTGCCTCCTCCTCCGATTATGGTTGATGGAAATCTTGAATTTCAGGTCTCTAGGATTGTGGATTCTCGTCTTGTCCGCGGTTCCCTCCAGTACCTCGTTCATTGGGAGGGTTATGGTCCTGAGGAGAGGATGTGGGTCCCAGTGACGGACATTAAGGCCACTCGTCTCATCAGGGCTTTCCATAGGTCCCATCCTGAGAAGGTGGGCTCTGAGTGTCCGGAGTCCACTCGTAGAGGGAGGGGTACTGTCACAACCAGACAGCTGAGAAGCTCTGACAGGAGCTGTCCAGAACCTCCTCCTTGAGTTTCTTTGTTTTGATTTCAGTTCCTCATCTCGTTACCCTATCTCAGCTGTCATGCAGTTGGACTGATTGCTTCCCTTTAAGTTCCTCCCCATGATGCATTAGGTTGCGGCTTATACAACTTCCTGGAGTGTGTGTGCATGCCTTTCCTATTTCCCAGTCGTCTGCAAGATAAGTACTGTTTATGTATTTGTGATTTTCTGTTTGCTGGATCCAGGTGACCCTGGCTCCCTCAGTGTCTGTGTAGGGGGCCGGTGGTCTTGTCCCCTCACTATTGTAGGGTCTTCAGCTGTAAGATAGTCGAGGTACGTGGATATGCGCCCATCCACCTTTGGGGTGTTCGCATAGGCTGAGCAGTCAGGGAGAGTGGCAGGTCTCATGCAGGGGTCTCCCTTTTGTTCCTTAGTTGTGGATCAAGTGACTCATAGATTATATTGTATTGTCTTGTTTCCCTGTACACCATCCGAGACATTGGGATATGGAGAGCTGAACACTTCCGTTGGAAATTGTGGAGATGGTTTGTGACCCAGGTGTTGGTGTTGCTGGCAGTGCCTCTGTTTGTGTGGTGCCAGGTGGCACTGTCACTCCAGAGGTGGATGAAGAGGCCACGACTGCAGCAGAAGAGGAAGCAGGAGGAGCATGAGACCTTTCTTGGTTTTTGAGGTGTCTACTCCACTGCAGCTCTTGCTTTGCACTTAAATGCCTGTTCATGCAGGTTGTGCTCAGGTTGAGATTGTTTATGCCTCGCTTCAGGCTCTGATTGCACAGCGTGCAAACCACTCGTGTCTTGTCGTCAGCACATTATCTGAAGAACTGCCACGCCAGGGAACTCCTTGCAGCTGGCTTTGGTGTGCTCGGTCCTTTGCTGCGGTGGGCAGTAGGAGGCGTACTGTCTAGAGGACGGCCGCTCCGCTTTTGCACCCTGCTCCCTCTTCTGCTGTGCTGGTGGCTCTGTGCGACCACCGCCTCTTCCTCCGAACTACATCGGTCACTCGTATGACCTTGATACCATGTGGGGTCGAGGACCTCATCGTCCTCCACATCATCTTTCACCCAGTCTTCACCCCTTCCTTCCTTGTCAGTCTGCACACTTTCGAAAGCCCCAGCAGTTGGCACCTGTGTTTCGTCATCATCCGAGACGTGCTGCGATGGTCCTCCCATGTACTCATCTTGAAAGATAAGTGGTTGGGCATCGGTGCACTCAATCTCTTCCACTTCTGGGGCAGGGCTAGGTGGATGGCCCTGGGAAACCCTGCTAACAGTCATCAAAGAGCAGAAGAGACTGCTGCATGCCTTGGGGCTCAAACTGCTTGGCTAATTTTCAAGGGGGTGAGGTAAAAGACTGATGGACATCGGCTGCAGGTGCCAACTGTGGTCTTTCAGCAGGAGACTGGGTGGGAGACAATGTGAAGGAACTGGATCCACTGTCAGCAACCCAATCTACTATCGCCTGTACTTGTTCAGGCCTCACCATTCGTAGAGCAGCATTAGGCCCGACCAAATACCGCTGCTGGTTTTGTCGCCTACTCGCACCTGAGGAAGGGGTTTTACTTGTGCGTGTAGCTGGCACAGATCGACCACATCCTCTCCCTGCAACAGGAGCTCCACCAGCAGCACCACGACCTGGGCCACGTACCTTATTTGACACTCTACTCATATTTTTCGAATTTAGGATCTTGCCCTAAATGGGTGTTTAATAGTAGAATAGAATGACAGTATGTAAAGGGTGTATCTCACACGGTCTGAACCAGTGTAGGCCTAAATTAAATATATCTTTGCACAAAATGGGTGTATTTCAAATGGCTGTATTTCAAATCCCTGATTCAAACCCCTGTATGTAGAGGGGGTATCTCACAGGGCCTGAACCAGTGTAGGCCTGAAGTAAATATTTCTTTGCCCAAAATGGCTGTATTTCAAATGGCTGTATTTCAAATCCCTGAATCAATTCCCTGTATGTAGAGGGAGTATCTCACAGGGCCTGAACCAGTGTAGGCCTGAAGTAAATATTTTTTTTTGCACAAAATGGCTGTATTTCAAATCCCTGATTCAAACCCCTGTATGTAGAGGGAGTATCTCACACGGTCTAAACCAGTGTAGGCCTGAAGTAAATATATCTTTGCACAAAATGGCTGTATTTCAAATGCCTGAATCAAACCCCTGTATGTAGAGGGAGTATCTCACAGGGCCTGAACCACTGTAGGCCTGAAGTAAATATTTATTTGCCCTAAATGGCTGTATTTTAAATGGCTGTATTTCAAATCCCTGATTCAAACCCCTGTATGTAGAGGGGGTATCTCACATGACTTGAACCAGTGTAGGCCTGATCTCAATATTGGTGCACCAAATTGCGGTATTTAAAATCTCTGAATGTAACCCAAATGTATTAAGGGTGTATCTCACAATGACATCTGCATCAAAGGCTGCCAACTAAATTTTTTGTGCCCAAACGAGTGTTTGTTTAACAACTGAATTTGACAGCAGTATGTAAGCCTGTAATTTCACATGTGCTGATGCAAGGCCTGAAAATAGTGTTTTTTGTCAAAAAAGTGTGTTTTGTTTTTCAAACCCCAGAAAATGATGGGTGTATTTCTAGCTTAAATTGCACACTGACCAATCAAGATGTTGTAGATTGCCAAAATTGTGTTTTTTTTGGTAACAGAAATATGAAAGCTGTATATATTAAACTTGAATTTAACACTTGCAGATATGGAAAATACTGTTTCTTGAAACAAATAGTGTGTTTTTAAAACCCCAGAAAATGATGTGTGTATTTCTAGCTTAAATTGCACACTGACTAATCCAGATGTTGTAGATTTCCAAAAAAGTATTTTTTGGTAACAGAATATGAAAGCTGTATATATTAAACTTGAATTTAACACTTGCAGATCTGGAAAATACTGTTTTTGGAAAAAAAAACTGTTTTTCAAACCACAGAAAATGATGGGTGTAATTCTAGCTTAAATTGCACACTGACTAATCCAGATGTTGTAGTTTGCCCAAAAAAATTGTGATTTGCAATGTCCCAAAAGCTCAGATGCAGTGCTAGTGCTTGCATAAAATGTCCGCCTCCGCCGCCACCCACCTAACTAACAGAATTATACAATATATTATTTTTTTGGTCAATGGCCTCAGGGCAGGGTAAAACGATTGTGTCCTGCACCCACACAACTATTTCTATGTAGATCGCTGAGTTAGATTCTCTCCTATTCTCTCCCTGAAATCACAAGTCCAGCAGCATCCTCTCCCTACACTTGTAACAGCAGAGTGACGTGCAGCGCTACGTGACTCAAGCTTATATAGAGCCTGGGTCACATGCTGCTCTGGCCTATCACAACTATGCCATTAGTAGGCATGGCTGTGATGGCCTCTTGGGGCAAGTAGTATGATGCTTGTTGATTGGCTGCTGTACAGCCTTTCAAAAAGCGCCAAGAAAGCGCCGAACACCGAACCCGAACTTTTACGGAAATGTTCGGGTCCGGGGTCCAAAAAACCTAAAGTTCGGAACGAACCCGAACTTTACAGTTCGGGTTCACTCAACCCTACTTGTAATGGATGTGAAAATAATTCCTTTGACTTGAGCGGAGGGGATATGGTGGTGGTGGTGTCTCTGGGGGTGGACACAGCAGAGAGTGAAGAGGGTGCAGATAGAGAGGAAGAGAAGGGTGCAGAAGAGGAAGGCTGAGTGAGCCACTCAACCAAGTCTGGTGCGTTCCTTTGACGTAATCGCACGCACCTTATGCAACTTCCCACTTAGGCTCCGGCCTGGTGCACCTGCCCGACCCCTGCGGAATAGCCTGCCTCTTCCTCTGCCTGTCATTTTCAAAATGACCCACTGACAAAAGTCCCTATAGAAGAGCAGTATTTGTGGAATAAGGTATATCACACCCATGCTTCAATCAGATTTTTTGGGGGGCAACTGGTATATCACACCAGTAGAAATTATTTGTTCCAATGTCGTTTGTCACTATCTGTAGCTGAGGTAACGCAGCAAAACCGCAAACCAATGCTGCACTACCCAAATGCACTATATAGAAAGTACATTATTGGTGTATCACACCCCTGCTTCAATCAGTTTTTTTGGGGGGGCAACTGGTATTTCACACCAGTAGAAATTATTTATTCCAATGTCGTTTGTCACTATCTGTAGTTGAGGTAACGCAGCAAAACCGCAAACCAATGCTGCACTACCCAAATGCACTATATAGAAAGTATATACTTGGTATATAACATCCCTGCTTCAATCACTTTTTTGGGGGGGCAACTGGTATTTCACACCAGTAGAAATTATTTGTTCCAATGTCATTTGTCACTATCTGTAGTTGAGGTAACGCAGCAAAACTGCAAACAAATGCTGCACTACCCAAATGCACTATATAGAAAGTATATAATTGGTATATAGCACCCCTGCTTCAATCAGTTTTTTTGTGGTGCAACTGGTATATCACACCAGTAGAAATTTGGTGTGTGTTTTTTATAGGGCAAGGCAGCTGTAACCAACACCTCCAATCTCATCTCATTGATTGGACTCCAGTTGGCTGACGCCTCAGTCCAATTAGCTCTTGGAGATGTCATTAGTCTAGGGATTCACATACTTTTTCCACCTGCACTGTGAATGTTTACATGGTGTGTTCAAAAAACATGGTAACATTTAATTCTTTGTGTGTTATTAGTTTAAGCAGACTGTGATTGTCTATTGTTGTGACTTAGATGAAGATCAGATCACATTTTATGACCAATTTGTGCAGAAATCCATATCATTCCAAAGGGTTCACATACTTTTTCTTGCAACTGTATACCAGTCCATAAAAGGACTTTTGTGGCCCTATTAGCTAGCGTTTGATGTCCCTAACAGTCTGTCCCTGCTCCACACAGCAACCTCCCCCTACAATGGCAAAAAAATGAATGTAAAATGGCGGCCAGATCAGGTTTATTTATAAGGTAGGGGGTATGTTCATGTGCTGAAATGTCTCAATTGGCTGTCCTGTACCACCTGATGGTTGTGTCATGGGTCAAAGTTCTTCACAATGTAAAAGAATATGGCACCGGCAGACATCGCCATATGTTCGCCTGTTCGGCGAACCGCGAACGAGCAAAGTTCGCCGCAAAACCACCACCGGGTGAACAGCAAGGCCATCTCTAGTACTGAATAAGATACTAAGATATAAGCCACTAAAAGCTTTCCAACATAACACTTGCAGCCTAATAACAAAAAGCTGGAATGACAGAGCTGTCTAATGACTATTTGGATCCCCAAATAATCTTTCCCTGCACTTGTAAATCACTTTCCTATCAATGTCCCTAGCGCCTTCTGACGTCTCTCCCTGCACTAAGATGCTGTGAAATTTTCCTCCCTATCCTCTCCCTGCACTTATAAATCCTTTTTTCAGTTTTTTTTTAACATTTAACATTTCCTCAGTCATCACACGTATAGCCACAATTTTAGGAAAATTGCGATTTGTTACCATGAAGCGCAAGGAAATTCGATTCGCTCATCTCTAGTTATTAGCAAAATTTATTTTCTGGCAGCTTTTCACTCAAAAAGATGGTGTCAACCTGGAGAATGACTTTTTTTTTTCCACCCTCTTGAATTTATCTGGATTGAACACCAGCAGCATGCAAGTCTTGTTTCTCAGCTAACTTGCCTGGACTAACTACCAGACAAATATTACTAAGAACTGCCGGTTAACTATTTCCTACACATATACAACCTTTTGGAATACATATTGTATAGTTGACATCTCAATACACAAGTAAGTCACTGTATATCCCCTATTTTAACAGTCAAGCTGCCATTAACCTGTTCAGCTGAGAAATATTCCAAAGGGACAGTTCAAATCATTATGAGAAATAAAATGGCCGCCGTCTTATTAGTACACACAAAACCTGTCTTAGTCACACAAGAGGTCAAGTTACTTCACAACACTGAGCTAAACAGCTGCCTCATCCTCCTCTCTTACTTGTCAGGGATTATGATCCTGAATGCAGCTGATAAGAACGTCAGCTGAATCTCTGAAGGAATGGAGTTCATGAGGAGACTCAAAGGACAGACTGCATACAAGTGCTGCTGCTTATTAGTATCACCCTCCTCTCTGTACTTCATGTCTCCTCATGAACTCCATTCCTACAGAGATTCAGCTGAAGATCATATTCAACTGTATTCAAGATCATAATCCCTGACAGGCAGAGCAGAGATGAGGCTGAGGCAGCTCTTTAGCTCAGTGTTGTGAAGTAACTTGTGCTGGAATGGTTTTTGGGTGTCATATCACATTTAAAGACACCCTGAAGTATCCCTGGAAAGGAAACCCCAACAAGTGGGCTCATATACTCCTCAAGTAATTGATCTAGGGGTACAGTGAGTGCTGTGACCCAACAAGTATATAGTAGTAGTATATACACTCACCTAAAGAATTATTAGGAACACCATACAAATACGGTGTTGGACCCCCTTTTGCCTTCAGAACTGCCTTAATTCTACGTGGCATTGATTCAACAAGGTGCTGATAGCATTCTTTAGAAATGTTGGCCCATATTGATAGGATAGCATCTTGCAGTTGATGGAGATTTGAGGGATGCACATCCAGGGCACGAAGCTCCCGTTCCACCACATCCCAAAGATGCTCTATTGGGTTGAGATCTGGTGACTGTGGGGGCCATTTTAGTACAGTGAACTCATTGTCATGTTCAAGAAACCAATTTGAAATGATTCGAGCTTTGTGACATGGTGCATTATCCTGCTGGAAGTAGCCATCAGAGGATGGATGCATGTTCTCATTCTGTTTACGCCAAATTCGGACTCTACCATTTGAATGTCTCAACAGAAATCGAGACTCATCAGACCAGGCAACATTTTTCCAGTCTTCAACAGTCCAATTTTGGTGAGCTCGTGCAAATTGTAGCCTCTTTTTCCTATTTGTAGTGGAGATGAGTGGTACCCGGTGGGGTCTTCTGCTGTTGTAGCCCATCCGCCTCAAGGTTGTGCGTGTTGTGGCTTCACAAATGCTTTGCTGCATACCTCGGTTGTAACGAGTGGTTATTTCAGTCAACGTTGCTCTTCTATCAGCTTGAATCAGTCGGCCCATTCTCCTCTGACCTCTAGCATCCACAAGGCATTTTTGCCCACAGGACTGCCGCATACTGGATGTTTTTCCCTTTTCACACCATTCTTTGTAAACCCTAGAAATGGTTGTGGGTGAAAATCCCAGTAACTGAGCAGATTGTGAAATACTCAGACCGGCCCGTCTGGCACCAACAACCATGCCACGCTCAAAATTGCTTAAATCACCTTTCTTTCCCATTCTGACATTCAGTTTGGAGTTCAGGAGATTGTCTTGACCAGGACCACACCCCTAAATGCATTGAAGCAACTACCATGTGATTGGTTGACTAGATAATTGCATTAATGAGAAATACAGTAGAACAGGTGTTCCTAATAATTCTTTAGGTGAGTGTATATACTGCTCACAAAAAGGGATATTTGGCTTTTGGGTGAAATTTATGGAAAATGTAAAAAGTTCAGTCTACAGTGATATTATGTCATGACGGAAGTACGGAATTTAAGTAGAAGCATGCAATAGCGATTTCTTTTATCTCAAACAGTTTATTGAAACCAAAGCTTGACAACAACGTCTCATGCTGTTCACAAGTCGACTGAGTTTGCTGAGGCATGGAATCCCTCTCTTCTGGAAGGGTGTCCTTCAGGTCATTGAGGTTCTGGGGTACAGAGTTATGAGCCTCTACAAGGCTCATGGGCCCTGGTGCAAGAGTTCAATTTGGGCCCCCCCTACTCCACAGCAGAAGTATATGCCAATCGTTCACCAGCAAGGCAGTTGGCACTGGGATCTCCATGTTATTGGTCAGTTAATACATCAGGGACCCCCTGGCATGGGGCTTATTATCACAATCTCACCGGCGCTCCCACCAGGCGGGTCAGAGCCCGGATTCACTCAGGACAGACACAGAGTCGCAGTCACTCACTCACTGGACCGACCGGACCAGGACCCCGGTCGGTCGGACGCTCACCTCAGTAAGTCAGTCAGGTCAGTCAGTGTGTCTCGCAGTCGCAGTCACACTCACAGGATAGGAGAGCAGTGGCGTAGCGTGGGTTGCCTGCACCCGGGGCAAGCCAAAAATGGTGCCCCTACCCCGGGCACGCCCCTTTTAACAGATACTGTAGTAGATCACTAGCAGTCCTATGTAACACAGTGATAACTCTCTGAGTACAGATAATGTTGTAGATGGGTGTGAGGCCCCAGAATTCAGAACACAGTGTTACCTGAAGTCTGGGGATGGATGCGGCAGTGTGGGTCAAATTCTTCATACCCCTTACCCTACCAAGAAACAGATATGTGCATGGGTAATATTATTACAGGAGAATGCCGCACCATACTTGTTACATCCAGTGACGTCTCCTGTGATGTACACTTTTCTCAACGTCTTCATCCAGAGATAAGACCGCCATGACACCTTCTTTCAGCCGCTTCTCGTCTCTGCAGAGTTTCACAGATTATTTTTTAGGTTCCTCACTTTACTCTCATCCTCTCCTTCCTGGTGTCTCAACAACTCATCCTGCTGCCCCCCAATATTGTGCTAGAGCCAGATAGTCCCCCATTCCTCATAATATTATTCCCCCTGTATATTATAATGGCCCCACTTTATTATTAATATAATGGCCCCTCTTTATTATTAATATAATGGCCCCCACTTTATTATTAATATAATGGCCCCCACTTTATTATTAATATAATGGCCCCCACTTTATTAATATAATGGCCCCCACTTTATTATTAATATAATGGCCCCTCTTTAATAACAAAGAGGTGGCCATTACTTTAATAATAAAGAGGAGGCCATTATATTAATAACAAAGAGGGGGCCATTACATTAATAATAAAGAGGGGGCCATTACATTATTAATAAAGAGGGGGCCATTACATTAATAATAAAGAGGGGGCCATTATATTAATAATAAAGAGGGGCCATTATATTAATAACAAAGCGGGGGCCATTATATTAATAATAAAGAGGGGCCATTATATTAATAACAAAGAGGGGGCCATTATATTAATAACAAAGAGGGGGCCATTATATTAACAACGAGGGGGCCATTATATTAATAATAAAGAGGGGGCCATTGCATTAATAATAAAGAGGGGGCCATTATATTAACAACGAGGGGACCATTATATTAATAATAAAGAGGGGGCCATTATATTAATAATAAAGAGGGGGCCATTATATTAATAATAAAGAGGGGGCCATTACATTAATAATAAAGAGGGGGCCATTATATTAACTATGAGGGGGCCATTATATTAATAATAAAGAGGGGGCCATTATATTAATAATAAAGAGGGGGCCATTACATTAATAATAAAGAGGGGGCCATTATATTAATAATAATGTATTGGCCCCCTCTTTGTTATTAATGTAATGGCCCCCTCTTTATTAATGTAATGGCCCCCTCTTTATTATTAATATAATGGCCCCCTCTTTATTATTAATATAATGGCCCTCTCTTTATTATTAATATAATGGCCCCCTCTTTATTATTAATATAATGGCCCCCTTTTTATTATTAATATAATGGCCCCCTCTTTATTAATAATATAATGGTAGTCTCTCCACTCTTATTAATACTATGATGTCCACTGAGTACTGTCAGTGGTCCTCCTCTCGTGCCCCCAGTGCCTCTGCAATAAGGGTAGAACGTAGGGTACATAAAAAAAAATAAAAAATTAATACTTACCTGTCTCTCCTTCACAGCTTGTGGCATCCTGGTACAGGCGGTCACCAATGCCTCGCTCACTGTGCCTTCCCGCGCCGCGTCATCTCGCGAGATCCGACGCAGGAGGTCACAGTGAGGTACGTGACTAAGTCCTGCGTCGCACCTCAATTGAAGCCGCTACCCCGGCCCCTCCTCCTCACTTCGCCTGCCCAGCTGCCCTGCACAGTGAGCGTCACGCAGGGCCTCTCCTCTCGGCCTCCGCTCCGCCCCCTGTAAATCTTATTTTAGTTATTCAGCTGCGGCTGCATTCTCCTGGCTTGAGGGGGCCCTGTGGGCCCCCCTGACTCAGGGGCCCGGTCGCAATTGCGACCGCTGCGACCCCTATAGCTACGCCACTGCCATTACCTAATGATGCGACCTTGATAAGCATTGTCGTCCATGAAGATGAAATTAGGCCTGTCTTGTACATGCAGAGGCACAATGACTAGATTAATTATGTTATTTAAGTAGCATAGGCTTGTCACTGTACCATTCACAAAGTCTAGAACAGTTCTGTATTAAATAGACACATCTGTCCACACTGTAACACCACCACCACCAAAAGCTCAATTGGTGACAACAGTGGATGATGCATAGTGCTCTCCTTGACATCTCTATCATCATTGGTGGCCATCATTTCTGCTCGGCGTAAACCGACTTTCATCAGTGAACAGCACTGATGCCCACTGATCCCTCGTCTAGCATAGATGCTGCCTGGCCAATGCAAGACGATGATGCCTGTGCCTGGTGGTGTGGTCAGGTACCCCTGCAGGTCATTTAGCATGTAAACCACGCTGATGTAAATGGTTTTGAATGTCTGACGTGACACTTGGGTGCCTCTCACCTCCTTTAAATGTGCCTGGAATTGTGTGGCATTCAACATCCGATTCCACAGGGCATTGTTCACAATGAAGTGGTCACATCAGTGTGGGATATGGCCAAATGACGGCCACTTCTTTGCCTTTCTTTGATTCTTCCAGTCTCTCTATCTATGTTGCAACCTGCTGATGATACTCTGTGACACTCTAAGCTTTGTAGCCACTTCCGCCTGAAAACATCCCGCTTGAAGCTTCGTATTGGCGAGGTACTGTTGATCAATTGTTAGGTGTCGTCTTGGTCTCATGATGTAAAAACATGAACAGCATGATGAGAAGGACTGTTTAAATACCAATTCTAACTGAACTAGGACATTTATTGGTCTAATGGTGGATTAAACACCTGCTGTGAATTTTGCATTCAGCTCCTTGTTAGAGAACAACAAGTTGTGTAAAAAGTACTGAAACATTGAACAGTTGGACATGTGCATTTAAAAGTTTAGAGAAGGTCACATGAAGTTCACCTGTAAAGGTTAGAGTACATTTTAGGTTCATCCTGAAATTTCACCCGCAAACCAAATATCCCTAACTTTTTGTGAGTAGTGTATATCATCTTCTTGGTGGCAGGTAGCATGGGCTAGCATTTTCCCTAATTGGTGGATGAGAGCCAGTAGGAATAGTGTACTTGATGAGACTGGCTTTTCTGAATTCCAGGGGATACATTCTGAAGACTAGATGATTTTCTCTTGCCATGTTGAGTACTTTACTGTAATTTGGTTATGGTTAGCAGGAGTGGTCACATCGCCAACATTAACTTTGGTCTACCATGGCATAGTAAGTCTTTTCTTGGGCACTTTGGGGGGAATTTTTCATTCCCATTATGTCTCTCTTTGGCATCAGAAAGTCACAAATCCGCATGATCTTTCAATGCATTTGTGACTTTTCTACTCAGTCAGCATAAATATTAACTGAAATCTACAGCAGCTCCAAGCTGCCATAGATTTAATTCCGATGCATGGCGAGCCTGAGGAGTCTGGTAATTTATGATGAGGCACTATGCCAGCCTTGATAAATCAGAATCTTTGTTTTTGAAAGAATTATTGGATCATGATGGCAAGGGAGTCCATAATATCCTATAATGTGACTATAAACAGCTGAGTAACTGAATAATATTTCTTTAAATCTCAGCAGTTGTCAGTCAAGTGTAGATGGATGGGTATTTTCCCTTTGGAGACTGTTAGTATGCACTTTTCTGCTAAAACCATACCGTATTCTTCTAGGTGGATGGTTTCCACCAGGGCCAATAGTCTTGGCTTTGGACAACTAAGCAGACTGAGCACCATAACAGGGTCTCTGTACCAGGTTTCAGGACCACTGGATGAGCGTCTCTGATGCGGGCATGGTAGATCTCTCATTTTGTGTTGGTGAACTTCTATTGTGCACTTAGTACACTAATTACCTTTTGAATCACTTTATTAGTAAGAAGAGTGGAAAGCAGTAGGCAGAGACAGGCATTTATCATCTCTCCATAACAGTTTGTAAAAATGTTCATCCTAAGCACTACAGAAAGAGTATTGTCATCCTGGACTCACACTGTAATCACGCCTTGTTGAGCAAGTATCACTCCTTCCACTTGAGGGGTAGTTAGTGGCCCTGGGGATCGCCCTTTTAAATGCCAGCATATCGTTCCACAAGGCTGCTTTTGTGGCAGTATCTGCAGATGCGCCTCAATTAATCATCTAAGCAGTTTGTAGGCCACCTGTCTGGATTTTGGTAGCAGGGTTCCTTGTAGTGGCAAAGGACTAGGCTACAGAGACTCTCTCTCTTTTCAAGCTGCTTCAGTTGTTAACACATATTCTACATACTCTTGGTTAGGAGGGATACTTGGTCTGTTAATGTGGCAACAGCATCTGGAACAGGAGCTTGAGCCCTTTGGTTGATGACATGGCTGGTTTCTGTAGACCCACAATATGTATTAAAAGATGGGAAAACAGCTTTGACAAGCTCTGGTTTAGAGTCCATCCCCAGAATGCTGATAGCCAGTTCTTTAAAGAGGACCTGTCACCACTCCTGGCATGCCTGTTTTAATAGCACAGATTTGCGCTATCCAATCAGTGCTGCCATGTGCAGTTACACACCCCCAACTTGTTACATCCTCTCTGTACCCTTATTGCAGACCGCTAGCAATTCATTCATAACTTCTAGTAGAAATAATAAATGAGTGGCACAACATAGAGTCATATGAATAGATGTTTCAGAATTGTTATTACATGGGGAATGCATGGAGCTATTAAAACAAGCATGTCAGGAGAGGTGACAGGTCCATTTTAACGTCTAGGAAGGTGGTCTTTAATTGGCTCTTCAGAGTCTCCGTGCTAGCACCCTCTATAAATGATTCTCTCAGAGTCTTGCCTCTGTTTGCTGCTTCACGATATTCCACTTGGATAACGGCTCTCAGGGCCTCCTGTAATGATGAGGCAAAGTCCCAGCGGGACTCATCAGGCTGCTGTTTCTTGTTGAAAAATCTTATCTTCAGATGCAGTCCTCTTATCAAAGGTTGTGCACAATCTTTCTAGGATGCTACAGTCCTTTTGTCAGATCGTGGCCAGAACTTTACTTCTGTTAATGCAACGTCCTCTAATTGGCTGACAAACAAGTATTGGCTGACACTATCCCCATTGTCAGACATGATGGCAATGAGCTCTCCCTAATATAAGCTTCAAAGACGATTGTGCATTCGAGCTTCACATTGCTACGGATAACATCGGTAATTTGCGGTGCATGCCCCTTTAATAAGTGAGCTGCAGTGCTGCAGGGGAGGTTACAGTTCACTGTAATGGCACTAGCCTCAAATAAATGATGTAAGGCAGTTGCTCTAAACTGTACTCACTGTTGCCAAGTTGGAACCTTTCTTGTGTGCTTTCAGCGTGGTCTAGCTAGCGGACTTCTCTTTCCCTCAAGGCTCAGCAGTCTTACAGCAGCAGGTGGCCTTCAGTGTGTTGCAATTTAGCGACAGCAAGTGGGGTGGTTGGCAACTATACAGTACTATGCAAAACAGTACAGCGGAAGTTCCACACAACAGACACTTTAAGCAGAAGAAAGTCTCTCAATAGGACACATAAGCACAATCGTGTTTGTGAGATAAAAAAATCTTTTCCACTTACAGCACTCCAGGCCGCAAGGGAATGGGAAGGCGTGTGGGGCTGGAGAAGATAGGATTGATGGAGGTGTAAAAGAGGGTGGTTGTAATCCTCACAGTGGCTGGGCCACTTGTGCAGGGAACTGGTGTGTGGAGTGTAGCAATCTTTCGTACCTTCAGAGCACACCCTGGACTTTGGAGTATCTAATGGTGGTCGGGTTGCCCTTGTATGATGGGCGTCACAGTACAAATACAAGCAGCAGGCATAGTTTAACAGCATATCACAGAGTAAGCTTTGCCCAAAGGCTGTGTATAGGGCTGGTTACTGTGATGGTCCTCCCTGAGTCTCTTTCTACAGATACATGCAATCTTCCCAACCCAATGGACCAAGGTCTACCATTTCTCTCAATATTCCTCTTCAATGCAGAACTATGGACTGCTGTCCTAGATCAGATGGCCAACCATTCTTAGTAGTGTGGCAGGTGCTAGAAGCAAAATTATCTGAAGAAAGTCCAGTAAAGTTTACAGCCGTATGCTTGTATTACCTTTGTTGTATCTGTCCAAGCACTGTCCCTTCTGGAATATTTCAATGCTTCTTTCCTTCAGAGGTTGGTACTTATCAAAATGTATTTTATGGCAGCTTTCCACTCACAGAGATGGTGTCTACCTGGAGAAGAATACTTTTCATTGTATCTGGATTACACACCAGCAACCGTATACATGTTTTGTCTCTCAGCTGACTTGCCAGGAACTCCTTTAGCCAGGAGAAAGTGGGGTCAGACCACCACCTGGCAACTATTACTAAGAACTACAAGAAATACAAGCAAGGGAGCTGGCGTAGATTTAGACAGGTGGTGGTCCTGGATATGCCGAAGTTATGTAGAAGCTGGTGGCTCTACATAACTTAGGCGCAGCCATCACCAGCGCAAAGGGGTATTAAGACCAGTGTCTAAAACGCTGGTCTTAAGAAATGTCCCCCATAGTGCATAATTGACATCTGAGTAAACATTTGAACAATTTTAGAAGTGAACCGTTGTGTATTGTAACATCAACCCATTAGCAGTAAACTATATTGCTGAATTTTACCAGAATGTACACCAATATTCCACAGCAAAATACAGTATAATGGAAGTGAATGGGATTTTAACTAACCCCATTCACCAAAACCATCTGCAGCGGAATTCAGACATGGATTTTAAAATTTTCATTCATTTAAGGCCTCATGCACACGACCGTTGTGTGCATCCGCGTCCGTTCCGTCATTTTTCACAGTTTAGCGGAGGTCCCATTCATTTCTATGGAGCTGTGAAAAAAAACTTTTCTCCGCGTCCGTGATTCCAGTCCGTCAAAAAAAAATATTACCTGACCTATTCTTGTCAGTGGAAAACGGAGGACGGACCCATTGAAGTCAATGGGTCCGTCAAAAAAAACGGATGCACAACTGGTATGTCATCCGCGTCCGTGTCCGTTTTTTTCTAAAAGACCTTGGTGCAATAAAATTACACTTTTCATTAACCTTCCTTTTTTTTCCCCTGTCAGACAAAATAAAAGACACAAGGAAACACAACTGAAGCAAAATCGGACACGGACCACTGAAGCCAAATCACTGACAGTGAAAAAACACTGTCGTGTGCATGAGGCCTTACTGAAATAAATGAAATCCTTGCCTATATCCACACAACATGTCACACAGCATGACATTTACATAGTATGTGAAACCAGCCTAAAGGCATATGGTTACCTGGGTCTTTTTACTTTTCTGAATGTTCAACTTTCTTTTTGACTCTATGAAAACAATCAAATCACAGTAAGGGGTAAGTATAACGGTACACGTTCTGTGGATAAATTTTGTGTCTCAGCCTGAAGGAACGTTAGAAATGAAAATAATAAAGATTTTATTAGGAAAAGGGGTAATAGATAAAATCAGGCATACAGGGAATCAGAGATGCGGAGAGGGATAAGGTAAATAACCATCCGACACTCTGAAGGCCTGACTAGTAACCTGTTGCTGGCTATCACTCAGTGTTGGGACACATTGATGTAAGTGTAGCCTGTAGCAACCAGGTAATGATATCGCTACACTCAGATCAGGGACTGACAGTGCAGATCTAATCCACTTTACATCTGTCCTAATGCTCTTTGTATTGAGCCATAGGGTGGATGGTCTGCAATGTTTAAGCAGCTAAAATGGGTCCTGGTGCACCCTGTTAGCGCTGCCCTGCTGTCACGGCCATGGCTATGACCGTGACTCCTGAACCGCATGCGGTTGTCAGCGGTTTTCATTGGTGTTCAATCACAGGTGAGGGCTGTGGTATTGGCCTCACCTGTGGTTGCCGCTGGCAACAGTATGTATGTGGCAGCGTAGCAGGCTGAGCTGTGCCATGCAGCTCGCTACGCTGCGCATGCGGTTTTGTGTGTGATGTGTGGATGTGTGCACTGTGTTTTATGTTATTGTGTGCACGTCTCCTTTAAGTGGTGTTTTCCCTTCCCTGGTGTTGGAAGGGTTAATCCCCTTCCTAGTGTGTGTGATCACTGGGTGTGTCCGACTGTGGGGTGTGGCTTCTTGGCCTATAAAGCCTCACTGCTTTTGTAGGCCTGCAGGTTGCTTCAGCCATGCTTAGCTGAGAGCAGCCTCATGTATTTATTACCTGTCAGTAAGAGCCACCCCTGTGGTCATAAACCTTTATGTCAAAACCTTAATGTCATAACCATATTGTGCTTAAGTTATTTCCAGTTATGTGTGATGTCCGTGTGATGTTTTATATGTCTCCCTTTGTGCAGCTATGGATCTGGGTCCCAGTGTGGGGATGCGTTTATGATCTGCACCCTGCTAACACAGGGATCCAGTCAGCAAGGCTGTGGCAGGTAGGTGGAACTCTGGTTCACCTGCCATATCCATAGAGCTGTTTATGTCTCCCCTTTTCCTGCAGCTTGGCCGTTGAGACTCCTGCTCCTCCGTGTCTAGGAGGAGTGGGCTTGTCTTACTCAGCTCCTAGGTGAGGGTCATCTTGAGGGCCAGCAGGGACTTTTAGGTTCCGGAGCATGGGCCCTCCTACCATCAAGGTTGGCCCATGTAACTAGGAGCTAGGGTCAGGTTAGGGATGCCTTAGGAGGTGACCTGCTCCCTAATCCTGTCTACATGGCCAAGCAGCCGAAACATCACCGGGCTCCACACGGCTGAGGATTTCCCCCATCCTCAGCCGTGACAGTATGACCACAGTCGCTCTTACGTGGCGCTCCCTCGAAAGAGGGTAAAGCATGCACCGCTATCTGCGGATGGGGTGCATGCGCGTTCTCCGGAGGGAGAGCGTTATGGGGCTCACCAGTTACGGCGCGGTGAGTGGCATTCCCCGCCATTCCTCGCTCACCGTGTTCCGTGTTGGTGTCCCCTTTTTGTTTGTCTTTCCCCTCCCCCCCCTCCCACTGTTTTTTATGCCTCACCAACTTTCCCCTTTTGTTGTTGGGAGGGGCTTTGAGGGGTGGGAGTATGCATTCCCTCGAAAGAGGGTGTAGCATGTACCGCCGTCTGTGGAAGGGGTACATGCGCGCTCTTCGGAGGGAGAGCGTTCTGGGGGTTTCGCCTCTGACGGCGCGGTGAGTGGCGTTTCCCCGCCATCCCTTCACCGTTGCCTCGTTTGGCGTCCCCCTGATTTCATTACACGTGGTGTGTGTCTGGTATGCGGTATGCATACCTTCGAAAGAGGGTGCAGCATGCAGTGCCATATCCATGTGGCCTGCATGCGCGTTCTCCGGAGGGAGAGCGTTCCTGGGGGTTCTCCGTTAACGGCACGGTTGGTGGCTTATTCCCCGCCACCTTACCGTCCGTGTTGGGGATCCCTCGTCCCTCTCCATGTTCCCATCTCTGGTCGTCTGCTGGCAGCACTCCGTAAGTGGTCCGGCTGCGTGCTGGTTAGGAGTGTCTGCTGGCAGCGACTGGAGTGGGGACGTGAGTGGAGAGTCCCCTCGTCCATCTCTCAGTGGTTCTTTTCTCTTTGTTGCTGGTGCGGGCTGCAGTCCTCGTCGGACTGGCTAGTGTGAGCCGGGAGAGGATGCAGCTGACAGCGACCCCTTTTTAGAACCGGCACTGAGAGTGGACGTCCCCTTCTCCTATCCCCTTGTCTGAGTCCCTCACGTGTTTTTTTTTGGTAGGGGGGCTTTGAGGGGTGGGAGTGTCACGGCCATGGCTATGACCGTGACTCCTGAACCGCATGCGGTTTTCATTGGTGTTCAATCACAGGTGAGGGCTGTGGTATTGGCCTCACCTGTGGTTGCCGCTGGCAACAGTATGTATGTGGCAGCGTAGCAGGCTGAGCTGTGCCATGCAGCTCGCTACGCTGCGCATGCGGTTTTGTGTGTGATGTGTGGATGTGTGCACTGTGTTTTATGTTATTGTGTGCACGTCTCCTTTAAGTGGTGTTTTCCCTTCCCTGGTGTTGGAAGGGTTAATCCCCTTCCTAGTGTGTGTATCACTGGGTGTGTCCGACTGTGGGGTGTGGCTTCTTGGCCTATAAAGCCTCACTGCTTTTGTAGGCCTGCAGGTTGCTTCAGCCATGCTTAGCTGAGAGCAGCCTCATGTATTTATTACCTGTCAGTAAGAGCCACCCCTGTGGTCATAAACCTTTATGTCAAAACCTTAATGTCATAACCATATTGTGCTTAAGTTATTTCCAGTTATGTGTGATGTCCGTGTGATGTTTTATATGTCTCCCTTTGTGCAGCTATGGATCTGGGTCCCAGTGTGGGGATGCGTTTATGATCTGCACCCTGCTAACACAGGGATCCAGTCAGCAAGGCTGTGGCAGGTAGGTGGAACTCTGGTTCACCTGCCATATCCATAGAGCTGTTTATGTCTCCCCTTTTCCTGCAGCTTGGCCGTTGAGACTCCTGCTCCTCCGTGTCTAGGAGGAGTGGGCTTGTCTTACTCAGCTCCTAGGTGAGGGTCATCTTGAGGGCCAGCAGGGACTTTTAGGTTCCGGAGCATGGGCCCTCCTACCATCAAGGTTGGCCCATGTAACTAGGAGCTAGGGTCAGGTTAGGGATGCCTTAGGAGGTGACCTGCTCCCTAATCCTGTCTACATGGCCAAGCAGCCGAAACATCACCGGGCTCCACACGGCTGAGGATTTCCCCCATCCTCAGCCGTGACACCTGCTAAGTGAGCAGTATGTGACGCTTCAAATCGCTCAAGTCTTGACGGCCAGTGTAGGTACAGATTCACTTGTAAAGACTGCCCTGCCTGTTGAGCGAAAAGTAACACATCAGATCGCTCAACGCGTTTCTACATGACTACACTGTGTCATGTAACATAGTACATAAGGCCGAAAAAAGACATTTGTCCATTCAGTTCGACCTGTCATCCTGCAAGTTAATCCAGAGGAAGGCAAAAAGAAAAAAAACCCTGTGAGGTAGAAGCCAATTTTCCTCACTTTAGGGGAATAAAAAACTCCTTCCCGACTACAATCAGGCAATCAGATAACTCCCTGGATCAACGACCCCTCTCTAGTAGCTATAGCCTATATTATTACACTCCAGAAATACATCCAGGCCCCTCTTGAATTCCTTTATTGTACTCACCATCACCACCACCTCAGGCAGAGAGTTCCATAGTCTCACTGCTCTTACCGTAAAGAATCCTCTTCTATGTTTGTGTACAAACCTTCTTTCCTCCAGACGCAGAGGATGTCCCCTCGTCACAGTCACAGTCCTGGGGATAAATAGATGATGGGAGAGATCTCTGTACTAACCCCTGATATATTTATACATAGTAATTAGATCTCCCCTCAGTCGTCTTTTTTCTATAGTAGATTATCTTCTATTAGGGTTAGTGAATAACCCTAATTTTGATAATCTTTCAGGGTACTGTTGTTGCCCCATTCCAGTTATTACTTTAGTTGCCCTCCTCTGGACCCTCTCCAGCTCTGCTATGTCTTCCTTGTTCACAGGAGCCCAGAACTGTACACAGTACTCCATGTGTGGTCTGACCAGTGATTTGTAAAGTGGTAGGACTATGTTCTCATCACGGGCATCTATGCCCCTTTTGATGCAACCCATTATCTTAAGTCACACACTTACGCAACCACGCGTCGCGGTCAAACTTGCGTTATATATCTGCTTATATAAATATAATTGCAGCTCACTACACCAGCCTGATTTGTTTTCCCTCTGGATTCAAAAAGGCTGTGCTGCTCTTACTGCAGAATTTTATAGTCTCCTAATTACACAGCCACACCCTAATTAGACAGCCACACCCTAATTAGACAGCCACACCCTGATTACTCACCTGTGCAACCCCTGGAGAAGGGAAAAAAAAGTGTTATTACAGCACACAATACAGTCAAATACAGCCACTCATTAATGTCCACAAATAATTTTAGCTCTCAGATACTCCCTTACTTAATCTTAAATCACACACTTACACAACCACACTTAATCAACCACGCGTTGCGGTCAAACTCGCGTTATATATCTGCTTATTTAAATATAATTGCAGCTCACTACACCAGCCTGGTTTCTTTTCCCTCTGGATTCAAAAAGCATGTGTCATCAGGAGCGATACATTGTTCATAGTATTATCAAATGTGAATGAAACTGCAACACTGTAGCGTGCATACATCGGCGCTGTAATGGCCGTGTGCGGCCAAACACACGCGGGATATAAATGATCTAACACCCGCCCCCAGAAGGTGTGTGCCAGCGTAAGCCACCAATCAGAGAGGAAGGCGCGTCCTCCGACACGCTCCCTGACGCGGCCACCGCGAGATAGAGCGTGATACATTCTGGGGGAGGAGTGCAAGTGTGCTCGAACATATGGGGGAACAATCATATGCGGTCTATAATGTCAAGTGACACCGCTGTAAATGGCTAACCGGGATATATAAAGGAGGCCTACATAAAGGAAACAACGCAGTGTAGTAGTCAAATTAACCATCACACTGCTGTACACAATGGAGAAAGCAACTGACATGGAGTGGACCAACCCATATATAAAACATGGGATGATGTCATAGATAAGATCACAGAATGCATATGTCACAGTACAGGTGTGTAATCACGACAAAGTGATGGACTGAAACACGTCAGGACCGTATCAGCCATACCATAACCTGCTAAATAAAGCAGGAAAATGAGACCGCCTCATTTAGCCCCTTGGGGTGTACAGTGTCTAACTTAAAAATCTATTCGGTTTCTTTGCGGAGCAGCGGCCCATCAATGTACCCTCCACGAATGGATGTCACAATGTGCTCGATCCCCTGGACTAAATGAGGCGGTCTCATTTCCCTGCTTTATTTAGCAGGTTATGGGATGGCTGCCATGGTCCTGACATGTTTCAGTCCATCACTATGTCATGACCACACATCTGTACTGTGACATATGCATTGTGTGATCTTATCTATGACATCATCCCATGTTTTATATATGGGTTGGTCCACTCCATGTCAGTTGCTTTCTCCATTGTGTACGGCAGTGTGATGGTTAATTTGACTACTACACTGCGTTGTTTCCTTTATGTCGGCCTCCTTTATATATCCCGGTTAGCCATTTACAGCGGTGTCACCTGACATTATAGACCGCATATGATTGTTCCCCCATATGTTCGAGCGCATTTGCGCTCCTCCCCCAGAATGTATCACGCTCTATTTCGCGGCGGCCGCATCAGGCAGTGTGTCGGAGGACGCGCCTTCCTCTCTGATTGGTGGTTCACGCTGGCACACACCTTCTGGGGGCTGGTGTTAGATCATTTATATCCGGCGTGTGTTTGGCCGCACACGGCCATCACAGCGCCGATGTATGCACGCTACAGTGTTGCAGTTTCATTCACATTTGATAATACTATGAACAATGTATCGCTCCTGATGACACATGACACAGTGTAGTCATGTAGAAACGCGTTGAGCGATCTGATGTGTGATTCATCGCTCGATAGGCAGGGCAGTCTTTACAAGTGAATCTGTACCTACACTGGCCGTCCAGACTTGAGCGATTTGAAGCGTCACATACCGCTCACTTAGCAGGGCAGCGTTAACAGGGTGCACCAGGACCCATTGTAGCTGTCTAAACTTTGCAGACCATCCACCCTATGGCTCAATACAAAGAGCATAAGGACAGATGTAAAGTGGATTAGATCTGCATATGTCAGCCCCTGATCTAAGTGCAGCGACATTTCAACCTGGTTGCTACAGGCTACACTTACATCAATGTGTCCCAACACTGAGTGATAGCCAGCAACAGGTTACTAGTCAGGCCTTCAGAGTGTCGGATGGTTATTTACCTTATCCCTCTCCGCATCTCTGATTCCCTGTATGCCTGATTTTATCTACTACCCTCTTTCATTGATTCTTTTTTTTTTAAACCAAATTTTATTCATTTTGATTTATCAGAAAATTACATTTTACATAATCCAATGTTTACAGAGTTGTATTACATAAATTCATCGATTAAGTTTACAAAGGATTGATAAAATGAATCAATTAAACCACAATTAAAACTCCCTCTCCCCCCTCCCCCCATCTTAGCTTCAAGAAGATCAGGTCCCACCCTCACCATCATATCAACAAGACATTAAATATCTTACTGTTCCAATTTACCTAAAGTACCCTTCAATTGCTCCTGTAAATACCAGGATGTTTGTTTTAGAGGATTCATTAGCGTTTTAATCTCAGTGGGTTCTAGAACATTAATAATGAAGCCTCTCCACCTTTCATTGATTCTAATAAAATCTTTATTATTTTCATTTCTAATGTTCCTTCAAGCTGAGACACAAAATATATTGAGAATTCACAGCTAAGACAATATCCCGTCAGAGGAAGTAATAACCACAGGTGGTATATATGTATAATTGTTATAATCACAGGGTTCCTCCTGTTATAAAACGTAGCCTTTAATATAATTTACATGTAAAATAACAAACTCCCACAAACAAAAATAACACAAAAAATGAAAAAATACTGAAAACGGGGTATGTACTGTATGCTCAGTGGCAACGTATCTATTCCTCCGTTATGATTGAGGACATAGAGATATAGGTAGGGTGTTGACTTGTTGGTTTGGGCCTATCCCTAAATGTGGCCTTATACTACACAACCCTGCCTATAAACGGAATGGCCACCCTGATAAGGGCGATTCCGTGTTCTGGAACCTCCTGATAGGCCCTAGGCCGACCCTATAGTGCTGTTATGCCTCTAGGTTGTGGCCTATTCTAGGTACACAAAACAAAAAACTTACAGTACATAGAGCAATGGAACACCACAGCCGTGGATACCATATGTGATAATTGCTCAAGATGTCTCGTATTTGTGATACAACAAAGTTAAGTAACACGGGTGATAATCTATATGTATATCACCACATACAAATATCTATATATATATATTCATATACTACGATGCCAGACACATATATTGATATAGATGTGATCTTTATATATACACATGTGGCGCCCCAATTTGCTGCCTATAGATGGCGGCATACAATTAAGCGCCTTGGTCCCTACGCGTTTCACCCATATTGATAACCGGGCTCTTCAGGGGACATTTAGTTAAATATCGTACTCGGCATCAATATCAAACTTAGGACGGCGAAGCAGTCAGCAAGGCCATCAATTTTAATGACACAGTTTAAGCTACTTGTGATAGGTAACCTGGTTGGTCTAATGTATTAGAATAGCTTGTCCAGTCGGACATGAGAACTGCACATGACGCCTACACATTAATTTCTTTTAACTGGGAACACATTGTATGGAGCAGTGACCCAGTGGGGTCAAGATACCAAGCAGCTTCCAAGTCATGTCAAGATACGTAATCCCAGAAAATACTGTTGGTATAAAACCTATAAAGATGGTCACACATAAACAGTAGCATGTGCCACTTATTACAAGTAAGGTGATACTACTTGCGTGCCCGAACCAAGCTTGGACAATCCCAAACTGTCACTGAGATTTGCAGTGTGCCCCTGCTTATCCAGTCATGGCCCAAGGACAGTCTGTAAGAAGCCAAGAGACAAATAGACAGTGTTAGCCAGCGCCTTGATGAAAATGACTGACCTCATTCCTGTAGAAACTGACACCCAATTGCTTGAGGATTTCACAGTTGTTGGCGCCTCACTGGTCCTGTATGTGAGGTCGCCGGATACGGCATAAGTTCTGGTTTAAATAGCCCACGTTACTTCCTGGGGAGGAGGGGCCTGGGTCGGTGCTGTATTCAGCGTCGGTACCTGGACCTCCCTGGATGGGCGAGGACATGTTGTGAGCACAGTCCTATGTCTGACTGCGCCTTGGTTGCCTGATGCCTTATTCCCGGTCACGTGACCTAGCCACGTCACTGTGTAGAGACAGGGCGTTCCGTAATGACGTTGCCGGCATCATACCATCACGTGACCAGGCCGCGTCATATTGTAAGTTCGGGCGCCCCGTGATGACGTCGCCTGCTTCCAGCAGAGGTGAGGCGATCCTTAGTGACGTGATACTAGTCACTGGATCAAAGATCCCATACGGGCGCGATGTTATATATATATATATATATATATATATATATATACACCCTGTACAGAATTATTAGGCAAATGAGCATTTTGACCACATCATCCTCTTTATGCATGTTGTCTTACTCCAAGCTGTATAGGCTCGAAAGCCTACTACCAATTAAGCATATTAGGTGATGTGCATCTCTGTAATGAGAAGGGGTGTGGTCTAATGACATCAACACCCTATATTAGGTGTGCATAATTATTAGGCAACTTCCTTTCCTTTGGCAAAATGGGTCAAAAGAAGGACTTGACAGGCTGAGAAAAGTCAAAAATAGTGAGATATCTTGCAGAGGGATGCAGCACTCTTAAAATTGTAAAGCTTCTGAAGCGTGATCATCGAACAATCAAGCGTTTCATTCAAAATAGTCAACAGGGTCGCAAGAAGCGTGTGGAAAAACCAAGGCGCAAAATAACTGCCCATGAACTGAGAAAAGTCAAGCGTGCAGCTGCCAAGATGCCACTTGCCACCAGTTTGGCCATATTTCAGAGCTGCAACATCACTGGAGTGCCCAAAAGCACAAGGTGTGCAATACTCAGAGACATGGCCAAGGTAAGAAAGGCTGAAAGACGACCACCACTGAACAAGACACACAAGCTGAAACGTCAAGACTGGGCCAAGAAATATCTCAAGACTGATTTTTCTAAGGTTTTATGGACTGATGAAATGAGAGTGAGTCTTGATGGGCCAGATGGATGGGCCCGTGGCTGGATTGGTAAAGGGCAGAGAGCTCCAGTCCGACTCAGACGCCAGCAAGGTGGAGGTGGAGTACTGGTTTGGGCTGGTATCATCAAAAATGAGCTTGTGGGGCCTTTTCGGGTTGAGGATGGAGTCAAGCTCAACTCCCAGTCCTACTGCCAGTTTCTGGAAGACATCTTCTTCATGCAGTGGTACAGGAAGAAGTCTGCATCCTTCAAGAAAAACATGATTTTCATGCAGGACAATGCTCCATCACACGCGTCCAAATACTCCACAGCGTGGCTGGCAAGAAAGGGTATAAAAGAAGAAAATCTAATGACATGGCCTCCTTGTTCACCTGATCTGAACCCCATTGAGAACCTGTGGTCCATCATCAAATGTGAGATTTACAAGGAGGGAAAACAGTACACCTCTCTGAACAGTGTCTGGGAGGCTGTGGTTGCTGCTGCACGCAATGTTGATGGTGAACAGATCAAAACACTGACAGAATCCATGGATGGCAGGCTTTTGAGTGTCCTTGCAAAGAAAGGTGGCTATATTGGTCACTGATTTGTTTTTGTTTTGTTTTTGAATGTCAGAAATGTATATTTGTGAATGTTGAGATGTTATATTGGTTTCACTGGTAAAAATAAATAATTGAAATGGGTATATATTTGTTTTTTGTTAAGTTGCCTAATAATTATGCACAGTAATAGTCACCTGCACACACAGATATCCCCCTAAAATAGCTAAAACTAAAAACAAACTAAAAACTACTTCCAAAAATATTCAGCTTTGATATTAATGAGTTTTTTCGGTTCATTGAGAACATGGTTGTTGTTCAATAATAAAATTAATCCTCAAAAATACAACTTGCCTAATAATTCTGCACTCCCTGTATATATACAGTACAGACCAAAAGTTTGGACACACCTTCTCATTCAAAGAGTTTTCTTTATTTTCATGACTATGAAGGCATCAAAACTATGAATTAACACATGTGGAATTATATACATAACAAACAAGTGTGAAACAACTGAAAATATGTCATATTCTAGGTTCTTCAAAGTAGCCACCTTTTGCTTTGATTACTGCTTTGCACACTCTTGGCATTCTCTTGATGAGCTTCAAGAGGTATTCCCCTGAAATGGTCTTCCAACAGTCTTGAAGGAGTTCCCAGAGATGCTTAGCACTTGTTGGCCCTTTTGCCTTCACTCTGCAGTCCAGCTCACCCCAAACCATCTCGATTGGGTTCAGGTCCGGTGACTGTGGAGGTCAGGTTATCTGGCGCAGCACCCCATCACTCTCCTTCATGGTCAAATAGCCCTTACTTTCAAAGTTTTCCCAATTTTTCGGCTGACTGACTGACCTTCATTTCTTAAAGTAATGATGGCCACTCGTTTTTCTTTACTTAGCTGCTTTTTTCTTGCCATAATACAAATTCTAACAGTCTATTCAGTAGGACTATCAGCTGTGTATCCACCTGACTTCTCCTCAACGCAACTGATGGTCCCAACCCCATTTATAAGGCAAGAAATCCCACTTCTTAAACCTGACAGGGCACACCTGTGAAGTGAAGACCATTTCAGGGGACTACCTCTTGAAGCTCATCAAGAGAATGCCAAGAGTGTGCAAAGCAGTAATCAAAGCAAAAGGCGGCTACTTTGAAGAACCTAGAATATGACATATTTTCAGTTGTTTCACACTTGTTTGTTATGTATATAATTCCACATGTGTTAATTCATAGTTTTGATGCCTTCATAGTCATGAAAATAAAGAAAACTCTTTGAATGAGAAGGTGTGTCCAAACTTTTGGTCTGTACTGTACATTGATGTGATACTGAGGCCATTTGTGGCAAGCTTGCCAACCTACGCTAGGGACACAATGGATGTCCTACAGCGTCTTGAGGGCATTCAATATGACGAGGATACTTGGCTTGCTAGCCTAGATGTGGAGGCCTTGTACAGCTCTATTCCACATGACACTGATTGTCTAGCTGTGCGGGCCTTCCTCCAGCAGAGGGGTGAACATCTTATCCGACACAATGCTTTTGTGATGGAACTACTGGACTTTGTCCTGAGTCACAATGTGTTCCTTTTTGACCGCCAAGTTTTCCACCAGCTCAGGGGAGTTGCGATGGACAGTCCGTGTGCCCCAACCTACGCAAATCTCTACCTGGGCTGGTGGGAAAGAGAGGTTGTCTTCAGTGAAGCTCTGGAACAGTACACGTCGTCGATATTAATCTGGATTAGATATATCAACGACGTGTTTATACTGTGGAAAGGGGCCAAGGATTGTTTCACCCAATTCGTAGCTGAGCTTAACATCAACCAGCTAGGTCTGTTTTTCACGTCAGACATCAATGAGCAAGAAATCACGTTCTTGGATCTGACTGTTTCTGTGGGGATAGATAAAAAGATTACCACAAATCTGTTCCGCAAGCAGACCGCTACCAAAAGCTTTCTGTGGTGGGACAGTGGCCATCCATTAGCCATCAGGAGTGGCATCCCTAAGGGCCAATATCTGAGGGCTAGGAGGAATTGCTCAGAAATTAGGGATTTTAAGGTGGCCGCAAGTGATTTGAGGACCCGGTTTAAGCATAGAGGTTATCCTCAATATACACTCAAAAGAGCGTACCATCACTCTATGAGTATTAGCCGTGAACAATTACTGGTCCCCAAGCAAAGGTTGCAGGGTCAGAACACTCCGAGGATTATAGCCACGTATGATAAAGCGCAGAAACAGGTGCGTGAGATCCTCTAGAGACACTGGCCTATCCTACAGTCTGATCCGGACATTGGTGATCTAGTGTCAGACCGTCCCCCCATTACATACCGTCGCAGTTCAAATATACGCGGCCGTCTGGTCCATAGCACCTACCTACATCCAACACCAGATACATGGCTAAAAAATACACTGACTGGGACTTTTCCATGTGGGGCATGTGTCATCTGTGGCAATATTATGAAAGGCATCAATGGAGAGTAGCACTCGCGGGTCTTACGGTGGTCCGGAATGCAGCAGTCCACCTGGAGCCCTAGATCCACAAAGGCTCCTGATTACACAGTCCAATAAACGATAACAGAGGCAGCATGTCCGGTGAATGTCCCTTTATTGGGAACTACTTACATGAAATACGTGGTTACAAAATTTGTTACGTTTCGGCTATAGCATAGCCTTTATCAAGCACAATGTGATCCCCAAATGAAAGGGACATTCTTTACTAGCCAAGTGACTAAGAAAAGATTCTCCATCAGATCTTTCATCAGATGCACATCAGTGGGAGTTGTGTATTTATTGACCTGCCAATGTGGTATGCAATATGTAGGTAAGACCAGACGCGAACTGAGGAGACGTATTGGCGAACACCTACTCGACATTAAAAACAACCGCGACACATCTGTGGCACGCCATGTTTGTGATCATCATGGCGGCAATCCAGATGTGCTTAAGGTCCAGGGGATCGAGCACATTGTGATATCCATTCGTGGAGGGGACATTGATGTGCCGCTGCTCCGCAAAGAAACTGAATGGATTTTTAAGTTAGACACTGTACACCCCAAGGGACTAAATGAGGCGGTCTCATTTCCCTGCTTTATTTAGCAGGTTATGGGATGGCTGCCATGGTCCTGACGTGTTTCAGTCCATCACTATGTCATGAACACACATCTGTACTGTGATATATGCACTGTGTGATCTTATCTATGACATCATCCCACGTTTTATATATGGGTTGGTCCACTCCATGTCAGTTGCTTTCTCCATTGTGTACGGCAGTGTGATGGTTAATTTGACTACTACACTGTGTTGTTTCCTTTATGTCGGCCTCCTTTATATATCCCGGTTAGCCATTTACAGCGGTGTCACCTGACATTATAGACCGCATATGATTGTTCCCCCATATGTTCGAGCGCACTTGCACTCCTCCCCCAGAATTTTTTTTTTTTTTTACTGTACATAAAAATTCGTCCCCTGTCACGGGGTTCCGAAGGTGCACTCGGTCCCCCATTGCCCGCAGACCTGTTGCTTAGCTTTTGGAATGAGGTTCTGTGTTTGACCTCATTCCCAGGGCGGCTTTACTAGCTGGGTGTCTCCCTGCTCCTAGTCTGCCTTGAGCGCCGAGCTGATCACTCGGTGCTCGACTGGTTGGTCTGTCGGTCATGTGACGCTGGCCACGTCACATGACCCTCACTCCCCACTATAAATACAGGCAGCCTGCTGGCTACAGGTTGCCTGTTAATATCTAGGTTCCTGGCTATTTGTTGGACTGCTGAATACTTACCTGATCCTGTTCCCTGACCATCCTTTTGCATGCTCCTCCTGTACTGCGCATCCGTCCTGGTATTGTGACCTCGGCTCCCACCTGACTACTCTCTTAGGACTCCTCTTGTACTTCTCTGCTCTCCTGGTATTTGACCCCGGCTTCTCCTGACCATTCTTTGCTTAATCCTTTGTACTGCGTAGCTCTCTTGGTTCTGACCCGGTCCGTTCATGTTCCGTATTTTGTCTTGTCTGTCTTCCCTGCACATATCCTAAGTTAGGGACTGTTGTCCAGTTGTCCCCTGTCATCAGGACTCGTGAGGCAAGTAGGCAGGGCCAAGGGTGAGGGTGGAGCGCAGTGGTCACTATCCTTTCCCCTGTGTGTGTGTGGACGTGACCGTTACATCCCCTCACACTATTGTGCATATAAAACATGGAACTGACTAATACCCATGACTAAATAAATGGAAAGCTAAAATGGTGATGAAATCACACACTCAATTGAGCAGACTTTGCTGAGAAAATGCTGCAGATTTCATTCTCTGCATTGCAAACAGTGAAATTCTTGACAGATATTTGCCAACATGACATTTTTAAATCTCATCCACTTCACTGCTACTGTAAACGCTGTAGATTCTCTGCACACAACTCTGAGGACAATCTGCAGGATTTATGATATGTGTGGTACTACCTTAAAGGGATTGTCCGCTTTTTACTATTGATGACCTATCCTCAGGATAGTCATCAATATCAGATTGGTGGGGGTCTGGCTCCTGGCACCCCTGCCAATCAGCTGTTTGAAGAGAAAGCACCACTCTTAGGAGCACTGCCTTCTCTTCATTGTTTACCTGCTCGCGTTGCAACCGCAACAGTGAGCGGGTGTAATTGCAACTAAGCCATCCTATTCAATTCAATGGGACAACTCCTTCCTATTCGAGTGACATAAGAACGCTGTTTTCTTTTCAAAAAGCTGATCAACGGGAGTGCTGGGAGTTGGTTCTCTGCCGACCCAATATTGATGACCTATTCTGAGGATAGTTCATCAATTTAAAAAGCAGACTAACCCTTTAACGCTTACTGTAGTGCTGATATTAAATAATGTATGGAGGGTCCAGATGAGAAAATCCTATTGATGGTGATACAGAGGTATTGTCACGGCTGTGTCATGGTCTGGTGTAGTGGACCATGACACTTTTGCCGTGCATGCTTGTTGCTGGTGGCAACATGTTGTTGTTTTGCATGTTTTGACACTTCCCCTTTAAGTTGTGTCCCTTCCAATCTTGGTATGTTCGGGGTTAAGATGTGTGCTTGGTGGTGCTGGGTGTGGCCTCTGGCTTTTCATATTCAGTGTTGTGAGCCTGAAGGTCAGTTTGTTGTTTGCCGGC
Source organism: Bufo bufo (assembly GCF_905171765.1). Taxonomy (NCBI): domain Eukaryota; kingdom Metazoa; phylum Chordata; class Amphibia; order Anura; family Bufonidae; genus Bufo; species Bufo bufo. The sequence goes on along the minus strand of NC_053390.1, from coordinate 488,658,768 downwards.
ATATGTGTAGGAGCTCTGCTCCTTTTTGGATGTCTTTCTTACCTGTGTAATGGCATCCTAGTTGGACATCACTGGGGACCCGATGTCCCACTAGGAGGCCCTCACTCTGGGAGATGGAAACATGAAGACCAGGAGCATAACTCCAACACACACCATGGCTGGAGTTCAACTGACTCCTGGCCTCTAGCCACAGGTAAGATGAAGCACCTAGTGACCACGCCCAACAAGGTGGTTAACCCCTCCAGCACCGAACAGAGGAGCAAACAACTCAAAGGGGAATTGAACACACCAGCATAAAAAGCTACACGTTGCTGCAGGCAACAACATGCAAGGCAACCATGTCACGGCACACACCACAAAGGCTGTGACACTGCCCCCGCATGCTGAAACAGCAACACGTTGCCGCGGGCAACAGCAAGCGTGGCATAAGTTTCACAGCGCACACCAAAGGCCGTGACAGGTATAACTGCTTTTCTGAGGGCGTAAGAATATACTGTACATCTTCCCCTATATTATTTAGGATCTGCAGTATGGTAAACATAAAACAATCTATTAATTAATTCATACCATAGTGTTTTAAAAAAACACTAAACATAGAAGATGAACAGAAAATGAAGCATTAATCTCTTCTCTTTTCATATGTAACAAAATATTATGTGTCTCAGGGATATCAATAATGTTTCCCTCCTTCTATGTTGTCTGGAGTCAACAATATTTTCAACTTCTAGTTCTAGATCTGTTAAAAGCTGTCTCAAGGCCCCCATAATACACATTAATGTATTGTCGGAAGATTCAGGGAATGATGGTCGGGATGAGAAGGATGGGGCAAAGTGAATATTTTTGCCAGATCCTTTTGACATCTCTGGATATAAGCCACCACCAGAGGTGTCTGGAAGGGGCTTTCTTCTCTCCCCATTGAATACACATACGCACGAGGAGCTGTGTAGACTGTAGTTTGCGTGATACAATTTGGTAAGCATGTACATTACAGACCAAAAGTTTGGACACACCTTCTCATTCAAAGAGTTTTCTTTATTTTCTTGACTATGAAGGCATCAAAACTATGAATTAACACATGTGGAATTATATACATAACAAACAAGTGTGAAACAACTGAAAATATGTCATATTCTAGGTTCTTCAAAGTAGCCACCTTTTGCTTTGATTACTGCTTTGCACACTCTTGGCATTCTCTTGATGAGCTTCAAGAGGTATTCCCCTGAAATGGTCTTCCAACAGTCTTGAAGGAGTTCCCAGAGATTCTTAGCACTTGTTGGCCCTTTTGCCTTCACTCTGCAGTCCAGCTCACCCCAAACCATCTCGATTGGGTTCAGGTCCGGTGACTGTGGAGGTCAGGTCATCTGGCGCAGCACCCCATCACTCTCCTTCATGGTCAAATAGCCCTTACTTTCAAAGTTTTCCCAATTTTTCGGCTGACTGACTGACCTACATTTCTTAAAGTAATGATGGCCACTCGTTTTTCTTTACTTAGCTGCTTTTTTCTTGCCATAATACAAATTCTAACAGTCTATTCAGTAGGACTATCAGCTGTGTATCCACCTGACTTCTCCTCAACGCAACTGATGGTCCCAACCCCATTTATAAGGCAAGAAATCCCACTTATTAAACCTGACAGGGCACACCTCTGAAGTGAAAACCATTTCAGGGGACTACCTCTTGAAGCTCATCAAGAGACTGCCAAGAGTGTGCAAAGCAGTAATCAAAGCAAAAGGTGGCTACTTTGAAGAACCTAGAATATGACATATTTTCAGTTGTTTCACACTTTTTTGTTATGTATATAATTCCACATGTGTTAATTCATAGTTTTGATGCCTTCAGTGTGAATCTACAATTTTCATAGTCATGAAAATAAAGAAAACTCTTTGAATGAGAAGGTGTTTCCAAACTTTTGGTCTGTACTGTATCTATTCAGATCCCTGGTCACTCTTTTAAAATTCCAGTGGGAGGTTGAACTCAGTGAACTCTTATACATTAAGAGATTTAAATCAATATATTACTGAATATAGAATTTTTCCTACAATACTGTAAATTAATCTGCACATGTCATATTTCTATATTGAACTTGCCTTAGAGAAATACATGCAGATAAATAATCAATTCTAAAAATAATATTTGTTATTCATATCACTTTTCCAGCATGTTAAAGACATAATCCTTCAATCTAATCCTCTCCTTGAAGCTTTTGGCAATGGCAAAACGGTCCGAAACAACAATTCAAGTCGATTTGTAAGTTATAGAACTCATAAGACACCTAAGTAATTTATGTAATTAAGAGGACCCATTACCTCTCCTGAGATGTCTTTATCAGTAACTACTTGCATTCCCTATGCAATTAAGATTCTGGAGCATCTTTTCAAATAACTCTTGTTCCGTTCCTCAGTTATTGCTACTAGACGTTTATTAAGGAAACTTTTACTGGGTGTTACCAGTTTGAGGTGTGCCCCTGCACAGCGTGAAACTGGAAGCACTGATTGAACAGTGTGAGGCTGTGACACAGCCCAATTTATTGCAAACATTTTAGTAGCAATTACTGAGATATAGAGATGAGCGAATTTCATATTTTGAAATCCGTTCACGCTTTGTTTGGTGGTAAAAGCAGAATTGTGTTATGGATTCCGTTACCACGGACCAAAACGTAATTCTATGACGGAATGCCTAATGGAATGCCTTTAGGGGCATTCCGTTATTCATTTAGTCATAATAGAAGTCTATGGGCTGCAAAACGGATCCGTCCCGTTTCCGTTATTCAGGGGCGTCCTTTACTACCAAACGAAGTATGAACGAATTTCATAACATGAAATTCGCTTATCTCTACTAAGAAACAAGATGCTCCAGAATCATCATTGCTAGTGTTGATTGAAGCAAAGCATCCGAAGTGGTGTTTGGTCAAAATTTTAGGAACAATTAGATTCTAAATGAAGCCAAATTTTCTCTCACTTGTTGGTAACAAATCATTTTTCCTAAAATGGAGGCTAGAGTTGTCTTAGAAAGAACGGAAAAAAAATACTCACCTCATCCACTTGCTTGTACAGAGGCAGTTCTCTCCTCTCTTGATTGAAAAAGACTTGCTGAAGGTCCTGCACTGACCATGATGACATCATCACGCTCCCAGCATGATCAAGTGGCAGCGTCATCACTGATAGCGTTTCAATCGAGAGAAGCGGACTGCCTCTGCGCAAGCAAGTGGATGAGGTGCGTGTTTTTTTTTTTTTTTTACCCAAAAGACTGTTTTAACGCCGTTAGACAGTGGCACGTTTGTCTAAGTGGCCGTTAAAAATGGATTCCATTGATTGATAGGCTGAATGGCGATTTGTGATAAATCAATTTGTGATGAATTGAATTTCTTGTCAAACTTCGGCGAAGCTGCCGAATCAAATTTTTCAAAACTTCACTCATCTCTAGTCATTTCCTTAAAAATAAATTGATTTAGGGCTTCTGCAGGAACATATATGCGGAACCATTAATTTCAATGGGTCTACTAAAAATACGGAAGTTACTCAGTGTGCATTCCGTTTCCGTATATCCGTTCCGCAAAAAAATAGAACATGTCCTATTTAATGGAATTTCCGTCTGCATTACGGAAAAGGATAGCACAGTTCTATTAGGGGCCAGTGGTTCTGTTCTGCAAAATACGGAATGTACACGGACATCTTCCGTATTTTTTGCAGATAGCAAAATATGTACGGTTGTGTGCATGATCCCTTAGTAAAACAGACATGTAAGCAGTAGTGACGGGTCCTCTTTAACAAAAAATGTATATATGTTGTATATACTGCAGCGCTTTACAGACATTATCATGACTTGCTATCCCCAATGGGGCTCACAATCTATGTTCCCTATCAATATGTCTTTGGAGCCTGGGAGGAAAACTGAGTACCTGGAGGAAACTCACACAAACATAGGGAGAACATACAAACTCCATGCAGATGTTGTCGGATTCAAACCCAGGACCCCTGTGTTAACCACTGAGCCACGGATGCTGCCCAATGTATAATTCCTTAAATCATACTAATACAAAACACTATGGGTTTATCAAGCCCCTGTGCCAGTATTGTGGTCGAAAACTTTTTTTTGCTCTTTTACTCTGCACTCACCACTCTGGAAATGACATGGGTGGATGGCTGTGTTGTGGATGGGTCCTGCACAGCCTGACACATGTATGATTACTTGCACCAGGTTTCTAGCACAAGTAATACCTGAAATCTACACTAGCTCCTAACTGGTGTAGATTTCAGACTGTGGGGCATGGACATGCTGAGATGCACCAGAATTATTAAGAAGTATGCGCCTCTTAATAATTTTAGTGCATCTCATGGTAATGGAAAACAGATCAAGACTGGAGCTAGAATTGCCAGTTTTGCTAAATCCTGCCCTATAGCTCAGTATACAGTTAAATTAAATTAACCACAATTGCCAAAAATAATGGTACAATAAAACATGGTAAGGCATTAATACAAATTCTGAAGCATCCTATACCTTGGTGTTGTACCGTAGTACAAAACGATAATCTTACTCATAATAATTAGAACATCCCAAAAAACTTCTCATATTAGGACTTTGACTGAGACTTTTTGTGGCTATACATTTTAATCATATCTTGTATTGACTGTAAATTACCTTCATATTGCTCTATGAAGGAACTGTATTCTATGAACTGATTAAAATCACTCAATTTCCATTAAGCGGCTTAACAGGAAGGAAAACGACACAAGTCGAATGTAACAGGATGGAGAAGCCACTTTAAAGAAAATGTGCCATCAGAAAATGACCTATTGTTTAAAACATGTTTTTATGCTAAACAGATTTATAAAGAATCTATGGTGGTTATTATTTTTAAATTATTTTTTCCATGTCACTATCTACTGCATATTGAAACCATAAATTCTGCAGTTTTCGCACTGGTCACTAAGCCTAATAGGTGTCAATTCTTGGTCTGTGTAGATCACTTTATTGCAGTTACCCATTTATAACTGTAACCACTAAGCACTGTGCCACCTGCTGAAGTAACGTTAAAGAGGACCTTTCATCTGGCAAAACATTGTGAACTAAGTGTCATGATCTGTACAGCGGCACCCAGAGATCTCACTGCACTTACTATTATCCCTGGGAGCCGCTCCGTTCTCCTGCTATGCCCTCCGGTATGTTCGGTCACTTGGTTATAGTAGGAGGAGACTGCCTTTGTTCTCCTGGGCAGAAAAAAACCTCCCAGGCTGTGAGCTCTGCGCTGCGATTGGCCAGCGCTACAGACTAGGAGAAGGAGACCCCCAGGAGAACAAGGGCAGTCTCCTCCTACTATAACCAAGTCCCCTAAGTCTCCACCTACTATAACCAAGTGACAGAACACATACCGGAGGGCATAGCAGGAGAACAGAGCGGAGCCCATGGATAATAGTAAGTGCAGTGAGATCCCTGGGCGCCACTGTACCGATCATGACACTTAGTTCACAATGTTTTGCCAGATGAAAGGTCCTCTTTAAATTGCAAATTTAGTAAAGTGTTCTCCTTGTTCCTAAGTCATCTTCGAGTTGAGCCCCAGGATAAGTTCAAGGGCCACACATATAACTGACCCTCTTACACGCTTGACTACATATATTTTTGAGATATTTTTTGAGCTACTGATTCTTATGGGCAACAATTTCGTAGCGATTTTTGTTATAGTAAGATTTTGGTGGCCTCAGACTGGTAGTAGAAATTGGTGACACTAATGTTGCTGACCTTGCTATATCTTTGCCAGATCAACAACATAATCAATCTCTGCATCTAAAGCTAACTTAATTATATATTGCAATCAGCCAGGACAGTCGGGATAACTTCAATGTAACAAAAATGGAGTGGCTCTACTGCTCCGTAGGGTGGAGAGGTGCTCAATATCTAGGTGTAAACTCCAAACACCAAAAAGTAAAAAATTTCAAATAATATTGCAGATATGGCACTCAATATCTGGAAAATTTTGCTCAAAAACAAGTCACTTTATTGATACAATAAAATATTTAAAATGTCATACAAAGTACGTAATTTGTGCAGAATTTAAATAACATAATAATAAAAAGTCACAATCGACAATATAAAAAATCCCTTATAGTGTATATATAAACACACATCAGACAGCAAATGGGTACTTGTCTGTAATCTGATTGAATAGGTCCAGAAGGTTAAATTCTCAACACTAGAGCACTAAATGTGTTATTGCTCAATAGTTTTCAATGAGAAATGTCACCATTGATTCGGTATATATCACCGATTATCATTATTGTAGTGCAGTCGCAGGATTTTCTGATTTAATAATAGGAGTTATTCCGAATATATATATATCACAGTTCATGGAACTTATCGGATTACTGTTCAGAAGATGTTAGCTCTAGGTGGCGTCCCACCTTTTTTTTTTTTTTTCCAGCTATTTAAATCCCTTACCTCCACTTCTCAGTGCGGTTTTTTCAATCACCGTTTCCTCAGCGTCCCAAATATTCGATTTCTCCTTACTTGTAAATCAGAATGTCTCACTCTGAGGAGTTTTTGAACTTGATGTAGGACGAGTTTATCATTTAGGAGGTTGTTGGTAAGGGAGGTATAGCTGTAGATCTCCTTGCGTACGCCAAAAATGGTGGTAATGTGGGGTCCAGGTTCCTCCCAGACGCGTTTCGAAGTCCCAAGGGGTGCTGACTTCTTCTTCAGTGGAGGAAGAAGTCAGCACCCCTTGGGACTTCGAAACGCGTCTGGGAGGAACCTGGACCCCACATTACCACCATTTTTGGCGTACGCAAGGAGATCTACAGCTATACCTCCCTTACCAACAACCTCCTAAATGATAAACTCGTCCTACATCAAGTTCAAAAACTCCTCAGAGTGAGACATTCTGATTTACAAGTAAGGAGAAATCGAATATTTGGGACGCTGAGGAAACGGTGATTGAAAAAACCGCACTGAGAAGTGGAGGTAAGGGATTTAAATAGCTGGAAAAAAAAAAAAAAAGTGGGACGCCACCTAGAGCTAACATCTTCTGAACAGTAATCCGATAAGTTCCATGAACTGTGATATATATATATTCGGAATAACTCCTATTATTAAATCAGAAAATCCTGCGACTGCACTACAATAATGATAATCGGTGATATATACCGAATCAATGGTGACATTTCTCATTGAAAACTATTGAGCAATAACACATTTAATGCTCTAGTGTTGAGAATTTAACCTTCTGGACCTATTCAATCAGATTACAGACAAGTACCCATTTGCTGTCTGATGTGTGTTTATATATACACTATAAGGGATTTTTTATATTGTCGATTGTGACTTTTTATTATTATGTTATTTAAATTCTGCACAAATTACGTACTTTGTATGACATTTTAAATATTTTATTGTATCAATAAAGTGACTTGTTTTTGAGCAAAATTTTCCAGATATTGAGTGCCATATCTCCAATATTATTTGTAACTTCAATGTTGTCAACCTTGAGGTCAATTTCAGATGGCAGTAACACAGCCATGCAATAGGGTTCCATATAAGGATGCAACACCCTTGAGGTTCTCCTGGAACTTATGTAGTTCAACAAAAGGCTCTGTGTGAACAAAGTTTGATTCCGAACCACTGGGGGTAAGGCTGTTCAGTCCATCATAAATTAAATACTGTATATGGGTGCAATATGAATGACTGTGGAAAAATTTGCAGGGAATGTACAGTATTAGCATGTAGCACACATGTATCATTTCAATTCTGTTCATATAGATGTACTTGATTGATGTTTTTGCATGTGGCAGGGTAAATACTTTGAGATACAGTTCAGCCGTGGGGGAGAGCCTGATGGAGGTAAAATATCAAACTTTCTTCTGGAAAAATCGCGTGTTGTCAATCAGAATGAGAATGAGCGCAACTTTCATATCTTTTATCAGGTAAATATTATAACGTTATTATGGGACTGAAGTCAGAATCAGTTCCATATTTGTACATTTTTTACATCTATATTGTGGGCAAAATGTGTTGAAGAAATTAAAGTTCTGTAGAAAATAACAACTTTTGTTTAGCATGTAACTCCATTACTGTCTTTAACAGCTAATAGAGGGAGCATCACAAGAACAAAAGCAAAATCTTGGCATCATGACCCCTGATTACTATTTGTACTTGAATAATTCAGATACCTATAAAGTTGAAGGAACCGATGATAGGAATGATTTCTGTGAAACAATGGTAAGTGTTCTTTCATTTGCTTAATTAAGGGACTCCATAACATGGGTTAGATAGAAAGTAACTTGCATCTTTCTTTCACTTCTTGTATTTGCTCATTGTTTTCATCGTTGTTTTTAACAGAATGCCATGCAAGTCATAGGTATTTCATGTGAAGTGCAGCAACTGGTCCTACAAATATCAGCAGGAATCTTGCATCTTGGGAATATCAGCTTTCAAGAGCAGGGGAATTATGCTATGGTAGAGTGCACAGACCGTGAGTAGTACCATTTCATTCCTCCATCAAGCAAGCAATTAGTTATTTGACTATTATAGGAGATGAGAATATTTAGTTTTGCATCATAGCTATGTGTAAGGAAGCATATTGGGGGTTATTCCCCCTAAAAAACTCCTTACAATATACACTGGGGGTATTCCCTGACATACTGTATACCTTCCAGGTTCCTGCATACAGCACTGCATAGGCCTCTTTCACACTTGCGTTGTTGGGATCCGGCATGCACTTCCGTTGCCGGAGGTGCCCGCCGGATCCGGAAAAACGCAAGTGTACTGAAAGCATTTGAAGACGGAACCGTCTTCCAAATGCTTTCAGTGTTACTATGGCACCCAGGACGCTATTAAAGTCCTGGGTGCCATAGTAGGAGCGGGGAGCGGGGGAGCGGTATACTTACAGTCCGTGCGGCTCCCGGGGCACTCCAGAATGACGTCAGAGCGCCCCATGCGCATGGATGACGTGATCCATGTGATCACGTGATCCATGCGCTTGGGGCGCCCTGACGTCACTCTGGAGCGCCCGGGGAGCCGCACGGACGGTAAGTATGCTGCTCCCCCGCTCCCCACTGCACTTTACCATGGCTGCCAGGACTTTAGCATCCCCGCAGCCATGGTAACCATTCAGAAAAAGCTAAATGTCGGCTCCGGCAATGCGCCGAAACGACGTTTAGCTTAAGGCCGGATCCGGATCAATGCCTTCCAATGGGCATTAATTCCGGATCCGGCCTTGCGGCAAGTGTTCCGGATTTTTGGCCGGAGCAAAAAGCGCAGCATGCTGCGGTATTTTCTCCGGCCAAAAAACGTTCCGTTCCGGAACTGAAGACATCCTGATGCATCCTGAACGGATTTCTCTCCATTTAGAATGCATTAGGATAATCCTGATCAGTATTCTTCCGGCATAGAGCCCCGACGACGGAACTCTATGCCGGAAGACAAGAACGCAGGTGTGAAAGAGCCCTTAGACATACAGTGGCATAGGTTACAAACTGGCCAGAATGCGCTGAGATTGAACTACAATTTGTTGTGGCATCATTTCATTATGATCATGCAAATGCTGAAGCACAGCATTAGTGTTAGGCTACATTCACACGTCAGTATTTTTCTATAATCCGATTTTCGGTCCGTTTTTTGCGGATCCGTTGTTCCTGAAAATGTTTCCGTATGTCATCCGTATGTCATCCGTTTTTTGCGGATCCGCACATTGTGCTGTCCGTTTTTTTCCAGGACCCATTGAAAATGAATGGGTCCAGATCTGGTCCAGATCTGTTCCAGAAAAAACGGAACAGATCAGGAAAGAAAAAACGGACGTGTGAATGGACCCTTAAACGAAGCAAGCTTCAGATGTTACATCCGAAGTCGCTCCATTCAAAACTTATGATTAATGCTGTACGGAGATCCAATTCATTATTCCTTGCTTCTCAGATTGGGGTGAATAAACTCTGTAATTCAACTGTTATCAGGGTGCCCCCTTTATTAAATAGATAAGCAATTCTGTTACACATAGATTACACTACTTCTTCACCCCAATTTGAGAATCAAACTGTTATTGGGGTGCCTACCTTGTTCAATAGATATGCAGATCTATTACGCCTTTGTCATGTTCAGGAGGACTGGCAGACTTCCGGAACGTCTTGCAAACAGGACACAGCCAGATTACAGACCAGGAAACCAACTGAGTACTTTATTACACATGTAATAAATGAAAATGACATTAATACAGGAACAGCAGGCAATGGTCATAATGGTAGCACTACCACTGAACCAAGTGCACTGGTAAGGCAGGAGGCCAAACCCAGAGGGGGGAGAGCCAGCGAGCCCTATTCTTCACAGAGCCCCTGGTGGTGTGGATGAACTTGGCTGAGGGCTCACTGGTCACGCCTCCAGGATGGTCCCGCTACCTGCGAAGAAACTCGCTGGTGCAAGCACCAGCGGACCAGACGACAGAGGGATTTGAACCCAAAAAACTCAGGGTAAAGACAAACGGGAACCAGCACACAAGCAGATGCCTGGACCCAATGTGGAACGGAAGCATGGTGGTCACAGGCAGAGACTAGATGTCCTCCCTCCGGAGAACCCAGGAGCCCTCTCCCAAAGGCAGAGCAAACACAGGAAAGGAACAGAAGCAGTAAGGCAGTGCCAGGCTAGAGATGTAACACACAGGATCAGAAACAGTTGAGCACTGCCAGGCTATGCATGGAACAGACAGGATCAGATGCCGTAAAACACTGCTGGGCTATACATGAAACAGACAGGATCAGAAGCAGTTGAGCACTGCCAGGCTATACATGAAACAAACTGGATGAAAAGCAGTTGAGCACTGCCAGGCTATACATGGAACAGACAGGATAAAGACATAGAACAGGTACAGAAGATCAGGCAGGGCATGGACAAGGATACAACAACAATGCTTTACCAGGTGACATCACACACAAAGGCAGATGGCAAAACCCCCTGGGTCAGCAGCAAGGGGCTACACCCAGCAAGGCACAAGACAGACTGACCACAAACTCCACAGTCCACAGATAGAAATAGCTACAATGACGAGGGCCACACCTAGGCCCATAACAGGGAATGTTAACCCCACCAGAACCAGGAGTGACAAGAAGCACACAACAAACGATACAAGTGTCAGTTCACACAGTCACAGAATGCTACAGCCAGCAGGCCCAAACAACAACCAACATACACAGGATAACCCATAGCCAGTACGAGTTTACAGGCAGCCAGCCTACACAACAACAAAGAGTGACAGAACTGCACTGTGATACAAGAAACTAATAGCATTCATACTCAGACCATGTTCACACACAAAGCCGCAGCCAGCACGCATCACAGAACCAGCATACAGTGAGGAACAGAAGTATTTGAACACCCTGCGATTTTGCAAGTTCTCCCACTTAGAAATCATGGAGGGGTCTGAAATTCACATTGTAGGTGCATTCCCACTCTGAGAGACAGAATAAAAAAAATAATAATCAGGAAATCACATTGTATGATTTTTAAAGAATGTATTTGTCTTGCACTGCTGAACATAAGTATTTGAACACCTGAGAAACTGCAACAATTCTGGCTGTCAAAGACCTGTTACTGTGCCTTTAAAAAGTCCACCTCTACTCCACTCATTAATCTAACATAGTAGCACCTGTCTGAGCTCTTTAAAGACACCTGTCCACCCCACAGTCAGTCAGACGCCAACTACTACCATGGGCAAAAAGCTGTCAAAAGACTCCAGAGACAAAATTGTGGACCTCCACAAGGTTGGAAAGTGCTACGGGGCAATTGCCAAGCAGCTTGGTGAAAAAAAAAATCAACTGTTGGAGCAATTGTTAGAAAATGTAAGAGGCTAAAGACGACTGTCAATTTCCCTCGGACTGGGACATCATGCAAGATCTCACCTCGTGGGGTATCACTGATGATAAGAAAAGTGAGGAATCAGCCCAGAACGACAAGGGAGGAGCTAGTCAATGACATGAAGAGAGCTGGGACCACAGTTTCAAAGGTCACTGTCAGTAGAACACTACGCCGTCATGGTTTCAAATCATGCATTGAACGGAAGGTTACCCTGCTCAAGTCATCACATGTCCAGGCCCGTCTGAAGTTTGCCAATGACCATCTGGATAATCCAGAGGAGGCATGGGAGAAAGTCATGTGGTCAGATGAGACCAAAGCAGAAGTTTTTGGTATAAACTTCACTCGTTGTGTTTGGAGGAAAAAGAAGGATGAGTTGCATCCCAAGAACACCATCCCTACTGTGAAGCATGGGGGTGGTAACATCATGCTTTGGGGGTGCTTTTCTGCGAAGAGGACAGGACGACTGCACTGTATTAAGGAGAGTATGAATGGGGCCATTTATTGTGAGATTTTGAGCAACAACCTCTTTCCCTCAGTCAGAGCATTCAAGATGGGTCGTGGCTGGGTCTTCCAACATGACAACGACCCGAAGCACACAGCCAGGATAACCAAGGAGTGGCTCCGTAAGAAACATATCTAACCTAGCCATTCTCCAGATCTAAATCCAATAGAACATCTTTGGAGGGAGCTGAAACTCCGTGTTGCTCAGTGACCGCCCCAAAACCTGCCAGATCTAGAGGAGATCTGTGTGGAGGAGTGGGCCAAAATCCCTGCAGTGTGTGCAAACCTGGTCAAGAACTACTGGAAACGTTTGACCTCTGTAATTGCAAACAAAGGCTTCTGCACCAAATATTAACACTGATTTTCTCAGGTGTTCAAATACTTATGTTCAGCAGTGCAAGACAAATTCTTTTAAAATCATACAATGTGATTTCCTGAATTTTTTTATTTTGATTCTGTCTCTGAGTGGGAATGCACCTACAATGTGAATTTCAGACCCCTCCATGATTTCTAAGTGGGAGAACTTGCAAAATCACAGGGTGTTCAAATGCTTCTGTTCCTCACTGTACATGGAAACCCATAGCCAGTACACAAAGTGCATGCAGCCAGCCTGCATGGCACCGGTGACAGGTAGTGATGAGCAGCAGGGGTCATATTCGAATTTGTGATATATCAACTTAAGCAGGGAGGAATGACGAATATTCTAAAAAACAAATATATAGCAAGGTCCCTGTGGTGATAGAGAAAAAAGAATAATCACATATGGAACGGATGGTAACTGCCCATGTTAAATATCTAGGAGGGGGTTCTGTGCTGGTCCTGTAAGATCGAGCCTTCCCAATGTATAACAGGGTAATATAGTGCTAGCAAACAGTACTAATGCTCACATTGTGGCCCCTCACAGTAATTATGCCCACCTTCTGACTCCTTCACAAGGAACTTGTCACGACTGTGACTGATCCAGACAGGTCTGGGAGGAGAAGGTCGCAGCGACTTGCTACTCGCGATAGCTTGTGAGTTTGCTCCATGGTTCAGGATATGTCATCCGGGTTTTGCCTTGTGAACCTTTTTGTCCTGACTGGGAGTTTGTAGGCATCCTTCTCAGGTGAGTCCTGTCTGCCACTCCCAGCTACTATATTAGTTTCAGTTTCACTTGCAGTCATTGCCAGATATAGTCCTTACTTCCAGTTCTATTCTGACCTTTGAAGGAGATCGTTTGATGGTGTTGCTGTGGAGCTCTTGTCCGGCGTGGACTGTCGTGATTGGGATCGCCTTCTCTGCTCGTGACTGGATAAGTCTATCTCTGCTATAGTTTGTTTGTTGCTGTCTTCCCCTGCTGTTCTCCTAGACATGAGTGATGGTGACTAGTGCTCCCATCGGCCTTTCCCCACTCTAGGCTTGTTAGGGTGACTGAGGGTTTAGGCATCCTGCTCGCCGCACAGGTTCACACCCCGTCTAGGGTATCAGGGCAGACAGGTGCCAGCTTAGGGTTAGTCAGTGGTGGCCATACTATTCCCATCCATAGATAAGGGTCCCCCTTCCCCTCCGTCTGGTGCGACACGACTGCTGCTGGGATAGCGGTCGTGACAGAACTTGAGCAGGGAGGAATCATAACTTCAGATGGAAAAAAATGAAAAATATTCTAAAAAACAAATATATTGCACTATATTCAATGTAGTGCTATATATTTTGAAACACTCCTGTATTGATCGCGTAATATTTGCATATTCCGCGATCATTACATTGCTGATTTTTCAAATAAAAAAATGACGAATATTTGAAAAATTTATATATAGCACTATATTTGAAATATTCGCTAATTCTCAAAGTTGCGATATTCGCGATAAATATTCGTAATTCGAATATTCGCGCTCGACACTATTTGTCATGACATGCCTGTTTCCTTATTATTCTGGTTGGCCAATATGACCTCTGAAGAGAGCTCCAAGACAGAGAGCCCATCTTGTTTAATAGATACGCAGATCTATTACGCCTTGATTCTCAAATTAGAGTGAATAATTAGTGTAATTTAATGCAGAGGTGTAGCTAGGCTTTCCTGGACCCGGGGCAAGGATTCAGATTTGAGTCCTCAGCCCTTTCCCGTGCAACTTAAACTTACATAAGGAGGCAATATTTAAGCATCTTGCGCAGAGCGCCCCAGCAGTTTTTTTTTTTTTACACTAAGCCACTCCTCTAACTCTGCCCAATGCATAACTATACTCACCTAGTTCCAGCTAATAAAATCTATTATAGGGTGCATGGTGGTGAAAGGATTGGTTCCTTTCTTCTAAGACCACCTTGGTTTGAAGCCTACTGGATCCAGGAGAAGTATTTCTCGGTGGCAAGAAAGACACATGCACACTAAGTAGCCAAGAAATACTCAGATTTATTGTAAGCATATCATGTCCTTTTATAGGTGTACGTAGCCTAAGCAGTGCGGACCACTCATAATGCAGGGAATGGTTAAATATATGCATACGTCAAATCTGAGAAATCAGCACACATAAGAAAAATGAAACCTAAACAGTTCAAGTAAAAAAAATGAATCTCAACTCTACAACTAGGAATAGAAACTTAACATTCAGTAATACAAGATGAGGACAAAACAAAAGATGGCTAAAATAATTCCCTTCAACCCCCTTTTAGAACCATAGAATTATATAATATGGTTCTTACCCCCTTTTTTCTTCCCCTCTTTGTATCTTAGAAGGGATCCTGACCCAGGAGTTTTGTCGTTAAGGGGTAGACTTTTATAAAGTGTCATATTCTCTACCCCCTTTGACAGTAGTTTCCGAAAACATGGGATGACGCATATTACAATTATACCTATAAAAATTAGTATGATCAGTATTACCACACCTAGTTGTACCAGGGCCTGTTTCCAACCAGTAATCTATCCAAAATACTGATCCCACGGGTTGGAGATACCAGAGTTTCTTTTTAACTCTATTGATAGATCTTCGAGCTTCTGTATGGCGATGGTTACCTTACCATTAGGACCTGTATTGTGGGGATGTATGTGCAGCAAGAAGTGGGATCACTAAGCATTTTACAAACGCCACCTTTCTCGGCCAGTATCATGTCAAATACCATCCTATTTTGGAACGTCATTATGGAGTCCGCTTGTAACTGCTCAGCCATCCCTTGCAGGGCGTCCCTGGTATAGTTAACAAAGCGCTGTTGGTTTTAATATATATAGTTTATCCAATCCACATTTTTGTTTATTGTAGTCATAGGGATAATAGACTCAAATCCTGCCCTCACTTGATCCCTAGCTTTAAACTCATCAGGTACCCCCCTTAGGACACCTATAGCATCAATGTACACATGAGGATCAAAACTACCCTGGGGACGTGCGTTTCTTCAGGATCTTGAGTGTCTGGGTGAAGACTGTGTGTATGAGTCTGTTGGATCACTAAATATATGGATGTTCATGAGGGCTTTGGCCAGTGTACACTCTCCCTGCCATTTTCCTTCTAGTCTGGACCTTATTTTGTTATCCCCACAGATCCAGAACACGTCCCCAATGGAATAAACCAGATTTTGTGTCACATTTGGGGGCAGATGACTGTAGGAAGAACAATACCCCTGAACGAAGTCGCCCCACTTCCTACCAACCTAACCTCCCTTGTAACAAGTGTAATTCCCTGGATATATGGTGATGCCTTCGCTCGGGTGGGGTGTTTTCGTTAGTAGAGGGTACTTTTTTTTCCATCCTTCACAGGTGGTATCATTTGAGGAGGTGTTGGTGTAGAGTTGTAGAAAACATTCCTCTACATTAGTTGGGAGATTAAGAGGGACATTTCCAAGGTAGGGTCTAGCCAAACCACATACATAGCAATTTGATTTGTTTACAGAAGCAACACTAAACTTCATCCATTCCATCCTTAGGTATCTGTATACCCTGATTCTGCAGCTAGGGTATCTTGGACGTCTGGATTGGCAATAGCAAGCATATTGTAGAAGGTTAAAACATTAGGCTTTGGAAGAAGTTTGGAGGAGACAGGGGTAGATTTTGTTGCTGGGGGCTTGTAGGCTTTATTCTTATACATATCATCCAGATAGAAGGGGCAGTGGATCTAACCTCCTCCAGAATATAGTACCCCCAATATATATCTACCCCTATCCTCCGGGGATGGGTTTTCTATATTAAGTATGAGTGACATGGCAGCAGTTTTCATCGGGCTGTCGGGGCAGTTCCTAGGTCCTGTTTGGGTGATTGTCATTCTAACGAGCAGTGATCTCCCCTTCTTATCCTTTTTGTTTAGGGCGCTTTGTGCTTTGAACCCCCAGTCCTCCCCAGTATTCCACCCCCTGCATTCCAACTCCCACAATACTGCCCATAGTATTTATCAGAGACACATATGTATATAGTTGAGCATATGGGTATGATAGGCCTGTCACACAGGCTATGATTGAACCTGAAGGTGGCTGCTTCTGTGTTGGATGAATTATACCAGAAAGTAGTATTTGCTCCTTTCATAAATGCAAAGTAGTTGGCACCTTGATCATTTTGCAGGAATACCGGCGTACCACCTATCTTAGTTATATCCACTTCCGCCCTAGTCCATCTATTAGCGATAAATAGGACTAGTGCTGTCCACAGTGGCCTAAAACTCAGGTAATGCATCCTCAAGCTCAGGGCTATGTGCCCCTGTTATCACCTTATCCTTATCCTGGGGAGTTTCTTCGAGGTCAGGGCTGTCCGCCCCCGATATTACCTCTGACTGCTCGGGCGGGGCGCTCTTGTAGAGTTTCACTCTTGTGGCATGGATCCAGGTTGGGCTTTCTTCAGTAAGGATTGCAGTTCTGGGGGAGGCTATCACGGTGGTGGGAGGCTTGAAGGTGAAATCTGCTGGAGCCTTCCCTTTTCGGAGGGTCTTGACCAATACTTTGTCCCCTGGCTTAAAGGGATGTGTAGCATCCTGTGGGAGAGAAGGAGACTTACAAGCAACTTTTTCCTCTATTATTTTCAATCTGGTGATCAGCTGCCTCACATATTCCTCCCTAATGAGGTCCATATCCCCTGTTTGCGTCACCAAGGGTCCTTTTGCCCATGGTGTGGGAAAAGGTCTTCCCATGAGAATCTCGAAAGGTGACATCCCTAGTTTCTTATTAGGTGTCATTCTGATCTCTGCCAGGACAATTGGTAGCACCTGTTTCCATTTCTCAAAGGTACTTGAAGTAGCCTTCCTTAATTTGTCCTTTATTGTTCTGTTCATTCTTTCCACAATACCAGAACTTTGTGGGTGGTACGGGATATGAAATTTCCACTCTATCTTGAGCATGTTTACTAGTTCCCTGTTTACCTTAGATGTAAAAGCTGGCCCCTGGTCAGACTCTATTCTTAGTGGACATCCCCACCTTGGTATGATCTCATGTGTAAGTATTTTTGCAACTGTCTTTGCATCTTCTGCTCTGGTGGGGTAAACTTCTGGCTATCTGCTAAACATGTCCACTATCACTAGTGCATACTCCTGTTTTCCTTTTGTCCTGGGGATATGTGTAAAGTCTATTTGTAAGTATGTAAAAGGCGAGGTGGGGTAATCCAGGTGTTGGTGCAGTACCTTTATGTTGTTATTGGGGTTGTTCCTTAGTCATGTAACGCACCTTCTGATGTAGTCCTTGACCATTTCTTCTATTTTCATAATATAAAAGTTTTGCTTTAGTAAAGTGCATGTGGTTTGTATGCTGTTGTGTCCTACTCCATGAAAATGAGCAATGAACAAAGGTACACTGCACCTAGGGATGCATGGTCTCCCCTCTTTGCAGATTAATCCAGTTATTGGATTTTTCTACAATACTGGAAAACACCAGTCTTTCATTTCCGACTGTGTAGCAGAGATTTAGAGATCCACTATCATCTGTGCCTCTTCTAGTGAGGGTGAGGTGAGGAGGGATAGTTGTAATGTGGCGAGTGTCTGTAATGCTGCCTGCTTGGCCTCCATATCTGCAAATGCATTGGGTCTGCTACAGGACCCGTCTACAAACACTTCTGGAGCACCGGGTATTGGCGTGGATGAGAGGTCTGATCTAGGTGAAGTCTCATAGTGGATGGAGTGAATGCAATCATGTGGTTCTGGGAGTTGATTTTCATCATTCTTGAGACCTAATAAAGCGTTGAGTATGGGTGCGGGTCCTGCAGTGTGTGTAGCGTATTGTACTTCAAGTGAGGGATTGCTCAAGAGTAAGATCTCATACCCTGAGAGCCTTTGGGCTGACATCTGTTGTGTGTGGATGCCTCTTAGGAGCCCTATTACATCATGGGTTGTGTGTAGGATGGTGTGGTGTCTAAGTGTAAGAGTGGACATCATTTCCACGACCATAGCACATGCTGCAAGAGACTTGAGACATGCCAGCATCCCCTGAACAGTGACTGGCATTACCTTCGAGAAAAATGCACAGGGGCGTAGCTTACCTCCGTGGAACTGGGTCAGCACCCCCGCCATGATTTTACAGTTGTCCCGAGCAAAGACATGGAATGATAACTTATAGTCAGGGAGGCCCAAACCAGGACTTGACATGAGAGGACATTTCAATGAATCAAAGGCACTTAACATTTCACTTGACCATCTAATAAGATCTGGCATTTCTGACAGAGTGGCTAGTCTCAGGAGCAATCAGGGATCTATTGTCTGCAGTAGTTTATCATACCAAGAATGGACAGCAGTTCCTTCTTGGTTTGCAGGGTGACCAGGCCCGCAACAGACTGGACCCTTTGTGGGCTGATTCTCCTTTCCCCCTGTGTGAGACCAAAGCCCAGATACTCAACTGTCTCTTGACACCACTGTATCTTCTGTGACACTTTATGACCACAATCTGACAACCATTTTAACAAAGATATACCATCATTTTCATTGGCCTCCGCTGACAAGCTACACAGTAAGAGATCATCCACGTATTGTAAGAGGACTGAACCCTGGAGGGGTGCCATGGTTTCAAAGTGGCTTGGAGGACAATGCTGTACACAACTGGTGAATCAGCATATCCCTGCGGCATCCTGCACCAGGTTAGCTGACGCCCGTTGATGGAAAAAGCAAAAAGGAGTCTAGTCTGCTTGTCAACTGGGATAGAGAAGAAAGCATTTTTCAAGTCCATCACACTGAAACGCACAGCATCTGCTGGAATGGCCGAGAGCAACTGAGAAATGTCAGGGACAATGGGTGCGATGGGCACAATGAGGTTATTAATAGCTCTGAGGTCTTGAACGAACCTTACCAAGCCATCTGTTTTGGTGACAGGGTAATGGGGGTGCAGTATGGGGATACTGTTTCTTCCACTACCCCCTTTCTTAAAAACTCTTCTATCATTGGTCTAATACCATTAATCTTTTCCTTTGACAAGGGATATTGCTTCTGATAAACAGCAGTCGCTCCTTGTTTTAGGGTGGCCCTATAGGGTGTGCAATCGATGAAACTTGTGTCGTAATCATCCTTAGACCAGAGCCGTGTGTCTAATTGTTGGAATATTTCAGGCATGTCTGTAAGTGTTAACATACAATGTGAGGGTGTGGAGATCGGTATCATATCTGAGCGTACATGGAGGCCCTTTTGTGATACTAATACCTTCAAGCGCAATTTGCTAATCAATTCTCGGTCTAACAGACTGACTGGACAGTCGGATATGATACAGAAAACATGATCAGTGATATAATCTCCCTCAGGTGTCTGTAATGGCATTGGGAGAGTCTGGTATGTTTTGGTAAGTACCCCATTAATTCCCATTGAAGGATCGGGCTTTCTTAAAGGACCTTTGTAAAGATCCTTACAAAACACTAGTTGTAGCGCCACTGTCTACCATGAAGGCTACCTTGCGCCCCCCTACCTTGAGGATGATGATAAGTGACTGCTTCCAATTACTTGTGATCTGTGTCAAAGTGGGGACGCCATCCTCCGGGCAGCGTCAGTACTGTGGCTGTTGATTCCAATCAACAGGGAATCTGTGTCCCTGACTGGAGTTGGGGTTAGCAGGTCGGACTTGTGTGTTGTTTTGTTGCGGTGAAGCGTTGGGTGTGTTGTCAGGCAATCCCTGCGGACCGGGAGCCCTCCTTGGGTATTGGCACGGACAGGCCCAATGGCCCTCTTGGCCACAATTATAACAGGCCTGTCTGTCTGTCCTGTGTGTAGTTTGGCCTGGTTGGGCATAGTTATCCCTTCGGGGGGGTCTGTTCTGTGACTGGGGCCATTGTTGGGGTCTCGGCTGTCTCTGTTTGCTCACAGTGTTGGCTCCTGAACCTTTGTAACTATGTGTGGGGTTCTGTATCTTCCTGATCTCAAAGCATCCCGCTGCCTCCTCCTTATATAAGTGTTTCTCAAAGTTAGGGATGAGCGAACCCGAACTATACAGTTCGGGTTCGCTCATCCCTAACTTTGAGAAACACTTATATAAGAAGGAGGCAGAAGGATGCTTTGAGATCAGGAAGATACAGACCCCCACACATAGTTACCGAATTTTGGGGTGTCCGTGACACGGACCCGAACCCGAACATTTTCGTAAAAGTTCGGGTTCGGTGTTCGGCGCTTTCTTGGCGCTTTTTGAAAGGCTGCAAAGCAGCCAATCAACGAGCGTCATGCTACTTGCACCAAGAGGCCATCACAGCCATGACTACTATTAGCATGGCTGTGATTGGCCAGTGCAGCATGTAACCCAGCCTCTATTTAAGCTGGAGTCACGTAGCGCCGCACGTCACTCTGCTCTGATCATTTTAGAGATAGGATGCAGCTGATGCTGTTAGGGCGAGATTAGGCAGTGATTTACTTACTGAAGTGATCGATATACAGCTGTGTATCATACAACCTCTGCTATTCAATTGCACACTGTTTTAAGGCTGCCCACAGCGTTTTTCAGTCACTTTTTTTCTGGGGTGATCGGCGGCCATTTTGTGTCTTGTGGTGCGCCAGCACAAGCTGCCGCCAAGTCCATTTTTAACCATCAATAGTGTGTTTGTTTGTTTTTTTGCTATATCCTACATCAGGGGCTTGGCTGTGCTTGCTATTTTATTGAGGGGTAAAATACAATTGCCAAAATAGCAGTACCCTAAATCTGGTGTTTCAGCTGTGGCTAGCCAATTGTAATACTGTCTGCTGTCTGCCGACGCACAGTTTTTGTTCTGGGTTGAAATACAATTCCCAACTTAGCAATTCCCTAAATCAGTGGTTTCTGCTGTATCAGGCCAAGTTTAAATCTATCCATAAAAGGGTATATTACATTGAAGGAGCGGATAGGGTCATCCTCAATAACTTCACACACTACCGTGCATTTCCATTTCCGTCTAATTCTGTCCATAAACGTATACCTGTCATCCAGGGTCTAAATACTAGGCCTACAATTTATATTCAGCTAAATCTGTCATTACTGCTGTGCCTGTATTAGTGTAATACGGTACCTAAATAGATAGCCAGATAGTGTTAGGTGCCTGTAAAAAAAAAAAGGTCTGAATTTGAATTCAATACATTGGGCCAAATAATTTTTTTATTATTGTGGTGAACGGTAACAATGAGGAAAACATCGCGGACATGGTCGTGGTGGTGTTAGTGGACCCTCTGGTGCTGGGAGAGGACGTGGCCATTCTGCCACAGCCACACGTCCTAGTGTACCAACTACCTCAGGTCCCAGTAGCCGCCAGAATTTACAGCCATATTTGGTGGGGCCCAATGCCATTCTAAGGATGGTAAGGCGTGAGCAGGTACAGGCATTAGTCAATTGGGTGGCCGACAGTGGATCCAGCACGTTCACATTATCTCCCACCCAGTCTTCTGCAGAAAGCGCACAGATGGCGCCTAAAAACCAAGCCCATCAGTCTGTCACATCACCCCCATGCATATCAGGGAAACTGAGCGTCAAGTTATGCAGCAGTCTCTTATGCTGTTTGAAGACTCTGCTGGCAGGGTTTCCCAAGGGCATCCACCTAGCCCTTCCCCAGCAGTGGAAGACATAGAATGCACTGACGCACAACCACTTATGTTTCCTGATTATGAGGACATGGGAATACCACCTCAGCACGTCTCTGATGATGACGAAACACAGGTACCAACTGCTGCTTCTTTCTGCAGTGTGCAGACTGAACAGGAGGTCAGGGAGGAAGACTGGGTGGAAGACGATGCAGGGGACGATGAGGTCCTAGACCCCACATGGAATGAAGGTCGTGCCACTGACTTTCAGAATTCGGAGGAAGAGGCAGTGGTGAGACCGAGCCAACAGCGTAGCAAAAGAGGGAGCAGTGGGCAAAAGCAGAACACCCGCCGCCAAGAGAGTCCGTCTGCTACTGGCCACCGCCATCTGGGACCGAGCACCCCAAAGGCAGCTTCAAGGAGTTCCCTGGCGTGGCAGTTCTTCAAACAATGTGCTGACGACAAGACCCGAGTGGTTTGCACGCTGTGCCATCAGAGCCTGAAGCGAGGCATTAACGTTCTGAACCTTAGCACAACCTGCATGAACAGGCACCTGCATGCAAAGCATGAACTGCAGTGGAGTAAACACCTTAAAAACAAGGAACTCACTCAGGCTCCCCCTGCTACCTCTTCTGCTGCTGCCGCCTCGGCCTCTTCCTCCGCCTCTGGAGGAACGTTGGCACCTGCCGCCCAGCAAACAGAGGATGTACCACCAACACCACCACCTCCGTCACCAAGCATCTCAATGTCACGGATGGTGTACAGGAAACAAGACAATACCATATAAACAATGTCTCTCTGGATCCACAACTAAGGAACAAAGGGAGACCCCTGCAATAGACCTGCCGCTCTCCCTCACTGCTCAGCCTATGCGAACACCCCAAAGGTGGATGGCCGCATATCCACGTTCCTCGGCTATCTATTACCTGAAGACCCTACAATAGTGAAGGGACACGACCACCGGCTCCCTACACTGACACGGAGGGAGTCAGGGTCACCTGGATCCAGAAAAGACAAAATCATAAATACATAAACAGCACTTATCTTGCAGACGACTGACGACTGAGGACTGAGGACTGGGAACTGGGAACTGGGAACAGCATGCACACACACTCCAGGAAGTTGTATCAGCCGCACACTACTGCATTATGGGGAGGAACTTAAAGGGTAGCAATCAGTCCAACTGCATGACAGCTGAGATAGACTAACGAGATGAGAAACTAAACCAAAACAAAGAAATTCAAGGAGGAGGATATGAGAAGCTCCTGTGAGCGCTTCTCAGCTGTCTGGCTGTGACACTCAACCATGTCACACGGCAGCGTTCTGCTCTCCATCTCTCAAACATTTGAGAGAAAGCGTAAATTCCCACCTAGCCACCCTCGATCCCTGGCCCTGAATACAAGCATTTCTAAACTACTGGCCTATGAAATGCTGTCATTCAGGCTGGTGGACACAGACAGCTTCAAACAGCTCATGTCGCTTGCTGTCCCACAGTATGTTGTTCCCAGCCGCCACTACTTCTCCAAGAGAGCCGTGCCTTCCCTGCACAACCAAGTATCCGATAAAATCAAGTGTGCACTGCGCAACGCCATCTGTGGCAAGGTCCACCTAACCACAGATACGTGGACCAGTAAGCACGGCCAGGGATGCTATATCTCCCTAACTGCACACTGGGTAAATGTAGTGACGGCTGGGCCCCAGGTGGAGAGCTGTTTGGCGCACGTCCTTCCGCCGCCAAGGATCGCAGGGCAACATTCTTTGCCTCCTGTTGCCTCCTCCTCCTACTCGGCTTCCTCCTCCTCTTCTTCCACCTGCTCATCCAGTCAGCGACACACCTTCACCACCAACTTCAGCACAGCCCGGGGTAAACGTCAGCAGGCCATTCTGAAACTCATATGTTTGGGGGACAGGCCCCACACCGCACAGGAGTTGTGGCGGGGTATAGAACAACAGACCGACGAGTGGTTGCTGCCGGTGAGCCTCAAGCCCGGCCTGGTGGTGTGCGATAATGGGCGAAATCTCGTTGCAGCTCTGGGACTAGCCGGCTTGACGCACATCCCTTGCCTGGCGCATGAGCTGAATTTGGTGGTGCAGAAGTTCATTCACAACTACCCCGACATGTCAGAGCTGCTGCATAAAGTGCGGGCCGTCTGTGCGCGCTTCCGGCGTTCACATCCTGCCGCTGCTTGCCTGTCTGCGCTACAGCGTAACTTCGGCCTTCCCGCTCACCGCCTCATATGCGACGTGCCCACCAGGTGGAACTCCACCTTGCACATACTGGACAGACTGTGCGAGCAGCAGCAGGCCATAGTGGAGTTTCAGCTGCAGCACGCACTGGTCAGTCGCACTGCGGAACAGCACCACTTCACCACCAATGACTGGGCCTCCATGCGAGACCTGTGTGCCCTGTTGCGCTGTTTCGAGTACTCCACCAACATGGCCAGTGGCGATGATGCCGTTATCAGCGTTACAATACCACTTCTATGTCTCCTTGAGAAAACACTTAGGGCGATGATGGAAGAGGAGGTGGCCCAGGAGGAGGAGGAAGAGGGGTCATTTTTAGAACTTTCAGGCCAGTCTCTTCGAAGTGACTCAGAGGGAGGTTTTTTGCAACAGCAGAGACCAGGTACAAATGTGGCCAGACAGGGCCCACTACTGGAGGACGAGGAGGACAAGGATGAGGAGGAGGTGGAGGAGGATGAGGATGAAGCATGTTCACAGCGGGGTGGCACCCAACGCAGCTCGGGCCCATCACTGGTGCGTGGCTGGGGGGAAACGCAGGACGATGACGATACGCCTCCCACAGAGCACAGCTTGTCCTTACCTCTGGGCAGCCTGGCACACATGAGCGACTACATGCTGCAGTGCCTGCGCAACGATAGCAGAGTTGCCCACATTTTAACGTGTGCGGACTACTGTGTTTCCACCCTGCTGGATCCCCGGTATAAAGACAATGTGCCCACCTTACTTCCTGCACTGGAGCGTGATAGGAAGATGCGCGAGTACAGGCGCACGTTGGTAGACGCGCTACTGAGAGCATTCCCAAATGTCACAGGGGAACAAGTGGAAGCCCAAGGCGAAGGCAGAGGAGGAGCAAGAGGTCGCCAACGCAGCTGTGTCACGGCCAGCTCCTCTGAGGGCAGGGTTAGCATGGCAGAGATGTGGAAAAGTTTTGTCACCACGCCACAGCTAACTGCACCACCACCTGATACGGAACGTGTTAGCAGCAGGCAACATTTCACTAACATGGTGGAACAGTACGTGTGCACACCCCTCCACGTACTGACTGATGGTTCGGCCCCATTCAACTTCTGGGTCTCCAAATTGTCCATGTGGCCAGAGCTAGCCTTTTATGCCTTGGAGGTGCTGGCCTGCCCGGCGGCCAGCGTTTTGTCTGAACGTGTATTCAGCACGGCAGGGGGCGTCATTACAGACAAACGCAGCCGCCTGTCTACAGCCAATGTGGACAAGCTGACGTTCATAAAAATTAACCAGGCATGGATCCCACAGGACCTGTCCATCCCTTGTGCAGATTAGACATTAACTACCTCCCCTTAACCATATATTATTGTACTCCAGGGCACTTCCTCATTCAATCCTATTTTTATTTTCATTTTACCATTATATTGCGGGGCAACCCAAAGTTGAATGAACCTCTCCTCTGTCTGGGTGCCGGGGCCTAAAAATATCTGACAGTGGCCTGTTCCAGTGGTGGGTGACATGAAGCCTGATTCTCTGCTATGACATGAAGACTGATTCTCTGCTGACATGAAGCCAGATTCTCTGCTATGGGACCTCTTTCCTCTGTCTGGGTGCCGGGGCCTAAATATATGACAATGGACTGTTCCAGTGGTGGGTGACATGAAGCCTGATTCTCTGCTATGACATGAAGACTGATTCTCTGCTGATATGAAGCCTGAATCTCTGTTATGGGACCTCTCTCCTCTGCCTGGGTGCCGGGGCCTAAATATATGACAATGGACTGTTCCAGTGGTGGGTGACGTGAAGCCTGATTCTCTGCTATGACATGAAGACTGATTCTCTGCTGACATGAGGCCTGAATCTCTGTTATGGGACCTCTCTCCTCTGTCTGGGTGCCGGGGCCTAAATTATATGACAATGGACTGTTCCAATGTTGGGTGACGTGAAGCATGATTCTCTGCTATGACATGAAGACTGATTCTCTGC
Organism: Bufo bufo; assembly: GCF_905171765.1. Classification (NCBI taxonomy): domain Eukaryota; kingdom Metazoa; phylum Chordata; class Amphibia; order Anura; family Bufonidae; genus Bufo; species Bufo bufo. The sequence goes on along the minus strand of NC_053390.1, from coordinate 488,632,360 downwards.
TGATATGAAGCCAGATTCTATGTTATGGGACCTCTCTCCTCTGTCTGGGTGCCGGGGCCTAAATATCTGACAATGGACTGTTCCAGTGGTGGTTGACGTGAAGCCTGATTCTCTGCTATGACATGAAGCCTGATTCTCTGCTATGGGACCTCTCTCCAATTGATATTGGTAAATTTTTATTTATTTTATTTTTATTTTAACTCATTTCCCTATCCACATTTTGTTTGCAGGGGATTTAACTACATTTTGCTGCCTTTTGCAGCCCTCTAGCCCTTTCCTGGGCTGTTTTACAGCCTTTTTAGTTCCGAAAAGTTCGGGTCCCCATTGACTTCAATGGGGTTCGGGTTCGGGTCGGGTTCGGATCCCGAACCCGAACATTTCCGGGAAGTTCGGCCGAACTTCTCGAACCCGAACATCCAGGTGTTCGCTCAACTCTAATTGTTACAGATAAAAAAATGTGACCACTGATGAAGGTCTGAAATGACCGAAACGTCTGGTCAAGATACTCTGTTTGTAATAAGGAGAAATATTGGGCTATTGGATGAAACTACTGCAAAACTTAAAAATAAAAAAAGTTTGATTGCAACACTTAAAATCTGTGGGCCTCAATTTTTGCTATATGGACCAGAGAGGTAGATTAGTGTGTCGTCAGCATAAGAGTGATACTGAAAGCCATGGGACTCTATGAGATGTCCCAGGCCAAAAGTGTAACTAGAGAAGAGCAGGGGTCCTAGGACAGAGCCTTGCGGGACACCAACAGAGAGGGAATGAGAGGAGGAGGTGGTGTGAGAGTGGGAGACGCTAAATGTTCAGTCTGTGTGGTATGATGTGATCCAGGAGAGGGCCAGGTCAGTGATGCCAAGAGATGAGAGAGTTTGCAACATGAGGGAGTGGTCGACAATGTCAAAGGCAGAGGACAGGTCAAGGAGAAGGAGGACAGAGTAATGTTTTTTTGTTTTGGCTGTTAGTAGGTCATTGGTGACTTTGGTAAGGGCAGTCTCAGTTGAGTGGTGGGGTCATAAGCCAGATTGTAGCCGGTCAAAGAGGGAACAGGAAGAGAGGTGAGAGGACAGTTCCGAATGGACATGTTGTTCAAGTAGCTTTGAGGCATACGGAGGAAGTGATACTGGGCGATAACTGGGTAAAGAAGATGGGTCAAGTGAAGGCTTTTTGAGGATGGGTGTAATGGTAGCATGTTTAAAAGCAGAGGGGAAGACACCAGAGGTTAGTGATAGGTTGAAGAGATGAGTTAGGGTTGGGATAAACACTGTGGTGAGGTTAGGGATAAGGTGGGATGGGATTGGGTCAAGTGCACAGGTGGTGAGATGTGATCTGGTGAGTAGAGTGGAGAGTTTTTCTTCTGTAATGGTGGAGAAGTGGGTTTTGGGAGAAGAGGATCGAGCAGTTGTGTAGAGGGTCTGTAGGGACTGTGTACTGAAGCTTTTTCTGATGTTGACTATCTTTTGTTTGAAGTATGTGGCAAAGTCCTCAGCTGAGGTGAGATGATAGTGTGGGGGCGCTGGAGGACGGAGAAGGGAGTTAAAAGTGTTAAAAAGTTGTTTAGGGCTGTGGACCAGGGAAGATATGAGAGATGAGAAGTAGGCCTGTTTTGCATCAGCGAGTGAGGATTTGAATATGAGGGATTGCTTGTATGCAGTGAATTGATCTTTAGAATGGGATTTCTTCCATCTCCGCTCAGCAGCCCTGGAAGCTTGTCTGAATTTTTTGGCCAGGTTGGTGTGCCAGGGTTGTCTGTTGATTTTTCGGGTTTTGTTGTGTGTGAGGGGGGCAATAGTGTCCAGAGCTGAAACTATTGTGGTGTTATATAGGGTGGATTTAATCATTTCGTCCCAATAACAGCAGGAAAGGGGCTACAGCTAGACCTGGGTCATTTTCATTCTAATTTTAATTCAAATTTTTTATTTCAAATTTTGAAATATAACCTTTACTACCTGGGCTGACACAAAGCATTCTCTACCCAGGACATCGTTGTAGCCAAATAACCCCTATTTGTGTATGTGTGTGTGTGTGTGTGTGTATATATATATATATATATATATAATATTTTTTTTTTTTTTTTTTATATTAACCAGTAAAAAAATGACTTTAAGTTGTCTTACGTTTTTATCACACTCTTGGGGAATATATTCAGTCTTTTCTTCGTCCAATATATCTTTCATTACTATTACTACTATTGTTGTTATCATTAATTATTATTCACCTACACTTTCTGTTTTTCGCCAGATATACCTATAGGACGTTTATTGATGTAGGCAAAGTCTGTGGATTTGTGTATGTGCGTCCAATGATGCCCATGCACCCGACGTGTATGCATGTTGTAATGTTTTCTGAAGCGGGGTAGATGACACAGACGCAACAGTCCCAATGCAGTAATGTCGAGATTTATTTCAACTCCACGGGGTTCAGCAAGATAACAGAAATAAACAAACCAAAAACACATTCGCCTGGTTCGTCAAAACAGAAGTAACAGCAAAACGCATTCACCTGGCTCAGCTGGTATAATGACTGAGGCCCCTGCCTCACTCTCCCAGGGTATGGTAACACTCGGCTCTGTTACCAGCCTGTAGACTGCTGGTGTTTCTCAGCTGGGTTGTTTGCAGAGACACTGCTGGCTCCCTCAGACTTTTATGCACCTTTTAATGAGGGACTCTTTCCTCAGCTGAACGGGCTGAGTCTTCTCCACTTTCTGTAATGGAGTGGGAGTGGGAGTGGTGAATCCCACCACCACCTATTCCCCACTGCAACCAAGCTGGCCCTGATTTTACCATTTGCCAACAGTTCAGCAACTTTATCTGGCTTTTAATATCTCGCCCAGCTTAACATTCTTGGTGAAATATATACTCCCTCCAATACAATTCCTTCTGTCTAACTACATATCCCCCCCCCTCTTCTCCAGACCGCAGGTCTGGGCCCTTTGAGCCACCATGCAATGGATTCTTGACAGGGCGTCTGCATTGCCCTGTGACTTTCCTGATCCATGTTCTAGGGAAAAATTGAAATTCTGTAGAGCGAGAAACCATCTTGTAACCCTGGCATTCTTTTCCTTATTAAGCTTCATCCAAAACAGTGGGGCATGGTCTGACATTAGTTTAAATTTCCTACCTAGCAGGTAATACTTCAAGGATTCTAATGCCCATTTTATTGCTAAGCATTTGCGCTCTACAATTGCGTAGTTCTTCTCCGCCGGTGTCAACTTCCTGCTTAAATATAATACCGGGTGTTCTTAACCGTTTACCGTTTGGGATAGTACTATCCCCAGTCCTGTGTCAGAGGCGTCCGTCTGTACCAAGAACTCCTTGGTAAAGTCCGGTGCCACCAACACCGGTCGTTCACACAGAGCCAATTTCAGACAGTGAAACGCTTTCTCAGCTTCTGGGGACCAAGACACCACCGAAAAATGAGGTACAAACCTCCGGTAGTACCCATTGATCCCTATGAAGGCCGCCACTTGTTTTTTAGTTACTGGCCTTGGCTAATTCTGTATCGCCTCCACTTTTTCCACTAGGGGCTTAATTATACCCCTGCCTATAACATATCCTAGGTATTTGGCTTGTTCCAGTCCCACTGCACACTTTTCTGCATTTATTGTAAGACCTGCGTCACTTAAAGTACTACTTGTATTTTACGGAGGTGACTTCCCCAATTTGCACTAAACACTGCTGCGTAACGACTATGGGGTCTCAATCAAATCCATCAACCTCTGGAATGTTGCCGGCGCCCCCATGTAACCCAAACGGCATGTTCTTGTACTGGAACAAACCTTCTGGGGTGGAAGAAGCTGTTTTCCTTGGCTCTATCTGTTAAGGGAATTTGCCAATACCCTTTGGTCAGATCCAGAGTCGTCATATATCTGGCCCTGCCTAGTTTATCGATTAACTCTGGGCATGGGATATGCATCAAATTTGGAGATTTCATTTAGCTTCCTAAAGTCATTGCAAAATCGCCACATCCCATTTGGTTTGGGAATCAACACTATTGGGCTGGACCACGCACTTTGTGACTCTTCTATTACCCCCAATTCTAGCATACGTTTCACTTCGACCGAGACTGATTCCTGACGGGCTTCTGGTATTCTATAGGGTTTTAGGTTTCTTTTTTTCCCTGGCTCAGTGACAATATCATGTTTTACTAGCTGGGTCCTCCTGGGCAGGTCCGAGAACTTCATTTTATTCTTCTGCAGGAACTGTTTTACTTCCTGCTGTTGGGTCTCAGAGACGGTTTCTCTTATTTTAATTGTGGGAGCTAGATGTGGTGACATACTACTCTTGGGGCTGGCAGTGACCAAGGCCTCCCTGTCATTCCAATGTTTTATTAAGTTTACATTATACAGTTGGTATTGTTTACGTCTTCCTGGTTGATGTACCTTATAATTTACTTCTCCGACCTTCTCTACTACCTCATAAGGACCTTGTCACTTTGCCAAGAATTTACTTTTGACTATTGGTACCGAGACTAACACCCTGTCGCCCGGATTGAACTGTCTGATTTTCGCTGCACTGTTATATACTCTATGTTGCGCCTCTTGCGCCTTTTGCAGGTGCTCTCTAACAATGGGCAAAACCTTTTTGATTCGACCTTGCATTTGCGCCACGTGTTTAATAACACTTTTATAGGGGGATGCCTCAGCTTCCCAGGTTTCTTTTGCCATGTCTAACAATCCCCTTGGGTGTCGACCATAAACCAGCTCAAAGGTGAGAAACCTGTAGAAGCCTGCGGCACCTCCCATATGGAGAACATCAGGTATGGGAGGAGACAGTCCCAGTCACGACCGTCTTATTCCACTACCTTTTTTAGCATATGCTTTAGGGTCTTATTAAATCTCTTGACTAACCCATCCGTTTGAGGATGATATACCAAGGTACGTATGTGCATCACTTTCAACAACCTGCACAGCTCCTTCATTACCCAGGACATAAATGGGGTGCCTTGGTCGGTCAGGATTTCTTTTGGGATTCCCGCCCTAGAGAACATAAAGAACAACTCATGTGCAATACTCTTAGAAGCTGTATTTTTCAAGGGAACCGCTTCCGGATATCGTGTGGCATAATCTACAACCACTAGGATGTATTGGTGTCCCCGGCCCGACTTTACAATAGGCCCTATTAAATCCATCCCTAACTTCTCGAAGGGTATCTCGACGATAGGGAGGGGTATCAGGGGACTGCGAAAATGCTTCACAGGTGCCGTTATCTGGCATATCGGGCAGGACTTACAGTACTCCTCGACTTCCCGGTAGACCCCCATCCAAAAAACTTCTGGAGAATCCTTTCTTGGGTCTTCTCGGCTCCCAGGTGTCCCCCTAGGACATGGCTATGTGCCATCTCTCACTTTGCATCTATAGGGCTGAGGCAACTGATCAACAATTTCCAGGTCTTTCTTGACCACTCTATACAGGAGATTATTATTCATAGCAAAGTGAGGAAATTGCTGATCAGCCCCTGGACTTTGGGGAACACCATTAATACCCACTACATTTTCCTTGGCATGTCTAAGGGTATCATCCCTCAGTTGGGCGGTACCAAAGTTATCACGGGTTACCTCCAACTCGGGAATTTCTTGGAGGTGGGGTCAACGTCATCTTCCCCTGCTAAATCCTGTAGTGGAGACGTCTCATCCTCTCCCTTGGGATCGGTCCTAACGTTATCGTCCAGTGGAGGATCCTGCTCTCTCTCTGCTATGGCCCCATTTTTCCATAATGCCCAAAACAGAGGCACAAATCCCGCCCCACAATTACACTATGCATAAGGGTTTTTACCAGCCCAACTTCATATTCTACTGTTCCCTGTGGCGTCTCTATTTTTGCAAGGGCCACAGGATACCTTCGGGTGTCACCATGAATACAAATTACATTCACAAATTGATCCGGGACACAGGTTCCGGGTACAAGGCTGGCATGCACTAGGGTCACTAAACTACCCGAGTCTAGCAAAGATGTGACCGGGCAGCCGTTCACAACAAGTTTGCACACTTGTGGCTCAGTCTCTAAGCCCATGGTAGCCAGACACGACGGGGCTGCAAACAGGGATTGGCGTCTGCTGTAGTTACAGTCCGTAGGCTCCGTGGCCAGTGGACACTGGGCCATGACAATCTCAACAATCTGTGCTGGAGTGCAGACATCTGGTTCCAGCCATTTTTTTACCAGATGAAAAAGGTCAAACATTTGGGATCGAGGTGGCCGTTCTGACTGGTATGCTCAAGCCCTGACTCTTCTAGCCCGTACTGCTGCTGTAACCCCCAACAGAGCGAGAATTTCTACTCACAATTTAGCATAATCTCGGACATCTTGTTCACTGAGGACATGATAGGCTTTCTGGGGTTCCCCGACCAGATAGGGTGCCAGTACTGCAACCCAGTCTTCCTTGGGCAGTTTCTCCCTTTGGGCTTCCCTCTCAAAGATGGTAAGGTAAGTCTCAACATTAGTCCCCGGGAGTCATTTTTTGAAGGGAGCGTTGCACTGCCTCCCTGGCACCCCAGCTTGCAGGGCCTCTCCCCCGTGGGACTCAGAACGTGCCAAGACCATCCCTTTTAACAACGCCATTTGTTCCAGCATTAGACGTGTGGTTTGTTCCTGGGACCGGCGCTGCTGCTCCAAGGCTCGTTCTTGGGCCTGCACCAGAGTTTTTACCACTTCCTCTATCGGGTGGGTTTGTGACTGCATGGTCGATAGGGAATTCACCCAGGACATCAACAGTACACCATTTAACTCCTACCAGAATCTTTGTGAACCCGCCGGTCCACAGGCAGTGTTCCTTGGAGTAGCTGCAGAGTTTTCGTGGACCCGCCGATCCACAGACAATGCTCTCTGGAGTGATTGGAAAGTTTTCGTGGACCCGCCGATCCACAGGCAATGCTCTCGGGAGTGATCGAAGAGGTTTTCGTGGACCCGCCTATCCACAGGCAAAGCCGCCCTTTCAGTCGCTGAGGAAAATCTTTAGCGTCTATACGTGTCACCCTGTAACTATTAGCAACGGCTCTGCCTTGCCCACATCTTCCACCATTTGTAATGTTCTGAAGCGGGGTAGGTGACACGGACGCAACAGTCCCAATGCAGTAATGTAGAGATTTATTTTAACTCCACGTAGTTCAGCAAGATAACAAAAATAAATAAACCAAAAACACATTCGCCTGGTTCGGCAAAACAGAAGTAACAGCAAAACGCTTTCACCTGGCTCAACTGGTATCATGACTGAGGCCCCTGCCTCACTCTCCCAGGGTATGGTAACACTCGGCTCTGTTACCAGCATGTAGACTGCTGGTGTCTCTCAGCTGGGTTGTTTGCAGAGACACTTCTGGTTCCCTCAGACTTTTATGCACCTTTTAATGAGGGACTCTTTTTCCTTAGCTGAACGGGCTGAGTCTTCGCCACTCTCTGTAATGGAGTGGGAGTGGTGAATCCCACCACCACCTATTCCCCACTCCAACCTAGCCGGCCCTGATTTTACCATTTACCAACATTTCAGCAACTTTATCCGGCTTTTAATATCACGCCCAGCTTAACTTTCTGGGCGAGATAAACACTCCCTCCAATACAATTCCTGCTGTCTGCCTACAGTGTCTTTACATGCACACACATATACGTATATGGTCTTTGGTTTTATTTGAATGCCCGCGGACCGTGTGTGTGTGTGTGTGTCAGTCCACGCATACATGCACATACATACAGTCCTGATCAAAAGTTTAAGACCACTTGAAAAATGGCACAAAATCATATTTAGCATGGTTGGATCTTAACAAGGTTCCAAGTAGAGCTTCAACATGCAACAAGAAGAAATGGTAGTGAGACAAAACATTTTTTGAGCATTCAATTTAATGAAAACAACAAATAAACTGAAACAGGCTGTTTTTCAGCTGATCAAAAGTTTAGGACCACACCTCCAAAAAAAAAAGAAGTAAACTCCCCCAAAACAGAAATCCAACTTCCAAACATGAACTCAGTAATGAGTAGCTCCGCCGTTATTGTTTATCACTTAAAAAATTGGTTTCGGCATGCTTGATGCAAGCGTTTCCATGAGGTGAGTGGGGACATTCCTCCAAGTGGTGAAGACGGCCGCACGAAGGCCATCTACTGTCTGGAACTGTTGTCCATTTTTGTAAACTTCCCTTGCCATCCATCCCCAAAGGTTCTCAATTGGATTTAGATCAGGGGAACACGCAGGATGGGCCAAAAGAGTGATGTTATTCTCATGGAAGAAGTCCCTTGTCCTGTGGGCATTGTGTACTGTAGCGTTGTCCTGTTGAAAAACCCAGTCATTACCACACAGACGAGGGCCCTCTGTCATGAGGAATGCTTTCTGCAACATCTGGACATAGTCAGCGGCTGTTTGACGCCCCTGCACTTCCTGAAGCTCCATTGTTCCACTGAAGGAAAAAGCACCCCAGACCATTATGGTGCCCCCTTCACTGTGGCGCGTGGAAAACATCTCAGGTGGGATCTGCTTGTCATGCCAGTAACGTTGGAAACCATCAGGACCATCAAGACGAGGTCTTTGAAGACTTTTTTTTGTTTTTGAAGCCCTTCAGTCTCAGATGCCGTCTGATGGTTATGGGGCTGCAGTCAGCACTAGTAAGGGCCATAATTTGAGTCGAGGATCGTCCAGTGTCTTGACGGACAGCCAATTGGATCCTCCGGCTCAGTGCTGATGAAATTTTTTTGGGTCTTCCACTTGACTTTTTTGTTACATAACCCTCAGGATCATTTAAGAATTTAAGAAATTCCAAATGATTGTCTTACTGCGTCCCACCTCAGCAGCGATGGTGCGCTGTGAGAGACTCTGCTTATGCAGTTCAACAACCCGACCACGTTAAAAAAGGGAGAGTTTTTTTGCCTTTGCCATCACAACGTGTGACTACCTGACAGAAAAGGACAATGAATCCACATCTTTGCACAGATTTGGCCTTTTAAAGGCATGTGGTTCTAAACTTTTGATCAGCTGAAAAACAGCCTGTTTCAGTTTATTCGTTGTTTTTATTAAATTGAATGCTCAAATATTTTTTTGTCTCACTTCCATTTCTTCGTGTTGCATGTTGAAGCTCTACTTGGAACCTTGTTTTTTTTTTTAAATACTTTTATTTCGGGAAACATCAATAAGCATTATACAGAGGCAATATTAACACTCAATATACAGGGATGTCATTTCAACCATGTTTACAGTAAGGTGTCATATCAGGTACAATACAAGCGAATTTCCCTTTTTCAAATTTTCTCCCACCCCCCTCCCACAAACGGACTAAATATTTGTCCATGTGTCTCCCGACTCACATTTGGAGACACCGATCCAGCTTCTGGTCCCGGTACACCCCCGATATGTGGCAGGGTATGCGGAGCTCCTCCACCTCGCGTCCTCACATGTGCGCGCCGGAACCGGAAGTCCTACTTGGAACCTTGTTAAGATCCAGCCATGCTAAATATGATTTTTTGCCATTTTTCAAGTGGTCTTAACCACCCCAGGACCGCCGTACACAGGATTGCGTGTTATTCCTCCTGGACGCGCCGGTGCGTCATCTCGCGAGAGGCGAGATTTCCTGTGAACGCGCGCACACAGGAGTGCGCGTTCACAGGAACCGGAGGTAAACGAGTGGATCTGAAGCCTGCCAGCAGCGATCATTCGCTGGCAGGCTGTAGATGCGATTTTTTTAACCCCAAAAAGGTATATTAGATGCTGTTTTGATAACAGCGTCTAATATACCTGCTACCTGGTCCTTTGGTGGTCCCTTTTGCTTGGATCGACCACCAGAGGACACAGGCAGCTCTGTAAAGCAGCACCAAACACCACTACACTACACTCCCCCCCCCTGTCGCTTATTAACTCCTAATCACCCCATATAGACTCCCTGATCACCCCCCTGTCATTGATCACCCCCCTGTAAGACTCCATTCAGACGTCCGTATGTGTTTTGCGGATCCGCAAAACACATACGGACGTCTGAATGGAGCCTTACAGGGGGGTGATCACCCCATATAGACTCCCTGATCACCCCCCTGTCATTGATCACCCCCCTGTAAGACTCCATTCAGACGTTCGTATGTGTTTTGCGGATCCGCAAAACACATACGGACGTCTGAATGGAGCCTTACAGGGGGGTGATCAATGACAGGCGGGTAATCACCCCATATAGACTCCCTGATCACCCCCCCTGTCATTGATCACCCCCCTGTAAGGCTCCATTCAGACGTCCGTATGTGTTTTACGGATCCGCGGAACTGCAAAACACATACGGACGTCTGAATGGAGCCTTACAGGGGGGTGATCAATGACAGGGGGGTGATCACCCCATATAGACTCCCTGATCACCCCCCTGTCATTGATCACCCCCCTGTAAGGCTCCATTCAGACGTCCGTATGTGTTTTACGGATCCGCGGATCTGCAAAACACATACGGACGTCTGAATGGAGCTTACAGGGGGGTGATCAATGACAGGGGGGTGATCACCCCATATAGACTCCCTGATCACCCCCCTGTCATTGATCACCGCCCTGTAAGGCTCCATTCAGACGTCCGTATGTGTTTTACGGATCCGCGAATCTGCAAAACACATACGGACGTCTGAATGGAGCCTTACAGGGGGGTGATCAATGACAGGGGTTTTTGTTTTTTTTGTTTTTTCTTACAAAGTCTCATATTCCACTAACTTGTGACAAAAAATAAAATCTCACATGAACTCACCATACCCCTCACGGAATCCAAATGCGTAAAATTTTTTAGACATTTATATTCCAGACTTCTTCTCACGCTTTAGGGCCCCTAAAATGCCAGGGCAGTATAAATACCCCACATGTGACCCCATTTTGGAAATAAGACACTCCAAGGTATTTCGTGAGGGGCATGGCGAGTTCATGTAAAATTTTATTTTTTGTCACAAGTTAGTGGAATATGAGACTTTGCAAGAGAAAAAAATATATATCATTTTCTGCTAACTTGCGCCAAAAAAAAAATATTCTAGGAACTCGCCATGCCCCTCACGGAATACCTTGGAGTGTCTTATTTCCAAAATGGGGTCACATGTGGGGTATTTATACTGCCCTGGCATTTTAGGGGCCCTAAAGCGTGAGAAGAAGTCTGGAATATAAATGTCTAAAAAATTTTACGCATTTGGATTCCGTGAGGGGTATGGTGAGTTCATGTGAGATTTTATTTTTTGTCACATTCAGACGTCCGTATGTGTTTTGCAGTTCCGCGGATCCGTAAAACACATACGGACGTCTGAATGGAGCCTTACAGGGGGGTGATCAATGACAGGGGGGTGATCAGGGAGTCTATATGGGGTGATCACCCCCCTGTCATTGATCACCCCCCTGTAAGGCTCCATTCAGACGTCCGTATGTGTTTTGCGGATCCGCAAAACACATACGAACGTCTGAATGGAGTCTTACAGGGGGGTGATCAATGACAGGGGGGTGATCAGGGAGTCTATATGGGGTGATTAGGAGTTAATAAGCGACAGGGGGGGGGGAGTGTAGTGTAGTGGTGTTTGGTGCTGCTTTACAGAGCTGCCTGTGTCCTCTGGTGGTCGATCCAAGCAAAAGGGACCACCAAAGGACCAGGTAGCAGGTATATTAGACGCTGTTATCAAAACAGCATCTAATATACCTTTTTGGGGTTAAAAAAATCGCATCTACAGCCTGCCAGCGAATGATCGCCGCTGGCAGGCTTCAGATCCACTCGTTTACCTCCGGTTCCTGTGAACGCGCACTCCTGTGTGCGCGCGTTCACAGGAAATCTCGCCTCTCGCGAGACGACGCACCGGCGCGTCCAGGAGGAATAACACGCAATCCTGTGTACGGCGGTCCTGGGGTGGTTAAGACCACTTGAAAAATGGCAAAAAATCATATTTAGCATGGCTGGATCTTAACAAGGTTCCAAGTAGGACTTCCGGTTCCGGCACGCACATGTGAGGACGCGAGGTGGAGGAGCTCCGCATACCCTGCCACATATCGGGGGTGTACCGGGACCAGAAGCTGGATCGGTGTCTCCAAATGTGAGTCGGGAGACACATGGACAAATATTTAGTCCGTTTGTGGGAGGGGGGTGGGAGAAAATTTGAAAAAGGGAAATTCGCTTGTATTGTACCTGATATGACACCTTACTGTAAACATGGTTGAAATGACATCCCTGTATATTGAGTGTTAATATTGCCTCTGTATAATGCTTATTGATGTTTCCCGAAATAAAAGTATTTAAAAAAAAAAACAAGGTTCCAAGTAGAGCTTCAACATGCAACACGAAGAAATGGAAGTGAGACAAAAAAATATTTGAGCATTCAATTTAATAAAAACAACGAATAAACTGAAACAGGCTGTTTTTCAGCTGATCAAAAGTTTAGAACCACATGCCTTTAAAAGGCCAAATCTGTGCAAAGATGTGGATTCATTGTCCTTTTCTGTCAGGTAGTCACACGTTGTGATGGCAAAGGCAAAAAAACTCTCCCTTTTTTAACGTGGTCGGGTTGTTGAACTGCATAAGCAGAGTCTCTCACAGCGCACCATCGCTGCTGAGGTGGGACGCAGTAAGACAATCATTTGGAATTTCTTAAATTCTTAAATGATCCTGAGGGTTATGTAACAAAAAAGTCAAGTGGAAGACCCAAAAAAATTTCATCAGCACTGAGCCGGAGGATCCAATTGGCTGTCCGTCAAGACACTGGACGATCCTCGACTCAAATTATGGCCCTTACTAGTGCTGACTGCAGCCCCATAACCATCAGACGGCATCTGAGACTGAAGGGCTTCAAAAACAAAAAAAAGTCTTCAAAGACCTCGTCTCCTTGAACGCCACAGAACTGCTCGTTTGGACTTTGCAAGAGAGCACCACCTTGGGGTGTCTTCTTTCCAAAATGGTATCACTTGTGGGGTATTTATACTGCCCTGGCATTTTAGGGGACCTAAAGCGTGAGAAGTAGTTTGGAATCCAAATGCGTAAAAAATGCCCTGTGAAATCGTAAAGATTCTCATTTGAATTTGGGCCCCTTTGCGCACCTAGGCTGCAAAAAAGTGTCACACATGTGGTATTGCCGTACTCAGGAGAAGTAGGGCAATGTGTTTTGGGGTGTCTTTTTACATATACCCATACTGTGTGTGAGAAATATCTCTGTAAATGACAACTTAAAAAAAAAAAATTATACAAAGTTGTCAATTTACAGAGATATTTCTCTCACCCAGTATGGGTATATGTAAAAAGACACCCGAAAACACATTGCCCTATTTCTCCTGAGTACGGCGATACCACATGTGTAACACTTTTTTGCAGCCTAGGTGCGCAAAGGGGCCCAAATTCCTTTTAGGAGGGCATTTTTAGAGATTTGGATTCCAGACTTCTTTTCACGCTTTAGGTCCCCTAAAATGCCAGGGCAGTATAAATACCCCACAAGTGACCCCATTATGGAAAGAAGACACCCCAAGGTATTTCGTGATGGGCATAGTGAGTTCATGGAATTTTTTATTTTTTGTCCCAAGTTAGTGGAATATGAGACTTTGTAAGAAAAAAAAAATTCAATAAAAAATCATAATTTTCCGCTAACTTGTGACAAAAAATAAAAACTTCTATGAACTCACTATGCCCATCAGCGAATACCTTAGGGTGTCTACTTTCCGAAATGGGGTCATTTGTGGGGTGTTTTTACTGTCTGGGCATTGTTGAACCTCAGGAAACATGACAGGTGCTCAGAAAGTCAGAGCTGCTTCAAAATGCGGAAATTCACATTTTTGTACCATAGTTTGTAAACACTATAACTTTTACCCAAACCAATAAATATACACTTATTGCATTTTTTTTTATCAAAGACATATAGAACAATAAATTTAGAGAAAAATTTATATAGAAATGTAGTTTTATTTGAAAAATTTTACAACCGAAAGTGAAAAATGTAATTTTTTTGCAAAAATTTCTGTAAATTTTGATTAATATCAAAAAAAGTTAAAATGTCAGCAGCAATGAAATAACAACAAATGAAAGCTCTATTAGTGAGAAGAAAAGGAGGTAAAATTCATTTGGGTGGTAAGTTGTATGACCGAGCAATAAACCGTGAAAGTAGTGTAGTGCAGAATTGTAAAAAGTGGTCTGGTCATTAAGGGGGTTTAAGCTAAGGGAGCTGAGGTGGTTAAACTTTTGATTAGGACTGTATATACTCTATAGCTTTTATATGTATGCCCTTTTCCTTCTGGTCTCACAAGTATACATCCCTTACACATAGGTTCTTATATAATTTGATAGTTACTTTATAACTTTTTGTATGCTTTTTAAGTTTTTATTGTATTATACAGAATGTGTTGATTGATTCAACTTGTCATTTTTAAATGTCTCTTATACTATATTTAATTAATAGTGGTATATGTAGGTGTATAGAAAAAGTACACCAACACCCATTAATTTTTTCTATATATATTTCTCTCTATTTTTTTTTTATACATATATATTTTTTTTATCATTATGTATTTCCCTTTTATATTTATACTGAAGCCACCTATTGGTTATTTATTTATTAATCAATTATTATTTATATTCCTCAGGGTTGAAGTTAATAGTTTTACTCTCTTTCCCCCTGGTATGCATTGGGAAAGAGAAACTTCACCAATAACCAATAATTAATCCTCCAAGTAATGGCCAATGAGAGGTTAATCTACTTAGAGAGGTTAATTTACTCGCATAATCCTTAGGGCAAAAGGCAGCGTATCTGTACAAGCCCTACTCCGGCGCACTGCGACTCTTATGTATCATATTTACATAGAACCGCATGTGCGCTACAGCTCTCGTTTTACCGTGCCGAGACCGGAACTTCCATGCGTTCCACAGTCTGCGTTCCACCATTCCGGACCGGAAGTCGGGGTACTTCCGGTCCCTCGGCACCTGCAACCGGTGTAAAGTTACATTACCCTACTTCGTGAGATTTCCCTACCTCCTAACTTCCGGTCGCACCGCTAATGACGTGAGGAGGCGTTCCTGAGTTTTGACGATCTGCGCATGCGCAAACTGACAGTTTAGAGAAAAATCTCACAGCGGAGTTTAGCTGCAGTGTCCCACTGCACATGCGCCGGAGAGCCTCAGTAGGGAAATATTACGGCCCAGTGTGCAAGCTCGGCTAACTCAAGAACATCCAACCGATCTCCGCGCCTGCGCAGTGTGGGGGTAGGGAGATCTCATGGCCATATTTTCTGTTAAATATATATATATATATATATATATATATATATATATTTAGATTCTAGACTAGTATTTCACATTTTTACTTAGGCTACTTTCACACTAGCATTTTTGCTGTATCTGGTAGGGTTCAGCAAAAAACTATTCCGTTACTGATGATACAACCATCTGCATCCATTATGAACAGATCCGGTTGTATTATCTTTAACATTGCCAAGACAGATCCATCATAAACTCTATTGAAAGTCAATGAGGATGGATCTGTTTTCTATTGTGTCAGATTGTGTCAGAGAAAACAGATCCATCCTCATTGACTTGCATTGTGGGTCATGACATCTTGCTCCGCATCTCAGGACAGAAAGCTGCGGTTTGTTCTCCAGTATGAGAACGGAATGCATTTTGGAGCATTCCGTTCTGTTCAGTTACGTTTTGTCCCCATTGACAATGAATGGGGACAAAACGGAAGCGATTTTTTTCCGGTATTGAGACCCTATGACAAATATCAATACCGGAAAACATTAACGCTAGTGTGAAAGTAGGTTAATATTTCAAATGATACCTTCTGTGTTGGAGGACACACGTACAGTAGTACACTTGCATTGCTATATTTGGCAAAACTATAAAGACCTTGAACTGTTTTCAGATGCCTGTTTTCAGTAGCACACTTATATTGCTATATTTCACAAAACAAAAACAAAAAAAAAAACATGAAATGTCTACAGATTTCCTAAAATATATTACTAAACTTTTGAATAAAATTTTAATAAGATTTTCCTAATGCCATATTAACACTGTTTCTAATATCCTTTATAAATGCTCTTTGTATTTTTATTACACTTTTACCTCCCTAAAGCGCACCATTCCCTGTGCGCTTAAAATTCACTTCTCTGTACACCACTGACTTTTCAGCGGTATGTGGAGTACGGACATGACACTTTAGGAATGGGACCACATCCCAGTGAGTATGGCAGGAGTGCATATTGCTGCTCCTGCCTGTGCCTTCCGGAGGTTTACTAACTCCTGGCATAGCTCATGTGCACCCTGTACCCATGTGCTATGCCAGGATTAGCTGAGCGGAGCAGAAGCAGGATCTCAGCTAATCCTGGCATAGCCCATGGGTACAGATTACCTATGTGCTATGTCAGGAGTTAGTAAACCACTGGGGGGCACGGACAGGAGCAGCAATATGCACTACTGTCTGTACTGACTGCACTGCGGCCCCATTCATAAAGTACTCTGTACACTGCTGAGAAGTCAGCGGTTTACAGAGAAGTGAATTTTAAGCACAAAGAGAATGGTGCGCTTTAGTGGGGTAGAAGTGTAATAAAAATACAAAAAGCATTAACAAACTATATTAGAAAAAGAAACTATGGTATTAGGAACAGTTTAGTTACTCTTTAAAGTGTCCGGAGTGGCCCTGACACAGATTTCATACTAATATTTCACATTTTCACTTGAGATTTCAAATGCTACCCTCTGAATTGTGTGACACATGTAACACACTTTTATTGCTATATTTCACAAACAAACAAAAATCTTGAACTGTATGGGGATGCCCTGACATAGATTACAGTCTAGTTTTTCACATTTTTTCAATGTTTTCTAAGTTGCAAGATACACATTGCACACATATTGCTATTTTACCAAACCTTGAACTGTCTACAGATGCCCTGACACAAATTTCTGTTTAGTATTTCAAGTGTTTTCACTGAGATTTCAAACTTTATCTATCCTCTGGATGGTAAAACACACGTTGTATAGTTGTATTGCACTTATTTCCCTTCCCCCTAAAAAGAAAATCTGTATTTCTTTTCAAATGGGGGAAAAAACTATTATTCTTACAGGTAGCTGCTTTTGAGGTTTTGCAGCAGCTGTAGCAGAGCTAGGAGGCACCTCTAGCCTCAGCACTTCACTTCTCACTCCCTGCCTATCCGTATTCTACACAATTATTCTTCTTTCTGGGATTTCCCGTCACTGTCCTTGACACTGGAATGGAAGATTGATTGTGACTGTACACACACCCTAAGATTATTTCTGTCAGAGACTTCATAGCCCCATCCACCCTCATTCACAAGTCTAACACAGAATGTGCTACAATGGCACCTTACATGTCTGATACAGCACTGATTGACTTATCCAGGTTGTCTGTCAGCCTGTGAGCCAATCAGGTCAAGCCCTCCCACTTCCTCTAATGGTCATGTGAGCATCCTTCTTCCTCTCTCATGCTTTTTCCTGCTAACATGTGCAGTAAAATGCCATTTTACTGGATTCACCCAAAGCGAACCTGAAAATCTTCATGTTCGTCTGGAGGATGAAATTTTGGGAAAAGTGAGAAGTACTCACTTTTGTTGCCAGCGGTTTAGACATTAATTGCTGTGTGTTTAGTTATTTTGATGGCACACCAAATTTACACTGTTATACAAGCTGTACACTGAGTACACTACTTTACATTGTATCAAAGTGTCATATCTTCAGTTTTGTCCCATGAAAATATATAATAAAATATTTACAAAAATGTGAGGGGTGTACTCACTTTTGTGACATACTGTATTTCACTTCTTGAATTGAATTACTGAACTAAATTAACTTTTGAATGATATTCTAATTTATTGAGGTGCACTAGTAAGTATTCAGATCATTTGCTGAGTATTCAGATTTCCATTTCTTATGATCATTAGAGATGAGCAAAGTTTAAAAAAATTCGATTTGGCTGGTTATTTGTGGCAAATTCTGTTAAACAGCTATTTCCTGGCTGCAGAGAACCTTTATAGTGGTGTAGAACACTGTGCTTTGCAGTAACACGCATAGGGTGTCTGCTCTGGTAGTGAAATAATACTGTGAGTCAGTAGGACATGCAGATGACAGGCGTCGCTCCTAGAATCACTGCACATTTCACATATTTGGCCAGTTACAGGGCCAAAAGTGACCAAATAATTCAAGTATGAACTCAGCCTTACAGGTCGATGTTAGCGCCAAGAAGAAGTGCACTCCTTTTACACCGTCTTCAGCTGATTCCACATAGATGTCTACAGAACCTGTTTTATTAAACGCTTAAACAAGTAGAGTCCCCTGACAGAGTGGAGAGGGTGTCAGCAGTAAGATTGTGTTGACGTCACTGATTATTTTGCCCTTCCGCTGATCCGTCAGAACAATAACCCACAAAAATCAGATCCTGTCTGTTGAGCATCTGCCTTCCTCGATCAATATTTGGTCCATAATCCATCAGTATTGCTAATGCCAAAAAAACAGGAGTGGATCCAAAACGGAGATGACACGAGAAAGGAATATTTGCATGTCTTCTGTGTTTTGTACCCACTTCTGCTTTTGGCTACCAAATCAAAAGCCAATTCTAATGGGACCATACAGGCCTTACAGCTGCTACACAGAGAGGATCTGTTGTGCATCTCATTTTTCCTTCCTTTTAACAAATCAGAAGGGTCAAATAAATGATGATTTCAGCCAGGCAGAAAGGCAAAATAGTGGCCCAGTCATGAAATAGGGAGGGTAGGAACAGCAAGAGAAGTCCACAGATTGTCCCTATGTCATAGTGGTAAGGTGGAAGCAGCATGAGGAGGCCACAGAGTGGCCCAATGACAGAGTCTGGAGGTGGCGGCAGAATCAGGAGGAGGCCACAGAGTGGAACAATGACACTGTGGAGGTGTCGGCAGCATGAGAAGACCACAGAGTGACCCGGTGACAGTGTGGAGGTGGCAGCATCAGGAGGCCACAGAGTAGCACAATGACAGAGTGTGAAGGTGGCGGCAGTAGCAGCATCAGGAGGAGGCCACAGAGTAGCACAATGACAGTATGGAGGTGGCAGCAGCAGCATCAGGAGCCCACAGAGTGGAACAATGACAGAGTGTGGAGGTAGCGGCAACAGCAGCATCAGGAGGAGGCAACAGAGTGGCACATTGACAGTGTGGAGATAGCGGCAGCATCAGGAGACCACAGAGTGGCAAGGTGACATAGTGTGGAGGTGGCAGCATCATCAGGAGACCATAGAGTGGCAAGGTGACATAGTGTGGAGGAGGCAGCAGAATGAGGAGACAAAAGAGTGGAAAGGTGACATTGTGTGGAGGTGGCAGCAGCATCAGGAGGCCACAGAGTGGCAAAGTGACATTGTGGAGGTTGCAGAAACATGAGGAGACCACAGAGTGGCAAGGTGACATAGTGTGGAGGTGGCAGCAGAATGAGGAGGCCACAGAGTTGCAAGGTGAAATGGTGTGGAGATGGCAGCAGCATCAGGAGATCACAGAGTGACCCGGTGACAGAGTGGGAAGGTAGGTGGCAATAACAGTACCAGCTGAAGATGGTGGGTGAAAGAAGGAGCACTTGGCATTACATGTGTGGCATCAGGCAGATGGCAGCATCAGAATAGTTGCTCAGGCAGGTAGCTGGTGATCTAGTCTGATGCATCAGGCATTGGTAGGTGGAAATCCTGGCTGATCCATGCCTGATTCATCTTGACAAAGGTCAGTTTCTCCACATTTTGGGTGGACAGGCGAGTACTTCTTGGGGTAACTATGGCCCCTGCCGCAATAAACACCCGCTCTGATGCCACACTGCTGGCCGGGCAGGACAGCTTTTCCAGGGCAAACTTGGCCAGTTTTGGCCACAAATGCAGTTTGGCTGCCCAGTAGTCCAGAGGATCTTCAATTACGGCTGACAGGGTGCACTCTAAGTATGCCACCACTTGCTGGTTCAGGTTCTGCTCTATGTCTAGCTGCTGGTGAGTAGTTTCTTCACTGCTTATCAGCGACTGTAGACTAAGGCTGCTGCTGATGGAGCTGGTACTGCTCCTGCCACCCCATCCCACCCCAGCAGCCATGGCAGTGGAAGGTGAGCGCAGAGGGCCCCCCCGGTCAGAACTGCGAGAGGATGGACGATGGCGCAAATAGGCAGCGGCCAACTGACTACATAGGATGTCTGTATAGTAGTTCAGTTTGTCCTCTCTCTCAGCAGGTGTAAAAAAAAAAAAAGGCCCCCATTTTGGAAAAGTAGCGAGGGTCCAACAAGGTGCAAAGCCAGAAGTCATCCCTCTGCCGAATGGTGATAATTCAGCTGTCACTACACAAGCAAGTGAGAATGCATTGGGCCATTTGTGCAAGTGACACGGAAGGACACCATGCCTCCATCTCCACTGCATACTGCCATGGTGTGTCTGGGTCCTCTACCTCGTCTTCCTCATTGCCCTGTAGCTCCTCTGGATGCTCCTGCTCCTCCTCTCCTGTCACCCATTTCGCTACACATTGCTTGTGCTCCACTGTCCTCCGCCTCCTCCAGTTCAGCCCCCACAGGGCTCATGTGGCTATGAGATCTAGGCGCCACGTCTCCAGTTCACTGACCAGCCAGATTTACCAGCATCTGTTCCAGGACATGAAGCAGTGGAATGACGTTGTTCAGCCCGTACACCTGGTGACTAATAAATAATGTGGCCTCCTGAGCAATCGGCAGGTGTCACGCAAGAGCTGCCACTGGCTGACATCTAGGTTACACAGGGGAATACCGTTCTGCCGCTGCAGCTCAAGGAGGGTGTGCTTTGCAGTTTACGAGTGGCTGAAGTGCATGCAAAGTTTCCTGGCCATTTTTAGGATGTCTTGCAGATGGGTGGAAGACTTCAAGAACCGCTTGACAACCAGATTGAACATGTGTGCCATGCAGGCCGCATTTACTTAGCCCTCCTTGACGCAGCGCCAACACCATGTTCTTCCCATTGTCAGTCACGATGGATCCAATTTTGAGTTGTCACAGAGAAAGACAGACAGGATTTGATTTCTTGATGAAGGACCTGGAGCAGTTCCTTCCCTGTTTGACTCCATTCGCCCAGGGAAACGAGGTGCAGAACAGCGTGACACCGCCGTGCCCTGCACATGTGGTATGCTGGAGGGGCACTGTGAATTGTCCCTGCAGTGGAGGATGAGGAGGCAGAGGCAGACATTTTCTCAGGACCAACAGTGTGAGAACGTGGAGGCGGAAGCAGCGTGACCTGGCCAAGTTGCTGGTGTGGCTGTGCAGGAAACACATTCACCCAGTGGGCCATAAAGGAAATGTATTGTCCCTGACCATAGTTACAGCTCCACACGTCGGCGCTGCCGTGCCCTTTGGCAGACACAGACAGGTTCAAGGACTGGCCCACCTTCTGTTCTACATGTGTTTGCAGGGCTGGTACTCACTTTTTGGCAAAGAAATTACGGCTTGGGACTCTCCACCTCGGCTCGGCACAAGCAGGGGTGTAACTAGCAAAGCGGCAGACCATGTGACTGCTATGGGACCCAGGGAAAGAGGGGGCCCAGTCTTGGTTAAGATTATCCCCTCCTCTACTGGAGGTGAAGACTTTGTCAGGAGTCAGGACTCGACCCTGAAAAGAAACGACTTTTAGCAAATGAAGCAGTGGAATAATGGCCACTGAGGGTAACTGAAAAGGGTTTTGGAAGAAACCCTTCTGTCTTGTGTGGGGGGCCTGGTTTGATCTTTGCTATGGGGCCCTTACTTCTCAATGTATGCCACTGGGCACCAGCCATCAGTTCTCTGAAAGGTGCTGAGACCACTACTTGTAAATAGGAGGGACTGCAGCACCAGCAACTTGGACAGGAGCACATTCAGCTTCTGCGCTGTTGGATGAGTGCACGCGTACTGTTGTCTCTTGGCAATCACTTCGGTGATCGATTGCTGATGGAATGACTGACAAGGAGTAGGAGCATGAGCATCAGGACCAGCAGATGATGGGAAGGACAGACAGCTCCCTTCGTCTGAGGTGGTGGAGCCTTGACTACCTGAAACCGGGTGCGTGCCACTGGGTGATGCAGCGGTTGCTGCGGCAGGCTTGACCACCACATGAGAGCCACTGTTCTCCCATGCCACTTTATGGTGACACTGCATCTGTTGACACAGGACCGTGGTGCCAACATTGGCACCCTGGCCACGCTTCATCTTCTGCCCAAAGATTCTACATATGGCATGTTTACCTCCTCCGCTGGCTTAACAAAAAACTTCCACAATGCAGGTAGGTAATTTTACCACCAACACTACGCACTGACTGACTACTACCGCCGCTGCCTCTTTGAACCCGTGCACCGCTACTTCCCAAGCAGGTAGGCTCCTGCAAAGCGGGTGGTCTACCCCAGGCACGTTTGGCTCCCGACCTCCCACTGCTGCCACCTGGCCATGCTAGCGACTTGCTAGCTCCGCCACTGCCTCATGGGCAAGCTGCCACCCCCCTGCCCCGATGATGATGAAGCCACTTCGTCACCCGGCTACATCATCATCGAGTACTGTCTGAAAGTCACTAATGTCCTCCTCAACCGTCTCTGGGTCAGAAGTCTGACCACTCACAACACCAGCTCCCACGCCACTCTCCTTATCACTACTTGCCCGCCTACCGGAGGAAGCGCCGGATGTCTTCTCCACATCTTGGCTGGGTAGTAGCTGCTGGCTGTCCTCGCTGTATAGTGGAGCTGAGCCCACAGCATACAATACTTCTCTGGCTGAGGGAACAGAAAAGGACATAGGTAGGTTGAGGAAAGGTGAGGGCACAGGGCCTGCTCCCGGGCCATGCCTACTAAGGGTTGTGACTGAGAAACTCACTGACTTTTGACTAGGGGTGTCTGATGTCACTTGCGACAAAGTCGAAGATTGAGTCAACCATTCAAGAACCGCTGGGTTGCTGGCCACGACACGACCACTAGCTGACACTGGGAGCTCAGGCCTCTCAAAGTGATCCCTGCTGCTACCGCCCCTTACTCTGCTGCAACCTGTGCCTGCGCCAGAAACATTTAGGCCTCTGCCACTCCGCTGTGCAGGGCCTGGCACTTCTCTGTCTGACATACTGTTAGATCAAATAAATAAATAAAAATGAAATAAAACACCACAAAAAACTCTATAATTTTCTCACTTCACCACACAACAGCTAATAATCCCTTTTTTCCCCCACCAATACACACAAAAAAGGGCTTTAGAACATATAACTGCACCGCTGAACGGCAAATAAATGTTTTCTGTTGCCACTAATACATGCCACAAAAGGCTTTAGAACATATAACTGCACCACTGAACGGCAAATATATTTTTTCTTTTTCCACTAATACATTGTCATGGTCTTACCTGCTTGCTGCTCTCCTTCGTTTGACATGTGCTGGCGGCCATTTGGTTTCTGGGTTTCTTGTAGCCTTCCACCCTGCGGCTCCTCCTTCCCCTGGGAGGAGCTGGATGCCTAGCTCATATATATAGGAGGTCTGTGGCTTCAGTTCCTTGCTTGGTCCTCTTGTGTTCACATGCTTCTAAGACTGCTGCTGCTTCTGGTTCCTGATCCTGGCTTCGTCTGACTACCCTTCTGGTTCCTGATCCTGGCCTCGTCTGACTACCCTGCTGGTTCCTGATCCTGGCTTCGTCTGACTACCCTGCTGGTTCCTGATCCTGGCTTCGTCTGACTACCCTGCTGGTTCCTAATCCTGGCTTCGTCTGACTACCCTTCTGGTTCCTGACCTCTGGCTTCGCAAAGACTCTGCTCGGTTTCACCATCCGTTTGGACTTTTGCTTTACAGCTTTATTTTCAATAAAGCCTTCTTATTTTCACTTATCTCTTGTTGTACGTCTGGTTCATGGTTCCGTGACATTAGGACCAAGCCATGAATTCTGACGGTACAGGGCCATCCTCGCTACCCACGCTGGTTGCCAGACTTGATCAGCAGGATTACCTGTTGGGTCGGTTCGCTGTGGCATTGCAAACCCTGCTTGAACGCACGGCTCATTTCGCAACCGTTGCCGATGGGTCGGTTGTCGCTCCTGGGCTCGCTCCTACTGCCGCTCCGGTTGTTGCGCCAGAGTCTACCCCGACACCTGTTGTTGCGCCTGCGGTGTTTCGGGGTATGACCGGTTCTGCCCCTCTTCCACAGCGCTTTGGGGGAGAGCCAACTCAGTGCCGAGGTTTCCTTAACCAGGTGGGCATTTATTTCGAGTTGCTGCCACATGCCTTTCCTACTGAGAGATCAAAGGTGGGCTTCTTGATCTCGCTGCTCTCGGACAAGGCCTTGGCCTGGGCCAGCCCTTTATGGGAGAACAACAATCCGGTGGTTGCCGAGTTTTCCGGTTTTGTTGCTTCTCTTCGGAAGGTATTCGATGTGCCGGCTCGTGCTGCCTCTGCTGCGAAGCTCCTTATGTCCATCAGACAGGGTTCACGATCCGTAGCTGAATACGCCATTGAGTTTCGTACCCTGGCAGCAGAGGTGGGCTGGAATAATGAGGCTCTGGTCGCTGCTTTCTCTCATGGTCTCTCGGATGCCTTGAAGGATGAGGTTGCAGCTAAGGACCTACCAGTTGAGCTCGAGTCTCTTATTTCTTTCCTGATTTTGATTGACACCAGACTCAGGGAGAGACCTTCCTTTAAGGAGAACAGATTGGTGCCTACGTTTGCTGTCCCACCCGTGCCTCCCTCTCCTCCCACGCCTCCTGGGGATGACTTGTCTGGGGGTGAACCCATGCAGCTGGGGTTTGCTCGCCTGTCCGAGGGGGAGAGGGCACTCCGGAGACGTGAGGGCCGATGCATGTACTGTGGTCTCGGTGGGCATTTTCGGTTGGCATGTCCGAACCGTCCGGGAAACGCTCGTACCCTGAGATCCTGTCGGGGGCAGATCTTGGGTGGAGTCTCCTCGTCCCCGGTTTCCCGTGTTGACAAACCACTGATCACTGTTGTCCTCTCCTGGGTCGGGGGCTCGGTGACGACCCAGGCGTTGGTGGACTCTGGTGCTGGTGGTTTGTTCATTGATAGTGTGTTCGCTGCCGCCAATTCCATTCCTCTGCAGGCTCGAGGTTCCCCACTGGCTCTTGAGGCGATAGACGGCAGACCCCTTCTGCCGCCACACGTGACTCATGAGACCCTTCCAGTGGGGATAGCCATTGGTGCCGTTCACAGAGAGTCGGTCTGCCTCCAGGTTATTTCGTCTCCACACTACTCGGTGGTCTTGGGGTACCCCTGGCTCCAGAAGCATAATCCGACTTTCGATTGGAGATCGGTCGAGATCCTCTCGTGGTCACCGCAGTGTGGGGCTAGTTGCATCCATGGGTCTGTCAAGTTGCTGTGTACTTCCTCGGACTCTCTGTTGCCTCCTGAATATGAGGAGTACCGGGATGTATTCGATAAGGTGCGCGCGGTTGCCCTACCTCCGCACCGCCCATATGACTGTGCCATAGAGTTACAATCTGGTGCCGTTCCTCCTCGTGGCAAAGTCTATCCACTGTCGGTAGCGGAGAATGAGGCCATGGAGGAGTACGTGAGGGAGGCGCTTTCACGCGGACACATTCGCAAATCTTCGTCCCCGGCAGGGGCTGGATTTTTCTTTGTGAAAAAGAAGGGCGGTGAGTTGAGGCCTTGCATCGATTACAGGGGTCTCAATCGCATCACGATCAAGAACGCTTACCCGATACCCTTGATTTCCGAGCTGTTCGATCGCCTTAAAGGGGCCACGGTCTTTACCAAACTCGACCTGAGGGCGGCATATAACCTGGTAAGGATCAAGGCGGGCGATGAGTGGAAGACCGCGTTTAACACCAGGACCGGTCATTACGAATCCTTGGTTATGCCCTTTGGGTTGTGCAATGCGCCCGCAGTCTTTCAGGAATTCATCAACGATGTTTTCCGTGACCTGTTGCAGCAGTGTGTGGTAGTCTATTTGGATGACATCTTGGTATATTCTGAATCCATGGAGGCCCACATTCTGGATGTCAGACGAGTGTTGCAACGGTTACGAGAGAACAAGCTGTTTGGTAAGCTTGAGAAATGCGAATTTCACCGATCCCAGGTAACCTTCTTAGGTTACATCATTTCCGCTGAGGGGTTCTCCATGGATCCTGAGAAGGTTTCGGCTGTCTTACAGTGGCCCCAGCCCAGTGGTCTTCGTTCCCTGCAGCGCTTTTTGGGCTTCGCCAATTATTATCGGAAGTTCATCAGGGACTTTTCCATGCTGGCAAAGCCTCTCACGGATCTGACCAGGAAGGGCAGTAATTCCCAGGTCTGGCCGCTCGAGGCCATCCGAGCTTTTGAGGCCCTAAAGTCCACCTTTGTGTCGGCTCCGATTCTGTCGCATCCCAACCCTGGGTTGCCCTTTGTCCTCGAGGTGGACGCGTCTGAGACGGGAGTAGGCGCCCTTCTGTCTCAGCGTAGAACACCAGAAGGTCCTCTGCTTCCTTGTGGGTTTTACTCCCGGAAACTGTCTTCCGCGGAGTGCAACTATCAGATTGGTGACAGGGAGTTATTGGCCATCGTGCAGGCCCTTAAAGAATGGAGGCACTTGCTCGAGGGTTCGGTGGTTCCGGTTCTCATCCTGACGGACCACAAGAATCTGACCTACCTTTCTGAGGCCAAGAGATTGACACCACGTCAGGCCAGATGGGCTCTGTTCTTGTCACGTTTTAATTACGTGGTCTCCTACCTACCCGGTTCCAAGAACATCAGGGCGGATGCCTTATCACGGCAGTACTCCGAGCTGTCCAGGGAGGAGTCGATTCCGACTTCGGTCATACCTCCGAATCAGATCCTGGCCGCCATTCGCACCAGCCTGACCTCTCCCCTGGGTGAGCAGATTTTGGCGGCTCAATCTGGTGCTCCCTCTGGGAGACCCAACGGCAGATGTTTTGTGCCTGAGGAGTTGCGCACTCGGTTGTTGCGAACCTACCATAACTCCAAGACCGCGGGGCATCCTGGAAAGAATCAGCTGTCCTGGGCTGTTTCACATCTGTTCTGGTGGCCTTCCCTACGTTCCGACATCGCCGCATATGTAGCGGCATGCTCCGTTTGTGCCCAGAGTAAGTCCCCTCGGCACCTTCCGTTGGGCCTTTTGCAACCCATAGCCACCGGGGAGCGTCCATGGTCACACCTGGGGATGGATTTCATTGTGGACCTCCCTGCATCCCGAGGCCATACGGTCATTCTCATGATTGTGGATCGGTTTTCCAAAATGTGCCACTGTGTTCCTCTCAAGAAGTTACCCTCTGCACAAGAGTTGGCCACGATTTTTGCCAGGGAGGTCTTCCGGTTGCACGGTTTGCCTAAGGAGATTGTGTCGGATCGGGGGAGTCAGTTTGTTTCCAGGTTCTGGCGCGCCTTTTGCTCCCAGTTGGGGATTCATCTCTCCTTCTCCTCGGCCTACCACCCTCAGTCCAATGGGGCCGCAGAACGATCCAATCAGGCCTTGGAGCAATTCCTTCGTTGCTATGTCTCCGATCACCAAGACAATTGGGTTGACCTCCTGCCTTGGGCTGAGTTTGCCAGGAACACGGCGGTGAACTCTTCCTCTGGGACGTCTCCCTTCATGGCCAATTATGGGTTCCAACCTGCCGTGTTACCAGAGGTATTCTCTCCCCAGGATATTCCGGCTGTGGAGGATCACCTTTCCGTCCTACGTGCTTCTTGGGTACAGATCCAGAAGTCCCTTGAGGTCTCTGCGCAGCGCCAGAGACTCCAGGCTGATCGCAGACGAGCGCCTGCTCCTTCCTACCAGGTCGGAGACCGTGTATGGTTGTCCACCCGCAACCTCAACCTTCGAGTGCCCACTCCCAAGCTGGCGCCTCGCTTTGTTGGTCCCTTCCGAGTGCTTCGCAGGGTAAACCCGGTAGCCTATGCCCTTGCGCTTCCTCCTGGCATGTGTTTCATCTCCAACGTGTTTCATGTCTCCCTGTTGAAGCCACTGGTGTGTAATCGTTTCACTTCCTCGGTTCCTCGGCCTCGTCCGGTCCAAGTGGGCAATCGTGAGGAATATGAGGTGAGCAATATCCTGGACTCACGCCTGGTCCGCGGTCGGTTGCAGTTTTTGGTCCATTGGCGTGGTTATGGTCCAGAGGAGCGTTCCTGGGTTCCCTCCGCAGATGTCCATGCTCCTGCCTTGCTCCGAGCCTTCCACGCACGCTTCCCTCAGAAACCGTTTTGTGCTCCGCGGAGGAGGGGCCCTTGAGGGGGAGGTACTGTCATGGTCTTACCTGCTTGCTGCTCTCCTTCGTTTGACATGTGCTGGCGGCCATTTGGTTTCTGGGTTTCTTGTAGCCTTCCACCCTGCGGCTCCTCCTTCCCCTGGGAGGAGCTGGATGCCTAGCTCATATATATAGGAGGTCTGTGGCTTCAGTTCCTTGCTTGGTCCTCTTGTGTTCACATGCTTCTAAGACTGCTGCTGCTTCTGGTTCCTGATCCTGGCTTCGTCTGACTACCCTTCTGGTTCCTGATCCTGGCCTCGTCTGACTACCCTGCTGGTTCCTGATCCTGGCTTCGTCTGACTACCCTGCTGGTTCCTGATCCTGGCTTCGTCTGACTACCCTGCTGGTTCCTAATCCTGGCTTCGTCTGACTACCCTTCTGGTTCCTGACCTCTGGCTTCGCAAAGACTCTGCTCGGTTTCACCATCCGTTTGGACTTTTGCTTTACAGCTTTATTTTCAATAAAGCCTTCTTATTTTCACTTATCTCTTGTTGTACGTCTGGTTCATGGTTCCGTGACATACATGCCACAAAAGGCTGTAGAACACATAACTGCACCGCTGAACGACAAATATATTTTTTTATTTTTCCACTAATACACACCACAAAAGTCTTTAGAACATATAACTGCACAACTGAATGGCAAATATGTTTTTTTTTCTTTTTCCACTAATAAATGTCTTAAAAGGCTTTAGAACATATAACTGCACCACTGAACGGCAAATATATAATTTTTTTCCACTAATACATGCCACAAAAGTCTTTAGAACATATAACTGCACCGCTGAGCGGCAAATATATTTTTTCTTTTTCCACTAATACACGACACAAAAGGCTCTAGAACAGGCATGCTCAACCTGCGGCCCTCCAGCTGTTGCAAAACTACAACTCCCAGCATGCCCGAACAGCCTACAGCTATCAACCTACAGCAGGGCATTGTGGAAGTTGTAGTTTTACAACAGCTGGAGGGCCACAGGTTGAGCATGCCTGCTCTAGAACATATAACTGCACCGCTGAAAGGCAAATATATTTTTCTTTTTTCCACTTATACACTCCACAAAAGGTCTTTAGAACATATAACTGCACCGCTGAATGGCAAATATATTTTATCTTTTTCCACTTATACATGACACAAAAGGCTTTAGAACATATTACTGCACCGCTGAACGACAAATATTTTTTTTTCTTTTTCCACTAATACATGCCACAAAAGGCTTTAGAACATATAACTGCACGGCTGCACTGCAAATATATATATTTTTTCCACTAATACACGCCACAAAAGGCTTTAAAACATATAACTGCACCACTGAACTGCAAATATATTTTTCTTTAGCCACTAATGCATGAAAAAAAGGGCTGTAATTTTCACACTTCACCACACAATGGCTAATAAGCCCTTTTTTCCCACTAATACAAGCCAAAAAATGCTTTAGAACATATAACTGCACCGCACAAGGGCAAATAAGATAAATAACAAGAACGATTTGCTGGAATTACAGAGCTGTATAATGGCAATTTGGATCCCCAGTCAGTGCAGCAAGGTTTAATAGGATTGTTCCTATTGCCCAGGCAGTAACCTCCTCTACTGAACCCGGTTCTACATAAATGCTGTGGAATGATTCCTCCCTATCCTTTCCCTACACCTTGAATAATCTTTCCCTGCACTTGTAAATAGTTTTTTTAAGCTGAATGGAGTTCTTTATAACACTGTTCCCTAGCGCCTTCTGACGTCTGTCCCTGCACTAAGTACACTGGTAAATGTCAGAATCCAAGATGGCTGAGGCTGTTTATAGGGCTGTGACATCACAGGGCTGGCTGGCTGCTGATTGGCTATATGCATGGCATTATGGGTGATCCCCCCCCTTCCCAGAGTTCCTTTCTCCATGTCCTCACACGTGCAGCAGCCATTTTAGGAAAAAATGTGATTCATTGCCACGAAGTGTGAGGAAATTCGGCTTCAGTGCAAATCAAATTTTTTTCTGAAATTCGGATCGAATTCCACTTCGTCAGCTTCAATTCACTCATCTCTAATGATCATCTTTGAGTTATTGTAAATGGAAATGATTGGGCATGATTTGGAAAGACACATCTCTGTTTATTACCTCTTACAGCTGACAATGCATATCAGAGGAAAAACCAAACCATGAGAAGGAAGGAACTGCCTGTAGAGTTCAGAGAAAGGATTTTGTGGGCGCACAATGGCCTCCATAATTCTAACATGGTAAAGTTTGAAACAACCTGGACTATTCGTAGAGCTGGCTGCCCCAACAATCTATATGATTGGGGGGAAAAGTTGACCAAAAACCAAATGGTTACTCTGACTGATCGTCAAAGATCCAGTGTGCAGATCTGGAAACCCTCCAGAAGGTCAGCCATCACTATAGCACTCCATAAATCTGGGCTTTATGGCAGTAGCCAGAAAGAAGCGCCTCCTTAGTAAAAGCCCTACTGCAGTTTGCAAAAAAAAAAGCATCTAAAGGAATACCAGTGTGTGAGAAACAAGGTACTCTGGTATGATGAAACCCAGATTAAACTTTTTGGTCTCAATTCTAAACATCATGTCTGTAGAATCCAGATGCTGCCTAACACCATCCCTACAGTGAAGCATTTTGGTGGCAGCAGCATTCTGTGGGGGTGTTTTTTAGCAGCAGGGAAAGGGACACTCAAGGTTGAGGGAAACGGAATTGAGCAAAATACAGAGATATTCTTAATTAAAACCTGATCCAGAGAGCTCTGGACCTTAGACTGGATTGAAGGTTCACGTTCCAAGGCAATTACCCTAAGCACACAGCCAAGACAACACAAGAGTGGCTTAGGGACAACTCTGTGAATGTGAACCAGCCAGATGCCTGACTTGAACAAAGTTGTACATAGATTTGAGATGTTTGAGACTAAAAACTGGCTGTCCACCTACAGTCCCCTTCCAACCTGACAGAGCTTGAGAGAATCCTCAGAGAATAATGGCAGAAGATCCCCTAATTCCTGTGTGTAAACCATATGACATCATACCAATGAAGTCTGCAGGTTGTAATCGCTTCCAAAGGTGCTATAACTAAGTAGTACACTGATGAACAAAAGTGGTAAAAATGTTTTGAACTTTTGACTCAGGCTCCATATCTCACAATATATGATTAATTATGCAATTTCTTGTCAGGTAACTGCATTTTTACAGTTTTGTTCCTAAAATTAATTTTTTATTATTTTGTTAGTATTTTTAAAATCTACCTTTTGGCTTTCAACACTGCCTGAATCCTTCTGGGCATGCTCTTGATCAGATTCAAGCACTTCTCTTGCATACTGGTCGACTCACTTGGGTGCGAACACAGCTTTTTCTTCAACTCTACCCACAAGTGTTCGATTGGGTTGAGGTCTGGGGACTGTGGGGGCCAATCCAGCAACTCTACTTCATTGTCATTGAACCATTTCTTTGCCAATCTCGACGTATGCTTCGGGTCGTTGTCCTGCTGGAACACTATGTCGTCCTTTTCATACCCATAGTACTTGAGTCTACAAAGTAACTCGTCTTGTAGTATATTCACATATATCTCAGCATTGAGACCACCATCAATCCTGGTCAAGTATCCAATGCCTTTGGCTGTGAAATAACCTCATATAATCAGGATTCCTCCACCGAACTTGACATTTCCTTCAATTTTTCGATCCGGCAGCCACCTTTGGCCTTGTTTCTTCCAGACCCATTTGCACCCATCAGAGCCCAGTCTATTGACTTTCGTCATCACTCCAAATCGCCTATTTCCAAATTTTTACTGTCCACTATTCATACTTTTTTGCAAACTTGAGCCAAGACTTGTTATGACACTCTTGAAGCATACGAGCCACCTCCATTGCTATGTTTGTCGCACCAGAACTGATAGACCTTGTGATGAACCGACTTGTTGATTCCAATATTTTGCCTAGACGTACACCTCTTGGTTTTGGAGTGGTTGGACAGACTTCATTTCATATTCTTTGAACTGTCATGGCACTCACATGATGCAGTTTGGCAATTTTCTTGGCTGAGATACCGCTATTGATGAGCTGGATGATGCTGTTTCTCTTTTCTTTGGAAATCTTCTTCATGACTGCTCCTGGATTCCAGTGACTTTTTGCTTGGGGCTCAACCTAATAACACACTGAGCTATTATGGAATGTAAGCAGGTTGTAATTTGTAGTATACAAGAAAAAAAAGATTGGTCCACCACCAGGAGCAAAACAGTAACAATACAGTTACATGACATGAATCTGCATAACTAATCATATGCTAAATAGTTGCAAGTCCAATTTATGTATGAGATAGCCAAGATGATTGTCTATAAAATGATGGTAGTCTCACGTTCAAAGCTGTAGTGGATAGTGAGATATGGAGCCTGAAAGTCAAAAGTTCAAAGTATTGTTACCCCTTATGTCAATGCACATTTTAGTTTTTCCTTTTCAATAAATTACCAAAGATTTCTTACGTTGTCATATGGGGTATTAAGTGCAGAAAGTGAAAGGGTCTGTAAACCTTTCAAATGCATTGAATATAAAAGGCAAGTTGTGCTGGCAGCGACTCACTTCTCTGATTATCTGGAACATTCATATGGTGTTCCCACTTCAGCCAATCAGCGTCAGGTTGGAGCAGAATTACATAGTGCTGTTACTGCTGAGGCACGAAAAGGCAAGTGGTGTTGCCAATGACTCACTTCTCTGATTGGCTTCAGCCAGCTAGAGGCAGGTTAAAGCACACATATTTAGTGCTAAATGTAACTATGGTTTTACATGTAAACTGTACTTAGTGGAGCAGCTTTATAAAAATGTTCTGTGGGCAACAAACAAATTTTTGATAAGGGGCCCATTGTATAATCTATGGTAACATAACAGTAGGTACACTACATATCTCTAGTATCTGCTCCCTGTATTCAGGATCAAACTATGGTTTCTCTTGGGCCAACCAGAGGAAATTATTCTCAGGCACGACCCTCATATCATCAATAAAGTATAACAGTTTTTGATCCAAAGAAATAAACCCTAGTAGCAAGTTATTTGCTCCAAATGCAGCTCCATTTTTTTTTTTCCTGGTCCTTTTGGACTCACTTTTGTATCATAGGCTAGGCACACCATAGAATCCGCTGCTACTCTGGAGCGCCAGTTTGATGCTTGTATTATAATTTCATATCTATATAATCTATGGTAACATTAAGTCCATTGTACATCTTCAGTATCTGCTTCCTGTAATACAAATACAGTGTTTGTGTGTGTGTGTGTGTGTGTGTGTGTATATGTATGTGTGTGTATATATATATATATATATATATATATATATATATATATTGCTCAAAAAAATAAAGGGAACACTTAAACAACACAATGTAACTCCAAGTCAATCACACTTCTGTGAAATCAAACTGTCCACTTAGGAAGCAACACTGAGTGACAATCAATTTCACATGCTGTTGTGCAAATGGGATAGACAACAGGTGGAAATTTTAGGCAATTAGCAAGACACCCCCAATAAAGGAGTGGTTCTGCAGGTGGTAACCACAGACCACTTCTCAGTTCCTATGCTTCCTGGCTGATGTTTTGGTCACCTTTGAATGCTGGCGGTGCTTTCACTTTAGTGGTAGCATGAGACGGAGTCTACAACCCACACAAGTGGCTCAGGTAGTGCAGCTTATTCAGGATGGCACATCAATGCGAGCTGTGGCAAGAAGGTTTGCTGTGTCTGTCAGCGTAGTGTCCAGAGCATGGAGGCGCTACCAGGAGACAGGCCAGTACATCAGGAGACGTGGAGGAGGCCGTAGGAGGGCAACAACCCAGCAGCAGGACCGCTACCTCCGCCTTTGTGCAAGGAGGAACAGGAGGAGCACTGCCAGAGCCCTGCAAAATGACCTCCAGCAGGCCACAAATGTGCATGTGTCTGCTCAAACGGTCAGAAACAGACTCCATGAGGGTGATATGAGGGCCCAACGTCCACAGGTGGGGGTTGTGCTTACAGCCCAACACTGTGTAGGATGTTTGGCATTTGCCAGAGAACACCAAGATTGGCAAATTCGCCACTGGCGCCCTGTGCTCTTCACAGATGAAAGCAGGTTCACACTGAGCACATGTGACAGACGTGACAGAGTCTGGAGACGCCGTGGAGAACGTTCTGCTGCCTGCAACATCCTCCAGCATGACCGGTTTGGCATTGGGTCAGTAATGGTGTGGGGTGGCATTTCTTTGGAGGGCCGCACAGCCCTCCATGTGCTCGCCAGAGGTAGCCTGACTGCCATTAGGTACCGAGATGAGATCCTCAGACCCCTTGTGAGACCAGATGCTGGTGCGGTTGGCCCTGGCTTCCTCCTAATGCAAGACAATGCTAGACCTCATGTGGCTGGAGTGTGTCAGCAGTTCCTGCAAGACGAAGGCATTGATGCTATGGACTGGCCCGCTCGTTCCCCAGACCTGAATCCAATTGAGCACATCTGGGACATCATGTCTCACTCTATCCACCAACGTCATGTTGCACCACAGACTGTCCAGGAGTTGGCAGATGCTTTAGTCCAGGTCTGGGAGGAGATCCCTCAGGAGACCGTCCGCCACCTCATCAGGAGCATGCACAGGCGTTGTAGGGAGGTTATACAGGCACGTGGAGGCCACACACACTACTGAGCCTCATTTTGACTTGTTTTAAGGACATTACATCAAAGTTGGATCAGCCTGTAGTGTGTTTTTCCACTTTAATTTTGAGTGTGACTCCAAATCCAGAGCTCCATGGGTTAAAAAATTTGATTTCCATTTTTTTATTTTTGTGTGATTTTGTTGTCAGCACATTCAACTATGTGAAGAACAAAGTATTTCAGAAGAATATTTAATTAATTCAGATCTAGGATGTGTTATTTTTGTGTTCCCTTTATTTTTTTGAGCAGTGTGTGTGTATATGTGTGTGTGTATATATATATATATATATATATATATATATACACAGTATCTCACAAAAGTGAGTACACCCCTCACATTTTTGTAAATATTCTATTCTACCTTTTCATGGGACAACACTGAAGATATGACACTTTGATACAATGCAAAGTAGCCAGTGTACAGCTTGTATAACAGTGTACATTTGGTGTGCCCTAAAAGTGTTAGTTAGTGTTACAAGGTCTCAGGCATGAATGCACCTCATGGCAAAGAACTCTGAGGATCTGAAAAAAATAATTGTTCCTCTACATAAAGATGGCTCAGGCTATAAGAAGTTTGACAACACCCAGAAACTGAGCTCCAGCACGGTGGCCAAGACCTTACAGCAGTTTAACAAGACATGTTCCATTCAGAACAAGCCTGGCCATGGTCGGCCAAATAAGTTGAGTGTACATGCTCAGCGTCATATCCAGAGGTTGTCTTATCAAAATAGATGTGTGAGTGCTGCCAGCATTGCTGCAGAGGTCAAAGGGCTGGGGGGTCAGCCTGTCAGTGCTCAGACCATATACTGTATACACTGCATCAAATTGGTCTGCATGGCTATCATCCCAGAAGGAAGATGATGCACAAGAAAGCCCGCAAGCAGTTTACCCTAAATAAGCAGACTAAGGACATGGATTACTGGAACCATGTTCTGTAGTCTAATGAGACCAAGATAACCTTACTTGGTTCAGATGGTGTCAAGCGTGTGTGGTGGCAACCAGGTTAGGAGTACAAAGACAATTGTGTCTTGCCTACAGTCAAGAATGGTGGTGGGAGTGTCACTGTGCATGCATGAGTGCTGCCGGCTATGGGGAAATACAATTAGTTCAGAGAACCATGGATGCCAACATGTACTGTGACATACTGAATCAGAGCATGATCCCCTCCCTTCAGAAACTGGGCCGCAGGGAAGTATGATAACAACCCCAAACACACCTCCAACACGACCACTGCCTTGCTGAAGAAACTGAGGGTAAAGATGCTGGACTGGCCAAGCATGTCTCCAGACCAAAACCCTACTGAACATCTGTGGGGCATCCTCGAATGGAAGATGGAGATGCTCAAGGTCTCTAATATCCACCAGCTCCGTGATGTCATAATGAAGGAGTGGAAGAGGATTCCAGTGGCAACCTGTAAAGCTCTAGTGAACTCCATTCCCAAGAGAGTTAAGGCAGTGCTGGAAAATAATGGTGGCCACACAAAATATTGACACTGTGGGCAGAATTGGGCCATTTTCACTCAGCGGTGTACTCACTTTTGTTGCCAGTGGTTTAGATATTAATGGCTGTGTGCAGGGCCGTCATTAATATTGATTGGACCCTGGGCAAGAATTTACTTGGGCCCCCTGGATCCCGCCTTCCCACACCCTAGCATGCAACCACGCCCTCCACCACAACACACATACAACCTCATAAATACAATGCACAGGAATGTGCAGTGTGTGAGTATATCATAGCCTCCCACTGCTTTTCCATAGGGAAGCATTGAGAGGCTATTTCGCATGCGTGGCTTCATAGAGATGCTTTGAATCAATGCATTTCTATGAGGAGTGTTTAGTGTGAATGCCAGTGTTTCACGTTGTGCAACACTCAACTAGGAAGCACCTCTACTGGCCGTCTGATGATCTCAGAGTTATAAAATCACTGGGTGAGGTGAGATTCAAGCACAACCAAACAGGAACACTAAATAAACACCTGATCGTCTGGGCTCTACCTAATACATGTCGTCTCTATCTCACCTGTAAGTCACTATTCACAACAGGGGAGAGATCCGGCTTCAAACAGCCATACGGTCCAGCCTCCTGGCTGTGACCACACTAAGTCCCTCAGACAAGCCTCTCTCAGAGTCCCTTCTCTCTGAGTCAATTCCATTCCCCCAAACAGATACACCGAGGGTTGCTTTATCCCTCAGTGATTATCTCAGCAGGCCTCATCTGTGATGCCCTCGGGATGACAGGGTTAGCTCAAAGTGATTAATTATTTGCACTGGGTATATACAGGGGCCTCTTGCTTTATGACTAGAGTTGAGCGGACACCTGGATGTTCGGGTTCGACGGGTTCCGCCGAACTTCAGAAAAAAGTTTGAGTTCGGGACCCCAACTTGACCCTGAACCCTATTGAAGTCAATGGGGACCCGAACTTTTGAGCACTAAAATGGCTGTAAAAAAGGGCTAGAGGGCTGCAAATAGCATCAAAATGTGGTTAAGAGCATGGCAAGTGCTCTGCAAACCAATGTGGATAGGGAAATGACTTTAAATAACATAAAATACGTAAAAATAAAAAATAATAATCTTGATCTAGGAGGACGAGGTCCATATGGAGTAGGAGGTTGAGGAAGCGGTGGATGTGGCGGTGTAGGTGGATGTGGCGGTGTAGGTGGAAGCGGCGGTAGAGGAGGTAGCCTACACTGCTTTTTGGTTTTAAATTTATTTTTATTTTTTTAAATTAGAGTACACCCCAAAACATTAAGAAATATAACTGTAATAACCCCCTCCAGTCGTGCTAAACACACGTTCAGACAATACACTGGCTGCAGGGCAGGCCAGCACCTCCAAGGCGCAAAGGGCAAGCTCTAGAGCGGAATTATGGGCCAAATTATTAAAGCGTAAAAGTGGGACAACTTTTTAAAGTTTAAGCATTGAATGAAAGGGTGTGGCGCGCATTAATTAATGAAGAATTTCTAAAATTTGATTCCCTGTCAACTATACAGAGCAGGGGTTTCTAAATTAGAAAAATGGCACCTGACAATGTAATTGACGATTTTTTTAAATCTATGTTCCTGTCACCTATGTAGAGGTGCCCCAGTGACATCCACCATCCATTTGGATATCTTCTCTATTAACTTTCAATGTTCTTTTCTGAGCCTACCATGTTGATCACGGTTATCGGCGAATCAGGGTTCCACGCCGGAGAGGGAGCGTGAGAAAAAGAGACCAAATTTAAGGGAGATAAATTTATTTTAAAAAATTAGGATCGAGCGGAAATGGGGGAAAAGCTGTTAAAGTGCAAATGTGGGACAAATTATAGATGCCCAAATGTGGACCAAAAGAGTAAAGCGGAAATATGGGAAAAGTTATTGAGGCGCAAATGTGGGACAAATTACAGAAGCCCAAATGTAGGCCAAAAGAGTAAAGCGGAAATGTGGGACAAATTATTGAAGCGCAAATGTGGTACAACTTGTTAAAGTTTAAGCATTGAATCAAAGGAGGTTGCGTGCATCAATTAAAGAAGAATTTCTGAAATTTTATTCCCTGTCACCTATGCAGAGCAGGGGTTTATTCATGTCTAAAATTGTATAATGTCAACCCAGGAATGTAACAGAAAAATTACAGAAATTTCTTAACCTGTCTACTTGTAAATTTTAGTGAATTTCACCCAAAAATGTAAAAAAAAAAAAATTCCGGTCTACTAGGTATAGCAGTGGTACATCACACGCATAAATTGGTGAATTTCACCCGAAAATCTAACTGACAAATTTTTCATTTTTTTTACCTGTCTACTAGGTATAGCAGTGGTACATCACACCCAAAAATTGGTGAATTTGACCCGAAAATGTAACTTACAAAGTAGTGAAATGAAAAATTTGATTTATGAGGTGGAGTTCCATATGGAGTAGGAGTTTGAGGAGGCGGTGGACGTAGCGGAGTAGGTGGAAGCAGCGGTGGAGGAGGAGGAGGTAGCCAACACAGGTTTTTTTTTAAATTTAATTTCTTTTAATAAAGGTACACTCCAAAAGAGTGTGAAATATCCAAAATACAAGAATCAGCAATTGCGCTGCAGTATAACAATGGCTGGTTAGTGCCGGTATACATGTCTATTCTGCACAAGGTACAGACAAGTCCTGTGGGATCCATGCCTGGTTCATTTTAATGAACGTGAGCTTGTTCACATTGGCTGTGGACAGGCGGCTGCACATGTCTGTGATAACGCCCCCTGCCGTGCTAAACACACGTTCAGATAATACACTGGCTGCAGGGCAGGCCAGCACCTCCAAGGCGTAAAGCAAGGCCATATGCCCAATTTGGAGACCCAGAAGTTGAGGGGGGCAGACCCGTCATTCAGTACGTGTAAGTGTGTGCACACATACTGCTTCACCATGTTTGTGAAATGCTGCCTCCTGCTAAGGCGTTCCATAACAGCTGGTGGTGCTGGTTGTTGTGGCGTGCTGACAAAGCTTTTCCACATTTCGGCCATGCTAACCCTGCCTTTTGAGGTGCTGGCAGTGCCCCAGCTGCGTTGGCAACCTCTTCCTCGTCCTCTCCCTTCGCCTTGTGCTTCCACTGTGCCCCCGCTGTCAGGTGGGAATGCCACCAGCAGCACGTCTACAGCGTGCGCTTGTACTCGCACATCTTACGATCACACTCCAGTGACGGAATTAAGGATGGTACGTTGTCCTTATAACGGGGATTGGGCAGCGTGGCCACCCAGTAATCAGCACAAGTTAGAATGTGGGCAACTCGGCGGTCGTTGCGGAGACACTGCAGCATGTAATTGCTCATGTGTGCCAGGCTGCCCAGAGGCAACGAAAAGCTGTCCTCTTTGGGAGGTGTATCCTCTGTGTCCCCCCAGCCACGCAACAGTGATGGCCATGAGCTGGTTTGGGTGCCACCCTGCTGTGAACATGGTTCCTCCTCCTTCTCCTCCTCATCATCCTCCACCTCGTCATCCTCCAGAACTGTGCCCTGGCTGGACAATTGTGTACCTGACGTTTCTAGGTGCAGGAACCCACCCTCAGAGCCACTTGTGAATGACTGGCCGGAAACCCTTTGAAATTATTCCTCTTCCTCCTCCTTCTCCTGTGCCACATCTTCTTTCATCATCGCCAGCAGCATTTTTTCAAGGTGGCATAGAAGTGGGATAGTTACGCTGAGAACGGCATTACCGGCACTGGCCATGTTGGTGGAGTACTCGAAACACAGGTCTCGCATGGGGGCCCAGTAATTGGTGGTGAAGTGGTGCTGATCTGCCGAGGGACTCACCCGTGCGTGCTGCAGCTGAAACTCCACTATCGCCTGCTGCTGCTCGCACAGTCTGGCCAGCATGTGCAAGGTGGAGTTCCACCTTGTGGGCAAGTCGCATTTGAGGCGGTGAGCGGGAAGGCCGAAGTTACGCTGCAGCACTGACAGGCGAGCAGCAGCAGGGTGAGAACGCCGAAAGCGCGCACAGACGGCCCGCACTTTATGCAGCAGCTCTGACATATCGGGGTAATTTTTAAGGAATCTCTGCACCACCAAATTCACCAAATTCAGCACATGCGCCAGGCAAGGGATGTGCGTCAAACCGGCTAGTCCCAGAGCTGCTACGAAATTTTGCCCATTATCGCACACCACCAGGCCGGGCTTGAGGCTTACTGGCACCAACCACTCATCGGTCTGTTGTTGAAGGCCCGTCCACAGCTCCTGCGCAGTGTGGGGTTTGTCTGCCAAACAGATACGTTTTAAAACTGCCTGCTGTCGTTTACCCTTGGCTGTGCTGAAGTTTGTGGTGAAGGTGTTACGCTGATCGGATGAGGAGCCGATAGAGGATAAAGAAGCGGAGTAGGAGGAGGAAGCAACAGGAGGCAAATTGAAGCGCCCTGCTATCCTCGGTGGTGGAAGGACATGCGCCAAACTGCTATCCGCCTCAGGCCCAGCCGCCACTGCATTTACCAAGTGTGCTGTTATGGAGATATAACGTCCCTGACCGTGCTTACTGGTTCACGTATCCCTAGTGAGGTGCACCTTGTCACAGATGGCATTGCGCAGTGCTCGCCTGGAAAAGTAGTGGCGGCTGGGCACGAGGTACTGTGGGACAGCCACCGCCATAAGGCCTTTAAAACTATCCGTCTCCACTAGACGGAATGACAGCATTTCAAAGGCCAGTAATTTAGAAATGCTGGCATTCAGGGCTAGGGATCGCGGGTGGGTAGGGGGGTACTTCCTCTTTCTCTGCAGTGTTTGGTAGATGGAGAGCTGAACGCTTCCGTGGGACATTGTGGAGATGCTTGGTGACCCAGGTGGTGGTGTTGCGGGAAGATCCTCTGTTTCCGGGTGTCACGAGGGTGTCAAGAGCCACGTCTGACTCCGTTAAACCCAGGGTCAGGAAGTCGCAGCGGGTGGCTGCGCGCTCTATGTCTAAAGATAGTGCTGTTTCTTAATGGTAGCTTTCTGGGTTTGCCTTGCAATCCTTTTTGGCTCACTCAGGGATCCGTAGCTTCTCCTCCTCAGCTGTTTCTTGTCCAGCAATCCCAACCTCCTTATATTCCCATCTCCCACTTCTCTGGTTGCCAGATATAGAGCTTCCTGCCTGGACTTCTATACTGACCCACTGGAGCTGTGTAGCTGTGATTCCTTGTTGTTTCAGAGCGTTACCCTCCGGATCCCTGTTGGGCTTTTGTTGTCCGCTGTTGTCGCCCACCTGGGATTATATGTTTTGTCTGTACTGTCTGTCCTCTCCTTGGTGTTTCCCTTTAGTGTTAGTGGTGCGGACTAGTGTTCCCACTGCCCTATTCACTACGTAGGGCTCATCTCAGGGAAAGCCAGGGTTTAGGCACGTGATCAGCGTACAGGTGAGAAACCCGTCTAGGGACGTCAGGGCAGTCAGGTACAAGCCTCAAGGTGAGTTAAGGGGGTTACCACCTTTCCCTCTCCCTTGGACAGGGCCTTCCCATTTCCCTCCCTTTGCGTCACGTATGTGATCGGCACGCCGGTCATGACACCGGGGTGGCAGGTGGCATTGTCACTCCAGAGGTGGATGAAGAGGCCGAGACTGCAGCAGAAGAGGAAGCAGGAGGAGCCAGAGACCTTTCTTGGTTTTTAAGGTGTCTACTCCAACGCAGCTCGTGCTTAGGACTTAAATGCCTGGTCATGCAGGTTGTGCTCAGGTTGAGAACATTTATGCCTCGCTTCAGGCTATGATTGCACAGCGTGCAAACCACTCGTGTCTTGTCGTCAGCACATTGTCTGAAGAACTGCCACGCCAGGGAACTCCTTGCAGCTGGCTTTGGTGTGCTCGGTCCCTTGCTGCGGTGGGCAGTAGCAGGCGTACTGTCTAGAGGACGTCCGCTCCGCTTTTGCACCCCGCTCCCTCTTCTGCTGTGCTGGTGGCTCTGTGCGACCACTGCCTTTTCCTGAGAACTACATAAGTCACTCGCATGACCTTGATTCCATGTGGGGTCGAGAACCTCATTGTTCTCCACATCATCTTCCATCCAGTCTTCACCCCTGCCCTCTCTATCGGTCTGCACACTTTTGAAAGCCCCAGCAGTTGGCACCTGTGTTTCGTCATCATCCGAGACGTGCTGCGATGGTCCTTCCATGTACTTATCTTGAAAGATAAGTGGTTGGGCATCGGTGCGCTCAATCTCTTCCACTTCTGGGGCAGGTCTAGGTGGATAGCCCTGGGAAACTCTGCTAACAGAGTTATCAAAAAGCAGAAGAGACTGCTGCATGACTTGGGGCTCAGACTGCTTGGCTGATTTGCAAGGGGGTGAGGTGAAAGACTGATGGACATGGGCTGCAGGTGCCAACTCTGATCTTTCAGCAGGAGACTGGGTAGGAGACAATGTGAAGGAACTGGAGGCACTGTCAGCAACCCAATCTTCTATAGCCTGTACTTGTTCAGGCCTCACCATTCGCAGAGGAGCATTAGGCCCGACCAAATACCGCTGCAGGTTCTGTCGCCTACTCGCACCTGAGGAAGGCGTTTCACTTGTGCGTGTAGCTGCCACAGATCGACCACGTCCTCTCCCTGCAACAGGAGCTTTACCAGCAGCACCACGACCTGGGCCACGCCCCTTATTTGATGCTCTCCTCATATTTCTCGAATTTAGGATCTTGCCCTAAATGGGTGTTTAATAGTAGAATCTAATGACAGTATGTACAGGGTGTATCTCACATGCCCTGAACCAGACTAGGCCTTAATTAAATTTGTTTGCCCAAAATGGCTGTATTTCAAATACCTGAATAGAACCGCTGTATATAAAGGTTGTATCTCACACGCCCTGATCCAGACTAGGCCTCAATTCAATTTGTTTGCCCAAAATGGCTGTATTTCAAATACCTGAATAGAACCCCTGTATATAAAAGGTGTATCTCACAATGACATCTGCAGCAAAGGCTGCCAAATAATGTTTTTTTGCCCAAACGGGTGTTAGTTTAATAACTGAATATGACAGCAGTATATAACCCTGGAATTTCAAACGTCTTGATGCTGTGTATTTTTCCCAAAAAAGGGTGTTTTATTAATAGAAGAATATAAGCCCTGTATATACAGGGTGTATCTCACACACCCTGACGCACACTAGGCCGCAATTGAAGGTTGTGCACTAAATGGCTGTATTTCAAATACCTGAATAGAACCCCTGTATTTAAAGGGTGTATCTCACACGTCCTGACCCACGCTAGTCCGCAATTAAATATTTGTGCACAAAATGGCGGTATTTCAAATATCTGAATATAACCCAAATATATAAAGGGTGTATCTCACAATGACATATGCAGCAAAGGCTGCCAAATAAACTTTTTTTGCCCTAGCGGGTGTTATATACTGCTGTCATATTCAGTTAAGAAACTAACACTTGAATTTCACAGGTGCTGATGCTGGAAGGGCTGTAAAATGGTGTATTTTGGCCAAAAAGTGTGTTTTTTAAAACCCAGAAAATTTGGGCTGTATTTCTAGCTTAAATTGCACACTGACTAATCCAGATGTTGTATATTGAACTGTCTGCATCGTCAGACAGTTCAATGATTTTTTCTTTTTGCGAAAAAAGCAATACAAGTGTGCAAAGTGTGTTTTACGATGCAGAGG
The DNA here is from genome assembly GCF_905171765.1 of Bufo bufo. Classification (NCBI taxonomy): domain Eukaryota; kingdom Metazoa; phylum Chordata; class Amphibia; order Anura; family Bufonidae; genus Bufo; species Bufo bufo. The sequence continues at coordinate 488,588,541 of NC_053390.1, read as the reverse complement.
CTAGCATTAGAAATCTCTTGAAAACACATGAAATACTAGTCTGAAATCTGTGCCAGGGCATCTCCAGTTTAAGGAGTTTTTGTTTTGTTTTGTTTTGTGGAAAATAGCAATACAAGTGTACCACATGTGTTTTTAAATTTTACAGTCCAGAGAGTAGGGTTTTAGATCACAATGAAAACACCATAAATAGTAGTCTGCATTATTTAATAGGGCATCTCCAGAAAAGTTGTTTTTTTTTTTTTGGTGTGCAATACGCATTTTACAATACAAAGCGTAGCATTTGAAATCTCACATGTGAAATACTAGTCAGAAATCTTAGTTAGGGCATCTCCAAACAGTTCAAGTGTTCAAGAAATCTTAGTTAGGCCATCTCCAAACAGTTCAAGTGTTGGTGTGGGGGAGGGAATAATCTCATAGTAGGTTGACAACTTGTGTTTATACTAGACAAAGCTTTGTTTATGAATCTACATATTTGAACACACATAAGACATTAGGCCCAAATCTGTTAGTTGCGCTGATACTGCATTATTTCCAAGTCAGTTGTCAATAGCAGTGCCTTCAGTGTGTTTGTGGAAAGTGAAGGACATTTTATCGCATCTTTCCGTCTTTAAGTTCCAGAAAACTGATTTGCAAACCATTCCATACTTTTCTAACTGTGTACCTTAGGCCCAAAAAATGTCAGGAATACACAACATTTCTGAACAAAGAACCAATGCCAGGCCTTGTCCTCCTAGAACCAGAATTAGTGGCAGTACCAGCTATCTGGTTAGAAGTAGTAGTAGTAGTAGTTGTCATTGAGGGGAATGAGGATGAGATTGTGAATTGGATAGATCAGTTCTCCTTTGAGTCACAGTAGGATGACATGGAGGTGACTTCTGAGTCTGATACCATGCCTTGGAGCCAGATGTCACAGCATTGCTTCTGCCCCTCTTCCCAGCCCCAGAAAAGCCTTTTATTGGCATCTTCTCTGTCTTCATGGCCCCTTCCTATTGAGGCACCTTCTTTTTTTTCCTAAGAAGATGCAATAAAACTCCACCACAGCAGACAGTCAAGAAAGCCTTCCTGTTGGCAACTTGTGTGAGAGCAGTCAGCGTTTGAACTGCCCTGAGGAGGAGGTTCAGGAGAAGATGGGGTACTCCATGTATAGCTCTTAGCTTAGCGAAGCAGGCAGAAGCATGGGCCAGCTCTGCTCAATACTGGCATAGCACATGGTTACAATGTACACATTAATAAAATTTAAATACAGAAGTCAGCGGTGTACTGAACAGGCTATTTTAAGTGTAGAGTGAAAGGTGAGCTTTAGGAAGGCAAAATTGGATATGTTTCCAATTTTACCATAAGTCATACGTACCACATGAATGGTACCAATAAAATCTAAATTTCAACAAGCAAAAAACAAGCCCACATAAAACTCTACAGATCGAAATATTGAAGTTATAGCTGTCAGAAAATCGTGATGCAAAGATAGATTTTTTTTTTTCAACGGTTTTCATTTTTTTTAAAGTAGTAAAACAAACAAAAAAATATACAAGTTTGGTATCGCCGTATTCATATTGAGCCAAAGAATAAGGATGTTATGTCATTTTTGCCATGATGTCAAAATAAAAAAAAACATGCCAGAATTTTTTATTTATTTAATTTGACCCCACAAAGATTTTTTTTTTTTCCCCATTTTCCAATAACAGACATGGTAAATTGAATGGTGCCCTTAATTAGTACAACTAATCCCCCCAAAAATAAGCCCTCATATAGGGTACATGAATGGAAAATCTAAAAAGTTATGGTTATTGGAACGTTGGGAGTAGAGATGAGCGAATTTTTCAAAAATTTTATTCAGCTGCTTTGCCGAATTGTAAAAATTTTTTGGGCTAGATCCAAATTTATTTGCGGCGAATCGTGTTACAAAACGGCTATTTCCTGGCTGCAGAGAGCCTTTATAGTGATGTAGAACACTGTGCCTTGCAGTAACACGCATAGGGAGTCTGCTATGGTAGTGAGATAATACTGTGAGTCAGTATGACATGCAGATGACAGGCGTCGCTCTTAGAATCACTGCACTCTTCACTTATTTGGGCAGTCACAGGGCCAAAACTGACCAAATAACTCAAGTATGAACTCAGCCTTACAGGTCGATGTTAGCACCAAGAAGAAGCGCACTCCTTTTGCACCGTCGTCAGCTGATTCCACATAGATAAATGTCTACAGAACCTGTTCTATTAAACGCTTATACAAGTAGAACCCCTCGACAGAGTGGAAAGAGTGTTTGTTTGTGTTGACGTCACTGATTATTTTGCCCTTCCTCTGATCCGTCAGAACAATAACCCCAAAAAAAAACGATCCTGTCTTTTGAGCATCCGCCTTCACTCTGTCAGCATTTGGTCAGTAATCCATCAGTATTGCTAATGCTAAAAAAAAAAACAGGATTGGATTCAAAACAAAGATGACAAGTGAATGTGTGTTTTTGTACCCACTCCTGCTTTTGGCTAACAAATCACAAGCCAATTCTGATGGGACCATACAGGCCTTACAGCTGCTACACAGACAGGATCCGTTGTGCGTCTCATTTTTCCTTCCTTCTGACAGATCAGAAGAAGGGTCAAATAAATGATAATGTCAGACAGGCCGAAAGGCAAAATAGTGGCCCAGTCATGAAGTGGGGAGGGTGGGAACAGCAAGAGAAGTCCACAGAGTTGCCCTATGATATAGTGGTGAGGTGGAAGCAGCATGAGGAGACCGCAGAGTGGCCCAATGACAGAGTCTGGAGGTGGCGGCAGCATCACGAGGAGGCCACAGAGTGGCACAATGACAGTGTTGAGGTAGAGGCAGCATCAGGATGCCACAGAGAGGCACAATGACAGAGTGGGGAGGTGGCAGCAGCATCAGGAGACCACAGAGTGGCAAGGTGACATAGTGTGGAGGTGACAGCAGCATCAGGAGACCACAGAGTGGCAAGGTGGCATAGTGTGGAGGTGGCAGCAGCATCAGGAGACCACAGAGTGACCCGGTGACAGAGTGTGGAGGTGGCAGCAGCATCAGGAGACCACAGAGTGGCAAGGTGACATAGTGAGGAGGTGACAGCAGCATCAGACCACAGAGTGACCCGGTGACAGAGTGGGAAGGTGGGTGGCAATAAGAGTACCAGCTGAAGATGGTGGGTGAAAGAAGGAGCACCTGGCATCAGATGTGTGGCATCAGGTGGGTGGCAGCATCTGAATAGTAGCTGAGGCAGGTAGCCGGAAGAAACCAGACTTTTTTGTCAAAGTGTTGGTGTGGCACCATGGATGATCTAGTCTGATGAATCAGGCATTGGTGGGTGGAAATCCTGGCTGATCCACGACTGATTCAACTTGACAAAGGTCAGTCTCTACACATTTTGGGTGGACAGTTCTTCTTGGGGTAACTGTGACCACCACCGCACAAAACACCCACTCTGATGCCACACTACTGGCCGGGCAGGACAGCTATTTCAGGGCAAACTCTGCTAGTTGCGGCCACAAATCCAGTTTGGCTGCCCAGTTGTCCAGTGAATCTTCAATGTGGGGTGGCAGGGTACTGTCCAAGTATGCCACGACCTGCTGGTTTGGGTCTTGCTCCAAGTCTACATGCTGCTGCTGGTGAGTAGTTTCTTCACTAGGCGGGTGAAGAAAGCTGCTCATCAGCGACTCTAGACTCAAGTTGCTGCTGATGGATCTTGAACTGCTCCTACGCCCCAACCCTGCCACAGCAGCCATGGCAGAGGAACGTGAGCACAGAGGGCCCCCCGGTCAGACCTGCGAGAGGATGGACGATGGCACAGATAGGCAGCGGCCAACTCACTACATATGATGTCTCTAAAGTAGTTCAGTTTGTCTTCCCTCTCAGCGGGTGTACAAAATCAGTAGCGAGGGTCCAACAAGGTGAAGAGCCAGAAGTCATCCCTCTGCCGAATGGTGACAATTCGGCTGTCACTACACAAGCAAGTGAGCATGCATCGGGCCAATTGTGCCAGTGACTCGGAGGGACTCCCTGCCTCCATCTCCACTGCATGCTGCCATGGTGTGTCTGTCACTGCCAGCTCTGTGATAAGATCTGGCAGACGTTCTTCTCTACCTGTTGTATGATGATCTTTGTTTTGGTTTCACTTTCTCATCTCCTTTTCTTCTCCCAGCTGTCACCTATTTGCACTGATTGTCTCCCTTTATATTTCCTCCCATACTGCCTCACTTTGCGGTTTATACTTCTTCCTGGATTGTGTCCACTGCTGGAGGCTGCTTCTCCTGATTCCTCAGATAAGTCTGTTTCCTTTATTTGTGTTTCTTGCTGGCTTGATTGTAGGTGACCCTGACTCCGTCCGTATTAAGTGCAGGGAGCCGGTGGTCGTGTCCCCTCACTATTATAGGGTTTTCAGGTGTCACATAGTATAAGGTACGAGGACATGCAATCGTCTACCATAAAGATCTTTGCATGGGCATAGCAGTCAGGGAGAGCTCTAGGGGTTTTATAGGGCTCACCCATATGCTCCTTAGTTTGGGATCAAGCCAGTCGGATGTTTATTTATAAGTTCCAGCTTTCTGCAACACCATCCGTGACATTATAAACCGCCATAACCGTCTTAAGCATGGATCCGGTTTCAGCCTTGATTGACCGCATGCAAGGTCTTTCACTGGAGGTAGCAGATCTCCGTAAAACTGTCTCTCAGTTTCAGGTGACTGGTTCTGCTTGCGTTCATGGAGTTTGTTCCGAGCCTAAGATCTCACTTCCGGATACGTTCTCCGGGGGTAGTGAGAATTTTGTTCGCTTTAGAGAGGCTTGCAAACTCTATTTTCGCCTACTTCCCCATTCCTCTGGTGATGAGGAGCAGAGGGTAGGGATCATCATCTTGCTGCTCAGGGATAACGCTCAGTCTTGGGCCTTTTTGCTGCCGGTCGGGGCCCTGGGACAGATATATGATGACCCGGATCGTATTGCTCTGGCTGAATCTAAACTGCGTCTTTTATGCCAGGGTAAACAGTCTGCAGAGATATATTGTTCAGAATTTCGGAGATGGGCAGCTGATACTGGTTGGAATGATGCTGCACTCCGAAGTCAATTTTGCCATGGTCTTTCGGAAAGATTGAAAGATGCATTTGCTTTTCATGAGAGACCAGCATCGTTAGAATAAGCCATGTCTCTAGCTGTTCGCATTGACAGGTGTCTTAGAGAGAGAGAGGAGACTACTTGTGGTGAAAGCCACTTCACCACTGTGTTTTGGAGGGGGCTGTTTGCCCGCCTCCTGCCCCAGGATTACGGCCCTTTAAGATACTTTTACTAACTTTTAAACCCCTGAACCTATTCAAGTGAATTTTAGATAAGTTTGTCCCCAAGTTATACTGGTTAAATTGATATAAGTTATATGTATGTACAATGTAAACTCACAAAGTTGTAACAATTTATAAGAAGTGTAACTTTTCAGCTTAGGAGATAGTTGTGTAGATACAGAAATTGACTCAATTATCTCCTAGACAGAGGGGAGGAATATGCTGGGTGTGTTTCTATTGTCCCATTGTGCCATTGTCCCATTGTGTCCGATTTGCTGCTGTACTTACATTGTATGTGTTGTAATATATTGATTGGTTGTATTTCAAAACCCTGTGGGCAGTACTATGTTTGTGGATTGTAAATAAAAGAGGCTCTATGCCCCAGGACAGTGAGTTCTGCTTGACCTGAAAACGAAGTGCCGTCTCGTTATTGGGGGAATTGGATTGTATGCTGATTGCCAGGAGTGTAAGCCGATTGTATGCTTTTCCTGTTCCGCGGTTTCCAGTGTTTGTGTAGTTTGCAGTTCGGCAGACTGGTGCTTGCAGTAGCTGCCTGTGCATTGGAAAGGGGAATATCGTCTGAACGGAGTTGTGTGCTGAACGGTCCGTTACACTACTCCTTCCTGTAATATTCAGTCCAAGGACAGTGGGGCTGTCTCATTCAGTGTGCATGGGTCTCAGTCTCTCTCAATCCCCTCTGAGGAGGAGGCCATGCAGCTGGGTTTGCTTGCCTCTGATAGTAAAGGATTCAGCTCTCTGAGGAGGGTTTGTTTCTGTTGTGGGGGTATAAATCATTTGGCTAATGTGTGCCCCTCTAGGAGATTCATGGAGTTTTCTGACGGTAATAAAAGATAAACAAAAAGAAAAAAAACCTCTAAAAACTTTCCATTTGCTACTATTGGCAAGGTTGATGCGGAAATTGAAGGTTTGCCATTTACTTGTAGTTCCCGTTTTCTCCTACCTGCCAGGGTGGCGCTAGACAGCAAGAACATTGTTTGTGAGATTTTTGTAGATAGTGGACCAGCTGTCAATCTCATTGATAATCAATTTGCAATAGGGCATGGTTTCCAGGTATGCACTTTGGAAAAGGATATACCTGTTTTTGCTATCGATTCCGCTCCACTTTCTCAAAGATAGTTAAAGGGCAAAGTTCACAATATCCGTTTGACTGTGGGTGACGCTCATGTTGAGGATATGTCATGTTTCGTCTTAAGCGGATTACCTACTCCTCTAGTGTTGGGGCTACCCTGGCTCACTAAACATAACCCCACCATTGATTGGCAAGCAAGGCAAATAAATAGTTGGAGTGAGTTTTGCAGAGAGAATTGCCTCACGGCGTCTCTTTCAGAGATTTCTACCAAGACTGTGCCATCTTTTCTCTCTGAATTTTCAGATGTGTTTCCCGAGAGTGGTGTCCAGGAGTTGCCCCCGCACCGGGAGTACGACTGCCCTATTAATCTCATCCCAGGCGCCAAACTGCCAAAATCATGTTTATACAATCTCTCCCAACCTGAAAGAGTCGCTATGCGTACTTATATCTCTGAGAGCCTGAGAAAGGGACACATCCGACCCTCGAAGTCACCTGTTGCCGCTGGGTTTTTTTTGTTAAGAAAAAAGATGGTTCTTTAAGACCTTGTCTGGATTTCAGGGAGCTGAACCGTATCACAGTTCGTGACCCATATCCGCTTCCTCTGATCCCGGACCTGTTTAACCAGATTGTTGGAGCTAAGGTTTTTTCTAAGTTGGATTTAAGAGGGGCATACAACCTAGTCAGGGTCAGGGAAGGGGACGAATGGAAGATGGCCTTCAATACCCCTGAGGATCATTTCGAGAATTTGGTTCTGCCCTTTGGTTTGATGAATGCTCCGGCCGTCTTCCAACATTTTGTGAACAGCAATTTTCATCATTTAATGGGGAAATTTGTACTGGTGTATCTGGATGACATTTTGATTTTTTTCTCCTGATTTCAAGACTCACCAAGACCACCTATGTCAGGTCTTCCTGATTCTGCGGGATAATAAATTGTACGTTAAACTGGAAAAATGTGTGTTTGCGGCTCTGGAGATTCAATTTCTTGGTTTTCTTCTCTCCGCTTCTGGTTTTCGCATGGACCCTGAGAAGGTCCACACTGTGCTTGATTGGGAGCTTCCTGAGAATCAGAAGGCACTGATGCGGTTTTTGGGTTTTGCCAATTATTACAGAAAGTTCATTTAGAATTATTCCTCTGTTGTTAAGCCACTCACTGATATGACTAAAAAGGGGGTAGATTTTTCTTTGTGGTCGGTAGATGCGCGCTTAAAGCCTTAAATAGTATCAAAGAGAGTTTTGCTTCCGCTCCCATTTTGGTACAACCTGATGTCTCTCTACCTTTTATTGTTGAGGTGGACGCTTCTGAGGTGGCTGTGGGTGCGGTCTTATCTCAGGGTCCCTCTCCTGCCAAATGGCGACCGTGTGCCTTTTTCTCAAGGAAGCTCTCCTCTGCAGAGAGAAATTACGATGTGGGAGATAGGGAGTTGTTGGCCATCAAATGAGCTTTTGAGGAATGGCGCCATTGGTTAGAGGGAGCCAGACACCCTATTACCATGTTTACAGACCATAAGAATCTGGCCTACTTGGAATCGGCCAAGCGTCTGAAGCCGAGACAGGCCAGATGGTCTTTGTTCTTTTCTAGGTTTAATTTTGTTGTTACGTTCCGCCCTGGGGTTAAAAATGTGAAGGCGGATGCCGTGTCACGTTGTTTTCTGGGAGGGGGGAACTTTGAATACCCGGGTCCCATTTTGGCTGAAGGGGTGGTCGTCTCTGTTCTTTATCCTGATTTGGAGGCAGAGGTTCAGGCAGCCCAGGCAGAGGCTCCTGATCTTTGTCCCCCTGGGAGGTTGTTTGTGCCTCTCGCTTTACGACACAAGGTTTTTAAGGAGCACCACGATACTGTCCTTGCTGGGCACCCGGGGAGCAGAGCCACAGTGGATCTCATTGCTCGGAGATTCTGGTGGCCAGCTCTTCGTAAGACGGTGGAGGGTTTTGTGGCAGCCTGCGAGACCTGTGCTCGTGCCAAGGTCCCTCATTCACGGCCATCGGGTTCTCTCCTCCCGTTACCCATTCCTTCCCGTCCTTGGACGCATCTGTCCATGGACTTCATTACGGACCTGCCTCGTTCCTCGGGGAAGACTGTGATTCTGGTAGTAGTGGACCATTTTAGCAAAATGGCACATTTCATTCCCTTTCCTGGGTTAGCCAATGCTAAGACGCTGGCGCAAGCGTTTGTTGATAACATTGTTAAATTGCATGGCATTCCTTCAGACATCGTTTCTGATAGGGGCACGCAATTTGTTTTCCAGATTCTGGAAGGCCTTCTGTTCTCACTTGGGGGTTCGGTTGTCGTTCTCTTCTGCTTTTCACCCGCAGTCGAATGGTCAGACCGAACGCGTCAATCAGAATCTGGAGACATATCTGCGCTGTTTTGTGGCAGAGAATCAGGAGGATTGGTGTTCTTTTTTGTCCCTTGCTGAGTTTGCTTTAAATATCCGTCGCCAGGAGTCCTCTGATAAGTCACCATTTTTTGGTGCATATGGGTTTCATCCGCAGTTTGGGACATTCTCTGGAGAGGGGTCTTCTGGTTTACCTGATGAGGAGAGATTTTCCTCGTCTTTGTCATTTATTTGGCAAAAGATTCAGGGTAATCTGAAGAGGATGAGTGAGAGATATAAGCGTGTGGCGGATAAGAGACATGTGCCTGGTCCGGACCTGAATGTGGGGATTCTGGTGTGGTTGTCTACAAAGAATATCAAACTGGAGGTTCCCTCCTGGAAGTTGGGTCCTAAGTTTATTGGGCCTTACAAGATCTTGTCCGTCATCAATCCCGTTGCCTTCCGTCTTGATCTTCCTCAGACTTGGAAGATCCATAATGTTTTTCACAGGTCCCTATTAAAACCTTATATCCAACCCACTGTACTCTCCTCTTTGCCTCCTCCTCCGATTGTTGTTGATGGTAATCTTGAATTTCAGGTCTCTAGGATTGTGGATTCTCGCATTATCCGCGGTTCTCTCCAGTACCTCGTTCATTGGGAGGGTTATGGTCCTGAGGAGAGGATGTGGGTCCCAGTGGCGGACATTAAGGCCACTCGTCTCATCAGGGCTTTCCATAGGTCTCATCCTGAGAAGGTGGGCTCTGAGTGTCCGGAGTCCACCCGTAGAGGGAGCGGTACTGTCACCACCAGCTCTGTGAGAAGATCTGGCAGACTTTCTTCTCTACCTGTTGTATGATGTTCTTTATTTTGGTTTCACTTTCTCATCTCCTTTTTTTCTCCCAGCTGTCACCTATTTGCGCTGATTGTCTCCCTTTATATTTCCTCCCATACTGCCTCACTTTGCGGTTTATACTTCTTCCTGGATTGTGTTCACTGATGGAGGCTGCTTCTCCTAATTCCTCAGATAAGTCTGTTTCCTTTATTTGTGTTTCTTGCCGGCTTGATTGTAGGTGACCCTGACTCCGTCCGTATTAAGTGCAGGGAGCCGGTGGTCGTGTCCCCTCACTATTATAGGGTTTTCAGGTGTCACATAGTATAAGGTACGAGGACATGCAATCGTCTACCATAAAGATCTTTGCATGGGCATAGCAGTCAGGGAGAGCTCTAGGGGTTTTATAGGACTCACCCATATGCTCCTTAGTTTGGGATCAAGCCAGTAGGATGTTTATTTATAAGTTCCAGCTTTCTGCAACACCATCCGTGACAGTGTCTGGGTCCCCTGTCTCGTCTTCCTCATCGCCCTGTAGCTACTCTATCTGCTCCTGCTCCTCCTCTCCTGTCATCTGTGTAGAAAAAACACCTGTTTCTCTACACATTGTTTGCGCTCCATTGTCCTCCTCCTCCTCCAGTTCAGCCCCCACAGGGCTCATGTGGCCGTGAGATGGCACCCTGGCCACTCTTCACCTTCTGCCTACAAATTCTACATATGGCCATGTTCACCTCCTCTGGCGGCTTAACAAAAAACTGCCACACCGCCGAATCAGTGATTTTTACCCCCAACACTACGCACTGATTGACTGCTATTGCCGATGCTTCCGTGAACCCATGCACCACTACTTTCCGGGCAAGTAAGCTCCTGCGAAGCAGGTGGTCTACCCTGGACACGTTTGGCTACAGACCTCCCACTGCTGCCACCCTGCTAACTCCCGGCCACGCTAGCGACTTGCTGGCTCTGCCGCTGCCTCACTGGCAAGCTGCCATTCTCTTCTCCTGATGATAATGAAGCTCTTAATTTACCCGGCTCCCAAGTGCGATCAGCTACATCATCATCATCGAGTACTGTCTGCACTTCACTGATGTCCTCCTAAACAGTTTCTCTGGGTCAGGAGCCTCACCACTCGCAACACCAGCTCCCATGCTTCTCTCCTCATTACTACTTCGCCCGCCTGGCGGAGGAAGCGGCGGATGTCTCCTCCACATCTTGGCTGGCCAGTAGCCTGCTGTAGTAGCCTCCTCTAGTAGCTCGTCCTCGCTGTATAGTGGGGCTGAGCCAACAGCATATAATACTTCTCTGGCTGAGGGAACAGAAAAGGACAGAGGCAGGTTGAGGACAGGTGAGGGCACAGGGCCATGCCAACTAAGGGTTGTGTCTGACGAACCCACCGACTCTTTGCTGGGGGTGTCTGATGTCACTTGGGGTGAAGTGGATGACCAAGTCAACCATTCAAAAACCGCTGGGTTGCTGGTCAAGACACGACCACTAGATGACACTGGGAGCTCAGGCCTCTCGCTGCAACTCCTGCTGCCATGCCCCCTTACTCTGCTGCGATCTGTCCCTGAGCCAAAAACATTTAGGCCTCTGCCACTCCCCTGTGCAGGGCCTAGCACTCCTCTGTCTGACATACTGTTAGATCAAAAAAATTAATTAAAAAAAAATTAAAACACCCCAAAAAAGTCTGTAATTTTCTCACTTCACCACACTACGGCTAATAATCCCTTTTTTTTTTTCCACTAATACACGCCAAAAAGGGCTGTAATTTTCTCACTTCACCACACAATGGCAAATACTTTTTTTGCGCTACTAATACATGACAAAAAAGGCTTTAGAACATATAACTGCACCGCTGAACAGCAAATATTTTTTCCTTTTTTCCACTTATACACTGCCCAAAAGGCTTTAGAACATATAGCTGCACTGCTGAACGGCAAATATATTTTTATTTTTTCCACTTATACACTGCACAAAAGAGCTTTAGAACATATAACTGCACCGCTGAACATCAAATAGGCTCTTATTTTGTTTCCACTTATACACGACACAAAAGGCTTTAGAACATATAACTGCACTGCTGAACAGCAAATAGGCCCTTATTTTTTTTTTACTTATACACTCCACAAAAGGCTTTAGGACATATAACTGCACTGCTGAACGGCAAATAAAGTTTTTTTTGTGACACTAATACACGCCAAAAAGGGCTGTAATTTGCACCAAATAAGACATAGAAATATTTCCTTGTAATGGCTGTATCAAACAGCACTTGGACCCCAATAACAAGAAGTCTTTCCTAGCACTGTCATTAGCACCTGCTGATGTCTCTTCCTACAAAAAGTACACTGGAAAATGGCAGAGGCTGAGGCAATTTATAGGGCTGTGACTTCACAGGGCTGGCTTGCTCTCAGAGTTCCTTGCTCCATGTCCTCACACATGCAGCAGCCATTTTAGGAAAAAATGTGATTCGTTACCACAAATGTTTCCTGAAATTCGTATTGAATTCCACTTCGTCAACTTCGATTCGCTCATCTCTAGTGCACATGCCTACACGTACTGACTGATGGGTCTGCCCCATTCAACTTCTGGGTCTCCAAATTGGGCACATGTCCTGAGCTTGCCCTTTACGCCTTGGAGGTGCTGGCCTGCCCTGCAGCAAGTGTATTGTCCGAACATGTGTTTAGCACCGCAGGGGGAGTAATCACAGACAAGCGCAGCCGCCTGTCTACAGCCAACGCGTACAAGCCCACGTTCATTAAAATGAACCAGGCATGGATCCCACAGAACTTGTCCGTACCTTGTGCTGCGTAGACAAGCATACCGGCCACACCCAGCCATTGTTATACTCCAGCGCACTTTCTCTTTGCATTCTCTTTTCTGTTTCCCAATGTTTTGGGGTCTTCCCAAATTTATAAAAAAATAAATAAAATAAATAAAGGAAAAAAAATTATCAAAAAACAACAAAAACTGTGTTGGCTACCTCCTCCACTGCCGCTTCCACCTACACCGCCACGTCCACCACCTCCTCAACCTCCTACTCCACTTTAACCTCCACATCCTGGTTCAGGATTATTTACATTTTTTTCTATTCTATGTTATTTTAAGTTATTTTAAGTCATTTCATTTCTATTAAGTTATTTTAAGTCAAATTCTGTCATAATTCCGTCCTGTGAGACCAAGATAGGCTGCTTGCTCATTGAAGTGAAGTGTTACATTATCCCATAAAAATCTATTGAGAGGGGAATGGGAGGATCAGTGAGAAGAACAGCGAGACAGGCATGACTCATAAGCTAAAACTATTATGCCTCACCCAAAGTGTTCTATTCACATCTATACTGCTCATTACTTCTCTATAATGTCCTACATTGTGCTTCTGAGTAATTCTGTGTAAGAGAGTTAGGAAGCGAAATTTGCTGTCTGGATTTGTAGTTTAAGGGTAGACATCATAGTAGCTAGTTTCAACTCACCATCTCAGAGACAAGAGAATTATAGATGCAACATGCAAGCTGCTAAAAATGTCAAATCACATACCAAAATGGCCAGATACAGTGCTCTCACTCAAGTACACATATATTTCAGCATATTCTGAAAAGTTATCTGAAGGTGTGCAGAGTGCCGCAGTGGCATTTGTAAGTGGATGTTGCCGGAGAGGGATAGTAGTTATGGTATTCATGGTTCTAACTCTTCCTAGGCTGCTGTTCAGTGATTTGGAAGGGCACGCCTTCTTTCCCTTTAGAGCATTGTCTGGTTCTGGGTTTCTCCTGCCCTATGATGGTTGATATGCCCTTGGTGGTAAAGGTTTTGAGGTGCAGGGCAAGGTCTGGGTTGCCATGATGCCAACTTTAGGCAATGCATGCAACCACAGGGTAGTTCTCCCTAACAGTTAGCAAAAACCCTGCTTCCTTTTTTGAGCAGGTTGCTGGACTTACAGTACATGTCCACAGAATCCACCTAGGGATGTGGATATTTCTCACAGTGGGCCAAACTATTATTTGTTATGCTCAGGCACCAGAGGTATCTTCTGAACATAGATTCTGTACAGTTAATAACTAATTTTAGATAGGTTATCTCTATTGCACTTTCTCTACACCTTTCTGTCACATTTGGCCTGCTTTTGTAGTTGTTCTTTCTTGTCCAGCTCTGCATGGATTTAGGTCCAGGCTGGCTCATAAGTCAGCAGCATGTGCTCCTCTCACTACTGAGCCTAAGCTCAGAGTGTCTGACTAGGCTATCTTTGAACTGTGCACTCTCTCTCTAGAATGGGACAGTTTTAAAAAGGGTTTAGATGAATTCAAGTAAATGGCATTAATGCTTATAAAAACGTGTAGAAATCTGAGTCTCACTTCCTTCTGGGATTTGCATCCCCACCTATACCTTGGTTGAACTTGATGGACTTATTTCTTTTTTTAACCATATTAACTATGTAAATTCTCTTCCCTTCTCTCTCTCTCTATATATAGAGAGACATCAGCCCCATCTAGTGGTAGCTGTGGGCAGGAAGCCCCTGAGGACCATGTGCAGAGGATGGGAGTGGTAGTGGCTCCAATGAGGTGTTGTGCCACAGTGTACACCTTCTAATGGTTTGGTGCAGTGGAAAGGTGGTTTGAAGTAAACAGAAGTAAACATATAAAAGCCTCTCTTTACTTAGCAAGATATCATTAATGGGACATCCAGCAGTATAAAGTACAAAGTGAAATTTCTGGCCCCAGATGAGGAGGTATGGTAGCTGGTTGTGTGGCAATTTAATGGCACTTGCAGGCACTAATGGATATAGGTATCCACTCTGAGATTCAGGCTTAATGTTTTGGTGATGGGTGTCTAAGGCATAGTCCCTCACCTTGCAGTAGTGCCTGCAAAGCTGTAATTACAGTGATCATTCTGCTGTCTTGGGACACATATGCTTTCTGGAAGCAGTGTCCTTGATTCTGATGATCACCCTGGAGTGGTAGTCTCCCAGGAGAATTGGTTATGGTTCCTAGGAGTAGGAGCTCTAGCATGTTCTTCCTCTCCCTTCAGTATCTGAACTGGAACTTCTCCTCCTGGCAGGAAGCAGGATCCTCCCACTCCTACAAAGAAGGAACTGGGTGGTTAGCTCTTTTCCTGCCAACCATACCTTCTCCGCTATAATATGCGGTAAAAACAAATGAAAATACACAACAATACATAACAATTGCAGATATTGCCAGGTCTGGGGTACTGTATGTGGATATGGCCTATCATTACCTTGTGCGTACAAAATACAGTAAATACATGTTTTACACAGAAATACATTCTTTTGCACTTTGCAGTGTACCGTGACTCTTGTGCAGGATGATACCGGCCATGTGCATCCCACAATTTCTGCAGGATCAATTGTTAAAATGCCTAGTATTGCTCTCAAAACAGACAAGAATAGGATATAGTATTTTAATCTATGCATATTTCTTGATGGAATAAGCTATATACAGTAATTTTTCTGTCAGGTTGTATACAGATCACATAAGGTCCCATAGCAAAAAAATTATAATTTATAAAGTGGAGGATTTTTTTAATAAAAAAAAGTTGTGTACTGTCTTACCTACTGCATCCACCTTTTATTGGAGAAAAGTGGAACATGTGTTTCATAAATAAGTCACTCATTCTGAACACCACATACAGTAGTGTTTAAAAAAAATACAAGCGAGTTTAAAAAACTAATAAAGCATGAAATGATTATAATAACTTTTATTTCTATAAATGCAAATGCAGTGGAAATACTACACATTCAATTCCAAATCGGAGTTCCAAGTCGGAACCGAAGGCAGTTCGGTTTCAAGTTTTAAAGTGGTTTTCCACTTTAAAAATCAACAACCAAAGTTATTCAACAAAGCCACACGCGAGTTCGTGAATAACTAACGTCAGCTCATTGGAACCCATACATTCTAATACTGTACGTAGACGAATATCCGTACAGTATTATTCCGAAGATTTGAACGAAGCAACATTGGATGAGGCATCCGAAGCTCGCTTTGCTCAACACTATTGGACTGCTATACCTCTATATCTCATATCTCAATGCATCTACACCGAACAATTGGCGTAAATACATAAATATAAATTTATGATAAATTTACCCTATACAGTTGTAAATGACTATAATATACAGGGTGAGGCAACACACCCTTTAATTGGTGTAATTTGTAGAAAATTAACTTCCAATGTGTGAAAGTATTAAGCGAGGCTGCATTATGTAGTGGAAGAAATGTTTTTGACTGCCATTTTGAAATCCGCCATATTGAATTCAGCTCAGGTTTTTTTCTGATGGGAACAGGGTCATGTGATTCATTATATCTTGACCTGTTAAGCGAGGTTAAAGTCTCCTAAAGTCTGTATGTGTCCAACATTCTTCTGGCTGCACATAGTTTAACATTTTATCCAGTCTTCATGAAAATGCTGAAGAACCGCAGATAATTCTTCTCTGCACTGCCGTGTAGGAATTCTAGGAATTCCCATTTCAGGTGAGCTATACGCAATGCACAATATGGCTCGCCTGAAATCGTGAATCCTACAAAGTTGTATCACCTGCAGTTCTTCAGCATGTTTACAAAGATTGGATTAAATGTTAAACCCAGTGGTGTACCTGCAATAGAGACAGGCCACGCAACTGCTATGGGGCCCGGCATGGAATTTGTTCTCCTCCTCAGGTGAAAACACTGCACTTTGATGCAGTCGCCACTAGGGGAAGCTAAATTCAAAGAGATGACAGCTTTCATGGCAGTTGTATTAATTCCTATTCACTCAGTTCCCCCTAGTGGTAGCTGCTGGCTAGCTAGCTTTGTAATAGAAAAAAAGCAGGAGATTTATGAATGTATTTTTGCCAGTTATCTGGTGTAAGTACATTGAGAAATGAGCGCCATATATTTAAAACACCTGTTCCACTTTTTCCAACAGAAAAGTCGGATTAAGTGGGTGAGGCTAAAGGTAACTTTAATTAAAATGTCTTCTCATTGATAAAAAACAAAACAAAATGCAAACTCGTCAGAAATCTGGGTCGTTGCACATGTTCTGCATTGCCTGTGAGTGATTGCCACGCATACACTGGTGGGTACATACTAAGTTTTGCTATGTGGCCCTATGACTGTTATGGCTAACCTCCGGAACTCCAGCAGTTGTAAAACTATGACTACTGATATGTACACTTGCTTGGCTGTTCTTAGAATGTCATAGAAATGAAAAGAGCATGCTGGGATTCGTAATTTTACCACAGCTGGAGTGCTGGAGGTTAGCCATCACTGCCCTATAAGACTTGTGTACGCCCCTGGTTAAACCATGTGCATCCAGCAGAATGGTGGACACACAGAACACATCATGTAAAGCACTTTAGTAATGCAGCCTCCCTACAAATTACACACATTGGAAGTCAATTTTCTTTTCTGAAATGTCTATGCACTGAGCGAGCTACTCCTAGTGGTGGCTGCAGAATGGCAATTGGGAACAGGAGAAGCACATATATGTATATATATTTTATCCTGTGTAGAACCATTTTCATCTTATTGTCATTATGTCTGTTACTTGTGTTCTAGTCTTGGACTTTCCTGCCTATTTGCTTGGCATAGAAAAGGATCGCCTCAATAACAAACTAACCAGCCGCAAGATGGATAGCAAATGGGGAGGACGGTCTGAATCTATCACTGTCACCTTAAATGTGGAGCAAGCAACATATACAAAGGATGCTCTGTCAAAAGCTCTGTATGCGAGGGTATTTGATTTTCTGGTTGAGGTGAGAACTAAGAAAATAATCAGGTTGTGTCTGGTATCAGATAATGTAGAAAGATAAGAAATAATATAAGATATATAATAATAGCGATATATAGTGTCAGTTTATTATTAAAAAAAATCTTCTATTTTAGTCTATTAACAAGGCCATGCAAAAACCATATGAAGAATACAGCATCGGGGTGCTGGATATATATGGGTTTGAGATATTCCAGGTATGCTTATCTACTGCTTTTAAAGGAACCTTTTGCATCTACCAATAAAGCTGCTTCATTATGTATGTTATGTATTCATTTTGTACAGAATTTGGATTAAATATATCCACAATAAGGACGATAAAGGCAGACTTCATCAACCTTGAACTATAAAATGTTAAATTTTTTTAAAATTAATAATGTCGGGGATATAAAGGAAATGGCTTTATATAAAAGACAGGATGAAAGGAAAAATTTCAAAGGGTATTGATCCTCAAGGTGGACCTATACAACACTTAAAAAAGAGATTGTTGTTCATTTAATTATGTTGTGCAATCAGTAAATCATGGTACAAGCCTCTTTGCAAAAATATTAATGATTTATTATACAATAACTTAAGATACAATCAAAACTTAATCAGTGTAAAGTTCAATAATATGCAATAACACACAACGATATGCAGTACCCAAAATTTGCCACTAGATGGCACCAACACAAATACCAGCGTGTACACAGTACCCCTCAGACAGAAGAATATAATACAATCCGTCTCAACCACAATTTTTAGATATAAAAACTTAATAATGTTAAAGGATAGATACGAACCCTTGCTCTGCACAAACCATGACAAATCTCGGATAATCGGGTAGGATAGTCACACAACATAAATTATCAAGCCTGGTATTGACAATGGAATGAAATAATTCGAATCAGAGAGTTACATTTGAAATCAATATTTAGGTATTTTATTCAGTAATATGCATCTTTTCTGAATAGTGACAATATTGATGTAGCACTTTTAACAACTATACATCCGCCAACAGCGGGGAGTTTGATAAATATCAGGTTGATTAATTTATATCAATACTACACAAAATAAAGTTATACATTACCGAAAATGCAGATGATGTGCAGAGACTAAGGGAAGTCAGCTCTAAGGTACCATCTGGTCATTAGGATCTTTCTCCTGGGTTTTCTTTTTTTCTCTGTGTTTTCGTGGTTCCCCCTTGTCTTTTTCCTGTTGCTCTTTTTGTTTTTCCGATTTGTTTCTCTCCTTCATGTGTGTGTGGTTTACGATCACAAACTTATCAGTTAGACACACCTTCCTAGCTTGGAGTTTTCCAATCATTGTCGGCTAGGCATGTACATATGATAAGGACAGTGATGTCATTGCATTACCCAAAATTCACTTCTGCTGTTGGTGTAATGTTACTCATTTACCCCTAGGTGACACTATTACCTAAGCTATTAGTATCATTCTATTAAGGGTTAAATATCCAAGTTTGACTTTATCTCACATTTCATACACATAACCTAAGGAACCTAAATCAAAGCTAGAGGGATTATTTCTGACACGTATACCAATTAAGCACAGACTTTTAGGTACCATTTGACATTTTCCCAAGCTATTACAATTATGGTACCGATAAGACATACAATATACGTTGTACTCTCACAGAGATATGTGTCTCATCTTTTACTCCAACGGGTGATTAATTGTTAGTTAAAATAACACATCTTACTAACAGAGTTTACACTTAAAATTCTACTAATCATGCTTCAGGACTATATGCGTTCCTAGTTAGAAATATATAAGATAATGGTTGCAATAATGTCCTTCATAATATTCAACAATATAAAACAATACATAGT
The DNA here is from genome assembly GCF_905171765.1 of Bufo bufo. Classification (NCBI taxonomy): domain Eukaryota; kingdom Metazoa; phylum Chordata; class Amphibia; order Anura; family Bufonidae; genus Bufo; species Bufo bufo. The sequence continues at coordinate 488,569,448 of NC_053390.1, read as the reverse complement.
CAGGTCCATGAATATTGGGACATCAACACAATTCTAAATTTTTTGGATCTATACACCACCACAATGGATTTGAAATTAAACAAACATGATGTGATTTAACTGCAGACTGTCAGCTTTAATTTGAGAGTATTTACATCCAAATCAGGTGAACGGTGTAGGAATTACAACAGTTTGCATATGTCCCTCCCACTTGTTAGGGGACCAAAAGTAATGGGACAATTGGCTTCTCAGCTGTTCCATGGCCAGGTGTGTGTTATTCCCTCATTATCCCAATTACAATGAGCAGATAAAAGGTCCAGAGTTCATTTCAAGTGTGCTATTTGCATTTGGAATCTGTTGCTGTCAACTCTCAAGATGAGATCCAAAGAGATGTCACTATCAGTGAAGCAAGCCATCATTAGGCTGAAAAAAACAAAGCAAACCCATCAGAGAGATAGCAAAAACATTTGGCGTGGCCAAAACAACTTTTTGTAACATTTTTAAATAGAAGGAACACACCAGTGAGCTCAGCCACACCAAAAGACCCGGCAGACTATGGAAAACAACTGTGGTGGATGACCGAAGAATTTTTTCCCTGGTGAAGAAAACACCCTTCACAAGAGTTTGCCAGATGAAGAATACTCTCCAGGAGGTAGGTGTATGTGTGTCAAAGTCAACAATCAAGAGAAGATTTCACCAAAGTGAATACAGAGGGTTAATCACAAGATGTAAATCATTGGTGAGCCTCAAACAGGAAGGCCAGATTAGAGTTTGCCAAACAACACTAAAAAAGCCTTCACAGTTCTGGAACAACATCCTATGGACAGATGAGAGCAAGATCAACTTGTAACAGAGTGATAGGAAGAGAAGAGTATGGAGAAGAAAAGGAACTGCTCATGATCCTAAGCATACCACCTCATCAGTGAAGCATGGTGGTGGTAGTGTCATGGCGTGGGCATGTATGGCTGCTAATGGAACTGTTTCTCTTGTATTTATTGATGATGTGACTGCTGACAAAAGCAGCAGGATGAATTATGAAGTGTTTCGGGCAATATTATCTGTTCATATTAAGACAAATGCTTCAGAACTCATTGGACGGCGCTTCACAGTGCAGATGGACAATGACCCAAAGCATACTGCAAAAGCAACCAAAGAGTTTTTTAATGGAAAGAAGTGGAATGTTATGCAATGGCCAAGTCAATCACCTGACCTGAATCCGATTGAGCATGCATTTCACTTGCTGAAGACAAAATTGAAGGGAAAATGCCCCAAGAACAAGCAGGAACTGAAGATGGTTGCAGTAGAGGCCTGGCACAGCATCACCAGGGATGAAACCGATTGTCTGGTGATGTCTATGCGTTCCAGACTTCAGGTTGTAGTTGACTGCAAAAGATTTGCAACCAAGTATTAAAAAGTGAAAGTTTGATTTATGATTATTATTTTGTTCCATTACTTTTGGTCCCTTAACAAGTGGGAGGCACATATGCAAACTGTTGTAATTAATACACCGTTCACCTGATTTGGATGTAATTTCCCTTAAATTAAAGCTGTCAGTCTGCAGTTAAAGCACATCTTGTTCGTTTCATTTCACATCCATTGTGGTGGTGTATAGAGCCAAAAATGTTAGAATTGTGTCGATGTCCCAATATTTATGAACCTGACTGTAGGTCCTATTGATTTTCTTATACAAACAAAAACTAAGGTTGATTATGTGTATATAGATATTACAGATTTTCTGCTTCATTAATAGATACCAAACCATAGAGGTAATTAGCACCAGCTGCTTCTAGAGAACATCCTTATCTCCTGTCATAAATTTATATGGAGACAAGAATGCCTCTTTTTCGACTGGTACATCCATGAGAAGATATTATCTGAACTGTCCTTCCCATGACCCTCTCTCGGCCATCTTTAAAATACATAACATATAACAATATGGCCTCTTATAGGTATATATAATCAAATCCCCTATAATTAGGATATTTTTATATAATGTTATATACCTATGAATATGCACAACAAATCCCCCTTCATTATAATCTAATCCATTGAAATAGAATTGGATTATATTGGAATGTCAAAAGGGCTTTTCATACGGGTTCCTTTTAGGACTATAAGTTTTTGTTTAAATTGTTCGTTACTCTCATTAATATTTATTGAGTGAGTCCATCATTTTGAATATAAGTTGTTGGTGACGATAGTGTCCTTCATAATGGAATATAAGTCCGATAGATGTTGCTTCTGATTTTCCATCTCTGCATGAATAGTCATCAGGTTCCTTTTTAGCAAACCAATTTCAAGTTCTAATGTCTTAAAAGAGATGGAATTAGCAGATGATACATCGGTGGCAACGACAGCGCATACTACGCCAAAGATTATGGAAGCTGCAATCGCAGAAATGAAACGCTTTGGTCGTTGACTCATGGAAAACTGTTCCCTGGTCAGAGTTTTTCTTGTCTGCTCCAGGATCTGTGTAATTCATTCTTGGGAATAACTGACGTGCATTTGATACCACATCTTTATCTCTGGAGACTGTATCTCGGAAACGTTGTCTTTCAACGGAGATGTGTGGATCCAAACTGAAGTAGATCTTCTGGGATAGAATCCTCTTATTCGTCAAGATGAATCCCCTGGTATTCTGCAGCATGGGCCTGGTACAGTGATCTGTTCAGCATGGAACTCCTTCCCCAAGACCAGGATGATGTAGATAACATTAATGATCTTTGATGCCATCTTGCTCCTATAATATATTGTATGACAAATATAAGCACATACATCTTTCCACTTTTCCTTTTATAAACCCTACGCTGAAAGAAATTATACTTCCATATATCTTCAATTTGGCATAGTTTTCTTTCTTGAACAGAGCAGGTTCTTAGTTCAGAAGTGAGTTAAGAGATAATTAGTTACAGAAGAAAAATACATGAGGATAGGTTAGTACACTCGTATGTTTATACTGTACCAATCCTGGGTTTCTGCTTTTAGCTGGAACCTTGATATCTCTTTACTCCTCATCATCCAGTAATCCTTCCATTTGGCGAAGTTGTGACCTAGGATGACACGTAATTCTTAATATGCACCCATTTCTCTATAAATTCATCCCCCTTAGGAATTTTGATCTTGTAGACCAGAGTTGGCAATTTATCAATGACGACATAGGGTCCCTTCCAGGAAGGCAGGAACTTCCTTTCTTTCACCTGATCCCGGGCAAAGTTATTGAGATAAACCTGATCGGAAATAAGGTACTCCTTTTGAGTAGTCTTCAGATCTTAGTAGGTTTTGGCGATTACTTCTGCTTTCTTTATATTATTCTGGGTAAGTGCAAAAGCATGCTGAAGGTGCTTGCGTAGATTCTCCATGTATTGATGAGCTGTTGAAGCATTTATCAAATTGTGGTCTGTTGTCCGGTAGAGTAAATGCTGGGGTAACACCATCTTCCCGACTGTGATCATTTCGAAGGGAGAAAGTTTGATTGCTGAGCTTAGGGTGGCCATGAGAACCAAAGGCAACTTCACATTCCAGTCTTTACCGGATTCATTGAAAAATTCTTTAGAATGTTGACAATGGTTTGGTTGTAGCATTCTACTCCACCACTAGAGGCTGGCCGATAAGCTATATGTAGCTTTCTTTTTACCCCCAGTATCTCCCATATTTTTGTCATCACCTCACTAGTGAAATGACTTCCGCGATCGCACTCGTTTCGTTGGGGAAGACCAAACCTGGAAAATACGTGGTTAATATGTAGAGACGCGCACACACTTGAACTGCATGTTCTGCAAGGCAAACATTACACCCATTTTGTGAATAAACAAGTCACGGTTAACATATATCTGTTGCCTTTAGATGAAGTTGTTACTGGTCCAATAAAGTCAATTTGGATGTCTGACCATGGCATGGACATCCCCCTTTTCATCAGCGGTGCCCAATGGGTGGGTGCTTGTGGCTGGAATTGAGGACAAATTAAACATCCTTGACAATATGTGCGAACGTCTTGCAACATATGAGGCCAATAAGCATAATCCCGTAATAATTCATACGTTAACTTCTCACCTCAACGACCAGTCGTTGGGGCGTCATGTGCGTGCTGTAACGTCAAACCTCTGAATGCCATTGTGAGATACCATTCTTCGAGGTTCTTACCAGCAATCCATCCTGTAACGAGGATTGGGACTTACCCTTCATCAAAATCCATAACTCTTCTTTGCCTGCACAGTCTTCCACAGTTATGGGACAATTCTGTGGATCTTCAATGTGTTTGGAAAAGACACCAATGACTGGATTCCCCTTTTGACTCAAGATGAGATCCTCACTAGGGGAATCTTAGCTCCATTGCACCACATTGGCTTCAGCCTCCTTTTGGGCCTGTCTTTTTGTTGTTGCCTCCACTTGAACAGTTCCCATAAGGTCATCAACATTCAGTACTTCTCCATTAATGGCTCCTTGTTTGGCAAGGGAATCTGCCAAATCATTCCCTTCCATATCCACATCTAGATATTTTGAGTGGCCTTTTACCTTTTTCCAGTAAATGGTGATACCATGGGCGATAACCATCTCGTCGATCCTACAAAACATTTTGCCATGCTTGACTGGCTTGTTGTTGCTTCTTACCATGTTAGGCCTTTTCCATCCAGGGAAGTACAACACAAAGCTGTTGCAAACATAATTAGAATCTGTGATTATAACAAATTCGATAGCCATTTGTACAGCTTTATACACAGCGGTAACCTCTGCGACCAAGCTACTTTTGGGACCAATTTTGTATCCCACAGACACATCTGGGAATATATTATTCCACACAACTCCGATACCTGCAACCAGTGTGTACGTTCAGTTCCTTCATTGGTATGGAAAGAACAGTCGTCTACATATACACATGGTAAGGAGTTGCAATACTCTTCTTCATAAGACTTATATGCAGATACAGATCGTTCTTTCATTTCCGGTTGATTCATCTTTATGTCCTGCATTGGTACAATCGTGAAGTTGAGCTAATCCTTGAGCAACTGGATTCTTATTATTTTGTTTGTACCCGATTTCCAATGGCCATCCCATTAAAGACATCGTCCAGGCGGTTATCCTGCTGTTTGACAGATTTCCATCCTTGATTCTATCACTTTGCAAATATTGCAGTGGTGGTGTGCAGTTTCCACAATGATCTTTTCGCCTTGGATAAAACTCCTGAAATATTGCAAAGCCTACACCGTTGACAGTAATGCTTTTTCACAGTCATTGAATTTTACCTCAACCGGTGATAAGGACTTGCTGGCATAGGCGATTATCTTATTCAGGTTTCCCTGTTTCTGGAAGAGGACTGCACTACGCTTTTGTCGGTGAAGCCGTTTCAATGAAGAAAGGTTTTCCACCTTCTGGGTAAGCAAGGCATGGTGCTTGGGTGAGTCTGGATTTGAGCTCATTCACAGCTTGCTCGTGGCTTCACTCCATTCCCGTTTAACTCCTTTCTTTAGCAACTGCAAAAGAGGTTTCGTAATCTTGGAATAGTTGTCTATGAACTTATGTGAATAGTTCATCATACCCAGGAAGGATCTCAACTCCTTGAGATTTGTAGGTGACTTCGTATTGGCCACTGCTTACACCTTCTTTTTCTGTAGGTTGATTCCATCAGAAGTGATTTTGTGACCTAGGAAATTGACTTTTGTACGACACCATTAAGCCTTCTGCAAAAAAAGTTTCACACCAGCTTTCCTCAGTTGCGTTAGTACACGCCTCAGTTCCGCAATGTGTTCCTCAAAAGTCGTACTTTTGATCAGGACATCATCCACATAAGATAAGGTACCTCGTTCAGTGCCATCAGGCATCGCCTTATGCATGAACACGGCAAACTCATGGCCTGCATTGATATACCCGAAAGGCAATCGGGTCCAAGCATATTGCTGCTTCCCAAATGTGAAGGCCAATTTGTATTGATCCTTCTCGTCCACCTTAATCATCCAATATCCCTGCGCACAGTCAAGAGTAGTGAAAAATTGGGATCCTTGTATTTGCGCTAAACACTGGTCAATATACGGCACGGGCCATCCGGACATATATACCCGTTTATTTAACTGCCTTAGGTCCGAACAGAGGCAAAATTGACCATTTGGTTTGAGAATCCCAAATATGGGATGGTTGAATGAGCTGTGCACCGTAGGGATGATTCCCCGCTTCTCCAAGTTCTTGACGATTTCCGAAAGCGTCTCTTAAGCTCCCAGCAGAAGTCAGTACTGTTTGACATATACCGGTGGTGCATTGGGATCCGTCTGGATTCTTGCAACTTGCAGGTCAGTTTCCCCAAAGTCATAAGAATCCTTAGCAAACATGTCCTGGAATTCTGCGAAGAGCCCCTTTAGCTGTTGACGCTCTGACTTATCAGAGCACGCGTCAGCTATAGACATTTGCTCTTCCACCCCGTTCTGAAATTCTGGAAAGATTTCAGGTTGACTTAACTCGTAATCTTCTTCAAGCTCACTAGTTAAATCATTTTGAGTATCGTGTACCTTCTCTTTTCCCTGTTGGCATGACTCGTACTCCTTTTCATCAATCTCATGGTTGAAAACCAAAGATGATTCTTCGATGTGGCATGTGCCTTCTTCAGAACTGAAAGGATAAACAGAGTGGATATTAAATAGCCCCTCAGGTGTTTAGGAAAAATGTTGTTCCACTACTTGCTCTTCTGTCAAGTATTCATCGGGAATAAGTCCAATGACGTCATTCTGGAATCCAAAAGTGTAATACTCCGAATCCATACATAGGCCAATTATTGTACCTTTTTGTAAGGATATGCTATGGGGAGCCATATTGTGAATTACAATATGCAATGGATCCTAATCGATGTTTTCCATAAGAGTTGGCTTTACCTTCAGGCTGAGTTGCTGTATCCGGTTAGACAAACAGATCAAAGCATCTGTATTCTTTAATTTTTGCCCCTTCTTTACTTGAATTTGAAGAAGAAATGGCTTGCACCCTTCAGGGATTTTAACCTCATCGGAAACCACCATGATACTTACGGCATAGGGCATCTGTTGTCCCCATCTCAAGGCATGCTCTTCATCCTGGAACCCCTCTGGGTCTCCTGGTAATCTGGACCATAGAGTATTGTTGACCAGCTCAATCTGCATGGCAAATCAGTGTAGAAGGTCATTACCTGTGTACATTTGGTACCGTGGTTCATTAAACACGATTAATAAATGTTCCGTAGTCTTAGCTCCTATGGAAATAGACAATAGACATCTTGCAATCACATTATGACTGAGAATCTCCATCCAGATCATGAATCCATTGGTCCTGTGGAGAGGAACCTTTAATAAATTTAGGGCTGGCGACTAGGGTTGAGCGAACCCGAACTGTAAAGTTCGGGTTCGTACCGAACTTTACGGTGTTCGGCACCCGAACCCGAACATTTCAGTAAAAGTTTGAGTTCGGTGTTCGGGAAATATTAATATACCATCAGATCAGAGTTTTCTCCAATCCAGTGATATATTTTAACTTGAAGCGTCCCCATCACCATGGGAACGCCTCTATGTTAGAATATACCATCGGATTTGAGTTTGATCGTGAAAACTCAGATCCGACAGTATATTCTAACACCGAGGCATTCCCATAGTGATGGGGACGCTTCAAGTTAGAATATACTGAGAACTGTGGACATAACGGCCCCCTGCTGCCTGGCAGCACCTGATCTCTTACAGGGGGCTGTGATCTGCACAATTAACCCCTCAGGTGCCGCACCTGAGGGAATAATTGTGCGGATCACAGCCCCCTGTAAGAGATCAGATGCTTCCAGGCAGCAGGGGGCCAGACCCCCCTCCCTCCCCCTATTAAAATCATTGGTGGCCAGTGCGGCCTCCCCCTCCCTATTAAAATCATTGGTGGCTAGTGCGGCCCCCCCCCCACCCCCTATTAAAGTTAATTGTGCAGATCACAGCCCCTGTAAGAGATCGGGTGCTGCCAGGCAGCAGTGGGCAGTTATGTACACAGTTCTTAGTATACTCTAACTTGAAGCGTCCCCATCACCATGGGAACGCCTCTGTGTTAGAATATACTGTCGGATCTGAGTTTTCACGATCGTGAAAACTCAGATCTGAAAAAGCTAATACTATTATTTTCCGTTATAACCATGTTATAACAGAAAATAATAAAGTGAAGTTCGGGTCCCCATTGACTTTAATGGGGTTCGGGTCCGGGTCCAAGTTCGGATCAAGTTCGGGTCTAGTTGTTCGCTCAACTCTACTGGCGACCTGTTTTAAAAAACTTGGCATATTTCACCCGGGCTATATTGTTCACCTGTATGGGAATCAATAAGTTATCTTTAACCTTTTCACTCCGTACCATGGATTGAGTATGCTCAGTCAGGTCCGCAACTTCGTAATTTCCCCCTACAAGAGAAATAGTTAATACATCCCCATCCAAGGTTTCCTTTTAAATTTTGTCCTTTTGCATGGTTATGGTATGAGCCATACCATTGACATCTTCCCCAGGCTTACCATTTTTCACGATCGTGACATCTGGCGTCCGGTTGTTCCTAAAATTAACTTTAACAGAGTTAAGCCTTTCTTCAATCACATGACAACTACGTTGGGGGTTGTGCATTGCAAGAGTACTCATAGGCAATAGGTGCCTTTACCTGAGTCCAGATTGCTTCATTGATGAAGTCTACTCTGGAACTCAATCTTTTCAGGAGATCGATTTCTATGATCAGCCGATCATAGGGAAGATCCACAATGAGTGTGGGATGTCTAATTACTTTCTTGCCTATTTTAAATTTTAACTATGTTGTACCTCTTACCTGCAAAGCGTCTCCGCCTACACTTATCAAATAGCCATCAAACGATTTCAATCTTGGCCTCTTTGCTGCCACATCCATAACCTGTTCGAAATAACTATATGACAATATAGTGGCTTGTAAACCCCTAATCAGCCCGATAAGTTCATCTTGGAGATAAGAATCAACAAAATATCGGCCTTCAACCTTAAACAAATCACATAAAAAATTAGGATGTTCACTCATCTGACGCTTTTTGAGGATTTGATCCTTCTGCAGCGATGCGACTTCTGGAGAAACCCGGACATTCCTACTGCACGCGGCAGCAGCACCCACCTTTGGGGAAAACTGGATTATATCACAGCTTACAGACGGTGGCTCACAGATTGATGCTGAGATGATGGTATCACTCACTGGAGAAGACACATTAGTGCACGAATCAACATGGTTAGGCAGCAAAATAGACAACACGTTAGACACCTCCTCTTTGGCCTCAATTTTAGGGTCAGGAACGCTACAAGGCAATATAGTATTAGAAATCACATTAGATTCTTCTACAACCAGCTCGATAGCCTTGCTCTGGGGCCTGGGCTCTGACCCCACCCTGCCTGCTTTATAGGGCTGAGCTGGGACCTGCAGCCACCCCTAAAAAAGGCTCAGGTTGTTTTTCGATGGACACCTGGGACATCTTATTAACTATTTCAGTTAATTTTGTCATTTGATCTGCCAACTGATCAAACCGATCATTTGATTTACGCATAGCTTGGTTTTGTGGTGTACCCTTACTAGAGGTGGGTGACTGACTTCTAGGTGAAGTAGAGGGTTCAGGCCTACCTTCCTTCTGTTGTCTGGGCCTGTTATTTCAGGGCCTTTTATTCCAGCGCCTGTATCCAGGGGGACCCCTATTGTTATATTGGGGATGGTAGTTAGATCTTTTGTCTCCATTATTATCCCCCTCTGACCCGTTGGGGCTATGAGGCTTTGTTTGCTTCGGTCCTATCTGTTGTCGCTGGGTTTGTTGGAAAGGTCCTGTAGTGGGGTACCTGCGTAGCTGCGTTTCAAATCCCAGGGTGGGGTTTATTTTAGCTTCTGCTACGTTTTGTTCTGGGGCCCTTTTGTATCTCCTCTCACCCATAGCATGGCACTCACTGATGTTATACAGTGAAGTGGCAGCCATCACAAATCTGTCCAAGGGAGCTTTAAGATCGAGATCTCTAGCTAGGCTAAGTTTAATTTGCATAGGCATTGCATCATAAAACAATTGTTTGAATTCCCCAGATTCCCAATTTGGGGACCTATACTCTAACCCATATGCATTTTTAAGGATAGAGAGGAATTCCCGGGGACTTTGGGTCTACATGTGAGTTTATAAATATCACATTTTACAGCAGTAATAGTTCGGTAAGGGCCAAATTCTAATTTTACCTCGTGCAAAACATCCTGCCAATCCTGGATCCCCCTGTCCTTAAAGGAAATAAAGTAATGGCGATACTTATTTTCAAATGCCGATGGTAGAAATCTGATCCTGTCCGCACCAGAATACAATTTTAAAGTATCCATGGTGGACTGGTACAGTTCTAAGTGATCAGCAATTTCAGGAGAACCTTTCTTAGAGAATTTAGGTACATTGGCATTGAGAAATTTAATGATACTCAAGGAACTCTGATCCCTTTCTGCACACTGAGCTTTTTTCTTTCCAGAGACCACTTCAGCATATGACGGTCTCCTGGAACTCTAATCCCCCTTGTGGGCAAACTCATGCCTGAGCGGTGGGGAATAAGCCACACGCTTCTCCACATCTCTGTCATAATCACTCATACTCCGCACACTTTCATCGTACCCACTTAGCACAGGTGACTTAACCCTAACATTCCTCTCTAGGGGAAGGTGTGGGGGGTCACTTCTGTGGCCTTTTGCTTCGCTAGCACCTAGTAAGGCGGTTACAGCTTGAAACGCCTGACTTAATTGGGTTAAGGCCTCCTGTGTAATCATACCATCACCCTCGGGTGGCTTAGGGTCCCGGGTGAAATCCGCTTTAGGAGCATGTGTTGATGACATATCTATATTTTGGGGTGTGAGAGCTGGAGGATCCAAAAATCTCTCATTATCAGACAAATCACTTTCAACATTGACTATATTATGACTTGGTCTGTCTGTTTGCTGCAGTCTGCAAATACGGAGGTTCAGCTCATCTGTCTTCCTTTTTATTTAGTCCATGATAAGCATCATGGCTGAGATTGAGCTCACGTTTTAAGTCCTCGATCGATTCTTTTGAAGATTCTAACTCTGTTTCTATAAAGGGTATATAGGCCTGCATATCTGCTAAGTGCACATTTCTACTCTTTAAGAGGGTATTGACTTCTAATATTGCACATAGAACTAGTGGCAACATCTTTAGGAGGTGTTGGTCTTTACTGGCAGTACTTTTCAGCACATCAAAAAAGGTTAGATGTCTCCTGACTGTACCAAGTGAGGACCATACATCCACACATTCTCTCTTGGCTTCTGCCTGCAGCTCACTTAACCATGCAGTTACATCCTGATCCAAACTCAACCATTTACATATTCAACAAGTTATGAATTAACTGTTCCGGACTACCTCCTGTAGCTTCACCAGAACTCGCTTCACTACCGGCTGCGCTCATTTTCCTTAACAATAATTAGTACACAGATAGATGAACAATCTGATTAGCCAAGAAAATTATGGAACGTTTTACTATTTGCACAAATAATTAATAAATTAACACGATCTTAGCAGTGCCTCCATCTTATGTCGGGGATATAAAGAAAATGGCTTTATATAAAAGAAAGGATCAAAGGGAAAATTTCAAAGGGTATTGATCCTAGAGGTAGACATATAAAACACCTCAAAAAGAGATCGTTGTTAACATAGTAACATAGTACATAAGGCCAAAAAAATACATTTGTCCATCTAGTTTGGCATGTTATCCTGCAAGTTGATCCAGAGGAAGGCAAAAAAAAAAACTGTGAGGTAGAAGCCAATTTTCTCCACTTTAGGGGAATAAAAAATTCCTTCCCGACTCCAATCAGGCAATCAGACTAACTCCCTGGATCAACGACCCCTCTCTAGTAGCTATAGCCTGTAATATTATTATGCTCCAGAAATACAACCAGGCCCCTCTTGAATTCCTTTATTGTACTCACCATCACCACCTCCTCAGGCAGAGAGTTCCATAGTCTCACTGCTCTTACCGTAAAGAATCCTCTTCTATGTTTGTGTACAAACCTTCTTTCCTCCAGACGCAGAGGATGTCCCCTCGTCACAGTCACAGTCCTGGGGATAAATAGATGATGAGATAGATCTCTGTACTGACCCCTGATATATTTATACATAGTAATTAGATCTTCCCTCAATCATCTTTTTTCTAAAGTGAATAACCCTAATTTTGATAATCTTTCAGGGTACTGTAGTTGCCCCATTCCAGTTATTACTTTAGTTGCCCTCCTCTGGACCCTCTCCAGCTCTGCTATGTCTGCCTTGTTCACAGGAGCCCAGAAATGTACACAGTACTCCATGTGTGGTCTGACTAGCGATTTGTAAAATGGTAGGACTGTGTTCTTATCACGGGCATCTATGCCCCTTTTGATGCAACCCATTATCTTATTGGCCTTGGCAGCAGCTGCCTGACACTGTTTATTGCAGCTTAGTTTGCTGTTTATTAAAATTCCTAGATCCTATTCCATGGCAGTGTTACCGAGTGTTTTACCATTTAGTATGTACGGGTGACTTGCATTATTCCTTCCCATGTGCATAACTTTACATTGGTCAGTGTTAAACATCATCTGCCACTTATCTGCCCAAGCCTCCAATCTATCCAGATCCCTCTGTAGTAGTATACTGTCCTCTTCAGTGTTAATTACTTTACACAGTTTAGTGTCATCTGCGAAAATTGATACTTTACTATGCAAGCCTTCTACAAGATCATTAATAAATATATTGAAGAGAATAGGGCCCAATATTGACCCCTGAGGTACCCCACTAGTGACAGTGACCCAATCTGAGTGTGTACCGTTAATAACCACCCTCTGTTTTCTATCATTGAGACAGTTACTTACCCACATACAGATGTTTTCTCCCAGTCCGAGCATTCTCATTTTATATACTAACCTTTTATGTGGTACAGTGTCAAATGCTTTGGAGAAGTCCAGATATACGACATCCATTAATTCACCACTGTCAAGTCTAGAACTTTACCTCCTCATAGAAACTGATTAAATTAGTTTGCCATGACCAATCCGTCACGAAGCCATGCTGATATGGCGTTATTTGCCTATTTCCGTTGAGACACTCTAAGATAGCATCTCTCAGAAAACATTCAAACAGTTTACCCACAACAGATGTTAAACTTACCGGCCTATAGTTTCCAGGCTCTGTTTTTGGACCCTTTTTGAATATTGGCACCACATTTGCCATGTGCCAATCCTGTGGGGCATTCCCTGTCAGTATAGAGTCCGCAAATATCAGAAATAAAGGTCTGGCTATGACATTACTTAATTCCCTTAGGATACGGGGGTGTATGCCATCCGATCCTGGCGATTTGTCTATTTTAATCTTTTTAAGTCGCTGATGTACTTCTTCCTGGGTCAGACAGGACACTTTTAATGGGGAATTTATTTTTACATTCTGCATGTCATCTGACAGTTTATTTTCCTCAGTGAATACATTGGAGAGAAAAATATTTAACAGCTTTGCTTTCTCCTCGTCGCTCTCTGCGATTCCCCCCTCATTACTCTTTAAAGGGCCGACACCTTCAGATTTATACTTTTTAACATTTATATAATTGAAGAACATTTTAGGGTTAGTTTTACTCTCTTTGGCAATTAATCTTTTGGTCTCTAGTTTGGCCGCTTTATTTGTTTTTTACATGTTCTATTTTTTTCCTTATAATTTTTCAGTGCTTCCTTGCTACCCTCCTGTTTTAGTGATTTATATGCTTTCTTTTTGTCATTTATAGCTTTCTTTACAGTTCTATTTATCCACATTGGTTTCTTTTTGTTCCTTAACCTTTTATTCCCATACGGTATGTACCTCTCACAATGAGATTTTAGGATGCTTTTAAAGATATCCCATTTTGTGGCTGTATTTTTATTTTTGAGGACTTTGTCCCAGTTAGTTAAGCTTATGGCCTCTCTTAGTTGGCTAAATTTAGCTTTTTTGAAGTCTGGTATTTTTGTTTCTCCCTGTAGAAACGCTCTTTTGAATAATAATTGGAAGGTTATTACTTTATGGTAACTATTTCCCAGGTGTCCCCCATCCTGCACGTCTGTTGTTCTGTCAGGCCTATTGGTTAATACTAAGTCCAGTATGGCCTTCCCTCTAGTCGCGTCCCGAACCAGTTGGGAGAGGTAATTGTCTTTGGTTATTGCCAAGAACCTGTTTCCTTTATGAGATATACAGCTTTCAGTTTCCCAGTCTATATCTGGGTAGTTGAATTCCCCCATAATAACCACCTCATTATGATTTGCCACCTCGTCTATCTCGTTTAGTAGTAGATTTTCTGTGGACTCTGTTTTTAGCTCCATGTATCTCTACTCACAGTGACTCCACATGTTCTCATGTCCCTCACTTATATCTTCACGGAGTAACGTGTACATTAACTGCCCAGTCATAGCTATCATCCAGCCATGTCTCAGTTATTCCCACTATGTCATAGTTCTCCTCACACATCACTAATTCCATCTCCCCAGTTTTATTAGTCAGGCTTCTGGCATTAGTATACATACATTTAAGAGGTTTATGTATTATTTTTTTTACCTTACACCTTTTCTTCGGAACTGTTCTAGTCCCTCCTTCCATTCCTCCCCCAGTCCCACTACCTTGCCCCCGGTCTCTATCTGCCCTATCTTCCCCTCCTATAATGTAATTTCCCACCCCCCCAGTACCTAGTTTAAACACTCCTCCAACCTTCTAGCCATCTTTCTCCCCAGCACAGCTGCCCCTTCCACATTGATGTGCAGCCAGTCCCTACGATAGAGCCTGTAGCCGATAAAGAAGTCGGCCCAGTTCTCCAGGAACCCAAACCCCTCCTTCCTACACCAGTTCTTGAGCCACTTGTTAATCTGCCTAATCTCCCACTGCCTTTCTTGTGTGGCCCGTGGTACAGGCACTATTTCGGAAAATACTACCTTCGAGGTCCTTGCCCTAAGCTTTTGACCTAAATCCCTGAAATCATTTTTAAGGACTTTCCACCTACCTCTAACTTTCTCATTGGTTCCGATATGGACCATGACTGCTGGATCTTATCCAGCCCCTCCCAGTAATCTGTCAATCCGATTCGCGATGTGTTGAACTCTAGTGCCAGGAAGATAGCACACTGTTGGGCGATCACGGTCTTTGTGACAGATTGCCCTATCTGTTCCCCTAATAATGGAGTCTCCCACTACCAGCACCTGTCTGGTCTGCCCTGCTCTTCTGTATCCTTTCTTACTGGAGCTGACATTCCTCTGACTGGCAGAGGAAGTGTCCGGCTGCAGCAGTGCTGTGCCTGGACTGACATCCCCCTCATCTGCCAGACGTGCAAACTTGTTGGGGTGTGTCAGATCAGGGCTCGCCTCCCTGGGCACTCTTCCCTTTACCCCGCTTTGTAACTGTTACCCAGCTAGCTACCTCACTTTTCTCAGCCTCCTCTTTGTCACCCTCCACCCTATCTACCCCCAAAGAGTGCTTGCTTGGTGAGAAGCAAACTCTTTTGCAAATTGTCAATGCCTCTCAGTGTTGCAATTTGCCCGTTTAGAGACTCTATTTGCGATTCCAAATGGGTAATTTGCTCACATTTTGAACACAGATATACACCCTCGAACGGCTGTTCCAGGACTGCATACATCATGCAAGATGTGCACTGGACTGTGTTGTCAATTGTGCAACACATACTAAATGGGGATTACAACAGT
The DNA here is from genome assembly GCF_905171765.1 of Bufo bufo. NCBI lineage: Eukaryota > Metazoa > Chordata > Amphibia > Anura > Bufonidae > Bufo > Bufo bufo. The sequence goes on along the minus strand of NC_053390.1, from coordinate 488,553,799 downwards.
GAAAAAGTAAAGCAGTAAATATGATTTACACTTAGACCCTGTCTGCTGTAGTTTAAGGACTACCTAGAATTAAGCCAACAACACACAAGGAAATTATATCCAACCTTAGTTTCCTGCTCATTGTCTTAAACTGTCCTTTTCTGTAACTCCACTTAATAAGAAGCCCACTTAGTAAAGCAAGCTCTGGAGAGTTCAGTGGTTCAATTTATAGCACCTGGATGCCCAGGCCACTCCCCTTAATCAAGCATAAAAAAAAAAAGCGTTTAAATGGCAATACACAGCAGATAATTTTTTTTAAATTTAATTATGTTGTGCAATCAGTAAATCATATTACAAGCATCTATGCAAAAATATAAATGATTTATTATACAATAACTTAAGATACAATCAAAGCTTAATCAGTGTAAAGTTCAATAATATGCAATAACACACAGTGATATGAAGTACCCAAAATAACAGCATGTACACAGTACCTCTCAGACAGAAGAATATAATACAATTCGTCTCGACCACAATTTTTAGATATAAAAACCTAATAATGTTAAAGGATAGATACGAACCCTTGCTCTGCACAAACCATGACAAATCTTGTATAATCGGGTAGGATGGTCACACAACTTATAAATGATCAAGCCTGGTATTGACTATGGAATGAAATTATTCCAATCAGAGAGTTACCTCTGAAATCAATACTTTTATTCAGTAATATGCATCTTTGCTGAATAGTGACAATATTGATGTAGCACTTGTAACAACTATACATCCGCCAACAGCGGGGAGTTTGCTAAATATCAGGTTGATTAATTTATATCAATACTACACAAAATAAAGTTATACATTACTGAGAATGCAGATGATGTGCAGAGACTAAGGAAAGTCAGCTCTAAAGTACGATCTGGTCATTAGGATCTTTCTCCTGGGTTTTCTTTTTCTCTCTGTGTTTTCGTGGTTCCCCCCTGTCTTTTTCCTGTTGCTCTTTTTGTTTCCGTTCTGTTACTCTCCCTCATGTGTGCGTGGTTTTGTCACGACCCTTGGCTAGGTCGTGACTCTGTGTCTGCACGTGCGGTTGCCTTTGGCAACTTGGTTTGCTTGTGAGGCACATTTCCTTGGATGTGGTGTTTCCACATTTTGGTATGCACGGGGTTAAGGTTTGTCTGCTAGGTGGGGTTGGTGTGACCTCAGGCCTCCTTATATGTTGGTGTGGTGGAGCGTGAGGTCAGTTTGATTTTGTTGTCAGTCTGTGTTGGAGCTCTGCTCCCTGGCTGTATGTCTTGGTCTGTGTGAGCCACCCTTATTTATTATTTTGTTTACCTTGCGCTGTCTGTGTGTCCCCTCCGGTGTGTTTCTGTCACTACTCACCCCCACCTGTTGTATGTAGTAATGGTGTGGGTCTTGCCTGGAGGTTTGATTGTGGTGTGTTGCTCCGGAAGAGGCTTGCTTTCCTGGAGGGGTTTAAGCGAAGACAAGACTGTGGGTTTCCCAGCCTGGAGCCTCCTTCCATCACAGCTGCGGCAGGTAAGTGTGGATAGCATTGTTATGTTGCTGTGTAACTTATCTGCCGTACTGTTTATCCCATGGTCTTGCATCCTGTCTGCTATTGGGCCTCTGGAGACACCATTGATCCGTGGTGAAGGATGAATGGGTGGTCTCTGCCCTGTCATCAGGCCTAGGGCATAGCAGGAATAGCAGGGTCCTAGGTTGGCTAGCATGACCCCCTTACCTTCTGAGGCGGCTCATGCGCTAGGAGTCTAGGGAGAGCTCAGGGTTACATTAGGAGGTGACCTGCTCCCTGTTCCCTGCTATCTGGCATTGCAGCCACTGTCATTGCACTGTGGGGGGTTTTCCCCACTCCCAGTCGTTACAGGTTTATGATCACAAACTTATCAGTTAGACACACCTTCCTAGCTTGGAGTTTTCCAATCATTGTCAGCTAGGCATGTAGATATGATAAGGGCTGTGAAGTCATTGTATTTCCCAAAATTTTCTTCTGCTGTTGGTGTAATGTTACTCATTTACCCCTAGGTGACACTATTACCTAAGCGATTAGTATCATTCTATTAAAGGATAACTGTCACACTTAGACCCTAATTTCAATTTTCATATATGTAGTTACTAATAACATGATATTCCAGAATCAGTTACTATTAGACTGACTTACCCCATATTTAATAAGATTCAGCCCTTAGCAACCAGTCTGCATAAAACTGCAATTTCACTATTCAGCTAAGATGGCTGCCACTGCCCTCACCCTGAGGCTAATCCCGCCTGCCCTCACTAGCCAGTAACAATAGCCCCCCAAAAGTGTCAGTAACCAGAGCCCTCCCCCCTAAAGGGTTAATCTCCTGCAGCACAAAGGGGTCCTCTTACCACATGTTGCTTTGATTTATACACTGAGCAGACGGCAGATCTCCCTTCCCTGGTCTGTGCTGCTTCGACTCTACTTCTCCAGCTCTGCTGAGTGAGGGAGCGTCTGCCAAGCGCAGGGACAGGGAGAAGTACACACAGCCCAGGCACTGTTATCAGCTGCTGGGGAGGACCTGGCTTTAATCATTTACTTACAGTCCCTGGCTGTCAGTAATCTGACCTTGCACGCAGCGTCCTCCGTCCTTCTATGAAGGACGGACCATGCCTAGCAACTGTATTTTAAGCACAGGTAAAAGTAGGCAGTACAGGGAACAAAAATGTGGAATTAAGGGGTAATTGAATACACAGTGAAAAGTTGAAATAGGGCCACCAAGGTTATATTAATCCCCACAATCCAATACTCCAAAAAAAATAAAAAATACGACAGTTATACTTTAAGGGTTAAATATCCAAGTAAGACTTTATCTTACATTCCATACACATAACCTAAGGAACCTAAATCAAAGCTAGAGGGATTAATTCTGACACCTCTACCAATTAAGCACAGACTTTTAGGTACCATTTGACATTTTCCCAAGCTATCAGAATTATGGTACCGATAAGACATACAATATACGTTGTACTCTCACAGAGATATGTGTCTCCTCTGTTACTCCAACAGGTGATTGATTGTTAGTTAAAATAACACATCTTACTAATAGTGATGAGCGGCAGGGGCAATATTCGAATTCGCGATATTTCACGAATATTTGGGCGAATATTCGCCATATATTCGAGAATTCATGAATTCTAAGCATTATTTTCTTGATTGCGAAAATTCGCATAAAATTTGCCTAAAGAATTCGCATAAAAATTCGCATGAACTGGTATTTAAAAAAAAAACCGAATATTCGCGATTACGAATATATTTTGCGATATTCTAAATATTCGCTAATTCTCGAAGTGCCGATATTCGCGATTAAAATTCGCAATTCGAATATTCGTGATCAACACTACTTACTAAAAGAGTTTGCACTTAAAATTCTACTCATCATGCTTTAGGACTATATGCGTTCCTAGTTAGAAATATATAAGATAAAGGATGCAATAATGTCCTTCATAATATTCAACAATATAAAACAATACATAGGTCCTATTGATTTTCTTTATACAAACAAAAACTAAGGTTGATTATAAGTGTATATAGATATTACAGATTTTCTGCTTTATTAATAGATACCAAACTGTAGAGATAATTAGCACCAGCTGCTTCTAGAGAACATCCTTATCTCCTGTCATAAATTTATATTGAGACAAGAATGGCTCTTTTCAGACTGGTACATCCATGAGAAGAAATTATCTGAACGGTCCTTCCCATGACCCTCTCTTGGTTATCTTTAAAATACATAACATATAACAATATGGCCTCTTATAGGTATAAATCCACTATAATTAGGTTATTCTTATATAATGTTATATACCTATTTTGTGGATTCGCTCTGGTAGGCAGGTTAGCGGACGCAGAATAGAGAGAAAGTCCACAGAACACAAACATTCACCTTGTTAGCAGTTTTTCATCCGCGGTCCCCAGCAGACTTTAGGGGCCTATTTTTCCTGCATGCGGCTCTCAGCCCTTTTGCACGGCCCACATCTTCAGATCCCAAAACACAGAGACTCCACAGCTTCACTGTGAGATAGAGGATAATCCACAAAACCTGATTAATGCTGACTGCTTTTTATAGGCCTCCAAAGACCCAGCCTGGAACGTGGGGAGAAGCCACCCACCCAGCAATTTGGCTACTCCCAAAAAGAGCCGTCCCGGATCTGCTTTACAGCCATACTAAACAGCTGAAGTGTCAGACTGCAAAGCAATAATGACACTTCAGGAAAAAAAAATGTCCTTCCTACATACCCCCCCCCTTTGTTCAACCCTGAGGGGGTGGACACACATTAAACAGTGTACCCGGGACAAGGCATCCGCATTTCCTAGTAACCGGCCTGCCCTGTGTTCCACCAAAAATTTGATATTTTGCAAAGACAATAACCACCGGGTGACCCGGGTATTTCTGTCCTTGGCCTGGCTCAGCCATTTGAGAGGGGAGTGGTCGGTTTTCAGACAAAACTTTCTCCATAACAAATAATAGTGGAGAGGCTCGAGTGCCCACTTGATAGCCAGGCACTCTCTCTCCACTATACTATACCTGGTCTCGGCTGGGTTAAGCTTCCGGATAAGGAAGACAACGGGATGCTCCTCCACTTTGACCTCCTGACACAGTATGGCACTAAGACCCACCTCAGAGGCATCGGTCTGTACTATAAACTCCCTTCGGAAGTCGGACGTCAGCAAAATCGTGGACCCACACAGGGCCAACTTCAAAGCGGAGAAGGCCTTTTTCGCCTTCTCAGTCCAGTGGACCGTCACTGACTTGCGTCTCTTCAAAAGGCCTGTAAATGGTGCGGCCATTGTGGAAAACCTCATATAGTATCCCACCATTCCCAGGAATGACTTAACTTGCCTAGCAGTGACAGGTCGGGGCCAATTTCCGAATTGCCTCAATTTTGTTCACCTGAGGTTTGATAAATCCGCGTCCAATTACATACCCCAGGTACTGTGTCTTCTAACCCTATCGCTCACTTTTTTGGGTTAGCGGTCAAGCCAGCCTTCCTAAGGGAGTCCACTACAGCCTGTACTTTAGGTAGGTGACTTTCCCAGGCGGTGCTGTGGATAACGATATCGTCCAAGTACACGGAAGTGTACCGACGATGTGGAAGGAGTACAATGTCCATTAGCCTTTGAAACGTGGCGGGAGCGCCATGTAGATCAAAGGGTAGTACCTTGTTCTTATACAGCCACTCTGGTGTGATGAAAGCCATTTTTTCCCTGGTAGCCTCCGTCAAGGATAAATGCCAGTACCCTTTGGTGACGTCCAACAGAGAAAAATACCGGACTTGGCCTAACTTCTCTATAAGCTCATCCATTCGGGGCATGGGATATGCGTCAAACTTGGAAACCTCAATAAGTTTGCGGAAGTCGTTACAGATTCATAATGTCCCATCCAGCTTGGGTATTAAGACTATCAGACTGCCCCATTCACTTTTTGACTCCTCCATGACACTTAGCTGTAACATCAGCTGCACTTCTTCCGAGATGGCTTGTCGCCGTGACTCAGGTACCCGGCATGGTTTCAACCGGATTCTGGCCTGAGGCTCAGTGACAATGTCAAGTTGGATGATAGAAGTGCGTCCAGGGAGGTCCGAAAACACATCTGCTGACAAACTCCCTGGCCTCCTGAGTCTGTTTAGAGGAGAGGTTGTCAGCAATCTTTACTGTGGCAACTGCATCCCTTGTATCAGACCGCGGGACTGGAAAGTCTACCCCCAGAAAACCCAGCCGGGGGCTGTTGTCTGTACTGGTCTCCCTATCTTTCCACGGTTTCAACAAGTTTACATGGTAAACCTCCTCTGGCTTTCTCCGCCCGGGCTAGTGTACCTTGTAGGTTAACTCCCCAACTTTTTCGAGCACTTTGTAGGGACCCTGCCACCTAGCCAGGAACTTACTGTCCACTGTCGGCACCAGAACCAAAACCCGATCTCCCGGGTTAAAATTCCGAACCTGAGCCTGGCGATTATAGATTATATACTCTGGGCTCGCTGGGATGCCTCCATATGTTCTCTAACCAGCGGCAACACTGTCTCCATCCACTCTTGCATTTGAGTGACATAATCAATCACACTTTTATGCGGTGTGGGTTGTTGTTCCCATGCCTCTTTGGCTATGTCCAACAACCCACGCGGATGTCGGCCATACAGCAGTTCGAAGGGCGAGAACCCCGTAGAGGCTTGGGGCACCTCTCGCACTGCGAACATGAGAGAGGGCAGTAGCAGATCCCAATCCCTTCCATCTTTAGACACCACCCGCTTTAACACGTTTTTCAAAGTTTTTGATTTAACCTTTCTACCAGGCCGTCCGTTTTGGGGTGATATATGGACGTCCACAACTGTTTGATCTGTAGTAGTTTACTGAGTTCCCTCATGACTTTTGACATAAAAGGGGTCCCCTGGTCGGTCAGAATTTTTATAGTTAGGCACACTCGGAAAAACATCTCCACTAACTCTTTGGCTATGAGTTTGGCCGAGGTATGTCGCAGCGGCACCGCCTCTGGGTATAGAGTGGCATAGTCCAGGACTACCAAGATGTGTTGGTGCCCTCTAGCGGACTTTGGTACTCGGCTTATGAGATCCATAGCAATCCGCTCGAATGGAACCTCAATAATCGCGAGAGGGACCAGGGACTATGGAAATGTGGCTGGGGGTTGGTTATCTGGCAGGTTGGGCAAGACTTGCAATATTCTTCCACCTCTCTGAACACACTGGGCCAGTAGAACCGCTGTAGAATCCGGTCTTGCGTTTTCTGCGGGTCCAGGTGTCCCCCAAGAACATGTTGGTGGACTAACTCCAACACAAGCTTGCAATATAGTCAGGTCCTGGTGCTGTACCAAAATTATTTCGGGAGATGTTGAGGTCTGCCAATTTCGGACCTGCCAGCAAGTCCTCTACATCTCCCACCATCACACTTTGCAGGGTTATCTCCTCCTTTTCCACCGAAGTGGCGGTCACCCCTACCGCTGGCCCTTCGGTCTCAGGTTCCCAGGGTTCTGGTCCCCCCCCCTGAGCCAGGCCACTCTGCTAGGGTTTTTCCTGTCTCATGTGTATTGGTGACTCTCGCCTCAGGCCACAGTGATAGGAAACCAGGGAAGTCTCTCCCAATTATTAGTTCATACTGTAATTTTGTGGCGATGGCCACCTCATGAGTCCACCTGCCGGCCACCGTTGACGGAGAGACCAGGGCGGTCAGAGAGTCCTTTAAGTCTACATGAATGCACACCACGCCAACTTTTCGGCCAGTAAACTCGGTGGGCCGCAGCAGGGCAGCTTTTAACAGGGACACCAGGCTCCTTGAATCCAGCAGTGCCACCGCCTAGTGTCCCCATCTTCCACATGGCACAGGTGGCTATTGTCTATAGTCTCGGAGGTACCTGTGGCACACAGCCTCCTGGCATACAATAAGCGGCGGTAGCCATATTTGATATCCATGGGTTCACCCCGATGGGGACAGTCGGCTCTTATGTGTCCAGGTTCCTGACACCGCCAGCAGAACACCGGGGCTGGGTCTTCAGGGGGTACGTCCCAGGTGGATTTTGCTGGCACCAGCGGCCGGGTCTGGGGTGGAGATTTCCGGGGTTTGACGGGCCCCCTGTAGTTTTCTGGTGGCCTTGTAGCGCTCCACCAGGTCGACCATCTCTAAGGCATTACCAGGAGACACCTGGCCGATCCGGTGCTGGAGAGGGTACGGCAAAGCCCTCCAGAACACATCCGCTAACAGACGGTCCAGCATAGCAGTGGGAGTCAATACGTCAGGCTGCAGGCATTTTTGCAACCGGTGTAGCAGGTCATAATATTGTGGTCTGGCGGGTTCAACCGGATTAAATTCCCACTGATGCACCTGCTGGGCCCCGACCAATACATTCACCCCCAGTCTTGCCAGGATTTAACCTTTTACGGTCGGGTAGTTGGCCGCTTGATCATCGGGTAGATCGAACAACACTTGCTGGGGTCCAGACGCCAGGAACGGAGTGACGACCTAAGCCCACTGGTCTCGGGGGTAACCTCTTCCTTTACGGCTACCTTTTCGAACACCACCAGATATGTCTCTACGTCATCCGAGGGGGTCATCTTAGGGAACGCCGCACGGACAGATTTCCAGGTTTTGTGGACGTTCTGGGATGCTCCTGCCGCTTGCAACGCCATCACATGTTGTAATAGAAGCTGGTTAGTTTCCTGCTGCTGCTTGTTAGCCTCCCGCTGCTGCCTCCACAAGGGCTGTCACGACCACCTCCATTTTGTCAGGGGACACGGTTCGTAACGTTGCCAGCTTAATATAGGACATACACTCGTGCCCGGGAAAAAAAAAAGTTTTCGGCCTTCAGGCCTGCCTCACTGCGTTTGCCCACATCTGACACCAATTGTGAGGATTCGCTATGGTAGGCAGGTTAGCGGACGCAGTATAGAGGCAATTACAATGTCTTTAACTTAAAAAGTTCAGTGTTTATTCACACAGAAGGCAAAACAAAATAACAGTTCGCAGTCTTGGCGTTTGTTCACACCATGGAAAGTCCACAGAACACAAACATTTACCTTGTTAGCAGTTTTTCATCAGCGGTCCCCAGCAGGCTTTAGGGGCCTGTTTTCCAGCATGCGGCTCTCAGCCCTTTTGCACGACACACATCTTCAGATCCCAAAACACAGAGACTCCACAGCTTCACTGTGAGATGGAGGATAATCCACACCACGTGATTAATGGTGACTTCTTTTTATAAGCCTCCAAAGACCCGGCCTGGAACGTGGGGAGTAGCCACCCACCCAGCACTTTTGCTACTCCCAGTAAGAGCCGTCCCAGATCGGCTTTACAGCCATACTAAACAGCTGAGGTGTCAGACTGCAAAGCAATAATGACACTTCAGGAAAAACGTCTCTTACCTCACTGAGGCTAGGAACCTCGGTGACATGTACTGACCATCAATGATAGCCCCTTGTTCCTTCCTACACTATGAAAATGCACAACAATAAATAATAGCTGGGAATGTTGTACTGCCTAGTTTGAGAGACTGTAGCACATGATATAAATTTGAACAATAACTGATAACAGCTAATACATTAAATTACTAGTCATTACTGTGATTATAGCAAAAATGTGCATATGGGAGCAAATGTGGTGCATGGAGGAAGATCTGAACCAGACTTAAGGCTAGTATATACAGAAATAAACAAAGATCTCCATCATATGCAGGCAAGTTAAAATAAGTCCAACTGTATTCAAAAACTAGCATTAAAAAAGGCACATACTAGAGATAAGGGAACCTTTTGAGATTCAGTTAGTTTCAGGTTCACCAAACTTTTCAGAAAATTTGGTTCAGACTCGAATCGATTCAACACGTACCAAAGTTTCTCCAATTCCGCTGAAAATTGTTAGGTAATAACACCCTCTAGTGTCTAGTAGAATGCAGAATTTTTAGGAAAAGATGTCATCTCTTAACATTGTATCATAAATTTTTTCCTTAATGTACCATGTAATTTTACCACTTTATTATACTGTTATATAGTCCACATAGCTTACATATATTTTCACCATCCACTATAAAATCATTTTTGTAAAGTCAAAATGCTCACTAAAGCCTTTGAACTGAATTCCTTGAGAGGTATAGTTTCCAAGATGGGGGTCACTCCTTGGACAGCTCTTTTTTTATTTCACATCAGAGGTCTCTTCAAAGTCAAAATGGTGCCTAAAAAACATTTCTCCAAAATCTGCCCTCCCAAAGCAATATGGCGCTCCTTCCCTTCTGAACCCTGCAGAGTGCTCATACAGCTTTTTACAGCCACATATGGGGAATTGCTGTATTGAGTAGAAAATGGTTAACAAATGATGTGGTGCTTTTTCTCCTGTTGAATGAAAAATGTGGGGCTAAAGCAACATTTTATTGGAAAAAAATGTTCATTTTCATGGCCAAGTGTTTTCTAAATTTTATGGAATGCGAAGGTGTAGTTTCCAAAACAGGGTTACTTCCTTTGAGGCTTCTTTTTATTTCATATCAGAACCTCACCAATTATCAGCCAATGCTGCATAAATCATCATATCAGACCTCCAATGTGCAAGGTGCACCTTCACTTTGGAGCCCTGTCATATATCCAGACTACAGTTAGGGGCCGCATTTAGGATATTTCTATAATCAGGAAACAAAGTATATTAATTAAAGAGATAACATTTCACAATGGCACAAATTAGGCACAACAAATTGCCATATTAGCAAAACACTTGTTTTAATTTTTCACCATCCGCTACACATTAATTTCATAAACATCTGTGGGGTCAAAATGCTTACTCCACCCCTCCACAATGCCGTGAGGGGTGTGTTTTCCAAAATAGGATCACTTTTTTGTTTCCACTGTTGGATTAACCTAGCATCTCTTTTCTGCGACATTGCACCCAAAAATTACTCTACGAAAATAAATCTCAGAATTGCTTGGATAGGTAAAAGCATTCCAAAGTTATTGTCGCATGAAGCAACACGTCAGATTTGCAAAATTAAGTTGGGTCTGAAGGGGGTTAAAGGGCATCAGAAGATTTGTACCTATGAACCTAGATAACCTGTTGCATGTGCACTCTGTGTTGGTCCTATAGAGGCTCCCCCTTCTTGCATCTGCTCGCCACTTTGATTGACAGGGCCAAGCAGTGTATAGGCTTGAGCAAATCAAGCTTCGGATCATAGATCGGAAGTCGATTTGTTCAAAAACTTTTGGAAATGCTGTTACCGTACAGCATAAAATGTATTGGCTCCGGGGAGGAAAAACTTGTCTCGGCCAAAGTTGCGCGAGATTTCAGTGAATAACTTCTGTATTCCTACCTGATTATTGAAAAACATTTTAAATAGTAATCCAAAATCGGATTTGGTATCAAACTATGCTATTTGCGCCTGGGTCCACCAGAGGATCCTCTGGTTCTCTGTTGGGCCAGTCTGACATGGTATAGACTTTAGATCAATGAAATTAAATATTTTCTAAAGCTTACTCCTTTCCCTTCATTCACACCCTCTTCCATCCCATGGATGAGCTTGATGAACATAAGTCTTTTTTTAACCATACTAATTACAGTATGTAAGTATGTAACTCATGGACACCCTGACATTTCCTGGGTCCTCCATTGGTCTCTGTTCCCACAACACACTGTCCTCTCAGCCAATAAATTAAATTTTGTACCAATTGTTTTCAAGTAATTTTATTTGCTAGATAACCCCTGTTTCTTTTCCAACCAAGTAACTATGCATTCAGTGTATTAGATTAATTGAGACTGATTTATCATTGAAGTACACCACTTTTGTGGTATGAAAGTTACAAACTGAATTTCTGCAATATTTTGAATGCCACCTGCGCAAATATTGCATAAGTGCATTTTCTACGCTGGCGTCGCCACTCATTGGGGTGCGGGAGAGGAGGGGGCTAGCTGCCCCACAAAAATGTTCATCTTTTGCACCAGTTTTCTGATGAGGCATACACCAAGTCATAAATTAGACGTAGCATCTGGCAGCATGCCTGGTTATCATAGACTGTCGTACACCACTGGTCTATTATAAATCTTGCCTATTATTTTTATATATTTAAATTTAAAAAAATGTGTGTAGGTGACTGTATAAAGGTGCAAAAAGTTCCTACAACTGTGTACATGTGCCACCATGCTCTATCTTATCATTAGGCTACTTTCTTCTGTTTCATACATAATCAAACATAAAATATAAAAAAAAAACTTTGTAAATAATCAGAGGCAAATGGATATAATACATCCCCAAAGAAATCTATAGGTACATAATACAAGTCTGCACTTCTCAAAGGTTGTACAGAGCCATTATATGACCATGTGCATGAGTCAACAACAACCCACATTATCTCTTCTCTATGCAGAAAAATGGCTTTGAACAATTCTGTATAAACTTTGTGAATGAAAAACTGCAGCAGATCTTCATTGAGCTGACATTAAAGGCTGAGCAGGTAATATGCTATTGTAACCCAGTACATTGTTTGTTTTTAACCATCAAATCATGGTAAAGTGTAAATGTAACATAAAAAGTAAAATAATGCATCAAAAAGTGTTTGCCAGTGTCAAAGCTCTGTGATTTGGTTCTCAAAATTGCATTAGCAAGAGAGTATGTATTGTATATTATATTGTATAGAAACAATATGAAACAAAACAGTTTCAAACCATTATATTTTCACAGTGTGATCGGAAAGTCTTCAAACCCTTTCACTTTTTTCACATTGTTATGTTGCAGTGTTGTGCCTCCATATTCCACAGAGCTTCATAATTCAGGGGGTTCATGTACAGAACAAAAGACAGCACAAAATTAAAGACTAATATACAACTGATACACTAGGAGTGAAGGCTTACAATCTATGAGGAAGTGAGGGTGACACAAAAGGTAAAGTGGATTGTTATATGAAGTGGTCCAGCCAACTTTGTACCAAATTGAGTGGTGCAGGCTGAGCTGCACGTGAGCTAGTGCTTTGGGTGTGGGGATTACTGTCACAAGATGGCATACAGTTCTGAAGAATAAGAGTTGGAGGGGGTTAAATAGTGAGGAGTCAATTTAGGGAACATGATAAGCCTGCCTGAAAATATGTGTTTTTAAGGCACGTTTGAAGTTAAGGAAGTTGGGAACTAACCTGATTGTCCAGGGCAGAGCATTCCAGAGAGTAGGTGCAGCTTGAGAAAAGTCTTAAAGACAGGAGTGAGAGGTTCAAATTATGGAGGATGTTAATGGAGGTCCTTTACGAAACAGAGAGCACGAGTAGGGTGGTAAACAGAATTGAGGGAGGACATGTACAGAGGTGAAGTTATGTTGAGATCTTTGTGGGTGATGAGGAGTTTGAACGGTAAATAAAAGTTAGACATTTTTTCTAATTTATTGAAAAAGAAAAACTAAAAGATTGCATTGATATAAGTATTCAAACCCTTTACTCTCTCCATGTCATGGGTAGAGTCACGGGAATCAAGATAGAGCGGAGGTGCACCCCCTGAGCTGCCACCCGGTCCCCTGTCCCTGCCTACTTGCACCACCCGCCCTAGGTGACAGAGCACAACTGTGCGACAGTCCCTAACCTACTAAGTGCAAGCAGATAGAAAGAGACAGCAGGGAAGAGGACAGCCACTGAGAAGTTACAATAAGCAGACAAGAGGTAGAACAAAAACGGAAGCCGAGGCGGGTCAACTAGCCGAGGTAAGTCCAGGAGGTCACGTCAGTACAAGAGAAGAGGCAAAGACAAATCCGTAAAATAGCCGACTTCAAAATCCGAGAGGTAGCGTTAAGGTTCAGGGAGCAGGCAGAAGAGGTGTCAAGAGGCGGATTGAGGCTCAATTCCAGAGGCAGCTAAATAACAATAAAGTACACTTCCTATAGGACGAAAATCACAGGCAACCTGGAGCCAGCAAGCCGCCTGTATTTATAGTGGGAAGTGAGGGTCATGTGACGTGGCCAGCGTCACATGACCGACAGACAGACAAGTCGAGCACCGAGTGATAACCTCGGCGCTCAAGGCAGACCTAGGAGCAGGGAGCCTCCCAGCTAGCAAAGCCACTCTGGGAAAGAGGCCAAACACAGATCCTCGCTCCCGAAGCTAAGCAGCAGGTCTGCGGCTGATGGGAGACAGAGTGCGCCTTCGGTGCCCCGTTACACTGCAGTCTTCTTGAATATGATTAGAGTTTTTAGTTCTCTAAAATTCGATTTGGCTGCTTCATCGAATTTTTTTTTTTTTAAATCGCTTTGTGAAGAATTACTTTGTCACGAAGCGCATATCTTTATAAATAGCGGGTACAATGATAGGAAATGATGATTGTGCCGTCCCCATCATTAAACCCTTCAGATGCCACATTTATTTCTTATCGCGACATCTGAGATCAATGTTAAGGCCTTTCAAGCCTTAATTAAACTTACCTCATCCATTTGAGCGGATCAGACCAGATAATCTTGTTTCTCACAATATGAGTGTCCCTTATGTGCTTTTTTGCAACCTTTCATGTGTCTGTTACTAAGGAGAGGCTTGTTTCTGAAGCCCAGATTCATGAAATATTGAAGCGATTGTTGACCTTTATGAAGTTTCTCCTATCTGCACATAGGATTTTTTGAGCCAACGTGACTATTGGGTTCTTGATTACCTCTCTTACCAAAGTTCTCCTCAGATTACTTAGTTTGGTGGGGCAGCCAGCTCTAGAAGTGTAGTGCTGGTTGTTCCAAACATCTTCTAGTTAAGAATTATGGAGGCCACTGTGCTCTTGGAAACTTTCAGTGCAGCAGAAATTTATTGTCCCCTTCTCCAGATCTGTGCCTCCATACAATCCTATCTATGAGCATTATGGGCAGTCCCTTTCTCCTCATGGCATTTTTTTTTGCTCTAATATGCATTGTCAGCTATGAGATCTTATATAGACAGGGGTGTGTCTTTCCAAATTGTAACGGTATCAACCGTTGGCGACGTCCTTCTCCCTGGTCAGCATGGCACTGTAGAGCTGCTTCAGAGACTTCCAAGCCGAGTTGCGATTTCCAGTAGCTGTGCAGCTCTTACAAGAGCTAGTAGTGATATAGCTGTTCCCTACAACACGAGACGAGGCTGCGAGTTGAGAGTAAGAAGAACAACATTTATTGGTGCCACCCTTGGCCTTAAATACAAGTCCCTATGCAAGGGGACCTCCCATGGGGACCTGATGGAGAACTGCGTGACAAACACACAGACCATTGGAAATAATCTTACAATCCGGGACAGTCCCACACAATGTCACCCCTCTGCCTGGCAGATAATCAGGTTAGACACTGTAGGTAACCTAATCATCTCCAGACAGTAAAACCACATTGTGTATAAAGACTCCCATACAGGACGTACAATGTCTTCCTCCTGACTGGGAGATAATTAGGTTAGACACTGTAGATGACCCAATCATCTCCAGACAGTAAAACCAATTTTTTTTTATACGCATTAAAAGTACCCCAAAATCCACAATATTCTAACAGACAAACAGAGGGCTTCTGTTACATGGCTCCCTCTCAGTGGAACACGCTGGCAGACACGGTTTGACCCTTTTTCAGGGTAACTTGGGGCTGTCCATTCTCTGTTATGCGGGGTTGAGATCAGTCTGCCGGGATAATCCATCTGCGTTGCCATTCTGTTTTCCGGGCCGGTACTGGATGGTAAAGTTGTAGGGTTAGAATGCCAGACTCCATCTCAGTAGCCGGCCATTGTCCCCTGCAACACGGTTTAGCCACACAAGCGGATTATGGTCTGTAACAAGTGTGAACTCCTGTCCATATAAATATGGAGTCAATTTCTTTAAGGCCCACACCAGGGCTAAGCACTCCTTCTCCACCGCAGCGTAGCTGACCTCTCACCTCTCGGGGAAGAAGCTTTCTACTAAGGTAGGCGACAGAGTGCTCTCCTCCATCTTCTCCAACCTGGCTCAGAACTGCCCCCAGTCCGAACATTGAAGCATCTGTATGGACAATAAAGTGTTTGTTAGGGACTGGGGCAGCCAAGATGGGCGCATGAACTAATGCAGTCTTAAGGGCTGGGAACGCAGTTTCACAGATCCGAGACCACAGGACCTGTCGGGGTAAATTTTTCTTGGTCAGGTCAGTCAGTGGTTTGGCAATGGCGCTATAGTCTGGTATGAAGCATCTGTAATACCTGGTTGTGCCCAGGAAGGCGAGAACTTGAGTCTTGGTGCGAGGTGTGGGCTAGTTAGTGACAGCCTCAATCTTAGCAGGTCACTGTTTCCCACACCCCACCCGGTGTCCTTGGTACTAGACCTCAGCCACCCCAAAATGGCATTTGTCTGGTTTCAGAGTCAGGCCAGTGGCCCGAATCTGATCCAGCACCATTCCTACGTGAGCTAAGTGTCCCTCCCAGAACTCACTATAGATCGCTATGTCATCCAGGTACGCACAAGCGAAATCCTGGAAGCCATCAAGAAGTCTATCCACCAAGCGCTGGAACGTGGCTGGAGCATTTTTCATCCCGAATGGCATGACCATAAACTGGTACAGGCCAAACAGGGTGAAAAAAGCCGACTTGGGGATCGCCTCCTTCGCCAGGGGAATTTGCCAATAACCCTTACAGAGGTCAATTGTGGTTAAATAGTGTCCCCTGCCTATGCGAAAAAAAGCTCCTCTATACGGGGCATAGGGTAGACATCAGTCCCCCTCCTGTCATTTAACTTGCGGTAGTCCACACAGAATCTGGTGGTATCATCTGCCTTGGGCACTAATACTACAGGAGATGTCCAGGGGCTGTCTGAGGGTTCGGTTACCCCTAACCTCAGCATCTCATGAATCTCCTTCCGCATTCCCTCTCTGACTGCTTCAGGGATGCGGAAAGGGGGCTGTCAGAGTGGGGCTTGTCCAGGGGATTCTACTCTGTGAGTCGTGAGAGTAGAGTACCCAGGCTCTTGGGAAAAAGTAAGGCTATTAGCCTGTAATAGGTTGTGCAACTGTTCCTTCTCAGTGGGAGTGAGTTTGTCCCCTAACTGAACCTGGCTAAGGAGATCGGCGGGTGACCCCTTCTCTAAGAGGTCAGGTAAGGGTAGGTTGTCAGGGTCCTCGGTAGCAGGGCTACATACCGCAGACACATTCTACGGTCTCTCTAAGTATTCTTTCAACATATTAATATGAAAGGCTCTTTTTAGCCTCTCATTCTTACAACTGGCGATGACATAAGTTGTATCGCACAGCTTCTCTATCACCTTATAGGGTCCCTGCCAGGAGGCCTGCAGTTTATCATGCTTAATGGGCTTTAATACTAAGACCTTTTGTCCTATAAAGAAATTGTGTTGTCGGGCACCCCTATCATACCACACCTTCTGTCGCCCTTGGGCTGCCTGGAGGTTGTCTTTGACTGCCCGTGCCAGCTGCTCCATGCGGTCCTGAAGCTCCAGTACGTATGATAAGATTGGGGTCCCTTCATTCTCTGTTGTCCCCTCCCAGTGCCCCCTGATGAGCTCAAGGGGCCCTCGCACCTTTCTTCCATATACAGTTGTGTTCAAACTAATAGCAGTGTGTTTAAATAAGTGAATAAAGCTCAAAATCTTTCTAATAGCTTTTATTTCCATACACACAAATACATTGGGGAAACTACACATTCTATTCCAAATCAAAACATGAAGAAAAATATATCAAATGTGTTTTGTTCCTCTAATAAAGTTAAAGAAAAGTAAATATTAGACTGTTCAAAAAAATAGCAGTGTTTGTATTCTTCTTTACAAACTCAAACATTCACTATATAAACTGAAAAATGTTTGAAGATTTAGCTTTCCTTTGAATCACTGAACTAATATTTAATTGAATAACCAGTGTATCTGAGAACTGCACGGAGTTGCATGGAGTCAACCAACTTCTGGCCCCTGTGAGCAGGTATTCAAGCCCAGGATGATTGGACTACATTCCACAGTTCTCTATTTCTTGGTTTTGCCTCAGCAACTGCATTTTTTATGTCACCCCACAAGTTTTCTATTGGATTAAGATCCGGGGATTGGGCTGGTCACTCCATAACGTCAATCTTGTGGGTCTGGAACCAAGATGTTGCACGTTTACTGGTGTGTTTGGGGTGGTTGTCTTGTTGGAACACCCATTTCAAGGGCATTTCCTCTTCAGCATGACCTCTTAAAGTATTCTGATGTATTCAAACTGATCCACGATCCCTGGTATGTGATAAATAGGCCCAACACCGTAGTATGAGAAACATCCCCATATCATGATGCTTGCACCACCATGCTTCACTGTCTTCACAGTGTACTGTGGCTTGAATTCAGTGTTTGGGGGTCGTCTGACAAACTGTCTCCGGCCACTAGACCCAAAAAGAACAATCTTACTTTCATCAGTCTACAAAATGTCTCTTTAGGTCAGTCAATGTGCTCTTTGGCAAATTGTATCCTCTTCAGAACATGTCTTTTTTTTCAATTGTGGGACTTTGCGGGGGCTTCCTGCAGATAGCTTGGCTTCACATAGGCTTCTTCTCATTGTAACAGTACTCACAGGTAACTTTAGACCTTCTTTGATCTTCCTGGAGCTGATTGTTGGCTGAGTCCTTGCCATTTTGGCTATTTTTCTATCCATTTGAATGGTATTTTTTTGCTTTCTTCCACATCTTTCAGGTTTTGGTTGCCATTTTAATGCATTTGCGATCATTTTAGCTGAGCAGCCTATCATTTTCTGCACTTCTTTATATGTTTTCCCCTCTCCAATCAACTTTTAAATCAAGATACGCTGTTCTTCTGAACAATGTCTGGAACGACCCATTTTCCTCAGAATTTCAGAGAGAAATGCACTGTAACCAGCATGTACAACATTTGCTGCCTGCCTTCCTTAAATAATTGCAATAATTGCCACCTTTTTTTCAAAGGATGAATGACCTCACTCATTGAACTCCACACTGCTATTATTTTGAACATGCCACTTTCAATAAGTGATTAAATTACAGAGAATCAGCAGCATGCATGTCATGGGTCTGTTGGATTTCTATTACTCTACTATACCTGCTATTAAATTATTTGCCATGTAGAAATATCATTTCTACCAAAAACAGTGATTGATCAGGTTAGTGATGTCTGACTGCTATTATTTTGAACACAACTGTAGAAGCTCGAAGGGGGAGAACCCAGTTGATTTCTGCGGTACCTCCCTGTAGGTAAATAGGAGGTGCGGTAGGGTGAACTAAGTAGTGATTTAATATGGCAGACCTTCCACAGCTGCTGTGTCAGTTCTGCAGTAAATTGTGTGCCTCTGTCCTTGAGGATTTTCTTGGGAAACCAGACTCGGGAGAAAATCTGTACCAGAGCGGTAGCTACAGTGTCTGCCTGTATGTTTGGCAGAGCAACTGCCTCTGGATAGCAAGTAGCATAGTCCACCATGCGAAGTATGTACTTTTTACCAGATGGACTGGGGTTGGCGAGGGGTCCCAGAAGGTCAATGGCTATCCTGCTGACGGCATCTTCAATAATTGGCAGGGGTACCAAGTGAGCCTTGGGGTGATCCCCCCGTTTCCCCACTTGCTGGCACACATTGCAGGTTCGGCAGTAAGTCTGTATATCTGCGTGTACCCCAGGCCAAAAGAAGGTCTGGGTTACCCGGTGTAATGTATGGGTTACTCCTAAGTGCCCAGCCAAGGGAATGTAGTGCCCGATCCTAAGAATTTACCTTCGATACTTGCTGGGGACTACTAACTGGCGCTTTTGGTAGGGGTTCTGTCCTGCCTGTTCAATGACCTGGTATAACTTATTAGCGTCCCACATAAAAACTTTGTTGTCCAACCCCCCAGCTCCTGTTCCCGCCTTTTCCCTATATTTCTGGAGGGACGGATCCACTCTAGTCTCCCTCCCAAATTCCTCAGGGTGGTCCCAAGCTATCAAGGTCTGGGGATTAGTCACAGTCAGGGGTGTCTTACCTGGGTCTCTGGAGCTGGTGAACTGGTCTGTCCCATTCTAGCTTGGGCGCTGGTTGTCACGGGGTGTGCAGCTGCTGTAGAGATGGGAACGTAGGCAGAAGTGAGGGGGCCTAAATTGTTGCCCAGAAGGACTTCTGCAGGTAAGGTATCCATTATGCAAACTTTTACTACACCGGATCCGGCTGCCCAGTCTAGGTGAACGCGGGGAGTAGGCAGGCGAAATACGGCTCTTCCAGCCACTCGAACAGCTACAGTTTGGCCCGTACGCTTATGGGCTGGAACCAAGTGCCCCTGTATCAGTGTAATGGTAGCCCCAGTGTCCCGTAATCCTTGGGCGATCTGTCCATCGAGTTTGACCTCTTGTCGGTGCTGCTGTCTATTATCCACGGAATCAGCTTGAATGGGATTTACCTCGTACAGTACCCCCAGATATTCCTTAGGTTGAGTGCCCATGTCTACGCAGTGGACAGCCGGGGTATGGGATGCAGCAGGGGTTGACACAGTGGGTGACTTGCTCCAGGAAAATCGGGGTAGGGCCAAAAGGGCAATTGGCCACTAGGTGTCCTGGTTTGTGGCATCGGTGACATTTCACCTTGGAATACTGTGAACTATTCCTGGAAGGACCAGCAAAACGAGGGGGGCCAGGCAGAACAGGGGCCTAAACTCCAGTCGGGGAGAGGGTCTGGATACAATGGGGACCCGGGCATCGGCTCGAGGATTAGGTCGGGATAACTCTGGGTCCAGTCGCCTGGAATCCTCATACTCATCGGCCAGGCGGGCTGCTCCTGTGAGGGTGTGGGGACGTCGGTCTCTTACCCAGTAGCGTAAGTCCGGCTGTAGATATCGAAGAAATGCTCTAAGAGAAAAAGTTGTAGCACCTCCTCGACAGATATGGCCTGGCATCCATTAATCCAATTGGTAGCGGTGCGGTGACATTTGTTAGCGCATTCCATTTGGGTGTCACATCTCAGTTTTTTGGTATCTCTGAATTTCCGCCGGTATGCCTCAGGAGTTAGGGCATACCGTTTAAGTAAGATGTCTTTGACAAGGTGGTATTGTTTTACCTCGTCCTCTGGGATCGCCCGAAAGGCTTCTGCTGCTCTCCCGGATAGCTGGCCGGATAGAATGGTAACCCATTCCTCTGGGGGTACCTGGTGAAGTACACACTGCCTTTCAAAGTCCGCCAAATAGCTGTCGATCTCGCCCTCTGCCTCCCGAAACTGTTTAAATTTAGCAAACGGTACCTTCCATTTTTCGGTGATGGCTGGAGTAAGGGTAACTGGGGGTGGCTCTGGAGGTCGCTGGGCAATAATTTGTTGCAGCTCGTATTACATCTGTTCTCGAGCTTCCGCTGCTACCTTGGCAAAAATCTGTGCAATTCGTTCCTCAGAGGGGTTTGGCCCATAGATCGCCTACCGCTCCCTCACTATGCGAGCCGTTTCGTCTCCAGATGGGGTAAGGGTTTCAGCCATAGCAGAATTTCGATCCAGCTGCTGTAACTCCGCAATCAGCTCCCTCTTAGGTCAGTTGCTGGCACTTCCTCCACGGCTTCCCAGTAGATCCTTGAAGGTCGTCCTTTTTAGCTGCTCATATTGGCTTTCCATTCGAACTGCAGGCCTCCTGGGGTAGAAGGACCATCCCACCGCTTGCCACCAAATGTAACGGTATCAACTGTTGGCGACGTCCTTCTCCCCTGGTCAGCGTGGCGCTGTAGAGCTGCTCCAGAGACTTCCAAGCCGAGTTGTGATTTCCAGTAGCTGTGCAGCTCTTACAAGAGCTAGTAGTGATATAGCTGTTCCCTACAACACGAGACGACGCTGCAAGTTTAGGGTAAGAAGAACAACATTTATTGGTGCCACCCTTGGCCTTATATACAAGTCCCCATGCAAGGGGACCTCCCCTGGGGCCTGATGGAGAACTGCCTGACAAACACACAGACCATTGGAAATAATCACAGAATCCGGGACAGTCCCACACAATGTCTCCCCTCTGCCTGGCAGATAATCAGGTTAGACACTGTAGGTAACCGAATCATCTCCAGACAGTAAAACCTCATTGTGTATAAAAACTCCCATACAGGACGTACAATGTTTCCTCCCTGACTGGGATATAATCAGATTAGACACTGTAGGTAACCCAACCATCTCCAGACAGTAAAACCCAATTTTTTATACGCATTAAAAGTACCCCAAAATCCACAATATTCCAACAGACAAACAGAGGGCTTCTGTTACACAAGTCATGTCCAATCAACTGAATTTTCCAAAGGCAGACTCCAATCAAGGCATAGAAATAAAAAGTTGAGCAAGAGAAATGGGAGGCCCCAAGAGCTAAATTTTTAGTGTCATAGCAAAAGGTTTGAATACTTATGTCCATGTGAAATTTAAGTTTTCTCTTTTTAATACATTTGCAAACATTTCTAAAACTCTGTATTTGTTTTCTCATTATGGGTTACTAAGGAGATGTTTTTTTTTATTTTTTTATTATAGCACAAGGCTGCAACATAACAGCATGTGAAAAAAAGTTAATAGATCTGAAGACTTTCTGAACACACTGGGGGACATTTATCAATAATGGTGTATTTTGCACCAAAACAATCCTCACATTATGAATCATGAGGGGTGTCTTGGTTTCATCTCGTTTATCCAAAGTCTCATGCTATTTTTAGAAAGTGTCTTTTGTAATTGTAGGCTCATAATTTGTCATTTTATAAACAAATGTAACATTTTTAAAATAGTGACTTTTTGAATAAAAGTTGCATCTATTTGATCTGCTGTGCACTTTTTAAAGAGGACCTGTCACAGTTCCAGACAAGTCTGTTTTAGTAACTACTTGCATTCCCCATGTAATACCAATTCTGAATAAAAACTTACTTCTGTGCTGCTTTCTCCTTGTTCATTATTCTTATAGCTTTATGTTGTGCCATTTCTTTATTATTCCTGCTGAAAGTTTACAAATAAATTGCCAGCAGTCAAGGTACTGCTGGGTGTTACCAGTAGTGGGTGTGTCTGACTCTGTCCAATCAAGGCTGCTAGTGTGCAGGGAAAAAAAAAAATTGGTAACACCCAGCTGTACCTTTTCTGCTTGCTGATGGTAATTCATTCATAAACTTCAAGCAGAATTAACAGAGAAATGGCACAACATAGAGCCATAATATTAGATGCTCCAGAATTAAAACATGAGGAATGCAAGTAGTTACTAAATCATGCATGGCTGGAACAGTGACAGGTCCTCTTTAACAACTTTCACTACCACAGAAGCAAGCTTAATCTACCGATACATTTTGAGCCTTTTAAGCCGAACATAAGTTGATAAATGAGGTGTAATATACACCAATTTGGTAGCCCCGCTCACTTTGACAGTCGAACCCCTTTTCTGGGATGTTTAATTTGTTCTGGTTAAAAATTAGGAAAACAGTTGATATATTTGGCAGCAGTTGATTTTGGGAGCATTTTACTCCATAAGGCCTTATTCACACGTTGTTTCTTTCCTGATCTGTTCCGTTTTTGCGGAACAGATCTGGACCAGATCTGGACCCATTCACATTGAGCTGTCCGTTTTTTTTCAGGACCCATTGAAAATGAATGGGTCCAGATCTGTTCCGCAAAAAACGGAACAGATCAGGAAAGAAACAACGGACGTGTGAATGGACCCTAATTCTGGCATAACATGATTAATAACTGTCAACCATTGTATTTAATTGACAGTTGACAATTGAAAATGGAAAATGTTAGCTTTGTTTTATCACCTTATAATATAAACGTATAAAATTATATTTTCAGGAAGAATATGTTGCAGAAGGGATAAAATGGACGCCTATTCAGTACTTTAACAACAAAGTGGTTTGTGATCTCATTGAGAACAAGCTGGTGAGAGACGTGTTCAAACTTCCATCTCCAGATCTACCTTTAGGCTATGTGCAGATGAACATTGCTTGTTTCCGTGTCCGTACCTTTTTTATTTTGCGGATAGGATGCCGACCCATTCATTTCAATGGGTCCGCAAAAAATGAGGACAACACTCCGTGTGCTATCCGCATCCGTATGTCCGTTCCGTAGCCCCGCAAAAAAAATAGAACATGTCCTATATGTGTCAGTTTTAGGCATTGTACAATGGATTCGCAAAAAAAAAAAACATGGCATACAGATATCATCCTTTTTTTTTTTGCGGACCACAGAACACATACGGTCATGTGCATGTAGCCTTAGTCTAAGGACCTAAGGATCACATTTGCGCTTGAATTACAGTTTTTATGTTCTATTACAGGAATAAAACCAAAAATAATGGCAGTCTAGAGTCAGTCACATGAAGTACACAAACAGTACCCAACAGAGCCATTAAGGCCTCATGCACACAGTCGTTGCTCAGCCGTTCTGTGCATTGGGGACCACAATTTGCAGTCCCCAATGCACAGTCACTATCTGTACGGCTGCCGCAATAGATCCAGACCGATTCAACTTGAGTTCTATTTTTTTGCGGTGTGGAGGCACCGCACCACACCTTCCGGATTGCGGACCTATTCAAGTGAATGGGTCCGCATCTGTGATGCTGTGAGCACATGGCCAGTGCCTGCATATTGCGGACTCGCTGTTTGCGGGCCGCAATATGGGCTCCATCCGGCAGCGGCCGTGTGCATGAGGCCTAACTATAATAGTGTCCGTTGGGTTTCCATCATGATGTCCATCATTTTACTAGAATAAAGCAGCACAGCAATAAAGCCTCCAGCGCAGATGTGAGCCTAGCTTTAGACCCGTGTTAAATACTTAAATGAGTATTCTGGTTGTTTACGAGGTATCCACTATCCACAGGATAGGGGATAACTATTAGATTGGTGGGGAACTAACCCTGGGATCCCCACTGATCATGTGAAATGGGGAGCCTGTACCCTCAGAGCCTGGAAAAATCCTCAGAAAGGCAGTTCGGATATGCGCACTGGTTCCCCATTCATCTCTACAAGAGACAGACCAGTATGGCGCTTTGCTATTTCTGAAATTCCCACAGAGATGAATGGAGTGGCAGTGCCACTCTGGTTATTTTAGGGGGCTTCAAGGGGGACGTAGTCCCCATTCTAGAGACTGTTGATGGTCTCAGTGTTAGGACCCCACTGATCTAATAGTTATTCCCTGTGGATAGGGGATAAATGGTAGCAGCCAGAATACCCCTTTAATGCATAGTACTATCTGTGCTCATTTGTACTCATAGTCTTCTATCCATCCAGAATCCTCCAGGTATAATGAGTGTACTGGATGACGTGTGTGCCACTATGCATGCCACAGGTGGAGGTGCAGACCAAACCTTATTACAGAAACTCCAGGCAGCTGTGGGTACTCATGAACACTTTAACAACTGGAATTCCGGCTTTGTTATCCACCACTATGCTGGGAAGGTAAATATTCTTTCATAATTGTTTTATTTAACAAATCGTATCAGAGACTCACAGACCAGAAAAACAGGGACAAACAAATGACTGACTTGAGGTTCATATAAAAGTGCAAGATACATGTCAAAATATCAAAGTCTTAGGCCCTTTGCGTGAAAATCGCAGCATGCCCTATTTTGTGCGTTTTTCACGCAACGCAGGCCCCATAGAAGTGAATGGGGCTGCATGAAAGCAAGTGCGGATGCGGTGCGATTTTCACGCACGGTTGCTAGGAGACGATCGGGAGGGGGACCAGATCATTATTATTTTCCCTTATAACATGGTTATAAGGGAAAATAATAGCATTCTTAATAAAGAATGCATAGTACAATAGGACTGGAGGGGTTAAAAAATTTTTAAAAATAATTTAACTCTCCTTAATCCACTTGTTCGCGCAGCCCGCCTTCTCTTCATCAGGAAAAGGACCTGTGGTGACTCACTATGCTTATCACATGGTTCGTCAGATGATCCATCACCATGGTAAAAAAAGATCATGTGATGGACCATGTGATGAGCGCAGTGACGTCATCAAAGGTCCTATTCCTCAAAGAAGAAGACAGAAGAGAAGCCGGGCTGCACGAACAAGTGGATTAAGGTAAGTTAAATTATAATTTTTTTTTTTAACCCCTCCAGTCCTATTGTACTATGCATTCTTTATTAAGAATGCTATTATTCTCCCTTATAACCATGTTATAAGGGAAAATAATACAATCTACACAACACCTAACCCAAACCCGAACTTCTGTGAAGAAGTTCGGGTCAGGGTACCAAACTTGCCGATTTTTCTCACGCGCATGCAAAACGCATTACAATGTTTTGCACTCGCGCTGAAAAATCGTGCATTTTCCTGCGACGCACCAGCATCTTATCCGGGCCAAAAACATGACGCCCGTGTGAAAGAGGCCTTAATTGGGCAACAAGACAAGTAAAAGAAAAGAGAAAGAAAATAAAGACAAAGGAGGACACAAAAAACATGGGGATTACCTCAACCCATGTCAGGGAAAGATGAGAAGTGCTGGAATTCTTGAAACATTATCGAACGATGTCAAGATTTTAGAAACATATAATGCCTACCTCTGAGGGTGGCGGTGACATCCTCCATTTTCACGATCTCCTGTACCTTGTTCTACCACAAAGCAA
Organism: Bufo bufo; assembly: GCF_905171765.1. Classification (NCBI taxonomy): domain Eukaryota; kingdom Metazoa; phylum Chordata; class Amphibia; order Anura; family Bufonidae; genus Bufo; species Bufo bufo. Next base: position 488,527,869 of record NC_053390.1, on the reverse strand, counting down.
TTGTTTGGGAAGCCATCTATCTCCAAAGGGATGGGATACCGCCAGTGCAGTATTAACCAGATGAGTATGGTTTCTGAAATTAGACATTATACACCACAATTCTGACCATAAACCTGTAGAAGATATTCAAAATTATACTTTGGTCAGCCTGGCAGCTCCAACACAGAGGAGAAACAGAGGGCATCAGAGTATGAAGCTTGAAGGGCACCCAGTACCACCGTGAACCATGCCCTCTTGATATCTGCTAGTGCAATATCCCAGATAGGGTTTTGCAATATCCCAGATAGGGTTTCTGCAATTATTTTATTTATTATATCATATATTATTTATATTATTTTATTTATTATATCATATATAGAGTTGAGCGAACACCTGGATGTTCGGGTTCGACGAGTTCGGCCGAACTTTCGAAAAATGTTCGGGTTCGGGATCCGAACTCGACCCGAACTTCATCCCGAACCCGAACCCCATAGAAGTCAATGGGGACCCGAACTTTTGGGCACTAAAAAGGCTGTAAAACACACCCGGAAAGGGCTAGAGGGCTGCAAAAGGCAGCAAAATGTAGTTAAATCCCCTGCAAACAAATGTAGATAGGGAAATGATGAGTTAACATAAAATAAATAAAAATTAAACAATATTAATTAGAGTGAGGTCCCATAGCACAGAATCAGGCTTCAAGTCACCCACCAATGGAGAAGGTCACTTACTATTATTTTGACCACAGCACCCAGACAAAGGAGAGAGGTCCCACAGCAGAGAACCAGGCATCATATCACCCACCACAGGAGTAGGCCACCATTTAGTTACTTTGACCCCTACACCCAGACGGAGGAGAGAGGTTACACAGCAGAGAATCAGGCATTTAGATCACCCACCACAGGAGTAGGCCACCATTGAATCAGACCCCGGCAACCATGTCAGATGGCACAAGCATAAGCTTTATATCAATCAGCACAGGAGAAGGCGACTTTGACAGACTTTGACCCCTACACCCGGACGGAGGAGAGAGGTTTCAAAGCAGAGAATCAGGCATTTAGATCACCCACCACAGGAGTAGGCCCCAATTTAATGGGACCCCGGCAACCATGTCAGATGGCACAACCATCAGCTTCATATCAATCAGCACAGGAGAAGGCGACTTTGAAAGACTTTGACCCCTACACCCAGACGGAGGAGAGAGGTTTCACAGCAGAGAATCAGGCATTTAGATCACCCACCACAGGAGTAGGCCCCCATTGAATCAGACCCTGGCAACCATGTCAGATGGCACAACCATCAGCTTTATATCAATCAGCACAGGAGAAGGCGACTTTGAAAGACTTTGACCCCTACACCCAGATGGAGGAGAGAGGTTTCACAGCAGAGAATCAGGCATCATATCAACCACCACAGGAGAAGCCACCATTTAGTTACTTTGACCCCTGCACCCAGGAAGAGGAGAGAGGCACCACAGCACATATTCTGGCATCATATCAGCCACCACAGGAGAAGCCACCATTGAGTTACTTTGACCCCCGCACCCAGGAAGAGGAGAGAGGCACCACAGCACATATTCTGGCATCATATCAGCCACCACAGGAGAAGCCACCATTGAGTTACTTTGACCCCCGCACCCAGGAAGAGGAGAGAGGCACCACAGCACATATTCTGGCATCATATCAGCCACCACAGGAGAAGCCACCATTGAGTTACTTTGACCCCTGCACCCAGGAAGAGGAGAGAGGCCCCACAGCACATATTCTGGCATCATATCAGCCACCACAGGAGAAGCCACCATTTAGTTACTTTGACCCCTTCACCCAAACAGAGGAGAGAGGTTCCACATCAGAGAATCAGGCATCATATCAACCACCACAGGAGTAGGCCACAATTTAATGGGACCCCGGCAACCATGTCAGATGGCACAACCATCAGCTTCATATCAATCAGCACAGGAGAAGGCGACTTTGAAAGACTTTGACCCCTACACCCAGACGGAGGAGAGAGGTTTCACAGCAGAGAATCAGGCATTTAGATCACCCACCACAGGAGTAGGCCCCCATTGAATCAGACCCTGGCAACCATGTCAGATGGCACAACCATCAGCTTTATATCAATCAGCACAGGAGAAGCCACCATTGAGTTACTTTGACCCCTGCACCCAGGAAGAGGAGAGAGGCCCCACAGCACATATTCTGGCATCATATCAGCCACCACAGGAGAAGCCACCATTGAGTTACTTTGACCCCCGCACCCAGGAAGAGGAGAGAGGCACCACAGCACATATTCTGGCATCATATCAGCCACCACAGGAGAAGCCACCATTGAGTTACTTTGACCCCTGCACCCAGGAAGAGGAGAGAGGCCCCACAGCACATATTCTGGCATCATACTAACCACCACAGGAGAAGCCACCATTGAGTTACTTTGACCCCTGCACCCAGGAAGAGGAGAGAGGCCCCACAGCACATATTCTGGCATCATATCAGCCACCACAGGAGAAGCCACCATTGAGTTACTTTGACCCCCGCACCCAGGAAGAGGAGAGAGGCACCACAGCACATATTCTGGCATCATATCAGCCACCACAGGAGAAGCCACCATTGAGTTACTTTGACCCCTGCACCCAGGAAGAGGAGAGAGGCCCCACAGCACATATTCTGGCATCATACTAACCACCACAGGAGAAGCCACCATTGAGTTACTTTGACCCCTGCACCCAGGAAGAGGAGAGAGGCCCCACAGCACATATTCTGGCATCATATCAGCCACCACAGGAGAAGCCACCATTGAGTTACTTTGACCCCCGCACCCAGGAAGAGGAGAGAGGCACCACAGCACATATTCTGGCATCATATCAGCCACCACAGGAGAAGCCACCATTGAGTTACTTTGACCCCCGCACCCAGGAAGAGGAGAGAGGCACCACAGCACATATTCAGGCATCATATCACACACCACAGGAGAAGGCCTCTTTCAGTGATTTAGGCCTTTGGACCCAGACAGAGGAGAGAGGCACCACAGCACATATTCTGGCATCATATCAGCCACCACAGGAGAAGCCACCATTGAGTTACTTTGACCCCTGCACCCAGGAAGAGGAGAGAGGCACCACAGCACATATTCTGGCATCATATCAGCCACCACAGGAGAAGCCACCATTTAGTTACTTTGACCCCTTCACCCAAACAGAGGAGAGAGGTTCCACATCAGAGAATCAGGCATCATATCAACCACCACAGGAGTAGGCCACAATTTAGTTTATTTGACCCCTGCACCCAGGAAGAGGAGAGAGGCCCCACAGCACATATTCTGGCATCATATCACACACCACAGGAGAAGGCCTCTTTCAGTGATTTAGGCCTTTGGACCCAGACAGAGGAGAGAGGTCAGAGATTAGCTTCATATCCCCCAGCACAGCAGAAGACCGCTTTATTTGACTTAGGCCTCAGCACCCAGACAGAAGACAGAGGTAGCATGGCAGAGGTTATGGCTTCATGTCACCCGTTAGTTTAACCGGCCACTTTCATCTGGTTAGGCCCCGGCGCCCAGACAGAGAAGAGTTTTATTCAACTGTGGGTTTCATAAAATTTGTATCAAATAAAGAAGTGGCCCGTAGCACAACAAGACATGTTTTAGGCAGTTAATAAGGACTACTCTGCACAAGGGAGGGACAGGTCCTGTGGGATCCATGCCTGGTTCATCTTTATGAAGGTCAGCTTGTCCACGTTGGCTGTGGACAGGCGGCTGCGCTTGTCAGTAATGACGCCCCCTGCCGTGCTGAATACGCGTTCAGATAAAACGCTGGCCGCCGGGCAGGAAAGCACCTCCAAGGCATAACATGCTAACTCTGGCCACGTGGACAATTTCGAAACCCAGTAGTTGAATGGGGCCGAACCATCCGTCAGGATGTGGAGGGGTGTGCAGACATACTGTTCAACCATGTTAGTAAAATGCTGCCTCCTGCTAACACGTTCCGTATCAGGTGTCGGTGCAGATAGCTGTGGCGTGGAGACAAAACTTTTCCACATTTCTGCCATGCTAACCCTGCCCTCAGATGAGCTGGCCGTGACACAGCTGCGTTGGCGACCTCTTGCCACTCCTCTGCCTTCACCTTCCACCTGTTCCCCTGTGACATGTGGGAATGCTCTCAAGAGCGCCTCTATCAGCGTGCGCTTGTACTCGCGCATCTTACGGTCGCGCTCCAGTTCAGGAATTAAAGTGGGCACATTGTCTTTATACCGGGGATCCAGCAGGGTGGCCACCCAGTAGTCTGCACACGTTAAAACGTGGGCAACTCTGCTGTCGTTGCGCAGGCATTGGAGCATATATTCGCTCATGTGGGCCAGGCTACCCATGGGTAAGGACAAGCTGTCCTCTGTGGGAGGCGTATCGTCATCGTCCACCGTATCCCCCCAGCCACGCACCAGTGATGGGCCTGGGCTGCCACCCCGCTGTGAACTTGCGTCATCCTCGTCCCCCTCCACCTCCTCCTCCTCATCCTCCTCGTCCTCCAGTACAGTGCCTTGGCTGGCGACTTGTGAACCTGTCCTCTGCTGCTTAAACAAACCTCCCTCTGACCCACTTCGAACAGACTGGCCCGAAAGTGTTAGAAACGAGCCCTCATCCTCCTCCTCCTCCTCCTCCACCTGGGCCACCTCCTCTAACATCATTGCCCTAAGTGTTTTCTCAAGGACACATAGAAGTGGTATTGTAACGCTGATAACAGTGTCATCGCCACTGGCCATGTTGGTGGAGTACTCGAAACAGCGCAGCAGGGCACACAGGTCTCGCATGGAGGCCCAATCATTGGTGGTGAAGTGGTGCTGTTCGGCAGTACGACTGACGCGAGCGTGCTGCAGCTGAAACTCCACTATGGCCTGCTGCTGCTCGCACAGTCTCTCCAGCATGTGCAAGGTGGAGTTCCACCGGGTGGGCACGTCGCATATGAGGCGGTGAGCGGGAAGGCCGAAGTTCCGCTGTAGCGCAGACAGGCGAGCAGCGGCAGGATGTGAACGGCGGAAGCGCGCACAGACGGCCCGCACTTTATGCAGCAGCTCTGACATGTTGGGGTAGTGGTGAATGAACCTCTGCACCACCAAGTTCAGCACATGCGCCAGGCAAGGGATGTGCGTCAAACCGGCTAGTCCCAGAGCTGCCACGAGATTTCGCCCATTATCGCATACCACCAGGCCTGGCTTGAGGCCCACCGGCAGAAACCACTCGTCGGTCTGTTGTTCAATACCCCGCCAGAACTCCTTTGCGCTGTGGGGCCTGTCCCCCAAACATATGAGTTTCAGAATGGCCTGCTGACGTTTACCCCGGGCTGTGCTGAAGTTGGTGGTGAAGGTGTGTGGCTGACCGGATGAGCTGGTGGAAGCAGTGGAGGAGGAAGCCGAGTAGGAGGAGGAGGCTACAGGAGGCAGAGAATGATGCCCTGCGATCCTAGGGGGCGGAAGGACGTGCGCCAAGGAACTGTCCGCCGGGGGCCCAGCCGCCACTACATTCATCCAGTGTGCAGTTAGTGAGATATAGCGTCCCTGGCCGTGCTTACTGGTCCACGTATCTGTGGTTAGGTGGACCTTGCCACAAATGGCGTTGCGCAGTGCACACTTGATTTTATCGGACACTTGCATGTGCAGGGAAGGCACGGCTGTCTTGGAGAAGTAGTGGCGGCTGGGAACCACATACTGCGGGACAGCCATGGCCATCAGCTGTTTGAAGCTGTCTGTGTCCACCAGCCGGAATGACAGCATTTCAAAGGCCAGCAGTTTAGAAATGCTGGCGTTCAGGCCAAGGGCTCGAGGGTGACTCGGGGGGAATTTGCGCTTCCTCTCTAAGGTTTGAGATATTGAGAGCTGAACGCTGCTGTGTGATATAGTGGAGACGCTAGTTGACGGTGGCGGTGGTGGTGGTGTCGGTGGCACATCCTCTGTTTGCTGCTCGGCAGGTGGCAACATTCCTCTCGAGGCGGAAGCCGAGGCAGCAGCGGTAGAGGGAGCAGGGGGAGCCTCAGCGAGTGCCTGGTTTTTAAGGTGTGTACCCCACTGCAGTTCATGCTTTGCATGTAGATGCCTGGTCATGCAGGTTGTGCTGAGGTTCAGAACGTTAATGCCTCGCCTCAGGCTCTGATGGCAGAGCGTGCAAGTCACTCGGGTCTTGTCGGTAGGACATTGTTTAAAGAAGTGCCATGCCAGGGAACTCTTTGAAGCTGCCTTTGTGGGGCTGGGTCCCTGTTGGCGATGTCCAGTAGCAGGCGAACTCTGGGGGCGGCGGCTCGTCTGCTTTGGCCCCCTGCTCCCTCTTTGGCTTCGCTGTTGTCTCGGTCTCACCACTACCTCTTCCTCTGAACTGTGAAAGTCATCGCCACGACCTTCAGTCCATGTGGGGTCTAAGACCTCATCGTCCTCTGCATCGTCTTCCACCCAGTCTCCCTCCCTGACCTCCTCCTGTTCAGTCTGCACACTGCAAAAAGACGCGGCAGTGGGCACCTGTGTTTCGTCATCATCAGAGAGTCGGTGACTCTGCTGTGGTGGTATTCCCATGTCCTCTTCATCTGGAGACATAAGTGGTTGTGCGTCAGTGCATGGTATGTCTTCCTCCACTGGGGAAGGGCTAGGTGGACGCCCCTGGGAAACCCTGGAAGCAGAGTCTTCAAACAGAAGAAGAGACTGCTGCATAACTTGTGGCTCAGACCGTTTCCCTGATATGCTTGGGGGTGATGTGACAGACAGACTGATGGGCTTGGTTTTCAGGTGCCACCTGTGCGCTTTCCGCAGAAGACTGGGTGGAAGACCATGTGGTGAACGTGCTGGAAGCACTGTCGGCCACCCAATCGATTAATGCCTGTACCTGCTCAGGCCTTACCATCCTAAGAGCGGCATTGGGCCCCACGAGATATTGCGGTACATTCTGCCGGCTAGTTGAGGGAGTTCGTTCCCTACTGTGTGCGCCTGGGGCCGAACGGCCACGTCCTCTACCAGCAACAGAGGCTCCACGGACACCACCACGACCGCGTCCTCGTCCCTTAATAGTATTTTTCTTCATTGTTGCGATTCAACTCGCACCACAATGAAATATATTATTTTTTATAAGCAAAATCCCCTCACTGGAATACTTTCAGTCTTTTGACTGTATGGATTACAGATGGAATGACTGTTATATGTGAGTACCGCTTTCTTTGACAGATTCTAGTATGGGTACATATATGTTTTCCCAACCCCAGCACATTAGTTTGCTAATTCCAGATGTATGAAACGCAGGCCTAACTGTATCTAGTATATTGAACGCCAGATAAACTAACTTGGCCTTTTTTAAATAAAAAAAAAATTCCCTCACTGGAATACTTTCAGTCTTTTGACTGTATGAATTACAGATGGAATGACTGTTATATGTGAGTACCGCTTTCTTTGACAGATTCTAGTATGGGTACATATATGTTTTCCCAACCCCAGCACATTAGTTTGCTAATTCCAGATGTATGAAACGCAGGCCTAACTGTATCTAGTATATTGAACGCCAGATAAACTAACTTGGCCTTTTTTAAATAAAAAAAAAATTCCCCTAACTGGAATACTTTCAGTCTTTTGACTGTATGGATTACAGATGGAATGACTGTTATATGTGAGTACCGCTTTCTTTGACAGATTCTAGTATGGGTACATATATGTTTTCCCAACCCCAGCACATTAGTTTGCTAATTCCAGATGTATGAAACGCAGGCCTAACTGTATCTAGTATATTGAACGCCAGATAAACTAACTTGGCCTTTTTTAAATAAAAAAAATCCCCTCACTGGAATACTTTCAGTCTTTTGACTGTATGGATTACAGATGGAATGACTGTTATATGTGAGTACCGCTTTCTTTGACAGATTCTAGTATGGGTACATATATGTTTTCCCAACCCCAGCACATTAGTTTGCTAATTCCAGATGTATGAAACGCAGGCCTAACTGTATCTAGTATATTGAACGCCAGATAAACTAACTTGGCCTTTTTTAAATAAAAAAAAAATTCCCTCACTGGAATACTTTCAGTCTTTTGACTGTATGGATTACAGATGGAATGACTGTTATATGTGAGTACCGCTTTCTTTGACAGATTCTAGTATGGGTACATATATGTTTTCCCAACCGCAGCACATTAGTTTGCTAATTCCAGATGTATGAAACGCAGGCCTAACTGTATCTAGTATATTGAACGCCAGATAAACTAACTTGGCCTTTTTTAAATAAAAAAAATTCCCTCACTGGAATACTTTCAGTCTTTTGACTGTATGGATTACAGATGGAATGACTGTTATATGTGAGTACCGCTTTCTTTGACAGATTCTAGTATGGGTACATATATGTTTTCCCAACCCCAGCACATTAGTTTGCTAATTCCAGATGTATGAAACGCAGGCCTAACTGTATCTAGTATATTGAACGCCAGATAAACTAACTTGGCCTTTTTTAAATAAAAAAAATTCCCTCACTGGAATACTTTCAGTCTTTTGACTGTATGGATTACAGATGGAATGACTGTTATATGTGAGTACCGCTTTCTTTGACAGATTCTAGTATGGGTACATATATGTTTTCCCAACCCCAGCACATTAGTTTGCTAATTCCAGATGTATGAAACGCAGGCCTAACTGTATCTAGTATATTGAACGCCAGATAAACTAACTTGGCCTTTTTTAAATAAAAAAAATTCCCTCACTGGAATACTTTCAGTCTTTTGACTGTATGGATTACAGATGGAATGACTGTTATATGTGAGTACCGCTTTCTTTGACAGATTCTAGTATGGGTACATATATGTTTTCCCAACCCCAGCACATTAGTTTGCTAATTCCAGATGTATGAAACGCAGGCCTAACTGTATCTAGTATATTGAACGCCAGATAAACTAACTTGGCCTTTTTTAAATAAAAAAAATTCCCTCACTGGAATACTTTCAGTCTTTTGACTGTATGGATTACAGATGGAATGACTGTTATATGTGAGTACCGCTTTCTTTGACAGATTCTAGTATGGGTACATATATGTTTTCCCAACCCCAGCACATTAGTTTGCTAATTCCAGATGTATGAAACACAGGCCTAACTGTATCTAGTATATTGAACGCCAGATAAACTAACTTGGCCTTTTTTAAATAAAAAAAAAATTCCCTCACTGGAATACTTTATGGCTTTTCACTGTATGGATTACAGGTGGACTGGTATTAGTAGGGGGGACACAAGCACACCCAAGTCCCTGATGTAGGATTTCTATGGCACAGACCACTATTACAAGTGATTAATGGACGTTGGGAGAGATTGTGCTGCAGCACTAGTCCCAAGATGGCCGCCGCCTATCAGCCCAGTAACATGTGCCACAAAATGGTCTGCACAACCTTTAAAAAAAATAGCCTTGGACTGTGCTGCTAAATCGCTATTGGTCTGAATCCCAGGTGTAGATGTCTGACTTGTTTGGAGCTTTGGAATGCACACTGTGGCAGCTTCTGCTGCAGCACTACAAGTCGCAAAATGGCGGCCGGCGGTCAGCCCAGGTACATGTGGATGGAAAAATCACTCTGGCCACTCTAAAAATAGCCAATCCCTATCAAAAAAGCAGCTCAGCTGCAGTTGTTCAGATGAATCACAGGTGGAGGAGAGAAATTTGCTTCCAGTTATTCAATTATCCCTGCCTATTCTCGCCCTAGCATCAGCTGCGTCTATCCCTGTTCTATTCACATCGGGAGTGAGCACGTCCCGACGTGCGCACAAGCTTATAAAGAGGCTGAGTCACATGCTGCACTTGGCCAATCACAGCCTTGCCAATAGTAGGCATGGCTGCGATGGCATCTTAGGGCAAGTAGTATGATGCATGTTGATTGGCTGCTTTGCAGCCTTTCAAAATGCGCCAAAATACATGCCGAACGACGAACCCGAACCCGAACTTTTACGAAAAAGTTTGGGTTCGGGTCCGTGTCACGAACACCCCAAAATTCGGTACGGACCCGAACTATGCTCGAACTGTTCGCTCAACACTAATCATATATTGTAATGTCATGTCATGTTGTGTATCTGCCCTATGCTTCAGGAATGATAAGGTATTGGGCATTAGGAATAGAATTTATCATTCCATTCCTCTCCTCTTGGTAGGAGTGGGCTGGTACTACTTCCTGCCCAGAGGAGTTCTAGTGAGTTCTATGAGAGCGTTAGCTGAGGGGACTCTGGGACTATGAAATCAGCTTGTCTATGAGGACCACTACTGCAGGGAAACTACGGAGCCCCAGACCACAATCTACAAGCTACAGCATACAAAGGCAGCAGAGGGATCCGCACTACAGCTATACAGACTCGGCTGTAAAGTGAGAGGATAACAACCACCACCACAGTTCAGGACAAGGACATGCAAAAGCCTGCATTATACAAGTAAACACAGATACAAGTGCCAGCTTATTGAAGTCAAAGGAAATCAGGAAAGAGGGAAAGACTACTCTAGAGTGTTATTGTCTGCCATCTTGCCTGCCACCGTATCTCATTAAATGTGGATAGAGACGTGCCGTAATTCATCCTTTGCACTCCTTTGTTGTTCTTCTACGTCTGCCTAATCCTTGCACACCACTTTTTCATGCACCAAACACTAGAGGGCGATGACCTGAGAGAGAATCCCATAAAACAACATCTCTTCAGGGTCACTACCACTACCATCCTCTGCACCCGCTACTCAGGAGCTTACTGCACTAGCAAGAGATAATCTGTGTGTCAAAGTGTAAATACGGTCATTCTGTTCAGGTGATAGGGAGAGTTCCAAGTCCTGTTCCTAATTAAGCAAGCAGGACAGGTAAGGAGTAATGGTAGGCAATACAGGCAGTTTGTAAATACTGGATAAGGCATGGCAAAATGTACCACATGTTCTGCACATGCATTCACATTTTATATAATACTTAGCATATTCCAACGCATGTTTATTCCTTTATGTTTAGAGTGAAAGAGAATGGACTGTGCAATCCAAACCGATTCACCGATCCAGATGAAGTTAGTCAAGATTCATAGAAACGTTTTAAAAATAAAGAGTGAATAGGGAGAGACTGAAAAAAGTATAAAATCTGAGGGAATGCTTTGAGTTTGAAAATCAGTAGAGATGAGTGAGTTGAAGTTGATGAAGTGGAATTCGATTACTTCGTGGTAACAAATCGTATTTTTTTTTAAATGGCTGCTGCACATGTTAAAGGAAGTAAGAAGCCCGGGAACGATGGGGCACCCATAATGCCATGCACATAGCCAATCAGCAGATAGCCAGCCCCTGTGCCTCCTCCTGCCCAGTCTCCGCCATTTTACAGTGAAATTAGTGCTGGAAGAGATATGTTACAGGCACTAGGGACAGTGTTTAAGGAAAGCCTTTATTCACCAAATATTTCTATTGAGCAGTTCAGGGACAGATTATTCATAGTGTAGGCATATATTAGGGAGGCATTATCCAGACTATAGGGAAGAGAGCAGGGACCAATAGGAGAGTGTAAAGCCTGGGTAATAGGAGCTACTTTATTACACCTTGCTGCACTAATTGCGGTTACAAAAAGTGATCTAATACTACATGTTTTAGGCTGCTTGCATTATTTTACACATCAGTAATTCCAGTAATCTTTGATTCTGTTATTGGGGTGAAACTGTGGTCTGATACTACAGAATTTGGGGGGCTCACAATATTTTATATATCATTCAATCCGTTAATTATTGATTGTCTAATTGGGGTGAAATTGTGGCTTGATACTACAGATTTTATGGTAATCACATTTTATTATACATGAGTATATCCCTTAATCCATAATTGTATAATCGGGGTGAAATTGCGGTCTTATACTACACATTTTAGGGTGCTCAAATTCTATTATACATAAATATATCCGTTAATCCCTAATTGTGGAATTGGTGTGAAATTACGGCCTGATACCACACATTTTAGAGTGCTCACATTCTATTATACAATATCCGTTAATCCCTAATTGTATAATTGGGATGAAATTGCAGTCTGATACTATAGATTTTAGGGTGCTCACATTCTCATATATAAGTAAATCCATTCATCCTTGTTTCGGGGGTGAAATTGCAGCCTGACACTACTGCTCTTTTACCCTTACAGTTACTGTTACAGTACGGTTTGTCCGACATACAGGTGACAAGCCCTCTTAAAAGAACAGGCAGTGGCCAAAATGTTTCTGGAGCTAGCAGAAGTAGCAGCAGAATAAGAGGATGGGGGGGGGGGGGGGGTCGGGTTGGTAGCAGCAGTCACAGCAAACAGGCCAGAGCTGCCAGTGTCATCCAGCAGTCATGTTTTGACCAGCAACCCGGGTGTCCTTGAATGGTTGATCTTCAACTTATTTTCAAGTGACATCAGACACCCCCAGCCAGGAGTCATGGGTTCCTCTGAAACCACGCTTAGTTGGCATGGCCTGAGAACAAGCTCTGTGCCCCCACCTGTCCTGAACCTGCCTTTTTCATTATTTGTTCCTTATGCTCATGAAGTATTGAATGCCGTTGGCTCGGCTCCGTTTTTTAGCGAGGATGAGCTTCTAGAGCACAGTTAGCAGCTATTGCCCAGCCAAGATGTGGAGGAGAGATCCGCTGATTCCTCTAGTAGGCGGGCAAGTAGCGACAATGAGAATCATGTGGGAGCTTGGGTTGCTTGTGGTCAGGTTTGTGGCCTTGAGACTGGTGAGTGGGACATCAGTGACGTGCAGACAGTAGTGAATGGCCATTTGTAGAATCTGTGGGCAGAAGGTGAAGCATGTCCAGGGTGCCAATATTGGCCCCACCACCCTGAATCAACACATGCAGCATCACCATAAGGTGGCCTGGGAAAACCATGGTGCTGATGTAGTGGTAGAGCCTGCCGCCACACTCGTTGCATCGCCAAGTGGCCCGCATCCATTCTCCAGAAGTCAAGGCTCCACCACCTCAGCAGAAGGGAGCTGTGTTTCCTTCCCATCATCTACAGGTTCTGATGCTTCTGCTCCTGCTCCTCCTCCTTACTCGTTTCGCTATCGATCACCAAGGTGATTGCAAAAAGACAACAGTATGCGTTCACTCATCCAATAGAACAGAAGCTGAACGTGCTCCTGGTGAAGTTTCTGGTACTACAGTCCCTCCCTTTCCTTGTGGTGGACTCTGCACCTTTCAGAGAACTGATGGCTTTTGCCGAGCAAAGGTGGAGAGTCCCAAGCCGTCATTACTTCTCCAAAACGAAGTAGCAAGCCTGCACACGTATGTTGAACAGAAGGCGGGCCAGTCCTTGAGCCTGTCATTGTCTGCTGAAGTTCACAGCTACACCAACTCGTGGAGCTGTAACTATGGTCAATGAGGGCTGACCAATGCGCCTTGCATGGCGCACGTCTTTAATCTGGTTGTAAAGCATTTTCTGACGTCTTCCACCTAACTTCAAAACATCTATAAACGGCTAGGAAACTGTGCATGCACTTCAGACACTCTTACACTGCAAAGCACGCCCTTCTTGAGCTGCAAAGGCACAATAGTGTTCCCCAAAATTGCGTGATATGCGATGTTTCCACCCATTGCAACTCTACCCTCCACATGTTGGACCGACTAAATGAGCAGAGGAAGGCCGTAAACAATTTCTTCATGATGTGGGCGGACAGGAATACTCCCTTGTGCAACGTCAACGCTAGCCAGTGGCAGCTCATGCGGAGGCTACTTTATTTGTCAGGCACCAGGACTATAGCATGAATTACATCATTCCACTCCTTAACATACTATAACAGATGCTGATAAATATGGCTGGCCAGGGGACAGGAGAAGTGGCACCTACATCTCAGCCACCTGAGCCCTGTGGGGGCTGAAGTGGTGGAGGAAGACATTTACGCACAAGCAGTGTATACAGAAATGGGTAGTCTTTCTGCACAAATGACAGGAGAGGAGCAGGAGGATCTAGAGGGTGATGATGAAGACCAGGCAGATGACCCCGATATACTGTGGCAGTATGCAGTGGAGATAAAGGCAGGGAGTCCCTCAAAGTCCCTTGCGCAAATGGCCAGATGCATGCTGAGTTGCTTGCGTAGTGGCAGCCATATTATCACCATTAGGCAGAGGGATGACTACTGGCTCTCCACCATATTAGACCCTCATTACTGCTACAAAATGGGGGCCTTTTTTTCCACCTGCTGAGAGGGAGAATAAACTCAACTACTATCGAGACATCCTATGTAGTCAGTTGGCTGCTGCCTATGTGCACCATCACCCATCCTCATGAAGGTCTGACCATGGGGCCCTCTGCGCTAATGTTTCACTGGCAAGGCTGCTCGGGAGGGGGGGGGGGGGCAGGAGCAGCACCAGCTCCATCCATCAGCAGCAACTTAAGTCTGGAGTCTCTAATTAGCACTTTTCTTCACTCGCCTACTGAAGAAACCACCCACCAGCAGCAAGACATGGAGCAGAACCTGAACCAGCAGGTGGTGGCATACTTATAGTGCACCCTTCCACACCACATCCAAGATCCCCTGGACTACTGGGCAGCCAAACTTGATTTAAGGCCGCAACTGGCTGAGTTTGCCCTGGACAAGCTTTCCTGCCCAGCAACTAGTGTGGCATCAGAGCGGGTGTTTAGTGCGGCAGGGGGCATAGTTACCCCCAGGAGAACTCACCTTTTCACCCAAAATGTGGAGAGACTGACCTTTTGTGAAGATGAATCAGGCATGGATCAGCCAGGATTTCCACACGCCAGTGCCTGATGCATCAGACTAGATCATCCTGGGTTGCCACACCAAAACTTTGTGCAAAGATACCTGTTTCTTCTGGCCACCTACTTCAGCCACTATTCTGATGCTGCTATCCGCCTGATGCCACACACCTGCTGCCTCTGCTGTCATTTTCTCCTATTGCAACCCACCATCTTGTGCTGTTACTGCCACTGCTGTTGCCCCCCACCCTCCCTACTCTCTGACTGGGCCACTGTGTTGACTCCTCATTATAGATGGCCTTGCGGTTCGCTCGGCGGTTGTTTTGCGGCAAACTTTGCGAACATATGGAGAAATTTGTGCCCGCCATATTCTTTTATATTATGAAGAACTTTGACCCATGACACATCCATCAGGTGGTACAGGACAGCCAATTTAGACATTTCAGCACATGGACATACCCCCTACCTTATAAATAAACCTGATCTGGCCGCCATTTTGCCAGTGTAGGGAGAGGTTGCTGTGTGGAGCAGGGACAGGCTGTTAGGGACACCAAATGCTAGGTAATAGGGCCACAAGTCATTTTAAGGACTAGTATAGGTGTGCTATCTATATGTGTGATACACAGAGGGGTGCGATATACTTATACTTTTATAATGAGTCAAAAACACATAGATCTATATATTGATCACCTGGAAGTCAGGGGCCTAGGAGCTTACTAGGGGTATTTTTATACAGGGTAAGGTTCCGAACGGGGTCACTCTTATCATTGTGGGTGGTCTGTGGTTAGGCTATCAGGGCCAGAATAGCACCCCCTTGTAGGGCAATATCAGGGACAGTTCTTTGCCCACCCTGTCCTTCAATACCACATCATCATCTAGCCCAGGGATAGATGGTTTTTGCTTTCCCTCCGGGATTCACGGATGTGCACTGGAACACCCCGGATTGTGGTAGGACATATGGCTTCTGATTTGGTGCCGTCGAGCACCTGATTTAGTGCCGCCGAGCACTTGTTATTGCCTACCACATCTATGCTTTTTTCTTAAAGGGGTTCTGCACTTTGTTTTAACTGATGATCTATCCTCTGGATAGATCATCAGCATCTGATCAGTGGGGGTCCGACACCCGGGACCCCCGCCGATCAGCTGTTTGAGAATGCAGCGGCGCATCTGAATGGAGCTTAGCCCCGCCCAAGCTAGTTGATACTAGTTGTGACGTCACTGGGCCAGCGGTAAACAGTGAGAAGGCCGCGCCGCTGCTGGAGCAGCGCTGCCTTCTCAAACAGCTGATCGGCAGGGGTCCTGGGTGTCGGACCCCTGCTAATCAGATGCTGATGATCTATCCAGAGGATAAATCATCAGTTAAAACAAAGTGCAGAACCCCGTTAACTTTAATAGTTTCATTTATTTTCATCTTTTCCATTCACACGCCCGCAAAATGGGTCCGCATTTGTTCCGCAATTTTGCGGAACGGGTGCAGACCCATTCATGTTCAATGGGGCTGGAATGTGCTGTCGCATTTGCGGATCCGCACTTCCGCATCTGTGCTTCCGTTTCCACAAAAAAATAGAACATGTCCTATTCTCATCCGCAATTGCAGACAAGATTAGGCATTTTCTATTATAGTGCCGGCATTGTGCGGTCCACAAATTGCGGAATGCACACTGCCGGTGTCCGTGTTTTGCGGATCCGCAAAACACTTACGGACGTGTGAATGAACCCTCATAGTAAAATTATTAAAGGTTACGTTTTATCTTTATGTATATTCTAATGGATTGACTTCCTTGTACAATGTTATAATATACTTGCAGCGTACTCAAGTTAGGTGTAGAAATGTTCCTGGGTGTTGTAGTGCAATAGTGACACTAACCTGAGACAGCTGACTCTCTGCAAGGGCAGGTGATAAAAAGTAATGTTCGTGACGCCAGTGCCAATTAAACTGTGGCACGCCGTTTGCTGATAGCAGGAATAACTCAGGAACCACGTGATGTTAAAACAGAACTCAAACTTTAGTAGTCATCATACATGGACATAGATGGAAGCGCAGTTCCTTTGCAGACAGTTGGTTGCAGTACATTTGATGCAGGCAATATATATAGCAAGGTGACTTCAGAGTGTTAAACACAGGACTTGCAGTACAGGCGGCTTGCACTCTATTTCTGACTGATCCTGGAACTTAGAAACTCTTCTCCAAGGCCCGATGCCCTAGCTCTGGCGTATATCCTTGGTTTTATAATTATCAAGTACCTCCTCTGTTGTCTTTAGTACCTCTTGCTTTTCTGGACTTGCCTCTGTCTCTCCCAGCACTGACTCTAGAAACTTCTGAACTCCCCTTCCTAGGCTGGTTAACTGTGGTGTTCCTGCTTCTGCATATATGAGTTCAGGAGGGGAACCTTCTCTTTGGATCTGGAACCCGGTTACAGGGACTGCAATACCCTCTCCTGGTCTGCAGGCTTCAGGCCTGGACTGGACTCGGACATAGTCTAATCTCCAACTCCAACTCTTTAACTCTAGACTCCAACTCCAGGCTCCAGACACTAGACTGCCTCTCCTTACCCTGACTGGGCCTTATATAAACTAGGGCTCCCTAGCTCCCTCTAGTGACTAAGAGCTGAAATGACACCCCTAGCAGGCCTGTACATGCACATTTTACAGTAACAGGGAAGTACATAGCATTACATTTTATAAAGATGACTTATACCAACTTTCCCTTAAATAAGGAGAAACGACAGCACACCAGTGACCCTTCTGTAGTGACGGGCATTACAGCTCCCGTACACTACATACCCCACTGCTTTAAGCTGAGTACGACCTCGTACTCCATCAGGGCCCGCCCAACTGGAATTTCTACCTGAAACAGAAAAAGACACATGCAGGCATACATATATGTAGTTCATCTGCATTTACATTCATATCAGGTCCAATTGGCAAAGGTGAAGGGTAGTGACAAGGGGCGTCGTTCTCTTCTCTCAGGATAGTGAATGGAACTGGGGCGCTGACCTGGCACAGCGTGACATTAATACCAGGATAGTCCATATGTGCAAATTGTCCTTAATAGAACAGCAAAAACGGTAAAACAGTATAAAAGTTCTTGGAGGCTCAAAGAACAAATATGAGTCCGTACCCAGGTACCTTTCTTGTAAATCACAGAGGCTCTCATGCGGTGGAGTCTTTCTCTGGGCACATTCCTTTTAAAAGAGCAAAAATCTTAGAGGCTCAGGTTCTTTTGAGTCTATCTCTGGGCACGGTTCCTTAATATCAAGTTGCACAATCAAATTGCATAACATAAAACAAGTGCTGTAATACCCCTGATCAACCTGAAAAGGGGGTTAAGGGTAAAAGGTGCAACAACGGAACAGGCACAACGTGGTGTGGGATAGCAAAAGCAGGCAGGAGGTCCCGGAAACAAACTTGGCTTTGCTGACTTTAATATTTCAGTGATTGACACCTACCACTGAGCCGTGGATGAACTAGCAGCAGCAACAAAAGACCAGGAAACATAGGACTCCTGTCCTGGAAGGGTTAAATCTTTTGAGCAATCCCTTGGCAAAAAAAACAATCAAAGGCCTAGCAGGCTGTTTCACAGAGGCATGTCATAATCACCCGGCTCTGCTGGCAAATATGGCCTGTAGTAGTCCTCTACAGGAGGATGTGCCCACATTACAGTATTAGGGGGCAGCTGCAACGTGAAGGGACCCCTAATAGGTATTGGCCCCATAGGCCTAGGGGTACACACACTGGTGGACCGTACCGGTCCAGGCATAAGGATTGTGGGTTGTGCTGCATTGGGTACCGCCGCCGCAAGCGGTCCGGTGGGTTCTGTGCAGCAATTCACAGCAATAGTGGGTCTTCTTTGGGGCCTTGACGGAGCAATATTAGCAGAAGGTGGTTTACGGGTGGTGACAGGCACCCTTACCTCGTCCTTCTTAGGCGGCGTCTGGATCCTGGCGGTGGCAATCTGGCGCAGCTCCCGCAACTTTTCCTCCAGCCGAACAATCTGGTCACCGATGCTTTTCGTGTCGGAATCGCTGTCCTCTGCTGGCGCAGCCGGCGCAGGTACAGTCAACGATGCGTCTGACGCGGCGCGGCAGGCTCCGGTGGCGCATCGGGTCTCCTACCCTTCCGGATATTCTCCAGGGTAACACGGAGTCCTTTGAGATTTTCCAGGTCTTGGATGGTCTTCTCCTGGCGAGGCAGCTCGGGGGACGGATAGGGACTCACCCATTTCTCCAACACGGTTGGCTGCCAGAATACATTAGGACCAATGAAAGAGCCCCGCTCCTGGAACGCGTGATGGGCTGGTTGTTCTGGAGAGCGCACAGGTTTGCACTCGCAGCCAGAGTAGTCCTTACTCTCCAACATGCTCGATCCTTCTCTGGAGAGCGACAGGGTGGTGCCAACAAGTTCAGCCAGATCCTCCCATTGCACTGGGAGGCCGCCCCCCAGGTATTCCAGTATGTGGAAGGCGGAGTCCATGCTGGCAGACATGCAAATGTCCAGACAGGCTGTGGCGCCTGACCTTGAACCCTTTCCCGCTTTTTCATCAAAAAGGCGCCAACTTTTCCCGCTGTTTCGGGATGAAGATGACGCAGCAGTAAATTCAGCAAGCTCAGCGGCCATCTTTTAGCAAGAAACGCTGTCTATTCACTGACAGCAAGCAGGATTGTAAAAAGTCCATGAAACCACACTCCGATGTGGCGATTTCCTTCCTCTTGATAGCGCAACACTGCACAGCGCTTTTTGGAGGTTTTAGGGACACTTTTGGTATATTTTTCAGTCCACAAAGTCCACTTTAATAAAGCAGGCAATTTGTCACTTTGGTCACAGGGCAACTGTATAAGGCACAAAGTTCACGCTTCTTGCATGAGAAAGCGTGCGTATCCTGTTCGTGACGCCAAAAGAGAGGTGCAGCGTACTCAAGTTAGGTGTAGAAATGTTCCTGGGTGTTGTAGTGCAATAGTGACACTAACCTGAGACAGCTGACTCTCTGCAAGGGCAGGTGATGATAAGTAATGTTCGTGACGCCAGTGCCAATTAAACGGTGGCACGCCGTTTGCTGATAGCAGGAATAACTGAGGAACCACGTGATGTTAACCGAACTCAAACTTTAGTAGTCATCATACATGGACATAGATGGAAGCGCAGTTCCTTTGCAGACAGTTGGTTGCAGTACATTTGATGCAGGCAATATATATAGCAAGGTGACTTCAGAGTGTTAAACACAGGACTTGCAGTACAGGCGGCTTGCACTCTATTTCTCAATGATCCTGGAACTTAGAAACTCTTCTCCAAGGCCCGATGCCCTAGCTCTGGCGTATATCCTTGGTTTTATAATTATCAAGTACCTCCTCTGTTGTCTTTAGTACCTCTTGCTTTTCTGGACTTGCCTCTGTCTCTCCCAGCACTGACTCTAGAAACTTCTGAACTCCCCTTCCCAGGCTGGTTAACTGTGGTGTTCCTGCTTCTGCATATATGAGTTCAGGAGGGGAACCTTCTCCTTGGATCTGGAACCCAGTTACAGGGACTGCAATACCCTCTCCTGGTCTGCAGGCTTCAGGCCTGGACTGGACTCAGACATAGTCTAATCTCCAACTCCAACTCTTTAACTCTAGACTCCAACTCCAGGCTCCAGACACTAGACTGCCTCTCCTTACCCTGACTGGGCCTTATATAAACTAGGGCTCCCTAGCTCCCTCTAGTGACTAAGAGCTGAAATGACACCCCTAGCAGGCCTGTACATGCACATTTTACAGTAACAGGGAAGTACATAGCATTACATTTTATAAAGATGACTTATACCAACTTTCCCTTAAATAAGGAGAAACGACAGCACACCAGTGACCCTTCTGTAGTGACGGGCATTACAGCTCCCGTACACTACATACTTTCTATGTTAGAAAGTATATTATAGTGCATATGTATTGTGCGGCAGTTGTGTGCGGTTCTGCTGCGATACTGCAGGTATATAGAGGGACAAGTGCTATTGGAACAAATAATTTCTACTGGTGTGATATACCAGTCATCCCCCAAAAAAACTGATTGAAGCGGGGTGTTATATACCAATATACTTTCTTTATAGTGCATTTGGGTACTGTATAGTGCATTTGCGCATGCGCGTACACTAAAATTATATTGCCGATATTTTGCATTGAAAAAAAAAATGAATGGAGACCGCAAATTTGAATAATACATCTGGTATGTCACTGTCTTTGTTGTGGGACTATTTGTGCACTTCTAGTAATTATTTCTTGGCTGCAAATATGAGCTGAAGGTTTTTCAGGTTCGCCTGCCATTAAAATGAATGGGACCCGCCGCGAACTTGTGGTTCGCAAACATTTGATTGTGTTCACACGATCACGTTCGCGAACAGTCCCGGCAGATGTTCGTCCATCACTACTCCTCATGCGTTTGCCACCTCACCACTCTGTGACTGACCACTATGTTGACTCCTCATGCGGTTGCCACCTTAGCACTCTGTGACTGACCACTATGTTGACTCCTCATGCGGTTGCCACCTTACCACTCTGTGACTGACCACTATGTTGACTTCTCATGCAGTTGCCACCCTCCCCATAATGTAACTGGGCCCCTGTGTTGACTCCTCATGTGATTGCCACTTCACCACTCTGTGACTAGGCCGTTGTGTTGACTCCTCATGTGGTTGCCACCCTCCCCATATTGTAATTGGGCCACTGTGTTGACTCCTTGTGTGGTTGCCATCCTCCCCACTCTGACCGGGCCACTATTGTCCCTGTTTGGCCTTGTTGACATCACTATTTAATTTTACCTTTCTTCTGATCTGTCATAAGAAAAGAAAAATGATAAACACAACAGATCCTGTATTTGGAGCATCCATAAGCCCTGTATCACACGGTCCCTATTTTGCATCAGGATATGCTCATGATTTTGAAACCAAAAGCAGGAGTGGGTACAAAACACAGAAGACATGCAAACTTACCAATCACATGTCATCTCTGTTTTGGATCAACTCCTGTTGTTTTTTTTTTGTGTTAGGCTACTTTCACACTAGCGTTCAGAGCGGATCCGTCTGGGGTCTGCCCAGACGGATCCGCTCATATAATGCAGACTTTGGATCCGTTCAGAACGGATCCGTCTGCATTATAGTTTAGAAAAAATTCTAAGTGTGAAAGTTATTCAGACGGATCCGTCCAGACTTTACATTGAAAGTCAATGGGGGACGGATCCGTTTGAAAATTGAGCCATATAGTGTCAAATTCAAACGGATCCGTCCCCATTGACTTACATTGTAAGTCTGGACGGATCCGTTTGCCTCCGCACGGCCAGGCAGACACCCAAACGCTGCAAGGAGCGTTCAGGTGTCCGCTTGCTGAGCGGAGCGGAGGCTGAACGCTGCCAGACTGATGCATTCTGAGCGGATCCGCGTCCACTCAGAATGCATTAGGGCAGAACGGATGCGTTCGGGGCCGCTTGTGAGCCCCTTCAAACGGAACTCACAAGCGGAGCCCCGAACGCTAGTGTGAAAGTAGCCTTAGCAATACTGATGGGTTACTGACCAAATGCTGACCATGTGAAGGCGAATGATCAAAAGACAGGATCTGTTTTTTGGGGGTTGTTCTTATGACAGATCAGAAGAAGGGCAAAATTAACAGTGACGTCACCCAAACTTACTGCTGACACCCTCTCCACTTTTCATGGGGGCACTGCTTTTATGCAGCGTGTAACAGAGCAGGTTCTGTAGAAATCTTTGTGGAATCAGCTGATGACAGTATAAAAGGAGTGTGCTCTTTCACTCTATAATACAATCTTGGGCCACTGCACAGTTCTTTATACCTCACGCTAACATTGAGCTATAAGGATAAGTTCACGCTTGAGTTATTTGGTCAGTTTTAGCCTTATAATTGATTAATAAGTGAAGTGTGAAGTGAATCTTAGGCCCCTTTCACACGGGCGAGTATTCCACACGGATGCGATGCGTGAGGTGAACGCATTGCACCCGCACTGAATACCGACCCATTCATTTCTATGGGGCTGTTCACATGTGGGGTGATTTTCACGCATCACTTATGCGTTGCGTGAAAATCGCAGCATGCTCTATATTTTGCATTTTTCACGCAACGCAGGCCCCATAGAAGTGAATGGGGTTGCGTGAAAATCGCAAGCATCCGCAAGCAAGTGCGGATGCGGTGCGATTTTCACGCACGGCTGCTAGGAGACGATCAGGATGGAGACCCGATCATTATTATTTTCCCTTATAACATGGTTATAAGGGAAAATAATAGCATTCTGAATACAGAATGCATAGTAAAACAGCGCTGGAGGGGTTAAAAAAAAATTAAAAATAATTTAACTCACCTTAGTCCACTTGATCGCGTAGCCCGGCATCTCCTTCTGTCTCCTTTGTTGAATAGGACCTGTGGTGAGCATTAAATACAGGAACAGGACCTTTGATGATGTCATTCCGGTCAGCACATGATCCATCACATGATCTTTTACCATGGTGATGGATCATGTGATGACCGGAGGGACGTCATCAAAGGTCCTTGACCTGTAATGGACCCTCACCACAGGTCCTGTTCAGCAAAGGAGACAGAAGGAGATGCCGGCATCGCGATCAAGTGGACTAGGGTGAGTTAAATTATTTTTTATTTTTTTTAACCACTCCAGCGCTGTTTTACTAAGCATTCTGTATTCAGAATGCTATTATTTTCCCTTATAACCATGTTATAAAGGGAAAATAATACAATCTACAGAACACCGATCCCAAGCACGAACTTCTGTGAAGAAGTTCGGGTTTGGGTACCAAACATGCGCGATTTTTCTCACGCGAGTGCAAAACGCATTACAATGTTTTGCACTCGTGCGGAAAAATCGCGGGTGTTCCCGTAACGCACCCGCACATTTTCCCGCAACACCAGTGTGAAAGAGGCCTAAGAGTGACATCTGTCAACTGCCTGTCATTCAAGCGCAAAGTAACTGTTTCACTACCACAGCTTACTACCTATGCATGTTTCCACGGCCGTCTTTAATATTGATTGGACCCTGGGCAAGAATTTACTTGGGCCCCCTGGATCCCGCCTTCCCACACCCTAGCATGCAATCACGCCCTCCACCGCAACACATACACAAAAAAAATTCATTCACCTCGTAGAGTAGTAAACTTTAATAATATAGAGAAAAGGAGAGAAGAAAGAGACAGGAGGCCGCGCCTCGTGTGTGTGGCTGTATATTTGGTCTAAATGCACTGTATACAAGAAGCGCTTACCGTATGTTGTTGTGTGAAGCCACAACAACTGTAGAGAGCTTGTGCTGGTATTGTCCCGTCCAGCATGCGGGGTCCTGTACTGCTGCCAAGGGCTCCTTTTTCTCTGCCCCAAACGGTGGCAGGAGAAATAAGAACGAAGATAAAAGATAATGGTTTTTGAACCCTATTTTCGGCGCTGAAAATAGGAAGCAGATTCTCATAAAATATTTTTTAAAAATTGAATAGCTTATTTATTCTTTTGTCAACGCGTTTCAAGGGCGCACAGCCCTCTTCGTCAGGACAATAAAAGCATATGTTGTATCATGTTAAAACATCGTCTTTTTGGCGCGCAGGCCAGTGGTTCGTTGGGCAGGGAGCTGGTGTGTATGACGTCATTAGCGGCGTCATTGGGGGGACGTCCTACACTATCTGGCTGATGCTGAAGGTACGGTGATCGCTCTTTTATGTATATGTATATAGCGCGCCTGGTTGCCGTTTTTTTTGGGGTCTTTGTGTCTTTTTACTATTATTACTCTGTAAGTATTATTGTTTGCTGGCCGCTCATTTTTATATTGCAGTGGTGTACCGCAAATTTCGGTACCCTGATCTAATGGTTCTTGTATGTTTTGGGCTGCTGCCGGCACTGTAAAGTAAGGGGGATAAGTGCCTCGGTAGAGCTCCAGGTGCCTGTAGATGTCAGGCTTTGGTAGCACTTATAGTTTGCTGTGGTGACAGCGTGAGAGAAGGGGAGAGAGGGGGGCAGTGTTCCGTCTTGGATGGCTTTTCAAAATGCTGCAGGGTGGCGGACTATGTTAGGCTTAGGTGCATCTCCGATTTTTGTTCATTCTTAGTGCTTTTTTCTAAACAGGTTTTTTGTGTTATTTGTGCGGTTTTCTCGTATGCGTCCTTTATTAATTTTTTCGGGTATCCTTTTTCATTGAATCTTTTTTGTATTATTTTTGCTTGTGAAATAAAGTCTT
Organism: Bufo bufo; assembly: GCF_905171765.1. NCBI lineage: Eukaryota > Metazoa > Chordata > Amphibia > Anura > Bufonidae > Bufo > Bufo bufo. The sequence continues at coordinate 488,503,025 of NC_053390.1, read as the reverse complement.
CCCCTTTTGTGCAGTTGCGTCTGATACGTTTATATTGGCTGTAAGGAATATTTTTGAGCCATTTTTTGTGATGAAAGCTTGTGAAATGTATGTAGCTGTTCGTGTCTACTGTTTTGAAATATGTTTTTGTTGTCAGATGGTTATTGGTATTGGTGATTGTGATGTCGAGAAAATCTATTGTTGTCTTGTTGAAACTTGGGGTGAAGGAGATTCCCCAGTCTGTGGCATTTAGCTGGGTGCAGAAATCAAGGGCTTGCTTTTCGCTGCCGTCCCAGATGATGAACAGGTCATCTATATATCTCCTATAATAGATGATATGTTTATTTGGTTTAGAGATGTGCAGCGTACTCAAGTTGTGTGCAATAGGTGTTTCTGGGTGATGTAGTGCAATAGACACTAACCTGGTACGGCTGACTCTCTGCAAGGGCAGGTATAGAATTGGAAATAGTTCGTGACGCCAGTGCCAAGTAAACGGTGGCACGCCGTTTGCGGATGCAGGAATAAATTGAGGAAACGTGGAATTAAAACAGAACTTCAACTTTAGTAGTTTGCAGGCAGAGACAATATTGGAAACGCAGTTCCTCAGCATACAGTCGATTTTGCAATTCGGTCGATGCAGGCAATTCAGTACAGCAGGGTAATTACAGAGTGTTGAACACAGGACTTGCAGCACAGGAGCTAGCACTCTAATTCTGTCTGATCCTGGAACATAGCATATCTTCACCAAGGCCCATTAACCTAAGTCTGGCTTTATCTCCTTGATGATGGCTTAAATAAGTACCTCCTCTGTTTTTCTGAGTACCTCTGGCTCCTCTGATCTTTGCCTCAGTCTCTCCTAGCTTCTGCATGGTTCCTCAGGCCCTTAGGCTAAGATGTTCCTGCTTCTGCATATGGGTATTCAGGAGGGAATCTTCTCCTGAACAGCAGGCTTCAGGCCTGGACTTGTCTCGGACATTGTCTAATCTCCAACTGTAGGTTACAGATACTAGACTCCGTCTCCCTTGCACTTCCCTGACTGGGCTTTATATAAACTAGGGCTCCCTAGCTCCCTCTATGGACTAGAAGTAGGAATGACACCCCTAGCAGGCCTGTAAGTGCAAGTTTCAGTGACAGGAAAATACACACATTACATTACATCTTATAAAACTGACATATAGCAACTTCCCATAATTAGGAGGGACGACAGCACACCAAGTGACCTTTGGTAGTAACGGGTATTACAACTCCCGTATACTACAGGTGTTCAAAATGTGTTCCTTCTCGAATTCGCCCATGAAGAGATTTGCGAACGCCGGTGCCACTTTCGTCCCCATCGCGGTCCCCCTGCACTGGTGATATGTGATGTGATTATAGATAAAGAAGTTGTTTTCTAGAATGAATTTGAGGCTTTTTAAAAGGAAGGTTATCTGTTGGGGTTTTAATGTTTTATCGTTTGACAGTACTCTATTTATGCATTTTATCCCTAGCTCATGTTGTATGTTTGAATATAAAGCGGTGACGTCCATGGTAAACAGGGCATATGTGTCTTTATATGGGAGGTCACTTAGTTCACGGATGAGTTGGCAAGAGTCGTGTAGATAGCTGGGGAGTGCACGGACATATGGTTGCAGGAAAAGATCCAGATAGTGGGACAGGTTACTGGTAGCTGATTTGGTGTTTGACACAATTGGTCTGCCTGGGGGTTTGTCTGTATTTTTGCGAATTTTTGGGAGGTGATAAAAATATGGTATGCATGGGAATTTCGGTATTAAAAAGTTTTTTTCTTTTTTATTTAAAAGCTGTTGCTCATGGGCATGTTTTATTCTGGCGGTCAGTTCTTTATTTATGGTTGGGAAGGGATTTTCTTGGATCGTCTCATAGTAGATTGGGTCTTTTAGAATGTTTTGTGCCTCATTTTCATATTCTATATAATTTTGAAGCACAATGCCACCTCCCTTGTCGGCTGGACGGATTATTATCTCAGTGTTTTCTTTTAGTTTTTTGAGGGCCATTTTTTCTTGGCTGTTCACATTCTCTCTCAAGGAGGATTTTTTTGGGTTTGTTTTTGCCGTCATCTTTTTTATATCTGTCGATATCAAGTCGAAGAATGTTGGTATGAAGTGTCCCTGACTTTGTAGGGGGAAGAAATTTGACTTCGGGTGTACTAGCAACCACAGTCAAAATATTCAACCTTTCATCACACACCCTCTCAACATCCAAATATAGACTATTACAGAAGGGACTCTCCTTTTGCCCATACAATCCGGTCGACCCTTTTGAACTCTACCTAGATATACAAAAATTCAGAAAAAATCTAACAATAAAAAGACATTTTGAATCCCAAAACACAAGGAACACAGAAACTCCGCCACAAAACCCTGAAATACCTCACAACCCCTCGATATATACACATCAGGAAGTACACCCGAAGTCAAATTTCTTCCCCCTACAAAGTCAGGGACACTTCATACCAACATTCTTTGACTTGATATCGACAGATATAAAAAAGATGACGGCAAAAACAAACCCAAAAAAATCCTCCTTGAGAGAGAGAATCTGAACCGCCAAGAAAAAATGGCCCTCAAAAAACTAAAAGAAAACACTGAGATAATAATCCGTCCAGCCGACAAGGGAGGTGGCATTGTCCTTCAAAATTATATAGAATATGAAAATGAGGCACAAAACATTCTAAAAGACCCAATCTACTATGAGACGATCCAAGAAAATCCCTTCCCAACCATAAATAAAGAACTGACCGCCAGAATAAAACATGCCCATGAGCAACAGCTTTTAAATAAAAAAGAAAAAAACTTTTTAATACCGAAATTCCCATGCATACCATATTTTTATCACCTCCCAAAAATTCACAAAAATACAGACAAACCCCCAGGCAGACCAATTGTGTCAAACACCAAATCAGCTACCAGTAACCTGTCCCACTTTCTGGATCTTTTCCTGCAACCATATGTCCGTGCACTCCCCAGCTATCTACACGACTCTTGCCAACTCATCCGTGAACTAAGTGACCTCCCATATAAAGACACATATGCCCTGTTTACCATGGACGTCACCGCTTTATATTCAAACATACAACATGAGCTAGGGATAAAATGCATAAATAGAGTACTGTCAAACGATAAAACATTAAAACCCCAACAGATAACCTTCCTTTTAGAAAGCCTCAAATTCATTCTAGAAAACAACTTCTTTATCTATAATCACATCACATATCACCAGTGCAGGGGGACCGCGATGGGGACGAAAGTGGCACCGGCGTTCGCAAATCTCTTCATGGGCGAATTCGAGAAGGAACACATTTTGAACACCTCTAAACCAAATAAACATATCATCTATTATAGGAGATATATAGATGACCTGTTCATCATCTGGGACGGCAGCGAAAAGCAAGCCCTTGATTTCTGCACCCAGCTAAATGCCACAGACTGGGGAATCTCCTTCACCCCAAGTTTCAACAAGACAACAATAGATTTTCTCGACATCACAATCACCAATACCAATAACCATCTGACAACAAAAACACATTTTAAAACAGTAGACACGAACAGCTACATACATTTCACAAGCTTTCATCACAAAAAATGGCTCAAAAATATTCCTTACAGCCAATATAAACGTATCAGACGCAACTGCACAAAAGGGGAAGACTTTATTTCACAAGCAAAAATAATACAAAAAAGATTCAATGAAAAAGGATACCCGAAAAAATTAATAAAGGACGCATACGAGAAAACCGCACAAATAACACAAAAAACCTGTTTAGAAAAAAGCACTAAGAATGAACAAAAATCGGAGATGCACCTAAGCCTAATTACCCAATATAATACATCCAACAAAACCATCCGTTCATTACTAGCCAAACACTGGCATATTTTACAACAAGATCCCTATCTCAAAAAATACCTGTCATTACAACCAAGAGTCATCCACAGAAGAGCTCCCACAGTGAAAAACATGCTAGCCCCCAGCAAACCAAGACAACACGAAAAAACCACTGAAAGGGATAGGCCAGACCAGAAGGGCAGTTTCAAATGTGGAGTAAAAACCTGCCTATGCTGTAAGGTTATTACACACAACCGCACACAATTCTCTTCAAACAAAAATGGATCCACGTTTATGATCAAACACCACATGACATGTCAAACCTGCTACGTGATATATCTGATTGAATGTAAATGCGGCCTCCAGTATGTGGGACGCACAACCCAGGCCCTACATAACCGTGTAAACCAACACAGGTATAACATACGCAGACAATACCTAAAACACAGCCTTTCCAGACACTGTGCATCAACACCCGACAAAGAAAAACACCCCCTAACCATCACCCCAATCGATTTCATAGCAGAAAATCCCTTTAACAGATTCAACACTCTACAAAAGAGAGAAGTGTACTGGATATACCAGCTGGACACCCTTGCACCATATGGGCTCAACGCAATTTCAGAAACCATCCTATAATCAGACACCCTCAAACTCACCCCCCAAAAGGAAAAATATCCTCCAAAATAAATATAAAAATACATGGTGCCTCTTTCCATGTCCGTCATCCCCCCCCATCCGATCCCCCAAAAATACAACCAACAAGATATCCATCCCAATTTCCAATTAATAAATATAGAAACATCTTGATGAAAATGGTGCCATATGGAAACATATGAACAAAAATACAACACCTCCGCCAACCCCCCCCCCCCCCCTTCCCGTTTTTCTTTTACAAAACTCTGCGCTATAAAACAAATGACAAACAAAGTGATACTACCTGCGGACGGTGTGACAGTCTCCAGCCTGGAATCCCAGCAAACAGCGCATTCTACAAAAATAAAAACGAAAATATTAACACACAAACATAATCCATGTACAAACAGTACACACAAACATAACAATTGTACCGACAGCAATTTCATTACACATGACAGAACAGACACCTGGGCCTCTATATATATACAGTCATACCGAAAATACAATAAAAATACAATACAATCCCCAACTAAGAGGAATCACCGCACTCCTTCGGTTCTACATGATCAAAATGCCAGATAACAACTCCAAAGGACATACCTTCCCACCATAAGAGACCAAATACAGGGACCCTGCCGCACTCATATACGCAAGAATGCGGCCCTCTACAAGGCGCTTCCCTCTGGCTGCCTCCCAATGAAACATCTCCGTATCCATGGGAACACCTAACAGCAGACCACAGTCCGCTCCCAACACACATCCAAAATCATAGCGCCAACATAGTCTGCCACCCTGCAGCATTTTGAAAAGCCATCCAAGACGGAACACTGCCCCCCTCTCTCCCCTTCTCTCACGTTGTCACCACAGCAAACTATAAGTGCTACCAAAGCCTGACATCTACAGGCACCTGGAGCTCTACCGAGGCACTTATCCCCCTTACTTTACAGTGCCGGCAGCAGCCCAAAACATACAAGAACCATTAGATCAGGGTACCGAAATTTGCGGTACACCACTGCAATATAAAAATGAGCGGCCAGCAAACAATAATACTTACAGAGTAATAATAGTAAAAAGACACAAAGACCCCAAAAAAACGGCAACCAGGCGCGCTATATACATATACATAAAAGAGCGATCACCGTACCTTCAGCATCAGCCAGATAGTGTAGGACGTCCCCCCAATTGACGCCGCTAATGACGTCATACACACCAGCTCCCTGCCCAACGAACCACTGGCCTGCGCGCCAAAAATACCCCTTTTAAAAGACGATGTTTTAACATGATACAACATATGCTTTTATTGTCCTGACGAAGAGGGCTGTGCGCCCTTGAAACGCGTTGACAAAAGAATAAATAAGCTATTCAATTTAAAAAAAATATTTTATGAGAATCTGCCTCCTGTTTTCAGCGCCGAAAATAGGGTTCAAAAACCACTATCTTTTATCTTCAAACTTTAATAATAATGAGTGGCCACTAGAGGTGTTCCTTCGCAGTAATGTAAATAATGCCTTTTTTTCTAAAAAGGCAGTGTTTACATTAAAAAGCTATAGACACCAGAACTACTACGTTTAGCTATTGTGGTTCTGGTGACTATAGTGTACCTTAATACAGAGAAGAAAAAAATAATCAGCACAAAAGTATCAAATAAAATGGCTGTATCATTATTCAAAAAATTTAAAAAGCACAACTTCTGACACAAATATATAGTATTTTGTAGATTACTTTAGATTTTTTTTACAATGTGCAGATAGTACTCTACTACTAACCCCTCCATCCACCCATACATACAGAATAATACAGTGCCACATACCTCTTACATCCAGTGACGTCTCTTTGATGTAGATGTTCTCTTTCCTCATCTTCTCCCTTCAGACCTTCAGACCAGACCACCATTTTTCAGCCATTTCTCGTCTCTGCAGTTTGACAAACAAAATCTTTGTTTACTACTTTTCCATCATCCTCCAATCTTCTGGACAAATCATCCTACCACCCCCAATACTGTGCCGCTGTGCTCCCCAATACTATACTGCAGATACAGATAAACCCCCTGATAATAGTAGTACCATGAAGATAGTGCCCTTCAATAATTATTGGCACACAGTGCCCTAAAATAACTGCACCCAGAAATAGTGCCCCTGATAACATGGTTATAAGGGAAAATAATAGCATTCTTTAATACAGAATGCTTAGTAGAAGGTCAATTGAGGGTTAAAAAAATAAATAAATTAACTCACCTCCTCCTCTTGATCGCGTAGTTGCCAATCTCTTCTTACTTCTTTAATCATGAGCTGCCGGCTAAAGGACCTGTGGTGACGTCACATCACATGGTCCAATCACATGGTCCATCACCACGGTGATGGACCATGTGATTGGACCATGTGATGAGCTCAGTGACGTCACCACAGGTCCTTTGACAGGTCCTGAAGAAAGAACAGGAGACCGGCAGCTACGCGATCAATTGGAGGAGGTGAGTTAATTTTTTTTTAACCCTAAATTGACCTTTTACTAAGCATTCTGTATTAAAGAATGCTATTATTTTCCCTTATAACCATGTTATAACTGAAAATAATTACATCTACACAACACCGAACCCAAACCTGAACTTCAGTGAAGAAGTTCGGGTCTGGGTACCACATTCAGTTTTTTATCACGCGCGTGCAAAACGCATTGCACCCACCCGATAAAAACTCAACAACGGAACGCAATCGCAGTCAAAACTGACTGAAATTGCATACCTACTCGCGCGGGTTTGCCGCAATGCACCCGCGACACATCCGGACCTAATCCGGACACGCTCGTAAGCAAGGGGCCTAATGATAATAGTTGAAATTCGATAACACGTGGTCGTCACTGGTGTTGAATTCCTCCGAGGCCCCAACATTAATTCATTCATCGTACAGAAAAGAACAAGTAAGTATGTGGCTGGAGGTAGATTACACGGTCATTGGATATCAATTTTACAGCAGGCCAGTGGACTACAGGCCCCCCAAAATTATGCATTCAGCGGACAGGAAAGAACAAGTAAGTATGTGGCTGGAGGTAAATTACACAGACATTGAATATCAATTTTCAAGCAGGCCAGTGTACTGTAGGCCCCAAAAATCATTTGTTCCAATAGCGTTTGTCAGTCTGTGTAGCTGCGGTAACGCAGCAAAACCGCAACCGAATGTTGCACTACCCAAATGCACTATATAGAAAGTATATTATTGGTATATAACACCCCTGCTTCAATAAGTTTTTTTGGGGGGCAACTGGTATATCACACCAGTAGAAATTATTTGTTCCAATAGCGTTTGTCACTCTGTGTAGCTGCGGTAACGCAGCAAAACCGCAAACAAATGCTGCAGTACCCAAATGCACTATATAGAAAGTATATTATTAGTATATAACACCCCTGCCTCAATAACTTTTTTGGGGGGGCAACTGGTATATCACACCATTTGAAATGATTTGTTCCAAGAGCGTTTTCCCCTCTATATAGCTGCAGTATTGCAGCAGAAACGCACACAACTGTTGCACAATACAAATGCACTATAATATACTTTCTATGTTAGAAAGTATATTATAAGTATATCACACCCCTTAGTAAGTCACACCTATTGATAGCACACCTATACCAGTCCTTAAAAGGACTTTTGTGGCCCTATTAGCTAGCGTTTGGTGTCCTTAACAGTCTGCCCCTTCTCAACACAACAACCTCTCTCTACACTGGCAAAAAACTGAATATAAAATGGCGGCCAGATTGGGTTTTATTTATAAGGTAGGTGGTATGTCAATGTGCTGAAACGTCTCAATTGGCTGTCCTGTACCACATGATGGATGTGTCATGGGTCAAAGTTCTTCACAATGCAAAAGAATACGGCGCCGGCAGACATCGCCATATGTTCACCCGTTCGGTGAACCTCGAACTAGCAAAGTTTGCCGCGAAACAACCGCAGGGCGAACCACAAGGCCATCTCTACCCACCAATAGGAATAATTCTCTGCTAGAGCACACATGGTAATAATAGTGCTCCTACAGTGCCCCAAACATGTCCCCACTGTGCCCCAGAAGTAATAATGCTCCCATAGTGCCCATACTAGTAATCATGTTCACCATAGAACCCCAGTAGTAATAAAGCCAATCATAATGCCCCCCAGTAGTAATAATTCTCCTTGTAATGTGCCAGTGAAAAAAATACCCCCTTTTAATGCCCTTAGTTGAGCTAATGTCCCCATAGTGCCCCTATAATGTGCCAGTGTAAAATACCCCTATATAGTGCCCCCAGTAAATGCCCCCATAGTGCTCCTTTCCCCCTTCTTCCTAGTGCCCCCCATAAAGTACCAGTATAAAATGTCCCATATATAGTGCCGCAGTAGATGCCCTCAGTGTCCCCCATAATTTGCAAGTATAAAATAGCCCTTTTTAGTGCCCCCCATAGATGAGCCCATAGTACAATGTGCCCCAGTATAAAATGCCCCTATACAGAGCCCCCTATATAAAATACCCCTTCTTTGTGGCCTCAGTAGAAGCCCCCATAGTGTTCCTCTCCCCCTTCAGCCATATAAAATACCTCTTCTTTGTGGCATTGGTAGATGCCCCCATAGTGCCACCCAATAATGTGCCAGTAAGAAGTGCCCCCATAGATGCCCCCATAGTGCCACCCAATAATGTGGCAGTTAAAAGTGCCACAAATAATGTTCCAGTAAGAAGTGCCCCCATAGATGCCTCCAATAATGTGCCAGTAAGATGTGCCCCCATAGATGCCCCCCAATAATGTGCCAGTAACAAGTGCCCCCATAGATGCCCCCCAATCATGTGCCAGTAACAAGTACCCCCATAGATGCCTCCCAATCATGTGCCAGTAACAAGTACCCCATAGATGCGCCCCAATAATGTGCCAATAATATGTGGCCCCATAGATGCCCCCCAATCATGTGCCAGTAACAAGAGCCCCCTATAGGTGCCCCCAATCATGTGCCAGTAACAATTGCCCTATAGATGCCCCCCAATCATGTGCCAGTAACAAGTGCCCCCATAGATGCCCCCAATTATGTATCAGTGACAAGTGCCCCATAGATGCCCCCCAATCATGTGCCAGTAACAAGTGCCCCCATAGATGCCCCCTAATCATGTGCCAGTAACCGGAGCCCCCATAGATGCCCCCAATCATGTGCCAGTAACAAGTGCCCCCATAGATGCCCCCCAATCATGTGCCAGTAACAAGTGCCCCCATAGATTCCCCCTAATCATGTGCCAGTAAGTAGTACCATATAAAAAAATAAACACTTATACTTACCTCCATCAGGCTGGCAGCGATGCGATGCAGGCCTCTTCCATCCTGTGTCCCGCACTGTACAGCTCAGGCAACGCGCCTGCATCAGCCTCTGATAGGCTGCAGGCCTGCAACCTATCAGAGGAACAGGGAAGGGAGACGCCTCTCCCTCCCCTGCCCCGCCGCAGCACATCTATCTGTATCGCTTTCCTGAGGACGGTGACAACTATGGAGATGAGCGCTTCCACAATGGAAGCGTTCATCTCCCTGTGCCCTGCCGCCGCCCCCCACTTGTCACCAGGGCTGCGCCACCTGGGGCCATCGCCTCACTTTGCCTAATTGGCGGTGCGGCCCTGCTAGCACCCACTGGAATTTTGCGCCCGGGGCAATGGCCCCCCCACGCTACTGGCCAGCGGGGCTCAAGAGGCAGCTGCCTTGGGCCCCTCAGGAGCAACTGGGCCCAGGGCAGCTGCCCCTTTTGCCTCGCGTTAAAGACGGCCCTGCATGTTTCTGCAATGCAGTGTTCTACACCAATATACAGGCTCTCTGCAGCTGGGAAATAGCAGATTTTTTATGTGATTCATGACGAATAAATTCGGATCTCTAATAATCAGGCTTCTTCCAAACCAGGTAAAGTTAACCTTAGACCTGGAGGACAAACCATTCTTAATGTATTGAAGAAGGTGAGCATAGTTAAAGAGAACCTTGTAACCCCTACTGACATGTCTGTTTTAGTAAATACTTGCACTCGTCATGCAAAAAACTGTTCTGGAATATCTATTCTTATGACTGTGTTGTAACATTCCTTTATTATTCCTTTATGAATCAATTGCTAGAAGTTTGCAGTGATGGCCCAGATGAGTTCACCAGTTGGGGTTTGCACAATAGAACACTGGTAGCACTGATTGAATAGTGTCAGAATTTGCAGGCCCCTCCCCCCAACTGGTACCACCCATTTGGACCTTAATTGCAAACTGCTAGTAATTCATTCATAACTTCTAGGAGGAATAATAAAGGCACACCATAGACTCCCGAATTGATCTTACATGTGGCATGCGAGTGGTCACTAAAACAGACATGTCAGAAGTTAGTTACATGTCCTCTAAGTGCATATAAATGGGAGAGATAACTAGCAAGAAGATATTTAAGCGAGTCCCTAGCCCACTAAATAGAGAAAACATGAAAGTTCTAATACCATTGAAAGCATCAAAGCGAGATTTATGTCCTCGGACTTCTGATCATTAATCCTGAAAATCGATAGATTAGCATATGCAGTATCTCAGCCATTAAATTGGGAAGGGTAACTCGGAGAAGACAGTAAGAACAGTAAATTTTCAGCATAATGAGGGGAGACTACGGCCAGTAGAAAGAGAATTAAATCCTTGTAAAAATTGTGGAGATAGAGTACCTAAAAACTTCTTATAATAAAGGCAATCCATCACTGCTCAGGGCCCCTGAGATTCACAGATAGCTGCAGACAACACCACCTTAATGGGTGCTTTTAAGGACTTGATCGCCTCTCGTAAAAGGTGTCCTAGTCCATATGTCTGAAGACAACATGAAACCTGTCCTATAAAGCCCCTTTTAACAAACAGAGACAGGCTGGAGTAAATTGTAGAGGGACTGGAAATGAGAACAAAAGGTCTGTGTGATTTCATGTGGAAGATGTAAGCATTGGCTCTTTGAAGAGGGGATATCCACAATGAATACATGTGCCCTATGCTTACACAATGTACATGTCAATGCTTTACTTGGCTTATTACCAAATTCAAAAAGGTGCTGAAAACGTTTTGCTAATGTGGCTCTTGCATGAGACAGACAAAGGGTGTGCACCTGTTCCCTAAGTTGATCCAGTTGCTCTGCTACTACCCAATCCAGAGAAGATTTGCTTCAATAGATGACTGTTAAGTAACAGAGATGAGCGAATCGAAGCTGACGAAGTGGAATTTGATCCGAATTTCAGGAAAAATTAGATTTGCAACTAATGCGAATTTCCTCGTGCTTTTTGGTAACGAATCCCAATTTTCCTAAAATGGCTGCTGCACGTGTGAGGACATGGAGAAAGAAAGTATGGGAAGGCAGAATCACCCAGACTGACATGCATGATGCAGCCAATCAGCAGCCAGCCAACCCTGTAATGTCACAGCCCTATAAATACGGCAGCCATCTTAGAGTCAGACATTTTACAGCGTTCTGAGTGCAGGGACAAATGTGAGAAGGCGCTAGGGACAGCAATTGGAAAAACCTAATTGTGAAATAAAAAAACTGAAAAAACTATTTATAAGTGCAGGGAAAGGATAGGGAGGAATCATTTCACAGCATCTTAGTGCAGGGAGAGACGTCAGAAGGCGCTAGGGACAGTGCTAGAAAAGTGATTTACAAGTGCAGGGAAAGATTATTTGGGGATCCAAATAGCCATTATACAGCTCTGTCATTCCAGCAATTTGATTTTGTTATTTAGCTGCAAGTGCTATGTTGAAATTTTAGTACAAAAAGAAAAATATATACGCATTTCACTGTTGCAGTTACAGTGGGATGCGAAAGTTTGGGCAACCTTGCTAATCATCATGATTTTCCTGTATAAATCGTTGGTTGTTACAATAAAAAATGTCAGTTAAATATATCATATAGGAGACACACACAGTGATATTTGAGAAGTAAAATGAAGTTTATTGGATTTAAAGAAAGTGTGCTATAATTGTTTAAACAAAATTAGGCAGGTGCATAAATTTGGGCACTGTTGTCATTTTATTGATTCCAAAACCTTTAGAACTAATTATTGGAACTCAAATTGGCTTGGTAAGCTCAGTGACCCCTGAAAGGGGGGAATATTAATCACTAATATTTATGCAGCTATCAGTGGTTAGTATTCATAAATAGGAGGAGCCGTCTATTGATGACTCCGCCCATTTATACCTTTATATAACAAATATTACAATACCTTCGCTATGCTTTACACTAATCACTACGCTAGCTGCATGCGCCTTACTAACTCGCTACCGCTAACAAGTACACGCTACACAAAAGGGTACAACTATAACGGTATTTATTATCGCCTGACGCACACGATATACAGTAAATACACAATCCTAAACTACACATTCCCAATTCCACCCATCAACTAACTATACAGTTTACACATACAAGTAATATTAACAACCCACCCCACCTGACTACTCACTGTCCCTACGGGGTTACAAGAGGGTTAATTACACAATTGTGGCACTGCAGGGGTTAATGCCTGCAGGCCAAGGAACACAGGGTAAAAGGGATTGTTTGCAGAGCAGAGGCATGCTCTACAGAGAACAGACAACCAAGGCAGGGAACCAGGGTAACCACCAGGGGTTAATCAGGGCCACCAGGGTACATCAGGGAACAGGAAGGGGTTAATGCTAGCCGGGGATCAAGGAAGGAACAGGAAGGGGTTAATGCTAGCAGGGGATCAGGATCAGGGAAGGAGTTTTTGGGCAGGACAGGGTAACAGGGCACGGAAGGGGTTAATGGGGGGGGGGTGATACTTATGGCGTCCAGGGGTCTGCTCCAGTAGGGCTTCTATTCCAGAGCGCAGGACGCGCTCTCCTGGGTCCGGTCGGGGGTCCTTCAGGAGGGGGCGGCAAGGCACTTCTGTCGAGCACTGATCGCGCTCTCCTCTTAAGGTAAAGGCCCTGACCCTTCCTCCTGAGTGCCGGGGCCGGTGGAGAGGTCCTCAGCCGGAGGGGGGGGGGACCGATCAAGATGTGGGTCCGGTCGGGCTCAGCGTCTGTTGCGCTCTCACTCTTGGTAAGGGGGGGGTCCCGGTTCTTCTGGAGCGCAGGACGCGCTCCCCTCAGGTGGGGGTCTGGTCCTAACCCTAACTGCGGAGTGCCGGGGCCGCCAGATATTTATCTCCGGCGGCCCGCACTCCCGCGCACCAGGGGGCGCGCGCGCGCACCCATCTGAGCCACAAGGGCCGGCGCAGCGATATGACGTCACTGCGCCGGCCCGCGTGCTCACATCGGGGACGCACTTCTGGCAGACAGGCGGGAGAAGCCTTTGATCTCCCGCCTGCTGCACCTAGCATTCCGGACAGTGCGATAGTAATCGCACTGTCGGAATGCGCATAATAGAAGGAGGAGAGGCTTCTCCCCTTCTTCTATCATGCGTAATTATCTCCAGCGGCGCTGGGGATAATTACAACAAAGGGCTCAGATTCTGTTGAATCTGAGCTCTTTGTATCCATCAGGATGACCGGACCCTTGTCTGGTCATTCTGATGCAATTAGCCAGATGGCATTGGTGCGAATGCTTGGGGCACATTCACACCGATGCACCTGGTTTCAGTTGTAGGAGTGGGGGGGGGATATATATAATATACATGCATATGGATGCTTGGGGCACATCCATACACATGTATACATTAATATTAGGGACAGACATATCTATAGGGGGCACATTATTATATGAGGGGGCACAAGCCCCTACATCACAAGCCCCTACATTATAAGGGGGCACAAGCCCCTACATCATAAGGGGGCACGTCTCCCAGAGGGCACATATTTCCCACAGGGGCCACCATGAGCCCCTGGGGATCACCGTGGGCAGACGTGCGCAGATGCTGGGCACATCTGCGCACATCGTCCCATGATGCTGTGGTTGATGTATGCACATATATACCATACATGCCCGCACGTGTTTGCAGGCATGCATGGATATATATGCATACGTCTCAACCGTTCCTCAACAACCCCTGACCTACATACACAGGTAAATCCAATTATGAGAAAGAGTATTTAAGGGGGTCAATTGTAAGTTTCCCTCCTCTTTTAATTTTCTCTGAAGAGTAGCAACATATGGGTCTCAAAACAACTCTCAAATGACCTGAAGACAAAGATTGTTCACCATCATGGTTTAGGGGAAGGATACAGAAAGCTGTCTCAGAGATTTCAGCTGTCTGTTTCCACAGTTAGGAACATATTGAGGAAATGGAAGACCACAGGCTCAGTTCAAGTTAAGGCTCGAAGTGGCAGACCAAGAAAAATCTCGGATAGACAGAAGCGACGAATGGTGAGAACAGTCAGAGTCAACCCACATACCAGCACCAAAGACCTACAACATCATCTTGCTGCAGATGGAGTCACTGTGCATCGTTCAACCATTCGGCGTACTTTACACAAGGAGATGCTGTATGCGAGAGTGATGCAGAAGAAGCCTTTTCTCCGCCCACAGCACAAAAAGTGCCACTTGAGGTGGGCTAAAGCACATTTGGACAAGCCAGCTTCATTTTGGAATAAGGTGCTGTTGTCACGGCTGTATGTGGGCAACAATAGTAATACACAGTACAGAGCTACTGACTGGACCCAGAACTAGGGAGGATAACGGGTGACCCCTGTCCGACCCTCAACGCTCTCCCTATTCTGCTAAAGCACATGCCCGGATCCAAATGGCGGAAAGAGGCATGCCCACGTGCCTAAGACTAATGACCACTGTAACCCCTACAATAGTGGAAGGGGCACGGCCACCAGTGCCCTACTCAGTATATGGAGGGAACCGTGGCCACCTCAGATCCAGTCAGAAAATAAACAGGAACACAACAATGTCTGCACACTTAGCTGACGGTGTTGCAGCCGCAGAGAAGACGGATCCAAGGACAGGCTGGCAATATCCAGAGTGCTAGCTGCAGCTGAACACAGGTCCAGTGAACTGATAGCTACAAGTGAAGAAACTAAAGCCAGAGCTACAACTGAAGTGAGAACTATAATCCACATCCTATCATAGGAGGAGGGGTGATATAAAGAGAGGAAAATCAAACACATGAAGGACAGCTGTGGTGAAAGAAACCAAAAGTAAACAGAGTAGTGAGAACTCCTCCCAGCTCTAGTAGTGACATCATCACAGGGGTGGAGAAACAGAGCTGTGAGAACGTCCCAAAGCTCTGGTAGTGACAGCTGTGGACTGATGAAACTAAAATTTAGTTTTTTGGCCATAACAAGGGGCGTTATGCATGGAGGAAAAAGAACACAGCATTCCAAGAAAAACACCTGCTACCTACAGTAAAATATGGTGGTGGTTCCATCATGCTGTGGGACTGTGTGGCCAGTGCAGGGACTGGGAATCTTGTCAAAGTTGAGGGACGCATGGATTCCACTCAGTATCAGCAGATTCTGGAGACCAATGTCCAGGAATCAGTGACAAAGCTGAAGCTGCGCCGGGGCTGGATCTTTCAACAAGACAACGACCCTAAACACTGCTCAAAATCCACTAAGGCATTTATGCAGAGGAACAAGTACAACGTTCTGGAATGGCCATCTCAGTCTCCAGACCTGAATATAATTGAAAATCTGTGGTGTGACTTAAAGAGTCATGCTCGGAAGCCATCCAACCTGAATGAACTAAAGATGTTTTGTAAAGAGGAATGGTCCAAAATACCTTCAACCAGAATCCAGACTCTCATTGGAACCTACAGGAAGCGTTTAGAGGCTGTAATTTCTGCAAAAGGAGAATCTACTAAATATTGATTTCATTTCTTTTTTGTGGTGCCCAAATTTATGCACCTGCCTAATTTTGTTTAAACAATTATAGCACACTTTCTGTAAATCCAATAAACTTAATTTCACTTCTCAAATATCACTGTGTGTGTCTCCTATATGATATATTTACCTGACATTTTTTATCGTAACAACCAATGATTTATACAGGAAAATCATGATGTTTAACAAGGTTGCCCAAACTTTCGCATCCCACTGTATTTGAGGTGAAATCGTTTAGTGGCCTGTTTCAGTACAGAAATAAAAATATATTCTCAGTTAACTTCTGCAGTTATATGTGGTGAAAGCGTTTAGTGGCCTATAGTGATGAGCGGCAGGGGTCATATTCGAATTCGCGATACTTCGCGAATATTTTGTAATATTTTCATCGAAAATTCGCAAATTTGAAAATTCACGATTTTTTTTTTTACTCGGAAAATCGGAAAGGTAATGATTGTGTAATATGCGAATTTTCGGAATTCGAATTTTCGGATTCGAATTTTTTATTGAGAATTTTTCAACTTAAAACTATTAGACAAAGAAGATTATAGCACTATATTAGCTAAATTGCTCTATATTAGATTTTTTTCGAATATTCTCTATAGTGCTATAACTTAGTTTTTTCGAATATTCGTAATATTCTAAAACAAGAATATATAGCAATATAGTGAATATTCAAAAAAAACTAATATAGAGCAAAATTCGCAAACACTACTACTCCTAAAGTCAAGTATATTGCATCCTTCTTATTGGCCCACAAGCTAGAAGCAGTGAGGGATCATGTGTACTGATAAAAAAATAAAAAATATCGAAAAGAAAAAATCCCAAAAAAAATATTGAAAAAAATTAGAATATTCGAAATTACGAAATATATGTAACTATATTCGAAATATTCACAAATTTTGGAAGTACCTATATTCGCGATAAAAATTTGAAATTCGAATATTCGTGATCAACACTAGTGGCCTATTTCAGTACAGAAAGAAAAATATAAATGCATTTCACATCTGCAGTTATATGTGGTGAAAGCATTTAGTGGCCTATTTCAGTACAGAAAGAAAAATATATCCGCACTTTACAGTTGCAGTTATTTGTGGCGAAAGCGTTTAATGGCCTATTTCAGTACAGAAAGAAAAATATATTCTCAGTTCACTTCTGCAGTTATATGTGGTGAAAGCGTTTATTGGCCTATTTAAGTACAAAAATATAAATATATTCTCAGTTCACTTCTGCAGTTATATATGAGTGGTATGTTAAGTAGTACTATTCCTATCAGTTTAATCCCTGTTTTGTCCCCTATCAGGGGCCGGTGTATGGAATAGATTTTATGAACCGGGAGATAAAAAAAGATGCTTGGTTGGTCCTCTTACTTCCAATTTGGGGCACTGCGCGTGCGCCGTGCAATGTACTGTGCTACCCTATATGAGTGGTGTGTTAAGTAGTACTATTCTTATCAGTTTAATCCCTGTTACAACCCCTATCAAGGGACGTGTATCGAATAGAGTTTCGACAACCGCAAAGAGTTGTCAATAGTTGACACACTCATGACATAAATTTTATTCCTCTATGCGTCAATCTTGGTGTAGTGATGACTGTGCTCGTGCGCACGTTTGGGAGATTGCAGGCGATGGCGGTTTTTCAAAGCCTATGGTCGTGCTGAGGTAGTTCAGTGACAGTTAAATGACCCAGAAAACAATGATTCTGCAGTGTGGGCCCATTGTTGGCCTAGTAGGCTTTAATGATCACCTTAGATGATCACAAAGAAAATTCAAGTTTTTTCTATGCAAAATTATTCAGCCGATCGCTTTTGGTCTGTTCACAATGAAGCAACGACCTTATCATCTGGGGTGTGCCAACATTGCCATTGCCAACACACTCATAGAGGTGATCGCCTCATTGTGATACGCAAGCCCCTTCACCACAACAAGGTAACGATCACGAAGGGGAATTAACACATGTATGTGCCTTTTTTTTTGTTTTGTTTTTGCAGCTACAGTGCAGCACCAGAGGCCAGAAAAATTAGGCATGTACACATGCCGGAAAAATTAGGTATTGTTGCAGCCACTGCTGTAGCAGCGGCCGTAAAAATTGATGTTTTCCAGGCAGAAAGTGCACTAAAACATTGCGGCTTGAACCCTAGATGGTGGCGGAGAAGTCACGCAAGTCATCCGACATGCAGAGATTAAATACAGCAGCGTGTGGACCATTTTTGGCCCAAGGCATCTCATCAGGCCTTTTTTAGTCAAATGCATCCCCCACTGTCAGTCCCTTCGGGATCCATGCCTCATTCATCTTAATAAAGGTGAGGTAATCTAGACTTTTTTGACCTAGGCGACTTCATTTCTCAGTGACAATACCTCCTGCTGCGCTGAAGGTCCTTTCTGACAGGACACTTGAAGCGGGGCAGGCCAGAAGTTCTATCGCAAATTGGGATAGCTCAGGCCACAGGTCAAGCCTGCACACCAGGTAGTCAAGGGGTTCATCGCTCCTCAGAGTGTCGATATCTGCAGTTAAGGCGAGGTAGTCTTCTACCTGTCGGACGAGTCGTTCTCTGAGGTTGGACTCCGAAGGGCTGTGGCGATGATAGGACTTAAAAAGCTCCGCATGTCCTCCATCAACAACATGTCTGTAAAGCATCCTGTCCTTGCTGGCGTGGTCGTGGTAGGAGGAGGATTACTTTCACCTCTTCCCCTGTCAGATTCCCGTTGTGCTGTGACATCACCCTTATACGCTGTGTAAAGCATACTTTTTAACTTGTTTTGGAACTACTGCATCCTTTCCGACTTCCGGTAATTCAGTAACATTTCAGCCACTTTCTGCTTATACCAGGGGTCTAGTAGCGTGGGACACCCAGTACAGGTCGTTCTCCTTCAGCCTTTTTATACGAGGGTCCCTCAACAGGCATGACAGTATGAAAGACCCCATTTGCACAAGGTTGGATGCCGAGCTACTCATGTCCCGTTCCTCGTCCTCACTGATCTCATTGAAGGTCTGTTCTTCTCCCCAGCCACGTACAACACCACGGGTACCAGATAGGTGCCAACAAGCACCCTGGGATGCCTGCTGTGGCTGTTCTTCCTCCTCCTCAAAGCCTCATTCCTCCTCTGACTCCTCTTCCTCAGACTCCTCTTCCAGCGTTGCCGCAGGTCCAGCAAGCGATGCTGATAAGGCTGTTTCTGGTGGTGATGGTGACCACAACTCTTCCTCTTCACGCTCATTTACGGCCTGATCCAGCACTCTCCGCAGGGCACGCTCCAGGAAGAAAACAAATAGGATGATGTCGCTGATGGTGCTGTAACGGGGTTCCGAAGGTGCACTCGGTTCCCCATTGCCCGCAGAACTGTTTCTTAGCTTTGGGAATGAGGATCTGTGTTTGACCTCATTCCCAGGGCGGCTTTACTGCTGGGTGGCTTCCTGCTCCTAAGTCTGCCTTGAGCGCCGAGCTGATCACTCGGTGCTCAACTGGTTGGTCTGTCGGTCATGTGACGCTGGCCACGTCACATGACCCTCACTCCCCACTATAAATACAGGCAGCCTGCTAGCCACAGGTTGCCTGTTAATTTCTAGATTCCTGGCTATTTGTTGGACTACTGAAGACTCACCTGATTCCGTTCCCTGACGATCCTTTGCCTGCTCCTCCTGTACTGCGCATCCGTCCTGGTATTGTGACCTCGGCTCCTACCTGACTACTCTCTTAGGACTCCTCTTGTACTTCTCTGCTCTCCTGGTATTTGACCCCGGCTTCTCCTGACCATTCTTTGCTTAACCCTTTGTACTGCGTCTTGGTTCTGACCCGGTCCGTTCATGTTCCGTATTTTGTCTTGTCTGTCTTCCCTGCACGTATCCTAAGTTAAGGACTGTCATCCAGTTGTCCCCTGTCATCAGGACTCGGGAGGCAAGTAGGCAGGGCCGGAGGTGAGGGTGGAGCGCAGTGGTCACTATCCCTCCCCCTGTCTGTGTGTGGACGTGACCGTTACAGGTGCCTTCGGTGCGACTGACTAGGTTTGTCACCTCCTCAAAAGGACACATGAGCCTACAGGCATTGCGCATGAGCGTCCAGTAACGTGGCAAAAAAATACCCAGCTCCGCAGAGGCTGTCCTAGCACCCCGGTCATACAAATACTCGTTGACGGCTTTTTCTTGTTGGAGCAGGCGGCCGAACATTAGGAGTGTTGAATTCTAACGTGTCGGGCTGTCGCAAATCAAGCGTCTCACTGGCATGTTGTTTCGCCGCTGAATATCGGAAAAAAGCGCCATGGCCATGTAGGAACGCCTGAAATGGCCACACACCTTCCTGGCCTGCTTGAGGAAGTCCTGTAAGTCTGGGTACTTATGCACAAAGCGTTGTACGATCAGATTCAACACATGTGCCATGCACGGCACATGTGTCAACTTGCCCAAATTCAATGCCGCCAACAAATTGCTTCCGTTGTCACACACCACTTTGCCGATCTCCAGTTGGTGCGGGGTCAGCCACTGATCCACCTGTGCGTTCAGGGCGGACAGGAGTGCTGGTCCGGTGTGACTCTCTGTTCTCAGGCAAGTCAACCCCAAAACGGCGTGAAACTGTCGTATCCGGGATGTGGAATAGCCCCTGGGGAGCTGGGGGGTACAGTTGATGTGGAGCAAGACGCAGCAGCAGAAGAGGACTCAGCCGAGGAGGTTATCGAAGAGGATGGAGTAGGAGGAGTAGAGGAGGTAGAAGCAGGCAGGCCTGCCTGCAAGTCGTGTCACCAACTCCTCTGCAGAGCCACGCATTTCATGCTTGGCAGCCGTCAGCAGGTTTACCCAATGCGCAGTGTACGTGATATACCTGCCCTGACCGTGCTTTGCAGACCAGGTATCAGTGGTCAGATGGACCCTTGCCCCAACACTGTGTGCCAGACATGCCATGACTTCCTTTTCCACAATAGAGTACAGGTTGCCTTTTGTGAAAAAAAAATTCGGCCGGGTATCTTCCACTGCGGAGTCCCAATAGCTACAAATTTATTTAAGGCCTCAGACTCCACCAGCTTGTATGGTAAAAGCTGGCGGGCTAAGAGTTCCGACAGGCCAGCTGTCAGACGCCGGGCAAGGGGGTGACTCTGTGACATTGGCTTCTTACGCTCAAACATTTCCTTGACAGACACCTGACTGTGGGCAGATGAGCAGGAACTGCTGAAGGTGAGAGGCGGAGTGGCGGGTGGTTGAGAGGGGGCAAGGAGGACAGCAGTGGTTGACGTGGCTGAAGATGCTGGACCAGGAGGAGGATGGTGGCTTTGAGTTTGTGTGCTGCTTGTACTCATCATGTGTTGATCCCATAGGCGTTTGTGATGTGAGATCATGTGCCTTCGCAAAGCAGTTGTACCTAGGTGGGTGTTGGACTTCCCACGACTCCGTTTCTTTTGGCACAGGTTGCAAATGGCATCGCTGTTATCAGAGGCAGACACACAAAAAGAATGCCACACTGGTGGTGGCAACAGCATGCGTTGATTGGCATGCTGTCTGGCTGACCCTGGGTGCCGATACATGCTGTCTGACTGTGCCACTAGCTCCTTGCGACGACCTCCCCCTGCTTCCAACTAGTCTCCTCCTCCTCTCTGTCTCCCCGTCTGAACTTTCCCCCTGTTCTTCTTCTCTTCGAGCGGGCACCCACGTGACATCCACGGACACATCGTCATCATCAACCGCTTCACTTGTATCTGACAACTCAGCAAAGGAAGCAGCAGCGGGTACAACATCATCATCACACCGTACGTCCATGTGTGTAATGCTGCCTGACTGAGACATATCCCAGTTATCTACATCCTCTGGCAATAATGGTTGCGCATCACTCATTTCTTCCAACTGATGTATAAATAACTCCTCTGACAGATCAAGTGAAGCGGCTGTGGTGCTAGTGTTGGTGGTGGCGGCAGGCGGGCGAGTGGTAACTTGAGAGGTGCCCGAAGCTGAGCTGGAGGAGGATGGTGCGTCAAGGTTCCGAGCGGAAGCTGTAGAAGATTGGGTGTCCTGTGTTAGCCAGTCAACTATGTCCTCAGAACTTTTCGAGTTCAGGGTACGTGGCCTCTGAACACTGGGCATTATTCTAGGGCCAAAGTAAATCACAGCACCACGACCACGACGGCCCCTGCGAGGTGGCCTGCCTCTGCCTGCCATTTTTTTTTTTATTAGAGGTACTATGCGTGTAAGGTACTGTGCCACCCGATATGAGTGGGGGCAGTGGGCACAGTACACTCTGTGGGCCTGACACACACTGGCAGGCAACTGCAATTATATTACAGAGAAGAAATAGTTTTACTGTTTTAACTGCAAGCTACTGTGCCACCAGATATGAGTGGTGGGCACTGGCAGTGGGCACAGTACACTCTGTGGGCCTGACACACACTGGCAGGCAACTGCAATTATATTACAGAGATTTCTTTTTTTACTGTTTTAACTGCAAGCTACTGTGCCACCAGATATGAGTGGTGGGCACTGGCAGTGGGCACAGTACACTCTATGGGCCTGACACACACTGGCAGGCAACTGCAATTATATTACAGAGATTTTTTTTTTTACTGTTTTAAATGCAAGCTACTGTGCCACCAGATATGAGTAGTGGGCACTGGCAGTGGGCACAGTACACTCTGTGGGCCTGACACACACTGGCAGGCAACTGCAATTATATTACAGAGAAGAAATAGTTTTACTGTTTTAACTGCAAGCTACTGTGCCACTAGATATGAGTGGTGGGCATTGGCAGTGGGCACAGTACACTCTATGGGCCTGACACACACTGGCAGGCAACTGCAATTATATTACAGAGATTATTTTTTTACTGTTTTAAATGCAAGCTACTGTGCCACCAGATATGAGTAGTGGGCACTGGCAGTGGGCACAGTACACTCTGTGGGCCTGACACACACTGGCAGGCAACTGCAATTATATTACAGAGAAAAAATTGTTTTACTGTTTTAAATGCAAGCTACTGTGCCACCAAATATGAGTGGTGGGCACTGGCAGTGGGCACAGTACACTCTATGGGCCTGACACACACTGGCAGGCAACTGCAATTATATAACAGAGAAAAATTGTTTTACTGTTTTAAATGCAAGCTACTGTGCCAACAGATATGAGTGGTGGGCACTGGCAGTGGGCACAGTACACTCTGTGGGCCTGACACACACTGGCAGGCAACTGCAATTATGTTACAGAGAAGAAAAAAAAGCAGACTGATGTACTAGCCCTAAAAGGGCTTTTTGGGGTGCTGTCAGGACGCTGTCCTTACAGCAGATCAGATGAGTCTTTGAGGACTGGAGTGGACACAGAACCCTGGCCTAGCTAACGATTTCCCTATTAAATCAGCAGCAGCTGCACTGTCCCTGCTCTCACTAACACTGCAGCTTCAGAATGAATCTAAGATGGATGCTGTCCTTGCTTTTTGATTGGAGGTGGGAGGGTCTGGGAGGGAGGGTATGCTGCTGATTGGCTAGAATGTGTCTGCTGACTGTTAGGTAAAGGGTCATAGTTTTCTCAATGATGACGTATAGGGGGCGGACCGAACATTGCATATGTTCGCCCGCCGCGGCGAACGCGAACAAGCGATGTTCGCCGGCGAATAGTTCAGGACATCTCTATTGGTGGGTTTGTTATACACATCCCTTAGTTGGCATGGGCCGGGAACAGGCCCTTTGCCCTTACCTATGCTCAACCTGCCTCTGTCCTTTGCTGTTCCCTCAGCCACAGAAGTATTGTATGCTGTGGGCTCAGCTCCACTATACAGCGAGGACGAGCTACTAGAGGACAGTCAGCAGTTACTGCCCAGCCAAGGCACGGAGGCAGCAGCGGTAGCAGTCAGTCAGTGCGGACTGTTGGGGGGAAATTCACCTACTCAGCGATATGGCCGTTTTTTAAGCCGCCATATAGAATCTGTGGGCAGGAGGTGAAGCGTGGCCAGGGTGCCAATGTTGGCACTATGGCCCTGCGTCAACATATGCAGCGTCGCCATACAGTGGCCTGGGAGAACCGTGGTTCTGATGTGGTGGTCCAGCCTGCCGCAGCAACCGCCGCTGCATCACCCAGTGGCACGCACCCAGCTTCAGGTAGTCAAGGATTCACCACCTTAGCCGAAGGGAGCTGTCTGTCATTCCCATCATCTGCTGGACCCGATGCTCCTGCTCCTACTCCTCGTCAGTTATTCGGTCAGCAATCGATCACCGAAGCGATTGCCAAGAGACAGCAGTATGAGTGCACTCATCCAACGGCGCAGAAGCTGAACGTGCTCCTGTCCAAGTTGCTGGTGCTGCAGTCCCTCCCTTTCTAAGTGGTGAACTCTGCAGAGGACTGATGGCTTCTGCCGCGCCGAGGTGGAGAGTCCCAAGCCATCATTTCTTTGCGAAAAAGACAGTACCAGCCATGCACAAATATGTAGAACAGAAGATGGACCAGTCCTTGAGCCTGTCGGTGTCTGCCAATGTGCATGGCAGCGCCGACGTGTGGAGCTTTAACTACGGTCAGGGACAATACATGTCCTGGGTGAATGTGGTTCCTGCACAACCACACCAGCAACTTCGCCAGGTCACGCCGCTTATGCCTCCGTGTTGTCACGCCGTTGGTCCTGCGACAATGTCCGCCTTTGCCTCCTCATCCTCCACTATGTCCTCAGCCTTGACTGCAGGGACAATGTACAGTGCCCCTCTCACAGTGCCCCTCCAGCATACCACATGTGCAGGGCACGGCTGTGTCACGCTGTTCTGCATCTCGTTTACTTGGGCGAACTGAGTCACACAGGGGAGGAACTGCTCTGTGTCCTTCGTCAAGAAATCGAATCCTGGCTTTCTCTCCGACAACTCAAAATCAGAACCATGGTGACCGACAACGGGAAGAACATTGTGTCGGCGCTGCGTCAAGGAGGGCTGAGCCATGCGCCCTGCATGGCACACATGTTAAATCTGGTTGTCAAGCGGTTCCTGAAGTCTTCCACCCATTTGCAAGACATCCTAAATATGGGCAGGAAACCTTGCATGAACTTCAGCCACTCGTACACCGCAAAGCACAACCTTCTTGAGCTGCATGTCACGAGGGTGTCAAGAACCACGCCTGACTCCGTTATACCCGGGGTCAGGAAGTCGCAGCGGTTAGCTGCGCGCTCTATGTAAGATAGGGCTGTTTCCTTATGGTAGCTTTCTGGGTTTGCTTTGCAAACCCTTTTGGCTCACTCAGGGATCCGTAGCTCCTTCTCCTCAGCTGTTCCTTGTCCAGCACTCCCAACCTCCTTATATTCCCCTCTCACACTTCTCTGGTTGCCAGATATAGAGCTTCCTGCCTGGACATCTATTCTGACCCTCTGGAGCTGTGTTGCTGCGTTCTCTGGTTGTTGGTCCAGAACGCTACCCTCCGGATCCCTGTTGGACCTTTGTGGTCTGCTGTGGTCGCCCACCTGGGTGTATGTGTTTGTCTGTATTGTCTGTCCTCTCCCTGGTGTTTCCCTCTTAGTGTCAGTGGTGCGGACTAGCGATCCCACCGGCCCGTTCACTATCTAGGGCTCATTTTAGGGAAAGCCAGGGTTTAGGCACGTGATCGCCGCACGGGTGAGGAACCCGTCTAGGGACGTCAGGGCAGTCAGGTGCCAGCCGCAAGGTGAGTCAGGGGTCACCACCTTTCCCTCTCCCTTGGGCAGGGCTTTCCCTTTTCCCTCCCTGTGCGTGACGCCGGTCATTACATTATATCTGGCCCTTAATTTGTGTAGGTAAAAAAAATTGCTGCTCTGTCCAAACAATTTCATGGCCTGTCTTTGGAGGTGGCAGGATTTAAGGCGTCGGTCCTCCAGCAACAGCAGCAATTACAACTGACCGCAAGCCCAGCGGTTGCTACTGGTAACCAGGTTGTTGCGGAATCCAAGGTCCCTCTCCCTGACAGATTTTCTGGGGGAAGGGACAAGTTTTTCACATTCCGTGAGGCCTGTAAATTATACTTTAAACTGCGCCCTTACTCCTCTGGTAATGAAGAACAGCGGGTGGGGGTTGTTATTTCCCTGCTGCAGGGGGACCCGCAGTCCTGGGCGTTCTCTTTACCTACTGATTCCAAGGCTCTTCGGTCAGTGGATGAGTTTTTCGGGGCCTTGGGTCTCATATATGATGACCCTGACCGAGTCGCACTGGCTGAATCAAGATTACGGAGACTCCTACAAGGAGAGCGGCCGGTAGAGGAGTATTGCTCTGACTTCCGTAGGTGGGCTACGGATACCCAATGGAACGACCCGGCTCTCAGGAGTCAGTTCTGCTCTGGGTTATCCGAAAGGGTTAAGGATGCGCTTGCATTATATGAGACCCCCTTTTCCCTTGATGCGGTTATGTCCCTTTCTATCCGAATAGATAGACGCCTTAGGGACAGGTTGAAAAAACCGGAGCCATTGGTAACCCCTCCCAAGCAGCAGTTAGTCTGTACGGACTTAGACGAGCCTATGCAGCTAGGAGGAACTACTCGTCAGGTCCGTCCTCCTGAGGCTCGCCGTAGACGTGGGGTTTGTTTTTTTTGTGGGGAGAGGGGTCATTTCATTAATGTCTGTCCTTCTTTCCTCAGAAACAAAAAACCGTCTTAAAACTACTAACCCCAGGCTGTGTGGAGGATGTCAGCTGCGGGGTATACGTTTCCTCTATACGTACATCGCAATTTGTGTTGCCAGCGGTTATTGTTTTTGGTGATAAGACGGAGATTATTTCTTTCTTTCTAGACAGTGGAGCAGGGGTAAATTTGATAGATGCCCATTTTGCCCGCACTATGGGTTTGTCTCTCTGTACGCTACAGAGACCTATTCCCATATTCGCTATTGATTCTGCTCCTCTGTCTCAGAGAAACCTCACCCACATTGTTCATAATTTACACTTTCGGGTAGGGGACCACCATAATGAGATGCTTTCATGTTATGTTCTGGAGGGGCTTCCCACTCTGGTAGTGCTGGGTCTTCCCTGGTTGGTAGCGCACAATCCAGTGGTGGATTGGCAGGCCAGGGAGATATTGGAGTGGAGTGAGCAGTGCAGAGAAAATTGCTTAAATAGCAATTGCTTAGTCGCCTCCATAACTACCCTACCTACATTTATTTCGGATTTTGAGGACGTTTTTTCTGAAAAGGGTTGTCAGAAGTTACCACCTCATCGTCCTTATGATTGCCCGGTTAACCTTATTCCCGGCGCAAAATTACCCAAGACCAGGTTATATAATCTTTCAGGTCCAGAGAGACAAGCCATGAAAGATTATATCTCCGAGAGCTTGGCTAAGGGACACATCAGACCCTCTTCTTCACCCGTGGCTGCAGGGTTTTTCTTCGTTAAAAAGAAAGATGGGGGCCTGCGTCCTTGCCTAGATTTTTGCGAATTAAATCGGATAACCATCCGAGACCCATACCCTCTTCCTCTCATTCCTGACCTGTTTAACCAGATTGCGGGTGCTAGGTGGTTCTCCAAACTTGATCTTAGGGGGGCCTACAATCTGATTCGTATTAAGGAGGGGGATGAGTGGAAGACAGCTTTTAACACCCTTGAGTGGCATTATGAAAATCTAGTTATGCCTTTCGGTCTGACCAATGCTCCTGCCGTCTTTCAACATTTCGTTAATGACATTTTTAGTCATCTAATCGGCAGGTTTGTGGTAATATACGTAGATGATATTTTAATTTATTCTTCTGATCTGAGAACACATGAGGTGCATGTCAGACAAGTACTGCAGGTCCTACGGACGAATAAATTATATGCTAAAATTGAAAAATGTGTCTTCGCCGTTCAGGAGATACAATTCCTAGGTTATTTTTTATCTGCTTCAGGTTTCCATATGGATCCTAGGAAGGTCCAGGCAATTTTAGATTGGGATCTTCCTGAGAACCTCAAAGCACTGCAACGGTTCTTGGGCTTCGCAAATTTCTATAGGAAATTCATTAAAAATTATTCACTTATTGTAAAACCCCTTACTGACATGACTAGGAAGGGGACTGATTTTTCTAAATGGTCTGACGCCGCTAAAGTTGCTTTTTCCTCTCTAAAAGAGAGGTTTACCTCAGCACCTGTACTAGTCAAACCTGATGTCTCTCAGCCTTTTATTGTTGAAGTTGATGCGTCAGCGGTGGGAGTGGGGGCGGTGCTGTCTCAGGGTCCGTCTCCTGACAAATGGCGTCCTTGTGCTTTCTTTTCTAAAAAACTATCTGCAGCAGAAAAGAACTACGATATTGGCAATAGGGAACTATTAGCTATTAAACTAGCGTTTGAAGAATGGCGTCACTTTTTAGAGGGGGCAGTCCACCCCGTCACTGTGATTACGGACCACAAAAATCTTCTGTACCTCGAATCAGCTAAGCGTCTCACCCCTAGACAAGCTAGGTGGTCGCTATTTTTTTTTACCAGGTTTAACTTTGTGATTACCTATCGTCCTGGGGCAAAGAATACCAAGGCTGATGCACTAGCTCGTTGTTTCCCTGGAGGGGGTAATGTGAGTGATCCGGTGCCCATTCTTCAAAGAGGAGTGGTTGTTTCTGCGGTACACTCTGTTCTGGAGGGGAAGGTGTTAGAGGCCCAGGGGGACGCCCCGGTCTCTTGCTGCTCAGAGAAATTGTTTGTACCGTTGAACCTGCGTTTCGAATTATTAAAGGAACATCATAATTCGGCACTTGCTGGGCACCCGGGTAGTAAAGCAACCTTGGAGCTATTGTCTCGTCGTTTTTGGTGGCCAAGGTTGCGTCAGGATGTATTGTATTTTGTGTCTTCTTGTTCTACCTGTGCGCGCGCAAAAGTTTCACATACACGTCCTGCAGGGTCTCTATTACCACTCGTCATTCCCAATAGACCATGGACACATCTGTCAATGGATTTTATCACTGACTTACCTTTGTCTGCGGGTAAAACAGTTATTTTGGTAGTAGTGGACAGGTTTAGCAAAATGGTACACTTCATTGCGTTACCCGCACTACCTAATGCTAAGACTCTTGCTCAGGTATTCGTCAGTGAAATCGTGAAGCTTCACGGGGTCCCCTCCGATGTTGTTTCGGATCGGGGTACCCAGTTTATTTCTAAATTTTGGAAAGCTTTTTGTTCCCGTTTGGGGGTCCTTGTCCTTTTCCACAGCTTTCCATCCTCAGTCGAATGGACAGACTGAGCGTACCAACCAAAACCTGGAGACATATCTAAGATGTTTTGTGTCTGAAAACCAAGAGTTGTGGTCATCATATTTACCGTTAGCTGAGTTTGCCATAAATAATCGTCGTCAGGAATCCACTGGCAAGTCACCATTTCTTGGTGCATATGGTTTTCATCCCCAATTCTGTACTTTCAAAGAGGGGGGGTCTTCTGGGGTTCCCGAAGAGGAACGGTTTTCGTCATCTCTTTCATCGGTATCGCAGAAGGTGCAAGCTAACTTGAAAAATATGGGAGGTAAATACAAATGCATGGCTGATAAGAGACGGTCGCCAGGTCCGGACCTAGGAGTGAATGACTATGTGTGGTTGTCTACTAGGAATATTAAATTGAAGGTTCCCTCTTGGAAACTGGGTCTTAGGTTTATTGGTCCTTACAAAATTGTAGCCATCATCAACCCCGTGACTTTTCGCCTGAAGTTACCTCAGACTTTTAAAATCCATAATGTCTTTCATAAGTCGTTACTCAAAAAATATGTTCCACCTCTAGAACCGTCACCGGTGTCATTCCTTCCTTCCTGTTGTTGTGGATGGTAATATAGAATTTCAGATATCCAAAATTGTTAATTCTCGTCGGGTCCGCCGCTCTCTTCAATATCTGGTGCATTGGAGAGGTTACGGTCCCGAGGAAAGAATGTGGGTTTCTGCGTCTGAGGTAAACGCCGACAGGCTAGTTCAGGTTTTTCATGCCTCTCATCCTGAGAGACCTGGTCCTGAGTGTCCGGAGGCCCCTCGTAGAGAGGGGGGTACTGTCACGAGGGTGTCAAGAACCACGCCTGACTCCGTTATACCCGGGGTCAGGAAGTCGCAGCGGTTGGCTGCGCGCTCTATGTAAGATAGGGCTGTTTCCTTATGGTAGCTTTCTGGGTTTGCTTTGCAAACCCTTTTGGCTCACTCAGGGATCCGTAGCTCCTTCTCCTCAGCTGTTCCTTGTCCAGCACTCCCAACCTCCTTATTTTCCCCTCTCACACTTCTCTGGTTGCCAGATATAGAGCTTCCTGCCTGGACATCTATTCTGACCCTCTGGAGCTGTGTTGCTGCGTTCTCTGGTTGTTGGTCCAGAACGCTACCCTCCGGATCCCTGTTGGACCTTTGTGGTTTGCTGTGGTCGCCCACCTGGGTGTATGTGTTTGTCTGTATTGTCTGTCCTCTCCCTGGTGTTTCCCTCTTAGTGTCAGTGGTGCGGACTAGCGATCCCACTGGCCCGTTCACTATCTAGGGCTCATTTTAGGGAAAGCCAGGGTTTAGGCACGTGATCGCCGCACGGGTGAGGAACCCGTCTAGGGACGTCAGGGCAGTCAGGTGCCAGCCGCAAGGTGAGTCAGGGGTCACCACCTTTCCCTCTCCCTTGGGCAGGGCTTTCCCTTTTCCCTCCCTGTGCGTGACGCCGGTCATTACACTGCAGCGGCAGAATGGTATCCCGCAACATAGGCTGATATGCAACGTTTCACCCGTTGGAATTCCACCCTCTATATGTCGGACTAACTATACGAATAGAGAAAGGCCATCAACGATATCTTCATGATGCAAGCAGACAGGAGTACTCCCCTGTGTAACTTCAATGTCAGCCAGTGGCAGCTTATGTGTGACACCTTTCGTTTGCTCAGGCCCTTTGAGGATT
Organism: Bufo bufo; assembly: GCF_905171765.1. Taxonomy (NCBI): domain Eukaryota; kingdom Metazoa; phylum Chordata; class Amphibia; order Anura; family Bufonidae; genus Bufo; species Bufo bufo. The sequence continues at coordinate 488,472,052 of NC_053390.1, read as the reverse complement.
CCACGTTATTTGTCAGTCGCCAGGACTAGGGGATGAACGACGTCATTCCACTGCATTATGTCCTGGAACAAATGGTGGTAACAATTGCTGGTCAGGGGACTGGAGACATGGCGCCTAGATATCAAGGGGGCTGAACTGGAAGAGGAGGAGGAGGAGGGTGAGGAGGACATTGGAGCACAGGCAATGTATAGCGACATGGGTGGTTTTTCTACTCAATTGACAGAGGAGGAGCAGGAGTAGCCAGAGGTAGAGACGGCCTTGCGGTTCGCCCGGCGGTCATTTCGCGGCGAACTTTGCGTGTTCGCGATTTGCCGAACATGCAAACATATGGAGATATTCGTGCCCGCCATATTCTTTTACATTGTGAAGAACTTTGTCCCATGACACATCCATTAGGTATGAAGAAAAGTACGCTGGACCTTAGGTAGAGCTTATGGACCTGTCACGGCTGAGGATGGGGGAAACCCTCAGCCGTGCGATGCCAGGAGATGGTAGGTCGTTACTTGGCCAGGACCACAGAATTAGGGAGCAGGTCACCTCCTATCGCATCCCTAATCTGACTCTGACTCCTAGCTGCATGAGCCGACCTTGATGGTAGGAGGGCTCATGCTCCGGAACCTCGGATCCCTACTAACCCTCCGCAGATCCCTGAGCTAGGAGCTGGGTAGACAGCCCGTTCGTCCTGGACGCGGAGAAACAGGAGTCTAAAGTGGCCAAGCTGCAAGGGGATAGGAACAAGAACAGCCTATGTCTGTAATGCCACCCCCTGCCGTGCTGAATACAAGTTTAGACAAAAACGCTGGCCGCCGGGCAGGCCAGCACCTCCAAGGCATAAAAGGCTAGCTCTGGCCACGTGGACAATTTGGAGACCCAGAAGTTGAATGGGGCCGAACCATCAGTCAGTACGTGGAGGGGTGTGCACAGGTACTGTTCCACCATGTTAGTGAAATGTTGCCTCCTGCTAACACGTTCCGTATCAGGTGGTGGTGCAGTTAGCTGTGGCGTGGTGACAAAACTTTTCCACATCTCTGCCATGCTAACCCTGCCCTCAGAGGAGCTGGCCGTGACACAGCTGCGTTGGCGACCTCTTGCTCCTCCTCTGCCTTCGCCTTGGGCTTCCACTTGTTCCCCTGTGACATTTGGGAATGCTCTCAGTAGCGCGTCTACCAACGTCAAGCATCTTCCTATCACGCTCCAGTGCAGGAAGTAAGGTGGGCACATTGTCTTTGTACCGTGGATCCAGCAGGGTGGCAACCCAGTACTCCGCACACGTTAAAATGTGGGCAACTCTGCTGTCGTTGCGCAGGCACTGCAGCATGTAGTCGCTCATGTGTGCCAGGCTGCCCAGAGGTAAGAACAAGCTGTCCTCTGTGGGAGGCGTATCGTCATCGTCCTGCGTTTCCCCCCAGCCACTCACCAGTGATGGGCCCGAGCTGCGTTTGGTTGCCACGCCGCTGTGAACATGCTTCATCCTCATCCTCCTCCACCTCCTCCTCATCCTCGTCCTCCTCATCCTCGTCCTCCTCATCCTCCAGTAGTGGGCCCTGTCTGGCCACATTTGTACCTGGCCTCTGCTGTTGCAAAAAACCTCCCTCTGAGTCACTTCGAAGAGACTGGCCTGAAAGTTCTAAAAATGACCCCTCTTCCTCCTCCTCCTCCTGGGCCACCTCCTCTTCCATCATCGCACTAAGTGTTTTCTCAAGGAGACATAGAAGTGGTATTGTAACGCTGATAACGGCATCATCGACACTGGCCATGTTGGTGGAGTTCTTCGAAACAGCGCAACAGGGCACACAGGTCTCGCATGGAGGCCCAGTCATTGGTGGTAAAGTGGTGCTGTTCCGCAGTGCGACTGACCCGTGCGTGCTGCAGCTGAAACTCCACTATGGCCTGCTGCTGCTCGCACAGTCTGTCCAGCATGTGCAAGGTGGAGTTCCACCTGGTGGGCACGTCGCATATGAGGCGGTGAGCGGGAAGGCCGAAGTTACGCTGTAGCGCAGACAGGCGAACAGAGGCAGGATGTGAACGCCGGAAGTGCGAACAGACGGCCCGCACTTTATGCAGCAGCTCTGACATGTCGGGGTAGTTGCAAATGAACTTCTGCACCACCAAATTCAGCACATGCGCCAGGCAAGGGATGTGCGTCAAATCGGCTAGTCCCAGAGCTGCAACGAGATTTCGCCCATTATCGCACACCACCAGGCCGGGCTTGAGGTTCACCGGCAGCAACCACTCGTCGGTCTGTTGTTCTATACCCCGCCACAACTCCTGTGTGGTGTGGGGCCTGTCCCCCAAACATATGAGTTTCAGAATGGCCTGCTGACGTTTACCCCGGGCTGTGCTGAAGTTGGTGGTAAAGGTGTGTGGCTGACTGGATGAGCAGGTGGAAGAAGAGGAGGAGGAAGCTGAGTAGGAGGAGGAGGAGACAGGAGGCAAAGAATGTTGCCCTGCGATCCTTGGCGGCGGAAGGACGTGCGCCAAACAGCTCTCCGCCTCGGGTCCAGCCGCCACTACATTTACCCAGTGTGCAGTTAGGGAGATATAGCGTCCCTGGCCGTGCTTACTGGTCCACGTATCTGTGGTTAGGTGGACCTTGCCACAGATGGCGTTGCGCAGTGCACACTTGATTTTATTGGATACTTGGTTGTGTAGGGAAGGCAAGGCTCTCTTGGAGAAGTAGTGCCGGCTGGGAACAACATACTGTGGGACAGCAAGCGACATGAGCTGTTTGAAGCTGTCTGTGTCCACCAGCCTAAATGACAGCATTTTATAGGCCAGTAGTTTAGAAATGCTGGCATTCAGGGCCAGGGATCGAGGGTGGCTAGGTGGGAATTTACGCTTTCTCTCAAATGTTTGTGAGATGGAGAGCTGAACGCTGCCGTGTGACATGGTTGAGATGCTTGGTGACGCAGGTGGTGGTGTTAGTGGTACATCCCATGTTTGCTGGGCGGCAGGTGCCAACGTTCCTCCAGAGGCGGAGGAAGAGGCCGAGGCGGCGGCAGCAGCAGAAGAGGCCGAGGCGGCAGCAGCAGAAGAGGTAGCAGGGGGAGCCTGAGTCACTTCCTTGTTTTTAAGGTGTTTACTCCACTGCAGTTCATGCTTTGCATGCAGGTGCCTGGTCATGCAGGTTGTGCTAAGGTTCAGAGCGTTAATGCCTCGATTCAGGCTCTGATGGCACAGCGTGCAAACCACTCGGGTCTTGTCGTCAGCACATTGTTTGAAGAAGTGCCATGCCAGGGAACTCCTTGAAGCTGCCTTTGGGGTGCTCGGTCCCAGATGGCGGCGGTCAGTAGCAGGCGGAGTCTCTTGGCGGCGGGTGTTCTGCTTTTGCCCACTGCTCCCTCTTTGTCTTTTGCTACGCTGTTGGCTCGGTCTCACCACTGCCTCTTCCTCCGAACTGTGAAAGTCAGTGGCACGACCTTCATTCCAAGTGGGGTCTAGGACCTCATCGTCCCCTGAATCGTCTTCCACCCAGTCTTGATCCCTGACCTCCTGTTCAGTCTGCACACTGCAGAAAGACGCAGCAGTTGGCACCTGTGTTTCGTCATCATCAGAGACGTGCTGAGGTGGTATTCCCATGTCCTCATCATCAGGAAACATAAGTGGTTGTGCGTTAGTGCATTCTATCTCTTCCACCCCTGGGGAAGGGCTAGGTGGATGCCCTTGTGAAACCCTGCCAGCAGAGTCTTCAAACAGCATAAGAGACTGCTGCATAACTTGAGGCTCAGACAGTTTCCCTGATATGCATGGGGGTGATGTGACAGACTGATGGGCTTGGTTTTCATGCGCCATCTGTGCGCTTTCTGCAGAAGACTGGGTGGGAGATAATGTGAACGTGCTGGATGCACTGTCGGCCACCCAATTGACTAATGCCTGTACCTGCTCAGGCCTTACCATACTTAGAACGGCATTGGGCCCCACCAAATATGGCTGTAAATTCTGGCGGCTACTGGGACCTGAGGTAGTTGGTACACTAGGACGTGTGGCTGTGGCAGAACGGCCACTTCCTCTCCCAGCACCAGAGGGTCCACTAACACCACCACGACCATGTCCACGTCCGTTTCCCTTACTAGATGTTTTCCTCATTGTTACCGTTCACCACAATAAGAAAAATATTATTCGGGCCAATGTATTGAATTCAAATTCAGGCCTTTTTTTACAGACACCTAACACTATCTGGCTATCTATTTAGGTACCGTATTACACTAATACAGGCACACCAGTAATGACAGATTTAGCTGAATATAAATTTGAGGCCTATTATTTAGGCGCTGGGTGACAGGTATACGTTTACGGACAGAATTAGACTTGGATCTGCACAGTAGCGTGTGTGTGAAGTTATTGAGAATTACCCTATCAGCACCTCGAATCTAATATACCCTTTTAGGGATAGATTTAAAGTAGGCCTGATACAGCAGAAACCACTAATTTAGAGAATTGCAAAATTGGGAATTGTATTTCAGCCCAGAACAAAAACTGTGCTTTGACGGACACTAAATAACTTGACCAGCTAAAGCAGTAATGACAGATTTGGATGAAAATAAATGTGAGGCCTATTTTTTAGGCGCTGGGTGACAGGTATACGTTTAATCACAGAATTAGACTTGGATCTGCACTGTAGCGTGTGTGTGAGGTTATTGAAAATTACCCTATCAGCACCTTGAATCTAATATACCCTTTTAGGGATAGATTTAAAGTAGGCCTGATACAGCATAAACCACTAATTTAGAGAATTGCAAAATTGGGAATTGTATTTCAACCCAGAACAAAAACTGTGCTTTGACGGACACTAAATAACTTGACCAGCTAAAGCAGTAATGACAGATTTGGATGAATATAAATGTGAGGCCTATTTTTTAGGCGCTGAGTGACAGGTATACGTTTAATCACAGAATTAGACTTGGATCTGCACTGTAGCGTGTGTGTGAAGTTATTGATAATAACTTTGTAACAGGCTCAGCTTGACCCTGATGTAGGATATAGCCAAAAAATAACCACACTATTGATGGTTAAATGCACTTTGTGACAGGCTCAGCTTGCCCCTGATGTAGTATATGGCCAAAAAATAACCACATTATTGATGGGTAAATGCACTTGATGACAGCTTGACCCTGATGTAGGATATAGCCAAAAAATAACCACACTATTGATGGTTAAATGCACTTGGGTGACAGGCTCAACTTGCCCCTGATGTAGTATATGGCCAAAAAATAACCACACTATTGATGGTTAAATGCACTTGATGACAGCTTGACCCTGATGTAGGATATAGCCAAAAAATAACCACACTATTGATGGTTAAATGCACTTGGGTGACAGGCTCAGCTTGCCCCTGATGTAGTATATGGCCAAAAAATAACCACACTATTGATGGTTAAATGCACTTGATGACAGCTTGACCCTGATGTAGGATATAACCAAAAAATAACCACACAATTGATGGTTAAATGCACTTGGGTGACAGGCTCAGCTTGCCCCTGATGTAGTATATGGCAAAAAAATAACCACACTATTGATGGTTAAATGCACTTGATGACAGCTTGACCCTGATGTAGGATATAGCAAAAAAGAACCACACTATTGATGGTTAAATGCACTTGGTTGAGGCTTGTGCTGGTGCACCACAAGCCACAAAATGGCCGCCGATCACCCCAGAAAAAAGTGACTGAAAAACGCTCTGGGCAGCCTAAAAACAGTGAGCAATTGAATAGCAGCAGTTCAATGATCCACAGCTGTAGATCGATCACTGAATGAAGTCTTTTGGAGGAGTTAATCACTGCCTAATCTCACCCTAACGTCGCAGCTGCAACCTCTCTCTACACTTGTATCAGCAGAGTGACGTGCAGCGCTACGTGACCCAAGCTTATCTAGAGGCTGGGTCACATGCTGCACTGGCCAATCACAGCCATGCCAATAGTAGGCATGGCTGTGATGGCCTTTTGGGGCAAGTAGTATGATGCTTGTTGATTGGCTGCTTTGCAGCCTTTCAAAAAGCGCCAAGAAAGGGCCGAACACCGAACCCGGACTTTTACGAAAATGTTCGGGTTCGGGTCCGTGTCACGGACACCCCAAAATACAGTTCGGGTTCGCTCATCCCTAATCATGAGCACTAGGTACATCAAAAGGTTTGTTTCTGTATATGGTCTTTTTATGCTAGTGGTTTGCATTGGTGTTATTAATATATGACATACAGATCAGTCTCACAGTAGAGATATTATTATAAAGTATTAGTACAAAAACATTTTTGTTTTAGTATTTATCTCATCTATTATTATTATTATTATTATTGATTCATTTTTGTATATAGTACAGACCAAATGTTTGGACACACCTTCTCATTCAAAGAGTCTTTATTTTCATGACTATGAAGGCATCAAAACGATGAATTAACACATGTGGAATTATATACATAACAAAGAAGTGTGAATCAACTAAAAATATGTAATATTCTAGTTTCTTCAAAGTAGCCACCTTTTGCTTTGATTACTGCTTTGCACACTCTTGGCATTCTCTTGATGAGCTTTAAGAGGTAGTCCCCTGAAATGGTTTTCACTTCACAGGTGTGCCCTGTCAGGTTTAATAAGTGGGATTTCTTGCCTTATAAATGGGGTTGGGACCATCAGTTGCATTGAGGAGAAGTCAGGTGGATACACAGCTGATAGTCCTACTGAATAGACTGTTAGAATTTGTATTATGGCAAGAAAAAAGCAGCTAAGTAAAGAAAAACGAGTGGCCATCATTACTTTAAGAAATGAAGGTCAGTCAGTCAGCCGAAAAATTGGAAAAACTTTGAAAGTAAGGGCTATTTGACCATGAAGGAGAGTGATGGGGTGCTGCGCCAGATGACCTGACCTCCGCAGTCACCGGACCTGAACCCAATCGAGATGGTTTGGGGTGAGCTGGACAGCAGAGTGAAGGCAAAAGGGCCAACAAGTGCTAAGCATCTTTGGGAACTCCTTCAAGACTGTTGGAAGACCATTTCAGGTGACTACCTCTTGAAGCTCATCAAGAGAATGCCAAGAGTGTGCAAAGCAGTAATCAAAGCAAAAGGTGGCTACTTTGAAGAACCTAGAATATGACATATTTTCAGTTGTTTCACACTTGTTTGTTATGTATATAATTCCACATGTGTTAATTCATAGTTTTGATGCCTTCATAGTCATGAAAATAAAGAAAACTCTTTGAATGAGAAGGTGTGTCCAAACTTTTGGTCTGTACTGTATATATTTTTTATCCTCTATTTATTTTCCCTATATATATATTTTTTTTGATACTATGTTTTACATATATATATATATATATATATATATATATATATACATAAGATATATTTTTCTTTATACACAGGTGTATATTTATAATTTTATCAGTGTGTAATTTTATCTATATGTATATATCCGTATTTATATATTTATCATCATATTTTATTTGTTTGTTATATATATTACTACAGGGGAGCACAAATTTTGTGTTTTTCCAATACATGTTTCTTCTTTTTTTACTAAACCTTCATTTTATACTTGACAAAAGGGACTCTAGCACCCCGAAACGCGTTGTTTCACGAATAAATGGAATACTGCTGAAACCGAAATATTGCCTATGACCGGTTGTTTTGTGCGTCCTCTGTGGTCCATACGCTCTACCTAAGGTCCAGCGTACTTTTCTTCATACCGTTACCCAAGTGGCAGGGTGGCTCTTGCCCAAGGCGATCGAACTAATCTAGGCTGCACCAACCGTCACTCATCTACACTCGATCTCCATTGCAGTTGCATCCAATTGATGCAACCGCAATAGGTGAGCAAACCATTTCTTCTATTAGAAATTTGATTTGCTGAATTTACTTACCTATGAGCAAGGCCATTATCCTATTGGCCATTATCTACATCCATTAGGTGGTACAGGACAGCCAATTGAGACGTTTCATCACATGGACATACCCCCTACCTTATAAATAAACCTGATCTGGCTGCCATTTTACATTCAGTGTTTTGCCAGTGTAGGGAGAGGTTGCTGTGTGGAGCAGGGACAGGCTGTTAGGGACACCAAACGCTAGCTAATAGGGCCACAAAAGTCTTTTTAAGGACTGGTATAGGTGTGCTGTCGATAGGGCACTTGTTATTGACTACCGCATCTATGCTCTTTGGTTAACTTTTATAATTTAAATTATTTTAATTTTGAGGGATATCTTTTCCATTCACACATCCGCAAAATGGGTCCGCATCCATTTTTGCGTTTTATTTTCTTCAATGGGGCCGGAATGTGTTATCCGCATTCGCATTTGTGGATCCGCACTTCCGCATCCGTGCTTCCGTTTCCGCAAATAAATAGAACGCGTCCTATTCTTGTCCGCAATTGCAGACAAGATTAGGCATTTTCTATTATAGTACCGGCGATGTGCGGTCCGCAAATTGCGGAATGCACATTGCCGGTGTCCGTATTTTGCGGATCCGCAAAACACTTAAAGGTTACGTTTTATCTTTATGTATATTCTAATGGATTTCCTTCCTTGTACAATGTTATAATATACTTTCTATGTTAGAAAGTATATTATAGTGCTTTTGTATTGTCCGGCAGTTGTGTGTGGTTCTGCTGCGATACTGCAGGTATATAGAGGGACAAGCGTTATTGGAACAAATAATTTCTACTGGTGTGATATACCAGTCGTCCCCCAAAAAAACTGATTGAAGCGGGCTGTTATATACCAATATACTTTCTTTATAGTGCATTTGGGAACTGTATAGTGCATTTGCGTATGCGCGTACACGAAAATTATATTGCCGATATTTCGCATTGAAAAAATTATAAATGTAGATTGCAAATTCGAATAATACATCTGGTATGTCACTGTCCATGTTGTGGGACTATTTGTGCACTTCTAGTAATTATTTCTTGGCTACAAATATGAGCTGAAGGTTTTTCAGGTTCGCCTGCCATTAAAATGAATGGGACCCGCCGCGAAGTTGCTGTTCGCAAACATTTGATCTCGTTCACGCGAACATTTGATCGCGTTCACGCAATCGCGTTCGCTAACCGTCCCGGCAGATGTTCGTCCATCACTAGCCAGAGGAGCTACAGGGCGATGAGGAAGACAAGACAGAGGACCCAGACACACCGTGGCAGTATGCAGTGGAGATGGAGGCTGGGAGTCCCTCCGAGTCACTTGCACAAATGGCCCAATGCATGCTCACTTGCTTGCGGAGTGACAGACGAATTGTCACCATTCAGCAGAGGGATGACTTCTGGCTCTCCACCTTGTTGGACCCCAGCTACCGGTTTAGAATGGGGGGCCTTTTTTACACCTACTGAGAGAGAGGACAAACTGAACTACTACAGAGACATCCTATGTTGTCAGTTGGCCGCTGCCTATCTGCGCCATCGTCCATCCTCTCGCAGGTCTGACCGGGGGGACCTCTGCAATCATGTTCCACTGCCATGACTGCTGGGGAGGGGTGGGGTGGCAGAAGCAGTACTAGCTCCATGAGCTGCAGCCTGAGTCTACAGTCGCTGATGAGTAGCTTTCTTCACCCACATAGTGAAGAATCTACTCACCAGCAGCAGCAGGTAGACCTGGAGCAGGACCTCAACCAGCAGGTGGTGGCATACTTGGATAGCACCGTGCCAACCCACATTGAAGATCCGCTGGACTACTGGAAGCCAAACTGCATTTGTGGTTGCGACCAGCAAAGTTTGCCCTGGAAAAGCTGTCCTGCTGTAGTGTGGCATCAGAGCGGGTGTTTAGTGCGGCAGGGGCCATAGTTACCCCAAGGAGAACTCACCTGTCCACCCAAAATGTGGAGTGACTGACCTTTGTCAAGATGAATCAGCTTGGATCAGCCAGGATTTCCATCCACCAATTCCTAATGCATCAGAGTAGATCATCCATGGTGTCACACCAACACTTTGACAAAAGAGACTGGCTTCTTCTGGCTACCTGCCTCAGTTCTACTCTGATGCTGCCACCTGCTTGATGCCACACATCTGAAGCCAAGTGCTCCTTCTTTCACCCACCTTCGTCAGTGAGTACTGGTATTCCCACCTACCGCCCCACTCTGTCACCGGGTCACTCTGTGGTCTCCTGATGCAGCTGCTGCTGCCATCTCTACAATATGTCACCTTGCCACTCTGTGGTATCCTGATGCAGCTGCTGCCTTATCCACACTATGTCACCTTGCCACTCTTTGGCATTATGATGCTGCTGCTGCCATCTCTACGCTATGTCACCTTGCCACTCTGGGGTCTTCTGATACTGCTGCTGCCATATCCACACTATGTCATCTTGCCACTCTGTGGTATCCTGATGCTGCTGCTGCCATCTTCACACTATGTCACCTTGCCACTCTGTTGTGTCCTGATGCTGCTGCTGCCATATCCACACTATGTCACCTTGCCACTCTGTGGTACCCTGATGCTGCTGCTGCCATCTCCACACTATTTCACCTTGCCACTCTGTGGTATCCTAATGCTACTGCTGCTGCCATTCCCTCGATATGTCACCTTGCCACTGTAAGGTATCCTCATGCTGCGGCTGCTACTTCCATTTCCACACTATGTCACCTTGCCACTCTGTTGTGTCCTGATGCTGCTGCTACCATCTCCACACTATGTCACCTTGCCACTCTGTGGTCTCCTCATACAGCTGCCACCTCCAGACTCTGTCATTGTGCCACTTGGTTATCTCCTCATACTGCTGCCAACTCCAGTTTCTGTCATTGTGCCACTCGGTGGCCTCCTCATACTGCTGCAACCTCCAGACTCTGTCATTGTGCCACTATGTGGCTTCCTCCTGATGCTGCTGCTGCCACAACCTCACTCTGTTATTGGGCCACTCTGTGGTCTCCTCATGCTGCCGCCAACCTCCAGACCTGGTCATTGTGCCACTCGGTGGCCTCCTCATACTGATGCTAACTCCAGACTCTGTCATTGTGCCACTCAGTTGCCTTCTACTGATGCTGCCATCTCCAGATTCTGTCATTGTGCCACTCGGTGGCCATCTCCTGATGCTGCTGCTGCCACCACCTCCAGACTCTGTCATTGTGCCACTCTGTGGCCTTCTCCTGATGCTACTGCTGCTGCTGCCACCTCCAGACTCTGTCATTGTTCCACTCGGTGGCCGCCTCATACTGCTGCCACCTCCAGATTCGGTCATTGTGCCACTCGGTGGCCTCCTCATACTGCTGCCACCTCCAGACTCTGTCATTGTGTCACTCGGTGGCCTTCTCCTGATGTTGCCACCTCCACACTCGGTCATTGTGCCACTCGGTGGCTCCTCAAACTGCTACCACCTCCAGACTCTGTCATTGTGCCAGTCGGTGGCCTCCTCATTCTGCTGCCACCTCCAGACTCTGTCATTGTGCCACTCGGTGGCCTTCTCCTGATGCTGCCAACTCCAGACTCTGTCATTGTCCCAGTCGGTGGCCTTCTCCTGATGCTGCCAACTCGAGACTCTGTCATTGTGCCACTCTGTGACCTCCTCCTGATGCTGATGCTGCTGCCACATCCACACTCTGTCATTGGGCCACTATGTGGCCTCATCATACCGCTGCCAACTCCATACTCTGTCATTGTGCCATTCGGTGGCCTCCTCATTCTGCTGCCAGCTCCAGACTCTGTCATTGTGCCAGTCGGTGGCCTCCTCATTCTGCTGCCACCTCAGACTCTGTCATTGTGCCACTCGGTGGCCTTCTCCTGATGCTGCCAACTCCAGACTCTGTCATTGTCCCAGTCGGTGGCCTTCTCCTGATGCTGCCAACTCGAGACTCTGTCATTGTGCCACTCTGTGACCTCCTCCTGATGCTGATGCTGCTGCCACATCCACACTCTGTCATTGGGCCACTATGTGGCCTCCTCATACCGCTGCCAACTCCATACTCTGTCATTGTGCCATTCGGTGGCCTCCTCATTCTGCTGCCAGCTCCAGACTCTGTCATTGTGCCAGTTGGTGGCCTCCTCATTCTGCTGCCACCTCAGACACTGTCATTGTGCCAGTCGGTGGCCTCCACATTCTGCTGCCACCTCAGACTCTGTCATTGTGCCACTCAGTGGCCTTCTCCTGATGCTGCCAACTCCAGACTCAGTCATTGTTCCACTCGGTGGCCTCCTCATACTGCTGCCAACTCCAGACTGTCATTGTGCCACTCGGTTGTCTCCTCATACTGCTGCCAAATCCAGACTCTGTCATTGTACCACTAAGTGGCCTCTTAATAATGTTGCCACCTCGAGACTCTGTCATTGTGCCACTCGGTAGCCTTTTCCTGATGCTGCCAAATCCAAACTCTGTCATTGTGCCACTCGGTGGCCTTCGCCTGATGCTGCCAACTCCAGACTGTCATTGTGCCACTCAGTGGCCTCCTCATACTGCTGCCAACTTCAGACTCGGTCATTGTGCCACTCGGTGGCCTCCTCACACTGCTGCCACCTCCAGACTCTGTCATTGTGCTACTCGGTGGCCTTCTCCTGATGTTGCCACATCCAGACTCGGTCATTGTGCCACTCGGTGGCCTTCTCCTGATGTTGCCACCTCCAGACTTGGTCATTGTGCCACTCGGTGGCTTTCTACTGCTGCTGCCAACTCCAGAATCTGTTATTGTGCCAATTGGTGGCCTCCTCATACTTCTGCCAACTTCAGACTCGTTCATTGCGCCACTTGGTGGCCTCCTCATACTGCTGCCACCTCCAGACTGTCATTGTGCCACTTGGTGGCCTTCTCCTAATGCTGCCACCTCCACACTCGGTCATTGTGCAACTCGGTGGCCTCCTTATACTGCTGCCACCTCCAGACTCTGTCATTGTGCCACTCGGTGGCCTTCTCCTGATGCTGCCAAGTCCAGACTTGGTCATTGTACCACTCGGTGGCTTTCTCCTGATTCTCCCACCTCCAGAATCTGTCATTGTGCCACTCAGTGGACTCCTCATACTTCTGCCAACTTCAGACTCGTTCATTGTGCCACTTGTGGCCTCCTCATACCGTTGCCACCTCCAGACTCTGTCATTGTGCTACTCTGTGGCCTTCTCCTTATGCTGCTGCTTCCACTCCACATTCTGTCATTGGGGCACTCTGTGGTCTCCTTATGCTGCTACCAATTCCAGACTCTGTCATTGTGGCACTCGGTGGCCTCTTCATACTTCTGTTAACTCCAGACTTGTTCATTGTGCCACTCGGTGGCCTCCTCATACTGCTGCCAACTTTAGACCCTGTCATTGGGCCACTCTGTGGTCTCCTCATGCTGCTTCCACCTTACCACTATGTTATAGGTCCACTCTGTGGACTTCTCATGCTGTTCGCACCCTCCCCACTTCATGACTGGGCCACTATTTTGCCTTTCGGCCTGACTGACATCATGATTTATTGAATCTTTCTTCTAATCTGTCAGAAGGAAGGAAAAATTTGATGCACAATTGATCCTGTCTGTGTAGCAGCTGTAAGGCGTGTGTGGTTCCATCAGAATTGGCTTATGATTTGGTAGCCAAAAGCAGAAGTGGGTACAAAACACAGAAGACATGCAAATATTCCATTCACGTGTCATCTCTGTTTTGGATCCACTCCTGTTTTTTTGGCATTAGCAACACTGATGGATTATTGAGCAAATGATGACCGAGTGAAGGCGTATGCTCCACAGACAGGATCCATTTTTTGTGATTTATTGTTCTGACGGATCAGAGGAAGGGCAAATTAATCAGTGACGTCAACACAAACTTACTGCTGCCACCCTCTACACTCTGACCGGGAGGCTCTACTTATATAGGCGTTTAATGAAACAGATTCTGTAGACATCTATGTGGAATCAGCTGGCGACGGTGTAAAATGAGTGCGTTTCTTCTTGGCGCTAACATCGGCCTGTAAGGCTGATTTCATATTTTAGTTATTTGGTCAGTTTTGGCCCCATGACTGCCCAAATAAGTGTGCAGTGATTCTAAGAGCAACGTCTGTCATCTGCATGTCATACGGGCTCACAGTATTATTTCACTACCAAAGCAGACTCCCTATGCGTGTTTCTGCAAGGCACAGTGTTCTACAGCACTATAAAGGCTCTCAGCAGCCAGGAAATAGTCATTTTTTAACGTTATTCAACGCAAATATATTCGGATTGAACAGGCGAATTGAATTTTTTTTTAATTCGCTCATATCTAGGTTCAACACTTGGGATGAGTGCTCTTAAAAACGCAAGCCTATCCTAATGAAAGAGCTCGTGTATAAAACATTTGTGAGCCTCATATACTATCAAATGATCTTAGTCCATTGTACGGTTAAATTTGAGGGTCTTGTAGTAGTGTGTCATTAAAGAGAACCTGTCACCAAGAACATGCAATTAACATGTTATAGAGCAGGAGAAGCTGAGCAGATTGATAAACAGTTTTATGGGAAAATACTTCATTTAACTGGTAATTTATTCATTTAAAGGGTTTCTACCATCAGAATTTCTGTTATGTAGCTGACTGACATTAGCGATGTGTTAATGTCAGCAGTACATAACAGTGTTCTTTTTTACATTTGTCCCTGCGGCCGTTCTCCTAAAAAACACAATTTTACAATATGCTATTAAGCCTCTAGGTACTATGTGGGCGTTGATTCAGCACCTAGAGGCTCCATCTACTAACCATTTATCCTGCCCAGGTCCTCCCTCTAGCCCGCCCCGCTCTTCTTGAGTGACGTCCGAGTTCTCAGCATCGCTGACGAAATCCTGTGCCTGCACCTTCCACTTCTGTATTCGGTGCAGGCGCAGTGATTAAATGACGCGCTCCTGGTGCCGGCTTCCGCCTGCACCAGTAGTCTGCATAGGCGCAGTGAGGAAGCCGACACCAGGAGCACGTCCTTCACTCACTGCGTCCAGAAAATACTTTGACGCGTTTTGGAATAGACGTATTCCTGAGGAAGGAATATGTCTATTCCGAAACGCATCGGAGGCTTTGTGGACCTGGAAGGCACCCTTAGCACCAGTGTGTGACGTCACACCAAAGATTCCCTTGGAAACAACAACGCTGCTTCCCCCCGTTCGAGCGAGCTACTGGTCAGAGCCGCGCGCGAGAGAAGGAGGGAGCAGATGTTTTAAAAAAAAGTAGAAAAAAGAGTTTTTAATAAAAAAAAAATTCTAGTTTCAAGTAAAAAAAGAAAAAAATGCCCCTTTCTCCTGATTTTATATAAAAAAAATTGAAAAAAAAAGAAGACACACAAATATTAGGTATCGCCATGTCCGTAACGACCGGCTCTATAAATATATCACATGATTCACCCCATCCGATAAACACCGTAAAAAAATAAAATAAAAACTGTTAAAAAAAAGCCATTTTTGTCACCTTACATAACACAAAGTGCAACACCAAGCGATCAAAAAGGCATATGCCCCCCAAAATGGTACCAATAAAACTGTCACCTCATCCCACAAAAAAAGAGCCCCTACATAAGACAATTGGGCAAAAATGTAAAATAAAATATAGCTCTCAGAACGTTGAGACACTAAAACATCATTTGTTTTGTTTAAAAAATGCAATTAGTGTGTTAAAGTGAAATAAATAAATAAAAGTATACATATTAGGTATCACCGCATCCGTAACAACTAGCTCTATAAAAATATCACATGACTTAGCCCCTCAGTAGGGATGAGCGAACCCGAACTGTATAGTTCGGGTTCGTACCGAATTTTGGGGTGTCCGTGACACGGACCCGAACATTTTCGTAAAAGTCTGTGTTCGGGTTCGGTATTCGGCGCTTTCTTGGTGCTTTTTGAAAGGCTGCAAAGCAGCCAATCAACAAGCGTCATACTACTTGGCCCAAGAGGCCATCACAGCCATGCCTACTATTGGCATGGCTGTGATTGGCCAGTGCAGCATGTGACCCAGCCTCTATTTAAGCTGGAGTCACGTAGCGCCGCACGTCACTCTGCTATGATCAGTGTAGGGAGAGGTTGCAGCTGCGACGTTAGGGCGAGATTAGGCAGATTAACTCCTCCAAAAGACTTCATTCTGTGATCGATCTGCAGCTGTGGATCATTGAAGTGCTATTGTTGACTTGCTCACTTTTTTGAGGCTGCCCAGAGCGTTTTTAGATTTTTCTGGGGTGATCGGCGGCCATTTTGTGACTTGTGGTGCGCCAGCACAAGCAATCACCAAGTGTATTTAACCATCGATAGTGTGGTTATTTTGTGCTATATCCTACATCAGCTGCAGGCTGAGCCTGTGTCACCGAAGTGCATTTAACCATCAACAGTCTGGTTATTTTTTGGCCATATACTACATCAGCTGCAGGCTGAGCATGTGTCACCCAAGTGCATTTAACCATCAACAGTCTGATTATTTTTTGGCCATATACTACATCTGGTGCAGGCTGAGCCTGTGTCACCCAAGTGCATTTAACCATCAACAGTCTGATTATTTTTTGGCCATATACTACATCTGGTGCAGGCTGAGCCTGTGTCACCCAAGTGCATTTAACCATCAACAGTGTGGTTATTTTTTGGCCATATATTACATCAGGGGCAAGTTGAGCCTGTCACCCAGCGCCTAAAAAATAGACCTGACATTTCTATTCAACCAAATCTGTACTGTTTAATCTGGTCAAGTTATTTGTAGCGACCGTAAAAGCCCTATTTTTTTTCTGGGTTGAAAAACTATTCCCAAATGTGCCATTCTCAAAATAACTAGTTTCTGGTATTTGAGGCCTACTTGAAATCTATCCCAAAAAGGATATCTTACATTGAAGGTACTGATAGTGTCATTCAGAAAAACCTAAGACACATGCTACTGTGCAGATAGAAGTCTGATTCTGAGATTAAACCTTAACCTGTCACACAGTGCAAAAAAAACAGGTCTCACATTTCTATTCAAGCAAATCTGTACTGTTTAATCTGGTCAAGTTATTTGTAGCGACCGTAAAAGCCCTATTTTTTTTCTGGGTTGAAAAACTATTCCCAAATTTGCCATTCTCAAAATAACTAGTTTCTGGTATTTGAGGCCTACTTGAAATCTATCCCAAAAAGGATATCTTACATTGAAGGTACTGATAGTGTCATTCAGAAAAACCTAAGACACACGCTACCGTGCAGATAGAAGTCTGATTCTGAGATTAAACCTTAACCTGTCACACAGTGAAAAAAAAACAGGTCTCACATTTCTATTCAAGCAAATCTGTACTGTTTAATCTGGTCAAGTTATTTGTTACAAACCGTAAAAGCCCTATTTTTTTTCTGGGTTGAAAAACTATTCCCAAATGTGCCATTCTCAAAATAACTAGTTTCTGGTATTTGAGGCCTACTTGAAATCTATCCCAAAAAGGATATCTTACATTGAAGGTACTGATAGTGTCATTCAGAAAAACCTAAGACACACGCTACCGTGCAGATAGAAGTCTGATTCTGAGATTAAACCTTAACCTGTCACACAGTGCAAAAAAAACAGGTCTCACATTTCTATTCAAGCAAATCTGTACTGTTTAATCTGGTCAAGTTATTTGTAGCGACCGTAAAAGCCCTATTTTTTTTCTGGGTTGAAAAACTATTCCCAAATTTGCCATTCTCAAAATAACTAGTTTCTGGTATTTGAGGCCTACTTGAAATCTATCCCAAAAAGGATATCTTACATTGAAGGTACTGATAGTGTCATTCAGAAAAACCTAAGACACACGCTACCGTGCAGATAGAAGTCTGATTCTGAGATTAAACCTTAACCTGTCACACAGTGCAAAAAAAAACAGGTCTCACATTTCTATTCAAGCAAATCTGTACTGTTTAATCTGGTCAAGTTATTTGTAGCGACCGTAAAAGCCCTATTTTTTTTCTGGGTTGAAAAACTATTCCCAAATGTGCCATTCTCAAAATAACTAGTTTCTGGTATTTGAGGCCTACTTGAAATCTATCCCAAAAAGGATATCTTACATTGAAGGTACTGATAGTGTCATTCAGAAAAACCTAAGACACACGCTACCGTGCAGATAGAAGTCTGATTCTGAGATTAAACCTTAACCTGTCACACAGTGCAAAAAAAACAGGTCTCACATTTCTATTCAAGCAAATCTGTACTGTTTAATCTGGTCAAGTTATTTGTAGCGACCGTAAAAGCCCTATTTTTTTTCTGGGTTGAAAAACTATTCCCAAATTTGCCATTCTCAAAATAACTAGTTTCTGGTATTTGAGGCCTACTTGAAATCTATCCCAAAAAGGATATCTTACATTGAAGGTACTGATAGTGTCATTCAGAAAAACCTAAGACACACGCTACCGTGCAGATAGAAGTCTGATTCTGAGATTAAACCTGAACCTGTCACACAGTGCAAAAAAAAACAGGTCTCACATTTCTATTCAAGCAAATCTGTACTGTTTAATCTGGTCAAGTTATTTGTAGCGACCGTAAAAGCCCTATTTTTTTTCTGGGTTGAAAAACTATTCCCAAATGTGCCATTCTCAAAATAACTAGTTTCTGGTATTTGAGGCCTACTTGAAATCTATCCCAAAAAGGATATCTTACATTGAAGGTACTGATAGTGTCATTCAGAAAAACCTAAGACACACGCTACCGTGCAGATAGAAGTCTGATTCTGAGATTAAACCTTAACCTGTCACACAGTGAAAAAAAAAAACAGGTCTCACATTTCTATTCAAGCAAATTTGTACTGTTTAATCTGGTCAAGTTATTTGTAGCGACCGTAAAAGCCCTATATTTTTTCTGGGTTGAAAAACTATTCCCAAATTTGCCATTCTCAAAATAACTAGTTTCTGGTATTTGAGGCCTACTTGAAATCTATCCCAAAAAGGATATCTTACATTGAAGGTACTGATAGTGTCATTCAGAAAAACCTAAGACACACGCTACCGTGCAGATAGAAGTCTGATTCTGAGATTAAACCTTAACCTGTCACACAGTGCAAAATAAACAGGTCTCACATTTCTATTCAAGCAAATCTGTACTGTTTAATCTGGTCAAGTTATTTGTAGCGACCGTAAAAGCCCTATTTTTTTTCTGGGTTGAAAAACTATTCCCAAATGTGCCATTCTCAAAATAACTAGTTTCTGGTATTTAAGGCCTACTTGAAATCTATCCCAAAAAGGATATCTTACATTGAAGGTACTGATAGTGTCATTCAGAAAAACCTAAGACACACGCTACCGTGCAGATAGAAGTCTGATTCTGAGATTAAACCTTAACCTGTCACACAGTGCAAAAAAAAACAGGTCTCACATTTCTATTCAAGCAAATCTGTACTGTTTAATCTGGTCAAGTTATTTGTAGCGACCGTAAAAGCCCTATTTTTTTCTGGGTTGAAAAACTATTCCCAAATTTGCCATTCTCAAAATAACTAGTTTCTGGTATTTGAGGCCTACTTGAAATCTATCCCAAAAAGGATATCTTACATTGAAGGTACTGATAGTGTCATTCAGAAAAACCTAAGACACACGCTACCGTGCAGATAGAAGTCTGATTCTGTGATTAAACCTTAACCTGTCACACAGTGCAAAAAAAAAACAGGTCTCACATTTCTATTCAAGCAAATCTGTACTGTTTAATCTGGTCAAGTTATTTGTAGCGACCGTAAAAGCCCTATTTTTTTTCTGGGTTGAAAAACTATTCCCAAATTTGCCATTCTCAAAATAACTAGTTTCTGGTATTTGAGGCCTACTTGAAATCTATCCCAAAAAGGATATCTTACATTGAAGGTACTGATAGTGTCATTCAGAAAAACCTAAGACACACGCTACCGTGCAGATAGAAGTCTGATTCTGTGATTAAACCTTAACCTGTCACACAGTGCAAAAAAAAAACAGGTCTCACATTTCTATTCAATGGTCTGCCGGGTGTTCACTCCAAGGTCATGGAAGTCACGCCTGCGGCCACCCCGTTCTCCGAGGGATATGTCCTGAAATCCAGCTGAAAGCTTCAGAACATCAGTCGGAGGTCTCTCCACTACTGGCGGGCCTCTCTGGCGCCCTCTTCCCACAAGCAAAGGCTCGGCTGGTGGCTGCTGGGGTCTTTCAATGCGTCTAGGTTCTTTGTCAATTGTCTTTTTATTGAAAAGCATATCAAAAGAGATGTTTACATACATTGATGCACAAATCAGAGTTATTACAGACAAGTCTAAAGCGTACTTTGACCGTATAGTGCATAGTATACATATGACATATATAAAGTGCATGTCTTCAGAGCAAGGTCATCTAGAACCAACTAATTGACATTTGGTGTGTGACCTGATGTAGGTAGGTCAAACAAACATATAAAAAGGGGGGGGGAGGATGGGGGATGGGGGGGGTGTCCTTAGAACTGGACAGATACGGTCTGAGGCTGTTAAGATAACCTTTGATGATTCCAAAGGGAGGAAGAAGGTTTAGCACCTTCCATTCTCACTAATGTGTCGTTCCTGTCTGGGGGGACATTTTCAAAGTTGTTTGTCTGTTGAAAATTGTTTAAGATGTTGGTGTACCATTCGCATATCTATATGTAATCCATGGGGCCCATAGCTTTTTGTGCTTCTCATGTGCCCTAAGTTCCCAGCCCGCTAGCTCTTCCATACGATGAACGTGATCTAGTTTGCTTAACCACTGAGAGGTGGTGGGGGGTTCTTTACTCAGCCACTTTTGGGGGATAAGTAGACGGGCAGCTTGAATCAAGTGTATAACAAGTTTGTTCCTTGATGGCGATAGTTCTTTTGTTGGAAGCCATAAAAGAACCAACTCTGGGGTTAATGTCAGGTTAGTGTTTAGAATTTCATTAATGGTCCGAGAGACGTCATCCCAGTATCCTCTTATTTTAGAACAGGACCAAAAAATGTGTAGAAGAGTGCCACTCTCTTCCCCACACCTCCAACACCTGTCATGATCACTCAGACCACTAAGAAATAGTTGTTTAGGGGTGAGGTACCACTGTGTGAGGACCTTATATGAGTGCTCTTGGATCTTCACGCAGCGGGAGAAGCCATGCGAGTGTGCGTGCATACGGAGAATATCTGTCTCCGAAAAGGTAACCTTAAGGTCATTAGCCCAGGTGTGAACATATTGTGGAGTAATGCGACGTTGTGGTGAGATCAAGGCCAAATATATAGTGGATATCAATTTGCGTTGAGGGGAAGGGGGGGTTGCTAATTTTTCAAACCATGTCGGGGTCATTACACATGACTTCTGAGTAGTTAGTTGTTTCCCAGCAGATTTTATAGTTATTAGGTCTAGAAAGTTAAATGTACTCCAGGCTAAGCTAAGGGGATGTTGATCCGGTAAAGTGCCGTTTACCTTTCCTATAAAGTCAGCTGTGGAGAAATCTCTTAATCTGTGCCAAATCTGCGAGACCTGAGATCCTGGAGGCTGAATCGAGTGTGGTATGAGATCTGCTGGCATTATACTAGGGGGGTTCTGTAGGAGCCCATGTGTCTTGTTGAGCTGTTTAATGACCAGGCTAGTGCCCTTTAAGAGGACATGTGAATGGAGTGATGCATTTGCCTGACCCCATAGTGCTGCTTTCTGTGGTTGGGTGAGCTGCATTAGTTCCAGTTCCGTGCCCAATGTGCGGTAGACAGGGGAATAAAGCTGCAACCACCTCCTCAGGTGAATAGCCCTGTAATATGTTTGGACATCCGGCAGTGCTATACCTCCATGACCACGCCCCAGTATCAGCCTCTGGTGAGGAGCCCTAGCCTTCTTGCCGCCCCATAGGTAAGTCATAAAAAGCCTGCGAATCCTTGTAAAATATGAGTTAGGTAAAAATATTGGCAACATCTGTAGTACGTACATAATTTTTGGGAGGACAAACGCTTTTAGTATATTCTTCCTTCCCATCCAAGAGGAATAAGGGAGGTGTAGCGATTGGAGCAGGTTTTGGACCTCTGATATTAGGGGAGTATAATTAAGCCGGAATAAATCTTCCGTGCAGGCGGAAATCTTAACTCCTAGGTAGGAAACACAGGAGGACTGCCATTTAAATGGTGTATTTGATTTCAAAATGTCTATGGAGCTCGCCGGAGCATTAACGTTTAAAGCTTCTGACTTGGTATAATTCATTTTGTAGTTTGATAGCCTACCATACTCTTTAAACAATGTCAAAAGATGCGGGAAGGCCTCGACCGGGTTAGAAACCATGATCAGTAGATCGTCAGCATATGCCACGTTAATGTATTCTATGGCGTCATTTTCTGTTTTCACACCACGTATATTTACGTGGTCTCTAATGGCCTGAAGAAGGGTCTCCATGACCAATATATATAAGGCAGGAGATAGGGGGCAGCCCTGACGTGTCCCGTTGCGAATAGGGAAGGATGGGGACAATGTGCCATTGACCCTGATTCTAGCACTCGGATCCTTGTACAATGACATGACTGCCTCCTGAAATCTCGTCGGGATTCCAAACCTCAGTAGAGTCCTCCTCATAAAGTCCCAGCTCACCCGGTCGAAGGCCTTCTCCGCATCCACACTGAGCAGCGCCAAGGGGAGGTTTTTCTTTTTGGCCCACTGTATTGCTGTGATTAACCTACAGGAATTATGATTCCCTTCCCTCCCTGGAACAAAGCCAGATTGGTCAGGGTGGATAAGTTTAGGAAGTAGATTTCCCAGACGTGTCGCCAGAAGTTTGGCCCATATTTTTATATCTACGTTAAGTAACGAGATTGGCCTAAAACTACCGCAGAGAAGGGGATCTTTCCCCGGTTTGGGGAGGATGGTTACCGTGGCCTCCAGTGATTGTTTATGAAGGGTTTCACCATTTAGGAGTGCATTGCACCACGTTACCAGGTGGGGTATTAATATATCTGAGAATTTTTTATAATAGCCCACTGGAAAGCCATATGGGCCAGGACTTTTACCCATGGGCATAGAGGCTAGTAACTTTTTCACTTCTAGTTCGGTGACTGGCTCTAATAATGTGTCACTTTCTTGGGAGGTTATCTGGGGTAGATTGAGGCCTTTCAAAAACAAGTCTGTTGCTTCTGGTATTGATGGATCTGGGTG
The DNA here is from genome assembly GCF_905171765.1 of Bufo bufo. Taxonomy (NCBI): domain Eukaryota; kingdom Metazoa; phylum Chordata; class Amphibia; order Anura; family Bufonidae; genus Bufo; species Bufo bufo. The sequence goes on along the minus strand of NC_053390.1, from coordinate 488,449,142 downwards.
ATTAGGGTCTGACAGGCCGTATAGTTGCTTATAGAATTTTTGAAATTCTTCTGCAATGTCAGCTGTTTTATGCAGCATATTTCCAGTACTGGATTTGATATTGGGTATGAACATGGACTCTTTCCTTTGTTTAATAAGGGAGGACGTCAGTTTAGAACCTTTATCCCCGTGTGAGTAGTGTTTAAATTGGGCATATTGATAAGCCTTTGCGTTTTGAATGTTTAAATGGTCTTTTAGTTGTGATCTTAGCTGGGTCAGTTCAGTCTGGACTTTTATTGCTCTAGACTGTTTATGGACCGCTTCTTTATCTGCTATCTGAACCAAGAGATCGTGTAGGATCTTTTGTTTCTCTTTTTTAACCCTACTACCTAAGGCTATTAACTCTCCCCGGATAACCACCTTGTGCGTCTCCCACAGTGTCGTCTGGGGCATACCTGGTGTCGCATTATCTATAAAGAAGTCCTTTAATTTTTGCTCCTGGATTGAGGTATCTGCTTGTCTATCTAGCAGCGTCTCGTTTAAGCGCCACTGTCTAACTGAGGCAGGCAAGCTGGAAAATCTGAGGGCAGCAGAGACTGGGGCGTGGTCAGAGACGGACACAACACCTATGTCAGCCGAGTCCACCATATCCACGGCATTGCTTGACAGTAGGATATAGTCTAATCTTTTATATGATTTGTGTGGGGCCGAGAAGAAGGTGAAGTCCCTAGTATCTGGGTGGGTTAGTCGCCAGACGTCCAGCAGATTCATGTCTGATATGTACCTATTGATGCACCCCAGTGCTGATTGGGTCAATTGGGAGGAGCCGTCAGAAGCATCAATCAAAGGATTCAGTGTGACATTGAGGTCTCCCCCAATCAATCTAATCCCCTCTGCAAACAGATCTAGTTTACTTAGTGTGATCTTGATCCATTGTTTCTGGCCACGGTTAGGGCTGTACAAACTAGCGAGTGTGACCTTTTGTGTACCTATGAGGCCTTTCACGAAAATGAAGCGGCCCTCAGGGTCCGTCAGGGTAGATATCAATGTAAATGGTACTTTTCTAGAAATTGCAATACCCACTCCTCTTTTTGCTTTCTCAAAGGCACTGAAATACCAGTGTTGGAAGTATGGGTTCTGAATTTTAGGTACATTTGTTTCTCTAAAATGCAGCTCCTGAAAGAAGCAAATATCTGTGTTATTCTTTTTTAGCAGACGGATGACCTGAGAGCGCTTTTGTGGGGTGTTAAAGCCCCTTACATTATACGTTGTACATTTAATTGACGACATCATTGAGAAAATGGGGTATCCTTGGAACCGGAGAACTCCAGTTATTCACATCGGCCGTATCTAGGGAGTGAACAAGTAACATCACAACTAAAGTTTCTGTCAACATGACAAGTATAACAGTGCAATGACTTCCATGCCAGCAACACCGCAGCAGGTCACTTAGCTGCAGTGAAGCGGGCATGAGCAGCCATTTAATCAGGCACATGTACCAGGTCTGTGCCAAGATAACCCTGGTAGGTAGGGGGGGTACAAAGTGGAACCATATCTTCATAATGGTGTCCACATTGCGCCACCTGCTGAACTGGTGCGGGATAGCACCTTACATATTATGGTCTAGGTTGAATGCAGTAAAATAACATTGCAAAGCAGAATGTCTGCTCTGCAGATTACAACAAGAACGGGAACAATTCAGGACTCATGACAGACAGGTATACTTGCAGACTTAAGATGTGATATAATCAAGTAAGAACCTGTCCCTCTATGATGTCTGTGGAGAACTTCATCTGAGGTAAGATAACTCCTCTGTATAGTCTCTAGGACTTCAAGTGTCTCTTGATCTGTGCTGGTTCCTCTTCTTCTGTGGAGCTTTAAGCCATCCTGAGGCCTCTGGGAGATCTGGCAGCTGTGTTCCCATCTCTGCAGACGGCAGCCATGATGGTACATCTAGTGGATCTGTTTGCAGCAGCTCCCAGGCCGCCTGGAGATCTTGTGGCAGGCGAATGGTGCAGCGCTTCCCATCTACAGCAAATGTGAGGCCGAAGGGGAATAGCCATTTATATGGCACCTTGTGATGGCGCAGATGGTCAGTGAGGGGCCGCAGCGCCCTCCTTTTATTCAATGTGGAGGATGCCAGGTCCTGATATATGGAGATTTTAGCCCCCTCATATATGATCTCCTTCATATTTCTGGCAGCTTGCATTAGGGCAGCAGTGTCCACATACCTCAGGAGACCGCATACCACGTCTCTGGGGTTCTCTCTCTCTTTTGGCTTTGGCCTGAGCGCTCTATGGATTCTTTCTATTTGAATCTCGGCCGCTCTGGAGCTTCCCAGGAGCAGGGAGAAGATGGCGCCGGCAGCTTCTGGTAAGCCTTCATGTGGGGTGCTTTCAGGCAGGCCGCGGATCCGGAGGTTTTTCCTCCTATTCCGATTCTCCTGGTCTTCTATGAGGGAGTATGCAGTGTCCAGTGAGGCTGCCAGAGCCATGGTGTGATTGCTTGCAGCTCTGATGTAATTCGAGATGGACGCCTGGTTACTTTCCAGTGTTTCCACCCTCGTGCCGATATGCTTCAGGTCAGCTTTAATCTCCTGCAGATCCTGAACCACTGGGGCCAGGGCTGCTGATAAAGCCTGCTGCAGGAACTGCCTGGATATCGGGGCAGCACTTTGTGATGTGGGGCCTGCTGTATGCTCTGCAGCAGCTTCATCTTCTCCCTCCGAATCCCTGCCCCAGACATCTAGTTCCGGCAGCACCATCTTAGGACCGGCCGGCACAGGAGCTGTAGTTTTCTTGTTGAGATATTTATCCATGTCGGAGGCACCGCGCTCCGGTTTGCTGACTTCAGGTTTCTCTCTGGGTATATATCTACCGACTTTTCCCATTCTTGAGCAAATTAGACCGCTGAATTTACCAGTTAGCAGAGTGGTAAGGAGGAGAGCTCTCCTACATGTGTCCTGCTAGGTCTGCAGCCAGGCTCCGCCCCCCGCGTCTAGGTTCTTGAGCCTCTTGCTCCTGTCCAGGCTGTCCTTGGCTGGGCTGCCCCCTGGCACGTGCTCTTCTGCGGGCTCTGGCTCGTCCACTCATCTTCTATTCCTGAGAGGATATAAACCGCTAATAAGGTCAATCTGCCGCCTAGCAGCTCCGCCGTGGCACAATCACCTCAGAACTCGCACACTGGTGACTTTAGGTATCTTTACTGGTCACTTTGAGCAGAATGATGACATCCGAGTCACGGCACCAAATGTAACCCTCTTTTCCTTGCACCATCTGCGACACCTCCAGCTTTCACACTCACTCGGTCACCAGCTCCTCCAGGCATAAACTCTAAGTGGACTCTAAGGGACGACACTCAGGTCTTCTGTGGTTTAAAGCTTTATTGAGGTGGAGTGCACTTGGCTGGAGCCTGGAATACAACAGGGAAACACTGCCACTATGTGGTATACAGCCAGGTCACCAGCCCACCTATATCATAACAGGCAGTCATTATATTACATTCCCACATACATGTTACAGGATATAACAAAGCATACAGAAAAATGAACAAGAGAAAATCATTTACAAAGATATTGCAGCAGGGTGACCTGGAATACAGCATGTCTTGCAGCCATTTTAGGAAGAACACATGTCTCTTTAACTGTACATCATCTACTCAGCCTAGCATGTGCTGCAGGGTTTAAAGGCTGCTAAAAAACATACAGTCACCTCTTTACATTCTACAGAACTATTATGGGTATATATTATAACTTTTTACAATAGATAAATGAACTTTAGCTTTAGAGAACTTAGACAGAGATCCTACCTCCTTCACAGTAAATGTCTGCACTGAGGAGACCAAACCAAGTAGCAGAATACACAGGGGGCTTTCTGGAAGAGTCCACTGTAAAGACTCTGTCTGTTAAAACTTTCCTCAGTTATCTAATAGCACATTTGAAGAGGTTTATTTAGCATGTCCTGACTCTCTGCTAACAGCTTATGAATATATGGAACTATATTTAACAAGTGATCATTGCTGCAGCTCCTGTATATTAGTATGACCCTATTGCAAACCTGCAGACTGGATATTTGGTGAAACTTCATGTGGTTCATATCGACTGTACTACACCACTGACTTGGTGCCTGGGCCTAAATATGTGACAGTGGCCTGTTCCAGTGGTGGGTGACGTGATGCCTGATTCTCTGCTATGACATGAAGACAGATTCTGTGCTGACATAAGGCCAGATTCTCTGTTACGGGACCTCTCTCCTCTGCCTGGGCCTAAATGTGTGACAGTGGCCTGTTCCAGTGGTGGGTGACGTGAAGCCTGATTCTCTGCTATGACATGAAGACTGATTCTGCGCTGACATAAGGCCAGATTCTCTGTTACAGGACCTCTCTCCTCTGTCTGGGTGCCGGAGCCTAAATGTGTGACAGTGGCCTGTTCCAGTGGTGGGTGACGTGAAGCCTGATTCTCTGCTATGACATGAAGACAGATTCTGTGCTGACATAAGGCCAGATTCTCTGTTACGGGACCTCTCTCCTCTGCCTGGGTGCCTGGGCCTAAATGTGTGACAGTGGCCTGTTCCAGTGGTGGGTGACATGATGCCTGATTCTCTGCTATGACATGAAGACAGATTCTGTGCTGACATAAGGCCAGATTCTCTGTTACAGGACCTCTCTCCTCTGTCTGGGTGCCGGGGCCTAAATGTGTGACAGTGGCCTGTTCCAGTGGTGGGTGACGTGAAGCCTGATTCTCTGCTATGACATGAAGACAGATTCTGTGCTGACATAAGGCCAGATTCTCTGTTAAGGGACCTCTCTCCTCTGCCTGGGTGCCTGGGCCTAAATGTGTGACAGTGGCCTGTTCCAGTGGTGGGTGACGTGAAGCCTGATTCTCTGCTATGACATGAAGACTGATTCTGCGCTGACATAATTCCAGATTCTCTGTTACAGGACCTCTCTCCTCTGTCTGGGTGCCGGGGCCTAAATGTGTGACAGTGGCCTGTTCCAGTGGTGGGTGACGTGAAGCCTGATTCTCTGCTATGACTCTGTCTGTTAAAACTTTCCTCAGTTATCTAATAGCACATTTGAAGAGGTTTATTTAGCATGTCCTGACTCTCTGCTAACAGCTTATGAATATATGGAACTATATTTAACAAGTGATCATTGCTGCAGCTCCTGTATATTGGTATGACCCTATTGCAAACCTGCAGACTGGATATTTGGTGAAACTTCATGTGGTTCATATCGACTGTACTACACCACTGACTTGGTGCCTGGGCCTAAATATGTGACAGTGGCCTGTTCCAGTGGTGGGTGACGTGATGCCTGATTCTCTGCTATGACATGAAGACAGATTCTGTGCTGACATAAGGCCAGATTCTCTGTTACGGGACCTCTCTCCTCTGCCTGGGCCTAAATGTGTGACAGTGGCCTGTTCCAGTGGTGGGTGACGTGAAGCCTGATTCTCTGCTATGACATGAAGACTGATTCTGCGCTGACATAAGGCCAGATTCTCTGTTACAGGACCTCTCTCCTCTGTCTGGGTGCCGGAGCCTAAATGTGTGACAGTGGCCTGTTCCAGTGGTGGGTGACGTGAAGCCTGATTCTCTGCTATGACATGAAGACAGATTCTGTGCTGACATAAGGCCAGATTCTCTGTTACGGGACCTCTCTCCTCTGCCTGGGTGCCTGGGCCTAAATGTGTGACAGTGGCCTGTTCCAGTGGTGGGTGACATGATGCCTGATTCTCTGCTATGACATGAAGACAGATTCTGTGCTGACATAAGGCCAGATTCTCTGTTACAGGACCTCTCTCCTCTGTCTGGGTGCCGGGGCCTAAATGTGTGACAGTGGCCTGTTCCAGTGGTGGGTGACGTGAAGCCTGATTCTCTGCTATGACATGAAGACAGATTCTGTGCTGACATAAGGCCAGATTCTCTGTTAAGGGACCTCTCTCCTCTGCCTGGGTGCCTGGGCCTAAATGTGTGACAGTGGCCTGTTCCAGTGGTGGGTGACGTGATGCCTGATTCTCTGCTATGACATGAAGACAGATTCTGTGCTGACATAATTCCAGATTCTCTGTTACAGGACCTCTCTCCTCTGTCTGGGTGCCGGGGCCTAAATGTGTGACAGTGGCCTGTTCCAGTGGTGGGTGACGTGAAGCCTGATTCTCTGCTATGACTCTGTCTGTTAAAACTTTCCTCAGTTATCTAATAGCACATTTGAAGAGGTTTATTTAGCATGTCCTGACTCTCTGCTAACAGCTTATGAATATATGGAACTATATTTAACAAGTGATCATTGCTGCAGCTCCTGTATATTGGTATGACCCTATTGCAAACCTGCAGACTGGATATTTGGTGAAACTTCATGTGGTTCATATCGACTGTACTACACCACTGACTTGGTGCCTGGGCCTAAATATGTGACAGTGGCCTGTTCCAGTGGTGGGTGACGTGATGCCTGATTCTCTGCTATGACATGAAGACAGATTCTGTGCTGACATAAGGCCAGATTCTCTGTTACGGGACCTCTCTCCTCTGCCTGGGCCTAAATGTGTGACAGTGGCCTGTTCCAGTGGTGGGTGACGTGAAGCCTGATTCTCTGCTATGACATGAAGACTGATTCTGCGCTGACATAAGGCCAGATTCTCTGTTACAGGACCTCTCTCCTCTGTCTGGGTGCCGGGGCCTAAATGTGTGACAGTGGCCTGTTCCAGTGGTGGGTGACGTGAAGCCTGATTCTCTGCTATGACATGAAGACAGATTCTGTGCTGACATAAGGCCAGATTCTCTGTTACGGGACCTCTCTCCTCTGCCTGGGTGCCTGGGCCTAAATGTGTGACAGTGGCCTGTTCCAGTGGTGGGTGACGTGATGCCTGATTCTCTGCTATGACATGAAGACAGATTCTGTGCTGACATAAGGCCAGATTCTCTGTTACAGGACCTCTCTCCTCTGTCTGGGTGCCGGGGCCTAAATGTGTGACAGTGGCCTGTTCCAGTGGTGGGTGACGTGAAGCCTGATTCTCTGCTATGACATGAAGACAGATTCTGTGCTGACATAAGGCCAGATTCTCTGTTAAGGGACCTCTCTCCTCTGCCTGGGTGCCTGGGCCTAAATGTGTGACAGTGGCCTGTTCCAGTGGTGGGTGACGTGATGCCTGATTCTCTGCTATGACATGAAGACAGATTCTGTGCTGACATAAGGCCAGATTCTCTGTTACAGGACCTCTCTCCTCTGTCTGGGTGCCGGGGCCTAAATGTGTGACAGTGGCCTGTTCCAGTGGTGGGTGACGTGAAGCCTGATTCTCTGCTATGACATGAAGACAGATTCTGTGCTGACATAAGGCCAGATTCTCTGTTACGGGACCTCTCTCCTCTGCCTGGGTGCCTGGGCCTAAATGTGTGACAGTGGCCTGTTCCAGTGGTGGGTGACGTGAAGCCTGATTCTCTGCTATGACATGAAGACTGATTCTGCGCTGACATAAGGCCAGATTCTCTGTTACGGGACCTCTCTCCTCTGCCTGGGTGCCTGGGCCTAAATATGTGACAGTGGCCTGTTCCAGTGGTAAGTGACGTGATGCCCGATTCTCTGCTATGACATGAAGACAGATTCTGTGCTGACATAAGGTCAGATTCTCTGTTACAGGACCTCTCTCCTCTATCTGGGTACCGGGGCCTAAATGTGTGACAGTGGCCTGTTCCAGTGGTGGGTGACGTGAAGCCTGATTCTCTGCTATGACATGAAGACAGATTCTGTGCTGACATAAGGCCAGATTCTCTGTTAAGGGACCTCTCTCCTCTGCCTGGGTGCCTGGGCCTAAATGTGTGACAGTGGCCTGTTCCAGTGGTGGGTGACGTGATGCCTGATTCTCTGCTATGACATGAAGACAGATTCTGTGCTGACATAAGGCCAGATTCTCTGTTACAGGACCTCTCTCCTCTGTCTGGGTGCCGGGGCCTAAATGTGTGACAGTGGCCTGTTCCAGTGGTGGGTGACGTGAAGCCTGATTCTCTGCTATGACATGAAGACAGATTCTGTGCTGACATAAGGCCAGATTCTCTGTTACAGGACCTCTCTCCTCTGTCTGGGTGCCGGGGCCTAAATGTGTGACAGTGGCCTGTTCCAGTGGTGGGTGACGTGAAGCCTGATTCTCTGCTATGACATGAAGACTGATTCTGTGCTGACATGAAGCCAGATTCTCTGCTATGGCATGAAGAGACTGATTCTGTGCTGACATGAAGCCAGATTCTTTGCTATGGCATGAAGAGACTGATTCTCTGCTGACGTGAAGCCAGATTCTCTGCTATGGGACCTCTGTCCAATTGATATTGGTTCATTTTTATTTTTTTATCTTTTATTTTAATTAATTTCCCTATCCACATTTGTTCGGCCGAACTTCTCGAACCCGAACATCCAGGTGTTCGCTCAACTCTACCCCTCAGGTGAACACAGTAAAAAAAAAAGATAAAAACAGTGCCAAAAAAAAAGCAATTTTTTGACACCTTACATCACAAAAATTGCAACACCAAGTGATCAAAAAGGTGTATGCCACCTAAAATAGAACCAATCAAACTGTCATCTCATCCTGCAAAAAATGAGACCCTACCTAAGACAATCGGTCAAAAAATAAAAAAGTTATGGCTCTCAGACTATGGAGACACTAAAACGTCATTTTTTTTGTTTCAAAAATGCTATTTGTATAATATATTATATATTGTGTAAAACTTAAATAAATAATAAAAAGTATACATATTAGGTATTGCCACGTCCGTAATGACCTGCTTTATAAAAATGTCATATGACCTAACCCCTTAGGTGAACTCTGTAACAATAAATAAATAAATAAAAACTGTGCCAAAACAACCAATTTTTTGGTCACCTTGCCTCATAAGGTGTAATAATGAATGATCAAGAAATCTAATGTACCCAAAAATACCAATAAAAACGTCAACTCTTCCAGCAACAAATGAGCCCCTGCACAAGACGTTTGGCAGAAAAATAAAAAAATATAGCGTTCAGAAAATGGAGACACAAAAACATATATATATATTTTTTAAATGCTTTGTTATGTAAAACTTAAATTAACAAGCAAAGAGAGTAGACATATTTGATATCACCGCATCCATAACAACCTGCTCTATAAAAATAGTACATTATCTAACCTGTAATTTTTTTTAAATAAAAACAGTGCCTAAACAGCAATTTTTTTGTTACCTTGCCTCACAAAAAACATAATATAGAGTGTGGCAAAAATAACCTCGCCACTTGGTTTTGATGGGGCCTGTTTGCCAGCCTCTTGCCTCAGGATTATGGCCCAACTTTGAAGAAGAAGATAGACCGACCGCACAGCCTAAATCTGTGGAACTGTTTTGGGCCGGAAAGCAGGCTCGGATCTGGGTGATTTTAGGATATGTTGTTCTCCTAGATCAGAGCTATCCATAGATGTATAATGTGGATATGTGGGGTTTTGAGGTGTTTTCTGTGTTTTGGGAAAAATGTGTTTTCTGCCTGTGAGTGATTAAGTTAATTGTGTTTGATAATTGTATCACAGGCAGAGCCCATTGTCTTTTGTTAATTGTGTCACAGACAAAGCCCATTGTATTTTGTTAATTGTATCACAGGCAGAGGGGGTTTGTGTACATTAGCTGGGAGTGTTAGTTGATTGGCTGTTGTGACTTTGTGTCCTGTGCTCCACAAGGTCCATGTGGGTGGTTACCATGTGGGGAAAACTGTATATAAGAAATGCCTTTGTGCTCATTAAACAGACCTGCTTTACCCCTTCATGAAGTCGTAGCTCATGTTTGGGGGATGGGATAACTACACTCTTGGGGATTGCTATATCACAATACTCCCCTGAGTATAAGCTTTTGTAAGAGCTTGTTCCTGGTTTCTGATCTCTGGATTTAGGAGAGGTTCACCCCCTGGAAGCTGAAACCCGGTCTTGGGTCCAGAGTAGGTGGAGGAAGGCGAGACCCCAACCAAGTTGCGGTGGTTCGTGGGGTCTGCAGTGCTTATGGTGTCAAGTGGAGTGCTTGGAGCCCTCGGGAAGCACTAGGAGCATCCATCAACGGAGGTACCCAGTTGGGGTGCCAGGAGATCCATTACATAGAGTGATTAAAAATCATATGTACCCCAAAATAGTACTAATAAAACTGTCACCTTATCTCCTAGTTTCCAAAATGGGGTCACTTTTGTGAGTTTCTCCTGTAGGGGTGCATCAGGGGGGCTTCAAATGGGACATGCGCCCTGCTGTGCGACCTTACATCAGTTTACGACCACATGTGGGGTGTTTCTGTAAACCTCAAAATCAGGGTAATAAATGTTTTGTTTGGCTGTTAACCCTCGATGTGTTAAAGAAAATAATTGATTAAAATGTAAAATCTGCCAAAAAAGTGAAATTTTGAAATTTCATCTCCATTTTCCTTTAATACTTGTGGAACACCTAAAGGGTTAACAAAGTTTGTAAAATCAGTTTTTAGTAACTTGAGGGGTGTAGTTTCTACAATGGTGTCCTTTATGGGGGGTTTCTCTTATATAAGCCCCACAAAGTGACTTCAGACCTGAACTGGTCATTAAAAAGTGGGTTTTGGAATTGTTCTTAAATTTTTTTAGAATTGATTCTAAAAGTCTAAGCCTTCTAACGTCCCCAAAAAGTAAAATGACATTTTCAAAATAATGCAAACATAAAGTAGACATATGGGGAATGCTAAGTAATAAATATTTGATGAGGTATCACTTTCTGTTTTAAAAGCAGAGAAATAGAAATTTTGAAAATTGCTAATTTAAAAAATTGCTAAATTTGGGATCTTTTCATAAATAAAGGTGAAATATATTGACTCAAATTTATGACTGTCATGAAGTACAGTGTGCCACGAGAAAACAATTTCAGAATGGCTTGGATAAATAAAAGTGTTCCAAAGTTATTACCACATAAATTGACAGATTTGCAAAAAATGGCCTGGGCAGGAAGGTGAAAACTGGCCCGGGGTAGAAAGGGTTAATGGCAGAGAAATCAAATTACTAAATGTATACACTTCACCTGAACTTCATGAAAGAGATGAGAAGCTAGAGGACATACAACCTGTAAGACACTCTCCTGTTCCGCGATCCACTGGGGCCTCCAGGGATCCTCGTGGGGCTCGGCCTGCGGGGGACCCCGTTGGAGTAGCGGGACAGGTCACGCATGTGCCTGGGGAGTCTTCGGTTACGACTCCTTTGCGGGCAGATGCGGTAGTGCGTCCGCATGGTTGCCAGAGGGAAATACCGCCGAGGTCTTGGAGGCAGATTGACCGGACTGGCGGTGGCACACAGTGACCGGTCCTGTGTCTGGTACCACCTGCGGGTTCAGTTCCGGCATCTGTGCTGACGCGATCGTGTATTCATGCTAGGCCGCTCGAGCGTCCGCGTGCACGCTCAAGAGGAGATTCGCAAAAGGATACGTGGCCAAACGTAAGTGCATCTTATTTGCTACGCCGGCCATTGACGGGGAAAATACTGTACGTAAATTCTAGTGGCTTAGAGGGCAGGCATGGGTTAAGTGACAAGTGACTATGGACCAGCTTGTGCACAGCAAGTGTCAGGGATTAGGATCATTATATGACCTACGATGAATAGACACATGGCACTTTGTGATTGGCTAGCAGGTACTAAAAAGGTGAACTTCCTGGCTGGTCAGTGCCCACTGTTGTTTTGACAACCCGGGTGTATGTTGCAGTTCATATTCTCCCAGACTTACCTGTGCATGACCTCTGCCTTCCTCAATTTATCTCTTGAGACTGCCTCTGGATATCTCATCTTTGCTGAACAGTTTGTCTCGTGTGTGACCTTGGATCGGACCCTGGAAATCCTGATGTCTCATCCCTAGGTACCATGTTACATGGACTAATACTGCGCATAAGAACTTTGGCCTGATCACTGGCTATCCCCTTGGTGTTTTCCTGCACAGGTTATTATTTGGGTTGGTTAACTGTATATGCTTACTGGTTTGGACTGTACTGCCGTTTATTTAATAAATCCACTATTGTTTAACCTCTGTCTGGTTGCTTTGGGTTCTGCACCATTACAGAACAGTGGGCCCCAACCTCCAGTTACCATGGATCGTATCCAGCAGCAACTAGTGGAATTGACCGGAGCAGCCAATCTCTTGGTCCAACAGAGGATGAACATCTCTGCTGTGAATCTCAATATGACCCATGAACAACTGGCAACAGTCAGGGACGAGCTTAAACTACTCCTTCAGGGAGTTCAGGGGTTGCCCAACCCGACTCCAGCTGAATGCCCAGTGGAACCCAAGATACCGCTACCTGAGGTTTTTTCAGGAAATAGGCAGGAGTTTCTCAACTTCCGTGATTACTGCCACTTATATTTTGAGCTGCGGGCTACATCTTCAGGTAATACCAAGCAGAAAATCGTCATAGTTATGTCTCTTTTGAGGAAGGACCCGCAAGGTTGGGCCTTTAACCTCCCGGTGGGAAATCCCGCATTTGGCTCAGCAGAGGCCTTCTTTCATGCCATGAGTGTATTGTATGATGACCCGAAGCACACTCGTACTGCTGAGACCCAGCTAGAACACCTCCAACAAGGACGACGCCCAGCGGAATAATTTGCCGCAGAATTACGTCGCTAGGCCACTTTTACCAACTGGGGGGATGCCACTTTCTAGCACCGGTTCTGGTTGGGACTCTCTGACTCTGTCAGAGACTTGCTATTATCTCTACCATCCCCACCATCACTAGATGTGGCAATCCAGCAAACAATCGACGCTGATCGTCAAATTCGTGAATGTCGTCTGGAGCGGGCTTCTCGCCCCGTATCATCCAGCCCATCTCCAAGACCCAGTAAACCGGCTGAGGAACCCATGGAACTGGGATCCTCTCATCTTACCCCTACTGAGAGGGCTCGTCGTCAAAACGAGGGTTTGTCTATATTGTAGAGGAGTTGGTCACTAGCTAAAGAAATGCCCATTACTCCTGCCGGGAAACGGCAAAGCCTAGTGGGAATCGAGGAGAATCCGCTGGATACTCTGTTGCCTCCTCTTAAAAGATGTTGGCTTCTCATACTCATTTCTATTTAGTGGCAAGGGAGGGACCATCCTATTTCCGCCCTACTTCTCCAAAGCATTTGACACTGTACCGCATAAAAGGTTAGTATATAAAATGAGAATGCTCGGACTGGGAGAAAACATCTGTATGTGGGTAAGTAACTGGCTGAGTGATAGAAAACAGAGGGTGGTTATTAACGGTACACACTCAGATTGGGTCACTGTCACTAGCGGAGTACCTCAGGGGTCAGTATTGGGCCCTATTCTCTTCAATATATTTATTAATGATCTTGTAGAAGGCTTGCATAGTAAAGTATCAATTTTCGCAGATGACACTAAACTGTGTAAAGTAATTTACACTGATGAGGACTGTATACTACTACAGAGGGATCTGGATAGATTGGAGGCTTGGGCAGATAAGTGGCAGATGAGGTTTAACACTGATAAATGTAAGGTTATGCACATGGGAAGGAAAAATGCAAGTCACCCGTACATACTAAATGGTAAAACACTCGGTAACACTGACATGGAAAAGGATCTAGGAATTTTAATAAACAGCAAACTAAGCAGCAAAAACCAGTGTCAGGCAGCTGCTGCCAAGGCCAACAAGATAATGGGTTGCATCAAAAGGGGCATAGATTCCCGTGATATGAACATAGTCCTACCACTTTACAAATCACTAGTCAGACTACACATGGAGTACTGTGTACAGTTCTGGGCTCCTGTAAACAAGGCAGACATAGCAGAGCTAGAGAGGGTTCAGAGGAGGGCAACTAAAGTAATAACTGGAATGGGGCAACTACAGTACCCTGAAAGATTATCAAAATTAGGGTTATTCACTTTAGAAAAAAGACGACTGAGGGGAGATCTAATTAATATGTATAAATATATCAGGGGTCAGTACAGAGATCTATCCCATCAGCTATTTATCCCCAGGACTGTGACTGTGACGAGGGGACATCCTCTGCGTCTGGAGGAAAGAAGGTTTGTACACAAACATAGAAGAGGATTCTTTACGGTAAGAGCAGTGAGACTATGGAACTCTCTGCCTGAGGAGGTGGTGATGGTGAGTACAATAAAGGAATTCAAGAGGGGCCTGGATGTGTTTCTAGAGCGTAATAATATTACAGGCTACAGCTACTAGAGAGGGGTCGTTGATCCGGGGAGTTATTCTGATTGCATGATTGGAGTCGGGAAGGAATTTTTTATTCCCCTAAAGTGGAGAAAATTGGCTTCTACCTCACAGGGTTTTTTGCCTTCCTCTGCATCAACTTGCAGGATAACAGGCCGAACTGGATGGACAAATGTCTTTTTTCGGCCTTATGTACTATGTTACTATGTTACTATGTTACTTGATTCGGAAGCTGCCGGATATTTTTTCGACTCTTCCTTGGTTCGACAGCTACAGATTCCAGTCTCCAAGCCGGAAGCAGCCATTTTCGTCACCGCTGTGGACGGGTCTCCCCTTCAAGAAGGCCAGTCGTTGTGGATGATACCCGTGTTGCAGGTAACGGTGGAGGCTAGTAACCTTTTAACCCTGGACATGCCATCCATTTCTGTGATTTTGGTTTTCCCCTGGCTGAAACTTCATAATCCAGTAGTGGACTGGTGCTCCGGACGAATTTGCAAGTGGAGTTCTGATTGCTTCACTAGGTGCTTTTGGTGTTGCCACTTGCATCCACGGAAGTGCTGAGTGCGTTACCTAAACATTATAACCACTTCCAGGACGTGTTCAGCCCACAGGGGGCTGATGTGTTACCTCCTCATAGGCCATTTGATTGTCCTATTAATTTGTTGCCAGGTACCATGCCACCCAGAGGACATCTGTATAATCTCACAGGGCCTGAGATTCAGGCCCAGCGAGATTATATAAAAGAGAACCTCAATAATGGTTTCATTTGACCGTCCACTTCTCCTGCAGGTGCGGGATTCTTCTTCGTGGGGAAAAAAGAAGGCAGATTGAGACCCTGTATCGATTTTCGCACCCTCAATCGAATTACGGTGAAGAATCGGTACCCTCTTGCACTTATTGAGGACTTGTTCTCTTGGGTTGCGGGGGCTCGAGTCTTCACAAAAACTCGATTTGCGGGGTGCATACAATTTGGTACAATTCAAAAGGGTGACGAATGTAAGACCGCATTTAACACCAGGGACGGGCATTACGAGTATCTTGTAATGCCTTTCAGTCTCTGTAATGCCCCCGCAGTCCTCCAGGAGTTTATCAATGATGTCCTCCGGGATTTCTTAGGTATATTCGTGGTCGTCTATTTATATGATATTCTAATCTACTCATCGGACCCGCAGACTCACCGGGATCATGTGTGTCAGGTTTTCCAGAAGCTGAGGGAGAATCGCCTATATGCCAAACATGAGAAGTGCCTGTTTGAGGTGAGAGAATTACCCTTCCTAGGGTATATTGTCTCTGAACGCGGATTGGCAATGGATCCGTCCAAGTTTTCAGCTGTTCTGGATTGGCCTCAGCCTAAGGACCTGAAGGGATTACAGTGTTTCTTAGGTTTCGCCAACTTCTACCACAAATTTTTTAAGAACTTTTCTGCGGTGGTAGTGCCTCTCATGAACCTCACTAAGAAGGGTGCAAACACTTCTAAGTGGACAAGAGAGGCTGATGAAGCCTTTGAGACCCTGAAGCAGGCTTTCTGCTCCGCACCAATCCTCACTCATGCAGACACTTCTCGACCTTTTGTCCTCGAGGTTGACGCCTCTGAGGTTGGTGTCGGGGCGGTTCTCTCTCAGTATTCTGGAAATCCTGAGAGGCTTCATCCTTGTGCCTTTTTTCCCCAGCAGCTCTCACCAGACGAATGCAGTTATGACATCGGCAATAGAGAGCTTCTGGGAGTTAAGTTGGCCTTTCAAGAGTGGAGACATTGGCTAGAGGGTGCGGAATATCCCATTACGGTTTACACCGACCACAAAAACCTTGAATATATGGAAGGTGCCAAGAGGTTAAAATCTCATCAGGCTCGCTGGGCATTATTTTTCACTCGCTTTAATTTTCGGTTAACTTACAAACCGGGACCCAATAATGTCAAAGCAGATGCTCTCTCCCGTTGTTTCCCATAAGCCGTTTCGGTACGTGACTTTGAGCCTGAGCCCATTATTCCTGCAAGGTGTTTCATAGCCGCTTTGAACACCCCAGGTATAATGGAGGACTTGTCTTTTCTTCTTTTGCCTTTACAGGCGGAGAGCCCTCCTAAAAAACCTGAAGGTCGCCTGTTTGTGCCTTTAAATTTCAGGCTCAGAGTCATACCACAGTTACATGATTCTAAGCCCGCCGGGCATCTAGGGATAAAAAAGACCATGTCCCTTTGTAAACGCCATGTCGGGTGGCCTAAGATTTTTTTTCGATCAAAGCCTACATTCAGGCATGTAGTATTTGTGTTCGGTGTAAACCGGCTCGGTCCGCCCCCTCTGGTACTTTGCTTCCACTGCCTCTTCCTTTGTCCCCATGGACCCACGTGTCTATGGACTTCATAACAGATCTGCCTAGGTCTTCTAGTTGTACGGTAGTTTGCGTAGTTTGCGTAGTGGTGGACAATTTTAGTAAGATGGCCCATTTTATACCACTCCCCAGATTGCCATCGGCTGGAGAGCTGGCAGATCTGTTTGTGAGGCATGTCTTCCATTTACACAGGGCACCAGAGGATATTGTTTCAGATAGAGTAATCCAGTTTATCTCCCTTTATCTCCCGGTTCTGGCATTCTTTCTGCTCCCGGTTGGGGATTAGGCTGTCATTTTCATCTGGCTTTCACCCAGAGACCAAAGGGCAGATGGAGAGAAGGAACCAGACTCTGGAACAATATCTCCGGTGTTTCGTGTCAGACTGCCAGGAGGAATGGGCAGCTCACCTCCCATTTGCGGAGGTGACTTATAATAACTCCGCACATGCCTCTACCAAGATGTCTCTGTTCAAGTGCGTGGGGGGGCAGGGACCCAAGACTCTCTTCTCTGGCAGGGGCCTCCACTCACTCATCGGTGGTGGACCAATGGTTCCAGGATAGGCAACCCATTTCGTTGTTGGCGCAGCAGAATCTTGGTAGTGCGGTGGTGCAACAGAAAAGATTCGCTAATTGTCATCGCACTGCGGAGCAAGATTTTAAGGTAAGAGATCCAGTGTGGGTCTCCACCCGGAACATTTCCTTGCGCCAACAGTCTGCCAATTTGGGGCCTAGATTCATTGGTCCATACCGGGTGACACAGAAGATCAACCGGGTTACTTATAAGGTTGCTCTTCCTCCGTCGATTCAAGGAGTGAGCACCTTCCATGTTGAACTGCTCAAATCGGCAGCCGAGTCAGCTCCCTTCATCCGAACTCCATCTCTGGTGGAGGTTCAAGGGGAGCCTGAATTTGAGGTCAATAAGATTTTGAACTCCTGTTTTGTCCAGAGGTCCCTCCAGTATTTAGTGGACTGGAAGGGTTATGGTCCAAAAGAGAGATATTGGGTACCTGCCCGCCAGGTTCATGCGGATGAATTAGTGGCAGCTTTCCACCGTGAGAATCCGGGGAAAGCCCATTTGGAGTTTTCTGAGCTGCCTCCTTGAGAGGGGTCCGCGATCCACTGGGGCCCCCAAGGGTCCTCGTGGGGCTCGACCTGCAGGGGACCCCGTTGAAGTAGCAGGACAGGTCACGCATGTGCCTGGGGAGTCTTCGGTTCCGACTCCTTTGCGGGCAGACGCGGTAGTGCGTCCGCATGGTTGCCGGAGGAGAAGACCGCTGGGATCTTGGAGGCAGATTGACTTGACTGTTGGCGGCACATAGCAGCCGGTCCTGTCTCTGGTATCACCTGCAGGTTCCGTTCCGGTGTCCATGCCGATGCAATTGCGTATTCATGCTGGGCCACTCAAGCGTACGCGTGCACGTTGGAGAGGAGGTTCAAAAAAGGATACACGGCCAAATGTACAGTCAGGTCCATAAATATTGGGACATCGACACAATTCTAACATTTTTGGCTCTATACACCACCACAATGGATTTGAAATGAAACAAACAAGATGTGCTTTAACTGCAGACTGTCAGCTTTAATTTGAGCGTATTTACATCCAAATCAGGTGAACGGTGTAGGAATTACAACAGTTTGCATCTGTGCCTCCCACTTGTTAAGGGACCAAAATGAATGGGACAATTGGCTTCTCAGTAGAGTTGAGCGAACACCTGGATGTTCGGGTTCGAGAAGTTCGGCCGAACTTCCCGGAAATGTTCGGGTTCGGGATCCGAACCCGATCCGAACTTCGTCCCGAACCCGAACCCCATTCAAGTCAATGGGGACCCGAACTTTTGGGCACTAAAAAGGCTGTAAAACAGCCCAGGAAAGAGCTAGAGGGCTGCAAAAGGCAGCAACATGTAGGTAAATCCCCTGCAAACAAATGTGGATAGGGAAATGAATTAAAATAAAAATTAAAAAAATAAAAATGAACCAATATCAATTGGACAGAGGTCCCATAGCAGAGAATCTGGCTTCACGTCAGTAGAGAATCAGTCTCTTCATGCCATAGCAAAGAATCTGGCTTCATGTCAGCAGAGAATCAGTCTCTTCATGCCATAGCAGAGAATCTGGCTTCCTGTCAGCGCAGAATCAGTCTTCATGTCATAGCAGAGAATCAGGCTTCACGTCACCCACCACTGAAACAGGCCACTGTCACACATTTAGGCCCCGGCACCCAGACAGAGGAGAGCGGTCCCGTAACAGAGAATCTGGCCTTATGTCAGCGCAGAATCTGTCTTCATGTCATAGCAGAGAATCAAGCTTCACGTCACCCACCACTGGAACAGGCCACTGTCACACATTTAGGCCCCGGCACCCAGACAGAGGAGAGAGGTCCTGTAACAGAGAATCTGGCCTTATGTCAGCACAGAATCTGTCTTCATGTCATAGCAGAGAATCAGGCTTCACGTCAGCCACCACTGGAACAGGCCACTGTCACACATTTAGGCCCCGGCACCCAGACAGAGGAGAGCGGTCCCGTAACAGATAATCTGGCCTTATGTCAGCGCAGAATCTGTCTTCATGTCATAGCAGAGAATCAGGCTTCACGTCAGCCACCACTGGAACAGGCCACTGTCACACATTTAGGCCCAGGCACCCAGGCAGAGGAGAGAGGTCCCGTAACAGAGAATCTGGCCTTATGTCAGCGCAGAATCTGTATTCATGTCATAGCAGAGAATCAGGCTTCACGTCACCCACCACTGGAACAGGCCACTGTCACACATTTAGGCCCCGGCACCCAGACAGAGGAGAGAGGTCCTGTAACAGAGAATCTGGCCTTATGTCAGCACAGAATCTGTCTTCATGTCATAGCAGAGAATCAGGCATCACGTCACCCACCACTGGAACAGGCCACTGTCACACATTTAGGCCCAGGCACCCAGGCAGAGGAGAGAGGTCCCGTAACAAAGAATCTGGCCTTATGTCAGCACAGAATCTGTCTTAATGTCATAGCAGAGAATCAGGCTTCACGTCACCCACCACTGGAACAGGCCACTGTCACACATTTAGGCCCAGGCACCCAGGCAGAGGAGAGAGGTCCCGTAACAGAGAATCTGGCCTTATGTCAGCGCAGAATCTGTATTCATGTCATAGCAGAGAATCAGGCTTCACGTCACCCACCACTGGAACAGGCCACTGTCACACATTTAGGCCCAGGCACCCAGGCAGAGGAGAGAGGTCCCGTTACAGAGAATCTGGCTTTATGTCAGCGCAGAATCTGTATTCATGTCATAGCAGAGAATCAGGCTTCACGTCACCCACCACTGGAACAGGCCACTGTCACAAATTTAGGCCCCGGCACCCAGACAGAGGAGAGCGGTCCCGTAACAGAGAATCTGGCCTTATGTCAGACCAGAATCTGTCTTCATGTCATAGCAGAGAATCAAGCTTCACGTCACTTACCACTGGAACAGGCCACTGTCACACATTTAGGCCCCGGCACCCAGGCAGAGGAGAGAGGTCCCGTAACAGAGAATCTGGCCTTATGTCAGCGCAGAATCTATATTCATGTCATAGCAGAGAATCAGGCTTCACGTCACCCACCACTGGAACAGGCCACTGTCACACATTTAGGCCCAGGCACCCAGGCAGAGGAGAGAGGTCCCGTAACAGAGAATCTGGCCTTATGTCAGCGCAGAATCTGTATTCATGTCATAGCAGAGAATCAGGCTTCACGTCACCCACCACTGGAACAGGCCACTGTCACACATTTAGGCCCCGGCACCCAGACAGAGGAGAGCGGTCCCGTAACAGAGAATCTGGCCTTATGTCAGCGCAGAATCTGTCTTCATGTCATAGCAGAGAATCAAGCTTCACGTCACCCACCACTGGAACAGGCCACTGTCACACATTTAGGCCCCGGCACCCAGACAGAGGAGAGAGGTCCTGTAACAGAGAATCTGGCCTTATGTCAGCACAGAATCTGTCTTCATGTCATAGCAGAGAATCAGGCATCACGTCACCCACCACTGGAACAGGCCACTGTCACACATTTAGGCCCAGGCACCCAGGCAGAGGAGAGAGGTCCCGTAACAGAGAATCTGGCCTTATGTCAGCACAGAATCTGTCTTAATGTCATAGCAGAGAATCAGGCTTCACGTCACCCACCACTGGAACAGGCCACTGTCACACATTTAGGCCCAGGCAGAGGAGAGAGGTCCCGTAACAGAGAATCTGGCCTTATGTCAGCGCAGAATCTGTATTCATGTCATAGCAGAGAATCAGGCTTCAAGTCACCCACCACTGGAACAGGCCACTGTCACACATTTAGGCCCCGGCACCCAGACAGAGGAGAGCGGTCCCGTAACAGAGAATCTGGCCTTATGTCAGCGCAGAATCTGTCTTCATGTCATAGCAGAGAATCAGGCTTCACGTCAGCCACCACTGGAACAGGCCACTGTCACACATTTAGGCCCAGGCACCCAGGCAGAGGAGAGAGGTCCCGTAACAGAGAATCTGGCCTTATGTCAGCGCAGAATCTGTATTCATGTCATAGCAGAGAATCAGGCTTCACGTCACCCACCACTGGAACAGGCCACTGTCACACATTTAGGCCCCGGCACCCAGATAGAGGAGAGGTTCATTCAACTTTGGGTTGCCCCACAATATAATGGTAAAATGAAATTAAAAATAGTATTGAATGAGGAAGTGCCCTGGAGTAGAATAATATATTGTTAAGGGGAGGTAGTTAATATCTAATCTGCACAAGGGATGGACAGGTCCTGTGGGATCCATACCTGGTTCATTTTTATGAACGTCAGCTTGTCCACATTGGCTGTAGACAGGCGGCTGCGTTTGTCTGTAATGACGCCCCCTGCCGTGCTGAATACACGTTCAGACAAAACGCTGGCCGCCGGGCAGGCCAGCACCTCCAAGGCATAAAAGGCTAGCTCTGGCCACGTGGACAATTTGGAGACCCAGAAGTTGAATGGGGCCGAACCATCAGTCAGTACGTGAAGGGGTGTGCACAGGTACTGTTCCACCATGTTAGTGAAATGTTGCCTCCTGCTAACACCTTCCGTATCAGGAGGTGGTGCAGTTAGCTGTGGCGTGGTGACAAAACTTTTCCACATCTCTGCCATGCTAACCCTGCCCTCAGAGGAGCTGGCCGTGACACAGCTGCGTTGGCGACCTCTTGCTCCTCCTCTGCCTTCGCCTTGGGCTTCCACTGGTTCCCCTGTGACATTTGGGAATGCTCTCAGTAGCGCGTCTACCAACGTGCGCTTGTACTCGCGCATCTTACTTTCACGCTCCAGTGTAGGAAGTAAGGTGGGCACATTGTCTTTGTACCGGGGATCCAGCAGGGTGGCAACCCAGTAGTCTGCACACGTTAAAATGTGGGCAACTCTGCTGTCGTTGCGCAGGCACTGCAGCATGTAGTCGCTCATGTGTGCCAGGCTGCCCAGAGGTAAGGACAAGCTGTCCTCTGTGGGAGGCGTATCGTCATCGTCCTGTGTTTCCCCCCAGCCACGCACCAGTGATGGGCCCGAGCTGCTTTGGGTGCCACCCCGCTGTGAACATGCTTCATCCTCATCCTCCTCCACCTCCTCCTCATCCTCGTCCTCCTCGTCCTCCAGTAGTGGGCCCTGTCTGGCCACATTTGTACCTGGCCTCTGGTGTTGCAAAAAACCTCCCTCTGAGTCACTTTGAAGAGACTGGCCTGAAAGTGCTAAAAATGACCCCTCTTCCTCCTCTTCCTCCTGGGCCACCTCCTCTTCCATCATCGCCCTAAGTGTTTTCTAAAGGAGACATAGAAGTGGTATTGTAACGCTGATAACGGCGTCATCGCCACTGGCCATGTTGGTGGATTACTCGAAACAGCGCAACAGGGCACACAGGTCTCGCATGGAGGCCCAGTCATTGGTGGTGAAGTGGGGCTGATCCGCAGTGCGACTGACCCGTGCGTGCTGCAGCTGAAACTCCACTATGGCCTGCTGCTGCTCGCACAGTCTGTCCAGCATATGCAAGGTGGAGTTCCACCTGGTGGGCACGTCGCATATGAGGTGGTGAGCGGGAAGGCCGAAGTTACGCTGTAGCGCAGACAGGCGAGCAGCGGCAGGGTGTGAACGCCGGAAGCGCGAACAGACGGCCCGCACTTTATGCAGCAGCTCTGACATGTCGGGGTAGTTGCGAATGAACTTCTGCACCACCAAATTCAGCACATGCGCCAGGCAAGGGATGTGCGTCAAACCGGCTAGTCCCAGAGCTGCAACGAGATTTCGCCCATTATCGCACACCACCAGGCCGGGCTTGAGGCTCACCGGCAGCAACCACTCGTCGGTCTGTTGTTCTATACCCCGCCACAACTCCTGTGCGGTGTGGGGCCTGTCCCCCAAACATATGAGTTTCAGAATGGCCTGCTGACGTTTACCCCGTGCTGTGCTGAAGTTGGTGGTGAAGGTGTGTGGCTGACTGGATGAGCAGGTGGAAGAAGAGTAGGAGGAAGCTGAGTAGGAGGAGGAGGAGACAGGAGGCAAAGAATGTTGCCCTGCGATCCTTGGCGGCGGAAGGACGTGCGCCAAATAGCTCTCCGCCTGGGGCCCAGCCGCCACTACATTTACCCAGTGTGCAGTTAGAGAGATATAGCGTCCCTGGCCGTGCTTACTGGTCCACGTATCTGTGGTTAGGTGGACCTTGCCACAGATGGCGTTGCGCAGTGCACACTTGATTTTATCGGACACTAGTTTGTGCAGGGAAGGCACGGCTCTCTTAGAGAAGTAGTGGCGGCTGGGAACAACATACTGTGGGACAGCAAGTGACATGAGCTGTTTGAAGCTGTGTGTGTCCACCAGCCTAAATGACAGCATTTCATAGGCCAGTAGTTTAGAAATGCTGGCATTCAGGGCCAGGGATCGAGGGTGGCTAGGTGGGAATTTACTCTTTCTCTCAAATGTTTGTGAGATGGAGAGCTGAACGCTGCCGTGTGACATGGTTGAGATGCTTGGTGACGCAGGTGGTGGTGTTGGTGGTACATCCCATGTTTGCTGGGCGGCAGGTGCCAACGTTCCTCCAGAGGCAGAGGAAGAGGCCGAGGCGGCGGCAGCAGCAGCAGAAGACGCCGAGGCGGCGGCAGCAGCAGAAGAGGCCGAGGCGGCAGCAGCAGAAGAGGTAGCAGGGGGAGCCTGAGTGACTTCCTTGTTTTTAAGGTGTTTACTCCACTGCAGTTCATGCTTTGCATGCAGGTGCCTGGTCATGCAGGTTGTGCTAAGGTTCAGAACGTTAATGCCTCGCTTCAGGCTCTGATGGCACAGCGTGCAAACCATTCGGGTCTTGTCGTCAGCACATTGTTTGAAGAAGTGCCATGCCAGGGAACTCCTTGAAGCTGCCTTTGGGGTGCTCGGTCCCAGATGGCGGCGGTCAGTAGCAGGCGGAGTCTCTTGGTGGCGGGTGTTCTGATTTTGCCCACTGCTCCCTCTTTTGCTACGCTGTTGGCTCGGTCTCACCACTGCCTCTTCCTCCGAACTCTGAAAGTCAGTGGCACGACCTTTATTCCATGTGGGGTCTAGGACCTCATTGTCCCCTGCATCGTCTTCCACCCAGTCTTGACCCCTGACCTCCTGTTCAGTCTGCACACTGCAGAAAGACGCAGCAGTTGGCACCTGTGTTTCGTCATCATCAGAGACGTGCTGAGGTGGTATTCCCATGTCCTCATCATCAGGAAACATAAGTGGTTGTGCGTTAGTGCATTCTATCTCTTCCACCCCTGGTGAAGGGCTAGGTGGATGCCCTTGGAAAACCCTGGCAGCAGAGTCTTCAAACAGCATAAGAGACTGCTGCATAACTTGAGGCTCAGACAGTTTCCCTGATATGCATGGGGGTGATGTGACAGACTGATGGGCTGGGTTTTCATGCGCCATCTGTGCGCTTTCTGCAGAAGACTGGGTGGGAGATAATGTGAACGTGCTGGATGCACTGTCGGCCACCCAATTGACTAATGCCTGTACCTGCTCAGGCCTTACCATCCTTAGAACGGCATTGGGCCCCACCAAATATCCCTGTAAATTCTGGCGGCTACTGGGACCTGAGGTAGTTGGTTCACTAGGACGTGTGGCTGTGGCAGAACGGCCACGTCCTCTCCCAGCACCAGAGGGTCCACTAACACCACCACGACCATGTCCACGTCCGCGTCACTTATTAGATGTTTTCCTCATTGTTCCCGTTCACCACAATTTTGAGAATGGCAAATTTGGGAATAGTTTTTCAACCCAGAACAAAAAGTCTGCTTTGACGGTCACTACAAATAACTTGACCAGCTAAAACTGTGCAGATTTGGTTGAATAGAGATGTGAGACCTGTTTTTTTTTGCGCTGTGTGACAGTTATAGGTTTAATCACAGAATGACACTTCTATCAGCACGCTAGCGTGTGTCTTAGGTTTTTCTGAATGATACTATCAATAACTTTAATGGAAGATTTTCTTTTTGGGATAGATTTCAAGTTGGCCTGAAATACCACAAACTAGTTATTTTCAGAATGGCAAATTTGGGAATGCTTTTTCAACCCAGAACAAAAAGTCTGCTTTGACGGTCACTACAAATAACTTGACCAGCTAAAACTGTGCAGATTTGGTTGAATAGAGATGTGAGACCTGTTTTTTTTTGCGCTGTGTGACAGTTATAGGTTTAATCACAGAATGACACTACTATCAGCACGCTAGCGTGTGTCTTAGGTTTTTCTGAATGATACTATCAATAACTTCAATGGAAGATTTTCTTTTTGGGATAGATTTCAAGTAGGCCTGAAATACCACAAACTAGTTATTTTCAGAATGGCAAATTTGGGAATGCTTTTTCAACCCAGAACAAAAAGTCTGCATTGACGGTCACTACAAATAACTTGACCAGCTAAAACTGTGCAGATTTGGTTGAATAGAGATGTGAGACCTGTTTTTTTTTGCGCTGTGTGACAGTTATAGGTTTAATCACAGAATGACACTTCTATCAGCACGCTAGCGTGTGTCTTAGGTTTTTCTGAATGATACTATCAATAACTTTAATGGAAGATTTTTTTTTTGGGATAGATTTCAAGTAGGCCTGAAATACCACAAACTAGTTATTTTCAGAATGGCAAATTTGGGAATGCTTTTTCAACCCAGAACAAAAAGTCTGCTTTGACGGTCACTACAAATAACTTGACCAGCTAAAACTGTGCAGATTTGGTTGAATAGAGATGTGAGACCTGTTTTTTTTTTGCGCTGTGTGACAGTTATAGGTTTAATCACAGAATGACACTTCTATCAGCACGCTAGCGTGTGTCTTAGGTTTTTCTGAATGATACTATCAATAACTTTAATGGAAGATTTTCTTTTTGGGATAGATTTCAAGTAGGCCTGAAATACCACAAACTAGTTATTTTCAGAATGGCAAATTTGGGAATGCTTTTTCAACCCAGAACAAAAAGTCTGCTTTGACGGTCACTACAAATAACTTGACCAGCTAAAACTGTGCAGATTTGGTTGAATAGAGATGTGAGACCTGTTTTTTTTTGCGCTGTGTGACAGTTATAGGTTTAATCACAGAATGACACTTCTATCAGCACGCTAGCGTGTGTCTTAGGTTTTTCTGAATGATACTATCAATAACTTCAATGGAAGATTTTCTTTTTGGGATAGATTTCAAGTAGGCCTGAAATACCACAAACTAGTTATTTTCAGAATGGCAAATTTGGGAATGCTTTTTCAACCCAGAACAAAAAGTCTGCTTTGACGGTCACTACAAATAACTTGACCAGCTAAAACTGTGCAGATTTGGTTGAATAGAGATGTGAGACCTGTTTTTTTTTGCGCTGTGTGACAGTTATAGGTTTAATCACAGAATGACACTTCTATCAGGACGCTAGCGTGTGTCTTAGGTTTTTCTGAATGATACTATCAATAACTTTAATTGAAGATTTTCTTTTTGGGATAGATTTCAAGTAGGCCTGAAATACCACAAACTAGTTATTTTCAGAATGGCAAATTTGGGAATGCTTATTTAACCCAGAACAAAAAGTCTGCTTTGACGGTCACTACAAATAACTTGACCAGCTAAAACTGTGCAGATTTGGTTGAATAGAGATGTGAGACCTGTTTTTTTTTGCGCTGTGTGACAGTTATAGGTTTAATCACAGAATGACACTTCTATCAGCACGCTAGCGTGTGTCTTAGGTTTTTCTGAATGATACTATCAATAACTTCAATGGCAGATTTTCTTTTTGGGATAGATTTCAAGTAGGCCTGAAATACCACAAACTAGTTATTTTCAGAATGGCAAATTTGGGAATGCTTTATCAACCCAGAACAAAAAGTCTGCTTTGACGGTCACTACAAATAACTTGACCAGCTAAAACTGTGCAGATTTGGTTGAATAGAGATGTGAGACCTGTTTTTTTTTTTGCGCTGTGTGACAGTTATAGGTTTAATCACAGAATGACACTTCTATCAGCACGCTAGCGTGTGTCTTAGGTTTTTCTGAATGATACTATTAATAACTTCAATGGAAGATTTTCTTTTTGGGATAGATTTCAAGTAGGCCTGAAATACCACAAACTAGTTATTTTCAGAATGGCAAATTTGGGAATGCTTTTTCAACCCAGAACAAAAAGTCTGCTTTGACGGTCACTACAAATAACTTGACCAGCTAAAACTGTGCAGATTTGGTTGAATAGAGATGTGAGACCTGTTTTTTTTTGCGCTGTGTGACAGTTATAGGTTTAATCACAGAATGACACTTCTATCAGCACGCTAGCGTGTGTCTTAGGTTTTTCTGAATGATACTATCAATAACTTCAATGGAAGATTTTCTTTTTGGGATAGATTTCAAGTAGGCCTGAAATACCACAAACTAGTTATTTTCAGAATGGCAAATTTGGGAATGCTTTTTCAACCCAGAACAAAAAGTCTGCTTTGACGGTCACTACAAATAACTTGACCAGCTAAAACTGTGCAGATTTGGTTGAATAGAGATGTGAGACCTGTTTTTTTTTGCGCTGTGTGACAGTTATAGGTTTAATCACAGAATGACACTTCTATCAGCACGCTAGCGTGTGTCTTAGGTTTTTCTGAATGATACTATCAATAACTTTAATGGAAGATTTTCTTTTTGGGATAGATTTCAAGTAGGCCTGAAATACCACAAACTAGTTATTTTCAGAATGGCAAATTTGGGAATGCTTTTTCAACCCAGAACAAAAAGTCTGCATTGACGGTCACTACAAATAACTTGACCAGCTAAAACTGTGCAGATTTGGTTGAATAGAGATGTGAGACCTGTTTTTTTTTGCGCTGTGTGACAGTTATAGGTTTAATCACAGAATGACACTTCTATCAGCACGCTAGCGTGTGTCTTAGGTTTTTCTGAATGATACTATCAATAACTTTAATGGAAGATTTTCTTTTTGGGATAGATTTCAAGTAGGCCTGAAATACCACAAACTAGTTATTTTCAGAATGGCAAATTTGGGAATGCTTTTTCAACCCAGAACAAAAAGTCTGCTTTGACGGTCACTACAAATAACTTGACCAGCTAAAACTGTGCAGATTTGGTTGAATAGAGATGTGAGACCTGTTTTTTTTTTGCGCTGTGTGACAGTTATAGGTTTAATCACAGAATGACACTTCTATCAGCACGCTAGCGTGTGTCTTAGGTTTTTCTGAATGATACTATCAATAACTTAATGGAAGATTTTCTTTTTGGGATAGATTTCAAGTAGGCCTGAAATACCACAAACTAGTTATTTTCAGAATGGCAAATTTGGGAATGCTTTTTCAACCCAGAACAAAAAGTCTGCTTTGACGGTCACTACAAATAACTTGACCAGCTAAAACTGTGCAGATTTGGTTGAATAGAGATGTGAGACCTGTTTTTTTTTGCGCTGTGTGACAGTTATAGGTTTAATCACAGAATGACACTTCTATCAGCACGCTAGCGTGTGTCTTAGGTTTTTCTGAATGATACTATCAATAACTTCAATGGAAGATTTTCTTTTTGGGATAGATTTCAAGTAGGCCTGAAATACCACAAACTAGTTATTTTCAGAATGGCAAATTTGGGAATGCTTTTTCAACCCAGAACAAAAAGTCTGCTTTGACGGTCACTACAAATAACTTGACCAGCTAAAACTGTGCAGATTTGGTTGAATAGAGATGTGAGACCTGTTTTTTTTTGCGCTGTGTGACAGTTATAGGTTTAATCACCGAATGACACTTCTATCAGGACGCTAGCGTGTGTCTTAGGTTTTTCTGAATGATACTATCAATAACTTTAATTGAAGATTTTCTTTTTGGGATAGATTTCAAGTAGGCCTGAAATACCACAAACTAGTTATTTTCAGAATGGCAAATTTGGGAATGCTTATTTAACCCAGAACAAAAAGTCTGCTTTGACGGTCACTACAAATAACTTGACCAGCTAAAACTGTGCAGATTTGGTTGAATAGAGATGTGAGACCTGTTTTTTTTTGCGCTGTGTGACAGTTATAGGTTTAATCACAGAATGACACTTCTATCAGCACGCTAGCGTGTGTCTTAGGTTTTTCTGAATGATACTATCAATAACTTCAATGGCAGATTTTCTTTTTGGGATAGATTTCAAGTAGGCCTGAAATACCACAAACTAGTTATTTTCAGAATGGCAAATTTGGGAATGCTTTATCAACCCAGAACAAAAAGTCTGCTTTGACGGTCACTACAAATAACTTGACCAGCTAAAACTGTGCAGATTTGGTTGAATAGAGATGTGAGACCTGTTTTTTTTTTTGCGCTGTGTGACAGTTATAGGTTTAATCACAGAATGACACTTCTATCAGCACGCTAGCGTGTGTCTTAGGTTTTTCTGAATGATACTATTAATAACTTCAATGGAAGATTTTCTTTTTGGGATAGATTTCAAGTAGGCCTGAAATACCACAAACTAGTTATTTTCAGAATGGCAAATTTGGGAATGCTTTTTCAACCCAGAACAAAAAGTCTGCTTTGACGGTCACTACAAATAACTTGACCAGCTAAAACTGTGCAGATTTGGTTGAATAGAGATGTGAGACCTGTTTTTTTTTGCGCTGTGTGACAGTTATAGGTTTAATCACAGAATGACACTTCTATCAGCACGCTAGCGTGTGTCTTAGGTTTTTCTGAATGATACTATCAATAACTTTAATGGAAGATTTTCTTTTTGGGATAGATTTCAAGTAGGCCTGAAATACCACAAACTAGTTATTTTCAGAATGGCAAATTTGGGAATGCTTTTTTAACCCAGAACAAAAAGTCTGCTTTGACGGTCACTACAAATAACTTGACCAGCTAAAACTGTGCAGATTTGGTTGAATAAAGATGTGAGACCTGTTTTTTTTTGCGCTGTGTGACAGTTATAGGTTTAATCACAGAATGACACTTCTATCAGCACGCTAGCGTGTGTCTTAGGTTTTTCTGAATGATACTATCAATAACTTTAATGGAAGATTTTCTTTTTGGGATAGATTTCAAGTAGGCCTGAAATACCACAAACTAGTTATTTTCAGAATGGCAAATTTGGGAATGCTTTTTCAACCCGGAACAAAAAGTCTGCTTTGACGGTCACTACAAATAACTTGACCAGCTAAAACTGTGCAGATTTGGTTGAATAGAAATGTCAGGTCTATTTTTTAGGCGCTGGGTGACAGGCTCAACTTGCCCCTGATGTAATATATGGCCAAAAAATAACCAGACTGTTGATGGTTAAATGCACTTCGGTGACACAGGCTCAGCCTGCAGCTGATGTAGTATATGGCCAAAAAATAATCAGACTGTTGATGGTTAAATGCACTTGGGTGACACAGGCTCAGCCTGCAGCTGATGTAGTATATGGCCAAAAAATAACCAGACTGTTGATGGTTAAATGCACTTCGGTGACACAGGCTCAGCCTGCAGCTGATGTAGGATATAGCACAAAATAACCACACTATCGATGGTTAAATACACTTGGTGATAGCTCGTGCTGGCGCACCACAAGTCACAAAATGGCCGCCGATCACCCCAGAAAAAAAGTGATCTAAAAACGCTCTGGGCAGCCTCAAAAAAGTGAGCAAGTCAATAATAGCACTTCAATGATCCACAGCTGCAGATCGATCACAGAATGAAGTCTTTTGGAGGAGTTAATCTGCCTAATCTCGCCCTAACGTCGCAGCTGCAACCTCTCCCTATACTGATCATAGCAGAGTGACGTGCGGCGCTACGTGACTCCAGCTTAAATAGAGGCTGGGTCACATGGTGCACTGGCCAATCACAGCCATGCCAATAGTAGGCAAGGCTGTGATGGCCTCTTGGGGCAAGTAGTATGACGCTTGTTGATTGGCTGCTTTGCAGCCTTTCAAAAAGCGCCAAGAAAGCGCCGAACACCGAACCCGGACTTTTACGAAAATGTTCGGGTTCGGGTCCGTGTCATGGACACCCCAAAATTCGGTACGAACCCGAACTATACAGTTCGGGTTCGCTCATCCCTACTTCTCAGCTGTTCCATGGTCAGGTGTGTGTTATTCCCTCATAATCCCAAATACAATTAGCAGATAAAAGGTCCAGAGTTTATATATGCTATTTGCACTTGGAATCTGTTGCTGTCAACTCTCAAGATGAGATCCAAAGAGCTGTCACTATCAGTGAAGTAAGCCATCATTAGGCTGAAAAAAACAAAACAAACCTATCAGAGAGATAGCAAAAATATTAGGCGTGACCAAAACAACTGTTTGGAACATTCTTAAAAAGAAGAAATGCATCGGTGAGCTCAGAAACACCAAAAGACCCGGAAGACCACGGAAAACAACTGTGGTGGATGACTGAAGAATTATTTCCCTGGTGAAGAAAACACCCTTCACAACAGTTGGCCAGATCAAGAACACTCTCCAGGAGGTAGGTGTATGTGTGTCAAAGTCAACAATCAAGAGAAGACTTCGCCAGAGTGAATACAGAGGGTTCACCACAAGATGTAAACCATTGGTGAGCCTCAAAAACAGGAAGGCCAGATAAGAGTTTGCCAAACGACATCTAAAAAAGCCTTCACAGTTCTGGAGCAACATCCTATGGACAGATGAGACCAAAATCAACTTGTACCAGAGTGATGGGAAGAGAAGAGTATGGAGAAGTAAAGGAACTGCTCATGATCCTAAGCATACCACCTCATCGAAGCATGGAGGTGGTAGTGTCATGGTGTAGGCATGTATGGCTGCCAATGGAACTGGTTCTCTTGTATTTATTGATGATGCGACTGCTGACAAAAGCAGCAGGATGAATTCTGAAGTGTTTCGGGCAATATTATCTGCTCATATTCAACTAAATGCTACAGAACTCATTGGACGGCCCTTCACAGTGCAGATGGACAATGACCCAAAGCATACTGCAAAAGCAACCAAAGAGTTTTTTAAGTGAAATAAGTGGATTGTTATGCAATGGCCAAGTCAATCACCTGACCTGAATCCGATTGAGCATGCATTTCACTTGCTGAAGACAAAACTGAAGGGAAAACTGAAGGAACTGAAGACAGTTGAGGTAGAGGCCTGGTAGAGCATCACCAGGGATGAAGCCCAGTGTCTGGTGATGTCTATACGTTCCAGACTTCAGGCTGTAATTGACTGCAAAGGATTTGCAAGCAAGTATTAAAAAGTGAAAGTTTGATTTATGCTTATTATTCTGTCCTATTACTTTTGGTCCCTTAACAAGTGGGACGCACATATGCAAACTGTTGTAATTCCTACACCGTTCACCTGATTTGGATGTAAATACCCTCAAATTAAATCTGACAGTCTGCAGTTAAAGCACATCTTGTTCGTTTCATTTCAAATCCATTGTGGTGGTGTATAGAGCCAAAAATGTTAGAATTGTGGCAATGTCCCAATATTTATGGACCTGACTGTATGTGCATCTTATTTGCTACGCCAGCAGCTGATGGGGAAAATACCTGTATGTAAATTCTAGTAGATTAGAGGGCAGGCATGGGTTAAGTGACTAAGGACCAGCCTGTGTACAGCAAGTGTCAGGGATTAGGATCACTATATGACCTATGAGGAATAGACACATGGCACTTTGTGATTGGCTAGCAGCTACTTAAAGGTGATCTTCCTGGCTGGTCAGTGCCCGCTGTTATTTTGACAACCCGGGTGTATGTTGCAGTTCATATTCTCCCAGACTTACCTGTGCATGACCTCTGCCTTCCTCGATTTATCTCTACAGACTGCGTCTGGATGCCTCATCTTTGCTGAACAGTTTGTCTCATGTATGACCTTGGATCGGACCCTGGAAATCCTGACGTCTCATTCCTAGGTACCACGTTATACGGACTAATACTGCACATAAGAACTTTGGCCTGGTCACTGGCTGTCCCCTTGGTGTTTCCCTGCACAGGGTATTATTCGGGTTGGTTAACTGTATATGCTTACTGGTTTGGACTGTACTGCCGTTTATTTAATAAATCCATTATTATTTAACCTCTGTCTGGTTGCTTGGGGTTCTGCACCATTACACAACCTTTCTTAGCTGGTCAATCACCAGTGATCATAGCCGGAGACTTTAATTGTGTCCTAAAAGAGGAAGACAGAACTGTTGAGCAAGTATGAAAGGACAAAACAGTGCAGCAATTTAAAAATATGATTTTGAACTTTAATTTAATTGACATTTGGAGTAATGTAAGAGAAAATGAACCAGGATACACATGGAGTAACTCTTTAGTTCAATCAAGACTGGATTATTTCTTCATTTCAAAAGTCCTGAAGCCTGTGACGATGTCCCTGGAGGGTAATATCTTCTCTGATCACAAGTTGCTTCTACCGCAAATTCAAGTAACTGAAGGTGGAAAAGGCAAAGGCGTATGGAGGCTAAATGTGGATATATTGAATGATGAAGATGTAAAGAAAGTATTCGTTCAAAACTACAAGAAATGGACTTGTAAAGAAAAGTTCACGTCAATATTGCTATGGTGGAAATATGTAAAAGCCAAAACTAAAGAATTTTTCCTCAAAATTGGAATTAAAATAGCAAATGAGAAAAAAGCTGTGGTTCAAAAATCTTAATACCGAACTACAGACTTTCCTGAAGCTTAGAAATGGAGGCATTGATGTCTCAGACCTGACAGAAAAAACAGAAGGAGACATTAAAAAGGCATTTTACCAGAAAGGCAAAGAAATAATATTTAATACCAAAGTGAAGCAGCTTCAAGCTGATGAAAAATGTACAAGATTCTTCTTCAAAAAAACTACTGGGCAAAAAGCAGTAATATCAAATATTGGTGGTGAAACAAAGAAAGAAGAAATGCTTAAAAAAGTCAAAAATTCTATCAAGAGCTGTTTAATAAAAAAACAAATAGAAAAAGCCTTTGTTCAAGATGCCTTAAACTCTTTAGAAAACAAGTTGGAGAAAGAGGAGCAAGAAATGCTCTGCAAGGACATCTCGCTAGAAGAATTGCATGCTGTCTTTAAAGGTTTAGCAAAAAACAAAATGCCAGGGTCTGATGGACTTACAGTAGAATTTTACTTAACATTCTTCAATGTATTGAAAGGAGACCTGATGGCTATCTTTAAGAAAGCTTTAAATACAGAAGTGTTGCCAGAATCTTGGAGGAAAGGTATCGTGACAATACTATACAAAAAAGGCGACAAATCGCAATTAGAAAATTGGAGACTAATCACACTCCTAAATACGGATTACAAAGTTATGGCCAAGTTGCTTGTGAACCAGATTAAAAAATTAATTGGGAAATTAATACCTAAAGACCAAGTATGTGCAGTCCCAGGTAGAGGAATATGGGAAAATCTTTACAAAATAAGAGACTGTATCTGGTATCAGGATGAGAGAAAACAAGATCTAGCCTTACTATCCTTGGACTATCTCAAAGCATATGACAGAGTGTCACATGAGTTTCTGTGGTTGGTGCTGAAGAAAATGAACTTTCCAGATGTTGCAATAAAACAGATATAATTGCTCTACAAAGAATCCTTCAGCCAAATTCTTATTAATGGTTTTCTGTCTGGAAAAGTCACTTTGTTTTCCGGATTCAAGCAAGGTTGCTCCTTGTCACCCATTCTGTTTATTTGTGTTTTGGAGCCACTACTCTCGCTACTACGAAAAGACAAGGTAATCAAGGGTTTCTCTATACCTGGTGGTAATGGACTTACTGTTAAAACAGGGGCCTATATAGATGATGTCACAATCTTGTGTACAACAATACCTGCATTGAGGAGAGCCGTAAAAATTACGGAATTCTTTTGCCAAGCTTCTGCCTTTCATCTTAATAGAACGAAGTGTGATTGCTTTGCCATAAGAGATTGGAGAGAAGAAAATATCCCGGATCTAAAAATACAAAAAGAGCAGATATTTTTGATGGCAACAACGGTCAAAAGAGTTGGGAGGCAGTCAAAGCAAAAGTCCAAAAGAAAGTGGAGTATTGGAAGCTGCACAAATTAACAATAGAAGGGAAAAATTTGATCTTTAAAGCCCTAATAATCCCAATTCTACTGTACTTGATTGTAGTCTTCCCTCCAAGTGATCAGTGTCTGAAATATCTTCAGAGAGTAATCTTTCAGTTTATTTGGAGCTCGAAAATTGAGAAAGTCAACAGGGAGACAATGTATAAACAAAAAAGTTCAGAGGCAAAGGGATACCTAATATTAAGAAAATCCTGTACCTGCATTTCTTTTCCCTGTGCTTCATGATGATGAAAAGAACTGAGAATACCTGGTCTTTTTTTCCTAAAGTTTGCAGCAGGACATTTTGTTCCGGATATGCCAATGCTTACAAATTCCTTTAACAGTACCAGTGTTGCTTGTCCTCCTACCAAGGCAATATGTATTAATTGAGAAGGCCATTTGACAGTACTCCCTAGAGAATTGTGAAAGAGACTGTTTGGATAATGCTAAAAAATAATACAACATCTGAATAATAAGGAACAAGTCTGTCCAGTATCAAATTATGCAGAAGCTAAGTCTTTGAAATGTTGGAAGCTGTGTAATTGTGCTTACCTCTCGAATTGTTTAAAAGACTTTGCCTGGATGGTAATGCAGGATTGTCTACCGACGAGAGCCTTTCAGCACAGGAGAGGACTGATGTCAACGGCAAAGTGTCCAAGAAGTGACTGTGTTATGGATGAAACCTCTCTCCATGTAATGTGAAATTGTAAGTATGCACAGAACTTATGGAGGAGGGTGAGTGTGTTGCTGAAGCATACTTGTGATCTGGGCTTCTTGAATGACGAACTGGTAATGTATGGACTTTGTACTGTGCCGCAGACAGGTAAGAAGCAGGTATTATGGACTATGGTGAACTGCTTGAAAAGCGCATTATGGAAAGTTCGTAATATTTTGTTGTTCAGGAGAGACTTGATTGATGAAAAAGAATGCTTTAAATAGATTTATGTTTTCTATTTACGTGACAGAAAACGTTTAGGTGTTAGAGCTGCTACACTGGAATATTAACATGTCTAATGTGCTTTTTGAGTAATTTTTTATGAAATTGTTTGTTTTGTAAGTTTTTTAGTTTTATAATAGAAATGTAAAGCTGGTCTTGAATGTCTCATAGTGCACAAGGCTGCCATTGTAAGGTATGCTGACAGTACCTGTCTCATGGATATGTTGTTGGCTTGCACATACCCGGCTTTTGGCATATAGCCTTTTTGTGATTGTTTGTTGCAGGTAATAAAATTGTGCGCGCAATACGTGCATATTACATTGGTGATTTTTGCAATCGCGAATTTTCAGCTAAATAATTTTGACTATTTTCTATGCTTAAAACAGGCGTAAAAAAATGATGAATGAGATGGGGTTGCTGGCCCGTCCCCTTGCCCGCCAACACCACACCCCTTTTTTTAGACCAGGCATCGCAGATTGCAGCACAAATAACTTTTGTGACACAATCTGCGCCAGAAATACGCATAATATAGGTGTATTTCTGATAGTAAATGACCCCCACAATGCCTTAGCCACGATTGAAGAAGATAAATATTATCCACCGTGTCAGCCAACTGAAGTACTACTAAAAGAATTGCAAATATCTAGTATAAGTTCAGATGATCAAAATAGTGCAATTAAACAAAGTGATTAGACATGGTTTCCAACCTCATAACTCATGTGCAACTAAACAGTTCACAAATTTTCCTCAGGTTTCATACGATGTTGATGGATTCTGCGAGAGGAATCGAGATGTTCTTTTCATAGACCTCATCGAACTGATGCAGAGCAGTGAGTAGTAAGTACTGTAGAGCATAACTCTTTGGCTAAGTTTATTTTGTGTACATAGTGCTAAATTCTCAAGAAAATTTAAACCCAATCTATAACATAAGCAAGCAATGTAACATGTTGCAAACATTTTAATTATTTGTGTAGCAGTATAAATGAAGTTTGTATAAAGTACTATAGGTAAATACTAAGGATAAGCAAATTTCTTGAAATTAGTTTCATGCAAGATTTGTGGATTTTTGAAAATAATTTGTTTAGTGTCAGAATCAATTCTACACAAATCAAAGTTGCTCCAATATCCCTGAAAATTGGTATATAACACACTCTAGTCTCCCATACTCTAGCTATAGGTAAACGCATGTTTGACAGTGTTAATAAAGAGTGTGTTTAACACACTGCCCCATCATATGTGTGTTATGCTTTTTCATATTAAAAAGCTTCCAAAATTGTACGTTGTGTTTAGACACATAGGGGAAGGTTTATCAAACTGGTGTAAAGTAGAACTGGCCTAGTTGCCCATAGCAACCAATGAGCTTCCACCTTTCATTTTTCACAGCTCCTTTGGAAAATGAAAAGAGGAATGTGATTGGTTGCTATGGGAAAATAAGCCAGTTCTACGTTAGACCAGTTTGAGAAATCTCCTCCAAATAGTGTTACAGCAAAAAGACAATGGCTTGGTGGGACCAAGCTTCCAAAAATTAGGATATAACAGGGGCAGATCCCTGCCAATTTCTATACACTCACTCATGTTATTGTCAGAAGAAAGAGTGATTTATTGTGCACAAGGATCCAAAATGTATGGGGTGTAGGAAGGTGCAAGGATCCGTCATTGACGGAAGGTACATGTCACCGAGGTTCCTGGCCTCGGTGAGATAAGAACCGGTAATTTTGTGTGTCAGCGGCAGCTAGTGCTCGTTGACCCTATTTTACTTAGTATGGCTGTAAAGTCAATCCGGGCCGGTTCTTATTGAGAGCAGCCAAAGAGCAGGGAGGCCAGGTTTTGCGCTGGGAATAAAAACCCAGCCAGCAGTCACAGCTGTGTGTGGATTACTCTTCAATTTCACAGTGGATCTGTGAAGCACTGAGGTGTTTGGGTTCCAACCAGTTGGTGGCGTGCTGGAGAGCCGCACGCTGAAAATCAGGCGCCCTAAAGCCTGCGGTGGACAGCTGTGGATTGCCCTGGACAAAACAGTCTGCCAGGTGACACGTTTGTGCTGTGGACTTTAGGTGGTGTGAATTAACACCAGGACTCTGCACAGTGTTATTTTTGCTTTGTGGCTTTTTGTGTGAATAAACACTGAACTTTTGCTTTCTTACCGTGTTCTTGCCTCTGCACTGTGTCCGCTTACCCTGCCTACCAGAGCAAATCCCTACAATTGGTAACTTGGAGCAGGCAAGCGCAGTGAAGCTGGCGTGAACCCCAAAATATTTTTGGTTTGTATTTTTGGGCACGGTTGTATGTCAGTTATCAAGCCAGCTAAATTCAAACCTGTGTCACACGACAAAATGGAGGCTGTTGTGAAGGCCCTCATGGAGGCTAATTTGCAGCAGCGAGAGACTAACGAGCAGCAGCAAGAGACCAACCAGTTGCTGCTACAACACGTGATGGCTTTGCAGTCAGCAGGAGCAACCCCAAGCGTCCACGATGCCCGGAAAACAGTCTGTGCAGTGATCCCTAAGATGACACCCACAGATGACATCGAAACCTACCTGGCGATGTATGAGAAAGTGGCCACCAGGGAAAGGCTGCCCCAGGACCAGTGGGCTGAGGTCATCGCTCCTTTCCTGACATCAGAGTCTCAGCGGGTGTTTTTCAACTTGCCGGACGATCAAGCTGCCGACTACCCAAAGATAAAGGGTGAGATTTTGGCAAGTCTGGGGGTGAATGTGCTGGTCCGGGCTCAGCGGGTGCATAAGTGGGGGTTCAACCCGGCTGAGCCCATGAGACCCCAGTATTACAGCCTACTCAACCTTTTGCAAAAATGGCTGCAGCCTGACGTGCTGAGCCCCACTGCCAGCCTGGACCGGTTGTTAGCAGATATGTTCTGGAGGGCTCTGCCACCCCCTCTCCAGCAATGGTTTGGCCAGGTCTCTCCAGGTAATGCGCTTGAGATGGTCGACTTGGTGGAGCGCTATGAGGCGACCCGGAACTTGCAGGGGGGTTCCTTTGGGAGGGGGCAGTCAAATCCCATAACTCTCCACCCCGGCGACTGGTGCCCCCAGAACTTGCCCGGGATGTAACCCCTGTGGACCCCGCTCCAATAATCTGCTGGCGGTGTCGGGAGCCTGGCCATGTTCGAGCTGACTGTCCACATCAGGGGGAACCCATGAACACGAACTATGGCTTCTGTCAGTCATTGTATGCCATGAAACTGTGTGCAGAAGGTGATCCGGAGTCTCTGAACCACCTGTGCCAGGTTGAGGTGGGAGACACTCCAGTGGAGGCTCTGTTGGACTCAGGGAGTCTGGTAACCCTTGTAAGGGCTTCCCTGGTATGCTCCGCTGAGTACACCGGCCCTAAGATCGGAGTCATGTGTATACATGGGGACTTAAAAGACTACCCTACTGCTATAGTGTCTCTGTACACGATTTCCGGCAGGTTGACCCACGAGGCGGCTGTCGCAACCAACCTACACTATGAACTCATAATAGGGAGAGACTTCCCGGGCTTCCCGGCACTGTGGCCTGTTCCGAGAGTAACTGATACCCATGAGACAAGTGTAACCCTAGCCGAGTGGCCCAGCTCAGGGGGGAGACCAGAACCCTGGGAACCTGAGTCCGAAGGGCCAGCGGTAGGGGTGACCGCCACTTCGGTAGAGGAGGGTGAAACAACCCCGCTAAGTGTAATGGTGGGAGACATGGAGGACTTGCCGCCGGGGCCTGAGCTGGCAGACCTCAATGTCTCCGGGGATAATTTTGGTACTGCACAACACCGGGATCCAACCTTATCCCGAGCCTGGGAAAATGTACTAATAATAGATGGTGAACCACAACAACCAGGGGCAGAGTCGGTGTTCCCCCGTTTTGTGTTTCATCAGGATATGTTGTATCGGGTAAATCAGCTGCGAGGTGAATCCATTGAACAGTTGGTGGTGCCCCAGGCCTATCGCAAACTCGTGTTAGAGTTAGCCCACCAGCATGTTCTCGGGGGTCATCATGGGAATGCAGAAAACACAGGACAGGATGCTACAATGGTTTTACTGGCCCAGTGTGTTTAAAGAGGTAGACGAGTTCTGTAAGTCTTGCCCGACCTGCCAGGCAACTAGCCCCCAGCACCTTTTTTTCGCAGTCCCTTGGTACCTCTCCCGATCATCGAGGTACTGTTTGACCGAATCGCTATGGACCTAGTAGGCCCAGTACCGAAGTCCGCTAGGGGACACCAACACATCTTGGTTGTCCTTGATTATGCCACTCGGTACCCAAAGGCAGTGCCACTGCGACATACATCGGCGAGACTTATAGCTAAGGAGCTAATGGAGATGTTCTCCCGAGTGGGGCTTCCAAAAGAGGTTCTGACTGACCAGGGGGCCCCTTTTATGTCCAAGGTCCTGAGGGAACTCTGTAAGTTGCTGCATATTAAACGGTTACGGACGTCCGTGTACCATCCACAAACGGACGGTCTGGTTAAAAAGGGTGGTGTCCAAAGATGGGAAGGATTGGGACCTTCTTCTGCCCTTTCTCATGTTCGCAGTGCGAGAGGTGTCCCAGGTCTCTACTGGGTTCTCGCCCTTTGAATTGCTATATGGCAGACATCCTCGTGGCTTGTTGGACGTAGCCAAAGAGGCTTTGGAGCAACAACCCACTCCGCATAAAAGCGTCCTTGAATATATTACCAAGATGCAACAGCGAATAGAGACCATTTTGCCTCTTGTGTGGGAGCATATGGAGGCCGCTCAGCGAGCCCAGAGTTTTGGTTCTGGTGCCAACCGTGGACAGTAAGTTCCTAGCCAGGTGGCAGGGGCCCTACGAGGTACGGGAAAAATTGGAGAGGTAAATTACAAGGTACACTAGCCGGAAAGATAGGGAGACCTGTACGGAAGACAGCCCGCGACCGGGTTTTCTAGGGGAAGAGGTTTCGGCTCCTCGGTCTGATGCAAGGGAACAGGCTCAGGAGACCAGGGAGTTCGTTAATCGGAACACAGATGTGTTCTCAGACCTCCCTGGATGCACTTCCGCAATCCAACATGACATTGTCACTGAGCCTCAGGCAAAAGTCCGGTTAAAGCCAGACCGGGTACCCGAGTCTCGGCGAAAAGCCATCTCGGGGGAAGTGCAGCTCTTGCTGCGGCTAGACGTCATTGAGGAATCTAGAAGTGAGTGGGCCAGTCCTATAGTCTTAATTCCTAAGCCAGATGGGACGTTACGATTTTGTAACGATTTTAGGAAGTTAAATGAAAAGTTGAAAATATCTAAATCTGAGGCATATCCCATGCCTCGGGTAGATGAACTGATTGAGAAGTTAGGCCAAGCCAGGTATTTTTCTGTTTTGGACCTCACCAAAGGGTACTGGCAGGTGCCCTTGACGGAGGCTGCCAAAGAGAAAACTGCCTTCATCACACCAGAGGGGCTGTACCAATATAAGGTGTTACCCTTTGGCCTACATGGTGCCCCCGCCACCTTTCAACGTCTAATGGATATTGTTCTTGGTCCACATCGGCGGTACGCCTCGGCTTACCTGGACGATATTATCATTCACAGTACCGACTGGGAAAGTCACCTGCCCAAAGTACAGGCCGTAGTGGACTCCCTTCGAAAGGCTGGTCTAACAGCTATCCCAAAGAAATGTGCGATAGGGTTAGAGGAGACTAAATACCTTGGGTATGTCATTGGGTGTGGAGTCATCAACCCCCAAGTAAACAAAATAGAAGCGATACGGAATTGGCCCCGATCTGCCACCTCTAGACAAGTAAAGTCCTTCCTGGGAATGGTGGGCTATTATATGAGGTTTGTCCCCCATTTTGCCACTTTAGCGGCTCCATTGACAGGGCTCTTAAAGGGACGGAAGTCTGTGATAGTCCGCTGGAATGACCAGGCGGAAGAGGCTTTCTCCGCTTTGAAGTCGGCCCTGTGTGGGTACCCGGTTTTGGTGACGCCCGACTTCAAGAGGGAATTTGTGATACAGACCAATGTCTCCGAAGTAGGTCTCGGTGCGGTACTGTCTCAGGAAGTCAACGGGGAGGAGCATCCCGTTGTCTTCCTCAGCTGTAAGCTCACTCCAGTGGAGATCCGGTACAGTATAGTGGAGAGAGACTGCCTAGCCATCAAGTGGGCACTCGAGTCTCTCCGCTATTATCTGTTGGGGAGAAAGTTCCG
This sequence comes from Bufo bufo, assembly GCF_905171765.1. Classification (NCBI taxonomy): domain Eukaryota; kingdom Metazoa; phylum Chordata; class Amphibia; order Anura; family Bufonidae; genus Bufo; species Bufo bufo. The sequence continues at coordinate 488,407,154 of NC_053390.1, read as the reverse complement.
TCTGGTGACCGACCACTCCCCTCTCAAGTGGATGAGCCTGGCCAAAGAGAGGAATTCTCGGGTCACCAGGTGGTTCTTGTCTCTACAAAACTTAAAGTTTACAGTAGAACACAGGGCAGGCCAGTTACAGGGAAAAGCGGATGCCCTGTCCTGAGTACACTGTCTGGTGTGTGTTCATCCCCTCAGGGTTGAACAAAGGGGGGCGGTATGTAGGAAGGCGCAAGGATCCGTCATTGACGGAAGGTACGTGTCACCGAGGTTCCTGGCCTCGATGAGATAAGAACCGGTAATTTTGTGTGTCAGCGGCAGCTAGTGCTGTTTTACTTAGTGTGGCTATTAAGCCAATCCGGGCCGGTTTTTATTGGGAGAAGCCAAAGAGCAGGGTGGGTGGCTGTTCCCCACGTCCAGGCCAGGTTTTGGGCTGGGAATAAAAACCCAGCCAGCAGTCACAGCTGTGTGTGGATTACCTTGCAATTTCATAGTGGATCTGTGAAGCACTGAGGTGTTTGGGTTCCAACCAGTTGGTAGCATGCTGGAGAGCCGCACGCTGAAAATAAGGCGCCCTAAAGCCTGCGGTGGACGGCTGTGGATTGCCCTGGACAAAACAGTCTGCCAGGTGACACGTTTGTGCTGTGGACTTTATGTGGTGTGAATTAACACTAGGGCTCTGCACAGTGTTATTTTTGCTTTGTGGCTTTTTGTGTGAATAAACACTGAACTTTTGCTTTATTACCGTGTTCTTGCCTCTGTACTGTGTCCGCTTACCCTGCCTACCAGAGCAAATCCCTACTGTAGTAAAAGGGCAGAATGCCTGCCTGTATTTATACACACACAAGTGTTAATTGTTAGAAAAAAGATTAGTTTGTTCTGAAGCAGCCTGGAAAAATTATCCCTTTTAATTGGGAGTAGCAGCAGTACAGTGTAGATGTGGAAAGGGTAGGGCAATTGTGGCATATGGTACATAATAGATGTGTGTAGTAATACAGGGTGGGCCATTTATATGGATACACCTTAATAAAATGGGAATGGTTGGTGATATTAACTTCCTGTTTGTGGCACATTAGTATATGTGAGGGGGGAAGAAAAAAGGTGGTCACTAAGGGGATATGGGAACAACCCCCTAGATACTGCTAAGGTACAAAAGTCAAGAAACTATAAGGGGCAGTATACTAAGATAAAAATACTATTTTAATGAAAACTGGGAGATAAAATGACAGCCCCACAGACAAACAACACGAAAAACCCATGCGCATTCGCCAGGCGCACGTGGTAGTGCCCCACCAGGCGAATGAGCAAAAGTTAGGAGACAAACACACACATATATATATATAGGTGACGGACACGTCTGATGGTAACAGAAGGCGGGCAGAACAGTATGGAGACCAAATAAACTGGCCCTATTGCCTCCCTGCTTGTCCTAAGTCACCCTATAAACTATGTCCTAAGGACGGGGTCCAAAAAGCCCCGCAAGGGGTGGCCCAGACAGGAACTCTCTCCCTGTTAAATGACCCTGATCAGGCCCTAGCAGAGGGGAGAGTATCCGTCCGAAGGAATGGCATATACAGCAGAATGCAAAAAAATGAGTAAAAATACCCCACTCAGTCACCCCAGGAAGGGAAAGGAGGGTGGGAGAATACTCATGTGTCCCGACGCGTTTCCTCACTGGATGCCCCAAGATTCATCAGGGGACACGGGGCAAGAATGGCAGTTATCCTATTCAGGCTGGATAGCCCAGGAGCAGGGAAATGGCCTGCGTAAATACTTCAGTCCTGGTGTGGCTGAGTCTAGGGATAACACAAAAGCAAAAACAGAACGCCAATGTAAGTCACATAACCTAAGCAGACCTCCATTTGACCACCCACAGGGGGGGGGGGGCGGGTTCAGGGGGAGAGGTACTCACGTGTATGGTTGGCAGCGGTCAGCGTACAGCTGTGTATCCACCTTCACAGCTAGGACCCAGGGTGGTGGTGTCCGCTGTGTTGGGGTGACCGGCAGCGAGTGGGGCGACAAGCGCCCCTTTATAGAGGCCATGGGGCCCTGTTTAGCGTCCCATACTCGCCGACGCCTCCCTATGACGTCAGAGGAGGCGTGTCGCGGCGAGCCCATGCAATCGCACGGGCGTCCGTTCGCGCATGCGCACTCGGCGCCCATGCGTTCCATAGGGCCCAGAGTGGAACGCAAAGCTATGCTTCCCTACCATGTGATCGCCGCAGGACGCCGCCCACAAGGCTGATGCGTCACGGCGGCGGTCACATGATCGGAACAAAGCCACAGCAGAGGCGCTCCTGGTGATAGGCAAGCCGGGTAAAGCGCCTTACTTGTTAAGTATAGAACCCACCAGGGGCATCCTCGATATCTTGTGACATGCAGAACCGCTCCCCCGGTCTGCATGCCTCAAGGCTGGGTCACTCCCCCATCAAGGGTGTATCAATAGGGGGCAACGCAGCGCTCATAGTGGCTAAAGTAATAGGACAAAGGAGAAATACACCAAGGGGGGAGGGAGGGGAAAAGGAAGGAATCACCTCAACCATATATGAGAACCCTAACCCCCTTGTCCCTATTACATATGGGGACCTGACGGTACACGTCCAACATCCCCAAAATTGAGACCAAAGATACAGGGGTTAAATGGCCGTACATCCCGGCCACGGAAATAAGACATAAACAGCCAGCACTCAGAGAAAACAGCTATAGTTGATTTGTTCATTAAGGCCATGGGGGGCGACCGTGTTGAGGGTGAACGTCCACCAACATTCCCTCTGCAAGATATGTCGGTTCCAATCGCCTCCCCGTATGGGTTTTGGTACCCTTTCGATTGCCATAAACCTGATTGCCGAGACACGTCCATCGTGAGCAAGCTGTACGTGACGTGCTATGGGGGTATCCCTACTATTCCGGATGTCCCCGAAATGTTCCCCCATGCGTTTACGCAATTCTCTAAAGGTCTTACCCACGTATCGGAGCCCACATATGCATGTCACAAGGTAAATCACACCAACTGTGCGACAGTTGATAAAGCCCTTCACCTGGTAAACCGTGTTGTTGGGTTCCCCGGTGAAGCTTTTACCTTGTGACAGGCTACCACAGAAACTACACGAACCACACCTATGACAACCAGTCACGGGTGTATTAAGCCACGTCCGTGGCTTGGCTGGTGGAGTAAAATGGCTATGAACCAAACGGTCCCTCAGATTACTGCCTCTCCTAAACGTTAAAGAGACTGTGGGACTGAGGACATCTGAGAGATCTGGGTCCATAAGAAGGGTATCCCAGTGTCGGGCCAAGATTCTCTTGACCTGAGAGGCCGCGGCGTCAAAAGTACCTACCAACCGGACAATACCTTCAGGTTCACTCGTCACCCCAGTTGTAGGGTGGAGGAGCTCGGTTCTCGTACGGATCTTAGTTTTTTCGTACGCCAGTCTCAGGGTCCTGTCCGGATAACCCCTCTCCTGGAATCTCAGTCTGAGATCTCTAGCCTGGCATTTAAAATCGTTGAGTTCCGAGCAGTTACGTTTAAGCCTGAGGTACTGTCCGGTTGGGATCCCCTTCTTAAGGGGGACGGGGTGACAACTGTCCCACCTTAACAGGGAGTTGGTCGAAGTTGGTTTCCGATAGATGGATGTGCTCAGGCTTCCTCTATGATCCCTGCAGATCACCACATCTAAGAAGGGGAGGCGGTCCCTGACAATCACGGAGGTGAATCTGAGATTAAAACAGTTGGAATTTAACTCAGACATGAGTCTGCCGAATTCGCCCTCTGGTCCGCTCCACAAGACGAAAATATCGTCTATGTAACGTGACCAGAGGGCGATATGCTCGGTGAACCACGGAGATGGGTCCCCGAACACGACAGACTCTTCCCACCAGCCCAGGAGTAGGTTGGCATACGACGGGGCACAAGAACTGCCCATCGCCGTACCCCTGAGCTGGTGGTACAGTCGGCCATCAAACAGAAAAAAATTATTCAATAGAATAAAATTCAACAGTTCAAGGGTAAACTCATTATGCTTCCTAAATTGGTGACCCCTGGTTTGGAGGAAATGGCTAGTGGCTTCCAACCCACAGTCATGTGGGATGGAGGAGTATAAGGCCTCTACATCGATGGAGGCCAGGAACCAGTGTGGTTCGATGCAGATATCCTCCAGCTTCCCCAAAAGATCCCCAGTGTCCCTCACATAGGACGGTAGGGATGACACAAAGGGACGTAGCACCTCATCTACATAAACGCCACAATTCTGGGATAGGCTCCCCACTCCCGAGACAATGGGTCGTCCTTTTAAGGGGACAGTCTCCTTGTGCACTTTCGGTAAGCAATAGAAAGTGGCTGTGACAGGGTGAGACGGATACAGGAAATCGAACTCCTCCCCACTGATTAGAGAGGCTTTTTTGGCCCTCTCAAGAATGTGTCTGAGGGTCCTTTGTAAATCATTAGTAGGGTTATGAGTAAGTATCTCATACCCCGTAGCATCTTCCAGGATCGACAGACACATGCTTTTGTATGCCGCCATGTCCAACACGACAACGTTGCCCCCCTTGTCTGAAGGTTTAATGATGATATCTTTATCACCTTCCAGACTGGCGATGGCCCTTCTCTCCTCCCTACTACAATTGAACCTAGGGGGGACCGGATGTATAGTGGTCAAATCTGCGGTGGTGTGCTGAAGAAACACATCCACGCAAGATACGTCACCCATGGGGGGCATGCGGGTACTTCTGTTCCTAAGGGACGTAAAGGGGCCCAGCCCCTCTGCATTGGGTGGGGCCTGATCGAGGTCAAAAAGGAGATGGACGTCCTTCAAGATGTCGACAGGCACGCCCAGTTCTCGACTTTCCCTCTTCTCTTTTAGTTTGTAAAACTTGTGCCACTTTAATCTCCGGGCAAAGAGGTGTAGGTCCCTTGTCCACCGGAAAATATCAAATTTATTTGTAGGAACAAAAGATAATCCCCGTCCCAACAACTTGAGTTCGGTCTGTGTGAGTACACGGGAGGAGAGATTAATAACCCGTTTGTCCACACAGAGCGAAGGGGGGATAGTAGAGTTATGTATGTTGTCTACGGCTGAGTGTTCCGGCTCCTGAGGGGATAGTAGTGTGCCCCTTGGTCTAAAAAAGGTGAACCCGATGTCGGTGCCGGGATGTGTTGAGGAGGGTTTTGTGGGTTCTGTCTAGGGCGGTTACCGCGTCCCTTGGACCTATATGCACCCCGGCCTCGCCCCCTATTCTTGGGGTATCTTTCCCTCTCCACATCAGAAACTTCTGTGTCGGTGGAGGAAAGATCTGTATTCTGCGTGGCGGGTGGATTGGTCAAAAATAGATAGGCCTTATTATCCCGGAAGTCCTGGAAGTCCCTGTTGAACTGTTTATGTTTGCGGTCCTTTAGCTGGTATTGATACCGTTCAACCGTGTTCTGTAGTTGGGCTTCCTTGACCGCAAACTCCGATTCTGACTGGAACTTCTTAGCAACCTCAATTTGTTCATCGAGGCTGTTTTCTGCTCGAGTCAGAATCAGTTTCTCCTCATCCAGGAGAAGTTGCATGAGTTTAAGGGAGCTGGATGTAGCTTCCCTCTCCCATTTTTTCAAGAATTCAGGACTCCTACTGCGGTGTCCGGGAGTGAGGGTAATCCGAAGACCCCTAGGTACGATGCCCTGTCTAATGTAATGTTCAAGGCCTTGAACCTCCCACCATGAACTGATATGTTCCCTATAGAGCCGGGTCAGCTCAGAAAAGGCCCCGTTCAGAGTGGGAGTATACTTTTTCTGAACAAAAGTTTGCTCAGAAAAAACAACACTGGCCTCTGAGACCCAGATGTTCCTGTCCAGTCCCGTGGACAAAAAGCCGGACATACCCCTGAAACTAAATAAGAAAAAAGGTGGTCACTAAGGGGATATGGGAACAACCCCCTAGATACTGCTAAGGTACAAAAGTCAAGAAACTATAAGGGGCAGTATACTAAGATAAAAATACTATTTTAATGAAAACTGGGAGATAAAATGACAGCCCCACAGACAAACAACACGAAAAACCCATGCGCATTCGCCAGGCGCACGTGGTAGTGCCCCACCAGGCGAATGAGCAAAAGTTAGGAGACAAACACACACATATATATATATAGGTGACGGACACGTCTGATGGTAACAGAAGGCGGGCAGAACAGTATGGAGACCAAATAAACTGGCCCTATTGCCTCCCTGCTTGTCCTAAGTCACCCTATAAACTATGTCCTAAGGACGGGGTCCAAAAAGCCCCGCAAGGGGTGGCCCAGACAGGAACTCTCTCCCTGTTAAATGACCCTGATCAGGCCCTAGCAGAGGGGAGAGTATCCGTCCGAAGGAATGGCATATACAGCAGAATGCAAAAAAATGAGTAAAAATACCCCACTCAGTCACCCCAGGAAGGGAAAGGAGGGTGGGAGAATACTCATGTGTCCCGACGCGTTTCCTCACTGGATGCCCCAAGATTCATCAGGGGACATGGGGCAAGAATGGCAGTTATCCTATTCAGGCTGGATAGCCCAGGAGCAGGGAAATGGCCTGCGTAAATACTTCAGTCCTGGTGTGGCTGAGTCTAGGGATAACACAAAAGCAAAAACAGAACGCCAATGTAAGTCACATAACCTAAGCAGACCTCCATTTGACCACCCACAGGGGGGGGGGGGGGCGGGTTCAGGAGGAGAGGTACTCACGTGTATGGTTGGCAGCGGTCAGCGTACAGCTGTGTATCCACCTTCACAGCTAGGACCCAGGGTGGTGGTGTCCGCTGTGTTGGGTTTTTTCGTGTTGTTTGTCTGTGGGGCTGTCATTTTATCTCCCAGTTTTCATTAAAATAGTATTTTTATCTTAGTATACTGCCCCTTATAGTTTCTTGACTTTTGTACCTTAGCAGTATCTAGGGGGTTGTTCCCATATCCCCTTAGTGACCACCTTTTTTCTTATTTAGTTTCAGGGGTATGTCCGGCTTTTTGTCCACGGGACTGGACAGGAACATCTGGGTCTCAGAGGCCAGTGTTGTTTTTTCTGAGCAAACTTTTGTTCAGAAAAAGTATACTCCCACTCTGAACGGGGCCTTTTCTGAGCTGACCCGGCTCTATAGGGAACATATCAGTTCATGGTGGGAGGTTCAAGGCCTTGAACATTACATTAGACAGGGCATCGTACCTAGGGGTCTTCGGATTACCCTCACTCCCGGACACCGCAGTAGGAGTCCTGAATTCTTGAAAAAATGGGAGAGGGAAGCTACATCCAGCTCCCTTAAACTCATGCAACTTCTCCTGGATGAGGAGAAACTGATTCTGACTCGAGCAGAAAACAGCCTCGATGAACAAATTGAGGTTGCTAAGAAGTTCCAGTCAGAATCGGAGTTTGCGGTCAAGGAAGCCCAACTACAGAACACGGTTGAACGGTATCAATACCAGCTAAAGGACCGCAAACATAAACAGTTCAACAGGGACTTCCAGGACTTCCGGGATAATAAGGCCTATCTATTTTTGACCAATCCACCCGCCACGCAGAATACAGATCTTTCCTCCACCGACACAGAAGTTTCTGATGTGGAGAGGGAAAGATACCCCAAGAATAGGGGGCGAGGCCGGGGTGCATATAGGTCCAAGGGACGCGGTAACCGCCCTAGACAGAACCCACAAAACCCTCCTCAACACATCCCGGCACCGACATCGGGTTCACCTTTTTTAGACCAAGGGGCACACTACTATCCCCTCAGGAGCCGGAACACTCAGCCGTAGACAACATACATAACTCTACTATCCCCCCTTCGCTCTGTGTGGACAAACGGGTTATTAATCTCTCCTCCCGTGTACTCACACAGACCGAACTCAAGTTGTTGGGACGGGGATTATCTTTTGTTCCTACAAATAAATTTGATATTTTCCGGTGGACAAGGGACCTACACCTCTTTGCCCGGAGATTAAAGTGGCACAAGTTTTACAAACTAAAAGAGAAGAGGGAAAGTCGAGAACTGGGCGTGCCTGTCGACATCTTGAAGGACGTCCATCTCCTTTTTGACCTCGATCAGGCCCCACCCAATGCAGAGGGGCTGGGCCCCTTTACGTCCCTTAGGAACAGAAGTACCCACATGCCCCCCATGGGTGACGTATCTTGCGTGGATGTGTTTCTTCAGCACACCACCGCAGATTTGACCACTATACATCCGGTCCCCCCTAGGTTCAATTGTAGTAGGGAGGAGAGAAGGGCCATCGCCAGTCTGGAAGGTGATAAAGATATCATCATTAAACCTTCAGACAAGGGGGGCAACGTTGTCGTGTTGGACATGGCGGCATACAAAAGCATGTGTCTGTCGATCCTGGAAGATGCTACGGGGTATGAGATACTTACTCATAACCCTACTAATGATTTACAAAGGACCCTCAGACACATTCTTGAGAGGGACAAAAAAGCCTCTCTAATCAGTGGGGAGGAGTTCGATTTCCTGTATCCGTCTCACCCTGTCACAGCCACTTTCTATTGCTTACCGAAAGTGCACAAGGAGACTGTCCCCTTAAAAGGACGACCCATTGTCTCGGGAGGTGGGAGCCTATCCCAGAATTGTGGCGTTTATGTAGATGAGGTGCTACGTCCCTTTGTGTCATCCCTACCGTCCTATGTGAGGGACACTGGGGATCTTTTGGGGAAGCTGGAGGATATCTGCATCGAACCACACTGGTTCCTGGCCTCCATCGATGTAGAGGCCTTATACTCCTCCATCCCACATGACTGTGGGTTGGAAGCCACTAGCCATTTCCTCCAAACCAGGGGTCACCAATTCACGAAGCATAATGAGTTTACCCTTGAACTGTTGAATTTTATTCTATTGAATAATTTTTTTCTGTTTGATGGCCGACTGTACCACCAGCTCAGGGGTACGGCGATGGGCAGTTCTTGTGCCCCGTCGTATGCCAACCTACTCCTGGGCTGGTGGGAAGAGTCTGTCGTGTTCGGGGACCCATCTCCGTGGTTCACCGAGCATATCGCCCTCTGGTCACGTTACATAGACGATATTTTCGTCTTGTGGAGCGGACCAGAGGGCGAATTCGGCAGACTCATGTCTGAGTTAAATTCCAACTGTTTTAATCTCAGATTCACCTCCGTGATTGTCAGGGACCGCCTCCCCTTCTTAGATGTGGTGATCTGCAGGGATCATAGAGGAGGCCTGAGCACATCCATCTATCGGAAACCAACTTCGACCAACTCCCTGTTAAGGTGGGACAGTTGTCACCCCGTCCCCCTTAAGAAGGGGATCCCAACCGGACAGTACCTCAGGCTTAAACGTAACTGCTCGGAACTCAACGATTTTAAATGCCAGGCTAGGGATCTCAGACTGAGATTCCAGGAGAGGGGTTATCCGGACAGGACCCTGAGACTGGCGTACGAAAAAACTAAGATCCGTACGAGAACCGAGCTCCTCCACCCTACAACTGGGGTGACGAGTGAACCTGAAGGTATTGTCCGGTTGGTAGGTACTTTTGACGCCGCGGCCTCTCAGTTCAAGAGAATCTTGGCCCGACACTGGGATACCCTTCTTATGGACCCAGATCTCTCAGATGTCCTCAGTCCCACAGTCTCTTTAACGTTTAGGAGAGGCAGTAATCTGAGGGACCGTTTGGTTCATAGCCATTTTACTCCACCAGCCAAGCCACGGACGTGGCTTAATACACCCGTGACTGGTTGTCATAGGTGTGGTTCGTGTAGTTTCTGTGGTAGCCTGTCACAAGGTAAAAGCTTCACCGGGGAACCCAACAACACGGTTTACCAGGTGAAGGGCTTTATCAACTGTCGCACAGTTGGTGTGATTTACCTTGTGACATGCATATGTGGGCTCCGATACGTGGGTAAGACCTTTAGAGAATTGCGTAAACGCATGGGGGAACATTTCGGGGACATCCGGAATAGTAGGGATACCCCCATAGCACGTCACGTACAGCTTGCTCACGATGGACGTGTCTCGGCAATCAGGTTTATGGCAATCGAAAGGGTACCAAAACCCATACGGGGAGGCGATTGGAACCGACATATCTTGCAGAGGGAATGTTGGTGGACGTTCACCCTCAACACGGTCGCCCCCCATGGCCTTAATGAACAAATCAACTATAGCTGTTTTCTCTGAGTGCTGGCTGTTTATGTCTTATTTCCGTGGCCGGGATGTACGGCCATTTAACCCCTGTATCTTTGGTCTCAATTTTGGGGATGTTGGACGTGTACCGTCAGGTCCCCATATGTAATAAGGACAAGGGGGTTAGGGTTCTCATATATGGTTGAGGTGATTCCTTCCTTTTCCCCTCCCTCCCCCCTTGGTGTATTTCTCCTTTGTCCTATTACTTTAGCCACTATGAGCGCTGCGTTGCCCCCTATTGATACACCCTTGATGGGGGAGTGACCCAGCCTTGAGGCATGCAGACCGGGGGAGCGGTTCTGCATGTCACAAGATATCGAGGATGCCCCTGGTGGGTTCTATACTTAACAAGTAAGGCGCTTTACCCGGCTTGCCTATCACCAGGAGCGCCTCTGCTGTGGCTTTGTTCCGATCATGTGACCGCCGCCGTGACGCATCAGCCTTGTGGGCGGCGTCCTGCGGCGATCACATGGTAGGGAAGCATAGCTTTGCGTTCCACTCTGGGCCCTATGGAACGCATGGGCGCCGAGTGCGCATGCGCGAACGGACGCCCGTGCGATTGCATGGGCTCGCCGCGACACGCCTCCTCTGACGTCATAGGGAGGCGTCGGCGAGTATGGGACGCTAAACAGGGCCCCATGGCCTCTATAAAGGGGCGCTTGTCGCCCCACTCGCTGCCGGTCACCCCAACACAGCGGACACCACCACCCTGGGTCCTAGCTGTGAAGGTGGATACACAGCTGTACGCTGACCGCTGCCAACCATACACGTGAGTACCTCTCCTCCTGAACCCGCCCCCCCCCCCCCCTGTGGGTGGTCAAATGGAGGTCTGCTTAGGTTATGTGACTTACATTGGCGTTCTGTTTTTGCTTTTGTGTTATCCCTAGACTCAGCCACACCAGGACTGAAGTATTTACGCAGGCCATTTCCCTGCTCCTGGGCTATCCAGCCTGAATAGGATAACTGCCATTCTTGCCCCGTGTCCCCTGATGAATCTTGGGGCATCCAGTGAGGAAACGCGTCGGGACACATGAGTATTCTCCCACCCTCCTTTCCCTTCCTGGGGTGACTGAGTGGGGTATTTTTACTCATTTTTTTGCATTCTGCTGTATATGCCATTCCTTCGGACGGATACTCTCCCCTCTGCTAGGGCCTGATCAGGGTCATTTAACAGGGAGAGAGTTCCTGTCTGGGCCACCCCTTGCGGGGCTTTTTGGACCCCGTCCTTAGGACATAGTTTATAGGGTGACTTAGGACAAGCAGGGAGGCAATAGGGCCAGTTTATTTGGTCTCCATACTGTTCTGCCCGCCTTCTGTTACCATCAGACGTGTCCGTCACCTATATATATATATGTGTGTGTTTGTCTCCTAACTTTTGCTCATTCGCCTGGTGGGGCACTACCACGTGCGCCTGGCGAATGCGCATGGGTTTTTCGTGTTGTTTGTCTGTGGGGCTGTCATTTTATCTCCCAGTTTTCATTAAAATAGTATTTTTATCTTAGTATACTGCCCCTTATAGTTTCTTGATATATGTGAGGGGGGAAACTTTTCAAGATGGGTGGTGACCATGGCGGCCATTTTGAAGTCGGCCATTTTGAATCCAACTTTTGTTTTTTCAATAGGAAGAGGGTCATGTGACACATCAAACTTATTGGGAATTTCACAAGAAAAACAATGGTGTGCTTGGTTTTAACGTAACTTTATTCTTTTATGAGTTATTTACAAGTTTCTGACCACTTATAAAATGTGTTCAATGTGCTGCCCATTGTGTTGGATTGTCAATGCAACCCTCTTCTCCCACTCTTCACACACTGATAGCAACACCGCAGGAGAAATGCTAGCACAGGCTTCCAGTATCCGTAGTTTCAGGTGCTGCACATCTCGTATCTTCACAGCATAGACGATTGCCTTCAGACGATACGAGATGTGCAGCACCTGAAACTACGGATACTGGAAGCCTGTGCTAGCATTTCTCCTGCGGTGTTGCTATCAGTGTGTGAAGAGTGGGAGAAGAGGGTTGCATTGACAATCCAACACAATGGGCAGCACATTGAACACATTTTATAAGTGGTCAGAAACTTGTAAATAACTCATGAAAGAATAAAGTTACGTTAAAACTAAGCACACCATTGTTTTTCTTGTGAAATTCCCAATAAGTTTGATGTGTCACATGACCCTCTTCCTATTGAAAAAAACAAAAGTTGGATTCAAAATGGCCGACTTCATGGTCACCACCCATCTTGAAAAGTTTCCCCCCTCACATATACTAATGTACAGGAAGTCAATATCACCAACCATTCCCATTTTATTAAGGTGTATCCATATAAATGGCCCACCCTGTAGAATAAATTAAAAAAACATTAAAGGTCCTCTTTAGGCACCATCTGTTCCCAATAAGGAAAATGTCTGGAAGCTTTGGAATAGGCAGTATTGTAAAAAAAAAAAACACCCAAAACACTCTTAATTGTATGTGTACTAATGCCAGAAGCCTTACCAATGAAAACATACAGCATACAGTTTGTTTAGAATGGATTGTAAAAACTGGAGAGGGGAGGGGGCACAGTGCCTTCTCAAAAAGCTGAGGATATATCATCAGTATTAGTCTTCGAAAACCCTTGGGAAAACCCTTTTAACTAGTGTCAGGCAGCTGCTGCCAAGGCTAATAAGATTATTGGGTGCATAAAAAGGGACATAGAAGCATGTGATGGAACATAGTCCTGCCACTTTACAAATCACTAGGGGTAATCTAATAACTATGTACTGTATAACTATATCTAGGATCAGTACAGAGATCTCTCCCATTAACTATTTACCAAGGACTGTGACGAGGGGACATTCTCTATGCCTAGAGGAAAGAAGGTTTCTACACAAACATAGAAGATGAATCTTTACTGTAAGAGCAGGGAGACTATGGAACTCTCTGCCAGAGATGGTGGTAATGGCAAACTCACTGAGTCCAAGAGCAGCCTGGATGTATTTCTGGAGTGTAATAATATGGCAGTTTATACTGTATTTTTCGCTTTATAAGACGCACCTGACGATAAGACGCACCTAGGATTTTGAGGAGGAAAATAAGAAAAAATATATTTGGACCAAAAGGTGTGCTTTTGTTGGATTTTGAACTAATGGGGGTCTGTGGATGACACTATTATGGGGGATCTGTGGATGACACGGTTATGGAGGGGATATGTGGATGACGCACTGTTATGGGGGCATCTGTGGATGATGCACTGTTATGGTGGATCTGTGGGTGACACTGTTATGGGGATCTGTGGGTGACACTGTTATGGGGATCTGTGGGTGACACTGTTATGGGGATCTGTGGGTGACACTGGTATGGGGATCTGTGGGTGACACACTGTTATGGAGGATCTGTGGATGAGACGGTTATGGGGATCTGTGGATGACACACTGTTATGGGGGCATCTGTGGATGACACACTGTTATGGGGCATCTGTGGATGACACACTGTTATGGGGGCATCTGTGGATGACATACTGTTATGGAGATCTGTGGATGACACTGTTATGGGGGGATCTGTGGATGACACTGTTATGGGGGGGATCTGTGGATGACACATATATAGCATCTTATGCTATATATGTTTCGTCCACAGATCCCCCTCATAACAGTGTCCCTGTGTAAATAGTGACCCCACTCACAGCAGTCTTCATATCTAAACTGTAGTCATGTAATCCTTAACTTCTTGGTTAGCTTTGTTAAAGTAGCGTAATGGTCTATAGTAGTACTCCCTATAAAATTACCGTAGCAGGCCGGCCGGCAGCGTAGCGTCATTCACTCCGTCACTCGCCTGCTCCTCCCACTTTATTAATGAAGCAGGCGGAGCAGGCGCGTGACGAGTGAGTGATGTTACGCTGCCAGCTGGCCTGCTATGGTAGTTTGATAGTGAGTACTACTACAGAGGATTGCGCTACTTTAACAAAGCTAACCCAATGGTTAAGGATTAAATGAGTACACTTTAAATATGAGGGCTGCTGTGCACGGGGCCCGGTGTAATAGAGTACAATGACTGCATCGGGCCCCGCCACGATCGCAACATCAGTTGCCGCCCTCCAGCCCCTCCTCCCTCCCCGCTGATACATCGCAGGCCGCGCTGTGCAGAATAGCGGCCAGCAATGTAAAAGTGTCAGCGCACCATTCGCTTTATAAGACGCACTGCCATTTCCCCCCCAATTTTGGGTGCATTTTATAAAGCAAAAAATATGGTAGTTATTACATTTCTGGGGAAGAGTTGTTGGTCCAGCAAGTTATTCTGGTTGCCTGAGCAGAGTTTTTTTCCCCCCTAAAATATGAAAATTTGTCTTTTACCTTTTTTACGCCTTTCTCTGGATCAACTTGCAGGATAACAGGCTGAACTGCATGGACGTATGTCTTTTTCAGCCTTATAAATTATGTTACTATGCCCTAGGAAACTAGAGGGTGTTATATTCAAATTTTCTGGGAAATTGGTGCACTTTGGTTGGAGTAGAATCAATTTGGGTCCAAATTGAACTTATTGAAAAGATGGAAAACCTGAAGCTTACCAAATCTCAAAAGGTTCACTCATCTCTATTCCAAAGCATTACATTTTTAAAAGTGTCAGAGTTTCAGTTATTTGGCTAGTATGATTAACATAAAAGCACTTACAAATGTAAATATGTGTTTATTTGTTTTTTTGTCTAGCCAGTTCATACAGAGCCTCTTCCCAGAGAAATTAGATTCAGATAAGAAAAGCAGACCAACTACAGTGGGCTCAAAAATCAAGGTAATATGAATAAAACCTAGTGACTATGCTTTGACTGAGCAGAAAATTATTGGGAGTAAATTGCGAGGGGAGGTGCGAGCTGCAGCAAACACCTCCAGGGTGTGGGGATGATCGATTGCTACTGCGATCGCTTGTCCCCATACAGATTCATGGTTTCTGGACAAATTTCAGTTTACATAGAATGACCTGCTGCCCAAAAGCTTTAAGTTTTGGTGCCCCATCAATGATGCGCTCACCTGGTCAACGATTGTTTGCTCATTGATCAGGTGATTAGTGAAATCCTTATATAAGCCAATTATTAGGAACAAGTGTTTTACATTATGTACTAACATTTATACGAACATTATGTTACAAAGCGGATGTGGATATGCTGTGTCATTTGAACAGATTTATCTTGGTGTTACTCTTAATGGTGTTATCTAAGTGGCCCTTTTGGTATTCACTCTGTAATAGTGATGAGCGGCATAGGCAATATTTGTTTTCGCAATATTTTGTGAATTTTTCGCATAATATTTGCAATAAATTCACAAATTCTAGAATTCGCAATCTCCAGTCATTATTTTCGCGAAATCGCAAATCGGCACCAATGATGCGCATTTTTAAGTATTGTTGTGACATCACAGCACAATGTCTGTAGCATGTATGTATGGATAGCAGAGAAACTGTATTTCCTATCACCCTACCTAACACACTACACTGGAACCTATCAGCTACAGTATATCACTATCTAACCTACACTGACTATCTCCCACTAACTATCTGTATTATATATATGAGCTAACTAACTATCTAATGTAATTAAATAAGGATCCAGAGGAGTCTGCAAAGCACAGAAATGACACTGCTGTCTCTATCAGAACTGCAAAAAAGAGGCTGTTGGGGAGTTTCTTATATAGTAAGGGTTGCTAGGGATGTTGCTAAGCTCTGACAAAGATATTTCAGCCTTCTCATTGGCCCACAAGCAAGAAGCAGTAGTACTGATGAAAAAAAAAAATTTGAATATTCGCGAGTACGAATATATAGCACTAAATTCTAGATTTTCGCTAATTCTCGAAGTGCCGATATTCGCAATAAAAATTTGTGATCAGAATATTTGCGATCAACACTACTCTGTAATAGGATCTGGACTTCCCTGCAGGGGAACCACCAGGGTGCTACTTATTAGAGTTGTGTCTGTACAGGAGACTGCTTACCTACGAGAGTCAAGAGACACCTGTGCAGAGCACCAAAGGGATCAGGCAACCCCATAGTTAGGGACAGGCCGAGGTCAAAACTCTGCCCAGGGGAGCAACATAACCCAGCTATATAGATGTCAACAGGATGGTAGGTGCCCTCCAGATGTCTCCATTCTCCAAGATCCAATTCAATGGGAAGCAGTTCTCTCTCTGATGGAACAGTTGTGTTCTGTAGAGGGCAAAAAGTGACAGGTGACCATCTTACCGGAGGACCCTCTTTGGGTGGAGCTCAAGCTCCCATCGTGGACATATACACTTCTAAGAACAACTGCCTAGATCCATCAGGGTGATGCAAAATAAAGGCTGAGGAGAAGGCCTGCTTGAAAGTCTAAAGTGTGGATTTCACCTTAGTGTCCACTCCCTAGCATTCACCCCTTTGCAGGTAAGTGTGGAGATAGGGGTGGTGAGAAATGATTATGTTGTCCGGGTTCAGAGCTGAACCCAGACATATCCCTATCTTCGACCCCCTCTGGCCACTCTGATATGAGCATTGAAGCATTTCATGCTCCGATGCATTTTTTGGAGATCTAGCGATGTACCAGGCTCTCCATTGGAACTGCTAGGAGGAGGCTTCTGCCTTGCAGTGAGCCCGGTGATGCCAATGGCACTTATGGGCTGGCTTTAGCACTGCCCTAGCCTGTAAAACAGCTAGGGCAGCGCTAAAGCCCACCCATCAGAGCCGGTGATGTCACCGGGAACACTGCTAGACAGAAGCCTCCGCCTAGCAGTGTAATAATATCAACAAAAAAGCCCTTGCCCTGTGCGATCATGAAGTGCGCCGATACTCATATCAGGGAAGCCGGAGGGGTCAAGAAGGGGATATGTCCGGGTTCAGCTCTGTACCCGGACAACTACTTTAATAAATTGCCTGTAATAATTGGTAAACCCAAGAACCATTAGATCGCTCTCAGGCCTGTGGGATGAAGTCATTCCAGAAATGCGGACAGCTTTTCTGGGCCCACCTGAATACCATTATCGGAGATTATATAGCCCAGGAAAGGAATGGAGGGCATTTCTTATACTTAGCACATAATCTGTTTTCAGATCTTGGAAGACAGCGGGAGCATTGCACAGGCCAAAGGGTAAAACAAGATACTTATAAGGGCGGTCACAGGTATTAAACACTGTTTTCCATTTGTCAACCACTTGTATATGGATCAAGTTGTAACTCTCCGAATATCCAACTTCGGATAGAGTTCAAAAGAGTTCTAGAATTAGGAACAGAAGATTTTTACCCTTCAGAGTAATCTTATTTAGGCCATGGTAGTTCATGCATGGCCAAAGAGATCCATCATGATTCTTCATAAAATAAAAGACAGCTCCCACAAGAGAGGAAGGCTTCTGGACAAAACTGCTTCCAAGGTTTTCCTTTATATAATCAGCTATGGCCCTGGGACTCATGTGAAGACAGTGGGTAGACATGGCCATGTGAAGTAGTGGTTCCAGGCATCAGGTTGATGGGGCAGTTGGAAAACCAATGTGGGAGCAGATTCTCGGCCTCATTTTTGTCAAAGACCTCTGAGCAGGTAGCATAGGTGGGAGGCAGACTGTTACGACCAGTAGGTTTTTCTGTGTCAACCAAGGTATGGTGGACACTAACCCCTAGGGTGTTATTCAGCACTCTCACAGGAGACTGGACAGAATGCAACAAGAGAGAAACTGAACTACTACCTACCATATTAGCTAATATGGTTGACAGCTGACCCACAGAGTCAGACAACAGGTAACGCTCCAATAGCTCAAGTTGCAGTAAGAACCACAGTTAGTGTGAACTGAGACCAATAGCAGACATAGTAGTGGTAAATTGTATTGCAGAGAAGACTGGAGTAAATGCAGCAGCTGATGATGATGTTAATTGTCAGAGGCAGAAGCTGAAGCGTGGTCAGAGACAAACCAGAGGTCAGAAGCTGGTATCAGATAGTAGAATGGTACAGAGTATCAGACAGGGTCAGACAGGTTCAGTAGTTGATGCAGGTGGCAGGCAAACAGAATGCTCAAACAGGCTGGGTCAAACACAGGAGATCAGAACAGAACACCTTTGCTAATACTGATAGTAACTCAACGCTCATGCAACTTCCTGGAAGAGGAAGCTGCTATTTAACCTTGTAACCCCCACCTAGGGGCCTTTCTGGGAGGCAGGAAGCATGCCCTTCAAGTTGGACAGAATATTTTATCTCCAGACAGGAGGCCCAGCAGTCAGGCATCGTGAATGACATTATGATCCCCAATAAAGAATCTGTCCTTGTCCCAGTTAATCACAGGAGCATGAAGATGTAGCCATGGTAACACCAACAGCAGGGGCTGATAGACTCAGGTAGAATGAGATCTTCTCAAAGTATAAAAGTTCCACCTGGAGGTCCATGGGCACAGTTACACACCGAATGCATTCAGGAAGAGGTACTGTACTCCATCAATAGATGCCATCCCTAAAGGCTTCTCCAGGTGCACAATAGGTATGAGGTGCCAGGTCACAAAGTAAATGCAGGAAGTTACTTGCCGACCTGGAATCAAGAAAGGCCTGTTCAGTAAACTGGACATTTCCACATGACAACGTCACACAGTTAGCTTTGGAGAGAGAGTATTCTTGCCCAAGGTTATCTCTCCAACCGGCCCTAGACAATGGAGTCCCACTTTGAGAGGACAGTACATACACAAATTGTTTCTGCATCTGTTCTGAAGCTCCTCATCAGAAAGATTAACTCTGTCCAGCTACAAGTACATACACAAATAGTTTCTGCATCTGTTCTGAAGCTCCTCATCAGAATTTCAGAAAGATTAACTCTGTCCAGCTACAAGGGCTCCGAGATTAAGGTAATTCCATTTACAGAGGAGAGTGGCCATGACTCACCCACAAGGGTCAAAAGACATCTATGCAGAGAAGAAAGCAATCAGGCAAAACCATAGTCAGGGACAGGCCGAGGTCAGCGCAGGGAGAGTTTGAAAGCGTTAAACAGTAACTAGAAGTAAAGGTAAAGACAGAGAGCTTAGGGTCGGAACGTAGAACAAGCAGAGGTCGGGTCGGGCAGGGAAAGTTTTGTTTCGGGAAACAGGCAGAAGTCAGTACACGGCAGATGAACACAGAAATAACATACCTTTGCATGAAACGTGCAAACTAGAACCTATTGCTCAGGCACTCTCTCACAGAAGGAAGGTGCGAGAGAGAAAGAGAGAAAAATCAGTACCCCCCCCCTAAAAACAATGTAATTTGCCCAATGTTAAAGTGTGAATCCACCTTTGCCTATTACATTTACATGGTTACACAACTTTCCATAGATCGATAGTACAAACAAGTATACAAAACTTTCCTATGCATCTTCTTAGAGAAAAATGTTTATTTCATCTTTAATCAGCTACCCCCCCCCCCCCCATGCTCTGCTCCTAAACTAACATTCACTCTGAAATCTCTACTGACGACCAGCTCACAGAGGTATCAAATTACAGGTCAATAGAATGACTATGGAAAGGGAAGGGGGGTAAGAATGTGAGCTGGGTGATACAAGAGAGACACACATAGATGCACCCGAGCCGCAAAAAATACTGCTCGGATGCGGACCACAACAACGGCCGTGTGTATGAGGCCTTAGTGAGAGAAAATTTGGAAACATATTTTCCTCTACTTTCGGTGTGCAGTGTATGGCAACTAGTCTCTGTTAGCATACAAGGTTTGTATTGTATAAGCAACAACCACTGTATGTCATTGTTATATGCCTAGTATATTGTATGGTCACTAGATGGCAGTGTTGCATTTGTGTAACTTCCTGTTTTTCTATCCTTCAATAAAACAGTTAGTGCTCGTGCAGTTACCGAGCAGAGGTCAGTTAAACCTGAAAGACTGTCTGCCTGTTCTTTGTTTAGCCTCAGAAAGTATTTCAAAGGCTGGGTTCACACGAGCGTGTCTGGATTAGTTCCGGATGCGTCCCGGTGTGTTGCGGCAAACCCGCGCGAGTAGGAATGCAATTGCAGTCAGTTTTGACTGCGATTGCGTTCCGATGTTCAGTTTTTATCGCGCGGGTGCAATGTGTTTTGCACGCGCGTGATAAAAAACTGACTGTGGTACCCAGACCCGAACTTCTTCACAGAAGTTCAGGTTTGGGTTAGGTGTTGTGTAGATGTTATTATTTTCCCTTATAACATGGTTATAAGGGAAAATAATAGCATTCTGAAAACAGAATGCTTAGTAGGTGATCAATTGAGGGTTAAAAAAAATAAAAAAAATTAACTCACCTTCTCCTCTTGTTCGCGTAGTTCTCCCGGTCTTTAGTTCTTTAAAAGATGAACTATGGGCTAAAGGACCTTTGGTGACGTCAGATCACATGATCCAATCACATGGTCCATCACCGCCGGTGAGTTAATTTTTTTAATTTTTTTTAACTCTCAATTGATCACCTACTAAGCATTCTGTTTTCAGAATGCTATTATTTTCCCTTATAACCATGTTATAAGGGAAAATAATACAGTTTATAGACTGTCTCCTAGCAACCATGCGTGAAAATCGCACCGCATCCGCACTTGCTTGCGGATGCTTGCGATTTTCACGCAACCCCATTCACTTCTATGGGGCCTGCGTTGCGTGAAAAACGCAGAATATAGAGCATGCTGCGATTTTCACGCAACGCATAAGTGATGCGTGAAAATCATCGCTCATCTGAACAGCCCCATTGAAATGAATGGGTCCAGATTCAGTGCGGGTGCAATGCGTTCACCTACCGCATTGCACCCGCGCGGAAATCTCGCCCGTGTGAACGCAGCCTAACAGGTTATGGGCCCAGGACATGCTACAGAAGCCCTGTATATAACACAGATTACCCCTGGATAAAACCAGATACAGTGAGCTAAAGCAATTGAGTGCAGGAGACATCAACAGAAAGGCAAACAGCAGAAATGGCTGCCACCATCCCCTCAGCAAAGTTTTCCATCGCAAATCTGACAAATCAGAACTACCAATCCTGGAAATTTAAGATGAAAATGCTGCTTATAAGAGAAGGTACGTGGAAATGTATAAATGAACCCAGACCTGCACAGCCCACAGAAGAGTGGTTAGACAGAGATCAGAAAGCCCAGAGCACAATCTCTCTGTGCATAGATGATGATCAAATCATACTTATATGTAACTGTCAAACTGCTAAAGACATGTGGGAAGGATTACAAAAAGTGCATGAAAGAGTTAATCTCAGCAATAAACTGTATTTAATCAGAAAGCTGTATCAGACTAAGCTACAGAAAGACCAGGACATGCAGTACTACATAAGACAGACCTTAGAAATGGTGGAGAGACTGAGAGGGATTGGAGAAGATATAAAAGATTTCCATGTTGCAGCGTTATTGTTAAGTGGACTTCCTGAAAGTTATGAGACACTTGTCACAGCACTAGATGCACGCCCAGATGATGAACTGACACTGGAATATGTTAAAGGCAAGTTTGTGGATGAATACAAGCGCAAAACAGAAAGCATGAGTAAAGCAAGTGTGTGTTCAGAGACTGCTTTAAAGATGAAATACAAAAATAAAAGCAGTAATGTTCAGCTAGAAAAGCGGGAATGCTTTGTCTGCAAAAAGCCAGGACACCTAAAGGCAGATTGTAGAATCTGGAAAGCTAGAATGCAAAAACAAAGTGGATTGCAACAAGCTAAGAATGTCATAGAAACAAAGGAGTATGCATTCGGATCCAAAAATGGTGTCACCTCTGTGCAAGTGTGGTGTGTGGACTCAGGTGCTACAAGCCACATGACAAATGACCGACATTTCTTCACTCAGCTTGATGAAAGCAGAACAGAAAGGATAACTACAGCTAATGGACAACTAATGAAATCAGTGGGAATAGGAGATGGTTTTCTATACTGTCCTATCTCTCCAGATATCACTAGAAAGATCCATATGAGGAATGTTCTGTATGTGCCAGATCTTGACAGCAACCTTTTGTCAGTAAAGAAACTCACTAACCAAGGCAATGTAGTCACATTTCAGGGTGACAGTTGTATCATCACAAAAGGGGATTGCTTGCTTGCAAAGGCTAAAATCAGAGATGAACTATATCAGCTGAACTGCAGTGAAATGGTTAAAACAGCCAAAGAGGATAAACATTCAAACTGCATCCACACTTGGCACAGACGATTCGGGCACAGAAATTCTAATGCAATAAAGAAAATAGTTGAGAATAACTATGCAAGTGGTATTAAGATGAATCCATGTGATCAAACAATGATCTGCACAGAGAATCTGGCTTCATGTCAGCAGAGAATCAGTCTTCATGTCATAGCAGAGAATCAGGCTTCACGTCACCCAACACTGGAACAGTCCATTATCAGATATTTAGGCCCAGGCACCCAGGCAGAGGAGAGAGGTCCCGTAACAGAGAATCTGGCTTCATGTCATAGCAGAGAATCAGTCTTCATGTCATAGCAGAGAATCAGGCTTCACGTCACCCACCACTGGAACAGGCCACTGTCAGATATTTTTAGGCCCCGGCACCCAGACAGAGGAGAGAGGTCCCATAACAGAGATTCAGGCTTCATGTCAGCAGAGAATCAGTCTTTATGTCATAGCAGAGAATCAGGCTTCACGTCACCCACCACTGGAACAGGCCACTGTCAGATATTTATAGGCCCCGGCACCTAGGCAGAGGAGAGAGGTCCCATAACAGAGATTCAGGCTTCATGTCAGCAGAGAATCAATCTTCATATCATAGCAGAGAATCAGGCTTCATGTCACCCACCACTGGAACAGGCCACTGTCAGATATTTTTAGGCCCCGGCACCCAGACAGAGGAGAGAGGTCCCACAACAGAGTTTCAGGCTTAATGTCAGCAGAGAATCAGTCTTCATGTCATAGCAGAGAATCAGGCTTCACGTCACCCACCACTGGAACAGTCCATTGTCACATATTTAGGGCCAGGCACCCAGGCAGAGGAGAGAGGTCCCATAACAGAGATTCAGGCTTCATGTCAGCAGAGAATCAGTCTTCATGTCATAGCAGAGAATCAGGCTTCATGTCACCCACCACTGGAACAGGCCACTGTCAGATATTTTTAGGCCCCGGCACCCAGACAGAGGAGAGGTTCATTGAACTTTGGGTTGCCCCGCAATATAATGGGAAAATGAAAATAAAAATAGGATTGAATGAGGAAGTGCCCTGGAGTACAATAATATATTGTTATGGGGAGGTAGTTAATGTCTAATCTGCACAAGGGATGGACAGGTCCTGTGGGATCCATGCCTGGTTCATTTTTATGAACGTCAGCTTGTCCACATTGGCTGTAGACAGGCGGCTGCGTTTGTCTGTAATGACGCCCCCTGCCGTGCTGAATACACGTTCAGACAAAACGCTGGCCGCCGGGCAGGCCAGCACCTCCAAGGCATAAAAGGCTAGCTCTGGCCACGTGGACAATTTGGAGACCCAGAAGTTGAATGGGGCCGAACCATCAGTCAGTACGTGGAGGGGTGTGCACAGGTACTGTTCCACCATGTTAGTGAAATGTTGCCTCCTGCTAACACGTTCCGTATCAGGTGGTGGTGCAGTTAGCTGTGGCGTGGTGACAAAACTTTTCCACATCTCTGCCATGCTAACCCTGCCCTCAGAGGAGCTGGCCGTGACACAGCTGCGTTGGCGACCTCTTGCTCCTCCTCTGCCTTCGCCTTGGGCTTCCACTTGTTCCCCTGTGACATTTGGGAATGCTCTCAGTAGCGCGTCTACCAACGTGCGCTTGTACTCGCGCATCTTACTATCACGCTCCAGTGAATGAAGTAAGGTGGACACATTGTCTTTGTACCGTGGATCCAGCAGGGTGGCAACCCAGTAGTCCGCACACGTTAAAATGTGGTCAACTCTGCTGTCGTTGCGCAGGCACTGCAGCATGTAGTCGCTCATGTGTGCCAGGCTGCCCAGAGGTAAGGACAAGCTGTCCTCTGTGGGAGGCGCATCGCCATCGTCCTGCGTTTCCCCCCAGCCACGCACCAGTGATGGGCCCGAGCTGCGTTGGGTGCCAGCCCGCTGTGAACCTGCTTTATCCTCATCCTCCTCCACCTCCTCCTCATCCTCGTCCTCCTCGTCCTCCAGTAGTGGGCCCTGTCTGGCCACATTTGTACCTGGCCTCTGCTGTTGCAAAAAACCTCCCTCTGAGTCACTTCGAAGAGACTGGCCTGAAAGTGCTAAAAATGACCCCTCTTCCTCCTCCTCCTCCTGGGCCACCTCCTCTTCCATCATCGCCCTAAGTGTTTTCTCAAGGAGACATAGAAGTGGTATTGTAACGCTGATAACGGCGTCATCGCCACTGGCCATGTTGGTGGAGTACTCGAAACAGCGCAACAGGGCACACAGGTCTCGCATGGAGGCCCAGTCATTGGTGGTGAAGTGGGGCTGATCCGCAGTGCGACTGACCCATGCGTGCTGCAGCTGAAACTCCACTATGGCCTGCTGCTGCTCGCACAGTCTGTCCAGCATGTGCAAGGTGGAGTTCCACCTGGTGGGCACGTCGCATATGAGGTGGTGAGCGGGAAGGCCGAAGTTACGCTGTAGCGCAGACAGGTGAGCAGCGGCAGGATGTGAATGCCGGAAGCGCGAACAGACGGCCCGCACTTTATGCAGCAGCTCTGACATGTCGGGGTAGTTGTGAATGAACTTCTGCACCACCAAATTCAGCACATGCGCCAGGCAAGGGATGTGCGTCAAACCGGCTAGTCCCAGAGCTGCAACGAGATTTCGCCCATTATCGCACACCACCAGGCCAGGCTTGAGGCTCACCGGCAGCAACCACTCGTCGGTCTGTTGTTCTATACCCCGCCACAACTCCTGTGCGGTGTTGGGCCGGTCCCCCAAACATATAAGTTTCCGAACGGCCTGCTGACGTTTACCCCGGGCTGTGCTGAAGTTGGTGGTGAAGGTGTGTGGCTGACTGCATGAGCAGGTGGAAGAAGAGGAGGAGGAAGCTGAGTAGGAGGAGGAGGAGACAGGAGGCAAAGAATGTTGCCCTGCGATCCTTGGCGGCGGAAGGACGTGCACCAAACAGCTCTCCGCCTGGGGACCAGCCACCACTACATTTACCCGGTGTGCAGTTAGGGAGATATAGCGTCCCTGGCCGTGCTTACTGGTCCACGTATCTGTGGTTAGGTGGACCTTGCCACAGATGGCGTTGCGCAGTGCACACTTGATTTTATCGGATACTTGGTTGTGCAGGGAAGGCACGGCTCTCTTGGAGAAGTAGTGCCGGCTGGGAACAACATACTGTGGGACAGCAAGCGACATGAGCTGTTTGAAGCTGTCTGTGTCCACCAGCCTAAATGACAGCATTTTATAGGCCAGTAGTTTAGAAATGCTGGCATTCAGGGCCAGGGATCGAGGGTGGCTAGGTGGGAATTTACGCTTTCTCTCAAATGTTTGTGAGATGGAGAGCTGAACGCTGCCGTGTGACATGGTTGAGATGCTTGGTGACGGAGGTGGTGGTGTTGGTGGTACATCCCATGTTTGCTGGGCGGCAGGTGCCAACGTTCCTCCAGAGGCGGAGGAAGAGGCCGAGGCGGCGGCAGCAGCAGAAGAGGCCGAGGCGGCAGCAGCAGAAGAGGTAGCAGGGGGAGCCTGAGTGACTTCCTTGTTTTTAAGGTGTTTACTCCACTGCAGTTCATGCTTTGCATGCAGGTGCCTGGCCATGCAGGTTGTGCTAAGGTTCAGAACGTTAATGCCTCGATTCAGGCTCTGATGGTACAGCGTGCAAACCACTCGGGTCTTGTCGTCAGCACATTGTTTGAAGAAGTGCCATGCCAGGGAACTCCTTGAAGCTGCCTTTGGGGTGCTCGGTCCCAGATGGCGGCGGTCAGTAGCAGGCGGAGTCTCTTGGCGGCGGGTGTTCTGCTTTTGCCCACTGCTCCCTCTTGTCTTTTGCTACGCTGTTGGCTCGGTCTCACCACTGCCTCTTCCTCCGAACTGTGAAAGTCAGTGGCACGACCTTCATTCCATGTGGGGTCTAGGACCTCATCGTCCCCTGAATCGTCTTCCACACAGTCTTGATGCCTGACCTCCTGTTCAGTCTGCACACTGCAGAAAGACGCAGCAGTTGGCACCTGTGTTTCGTCATCATCAGAGACGTGCTGAGGTGGTATTCCCATGTCCTCATCATCAGGAAACATAAGTGGTTGTGCGTTAGTGCATTCTATCTCTTCCACCCCTGGGGAAGGGCTAGGTGGATGCCCTTGGGAAACCCTGCCAGCAGAGTCTTCAAACAGCATAAGAGACTGCTGCATAACTTGAGGCTCAGACAGTTTCCCTGATATGCATGGGGTTGATGTGAGAGACTGATGGGCTTGGTTTTCATGCGCCATCTGTGCGCTTTCTGCAGAAGACTGGGTGCTGAGATAATGTAAATGATTAGTCGGCCACCCAATTGACTAATGCCTGTACCTGCTCAGGCCTTACCATACTTAGAACGGCATTGGGCCCCACCAAATATGGCTGTAAATTCTGGCGGCTACTGGGACCTGAGGTAGTTGGTACACTAGGACATGTGGCTGTGGCAGAACGGCCACGTCCTCTCCCAGCACCAGAGGGTCCACTAACACCACCACGACCATGTCCGCGTCCGCGTCCCTTACTAGATGTTTTCCTCATTGTTACCGTTCACCACAATAAGAAAAATATTATTCGGGCCAATGTATTGAATTCAAATTCAGGCCTTTTTTTACAGACACCTAACACTATCTGGCTATCTATTTAGGTACCGTATTACACTAATACAGGCACACCAGTAATGACAGATTTAGCTGAATACAAATTTGAGGCCTATTATTTAGGCGCTGGGTGACAGGTATATGTTTACGGACAGAATTAGACTTGGATCTGCACTGTAGCGTGTGTGTGAAGTTCTTGAGAATGACCCTATCAGCACCTTGAATCTAATATACCCTTTTAGGGATAGATTTAAAGTAGGCCTGATACAGCAGAAACCACTAATTTTGAGAATTGCAAAATTGGGAATTGTTTTTTAACCCAGAACAAAAACTGTGCTTTGACGGACACTAAAAATAACTTGACCAGCTAAAACAGTAATGACAGTTTTGGATGAATATAAATGTGAGGCCTATTTTTTAGGCGCTGGGTGACAGGTATACGTTTAATCACATAATTAGACTTGGATCTGCACTGTAGCGTGTGTGTGAAGTTATTGAGAATTACCCTATCAGCACCTTGAATCTAATATACCCTTTTAGGGATAGATTTAAAGTAGGCCTGATACAGCAGAAACCACTAATTTTGAGAATTGCAAAATTGGGAATTGTTTTTCAACCCAGAACAAAAACTGTGCTTTGACGGACACTAAATAACTTGACCAGCTAAAGCAGTAATGACAGATTTGGATGAATATAAATGTGAGGCCTATTTTTTAGGCGCTGGGTGACAGGCTCAACTTGCCCCTGATGTAGTATATGGCCAAAAAATAACCACACTATTGATGGTTAAATGCACTTGGGTGACAGGCTCAGCTTGCCCCTGATGTAGTATATGGCCAAAAAATAACCACACTATTGATGGTTAAATGCACTTGATGAAAGCTTGACCCTGATGTAGGATATAGCAAAAAATAACTACACTATTGATGGTTAAATGTACTTGGTGGCAGCTTGTGCTGGCGCACAAGCAAGCCACAAAATGGCCGCCGATCACCCCAGAAAAGAGTGACTGAAAAACGCTCTGGGCACCCTAAAAACACTGAGCAATTGAATAGCAGCAGTTCAATGATCCACAGCTGTAGATCGATCACTGAATGAAGTCTTTTGGAGGAGTTAATCACTGCCTAATCTCGCCCTAACGTCGCAGCTGCAACCTCTCCCTACACTTGTATCAGCAGAGTGACGTGCAGCGCTACGTGACCCAAGCTTATATAGAGGCTGGGTCACATGCTGCACTGGCCAATCACAGCCATGCCAATAGTAGGCATGGCTGTGATGGCCTCTTGGGGCAAGTAGTATGATGCTTGTTGATTGGCTGCTTTGCAGCCTTTCAAAAAGCGCCAAGAAAGCGCCGAACACCGAACTCGAACCCGGACTTTTATGAAAATGTTCGGGTTCGGGTCCGTGTCACGGACACCCCAAAATTCGGTACGAACCCGAACTATACAGTTCGGGTACGCTCATCCCTAGTTACTTATTAAAATTAGGAAACAGTCCTATATCTTGGTCCAGCAAGAAACAGATGTCAGTGACATTGTCTTCTACAGAAGCTGAATACATATCTGCTGCTTATGCCAGTCAAGAAATTGTGTGGTTACAGCATTTACTCAAGGATCTTGGCGAAGCAACATCAGAACCTACCGTCTTATTTGAGGACAATCAGGCTTGCATTAAGCTTACGACAAGTGAAAAGATTAGTGCAAGAACTAAGCACATCGACGTCAGACATCATTACATTCATGACTTAGTTGATCAGAAAGTGATTGTACTTGTATATTGTGAGTCTGAAAAAATGATTGCTGATGCTCTGACAAAGCCACTCGCTAGAAACAGATTTGAGGATCTTAGATCAGAAATGGGACTGACATAGATAGTAGTTGTTGAGTGGGGGTGTTAGCATGCAAGGTTTGTATTGTATAAGCAACAACCACTGTATGTCATTGTTATATGCCTAGATGGCAGTGTTGCATTTGTGTAACTTCCTGTTTTTCTATCCTTCAATAAAACAGTTAGTGCTCGTGCAGTTACCGAGCAGAGGTCAGTTAAACCTGAAAGACTGTCTGCCTGTTCTTTGTTTAGCCTCAGAAAGTATTTCTAACAGTCTCCACCAACCAGCTCTGGGAGAACTGCAAATTATAGATACAGAATGAAACGGGGAAAACTGGTAGGAAATTTCCAGATATAAGTTATATAATGGCTAGATATTGTGTTATTCCTAATGTATATATGTTGGGATAGGACGCTAAAACAAAATAACAAAATCTTTATTATGTTGTCTCAATAAAATATAGGGGTGTCTACCCAAACTGCACGAAGCAGCAACTTGAACCGTCACTGATTTATGGGACCACCCTCATAGTAACCACATGGATAAAGGTGAGACCATATAGGGATGAATGAAGGGTGGATCCCACAAACTAAAACCCACCAACACTCAGGGGGGCAAAGCACCACAGGGTCCTAAGTGTGTGACCTGGGTGAGGTACTGTATAGCTAGATATCTGGTACCAGGTGTAACACCAGGTATCACTCCTAACAGTGAATGTCGGAGCGCAGACATCCATTGCACTAACATAGTACAGGTGCAGGACTGTGGCAGGGTAAAACCCTTGACTCCGTCTGATGTGACTGGAGCACCGATTCCCCTGACACTGTCCTCAATGTTCAGTGCTCAACGCGTTTCCATGCACTAGACATGCATTTCATCAGGAGCAACATGCACCAAAAATAATAAAGCCCAAAGCCTCTGACATAGATGTTTGACTGAGGCTATGAACAGAAGGCAGAGGTAGGGTAACCTGCCTATAACCGAGTTCCTCTAGTGTGAGGTACGGTATCGTCACTGGAACCTACGATCCTGCCTAAACCGACCACCTCTAGGTTGAGGGGCAGCGTGCTGAAGAACGTCATCGGTTAAGTTTCAGGTGATTGTTTCTGTGAAGATGTCATCATGGGGCGGTGATTGTGACCGCATCCTGCTGCAAAAAGAGGCGAGATGGATTTTTTCTCTAAATACTACCAAACCGTCTGGCCTTAATGATGCCATCTCGTTCGTGCCCTTCATATGAACATATATAGGCTTTGCTGAGTCCTATGTGATTCATGTGTTATTTATCAGGGGCACTCTCGGATGTATTTGGGCTCCCTATTATACAGTTTTGTGTCAACACTCAATGTTCAGGTATTGATGCTGCGATGGCATGTTCATACAGAGCCGCCGTGAAGTTCTCTGTTCTGAATGCGGCGCATTGCGCTTTCCCCGGGACCGATGTAGCTCCTCCCACTGCTCAGCCATTGGTTGTTCCTGTACCGAGCATCCTGGCCGAATTGGCTGTTACGCGGGGGGCATTTCTAGCGGGGCGGGGTTTCACCCTTTGAATCTCGACGTTCTGTGAGCCGCTTCGCGGCCATTACAGCGCCGATTTGTTCGCACACCAGCACGCTGAGGTGGTTGGCTTAGGCAGGATCGTAGGTTCCAGTGACGATACCATACTTCATACTAGAGGAACTCGGTTATAGGCAGGTCACCCTACCTCTGTTCATAGTCTCAGTCAAACATTTATGTCAGAGGCTTTGGGCTTTATTATTTTTGGTGCATGTTGCTCCAGATGAAATGCATGTCTAGTGCATGGAAACGTGTTGAGCACTTACCATTGAGGACAGTGTCAGGGGAATCGGTGCTCCAGTCACATCAGACGGAGTCAATGGTTTTACCCTGCCACAGTCCTGCACCTGTACTATGTTAGTGCAGTGGATGTCTGCGCGCTGACATTTACTGTTAGGAGTGATACCTGGTGTTACACCTGGTACCAGATATCCAGCTATACAGTACCTCACCCAGATCACACACCTAGGACCCTGTGGTGCTTTGCCCCCCTGAGTGTTGGTGGGTTTTAGTTTGTGGGATCCACCCTTCATTCATCCCTATATGGTCCCACCTTTATCTATGTGGTTACTATGAGGGTGGTCCCATAAATCAGTGACGGTTCAAGTTGCTGCTTCATGCAGTTTGGGTAGACACCCCTATATTTTATTGAGACAACATAATAAAGATTTTGTTATTTTGTTTTAGAGTCCTATCCCTACATATATTCATTTGACTGTTCAAGAGGACGCATACCAATTATACCACTTTCTAGTTTTTGTACATTATTCCTAATGTATACACACTTTACTATTAATTTATGCAATGTTTGTTTAAGGGTTAGGTACACTTTAAATACAGGATAGGAAGGTGAATTTGCACTTTAAAGAAACACTCCACAAAACATTTTTGACCTGGTAGAAAGGTACATGATGTAAACTTTTGTGAAGGTACACAGCCTCCTATGTTTGAACAGGAAGCTAGTTTCTTTATGTATTTCTATGGGACCCTCTATGGGACAATCAATATTTTTGATGTTTGCAAATCAAGCACATTTAATTACAAAAAAACTTATCTTATCCTTGAGTTGTTCATCCTTGAGAAGTATCTAGAATCAGTTGTACTCCCACAACATAAGACACACATAATTCTGAGAACTAACAAATAATTAACTTTGTTCGTCTCAAGTACACACGGTTCAGCAATTCTCCATTCTGACCTAAAATAACCCAACAAAGTAAAATGTAATCCAGGATACAAAATGAAGGTGCAATCCCTCACAATTCCCCCATTTTGAAATATTTACTCATTGCAGGCAACAGGTACACATACTTCAGCCGGACATTCCCCTTTGCTGCTGGTTTCCCAGATCCTGCATATCCATACCTGCATGAGGGATAATCTCAATACATTTTAATAATCTCTCCTACTACTGGTTTTGTTACACACTTTACTCAAGCACATTAATGTTAGCTTAATCACAATGTAGATAAGTGCAATAATCAACAAAATCTGTATTATCCCCTGCACTATGCCCACAAGCCATCCACCAATATTTTTGAACCAATTTGCTGGGTTCAAGAAAGAGAAAGTGTATGACCACCAAGAATCTTTATCTGTACTATGTTCATCCAACCACTTATCTCTCATTTCCTTCATCTTTTCAATACCTGCCCTTATCTGGAGGTTACCTTGTGTATCTATATAATGACAGCAGGTTGGTCCTATCACTTGACACATTCATCCTTCCCTGCCAGTGAGATAATCCAAACTAAAGTATGCTGGTTAGTGACTATGAATAACTGAGATTGTACATTGTTAGTTTGGTTTACAATGCCTAACACATCCCATATTTGGTCATCTAGGTAATCTGTTGCTACTACTAGCTTATCCCACATCTGCATAATCTTTGGGTAAATAAACTGAGTACTAAAGAACTTATTTGCAATACTCATCTCTACTACATAAGGCTTCCAATTTGTTCTGGGTCCGGTGACTGTGGAGGCCAGGTCATCTGGCGCAGCACCCCATCACTCTCCTTCATGGTCAAATAGCCCTTACTTTCAAAGTTTTCCCAATTTTTCGGCTGACTGACTGACCTTCATTTCTTAAAGTAATGATGGCCACTCGTTTTTCTTTACTTAGCTGCTTTTTTCTTGCCATAATACAAATTCTAACAGTCTATTCAGTAGGACTATCAGCTGTGTATCCACCTGACTTCTCAACGCAACTGATGGTCCCAACCCCATTTATAAGGCAAGGAATCCCACTTATTAAACCTGACAGGGCACACCTGTGAAGTGAAAACCATTTCAGGGGACTACCACTTGAAGCTCATCAAGAGAATGCCAAGAGTGTGCAAAGCAGTAATCAAAGCAAAAGGTGGCTACTTTGAAGAACCTAGAATATGACATATTTTCAGTTGTTTCACACTTGTTTGTTATGTATATAATTCCACATGTGTTAATTCATAGTTTTGATGCCTTCATAGTCATGAAAATAAAGAAAACTCTTTGAATGAGAAGGTGTGTCCAAACTTTTGGTCTGTACTGTATGTCCTTGCTGACACAGGTGTGGGCAGTAAATACCAGCAGGGGATCGGGCTTGCCCCAGGACATGACAGTCCTGGCAGATCTTGCTTTCATCAGTGTCCCGCCACAAGAGCCCTTTGATGGTCCTCATTTGCATATCAAGCAGACCCAGGTTAATTCAGTTCAAGATATCAAGGAACATCTTTGCATCGAAGTTGTATCATAGATGTCAATTTTATCGGTTCCAACATTCCCTGGTCTTGTGCCTATTGGCACACACAATAAAAAAAATAAACCACAGAAAATTGATATCTGCCTTACTCCAGTCCTGCGAACTTTACGGCATTGCGGCCTTTCTTCGGAGACAGTTTCTTCGTCAACATGGTGTAGGGGTTAGCTCTTCTCCGGGGGTCATTCACACAAATATCTTTGCCAGACACCAGGTTTCAGGTCCAAACCATGCATTTATTGTGCACACTCCAACCAATACAGGTTATCATGAAGTCGCAGCTTCACCTAACACATGTGACATCCACATAAAATAATAAAGACTTGCCCGGCTAGGCTCTAACTAACACAGAGTTTCCTGACTCACCTAAGTCCTTGTTCACACCCTGTGAACACAAGCGGCTTTCTCAGCCAAAGTCCCACAGCCTCCTGGCTGTACAGAGCACAGTACGCCCACTGCCTCCAGTCCAGTGTCTCAGCACACATGGGGAATAGTGGTCTCTCAGCCCTCCTGGCTTGGACCACACAGACAGAGCCTCCAGGCCTCTGTCCACAGGTAACACACTCCCCCCTTTCTGACACTCTGGGAGGTGCCTTATGCCAGGCTAATTACCTGCAGCTTCTCTCACCTGTGGTG
Organism: Bufo bufo; assembly: GCF_905171765.1. Taxonomy (NCBI): domain Eukaryota; kingdom Metazoa; phylum Chordata; class Amphibia; order Anura; family Bufonidae; genus Bufo; species Bufo bufo. The sequence continues at coordinate 488,373,618 of NC_053390.1, read as the reverse complement.
GAACAGGGGTGTGGACTGCACTATCCACCCCTTCCTTGCCTCTAACCTGAGTGAGACCTGTCACTGTCTCACATATCCCCCCCCTTTGTTCAAGCCCGTGAGGGTGAACACCTGCAAAACCACGGGAGGCTGGTGAGAGGGTATCGACCTGGCCTGGACATGGGGAACAGCCACCCACCCTGCTCTTTGGCTGCTCCCAATAAGAACCGGCCCAGATTGGCTTTACAGCCACACTAAGTAACCCAGTGTCAGCGAGCACTAGCTGCCGCTGACACAGAAAATTACCGGTTCTTATTTCACCGAGGCCAGGAACCTCGGTGACATGTACCTTCCCTTTGTTCTGCCAGACCCACGCCAGCAGAGCTTGGTTTATCACCAAAACCAACATCTTGCCTAACCGAAACTGCCTAGAGGCCTCATGTGCCCATCTCATGGCCAGATATTCTTTTCCTACTCTTTCCCGAGTGATAATGATGCGCTGTCGTATATTTTGATCTCTCTCTCTTTTTAGATCCTCTGGCTCCTGTACATGCGCCTCACATCCTTTCTTGGACTGCTGCAGCTCTTGCCTGAACTGTTCCGAGTCATGGTCATATCCCAACACTTTCTCCTTTGCTTTGCAGGGCTCCTTCAGCAGAGCATGCTTGCCCCTACTCGCTTCTTTTACGTGCATCTGGGTCACTTCTTCCTTCTTTCCAACAGTAGTTACTCCAGCTACTATGACAGTTTTAGAGCCCTCTGCTTCTTTAGCGGCTTTTTCCTCTTCGGCCGCGGCTCCCTTTGGCTTAACTTTGGTCTCTGTAGAACCTGGGGACTTCATGTCAACCAACATATCGGCCTTAACTTTTTCAGTCTTTGTCTTCTTGAAGTCTCCAGTCTCTTTGACAGCCTTCTCATCCTTCTCGGACATGGCACCATAAACTTGCCCTGTTAACCCCTCCCCCTCTTTCTCATCGAGGCAGGAGGCACCAGGGTCTTCAGCAGACTCCTCGTCTTCTGTCATTTTCTCCAGAGGCTCACCCAGGACCCTGTTCTCATTTTGTGAAGGAGTCAGGAGATACAGCCCATTGTAATAGCCCGGATCCGAAAACTGATCGTTCACCTCCTCGTACTTCTTCCCCAGCAGGCTGCTGGCTATTTGGAAGGCCTTGTATGCAGAGGGGACATCTTCCAGGCCTAGGCTACACGCTACCACGGGTCTGTGGTCTTCGACATCCACATCAGCCCCATCATCTGGTTTAGCAGAAGCATCTTCCATCTTCTCTGCCACAGCCAGCACCACAGTGCCACCCTCTCCAGTCCCATTTTTAACAGGCTCTGGCTTCTTGACGTCTTCCAGAGAACTCTCCTCTTCAGGTTTCTTACCTTCCACCTGCTGTTTGAGAGCACACTTAGATTTCTCCAACTGATCTTTTAAGCTCATGAGATTTTCAGTCTCTGCTCTGAGTTGCTTGTTCAGCCTCTCCAATTCAGCATGCTCCTCAAGCGCTTCTTCCAGGGCTTTAGCCAAGGAGAGGGCCTTGGTCTCCTTTTCCCAAGCATCAGTCTCTGTTTGGTCACTTTTTTTACCATATCGAGCCGAGATGTATTTCTCTTCAGCTAGGAGCCAGTCACACTTCTCCTGTTTCTTCGCTGGATTAGACATAACTTGCTTCTGGTGGTCCAGGTCCACCATCAGATCGTCCAATCCGCGCTGAAGTTTGTTCTTGGTTTTCTCCACCTTTTTGTATGTCACACCCTGTTTCTCCAGGCGCTGAACCACCAACTCCATGTTTTTCAGCAGTTTCTTTTCAGCTTTTTGCACAAGCTTGTGGGAAGTGCCCCGCTTTTTGGCCTCCGGTTCCAGCTGCTCCTTGCTCGGCTCTGCTGCAGCAGATGTAGGAGTATCACCATTCTCTTTCTGGCTCTCCTTCTTTGCCCTTTCTGAAGCCTTCTTCAGTTGCTCTGTGAAGACAGCTAGTCCTGTCTCTAACATTTCTAGGGAGCGTGAGGAGAGAGAGAGATCATCCTCCTGTTTGCAGCTGTACTGTCGTGTCAGGTCACCTACAACTGTCTGGACATGGGCTTCAGACCCTAGGCTGACGTCACCCGAATTAATTCTCATCTCATCAGATATAACTGTCTGGTCGCTACTAGTAACCACCTTTGTTTCATAGGACCTTGACATGGTAGCTTCACTCTCTGGGTTGCTATCGGTCACAGCACATACGTCACCTATACCGCTCGTGTCATTATTAATTCTGACCTCTAGGGGCACTGATGAGCTAATCCCCACCTGGGACACTTCCTTAGTAACCAACCAACATTGTGGAGACTGCATTTCCCCCTCTGGTACGTGCGATACACCCTCTAGCCCTATCATATTTTCCTGCACCTTCAAACACTGAGCTGGAGCTGGGCTTTGCTCCACACTAGTTATATGCATGTCTTCAAACTTTTTGATTACGTCATATCGCGCTTCATGAAACATAGCAGATGCAGAAAATAAAGTTTTATCATCATTTACATTTTTACCACCAGGGGGCGCTTCTCCCCTGACCACAACCTGCAACGGAAAAGTTATATCACTGTCACCACATATTTCATATGACATCATACTTTCCTTATGCATTTCCGCACTTTTGTCACCATCACTTTGCACCATTGTTTCCAATGGTCAATATTCTTTCCTCATGCAGGTCAAAGTGCAGCTCCCTTAGATCCTCACTTAAAGGGACAGGTACAGGTTCTGCAGGAGTTTTGTCACCATCTGCAGAAGTGTCTACCTTACCCCACAGCAACAAACCGATATCACGGCCCAACACTCCCTCATGCATGAGCGTATCTGTAACATCAAAGTCATCAGTCTCTGTTCTCATTGGAGTCTCACGCTCAGTGAAAATCAGCAGATAGTCCTTATCCGCACGACTGTCCAGCACCTTTAATATTTTACCAGTCTCAGGTTTCAATATTGTGCTACCTCTCACCCGGGCTAGCATGGGATCCCGGATCCTTGTCATCCCAAAACTAGCTTTGGTCATGGACAACTGAGGTAACACAGAAACCTTCTCCCCTGTAGATTTCTGCGAGGGAGCAATCACAGCAGGCTTATCCGCCTGTCCAGACACTGCTTTTTCTCTGTGTGACTTATTACCTACCGGCCCAGCAGGTATCCCCTGCCGCCGGCTCACTGTCACTGGGTCTGCCACATAGTTAGTAACAGGAACAGTCTTACCCTTTGTAATCAACCATTCTGGTAAAGCAGTGACATTCTCTCCCGCGGACTCATCAAGGTTGTGGTTGCTCCTAACAACAGCTTTACTCCACCTCCGCACTTCCTCTCCAGGACTCCGGACACAGTCGCAGGGAAGATATGCACTCCTGAGAACCGCACCGCTCTCCACCTCTTTGTCTTCCCGACGGTTGCCCTTGGCAACGGCATATCTTTGCCTTTTATAAGGAACTCCGCTCCACAACTGCCCAAACAATGAAAAGTCCTTGCCCAGTACAAATTCCACTTCCAGTGTCTCACATTTTAACAGCTCCCATTGCACAGAGCCATAGTCCGTCACAAAGGTCAGTGACACCGTAGTTTTTGTCTCTGGCCCCCTTGTTACAAAGTCCAGAATATTAGGCAGGACCCGAGACACTTGCTGGCGGGAGTCTAGAATGACCCCCAGCGGGATTCCGCCGATCACTAACTTGCAGGATTTCTCCCACGGGCTATACCATTTTGCAGCCATTTCCACTGCTCAGTCTCTTGTACTGGGCTTCTGGCCCTTTAAATCCTGCACTGTTTGCACCACAGAAAAAAAATGTCCAGTTTAACACCAGCAGTCTCTGCTCTGCAAACTAGCAGGCTTCCAGCACTTTTACTTATCAGCAGGGACACCTGCCCGCATCCTCCACCAATTGTAGGGGTTAGCTCTTCTCCGGGGGTCATTCACACAAATATCTTTGCCAGACACCAGGTTTCAGGTCCAAACCATGCATTTATTGTGCACACTCCAACCAATACAGGTTATCATGAAGTCGCAGCTTCACCTAACACATGTGACATCCACATAAAATAATAAAGACTTGCCCGGCTAGGCTCTAACTAACACAGAGTTTCCTGACTCACCTAAGTCCTTGTTCACACCCTGTGAACACAAGCGGCTTTCTCAGCCAAAGTCCCACAGCCTCCTGGCTGTACAGAGCACAGTACGCCCACTGCCTCCAGTCCAGTGTCTCAGCACACATGGGGAATAGTGGTCTCTCAGCCCTCCTGGCTTGGACCACACAGACAGAGCCTCCAGGCCTCTGTCCACAGGTAACACACTCCCCCCTTTCTGACACTCTGGGAGGTGCCTTATGCCAGGCTGATTACCTGCAGCTTCTCTCACCTGTGGTGGAACAGGGGTGTGGACTGCACTATTCACCCCTTCCTTGCCTCTAACCTGAGTGAGACCTGTCACTGTCTCACAATGGGCAGGCATAGACAGAGCAGGAACCGATTCATTCAACAGTCACACGCTATTCATTATGGATATTAATAAATAAATAACAATTCACCAATATCCCTCATGATAATCACATCTACATATCCTACATTGATATCACATATATAACATTACACCGTGCTAATTGACTTGATTCCTTAATCAGATTGTCATTTCACCACCAACTAGTCTTGCTCGTCAGCTGCCTCATATGACTGGAATATGGACAAGCCCACTTTAGCAATATGTGACAGCCTGTGCATTGCAAAATTCCAATCCAGCTGAATTCTACTTCTCACAAGATCTCATAAAATAAAGAAAATAGAAAATAAAAGATACATGATAGATGATAGATGTATATATGTCTAATACAAGTGATTCTAATGTACATTATGCTCTATATTGGTCAATAAGCATAAAGTCAAACCTTGGACTGTTACCCATAATGCCCTACTCTGCATGATTTTAAACTAGACACTAGACAATTCAGGCCTCATTCATGATAATCGAGTACACCATTTAATTAAATTAAACACCAACCACATGCTACAAATGTCTGGCATACACATTAATAATTTCCAGCTAGCTGGATAATTTTTCTTGTTGGTCATTTTGCACTTTTACCCCTGTATAATAGGTGCTACAAGAGACCTATTATCTGGCTATTCAAAGGCTCAAAGACGTGCCCAGTGGCGTAACTACCGGGGAAGCAGCTGCTTCGGGGCCCGGGCTGCCAAGGGGGCCCGGCGCCCCGGCAGCGTGTGTGACAGTTTATTTTCAAGTTAGTTAAATATCGATTCTTGTCTTAATGTTCAGGGCCCCTTCACAGCAGCTGACCAGGCCCCCTCGCTAATGTGATCTAATCTTACTGTCTCCTAAAGTCTCCTGATGTGTCTAGGATTCGAACCCACAACCTCCAATGTATCAGAGGCAAAGCATTTACCCACACAGCCATAAAGGCTGCATTGAAACTGATTGAAACTGATTGAAACTGATTGAAACTGATTGAAACTGATTAAAAAAATATGAGACTTTTACTGTTATAACTGGCTAAGTGTACATCTAAACACATGACAGCTGCCCCAACACACCCAGCACTGCTATATCTCTATATGACAGCTCTCCCAGCACACTCAGCTCTGCTATATCTCTATATATGAGCAGCTGTCATGTGTATAGATGTACACTTAGCCAGCTATAACAGTAGAAGTCTCATATTTTTTCAGTCAGCAGCAAGGCGGATCTTATGGTCTTGTGGTTAAGAGCTTTGCCTCTGATACAGAAGGTCGTCGGTTCGAATCCCAGCAGAAACTTTTCTGAAATACAAGCACTGACTCCATATATGGACATACAGGAAGAGGCTGCATCGCATCGCTGACATGGAGGTAAGTAGAAGTGTTTATTTATTTTTTTTAATACCCGACTGTTACTGCCATGGGGGGAGCGGGGGGCACTTGATACTGGCACATGGGGGGAGGGGGGTTGGCACCTGATACTGGCACCTGGGAGGGGGGTTGGCATCTGATACTGGCACATGGGGGGGAGAGAGGCACCTGATACTGGCACATGGGAGGGGGAGAGGGGTTGGCACCTGATACTGGCACCTAGAGGGGGAGGGGGGGTTGGCACCTGATACTGGCACATGGGGGGGAGAGGCACCTGATACTGGCACAAGGGGGGGAGGGAGAGAGGCACTTGATACTGGCACTTTTTTGTGGTGGGGTGGCACTATGATACTGGGACATGGGGGGAGGAGAGAGGCACTTGATACTGATACCTGGGAGGAGGGGGGTTGGCACCTGATACTGGCACATGGGGGGGAGAGAGGCACCTGATACTGGCACCTGGGGGGGGGAGAGAGGCACCTGATACTGGCACATGGGGGGGAGACGGTTTGGCACCTGATACTGGCACCTGGGGGGGGAAGGGGGGTTTGGCACCTGATACTGGCACATGGGGGGGGGGAGAGTCACCTGATACTGGCACATGGGGGGGAGGGAGAGAGGCACTTGATACTGGCACTTTTTTTGTGGGGGGGAGGTGGCACTATGATACTGGGACATGGGGGGGAGGAGAGAGGCACTTGATACTGACACCTGGGGGGGAGGGGGGGTTGGCACCTGATACTGGCACATGGGGGGGAGAGGCACCTGATACTGGCACCTGGGGGGGAGGGGGGTTGGCACCTGATACTGGCACCTGGGGGGGAAGAGAGGCACCTGATACTGGCACATGGGGGGGAGAGGGGTTGGCACCTTATACTGGCACATGGGGGGAGGGAGAGAGGCACTTGATACTGGCACTTTTTTTGTGGTGGGGGGAGATGGCACTATGATACTGGGACATGGGGGGGAGGAGATAGGCACTTGATACTGGCACATGGGTGGGTTTGGCACTATGATACTGGCTCATGGGGGAAGAGAGGCACTTGATACTGGCACTTTTTTTGGGGGGGGAGATGGCACTATGATACTGGGACATGGGGGGGAAGAGAGAGGCACTTGATGCTGGCACATGGGGGGTTTGGCACTATGATACTGGCATATGGGGGGTGGGAAGGAGAGAGGCACTTGATACTGGCACATTGGGGGGGGAGATGGCACTATGATACTGGGACATGTGGGGGGAGGAGAGAGGCACTTGATACTGGCACATGATGGGGGGGCATCTATGGGGACACTTACTGGCACATTATTGGGGGGCATTATGAGGGACACTAGGCCGGCAGCCTATCAGAGGCCGGACACTGAGGGGCATCTACTGGGGCACTATATATGGGGCATTTTATACTGGTACATTATGGGGGGCATTAGCAGGAAGGGGGGAGAGGAGCACTATGGGGAATTTACTGGGGTCACTAAATATGGGTATTTTATACTGTGACATTATGGGGGGCACTATGGGGACATTAGCTCAACTGGGGGCATTACAAGGGGGTATTTTTGCACTGTCACATTATAAGGAGAATTATTACTACTGGGGGGGGGAGCATTATAGTGGGCTTTATTACTCCCCCATGGTATGATCCCCTAGTAGCAGCACCAGCCTCTCCCTGCTCTGCTATCCCTCTGCCCCTTCTCCAAATCCTTATTATGAAATCTTTCTCATTAGGATAAAGCACAACATCAGCTCCGCCGAGCCCCCGGCCAAGTGTTGAAGTGGCATCTGAGATCCCCAAGGGTCAAGTAACTGTAAGTTTTCATATGAAATATGTTTATGTAATACACATATACAGTAGGTGAACCCGATTTTGTGTCAATCTCGCTGTATTTCTCGGCGAGATTGAGCACATACGAGCCCCATCGCGGGAGCCAGCGCCGAGCTGGCTTGCCGCGATGGAGACAGAGCCGTCATAGAAGCGACGGGAGATCCGACTTGGATTCCCGCCAATTCTACACGTGTGCGGCGTTTGTTATGAATCCTGAGGGGGAAGTCCCCGCCGGATTTTAAATAAAAATCCGGCCTGGGTCCCGCCCTCAGGAGCATACCGGGCCCTTAGGTCTGTTATGGGTTGTAAGGAGAGCCCCCCCCTACGCCGAAAAAAACGGCGTAGGGGGTCCCCCTACAATCCATACCAGACCCGTATCCAAAGCACGCTACCCGGCCAGCCAGGAAGGGAGTGGGGACGAGCGAGCGCCCCCCCCCCCCCTCCTGAGCCGTACCAGGCTGCATGCCCTCAACATGGGGGGTTGGGTGCTCTGGGGCAGGGGGCGCACTGCGGCCCCCCCACCTCAGAGCACCCTGTCCCCATGTTGATGAGGACAGGGCCCCTTCCCGACAACCCTGGCCGTTGGTTGTCGGGGTATGCGGGCGGGAGGCTTATCGGAATCTGGGAGCCCCCTTTAATAAGGGGGCCCCCAGATACCGGCCCCCCACCCTAAGTGAATGAGTATGGGGTACATCGTACCCCTACCCATTCACCTGCAAGAAAAGTGGTAAAAACACAAATAAACCACACAGTGTATTAAAATATTTTATTTTTCTGCTCCGGAGGCCGCCCCCTGTCTTCTTTATTAGCTCTTTTACCAGGGGGGGCTCTTCTTCTTCCGATATCCCGACGGGTCTTCTCCGCTATCCGGGGGGTCTTCTCAACTCTCCGGGGTTCTCCTTCTGTCTTCTCCTTCTGTCTTGTTGTCTCCTTCTGTCTTCTGTCTCCGGGGTTCTCCTTCTGTTTTCGCCTCTCTCTGTTGTTGACTCGGCGCACCCCGGTTCTTCGTCTCGCGAGACTCGGCGCACCCCGATTCTTCATCTCGCGAGACGTCTCGCGAGACGAAGAATCGGGGTGCGCCGAGTCTCGCGAGACGAAGAACCGGGGTGCGCCGAGTCAACAACAGAGAGAGGCGAAAACAGAAGGAGAACCCCGGAGACAGAAGACAGAAGGAGACAACAAGACAGAAGGAGAAGACAGAAGGAGACAACAAGACAGAAGGAGAAGACAGAAGGAGAACCCCGGAGAGTTGAGAAGACCCCCCCGGATAGCGGAGAAGACAGAAGGAGAACCCCGGAGACAGAAGACAGAAGGAGACAACAAGACAGAAGGAGAAGACAGAAGGAGAACCCCGGAGAGTTGAGAAGACCCCCCCGGATAGCGGAGAAGACAGAAGGAGAACCCCGGAGACAGAAGACAGAAGGAGACAACAAGACAGAAGGAGAAGACAGAAGGAGAACCCCGGAGAGTTGAGAAGACCCCCCCGGATAGCGGAGAAGACCCGTCGGGATAGCGGAAGAAGAAGAGCCCCCCCTGGTAAAAGAGCTAATAAAGAAGACAGGGGGCGGCCTCCGGAGCAGAAAAATAAAATATTTTAATACACTGTGTGGTTTATTTGTGTTTTTACCACTTTTCTTGCAGGTGAATGGGTAGGGGTACGATGTACCCCATACTCATTCACTTAGGGTGGGGGGCCGGTATCTGGGGGCCCCCTTATTAAAGGGGGCTCCCAGATTCCGATAAGCCTCCCGCCCGCATACCCCGACAACCAACGGCCAGGGTTGTCGGGAAGGGGCCCTGTCCTCATCAACATGGGGACAGGGTGCTCTGAGGTGGGGGGGCCGCAGTGCGCCCCCTGCCCCAGAGCACCCAACCCCCCATGTTGAGGGCATGCAGCCTGGTACGGCTCAGGAGGGGGGGGGGGCGCTCGCTCGTCCCCACTCCCTTCCTGGCTGGCCGGGTAGCGTGCTTTGGATACGGGTCTGGTATGGATTGTAGGGGGACCCCCTACGCCGTTTTTTTCGGCGTAGGGGGGGGCTCTCCTTACAACCCATAACAGACCTAAGGGCCCGGTATGCTCCTGAGGGCGGGACCCAGGCCGGATTTTTATTTAAAATCCGGCGGGGACTTCCCCCTCAGGATTCATAACAAACGCCGCACACGTGTAGAATTGGCGGGAATCCAAGTCGGATCTCCCGTCGCTTCTATGACGCGCTTGCTGGGATGTGCTGTCACTATCCCAGTGAGTGCGAGATCTCGGCAGCATGTTGCCGAGTATCAGCGCGACGCTGTCGTGCTAAAAACACAATGTCAGAAACACCTACTGTAGCATCCACCGCTACACTGTGCCAAAGGAGTGGGGTTTACACAGGAGGAGGGAGGTGCAAAGCGCGCTGGAGGGGCCCTTACAAATATTTGCTGTGGGGCCCAGTCACTTCTAGTTACGCCCCTGGATGTGCCTAAAGATTGAATAGACATGGCCATATCAGACTACGGACAAATTAGTTTTTAGAACTTCAATATGGCTTATATATTGATAGGAACTTCTGCTTCCTCCATTTTCCACTCAATTTAATGGTGCAAGTAAGAGGAAACAAGAAAAACAAAAAGTACTCAGCAATATGGTGATTTCAGGGATTACTTAAAATGTATGCAAAACAACCACATGTGTTCTTCTTTTGTCCATGGCAGGCCTTCCCCCATGCAGACTTCTAGCTGATGTCTGTGCGCATTTAAATGGGGCACTGTCATCTTGTTTCAAATACTCTGCCACACCCCACATAAAATCCCAGTCATTTTTTTTTCTAAGCAGTGTCTAAGATCTATCAATAACTATGTGCAAGATGAACGCTACGAATGTAGTCCAATTGCCACCACTATATTGGGGTGCTACTACTTCTCCAGGGTCCCAAATTTGGATATGTAATTTCGCCTCCTTACGGATCCTGAAAATAAAAATCAAGAGTAGTATCATTATTCTTAGCAGTCAATACCTTTCTACACCTACATGTAACTTCACTAATATGCCTAGGTTCAGACCAGGCAGTAATCTAACTCCATCCTAGCTGGGGGGTATTTGTAAACCACACAAAAACAAAATAAAATAAAGCAAAAATAAAGCATGGCTTCTTAGTGTAACTATAATTCTTTCAAACACATTCCCCTATTTGGTACCATACTATACTGGTACCATACTAACTAGAAAATGACCAATCTGGTAAACAACTTTGAAGTTTAGTGCCTACCCAAGCAGTAGGTCTGTATATAAAAACAACAACAAAATACTTAAAAAATAAAAATAAAATTAATTTTAAAATGTTAACAAGGAAAACAAATGCAAAGGTAGAAAAAAAAATCACATAAAAAAAAATATATATTCGGCTGGTCCTTAACACATCACACACAGACAGACAGACACATATTAACACCATCTCCCAACTTAACTTTTGTTTTGGTGTGTGAACAAAGACATCTTCCTGTGAGGTTCATTGAAAGAGCAAATGCTAATGTCACAGTAGGTAGGTAAGCAGGGAAATAACCAAACACAGGGAAAACAAACAGAACAATTGACTAGGCCCAAAAGCTAGGGAGAAAAGGGTCACCACCTAGCGATCCCTAAGGCTTTCCCTATACTGCTGTGCACATGTGCATACCCTTATGGTGGATATGCACATGCCCTCGTGCCTAAGTCTATATACCCTGGGAAAACCATGAGCAGTAGGGAAAAGGGAAGAGGCGACCTGCTTCTTCAAACAGGAGGAAACAATGTCTCCCTAGAGGCCTAGATAAAAGACACCAAGGGAAGAAACAGAGGGGACTTATCTTGAGCAGAGCTGGAGCAGACAATCCAAAACACATCCAAAGCCCACAGGAATGAACTATAACCCGCAAAGGCCACTGGGAGAAGGAGGAATAAATAGCCTCGCTAACAATCAACCCAGTACACCTGAGGGAAGGTGGATCCAGCTTAAACCCAAAACAAAACAAAGAGAAGAGTCAGACATGTGAAGCCAGCCTGGCAGATCTCCGCACATTCACAGGGCAAGGCGTGACAGTACCCCCCCCCTTCTACGGGTGACCTCTGGACACCCTGGACCAACTTTATCCGGGTGTGCCCTGTGAAAGGCCCTCACCAGGCGGCTAGCCCTAACATCATAAGCCGAAATCCACATTCTTTCCTCGGGACCGTATCCCTTCCAGTGCACTAGGTACTGGAGGGAACCCCGCAGAACACGTGAGTCGAGAATCCTAGAGATCTCAAACTCTAAATTGCCATCCACCAGGACAGGGGGAGGTGGCAATGGAAATGGTTCCACAGGTTCCACATATTTCTTCAGTAAGGACCTGTGAAACACATTATGGATCTTCCAGGTCTGCGGAAGATCCAGACGAAACGCCACCGAGTTGACCACAGCAGAGATTTTGTAAGGGCCAATAAATCTTGGACCCAGTTTCCAAGATGGTACCTAGAGCTAAATGTTTTTAGTGGACAACCACACCGAATCACCCACACACAGGTCCGGACCAGTCATACATCTCCTGTCAGCCATCCGTTTATATCTTTCGCCCATCTTTTCCAAATTAACCTGGATCTTCCGCCAGATAGATGACAAGGTGGAAGAAAATCTCTCCTCTTCTGGCACTCCAGAAGATCCAGTCCCAGAAAAAGTACCAAACTGTGGGTTAAAACCATATGCGCCAAAAAATTGTGACTTATCAGTGGACTCCTGTCTATGGTTATTCAAGGCAAATTCGGCTAGAGACAAGAATGAGGACCAGTCATCCTGGTTCTCGGCAACAAAACAACTCAAATAGGTCTCCGGGTTTTAGTTAGTGCGCTCTGTCTGACCATTCGACTGGGGATGAAAAGCCGAAGAGAAAGACAGTTGAATTCCCAGACGAGAGCTAAACGCCCTCCAAATGCCATGTAGTGTTACAATGTTATTGATAAAAACCTGAGCGAGAGTTTTGGCATTGGGCAAGCTAGGTAACGGTAAAAAGTGGACCATCTTACTGAAGCTGTCCACTACCACCAAAATCACAGTTCTCCTAGAGGAACTCAGTAAATCGGTAATAAAGTCCATGGACAAATGCATCCAAGGATGAGGCAGGATGGGCAAAGGAAGAAGGGATCCTGAAGGCCGAGTGTGAGCCACCTTCGCCCGTGCACAGGTCTCACAAGCTGCCACATAATCCTCCACACCCTTGCGCAACCCTGGCCACCAGAATCTCCAGAAAATAAGATATATGGTGGAGTTGCTTCCAGGATGTCCCGCAAGGACCGTATCATGATGTTCCTTGAACACCTTGTATCGCAGTTCAGCAGGAACAAACAACTTGCCTGGAGGACAGGAATCAGGAGCCTCCTCCTGGGCCCCCAACACCTCCATCTCCAACTTGGAGTACAGAGCAGAAACCACCACCCCATCAGCCAAAATCGGAGGACAGGATCCTCCGAAACACTCCCCTCAGGAAAACTTTGTGACAATGCATCTGCCTTGACGTTTTTAACCCCAGGGCGAAAGGTGACCACAAAATGGAACCTAGTAAAAAAAACAGTGACCACCTAGCCTGTCCAGGATTCAGGCGCTTAGCAGACTGCAGGTAAGCCAAATTCTTGTGGTCAGTATATACCGTAATAGGGTGGGTAGCCCCTTCCAACCAGTGACGCCATTCTTCAAAGGCCAATTTAATGGCCAGTAATTCTCTATCTCCTACATCATAATTTCTTTCACCGGCGGAGAGTTTTTTGCTAGGGGATGGACCCTGCAACAGAACTGCTCTGACACCCACTTCTGATGCATCAACCTCCACGACGAACGGTTAAGACACATCAGGTTGCATCAGAATGGGAGCAGACGCAAAACATTTCTTAATAGCAGAAAAGGCCTGTAATGCCTCATCCGACCAGACATAGAGGTCGACGCCTTTTTTTTGTCATATCTGTCAAAGGTTTTACAATGGTGGAATAATTCAAGATGAATTTTCTGTAGAAATTGGTAAAACACAAAAACAGCATCAGAGCTTTCTGATTCTCAGGCCGGTCCCATTCCAGTACCGCCCGGACCTTTTCAGGGGTCCATGCGAAAACCAGAGTCAGAAAGCAGGTATCACAAAAACAGTAGCTACTGGACAGCAATTACACATTTTTCCAATTTTGCATACAATTTATTCTCCCGAAGGATTGACAACACCTGTCTCACGTGATCCTGATGGGTCTCCAAATTGGGTGAGTAAATTAGTATGTCTTCAACATAAATAACAACAAACCTTCCCACTAAATGATGAAAAATATCATTGACAAATCACTGAAAGACCGCTGGCGTATTAGTTAAACCAAAGGGCATGACAAGATTCTCGAAAAGACCTTCGGGTGTATTGAAGGCCATTTTCCACTCATCTCCTTCCTTTATTCTGATCAAATTATAGGCTCCTCTTAAATCCAACTTGGAGAACACCTTGGCTCTGACAATTTGATCAAATAGATCAGAAATCAAAGGAAGGGGATATGGATCGCAGACCGGAATAAGATTCAATTCCCGGAAATCCAAACACGGTCTAAGTGGTCCATCTTTCTTTTTTACGAAAAAGAAGCCGGCAGCCACAGGGGACATGGATGGCCTAATATGTCCCTTTGCCAAACTCTCTGCAATATACTTACGCATAGCCTCTCTTTCAGGTTGGGAAAGGTTGTATAGCCGAGATTTTGGCAGTTTAGCTCCAGGGATGAGATTGACTGGACAATCATATTCTCGATGGGGGGTCAGCTCCTGAGCTCCACCCTCCAAGAATACGTCTGCAAAATCAGAGAGAATCTGAGGTAGGACCGTAGTTGACATCCCTGAGATAGAAGCACAGAGACAGTTGTCCGTACAAAATTCACTCCAGGTACTGATTTGTCTTGTTCGCCAGTCAATAGTAGGGTTATGCTTTATCAACCATGGTAAACCTAGAACCATCGGAGCAGGCAAGCCCCTCATAACAAAACAAGAAATTGACTCAACATGTGAATCACCCACCCTTAACTGAATGTCATGAACAATATGAGTAAGACTCTTTTTTGAGAGAGGGGAGGAATCAATAGCAAACACTGGTATTACCTTTTCTAATGCGCTAGTTCTAAAACCAAAATTTTGAAGAAAATGAAAGTCAATAAGGTTTACCCCCGCACCACTGTTAACAAATACCTCAAAATCAAAATTTCCTGAGTCTAGCGCCACCATGGCAGGCAGGAGGAAATGGGTATTGCAGGGAGAATGTATATTAGCTTGCTCAGACTCCCCATTCACACTACCACGAGTCAGGGAGGTTTTTTATTTCTCTTTATGTGAATACCTCCGTAGTTTTTCATTACCGTTTTGAGGTTTAACAAAAGGACACGCATAAACAAAATGACCTTTTTTACCACAGTAGTAACATAGCTTATTCATCTTCCTAAAGTTCCTATCACCTGAGCGAAAGGAAACCTGGCCCAACTGCATAGGCTCCTCTCCTGCCTCAGATTCAAATGTCATATTTCCCCGGGGAATAGGTGGGACGGATCCACTTTCAGACGGGACCCCCCCGCTCGAGAGGAATCTTATACCTCTCTCTAAGATGTCTATCAAGCCGCACTGCCAAAGACATGGTCGTCTCCAATGAATCGGGATATTCATGAAAAGCAAGGGCATCTTTCAACCTCTCAGATAGCCCCTGACAAAACGGATTCATCTTCTAAATTCTGCACAATACGACTCCGCAGTACGTTCTCCCTGTAACAAACTGCGCAACTTAGATTCAGCAATAGAGACCTGTTCTGGGTCATCATAAATCAAGCCCAAGGCTCTGAAAAATTAATCCGCTGACCGGAGGGATGGTGAATCGGTCGACAGAGAAAAAGCCCAGGTCTGCGCGTCCCCTTGGAGCATAGATATAATGATCCCCACTCTTTGGTTCTCGTCACCAGATGAAATTGGCCGCAGAAGAAAATACAACCTGCAGGACTCCCTGAACCGAATAAAGTCATCACCACCCCCTGAGAACCTATCAGGGAGAGCGATTTTATGCTCAAAGCAGACCTGATTTCCTCCAACGGCGCCAGACGCCAGAGCATTGTGACACTGTGCAACAGAACTGCGGAGATCAGCAACCTCCAGCGATAATCCCTGCATGCGATCAACCAAAGCATCTAAAGCCTCCATTTCGCGAACAGCAGGGAAATGATAGTTTTATGGCGGGTTATAAAGTCACGGTAGGTAGGTAAGCAGGGAAATTACCAAATACAAGGAAAACAAACAGAACAATTGACTAGGCCCAAAAGCTAGGGAGAAAAGGGTCACCACCTAGCGATCCCTAAGGCTTTCCCTATACTACTGTGCACATGTGCATACCCTTATGGTGGATATGCACATGCCCTCGCCCTCGTGCTTAAATCTATATACCCTGGGAAAACCCTGGGCAGTAGGGAAAGGGGAAGAGGCGACCTGCTTATTCAAACAGGAGGAAGCAAGTGTCTCCCTAGAGGCCTAGATAAAAGACATCAAGGGAAGAAACATAGAGGACTTATCTTGAGCAGAGCTGGA